>NC_064247.1:13030000-15530000 GCF_003254725.2 Canis lupus dingo | reverse complement strand
GAGGAACAGAACCGGGAGCCCAGTGCAGAGTCTGGCTCAGAGCAAACACTCGAGAAACAGGTGATACATCACTGCACAAGAGCATGCCTGAATGAAGGAACCAAAGAATGAATGAATGAATGAATGAGTGAACGAGCGAATGAATGAATTTGATGAGGAAATAGGGGAACACAGACAGCATCCTGAAGGCAGGTTTCTAGCCACCAAGGCGGCTGAAGCTGTGCTAGGCTGGGAGGAGTGATGTGAGCCAGGTTTTGTGGCAGTTGCTGAAGGCAGAAGGGTGGGTGGAGAGGTGCCTGTCCCTGCCGGATCTTCAGCCTCTGTCACTTGACTAGCATCTGGCTGTGGCTGGTTCAGCAGGTTTCTCCAGCAGGCAGGTTCCTCCACCCGATGCACAGCCCACAGGAAGGGAGCAAATGAGCAAAGGCGCGGAGGGGGCAGCCTAGGGAAGGTGTCCTCCAGTGGCCACGGTCCATCTCCCTCGCCACTGCCCTCGGGCCGCAGTCCTCCTCCACCACGCAGCGGCCAGGCTGCAGGTGTGCCCAGGGGAGAGGCTGGCACCAGCCCGGCCACAGCCCTGCCTGTCCGGGTCTGCGGCTCAGCCACCCATGCTGCCGCAGGCACATGTCAGCCAGAGAGTTTTGGTTTGACGTAGCCGGCCTCCTCCTTTTCCTTAATGCAGCTGAGGGTGACTCTGTGGGGCTCAGAGAAGCTGCTTCCTCAGCTCATTTGGTCTCACGCAGGGTCCAGAAACTTCTGGGAACATCTGAGTTAAGAAATTCTTATCTGCTTCTCTGCTTCTATCCAAAGTTTGACTAAGAGAAACCAAGTGTCCCCTTTATAACAGAATAGCCTTTGTGCAATTCTGTCCCCCAGAACTAAGGGTCAAAAGATGGGGGGGTGAGGGGTGTTGAAGTGTGCTGGCAGGGTGAGGCAGGAGGAGGGCTACCCTAGAACCTCCCATGGCTCACTTGGACCTCCAAACGCCCACGTGCTCCAAAGCGTAAGCTTTCCCTAGGTGCCAGTAAAGCCGAGGAGGCTGAAACTCAGAGGTATTTTGCAGAATGAAGACACCAATATCAAAGATGAGCTATGTGGGGAGTAAAGCCCTATTTTTGGCATTTCTACCCGGTACCATTTACCACTGAATATTTTATGAGACAACATTCAATCACCTACCCTGCTGGGAGAAGCAGTGTTCTCAATAATCCGAAGGAAGGTCGTTTCCTTTTGCCTTTGGAATGCCGAATCCCAATTCTACAGAGAGTCTCCCTAGTGAATTTGCCTTAAAGCCTTGCTTCTCAAAGTGTGGTCCCTGGAGCAGCATCAGCAGCATCATGTGGGAGCTCCTTGGACACGCAGAGCCACAGGCCCCACCAGGACCCATGAAACCACAGCCTGCATTTTCAATAAGATCTCCAGGTGCTTCCTGAGCACATCTAAGACTTGACTTCAACTGATAGTAAAAGGTTTGCATCCTGTGAGCAAAGGGTGATGAGAACCCAGGGCTGGGGGCTGGGGAGAAGGGACTGGTAAAGCAGGAGCAAGCATAGGATGAAAAGCTGGTCCCACACTCTGCAGAGCACCAGCCACCCAGTGAAGAATAACAAAGGCGTGGACTCATTTTACTCACCTCTCTTCTCGGCCCAGTGCCCTTCTCCAGCCATTGCACACCGGGTGGTTCCCCTCACCCAGCACAGCGCTTCACAACTGGGTGTCCTTCCTTTGCAGTCTCTTAGTCTGGGAATGCCCATCCCATCTTGTCTGGTCAGCAACCTCCTAGCCTTTCTTCAAAAATCTGCCACCAACTCATCTACTCCTTGTCTCCTATGTACCTCTTCTTTCCGTGGGCCCGTGACACTGGGTACGTTCAACTCGTTTGTTGATCAACTCCCTCATTCAACAAACTCAAATATCTACTTAATATCCCCCATGTCCAGACACTGGGCTAGAAGCTAGAGACTCTGACATGAATGAGATACAGCTCACCCTCTGAGAGCTCGCATTCTAGATAAGGAGACAAAGGTATAAATGACCCTTGACAAGGGTACAGAAACAAAGGTATACTGGGTATTGCTTGGGTGTCAGAAAGTATTGTCATCTTTTGTTTAATGTGCCTTATCTCCCCAACTAAACTATAGCTCTTGAAGGACAGGGGTTGGGTCTTATTCCAGATTTGAGCAGAGCTTCTCCTTGTCCCTGAGCACATGAGAATGAATGAATGCCTACTTTACATCTGGGGAAAGGGCAGAAACTCCATCAACCTGAGTTTGTGCGGCCAACGTGTGGTAGAGCCCCAACTGGGAGACGGATCCAGCAGCTCCCTGTACATGCTGGCCTATGCCGCTTCTAGGAATCCCATTCAACAAGGGACTGACCCACGTGGGGTCAGATGCTACAAAGCACACAGAAAAAGACATAAAAATAGGATCTCTAAGAGCTTAAGATCTCTTGGAGAAAATAAAGCCCCATACCCATGAGACCATTAGAGAACATTAGGAGATAAAATCTGGTAAGTGCAGAGACAGTTAGGAAGATGTGAGAAACAGTCCACCCAGGCAGGACTGAAGCAGGGCCTTGAAAGAATGTTGATTTGGGCAGGAAAGAAGGGATAGAGAATTACAGGCAGGGAAATACCAAGAGCAAAGGCTCAGAAGCAAGAAAGACACAGGTATATGGAGCATAAGGTTCCATGAAAGAGAGAGAGAGAGTGAGTGAGAGAGAGAAATGGATGGGTAGACAACATGCCACTCAATCTCAGAAGGCCATGAACATAGGATGTGGGGTCCAGACAGATGCTTTGAAAGTTCTGGGACAGGCCACCCACTGTTGTTCTCATCAACCATAAAATAAGGTTTTAGCTTTCTGAGAAAACTCTGAGTTCCCTTATTTTTTTCTAAAAAAGATGTTTTGAGAGCTGAGTTTTACAGAAGTGGTTATGGATTGCCTGATTTCCCTTGAGGAAGGCCAGACCACATTTGCAAACCAGCACGCCTGGGCAGAGGTCAGTAGTCCTTAGGAACTTTGTTTTTTTCTTAATAAGGGGATAACTGGTCTGTGTTGGGGCAAAATTTGTAACCTAAGGTTCTCTGGCCCTGAGTAACTAAGCTAATTCAGTGGTAGCGTGACCCTTTCCAAACCACCTGCCCTCGCCCACACACACACACACGTGCGCACAGCTAGTGATTCGTAAAATAAACTGCCAGTGTAGACATAGAAGCATACTAAGCAGCCAAAAGGAGACAAAGTGGGGTGGGAATCAGGGACAAAGAGTAAAGGGCTGGTGGAAGGCTGCAGCCTTTTCCAGGAGGCACATCTACAGGTCCCCACGGGACAGGCTGAAGTGTTTTCAATTCCAGTGCCAAGCTCCGAGGCTGCTAGCTTCTGCATTACTCATGGGTGACCCCACCCTCTCCACCCTTTCAAGGCCCAATTTCTGTTGCCAAAAGCCTGCATACTTCTGGAAACCTTTGAATATGGGAGCATCTGGTGCTCTAGGGACTTAAACTAGTGCAAATTCAAGCAACAAAAGTGCTGGCAAAAGGACCTACCACAAGGAGCTCCAGCCTGCTGTCTCCAGCAGCTCTCCCAGCCCCAGGAGCTATGTAAAACCCTTCCGGAAGTTCAGCTTCCTAGCTCTCTCTTCCTTGGGGTGGGAAGAGGGATTTAGGTGTGTTGGGATAAAGGGCTTCCTCCCCATAGAAATAAAAATTAATGAGAAATGGAGACTGAGTCCCCGGAAGACAAATCTAGTGGGGGAAGAACATATTGGAAGGGGCTGGAGGGCCCGCACCAGGCACTGGCACCTAAGGGACCCCATTTAGCCCTCACAAAAAAACCCTGTGAGTCTCCATTTTATATTTAGGGGCAGCAGTCTCAAAGAAGTGAAGTAAAGTTTGCAATATTGAAGAGAGAGCAAAAGGGAGAGCCAGGGTTTGAACCAGGCCTGTTTGAGCGTAAGGCACATCCCCTATGCCATATGTCTTCATACTCCTGGATTTAACAAACACCCCCTAGAAGGGCATGACAAGCAAGCAGGTCTCATGGCCCTGCAGGGCTGTTGGGGTGTGAGGCAAAATTAGTATTTGACATCTGTGCATTTTCCGTCTCCACCTCGACTTGAGGCCTGGGTATAAAAGGTTTGTGCGGAGGTAGGGTAGGGAGAGAGAAGTAGGCTTCTCTTCCTCCTCAGTTACAATTGCTCCACCCAGAATGGAAGCGACCCTTGGAATGAATCAAGTTCAAATCTGGACTTACCCACCTCCAGAGGGGTGTGCCCACGCTGCCCCCATCCAAGTGCCCTCTGCAGGAGCTTGTGGGCAACTGCATAGCCCACCCTCCAACACTTACCCCCATTCATTCTCCTTGACCCAGAACAGCAGAGTTAAAATCACCATCCATCCACCTAACTCGTATCCTCAAGGTCCTCATCCTCTGCAAATAATACTTGAGGAAGTAGAAAAAGACCCCCTAAGCCAGGAGAGGATGTTAGAGCCCAGAAATGAAATCACTTCCTCTCCATAAATGTTTAGGATATGAAAGAGTCTTTCTCCCCGCTCTACTTATCATGGCAACATGTGTCACTTCTCTGGTATGTCTTGGACAGGATGCATGTATTGCAAATTATTGACATACGCTTTATTTAGAGCTAACAGGTGAGAAGGGAACATTTAATGACTCTTAGCCTTGGCTGACCAAGAACAGTAAGAGACTACAGGACTCCAAGTAGACACCCAAGAACAGTTGGTAAAAGAGGTAAAAATGGATGTGTTATAAGAGGGTCCTGATGTTTGGAGAGTTAGGAGAATTCTTTTTTTTTTTTTTAAGATTTTATTTATTTATTCATAGACACAGAGAGAGAGAGAGAGAGAGAGAGGCAGAGACACAGGCAGAGGGAGAAGCAGGCTTCACGCAGCGAGCCCGATGTGGGACCTGATCCCGGGTCCCCAGGATCACACCCCAGGCCGCAGGCAGCGCCAAACCACTGCGCCACCAGGGCTGCCCTAGTTAGGAGAATTCTTTAAAAATGTAGTTCCAGGGGCACTGGGGTGGTTCGGTTGGTTAAGCATCCGACTCTTGATTTTGGCTCAGCTCCTGATCTCAGGGTTGTAAGATTGAGCCCTGCATCATGGCTCTGAGAGGAGTCTGCTTGAGATTCTCTCTCTCCCTCTTCTGTCTGCCCCTCCTCCTCCCTCCAAAACAAAAAGGTAGCTCCACTTGAGGTTGGATCAGAAACCCATGCCCTGAATGGCTAAGTGGGAAGGATGGGGTGCAGGGAATGAGGAAGGGCCTCAGTGGTTGAAGAGAGGAGGCCTGAGCAGAGCCCAGGCTAGAAATGGGAGCTCAGAACCAAAGGGTCTTTAAAACAAACCTCATTATATCTTACAGTGGTAACCAAAAAGTATAGGAACCTCACTTTTCAGACCAAGAGTTAAATCGGTGGCTGTCCACTTTGGCAACCCATGAGCAGCCATTTTTGAAAAGGACAGCAACGGCCCAGCAAAGAGCCTCCAGCCATTCTTATAGCCAACCAGGCTAACAAAGTGCTGGGTTAAATCCTCAAGCTGTATTCATACCCCACTTCAACCCACTCACCCCCACACCGTCCCAGGGCCAACACTGGTCTCCTGTGTGTTGAGCCAAGAATGACTCTCCTCCAATCACTTCAGTTGTTTGAGGCATTCCTGACCATAAATTCCTTACCAAGTCTCCACTTGCCCCTCAGCCAGGGTACACAAACAAGATGATTTCCACAAGCCATGTTTATTTAGGGGTAATCTGCCAAAGGAATCATTTGGGTTGGTGTTTATTTCTGCAACTCTTCCCAGGAACCCATCCACGAAGAACACCGTCGAAGCAGAGGATCTAATGGAATGCTTGAGGCCGCCATAGCAGCTCCGCCACGGTCCCCAGGGCCAGTGTCCCAGTCCAGAAGGACTGCATGCAGGCTTTCCTCCATCGGGCCTGCTCCTCCCAAGCTGTCCTGTCTTTCTGCCAGGTTCTGAACCCTCCTTCTTCAGCCCTTTGACCAATGAGGCAAGAGAACAACACAGGGAGCAAGGAGTCCCAGAATGACCAGCATAGTAACTCAGGACACACAGAGGAGAGAGCCGCTGCCACTGCTAAAGACAAAAGGAACTCTCCCTTCTTCTCAAAAGTCTTGCTCTGGTTTTAGAATTCCCCCAGCTGACTTTTTTCAAGTGGATTATTTGGTGCTGATTTCACAGAAGGCCAAACTGGGTGCTGCAGGGGTGGGGGGGAGAAACAAAGCACATGCATAAGTATTTCGATCATAATAGTTACCATTTATTGAGCTCTTTCCATCTATCTGGCCCAATTCTGAATTTCACTGGCACTAATGAGTTAGAGCCTCACCACCTGGGAGGTGGGTACTATTATTCCCATTTTAAGGATGAGGAAACTGAGTGTCATAGAGGCTAAGTTACCTGCCCAGGGCCATCTAGCTTCTAAGTCACAGAGCCAGGATTTGGGCCCGGTCTGCCCAACTTCAAAGCTTGTGGTGTTAACCATTGTGCTGTCCAGCCTTATAAAGGGGACACAGTGTGGTGCCCCATTTATTGAAGTAAATGTAATCAATTCAACAACAACAATAACAAAAAACCAAAGATCTGTTGTTATCTCTGCTCTCTAAATAACGCCTCTACACCTGAGGTCTCAAACAGGTGGCCTGCAGGCCAGAATTCACCCTGAGGCTTCCTGAATTTGGCACACAGTCTTTAAAATAACTTGACCGGCTTCCACAGGCCTCTGAGTTTTGCGGCTTTGGCCTCTCATCACACTTGCTTTACTGGATCTGTTTCAAAAGGACAGAAGTGCTGTTTCCCATAGCGTTTCATGGGGAACTCTGCCGATCATGGGGAGGATAGACCTCCCAGGTTTTCTGCAAACAGCGTCAACCAGGTGGTGCCACACTCAGCAGTAGCCACCGTTAGCTGTCATCAGCAGGTCTCTAAGAGGCCAAACAAGGCCTGGCGGTGCCCGAAGCATCACATGGTAATAACGGGAGAGGGACAGAGGGGGAAATATGACTGCACACAACTTCAGAGTGGAGCTACTGTTTGATTTGCTGGAACCCGGCCAGGTCCCTGATCTCACGCTTCCTTGGCAGGATCTTTCTCTGCGGCAATCATCTGGGAATCATGTGTCCTCAGTGCTGGTGTGATGGGAACAAACAGAAGCCACCATCCCCCAAAAAGAGGAGGCCAGCCTTCCCAAGCCCAGAGGAACACTGCTGCCTTTATAGCCTGGGTGCCTATAATTAGCCTACAAATAGTATTGTGCCCACTGCCAGCTCACTCCTTCTGTCTTTACTCCTACTCACTACACGCCAGGTGCCTCTTGTAGGTGTTGTGCCTCCCTGAGGAGTGGAGGAAGGAGAAAAAAGGAATCCGACTCCATATTATTATATGGAATGCAGCATGCAGCCTTCCTGGCAATCAGATTATGTCAAAACATCATAAGCCACAGAATTTTAAAATGTTAGAATTGGAATGGGTTCTTGAATAGGATGGAAAATTGCGACACAACGTTTGTCCAAGGACCTAAGGTACCCTAATAGGTTGTGCTTAACCTCGAATGAGCCATTTTGTTTATCCTTGATAAAAGTGCTCTTTTCACCCCCCAAATCGATTATCTTTAGCCCTAATGACCTTTAATACTGGAGACCAGGTATGAAGGCAAGTTTGGTATTACTCCTCTATCCAGCACAGCGTCAGCTTCTCAGACTTCCCTATGACTTAGAAAAATCTCTGCCCTCAGCAGTGACCTCCCCAAGTGACCTAGCTATGCCCACCACGCACGGGCTTGCCACATCCTTGCCAGCTCCTTGTCCACCCTCCAGACACCTGGCTCGGCTGGGCCCAGAAGCACTCTCACCATGGTCATGTAGGTAGCCTCTGCTTTTCCATTTGATTCTTCGTCCTCAATCAGCATCGGTGTGGCTACTGAAGAATAAACGTGTTTCTAGAGGGACAGGAGTGGTGGGAACATTAACCAAAGATCAGCAAATGTTAGATGCCAGAGGAAAAAACCATCTACTACTATTCACAGGGCATCAACACCAAAAGGTAATTGAGAGTTAGAAAATTATCGTGGATAATGATAATTTAGTTCCCAGTCTTCCTGGCAATTAAGAAAGTTGGCTCATCAGCAAAGATTACTCTCTTGAGAACCAAATTCTTTGCTTCAAAAGACAAAGTTCTTTGTTTGGACAGACACTTAGGCAGCAGCAGGGGATTCTTATCTTGCTGGATTATTTGTATTCCATGCTTATTTCCTTCTGACTGGAGCCATGGCAGGATGGCATTGATCGGCCACTAACTGTGGTCATCTCTGAGAGGGTTTATATGGCAGGGACAGCCCTCACTGAACCTCACATCTGTGAGGTGGGTGGTACTTTGTGATTCACATTCCTGTCACTATTTGGGGAGGTGATGTCATCCAGTGACAAACTCTTGGGCTTCTGGAGGCCCCTGCACTAGGTTGTGACAAAATCCTACACTTAGGTCATAAACAGGGCAAAAGGTGGAAAAAGTAAATATTCCAAGAGGAGTTTTTAAAAGAAGGGAGGGAGGGAGGGAGGAAAGGTAGTTTAAGGAAATGAATTCATTTCTCAGACCCTAATAGCAATTATTTATAGCCCCATTACAAAGTAATATGGAAGAAAAAGCTCTTCTTGATCCTCTTTCTTAAGGTACCCGAATATTTTTTTAAAGATTTTATTTATTTGAGAGAGAGTGCATAAAGATGAGCAGGGAGCCCCATGCAAGACTCAATCCCAGGACCGAGACCATGACCTGAGCCTAAGGCAGAGGCTTAACCAACTGAGCCACCCAGCCACCTAGAGTCCCTGAATATTTGATCTGAACTGTTAACTCCTTCACTTAATTCCTGAATGTACCACAATTCTCCCCTATGGTTCCACAGTGCCCACAGATGATGAAGCACTTACAGATCATCCAGTTATTTGAACCTTACCACAGGGCAAATATGCTTGTCCTCATCCTTATTTTACTGGTGAGACAAGTGTGGCTCTGGGAGGTGGCTGAGGTGGGCTTGAATGGGGATTCTCTGACACTGAGCCCAGGGTTCTTTCCTGTGACCCTACCCAGAGTCCCCAGGGCCCTGTCCGCTCCCTCCTGGGGTGGGGTGGGGGGCTCTCACTCTGTGATGAAGATTTCCTGAGCCCCTGTGCTGTGCCCAGCACTGGCCACCACACTGAGATACAATACTGAGTAAGATAGTCCACAGAGAATGCCAATGACACCCTGGATGTTGGAGCCATATCTACCCTGCCCCCATGCAGACACAGCTGCAAAATGGAGTTTTGAGTTCTTGCCTTACCTCTGGATCAGCCTTCTTTATGTTCTCCAGGCTTTTTACCAGGGTTGTGGATGTCGCTGAGCTGCAAGGCAGGAAAAGCATGTGGAATTAACTGGCTGGCACTGTAAATTCCAGGGTGCCCACATGAGACCCCACAGAGTCTTGTGATGAGGGGGACCCCAGAGGGGAACCATTGTCTCTAGACTCCCACCGCCAAAGCCACCCAGCTCACTGTGAAATCTGAGCAGTGCATTTCTCTGATGGAGAGAATGAAGCATTCCGGAGGTAGTCTGGGCTGAATGGCTCTGACTTCCCTATTACCTACTTAACATTTTTCTGCGTCCACACTGTTTTAAGTGAATTAATAGGGAGGGCCATCATGGGATTGGATTTTTATCATTAACCCGGGAGTAGGGAGATGTAGCCATGCCAGCAGGGGGCAATAGAAGCTCAGCTGAGACACACAGTTCAAAGGCTCCTCCCCTGGGGAAGAGGCTGAGCAGAAATAGCGCCACAAACCCCCTAAGCTGCCAACCCTGGCCCCTTCCCAGCCCTTGGCCTTTGATCTCTTGACCATCTGCCCTCTGCATCTGCTACTTAATACAGTTCCTTTTTTTTCCTATTTTGGTCTAAGGTAGAACTTAAAAAAAAAAAAAATCAGGGTTGAAGCTAGAAGTCATTTTTTTTTTTTTGTCTCAAAGTGGAGGAAATAGTTTTCTCATACATTATGATTATAAAGTTGTATGTTCTCACTGTAAAATAATTCAAATACTAAAGAAACACAGAGAGTTGAAGTTTGAAGTTCCAGAAAACCTCCTGCCCTTGTGGGATCCACCTTCTCTTTTCACCCAAACAGCACTACTAATACTTTGGAATTATTCTTTCCAACCTTTCTCAATGCAGGCCTTACTGCACTCACACAAAATGTATTTATTGCATCTGCTGCCAAAGTGAGTATTACTAATTTTCTTTTTTATAAAAATGAGATCCTGTTATATATTCTGTAATGTGATTCCTGGGACATCTTCCCATGCCGTTACATTTGGGATTGTGTAGTATTTCACTGAGTGGAATACTGATTTAGTGAATCATCACCTTCCTGACAGTTACTGAGGATGACTTCAATGTTGAATTATCATCAGGGCTACAGCAACCATGTTTATAAATCTCAATATACAAGTCTGATTATTTATTTCCTAAATCTTTAGGATTTCCATGTCTTTAGTACTGACATGGAAGTACTGATTTCATTTTGAGGGACACTGAGGCCCAGAGTGGGGAGGTGAGTTGATATGGTCATCTAACTTGGGCTGGGGGCCATCTGCATGCCCGGAGCAAAGACCCTCAGAGAGGCCAGCCAAGTTCAAACCAAGTCAGAGAGGCCCTGGGGAACGAAGTGAAGCCCAGCAGGCAAAGCACTTTCTAGAGAGTCTATGTTTTATGGGGAGACTCAGAGTCAGCACTCTAATGAGGTCCTTTGCCCATTGACATTTCAACAAGAGAGCCAATCTGCCCCAGCAACGTATCTCATCATCAACAGTTGAATCAATGGATGCATGCGGCCCTGCCAACAGCCAAACCTGCTGCCTTATTGGATGGAGCATCTGGGCATTTCCAAGATGCTGGGAGAAGGGGTACTGAAATTAAAGCCTTCAACAACACATTTCAACAATAAATAACTTAGGACCTAAGGACATCCGTTCAGAAATAGCCACTCAGAATTAGACTGTGGTCCTTTTAAAAAATTTTTTATTTATTTATTAGCAGAGGGAAGAGCGAGATCTTGGGGAGGAGCAGAGGGAAAGGGACAAACACTGAGCAGAGAGCCCAAAATGGGGTTTGATCCAATGACCCTGAGGTCATGACCTGGGCCGAAATCAAGAGTCAGACACTTAACCAGCTAAGCCACTCAGGTGTCCTAGAGTGTGGTCCTTTAAATAAAGCCACTGATAACCCTCAAGATCTGATCTTCCTTATGAAATGTGTATTGTACGTAATTCAAAAACCCATTTCCCTCAGGCATTGAATGGCACCATTATAGCTCTTGCATAAGATTTATACTTAATTATGTTCCTCTTAAACCACCATTTACAAAAGAGCTGAAAAATCTTTGTAAACTACCAAAACGAATGAAGAGGGTATAGGGATGTACAAGGCCCTCTGCAACACAGAGTGGAGGGTTGGGGTCACTAGAGTGAGTGGAGGGTTGGGGTCACTAGAGAGATGACATCTAATCTGACAACCACAGATGATTCTATTTTAAAGTATCCCCTTCCGGGAAAGTGGCACAGTTAGGGCCCTATCACTCTTCTACTTCAGGTTGAGGAACCGCCAGCCTCCCAACCCAGCCCTGTACCTCTTACTTCTGTGGGTCCTCTTCACGATCAAAATCAGAACAGGAAGCAGCAGGATAGTGACACAGACAATCCCCACAATGATCACCAGCTGATTACCACCCAGGATCTCAGGTCTGAGGGCTACTGGGGTCACCATTGCTTAGGAAAGGAAAAAAGCAACAAGACAGTCTCAATATTCCAGTATAGAGCTGGAAATCCCACCAGATCTATACTAACTCGGGAAGTTGGGAGAGAAGGCCAGACTCCACCCCATATTGAAATACTGGCATTCCACTTGTCCCCATTAGATGGAGAACCAAGTCTGGCCTCCTTGCTTACCCCTACAGTGTAGATTAAGGTGGGTGGGAGAAGAGAATAGCACCTTACCTACAGCAGAGTTTCCTTTTACATTAACAGTTCTATCTTAAAACAACAAAACAGATTTTTTAGAGGCTTCAGATCTTTCAATGAGAAAGTGGTTGGTTTCAAAAGGATATGTGGTACAACCCTCAGCCCCATAGTCATGATACCAAGTAAAGCGCTTCCACCCATATGGTACCCTTCATCCATTTCCTCTACATCCATTTCCTTTCACTCTACATATATACATAAACACCTCCTGGGTGCTAGATATCACTAGGCAAAGAAGCTACAAAGACAGTTAGTGCATGGTCCCTGCCTTCAAGGAGAGGGATGAACATGTCAATGGAAAATCACAGTCTGCTATAGGGACCAGGATGGAAGTCCATATGGGGTACAGGGGGCACAGAGAAAAGGGTACCTAATTCTACGGGGAGCAGATGAGAAGTTCTCAACAGTTTTAAAATTTAAAAGTCTTAAGGAAACATAAAGTTTGTTGGGCAGACAATATGGGAAAGGATGGGGGTGGTGCATTACACACAAGGTCTGGAGGCCCAAGAGGATGGGACTTTCAGAAACTAAAATAGTTCCATGGGTCTGGCTCTAGGTTGCAGTTGGGGGCATAGTGGGGAAGTAAACAACAGAGTCTCAATCATGAAGGGTCTTGATCTCAGCCAGGAGTCTGGCTTTCTTTCAGTAAGTGATGGAAAAACCAAACACTGAAAGACTCTAAGCACCGGGACAGAATGTTGCGACTTGTGGTTTAGAATGGTGGCACTGAGGGCTGCAGGAAGAATGAGAGCAGAGGCTGAGAAGGAGAGCAGACCCTGGTTAGAGGGCTACAGGCCAATACACAAAGGAAGACAGCTAGAGCGTGGTGAGGGACTGGGGGGAAGGCAGACTCAAAGTCAGTAGTAGAAATAACAGGACTTGTTGACCTGTTAGTCTGGGGGTCACGGGAAAGGGAAGAATCAGTACAACTCTCAGGCATCCAGCTAGGTAACCATGTAGATGGTGACAGAGATGAGCTAGGGGAGAGGTGTGCAGGGGCAGGTTTGGATATGTTGCATTTGAAGTTTTGCAGAATGTTTAGCTAGGATTTAGATGGAGACATAGATTAGACAGGAAGGAAGGAAGGAAGGAAGGAAGGAAGGAAGGAAGGAAGGAAGGAAGGAAGGAAGGAAGGAAGGAGGAGGAAGGAAGGAAGAGCAGGAGGGAGGGAAGGAAGGAGGGGGGAGGGAGGGAGGGAGGGAGGGAGGGAGGGAGGGAGGGAGGGAGGGAGGGAGGGAGGATCCAACATAGAATATATTGATTATATGGAGAATACTGTGTCCAATATTACTTGGGTAAAGAAGGCTGAGGTGGGCAATTAGAGTAGCATTGGTGACCTAAGCTAGAGCAGAGGCAGAAGCAGAAGCCAGGATGTGGTGCACTAAGAGGTTAAGGGAGGAGAGACAAGAGACACCACAGATGGCCTCTTAGCTACTTAGGTAGGTCAAGAAAGAAATATAGAATTGAGGGGATCCCTGGGTGGCTCAGCGGTTTGGCCCCTGCCTTTGGCCCAGGGCGTGATCCTGGAGTCCTGGGATCGAGTCCTACGTCGGGCTCCTGGCATGGAACCTGCTTCTCTCTCCTCCTGTGCCTGTGCCTCTCTCTTTCTCTCTCTACATCTACCATGAATAAATAAATAAATCTTTTAAAAAAAAGATTTAGAATTGATTGCGGTGGAGGTTGCACAACTCTGAATATACTAAAAATCGCTGAGTTGTAGGCTTTAAGTGGGTGACTGTATAGTATGTGAGTTGTTTCTGTTTTAAAGAGAAGAAAGACACACAGGATGAGAGCTAAAGTAGCCCAGGACAGAAGGTGAGAGGAAGAGGTGAGCATATCTACAGTCTGGGTGGCAGGAGCCAGTAGACAGTGTGACGTGCCTGAGACAGGGAGAAAGTTCCACCTGAGCACAGAGGTTTGGATAAGCTCAGGGCAGAAGAGCCCCTGGGATGGTGAGACAGAGAGGTGAGGATGTGGGCAACGTAGATAGGCCTGGGGGGTGGGTGCTTGGTGGTTGAGTGGGCTCCCACTATGGAGTGTATTTTCTCTGTGAAATGGAAATAGGGCTTCTGAGAGGGAAGAAATCCCTCTGTCCCGCTCCCCCCTTTGCCATGTATTACAAGAAGGGGCCTTCATAGACTCAAGTCCTTGGTCAAAGATACTGAGGTGAGTTCCATCCTTGCCCACATCCCCACCCCCAAAAAAACCACAGCCAACCTCCAGCAAAGATCTGTAGCAAAATGCAAAGTCCACAGCCACATCCTGACTGTTAACTGTGTTATGGTTTAACTTTAACCCCTCACTTACCGACTTCTCTCAGATCTTTATTCCCCTACACACCACTGGCTTTAATGTACAGGGTTTGCCAGAATAGAGAACCTTTCATCAGAGAACATTTCTATTTTGAGTTCTGGTCTCTTCCTGTTTTCTCTCTCTTCTGTGCCATCTCTCACCAGCCCAGGGTCATTTACCCTTCTGCCGCAGAGCATACAGCATCCAAGTAAAAAAGAACTTTGGACATCAGCTCCAACCCATCTCTGAGCTCCTGTATCTTTAGATCAGGATATTACACGGGCAGTGAGTGAGTTCTGGCAGAAGGTTGGTGTTCACCAAATAGTGTGGAAAGCGAGGTGCCTAGGACTCTAAAGTTAAGGAGGTATCACCGTGAACATCATGTAAGTCCAGGGTACAAGGACTTGTATCAGGGTCGTGTGAGTACAGCACCTGAGAGTGATGCCTCCTTCAGCGTGGCACCCTACATGCCTCTCTGGCCTTCCCCTAGTCCTGGCCATGCCTACCAACTACAAGGACCCTCATGCCTCCCCAGCCGAAGATCAGATACTTTGGGGCTCTTTCACGATCACATGCAGCGTGGTGGTTTTCTTGAAGGTCAAGTTCCCCAGGTGGATACTGCAGGTGTATCTTCCTCTGTCAGATTCCTTCACTCCTTGGAGCATGATAGACGCATCATTGCGGGAGGTGTCACCCACCAAGGCTACACGGTTCTGGAAGCGGCCCCAGTTCTGGGAGTACCCCACAGGTACACTGAGTTTAGGGTAATAACTTAACACAACCTCCTCCTATAGAACAGAAAGGCAACATATGAGTTTGCAAGGACCGAGGAAGAAGGGGCATGGGGAAGGTTGAGTGGGGGTGCTCTCAGGACTTACCAGGCCCTGGATATGTGGGAGGTGAGGTGTGATGAGAAAGTATTTGATATCATAAGTCATGCACACACATGTGTCCACAGCCTGTGTGGCTGTGAAGGACGCCACCAAACCATGAGCAACTGTCCCGTTGGCAGAAAAGGATGAGGAAGGAAAGGAGGATGAGGGGCTTTCCCTTTTTGTAATTCTCCAGTAAAAGGAAGAAAAATACACCTTCACTTTCTATAGCATTTCCAGTTGGATTTCCAATAGGCACTTGAAACATGTCTAAAACTAAAACTCCAAATTATTGCCCCAAGCCAGCTCCTTCCAGTCCATTTCTTTTCGGTAAATGGCAAAGCCTTCTTCCAGATGATCAGGCTAAAATTCATGGAGTCATTCTTAATTCCTCTCTTTCCTAAACACACAGTGAAAGTCCCTCAGCAAATCCTGTCACCTCTACCTTCAAGATATATCCTAAATCTAGCCATCTCTCACCTCCTCCACAATTACCATTCTGGTCCAAGCCACCCCTTCTCTCACCTAAATTCCTGCAAGGAGCTTTCTGACTTGTCTCCCTGCTTACTCCCAACTACAGTCTATTCTCCACAGGTGAGCCTTTAGAAATATAAGTTAAATCATGTTACTCATCTACTCCAAACCCTCCAATAGCCCCCCATTTCTACTAAAAGTACAAGGCCCTCTATGATCTGCCCCACTCCATTTTCCTCTCTGATTTCATCTTCTACTTTTTCTTTCCTCACCTACCTGGGTCAATTCGCTCCATCCACGCTGGCCTCTTTGCTCTCCTTGACTACTGGCCACAGGGCCTTTGCACTTGCTGCTCCCTAAGCCTGGGACATGCTTCCCCCCAAGAAATACATGTGGTTCATTCTCTCATTTCCGGCAGGTTTCTGCTCAAATGTCATCTTTTCAGTGAGGTCTCTCTGCCCATCTATATAAAACATGAACCACAAATGCCTGCTTTCAGGGTACCTGTGTGGCTCAGTAGTTGAGTATCTGCCTTTGGCTCAAGTCATGATCCCAGAGTCCTGGGATCAAGCCTCGCATCAAGCTCTCCTCAGGGAGCCTGCTTCTCCCTCTGCCTATGTCTCTGCCTCTCTATGTCTCTCATGAATAAATAAATAAATAAAATCTTTTTTTTTAAATGCCTGCTTTCTTGTTCTCCATGGCTCTTACTATTACCTGACATATTATGTATTTATTTCCTCATTATTTTACCATGTATCTCCCTTGATCTTGATCATAAATCAGGAGTTCTGCGTGTCTGCCACATAGGCACTTAAAATACTTGGTAAATGAGTACATGTTGGAGCTTTTTATGAAGGGAAGTAAATATTACTATTTTTAAAAGCGTTTAAGAAAAGGAAATGGGTATACAGACATAAATATGAATGAAAACACCTGGTTCCTAATATCTTATCTATTGTGTTTTGAATTCACAGTTCAAAATGTCCATTCTCAACCTATTTTCTGCTGTGATTCACTTAGTGGTTGACATTTAAATGCATGACAAGCTCCCAGAGGTGGACCTGGGACTACATGTAATTCCCTATCCTCTACCATGATGCCACCCTTTGGGGCATACAGGAATCAAGTGAGTACAAATGACTTTTTTCTAGGAATGACTCTTAATTTAGTTAAATCTTTTATAAACTTTGTGCCTTAATTTTTATTAATAAGTGACCTGAGATAGCCCCCACAACATACCCTGACCCACATGTACATCACCATGCACGGATGACATCTACCAGTCTAGTGAACTAACTTGCCACTTGCTGCTTCAGAGTTCCCATGAACTTAGAGACAAGGCCACAGAAGTCATCCCCCTCATCCTCCCATGGACTCTACAAAGAGGAGAACGGAAAAGAAGAAGGAAACTAAAACACAGGGAAAGCACATACAAATGCTACATGGACGATCTAAAATACGTGTCTTGACAACCCTACAAGTTGAGCAGCAGCAGCAGCAGGAATATTATCCTCTTATTTGTCATCTTCATGAGAGTCATTTTCCCACCACAAAGCTGAAGTTGCCCAGCCAAGTGGCTGAGCTGGAGGCCCAGTTCTGACAAGCTCCAAAGCTCAAGCCCCTTGCAACACCATCACATGGCACCTGGTGCCTAAATTCTCCCTCTACCCACACTGTCCTGACACCAGCAGCCAGGGGCTTCTGCTACACAGTGATGGTTACTTCTCCTTACCTTGGCATTCTCTCCCGATGAGAACATCCAGTCTACCTTGGTCATGTGTTTGTCTTCTGCTGTGCTCTGGAAAACACACCCCAGCTGAGTCGAGTCCCCTACATGGACCGTGAGCTCTGGGGATAAAATGGTAACTCAGGTCAAACCCAAGGTATCATCTATAGAGGTCCAAGAACTTCTAGAAGAAATCATGCTTAGCCAAAGATCCTCAGCCATAAAATCAATGTCACCACCAAATACTGTACACATTCACTCTTGCAGATGAGCCAGATGATCTTGTGTGGACAAAGTACGAGAGGCCTCTCACTTACATGACACCCCATGGGTAAGGGAGTAGCCACAGCCACCTACACACATCAATTCTGAGGGATCTTCATACTACAATAAACACTTTGTGATTCCCTTTAGCTCCCTGCTCCTTCCCCTTTTCTAGAATTTCTCCTGAGTCCCAGCTCCACATCAACCTGTACTAAAGAAAGTACAGAAAATCTCAAAGCCCCCTCTTTCTGTTCACCAACTTAGATACCCACATCTGTTGAACATAAACAGGAAGTAGAAAGTTACATAATTTTCATGCTTATATATAACCCACTGGCTCTTCTAGCTGAAAAACTGGTTCACAGGCGATTTTCTTCAATTTCTCTTATTCTTTTTACAAGTTGTCTTAGGACTTGCTTAGGATAGTTCTGGCTACAGTACAGGTCACAGGACTGCTTGCTAATTAGGCCAAGACAACAGACAGCTTTCCTCTTGGATTTTTTTTTTCTGTTTCAATCCCTGCCCCCACTCCCCCCAGAAGATCCTGCTTCCCTTCTTCCTTCTGCTTATTTGTGTGAGCAGCTGACCCCATCATATGCTTATTGCATAAGTAATTTTGAGGGGCTCCTGAAAAAAAATTAGCAAGATATTTCTGATTTTTCAATAATGTACTACACAAATCAACCACAAAGTCAGTTGAGAAATGAAAGGCAAGATGATATTTAGGGAGACACAAGCCTGGGTCTTAGCTGGGCCGAATTCCTTCAAAAGAGCATCAGGCAAAGCTCATGAAGGAACAAACACAGTGCATAAGCTGGCCTTTCATCCAAATTGTTTCTCTGGGAGAACATGAACTTCCTGCCCAGTGGGAGAGATGCACAATAGGAGGAAAGCAAAGCAAAAGAAAATATTATGAACTTGAAACTCTATGGAGGGAATAATTTTGAAAGTAATAAAAATTCACTCCAAAGAATAGTAGGGAGGGGAAGTCCCTCTAAACCTGACAGTAGGGATCCCTGGGTGGCGCAGCGGTTTGGCGCCTGCCTTTGGCCCAGGGCGCGATCCTGGAGACCCGGGATCGAATCCCACATTGGGCTCCCGGTGCATGGAGCCTGCTTCTCCCTCTGACTATGTCTCTGCCTCTCTCTCTCTCTCTGTGACTATCATAAATAAATAAAAATTTAAAAAAAATTAAACTAAACCTGACAGTACACTAAGAACTGAACTCTACATTTACAATGCAGTGATGGGGTGACTGCGTGGCTCAGATGGTTAAGCGTCTGACTCTTGATCTTAGCTCAGGTCTTAACCTTAGAGTCATGAGTTCAAGCCCCACGTTGGGCTCCACGCTGGGCATGAAGCCTACTAAAATAAATGCAATAATAATAACTGAGCCATTCTGCAGCTTTTATCGTACCAGGCATGGGCCAGACACCTTGTATGTAGCATGTCAGCTCGTCATTAAGGTATTTTGAGATATGCACTGTTATCCTCCCATTTTCAGAAGAAGATGAAAGAATCCAAAGGCACATAGCCCATAAAAGGCAGAGACAGCAGGCAAACTCAGGCTGGAGGGAAGAAAAGCCCAAGCTCTCACTCACTATACCACCTCACATTAAGTGGAAGGAGAGCTGATTCTAGAGCAAAGGCACAGGAAGTTAATATTATTTTTATTTGCAAGAATGTTGCCTATGGTATTTAAAGTAAGAACTATGAGAAAAGGGAATTGAAGTTGGAGAATCGCAGAAAAATTATAAAGTGAGGAGTAAACTTTGTAGAGAAAAGTACAGATGGCTTCACATGGGGGAAGCCAACCTCCATCAAGCAAGCTGAATAACCTTCCAGTGGCTTCCAGGCACATTTGGAGGAGGTGCCTCTACTCCCTTTCTGGTTGAAGAGAAAAATACAGGTTGCTCCACTGGCTACCAGGGAAGTGTGTGACTAGCCCTAACATTGTTCTAGCCTGTTTCTATGGATTCTCCAATTCTGAAATTGGCTCTTTTTGGCTCATGCCCTCTCTGTCTCTTCAAAGAGAGAAAAGGCACCTATTCTGTAGACCATGCTTGTATGGACAAGTGTCCGGGCATGGCATCAGAAGACAAAGCAGAAAGGAGTAGCCCAAAAATAATCCTTGGGGAAGCAGCCAATTCATCTCCTCTTTTTGGAGAACTCAAGCTTTGAAGTCAAAACAAAGGGACACCTGGGGGGCTGAGTCAGTTAATCATCTGCCTTTGGCTCAGGTCATGATCTCAGAGTCCTAGGATCCAGCCCCGCATCGGGCTCCCTGCTCAGTGAGGAGTCTGATTCTCTCTCTCCCTCAGCTGCTTGCCCTGCTTGTGTGGCCCCCCCCCCCCAAATGAATAAATAAAATATTTTTTAAAAGAAATTTTAAAATGTCAATTGAAAAAAAAAAAAGGAAAAATGAGGAGAACGGGCCAGAGGCCACCTTCTACAATTCCTTCTACAACTCCATTTTTTCAAAACTGGATTCAAGTGAGAGATGCTAATTCAAGAATCTCATTCATTTAGGGCAGCCCCGGTGGCGCAGCGGTGTAGCGCGGCCTGCAGCCCAGGGCGTGATCCTGGAGACCCTGGATTGAGTCCCACGTCGGGCTCCCTGCATGAAGCCTGCTTCTCCCTCTGTCTGTGTCTCTGCCTCTCTCTGTCTCTATGAATAAATAAATAAAATCTTTAAAAAAAAAGAATCTCATTCATTTAGCAAATATTTATTAATCGTTTACTCTGTATTAGGCATGGTGTCCGGGACTAGTCAGAGGATAAAGAATACAGACCCATGCAGACAGGGAAGATACAACTGGACAGGTATGATAAGTATCACCAAAGAGGCGCACAGGATGCTCCAAAGGAGCTCACGAACAGAGGGGACCTGAACAGCTGGGAGAGGGGAGGAGGTCCAGATTCTATTTCCCTAACTAGACTGCAAGCTTTCCTAAGACCACACACTATTCTTTCAACGCATACTTTTAAAGAACGTGTCTAATTCTGCGGTTTTCAAACTTTATTAAGGCAGCAGAATTTTTTTTTTTTTTTTTTTTTTTTTTTTTTTTATTCATGAGAGACACAGAGAGAGAGAGAGAGGCAGAGACAAAGGCAGAGGGAGAAGCAGGCTCCATGCAGGGATCCTGCCATGGGACTCGATCCTGGGTCTCCAGGATCACGTCCTGGGCTGAAGATGGCGCTAAACCACTGAGCCAACGGGGCTGCCCAGCAGATTTCTTTTTTTAAATATCCACCATTTGCTTTGATGTGGATGAAACTGGAGGGTATTTTGCTGAGTGAAATAAGTCAATCAGAGTACAAACATTATATGGTCTCATTCATTTGGGGAATATAAAAAATAGTGAAAGGGAATAAAGGGGAAAGGAGAGAAAATGAGTGAAAATATCAGTGAGGGTGACAAAACATGAGAGACACCTGATTCTGGGAAACGAACAAGGGGTAGTAGAAAGGGAGGTGGGCGGGAGGTTGGGGTGACTGGGTGATGGGCACTGAGAGGGGCACTTGGCGGGATGAGAACTGGGTGTTATGCTATATGTTGGCAAACTGAACTCCAATAAAATAAATAAATAAAAATAAAAATTAATAAATTAATAAATAATATATATATATAATCTTACATGGCAGCCCAACAAATAAAACAGGAAAAATATAAAGGACTTGGGTCCCAGTGGAGGTTGGAGCCTGAGGTCCTACCTGACTCGGTCCTCTATTGACCCCCTACCCTGTTCTCACCCTTTGTACAGTCTACCAGGTTCATTGAACCTTCAGGCTTCTACAGAGCATGGTATAAAACCACCCACCTACTGAAGCCACTCCCTCCATTGACAAATGGGAAAATGAACTCCAAAGAAATTAGAGAGATGTCTTCTCTTTTCTATCCCCCAGAACACTTACCACAGGAACCTATGACATATGGACATGGCATCAGTGTGGATAACCAACAGGAAGTACCCGGGTAGAATAAAAGGAATAGGGACTTTGTTGTCAGAGGTGCCAGGTTTTAAGTACCAGACATCCCATTTAATAAATATGTGTCCTTAGGCAAGTCACATCTAAGCCTCAATTACCTCATCTGTAAAATGAAAAGATCAATACTTCCAATTAGCAATAATCATGCCTCAGATAAACCTCATTGGCTACAATATTGCCACTGCGCAAAGCTAGACCAATACTTCCTACACAGCATTTTCATGAGGATGGAACACATGTAAGGTAATAATAAAATAATCATTCCCGGAACACCTGGGTGGCTAGCCAGGTAAGCAACTAACTTACTCTTGATTTTGGCTCAGGTCATGATCTCAGGATCGTGAGATCAAGCCCCACATGGGGCTCCTCACTCAGCCCAGAGTCTGCCTGTCACTATCCCTCTGTTCCTCTCCACACTCCCCCCTCTTAAATAAATGAATAAAATCTTTTTAAAATAGTAAAACAAAATAATTATTCTCATTATTTTTATTTAAAGAGCACTGATTATTGTGGATTAACTCTGTGATAAGTATCTAGACCAAAGGCTGGCATTTGTTCAATAAAATCTGTTCCTTCCTTCTTTGCACACCAAATCTCTTGCCCCTTCACCCTTCTCTAAGTAAGCATTCCCATACCTTTGGGTTCCTCTGGTAGTACATGCAGCAGCACTGCTTTTTTGAACACCAGGCTTTCCTTTTCAAGCCGGATTTCACAGGTATAGGTTCCCTGGTCAGCTTCTTTCACGTCTTGGAGCAGGAGAGAACCATCATTGTGTAAGATGTCCCCCACCAAGCGCACACGATTCTGGAAGCGCCCCACAGGCACGCTGAGGTTGGCATAATAGTATAGCACATATTCATCCTGGAGGGCAACACAACATTGGGGAAAGTCTATAGTCACTGGAACCAGACCCATGAGTCCAGATCCAAAATACCCTGTTCTGTGGAAGTGGCAGCATCACCACCACCACCATCATCACCACCACCATCATCACATCATCATCATCACCATCATCACCACCATCATCATCATCAGAAAGCACTTGATACCCAGTGAATAAAAATAAAAATAAAAATAAAAATAAAATAAAATAATAATAATAATAATAATAATGTGCTGGGCAATATTCTAACTTCAACAAGGCCCTGTGCCTTAGTGAAGTAAGGTCCACACATTCATTTCCTACAGTTTAAAGTAAAATGTAACACCCACTCTGAAGATCCCTCTCTGGGGATTCAAACCCAGAACTTTTGAAACCCTTGTTTCATGTTCACCCTGTTTTCTGCCATGGCCCCTGGACTGGATGGCACTCAAAGGCATGATGCAATCCTCCAGACTGAGAGTTGTGACAATTCCTGGCTGGCATGTCAGCTGTCGCCCATCCCCTTTCTGCCCTCCCCCAGGCAGTGTATATCATACAGCTTGAGAAGGAATCATCATCAGTGAATGGCTTACAGGCTGGGACAGGGAGAAATAAGGATTTCTACTTAAGCCACGGGCTTGTCCTTCTTATAATAAAAAATACTAATAAAATTTTGAGTGAGAATAGCATTATAAGAATAATGTGCTATGAGCTACAGAAAGAGTATTTCATTGGCAAGCTTCAGGACTTTACTATGGGTAACACATTACTTAGTATGTATTTCATAAACAATCCAGAGTGTATCCCCTCTGATGAGGTTTATACACTGTTTCCCACTCTGAGTAGCTTCCATTAAACACCCTCCCTCAGCCTTGTTATATCAGCTGATCCCATCACTTGAAAACTTGAAGCAGCCATAAAGGAGAAAGAGGTGACTCCCCAGCATATAAATGGTGCACAGAATGGTAAAAGAATCTGGCCCTCTCACCTCTTCTGGAGAAGCTTAACAACGGGTGGATTGTTGTCCCGGAGATACCCATTTGGAGCTACTGGCTGCCGGTTGGTCACAGCAGCTGCCAAAAGATTATGGAAGGACGGAGGCCACTATGGCTTAGTGGCTGCCATGCTATGATTATGGAAGCTTATCCAAAATAATAGATAAAGAAGAGGAGACCTGGAGTTTCTGTGCAGCACTTGCACTAGGCAATGCCATTCTAATGCATTACTAAATGACATCCATAGTTCCTAGCTCCTCGTAGGAAAACACAATTTGTGGCCTTCTGTTAAATACTTTGCAATTAAGCCTTGCTAGTGTTCTGAGCTTTCCAGTAATCGTGGCTTATGGAGTTTTCAGGGATTTCTTAGTCACCACAATCACACAGTGATAACATTTAAGTAATTGTTTTTGGTCTTTCTTTTCGTTAAATACTAAGAGTGGTTGCAGTTTGGGGAAAAGGTTAGCTGAGGTTGGAATCATCTTTGTAACATTTGCAAATTATACTCTTTCCTATTTGTGACCTAAAGATAAGTATTTTCTAGAAAATATAAACCAATATACCTAAAGAAACTTAATTATGGGAAGATAATTCAGAGTTTAAATGTCACTGAAAACTTACAGTAAATGTTTAGATATATAAGTATGCTGTTAATCTTAATAATGTGAGAAAGTATCAAAGAAAAAAAAAGACTCTGGCCCTCTCCTCCGCAGAAAAGATTCTTGTGACATCATTCTCACACCTCTTCTGTCTGGACCAGGGCTCTTACCCTTCTCAGCCCTCCCACCCACCTGTACAACTCTACAAAGGGCAGACATTGAGAAAAGAAACAACAAAAAAAAACTTTATGTGCATGTCTTCCATTACTTCTCAATGACCCAAAAGTTAAGCATTACCATTATGATAATGACCCTCATCTTCACCGATAAGGAAGCTGAAGTTCAGCAAGGTTGAGTAATTTGCCCAGCTGATCACAAAGCCAAGGGGCCAATCTAGGAAGAGGCCCAGTTCTGACAAGCTTCAGAGCCCAAACTCTTGCAACACTACCTCATAGCACCTAATGACCTGTTTTTAACTCTGCCCACACTGTCCTGACACCATTGGCCAGGGACTTCTACAGTAATATTTCCTCCTTGTTACCTTGGCACGATCTCCTGATGAGAACATCCAGTCTACCTTGATCACACGCTTTTCTTCTGTAGTCTGGAAAACACATCCCATCAGGGCTGAATCCCCCACACGGACTGTTAGCTCAAGGGAGGAAACAATCAAGTCATTCAGGCCCAAGGAATAATCTATAGAAGTCAAAGGCAAGAGGAGACATCATTTAGACAAATATAAAAATCAGTATTAATCACTAAGTAACTCTACATCTTCCCTCCCCAGATGACGTGACACAAAGTACTCAGAGGCTCCTCACTCAAGCCAGCATGGCATTCCCAAAGGAAGAGAAAGACCCTCTAGGTACACACATGCCTCCCAAGTCAGAGGAGTTCTGCAATCTTAATACTGCAAAAAGGTTATCTGCTCTCAGTCTCCTAACTGGGCCCCTCTCCATTCCCCAGAATTCCTTTCTCCAGGCTCCTTTCTAAAGAAAGAAGAGAAACCTTGACATCCTCCTTTCAGGTCATGAATTTAGACATCCATAAACAGGAAATGAGGTGTCTCTGGATCCTAGTTTCCCATGGGTTCCCTATTTTAAAAAGCCCATTAACAGGTATTTTTGCATCTTTCTTCTTTTCCTTCTTTAGTTCCTTGACAAAAGCTTATCTCTGACTTTGCTGGCTAATTCTGGCTGTCATGCAGGTCTTTGTAATTAGGCCAATCCAGGGGTGCCTGGGTTGCACAGTGGGCTAAGCGTCCAGCTCTTGGTTTTGATTCAGGTCATGGTCTCAGGGTCCTGGGATGGATCCCCATGTCTCCTCAGGCTCTGGACTCAGGCTCTGGACTCAGGTTCTGTCTGCTTGTCCCTCTACCCCTGCCCCCACTCATGCTTGTACTCTTTCTCTCTCTCTCTCTCTCTCTCTCTCTCTCTCTCAAATAAATAAATTCTTTCTAAAATAGAGAAAAAAAATTCTAAAAAAAAAAAAATAGGGATGCTTGGGTCGTTCAGTCGTTGAGCATCTGCCTTTGGCTCATGGCATGACCCCAGGATCCAGGATCAAGTCCCACATTCGGCTCCCCTTAGAGAGCCTGCTTCTCCCGTGCCTGTGTCTCTGCCTTTCTCTCTGTGTCTCTCATGGATAAATAAATAAAATCTTTTTAAAAAAATGGAGGGGCACCTGGGTGGCTCAGTGGTTGAGCATCTGCCTTCGACTCAAGTCAGGTTCCCAGGGTCCTAGGATCAAATCCTGCATCAGACTCCCCACAGGCAGCCTGCTTCTCCCTCTGCCTGTGTCTCTACCTCTTTCTCTGTGTCTCTCATGAATAAATAAATAAAATATTTTTTTAAAAAGGCCAATACAAAAGCATGGCTTTCCATTGAATTTCCTTTGTGTTTGTCCTCTCCCCACCTTCCCACTCCAGTTTTATCATTAGCCCTGTCTCTTCAGCCTCTGGGTGTTTTGCACACATGACCCCATTCCGTTATCTGTGTACTGCTCGAGTCATTTCTCTTTTCACTAAAAGACAAAACCAGTACACAGATATTTCTGTTTTCACAAGATGTGCACTGTGCAAAGAGACAACAACATCAAGAAAGACGCGTTTAGATGCTGGCCAGTTTATATGGAGGAAGAGCCAAATGAACGCATGTGGGAATAAACAGAAAATGTGCCAGTCTTTCCATGCAAGCTGTCGCCCTGAGAGAAGAGAGTTAACTTCCTGCCCAACAGCAGGCACACACAGTAGGGAAGACGGAAAAGAAAACATGAACTCTAAACCCTTTGGAGGGACTTGTTTTGAAAGAAATCAAAATTAGCTCCAAAACCGATTTGGAATTTTCCTGTAAGAAAGAACTGAGCAACTTTACATGTGGTGAAAGGTTAAGAAGCAAATTTCATTTAATACGAAGAGTGTTATATGTAGAATTAAGTGAAGGGTAGCTAGAAAGCAAAGAGCAGCCACCAGAGTGAAGAGAAACTTACACCTTTGCAGAGAGATGGCTGAAGAAAATGAGATTTTCTTTTTTAAGATTTGATTGATTGATCAGAGATAGTGAGCATAAGCAGGGGCAGCAGGCAGAGGGAGAAGCAAGCTCCCCACTGAGCAGGGAGCCTGATGTAGAACGTGATCCCAGGACCCTTGTCCATGACTTGAGCCGAAGGCAGATGCTCAACCGACTAAACCACTCAGGCACCCCCAAAATGAGACTTTCTACAGAGGAAGACAAACCTCTCCACAGAGAAATACAACCACCACCGCCACCACCACCACCCCTCATGCCAAGTGGCTACCTACAGGACTGGCTTGTTAACTCTGGCTGGAAGGGCAGAAACCTGCAGGCTGCTTCCTGCACCTCTGGGGAAATGTCTAAAGACCCCCAGAGCATTACAACCCTGCTTCTATGAAAACAAATTCTCTTAAAAACATACTATTTTCTGGGGGAGGGGGGTGTCTGTGTGCCTGTCTGGTTGCCTTTTTGTGCACGCTCTTGGTTTGCCTAGAATTAGAGCAAAGGCAGTTCTTTTTGTACCTTGCTGAGTAGGTGTTTAGGTCACTATGCACAGTTTAAAAAAAAATAGTAATAAAGAGAAAACTAAAAGATGATGAGAGCAAAGCACCTCCTGAGTCATTTATTCTTCCTATGGAGCGCTATCCATGGATAAAGAGAAAAAGTGGGAAGAGAGGATGAACAGTTTAGAAAGAAGAGATGAGCCCCAAGCAGCTCCAAGCACAGAGGTTTCATGAATAGGAGACTCCAACTAAGCCTGCGGCCCGCAGGGGCAGCTAAAGGAGGTTTTTTAGAAGGAAGTGGGGTTTAAGGAGAAACCTGAAAGATAAGGAAGCCCTAGGCAGGCTTGCTAGGGTAAGTTGAAGAAAGAAAGCTCTTGGCAAAAGGGACTCCCCCAGATTGTGAAAGAGCTCAGCACTTTTGCAGAACCAAGAGAAGGCTAGAATGACAAAAAGCATGAATGCCATTGAGTTCTGGGGCTCTCTCTGGTGATTTCATTTCCTGATCCAAGACTAGCTGTGGTTTTAAAGTTACAATCTAAAAGGCAGGAATTCCAGAGAGACTTTCTCTGCAGCACATAGGCAGGTCCTAGAACACCCAGCTCAGAACCAGAAGGCCTTCCGTGTGTAATAGAAACAGAGGAAGATTCAGCTTTCCAAGAAAGAGTTTGCTCCCTGGCTTCAAAAACAGCTGTTTCAGCAAAACTCCAAAGTTCCAGGTTAGGATTTCCATTTTCAACAAACCAAGGGGAAATGAAAATATATAAAATTGGCTTTTGAAAATGCACGAGACTTATGAGAAATCAAGTACCCTCCTTGGTCCCTTGGTTTCTACTTACCCAGTAACACTGGCATCAGGATGAGTTTCAGTAGGCAAAACATGCTGCTCGCCAATTTTTCAGTCTTAAGATAAAAGAAAACAAAAATCAGAAAACAGCTTCAAGAGAAGTTTGTCACTTTAACAAACCCACAACCAGTGCCTCTGTGGGCCAGCCTCTGTCGGAGACACTGGGATGCAGCCCCAAACAAGAAGGGCAGGGTCCCCGCTCACGTGCAGTTTGCAAGTTGGGGGGGCGGTGGGTGGAAGGGGAAAAAAAGAGGCAAATGAATGAACAAGAAAGTAGCAGATGCTGGAATCTGCTATGAAGAAACAAAACAGAGCGGTGTGTTTGGAGAGTCACTTGGGGGCCGCTTTATATTGGCTGTAAGGGAAAATTAGATGAAAGTGGCTTTTTGAGAGGAAAAAAGTGAATAATTTCAGGATATCTTTGAGGTGACAACCCTAGCCATTCTACAGTCTTAGAGTTTCACATAAACAGGAGATTACCAGAGACTCAGAGTGCAAGTTTTGCCTATCTCTCCAACTAAATTAAAATTACTACTTTTAAACATATAGAAAATGTTCTGGGCATGTGAGAAAGGAGATAATTTTCAACCCAGTTAAGGCATTCAGCAAACTCTGTGGCAGACAAGCTGCATGAAATGTCAATGGCGAGGTTGAGTTTTGTTTTTTTTTTTTTCCCTTTTATCCCCACTTTTTTTTAGAGAGGGGAGGGGCAGAGGGAGAGAGAATCTCAAGCAGGCTTCATGCCCAGCACAGAGCCTGATGGGAGGGCTCCATCCCAGGACCCTGAGATCATGACCCAAGCCGAAACAGTCAGATACTTAACTGATTGAGCCACCCAGGCACCCTTACCCCACATTTTTCTTAATGAAACAGAAGAACACCAACCCCAAGGAGTTATAATCCAACCAGCCTTGGGTTCCTACCAACTACTCTGTCTGGTCTCAGCCACGATCCCTGCATCCTGAACAGCCTGCCAATGAAGGGACTCTACCTCGAATCTGCTAGGAGGAAAGTTATCTTTTGGGAAATCCCATCACAGCACCCTGCCCAGTTCTGCTGGGAAGTCCAGCACATGCGGTGGCATTTTAACTTGTAAAAAAATATTACCTAAGAGATTCCTTACCTGCATTCTAATCAACAAAATCCTCCATCTGGAAAATCAGGGTCAAATTGTTCAAGAAGGTCCTACCCTAGGCCCCCCCTTATGCAGAGAAGTCAGCTGACCTTGCTCAACCTGTTCCCTTGCCTATGACATGGGAGTAATAATGCAAGGATCACGTATGATCATGTAGATAACAGTGCTTTGAATTACCACATAAGATCCTATTTTTCATAACCTAAAAATGAGATAGAAAACCTAAAAATGAGGAACTCCTGGGTGGCTCGGGGGTTGAGTATCTGCCTTTGGCTCAGGTCGTGATTCCAGGTTCTGGGATCCAGTCCCACATGGGGCTCCCGGCAGGGAGTCCGCTTCTCCCTCTGCCTATGTCTCTGCCTCCCTCTCTCTGTCTCTCCTCAATAAATAGAATCTTTTTTTAAAAAAAGAAAACTAAGCTGAGTGAAGTAAGTCAGTCGGAGAAGGACGAACATTATATGTTCTCATTCATTTGGGGAATATAAATAATAGTGAAAGGGAATATAAGGGAAGGGAGAAGAAATGTGTGGGAAATATCAGAAAGGGAGACAGAACGTAAATACTGCTAACTCTGGGAAACGAACTAGGGGTGGTAGAAGGGGAGGAGGGCGGGGGGTGGGAGTGAATGGGTGACGGGTACTGGGGGTTATTCTGTATGTTAGTAAATTGAACACCAATAAAAAATAAATTAAAAAAATAAAAAATAAATAAAAAATAAAAAAAGAAAACTAACTAAAAATGAGATAGGAAATTTGTAGTGTTAATAGACTTCGGGGTTCTGAGCATCTACCTTTAGATAGAATGGCAAATGATGATTCAGAATGAACTGGAAACTTTTAAGTTTCAATTTTTGAATCCCATCACAATGTAGATAATAATTGAACTGACTCAGATATACCAAAAGTCACACTATGCTTCCCCAAATATAAGTACATCTGATGAAAACACAGATCTCTCTCAAGATAGCCATAGTCTTCTTCTGGCTCTAACACCCATCACATCCCACCCTACATGGGTGAGCATGATAAAGGACTTCCTTTACAGTATGTTATGATGTTAATTCATCACATCTGGGACAGCTGAGACCACTTCCCATTCTGGATGCATAAGAATGAGTTTCAGTAGGCAAAACATGCTGCTCTTCTGCAGGGAGTTGATTATGCTCCCCGCTCTTGTCCACCAAACAGTTCTCATACATTCTCCAGAGCAGTGCACCACCTGCTTGGATTTACAGGTCTAATACCAAACTCCAATAAGCCTAGAGTCTCAAGGAGGACCATACATTCTTTTTTCAAGTATCCCAGGCCTGTGCCACAGCACTAGGAAAGTGTCTGGCAAATACTGGGTACGTGCTGATAGCTGCCAATATGACCATCACATTGACATCAACTTAGATCTCCTACAACGAGACCATTCTATTCTAAGAGGACACCAGCGGTCCTAAAGGAACTCTGAACCTAGTCACCACACTCAAGTCCTCAGAGCCACACTCAACCATTTTCAAACAAATTTTGAGAAATGTGCAATCTAATGACTAGAAGATACCATTTTTGGTTCAAAGTACTCATATGCACCATTAGAATTCTATGTGAATGAAGAGAGAAGCAATAAATTCATGGAAAAAGCACTGATTTGAATTTCTTTCTTTTTTTTTTTTTAATTTGAATTTCTAAAAAAGTTCTCTTCCTGGGTCAGACCTTTCATTAACTAATTCTTTGATCTTTGGGAAATCGCTCAATCTCCCTAGGCCTCTTCCTTACCATGAAAGAATGGGACTTCTTCCTGCCTCGTTAATATAGTAGCATACCAGAAACCAGTTGTTGATAGGCAATAAATCAGAGAGGGTTAGGGATGCCTGGGTGGCTCAGTGGTTGACCGGCTGCCTTTGGCTCAGGGCGCGATCCCAGATCCTGGGATAGAGTCCCCACATCAGGCTCTCGGCGGGGAACCTGCTTCTCCCTCTGCTGTATCTCTGACTCTGTCTCTATGTCTCTCATGAATAAATAAATAAATCTTTTTTAAAAATCAGAGAGGGTTTTATGCCAGGTACTACCTGAGTGCTTTATACACATTGACCCACTTGATCTTCACAACCACCTTATGAGGTCTTACTGAAGGGGAAACTAAGGCACCAACTGGTGAAGTGACTTGCCTAATAACACATAGCAAGTGGTAGGGCCAGGATTTAAACTCAGGCATTCTGGATCAGAACCCATCCCCTCTCTGTAGTGATACTGCTCCTCATATTAGTGAAAGTATTCCATGTTTTAGAGCAAAACTTCTCTGAACTTCATTTATCAAAACAGGGTGAATCTGCTCCCTGGCTGTTCTTCCTACCCACTTCACCTAGTGAACTCCTGTTCAGCTTTTAGATCGAAAATTAATGTGATTTCTTTTTTTTTTTTTAATGTGATTTCTTTAGGAAAATCTCTCCTGAGCCATGCTTACCAGGTCAGATTCCTAGCCATAACTTTTAATAGTACTATTTATCTTTCCTTTAGGGCATTTGCCACAATTTCTAGTTATCTATTGATTTGTATGCCTGTTTAATTAAAGTCTTGCTCTCCACCTTCACCTCCCAAGACTATAAAGCTCCACAAAGCCAAGAGTTGCGTCTGTGTGCCACTGGAACTCCAGTGCCAGCATGGAGTGAGGCCCAGGGTAGGATTCAGGAACCACTTTTCAAAGGACAGAAAAATATCCAACAAGACCAAAGATACTTTAGCCCAGTTTTCATTTCCTTGTTAGTTGGCAAATACTCAGAAATTCCTATCATATATATATATACACATAAATATTCAGTATATACCAAATATATATGTCCTGAATATATATATAGCTGAATAATGAAATTCAGAATTTTACATATGCAAACATATAATATCTATATAAATGAATCTCGGTCATTAGAAATCCAACCAAAGCATCAGATGCTCCTTTAAGCACCTTCTAAATAAGATTCCATTTAAATTCTCAGCTTCTAACCTGCTCCTTCAGATCTTGACATCTCCTCAGCAGATGTTCTTGAGATAATTCTGCACAGTAAGGCAGTTCATATGTTGGCCAAACATTTTGACCCGAGCTCACAGTGCTTTCATAATAGAACTCCTAATGCATGTCTTCTATCTCCCTCGGAGAGTTGTAACTATAAGGATCCCCTTTCCCATTATTAAGAGTGCAGAGGAATTGTTACCCTTGGCACAATGATGACAGAAAAACATCTTCAGAAAAGAGACTCGTGACAATGAGACTACCACACAGGATGCGAAAATGACCCCCATATATTACAGCATTACAAGACAAAATAAGGGAGAGGCGCTGTTTCTGAATGCAAATGTTTGCCGCTCGTAAGGACAACCAACCACTAAGCAACAGACAACTGTCCAGGCTTCTCTTACGTGGCCCATCCCCCTTTGCCTAGCCCACCCCTCACCCCCCTGATGCTAAGTGCTCTCCATTTACCCTTTGCTGCACACCTCAAGGCTCTCATTGTTATAGGTGTATGAATCCATGTAACCACTCCAAGGCATTAACTTCTTGAAATGCATCCTTATTTTTCCTTCTAAGACCACTTCTTCTACATTGGGCTGGGAGGTTACATGGCTCCTTACAAGGCAGTCTCGATTACATTGGTCAACCCTTTAACCTGAAGGGGACTTTGGAAGTCATTACTGCCACTCCCTCCTTAGACTGGGTTACATCTAAACCACCCTACAGCAGCTCAGGTCACCCTACACCCTTCATGAGATCAGAGCTTTACAAGGGGCATGACAAGAAAGAATAATAGTTTAGCTCTCTTGGGAGGTTTAAGTTCCTTACTTTTTAACATTAAATATTGACCTATCTAGGGGCGCCTGAGTGGCACAATCAGTTGAGACTCTGACTCTTGGTTTTGCATCAGGTCATAATGTCAGGATCGTGAGATCGAGCCCTATGTCCAGGTCTACACTCAGTGTGGAGTTTGCTTGAGATTCTCTCTCCCTCTCCCTCTGCCTCTCCCATTCATGCATGCTCCCTCTCTAATAAATAAATTAATCTTAAACACACACACACACACACACACACACACAAACACAGTGTCCTATCTAGGATTGGGAGAAGGGAAACAATGAGGGACAAGTTCTGCCATGAGTTGAAGGACAGCTAGTCAGGAGAACAACTAGTCACTGCTCTACCTGAAAACACAGGCAACTTAGAAGCTCAAGTCCTACCACCACCATCATCACCATCACTCTTTCATTAACAGCAAACCTCTTACCCCCTCTTTTCTCTGGGGATCTTAAAAGAAGCGACTCTCTAGAAAGGAAGACTGCGCCCACCAGCCTACCTTATGCCAGTAGTCTCTTCCTGCAGAGGTTGAGAGCAGGGTAAACGTGGCCATCAAATTAAAACCTTCAGAACCAGACTTCTTCTGAGAGAGAAAAGTTTGAATCACTCCTTAAGAAATTCAAAGCAACTGCTTACCCACAATGAGGCGCACCCAGGGGAAGCAATGCACTGAATTCTGCTTCAAGTGCAGTACCCAAGACCGACTCAAGAGACTTCTGCCTGCACAGAAGGTCGGGCTCAGAACAAACCAACTGCGTGCATACTGAAGCAGCTACAGATGCAAACAGGAACCTCTAAATCAAGGTTCTCGTTTCAGTCATCTGGCCCATGATCCAATCTTTATTTATACTCGTGTTCTAAAAAGAGATAATAAATTCAACTTACTGAGGAGAGCCTCATATTCCAGACCTGTGCAGGTGCCATCTCCTCTTCTAGATTATTAACCCTCTCAGAGGCTCTCTGAGGGCAGGGTCTCCAATGGCATCAGGCAAACATTCCCTGAGAAAGAAATCAGCTGTGTGCGAACAAAATACAATAAATTTAAGACTAACACAAAACATTGTTCTCTGTTTAAAATACAGCAACCTCTCTTATTTTTTTCTCTCATCACAGCGGTACAGTATAGCCAGGTGATCACTCAGTCCCTGCCTTCAAAGACATGCCTGCTCAGTCCTTCAATTTACCATGTTGATTTCCTCTGACCATGAGATAGCATTCACAGAAGGCAGGTAGTGTTTTCTCCCCCCAGAGAACCCATAGGGCGATTTTAACATCCTAGATAAGAACTAGGTACTTCAAGGTATCTTTTGCTTGTTAGTTGCCAGTTCAGAATAAATGTTCTCAGTGTATACACCTTCAACTTTGGCTTGACCTATGCATGGCCATACGTTTTCTTGGAACTTGTCCTGTATCATTTGAAAAGTTGTTAAAGGGGTGCCGGGGTAGCTCAGTCAGTTAGGCATCTGCCTTCAGCTCAAGTCATGATCTCAGGGTCAGAGGATCAAGCCCCTTGGTGGCCTCCCTGCTCAGCGGGGAGTCTGTTTCTCCCTCTTCCTCTGTGGCATCCATCCCCACCCCTGCTCCTGTTCTCACTCTATCTCTCAAATAAATAAATAAAATCTTTTAAAAAAAATAAATAAAAAGTTGTTGAATACGTGCTCTTCTCAAGGACTATGCTATATGGTTCTTGAGAAGCAGTGTACACTGGTAAGCTAGCAACTTACATAAATATTCCCACCATAGCCTATTTCAAACTACTGATAAGTTTAACAATGGGCTTGCAAAATTCCTAAAAACTTAACAATCAGCTCTTGCTATGTGAGCTGGCTCCACCACCACACCACCAAGTCTATGCAGGTTCTTGCAGGGGTAGAGCTTAGAGACAAATGGCTGCTTGATGCTGGAAATCACAATGTTTCTCTTTCATATGACAGCTCTCATTTTATATTTAGACACATACCAAAAAGTAGCCAGAAAGTGCAAAGCAGTTTATTAATTGTGATGTAGTAAAGATCTCAAGAGTTATGACATCTGTGCACATGGCCCAACAGTGCACATGCTCCTACAAAAAAACGAAAACAAAAAAACGCAGTGAAATGCAGCTGTAAACAGTCCAACAGTCCAACACAGGAGCCAAAGGAATGGAACTGCCTCTTCCGGCAGCAAAGTTTCCAGCTGAGCAGTTAAATGACAGCCTTGGTCCACTCCCTACGGGTCTTCTTATGGCTCTCTTTTGGAACTATAACGGAGTGACACGACGGAACATTCAGATTCAAGGATTTGGCGTCCAACATTTGTTTTACACAGCAGCATACAACATTCCCTCTTGAAGCACCAGTGCACGGTTTGGGAGCTGCAGAAAACTAAGATATTCTCCAAGAAGCCTGGGGTAACTGGCCACATCGGAAACACAAAGCATTTTACAAATTCACATTTGGTGACAGAATTAAGAGCTCAATGCGCAAAATTTATAAGGTAATGTAACCATGAGGAAAGTCTTCAGCAGCCAAAGAAAAATTCTGAAAGGCTTTTTGCCCCTTCTGAAGTTTTCAGAATTAAATTTCCTTTCTAGACCAGACTGGTCTTCATACAGTGCGTTCTGCATAGAAAGCAGCAAAAAGAAAAAGAGAATAGCACTTGAGAAAATATTAAAAGAGTAAGTTTAAAAAAAAATCTCTTCCTTCCATCCTTAAAGAAGGCAGGTATCCAAACACTGATTTTTGCTCCTTTGGGGAGATGGGAGGGGAGAAAGAGAAAGAGAAGAAAAAAGAAAAGAAAAGAAAAAGAAAAAGAAAAGAAAGAAAGAAGAGAGAGGAAGAGAGAAAGAGGAAGAGAGAGAAAGAAGGAAAGAGAGAGAGAAAGAAAAAAGAAAGAAAGAGGAAGAGAGAGAGAGAGAGAGAGAAAGCAAGCTGTAATCCAGACTCAGTATGAGAGCTGGCCAAGGTCACTGACAGCAGCCTTATGACTGATGTGACCATAAACCAATGGAGCAGACTAAATGATCAGCTTACTCTTATGAAGGACGCTACTATTCAGTCACTTAAGAAGGGCACTTGTTTGAATCATGATCAAACATACAAATAACATGACCGAGTATCCACACAGCACCATCTACCTACAGTGACAAACATACTACACTGGATTGATCCTCATAACATGCCTGAAAGGAAATTACAAGAAAACCCAGATAAAAAACAGTTCCTCAATTCATGAAATGTGGTTTTAGCTGGGTTCCTGTAGCATCATCTCTTTCTCAGAGAAATGAGGACCCATGAGAAGTCTGTCTCACAATTAGATCTCTATCTTTAAATCTTCTAGAGCCCAAGGTATTGACTCACGTTGCTCAAACATGTTTTCCCCTCTCTGCTGAGGTGTCAGACGGTCTCACTAGACTGGCCCCAGACAAGCCCAAGTAGCTCAAGACTCTGAGGGTTAACCACTGGAAATGAACAGTCAATGTGTCTTTTCCTCTTCTACTTCCTTACGTGACCAAAGAAAAGGTATAATGTCTCTTAATGAAACAGATTTTTCTCTAATGTACGGACTAGATTAACAAAAGAAGCCAGGCCAAACCTATACTGTATTTCTTAAAGTCTTTACTGATGACTTCCAGAACTCATAACCCAAATTTTAAAAAATAAATCTCGGCAAAGTGATTTTTTTGTATAACGTATACAGTGTATTATGCTTTGGTACGGAAACCTTCTGAGCCACCTAATGGGAGAATCTCAGACTATCCTGTTGAAAAAACAAAGATGGGAGGAGAGAGTAATTTTTGTCTCTCGTAATTGAGAAGTAAACTCTATCACTCTTTTACAGAGGACTACACTGTCAATCCTTCTGGGCATGTCACACATATTTCTTAATGGCTTATAGAAAATCCCATGTAAATTAAAATTTGGAATAGGTTGCTGTGGGAAAATGGAGGAAGTTAATATAAGTATCGGAGGAGAGAAATGAGAAGTAGAGGTTATGTACCACCTCACTTCCTTAAGTCAAATATTATGCAAAAAACGTTTGTAAATACTCAGTTCACTCGTATTTGGCACCTTTTAGAACACAAAGAAGTTCTGAAGAATGAGACAGGTCAAAAAGATTATTTCCTATAAATAGAAGCTTCATTAAAGTCAATCCAACATTTGAACTCAAGTGGCATTTGTTTAAAAAAAAAAAAAAAGTATTTCCTTGCAAAGAACTGAAAATACTCTTTACCTTCGCCAATAAGTCTTTCAAAGAGTTTTTCTTGCCTCTGATCTGGGACGTCAAGAAGGAAATCACTAATCAGTCAGCTATAAGGAAGTAAAGTAACAAACCTAAATCCTCACAAGACAAAAGAAAGGAATCCCTCTAGGTCACCATTCCTTTCCTTAATTATAAATTGATGACACTTTAATACTTTAAAAACCCAGTCAAGGCAAACCATGGACTCCAGGCCCTACCAACTCTACAGAAATTAGAGTTCCAAGTTACATTGTGTCACAAAACCAGTGAGAATTTGCTCTTTGCTGATTCAAGCTGAAAACCTTCACGGAGCAAATATCAAAAGATATTTATCCCAAACAAACATTTCATCTGGTAGCATGTCAGGAACATACGAGCTCCATTTCATATTTTCAAAATATTCTGGCATCAGCAGTGTGGCCAACATTTCAGATTCTCCCCCAAATAACTGGAAGAAAACATGTAATACATTCAAGAGCAAAGGGGAGTCAAAAAGTATCTTTCTATTCAGGAAAAGAACTCCTTCATTCAACTAGCACATAAGTTATTCAAAGGGATAGTTTTGAGTTTCTTCTGAGGGTTCTTGAATAGTTTATAAATATAAAAAGAACATTTCTTCAATAAATAAATGGTTCCTGAAGTCTCTACTGATGACTTCCAGAATCCTCCAGCACTGCCATCCAAGCCAGCTCCTACTTCTCGCAGGCGCTTTAGCTGTCGGTGGGATGGGACATTGTCTGCTAGCAGGTGACTCTTCTTATACTGTGAAGACTTCATCAATATGTCTCTTCATAGTCTGAATCCTGGAGGGAAAGAACAGCAGTTGTGGTGGTTTATATGAAGTAGAATGCCACTGTCAGACTTTAGACGAAGACTTCGTGCTATGACCCCTCAGGTGGAACTCAGCACAAGGGGTCAGTCCCAGGGAAATGGCACTGACTCAGCACACCTGCTTTCCCATGAAGCATCACAGGACCTCCATACACTGGTTGTCTTTTGGACTGATTTCTGCTTTGAAACCCTAACAGTTCCCTTTTCCATGACGGATATTTTTTAAAAACCTCAACACACATGAAAAGGCACCTGTCTGCAGCAGAACATGCAGGACCATACCTCGGAGTCTGGGTTTCTCAGTTTCTCTGAGTTCTAATGCCAACTCCACCCCCTGCTGGCTGCACGACCTTGAGTAAAGTTATTAAACGTCTCTCAGCCTCAGTTTCCTTATCTGTAAAATGGAGGGTAATAAAAATACAGACACCTCACAGAAAGTCTACAAGAACTGAATGGGATGATGTATGGAAATCACTTCCCATTGTGCCCAGCACTTTGCAAACATTCATTCAAGATTAGCTACTATTGGGACGCCTGGGTGGCTCAGCGGTTTAGCACCACCTTTGGCCCAGGGCGTGATCCTGGAGACCAAGGATCAAGTCCCACATCAGGCTCCCTGCATGGAGCCTGCTTCTCCCTCTGCCTGTCTCTGCCTCTCTGTGTGTCTCCCATGAATAAATAAATAAAATCTTAAAAAAAAAAAAAAAGATTAGCTACTATTACCATGATTCTTATTTTTATCATTTAAACTTGGATTCATTACTCCTCCCCGCAAGTGGCCCATTAGTACTACCTGGCACGCCACATTTCTCTGGCCCATTCATTCTTCTATTCTCCTGGATGACTGTTCCCAACCTTCCTCTCTCTTCTCAAACCCCCAGAACCTCTTCCTCACTTCCTTCTTAGCTAATCACTTTGCTGTCTCCCACACTCAGGATAGAGTAGCCAGCAAGGAAACTCTGAGCTCCTGTTGCCATACTTACATGCATCTGGGCTCATCTGCGTGGCCTTCCCTACTCGTCTTATGGATACCCTCTCCCTGCCTTTCTCCAAGATCAACATTCCTGTTGTGCATCACATCCTGGAGCTATGTCAGCAACTTCCCCTTCTCCCTCCTGCAGCATCATTTTTCCCTTTTCTACTGAATCATGCCCATCAGCCTATAAATGTGCTATAATCTCTCTCATCTTAAACAGAAAGTAACTCTTGACACACATCCCCCACCTACCTATTGCTCTATTTCTCTGCATCTCTTCACAGCAAAACTCCTGGCGAGAGCTGTTTACACCCACTGTCACCCATGTCTCTCTTCTCGTTCTTTCTCGACCTTACTCCCATCTTCCCCACTATTCTCCCGAAGCTGCTTGTGCTAAGGTCACCAATGACCTCCACGTCACCAGATCAGCCAATAATCAACCCTCCGCTCTCATTTTACTTGACCTGACTCAGCAGCAACTGACACGGTTAATCACTTTCTTTTCCTTGAAACACATTCTTCACTTGGCTCCCAGGATGGCAAACCCCCTTGGCTTTCTCTTACCTCACTGGACGTTCCTTCTCAGCCTCCTTTCCCAATTCCCCCTTCCTCTTCCAAACTGCCAACCTTTCAGAGCTCTGGGGCTCTAGTCTATATCTCTTCCACCTATGCTATCAATTCCACCAGTTGCTCAAATCAAGAATCATGAATTATCCCTGACTCCTCTCATTCTTTCACAGATACGTGAAACCCATCCATAAATCCTTCAGGCTTTACCTTCCAATTGGAATCAGAATACGACCACTCCTTACCACCCTGGCTCAAACTAGTACCACCTTCTCTCACCTGCATTATTGCTAAGGTCTCCTAATTGAGTTTTCTGACTCTCATGATCCCTTGACCGTGATATCACCTATTCTCAACACAGAAGCCAGAGTAAGCCTTTGGAAATAAGTAGTGCTTCTCTTCTTAAAAACCTCCAGCGGGATCCCTGGGTGGTGCAGCGGTTTGGTGCCTGCCTTTGGCCCAGGGCGCGATCCCAGAGACCCGGAATCGAATCCCACATCGGGCTCCTGGTGCATGGAGCCTGCTTCTCCCTCTGCCTGTGTCTCTGCCTCTCTCTCTCTCTCTCTCTCTGTGACTATCATAAATAAATAAAAATTAAAAAAAAAACCTCCAGCATGTTCCATTTCTTTAAGAATAAAAGCCAAAAAAAAAAAAAAAAAGAATAAAAGCCCAGATTATTCCAATCACTTATAGTTTCTAAGATGTGACATTGTCTCTCTGATATCAACAAATGCTATTCTTCACCTTGCTCACTTCATTCCTGCCACACTGGTCTCCTTGCTGTCCCTAGAACTTGCTGTCCCTGAAATGTGTTCCCCTCCACAAGGTCTTTCCACCTACCATTTCCTCTATCTGGAATGTTCCTGCACAACAGCTATATGGCTGCTTATCTACTTCTTTTAGGTGTTTGCTCAAATATTGTTTCAATGAGGGTGTCCCCACTCACCCTCTATCCAACCATCCCATCTCCCTTGCCTATCTTATTTTTCCTACTGCATTAAGTACCACCTGGTATATTCTATGTTTTGCTTATTTTTTAAAGATTTAGTTAGTTATTATTTGTACCCACAATTTAAGGGAAGGTGACGTTTCAGTTGTGTCTTGAAGAATGAGAGTTTTCTTTCTTTTTAAGTTTTATTTTTAATTTATTTATGATAGTCACACAGAGAGAGAGAGAGGCAGAGACATAGGCAGAGGGAGAAGCAGGCTCCATGCACCAGGAGCCTGATGTGGGATTTGATCCCGGGTCTCCAGGATCGCGCCCTGGGCCAAAGGCAGGCGCTAAACCGCTGCGCCACCCAGGGATCCCGAATGAGAGTTTTCTACACATGGAAAAGAATGTGAGTTATTTGAGGGCAGAGATTTTTGTCACTATTGTTCACTCCGGTTTCCTAAGTACCCAAAATCATATCTGATACATAACAGATACTCAGTAAAAACTACTGAATGAATTAATATCTGAAATGTGGGGGCACCTGGGTGGTCCGTTAAGCATCGAGTCCCACGTCAGGCTCCCTGCTCAGTGGGGACCTGCTTCACTCTCTCCCTCTGCCCTCTGCTCTCTCTCACTACCTCTCTCTCTCAAATAAATAAATGCAATCTTTTTTTTTTAAGATTTTATTTATTTATTCATGAGAGACAGAGAGAGAGAGGCAGAGACACAGGCAGAGGGAGAAGCAGGCTCCATGTAGGGAGCCCAACGTGGGACTCAATCCCGGAACCCCAGGATCACGCCCTAGGCCAAAGGCAGCGCTAAACCGCTGAGCCACCCAGGCTGCCCAAGCAATCTTTTTTTAAAAAATATCTGAAATGTGGATAATAATCATGGATACTAACTTATTTTGTATTACTAGAGTATTCAAACCCTGAAGGGTTATTGCTAGATCCTCTTCAACTTTCCCCTCATCTTACATATTATATTCAAGTTTGAAAGAGAGAGAAACAAAGAACACTGCAGTGAATAGTTGGGCTATGGTCATCTGGCTAAGTACTGAGCTTGGCCATAAGTACAAAGAGAACTCAAGTTTAAACCCTGCAAATGACAGGTATGTTTCATATTAGATCATAAGTTGCTTTTGACCTGTTTCCAACTTCACCACATCAGAGGCTCTTTCCTCCCAGGACGCTGGGACAACCACGCAAGCCTACCAATCACAGCAAGAGCTTTAAAAAAAAAAAATGGAGGGATGACAGCTTTGAAAATTTAAATCAACACTCAGGCCTTCAAACATGGGTATTTCTATTTATTTCATTTTATTTTATTTTATTTATTTTATTTTATTTTATTTTATTTATTTTATTATTTTATTTTATTTTATTTTATTTTATTTTATTTTATTTTATTTTATTTATTTTATTTTTTTAAGTAGGCTCCATGCCCAGCATGGAGCCCAACACATGGCTTGAACTCAAAACCCTGAGATCAAGATCTGAGCTAAGATCAAGAGTCAGACACTTGGGAGCCACCCAAGCATTCCTCCAACATGGGTATTTTTTATCGATAAAGCCACAAGTCACCTAAAAGGTTATATCACTCCAATTCCCTGGGAAAAACAAAAAAACTGAAGCAGAGCAGGAAAGTTCAGTTCAGGATTCTGAGTCCAGGCACCCAAAGTCTCCTAGTGTGACGTTAGTGGCATGGGCCACTCCTCTCTCAGGGTGCTCTCTGTCAGTAGGCAGAGACGTGGTCCCCTTCCCTAACCTAAGGACACCACTCTATGCTCATGAGATGAAACCAAAATAATGGTTAGAATTGGTAGGGGCTCCTTGAGACCAAAATACTTTGGGGAAAGACCTTGGTTCATACCCTACTTTGGACCTTAACTGCATATCCTCTGCTGCCTCTGAGGGCAAAGGATCCCCTTAAGTAAGCAGGAAAATGGAACATGAGTAGTAAACAAAGAAATGGCATGGGCTTACCAGGCACTCAGCACAACGGACGCAGAGCCTCGCCATGCAATCATCCCCCTCCTCTTGGTCAGTGCTGGAGAAAAAGAAGAAAACCAAATCTGAACAATTATTGTCCTTGGTACAGTAGAGCACTTAAGGGCACAGCTGTTGAAGTCAGACAGGTATCATTTTAAATTCCAGTTCTACCACTTACAAGAAGTGTGAGTAGGCAGGTTACTTACACTCTGGGATAAAAAATAACCGCATGTAAAACACGTACCACAGGGCCTGACACATAGGAAGTGCCCAATAATAGAAGCTGGTCCCAATCATTCATTTAGAAATGTACTGAGCACCAACCATGCCTGAGCCATCCTCTTGGGCTGGGGATCAAGACACAAATAAAACACTGCTCCTTTGAAGAGTTCACAACCTCCAGGGTGTGAGAAACCTGTTGAAACCTAACAAGTACGTTATGATACAACATAATAAAATGTTTTAATAAGCTTAAGGTCAAACTGCTGTGGCAGCAAAGACGGGGGAGTAGCCTGTTCTCCTAGGTGGATTCCAGGGAGATTCCAGAGAAGAAGATATTTCAACTGGGTCAGGGAGGATCAGGAAGTGTTTTCTAGGCAAACAGGGAGGGAAGGAGAGGATTCCAAGTCAGAGAAAAGCATGCAGGGGGGTAAAAAGAAGAAAGACCTGAGTGAATGCAGCTTATTTAGAGAAGAAAATAAGCTGTGTAAGCTGGCATTTGGAGTGAACCAGGTGAAATGTCAGGAAACAATGGGCCTGAAGTTTGGATCATAAGGAATCTTGTTAGAGCATGCTTAGAAATAGACACCTCAGGGCGCCTGGGTGGCTCAGTTGGTTAAGTGCCTTCGGCTCAGGTCATGATTTTGGGGTCCTGGGATCTACTCCCACGTCGGGCTCCCTGCTCAGCAGAAAGCCTGCTTTTCCTTCTGCCTCTGCCCTTCCCCTGCTCGTGCCCTCTCTTCCTCTCTCTGTCTCAGGCAGTCATTCTCTCAAATAAATAAATAAATAAAATCTTTTTAAAAAAGAAGAAGAAATAGACTTCTTAGTATTTCTACCAAGAGCTCTTTACCTTTTTCAGGGGACCAAAGATCCCCACAAAGGGCACTCTCTCTCCAATCAAATAAACACATGTACACATGAGCATGTGCATGCACACACACATGCACAGACAAATAAAATTTTAGACTTCCCCAAGGAAGACTTCCTTAAGTCTTAAGGTTCCTTAAGGAAGTCTTAAGGTTAAGAACCTCCGATATAGACAATGAAGAATCAAAAGAGGTTTTAGGCAGACTTTAGTCACCTGTTTTCTGTGGGGTTTTTTTTTTAAGATTTGTGTTTTGGGTTTTTTTTGTTTTGTTTTGTTTTTTGTTTTCATGAGAGAGACACAGAGAGAGGCAGAAACACAGGCAGAGGGAGAAGCAGGCTCCCCTCAAGGAGCCCGATGCGGAACTCGATCCCAGAACCCGAGATCATGCCCTGAGCCAAAGGCAGACACTCAACTGCTGAGCCACCCAGGTGTTCCTGTCATCTGTTTTTAGTAGATTTATTCTTAGGGAAAATACTGGATCATGCCTGCTCACTGGCAACATGATGTTTCATAAATGCCTTCGATAATCACAGTCCAATTAGCCTCTCAGAGCACCTGCTGACCAAGAACAGATCTTTCTTATTTAAAATGGTTTTGCTGTCCAAGGCTATCCTTAAAGCCTTCCTATTGCTTAGGCATTTTCTGTTGGGACACATCAGCTTGGTGCCAAAATGAGAAGGGAAAAATAACTGACTTGTTGGAATTTCCTGTTAATTTTTAAGGATTGTGATATTCATTCCAGAATTTATTTATTTACTTACTTACTTATTAGAGAGGGGGAGAAAATGAGCAAGAGAGGAGAGGCAGAGAGAGAGGGAAAGAAAGAATCTTAAGCAGGCTCCAAGCCCAGCACAACACCTGATGCAGGGTTTGATCTCATGACCCTGAGATCATGATCTGAGCCGAAGTCAAGAGTCAGATGCTTAACCAACAGAGCCACACAGGCACCCTCACCACTTCAGAATTTATATGTAGAACCATAGCATAGTACAATCTGATTTTCAAAGCAGAGACTAGGACCCCATATTCACTGCTCCATCTCTCTCTCCAAATTAATATCCACTAGCTTCACTTCCAACCTTCCTTCTAATACTCCTTGGCAGAACTAAACTTGGCCTGGGAAAAAGGAAAGGGGTGGACTCAAGGGCTCTGGGGACTATCCACAAAGCAGGGCTCTGCAGAGAAAAGGAGTTAACTGCTCAGGGCTCCAGCTGGACTTACTCATCTGAAACTTCAATGGATGACTTCTTATAGCCAGACTTGCTCCTCTTCTTCAGCCCTGCCGACTTCCTCGCCATCCTCACCAGCAGCAGAACCACCACCACAGCTGAGGGGAGGAAGACAAGGATGGAGAGGAGGGCCACAGAGGAGAGCATGGTGCCAAAACCTAGAGGAAGAAAAAAGGAAGGTGAGAGGGACAGACAAGGTGCAAAAGGGCCTCCTTTGACATAACTAGATTTTACTTTTGCATTTGTATCTCTTCTGATAACAACAAGCATTAATTCATTGTAGAAGAGGTGGAAAGTACATGAAATTACAAGGAAAAGCAAAAATGTAGCCATAATGCCACTACATAGGATTGACACATTGGTATCTACCCATTCAGCGTTCCTTCTCGGAGTTATGTGGGTATGGGTCTGCAGATAGGAGAGTGTTTATTTTTAGAACTTTGAATCATATTTTACAGACTACTTCTAAACTCCTTTTTTTAAATGTAATATATGATAAATTTTTCCCATGTCATTAAAAATTCCTTCCCAGTGTTACTTTTTCATGGCTGCGCAGTATTCTACTACACTGAATAATTTGCTGAACCAATGCTGGGCATTCAAGCTGTTCCCAATTCCTTTCTACAAGCTACATTATGATGATCATCTTTGTACATAAATCCTCATATTTACCTCTATTTCCTTAAGATAAGATTTAAAATGGGATTCCTGGGTTGAAAGGCATACACTTTTAAGGCTTCAGATTCATATTACCGAACTGTCTTCCAAAAAAACAATACTAGTTTCTACACAGCCTGCAGTATGAATGTGCCTATATCTTTGAAATCTTGAGTTACCGTCTCAAAAAAAGAAAGAGAGAGGGAATGGGAAGGGAGGCAGAAAGAAACAGGGAAAAAAAGACAGACAGGTAAACTTGAGAAAGACCTGGGAGATAAAGCATCTATAACAAACCATAATGCAGTTCTGTATCTCTACATCTTTGGTTCAAATCCAACAGAGGATTAGAATGACCACTCAGTATTCACCCAGGAATAATGTAGAAAAAAAGGTGCGTCCTTAACCTACTTTCCTGCACTTTCACACTAAAAGGAAAATGCTGCCCTTTGTAACAGAAATGTGCTGCTTCCCATCATTAGAGGGGGCACTCTTTCAACACACAGGCAAGATCATGGCCTCATAACTGAGGATATGAACAGATTAGGGAAATCAAATGGCTTCTATTTCATACTGATAACAAGCCTCCATTGACTCAGGTTTGCCATGCATTTCACAAGACCTCTGGTCACCTGAAGTTAAAATAAAAAATACGTAATGGGGAAACTATAACAGCATTTGAAAAACAACTTCAGTTTGCAAAATAAAGATTAAGAAATTCATCCTAGGATGCCTGGGTGGCTCAGTCTGTTGGGTGGCTCCCTTCAGCTCAAGTCATGATCCCAGGGTCCTGGGATGGAGCTCTGCATCAGGCTCCCTGCTCAGTGGGGAATCTGTTTCTTCCCCCTCCCACTCTCCCTGCTTGTGCTCACATGTGCTCTCACTCTCTGTCAAATTAATAAATAAAATATTAAAAAAAAGAAAAGAAAAGAAAGAAAAGAAATTCATCCTAATAGATAATTCAGGATGGCAGACTGTTCCACTGACTGACTGGCTTATAAAGACAGTAGGTGGTTTTGCTTGTCCCTAACTTCTACAGTAAGCACCATGGAAGTCACAGAGCCTGGCAGAAGAAGGCTGGTGGCAGTTGGCTTACCCCTTTCTGTCACTGTTAGCTCTGTCACAGGAATATTATGGTGCACATCTGGGGGATTCTTCACAGCACAGCTGAATGTCCCATTGTCCTTTATAGTAGGGTTGCTTATGCTTATAGATGCATCCCCTTTGTATACATCTCCAACCCAGGAAATTCGATCCCGAAATGTGCCTGCTGTGGTTGGGTACTGGAAGGACTGATAATGGAAAATCTAAGAAAGCAACACCATAACAACAACAACAAAAAAGTTAATTTGCAAAATGCAATGAAAATGTAAAGCTAAGTAGGTCCAAAATCAAGTACAAAGGTATAATGGATTTTCTCAGTTGGACATTTTCTTTGTAATATTTGGTTCACCTCCATCCTATGGGTTAAAAGACAAGTTAATACACTTATCAGGAAAAGGCCTGACAAAAGAGTCCTAGGATCCTAACTCTCAGATCTTCTAAATTCTCCCTGAATTCCTAAAGCAGTAGTTGTCACCCGGGGGCCAATGTGGGTCTCCAGGAAACATCTGGCAATTATTGGAGACAGTTGTGGTTGTCGCGGTTGGGGAGAGTGCTACTGGCATCTTGTGGGTAGAGGTCACAGATGCTGATAAAAATCCTACATTGCATGGGATAGCTTCCCACAACAGAGAATTATCCAGCTCAAAACGTCAATAGTGCTAAAGCTGAGAACCCCTATTCTAAAGTAGCATCTGTTATTTGTGTGGTACTTTCTGGTTTGCAAATGATTCCCACCGATTTACTCACTTGAGCCGCATAACAACACTGAACTATATACACGGGGCAGGTATGATTATCCCAAATTTACAGAAAGGGAAACAAAGCCAAAAACTAAGTGAGTTACTCAAAGGCACACAGCTAATAAGTAGGCAGGGGAAGTTTTTGTTTATTCCTCAAACAAACAGAAGTAGGTATAATATAATCAAGCCTCTCTCAAGTTATCTATCTTGGCAATTAATAAAACCCCCAAGCCAAATGCATGATCAGGACTCAATGAATGTCTGTTGAATTAAAACAGCGCTGCTTCAGATTGATGGTCAGACACTTTGTCACCAAAAGCACTTCATTATGTCTGGTAGAGGGCAGACAGGTACTACAACACAATATGGTCTTTCTCTCTTATGCAAGATTCAAGGCTTTCCTCTTTTTTTGTTTACATGGTACTTCCCCATTTACAACCACCAAATTGCCCAATTTTGAAGAGCAACTTCCCAGAGAAGACGCTGAATCACTTAACACTTCATGCACTCATCCAATGAATACTTATAGCACACTTACTATATATTGGGCACTATGTTAAGCAAAAAAATTCAGTGAGAGCCAACCAGGCATAGTCCCTAATCTCATGGATTTTTACAGTCTAATGGGAAATACAGATATTAAGAAATAGTAACATGTGTGATGAATGTTCCAAAGAAGGAGATAAGGGGCACCTGCCTGACTCAGTTGGTGGAACAGCAACTCTTGATTTCAGGGTGTTGAATTCAAGCCTCATGTTGGCTGTAGAGATTACTTAAAATAAAATCTTAGGGATGCCTGGGTGGCTCAGTCAGTTAAGCGTCTGCCTTGGGTTTATGTCATGATCCCAGGGTCCTGGGATCAAGTCCCACATTGGGCTTCCTGATTAGCAGGGAATCTGCTTATCCCTCTCCTTCTTCCCCTCTCCTGGCTTGTTCTCTCCTCTCTCACTCTCTCTTGCTCAAATAAACAAAAAAAAAATCTTAAAAATAAAATAAAATCTTAAAAAAAACAAAGAGGGAGGTAATGAATGCCTATAATAATAATCAGTGGATTATTAGCATCTATATAAAAGGGTTTGGAACTCCTTACTGACAAATCAAGGCATGCGTGTGTATCTTCAAGATTAATCCAACCTGTAAATTCCAAGTTAAATTGGTGATACTCATATCCTTGCTACCAATTAGTGTGACAGGATCCTGACTGACTTGACCTGGACCATGACATCATGTCTCATGACTTTAAAGGTCCACTGATCCCAACTTGTGTGAGCTTGCTGAGTTTCTGACCAGCCTCATAGAAAACAGCACCATACAAGAACTGATGCTTGCAGTTAAGGTTTCTGACCCAAGAAGATCCCCTACTGCTTGCTCTGTCCTACTTTTGGCCAATGAGGCAGAGTCGAAAAAGGCCAGCCGTAGTTTTCTGACCACTCAAAATAAAGTGAACTATTTTAAGTCTAAAGAAAAAGGGAGGGGCACCTGGGTGGCTCAGTGGTTGAGGGCCTGCGTTCAGCTCAGGCTGTGATCCCAGAGTCATGGGATCAAGTCCCACATCAGGCTTCCTGCGGGGAGCGTGCTTCTCCCTCTGCCTATGTCTCTGCCTCTCTCTCTGTGTTTTTCATGAATAAATACATAAAATCTTTAAAAGAGAGAGAAAGAAAAAGGGACCACGAATACAGCCTAGCTTCCTTCACTGGAATCCCCTCCCCAACTCCTAGCTATGTGGCATTCGATAATGGGTCCTAAAACAAAACTCAAAGCTTATATATTAAAATCAGAGAGAAGGGTCTCCAATGAAGGAAACAGGATAAAAGAATTAAGGATGCTTTCAAAAATACAATTTTAACATACAGCTACAACATTCACATTATTGATAGCACCTATGCTGAACTGAGGATACTGCTGGAAGCATAAAGAGAAAGGGTTTTTTATAGCATTGCAATCTTCAATTAGACATCCACAATGAGATCCAAACCATAAATGTGTTTTATATGTGTATATAAAGTATATTGCTTCTAATACCGCAAGACCATCTGTCACTAACAGCATCTGTCATCCACACGAGGTGCCACCATCTCCTTCAAAGGGAACAATATAAATCAATGCAGATGTTTATACACTAGGAGACGATGCCAAGATAAATCTACAGAGTATAGTTAAACCAATAGATATACCCACTGAGACAACCTCATACCACAGGAAATGAGCAGCTTTATGAAAAAAGACATCTATGACTGGGACCTATAGAATTTTTCTATCCAGCGGTCCTGGAGGTACTCTTTTTAGTATCTTGAATCTGAAAACAAGCTTCGAAAACATGCAAGAGGAAACAACAAAGAGGAAACAAAAGTAAGCCACGTTTCCTCTGAATTTCTGACAATGTTTTTCCTCATAGCTTATGTACAACATCTCACACTGAAGAATGAGATGCCCTACATGACCAAATGAACGCCACATAGGGTAGCAGCTCATCTTCTTCTATTCATATAGAAGCTCATGTTCAATTCTAAGATGAGAAGACCTGAGGTACACCTGGGACCTGGAATAGAAGGATTCCAGAGCTGTTGACTACTGAAGACTCAAAGAAATCTCCTTAATAGGAAAACACTCACTGATTCTGTACGACTGCTGCCAGGGGTTCGGTATGTCCAGTCGATGGTAAGTTTGTCAGTGACAGATGAAGTCGACTTAAAGGTGCATTTCAACTTGATCTTCTCTCCCACATAACCCCGGACATGGCCATCCACTTTAATCTCCAAGGAAAGGACGACGTGAACACCTAAAGCAAGCCCAACATGTAAAAGGGATGCATCTGGGTGAACACATAGACTTGAGTGAGCAACACTGAGACACTATAGTTTTTTAGGGCTCTTGTAGTAATAGATAAATATCTTCTCAGGCAGGCCCAGAAGAACAAGAACAAGGAGCAGCTATCTGCATTAACCAAGGGGTAGTCTTTTTTTTTTTTTTTTTTTGTCATTTTACAATATTAAATCACAGAATAAATGCTTGGGTAAAAAACTCTAAAACCTGATCACACCAGCATTTTTCCAAATACGGACTTGTGGTTAAATGCAGTACAAACAAGTGGGTCCGCCTACGGCAGCTGAAACACAATGCCATGTACTCCCCCTCCTCCACCCCCTGACACACTTATACCCCAGGAATTATAGCAGCTGCTGTGGTCTCAGGGACTTACCCCCAAGTACAGCACACTTGTAACCTGAAGCTACCACTTTCTCAACCACCAGCAAAATAAGAACAGAAAATAAGAGGAGGAAATTTTTTCAAAGAATTTTTGAAAACTGCCCCCAAGTTCTATCCAGTTGTGTTTTATTTTTTTCCCCCTCTTAAAGCTGCTTAATGAATCCTACATCCATTAAAAGTAAATCATGGGGAAGGAACACAGAACAATTTAATGCATTCTAAAATGCAAAAATAAGATAATCATTTTTAAACTCCCTAGAGATTTAACTCTTTCCAAAACAGGCTCATATATCCAACTTTGGCATTCCAGCTCCACCCAGAAAGAGGTCCCAATTTCTTCTGACCAATCCCCTTTCAAAAAACAGAGTAGAAATTTATCTTCCACTAGGGAGCCATTTTTTAGGGAAGTCATCAGCACTTTGTTTTTACTGCTTTCTTCTCTACTGCAACAAGCCCCGATTCTTTTGTCAGGCCCAAGTCAAACCGGGCAGCAAGGATTCAGAAGAGAACAAACCCACACACCATCCTGAAAACCCACAGTCCCCCTGGTCGAGGCAGGATGCAAATCCCAACTCTATCGCTTGCTAGCTCTATGGTCTTAGCAAGCTATTTTACACTCCAGCTTCTCACCCTGGTGAGAATAATTAACAGCACTTACCTTAGAAAGTCACTGTGTGGAATAAATGAGTTAAAACAGATGTAACACTATAAAGCCTGCCTACCCCCGGAGAGTAAGTGTTCAGTGAAGGTTAGATGGCTTCAACCTTACCGGGGCCTTCAGTTCTGCCTACACTCTCTCAACCTTTCCCATCACAGACACAATTATGAGTCATCAACACCTTTACCTCTGTCTGCTTTGAATCATTTTTCTTGCTCCTCTCAAGACAATCTAGTTTGTTCACATTCCTCTTAAAAGGAGGACACCAAGACTGAGCTCACAACTCTAATAAGACTCTGACCCGTCCCAAAGATGAGGATTACCTCTCTTTCCTCCACAGTAGCCACTCTTGACGTTGCCAATGACCTGTCATTCCTCCTTTGACTTTGCAAATGCTGTTCCTCAATCTGGAAAGCCTTCATCCCTCAGCCCCTATTCTCTCCCACAACCTCAGGAATGGATGGATAATCCACACTCTCCTCATACTATTCCTTTATCCTAAAATGTAAATATGGTTGAGAGATTTGAAAGCATGGATTTCGAATTAGATAGACCTGGACTTGCATTCTAGCCCAGCTACTTTCTAGCTGTAAGATTTTAATCACAGTTACCTAACCTGTTTAAGCTTCGATTTCCTTAGAAAGGAAAAAATGACAAGACCTACTTCACTGGATCACTGTAAGGATTTGATAAGATTAAATCAGACAACACATAAAATGCTTATTAGCACAGCATGTGAAATAGAACCTTTCAATAAATGTTAGCTGTTGTTATTAAAATGAATACCACAAACATTCAAAAACCTTCAATAATTCCTTCTTTGGGCTATAGAATAAAACCCACATAGTAACAATCTGGTCCTAAACTTCTGCCTCCACCTATCTACCCATCCCAGCCCCTTCACCATGCCCAGAATGTCTGCCATTCCCAAACTTACTCTGTCCTTTCATGTCAATGTGCCTCTTTTTGAATATGGCTTTGTCTGGAAGGCTGTCCCCATTTCTACCAATCCTGCCTGGTCCTTCCATACCACACACAGCCCAAAGCTTGCACACCTTCAAAACTCTGCTCACATAGTACCTCTGTGATACCTTTCCAAATTCCCTGGTGCAGCTCACTGTTCTTTCTTTACTGTTCTCATAGCATTTAGTACATAATGCTCCTCAAGCACACATACTGTTGATTGCCCTCAATTTGTAAAGACTATTTCCCCTGTTACACACAGCACATCAAGGGCAAAAACTCACAGGGAAGGGAGCAGACAGAGATTGAGAGAAGGAAGTGGACAGGTCACCAAAAATTCCAGTATAGGGACAAAGTGTGCTGATCAGATACCCACTCTCTTCCTATCCCCTTTTTGCAATATTTTCCACATTCTGAAGTCCTCTACACTCCTCCCTTTCCAGTGTACCCATTCAGGAAAAGCTCAGCCCTAGATAACCACTCCTATACTATGCCTGTCATACACTGAAGGAGAATAATCACACAACTGCACAGATAGATACCATAAGAAAGTCATGGATTCTACCCATAGCTGAGCCCTTAATGAGGCATGATGACCCTTTAACCAGCCTTAGCTCCTCTTCCTGATTCCTCCAACCTCTGACATTCTCACCATCCTCTATGCAACCTCCAAATCCCTCATTCTCAGAAGGAAATTTCTCCTCTTACTTTTTTCAAGAAATGTAAAGCCATACAAACTGCCCATCCATGCACTCTCCTGCATTTACACCTATCCCCACATCCAATCTGAAAGGGTGTGGTATCTCTTTTCCTACGCAAGGCCAAATCCTTTGGTTCTGCCCTGGATCCCTCCCTTCCAGGTCCTGCTTCAGCAGAAAAACGTCTCTACTCTCTTCGAACTCTTCCTTTCCAGAGGGGCTCTCTCCCCCTTCAGACTTTAAATACAAAGAAGTCTCTCCCATCCTTAAAAACAAATAAACAAGTAACAATAAAGCAAAATAATAATGATCTTTTCTTAACCCCAAAATACTACATGTTACCCCAACTACTGTCTTTTTTTTCCTTTCTAAGCCAGGTTTGTGAAAGAGCAGGGTATGCCTGCACTTCCTGCCTTCCCATCCACTTGTGGACCGCTATTGTACAATACAGAGTCCACTACCATTTCTGGTAAAGGGCATCATGTCTTAAAACTACAAAATCCAAGGGATAAAAACTCCAATAGGTATTTTTCTATTCTGATTTTACTGATCTCTCTGATACAGTGACTCCTTGCTCCTAGACCTTCTCTATCCCAAGGCTTTCATGACAATACTCTTATTCATTCACTCATTCTTCAAACATATAGTTACTGAGGATCTGGTTTGTGCCACCCTCTGAGCCTGGAATTAAATGTGAGCAAAATAAATACACACCCTATTTTGGAGCTTAAAATAAAGCAAAAGTTCAACACATTAATCAAATAATCATAAAGACAAATGTATAATTACAAAATCTGATAAGTACCATGAAGCAAAGACAAAAAGAGTGATTATGAGAACTGCACCAGTTATGGTAAAGAAGCAAGGAGTGACTAATGAAAGCTTCACTGAAAAAGTTACTTTTTGAGTTGGGCTCTGAAGAAAAGGTAACAAGGTGAGGAGATGGAGAGCATTCCAGGCAGAGAATACAACATATGCAAAGGTCCTGGGCCAGGAAGGAGCACAGTCAGCCAAGGAACCAAAAGGAAGGCGGTATGGCTCCAACACAAATAGCATAAGAGAAAGGTGTGGCTAGGAGGTAAGCAGGAAGCAGATCATGCAGAGCCTCAGACACTTGGGTCCTTATTCTTACAGTAATGGAAAGCCATGGAAAATACTTAAACATAGGACTGAAGGAGAAGAGACATGATGGGGTTTTCATTTTTAAAAGATCACTCGAGGGAAGACATGCAGGAGAAGTCAAGAGTAAAGATAAGATTACTTAGAAGGCTACTAAAATAGTCAAATGAGAAATAAAGAAAGCTTGAACTGAGTTGGTGGTAGTAGACATGGAAAGAACCAGGAAGACAATACCTACAGATTAAAATCAGCAAGAATTGGTGTTAGCTTAGTTGTGGAATGTTAGGGAAACAGAGATGTCAAGGATGACTCCCAGGTTTCTGACTTGGTGATACCATTCACTGACATAGGAAAGACCAGGCTTGATAGGAAGTACCAGGCTTGATAGGAAAGAACATAAGCTTGATTTTGGATATGTTTAATATGCCTTTGAGATAGCTGAGAGATAATATCAATGGTTAGTTGGCGTAGGGTAAAGGTCAGCAAACTATGGCCCATGGGCCAAATGTAGCCTACAATGTCTCTTTGTAAATGAAGTTTTATTAGAACATAGCCATATTTATATATTTATAAATTGTCTATAGCTGCTTTTGTGATACACAGAACCTTATAAGTAGTTGCAACAGTGACCATATGGTTCACAAAGCCTAAAATATTTATTCTCAGGATGCCTGGATGGCTCAGTTGGTTAAACATCTGCCTTCAGCTCAGGTCATAATCCCAGGGTCTTGGGATTGACCCTGGCATCGGGTTCCCTGCGCAGGTGGGAGTCTGCTTCTCCCTCTATCTCTGCCCCTCCCCCACTCCCAATTGCTCTCTCTCTTGCTCTCCTGCTCATGTTCTATTAAATAAAATATTTAAAAAATAAAAATCAATTGAACATATTTGTGTGGACCTGCTTCTGGGTTCACTATTCTGTTCACCGATTTATGGGTCCAGTTCTGTATAAGTACCACAGTTCTTGGACTACTGTAGCTATATAACAAACCTTAATATCAGGTAGAAAAATAAAAATAAAAAATAAAATATTTATTCTCTAGCCTCTTACAAAAGTTTGCCAACCCTGGTTTAGAGCAAAGAAAAATATATGGGTTACAGTTCTAAGTAGGAATCTCATAATGTCTCTCCAGCCAACTCTGTTACACACACACATACAAACTCCACATGTGATTTAAGTTAACCCACTCAAATTTTAAGTTTCAGAAAATTTGTTTGGAAAGTTATTTAATGCCTCTATGCCTCGTTCATGTTCCTTTCTACATCTGGAATTTTACTCATTCTCCATTTTCTTTCAAGATTTACCTTTGGTGGCACATCCAGGAAGTCTTCCCTGTACCCTCATGGCAGATTAAGGGCACCTCTTCTGTGCTCCCACATTCTTCTCTTAGTACCAGATTCTAAAATTACCTGATGACTTGTCGGTCTTCTCCAATAGACCCTGAGCTCATCAAAACAGAGCCTAGCACACTGTGAATGCTCAGTAATATTCAACTGAATGAAACCATCAAAGTTTCCTTTTTATGGAACAAAAATTATTGCAAAATAAGCTTAAAAACTACAAGTTCTCAGCAAATTTTGGTTACTGAATTATAGTAAGTACACCATTAATAAATCTACCTACCAACTAACTTCTTGTTAATATATTTGAATTCCATATTCACAAGCATGATTCTCCCATAAAGTTATCAATATGTAAAGTCATTTTGCTGAAATCTAAATACTAAGTAAGTGAGTCTTAAGTGTATAGAGAAAAGTAAGAGCCATGGATGAACTAAACTAATCTATATGTCAGGACGTTGGTTCCCCTTGGGAGAGAAAGGATAATAACTGGAAGAAAATAGAAGGAAGATTTCTGGAGTACCAGTGACATTCTATATCTTGATTTGGGTGCTGGCTACCCAGGCGTGTTGTTTCTAAAAATGCATTAAGCTAATTATGATATGTGCATTTATATACATATATATATAAATACGGAAATTAAAAGTGTTTTATGATAAACAGATGTAAAATAATTTGTCTAATCCACTCAAAAAGTAAGAAAAAAATTACTAATCCACTGTTACATTCATTTAGAAATTTTCAACCTAGGGGTGCTTGGGTAGGTTAGTCAGTTAAGTGGCAGCCTTTGGCTCTGAGTCATGATCTCAAGGGTCCTGGGATTGAGCCCCTCATCAGGCTCTCTGCTCAGTGGGGAGTCTGATTCTCCCTCTCCCTCTGTCCCTCCCCACTACTTGTGTGCTCTCTCTCAAATAAATAAAATAAAATCTTAAAAAAAGAAAAAAGAAATTTTCATCCTAGGCCTAATGTGCTTAGGGAGATTTAAATTTTCTCCTGAGTAAAAAAATCATTCTTGCCAGGTCAAAATAGCCAATATATATATACTCATAATAATTAACAATTTTTTTAATTTGGGAGGAACCAAGAAAACCACATTTAAACACACATTAATTTTATACACGAAGGAATGAAAAAAATGTGAAAAAACTCCCAGTTTTGTACAACCAATTTCCCGAAATACAAATCTGTCAATATTTGGTTCATAAAAGTACACACTTAAATGGAGAAAAGTGTAAGAACTCTAAGCTAATTTATTGTTTCCACATGCTATGACAACTGATATAACAGGACCGTGTTTATAACTTGGAGAATTCAAACAAGCTAATCATTTAATGGGCCCTATCTTTGAAGAGGAAAAGCAAATAAACACTGATATGAGACCAAAGTCTATTGGCTAACGGATTTTTTAAAACGTTGAACCTTGAAAACATACAAAGTGAAAGAAACTAGCCACAAAGGAATGTATATGATTCCATTTATGTGAAATGTCCAGAACAGGCAAGCCATAGCAATAGAAAGTAGACTGGTGTCTGCCAGAGGCTGAGGGAAGGGAGGAATAGGGAGTGACTGTTGATGTGTATGAAGTTTTTCTTTGGGATGATGAAAATATTTTAAAACTGATTATGGTGGTGATGCACAAGTCTGTGAATATACTAAAAACCACTCAATTGTATCTTTTATTTTTTAAAGATTTATTTATTTGTTTATTCATGAGAGAGACAGAGAGAGGAAGAGACACAGGCAGAGGGAGAAGCAAGCTCCCTGCAGGGAGCCCAAAGTGGGACTTGATCCAGGAACTCCAGGATCACGCCCCGGAGCCCAAATGAAGGCAGAGGCTCAAAGGCTGAGCCACCCAGGCATCCCAACTGTACCTTTCAAATGGATAAATTGTATAGCACGTGAACTGTATCTCAATAAAGCTGTTATTTTTTTTTAAGACAAAAGATAAGTCAATTCGAGTTTATATGGACCATAAAACAAACTTTTAAGTTTGAATTATTTGATATGGAGTATTTGATGGATACTTCTCAATATGAAATGACATCAAGTTTAAGAAACCACTCATCCGGGCAGCCTGGATGGCCCAGCAGTTTAGCGCCGCCTTCAGCCCAGGGCGTGATCCTGGAGACCGGGGATCGAGTCCCACGTCCGACTCCCTGCATAGAGCCTGCTTTGCCCTCTGCCTGTGTCTCTGCCTCTCTATCTGTTTCTCATGAATAAATAAATAAAATCTTTAAAAAAATAAAAAATAAACCACCCATCGTTTCTAGGGTTTTTCCCTCAATAGGACAATATCTGAATATTTGCGTGGGAGAGAGGGAGAGAGACAAATGAAACTGGGATTATTTAGAGTGATAGTAGGTCAGCCTAAATATTATATTGCAAAAGAATTTAGCTGAAAAACTGGACACTTGTGATGACACAAAGTGCTGGGAGGGATCAGGGAGTGTGCCAACAACATGAATATTAGTCATCAAATAAATAAAAACTTCTTGGCATTACCTGCTAAGATTTAGAACTGAAGATTTCACGATAAAGACCCCCTTCAGAAATTCCCACTTACCCACGGGAAACTTTACGAAGTTTCAACAATCCAAGTTCTACTAACATATGATTTCCTGATAACACACACACACACACACACACACACACACACACACACACAAATCCAGGAAATAATTGCACTCCAAAATGAAAGGTAATTAGGTTGGACTTTAGTGCAATTTGAAAATTGCATAAAAGCAAAATTTATCTTAATTCTAAGATTATACCATAGCGTGAATACTGTACTTCTGATATTACTTAATAGATTAAAATTTTTAACATTGATACGCCCTTTCTTGTATTATAAAAATGTTATTAAAACGCTACATTAGGGACACCTAGGTGGCTCAGTGGTTATCCCCATCCGGGGATGGAGCCCAGCACTGGGTTCCCCGCAGGGAGCCTGCTTCTCCCTCTGCCTATGTCTCTGTGTCTCTCATGAATAAATAAAATCTTTAACAATAAAATAAAATAAAATGCTACACCAGTTGCTTTTCCCCCCAACAAAATGTGCCTCTTGGAACGAAATCACAGCACATCCTTTCTGTGACTAATAAATATTTCACTTTCAAGGCTCTGGCAATCACCTACAAAAAATTAAAAGTACCAACAGTCATGATTTTCCCTCCCAAAATTACTGAGCCAAACTCCTGAACACTAGAACTGCCCCTTCCTATTCAGGACACACAGACCACAAAACCACAGCAGCGTCAAGCGCTGATAACCCATCACAAGATAGCACAGGGTGCCCCCAAAGCCGGAGGCCTCCGTGGTTCCATCGGGTGGAGCCATCGCCAGAATACACGTGAGCCACGCAAGGTGGTCGAGCCCAGGGCTCAGGAAAGCACGGACAAGCTGCCCACTCAGCGGGTGGCGAATACAAGAGGCGCACGCCCCCTCCCACTTCCGGCACTGCGAGGAGCAATGTGGGGGCTTTCCTGAGACCCCCCCCCACCGGAACCGGAAAACCGACCATCTTCCCTAACCCCCCGACCGGAAGTGGGGGGCGCCAGCCGGAGCTCTCACCCTGGAAGAACAGGACGCCCAGCAGTGGGAGCAGAGCGCAGCCACGGCCTCCAGCCGCTCCGCTCTGCTGCATCCCGACAGTTCTCTGGATGCTTGCACACCTTGTTTACGGCTCCCGGTAACCACACAGGTGATACCGGAAGTGACGTCAGGGCGGGAGGCCGCGAGAACACTTAAAATGGCGATTCGTAGTTGCCATAGGAACGTGGCATCTTTCCAGAGCCACACCTTGAAAGGTGCTCTGAGTCCCGAGTAAGAGTTAATTATTCTCTTTTGCTTGACAATGAAGTAGGCCACAGACTTTGTAAAAAATTACAATTTATTTGTCTGGAATTCAGTGGTACTAAATAGTCTTGATCTTCCTACTCCTCATAAGTCTTTTTTTTTTTTTTTACTCCCTACAGATTATTTTATTTGAACTGATTCAAAATAGGTTCCTATAAATTTAGAGCTAGAAAAGACCTAGATCATACAGGATCAGCCGATAGATAAAGATGTATTGGGCCTTCCTGACGAATGTGTAGCTCAAGTGTCTTTGGTTCGTGGTGCGTGTAACTGTCGCAGCATCCGACTCAGGACCTGCATCAGTTGAGTGTTTATTTAATGTTTTTTTTTTTTAATTTTTATTTATTTACTTATGATAGTCAGAGAGAGAGAGAGAGAGGCAGAGACACAGGCAGAGGGAGAAGCAGGCTCCATGCATCGGGAGCCTGATATGGGATTCGATCCCGGGTCTCCAGGATCGCGCCCTGGGCCAAAGGCAGGCGCCAAACCGCTGCGCCACCCAGGGATCCCCCAGTTGAGTGTTTATTAAACTGCTGCTCACGGTGACGATGATGAAATGACTACAACACAAAAATAGAGGGAAAAGGAACTGGATTTGGGTATCTTTGGGTGGGAAAAGTGAGCAACTCCTGTTTTCATAATGCTGGAAGTGACATGAAGAGAGGCTGTCCCATTCTTCTAAAAAAGATGGGGTGAAAAAAAATAAGAGATGGGGTGGTACCCTGCTCCAATCGTTAGTCAACCGATCCTCTTGGAATCTGTGTGTATTTGATGAAAACAAGAGGGGAACAAAAGCAAGCTTCGGCTTTGGGGAAAGTTTAATACGCTTTTATTTTTCAATTCCCGTTCCATTACCAGACTTGAAAGCTAGTCATTTTTCTCTATTAAGAAGGTAACAAAAGAGTACCAAACAGAATAGATGATACTCTTCTTTCAAAAGAGTTCCCAAACTAAATAGTTTGTCATACCCAATTCCCAGTTATCCAAGTCAATGTAGAATTCTGTGGAAATCCATACACATTTATTTATCCAGAATAAACGAATTTTATCCACTATTGACTTCTAGGCTCCCTATAAGAAAATTCTCAAGGAAAGGTAAAATATTTGACCATCTGATTTTTGATACTTGCTTTGTATAATCTGTAGATTTGTATATAAGCAAATTATATAACTGATGATTCTTTATTACTAAAGGTTATTTACATATGTATTTAAAGCACAATAAAAAATAAATTACAATACAAAACTTCTTTTTAGGAAGAAGATACTGCGGCAGCCCGGGTGGCTCAGCGGTTTAGCGCCACCTTCAGCCCAGGGCCTGATCCCGGAGACCTGGGATCGAGTCCCACGTCGGGCTCCCTGCATGGAGCCTGCTTCTCCCTCTGCGTGTGTCTCTACTTCTCTCTCCCTCGGCCTGTGTCTCTCATGAATAAATAAGTAAAGTCTTAAAAAAAAAAAATGGAAGAAGACACTGAACAACAGGGTCATATTAACCCCTGAATATTTAACCAAGAAACAAGCTACAAGTTTTGCTGCAAAGACTTTCCATGAGTTTTTAATTACTTAGTCATTACACTATGGAACATCATCCAGGCCATTTGTTTGAAAAAATACTGTTATTTCAAAAGTTGAATTATGGAGAAAAATAGAAAATGTGAGTTAAAGATAATATAGACCTTAAATCTAATTTTTAGTTTCAAAACTAAGTATTAAAACTACTTTTTATTGTAAGACAAAATGAGACAAGTATGGAATGAATTCAAAATCAAGGTTCATATGTAAATTGTACCCATTATTTTTAAAATACTCAAAAATATGTCAAGGTTCAGCATCTTTAAATACAGGTGACCTATTTCAAAATTCCAGTTTGTTAAGAGAAAGAGCATCTTTGGCCCAGTCAGTGAAAACTGAAAATATGAGACCATAAAGATGGGGTGAGGGGTGGGCAACTAAACTTTCAGATGTTTTCTATTTTTTTAATAAATGCTACTATACCTTAAGTTTGGAAGGACGCTGGGAGACTAAACACTTTTAAAAAGGACTCTTCTTTCCATAGCCCACTTACAAAGTTTGCTTTCTCTACTAGTATAAGGGAAAAAATGAATAGAGTTGGTTTCATATTGTTAGTTTTGCTGTTTCTTTGTCCCATACCAAATCCTCCCTCCCACAAAGTAAGCAAGTAAATAAAAGCAAAAATAAAATAAAGGGAAAAAATAAATAATCTCATCCAGTTCTCAGAGCTTTATATAATACTGTACAAAATTAACATTTAGGGTTGATTTTTTTCACCAGCCCTAAATTTTTATAGTCGTAATATACTATTTCAGAATCCTTACATGTAACTGCTTAATGACTCCAGTCTGCAAGTGAGCAAAGATTTTGCTCTGTTGTTATAGATAGCTGAGTAGTAAGCTAAACAGTATCCACTGCTCATGAAAGACCTGCACCGTCAGTTTTCACAACACAGTGAAAAAGGTAACAAGTGATTCGTCCTAAAGTGGCATTTGTCAACCTACGAGCATTTATGTAAACTTTTCTAACTACTTTAACTACTTTATGATTTAGATTTGTGCTATTGTAAAACTTGGATCAATAATACAAAAAAACAAATGTCATCTAGGATACTGAAAGAAATTCAATAAAACAAGATGTGCCCCATACCTAAGGACAGCCATAAAAAATTAAACTGTTCTTTAACAGTTTAAGATTTTCTGTTAATCAATCAAAAACAGCTGAATTAGTTCACCCTCTAATTGAGAGTGAGAAGGAAAGAGTAAACACATTAACCTTAGCAGGAGTGTTACTCTAAAGGAAATGTCATGACAGACAAGATGGCTTTCATCTATTTGATACCACTGTATGTGTATACAATTAATAATCCACAAGGAGTGTTTAAGGGCAAAAATGTAACTTCTTAGTATAAACAGCTAAAAATGAGCATTTAAAAAAATATTTGCTCTCTGAAATTAAATAAAACCTTAGTAATGGGCTGTGTGTGAGTTTGTTGGTATCTACTCAAGAGGGCCCTATGCCAGTTCCAGAGAGATGTTGCTTATCTACATGGTTATGTACTGCAGCAGAGCTGGTTGGAAGACAGGTCACAACTGGAAAAGCCAAAGAAAAGCTTCCATCAACTTCAGCTTATCCTAGGGTTCTTGTTCTTGGGAATCTTCGGCCTCCTGAAATACAAAAATTTAAATGGATAATGCATTTGGGAAGAGTGCATAGAGGTACCTGGAATTATGAATTACATATATATTATTAGATATGTTCTCCACTATGAAAGAAAATATTTTTAATGTACTTGTTCTCCTCTTCAATTAACTTTTAAAAGATGTTTCCTGATCTTTATTACATAGTTCTCAGTGTCAGTGTCCTTAATCCATAGCCTCTGCCTTGCATGGACACTGGGATGATCCACAGCTCACTCATACCCATGCATGCCTTCTCTTTCTCTGTCTCTCTCCCTCTCCTTCTCCCTCCTTTTATTATAAACAAAATCAAGCACACAGAAAAATAGAAAAGAGTGTATAGAAATCACCCATCACCTGATTTTAAAGCATTTTGATATTATTTGCCATATATTTATTTGGCCTTTAATTTGTTATATATAAATGAATACATATACAAATTTACGTGTAATAAATTAATATTATATATAAATGTATGTTTAAAATAGGGTCACTTTCCTCTGTAACCACAATACCTTTATTATACCTAATAGAAATGAACAGTAATTCCCTAATATTATCCATATTCAAAATTTTCATATTCAAGACTCCCACTTGTCCCCCCTCAAATTTTTTTACAACTCGTTTGTTCAAATTAGTATCCATCCAGGGAGGACATCTAGTCATATTGCACTTGATTGTGTTAATTTCTTAAATTTATTTTCAGTTCCATCTTCATTTTCTATGACCCTAACTTGTTAGAGGATCTGCTTGGTTTTAAAAAGACAATAGAAAAAAAATAAAAATAAAAATAAAAAATAAAAATAAAATAAAATAAAAAAATAAAAAGACAATAGCCCTTGGTAAAATCTCTCTGATACCAAATTCTTCTGGGTTTACAATATAATCATTTCTCTCCATATTCTATTTTATAAATTCTTGAGGCCTTTCCCTGAAGCTTTAGCCTCCAAAAATGTGACTCTCTTTGCAAATAATAGTGGACCTACTTCAGAGAATAGAAAACATTCTGATGATACAAAAATTAAATCATCCTACCTATTAAGCATAATAAACCTGAAAACTGGAAAAAAAACTACACACTACTAAAAATAGATTCATGGTTCCAATAACTCAATGAAAGGAGTAGAAATGAATCCCAAGTAGTATAAAAGTTCTTTCTTAATGTCAGACATATCTGTTGAGTCATTCTCTTGATGCCATGATTGTTTTAAAACAAAACAAGTAGATATTACTTCTTTCATTTAAAAAAATAAAGATTTATTTACATGCTGAAAGTGAATTTATTATTCTCGGTTATGGTAAGCATAACCACAAGGCCTCAAATAATCTTAGAATTCTCCCATCTTCAATGGCAGCAGGGTCTAACTGCCTCATTCTTTGCACAAAACAAAAAAGAGGAACTGTCCATAACACTAATAGAAGACTTTTATCTCCCTGACCCAGCTTCTCTAATTTCGTGTAGAAAACACCAAACAGTCCTAAAATCTGGGAAATCCACCTTAGAGATGGACCAGACAAGAAAGCTAAGGAAAGAAATCAACCATCTATGAGCCTCACCATGTAAGAATGTTAGTCTATGTCTTCTAAATAGACAGAGACCTTTTTTTCTTGGTTAAGCCTTTCCTCTTCTTTTCTGTAACAAAGAAGCAGAAACCAACTTCAGGTGAAAATAACAAGAAGCAAGGGAGGCAAATCTTAGAAAACTTTGGGGAATGTATCCCCCCACCCCATTTTGAGAAGCGTTACATGTATCTGGGAATGGATCCAAGTTCACAGAGAGCTAAACCACTAGTGCCATCTATCTAATAATACACATGCCTCCACATGACCCTGGGTATCTGAACTTCTACATTCTTCAGAATACTTTTAGACGGGAATACAATTTGGAAACTTGAAGGATTTAAAGAAGACACCTTAGTTTATCATTAGTATCCAGACCCTAATTCCATTCCTTATTCAGAAAAAAAAAAAAAAAAAAGTTTTGTGTTGACCTAAAAGTCATCTTTATTCCTTTGTAGTCAAACTCTAAAGTCGGAATTGGGTTTATTCGGCTCCATAAAATCAATTGTATTTACTTCAGTAAATATTTCTTGAGGAAAAGAAACAAATGGTGCTGGGACAACTGGAAAAATGCAAAAGAATGAATTTAGACTCCTACTTCACTCCATATACAAAAATTAACTCAAAATGAATCAAAGACCTACCATAAGAGTTAAAACTGTAAAACTCTGAGAAGAAAGCAAGCACAAATCTCCATGGCTTTGGATTAAGCAATGATTTCTTAGATATGACACCAATAGCAGAAGCAACAAAAGAAAAAATAGATGAATTGGACTTCATCAAAATTAAAAAGTTCTGTGCTTCAAGGAACATGAAGAAAGTGAAAAGGCAACCCACAAAAACAACCCAACTTTTAAATGGGCAAAACATTTGAATAGATAGATCTCCAAATAAGATATGCAAATGACCAATAAACACATAGAAAGATTTTTAGCATCATTAGTCATTAGGAAAATGCAAATCAAAACCTCAGTGACATATAACTCCACACCCACTAGGTGGCTATAATCAAAAGATCAGACAAGTGTTGTCAAGGATATGGACAAATTGGAAGCTCATACATTGGTGATGGAAGTATAGAATGATGTAGCTGTCTTTTACAACAGTCTGGCAATCCCTCAAAAAGGTAAACAGAGAGTTACCATGTCTTCCAACAATTCCACTCCTAGGTATATACCAGGAGAATTAAAAACAAATATCTTAGGGGCTCAGTGAGTTGGGCATCTGCCTTCTATTCAGGTCACGATCTTGGGGTCCTGGGACTGAGCCCCACGTTGAGCTCCCTACTCAGCAGGGAGTCTGCTTCTCCCTCTATTCTCTCTCTCTCTCAAATAAATAAAATCTTAAAAATATATATATGTCTATACAAAAATTTATAAATAAATGTTCATAGCAGCATTAGTCATACTGGCCAAAAAGTAGAGAAAATCTAAGTGTCCGTCAATTGAATGGATAAACAAAATGTGGTATGTATGTGCCATGGAATATTATACCGCCATAAAAAAGAATGCAGTACTACTACCATATGCTCTACATGGATGAACTTTGAAAATATTCTACTAAGTCAAAGAAGTAGACATAAAAGGCCACACTGTATGATTTATATGAAATGTCCAGAATAAGTATAGGAATGCTGGCCACACTGGCTGCCTCTTTGACCCACCCTCTTCTTGTAGTGTGCTTAATGACCTCTTCAGGGCTACAAGTTCTAGAGTAATGTATAAGATATAATGTAAAAGATGAATGTACAAACTCCACACTCACATTCCAAACACCAGAATGCCCAGCGAGTCTATTCCTGATTTCAGTGGGCCTATTAAGATACTGGTGCAGATATCAGTTTTCTGCAGAGGCACAGATGGTGCCAGAAGGTCTGCTAAACTTTAGCGATCACTCACGTGTATGAGAACACTCCCCACACATCCCGCTCCTTTAAAACCAGCAAACTAAACGTGGGACTTCTGAGAAGACTAGCTGTGTAGACTAGTTGTCCAGGTGGCAATTCTCCTGACCCTCCCTGTCAGTAAGTCACTCAACATTAAACTCTGTGTATTCCGTATGGAGTTGCCTGCTTTGTTTTTCAGCTTCAAAATGCCTTCTCATTTCGGGGGCACTTAAGTTCTCCTCGCCTTTGAACAATAGGAAAATCTATAGAGACAGAATGTAGATTAGTAGTTGTCAGGGGCAGGTGGAAGGGGACAATGGTGATGGCTAAGGGAATGGAGTTTCTTTTAGGGATGACGAAAATTCTGGAATTAGTGGATGATAATTACACAACTTTGTGAATATTAAGAAGGTGAATGTTAGGGACGCCTGGGTGGCTCAGTGGTTGAGCTTCTGCCTTCAGCTCAGGGTGTGAACCCAGGGTCGGCTCAAGTCCTGCATCAGACTCCTTTCAGGAAGCCTGCTTCTCCCTCTGCCTGTGTCTCGCCTCTCTCTCTCATGAATAAATAAAATCTTAAAAAATAGTGTGTCTCTCATGAATAAATAAAATCTTAAAAAAAAAAAGTGAGTGTTTATAGTAGGTAAATTTCATCTCAAAAAAATATTTATTGAGCACCTTCTATCAGCATGGCTGACTTTCCATAGTGCCCATGCTGACTGCCCAGGGGTTCTTACAAATGTACACTTTACATTAGAAATAAGCAATGTCTTGGGCGGCCCGAGTGGCTCAGCGGTTTAGTGCCACCTTCAGCCTGGGGTGTGATCCTGGAAACCCGGGATCGAGTCCCACGTTGGGCTCCCTGCACAGAGCCTGCTTCTCCCTCTGCCTGTGTCTCTGCCTCTCTCTATCTCTCTCTCTCTGTCTTCATGAATAAATAAAATCTTTTAAAAAAAATAGAAGTAAGCAATATCCTAGAAAAGCTTTACATAATCAGATTCTGATAACATTAAATCCTTCATAATAAAGCCTACAATGAAATCTTCTATAAAATTAAGAAAGCTTTTGTAAAGTTACTAAATCACACCCTAATTTATCCATCCTGTGAATTTGAATTCTTTCCCAAGACTTACTCAGAGGGAAGAACATCTGTTCCAAAATCTTTTAGCTCAAGTGTAAAATACCAAAAGTCATGATAAAAGAGCATTAAAAGACTTTTCAGAACTGCCCAGCCTTACGGTCTTATCTCCACCACTTTATGAGCTCTTTCAGCCCATCGCTTCTTCCGAAAATGCTGGACGAGGACCACCACGATTACTATTATGACCATCAGTGCACAGGCAGAGCCAATGGCCAGAGCCAGGAAGTAGATCTCAGAGAAGCGGACTGTAAGGAGAAAAAGGGAATCTCATGTTTCTAAAAAGAGAAGGAACATGATAAAATCTAAAGAGATAAAGATGTATTTTCATCATTAAATGGAATCTTCCTTTCTCCTGCTGTATTACCTTGTGAATTCTAGTAGCAATAAGAAAGCCATGCAGACTACTTTAGTGGTTCTCAAACTGTGATCCCAGAAGTAACAGCAGCACTCTTAAAAACTTTGAAATGCAAATTATCAGGCACCTCCTGAATTCCAGGTAGGGCCCAGAAAATCTGTTTTAACAGGTCCTCCAAGTTATTCTGACATAGGCTAAAACTTTGAGAACCTCTGAGCCAGTGGAACCACCTAGGGGGGTAAGTTTATTGCTGAGCTAATCAAATCCAGCACCCAAACTGTTTCTCCTGGATTCCCTCTCACCTCTGGCATTCGGTCGGTCATTATCCAACTTATTAAGGGCCTAGTATGTTCAGACATCTTGATAATTGCAAAGCCAAAAAAGACATTACCTCCAAGGAACTCATGCCCACTGGGAAGATAGGCAAGGAAATCAGTAACCATAGTCTAATAGATAAAACGATGCAAGAAGGAGCACAGAGGGAAAGATCCCTGGGTCTCCTGTCTTTTAGTTCGATTTCTGATTTAAACATCAGTTAAGCTCAGGGCGCCTGGGCAGCTTAGTCAGTTAAGCATCTGCCTTCAGCTCAGATCATGATCTTGGGGTCCTGGGATCGAACCCCAAGTCCCTGCTCAGCGGGAACTGAGGGCATCTGCTTCCCCTTTTTCCTCTGTGCTCTCTCCCCTTCTCATGCTCTCTCTCTCAAATAAATAAATAAGTAAATAAATAAATAAATTCTTTTAAAAATTAAATAAATAAACTCCAGTAAACTCTCAGAGCCAGAAAAGACATTAGAAAATGTCTAGCCCAGGGGTTCCCAGCCTGGAGTCTGTGAAGAACGACGGGGAGAGAGGGGAGCCACAAGCCCACAAACCCCCCCATATCATATTGTGAGTGTTTATTTTTGTGGGAAGCAGAGCCCTGGCTTTCATTAGATTCTCAGAGTAGTGATCACAGTCCATCTAAAAACCGTGTGTTCTTGTCTAACCCGTTCATGCAGGTTAGATGCAGATGAATTCAGACACTGAGGTCCAAGGACATTCCATTACTTCCCTCGGTACTCAAATGACTTCTCCAGGGTTACAGAGCCCTCTTGATGGGGCCCCGAAGGATGATACTAGGAATGAAAGGAGGAAATCTATCACTTTATAGCTTATGCATTTTGGGCAGTAACATAATGTGTTGGTTAAGAGCACACACCAGAGAGAGGTTAAAATACCAGGTCCTCCATTTACTAGCTGTATGATTTGGGGTAATTAACTTATTTGAGCCTCAGTTTCCTCAAGTTATTAAATAGGAGTAAAAATATCCATTTCTTAACTTCTTATTAAGAAAACTACTCCTGGGGCACCTAACTGGCTCAGTGGTTGAGTGCTTGCCTTCAGCTCAGGTCGTGATCCCAGGGCCTGGGATGGAGTCCTGCTCAGGCTCCCTGGGGGAAGCTTTCTTCTCCATCTGCCTATGTCTCTGCCTCTTTCTCTTTGTCTCTCAAGAATAAATAAATAAAAATCTAAAAAAAAGAAGAAAGGAAAAAGAAAGAAAGAAAACTATTCCTGGGGCACCTGCCTGGCTCAATCAGAAGAGCACACAACTCTTGATCTCAGGGTTATGGGTTCAAGCACTACATTGTGTGTAGAGATCACTAAAATAAATAAACTAAAAAAAATTGTGTAAATTGTTCTATGCTGTGCCTACATAAGATAAACACTCAATACATGGTAACTATTATGGGATGCCTGGGTGGCTGAGCAGTTGAGCGTCTGCCTTTGGCCCAGGTCGTGATCCCGGGGTCTGGGGATTGAGTCCTGAGTCAGGCTCCCTGCAAGGAGCCTGCTTCTCCCTCTGCCTATGTCTCTGCTTCCCTGTGTGTCTCTCATGAATAAATAAATAAAAATCTTTCAAATCTAAATATATATAATATATTATATATATATTAAGAACTTTTTTTTCAGTGCAAGTCAGAGTTTGGGGAATTTTTGCATTCATTATCTCATTTTATGCTCACCGTAATCCTCGCTATATTATTCTCACTATAAGGAGAGAAGAAAAAGATTTATTGACAGTTGGTAAACAATAACAGCAACTCAAACCCAGATTTACAACTCTGAAGTTTTATGGCCTTGGATCTTTGTTACCTGGCACAGTTTCCAGGTTTGCCTCTACAGGACTGCAAACAATAGGGTGCACTCATTTAGAGTACAGTTTTGAAGTCAAAATGCTTGGGTTTGGGCAGCCTGGGTGGCTCAGCGGTTTAGTGCTGCCTGCAGCCCAGGGCCTGATCCTGGAAACCTGGGATCAAGTCCCGCGTCAGGCTCCCTGCATGGAGCCTGCTTCTCCCTCTGCCTGTGTCTCTGCCTCTCTCTTTCTCTCTCTCTATGTGTGTCTCATGAATAAATAAATAAAATCTTTAAAAAAAAAAAAAAGAAAGAAAGAAAAGAAAAATGCTTGGTTTTGAGTTCTAAATGATTCCATGTATCAGCTCCATGAATTTGGACAAGTGATTTAATCTCTATGAGCCTCAGCTTCCTAAGTGCACCATAAACTGATGTGCTATATAAAGATTAAATAACAAATGCAAAGCCACCGGCATGTAGGAAGTTCTCAATAAATGATAGCTGTCATTATCAGTATCTGTCGCCTAGGGTGGTTGTGTGAATTAAATGAGCTAGTATGGGGGATTCCTGGGTGGCTCAGAGGTTTAGTGCCTGCCTTTGGCCCAGGATGTGATTCTGAAGTCCCAGGATCGAGTCCCACATCAGGCTCCCTGCATGGAGCCTGCTTCTCCCTCTGCCTGTGTCTCTGCCTCTCTGTGTCTCTCGTGAATAAATAAAAAAATACTTTTTTAAAAAATGAGCTAGTACGGGTCAAGCGCAGGACAGTGCCTGGCACAGAGTAGGTACTCAACAAGTATCTGGTGAATAAATGAGTGAATGAACAGATCTATTGTCAGCCTTTTATCAGAGAACTGCTTCCTCTCCCTTTTACAATCTCAATGCCATTTCTGTAACAGATTCCCTTGGTCTGTTTGCTTAACTCTCTGTTTCTTTCCACAACCAAACAAAGCCTTTCTCTTTTTACCCCACGACTCTTCAGTCTCCCTCTGTAGATCGCAGATCTGAAGGGCCAGCCCTGCTCTCTACTCTTCCAGCCATCACAAAAGATCACCCCGTCTGTTCTACAAGCTCTCACGCTTCCCAAAACCATTTTCCCCTGCACGACCTACCAGTGTGCACAACGCTGAGCCGAATCTCCCCTACCAGCCCATCAACGTCAGGTGGATTCTTCACCTGGCAGGTATATGTCCCATTGTCATCAAATTGCAGCTTCCACAGCATGATGGAGACATCGTACCGCTCAGGGTTCCCGTCCCAGACCACCCGATCCTTGAAACGCCCACTCATGGGTTTGAAGGGATCCACATGGTAGTAGAACACCTGGAAGGGAGAAGTGGCCAAAGGTCTTCTTCAGTACCTGGGCAAGGAGGCTGAGCTGGAGGGGGCCAGCCTCACTGCCCCACCTGCACTCTCCTCCAAGAACCTCCCGCTTTCCCGTTGACCGACCCTCTCCATTCTGTTGGTCTCTGTCCCAAGAATTGTTTCTCTGCTTCACCCTGCACTTGTTGCCAAGAAGAGCACAGGAAGGGCAAAGAGAGGAGGACCTGCTTCCCAACCAAGGGTCCCCTGGCCAATGATGATAATCTACTTACAAACTGCTCGGGCCCCCCCTCTCGAGGCCGGAAGTTCCAGGTCACTGTCAGAGCATCACTCACGGGGGCAAAGCTGGAGAAAGTGCATTTTAACCGAACATCTGTCCCGTTGACAGCCTCTAGCGCTTGGGAGGTGTAAATTTCCACAGCCGCTATGGGCCAAAGGGCTGTCGCAAAGGAAAAGAAAAGGAAGATGTGTATTAGGAGAATTTCTGCTGACACTGCTGAAATAGATGTCTAAGTGAGGCACGAAACTGAACTGAGATGCCCCAGTTCTCCAACTTACTTCACCCTGAGTCTGCACACTCCCACTTACATGCAACCATGACCTTGCCATGCCTATAACAACAGCGAGCCGTCTTAGTGAGCTCATTGTCTCCACAGCACCATACCCTCGCCTCACGGTACCCACCCCAAACGGTTCTAACAAACTATAAACGTCGGCAAAGAAAATTCAAAGCAGAAACAAACAACTGAAAAAAAATCAAAAGTAATCCTAACATGAATTAGACATGTTTTCAGATGAAGCATTATGTGTTGTATGTGTGTGTATAATGGTCCCCTAGAAGCTTTCCAGAAAGAGTCCTGGTTAGGTTATGATTTCATACTGTTCCTCATCTTCTGCAGAAATTGAATTAATCGACCCCAGACAGTTTCTGCTTGCACCCCTGGAACCTGTATACCACGTGGCTTTCTTTTTTTTAACACGATATTTGCATTTAGAGCTTGCGCACTTTGGGGCAGTTGCAAAAATTACCGGAGGGTCTTTCTTCTTTCAGCTTTCCCAGGGTTGCTGCGAGTCCCAGAGAAGACCCGCACACAGAAACCCAAGTGCCAAGTCCTGCCTGCATTGGGAAGTTGAGAGTAGACACACACACACACACACACACACACACACAGTTTGTAACCTGAGATTAGAAAGCCTTCTCTGTGCCGGAATCACTAGCAGCGGAAACACACTTAAACCTGTTTGTCCAAAATCAGTTCTCCAAAACCAACCCACCAACTTCAGTTTCAGTAAAGTCAAAACCTGAGTGAACTGCCACCATGGCTCAGGCTCCCCCCACAAAACTCTCGCAACTTCTGAGATAATTAGCTAACTTTGTGGGGTCAGCAGTGAAGGAGGACACGCGGAGAGACGCCCACCTGTCCTTACCTGTGAGCTGTATGCCAAGGAGAAGCAGCCCAGCACGCGAAGTGCTCTTGCCATACATGAGGGAACCCAGCCCTGGCCCCAGAGACCAGACCGGGCAGACCGATGGCTCCAGCACCCTGCCACGGCCACTCCAGTAAGAACAAGCACCGAGTTTTCCCAGAGACCAGAGCCAGTCCCTCACCTATTGGGAAGCTGAGTGCCAGGGCCTGTGACTCATCCCTGCTCTGCCGGTGCACTTCCTGGAATGAAAGGTGGGGCCTCAGCTCCCTACGCCCTCCTTCTTTTCCTCCCTCCCGCCCTCTCTATTCTACAAGCAGTCTGTCTGCACAAGTTCCAAACTCCGCACTCCGCTCTTTACTTTCCAGTCAATCTGCCTGGGCTCTGGCCTCTGGATGGCCTCAGAAACAGCCAGAGGAGGTGGTGCCAGCCTGAACCGTCCCAGGCTGCTTTGGGTTTGGCCCACACACACTGCTTTTTCTAAGCGGGCTTCTGGCTTGCCTGGGAAATAAATGTTGAAACCGCCTTGCTGTGATTCCACTTCCCAAAGCATCTCCCTGGGGCCACAGGAGCCTAGACTGGATGCATGACTCCAAAGCAATCAGTATTCCTTAAGACTCTCTCTGGACAAAATGTCCTGCCTCTTATACCCTCAGTCTCAGTCAAATGTTACCACAAGGATCTCTGCATCTTTCCCAGCTTGGAGCTTTCCCTGACACCCACCTAAAATAACTAACCCAGGGCGCCTGGGTGGCTCAGTGGTGGAGCATCTGCCTTCAGCTCAGGTCATGATCCTGGGGTTCTGGGATGGAGTCCCGCATTGGGCTCCACGCAAGAAGCCTGCTTCTCCCTCTGCTTATGTCTCTGCCTCTCTGTGTCTCTCATGAATAAATAAATAAAATCTATAAATCAATCAATAAATAAAATAAACTGACCCAAACAAATCTCAATGTGTAATGATCCCTCCACGTCAAAGAACTTGAAGAAGCAGGACATCACCCCTGCTTGTTTAACCTCCTATCTTAATCCAGTTCACCTCTACAATACTCCCATAAAGTGTTCTCATTTTTCCAGAGAGAATACTAAGAGCCCAGAGAAAGTAAGTGATTTGCCCAAGGTGGCACAGCCAAGAGGTAGCAAAACTGGAATTTATCTGACCTTAAGTCCAATGCTCTTGCTGCAAAATTACACCCGGCGTGAACCATTAGACCCAGAAGACACTCAAGGAAAAGGTTTTCATAATAACTTTTCTGTGCCTCATTTTTCATCTGCCATTTTTAGGGCAGCCATCTGTCTGAAAAAATCTGAAGAACTGAGGACTTTAAATGAGAAAAGGTGCCTCCCTGTCTGGAAAGAGGGTGGCTAATTGTTACAGATTAACGACACAGCACTGCAAAACAGCCGAAGACAAATGAAGATTACACATGAAGTGAAGAAATAGGCTTGAGCAGGAGCCTAACCCTGAACAGAAACAGATTAGCCTAATCTCTGAATCAGCAACCTAGAAACTCTAGTGATTCCTGGTTAAACCCTGGAACGGAGAAGTGGCCAGAAAAGGGAGAGGAAGGAGGCAGGTTGACTGGAAAGGGCAAAACTTCATAGAGGGAAGAAAATTCTACTAAGGGACAGGCAGCATACAGAAATGGGAAAGAAAAGCCAGAAAGATAAAGAAAAGCAGCAGGAGAAATGTCATGATTGTGGGGCAAAAAAAGAAAATGAGAAAAAAAAGAGAAAAAAACGATAAACAACAAACAACAGTTGTTAGAACAGAGAAACCCAAGGGCTACCCCAAATGAAGATCAGCGGGGCCCTAGCATGAATTTTTTATTTAGATGAGTGTTCCTGAAAATAGAGTGGCTCCTTTGTCAGCTTCTAGGTCAGAGATCAACCTAAAATCAGAATGCTGGGGAAAATCTTCAAAATGGTGATGGGATAAAATAGAGAGGCTCTCTGGTATGTAGGTCTGTAGAGTTCAGCTCCAGGAGCCCAAAAGAAAAGCAGTGGAGGAAACTCGATCCTCTTTGTCGGCTTTCAACTTGCAGAGAAATGCAGCTCTAAAGGAGGAGGGGGGGGGGGGGGGGGCAAAGCCTGAGGTTTTGAAGTCTAGAGCAAATTGCAAACTTTGGTGAGAGGTAGAGTTACCAAAGAGCTCAAGGACACAGAAAAAGCAGCAGGAGAGGAATCAGGGCAGGCAGCCCTGAACAAACTGCCTGTTGTCAGGAGCAGAGGACTCTCTCTGCCCCCAGGTAGCCAGATGCCGTGTGAGCTGGCCGCCAGCCCTGCTCTGAGGGTCCCCAGCTCCTCAGATCCCACTCAGAGGCAGAGTTCAAGTTCCTGGCTTTCGGCCCAGCAACGCCCAATTTCTTCCTGTTAACAGGAGTGGCTCCAGAGTCATCCCATTCCCTTCCCTGGGAGGGGAGGGAGGAGACCAAGGGCTGGACTCCTTTAGTGGAGAAAACAATGAGTAAACAGGACATTTGCCCTTGAGTCCCCAGGGTGCCTGTCACAGGGCTGTGATCAAAACTGGAGGCATAGGGGCACCTGGGTGGCTCAGTGGTTGAGTATCTGCCTTTGGCTCAAGTCATGAGCCCAGGGTCCTGGGATCGAGTCCTGCATCAGGCTCTCCACAGGGATCCTGCTCCTCCCTCTGCCTATGTCTCTGCCTCTCTCTCTGTGTCTCTCATGAATAAATAAATAAAATCTTAAAAAAAAAAAAAAAACTGGAGGCATCTAGCTAAAGGATGCTTCGTGCCTAGGAAAAGGAGAAACGAAGAAGAGAGAAATGTTAGAAACATCACTTTTTTTTCCCTAAACTTTTCCGGAGAAAAATCCAGATTATCATTAAAATTGATGGAGTACCAAGAGTTGTGAAAGCACCTCGTCTGTCCCAAACCCCTCCATGCTTCCCAAAAATATTTCTAATAGGGTACCTAGAAACCCACTGACGAGGAGGAAACTCATCCCAAGGGACTCAAAAGATAGAAAGGACAACTGGCCAGTATCAATATTTGTAAAAACTGTCATCTTCACATGCAAGACAAAAATGTGTTGTTGGCTTTTTTTTCCACCACAAAATAAAATTAGCAAGGGAAGCAAGTAATTGAGCTCTTAGGGTGGTTCAAATAAAGCATTTGTTTACTCAAAAACTTTCTGTCCATATGTTTTCTTATTAGGAAAGATTATAATTAATTTTTGTTATATGCTAGGCAAGACATATAATATAGAATAAGACATATCTGCCCAGGGAGAAAAATCAGAGTCCAAAGAAGATTTTGGGAGGTGCAATGTGTATGTTAACAAATACTCACCATATTTGTGACTGGGGGGAGGGGCGGAGAGAATTCCAAGCAGACACCACACCCCTGCATAGAGCCCCACGTGGGGCTCGATCTCACGACCCTGAGATCGTGATCTGAGCCATAATCAAGAGTCAAATGCTTAACCAACTGAGCTATCCAGGTGTCCCTGAAATGTGTCCTTGAAGGACAAACAGGAATTCTGGAGAGAAAAGAGAAACAGAGGCACTCGTGTTGAAACAAATGGGAGGGGAATGGGCAGGAAATGTGGTCTCTGCGGGGGCCTGCAAATGATTTCTCCGGCTCAGGCAGGAGTGGCAGGCTAGGAGGCTGGAGAGAGAGGCCAGGCCAGAGGCTGAGGGGGTCCTCATTCTCCATCCTAGGGAGTACAGACTTGATCCTGACAAATACACCATTTGGAAGTAGCTAATGTATGACCCAAAAAGAGAGGAATTACTCTGGTATTTACCAGACCATTGAAAATAATGAGGAAAAGCCTTGGGATCTCAACTACCATGTACTCTACCAACTTTCTCATAGGCTCACTAGCCTGGGAGCCAGAATGAAAAGTACAAACTTAATACCCACCTTCAGAAGACGCAGGGACTCCCAGCCATCCCTACCAACAATAGTGTCAATTTATAGCTCCTTTCTTTCTCTTCTCTTCTTTTCTTTTCTTTTCTTTTTCTTTTCCTTTTCTGTCTTTCTTTCTTTACTTATTTATTTCTTTTTTCTTTTTTTTTTTTTTTTTTGAAACTTCTGGTGAGCTTCTCAAAGATGAGAGAGGGAAGCTGGGATATAGATGATAGGTGGGCTCTCAGCCCAAAAGAAGCCATGTGTTCCCCTTGGTTCCCCTCCTTGCCTCCTTGCCTTGCATTCTCTAGAGATATTTATTCCAAAGCCAAGTCTGGATCTGAGACTGAGCTCTAATAGCTTAGAAAAACCACAGGAGGGAACGGCTTTCCATCTCCCCACCTCACAGCAGCTTTTATACCTCCCCAGTAAAGCCCCGGGCTCCTTTCTTAATTACAGAGAAGGGGTATTGTGCTTTTATTAACCAGCCCATGGAAGTGACTCTGAAGTTTAACCCTTCCCTTACTCTGGAGAACAGCTAGATGGCTTTGCACAGGGCGGGAGAGATGGGTGTCTTTGAAGATAACCGAAGGAACTCCCTGTTCACCATAGGTACCACATCGAAATAATAGGTGAGAATTTACCTTTACATCATGTTTATTGATGAGCATAGTATCTTCTGGTTACCATGACTAATATTCGTTCTTAGGAAGTTAATTCATTTCCTGAGAAAAGACACAGCCATTTCCTTTTCTTTTTTTTTCCTACTATACACTGGGAGGCATGAGGCAAGAGTTTGACTCCCACTTGCTTAGACCCAAATGGACACTGGGCCACTGACTAGCTGTGGGGCCTTGGGCAGATAATTTCATTCTCTATGCCTCGATTATGTCATATGTAAAATGAGAATAGTAATATCTGCCGCATAGGCTTGGTGTAAGAACCAGATGAAATACTGTATTTAAATACAGCTCTGTGCTCAGTGCCCATAGAAAAACAAGATCTGGTTGTTTGTGATTATACTCAGTTAAGATATTGAAAACTGCTCCCATGACCACTTTGGGAGGAGGTCTGAGAGTTTCTTATAAAAGTTTCATATAAAGCTAACCACCAAAAAAAACAAAAAACAAAAAACAAAAAAAAACAAAAACAAAAACAAAAAAACAAAAAAAGCTAACCACCTTAGCAATTCCACTCCCAGGTATTTATCCAAGAGAAATGAAGCTATGTAACAACAAAAAGAATATTTGTAGAAGTTTGATTCATAATAGTTTCATTTAGCAATAATCATGCCTCGGATAAACCTCATTGGCTACAATACTGCCACTGCACAAAGCTTAATTCATAACAGTTCCAAATTGGAAACAGTCTAAGTCTCCATCAACAGAAAAATGGGTACTTCTGTAGAATACTCATACAATGGGATATTACTCGACAATAAAAAAGAACAAACTTCTGATACATTCAAGCACATGTATGCATATCAAAAATACTATGTTGAACAAAATTAGTCAGATGTAAAGTAGTATGTACTCTCTGGTTTCATTGATATGAAGTTCTAGAACAGGCAAAACTGATCTTTGGTAGAAAAAAAATCATAACAGTGTTTGCTCTTAGGAAAGTGGGGACAGGGGTTGACAGGAGGGGCATGAGGGAAATTTCTAGAGTGATATTATTCTGCATCTTGATAGAGGCTATGATTACACAGGTTTGTGCATTTGAAAAAACTCTTTGAATGGTGTACATTTAATGTTTTGTGTGTTTCAGTGTATGAAAATTTTATTACAATATTTTTATTTTTTAAAGATTTTATTTATTCATCAGAGAGAGAGAAAGTGAGAGAGAATGAGAGAGAGGCAGAGACACAGGCAGAGGGAGAAGCAGGCTCCATGCAGGCAGCCCAATGCGGGACTCGATCCAGGGTCTCCAGAATCACGCCCTGGGCTGAAGGCAGGCGCTAAACCGCTGAGCCACCCGAGCTACCCATTTCAATATTTTTAAAAGGAATTTTAAACAACTATTGGACTCATTAATGCTAAAGTACGTAGAGGGATGGGTCCTGATATCTGCAATTTAATTTTAAAATACATCAGAAAAATAAGATACATTGATGGATGAGTGGATAAAGGGATGGATGAGGAATGAGCAGATGCATGACAAAACATGTATAATAAAATATTAATTGAAGAACCAAGGTGGGACATACAGATATTCACTATAAAATTCTTCCCACTTCTCTGCAGTTTTGAAAACTTTCATAAGATGTTGGCAAAATATATTCCCTCTTTCACCAAGTTTCCTTAGCATTAAGTAAATGTTTTTGTTTTGTTTTGTTTAAAGATTTTACTTATTTGAGAGAGTGAGAGAGAGAGAGAGAAAGAGAGAGAGCGAGCAGGGGGAGTGGCAGAGGGAGAAGCAGACTCCCCACTGAGCAGGATACCCGACATGGGGCTGAATCCCAGGACCCTGGGATCATGACCTGAGCCAAAGGCAGATGCTTAACTGAGCCCCCCAGGTGCCTCCCATTAAGTAAATGTTTATAAAATGTTTAAGATTTATTGTTTTACATTATTCTAGTTTAAACATTATTCCTTAGAATACTGGTAGTTTTTTTTTTTTTTAAGATTTTATTTATTTATTCATGAGAGACACAGAGAGAGAGGCAGAGACACAGGCAGAGGGAGCAGCAGGCCCTCCGTGGGAGCCCGATGTGGGACTTGATCCTGGGACTCCAGGACCATGCCCTGGGCCGAAGGCAGATTCTCAACCACTGAGCCACCCAGGTGTCCCACTAGTAGTTTTTAACAAATAAAAATTACCATTAATAAAAAAATAATTCCGGGCACCTCGGTGGCTCAGTTGGACTAGCTGCTCAGCAGTCTGTTTCTCCCCTCCTTCTATCCTTCCCCATGCTAGGGGAGTGTGAGACCCTTGATCTCAGGGTTACAAATTCAGTCCCATGTTGGGTGTAGAGATTACTTAAAAATATTTTTTTTTTAAAGTTGTCTAATATTGGGCAGCCCCAATGGTTCAGTGGTTTAGCACCACCTTCAGCCCAGGGCGTGATCGTGGAGTGCCGGGATCGAGTCCCTTGTCAGGTTCCCTGTGTGGAGCCTGCTTCTCCCTCTGCCTGTGTCTCTGCCTCTCTCTCTGTATCTCTCGTGAATAAATAAATAAAATCTTTTTTTTTAAGTTGTCTAATATGTACCCAGTGCTGTGGTAGGCAAATTATACATATTATTTCTGATCTCCATAATTGCGAGATAAGCAAATGTCTCTACTTCATAGATGAGGAAATTGAGGCTCAGAGAGATTTATTCATTCTAGTACCTATTGAGCCCTATTGTAGGTAGAGAGAAAAGACTAAAAAGAATGATTAACCAGGGGTGAGGTTGAAAATCTAATCAGAAGCCAGGCCCTAACGGCTCTTGATAAGGGTTAAGATGTTTGGACTTTATCTTGAAGACAAGTGGAGAGACTTTTAAAACTTTTAACCAAAAAATAACCTGATCAGATTTGTGTATTTAAAAAAATCACTCAAGGGATCCCTGGGTGGCGCAGGGGTTTAGCGCCTGCCTTTGGCCCAGGGCGCGATCCTGGAGACCCGGGATCGAATCCCACGTCGGGCTCCCGGTGCATGGAGCCTGCTTCTCCCTCTGTCTATGTCTCTGCCTCTCTCTCTCTGTGTGTGACTATCATAAATAAATAAAAATTTTTAAAAAAATCACTCAAGGGGCACCTGAGAGGCTTAGTCAATTAAGCATCTGACTCTTGATTTTGGCTCAAGTCACAATCTCTCTCCCTCTCCCTCTATCCCTTCCCCTATTCGTGCCCATACACACACACACACACTCTCTCTCTTAAATAAATAAATAAAATCTTTTTTAAAAACAGTGAATGAGAGAGAGCATGAGCCAGAGGAGGGGCAGAGGGACAAGCAGACTCCCCACTGAGCAAGAAGTCTGATGTGGAACTCAATCCCAGGACCATGGGATCATGACCTGAGCCCAAGGCAGACATTTAACTGACTGAGCCACCCAGGTGCCCCTAAATAAATAAAATATTTTAAAGAAAGATCACTCAACTGGGAGGTACCTGGCTGGCTCAGTTGGCTCAGTTGGTAGAGCATGTGACTCTTGATTTCAGGGTCATGAGTGCAAGCCCCACATTGGGCATAGAGTTTACTTTAAAAAAAAATTTTTTTTTAATGATCACTCAACTAATACATAGAGAAAGCAAATGGAGAGGAATGAGACTGGAAGCAGGAGGCTGTTCTAGGAATAGTAACTCAGGCCAGTGATCTGACCTGAACAGAAACCATGGCAGAGGGAATGGAGAGAAGTTAGGCACTTGGGAGATCTGAAGGAGAGGAGATAGAATGGATAGAGATTGGTACATGATCAGAAGTGGAAGTGAGGGTGAGTCAGTACTGAAGGACAATTCCCAAGTTTTTAGCATAATTGACTTGGTGGACAGTGGCTGCCTTTCTCTGAATTAGAGCAGATGAGGAGTGGTTGAATCTGACATTCTTGTGGTGGGACAGCCAAGCAGAGATGCTCAGCACCTCACCAGATAAACAGACCTCAGCTCCAAAGAGAGCTCTGGGCTAGAGATTCCAGTTTCAGGTCTTTCACCCTTCTAGAAGGCAATTGTGGGAATGAGAATAGATGAGATGTCCCGGTAGCACTGTAGAGGGAGAAAGGATGAGGTCCTAGGACAGAATCTACAGGCTGAACAACACCTAAGGAACAAGAAGAGGGAAATGTCTGCAGAGACTGAGGAGGTGTGTCCGGGTGAAAGGGAAGGAGAGAGGAAAGCAACAGGAAAAAGTGGTTGTCACAGAAGCTAAAGGAAAGCAGAGCAAATATACAAAATAGAAAATGCTGCTGAGAGTCAAGTAAAATAAGGACTGAAAAGTATCCACCAGATGCCCCAATTGGTGACCTTGGTGAAAGTAGTTTCACCAGAAAAGTTATGACGTGGAGGCTATTTTGCAGGAGTTTGAGGGGTAACTACAAGGTGAGGAAGAAGTTTTCAACAGACAGAGCTTAGGAAGACAAGCAGAAAACAAGATAGCTGGAAGGGAACACGGGTAGAAAGAAGATTTTGAGATTTGGGCTCATATATTGATTTTAAGAAGGGAAAGTTTTAGCAGGTTAAAATGCTTATAGGAATGAGCCAGTAAACAGAAGGAAGTGTACTCCTTTCATTGTTAGTAAGAGATTAAGAATGTTCTGGTTGCTCAGGAACATTCTAGTTTATACCTGTTGTCCTGCTGTAATGATTAACAGTACCCCTTCACACCTCAGTGTTATGGTTTGGGAGGTAATTTATATGGTCAGCCTAGATAAGGGGAGCCCCAAGATGGGCATAGACAAGGCTAACTTTGAAGGTAAAAGGGTGGGGGGCAAAAACTGAAGAAGTTTTCCTGTGTGTGTGTGTGTATGTGTGTGTGTGTTTATCAAGTTTTCTCTCCTCTTGGGGGAGTTCTCCCCTAATGACTTCTCCGTTATGTGTTTGGTAGGAAAGAAAGGTCACTGTCCCAGAATAAGACAGGAGATGGGGGATCAGTCGTGTGAAAGAGAAAGTAGGAGGTCTGCGATAAGCTGATGGCAAGAATGACAGAGGAATTTCACCCAAGTCTGAGACTAAGAGGTCAGGTATGGTATGTACCCAAGGTTACCCACCTAGTGACATGACCAGAATCCAGAACCAGGCCTGCTTAACTTCCAGGCCATCTCCAGGGCCAAGTAAGTCTCCCTACAATACTAGTCTCCCTTCCTCATTAGAATTTATCAGACATGTCTACAGTCAACCTCAGTTGGACCTGCAGGCCACTCTTTGACCCACAGGGCCTTCCTTCCCTTTCCACGACTACCACCTCCATCATTCTGAAAGACTTTTGAAACACACATCAATGAAGTACACATTAGGCATCCTCTTCTCAGCATCTCTCCTAAAAGAAAAGATTTGATGGGAAAATACTTGGAAATTGTGTCTACCGTGGGTTTGGATTATGCCAAAGTATCATCATTTTGTTCTATCTGTATCCTATTACTCATTTGGAGGGGGGGGAGGTGTTTTGTTTTTCTTTTTTTTTTAACAGTTTCAAAAACTAAATAGTTTTGAGCAACTACTAGAGTCAGATGCTGTCTTCAGGAATGCAAAGATTAAAGAAAAGATAAGATCTTAGCCCTCAAGGAGTGATCAGGTTTTTAAGAAGTATCACAATATGAGGTGTTTTGCAATGATAAAGTACATGCCAGGTGCAAGTGATAGCACAAGAATAAGAACAAATTCTGCCTGGGAGCACTCGAGAAGCCCGCTCTGAAGAGGTTAAACATACCTGGCATCTACTTGTCAAAAGCTCAGAGCTCTCTGGGCCAAGGTCTTGGCATTAGGGTTGAAACAGTGTGGCCTGTGTAGGAATTTCAAGTAGGATGCTGGAGTGTGGTAATACTAGAACCATCACTTGTTACATAGCTTACTTTTCATATCTTTACATCTCACAACAACCTTAGAAAGTACTTTATTAATATTCCTATTTATTTTTTTATAAGTAGGATCCATGCCCAGCTTGGAGCCTAATGCAGGGCTTAAACTCATAACCCAAAGATCAAGACCTGAGCTGAGATCAAGAGTCAGACGCTTAACCGACTGAGCCACCCAGGCACCCCTTATATCCCCATTTCACAGCTGAGGAAATGATCCTAGAAGAAACTTGCCCAAGACCGCATAGCTGGGAGATAATGTAGCAGGGTTTTTTTTTTTCTTTTAAGATTTATTCATTTATTTTTTTTTAATATTTATTTATTTATGATAGTCACAGAGAGAGAGAGAGGCAGAGACACAGGCAGAGGGAGAAGCAGGCTCCATGCACCGGGAGCCCGATGTGGGATTCGATCCCGGGTCTCCAGGATCACGCCCTGGGCCAAAGGCAGGCGCCAAACTGCTACGCCACCCAGGGATCCCAGATTTATTCATTTATTTGAGAAAGAAAGAGAAAGCATGAGTGCGCACACCCAAGTGGGGAAAAGGGGCAGAGGGAAAGGGAGAGAGAAAATCATAAGCAACTCCTGCTGAGCACAGAGCCCTGAGATCATGACATGAGCCAAAACCAATAGACACTCAATTGACTGAGCCACCCAGGTTCCCCAGGTGTAGCTGGGTTTTAATTCTAAACCCTGTGGTACTTCTACAAAGAAAGCTTAGAATATAAGAGCAGAATGTCAGGAAAGTAGCCATGGAAGGTAAGATTCTTTTGTCTCCATTGTATGACAAGCGTTCTCAGTTAAATTCTGAAAATGTAAGGGATATTTTAATAAGTCATGGGCATTTAATTGATTTTTTTTTAAGATTTTATTTTTAAGGACACCTGGGGTGGCTCAGTGGTTGAGCACCTGCCTTCAGCTCAGGGCATGATCCCAGGTCCAGGGATTAAGTCCCACATCTGGCTCCCTGTGAGGAGCCTGCTTCTCCCTCTGTCTATGTCTCTGCCTCTTTCTGTGTGTCTCTCATGAATAAACAAATAAAATCTTTAAAAAAATATATTTTGTTTTTAAGGGGCACCTGAATAGCTCAGTCTGTTGGGCATCTACCTTTGGTTTAGGTCATGATCCCAGAGTCCCTGGATCAAGTCATATATCAGGCTTCCTGCTCAGTGGGGAGTCTACTTCTCCTTCTCCCTCTCCCTCTCCTCCTCTTCTGGCTCTTCTCTCTCTCTTTTGCTCATTCTCCCTCTCTCTCTCAAATAAATAGAACCTTTAAAAAAAAAAAGATTTTATTTTTAAGTAATCCCTACACCCAACATAGGGCTCAAACTCACTCCTGGAGATCAAGAGTCATGCGCCCCACTGACTGAGCCAACCAGGCACCCCAGTATTGGAAATTTTAAACAAGATAACGGCAATAAGAATGTCAGTAATGATAAAGAGGCTTCACTTTTCCTGAAGGTAATAGACGTTATTAAAGGGTTTTACACCCACTTAAGGATTTAAAGATAATCAAAAGTGGTGGCAACAAGCACCCACTGAATTATAACAGTAAGAGGATGGAAAATAATCTGTTGGTTAATTAAAAGACAGAGTCTCCACTTGAGCCACACTGTGCCAAGCAAAATAGGAAAAGGCTTCACCTTTTCCAACACCTCCAAATATTTTGCTCCATAAACATCATGAAAACAGCATGCTTTACCTTTGAAAACAAACCTAAGCTTCCCAGAATAATGCTGAACTTGCAATCACCCTGCTGACAGGATAACTGCAAGTGGAAGCTTCCCGAACAAGTTTGCTGCAAGTCTTTACTTGAAATCCAAATCAGCAATTCTGTTCTCCCCCTGGCCTCAGACTCAGCACTATTCTCTCCTGCGTCCTTTTAATGCCACCTCTCATTCTTTACTATTTTCAACAATCATCTCACAGGGAAAGGGGAATTGGAGACACACTAGGTTTAAGAGGACATCACAAGCCAGAGAAGTATGGCATCTGTAACTCAAGCAATGGGAAGGATGGTGTTTGTTCCAGGGAAAAAGGAGATAGGAAAAGAGCATAGGATCAAGGGTCCAAGTCTTAGAACTGCAAGGAATCATGGAGATGTGTCACTGCTACTAACATGCCCTAAATGATCATTCAGACAAACACCATTTCTCCAGGCATTAGTAAGTGTTGAATAAAAAGATGATTCTGTACTCAGGAGAAATGCTAGGTTAAACAAAAACAGATTTTGTTTTGTTTGTTTTGTTTATAGCTACAGTACTTCTCAGGGGTTTTAATAGGCTAATGTAGAACAAAAAAAAATGTCTGTACACATCACCTATTAATCTTTCCAGAACTTTCTGTTCACCGAAAAAATTGAGGACAGTGCTTCTCCAAATGGTATCTGCAGACTACCTGGACACTATAGGTCCTTAAGGAGAAAAATGCAAAACTAAGTGTTTAAAGGTATTATAAGTAACTTGACATTGTTGCTGCATCCAAGGCCATGATCAGAGGACTCATCACATAGGGTATAGAACAGCGTGGGTGTCGCAGATGGCACGGCAGGAAGCATATGGTGTGAGTCTTGTACTAAGCACATGCAGTAGAACCACATATTGGTCATACTCCAGTGTTGGCTGAGTGCTGGTTAAGGAAACACTGATGGGCCTAATCTCTATTATACATATGGCAGTGTTCACACCCAGAGAGATGAAGTTATTCAAGCTCATGAAGGTCAGCAGCAAAGGGTGAGCCTATGGGTTGCCAACGGGGGGAACCAAGTGGAAGAAAAGCTATCTAAAGAACTAGAAAAATTAAAAAGAGGAGAATGTCACTGAAAATGATTACATGATGGTGTTTCTGATTGTCAATGGCATTCAGCCAGCAAATCATTGTGCAGCCCCTCCCAGCAACGCTACAAAGATGTGAAATGAAAATGAATTCAAAAGAGGCAAAGCTAATGTCAAAATCTGGTAAGAATCTCCATAATGAACTAGATTGAGGAAATCCAATCTTGAAATAGCACATACCTAAAAAAAAAAAAAAAGTGGGAAAACCATTTGTAGCCCTTCTTTCCATCTAGCATGGACCTCGACCTAGGCATAGGCAGGTAACAAATGAGTGAAGCTGGCCAACGATGAGACTAGGAAGTGAGTGGGCACTGTGGCAAACCAGAAAGAACACATCCCCATCCACTGACACCTGATGTTGTTGACATGAGAAAGGCAGGCCTAATACTGTCACGTTGCTTTTTAAAATGATTCTTAACAAGTTTCTTAATTAAACTTTTTATGTTGAGATACTTGTAGACTCACATCAGCTGTGAGAAATAACAGAGATGGTATGACTCAGTTTCCTCCAATGGTAACATATTGTGAAACTCTAGCACAATATCACAACCAGGATATTAACAGTCAAAATACAGAATATTCCCATCACCACAAGGATCCTATCACATCCTTTTTTTTTTTTTAAGATTTATTTATTTATTCATGAGAGACACCGAGAGAGAGGCAGAGACACAGGCAGAGGGAGAAGCAGGCTCCTCACAGGGAGCCCAGTGCAGGACCCAATCCCAGACCCCAGGATCATGCCCCTGAGCGGAAGGCAGATGTTAAACTACTGAGCCACCCAGGCGTCCCACATCTTTTATTTCAAAAAATCTGGGGGCTACTCAGTGGAGAGCCTGCTTCTCCCTCTGCCTGTGTCTCTGCCTCTCTCTCGGTGTCTCTCGTGAATAAATAAATAAACCATTCTTCCTACTTGTACTCTCTGTCAAATAAATAAATAAAATCTTTTAAAATAAATAAATAATAAAAATCTGGATTTGGGGTTAAATAACCCACTCTGTAAGTATTGAAATGAATGCACATGGGTTTGTTTTTTTTTAAGATTTTATTTATTCACGAGAAACACAGAGAGAGAGAGAGGCAGAGACATAGGCAGAGGAGAAGCAGGTTCCCTGAGGGCAGCCCAATATGGGACTTGATCCCAGGACCCCAGGATCATGACCTGAGCCAAAGGCAGACGCTCAACCACTGAGCCCCCCAGGTGCCCCTGAATACACGTGTTTTTAAAACCATATGAACATTCTCTATATGATTTAATCTATATTGAGTTCAACAACTGGCAAAACTAATCTATGGTGGTAAAGAGCAGGATGGGGTTTATCGTTGGTGTAAGGACAGTGACCAGCAGGGAGCATAGGTCTGGCTTCTGAGGTTCTTGACCTGCTGTTTTCCTCTCCTGGTGCTCATTCCATGGATATATCCACTCTGTGGAAATTCATCAGGCTGCATGCTTCTGATTGTATGCTTTTCTACAGCTAGGTAAATAAAAACCTGACTTAAAAAGAAAACTCTCTATACCAATGACCTGACATCTTAATGATGGTACAATGGAACACAGAGAATTCTAAAACATAAGACAGATGTGACATTGTGACATTCTTATAAAATATCTGTAATCATTCACTGAAACACATGGTCATTAAAAAGTTTACCAGCTTCTTGAAAAGAAGTGCCCCATCTCACTGATCAGCACAGCACCTTAACACAAAGCAGGTGTTCCCCACACATTGGTGAGTAAACTGATCTTGGCTTAGCAGAAGTGAGTTCTCTTAAGGATAATGGTGAAAGCATAAGTAGTGAGTAAAAATTCTTTCTTCTTGACAAGACCAAAGTCAGGTTGTTCTTTTCCCAAAAAGCCACTACCATTTTGAGGTTTTTGCCTAGTTTGTTTCTTTGGTATTCTTATATGTAATGATTTGTGGCTATTTGCTTGTAACAGTCAAATTCAACCATAGAACTAGTAATAAGAAACTCCAAATTAGCTTTAAAAAAAATTAAGATTTATTTATCAACCTGAGAGAGAGAGGGCATGAGAACATGGGCAGGAGGAGGCACAGAGGGAGAGGGAGAGGAAGAGAATCTCAAGTGGACTCCACGCTGAGCACAGTGCCCTCAGAGCTCTCTGTGGCCTCAACATAGGGGCTCCACTTAGAGCTTGAACTCACGACCCTGATAACATGACCTGAGCTGAAGTCAGATGCTTAATGACTGAGCCACCCAGGAGCCCCAAATTGGCTAAAATTTTAAAATTTATATTTATTATTTTTTTAAGATTGTATTTGAGAGAAACTTAGAACATGAGCAGAGGGAGTGGCAAAGGGAGAAGCAGACTCCTCATGGAGCAGGGCACCCTAGGCAGGGCTGGATCCCAGGATGCTGAGACCATGACCTGAGCCGAAGGCAGGTACTTAACCAACTGAGCCACCCAGGCACCCCTATATTTATTATTATCTCTTTTACCCTGAGAAGCAAAAACTCATGAAAGAAAATGTTATTTAGCAACAGAATCACTGAAAAAGAGACCAAGAGATCAGACATACTAAATGCATTCTTACTTTCATCTCTTACCCACTCCTTTTCTTTAAAAGTAAACACTATGCCCAACATGGGGCTTGAACTCAGGACCCTGAGATCAAGATCACAGGGTCCAACTGAGCCGGCCACATGTACCTCTCTCTATCTCTTTTTCATACTGTCTCCTCCTTCTAACTTTCTTCCTCTGCTCCCCACCTACTCACAGCCTTTCTTTTCTTTTAAGTCAGGGCGTGTGGGTGGCCGTATAATTTATCATCCAAACTAGGACACTTCTGAGAGTGAAAGTGGCATTACTGACACTTACATGGGAAAAACAGGCAGACAGCAGGACTGTCACAGGGACGCTACTTTAAATTCTTGGGTTCACAGTTTCCACATTTATAAGACGATGGGAGTGGACAGGGTGACTTCCAAGAACCCTGCCAGCCATTCCATTCAAAGAGTCTACTGTTCTGATTTAAAGTGCTTCATCCAGGGCACCTGGGTGGCTCAGTGGTTGAGCGTCTGCCTTTGGCTTGGGTCATGATCCTGGGGTCCTGGGATCGAGTCCCACATCAGGCTCCCACAGGGACCCTGCTTCTCCCTCTGCCTGTGTCTCTGCCTCTCTGTGTCTCTCATGAATAAATAAATAAAATTCAAAAATATATATAGTGCTTTGTCCTTGAGTTCAGTCGAACTCAGAAAGAAAATTAAAGTCAGGTTATTCTTTCACTAATAAGCTGCCTCAGGCCTCAGGACCACTGTTTCTCACCACGGATCTGTTGAATGTGGAGAAGCAGCAAAAGTGCTGAGTTAGCTAAGGCATTTTAGCCTGTCTCCTCTCCCCTCCCCTCCCCACTGAGGCCTAAGGCCTTGAAGGGAAGAGAGCAGGTTGGACCTGTTGGCTCAGGAGTGTTTCTGGGTGGAAAGGGCAGTCAGCCACTTGTCCAGGCAAATAGGATGTGAGTCTTCTCAGGTGAGTCAGAGCAAGAGAGGGAAAGGGCTCCTGCCCCTCTTGGTGGGGGACTGCCCCCAGCTTCAGAAGGTGGAAATGCTCAGGGAAAAGTTAGTTCCAGTGTGTGAAGCCCCAGGATCAATGTCTGCGGTGCCAGGCTAGTAAATAACCAGAGGAAGGGTCTTTCTTTTAAAGAAAAAGCAAAAAGTATCACTTAAAGTTGTCGCCTTGGGACACCTGGGTGGCTCAGTGGTTGAGCGTCTGCCTTCGGCTCAGGGCAAGATCCTGGGGTCCTGGGATCGCTTCTCATCTGCCTATGTTTCTGCCTCTCTGTGTCTCTCATGAATAAATAAATAAAATCTTAAAAAATAAAAAAAATAAAGCTGTCATCTTGACATTGGGTATCAACTATACTTCAATTTAAAAACTAAATTACATAAAGTAATAAAACATTTGAAACAAATGCAACATTGTACATCAACTATACTTCAATTTTTAAAATAAAATTTATTCCTGCATTAGAGCTGTCACCTTCACTGCAAGCTTTTATTGTAATGATGCTGACATCATCCCAAACATTTCTAGAATGACTCTTTTGGAATTGTCTTAGAAGGGTGAAAGAACCACAAGTTTTTTGAGATCCTTAGTCGTGGCCAGTCTTCACACTTGCGAGAGTGAGTTTCATATTTAGACACATTTAAGTCACACAGATCAAAATTTAAGAAGGTGGGGGAAGAAATGAGTGACCAAATTGGGCATTAGTTGTAAAATCACGAGAATGGTTATCTTGTGAATTGTGTAAATGGTCCCTGAGGACCTTTAAGAAATAAAAATATAGAGGTGACTGGCTGACTCAGTCAGAGGAGCATGAGACTTTGGATCTTGGAGTTGTAAGTTTGAGCCCCTAGTTGGGTGTAGAGATTAATTTAAATTTTTTTTAATTTTTTAAATAAACAACTATTTTGTGTGTAAGTATGATAAGGGCATAATCTCCCCTAAAAGTTTAAAATCTTGGGATGCCTGGGTGACTCAGTGGTTGAGCATCTGCCTTTGGCTCGGGCCCTGATCCCAGGGTCCTGGGATTGAGTCCTGTATTGGGCTCCCAAAAGGGAGCCTGCTTCTCCCTCTGCCTATGTCTCTGCCTCTCTCTGTGTCTCTCATGAATAAATAAATAAAATATATATATTCTAAAAGTCTAAGATTTCTCATACAGTTATTGAGTTGATCTACACATTAATGGGTATTCTCTTTTCATGGATTAAGGCCTTTGATGATCTGGCCCCTGCCAACTATCCAGCCCCACTTCCCCTTTTTCCAGCATCCTTGAACTTTATTCTTAGCCATGCCAAACTAATCACGTGCTTCGTCTTACTTCCTCATGTGTACCCATACATGTTATGTCCACCTGATGAACCCTGATTTGCCTTTCAAGATTCAGCTCACATTCTATGAAGATTTTCCTGGCCCCTCCAGTCAGAGTTAATAGTTCCCTTAACACCTTGCAAAACTTTTATTATAGCCCTTGCTGCACTATGCCATCATTACTTGTTTACACGTCTGCCTCCGCTTTTTAAAAAAGATTTATTTATTTATTTGAGAGAGAGAGAGAGCAGGAGCAGGGGGAGGAGCAGAGGGAGAGGAAGAATCCTCAAGCAAACTCCTAACTGAGCACGGAGTCCAGGCTCCGTTCCAGGATCCTAATATCATGACCTGAGCCAAAATCAAGTCAGAAGCTTAACCTGCTGAGCCATCCACGTGCTACCTTTGTCCACTCCCTTGAGGGAAGATTCCAGGTCCTTTCTTTTTTTTTTTAAGATTTTATTTATTTGTTCATGAGAGACACAGAAAGAGAGGCAGAGACACAGGCAGAGGGAGAAGCAGACTCCATGCAGGGAGCCCAATGTGGGACTCGATCCCGGGTCTCCAGGATCACACCCTGAGCTGATGGCAGACGCTTAAGGGCTGAGCCACCCAGGTGTCCCCCAGATTCCAGGTCTTCTCTGCAACCTCAGCACATAAGACTTCTAGGCATATAATAGGCACTCAATACACATTTTTTTTAAGTTTATACAAGAAAAAAAAATTTTTTTAATTTATTTTTTATTGGTGTTCAATTTGCCAACATATAGAATAACACCCAGTGCTCATCCCGTCAAGTGCCCCCCTCAGTGCCCATCACCCAGTCACCCCCACCCCCTGCCCACCTCCCTTTCCACCACCCCTAGTACCTTTCCCAGAGTTAGGAGTCTCTCATGTTCTGTCTCCCTTTCTGATATTTCCCACTCATTTTATCTCTTTTCCCCTTTATTCCCTTTCACTATTTTTTATATTCCCCAAATGAATGAGACCATACAATGTTTGTCCTTCTCCGATTGACTTATTTCACTCAGCATAATTCCCTCCAGTTCCATCCACGTCGAAGCAGATGGTGGGTATTTGTCGTTTCTAATGGCTGAGGAATATTCCATTGTATACTCAACACACATTTGCTAAATAAGTGAATGTGCCGGTACTGAGTAGTGTCCTGTGTACCCCGTGCCTCCCTAAAGCCACGCAGTATGGAGCGCCCTCTGGTGGAACCCAAGGAAGCTCCAAGAGGAAAGACCTAAAATCAGTCCCCGCTTCAACTTTGCGTATTTTTACAAAGATCATCGCCAAGACAGAAAAATCTGCATTGCACAAGAGCTTCCCATCTTCCACTGTTTTCAGCCTAGAAGCCATGATGAAATAAGAAGAGCAAAGTAATCTATAAAATATATAATAGATTCTATTTGAATATGTATAATGCAACATTGAATAATTATTGTCAGAAGATGTCTCCTACTTTCATTCAACCATTAAAAGTCTTAATTATTGGGAAGCCTGGGTGGCTCAGCGGTTGAGCGTCTGCCTTTGGCTCAGTGTGATCCCGGGGTCTGGAATCGAGTCCTACATCGGGCTCCCTGTGTGGAGTCTGCTTCTCCCTCTGTGTTTCTGCCTCTCCCTCCCTGTGTCTCTCATGAATAAACAAATAAAATATTTTTAAAAATAAAAATAAAAAATAAAAGTCTCAATTATTTTTTTAAAAGTCTTAATTATTGCGCACCTGGGTGGCTCAGTCGGTTACGTGTCTGACTTCAGCTTGGGTTGTGATCTCGGGGTCCTGGGATGAAGCCCCACATCTGGCTCCCTGCTCAGCGGGAGTCTGCTTCTCTCTCTCTCTCTCTCTCTCTCTCTCTCTCTGAAATAAAATCGTTTTTAAAAAGTCTTAATTATTGAATGAGTATCAAAAATTATTGAATAATAATGGAACTTAAATAAATTATTAAATAAATGATCTAGGGATCTGAAACCCAGAATTTGGAGTGTACCTATTTATTCATTCATTTAATAAATAATGATTTAATTGAATAAGAATACTGAAGCTAAACATTTACAAGGCACCTGTTATATAATAAGCACTGCTGAAAAAAAATGTTGGAAGATGCCGCATTTGGCTTCAAAGAACTCAGTAAGTCATTGGTCCGCATGTTACCCAAGTCTCTTAATGCATAGTTCCCCTTCATTGCTTTTTATTTCCATACAATTTAAATGTAAAGAAACTGGGTCGTTTTTTCTTTTTTTTTTTTTTTTAAGTTTCTCGTTTTTTTTTAAGATTTTATTTATTCATGAGAGACAGACAGACAGAGGCAGAAACAGGCTCCATGCAGGGACCCTGACGTGGGACTCGATTCTAGGTCCCCAGGATCACGCCCTGGGCCAAAGGCAGGCGCTAAACCGCTGAGCCACCCAGGTTGCCCTGGGTCGTTTTTTCTGATAAGAATTTTCCACAGTCTGGATTTATTTGACCTATATCAGTTTGATATTGTGTAGTATTTTCCTTTGATTTCTTGTAAATCGGTATTGTATTTAAAGCAGTGATTCTCGGGGCACTTGGGTGCCTCAGTGGTTGAGCACCTGCCTTTGGCTCAGTTCATGGTCCCCAGGGTCCTAGGATCGAGTCCTGCTTCTGGCTCCCCGCAAGGAGCCCACTTCTCCCTCTATGTCCCTGCCTCTCCCTCTGTGTCTTTCGTGAATAAATAAATAAAATCTTTTTTAAAAACAAAAAAATTAAGCAGTGACTCTCAATCCTTCCCAAAAGTATCAGACTTATCTGAATGACTTGTTAAAACAGATTGCAGGGCCCTACCTTCAGAGTTTCTGATTCTGGTCTGGGGCAGTCCTGAAAATTTGCGTTTCTAACAAGTCATCAGGTGATACTGACATTACCCAAGAATGGATGACATAAACTACACCGGGGCTCATTCAGATTCAGAGTTGGCTTTTTGTATGCAAGACTACCTCACCTGTGGTATTGTGTTCTCCTGTCAAGAGACACATAATGCCGTGTTATATACCACTGATGAATCACTGAACTCTACCTGTGAAACTAACAATTCATTGTGTTAAATAATTGAATTTAAATTTAAAAAGAGGTACCTGTGTGGTTGTCTTTTTTGTGTGATATGAATAGTCTTTGATGCTCAGTGCTTAGATCTATTCATTTATTTGGTATTGCAAAATGGTGATATTCTTATCATTCCTTCTTCATTTACTAACTAGACTGTTTGTGGGAAGAGAAACTTCCTCATCTACTAAATAGTTACCCAGTGAGATAGTTCATATCGGAAAGCCCCATTTTGAGAATAATGAGTTGTTTCACCAGCATCATCTAATGGTTACCAGCTAAAGATTTGTTTTTGTTTGTATTTGTATTTATTTGTAGTGTCATTATAAACTCATGTCATTAAATGTGTTTGATGTATTTTGAATATTACAATTATTTTTTAATAATAAATTTATTTTTTATTGGTGTTCAATTTGCCAACATACAGAACAACACCCAGTGCTCATCCCGTCAAGTGCCCCCCTCAGTGCCCGTCACCCATTCACCCCCACCCCCCCGCCCTCCTCCCCTTCCACCACCCCTAGTTCGTTTCCCAGAGTCAGGAGTCTTTATGTTCTGTCTCCCTTTCTGATATTTCCTACCCATTTCTTCTCCCATCCCTTCTATTCCATTTACATTACAATTATTATCCTTATTGATTCTTAAATTATCTCATCTTTGACCAGTGGGATCCTCTTCAAGTTGGCTCCTGAATCCTGGTAATGGAGGAGCAGAAAGCAAGCTGAGGGCAAAGCACAAGCTGACATCCCACACTCCCACTTCCCCTGAGGTGAGATATGTGTGACATTCCTCCGGTACTCCTGGCTGCTCTAAAGGCAGGGGAAGGAAAAACAAATGGTTAATTTATAGAGATTACAATCCTGCCGGAGGGCAGACTCCTTCAGTTTAGAAATGTCTTAGTGATTTACAAGAAAAAAAGCATTCTTCTCAATAACCTAACTTCCAGAAGGAAACTCCCAACTGTCTTAATATAATGCTAGAGGGGAAAACAACCTTAACTTGACATGGCAAGGCCTCCAATATCTTGTAGGTTCTCTTCAGTATATGAAAGTTCTTTTGGGGGGCACCTGGGTGGCTCAGCCAGTTAATCATCTGCCTTTGGCTCATGATCTCAGGGTCCTGGGATCGAGCCCTACATCGGGCTCCCTGCTCAATGGGGAGCCTGCCCTTTCCTCTCCCTCTGCTGCCCCCCTGCTTGTGTGCTCTCTCTCTGTCAAATAAACAAAATCTTTTTTAAAAAATAAAAAATAAAAAATTTTTAAAAAGGAAAATTTCTTTTGAAAACCTCCCTTTTTTCTTACCTCCTCCAACTCCCAAGTATATAATCAGTCACCCCTCACAGCCTCGGTGCAGCAGCTCTTTCTGCCCACGGGCCCTGTCCCTGTACTTTAATAAAATTACCTTTTCACACCAAAGACTTCCCAAGAATTTTTTTCTCAGCCATCAGCTTCAGACCTCACCAACATTCAAAAACTACATCACTTGTGATATGAGTTTGCCACGTTACTTAAGAATATTAAGAATATTGAGATCTGCTATAGAAAATAAAAGAATGAAACAAATACAGAAGATAGATAACATTAAGTGTAGAAGTGGATAACTTGGGGTCCCTGGGTGGCTCAGTAAGTTAAGCATCTGCCTTCGGCTCAGGTCATCATCTCGGAGTCCTGGGATGGAGCCTCCCCATAGAGAGCTCCCTGCTCTCAGAAGCCTGCTTCTCCCTCTCCCTCTGCCCCTTTCCCCGGTTGTGCCCATGCATGATCTCTCTCTCTCTCTCTCTCTCTCTCTCTAGTAAATAAATAAATTAAATTTTAAAAAAGAAGCAGATAACTTTGAAACAAGTTAGACCTTGATGAGTAGAACAAGTGTCTGCTGATATGGAAGAAAAGAACAAATAAGTTAGCACGAATATTCATGAGTCACATGAAACTCCAGTAAATACGAGACACTCAATATTTATAAAATCTTAAATCAGCTATACCTTTGTGACACCTCTTCTGACACTCTGTGTCCTCTGCCTAAGATTTACAGCTAAAACTCAGAGCTACCCATCATGGTAACTTGCAAACTCCATCAAGAGCCTGAAATTCTTGCCCTTGTGCTCCTACAACAGGGTGTAAGCAAGGGAAAGCTTTCCGTGACCCTCTTAGGGTCCGTGGCTGAGTCTGAAAATTAAACTGACAAAGACAGATTAACAGCAGAAAATCCTACAAATTTAATATAAGTTGTATGTGACACAGGAGACTTCACAAGGAAATGAAAGCGCCAAGAAACAGACCTGAGTATTTAACGCAACATTTGATGAAAAGAGGACAGCTGCGGAGGAATAAGTTGAGGAGTCCGAGGTAATTGTAGCAAACTGGAGGAATCTTAGCAAGAGCTTTTTGTTCAGATTCTTCTCAGGGTGGAGATAAGGATACTCTTTTCCTTCAGGCATAGGAGAAACCCTTATGTGAGGATTTTATGACCTGTGTCAGGGAAGGTCAGGGAAAGATCAGAGAGACTGTCTTGCTTTGCTATTTTCTCAAATTCCTTCAGCTTGAAGTATTCAATATGCTAAGGTGTCATAGTTGGGGTAACATGTCCTGAACCCCATCAAGAGCAAGAGCATTTGAGGCCCAGTGATCATCAATCTGCTGAGTCCCCTTGCTCACCCATAACTCTAGTCCTTATAACAGGCTGGTGCAGCAGAAAGATAGGATCTATGAACATTACATACCACAAGTTCACATTGGATGGTTCTTTACGGAGTTGCAGCCTATCCTAAGGGGGTTAACCTTCCCCATCTCTTTTCCACTGCTTTTCACTAAATGTTTTTCATTGGTTAAATAAACCAAATGATCCAAAGATCTTAACTTTGCCTGTGAGCCATTCTGTTCAGTGATCTCTGGGATTACTTGTTCTATAGTATATGAAGAGGCTATCATAACATCAAGGTAATTTCTCACATAATAATCATTTTGACACATGATAAGGTATTCCAGGCTCGTCTTGTACACTTCTTGCCCTAGACCTGAAATCACCCACAATTCTTCAATGATTCCAGATTCTTTTAGTGGGGAATAGTATTTGAGCTACAGACTGGATACTGGGGGTGCTCATTGCTCCTCAGTTGATAAATATCTTTTGAATTATATACTGTTTCATGTTATATAGGCTTCTTAGGTCTTCCACTAAAAGGTGCCCCCATTTAAGGGGCACCTCGGTGGCTCAGTCAGTTAAGCAATTGACTCTTGGTTTTGGCTCGGGGCATGATCTCAGGGTCCTGGGATACAGCCGAGTGTCAGGCTCTGCACTTAGTGGGGAGTCTGCCTAAAGATTCTCTCCCTTCCCCTCTGTCCCTCTCCCCATGTGCACTCTCTATATATATATATCTAAAATAAATAAATCCTTTAAAAAATAATTTAAATATGCAGGCTCAGACCTGAACCTGCTCTTTAATATAATCAATCCTCAATTAATTAAACTTAACAGGGATGCCTGGGTGGCTCAGCAGTTGAGCATCTGCCTTCGGCCCAGGACATGATCCTGGAGTCCCAGAATGGAGTCCCACATTGGGCTCCCTGCATGGAGCCTGCTTCTCCCTCTGCCTGTGTCTCTACCTTTCTCTCTCTCTCTCTCTCTCTGTGTGTGTGTGTGTGTGTCTCATGAATAAATAAATAAAATCTTTTTTTTAAAAAACTAAACAGATAAATAAAAAGGAACTAGAGATACCAGATTTGGAGTTAAACACGACAAACTGAACAAACATTGATCTCCAACTTCTGAAACCCTACTAGAATGGCATATACCCATAAAAGATAAGAAGAATGGAGAGGTAACAGCAGATAGTAAAGGGAACAAAACTTTAGAAGGTTAAAAACAAGTGAATGAGTGCTAAATGAATTAACATGCCAGAAAAAGATAAATTCCTCTAGAATATTGAAGACATAAAATACTATTCAAGTCCTTCATTGAGGCCAGCATAACCTAATACATCTAATGAAGATGGTGTAACAAGGAAATATCAAGTTTATTTCACTCATGAAAACAAAGGCAAAAATCCTACCCAAAATATTAGCAAATTGAATCTAACCAGATGAAAGAAAGGAAGAAAGAAAAAGCACCACTACAAAATAGGATTTATCGGGATCCCTGGGTCGCGCAGCGATTTAGCGCCTGCCTTTGGCCCAGGGCGCAATCCTGGAGACCCAGGATCGAATCCCACGTCGGGCTCCCGGTGCATGGAGCCTGCTTCTCCCTCTGCCTATGTCTCTGCCTCTGTGTGTGTGTGTGTGTGACTATCATAAATTAAAAAAAAAAAAAAAAGGATTTATCTAGTTATACAACAATGTTTAATATTAGAAAATCTATCAATGTAATTGACCATATAAGCTGATTAAGAGAAAAACCATGAGGGGATGCCTGGGTGGCTCAGTGGTTGAACGTCTACCTTTGGCTCAGGGAGTGATCCCAGGGTCCTGGGATCAAGTTCCACATCGTGCTCCCCTCGAGGAGACTGCTTTTCCCTCTGCCTATGTCTCTGCCTCTCTCTGTGTGTCTCTCATGAAAAAATAAATAAAATCTTTAAAATAAAAAAATAAAAGAGAAAACTATAAGAATATCTCAGTAGAAACAGAAAAAAACATTGGATCAAGTCCCGTGCCTATTCAGAATTTAAAAACTTTGTAAATTAGAACTAGAGGGCATTCCTTAACCTGATAAATAATAACTATTGAAATCTTACAGCAAATATTATCCTAAATGGGGAAATAACTGATTCATTCCCAAACTGAGAATTGAGAAGAAAGCCTGACGTCCTCACTTTTATTTGATGCTACATCAGAGGCCCTACACAGAACTGTGCAACAAGAATAATAAAGGCTTAAAGAACAAAAAAGAGGAAATAAAGTTTACAGAACAAAAAAGATGATATGATTTTTTACATTACCAAACAAAAGAGTATAAACTAACAATTAAGAATAATAGAACTTATCAAATGAAATTGGATATAAGATTAATACATAAACCGTGCCAAGCGGGCTCAGTCAGTTGAGCGTCCAACTCTTGATCATGTTCAGGTCTCGATCTCAAGGTCGTGAGTTCAAGCCCTGTGTTGGCTTCACACTGGGCATGGAGCCTACTTAACAACAACAACAAAATTTAATACATATAATATTAACAGATATTTCTGTACCAAACAAAAACCAACTATAAACATAGCTAAAACAAAAAATATATATACCTCCTACCATAGTATGAAAGTATATCCAACAAAAATCTAATAAAAATATATGTGACCTAGGTAACCAAAATTATGTTGAATGGAGAGTTAGACAAGAAAGGAGAGGGCAGAGGAAGAATGTTTTAGTAAGCTAGTTACTTCTTCGGGTACCTATGATTCAAGTCTCTTAAGAAATGAGGAACCATGGAGAATGCATTTCAGAAATGATAGAAGCCTGGGGCATGATCCACTATCTCCTCTCCCAGTAGTTTAAGGCCGCCTCTGGGGGCAGTATGTCTCTATCTTCTCCTTCCCATTCAGAATTGTGCCTGCCTGCACAGACTGTCAGAGTGAGACAACATCAGTGTGCAATCACAAGTGACCACAGTTGCAGCTAAAGTCATAGGTCAGCTAAGGGGATGTGACATAAGACACCAAGAGCATCTCCATGAGGGTTGTGTGTTTGTACAGCAGAGTGGACATATAATAGGCTGAAAGAGATAATGAAGAATACGGGGCCAAATTTTTCATTCTTGTCCCATAGGAGAAAAGGGCATTTGGAAGAAGAGCAAGAAAAGAAGTGTCTTGAGAGTTAAAAATAAATCTGCCCTACAACCCAGCAATTGCACTGCTGGGGATTTACCCCAAAGATACAGATGCAGTGAAACGCTGGAACACCTGCACCCTGATGTTTACAGCAGCAACATCCACAATAGCCAAACTGTGGAAGGAGCCTCGGTGTCCATCGAAAGATGAATGGATAAAGAAGCTGTGGTCTATGTATACAATGGGATATTCCTCAGCCGTTAGAAACGACAAATACCTACCATTTGCTTCGAGGTGGATGGAACTGGAGGGTATTATGCTGAGTGAAGTAAGTCAATCAGGGAAGGACAAACATTATATGGTCTCATTCATTTGAGGAATAAAAAAAATAGTGAAAGGGAAAAAAGAGGAAAGGAGAGAAAAAGAATGAAAATATCAGTGAGGATGACAGAACATGAGAGACTCCTAACTCTGGGAAATGAACAAGGGGTGGTGGAAAGGGAGGTGGGCAGGGGGTGGGGGTGACTGGGTGACAGGCACTGAGGGGGGCACTTGACGGGATGAGCACTGGGTGATATGCTATATGTTGGAAAATTGAACTCCAATTAAAAAAATAATAAAAGAAGTGTCTTAAAAAAAAAAAGAAGTGTCTTGAAGAGGGAGGGAGAAGAGGAGCCAAGCTTTCTGCAAGATAGGAGGTATGGGGAAAAGCATTGTGTGAAGAGGTTAAAGATTTCAGGTAATCTCTATACTGTGGAATTCCAATGGCACAAGGGAAACAGCTAAAAGTAGGGCAGGCGTCAGCTCAATATGGCACTGCAAGCCCAAATGAATTGTTGCAGCCCTGAATGCCCACTCAGAAGTGGCCTTGAGAGACAGTAGTGAGGGGAAATCCTCCCAAAAAGCAGAACTTCTGGCACTGTACATGGTCATCCACTTCGTGTGGAAAAAAGAAATAGCCTGGTGTTAGAGTAGAGATTCACAGACAGTGGTAAATGGCTTAATTTTTCGATCAGGAGCCTCGAATAAGTAAGATTAGAAGCTTGGGGGCAGGGAAGTATGCAGAAGAGGTGTGTGTATGGACCTATGGGAATCAGAAAATGCGAAGGTCTTTGTATCATAGAACACCCACGAGAGAACATCCGTCATGGAAGAGACACTACAACACAAAGTGAAAGAAAATGACTAAGCCAGCTAGGGTCAACTAGTCTCTCTACTTGGCCATCACAAAAAGGTTATAAATGTAGTAGCTATGGCAGCAGTGGTGGAGGCTATACCTGGGTACAACAGTGTGGGCTCCCATTCATCAAGACTGATTGCTGCCAACCAAGGCTACGGTTGCTGCAAACAGCCCAATGCTGAGACTCCGATTTGGGACCATCCCTAGAGGAAATCAATCAGCCACTACTTGGCATGTTAATTACATTGGGTTCCCTCCAAACCAAACATGGAAAGGGCTTGATTCATTTCTTAGGAATTGATAAATATTCTGGGTGTGGCTTTGACTTTTTTGTCTGCAAAGCCTACTCTCCAAGAGTTCACATACTGTCTGGTCCATCAGCATTAGATCCTGCGTAGAATCACTAGGGATCACGGGACCCACTTTATAACAAAAGTATCTGGACATATGACCTGGGGATCCACTGGTACTATCGTATGCCACACCATCCTGAAGCCGCCATCTGATGGATCAATGGAAAAGCCCTTTGAAAACACAGCTAAGGTATCAACTCAGAGATGACACCCTGCAGCCTGGGGCATTAGCCTTCAGCATGTGGTATTATACATTTTATGTCAATGACAATAATATGGTACTGTGTCCCCAAGAGGTAAAATACATGCATCCAGGAACTAAGGGATGGAAGTAGGAGTATCCATGCTTATCATTACTGTCAGTGAATCATTCAGGAAATTCCTGTTCTCATACGTCTAGACTCTGAGTTTCTAGAGGTCACTGGTTTCCAGAAGCAGAATGCTTCTACCGCAGGACACACACACACACACACACACACCTAGTAAACTAAGCTACACCTGCTCTCTACCATGGCCAAGAGACCTGGAGACTAAATAATTAATAAATAAATAAATAAATAAATAAATAAATAAATAAATAAATAAAATTTTAAATTCATTCAAGGCACTTGACTGGCTCAGTCAAAGCATGTGACTGTTGATCTCGGGGTTGTGAGTCCAAGCTCCACGCTAAGCATAGAGCTTACTTTAAAAAAAAAAAAAAAAAGACTCACTGTCCCAGCAGAAGAAATCTCTCCTTAGCATCAGGAGGAGTCAGGGCTTCAGAAAGCAGAAAGATTGCATCCGAAACCCAAGGGTTCACAGCCTAAAAAGGCCATGAGACCAGACTCTTGGAGCTCAGACTCCTCAACCTATGTCTTCCCCTAGCAGAAGCGCTAGCTGAGGCTGGGAGCAATCCAGAATGGGTAACAAAGGAGGGAGATGACTGCCGGGTGGAGCTCCAGAACCTCTCTATAGTGGGACCATAACAAGCCCCATTAACTTTCCATTTACAAACTTCTCTGGGAAGAGATCGAGCAGGTCCTTGGTCTCTGGGAAGAGATCAAGCAGGATCCAAGCTGTTTAAGGGTAGGCTGAAAAAGGGGATCTCTGGGTGGCTCAGTGGTTTGGCGCCTGCCTTTGGCCCAGGGCACGATCCTGGAGTCCCGGGATCAAGTCCCGCATCGGGCTCCTTGCCTGGAGCCTGCTTCTCCCTCTGCCTGTCTCTCTCTCTCTCTATCATGAATAAATAAATAAATCTTAAAAAAAAAAAAAAAAGGATAAGGCTGAAATGATTATACAGCAAGTGGACCCGAGGAGCAAGGAGTGAATAGCATGGGTGCCACATGGTGCTGCCCAGGTGTCCCCTTGAAGACTGCTCACCACTGCTGGGGTGTTTTGTTCCCTGGCAGCTCTCAGCTGAGCTCTTTCACAGGCATTGTTCTCAGCAGAAGCAGCTGCCTTGCCCAAGTCCTTACCCCCTTTCTGGGAACAGTTCACATCCAAGGCTAGATGATGTGCCAGTTACCTCCATTCAGGACCGTCCTGAGAGGTTCACCCAGCCTGAGAATTCCCCGTGGGATTGGCCAAGCTCTCTCTTGCTACCCTTAATTCACTTCCCCCACAACCCCTAATCCTGCTTCCTTCTTTTCCATGCTGTTCCTACACCCCCTTGTTGGGCCTTCTGCAAACAAATCTCGAAGTTTGTTTCCCAGAGAACCCAAATGATGACAGCACCCATTCAGAGATAAGAGGGTAACCCCAAAAAAACAAAGACAAAAAAAAAAAAGAAGGTAACCCCCAGAAGAAACCAGTTCACATATTTAAAAGTGGTTTTCTCTAGAGAGAGGAATAGGGCTGAGGCAAGGTGGGGCAGGAGACTATTGTTACATACCCTTCTGTGCTTGTCCTTCTTTTTAACACACAGGTATTAATTCTCATTAAAACCTCTTTTCTCTTAAACTTTTTTAGAGAATTTGATACTGTCGCTCTCCTGTTTTAAATATTTCCATTGCTTCCCATTGCATTTAGAATAATCCTTGAGAATTGTTCATATGGCTTATAAATCCCTCCCTGTCTGGTCTCTGCTTAGTTTCCTACCCTCACTCTCTCAGCTAGCTGCCTTCTGGATTTCTGGTTTCTCAAATGGGCCTCTGTTCCTATCCCAGGCTTCAAACATCCCTGCTCTGTCTGGACTATTTTAGCCATCCTCCCCTCTACCTGGTTCACTCCTATTCCATCCATCAGATTTCCACCAGGATGTCACTTTCTCAGGAAGACCTTCACTGCCCCTCAGATTATATCGCTCCCACCTTTAACATTCTCATAGCACCTATACACCCTCTTTCTTAGTATCAGTCTCCTGAAATCATCCACAAGGGATGTCCTCAAGGGCTGTCTTGCTATATCTGTCATTACTACTACCCAGAGCACAACTACAGCATAGTATATATCATATATTTACTGAGTTTTGCCAAAATGCTTTCTAGAGTCTCAATTCTGTACCCAACAAGTTAGGTAACCTGTCTGAACTCCAGTTTTCTCCGGTATAAGATGGGGATAAAAATAATACCTACCTTGAATGGTTATTTTGAAGATTATATGAGGTATGTTGGCAAAGCCCTGAGCACAGTGCCTGGCATATAGTAAGCATTTGACTAATGTGTCTTAAAAATAAAAAAAGGTTTGTATCAATATACATTCACATCAGCAGATTTTAAGACTGTCACCCTCTACCTCTTTTATATTTTAAAAATATTTTAAAATATTTTTGTAAATATATATATTTTTTGTAAAATAATAAAGGCAAAAAAATAGGAGGATCTCATCTCATGGCTTTAAGCCGACATGTATTTTCAAGCCAAGAGGCTTTGTTAATGAGATGTCTGCCCCTCACTAGTCCACAACAGGCACACCATAAAGAAAGCAAGGGCGGCACCTGGCTGGCTCCATCCATGGAGCATGCAACTCTTGATCTCAGGGTTGTATGTTTGAGCCCCACACTGGGTATAGAGATTACTTAAAAATACGATCTTTAGGGGTGCCTGGGTGGCTCAGTCCATTAAGCATTTGCCTTGGGCTCAGGTCATGATCCTGGCATCCTGGGTTGGAGACCCCTGGCAGCTGCCTCCCTGCTCAGCTGGGAGCCTGGGTCTCCCTCTCTCCCTCCCCCCTCCCTCTTGCACTCTCTCACTGTCTCAAATAAATAAATAAAATTGAATCTTAAAAAAAAAAAAAGAGCAAATATTCAGTGCTCCCTTCCTTGTCATAGCTTATTTGGAGAGAGGGGGCGTTTGAGAAAGGAGACCCAACATGGTGTTATTATTGTACAAGGTCCCCTGAACAGTTAAATTGCAGGTACTTCTCATCTTCCCTTCAGGTTTTGCCACAGCCCCCTTGCTTGTGCTATGGGAGGATATGGGGCCCATCTCTCCCCAGCCAACCCAGGTGGCTGCCCCTGCCTTGAACGTTTTCAAGTGACGCAGTACCCTGACAGACCCAGAGGCCCCTCCACACTTCCTGTGTGGGGTTCAGAAACTCGCCTCACCTCCCAGCCTTAGGTGCCTACTTCGGAAAATGGTGAGTCTCCCTCTAACGGGTCCCCTTTTTCAACCTGGCGTTGAGAACAATGACCTCAGGGTCTTCACCTTCAGCAGGGGTTTTGAGAAAGTCCTCTGGTTTCTTTTTCAGAAGTAATAAGCCACCCGCCTCCGCCATTTTGGGTAGAATAAGGGTGCATCCAGTGAGAGAAGGATGCAGTCGAGGAACCTCTGGAGAATTCTGGGACTCTGTCTCTTATCAGGTAAGTAGGGTAAAATGAGAAAAGGTGGTATTTCTCCAGACTATGGGGAGGCCTAGTGTTACCAAGGAGCCTCATTTACCAGACGATGTAAGGAACATTTTGTCCTACATCAGGGCAAAGATCTAAGACTGCAGGGTATGGAGAAAGATTTGCTCCGGTTGTACAGGAAACTATTCAGGGAACAGCCAAAGAAAAGCATTTAAGATCATAGCTTTGCAGAGCAGAGAAGTCTCTCTGCCTCCAAAAACAAGCTCGGTCATCAGTGAACAACCCAGCCTTTAAAAACTAACACAAAAGATATTAGAAGAGCTTATCTCCATTCCTTATCATGAGGAGAGCAGATAGTTGAACCCAAACGGTGCAGGGTAAAACAGGGTTGACCTCTGAAACAATAGGCACACAGTAACTTCCAGCCCCTTTCTGTAGACTAAGAGCTTTCCATTAATTTAGTCCTTTTTGAAGCAAGGGAGAATATAAGTTGATAAATAACCAAAAGCAATTCCACATCTCATAGGAGATAAGATTTTTTTTAACAAGTTGCCATTTATTAAGAGTCAGAAACTGTATAAAGAAAAAATTCAAAAAAAAAAGAAAGAAGAAATTCTTTATGTGTGTCAAATAATTTAATTCTTACCTCCATCTTGGAAGGTAAAAGTTATATCCCCTATTTTACAGACAAAGAAACTGATATGCAAAGATATTAAATAACTTGTTTAAAGTCACACAGATAGTAAGTGCTAAAGCCGACCTGGGGAATAGGACGGTCTGTCTACAAGGCCTATGCACTTCATGGCTGCTTGGTATAAAATGGCTCACGATGGTTTTAGTTCAGAGACCTAGAAAATGCTAACATAGCTGGGGCTCCGAACTCAGAGCCACAACCATCATGTCTCCATTTCCTGCTTCACTGTTGAGTTTCTCAGGCTTGAATGCTCACACACATCACCTGGGATTCTGCAGCATCTGCTTCAGTAGGATTGGAATGGGGATTGCAATTCTTCATTTCTAATAAACTCTTGGGCTTCTAAGTCTGCAACTGGTCCAAGGAACACATTTTGAGTGTCAAGGGGCAGGGTGTGGCTCCTGCAAGGAGGGGTTAGGCATTTTCTTAGAGGCTTATGATATAAACTAATCTTTCCCAGGTCAGGGGGGAAGGGAGAAAGAGAGAGAAAGACTCAAGCACCCCTAAAGATTTGGCATCACGAGGGACTGTGCCCAGTCCGCTCTGGAAATGGATGAGCACGAGGCAGGTGGAAGGGTCTCACTCCATGTAGAGACTAATGGTAAAAAGGGAGTTCCAGGTTTATGGAAAACTTTCAGGCAACATCAGGGAAACTAGTCATCATAATGAATCCAAGTTATTGCTGAGTGAGGAACCCAGTGGAAGTGTGACCAGGCTCTTCAACACACAGGCTCTTAAATGGTGAGTAATGGGAGTTTCAAATATCTCCACCTCTGTAGCAAGCAGAAAACAATGGAAAAACTGAACAATCAGACAAGCCATAGCGAGAGATGGAACAAGAAAGTCAACATTTGTACCTAACGAAGAGCTTGTTTTTTTTCCTCAGTTTGATTTTTAAAATGGAAGCTTGGCTACAAAAATTGTTTTGCTATTTCTCCAGTGGCCCAAAAAGTAGACTCAACTTTTTGTAACTCCTGTTTGTCAAATATTGAGTGTTCATATTTAATGCCAAATGCTTCTTTGCTTTGTGTCACCCAAATTGACCAGGAACCCCTGGTCTATACCCAACAGTATGCATCACTTACCTGGGGGACAGGGATGAGTGTGACCCTGGGGTGGTTGGGAAAGACTTCGCATGTTCAGAAATGATCAGATCAGACCACGTCACTTTTTCTGCTTGGAATTTCAGGGACCCACAACATTTACTAACTTTTTTTTTTGTATTTATTTTCTAGTTGGTGCTTGGGGGCAGGACGGTAAGTAAGATATGCTCTCTTTCCTTGTTATTAAATCAACCCTGCATTCTTTGTTTTTATGAGTGAAGTTTTCTCTAGACACCCCTGCCAACAACACACACACACACAAAACTTCCACAGAGACCCATTAAAGGAGTTTCTACCACCTTCTCCTTGGCCTTTTTCTGATCAATCTAGTGATAGTTCCGGCCAAGAAGAGGAAAGCAACAGAGAGCACAGGAAATATGAGTCCAAACCATTTTCAAAAGAAAAAATTGAGACTGTTAAGTTGAATGTGCCAAAAGTTTTCATTTGTTTGAATTTCATATTTGATGTGGGATTTTGTAGAGGGCATGAACATATGCACGGGGATGTGGTGAATAAGCCTCTGGGGCATCATTTGGGTGCACATCTTGAGTCACATGTCCAAATACCCTGAATATGTGTGTGCATGTGCATTCACGTGCACACACACACATGTGAGTATGCCTGGCCTGGACTTATGTCCTGATCATAGCAGTGGAGTCAGGAGCATCCCAATTGGAACCCTTTCTATTCAATCAGCTCCTCTGAGCTTAGTGAACCAATTTTGTGTCTAAAGATGGCCACTGTGCTGTGCCTGCTTATATTCCATGACACTGAATCATTTGCAATATTTTTAGAATCCTTTTTCCCCCTTTTTACCATACAGCATGCTTTATTATTACTTTACTGACAGACGGAATATGTCAAAATTACTGAATATGCTTCAGAGTAATTAATCTCTTCTGCGTGCTACTGTCATTTAGAGTTGATTATTCTTTATCATTGATTTATGTGCAATCCATATCTTCTTTTCTTTTTTCTCTAGCTTTGAGATATAATTGATGTATAACACTATGTAAGTTTAAGGTGTATGATATAATAATTGACATTGCAAAATTACTACTTAAGATCCATTTTTGTAAATTGCCGTCGGCTGTTTAACGTAAGATATAGGGCCCCAAACAGATTTTCCTATGCAGCCATGAGGAATTTGAAGATCCAATCATTTTTTCCTTTTTTCTAATTTAGAAAATGACATTTTAGTGCTTGCTTCAGCAGCACATATAGAAAATGACATTTTATTTTTTTATTTTTTAAGAAATCTCCATACCTAATGTGGGGCTCAAACTTAAAACCCCAAGGTCAAGAGTCACACGTTCCATCAACCGAGCCAGCCAGTTACCCCAGAAAATTACATTTAATACGGTAGAAAATTTGAAAGATAAATATAAACTTGTCCATAATCATTTCACCAGTCATAAACATTGACGCAGTTCCATGGTGCAGGGTTTTTTTCCTTTTTCTTTTTCTATTTTTATTTGACAAGAGTTGATATACAATGTTACATTAGTTTCAGAAGGTCCTAACCCAGGGGACTAGGTCTGTTCTTAGTAGCTGATACAAGCGTAACTAATAGTTGCTTATCATTTCCTTTTCAGAGGATTTCAAAGCTTCTGGTAAGAGGATTTTCATTCTACACCACCTCTTTTCAAATGTGGAACCAAATGGTATTGAGGACAGTCATAGTAATAAACACTGAGAGCCAGAACCACCATAAGAAAAATACAATTTTCTGTCTGTAGGATCTGTAGATGTGCCAATGTCTGTTGCTGTCACGTATCCCTGAGAATGCATTGAGAAGAATATACATGGGGTGGGAGCCGTCACTGAGTTTTTGTGTAAATCCTAAGTTCATGGAAAGCACAGATGGTGTCTTACTTACCTGGCCCAGTGCCTGGCACATAGTAGGTATTTTTTGAATCAGTAAGTGATCACTAATTCCCTCTCTTTAAGAAGCTGATGGTCTTGTGTGTGAAAAATAACTGACAATACAGTATGTTATGTGCTGTGCTATGGTAAGTACAGGCTAAAATGAAATACAAAAATAATAGTGGCCAACTGTACAGAAGATAGTTGGGGAAGCCTCCCCAGAGGTGATTCCTGAGCTGAGTTTTAAAGGATGAGGGATCCCTGGGTGGCGCAGCGGTTTGGAGCCTGCCTTTGGCCCAGGGCGCGATCCTGGAGACCCGGGATCGAATCCCACGTCAGGCTCCCGGTGCATGGAGCCTGCTTCTCCCTCTGCCTGTGTCTCTGCCTCTCTCTCTCTCTCTCTCTCTCTCTCTGTGACTATCATTAATAAAAAAAATCTTTAAAAAAAAAAATAAATAAAGGATGAGCTTTGGGGTACCAGGCTGGCTCAGTCAATTAAGCATCTGACTCTTGATTTTGGCTTGGGTCATGATGTCATGGTCATGAGATACAGCCCCATATCAGGCTCCGTGCTAAGCATGGAGCCTGCTTACGATTCTCTCTCCTTATCCCTCTGCCCCTTCCAGATCACAAGTTCTAGCTCTCTAAAAATAATAAGAGTAATAGTAATAATGATAATAATAAAGATGAATTTGTATTTTAGGAAGAATATTTTAGGCAGAGGAGTTAAGGCTGTGTAGTGTGAGGTTAAGAAGCTAGATGGCTGGGGTGCCTGAATGGCTCGGTCAGTTAAGTGTCTGCCTTCACCTCAAGCCATGAGGTGAAGGTCCTGGGATCGAGCCCCTCGTTGGGCTCCCTACTCAGTAGGGGAGTCTGCTTCTCCCCCTCTCTCTGCTCATGTTCTCTCTTTTGCTCACTCTCTCTCTCAAATAAATAAATAAAATCTTTAGAAAAAGAAAAAAGAAGCTAGATTGCCGTATGTGAATCCTTGGTTGATTTCTTATTTGACGAGTGCCTGAATAGTTTGCTTCACTCTTCTGTGCTATAGCATTATCATGTATAAAATGAAAATAATAAAGATACCTAGCTTGTAATGTTGTTATAAGGACGGAATAAGTAATTCACTTAGAACATCATCTGACATATAGATGCAATGAGTGAATTTTAGTTGTCATTATTATATGGGAAGCATACAGACTAAATAATAAGTATTAATGTTTAGTGAACATGTGTGTTCTAGATATTGCCCTAAATATTTTACCTGAACTTCTCATTTAATTCTCCTAACATCTCTATTCTACTGATAATGAAACCAAAGTTTAGAAAATAAATAGTCCAAACACCAAGATAAATATAAATGCAGATTTAACTGATACTGAAACTCATTTTCTTAACTATCATGAAACTTTGTTTCTGGATATGCACCAAATCTTTGTGAGCATTCAAACAATTTCTAGGCACAGATGTCTAGCCTATGATGCTAGGTCCTTTTTGGAGTTACATACATAAGTCTAAGCTCTGCTACCGTATCTGTGCCAATAAAACTCATGAACAATTTTCTTTACATTCTTTACATTTCTTTTTTTTTTTTAAAGATTTTATTTATTTATTCATGAAATACACAGAGAGAGAAAGAGGCAGAGACATAGGCAGAGGGAGAAGCAGGCTCCATGCACTGGGAGCCCGATGTGGGATTCGATCCCGGGTCTCCAGGATCGCGCCCTGGGCCAAAGGCAGGCGCCAAACCGCTGCGCCACCCAGGGATCCCTACATTTCTTTTTCAAACAAACATACCAACAGAATGAAATGTCTACTTGCTTTTAAGCTGTTTTATTTATAATTTCTAGCTTATTTAACATTGCTAATAAATAGCAGTATTGAAAAATTATTTCTAAGTCAAAATAATTTCAACCATCTATGTCATTCTATTCAACTCCCAATTATTAGCAGATAGATAAATTGAAGAATGACTTGTTTATCATCCTGTATGATGTCAGCTGGAGAGTTGTCCGAACAACTGGGTCAGAACTCAGTTCTGTTCTTCATCTTAGCAGGACCGCAAGAAGGAAAGGAAGAAAGTAGCTAACATTTTTCTTAAGCATCTGCTATGTACCATTCATTTTTTAAAAAAAGATTTTATTCATCCATTAAAGAAAGAGAGAGAGTAAGTGCACAAGCAGGGGGAGCAGCAGAGGGAGAAGGAAAAGCAGACTCCCCACTGAGCAGGGAGCCCAACTGGGGCAATCCCAGGACTCCAGGACCATGACCTGAACTGAAGACAGACACCTAAAACTGACTGAGCCACCCAGGTGCCCCTTGTACCATGCATTTTTACCAGTGTAACCCATTTAATACTCACAAATACCTGTGAGGTAGGTGTTTTATCTCCATTTCCCAGATGAATAAACTGAGGCTCAGAAAAATTCAATGACTTGTCTTCAGTCACACAGCCTAAAGCAGATGTGGGATTCAAACACAGGACTTCTAATTCAGTCCAATGTTCTGTCCCCAACAGCATACTGTAGCAAAAAAGCTCCCAATAGAGAGAGAGCTGTCTCTGAGCATCACCACCTCTCCTGTCTTCCAATTGCCACATTCAGGCTTGAGCATAACTTAGTGCCACCCTGGGTCCTGTCCACAAGTCTTCCAGAAAACAAGGATGCACCCCAGCCTCACATCCCAGGACAACACTGCCTGCTGTGGGGAATGTGCCCAGGCCCCAAATTGTATTAGTGGATTTCAGTTGTCCATACCAATAGTGATTCCCTCTAAGAAAAATAATTGAGAATTGATTATACTCAAGAGATGGTTCAACATAAAGCCACTTTTTAAAAAAGATATTATTTATTTATTTGAGAGAGAGAGAGCATGAGCGGGAGGAGGGATAGACAGAGAGGGAGAAGTAAACTCCATGATGAGCAGAGAGCCTGAGGTGGGGCTCAATCCCAGGATCCTGGTATCATGACCAAAGGCAGACGATAAAGCCACTTTTTATTGGAAGAACCATTCCCTTTAAAGGAATACAGTCCAAAAAATAAAAAATAAAAATAAAGGAATACAGTCCTGGGACACCTGGGTGGCTCAGTGGTTGAGCGTCTGCCTTTGGCTCGAGTCGTGATCTCAGGATCCTGGGATCAAGTCCTACATCAGGCTCGTCACAGAGAGCCTGCTTCTCCCTCTGCCTGTGTCTCTGCCTCTTTTTCTCTGCCTTTTGTGAATAAATAAATAAGATTAAAAAAAAAAAAAAGGAAAAAAAATAAATTAAAAAAAAAAGGAATACGGTCCTGTACATAATTTAAGGGCAATAAAAGAAACATGGTCTAAGATAAGAAGGATGTTTGGTCTCCATTATGAGGGATTCCATGCATTATGAGAGAACTTCTGAATGGTGAAAAATAGGTAAGCCCAAGCATCAATGGGTCCAAGATCTTGCAAAGACGAGTGAAGGTCTTTATCTCTAAGAAGACCCTTTCATGTCTATCTAAAATATGGTTCTTGCTAATGTAGGAAGTTGAGCTTGAAGACTTCTAGAATTTTTCAGTTTTAGGGTTTTAAGACTTTCTGAGCTTCAGTAGATCTAGATCTAGGGGCACATGCTGGTATGCATCTGAGCTGCATCCAGGAACATACCTCATGTAAATACCTCACCTTCAATGCTTGGGGCTCCCTAAAGGAAGGGCCTTGTTTGGGGGTTCTTGGAGATAATGTCTAGTCCCACTTGAAAATGTTTATCTACAGTTTAAACTTAAGCCAAGGTTACTGTCTTACGGTGCTTTTCTTTTCTCATGTTCAGATGACTTGACAAGTATATCTCCAGAGAAACGTAAGTTTGTCTGTCTTTCATGTATGCCCTGAAGAGGCAGGTGGGGTGGATAGAGAAAAAGGAATTGGGATCCCTGGGTGGCGCAGCGGTTTGGCGCCTGCCTTTGGCCCAGGGCGTGATCCTGGAGACCCAGGGTCAAATCCCACGTCAGGCTCGCTGCATGGAGGCTGCTTCTCCCTCTGCCTCTCTCTCTCTCTCTCTCTCTCTGGGTGACTATCATAAATAAATAAAAATTTTTAAAAAAAAGGAATTGGCTGTGAGAGATTAACCTCTCAAGAACTGAAGTCCTTCCAACATCACATTTCCAACTCTTATTTTGGAAATATTCCCCAAGGGGCTTTTCTAGGCTTTCCTTTACTTCCTTCCTCCCCTTCCCAAGCCCCCATGTCCATGCCTAAACTCTGAAGTCACCCTTAAGGGTGACTCTTAAAGGTTCTCCAGTTCCCCTTCTCCTTCAGATCCCCTCTTTCATGCCCTCTAGCCAGCAGAGTTCCCCTTTGACAAGATTCAAGACCTGGATGACAGGTGGTCTTCTGTATCTGGTCGATCCTTTTATTCCTAATTTGCCTTTGCCAAAATCTTGCTGGTTTCTCCCTCCAGTTTCTCTTCTCTTCTTTCCTGTTTTCCAGGGTTTAAGGTCTCCATCTCTGGAACCGAGGTAGTGGTGACATGCCCTGATGTTTTTGGATATGATAATATAAAATGGGAAAAAAATGATAACCTTGTGGAAGGTGCTAGTAACAGAGAGCTATCTCAGAAGGAGTTTTCAGAAGTGGACGACAGTGGTTATTATGCCTGCTATGCAGATTCCATAAAGGAGAAGAGCTATCTCTACCTGAGAGCAAGAGGTAATATAGGTCTCCAGAGCAAACACCACAGGACACTTTAGAAAAGGCCACTTCAAGAGAGCACTCTCAATTATTTCCCCAAACTCACCTCGCAGTCCCCTGGCATCTTTGTGCTTCTCTTACACTCAATCCTGAGACTCTCAGGGGCCATAGGGCATCAGTGTTTTCTGAAATATGGATTAAACACGAATAGGGGGTTGCCTGGGTCAGCACTAGATCTAAAATTAACAACTTCCCAAGAGACAGGATGGAGTTGTTTGCATTTTATCAAATCCAGAATTCTGGCATAGATATGGGTTTATCTGATGCCTTATCCAGAGATCAATTCTTCAGAAGGGTTTGTAGAGCTGCTATAATAAAGAATCATAAACTAAGGCATAATAATGGTAGCTAACATTTACTGAGTACTTACTAAGTTTCAAGCACCATACCAAACATTTGCCAGGGATTTTTTTCATATAATCCTTTCAACAACCACATGAGTTAGGTATTATTTTATTCCCATTTTACACAAGAGGAAACAGAGGCTTTGTGAGTTGAAAACACTTCTTATAATTCTCACAGCTAGTGAGCAAAAGAAAGGAGCTGGGACTTGAACCCAGGACTGTCTGACTGCAGAGCCTCTACCTATAACCTTCACTCTTTGCTTATTGTTAAAAACACTGAAAGGCCCGGCTCTGGTCATGGCAAGCATGTGAGTAGTAAGGGGAGAATCACCTTTATTTAGTCCTTGCTGGTTCTACTGTACTTGCATCTTCTTTTCTCAGTAACTTCTCTTCCTCTCCCCTATCTCTGTCCCCCACAGTGTGTGCAAACTGCATAGAGGTGAATCTGATGGCAGTGGTCACAATCATTGTAGCTGACATCTGCCTTACTCTGGGGTTGCTGCTGATGGTGTATTACTGGAGCAAGACTAGAAAGGCCAATGCCAAGCCTGTGATGAGAGGAACAGGTGCCGGCAGCAGGCCCAGGGGTAAGACCATGGAGTTAAGTTGGAAGAGTCTCACCAATGGGGACGTCCAGCCTGGGCCAGGATGGGTGGCAAGTCCACAGCTAGGTCAAGACAACTTCTATAGAACATTCACTGTGTGGCCAACATTCTGGACAGATGGTTTCACATCTCAGATTGCTTCTCTCTTTCCTACCAGAAATACAAAAAAGAGAGAAATACAAAAAAAAATTTATTAACAGGATGGCTGTGAGTGTTCTAGAGTAGCCAGATTCTGCACACGCCCCCAATCTGTGGGGAGAGAGACTTTGGGATATTATTAGCTCCTGCCTTTTTCTTTCCCTTCCCCATAGAAAAGGACACATGGAAGGACTTTGCACTGAGGGAAGTCATAAAATGATGAGAAGAGTATGGAGGTCATTAGAGATGGGATGAAAGGAAAAGGAAACAGGAGGCAGAGGACCCAAGATAAAAAAAGGAGAGGGCCAGAGGAGAGAATGAAGGAGGTTGCCATCCGGGATCTGGGTCTCATTGCCACAAGATGAGTTTTCCACATGGGAACTAATCCTTTCCCTTCCCTCCTCTGCAGGACAAAACAAGGAGAAGCCACCACCTGTTCCCAATCCAGACTACGAGGTAAGAAGGGATAGAGTCGGGGAGGGGATCTGTCTAGAGAAGGGGAGAGGTGGGACTGTCCATCTGGCTTGCTGGACACTTTGATGCCCCTCACGCAGGGCTCCCAGACAACCTGCCCCATGCCCACCTTCTCCTCCTTCAGAACAGGGCCATTTCCAAGGCTGTGTGGCTTCTACGACTATGGCATGGGGGTTGGGGGTGGGGTGACCCTCCTCTTTCTGCGGCTTAGTCGTTAGCTGGGATACAACATGGGGAATACCATATCCGCACCTTCTAACACGATACATTCAGGACTAGTTTCCAACAGTATGCATGGGTACGACCACGCTGGTTGTTGAAATATTAAAGTATTTCGTTGGTAAATAGCCCCAAGCTTCCAGCTCCCCTCTCCCAACACACAGGCTGCCAGACATCGCAGCCTCTCCTCCACTAGACTGCTTTTCCATTTAACAACTAAAGAGTTAATGCCTGGCCTCAGGAGAGAACCAACCACCAGGACTATTTCGGTTGGCTGGTGTGTGTGCACTACCAATTGTTAAATATCGGGATGCTCACACCTAAACAAACTCCACAACTATTTACTGAGCACCAGCCACACACATGGTATTCACCTTCATATAAGTGACTTCATTTAATCCTGGCAAATGCCCTGAGAGATGAGTCTTTAGATGCCCATTTTTGAGATGGGAAGGCTGAGGCTCCCAGAAGGTGTCAGGGGCAAGTCTGTTGCCAGTGGGTGCCAGGTGAGAATGCGAGCCAGCTTCTTGACTACTAGTCTGCGGTCCTTTCCATTGCACTAAAGCTAGAGCTTCAGTGGCCCCTTTTTTCTGGGGGGAGCTACTTCCTCCTGTCCTGTTGACCACGACCTCTCTATTCCACCCACAGCCCATCCGGAAAGGCCAGCAGGACCTGTATTCTGGCCTGAATCAGAGAGGCATCTGACGGCTCCTGAGGACACGGCCTCCCCAGGGCCCAGGTCTTGGTGTCTCCAGGTCCTGCTACTCCCAGTACCCTGGGTAAATCTTGAACCCCAGAAGAGAATTGTTCCTCTGCCTTCTGGAGAACTAACTCCCAGCCTGCAGCCTTATCCCCAGCTCCCTCCAATCCGCCTTCTCTGCTGGCACTTGGTCCTGCAATATCACCTCCTCATCATGGCCACTCACCGCCCCCCCACCAGCCAGACTGCCCTCTGGTCGGGGTATTTATTTCTGTTACCCTGACGCCCCCACCATCACCAATTCCTTCCTACCCTTCAGAGGTATCCTTGCTCCCTTCCGTACCCCTCCTCCCGGACAGAACCTGCCCCCATCCCTTACTATCCCACCTACCTTTCCGTTTTTCCAGCTCTCTCTTTGGTGACCCTCTGTGGGGATGGACTAGGTAACTCTGGTAGAGGTCCTGCCCCATCCATGACCTTGGCCCAGAGCCACCCTCTGCCAGCAGGCCCCTGGATGATCATGATTACAAATGTGCTAGGCTCCTTGACAGCTGAGAGAGAAAATAATAAAGTGTATTTGGTTGAAAGAGTTGCTGTGCCTCTTTTCTGGGAGGCCCTCAGAGGCTGGTTCCTCACATCCTCCCACCTTTGACTCAATGCCCCCCTAGGATCCCAAATGCAAGTCCTACTTGTTTTCACCACTGGTGGGGGTGTTAGCTCCTGGTACCTTTGGAGAGGCCATTAGGGAAGAAATAAAAAAGAGAGGGAGAAAGAAAGGAAAAAAATAGTCCTTTAACTTATCTTAAAAAAAAAAGATTTTATTTATTTATTCATGAGAAACACACAGAGAGAGGCAGAGACAGAGGCAGAGGGAGAAGCAAGCACCCTGCAGGGAGCCCAATGCAGGACTTGATCCCAGGACTGGGGGATCGATCATGCCCTGAGCTGAAAGCAGACGCTCAGCCCTGAGCCACCCAGGTATCCCTAACTAACTTATCTTAGGGGATCCCTGGGTGGCTCAGTGGTTTAGCGCCTGCCTTTGGCTCAGGGCGTGATCCTGGGGTCCCGGGATCGAGTCCCGTGTTGTGCTCCTGGCATGGAGCCTGCTTCTCCCTCCTCCTGTGTCTCTGCCTCTCTCTCTCTCTCTCTCTATGTCTATCATAAAAAATTAATAAATAAATATATATATTTTTTAAAAACTAACTTATCTTAAAGATGACAGAGAGTGACTGATGGGTCCCCAATGGAGCTGTCAGTTCAGAAAACAGAGGGACAGAAGCAGAAACCTTCAAGGACAGGTGAGGGTGGTGGATGGGGAGCTTGGGGGTTGAGGTGGGGGGGTCTGATTTCCACAAGCTGCCCGGGAGAAGAATCCAGGGCTGAGCCCCTGCCCTGCCGTGGGGAAGGAGGTGCTCTGGAGCAGGTACCCCTCCCTCTACCCTGCAAGCCAGCAGCCTGCAGCCAGAAGGCAGCTGTGGTTTGACCCGCCCGGATGTGGTCTGTGGGGCCCGGTTGGAGGGCCTCACCCCCACCCAGCACCCTGTGCTCCACTGCTAGCTCAGAGTGAAGGCCAGAACTATGAGAAGCTCCAGGGACCCCCTTCTCCCTCTGTGTACCCAGAAACCTCCCCGCTGACCACAGGGCTATTTATGCATGTGGCCACAACGAAGGGCCATTTGTGGTTAGCAATGTGCCACATGCCTTTCACACTCAGTCTCGGGCTCGTGGCCACAGATTTGTTGGTCCCTGTTGAAGGATGCCTGTTGCCCTCTGTGCACTCAGCACCATAGGCTCATAAGGAGACTGTGATGTTAACCATCATTAGCTGCTGATCAGCAGTCTGGGCCTCTTGTCCCAGGTGTTTCAGGAAGGGGAGGGATGGCTCAGGGTGAGAAAAGCAGTAACAGCTACTGTCTAGTGAGCAATGACTAGGTTCTAGAAATCACCCTTAGCACTCTCCATGTGTTGCTCCTAAAATCTTTATAACAGCTCAGCAAAGTTGACAAAATAGATGTTGTTGTCCTCATTCTACAGATGAGGCTACAGAGACTCAGAGAGGTTGTTATTTGTCCAAGTTGCACAGCTAGTGAGGGACGGAACAGGAATGAGCAGCCAAGACTGTCCAACTCCAATGCTCTGAACAGCTCTGTGGGATTGACAGTGATCAAAAAGAATGCTCGCCGTTTTCCTGGCTTGAAAGCTCTGGGAAAAAAAAGAAAAAAGAAAGAAAAGAAAAGAAAGCTCTGTGTTTAATCACTTAGGCACTCCTTCGGTCAAGGGCTTTTCTCATCACTCATGGGGCAGACCAGCTGTGTGCTAAGGGCTAAGGGGAGACAAAAAAAAAATAGTTTTTGCCTTCAAGGAGTTTGCAATTATAGAAGAGTGGCCAAGAGTGCAGAAGTTTGAACAACAACAGGAAAATGAATGTAATTTAGCCCCCATGGGTGCTGTAGACAGTGCCCCAAGGAGGAACTCCACTCACCGAAGACAAAACAGGTAACCTAAATAAGCAGTAAGCTATTAAATAAATTGAACTGATAGTTTAAAACCTTTCTACAAAGAAAATTTGAGACCAAGAAGACTCCACAAGTGAAATCTACTGAATATTTAAGGAAGAAATAATAATGATTCTATATAAATTCCTCCAAAAAATTGAAGAGGGAATACTTTCAGAAGTTCATTCTATGGAGACCAAACTCATGGTAACGGTTGATTTTATGTGTCAACTTGGCTGAGCCACAGTGTCCAGATATTTGGTCAAACACATCTGGATGTTGTCGTGAATGTATTTTTTAAGTTGAGATTAACATTTAAATCAGCAGAGTTTGAGTGAAGTAGGTTATCCTCCAGCATCTGGGTGGGTGATTAGCCCCATCTAATCAATTGAAGGCCTTACAGAAAAAAAAAAAAAAAAAAAAAAACAGCATGAGGTCCTCTGAGGAAGAGGGAACTCTCTATCTCTAGACTGTCTTTGGACTCAAGTTGCAACATCAATTCTTCCCTGGGTCTCCAACCTGCCGGTTCACCCTGATGATTTTGGACTTGCCAACCTTCACAATTGTATGAACCAATTCCTTAAAATAAATCTCTCTCTTTCTCTCTCTGCTCTCTTTTCCCTTTCCTATATAACATCCTGTTGGTTCTGTTTCTCTGGAGAACCCTAATGACAAATCCTGATATCAAAACCAGGCAAAACATTACAAGAAAAAAAAACTGAAGACCAATATCCCTTAGGAAGAGAGGCAAAATTTCTTCACTAAATAAATTTAATCTAATAATATATAAAAAGGAAAAAAAGAATAGGGCTACCCAGTTGCCTCAGTCATTGGAGCCTGTGACTCTTGATCTTGGGGTCGTGAGTTCAAGTCCCACGTTGAGGATAGAGTTTACTTAAATATATATAAATATATATATAATATGCTTATAAAATATATTTTTATAAATTATATATAATAAATATATATAACATATATTTATATGTTTATATATAAACATTTACATGTTCATATATGTTAATATATGTTTTATATATGTTATAAAGAATAATATATAATGACCAAGTATAGTTTATTTCAGGAATGCAGGATTGATGTAATAGATCATGCCACCAATGTAATTTATTATATTAACAGATTAAAGAAGTAAAACCGGATAATCATCTCAACAGATACAGAAAAAGCATTTGACAATATTCAACAACTGTTTTTACTAAAAATTCCCAGCAAACTAGAAAGAGAAGGAAACATCCTCAACCTCTTAAAGAACATGTAAAAAAAAACGTATGGCCAATATCATACCTAATGATGAAAGACCACATTTCCCCTAAGATCACAAATACGGCAAGAATGTCCTCCCTTCCCTTCAATTCAACATTGTACTGGAGGTTCTAGCCACTGTGATGAGCAAAGGAACAGAAGTAAAATATATCCAGATTGGAAATGGAAAAGTTAAATGATCTTTATTCACAAGCAACCTGATCACCTATGTAGAAATTCTGACGGACTACATATAAAAAAAAAAAAAGTACCAGAATTAATATGTGAATTAATATGTGAAGTTTTCAGGGTACAAGATCAATATACAAAAAAACAACTGTTTTTCTAGATACTATCAATGAACAACAATTGGAAATTGAAAGTTTAAAAACACCATATAAAAGAGCATCAAAAAATATAAAATGCTTAAGGGATAAATCTGACAAAAGATGTATTCATGGATTGGAAGAGTCGATATCATTAAGATGTCAATTCTTTGCAAGTTGACCTTTAAATTCTACACGATCCTGATCAAAATCCCAGCAAGGCATTTTGTAGTAACTGAGAAGCTAATTCACATGGGACTACAAAAAATCTAGACGGGCATTTGGGTGGCTCAGTTGGTCAAGCGTCTGCCTTCAGCTCAGGTCATTATCCTGGGGTCCTGGGATCAAGTCCTACATCAGGCTTCCTGCTCCATGGGGAGTCTACTTATCCCTCTCCCCTTGCTCTTCTCCCTTCTTGTGTTTTCTCTGGTTCTCTCTCTCTCAAATAAGTAAATAAAAACTTTAAAAATAATAATAATAAAATAAATAAGTAAAATAAAACAAAGAACTTAGAATAGCCTGACTACTTTCTTTAAAAGTTGCATCTTGGGATCCCTGGGTGGCGCAGCGGTTTGGCGCCTGCCTTTGGCCCAGGGCGCGATCCTGGAGACCCGGGATCGAATCCCACATCGGGCTCCTGGTGCGTGGAGCTTGCTTCTCCCTCTGCCTGTGTCTCTGCCTCTCTCTCTTTCTCTCTGTGTGACTATCATAAATAAATAAAAATTAAAAAAAAAAAAGTTGCATCTTAGCCATTCCACTCCTGAGTATCCAACAGAAATAACAGTAAATGTCCACACAACAGCTTATATGTGAATGTTCATGGAAGCTTTATTTGTAATAGCCAAAACCAGGAAATAACCCAAAAAACTATTAACAGGTGGATGGATAAACAGCCTGTGGTATGTCTATACAATGGAATACTATTTACTGGCAAATAAAAAGGAATAAAATATTGATAGATGCACCAAGATTTTGATGAATCTCAAAATAATTATGCTCAAGTGTAAGAAGCCAGCCCAAAAGGGGGTACATATTATATTATTACACTTATGTAAGCATCTAGAAAAACAAAAACTAACCTATAATGACAGAAAGCAGCTCAGTGGTTGCCTGGAGGGTGGGGGAATACGGAGAGGATGGAGGGAGGGATAGGATGCAAAGGAACACAAGGAAACTGTTCAAGGTATTGGATATGTTCATTACCTTAATTGTGGTGATGTTTCACAAGGGTATACATATGACAAAATATCACATTTTACACTTTAAGTATACGTAGTTTATTCACGTCAGTTTACCTGAATAAAGCTGTTTATTTTTAATATATGTGCTGCTGAGGTGAACACAAAGCTATTTATTTTTCAAAAGATTTATTTATTGGGGCACTTGGGTGGCACAGTTGGTTAAGTGTCTCCTTCCAGCTCAGATCATGATCTCCAGTTCTGGGGATCGAGCCCCATGTCAGGCTCCCAGCTTAGCAGGGAGTCTGCTTCTCCCTCTTCCTCTCCCTCTTCCTCCCCCTACTCATTCTCTCTCTCTCTCTCTCTCTCTCTCTCTCTCTCTCGAGTAGTCTTTTTAAAAATAAAATATTTGTTTGTTTGTTTATTTATTTGAGAGAAAAGTGTGAGTAGGGGGGAAGGGCAGAGGGAGAGGGAGAGAAGGAATCTCAAGCTGATTCCCCACTGAGTGTGGAGCCCAACTCAGGGCTCAATCTCATGACTCTGAGATCATGACCTTAGCCAAAATCGAGAGTCACATGCTCAACCATTTGAACCACTCAGGGGCCCCAGTAAAGCTGTTTGTTAAAACCACACAAAAAAAAAAAAAAAAAAAAAGAGAGAGAACCAACGGGACACATGTTTCCAGAAGGGCTCAGGTGGAGGGCAGTTTTCTCAACCTTGGCGTCGCAATAAAATCACTTTAAGCCATTCTGAAAGCCCTGGTGCCTTAGTCCCAAGATAATCAGAATCTCTGAAGATTCCAAAGTATATGCCATGTTGAGAACTGGTGAGAGGTATAAGGAGATAGAAGAGCATACAAGGAATACAAGGTGAAGGGAAGAGTGCAAGAGGTGGGAAGGATACAAGCACTGGTGCAGTAGAAGCCAAGGGAAAGTTGTCCAAGGTGGAGTGATCCAATGTGAAAGTAGGAGGCAGGCCTCAGAGAACAGAAGTAGGAATGTAAAAGGTAGGAATGAGCCGTAACCATGAATGAAGCATGTATAAATTGGAAGTTCATTCTGTTTCTAACAAAATTAGCATCTGTGGGCAGGAATATAGTGGGCAGAATCATACAGATCTCTGGTTGTGCGGTGTTAATTCTTTCTCTTTTGGGGAACCCTGGTCCTGAAGTTCTTTCAATTACCATAACTCAGAGAACAAAAAGATGGGTTGCCCCTGTGGAAGATGGGAATAAGCATAAAGGACCCAAAAGAATCAGTGGCCTCAGTTCTTCCTCTAAACCAGAGACTCTCTGAATTGGGGCTGCTTCAGAATCCCCTGGAGGCTACATGCCTAGAGTGGAGCCCAAGTGTCTATATTTTTAAGAAATCCTTCAGAGTCCCAAGGTTTCAGAACCACCACTAACCCAGTAGCTGAAGATGACATCTATTGAAAATATCCCAAGGCCCTGTTCACTCTCAAGTTCCAGGCTTCCAAGTGGCTGAAGAGTTTCTGATGTTAGGGGCGCCTGGGTGGCTCAGTGGTTAAGCATCTGCCTTCAGCTCAGGGCGTGATCCCAGGGTCCTGGGATCAAGTCTCACATCGGGCTCCCCGCAAGGAACCTGCTTCTTCCTCTGCCTATGTCTCTGCTTCTCTCTGTGTGTCTCACACGAATAAATAAATAAAATCTTTTTTTAAAAAAAGTTTCTGATATTAGTTTATTATGCAGAAGGCAGGGGCAGGACAGGGACAGATTCTGAGAAAAAGAAGATGAATGGTACCTTCTATACCGCAGTAAAGGGTACTGAATGGACCTACATTAAAACCTCCTCACAGCTAGTGGCTACCTCTCCATGGGGTCATAAAGCCAAGGCCAGCCCTTTAGCAGAAGTGGGACTTTGTCACACATACTCTCCAAGTCTTGATGAGAAGTGATCTCTTGGGCTCTTGATGTTTCCACCTCCTCTGCTCATGATGTCACGGAAACCTCTGTGTGGCTAGGTATCTAAACATAGCAGCCTGCCCTCGGCTGTGGTGAGGAAGTCAAAGCCCTCAAGGGGTTGTAATAGGGAGCTGGGGGCAACAAGTAGCAACAAGTGTGGTAGAAGAGATCCTGCACCCAGGAAGCCCCCTGGGTCAGGAACACCAGGTCCCTGCACCAGGGAGCCCACTGGTCCAGAATAGAGTGGGAGACTGCCCATCACACTGTCCATCTGGGGCAAAGGACTGGAACCAATGAAGGAAGGACACAGGTGGGCAGGGAAGGCAAGGGCTCAGCCAAGTCAGGACAACTCCCATGCCTTGCCCAAGAGTCTTGAAAAATCCAGGCACCTGCCAAGTGAAATAAGACTTCTTTATTGAATGAGCAAGGAAAGAAAGTACAGTCGATAGCTGATACTGCTATAAGGTTCTCAGGTTCACTTCTTCCGAGGCCAGTTTTCACCAAGATGACTATACTGAGCATCATTCCGATCTCGAAGGGGCTAGGAGGTAAGAAGAGGAACAGTGAAGCAGGATCAGGATTCTCCTAGTGAAGACCCCAGTCAGCCCCAGAGATGAGAGTTCATACCAAATTTCCCAGTGCCCCCCACCCCCCGGGATGAATTCCTCACCAGGACTCTTCATCCATACACATAACATCTAGCATCAGCCTCTTCATCCCCTCCTATTCTCCTCCCATTCTCCTCCCATTCATGTATCTTTCCCCTCAGGGCTCACCTGATAGAGCTGGTCATTTTCCAACAGAATTTGAGTGTCAGCAGCTAGAAGAAACAGGGAGAAAGAGTCATCAAGGGCCTAGGAGGATGGGACAGTGAGACTCCATGAGTACTGCAGGAGGACTACAGCTGGTCATACCCTCAGAAGTCTGCATGAGCAATATAGGCACAAGTCTTCCAACAACCAGTTTTAGGAGTTCTTAGGAGACTGCAAGAGTGACTCAGATGAGACACAACCCATTGCCAGCCCCATTCTTAGCAGGTGCATGCTCACACCCACAACACGCATGTACATACACACATGCACACTCTGTCCTTTCCACTTACACTTAGAGGACCTTCCAGTCTCGTGTCCAGCAAAGCAATAGACTCCCAAAGCAAGGAGCAGAGTGGCGATTATGTCAGCGATGACAATGCCAGCCAGGGTAGCTGAGTTCAGCTCCACACAGTTCTGACACACTGTGGGGGAATGAGGGTAAGAGGAGAGCTAGAGAGCCTTCAAGACCAGGGAACCATCCCTGCCCCCTAGGGCAGCCCCAGAACCTCACACTAAGACTCAGACTTTAGTAAGACCCCTGGATAAAGGCCTGCTGATGCCTTTGCTACATCCACCTCTGCCCTTAATCCCAAGGAATCCCTGAGAAGAGCCAAGAAGTACTTTCAGCTTTGTAGGAATGTAAACAAGGCAGTAAGGCCAAACAACTCTCTTTTTTTATATATATAATAAATTTATTTTTTATTGGTGTTCAATTTGCCAACTTACAGAATAACACCCAGTGCTCATCCTGTCAAGTGCCCCCCTCAGTGCCCCTCACCCATTCACTCCCCCCCCCCAAACAACTCTCTTAACCAAGATTCTACTGCTTGAGTCACAAGGCCCCTACTGTTTTTTTCTGCTAGTTAAGTTCCAAAGTCTGGCTCACACCATTACAAGAGTAACTTCACTTTGTTTAGAGAACAGATTGGTCCACCATAGTGCCCTCTGGCTCTAAGGTTCTCATATCCAGAGGTCCCATCCATTTCAGTTCAAAGAGTCCAAAAGGCACATACTTCGATAATATACTTGCATATAAGGTGCTTTGTCGGATTGTTCTTCTGTCGCATTGCACCGATATATTCCTCGTGGGTCCAGGATGCGTTTCCCCAAGTCCAGAGTTCTACTGTGTGGGAGTTGTATTCCCATAGTTCCCTCTATCCTTAGGACACTGGTATTGCAACTCAGGAACACTCTGTCCTCAAGTTCCTCCACAGATACCTTGAAGGGGCTCACTAAGGAGAAAACAAACAAACCAACAAACAACAAAAACAAAAAACAATGATTGCAGCCAGCTGTTTGGTCTGTAGCAGATGCCTGATTCTGCTGAAGTTTATATTTTAAAAGGACCTCTTTCTAAGTCTAGGACAATTTATGGTTTCCAGTGAGAGAGAAAGAAGTCCCAAGAAAAAGGCTTTGGGGGGCTCCCCATGAACTACAAGAACCAGGAAGGATGCAAGAATTCAGTCCAAGCAGAGCACAAACCCTGACAGACATGGAGCAAAAGAGGAAACCATGGAAGCTGGTTGATCCAAGAACCTTCCTGGAAATGCGTTCAGACCACTGATTAGAAGTAGAAGGAAAGCGTAGACTATTGAAGCACCAAAGAGACATGGAAAGACAGAAGAATGTTCCTCGGCTGGAAATGTCCACATTTGTTCTCCAGCAAAACTTTTTTTTCTAAGATTTTATTTATCTATTTGAGATAGAGAGAATGCACGAGCAGGGGAGGAGAGGCAGAGGGAGAGGAAAAGCAGACTCCCCACTGAGCAAGGAGCCCCACACGGGGCTCCATCCCAGGACTCTGAGATCATGACCTGAGCCAAAGGAAGACATTTAACTGACTAGCCACCCAGGCGCCCACCAACAAAACTTTTAACTCTGTTTCCCAGCCATCTACAACCCTTCCACTTTAATTTCTCATCCTCTTCTCTCCCTTTTTGCCCCTGCCCCAACAGCTACCAAGAAAATGGGACTCTCACTACTAAAGTCTTTCCTGGGACCAGTGATGGTTAGGATAGGAGAGAAGCTGGTATGAATTACCAGCCCAGTGTTCCAGAAGGAGGCCCAGGGCAAAATCCATGTAATGATTTTTAGTTATTCTACCCTTGCTTAGGGGGAAGGGAACAGAAAAAAAATTATCAAATTCATTCTTGGGGCTCCACACAAGTGAAGTTATGTTGGGAATTTAAGGACTGGAGGTATGCACAGTGCCTCTCTAGATCCACTGAATTACTTTGAGAGTATGTCCAGAGTCCACAGAGGCACAAGGATCTGTATCTCCAATCCCAGTGAAAAGTGCAATCCAGATTTTTCCTGACTCCATATTCAGTTACCAATTTGAATACAAGAGCATCCTCTGGAAAATCCCCAAGAGAGTTATTTCTCATGCCTCTCCAGCAGACCAAGATTATATGGGCATATATCAGAGAGATACATGTACATCAGATGCTTCACATCCTACAGTCATGCCTTCCATGCGGATTTGCTTCCAATGGAAATCCTAGATATCCCAAAGCATTTGTCCCAGTTTGCCTGAGACTGAGGGGGTTTCTGGGATAAGATCACTTTTAAAACCAAGCAAACCAGGGCACCTGGGGTGTTCAGTGGCTGAGCATCTGCCTTTCGCTCAGGGCATGATCCCGGGGTCCTCGGATCAAGTCCCACATCGGGTTCCCCATGGGGAACCTTTTCCCTCTGCCTATGTCTCTGCCTCTCTCTGTCTCTCATGAATAGATGGATAAAGTCTTAAAAAAAAAAAAAAAACAGGCAAACCAAGATGTGTTGATCATCCTACCACCTCAGATATTCCCTCCTTCCTTCTCAATTTAAAGTTAACTTTCTCCTAAAGCATGCCCCTGAATACTGGGACATGGCTACAGGTGGCGACAAATGATGGCCAAATGACTAAGAGTCCTAGATCCCAGAGGCTTTCTGCTCTAGAAGGAATAGTGCTCCCTTACCAGCCCTAGGCTCAGGCCCCTGCAGACTGCACATTTCCTGCAGATCTCTGGCCCAAGGCCTTTAGAGAGACATTGAAAGCCAACATGCACGCCTAGCCGGATTCAGTCAAAGCCAAGAACCTGTTTCCCAAATTCAAACCGTGTGCTACATCCCAACCCTGCCCTCCCTGACAACTCTGCCAGGTGAAGTGTAGCTAGCATTGAGAAGGATTTTCAAGTGGAGCTCACTCCAGGTGCTAATGTCCCTCTCGGGGTTTCTTCTCTGAGATGCCCCCACCACCTAGAGAAGCCTTACCTCGGGAGAGGAGGACAGCCAGGATCAGGCCAGCCAGAAACCTGCAGTGTTCCATTTTCCAGGAGAATTCCTTCAGTAGGTAGACCCAGGTCACAGAACCACCAACCAGGGTAAGAGTGCCCTCCCCCAACTGACTCACGGGTACCCGGAAAAAGTAAAGGGGTGGAGGAAGAACTAAAAGACGGCTGTGTCTCTGCTATCTGCCGTTGATCATGGGAGACTGTCAGAGTAGGGGTAGACTGGGGGTGGGGTAGGAAGGAAACAGGTGCAGATTGTTCTTTCTCCAAGCAGGGAGCTTGGGGGGGGTGAGGTGGAAGGGAGAGCAGAGTGTGGAAAAGTTTGCCTAGACCTCTAGGAAGTGAAAGAAGATTTAGAATGTTCTTTCCTGAGTCACTGATGAAAAACAGTAATTTCAGAGTTGCTGTCAACAGTGTAACTACATTTACTCACTACCTGAAAACTGCCAGCTCTCAAAACTCTGGAAAGAAACTGTGAGCCCCATCCCATAATCCATACCAACAAGGTTCCTCCCATTTCTGGTCTTTCTTGGGACCCTGCCCTAGTTCCTCCTTAGGCAGCCTGGAACACCAGACTGACTAGCTTCTTACCAGTGGGAGGTTGGGCTTTGGAGCCCCCCAGCCCAGACAGGTATTTGAATACCAACTCCTATATTGCCTACCCACCTGGCCTGAGCCAGTCAGAATTTTTCAGAGGCTAATTCCTTCAGTATCCCAATAAGGATTCAGACAAAAAGTTTTCATGGTACGTAACACATCGTATTCGTTCAGTAAGAGATCATTATTAATAACAACATGATTGGGGCACCTGGGTGGCTCAGTGGTTGAGCATCTGCCTTTAGCTCAAGGCATGATCCTGAGGTCCTGGGATTGAGTCCCGCATCAGGTTCCCTGCAGGGAGCCTGCTTCTCCCTCTGCCTATGTCTCTGCCTCTGTGTGTGTGTGTCTCATGAATAAATAAATAAAGTCTTAAAAAAAAAAAAAGCCAATATGATTGACTCACAGGCATAATTGAGTCTCCCCAGTAGACAATTGGACTATACCCTCCTGTGGCCTAGGAGGATCCAAACTCTCTACGGGGCCAGAGTTGAACTGTAATTTACCTGAGGGCAGAGATAGCATATGTCTTGCTCCCTTCTGTATCTCCAACACCTAGCTTGTGCCTGGCACATAACAAGAGGTCTGTAGATTTTTGTTGACTCACTGACTTACAGCTGAGGGAGAAAGGAGCCTAAGATTCTGGAAACTCGGCTCAGGCTCTAGCCCTTGGAAATGTATGGCCTGTCTCATCGCAATTGTCCTATCTATTCTTGTCCAGGAAGGTACTTTCTTGATGATCTTGTCTCAAAAGACTGATGAAAAATTCCTGAACAAGGGCCTAGACTGTGATGGTTTTCTGTTCAGAGCTCCAGCCCTGAGCACATGAGTGTTCTCATTTAAATTCATTAGTACTAGCAAGAAGCAATAACTGGCTGAAATCCTAGCAACAAGTGGTGGCAGAGATGTTTACCCCTCTCTTGAAGAAAGAAGCCCAGGCCATCTCCTACCCACAACCCAAGGGGTGTCTCTGTGCAAGTCATCTCTGAGATGGGGATCCAGCACTCTCTCCTTTTCTTTCCCAACACTTCCCATTCTCTACTCCTTAACAGAAAGTGAGATACATTTGCACCTGCAACCCTGCTGAGGCCCTTCTCTGCCCACATTTGAAGTAGAGGGTGGTGGCTCTGGATTTGTGCCTTCTCTCAGGGGCCCCAGCCTAAATGATGCTGGGCGGAGCCAGAGTGTCTGCTCGGCAGGCTGGCTGGCTGCTGGGGGTTGCTTAGTGCTTCTGTGTCAGGGAGAAAGGCAGAGGCTGACATGGAGCTGGGGAAACATCTGGCTGGCCTCATTTTGGCTGTCACTCTTCTTCAAGGTAAGGAGTTCTGGCAGTCTGAAGAAAGGCTCAAGGAAGAGATCATCACCAGGGGTGAAAGAATATTGGGGCCTCTAACCTCAAACCTACCTCAGCTGTCACGCTAGAATTCTGAGAATGAAGGGCAAAAATGAAGCCTCTTACTGTTCTCTGCTAGAGAGAAGCAGTGTCCCATGGGAGAGATGGAGTCCTTGTCTCTTAAGAAATGAAAACAGGGGCACCTGGGTGACTCAGCTGTTTGGGCATCTGCCTTCAGCTCAGGTCATGGTCCCGGGGTCCTGGGATTGAGCCCCACATCGGGCTCCCTGCTCTGTGGGGAGCCTGCTTCTCCCTCTCCCTCTGTTGCTCCCCCTGCTTGTGCTCTCTCTCTCTTTCTCTCTCTCTCTCTCTCTCAAATAAATAAAAATCTTTAAAAATAAAATAAAATTTAAAAAAAGAAATGAAAGCAAAGGACTTTACTGGCTGGAGAGAGGACCCGGATACAGCCATCTTAGGTTGATTGTAGCCCAAAAGAGCACAGGCCAGAAACCGGAAAAGAAAAAGTATGTATTCCTTAACTCAGAGCTTGAGTTAAAGGCAGACCTATAAGATATTCACTCACTCATTTGGTCAGTTGGTTAACTGGTTACGAAATATGAGTGAGATCCTTTTACATGATAGGCTGTAAGGATATAAAGGTGAATAAAAGCCTCCTGCCCTAGTGAGCTTATAGTCTAACTGGAGGGATAAGCTTCAGTGTCACCAGATTGAGTGCAAGGTGCAGTATGGGGTATCTGTATGAATATTCTGTTGGAAATAAATGGTAGGAAGTGGATGAGCTGGGTCGATGCCTGGAATCTGGGCTAGAGATGATTCTCCACACACTGGGGGAAGCTAAAACCACAAAAGCTGTTGCAATCATACAAGTACTATGTGAGATGTGAGGAAGAGGGGCTGAGAATGGGAATGAGAGGATATTTACCTTTAAAGGATAGTTCGAGAAAAACATCTCAAAAAAGAGATAAAAGGATGATCAAAAAGCTGAAATAATTGGATGAGTGCAATAGAGAGAGAAGCCAACAGAGAGAGAAAAAAAAAAGAAACCAAAGAAGTAGAGAGCTTCCAAAAGGAAAGAATCACCACTAATGAAATATTGTAGAGAGGTCCCGTTGATAGAAAGATATATTTAGAAGTTTTAATCTGTGGGATTTGGCAAAATAAAGGCCATGGATGATTTATAACACTCTCATTGGGGGTAGTGTGAGTGGAAACTGGATGGATATGATTTCACTCATACAGGGAATATAAGAAATAGTGAAAGGGATTATAAGGGAAAGGAGGGGAACTGAGTGGGAAAAATTAGGAATACAACCATGAGAGACTCCCAACTCTGGGAAATGAACAAAGAGCTGTGGAAGGGGAGGTGGGCAGGGGCTTAGGGTAACTGGGTGACAGGCACTGAGGCGGGCACTTGATGGAATAAGCACTGGGTGTTACACTATATGTTGGCAAATCAAACTTGAATAAAAACAAATGAAAAAATGAAGTAATAAAAAAAAAGCAACTGAATGGAATTGTGTAGAAGGTGAAGGGTGAGTGATAATGTGCACCAAGTATAGACTATTCTTCAAAGATTTTGGATGAGAAGAGAAAAGAGTTTAAGTGGTAAATAAAAAAAGAAATAGGATCTAAGACAAAATACTTTTGAGTGTAAGAGAAATTTGAGCACATTTTCAGGCTAAAGGAAAACAGAGAGTAGAGCAAGTTCCCTCAGTTGATGTTGAAAGGATGGAGTCAAGACTGGGCTCAAGGATACAGAGGAGAAGGCAACCTTACCTTCTGATATGAGGAGAAAGGACGTGCAGATGGCTTTGGCCATGGGTAGGTGTGTAGATGGGAAAGAAGCTGGAGAAGATCATTACAGCATCTATGTTCTCAACAAACCAAGTAGCAGATGATACCACTTGCAGAAACTGAGCTGGGTGACTGCTGGTTGGGAGACTTGAAGAGGATAGTGAGAATTTAGAATGATTTCTAAATGGAAATGGAAGAAGAGCCAGCTAAAGGCCACACAGGTTGAAGGGCAGGGGTGAAAGCCTGTGTGAGGCAGCTAGATATAGCAGAAAGGGTACTGGGCTGAGCAACAGAAACCTGAGCTCTGGGTTCAGTTCAGCCACGAATGAGCTGTGTGAACTTGGATGATGCCTCCTTCCTGTGGGCTCTGTTGTCTTACTAGTCAACCTAGGAACTTTGGCTGCATGATCTCTCAATTCCTAAAAAGGAGTAAGACTCAGAGAAGCAAATTAAAGGATGTTAACAATCAGTTGGACCCTCTCTCCTATAGAATCTGAGTTAGAACAAAGGGCCTCTTCATCCCTCCCATGGTGATCAAGTGTTCAGGGAGGACCACTAGTGAAAAATCTGCCTAACTCTCTGCCCTGCTTTTTTTTTTTTAATTAATTAATTCATTCATTCATTCATGCCCTCATTCAACAAATATAAGGCTCCTACCATGTTCCAAACACCGTGCTAGGTACTATTAATAATTGGTTCAGTCCTGCAAGAAGTTCTGAAACAGTTGTCTCCTTTCAACTGTTTCCATTATACTTTTTTTTCCCCATCGTAATTTGATTCATGCTTCATCAGTCCCCATCACACATTCTACCCCTAGACACACTACCTCTCTGTCCTTTTCCAATCTGTCTTTGCTCAGCTATTCTTTTTCCCCAGAATGCCTTTCTCTGTCTGGTAAATTCCTAATCATTCTTTGAGGCCCAACTAAATATCACCTTCTCTGTTAAGTTTTCCCTGTCCCTCACTCTTGGGCAAAATCAATAGCTTCTAGCCCCTTTCATATGGATTCACATAAGTACTAAAACTAATTGATAAGTTCTATTATATTAGTTACATATGTGTTCATTTTTCCTATTTTGTTGTAAACTCTTTGGAAGCAGAAAGTTCTTTGTATCACCACTCATGTCTTTCATATTGTTTAATCATGTCAGGTACATAATAGTGCTTGGTGTTTTGATTCAATCCAATTGAACTGAATTCCATTGCTAGTTCTCTGCAGTATATCTATCATGCAATTCTACTACTCTGAATTTTGAGACAGTTTTGAGAGCTATTGAATAGCTACCTCCTCTAGGATGTCCAGGGTTTCTACGAAAAATGGATCACCAAGGCTGAGGATTTTTTTTTAAGATTTTATTTATTTATTCATAAACACACAGAGAGAGAGGCAAAGACACAGGCAGAGGGAGAAGTAGGCTCCATGCAGGGAGCCTGACATGGGACTCGATCCCAGGTCCCCAGGATCACGCCCTGGGCTGAAGGCAGGCACCAAACTGTTGAGCCACCCAGGCTGCCCCAGGGCTGAGGATTTTAGAAGAAATCTAAAAATTCTTTAGTTAGTGTAAACCAACTTCTTGCCAGGATTTTAGCTGCTAAAAAAGCAAAGCATTCCAGACTGTACAGGAAATACCTTTATGTATATTCCAGTATAGTTCTGACTCTGACCATCCAAAGTTAACATCAGACCCCACAGGTTAAGGGCACTGTCCCCAACAAGACTGACCTCACTTTAAATGCCAGGCACAAGTTTAGGGGTTCCTTTTTTTATAATAATAAATTTATTTTTTATTGTTCAATTTGCCAACATGCAGAATAACACCCAGTGCTCATCCCGTCAAGTGCCCCCCTCAGTGCCCGGCACCCATTCACCCCCACCCCCCACCCTCCTCCCCTTCCACCACCCCTAGTTCGTTTCCCAGAGTTAGGAGTCTTTATGTTCTGTCTCCCTTTCTGATATTTCCTACCCATTTCTTCTCCCTTCCCTTCTATTCCCTTTTACTATTATTTATATTCCCCAAATGAATGAGAACATATAATGTTTGTCTTTCTCCGATTGACCTATTTCACTCAACATAATACCCTCCAGTTCCATCCACGTTGAAGCAAATGGTGGGTATCTGTCATTTCTAATGGCTGAGGAATATTCCATTGTACACATAAACCACATCTTCTTTATCCATTCATCTTTCGATGGACACTGAGGCTCCTTCCACAGTTTGGCTATTGTGGCCATTGCTGCTAGAAACATCGGGGTGCAGGTGTCCTGGCGTTTCATTGCATCTGTATCTTTGGGGTAAATCCCCAACAGTGCAATTGCTGGGTTGTAGGGCAGGTCTATTTTTAACTCTTTGAAGAACCTCCACACAGTTTTCCAGAGGGGCTGCACCGTTCACATTCCCACCAACAGTGTAAGAGGGTTCCCTTTTCTCCGCATCCTCTCCAACATTTGTGGTTTCTTGCCTTGTTAATTTTCCCCATTCTCACTGGTGTGAGGTGGCATCTCATTGTGGTTTTGATTTGTATTTCCCTGATGGCAGGTGATGCAGAGCATTTTCTCATGTGCGTGTTGGCCATGTCTATGTGTTCCTCGGTGAGATTTCTGTTGATGTCTCTTGCCCATTTCATGATTGGATTGTTTGTTTCTTTGGTGTTGAGTTTAATAAGTTCTTTAGAGATCTTGGAAACTAGCCCTTTATCTGATACGTCATTTGCAAATATCTTCTCCCATTCTGTAGGTTGTCTTTTAGTTTTGTTGACTGTATCCTTTGCTGTGCAAAAGCTTCTTATTTTGATGAAGTCCCAAGAGGTCATTTTTGCTTTTGTTTCTTTTGCCTTCGTGGATGTATCTTGCAAGAAACTACTGTGGCCAAGTTCAAAAAGGGTGTTGCCTGTGTTCTCCTCTAGGATTTTGATGGAATCTTGTCTCACATTTAGATCTTTCATCCATGAGTTTATCTTTGTGTATGGTGAAAGAGAGTGGTCTAGTTTCATTCTTCTGCATGTGGATGTCTAATTTTCCCAGCATCATTTATTGAAGAGACTGTCTTTCTTCCAGTGGATAGTCTTTCCTCCTTTATCGAATATTAGTTGACCGTAAAGTTGAGGGTCTACTTCTGGGTTCTCTATTCTGTTCCATTGATCTATGTGTCTGTTTTTGTGCCAGTACCACACTGTCTTGATGACCACAGCTTTGTAGTACAACCTGAAATCTGGCATTGTGATGCCCCCAGCTATGGTTTTCTTTTTTAAAATTCCCCTGGCTATTCGGGGTCTTTTCTGATTCCACACAAATCTTAAAATAATTTGTTCTAACTCTCTGAAGAAAGTCCATGGTATTTTGATAGGGATTGCATTAAACGTGTAAATTGCCCTGGGTAACATTGACATTTTCACAATATTAATTCTGCCAATCCATGATCATGGGATATTTTTCCATCTCTTTGTGTCTTCCTCAATTTCTTTCAGAAGTGTTCTATAGTTTTTAGGGAATAGATCCTTTACCTCTTTGGTTAGGTTTATTCCTAGGTATCTTATGCTTTTGGGTGCAATTGTAAATGGGATGGACTCCGTAATTTCTCTTTCTTCAGTCTCATTGTTAGTGTATAGAAATGCCACTGACTTCTGGGCATTGATTTTGTATCCTGCCACACTGCCAAATTGCTGTATGAGTTCTAGCAATCTTGGGGTGGAGGCTTTTGGGTTTTCTGTGTAGAGTATCATGTCATCGGTGAAGAGGGAGAGTTTGACTTCTTTGCCAATTTGAATGCTTTAATGCCTTTTTGTTGTCTGATTGCTGAGGCTAGGACTTCCAGTACTATGTTGAATAGCAGTGGTGAGAGTGGACATCCCTGTCTTGTTCCTGATCTTAGGGGAAAGGCTCCCAGTGCTTCCCCATTGAGAATTATATTTGCTGTGGGCTTTTCATAGATGGCTTTTAAGATGTTGAGGAATGTTCCCTCTATCCCTACACCCTGAAGAGTTTTGATCAGGAATGGATGCTGTATTTTGTCAAATGCTTTCTCTGCATCTAATGAGAGGATGATATGGTTCTTGGTTTTTCTCTTGCTGATATGATGAACCACATTGATTGTTTTACAAGTGTTGAACCAGCCTTGTGTCCTGGGAAATAATCCTACTTGGTCATAGTGAATAATTTTCTTAATGTACTGTTGGATCCTATTAGCTAGTATCTTGTTGAGAATCTTTGCATCCATGTTCATCAGGGATATTGATCTATAATTCTCCTTTTTGGTTGGGTCTTTGTCTGGTTTTGGAATTAAGGTGATGCTGGCCTCATAGAACGAATTTGGAAGTACTCCATCTCTTTCTATCTTTCCAAACAGCTTTAGTAGAATAGGTATGATTTCTTCTTTAAACGTTTGATAGAATTCCCCTGGGAAGCCATCTGGCCCTGGACTTTTGTGTCTTGGGAGGTTTTTGATGACTGCTTCAATTTCCTCCCTGGTCATTGGCCTGTTCAGGTTTTCTATTTCTTAAGTTTAGGGGTTCCTATACCACCTACACTTCCGACAAATTGGGTACAAATCTGGAGGGTTCCCACATTTGATAATTTGTTAGAACAATTCATAAAACTCAGGAAAGCACCATATTTACTATTAAAGTTTAATTATAGAAAATAAAATCAGGATTTTCCAAATGAAGAGACACATAAGTAAGGTCTGAGAGGGCCTTGAACACAGAGCTTCTGTGCTCTCTGCCTGTGGAATCAGAATACATCACCTTCCTAGTACATTGATGCATTCACCAATGAGGAAACTCCACTGAGTTGTTTTTTTTTTTTTTTCTTGACTTTTTTTTTTTTAAGAGTAAAAGAGAGCTGGGGATAGGGGGAGAAGAAAAGGGAGAGACTCTCAAGCAGACTCTGTGCAGAGCACAAAGCCCAACACAGGGCTTGATCTCACTACCCAGCATGATTTGAGCTGAAACCAAGAGTCAGACATTCAACCAACTGAGCCACCCAGCCCCTCCACTGAGTTTTTATTGGGGTTTCATGACATAAGTATAATGTTCGAATCATTGGCCATATGACTGAACTCAATCTCCAGCTCTCTTCCTCTCTCAGGGTTCAAATTCCCAGATTACATGGGTCTTGACCAACTCCATCCTGAGTCATTTCTTTAGCATAAACTCATGCATGGTCCATAAGCCCACCAAGGGACACATGGTTGGCTCTGTCGGTTGAGCATCAGACTCTTGATATTAGCTCAGATCATGATATCAGGGTCGTGGGATAGATCCCTGAGCAGAGCTCCTCACTCAGCAGGGAGTCTGCTTCTCTCTCTCTCTCTCTCCTTCTCCCTCTGCCCCTCCTCCTGCTTATGCACTGTCTCCCACTCCCTCTCCCTAAAATAAATAAATAAATCTAAAAAAAAAGAAAAAAAAGAAAAGAAAAGAAAAGAAAAGAAAAAGAAGAAATGCACCAAGACTAACAAAGACACTCCTAACACTCATTAAATTCCAAGGGTTTAGAAGTTCCCTCCCAGGAATCCATGACAAAGATCAGACAAATTCTTTATTATACAACACCCTGAATTCAATTTGGTGATTTAGGCTGCAACCCAAAAGAAGTAAGTATAGATAATTTCCACTTTCCTAGATTAGGATATCTATCTTGGCCTCAAATGACCAAGGTAATGATACCTCAGGGCATCTGGACAACTCTATGCCCAGCTAATTCTCTTTTCTGTCTTTACAGGTGCTACAGCCCAGAAGGAACAAGGTAGGATGAGTGGCTTCTTTCTATCCTCAAACTTTGAAGAAAGTCATGGAAATATGGTTCCTACAATAGTAGTCCTATAGGGACTGAGTGATAGAAGGGATGGAATGATGAGTCATAAGTAGCAAACCTCTCATTGGCAACCAAGTGAGTGGCCAGTCATGTACTTTCTGGTCAGCTTTCCTGCAGCTAAGCAAATAATTCTCAAGTTCTTGAAGCAGAACCAGAACTCCAGCAGCTAGGCACTATTCAAAGTGGGATCCATGAACCAACACCACTGGCATCAGCTGGGATCATGTTAGAAATGCCCCATTTCAGCTCCTTCCCAGAACTACTAAATAGAATCTGAAATTCTAACTAGATCCTCCATATGATCCTTGTGCCTATTAAAGTTTGAGAAGCACTGCTACAATAGTCTTGTCCTGATATCTTGGGACAGTGAAAATTGCAGAAGAAAGACATTTAACAGACAATGGCTTTTCCGTTTCAGGATTTCCCATGATAAAAGTAGATGGTAATCGAGAAGATGGTTCAGTACTTCTGATTTGTGACTCACAAAACAAAGATATCAAATGGTTTGAAGACGGGAAGGAAAGAACTTTACCAAAGAAAGATAAAAAGACGTTGGATCTGGGAAGTAGTATGAAGGACCCTCAAGGGATATATCAGTGTCAAGTAGCAAAGAACATTTCAAAGCCACTCCAAGTATATTACAGAAGTATGTAACCCCCTTTGGTCTGCTTGTTGTACAATTAAGCAGTTCTTTCTGTTCTGGTAGGCTTCCTATCCCTGGTGAGTGTGGGAATAGACACTAAACAGTTCTCATTCTCTTTATTTTTTTAAGATTTTATTTATTTATTCTGAGAGACTCAGAGAGAGAGAGGCAGAGACACAGGCAGAGGGAGAAGCAGGCTCCATGCAGGAAGCCTGAAGCAGGACTCAATCCCAGGACTCCAGGATCACACCCTGGGCCGAAGGCAGGCACTAAATCGCTGAGCCACCCAAGGATCCCCCAGTTCTCATTTTCTTAATCACAGCTTACCTCTTTTTGAATATAACAAGACAGTTCCCCCATCTTCTTGGAAAAGCATAACCTGTCCTGTAAAGCCTGGTTTAATTTTGGATAGGCTGTCATGGATCAGAGCAGTCAGCTATTTATATAAGCTGAGTTGGGGTAGCTCGGGGAGATGGAGGAGATGACAAGGTGAGCAGCAATAATATGTAGAAGGCGGCTGACCACAGAGAAGGGGATCTGATCTTCCTCCTATTTCATATGGTCAATGGTCAGACTACATGGGCTTCCCCAGGACAGCTGGGAGATGCAGGGATATCAAGAAGTATTGTGTTCTTAGTCCAAGGATCTTCCCCTACCATACCTTGCACAGAGAGAGGAGTCTGCTATCCTAAATAGAAGCATCAGCACTTGTAGGAAAAAGAAAAAGATTCAGAAGAACCACTTTCACACCCTGAAGGAGACTTGTCCCTCTCTTTCCCCATAGTGTGTCAGAACTGCATTGAGCTGAATGCAGGCACTATAATCGGCTTTGTCTTCGCTGAAATCATCAGCATTTTCTTCCTTGCTGTTGGGGTTTACTTCATTGCTGGACAGGATGGAGTTCGCCAGTCAAGAGGTAAAAGAATGCTCTTCAATAAGAGATGGGACTACCTGGGATCCCCAGTTTCTTTCCTACCAAAATTGACCTAATAGAAGAGATGAGGTTGCTCATCTCTTCTATTGCTAACGAGCAATACGACAGTGATATTTTGACAGCATATTATACAATCCACCTCCCTCTGATTTTCCTCTGATTCCTCTGATTTTTTTAAAGATTTTATTTATTTATTTATTCATAGATACACAGAGAGAGAGAGGCAGAGACACAGACAGAGGGAGAAGCAGGCTCCATGCAGGGAGCCCGGTGTGGGACTGGATCCCAGGTCTCCAGGATCACACCCCAGGCTGCAGGCGGCGCCAAACCGCTGCGCCACCGGGTCTGCCCTCCTCTGATTTAAAAAAAAAAAAAAACTCTTTGTTGAACTAAAAACTACATAGAGAAATGTGCATGGATGACAAGCGTACGGCTAAACAAGCAAACATACCCATGAATCCAACACCCAGCTTAAGAAAAACAGTATTACCAATACCCTAGAAGTCCCCCTTGTGGTCAGTTCCAGCCTCTCCACTTATCCCCCAAAGTGAGTACTAGCCTGACTTCTAACAACATTAATTTTTCCTGTTTTCATTCCTTATGTCAATGGACTCATACAGAAGCACTCGTGTGTGTGCTTCTTTTAGTCAAAAACATGCTTGTGAGATCTTTCCACATTGTTGTATGTAAATGTATTTCACTAATTCTTATTGCTATGCAGTGCTCCATTGTGTGACTATAACCCAATTTATTAGCCATTCTACCTCACATATTCCATTTTTTGTGCAGCCTCAGACAAGCAGACTCTGTTGTCCAATGACCAGCTTTACCAGGTAAGGCATGGGGGAATGAAAGAGACATTACTACAATTAATAGTAAAATTTGGGGATGGGGGACATGTCATTTGGAGGCTACTATACAGGTAAGGAACTACTTAGGGCATACCAGATGATTACATAGTCACACTTTGGGCAGAATGGATGAAATGAAGAGAAGGATTGAGAGAGACTGAGGTCAGGATCCAGCGAGAAAAAGTGGAAGAACACACTGAGAGGGACACACAAAGAAACTGTATACAGAGCCTCCATCCCCCTTGTCCTCTTTCCACCCCGAGGACAGTGAAACACCCACTCCAAAGCCTTGCACATGGAAAACATTCAATAACTATGCATCAAGTTAATTCATAGAGGACAAGGGAAAATGAGTTTATGACTGTGCTGTCCTGATTAGCCCCTCAGGGATCGAGAAAATGACCAATATGGCCACCTTCAAGGAAAGCGACTGAGGAAAAATTGAACTCAGGACTCAAAGTAGGTGTGTCCTTCTATACCAATTCTAAGAAATTACCTTTCCTGGGGTTGCCTGGGTGGCTCAGTTGGTTAAACATCTAATTCTTGACTTCAGCTCAGGTCATGATCTCAGGGTCATGATCTCAGGGTCATGAGATCGAGCCCTGCGTTGGGCTCTGTGCTCAGCTTGGAACATGCTTAAGATTCTCTCCCTCTCCCTCTGCCCACCCCCCACCCTGCACACCTCTGCTTTCTCTCTCTCTTTCTTAAAAATCAGCCTTTCTTTTACTTGCCCTCCCAACTGCTGCCAAGTCTATCTCCATATTCCAAGCCACCATAAGCTTAGGGAAGGGTGGGTAACTTATGGTTCTTTGGGGTGAGGGGACTGTCCTGTGCATTGTACAGTTTTTAGCAGCATCCCTGTCCTCTATCCACCAGATGCTAGTAATACCCTCAGCTGTGACAATCAAAAATATTTCCAGATATTTCAAATGTCTCCTCCGGGGCAAGATCACCATTGGTTCAGAAACACTGACCTATATTAACCTTTCAATCAAACAATTAGTCAGAAATTCTGATTCAATCAACCAGAAAAAGTTTCTATCAGGAAAACTGGATCAGAGCATTATTTGGTTTTCTGAACCAATCCAATTTTTCTTTTTTTTCTCCCTTCTGGATAGTTCTCGGAAACATGGCAGTACGTTTTGGAGCACTCCTAGCGAGAGATTCTCAGCCCTAAATGTAGAATCAAGTTTTCCAAAGGTGACAAATGGAGAAGAAAGCCCATCAGAGCAAATTTGGATTTTTCTCAAAATAAAATAAACAAAAAGTAAAAATATGTATGGTGTTGCAGGAGCGCCACCTATTGGAAGGTAATTTTCTGTAAAAAAAAATTGAAAAGGTCAATAACCCCTCTATTTGAATATTATTTTTTAAAGTTCTAACTTTTATTTACTTTTTGTATAGGTCATAATTTACACGGTTTAAATATGCAATAAAAGGCCTCCCTTCACCTCCATCCCCAACCATTCAGCTGCGGTCTCCAGAGACAAACAATATACCTAGTTTCTTTATAAGATATATAAGGTATTATAAATCAGAGGTATTCTAGGCATACATAAGCAAACTCTTAGGTACACCTTATTCTTCCTTTCCCTATTTTTCACACAAATAGTATCATAACATACATCTTGCACTTTTCACCTAATAAAATATTAAGATTATTTCATACCAGTAAGTAAAGGAGCACCTTTTTTTTTTTTAACCCAGCCACATTGTGGACTTGCCATGATTTATTTAATCAGTCCTCTATTGATGGACAAAATATTGCTGCCAATATTTTTCTCCTACAATGCTGCAATGACATTATATAAATGTCATTTTAAAAATAATTGTATTGAGGTATAATTTACATGCTATAAAATTCACCATTTTAAGCAATTTCCACTATTCTTAGTAAGTCTTATAAAATGTACCCAGTTGTACAATCACCATAACCCAGTATTAGAACATTGCCATCACCCTCTTAAGAGTACATTCCCTGTTCCTACCCTCAGCCCCAGGCAACCACTAATCTCTTTTCTGTCTTATCAGGTTTGCCTTTTTTGCCTGTTTCATATAAATGGAATTATACAATATGCTGTAGTTATGCAATGTGCTGGACATTCTTCTTATGCTAATCTTTATGTGGATCCATGTCTTCATTTCTCTGGGATTGACACCTGGGAGTGAAGAATTGTTGGGTTGTATGGTAAATTTATGTTTGACTTTTTAAGAAACTCCCTGTAACATTTTTTATTCCCGGTAGTAATGGTTGAGAGTTTCTGTTTTTCCACATTCTCACCAATATTTGTTACTATATTTTTTTTAGTACAGCCATTCTCCGAGGCATAAAATGGCATCTTATGCTACCTTTATCTAAAAAAAATTTTTAAAGATAATTATTGTACTTTAATTTGTATTCCCCTAATAACTAATGTTGTTGAACACCTTTTCCTGTCCTTATAAGCCATTATTATATCTTTAGTGAAATATCTATTTAAATCTTTTTTTTAATTTGGGTTGTCTTACTGTTGAATTGAAAAAGTTCTTCTATATTTTGAATACAAGTCCTTTATTACATATATGATTTACAAATGCATTACCAGTCTGTGGCTTTTCTTTTCATTCTTTTCATGGTGACTTTTGAAGCACAAAAATTTTTAATTTCTACGAAGTCCATTTTATCCATTTTTTTCTTTTATGGATTGTGCTTTTGGTATCATATCTAAGAAATCTTTGGCAAACCCAAGGTCATGACGATTTCTCCAATGTCTCCTTTTTATAGTTTTTAAACTTCCATAGTTTTAGTTCTGACAAACGTCATTTAGAATATACTTAGGACTATTCAAAACAAATATAAATAAATGATACTTGGGAGCCATAATGTATTTGCACTTTTAATTTTATTAAATATTGCCAAATTGCACTTCATGGAGGTTGGACTAGTGTTTACTCCCAATAACAATAATTGAGAGTGCCTTTTACTCCATACTTTTTGAACTTTGCCGATTTCATAAGTTAAAAATGACATCTCAGTATAGTTTTTTTTTTTGTTTTTTGTTTTTTGTTTTTTTTTTTTTTTTACATCTCAGTATAGTTTTAATTTACATTTTCCTTATCAAAAATGGAAGTGAGGACACCTGGGTGGCTCAGTGGTTGAGCATCTGCCTTTGGCTCAAGGTGTGATCCCAGGGCCCAGGGATCGAGTCCCGCATCAGGCTCCCTGTGAGGAACCTGCTTTTCCCTCTGCCTATGTCTCTGCCTCTCTCTGTGTGTCTCTCACGAATAAATAAAATATTTTTAAAAATAAAAATAATAATGGAAGTGAATCATGTATTTTTCCTTCTCAGGATATATAGGCTCATATCCCTTTATCTTATTGACTTGCAACAGCACTTTGCGTATGTGGGAAACTAGATTTTTTGTTTGTGATATTAGTTGCAGATATTTTTCCAATTTTGGTATTTGTTCTTTGACTTCATGATGGTTGGTGTTCTGTCCATATTTTACTTATCTGAGTATAGCAGAATCTGTATCTGCATGCAGTAGAATTCATTGATCTTTTATGGCTTGTAGGTTGTTTCCTATTTAGAAAGGTCTTCTCCATTTTAAGATTATTCTTTTTAAAAAGTTTTCCTATGAATTCCTGACACTTTATGGTTTCATTTTATACATTTAAATGAATGATTCATCTTGAATTAATTCTCATGTAAAGGCCTAACACATTGACTAACTTTAACACCACATAGCTACCCAGTTATTCTAGAACAATTTTTTGAATGATCCTGTGCCCATTGATTTTAAATGGAGTTGCCACTCCACTCTCACCTGGACTGTAAGCTCCAGGAAAGAAAAGACTTACGTATTTTTACTAATGTATCTTCAGAAACTAGTATCATGCTGGAACAAGATACACATTTAAAAATTGCACAGCACTCTGTGTGTATGTGTTTGTGGAGAAATATACATAACATGCAATTTGTCATTTTAAACATTTTAAGTGTACTATTCAGTGGCATTAAGTACATAGACAATATTATGCAACAATCACCACTATCCATTTCAAAAACTTTTTTCATCATCTTGACCTCTGTACCCATTAAACAATCATTCCCCATTCTTCCCTTCCCCCAGCCCCTGGTAACCTCTATTCTACTTTTCTATCCCTATTAATTTGCTTATTCTAGGTACCACATATAAGTGGAATCATACAATATTTGTTCTTTTGTGTCCTGCTTTTTTTACGTAACATAATGTTTTCAAGGTTTATCCATGTTGTAGCATGTATTAGAATTTCAGCCTTTTTAAGGCTAAATAATAGTCAAGTGTATGTATATACTACATTTTATGTATTTATTCATTTGTCAGTGCACATTTTGCATTGTTTCCCCTTTTTGGCTATTCTACATAACGTTATGAACATTGGTGTACAAGTATCTGTTTGAGTTCCTGCCTTCAATTCTTTGTGGTGCATACCCAGAAGTGGAATTGCTGTATCACATGGTAATTCTATATTACACTATTTGAGGAACCACCAAAATTTTCCCAAAATATTGCACTATTTTACATTCCCATCAGCAATGCCCAAGGGTTCCTAGCTCTCCTTCTCTTCGCCAACACTTCTTTTCCTTTTTTTTTTTTTTTTTTGATAATAAACTTCCAAAAGGATGTGAGGTATTATTTCATTGGAAGTTTCGATTTGCATTTCTGTAATGATTAGTGACATTGAGCATCTTTTCGTGTGCTTATTGGCCATTTGTGTATCTTCCTTGGAGGGATGTCTATTCAAGTTCATGGCCCATTTTTGAACCACACTGTGTGGTTTTTTTGTTGTTGTTGAGCTGTAGAAGTTCTTTACATGTTTTGGACATTAATCCTTTATCAGACATAGGATTTTACAAATATTTTGCCTCATTCTATGAATTCTCTTGAAAAGTGCGCTGCTTTCGCTGCCTTTGTGTACCTCAATGTAACCTTGAAGCACGCATGATGTCCCCACGTTACAAATAAGAAAACTGAAATCCAAAGCTAGCATTACCTTAGCACCCTGCCTGACCCCCAGTAAGAGCTCAAAGCCTTGTTATTGTTATTGCTGTTGTCATTGCCTCATGGATAATAATAATCTATGAAGAGTAACAGAAGCTGCTTCAAAAAGGCACGACACTGGTGGGGAAGATAGAAAGCAAAGGCCCACAGAGGTTGCCAGCAGCGCCAAGGATCACCAAGTCCCACCCGCCACGGAGACACCAGACTTCAAACCCGCCTCTTACTTCACCAAGCTCCAGCCAAACCCCGCCCCCGCCCCGTCCCCAAGACCACTTCCGGCCACTTCCGCCCCGCCCAGCTGTCTAGCGCGTGCGCCGTGGAGGTGTTTGCGCGCCAGTTCCCCGCGCAGAGCCGCGCGCCCTGCTTCCCGCACCCGGATGAGATTCTATGAGGCCCGGCGCCTGGTCATGACGTAAGTTCCGGTTGCCGTGCTGAGTCGGAAGTGGGAACCCTTCGGCCACTGAGACTCTTGTCGTGTCGTCGCTGGTGGCCCTTCAGGCTCTGGTAAGAGAGGAAATAGCTTGACGGGAGGGGATCGTTGAATCCGCGATGGGATTTTCTTCTCCTGGTTGAATGCCACTCCAGGCCTCTGCACGCTTGCCTCCACATTCCTTCGGTGTTTTCCTGACCCTTGACCCTCTCCTTCATGAACTTCGACCCTAATTTGGGACCTGGTTAAGGTGCCCCAGTTTCTGGCATCATCGCTCCCCTTTTTGCCCGTTCCTCTCCGGGAAAAGGCCAGAACATTGGCCTTGCGTTGTCTTTGACTTCCTTTCTCTGGAACGAGCGCCGAGTGGGTGGGTCTCCCTTGCCGCGGATCCCTTATGGAACCTGGGGAGATGAAATGCGAAGCATAGACAACCAATAGCCGGATGCCAGGGAAGGGAGAATTGAGCACCAGTCGCAGCAACCCAACAAGTTGAATACATGCGGCAAGACATTGACATTTCTTATGGCACGTGATCAGGTCGCTACTCAAAACTCTTGGCTGCGTGCTTCGTGCACCCTACACCAATAGGGTGTAGAAGACGCTAATAAGATTGAGTAACCGCAGCTCAGGAGCTTGTATTTGAAAGGGTCGTGTCTTTGGGATCATTTTTCCGCTCACAGAGCAAGGATACGTTTAGTTTCGCTGCTTTGGTGTCACCTGGGACCCTCCTGTGACGCATGGGGGACCCAGGAAAGAATGCTGTCGGCTTTTTGACTTGATGTGAGATCCTTCTTGCTCGCTCGTGTGTTGTTAGGATCTGTTGCCACTTCAGCGGGACCTGAAAGAATTTCCGGGGTGGAGCATATAACAGTGAAAAACATTTTAATTCTTGTTTGATTTAATGTCTCACTAGGAGAGAGACCTTTAAAAAGTATGATTTAATAGAGCTTGGTTTTTGCCAACCCAGTTTTACAAAGTATTCTACATATTTCTGTTTAAAAGAATATGTAGGATATTCTTTTAAATTTGCAATACAAGGGGCACCTGAGTGGCTCAGTGGTTGAGCATCTGCCTTTGGCTCAGGTAAATAAATAAACAAACTTTTTAAAGAAAATTAATTTGCAACACCAAGTCTGATGTCAAAACATTTGTGGGCGTGGCTTTTTAAGAGTTGACAGTTGATCCTTAGGGATTAGCAGTGCTGTTCATAAACAAAAGATTGAATTCCGGAGGGGGCGGTGTGAGGGGATTTTGTAGGACTGGAGGTAAATAGCTATTGTAGATGTAGACCCTTACAGTGAGTATATCAGAGTGAAATGTGTTTTTAAGTAGGACATATTAAAAGGCATCAAATCCAGGGCGCCTGGGTGGCTCAGTCAGTTAAGTGTCTGACATCGACTCAGGTCATGATCTCGGGGTCCAGGGATTGGGCCCTCACTTGGGCTCCCTGCTCAAGGAGTGTGTGCTTTCTCCCTATGGAGAGAGCAGGGACATAGGGAGAGGCAGACTAATTGAATGCCACTCCCTTTCCCTATACCCCTCCCACCCCCTTCCTCACTCGTGTGTGCTCACAATCTCTCTCAAATAAATAAAATCTTTTAAAAAAAAAGAGAGAATCAAATCCAAAAGCTCCTAAGGATTGATGGAGGCACCATCCCAAAGGCTAACAACAGAATGGTATTGTATCTCTGTATGGCAGTTGAAAATGGAAGATTATAAATAATCAGTGACATTGAATATGAAAACAAAATATCAGGGCTCCGTTTTCTCAGACCTCTTGGAGTGGGTGATATCTAGGTACTCTTATATTTGTGAAAGCATTGAACATATCCAAACTGACATCTCTACAAAGGTTTCCATCAGGTGATCTTTTGTCCCTTTTCTGTGAAACTTTTCTGCAAGTGGTTACACAGTATTTGATGATGAAAGTAATTTGTGCACAGAATTGAAGTTCCTATGAGAAAGATGAGCTTAATGAAGTAGGCAAAAACTTTTTTGTTTTTCAAAAAGACTTACAGGAGAGATGACAAGAGATTTATTTCCATTCTCAATTCTACACAAGCTGAGATATGAAAGAGCCACAAGTGTCTGGCCCAGAAGCGTGACCTGCTACTGCGACCCAAGACACATAATAAAGCTCTTATCTTGAAGTAGGATCATGGGTGCTTACAAGAAGGTCAGGAGTAATGACATGTAAGATTGAATCATTCAATAAATATTTATTTGGTATTCTGTGGTTGTGATGTATAATGCCAGACACAGAGAAAAACTAATCAGATAGGAAATTGTATTCAAATTGCTTACTGTCTAGCAAGGTAAAAGGTCTGCATTAGGAATATAATAGTTGAAAGTTATAAATCCTATTAATAGAGATAAAAGATAATAGGAAGCTAACTTTTTCTTTAAGATTTTATTCATTTATTCATGAGAGACACAGAGAGAGAGGGGCAGAGACACAGGCAGAGGGAGAAGCAGGCTCCCTCTAGGGATCCTGATGTGGGACTTGATCCTGAGACACTGGGATCACAACCTGAGCCAAAGGCAGATGCTCAATCACTGAGCCACCCAGGCATTCCCTAACTTCTTTTTTTTTTTTTTTTTAAGATTTATTTATCTTAGAGCTGGAGCATGTACACAAGCAGCAGGGAGGGGCAGAGGGAAAGCAAGAGAGTCTTAAGCAGACTATAGTTGAGTGTGGATCCTGACCTGTAGCTTAGTCTCACGACTCTGAGATCATGACCTGAGCTGAAACCAAGCATTGGACACTTAACCGACGGTACCACCCAAGTGCCCCTAGCTTCTTTTTATAATGTGACAGTATAATATTGAAAAAGGAGGAAATAATGCGATTTACTATCATAAATCCTGTTTAGTTGTCTCGATGGTCTTAGGACCCTATCTTTTCATATGTTCTGTATCCCTGATTTTCAATTTGCTTCCTTTCTACCTCTTATAGGGGTGCAGATGATGCATCTCCTTTGCATTAATCTAAACTCTTTTCAGTTTTTTTTTTTTTTTTAAGATTTTATTTTTAAGTAATCTACTCCCAACATTGGGTTCAAACTTAGAACCTTGACATCAAGAGTGGCATGCTCTACTGACTGAGCCAGCCAGGCACCCCTCAGTTGTGTTTTTAAAAGCCCATTCAAACTGGCTTTCGCAAGAGAGGGAAATCTATTGGCTTTTTTTATAACTGAAAGACTCTCTTTCCATCTCTCAACTCTGTTTTCCTATATCTTGACTTAGTTTTGGGCTAATTCCTGGCAATTCCAGATTTATTTCTTACCTTCTTAACAACACAAGCAGGAAAGAAAGAGTTCCCTCTTTTGTAGATTCAGCCTGAAGCTGGGTGTTGATTGATTCTGATAGGCCTACTCCTCAGTCAGTCACTTTGGTCAGAGCATGCTGCATTTTGTTTGGCCAGCCCAGATTCATATGCTCATTCCTTGAGCTAGTGGGTGAGGCCATCCTCTTCTGAATACATGGACTAAGAATGGGGTGGATCCCCAAAGGAAAAATCTGGAGTGTCATGTTGAAAAAAGAGAATGATGTTTTGAAGACAAAATCACAAGAGCTCACTATACTTTATGCATGCCCCTGGACTTTAGAACATCTTAGGATAAAGGTGGGGGGTGATCAGCTGGCAATGAGACAATTGTTAGTGTCTCTATGTGAATTAGGGATAACAATTAAGCTTATGCAGTGGTTAAATGAGATGGAAGTCCTCTCAAGGATCTTTGTGATTTCCAGCACTAAATGTGCTAATTTTATTTTTGGATTACTAAGCTTAACTAAACTATACATTGCAAAAAATAAAATACATAGAGCAACATCTAATAGTTCAGTTCCTTGAGCAGTAAAGCCCAGAACCATGCTGAAAGGAGACTAGACCATGTACCTAAGTAATTACAAATAATTAGTCATTAGGTCTTATGCAGAAAACACGACAGAGGAGTGTGACACAACTGGTGGAGATGTCTCTGAATTGTCAAGAAATGTTAGTCTCTCTTCTTCCAAAAAATAAGGGTAACTTTTCCAACTTGTATTAGCTCTTGTGAATATGATTCTTTAAGGAGTCTTACCTCAGATTAAAGGTAGACCTCAAAAATATTTTTTCTCCTTCCCTCATACCCCATCCCCATATTTCTAAGGCCTCTGTCCTTTTAGCAGTTCAGTATCCTTGTGACCAGAACATTCATACCCTTTGTCTCTTCCCACCTTTTTCAGGGTTGTATTTCTATGCTGTGGCCTTAAAATTTCAGAAAGGGTTCCAGCCTTTCAGGGCTCTGTGCTCATCTCATTGTGCCACTGAGTCCCCTTGGCACTTGAATGAGGAAATGTAATCAGAAGAGTGCAAATGCAGGCTCAGTCAGCTCCACTAAATACCTTTGAGGTATATACCTATTTCATGTTCCACGTTAGGAATTTGTGTGTGTCGGCAGTGTTTATCTAGTAGTGGCGATTAAATATAGAATTAAGCAAAGACCATTTAGTTTTAGTGGAAGAAATCTCAATTGGTATAAGCCTAGGAGTAGAGATAAATTGCCTGATACATATTTAAAGCCCACAGCACGCTGCTGATCAGGTTCCTGTCCTGATTTGCCAAGAGGCTTACAGTTAGTTTATATGTAGCTAAAGAGTTCCCAGCTCCAGCTTTAAGTCCTAGAGGTCTGAGCAAGTGCCATCTTATGTTCATGGTGAATGAGAACATATTGGCTGGCCTAGAGATTTATGGGAAATGTGTAGCTGTTGTCCTATTTTTCAGACAATGCCACATTGTTGTTACAATGAGTAGATGAGTTCTCTCATTGAGTAATTCTGCTTAACCTATTTTTTTTTTAAGATTTTATGTATTTATATGAGAGAGAGAGAGAGAGCGCACGCGCACACAAGCATGAGCAGGGGGCGGGGCAGAGGGAGAGCAAGAAGCAGACTCCCCACTGAGCAGGAGCCCCCATGGGACTGGATCCCAGGACTCCAGGATCAGGACCTGAGTGGAAGGCAGATGCTTATCTGCCTGAGCCACCTGGGCACCCCCTGCTTAACTTATTTTTTAAAGGTATGGCAAATAGAAACATGTCAACAGATTAAATGCATTCCAGCTTGAACTTTTTTTTTTTTCAGCTTGAACATTTTTAAAGCTATTTGATTTTAGATGCCCCCAAATCAGGCCACCTTATCCAGTTGGTGGGTTTTGTAACCATTTTGCCAAAAATGCCTTGAATCTTGGAACAGGAATTGGAAGGTCTTACCCAAAGCATTTTTACAAGTTGTGTTCAAGAAATGAGGAAGGAACCAACTTTGGGTATAATCCTGGCTGTTGTGTTATCTGCCCCCCATGTCTGATACCTGTCCTTTCTGCAGCCCCTCCCCCTAGGTCTGGATGGAGGATACTTTAAAGTGAAATGACAGACCAGGAGAATAACAACAACATCTCGAGTAACCCCTTTGCTGCTCTTTTTGGCTCCCTGGCTGATGCCAAGCAGTTTGCAGCAATCCAAAAAGAGCAGCTGAAGCAGCAATCTGGTAAGTAGAGGAGCCAGTAGCAGGGGATGAGGTGACCTAGAATGGGGTCTTCCCAAGTAAAGTCTTCTTAGGGTCTATAATTGCAATTGGAGTTGATCTGGGGGCACAGGTTGTTTTTTGTTCATTAAAGGCATAAATTGGGGTTTTTTGTTTATTTTCCTTGTTTGTTTTGTTTTCAACTCTCTCCTCCCCACTGCATAAAGAGAAACCAGATAACAGGTGGTTCCGTAGTAACAGATGCCAGTCGTGATCCCAATGCTGTCGAGCTGTTTATTTTAAAAATCACCTAGCAAAAATACTTAAATAAATCTTTTTAAATAGGAAGCTGAGGTTGTAGTCATAGGTGTGGAAAGCAGGTTATGTGCAGCTGTAGAAAGCAGACAAGTAAAAGGAAGAATTATAAAATGGTTTTTGGCTTTTTGGTAGACAAATAAATGAAATTTGTTCTTAAGCCCAGTGCTTCAGAGTTGATCCCAAACAAAATACCTCTTCCATCCTGAGAAGTGGTCACTTTTATAGTGTACTGTCGTGACTTCTAAGAATATCTGATCCTTTGCCTTAATGTGAAAAAAAAAATCAGAATAAGATCTCACTAATCAGAAAAATGATTTTCCTTATCTAGGACCAAAGTTAAGATCAAGCCTAACTTCCTTCTGTAGGAAGACATACAGCCTAGGAGAATCAGGATACTGTTTCTCACATTATTAGGCTTCTGAGTGTAGTCACAGTCTTTCAAGCCAGAAACTACTCCCCTTCTCTCCAAAAAAAAAAATGATATTTTTTGGAATAATAGTATTTTTTGGAAAGGAGAAATGTTTATATTTTCCCTTGATTTTATTTCAAAAGTGCTGGTATACATAGCTGAGTTGTAGCTTTGCTCTCTGCTCAGGACTGAATAAAAAGGAGGTAAGGGCAAGACAGAAGAGTAGTAGACAGAGTAATGATGAAGCAAAGGGGGGGCGTATATGTAATGCTGACTTCCAAACATTAAAAAAAGGCAGCTCGGTCTCAATCTCTGCAATCTCTTCCAGATTCTTGCATTAGGAGATTGTAGGAAGGAAAGGGGAGTGAGGAATAGGGATATAAGAAAATGGAGAAATATGATTTATGAGTATGTAGTTGGAAATTCTGCTGCAGAGATTCTTAGCTCCTGTCACTCTCAGGGTTCAGAGAAGAACTTAACCTTATAGGAGTAGAGTGGCAAATGTTTGTTCTTCTGGCTGTCAGACATCAGGCTGGCTTGAGTTGGGAGTGTTGCAGGCACCAAGCAGTGGGACAAATCAGATACATGCGCTTCTGTTACTATTTTGGCTTCTCCTCATTTTAGTTTGTTTACAGCTTACCATGTCACCAGGTCTAACCTGTTTTCCACCAGTAGTTAGTACTCTGCCAAAACCTTTGGCCTCCTATGTTGAGCTTCACATTGCCTACACTCAACACACTAAAGCAACTCTTAACTTCTGAGTTTTGCCTGGCCTTTCAGAACAGTCACTGTTGGTAGAAAAAAGCAGATGCAGGCTCATGTGGCTTTTTAGTGAACAATACCACCTTAACTCTTTCAGCATGAGGTCCATTCGGAGGGGGAGCTCTGTCTACTGACAGCCAGGACAAGCGGTCTGTCAATCTTCTCCTATAAGTTCTCTGAACCCCGAGAGTGATAAGAGCTAATAACCTATGTAGCAGAATTTCCCTCAACCACATACTCATAAATCCTATCTTCCCATTTCCTTATTATTCCTATTCCTCACGCCCCTTTTCCTCCTGCAATCTCCTAATGTAAGGTTGCTTTTTTTAAAAAGTAAAAAGACCCAGTCAATAAGAAAATAGTAACAAATTAGAGGGGAAAAGACTCAAATGAGCAATTTATATGCAATAATCAAATGATTTTAAAAATCTAGCCTGCTAATAATTAGAGCACTGTATGAAATATGTGAAGATTTAAACAGGTACTCTCTCATAAACTGTTGTTGAGGGGCTTGTAAAGGAGAGCAGTCTTTCTGAGGATAATTTGGTAATATATGTTTACTTTTAAATGTGCAAGCTCTTTAACTCAGCAATTCTGCTTCTACAAATTTACCTTGCAGAATTACTCATACAGGTGTACAAAAAGAGTACTATTCGATGCAGTAGTGTTTGAAATCATGAAAAATTGGAAACAGCCCAAATGTTCATCAGTTGAGAAGTAGCTACACAAGTCAGAGTGTGCATACAAAGCAATACAGTGCAGCTATTACAAAAAATGAGGTAGGCCTATAAATGACCTAACAGAGAAGGATGTTGGTGCTGATTAAATTTAAAGAGCAAGCTGGAAAGCAGTATATATAGTATAATCCGTCCTTTTTTTTTCTTTTCTTTTCTTTCTTTTTCTTTTTCTTTTTTCTTTTTTTTTTTTTTTTTTTGGTAACTGAAAGCCCTAGCAATAAACATTAGCACCAGAATAGGAAAAAAAAAAAAAAAATCTGAAACACTTTGTTAACTTAAGTGGTTGTCCATAGGGAGTTTGTTCAGAGGAGACTTTTTACTTTATATTTTCCTATACAATTTGGGATTATTTATTAAAACATATGTGTTCTTGGGCAGCCCAGGTGGCTCAGCAGTTTAGCGCCTGCCTTCAGCCCAGGGTATAGTCCTTGAGACCCAGGATCGAGTCCCATGTCAGGTTCCCTGCATGGAGCCTGCTTCTCCCTCTGCCTGTGTCTCTGCCTCTCTCTCTCTCTCTCTCTCTCTCTCTCTCTGTCTCTCATGAATAAATAAATAAAATAAATCATCTTTAAAAAAAAATAAAACATGTGTTCTTTAAAATCAGGAAAAATCTATATATTTAAAATTAAAGGCATAGTGGTCTGTTAGGTAATTCTTTGTTCACTGAGATTCTGCATAGTGTTACTACTTTTGGTAATACAGAGTGCAATTATGAGTGGAAAGAATTTGATTTGTAAAATGTGGTAGGATTTACAGCCAGGAATTTCAGAATCCTGTATTTAGGATGTTGCCACATACAACTCAATTAATAAATAATCCAGTTTAAAAATGAGCAAAGGATCTGTATGGACATTTTTCCAAAGAAGACATACAGATGACCAACAGGTACATGAAAAGGTGCTCAGCATCACTTATCAAAGAAATGCAAATGTAAACCACAATGAGTTGTCACCTCATATCTGTTAGAATGACTACAATCGAAATAACAAGTATTATCGAGGATGTGGAGAAAAGAGAACCCTGGTGCACTGTTGGTGGGAATGTAAGTTGGTCCAGCCACTATGGGAAACATTATAGAGGTTCTTTAAAGAATGAAAAATACAGTTACCATATGATCCAGGAATTCATTTCTGAGTATTTACCCAAAGAAAACAAAAACACTAACTTGAAAAGCACAGTACACCCATGTTCATTGCAACATTGTTTATAATAGCCAAGACATGGAAACAACTGTGTCCATTAGTGGATGAATGAATAAAGAAAATATACCACACACACAATGGAATATTCTTGCCATTTGCAACACAGACCCATGTGACATGAAATGTCAGACAGAAAAAGACAAATAAAAACAAAGAAATGTTCTCAGTTATAGATGATACATAAAAAAAGAGAGAAAGAAACTCATAGATACAGAGAACAGATTGGTGGTTGCCCGGGGTGAGGTGGATACAGGGGATCAAAAAATACAAACTTGAGTTATAAAATAAATAAGTCCTAAGGATATATTGAATAGCATGGTGACTATAGTTAATAATACTGTATTGCATGTTTGAAAGTTACTACGAGAGTAGTAGATCTGAAAAATTCTTATCACAAGAGGAAACTATAACTCTATGGTGACGAATGTTAACTAGAATCATTGTGGTGACCATTTTGCAATATATACAAATATCAAATCATATTGTATACCTGAAACTAATATAATGTTATACATCATTTATATCTAAATTTAAAAAAAAAGTTTCGTGACTTGAGATATTCACTAATTAGATGATTAACTTGTTTCACATCCCAAATTATCTTTCTCTTGATAACATTTATCATTTTTGATAGTATACTTGGTTGTCTCTTAAAGATAAGAGCTTAACTCTTAATGGCTTACATTTTCTGGCAGATGAACTCACAGCTAGCCCAGATGACTCGGATAATAGTGTGTCAGAAAGCCTGGATGAATTTGATTACTCTGTGGCTGAGATTAGCCGTTCCTTCCGTTCACAGCAAGAAATATGTGAGCAACTCAACATCAATCACATGATCCAAAGGATCTTCCTCATTACTCTGGACAACAGTGAGTTACAGACTTGCAGCCAATCTATTCATTACTCTTCCCTTCCTGCTTGGGTTAGGAACTTGTTCATAGAAACCTACTGTATCTAGTGGTTAAACTAACTGTACTGCCTAGAACACAGTTTTGACATTTCAGTGAAGCTTTTGATTGACCTAAAAATAGTATTTAGACACAAGTGCAGCTTTCGTTACCATTTTGATATGGACTGGGTCAATAGCTCCTTACCTTTACCACCTTAAAAGGAAATGCAAGTGGTAGCCAAGTCCTTTTTCTTCTCAGAGGTGACCTAAACATTTAGATGGGAACCCAAGAGGTGTCAACCAAGAGGTGTCATAGTGTTTTCCTTCTATGTCCTATCTGTAGTTAAACCCCAAAGTATGTGCTTTTGTCTGGAATTTACTTTTTTTTTTTTTTAAGATTTTATTTATTTATGCATGAGAGACACAGAGAGAGAGAGGTAGAGACATAGGCAGAGGGAGAAGCAGGTTCCCCACAAGGAGCCTGATGTGGGACTTACTTGATCCCAGATCCCGGGACCACACCCTGAGCCAAAGGCAGACAGACACTCAACCACTGAGCCACCCTGACATCCCTGAGATTTACTCTTTTAAATGTCATAATGTTAAGTTTATGACAAAACCTGACATGCTCTTTGACTCTTGGAAAAGATTTAAGTCTTTAGATACTGCTTTGTGTGTCAAGATTATCCTTGATAAAAAAAAAAGATTATCATTGATACCACCTGAGTTGGACTTGACATTCAAGAGAAATGCTCAAGATCAGTTGTCTGGGGGCACCTGCGTGGCTCAGTTGGTTAAGCATCTGCTCATTTGAGCACCTGCTCAGGTCATGATCCTGCAGTCCTGAGATCAAGCTGTGCATCTGGCTCCCTGCTTAGTGGGGAGCCTGCTTCTCCCTCTCCCTCTGCTGCTCCCCCTGCTTGTGTGCTCATTTGTTCTCTCTCTCTGTCAAATAAAATCTTTTTTTAAAAAATCAGTTGTCTGTATAAGACGGAAGCATTATTCTTAACCTACCAGATTAAAACCATTTCCCAGGTGACCCAAGCTTGAAAAGTGGGAATGGCATCCCCAGCCGTTGTGTGTATTTGGAAGAAATGGCAGTAGACCTGGAAGATCAAGACTGGCTTGATATGAACAACGTTGAGCAGGTACCACTCTGATGTTCCTTTGTGTGCCCTCAGCACAAACTAGCCATGCTCTTGAACTCTGCTTATGTTTCCCCAACCATGACTTTGCTTACTTCCATCTCTTAACGTTGTCTGTGGTATTCCTCTTTGGGGATCTTCTTATTTTCCATGGCCACATATCTGAATTCCTGGTGTGAACTCTCTATGCCTCTCAGATAGCAATTATCACCTTCTGTAACATGTAGTGGCTTTTTTATGTACCTGTTTTATCTCCCCTATCAGTTCCTTCAGTTCTCAGGGGTGAGGTGTGTGTCTTTCTTTATATCTTTACCAAAATCAAAATAGTACGCTTTACCTTATAAGTGTCTAATTAACTGTAAAGGAATAAAAGTTTGGTAGGGCAGACACTTGACAACTTGTAGTTTAACTTTATATGTTTAAATTATCTTTATAGAAGTCTGAGTGCCAGCAGTCACACAGAGGAATAGATTTCATGTATAAATTCAGTCACTGATTCTCCACACCATTCAACAAATGCTGTTTTAATGCTTACTCTATGCTAGGGTTATACTAGACATTTGAGCTCTATTTAGGATAACTGTACAGGTGACCCTTGAACAACAAGGGGGTTAGGGGTGGTCAAAAATCCATGTTATAACCTGTTACTCTCCAAAAACAGCAAATAGCCTACTGTTGACCTGAAGCCTTATGGATACCAAACAATAAAGTCAGCGAGGGAAAAGAAAATATATTATAAGCAATAGAAGATAAATTTACAGTGTTTGTATTTATTGAAAAAAATCCATGTCAAACCCATAGTGTTCAAGGATAAATGGCATATACAGTTATATACCTAATATTTTCTAAAATAGTAAGGTGCGGTCCTTTACGGCCCCTTCACTCTTCATCCTGTGATTCTCGCAGTAACCTGTGTCAGAATGACCTTTTACATCTTGATATTCTAAGAGTAACTTTGCAGTGATTTAGTGTTTTGCTTGTTTTTCTTAAAGGCTGTCTTCGCTCGCTTATTACTTCAGGATCCAGGCAACCACTTGATTAACATGACTTCTTCTACAACGTTGAATCTCTCTGCTGATCGAGATGCAGGGGAGAGGCACATTTTTTGTTACCTTTATTCCTGCTTCCAAAGAGCTAAGGAAGAGGTAAAGGAATAATCCCCATTGAAAACTGTGTGGTACTCTTGGGTTTGACTTTAACACGTAAGCCAGAGTTGGATCAATGTCTTTTATATCAATTCATATACATCATAATATATCAGGAACTAGATATAAGAGGCAGTGTTAGTTGTCAAATTTTAGTCTGTCCTTTCTGTAGCTTGCGGTCTACTCCATTCCTCAGCTAACCAGTGCCTCCTGTTCTCATACAAACCTTAAAAAGTCATACTCTTAATTAACAAAGGTCTGGGGAGAAGAAAAAAAAAAAGAAAGGTATGATAAGTTCATTTCCACTGAGGTGTAAATAATGAGTGAGCTAAGCTTGGTCACTTCCAGGATTAGAATTCTAGCAGTTAGGTAATTCCTTAAACCAAAGAATGAACTCTATTGAATTTTCAAGAATCCACAGGACAGCAGTATTGTTTTGGGGTACATTGTCTTTTTTATTCTATTTGCTGAGTCCACCCTTGTTCAGATCATACAGCTAGATTCTCCCCTCTCTTCTTCACTCTACTTCCAGATTACCAAAGTTCCAGAGAACCTGCTCCCCTTTGCGGTGCAGTGCAGGAACCTCACTGTGTCCAATACCCGAACAGTACTCCTCACCCCAGAGATCTATGTTGACCAAAACATCCATGAGCAACTGGTAGATTTAATGTTGGAAGCCATCCAAGGAGCCCGTGAGTACATAAGCAAGATCTCTAGATTTCTACATTTTGATTTCCAAATTTAAAATTACTTTTATTGTGTTAGAAAACCTCAGAGCCACTACAGTTCCAGAAGTATAAATTAAGGAAGAGAGCTCATATCTTGACCATACTGTGTCAAGTAGCAGTACGATACTGAAGTGTGAGAAGAGTAGAGAGCCTGTGTGTAAAAGCATCTAAAAATCACTACAGACTTTGTTTCCTCCCATTTGTCATCTGTTAGATTTTGAAGATGTAACTGAGTTTCTGGAAGAGGTTATTGAAGCCTTGATAATGGATGAGGAAGTTCGCACATTTCCCGAAGTCATGATTCCAGTGTTTGATATTTTATTGGGCCGAATAAAAGATCTAGAACTATGTCAGATCCTGTTTTATGCATATCTGGATATTCTTCTCTATTTCACTAGGCAGAAGGATATGGCAAAGGTAGGTCTAAAAGGTGGTATGTATTCATTTGAGCTGGAGATTTAATACTTTATGCACCTGTATCTTGAGGGTGCTCTAATGTTACTTCTCAAATAAGAGAAAGATACATTGGTTGTCCTATAGACTTAACTCTTTGAGACCTTTTCACCCCACCACCCTTAACTCATCATACAGACTTATAAATAGGACTTGTTTTCTTCTGTAGGTTTTTGTAGAGTACATTCAGCCCAAGGACCCTAGCAATGGGCAGATGTACCAGAAGACCTTGCTGGGAGTAATCCTGAATATCTCCTGCTTATTAAAGACTCCGGGTGTAGTAGAAAATCATGGCTACTTTCTGAATCCATCTCGTTCCAGTCCCCAGGAGATCAAAGTGCAGGAGGCCAACATCCATCAGGTGGAACTGTTTACCACTGTATCTCAGCCCCCTAATCTTAGATGAAGTCATGTTTCCTCGGGGAGCAGATGCAGATAAGGCCGCTTGAGCCTCTTTGGGGAAGCAGATTGATCTGCTTGGCTTTTTTCTACCATAATCACGTAAAGAAATTGTCCTCTTTTTTAGTGTGGGCTCAGGGAAGAAGATAAGCTGGTATGTGGTTTAAGAATAAGCTGCTGCTCCTCCATGCCCTGCTGTGACACAGCCACTTCCTCTCAGCCCCCACTGTTGTCACCAAGCTGTTTCTTATAACCTGGGCTCCTAAAATCTTCCAACTGAACTCCAGCTTATAAACAATTGTTTTCCTTTTTCTTCCTTCCACCTATGTTCTCTCCATTTGGGCTTCTTAGTGTGAATTCTAGCAGAGGTCTGGCCAACATGAGGAGGTAAATGGCTGAATTAGGGATGGTTTAAGTCTCCCATCCCAAATTACTGCAGTGGCCAGATCTGGCCTGCCACCTGTTTTGGTAAATAGTTCTGTTGAACACAGCCATGCCCATTGACACACATTGTTATGGTTTTATTTCACTCCACAGTGGTAGAACTGAATAGTTGCCACAGTCACCGTATAGCTTGCAAAGCCGAAAATATTTATCATCTGGCCCTTTGCAGACAAAGTTTACTGATCTCTACTCTAAAGCGATCCAAATGCTATCTGCATTTTGGCAGATCATCAGGGAAGCTCTCCTAAGTGCCCAGAAATTTTCTTAAAATCGGAACTGGGGTATAAAGCACAGGGAGAGTGAGGGAAAAGATTAAGATATTTGTGGAAATTGCCAGTGGCTAAGGTTTGGGAGTAACAATATGAGGATTGTGAAACTGGAATGTTCTGTGGTTGTGTTTTCTGGTTAAACAGTTCATGGCTCAGTTCCATGAAAAGATCTACCAGATGCTGAAGAACTTACTCCAGCTCTCTCCAGAAACCAAACACTGTATCTTGTCCTGGCTTGGAAACTGTTTGCATGCAAATGCAGGCCGCACCAAGATTTGGGCCAATCAGATGCCAGAAATCTTCTTCCAAATGTATGCCTCGGATGCCTTCTTTTTGAATCTGGGTGCTGCTCTCCTGAAGTTATGCCAGCCATTTTGCAAACCCAGATCCTCTCGGCTCCTCACCTTTAATCCCACTTACTGTGCCCTGAAGGAATTGAATGATGAAGAACGAAAAATTAAAAATGTGCACATGAGAGGTAGGGGGGAACTGGGCTTCTCAAGATGGTGTGTGTGTATGTGCGTGTGCATGCGTGTAACATCTAAGGCATTCACTTATCCTTTTTCGCAAAAGTGCATCTTTTTCAAGATAAGGCAAAAAGAAAAACTAGTATAAATTTTTTAAAAGATTTTATTTATTTATTTGACAGAGCACAAGAAGGGGGAGCGGCAGGGAGAGGGAGAAGAAGCAGATCCCTGAGCAACCCAGGCATTCCACTAGTATAAATTTTAAAGATAGATGTTTAAAAAAACTGGTATCTTTTCAATGTTGTGTTTTAGTGAAACATTCTTTCTGAATTTAGCAGCCCTGGGTATTGATTGATTCATTCTTCCTAAAAATAAATAAAGCACAATCCCTGCTTTGTTTTGTTTTTTAACTCAAAGCCTCCAATGAAAGCAAATATATTAACACATAATCATAATATGGTATAGGGCTAAACTGGGAGTACAGAGGAGGAAGTGAATAATAAATTCTACAGAAGTTGGGGGTCTCTGTGGCTACATCTTGAGAGATGAGTTGGATTTAAAGTATAAAGTCACAAAGCTGTGAAAGCCTTGATTGGAGAATAATGAGAAGTTCAGTGTGTCTAGAGCCAGGTGGGGAAGGGGTTTGGGAATTGGCAGGAAATGAGTCCAGGGAGGAAGAATGTTGAGGCCTGTTTGGAGAAAACTCAATGCAGAAAAAATAAGTCACTCAAAATGAATCACTCTTTAAAAAAAAAAAAAAAAAACCCTCTTAATTTTGGTGTATTTCCTTTCAGTTTTATGAATCTTCTAATCATAAAAGCAATACATGGTCAAAAGGAAATAGATCTGGAAAAGCACAAATAGGTACTGATGATCTGCTGTCTTATCACTTGGCAAAATCCACAGTGTCTTCTACACTTACTTTTAAAAAGAAATTACTAAAAAAAAAAAAAAAATCTCACTGGTAGCCGTATGAAAGAGAGCTGAGCTAGAGTAAGGGGACATTGGAGACGCAGGACAGAAGTCTGTAGCAAGTCATTTACTGTTCCTTTTACATTCTTTGAGGTTTGGACAAAGAAACTTGTTTGATCCCAGCGGTGCAGGAGCCAAAGTTTCCCCAGAACTACAACCTTGTGACAGAGAACCTTGTCCTGACAGAGTATACTTTGTACTTGGGATTTCACAGGTAACTGCTCTGATGTCATTAAAGAAGAACTGCTTCATGGTGTTAATAACCAGAAGGTTGAAAGTGAGTCTCCCTTGATTCTGAGGTCTCCCATTAGGATCTCACAGGAGAAGGGTTTGGGTTTTGTCTTTTTTTTTTTTTTTTTTTTTTTTTTAAGATTTTATTTATTTATTCATGAGACCTGCAGAGTGAGGAGCAGGCTCCCTATAGGGAGCATGATGGCAGACTCAATCCCAGGACCCTGGGATCACTGGGATCACTCACCTGAGCCAAAGGCAGACACACTCAACCACTGAGCCACCCAGGCATCCCAGGAAAAGGGTTTTGTATGCACTTACCCATGTTTATATGAATTGGCTTTGTCCAGAGAACTTGAATTTACTTTTCATTTTTGACCTGCTACCCTTCTGAAAATTAAAGACACATTAGTATTTTTCTCTAAACTCACAGATTTTTTTACAAAGATTTACTTATTTTAGATAGAGTGTGAGCACAATGAGGAGGGGCGAGAGGGAGAGAGAGAATCCTCAAGCCAACTCCCTGCTGAGCACAGAGTCTGACTCAGGGCTCGATCCCACAACCCTGAAAGCATACCTGAGCTGAAATCAGGAGTCAGATGTTTAACCAACTGAGACACCCAGGTGCCCCTAAATTTGCAATTTTTTAAATCAACTATCTATCATGATTTGTGAAAGTGGAATTGTTTTAACTTTTCACTTTCTCCTCTTGAATTTTCATCTTACTACTCCTGATGAAAAAGACCAAGCTCTACTCTGTGGTATAGAGATAATATTGACAAAAATGAAGTGCTTGGGGCTTGAGTACACACATGCACATGCACACCTCTCTCAAATAAAAAATAAATTAAAAAAAAAAAAAAGAAAAATGTTTATAAGGGATTCCGATAAGATCAGTAGAACACAAAAGATCTGTGTACCAAAGATCAAAACGATTCTAGAAATACGGAGAATTAAGAACTAGAGTGTAGGACTTCCAAAAATGGTTCTGGTTGAGGCTGGCCACATGTGCCTTTCTGTGATTTTTCTCTCCTTTGGTTTAGCTGATTAGGAGTTAGTTGCAAGTATACATAAGAAAGTTGTTACAGTTCTTAGGAAGAGGTACTGAGTACAGCAGTTTTTAATGTCTTCTCAGGATACTTACACTGGCACAGAGCATTTAAAAAAAATTTTTTTTTAATTTAAAACATTTTTAAAATTTTCCAGAAATTCTCAGCAAATTTCTGGAAAAATGAAATTATATCTTTATTAGAGTTTTTCTATCCCAGTCATTGACTTTTTTTTGTAAGATTCTATTTATTTATTTGAGAGAAAGAGCATAAGCAGGCAGAGGAGCAGAGGGAAAAATAGACTCACCACTGAGCAGGGAGCCGAACCCAGGGTTCAGTCCCAGGACCCTGGGATAATGACCTGAGCCAAAGGCAGATGCTTAACCGAGCCACGCAGGAGTTCCCCAGTCATTGACATTTTAAATGAGACAATAGATAATGCAGCATATGTTTAACTTATTCAACCACTTGCATTCAGATACAGAAATGAATGTCATCTAGTCTCCCCATATTGGCTGGCTAACCCTAGACATTACCTACAGGGCCAAAGAAGATGACTTTGGGCTATACCTTTAGAGATAACTATCCATAACATTGAATTACGGGGCTTCCTTTCATTAGAGAACATTTGGCTGACCCTTTGTGAAGAATAATGTAATTTTATATTGAACAACAGAGGACTGGAAGCTGTTTCTGAGGTTGCATCTCAGGTGGCTACCAGTTTATATGTGGTTGTTACTAACCTAGAATCTTCTTTCACCAGTTTTATTTCTCAGCTAACCGTAGAAGAACTGTCCATATAACTGCATCCAAGTACAATCATTGCAACTGTGCTGTGTCAAATGATCCTGCTGGGGTCTTTTTGTACTTTGTCTAATAGTTATTTTACATGGTAACAGCCAAGTCTACACCCTGCTCAACCAAGCTACTGTTCCTTGGATGGTGCGTTTCAGCTAAAGGCTGCTATTTGTAATTAGCATCATTTACGTCAAATGCATGATAATATTTTCCCGCTGCTATGACCCCTGCCCCTGTCTGGTCGATAATTTTTGTGAGTGCCTTCTGTATCATCACAATTGCGGCTCCCTATATCCTAAAAGAGAATACTAGAATAAATAAACGAGGATTTGTTTTTCTAGAACAATGTATACTCTTCTGTCCTGTATGAACCTCCTGACCCAGTCTCTTCTACTTTCTTGGGGGCAGGTTGCATGATCAGATGGTAAAAATCAACCAAAATCTGCATCGGCTGCAGGTTGCCTGGCGGGATGCTCAGCAAAGTTCTAGCCCTGCTGCTGACAACCTTCGTGAGCAATTTGAACGGCTGATGACCATCTATCTTTCTACCAAGACTGCCATGACAGAGCCACAGATGCTACAGAACTGTCTAAACTTGCAGGTGTCCATGGCTGTTCTGCTTGTTCAACTGGCCATAGGCAATGAGGGCTCACAGCCAATAGAACTAACTTTTCCTTTGCCAGATGGCTACAGCTCTTTGGCTTATGTGCCAGGTAAGCAGGCTCTTCCTTGGGAACCAACTGCCTATTTATAGCTGTCTAAGTTTAACTGGGTCACTTTGGAAGTATAATCCTCAGAATACCCTCCCTTAGTTATCATTCAACTGTTTTTGAAGAAACAACTCAAATTTGTAGATAATATCTACTGGTCAAAGAATGGGGGAACTATCAGCTTTTTCCTCAGCCTTGTGTCCCCACTTCTGTGTATATCATAAACTAGTCTTCAAGGGATTAAGTGCAGCCAGGGTTTTCAGAGCTGTTAGTTTTAGCATTGTTTTCATTGTTTAACTTCTAAATTTATCTGTTCGACTGTGCCTGTGTTGTTTCTTAGGAGGAAAAAATTACCATCTCCTGTTGTTTAAGGAGATTGTGTATGTACATATGTTGGTGAGGAGTTGGCAGATATTGTCCATCAAAATCAGGTTTTATGTTCTTGATCATTGTATTGGCCATCTTTTGCTAAGTAACAGATCATCCCAAAACATAGCACCTTAAAACAAATTTTGTCTCACATAGTTTCTGTGGATCAGGAATCCAGGAGTGGTTTGGCTATATGGTTGTGCCTCTGGATCTTTCATGAAGTTGCAGCCAAGCTGTCAGGGCCACAGGAATCTGAGGACTCAACCAAAACTGGAGGATCTGCTTATAAGCTGGGTCATGTGGTTGTTGGATCTCAATTGCTTACTGGCCTCTTTTCCAGATCATACAGATCTCTCCTTAGTACTGTTCATGATATGGCAGCTGGCTTCCTTCAGGCCAAGTGACCAAAGGGAAGCTCTAGGCTTTTATAACTTAACAAGGAAATGATATGCCATTGCTTCTATGTGCCTCTACCCTGGAAGAATGTAGGGAGGGACACATGAGGGCACGAGTACCAGGAAGCAAAGACAATTGGAGGACCATCCTCGAGACTGATGACCAGAATCATCTTATGTATTCATCTTTGTTGAAGATTCTTTGCCCATTTGAAGGGTTATTTAATGCACAGTTACCCTTGAGTGTGGAAAAGAGTATATATCAGTGTACTTTCTTAAGTTGCACTGATATGTGAGCAGTATTTTGTGTCTCTGCTATTCTCATATTGACATGGTTAGAAATAAAAATTGACTTACTGGGCAGCCCCGGTGGCACAGCGGTTTGGCGCCGCCTGCAGCCTTGAGTGTGATCCTGGAAACCCGGGATCGAGTCCCACATCGGGCTCCCTGCATAGAGCCTGCTTCTCCCTCTGTCTGTGTCTCTGCCCCTCTCTCTCTGTGCCTATGAATAAATAAATAAAATCTTTAAAAAAAAATTTTTTTTTACTTACCTTAGAAGGAGACTCAAAAAAAAGGAGATTCTACATTTATGAACTTGTCACCATTCCCAGTACCTATAAGACATTTGTGATTTTTTTTTTTTAACCTTTGTTAGGTAGAGTGAAGGGAAATTTTCAATATTGCTTAGTACAGAAAGTCAGATGTTTCACTTAATCGCAGTGCATGTTTGTTTGGTTTTTTTGAGGGGGGGTTTTTGTTTATTTTGGGGGGGTTTGTTTTGTTTGGGTTTTTTTCAGAATTTTTTGCAGATAACTTGGGTGATTTCCTCATTTTTCTACGCCGCTTTGCCGATGACATCTTGGAGACGTCAGCAGACTCCCTGGAACATGTCCTTCACTTTATCACGATTTTCACTGGAAGCATAGAAAGGTGAGGTGTTGAAAGCTTGGCTCTAACACCATTTAGAGGTACAAAGCATTCAGAAGACTTCTAAACCAAGCAACACACAAGCCTGAATCATAAGGGCTTGCCTTCAGAAGTTGTGTTAACATTCATGAATCTCCTGACCGTCCCTAAGGATAGCCAGAAATCCCCCTCTTGAGAGGCATTATAAGCCAAGGACTTTCCCCACAGAGAATCTGAACCTGCATGTAGAATATTTGGTAAGAATTCCACTGTTAGTGACTGGTTAAAATAGTTACCTTAATGCCAGAAACCTTACCTAGGGCAGCCAGGTTCTAATGTTCTAGCAGATGCATGGTAACAAAGTTTACCCTTAACATTCTGAGTTGCATGAGCAGTAAGCACAGGTAAATGCTTTCTAATCTCATTCATAGTTTCTACTTCTCTACTTCTTCTTTTCTCAAAGTGAGATACCCGCTGTCCTATAGAGTTGCTTCTCTGGTATTTTTGGTGTCTAGGCCAAAGGAAACCATGTGTGCAAGGGTGAAGATTTGCTGGATGAAGAGAATGGTGCACAGTCCCCTAAGCCATGTCAGTAAGAAGTAGGTAGAAGCCAATCCTTCACTGAGCTGAGTAGACCTAATGAGAAATCATAAGTCCATAAATATTTATTAGGTACATGTGTACATCGTAAATAACGTAGTATAACTGCATCCTGACCCTTGCTCTCAGAAAGCTTAGAGAGGCAAGTTTAACCTCAATGAAACAGGGATAAAAACAGTAATGGATTATTATAGAAAAATAAACAGAATGGCTAGTATTACATAGCAATTTGAGTATTCATCCTTATACTTGGTAGGTTGTGATCTCAAAAGTTGAATGATGTACCTGCATTATCCCCCAGAAATTAACAGACTTGAAACTACAGAATCCTGTTATTTCCTCCCAATGGTAGCATAGAGTGTTTTGGCTCCTCATGTGGAGAAAACAGTCATGAATTTGAGAGTTAAGTTTTCTACCTGCTTTGCTTGCTTTCTGCCCTTTTTGCAGGATGAAGAATCCCCACCTACGGGCCAAACTGGCGGAGGTGCTGGAAGCAGTGATGCCCCACCTGGATCAGACCCCAAATCCCTTGGTATCCAGTGTGTTCCACCGGAAACGTGTGTTCTGCAACTTTCCTCATGCACCCCACCTTGCAGAAGCTCTAATCAAGGTTTTTGTGGACATTGAGTTTACAGGTAAAGCAATCCAGAACTGAGAAGCAGATACTAGTGGAGTTTCCTAGCTTGATCAGTACTTAATGTGAGAAAAATAGCAACAGCCATTATTTATTGAATATCTGTTATGTATCTGCATTGATGCTAAGTGCTTTTCTTACATTGTTTCAATAATAATTTGTCACCATCTGGCAAGTTTTACTCTATTATCCCTGTTGTACATATAAGGACATGAATGCTTGAAAAGATAATTTGTCTGTGTCACACAACTAAGTGATATGATCAGGTTGATTCTCACCTCAAAAAAAAAAAAAAAACGGGGCGCACCTGGGTGGGCTTAGTTGGTTGAGTGTCTGATTCTTGGTTTCAATTCAATTCATGATCTCAGGGTCATGGGACCAAGCCCTATGTTGGGCTCTGCGCTCAATGGAGAGTCTGCTTGAGATTCTTCCTCTCCCTTTCCCTCTTAATGAATGAATAAATCTTTTAAAAAGAAAGAAAAATAAGGGGTCCCTGGGTGGCTTGGTGTAAGCGTCTGACTTTGGCTCAGGTCATGATCTCAGGGTCCTGGGTTGGAGGCCTGTGTTGGGCTCCATGCTCAGCAGAGAGTCTGCTTCTCTCTCTCCTTCTGCCCCTCCCCCTACCTGTGTACTCACGTGCACAGGTGTACACACAATCTCTCTCAAAATCTTTAAAAAGGGGAGGGGGCACCAGGGTGGCTCAGTTGATTAAGCGTCTGCCTTCAGCTCAGGTCATGATTCTGGGGTCTTGGGATCGAGCCCCACATCAGGCTCCCTCGCAGGGAGTCTCCTTGCTCCTCTCCCTCCCCTACCCTGTTTGTGTGCTCTCGCTCATGCGCTTGCTCTCTCTCTCAAATAAATAATAAATAAAATCCTTTTAAAAATAGCAAAGAAAAAAAATAGTAAAAACAAAACACATGCTCTTCCAAATTTAATTGTGTGCTTGATTTAATTATGCTCAAGAAAAAAAAATTATGCTCAAGAAAAGCAAACGGTTTGATTACACCTAGGTCTTTTTTTTAGTGGGGGGAGGGGCAGAGGAAGAGGTAGAGGCAAATCTTTTTTTTTTTTAATAAATTTATTTTTTATTGGTGTTCAATTTGCCAACATATAGAATATCACCCATTGCTCATCCCATCAAGTGCCCACCTCAGTGCCCGTCACCCAGTCACCCCCACCCCCTGCCCACCTCCCCTTCCACCATCCCTAGTTCGTTTCCCAGAGTTAGGAGTCTTTCATATTCTGTCTTAAGCAGGCTCTACACCCAACGTGGAGCACAATGCAGAGCTCAGTCTCACTACTTTGAGATCATAACCTAAGCCGAAATCAAGAGTCAGACGCTTAACAGACTTAGTCACGCAACCCCTGCCTCCCAGGTCTTGATTTTTATCTGCCTCAAATTGCAGAATAGTGGGACAGTTCTTGTTTCTTTTCTTTTTCTTTTCTTTTTTTTTTTTTAAGTAAACTCTACCCCCAATGCAGGGCTCAAACTCACCACCCTGAGATCAGGAGTAAACTGTACCCCATCTCAACCAGTAAACAACATGTTAGGCAGTTACTTAAGATCTCTTTTAAAAGAAGTATCCTAAATAAAAGCTGTCCTACCATCTGGTGTTAAATACAACTAATACTTAAGGAGACATTTAACATTGTACTGAGTGCCTTTCACATCTGGATTTTGGTTTTGTCACTTGCTCACCTCTGAGCCTTAGTGTCTTCATCTATAAAATGGATTGAAGTGATGACTAGTACGATAGTGCGTGTAAATCTTTACAATACATATATAGTCACACAGTAAATCACTACAGTTATCTTATTATATGACCATATCAACCCTTTAGTTGGAATGATAGAGAATGTATTATAATTCCTATTTTATTTCTAAGGAAGTGGAAGTTTAAAAATGTTAAGAGGCTTGAATTAAGTGGAGCCAAAAGGAAAACCTAGATCTTCTGACTCTGAATCCCATGCTCTTCTTATATGACCAAAACTATGAAGCTCTAGTGGTTCCTTTCATAGGTCACAACAGTCCAAGCCTCAGGTTTTTAGCCTCTGACCTGATTTCTCATAGTAATTAAGAACCAATTCATTTCACAGTTGGGATGTTATCTATGAAGAATGTGGGGGGTACTTAGTAACCCATTCAGCACATGGCTGCTGCCACAATGGCCTGTTCAGAGGCCTCATTCAAAGTCCGATAAGTACTCTACATTTGGATATGGAAGCATTGGTTTCCCCTGGCTCTTATTGAACAACTTGGTCCTTGTCTTTTTCTGCATGAGGTATCTTTTGTGTCTGTTTCCCTCTTGTTCTGTCAGCACAGAAATAAGTAAACACTTGCCTGTAACTCTGGGCCTTTCTAAACTCCCAGGGCAGATTCTACCAGTAGTCTTGGCACATGCAGAAAAAAAGAAAATGGCTCCACATAGACATAAGCTCTTACTCTTTCTCTGGTAGCACCACCTTTGCTGGGTTTTTGCTCTTACCCTATTTCAGGAGACCCCCATCAATTTGAACAGAAGTTTAATTACCGGCGTCCCATGTATCCCATCCTAAGGTACATGTGGGGAACAGATACCTATCGAGAGAGCATTAAGGTGAGAGAGTTTTTGGTGTAGCCACGCTGAGTTGTCTGAATTTTACTTCAGATAAGCCCCAGTGAGTTGTGGTTCAGTAGTTAAAATGGTTTTGTCTTGGGCTGGGACTTACAGGATTTGGCTGACTATGCCTCTAAGAATTTAGAAGCCATGAATCCCCCACTTTTCCTCCGTTTTCTTAACCTGCTAATGAACGACGCCATCTTCCTCCTGGATGAAGCCATACAGGTAAGAATAAGTAAAATATTTTTAGAACAGATTTAACTCACCCTATATCATCAGGTAATAATAAGTACATACTTTTTACCTTCAAATTATAATGGAGCAATCCATATGCCCATAGTACCACTTTGGACCCCCGAAATTTGTGGGTAGTAGTATACTACAACTCTTACGGAGATTGAATAGGTATTGTTCCATTAGAGACCAAGATCAATGGTCATTGAAGCCTCCTAAGCTAGGATGAAATTTTGGCAGAGTGGAAAAGAAAGGGTGAAGAAGTTAAACTAAGGTCCATTGGCAGGATTAATCAGGCCAGCAACACAGAAAGAAATCAGAGGACCTTGGGTTTGGTCAGTGACTCAACCATTTTCCATCCCAACCGGTTCATCAGTAACAGTGACTCGCTAAGGCAATGATTCTTATCTCCTTCCTGAAAGATTCTGATTTTTGCACACTACTTGAAAAACAGAATCTCTAGTTTGGGTTATTTTTTCATATAAACATTCCCCAATACTCTTCATCTATCCACAGCCTCCCAAATCTTTATAGTTGAAACATGAGATTCCCAAAGTATATATTTGGGTGCCTCTCAGCAGCTTCAGTACATCATATCCTTAATCATCCCTTAGGAGCTGCTTCTTGCTCCTATTAAAAACTTCCCTTATCTCTGACAAGTGAAAGATAGATAAGGCAGTGTCCCAAAGGGAAATGAGGCAAGGAAGTCACGAAGGTGGCCTATTGGATAGCCACAAGCTCTTCATATTGATTAGCAGTCCCCCAGTAACTTGTACTTAATTTGTGAGAAGAGTTCTTGCTTTTTTCATAATCCCATACTTCAAGATTTTAGATAGGTTTTCTTAGAAAACAAGAACACGTCCTGTAATAAATAGACCCCTCTAAGCAAGAGCTCTGTGATACAAAGAATGACACCAGATGGCATTGTCATAGGACTGCAAGAATGATGAGAAGTAGACAGTTTTTAATATTTATGCTTCTCCTTCCAGACATCTTGCATATTTGATAGAGCTTTGTTTTTTTATAGGCAGTTTTGGGTTTGGTTTTTTGTTTTTTGTGGGGTTGGTGTTTTGTTTTGGGTTTGTTGTTTTGGGGGGGATTTTTTTGTTTTGTTTTTTGTTGGGTTTTTGTGGGTTTTTGTTTTTTTGTTGGTTTTTTTGAGGGAAAGATTTGTCCCTTTTTTTTTTTTTCACTTCAGTCTGTTATTTTTGCCTAGGTTTCACACATGATACTATTTATCCTCCCTTTTAGATCACAGACTATAATAGTCATGTGGAACCTACCCATAACTCCACCCAGGCTAAAACAAATCTATATGGATTTTCAGCCCTATGTTGAGAAATAAAGGCTCGTGTTTCTTACATAGTCCCTGGTTTTCCTGACTTACTAAACTAGATTTTAAATAGAACTGCTTACATATCTTCTCTTCAACTGCACTTTCTTATCTGATACATTTCGCTTCTGGTTTCTGTAGTATTTGAGCAAGATAAAGATTCAACAGATTGAGAAAGACCGAGGTGAATGGGATAGTCTGACTCCAGAAGCCCGCCGAGAGAAGGAGGCTGGCCTACAGATGTTTGGACAGCTGGCACGTTTCCATAACATCATGTCCAATGAAACAATTGGTACCCTTGCCTTTCTGACATCAGGTAAGGACACAAAGCACTATGTCCCCAAAAAATCTAGTGGTCAAGATCTCCTTCATTTGAGGGATCAATCCAGCTGAAACTAAGAATTCAGGCTCTGGCAATAGTATCTCAGACACAATCTGACAGGGAAATGAATCCCCAGAAAAACTTCAAGAAAGATGATGCCCAGGGTGCCTAGGTACCTCGGTTGGTTAAGCATTCAACTCTTTATCACAGCTCGGGTCTTGATTTCAGGGTCATGAGTTCAAGCTCCACTTTGGGCTCCATATTGGGTATGGAACCTACTTTAAAAAAAGAAGAAGCAGCCCATTGTTGACAGGGGCATGTTCTCCCTCACACAGCTACCAGGAAGCTTACGTTGCTATAATTTTTCTTGAGAATAAATTAGCCATATAAATGTATCTGGGGGAATAAATAAATATATATATATATCTGGGGGAGTATGTGTGTATGTTAACCTAAGAAATATTCTTAAACTCTGGTTAAATGTGGTAAATCAAACAAAAATATTTATCTCCGCTCCCTCTAGAGCTAGTGTCCAAAAAAAAAAAAAAAAAAAAGCTAGTGTCCAATTCAGTAGCACTTGCCACATGTGGCTCTCAAGCATTTTAAATGTGACCGGTCTGAATTGAGCCATGCTAAAAGTATAAAATACATGCCTCAAGGGCAGCCCCAGTGGCGCAGCGGTTTGGCGCCGCCTGTGGCCCAGGGCGTGATCCTGGGGACCCTGGATCGAGTCCCGCGTCGGGCTCTCTGTATGATGCCTGCTTCTCCCTCTGCCTGTGTCTCTGCCTCTCTCTCTCCCTCTCTCTCTCTCTGTGTGTCTCTATGAATAAATAAATAAAATCTTTAAAGAAAAAAATTAAAAAAAAAATACATGCCTCAAGACTTAGTATTTTTTTAATGTAAAATATTTCATTAATAATTTTATATTGGGGCAGCCCGGGTGGCTCGGCGGTTTAGCGCCGCCTTCAGCCCAGGGCGTGATCCTGGAGACCCGGGATCAAGTCCCACGTTGGGTTCCCTGCATGGAGCCTGCTTCTCCCTCTGCCTGTGTCTCTGCCTCTCTCTCTCTCCCCTCTCTGTGTTTCTCATGAATGAATGAATGAATAGAGATCTTTAAAATAATAATAATGATAATAATTTTATATTGATAATATATGAAATGATTACCAAGGATCACCAGACATTTGAGGAAATCCTCCAACATGAAACACAGGTATCTGATGAAAACTTTATTTTTTTTTTAAGATTTTATTTATTTATTCATGAGAGACACAGGGGGGTAGGGAGAGGCAGAGACACAGGCAGAAGGATAAGCAGGCTCCGTGCAAGAAGCCTGATGTAGGACTCGATCCCGGACCCCTGGAATCATGCCCTGAGCCAGAGGCAGATGCTCAACTGCTGAGCCACCTAGGCATCCCCTGAAGAAAACTTTAAAAAAAATCTTTATAATCTCAGAGGAACAAGAGAAGGCATAGCATCCATAAGACAAGAACAAGAGGCAATAAGAAGTATTACTTAAAAAAAACAAGAAAGAGGTCTTGGATATTGAAAATATATAACTTAAGTAATTTCTATCTGCCAGTAAAAGAGTTAGAAGATCAAATTAAGGAGCTCTTGCATGAAAGTAGAACAGAAAGAAAAGAAATGGAAATTAGAATGGAAAGGGTAAAATAAAGGATCAATCCAGAAAGTCTCGAAAGAGAAAAATGGAGAAGAGGAAATTATCAAATAATATTAAAAATCCCCAAAGACTAAAAGCTTCCAAAAAGGGCCACAGTGGGCTGACCACATGGACTTTTTAAATTCTCACACTAAGGTGACATTGTGACATTTCAGGAAATCAAGGTAAGAGAAGATCCTAAAAGGTCCCAGAGAAAAGTCAGGTCATGTACAATATAAAATGTATAAAGTATAAAATGTCTTTGATTTTCGCAACAGTGGCATTGGAAACCAGAGCATGCGTCTCATGGAAAATAGTTTTTCAGCCCAGAAAACTATAGCCAGCCAAATGTGAGGACATTTTCAGGGGTGAAAGTATCAGATTTACTTCCAGTGTACCATTTCTTGAGAAGCTACAAAAAGCTATTCTCCATCAAAGTGAAAGGGTAAATCTACAGGAGGAAAGTGGAATCCCATAAGAGAGAGACAAAGAAAGTGTCCAGGATGGTGGTAAAAGGAGCTTGTGTGACCACCACGCAGTAGACTTCTAGAGCAAGGAGTCCAGATTGGAGTGACAGATGGGAGCTTCCAGAAGGAGCATTTCCAAAAAATACAGAACTGCTAGAAATTATCCTATCCAGAGTTTTACATTTCTGGTGGAGAGTTTAGAAAGATTTAGTGATTGGTACTCTGAAAATAAACAAAATTTTTAAAAGTTAGATTAAAACATATATATTACCGGGGTGTTTGGGTGGTTCAGTCAGTTGAGTGTCCATCCAGCTTTTGGTTTCAGCTCAGATCATGATCTCAGAGTCCTGGGATGGAGCCCCACTTTGGGCTCCATGCTCAGTGGGGAGTCTGCTTGAAGAGTTTCTGACTCTGCTCCTCCCCCTCCACTCGCACACACACCCCCAAATAGGTAAATCTTTTTTTTTTAAAGTATATAACTTTATATATGTAATCATTAGAACACTGTGGTTGTGCTGTGAATGATACTTATATAATCTTCATGACATAAACTAAATTATTTAACCAAAGATGTGGTTATATACTGGGACTCGTATTTGGGAGAGAAGGACGGGAAGTAAAAGCTAAACTCCTCAGTAGTGAAGCCAGTAGAGTGGCTAAAACTAAAAGATCAAGAACCAGTAGTATGAAGTAAGCCTCCTGATCATACTTTTTGGCTTATTAAAACCCAGCATGTGTGTGTGTGTTGTTGTTGTTGTTGTTTTTAAGATTTTATTTATTTATTCATGAGACACAGAGAGAGAGAGAGGCAGAGACACAGGCAGAGGGAAAAGCAGACTCCATGCAAGGGAGCCCGACGTGGGACTTGATCTGGGGTCTCCAGGATCACGCCCTGGGCTGAAGGCGGCACTAAACCACTGAACCACCCAGGCTGCCCAAACCCAGCGTGTGTTAATGTATTTTTTTAATTTTTGGAGTTTGAGTCCTGTGCCCTAGCAATTCCTTACGAACTCATTATAAGGAAATAATAAATCTAGAAAGTATGTACACAATGAAGTTAATAAGTGAAATGCTGGGGCACCTGCCTGACTCAGCCACTGGAGCATGCAACTCAGTCTCAGGATTGTGAGTTCAAGCCTCCTTGCAGGCTGTGGAGATTACTTAAAATCTTTTTTTTAAATAGATAGATATGAAATGTTTATAATAGAATGTCCAGCAGTAAAAATAACATCCAGCAATAAAGATAAATAAATAACTTCAGGGGCACCTGGGTGGCTCAGTGGGTTAAGTATCTGCCTTTGCTCAGGTCATGATACCTGGGTCCTGGGGTCAAGCTCTACATCGGGCTCCCTGCTTAATGGGGAGTCTGCTTCTCCCTTTGCCCCTCCCCCTGCTCATGCTTTCTTTCTCTCTCTTACTCTCTCTCAAAGAAATGAAATCTTTAATAAATAAATAACTTCAGATGCAGTCACAACATTGGAAAGTTATGTGGCCATTAAAAAGGGTGCAAATCACTGCTGTCCTTTAGAACTTTCTCTGATGGAAATGCTCTATAAATCTGGACTCATAATGTAGATACTAGCCACGTGTGGCTGTTGAACACTTGAGATGTGAGGTCACTGTGACTGAGGAACTGAATTTTTAAATTAATTTAAATAGATATGTGGGGCCAGCCAGTGGCTACCATGTTGGGCAACACAAGGACATATATTTACCAAAATGGTGAGATATTTATGGTACAGTTAATGAAAAAGTAAGTTACAGAATATGTATACATGATCATCATTTTGTTGTAAAAATGTGTATGTTTGTAAATATGGACAAAAGCTAGAAGGATGTGGAATGCCTGGGTGCTCAGTGGTTGAGCATCTATATCTGCCTTTGGCTCAGGTCATGATCCCAGAGTCTGTGTTGAGTATGGCGTTGGGCTCCCAGGAGGGAGCCTGCTTCTCCCTCTGCCTGTGTCTCTCGTGAATAAATAAATAAAATCTTTAAAAAAAAAAAAAAAAAGCTATAAGGATGTATTTGCAAAATGCTAACAGTGTTTATTTCTGGGTGGTAGTTCTATATTTTGTTTTTGCTCACCAATGTTTTCTAACATTCCTGCAATGAAAATGTATTACATAATTTTTAAATATTCCCCAGAGGTGTCCAAGTGAAACTCTTAAGACATAATAAGTAAAAGATGGCTTATGGATTGAGTTTTCACAGACTTCCTTTTTTTCTAGAGATCAAATCACTCTTTGTGCATCCTTTCCTGGCTGAGCGCATCATCTCCATGTTGAACTACTTTCTGCAGCACCTGGTTGGCCCCAAGATGGGGGCCTTAAAAGTCAAGGACTTCAGTGAATTTGACTTCAAGCCCCAGCAGCTCGTATCAGATATCTGCACAATCTACTTAAACCTTGGGTACCTGAGATTTAATTGGGCAGGCCAGAGGGCATGTTGATTTCTAATTTGGGGTTTTGATAATGGAATAACTGGTAATTATGTAGAAATAGAGGAGAAACGGTTTATTTCTGGTTGGTTGAAGGAATTTTAAAATTTGTAGTTTTAATGATAGTAAAATATGTAGTTTTCATAATGAAATTTTGTATGACCTACGGGAAGCTGTTTAGAATTTTCAACATTCTGCCTTTGTGTGAAGATAAACTTGACTACTAGTAACCAGTGTTTGGAGAAGCAGTATTCTTTTAAGGTGACAGGATACTTGATAGACTTCCTTCCTAAAAATTAGAAGAAACCTCTCTATATCAAAAGAACATTGATGGCATGTAAGTGATAGGGAATCTTGTTCCTCAACCCAGCTGTTGTCTCCCTCACTGACCTACCCTCTGATGTTCAGTGTCTTTCTGATGCTGACATTCCAGGGACGAGGAGAACTTCTGTGCCACGGTGCCCAAGGACGGACGTTCCTATTCCCCAACTCTCTTTGCACAGACAGTCCGAGTCCTGAAGAAAATAAATAAGCCCGGGAATATGATTGTGGCTTTCAGCAACTTGGCAGAGAGAATCAAGGTGAGGAGAAGGAGGAATCTGTTTATTAACATATTCAATAGAAATCACTGTGTTAACTAACTGTTCTGCTGGTTCTCCTATTTCAAGGGGTAAAAGGGTATTTATGGCCTTGAGAAGATATAAACAGGATTCTTCCTGGTCCATGAATAACTAGACCTACATTAAAAAAAAAAATGTTCTTATTTTAACTCTAGTTAGTTAACATACAGTGCTAGCTTCAGGTATGCAGTGTAGTAATTCAGGAATTCCATACATCACCGTGTCATATCACGTCATCACTACCATATCCTTATTCTCTTCTCGACATGAGGGAAGAACAGAAAATTGATTTAAGAAGCTTCTACTAGGGCAAGCCCAGGTGGCTCAGCGGTTTAGCACCTGCCTTTGGCCCAGGGTGTGATCCTGGGGACCTGGGATCGAGTCCCACATCGGGCTCCCTGCATGGAGCCTGCTTCTCCCTCTGCCTGTGCCTCTGCCCCTCTCTCTCTCTCTCTCTCTCTCTCTCTCTCTTTCTCTGTGTCTCATGAATAAACAAATAAAATCTTTAAAAAAAATAAAAATAAGCTTCTACTAGAAGAGAAGAGTGTATAGACTTTGTGGACAGTTTCTAGGAAAACCTCCATTTGTTATATCTATAGTTAGTAGTTGGCTTATATGGGAATAGCCCTACATTTTATAGATGAAAATACTCTCTTATATTCAGCCAGTCCTTTTGGTTGAAGTTTGACAGAGCTCCATTAGTTACGAAGAAGGAAAAATCATGGCACAGCCTGATAGAAAACCTTGCTTATTTAAAGAAAACCTTCCTTGTTGACATCCATGATTCCTTCATTGGACCACTTATTTATAGAGTTGGGCTCCATATTGCTTAGAGCCAGAGGGGTCCCCAAGGAACTAGAGTCATGAAAAGAACAAAATGTTGAAGCTACTTTTAAACTCCTCCTATACCTGTTTGTACTTAAAACCAGAAGCTGCTTTTCATACACTGACTGCATGAGTGATTCTGCAAATAGCCTTCCTACCACTATCTCCTTTTCAATGATGATATTTACAGTAGGACGGCTGCCAGAACCACCTTATATAGGATGTGTCTCTTTTTTTTTTTCTGTTAACACTTAAACCCATCTCTAGTCATGACTGCTAGCAGCTGGGCTAACCTGAAGCTTGGGAGTTGGGGTTGAATACTAAACTCACTTTTAAAATATCCTTCTTGGGGCAGCCCGGGTGACTCAGTGGTTTAGCGCCACCTTCGGCCCGGGGCGTGATCCTGGAGACCCAGGATCGGGTCCCGCGTCTGGCTCCCTGCATGGAGCCTGCTTTTCTCTCTGCCTGTGTCTCTGCCTCTCTCTCTCTCTCTCTCTCTCTCCCTGTGTCCCTCATGAATAAATAAATTAAATATTTTTTAATTAAAAAATAATAATAAAATATCCTTCTTTGCTTGTTTAGAAAATAAAGCTGAGAATTGTCTGTCCTTCTCTCTGTAAAGGGTTCTCAGTGACGCTTTAAGATCGTAGTCACTAAAAAATAAAATAAAATAAATATAATAAAATAAAATAATAAAATATAAAAAGATCGTAGTAACCGAGTATTTTGAATCCGCTGCTCTGTGAATTCACCTTAACAACTAGGTGTTTGTGCATAGTCTCTAGCAGACCTCCAGCAACAGGAGGAGGAAACTTATGCAGATGCCTGTGATGAGTTCCTGGATCCCATCATGAGCACACTCATGTCCGACCCTGTGGTGCTGCCATCCTCCAGAGTCACTGTGGATAGATCCACCATTGCCAGACATTTGCTCAGGTACGCTAGCCCTAAAGAGCAGCCTCAAGGGATCCCTGGGTGGCGCAGCGGTTTGGCGCCTGCCTTTGGCCCAGGCGTGATCCTTTAAACATCCAAAACAGGACAGTCTTGAGAAATGCTGGCTCCAGCCTTATCTCTTCCTTGAGGAAATAATTTCTATCAGCATATGTCATAAATTATGTCAACCTGAAGTAAAAGTTGACTTGAACTCGCTTTAATTGTATTTAAGTTGTAAAAATATAAATGACAAGTTTGTTTTGTTTGGTGTAAGTCAAGATTTATGCTATAGCCATCATATTATAGGTTAACCCAGCTTCTGCTGCTGCTGTTGTACTCAGCCATGGTGGCCATAAGTTTCACCCAACCTGCAAGAGGGACCTGCTGCATTAGATAGAAGTCAGGTACTGAGAAACTTTTTCCATTTAAAATTAAATTATATAAGTTGACCCAAATTTAAGGAAATACTGTTTTTTAAACATTGCAAAAGAGGATTTTTGACTTTGTGGTGTTTGATATTTAAGCATTCACTATATGCATAAATACTATAGTAGGTGGATGTCTTTTCCAAAGTGTCAGTGAAAATATCTATTTTATTGTGGCCTCAGGATATAGACAGAAAAGATATATAACCCCTTAAAGTATATTGTAAACCTTCAGAGAACCGTAATCTGCATTTACGTGTGTTGTGATTAGCTAACAAAATCAGGTGTCAATCTACAAGGTTTTATGCCCTAACACCTTCGACTATCTTGAGAGCCTGTCACTGGAACCACAAGTGGCTCTGTGTGCTGACATGAGTGTCCAGACTCTCTACCTGAGGAAAATCAAATCAAGTATGATCTGAACAGCAGTGTTGAAATAAAGGTTGTTAAGAAGCAGAGAGACCGAGTAGCTAAGTCATCTGCAGAAATCCCAGAAACCCCATGAATCACTCCTTTCTCGTCTCCTTCTCTCTAACCTCAGGTCAGCGCCTGACACAGATGTACAGGGCATCTGGCTTCCATCTTAGAGGGAGACACGCCTGCACTTCTAGCTTGGGCTTCGGGTGTTAGAACTTACAAAAATAACCCCTTTCCCTTTTCTCTCTTTGTCCCAGTGACCAAACCGACCCCTTTAACCGTAGTCCCCTCACCATGGACCAGATCCGGCCAAACACAGAACTAAAAGAAAAAATCCAACGATGGCTTGCAGAGAGGAAACAACAAAAGGAGCAACTTGAATAAATACTGTGAACCAAACAAACCAAAAACAACCAACCCCAGAGTGTAGATAAACAATTGTTTGTGGTTTCTCTCTCCTTGGTTTTATTCCTTTTCCTTTCTTTCTTTTCTTTTCTTTTCTTTTTTTTTTTAACTAAATTAGAGAACTGCTCTTGCTGAAATTATGACAATTTAGATTTATTCCTAAGAATTTTACAGTGTTCCTGGCTTGCAGGAAATTACACTGATTATAGCAGCACCAAGTTTAGAAATGATCATTCATTTGTACCCTTCATTCTCTCTTCTACTTTGCTTCCTTTTCCTACCTTAAGTTATATTAACTGCAACTACTAAAACCTCCTGCCACCCTACTGTTGCTCTGCCAAGAACTGCTCAGAGACCTTTGGTGAGCCTGGCTTTTAAGTATATGACGTCACATATTCTGGCGACCACTTACACCATCAGAAGGTCCTGTATCATTGAGGTATTTACTGGTCTTCATGACCCAGATGTCAGCCCTTTTCTTGTTACAGTTCTGCTGTTAACAGAATAACCTTTCACACAAAAGGAGATACCTTGATGTTTGAGTTGACTTTTGAATAGATGAGATTTTTAAAAAGGAATCTTAGGCAGTTTCTGTTGGTAGTTCTTAATTTTGTGTTACCTCGTAACTCAGAGATCCGATGGAAGATGAACACTCTCCCCTGGGGCTGTCATCACCACAAATAAGTTAGCCCCATAATATTTTTTGCAGGATTGGTAGAACAAATGTGAATTTTTGACACTTTATTTAGAAAATTCTGAGGTGAAAGAAAAAAGGAGGCTGTTAGACCCTCTTTATCTTATGGAAATCTGTTGCTACAAGGACAAGGTTGAGTGGAAAAGTTAGGGAACAAATATTGTAACCATGAAAGATGTCATTTTAAGACACTTAGCAACAGTATACTTCAGTATATATATACACACCACATGCATTTTTATATTGGTCTAGTGTCAACTGAGTACCACTTTATATTGTCTCTTCCGTGGTAAGATGTATGCAGTGTGTGGCCATGTTTATGGACACACTTAATCTAGAGAAAATTCTGAGACCATAATATGTATATAGTTAATGTTTGTTTGGGCTTGTGACCTAACTTCCAAGAGCTGCTTCTAACTCAGCCTTAGGTCATCAATTAACAAAGTAGGAATTTGAGCACAACCTTGTCTACAGCCGTTTTAAATATCCACACAGCTCCGTGTAGTTAGTAGGTGGATGGGCCCCACTTTTGCAAATTGAGCTTGTGCTCCCTGATACTCAGTTGCGGAGGGTAACATGCCAAGTGAGGCACATTCCCCTCTGGACCATGTCACTGTCCCTGTAAGCCTGAAGATACCATAAGTGACAAGAAAAGTGATAGCCAGAAACAGGGGTCACTTTCCTTTTTAACCATGGACTCTTCAAATCAGATGGTAGTTTTATGATATTCCAACACGATTTGCTTTACGCAGTCCTTAATGTGCTTTCAGTGTCATTACTTGGGAAAACCTCACGTCGGAGGGCATCCCTCATGAGGTGTAAAGTAGATGTTGCCTATTGCTGTGCTTAGAAATAAAAAAAGGAGTCCAGGACTCTTGGAAAAGCTAGAATGTAAGATATTAATTCAGTGTGCAAGTTGGGCCTTTAAGGCTTGGGTTAACAGGATTTGTTCCTTTTCTTCAAATGAGCTTCATTTCCTATTTATTATCCTCCTTTACTTCTCTGCAAATGAACTGTGTATAAAATAAGCTTCTGTCTACTTGCAGTTATCTTCCAAACCCAATGTAATAGGATGTTTTCGTTTTTTTTGTTTTGTTTTGTTTTTTTTTTTTAAGTGGGGGAAAGACCAGAGTTTTATAGGAGAAAATTGGAGGGAAAATGGGCACAAAACCTCAGAAGGCAGCTGTTTCCAGCAGCTTTCTAGTTAACAACCTCTATGCTGCCTCTTGTATCTGTGTCTGTATTCTACTTCTGTGGTCTTCAGATTGTAAGCTTTTTCTAGCAAGCTTTTATTTCTTTTTCTTGAAGTCTCTTTTCCTGAAACTTTTTATGAATGGCTACGGCACCATTAATGCTGCTGAGTATCTTTAAACTCATCAGAAAGGCAAGTGTATAGCTTAAGTTCACTGTTGGTAAGGAAACCAAGTGTCCTCTGTGCCTTTTTTTCTTTCCTTGAAGTAATTTAAGAACATCCCAAAAATGAGACTAAAAAATTATCATCTTGGTGAACACCATGGTGTGTATATGCGCTTGGAAGCTTAAAGAGATGTTTTGTTGTCTGGAACTCAGAAACAGCTCTAAATCTATTAGAGACTTTCTGATCTACCTAGTTTTATGTGTTGGCTTTACTGGAGTATGATAGGAAAATGAAGACTCTTTATCAGCTCTGGTACTGCTTACCAAGAGGGTAATAACTAAACTTGGAAAATTATTTAAGTAGGCTTTATCAAGCAATCTTGGTTTGTGTTTGTTTTTTTTTAATATAGTTTGTAATGGATATGTAAAAACAAACTTTAAAGGTTTTTTAATGGTGCAGGTGAAAGTGCCAGTTGCTGTTTGGTATCACAGTCTACGAAAGCTTCATTACTTTATTTGATGCTGGTTGCTAAGCAGCCATTGCCCAGAGCATAAGTCTACTGGGTGCCTTTACAAGCCAGAGAGGCTGATGCTGCACTGTTGATGTCATGTGAGGAAATAATGCACATGCCCTAACTGCTACACAGGAAAACCTAGACACAAAAAATAAACAAATAAATAAATAAAAAATAAAACAACGAAAAGGTTGGTTGAAATAAAATTTGATCAACCATAACTGTATTTTGAAACATTCCAGGAAGGTTACTTCTTGTCAAACTTGCCTGGGGGTGTTTGTTCAAAGCTTGTATTTAATAAATGAACACCTGACTTACAACCTTTGTTATCACTTCCTTCATTACAGTATGAAAAGCTAGTGGCAGTTTCAGAAATCCCTCTGAAAATTTAGGGGACTCTGACCTTTACTTCTCTAAGGTGACATCAAACATGGGTCACCCAGCTGAGCTAACCTCCCTTACCAGGCTTCTGGACCCTGGAGTTTCCCAGATGAGTCTTAGGACATGTTTTTTCCTAATCAGTTCACTTCTGGCTTCACTTTTCTTTATCTGGCCTAAACCCCAGGTCTTTCATTTTAATCATTATCGTGTTCCCTGTCTTACCCCTGCGCTGTAAGACCTCAGTCTAGATGGGCCCAGTCACTCCCCTCTATTCCAGTATCCAAGCTACCGACTACTGTTGGGAGAAAAATGACATAATCTTTAGAGTACTATGACCACAAATCCGTGGTTGCTAACAGTGCCCAACAACCCTTCTGTGTCCAGAAATTCAACACCAAACCAAACTTTAACATTTTTCCACCAATCTTTCCGACCCTCCCAGTTTGCGTTCACTGAAGATCTTGACTTCCTCTTAACTGGAAAGATAGAGACCTCAGAATTTTCACTTTCAAACTTCTCTCCCATCATCCCATCCATGAATCAGGCCCCACGGTTCCAAGGCTAATCCCCACCGTTTTCTTTCTTGTCTCTTCAGATAATCTTAGTAATCCCCCTTCTCTATCTTCAGTTTCTACCTTAAGTTCCAGTAGCCTTACTTGGTTTTATATGGGGGGAGAGGAAGGACAGAGGGAGAAGGAAGGAATCTTAAGTAGGCTCCACGCCCAGGTGGAGCCCAACTTGGGGCTAGATCTCACACCCTGGTATCATGACCTGAGCAGAAATCAAGAGTCTGAGGCCTAAGGACTGAGCCGCCCAGTGCCCCCCCTTACCTGGTTTTCTGACTCACATTCCTTATAGACATATGTACTCTGGCTTCTATCGTAATTTTCTGAAAATGCTCTAGCTAATATTTTCCATATTGGTAAATTACCTTTCCCAACCTTAATTTGACTTCTCTGGAATAGTAGGCAGCTGAATCACTCCTTCATTGAAATGATGCTCTTGGCTCCTGGATATCAACCCTAATTTTTCCTTCCACCTGACCATTCCATCAATCAGATCTGCTCATGCTTCTCCAGGATACATTACTTATGTTTCTTGCATCGAATGCCACTTCCTACATAAATCTTTTCTTCCACTCCTATTAAACTATAAAGTTTCGACCCTGTAGTACAGAGCTGTTGTGTTCTACATCACCTTAATCTCTAGCAATCTTCCCAGATCACCACCACCACTCCTCCTCCCATACTAAGGCCGCTTCTCCTGCTTACACTGCAACCTCTTCAGATCCCAACTCTGCCACTCACTAGCTGTGTGGCCGTTTACCAATCCCAGTCTTAAATGGGGGACGCTGCCTGACGCCACTCTACAGGCTTCCTTTAGATTCCAAAATGCCTGGAATACTGGAGACCCTCGGTAAATGTTTCGTTGCTCCCATCTGCATAGTTCCCTGCGACTCACTAGGTAATTAGGGGAACTGGACTCCCAGCCCCGATTCAAGATGCGGGGGGGCGGAGATGGGGATTAGGGAAAATCAGCTAAAGAAAAGCAAAGGACTGGCTCGGATGACAGGTGATGTGGCGCCTGCTCTGGCCATTACTTTCCGCGTTTGGCCGAGGACGCTGTCTGCCGTTATAAGACGACCGTCCTGGCCTAGGGAAGCCCTAGAGACGCCTTCCCCTCCTAACCTCCTCGCCGGCCGCACCTGGGACAAGGGCGCAGGTGGGCGCCACGGCCAGCACGGGAAGCTCACGGCGCATGCGCCCGCCGAAGCCCGCCGGCCTTCCGGGCCTCCGACGGCGGCTGCCCCAAGAAATGCCTGTGTCCCCGCCGAAGCCCGCCGCCCTCCGCGTGCTCCCCGGCCTCGCCTGTTCACACCCGCATTGTCCTCTGCGACGGAAGAAAACGATCGGGCCGGCCAGATTCCGGACAGATCGCAGAACGCCTAAATACCTTGGACCGGCGCGGAGAGAGGGAGCCCGCCCTTGGGAGCGGAACGGGGTCCTGCGGCGGGTCCTTCCGGGCGGTGACATTCAGCGGCCGTGCGGGGCGGCGGGACGTCCCTCTTGGAGCCATGGCCCAGTTCGTCCGTAACCTCGCCGAGAAGGCTCCGGCGCTGCTGAACGGTGAGCACGGCCGCGGCCCGGGGCGGGAGGCCTGAGAAGACGACGCGGGCGGTGGTTCCTCGAGGGCGGCGCGGGAGCCGGGGGGCGGGGGGAGGGGACGGCGGGGGCGGCGGGGGCCGGCCTGCGACTGTCCTCTAGCCTTCCGCCGCCTGTCCCGCAGCTTGGGTCCTCGGTGCGGCCTACGAAGGGAGGAAGGGGCGTGCGGGCAGGCTGGGGTCGCCCTCTCTGCCGCCATTTGCCCCCTTCGGCCTCGGGGGGCGGGGGTCCGGCGGCGGTGCGGCCTGCGGCGGGGCGACGGCAGGAGGGCACAGGCCCGCCGAGCGCCGTGGATCGTCTGCCTCTCAGACCGGCTACCTGGAAGGCTCCGTGACTGTCTGGGGATGGGTGTGCTGCCCTGGAGCGTGGGCTCTGCCCTCGTCTTGGCCGGGTTGTGAAGTTGCTGCTTTAATGGAAATGGTAGGCGGAATCGAGCTTTGTAGACCTGGGGTATCCCTGACTCCAACAGACCTAGGAAGGGAGCGTGTCCACAGCCGTCTTTATTATTCTGGCTTAATATTCATGGGCTTTTTCGTGAACGAAAGCCCAGCTGGCGGACCGCTGTACTTAAGACCAACCCTGAAGAGCCCCAGCCCTGAGTAGCAGCCTCTTCAGTCCAAAGTAGCGCGTTCGTCTGCTGGGTAGCAGGGTGTTCGTTTTACCCGCAAGGCGAGAAAGTAAAACCGGGGCGCGTTGTATTCTAGGAAGCGGTTGAAGCACAGATCTCTAGCTTTCGCTCACATTCGATCATGAAACGTGAATGGAAACAATTTTCCGAACACCTGTATTTTTTAACCCATTTTACTGTGATTAGTATCTTAATCATCTTTCTTTGCTCCTGTCAGCAGCCAAACAGTGAGTTATTGAAGGCCTGGTAATGCCAAATACAGTAATGCTGGAGTGTCTCCTACACAACTCCACAATCCACTAACTTAACACATTTTCCTGAAGCGCTTAAGTTTGCAGCGTATCACGGTACCTATTGTGATAAAGCTCTATAGTTGTATATAAATAAAAAAGAAGAAATTGTGGGCTTCATCCTTTGGACTTTGTGGATGATTCGAAGGAAAAAAAAATTGTTTCAGGTGGATCCCCCCTCCCCCAGCATGGTTTTCATATCTTTCAGGTGATGGGTTTGAAACTGATTTTTTTTTTTTTAAGATTTTATTTATTTATTCATGACAGACATAGAGACCGGGGAGAGGGAGAGGCAGAGACACAGGCAGAGAGAGAAGCAGGCCCCATGCAGGAAGCCCGACGTTGGGACTCCATCCCGGGACCCAAGGATCACACCCTAGGCCAAAGACAGCAGTGGCCCTGAAACTGATTTTAATAATAAAATTCAAAAAGAAAAATAATACAAAAAAATTTTATTAAAAAATAAATTCTTGTATCATTGTAATTAAAAGATAACAGTTGTTATTCTTCCAAAAGCACTCAGCTGGGGCCAGACTGTTAAATGCAGAAATGTATTTTGCTTTGTAACATAGTTCAGTATGTTATGTGTACTTCTAGTATCTGATAAAAATTGGGACACCTGGCTAGCTCAGTAAATGGAGCCCGCAACTCTCGATCTTGGGGTTGTGGGTTCAAGCCCCACGTTGGATAGAGATGAGTTAAAAATAAAATCTTTTTTAACAAGACTTTTTTTTTTTTAAGATTTTATTCATTTATTCATGAGAGACACAGAGAGAGAGGGAAAGACATAAAGGGAGAAGCAGACTCCTCACAGGGAGCCTGATAAGAGACTCGCTGGACCTGGGATCACACCCTGAACCAAAGGCAGCTGTTCAACCACTGAGCCACCCAGGCGTCCCTAAAAAGATTAAAAATAATAATAATAACCATAGAAGCACCTGACTAGCTCAGTCTATAGAACAAGATTCTTGATCTCTAGGTCGTGAGTTTGAGCCCCATGTTTGGCCTAGAGTTCTTTTTGTTTCTTTTTTATATAGAGCTTACTTTTAAAAAATTTCTTAATGTATCTGTTAATTCTCCTGGGAGCACAAGGAAGCTTACAGGAATAAGTAACTTCCCCAGGGAAGTCATGGAGTCCGATTTTTTTTTTTCTTTCCTATTTATTAAACTTGAGACTTTTTTTTTAAGATGTATTTATTTATTCATGAGAGAGGCAGAGACATAGGCTTAGAGAGAAGCAGGCTTCTTGCAGGGAGCCTGATGTGGGACTTGATCCCCGGACCCAGGATCATGTTCTGAGCCAAAGGCAGACGCTCAACCGCTGAGCCACCCAGGCATCCCCAAACTTGCGGCTTTATTTGGATTTTACCAGCTTTGCATTAATCTCTTTCTGTTCCAGAAGCCCATCCAGGTTCCATGTTGTACTGAGTTTTTAATCTTCATAGTTTCCTGTGAATTGTAACACTTTAATATCAGGGTTTTTTACTTCCCACAATCTTGACAGTTTTTAAGCTATCTATCTAGATACATACCTGTTGAGGTATCCTGTAAAGATGTTCTCCATTCTGTATTTGTCTGGTATTTTTCTCATGAGTAGTTTGGAGCTGTGGGTTTTGAGAAAGAATAACACAAAAGTGAAATGCCATAATCACCTATCAGGGTGTATGTGATACCCATTTAACATCACTGGTGAAATTAGCTTTCATCATTTGGTTATGGTTAATGTTGCTAGGTTTCTTACTGTAAGGTTACTGTTTTTCCTTTCCCATAATCTATTCTTCAGAAGCAAGTAACCAAGTCTAGTTCGTGGTGTGCATTGAGGGGGTAGGGAGCAGCTGCCAACAGCAGGGATTCCATCTCCTGTAGGAAGGAGTATTTACATATAATTAAATGGAATTCTATCAGAAAGATTTGTTCTTCCCAGTTGTTTATTTAGTGGTGTATTGTATGGATTCATGTACATTTGTTTCATACTTCCTACCTCCAGTAGTATGTTTTGTTCAAATTGTTGCAGCCGGCATCCCTGGGTGGCTCAGCGGTTTAGCGCCTGCCTTTGGCCCAGGGTGTGATCCTGGAGACCCGGGATCGAGTCCCACATCGGGCTCCCTGCATGGAGCCTGCTTCTCCCTCTGCCTGTGTCTCTGCCTTTCTCTCTCTCTGTGTCTCTCATGAATAAATAAATAAAATCTTAAAAAAAAAAAATTGTTGCAGCCTTGGCCATTGAAAACTCTTTCAGGTTGGCATCTCTGTCCTCTTGACCTACCCCCGTTCTTGTACTACAAAATCCTTCAGACTCAAGTTAAATTTTCCTTGCCCCAGCCTTAGAATCGACCATTTCTCCAAGGAGCCCTAGTTTCTTTTGTTGGACAATGGTATTTTGAAACTAATATCTAGGCACCAAATAAATTTCTTGCTACTAGATTGCTAGAATATCATTGCTTCTATGCCCTCTTTAAGGGTGTGTATGTAGTAACCCATGTGTATACATGCATATATATGGTGGTCTCTGTATCTGTCCATCTGTAAATATATTAAACTACATATGAGTTCATATGAATGTCTCCAACTCTAATCTAGTACAATGGGGTTATTCTTGCTTCTTTTCTTGCCTATTTGTCATTTTCCTCTCCTACAGTGACAAATCTGGCTCCCATCATCCACCATTTATTTACCTATTTTTTTTAAAGGATGAAATATATGTGTTTTGAAGATAATTTTAAAGACAGTTACACAAGACTTTGTACTCTGTGATAGTCCCATTTTACGGGCACTGTCAGTTCTATGTAGAACTGAGAGCCTTGTGTCTGCTCATGGCCCTAAGCACGAAGGGTGTTGCAGATAGTAATTCTCGGTAGTGAAATACCCAAATTCAGGAAGCTAATAATAGGAAAAGTACCAAGAGCCTTGGATAATCCATCTTTGAATAGTAATTTATGGATGTTCATGCAAGTGTGCTGTTTTTATCACGTTTGTCTTGTAACTTTCTTATAAAATGCCTTTTTCTTTCTGAAGTCACTACCATAATCTTACATCTATTCTGGTTATTAAGAATTTTTTGTTCTCTGAAATAGTAACTACCTTGAGGAATTTCAGCATAGTAATAGATTTGAGTTTGGGCTGCTCTGAACAATACATGTAGGTCTTATTTTTATTATTTGTGTTGTTTTGAAGGAGGAGCAGCTGGGCTTTTGTTAAAGAAAGATTTAATTCACATATTGATGAGGATACCAAAAATGGGCCCTAATTGGTATAATTCCATCTGGATTTGTAGCCAACATTGTGACAAGTTTTATTCTTAAGGATGCGTTCTCTGTAACTCCTTCCCTCCCTTTCTGCACTTCGTCTCTCCCAATTTTCTACTCCTCTACCAAGAAAATGGTTACATTGCTGCTGTTTTCTTGTCTCTGAATCCAGCTTCTAGTGACTTTACAGTTAGCTAGATTTGCCATTCATAAGTAACAGTACTAGCTGGCCACTAGTGAAGTCCTGGCATAATTGAATGTGCTTATAGCTTCCTGCCTGATTGAACTTCCCTGTGACACAGGTGTTCTGCATCTTTAAAAGCCTCTTGTTACCAGGGAGCAGCTTTGACTTTTCACACCGGGTGCACATTTGGTACAAGCAGTGAATGAATGTGATGCATGAATAAATATTTGTGTCCAACCCACACATCTGCTTCTTTCGGTCTCTAGTGAGTTCATCCTCGTTTTTTTGTTTTGTTTTGTTTTGTTTTCCAGCTGCTGTGACTTACTCGAAGCCTCGATTGGCCACATTTTGGCACTATGCCAGGGTTGAGCTGGTTCCTCCAACCCCTGCTGAGATCCCTACAGCTATTCAGAGCTTGAAAAAAATAGTCAAGAGTGCTCAAACTGGTAGCTTCAAACAGCTCACAGTTAAGGTAACTATGGCTAAATGAAAACGTATGTGCATAACAAAATGTCTTCCCTTGGGAGTTTTCTGATTGTTTTGATTAATATATGTATTTTCCAGTGAGGCTGAAACCTACATTATGAGAGATAATCTCTTTCTTGACTGCTGAGAAAGATATTTACCTTTCTAATTTTGTCATCTGGGTTGAAATAATTCAGCTATTTTATGTCTTCGTTTCCTATTAGTCTTATGACAAAGACACAAGCATTTTTACTGGGCAACTTTTTTTCCCTCTCCTATTTTGGTTAGTATACTAAAATAGGATGGCTTACTTTGCTGATTCTATACTTTTTTTCATCTGTAGGCCTGGAAATATTCCCAGTTTAGCCAAAAGATTTCTTGGACTATCAGGCGGCTAACACTCACATGAAAGATAAAAATATCAAAACCTAGCAAGCATATCATGTAATATGAAGGGCTATTGAATTGCATTAAGATAAAATCTAAAGACTATAAGAATTGGAACTTGGATTTTATGTTTGCTTGCCTGAGCCAAACACAGAATACAAAAAAACCTAAATAACTAAATTATTGCTGACTCTAGAATCTACATCCTAGAAAACAGTTTTTTCAGGAGACCTCTGGTATTTCTGGTCTAGTTTGAAGGGGAAAATTAAAATTCACATCCAGGTGCTAAAAGGAAAAGGCTCAGTGTTGTTGTGGAAAAATAATTTTTTTCAACTAGAGTTTCAAGATCTATAGCTGTGCTTGCATGCTATAACATTGCTTTTTGGAACCAGTCATGTGCTTTTTCTCTCAGGACAATAAAACATTGATCTGTGAAACTGAGTAATTACTGAATACTTAGAAAGAGCTAAACCAAATAATAAATGAATAAAGGAGGAGACAAAGCTCTTCATCTCTCAACAAATTCCCTTTGACCAGACAGAAATGTCTCTTCAGAGACTTACCTTCCTATAGCCATCCTTTCATACGAATGCCCTGTCTAAATGTGTCAGCTCTTTCCAGGATGTGGGTTGTTTTAGGGCTCATAAAGTGTCTCATAAACTAATAATGAAAGGGTTAAGTCAGTTCAGGTCTTTAAAGAATGCTTTGAAAGAATTTATAAGCTCTGGACTACTTACCTTACATAATTGAAAGTTCAAGTGTTCTCAGCAGTTGAACAAAGTTAACATCAGTAAATCTTGACTTTGGCTAAAACTGCTCTCTAAATGAATAGCATCCTTACATTTTCTGTTACTTAATCCTGGAAAAGAATACTTTTAAATATGTAAGGAAGAAATACACATTAAAATTTGTGCTGCTTTTTTCAGGAAGCTCTGCTGAATGGTTTGGTGGCCACCGAGGTGTGGATGTGGTTTTATGTCGGCGAGATCATAGGCAAGCGTGGCATCATTGGCTATAATGTTTGAAGACCAATCTTTAACATCTCTTTCTATGTGGCTTATAATTTGAGTGTTCTTGGACCATATGTGATCAGACTGGTATTTGAATAAAATAAGATAATGTATCAAAATCAGTGTTTTCTCTATCAGATACTACATGGAAGGATCACAGTTTCTCTTAATAATAAGATGGATTGTCTTTTTGCTTTAATACATTAATACAGCTCTCAGGGCATGTCTTTTGCATAGCCTAAAATCAGAAAGGATGAAGGATGTATGTGAATATACCAACCTGGGAAATACATTTATAAGAATAACATTCTAATTTGAAGATTTGAAATATATGATAAATTTATTTTTATTTCCAGAATAGTCAGAGGAAAGGTCTTGGGAGAACTAGGATTTGCTACAGTAGGAAAAATAGCAATACCACGTGCCAAAGTGATATGGTTAAATCATGTCTGTGATATAAAGAATAAAATTTCAGTGGTTTCTTTTTGCTAGAATCAGAGATAACACCTGCATTTATAAATGTTAAAGTACTTGGTGGTATTCTAAGTATGACATCTTTAACACCAGGACAGAGCTACTGAGAGCCACAACCTCCTTTTTAAATCTAATTTTGATGTGTGTTGTATTACTAATCTATTCAGTTTTATGGTTTTTAGAACCCATCTTTACAAAAATAAAATACCCTATGGATATTAAATAGTTATAAATTTAGTATCCTCCATGGTTCTGAAGCATACATTATACTCTGAAATAAATAGAAATGCTTGCTACTGGTCTGTCAAGCTGTTTTATTGAGGATACAGGAGAGACTTAATCATTCATTGGCTTTTGGGGGGTTTCACCATCTTTGAATGGCTTATTGGTATGTTTCTAAATCCATTATAACTCCTGCAGCCATCGTAATACATGCATTACAACCTGATAACCAGAAGCTAACTGCGTATTAGAAAAACATCATGGGGGATCCCTGGGTGGCGCAGCGGTTTAACGCCTGCCTTTGGCCCAGGGCGCGATCCTGGAGACCCGGGATCGAATCCCATGTCGGGCTCCCGGTGCATTGAGCCTGCTTCTCCCTCTCTCTGTGTCTCTGCCTCTCTCTCTCTCTCTCTCTCTCTCTCTCTGATGACTATCATAAATAAAAAAAAAATAAAAGAAAATAAAAAAAAAAAAAAAAGAAAAACATCATGGTTCACAGTACAGTATTAATCCTTTAATACTATTGAACATTTATCCAGTCTATCTCAAATTTATCCACTGCACTTAGAAAACTAAGCTTTAGCTTAGTCAAGGGTTTTCCTAAGTGATCAGCAGGAAAGTCTCCACAGAGGCTGCTGCTCTTCTGAAATTAAGTAATGCCTAACTTACCACTTCTTCCAGTAATCACAGGTGGTCAAAACTGAAACTACCTCTTCAAAAGGCATTCAGTAACTTAAAATACGCATGGTGAAAGACTGAAAGTTACTACAACAGTCATGGCGATCTTTAGGAGTTTCTCCATTTCACACAATGTATATTAAAATTAATAAATTCTAAGGTATGAGATCAGCTAGCACTAATAACCAACAAGGCATAGTTGATTCATGATGTAATTTTTTGGTAACCATCTGGTCACACACACCCAGAAAGTCCTCAAAATAAACATTTGCTACTCACTTCACTGCAACTTCCTTCTCTGCCATACAACACACCTATGTGTGGTGGCTAATAGTGCATGTACAGTATTTTCTTAAATATAGAAAATAGTTAAAATAGCGGTGGGCTCCTTGAAGTGGCAACTTTGCTAGCCAGTTACCTTTTGCCCTCCTGAACCCCAAAAGTCTTGTCTCCTAGTAAAGAACTGTTGAGGCTGGCTTTCACTGAATCTGTGTGCCAAGTGTCTGCCATTGACAACTTCAGCATACCTCAGATCTTCATTGTGAGCCTTCTGAATCCAGGCACTGTGGTGGAGACATGAATGTCCCCTTTTTCAGTGTTTGGTCTGGTGAGAGGTAATTTAAGCATGCAGTTACAACAATGTGAGAAGAACTAATGAGAGAAGTGGAAAGTCCGCTTGAAAGAGTCTAACCCAGACTTGAGAAGGGGACTCAAGGGAAGCTGTCACAGGAATCAATATCAAAAGTAAACTGGGGGGATCCCTGGGTGGCTCAGCGGTTTAGCGCTGCCTTCAGCCCAGGGTTTGATCCTGGAGACCCGGGATCAAGACCCATGTCAGGTTCCCTGCATGGAGCCTGCTGCTCCCTCTGCCTGTGTCTCTGCCTCTCTCTATGTCTCTCATGAATAAATAAGTAAAATATTAATAAAATAAATAAACCGGAAGACTAAGAGCCAAGAATGGGACATGGTACCCCGGTCAGGTACAACAGCCTGTGTAAAGGCTATTAAGTCAGAAAAAGTAAAGCACACTAGAGGTTGTGAAAGAACTTAACATGTGACTGAATCCCCAGGGGGTGGTAGTGTTATAAGACCAGGGAACAGGGACCAGATCTCGGAAGTGCCTTTAACACCGTACGAAGGATTGTACTGTCAAGACCAGTGAATAGGCAACCATGGAGGGATTTGACAAGGCACAATTTCTCCCCTTGATTTGTATGGTCTGACAGCAGCAGGCGATTTCAATTCCAGGTAACAGAAGCCAGGACAGAAACCCACGTGGGGTGCATATAAGAGCACAGGTGGCTCTGCACTTTTCTCAGTGTGTAGGAGCACAGACATTCTTAGTACAGGGCACCAGCAAAGAGGGGAGGTGACGGGCTGCTGAAGTTCAACCCAGTCATACATGTTTGTCCATACCTGTGGTCCAAAGGTAGGATTTCTTTTTCTTTTGTTTGTTCGTGTTTTTTTGTTTTTTTGTTTTTTTTTTTAAGATTTTATTTATTCATGGGAGACACGGAGAGAGGCAGAGACATAGGCAGAGAGAGAAGCAAGCCCCCTGTGGGGAGCCCAATGCAGGACTCCATCCTGGAACTCCGGGATCACACCCTGAGCCAAAGGCAGATGGATGCTCAACCACTGAGCCATCCAGGCGTCCCCAAAAGTAGAATTTCTAAGGAAACCACTATGTAAAAGTAAATTTTCCACATGAATGTCAGTAAATATCAGAGCCATTTTAGAAGGCTTTCATTTCAAGATCACATGGATGTGAAACTGTTTACACTTAATCCTTTGTTCTATACACCTCATGCTCTCCTTGTTTCTTCTACCCTGATTTCTGAGGATAGCTCAATGCACTTTACTTTCTTCACATCCTCAAAGCACTTGCACTATGTCATTTCACCCTCGACTTTTCCCTCAGGTCTGTGGCATAAATGATAGACCCATTTAATAGGTACTAAGCAGAAACATTAAATGATCCCATGAGTAATAAGTGGCATCCCAAACTGGGCCCAGATAGTGACCCCATGTCATAGTCTATGCCCTGACTTCATAGTTTATGCCTGACCGCCTCATAAACCTCCCTGTATTGTACTTTCACAGTTCCATTCTATAGTAATGTTCTATTTTGCCCTACTATCAAGCTACTTAAGCTTTATTGTCCCATCAGATATCATCCTACCTAAACTCATGTTAAGTGACATCTAACTTTGTGAGACTTAATATTTCCTAGTTAGTATACTTTTTATTTCTTCCAGAAATGAATTGGTATGGTTATCACTCAAGATAACCACAAAGCAGCTCCACCAGAGATCCCCTTAGCAGGGAACCCACACTGAACTGCTTACCCCACTACTATTAAAGTATTGACATGGAAGACCCTTGATGATCTGCCTGTAGCCTTGCCTTAATCTCATTCTGCTACCAGCCTTTGCTTCAGCCACACAATTTCCAACCAGTCCCCATAAAAGCCAATTTTAGATCTCATCACATTAGCCACTATTCCTGATGGTTGCAGTTCATTAGTCACCAAACATTTCATTTTTTTAATGTTTACTTTTTTTCAGTATTTTTTTTAACATTTTATTTATTCAGAGACACAGAGAGAGAGAGGCAGAGACACAGGCAGAGGGAGAAGGAGGCTCCATGCAGGGAGCCCGATGTGGGACTCGACCCCGGGGTCCCCGGGATCACGCCCTGAGCTGGAGGCGGCGCTAAACCCGCTGAGCCACCAGGGCTGCCCTTTTTTTCAAGATTTTGAGAGAATGTGCACATGTAAGCCAGGGAGGTGGGGAGCAAGGGGGGCAGAGGGAGACAGTTTTCAAGCAGACTCCCCGCTGAGTGCAGAGACCAACAGGACATAGGGCTCAGTCTCATGACCCCTGAGACCATGACTTGAGCCAAAACCAAGAGTTGGACTCTACCAACTGAGCCACCCAGACACCCCAGCTGTTCTTTATTTCTTGACAATCTTTTTCTCTTGGCTCGCTGTCACTCTGCAAAACTACTTACATGTTAATAATTGGCAATTTCAACATACACATGGATCAGTATTTTTCAAAGTATGGTCCCTGGACCACAGCAGCAGCAACATCACCAGGAAACTTAGAAATGAAAATCCTCAGAATCGGACCTAGAAATTCTGGGAGTAGGATCTAGCAATCTGTGGTTTCACTGGTTTTCCAGGTAATTCTGACACATGCTAAAGTTTGAAAACCATTGACAAATGATCCAACTAGCAAGCCTCTTGGTTCCTGTGAAAGTCCATTGATTAGGTCTTTGACCTTCCTTGGGCATTCATTCCCAAGTCATTACCAGTCTTTTCAGTCACTATAGTTTGAATTTCATGCATCCCTCTCTCTGATCACCTATTATCTTGCTAGGCCATTTCCTCTAATACATTAATTTTTTTAATATTTTATTTATTCATGAGAGACAGACAGAGAGAGGGGCAGAGACACAGGCAGAGGGAGAAGCAGGCTCCACGCAGGGAGCCCGACGTGGGACTCGATCCCGGGTCCCCAGGATCACGCCCTGAGCCGAAGGCAGCACTAAACCGCCAAGCCACCAGGGCTGCCCTAATACATTAATTTGGAGTCACTGTGACCATCAATAAATGGATGCTACCATCTTGTTCACCATTCTGACGTCCTCTTTTCCTTCCATTGTCAGTCACCACCACTCTTGTGAATATTTGCCAACAAGCCACATCCTTGGCTAGTCTGTGTGCTCTGCACTTGCACCCGTGTAGTGGAATGTAGCTGGAGAAAAGTAAGTTGGCCAGTCTCACTGCAATAATATAAATTCCTGATCGGAATCTTAACAGGGACACCTGGATGGTTCAGTTGGTTAAGCATCTGCCTTTGGCTCAGGTCATGATCCCGGAGTCCTGGGATGGAGCCCCGCATCACATTGCATCGCATTGCATTCGGTTCCCTGCTCAGCAGGGAGTCTGCTTCTCCTCCTTTTGCCTACCTCTCCCTCTCCCCTTGCTTGTGCTCTCTCCCTCTCTGAATAAATAAATAAAATCTTGAATAAATAAATAAAATCTTAAAAAAAAGAAAAACCTTAAGAAAGGGAGTGCCTGGGTGGCTCAGTTGGTTAAGCTTCTGTCCTCGTGCTCTCTCTCTCAAATAAAATCTTTAAAAGAATCCTTAAGAAAGCATTTAATACTACCTGACAAGCATACTTTATTTCTTTGACCCATGATTATTTCTGTCAACAGATGACCTTTCCTCCTACTTTATTAAGAAAGTTGAAGCAATTGGAGAATTTCCATTGACTCCCACAGCATCATCTACTCACTACTATCTGCACCCATGTATATATTTCCATCTTGCCTACTGAGTTGTTCATGCTCCTTTTTATGTTGTTTTTTGTTGTTTTAAGATTTTACTTTTAAGTAATTGCTATACCTCACATGGGGCTCAAACTCACAACTCCCAAGATGACAAATCATGCTCCGTGACTGAGCCAGCCCATCACTCCATTCATTCTCCTTTTTAAAACCATTCCCTCCATTCAATGTCTTTGTGCCATAATTTCTTTCCTTTCCTATGTCATTAATTTTCTTCCCTACTGTATTGTTCCTATGAGTGTATACACATGGTACTACCTAGTCTATCTGCTACTAAACCAGCTCCCTTTTGCAGCAAAACACCTCAAAAGAAACCAATATTGAGGGATCCCTGGGAGGCTCAGCGGTTTAATGCCTGCCTTCAGCCCACGGAGTGATCCTGGAGTCCTGGGATCAAATCCTACATCGGGCTCCCTGCCTGGAGCCTTCTCCCTCTGCCTATGTCTCTTCCTCTCTCTCTGTGTCTCTCATGAATAAATAAATAAAATCTTAAAAAAAAAAAAAAAAGAAACCAATATTGAGGGCACCTGGGTGATGGTCATCTAAGCATCCAACTCTTGGTTTCAGCTCAGGTTATGATCTCAGTGTTGTGGGATCAAGCCCCAAGCTGGGCTCCCCACTCAGTGCAGAGTCTGCTTAGGGTTCTCTCCCTCCCTCTCTGCCTCTTTCTTCTCTCTCTCCCAAATAAGTAAATAAAATCTTTAAAAATAAAAATAAATTATTTAATGTTTTAAAAGACTCCTCCTCTCCTTCTATCCCTCCCCTCTGCTCCCGTTGTCTCTCTCTCTCTCTCTCTCTCTCTCTCTCTGTCACAAATAAATAAATAAAATATGTTTTAAATGCAAGAGTCCATTCTCAATCCTCGTATTATTTGAACTTTTCAGCAGTATTTGACTCCCCTGAATATCTCTTCCTGCTTGATACATTTTATGATACACTTGACTTCCAGAGCTTTCCTGTGGCCTTCCTTCCTCCTTACTTTTTTTTTCCTTTTTTTTTCTTTTTTTTTTCCTGCTTCTTGGATTCCTGTTCTGGTTCCTTCTTTCTCTGTCTTCCTATCTTTGGAATATCAGAGATAAGGCTCAGTCTTTCCTCTATCTGTATTCATTCCATTGGTGATCTCATCCAGTCTTGTGGTTTTAAGTAACATCTATGCACTGATGACTCTGAAATTTATCTCTAGTTTCTACCTCTCCCTTGAACTCCAAACATATATGCAACTGCCCATTTGATACCTCCCCACAACCTTCACTCTAACAGACATCTCAGATTTAACAGGTCCAAAATTGAATTCTTGATTTTCTTCCCCACCCCCACCAGAAACCCATTCCACAGTTTTCTCCCTCTCGACTGTTGGCCAACTCCATCCTTCCAAGCTTGCCTGTCTGCAGTCTATTCTTCACACCGTCCAGAGCGATCCCATGAAAACATCAGTTGGACCAGGTCAGTCCTCTGCTCACAACTCTTCAGTGGCTTTCACCTTACTCAAATTCAGAGGTAAAATCCTTGCAGTGGACTGCAAGGCCCAACGAGATCTGGCTTTCTATTTTGTGTCTGGCCTCACTGTCCCGCACTCTTCCACTTTCTCCTGCTTCATGGATCGGTCTCCTTGCTCTACTTCAAACCTCCTGGCCTCAGCACCTGCTGGTCCCTAGGTTTGTAATGCTCCTCCCCAACATAGTGCCAGAGCTGGTCCCTCCCCTCATTAGGTGTTTTTATTGTGGGCTTCCCCAACCACACTAATCATAATTCCAAGAAACTTCTCTCCATAGACTTTTTTTCCTGCTTCCCCATCTCCAAATTCCCCAAAATCAACTTCTAATATATATTTGTTTGAGATTTTATTTACTTATGTGAGAAAGAGAGTGTGAGAGAGAGAGCATGAACAGAGGGAGAAGCAGATACCCCACTGAGCGGGAAGCCTGATATGGGGCTCCATCCAGGGACTCCTGGGATTCCAGGATCATGACCTGAGCCGAAGGCAGATGCTTAACCGACTGAGCCACCCAGGCACTCCAACTTCTAACATTCTGTATGATTTACTGATTTCTTATGTTTATTGCTTAATTATTTTACCTTACTAAAATAAATGTAAGGCCCCCAAAGGCAGAAATGTTTAAAAATCTGTTTTGTTCACTTACATAGTCCAAGTTCCAAGCACATAGAAGTCACTCAATACAGAGGTGATAAATAAACTGCCCTTTAATGATTCCATACCTTCATAAACAGCTGTTTCCTCTGCCTTCATCCTGGCTCTGTCTACCTGGCACATCCCTGTTTCACTTTGAAAAGTCTCTTCTTTTTTTTTTTTTTTTTTTTATTTATTTATGATAGTCACAGAGAGAGAGAGAGAGAGAGGCAGAGACACAGGCAGAGGGAGAAGCAGGCTCCATGCACCGGGAGCCCGATGTGGGATTCGATCCCGGGTCTCCAGGATCGCGCCCTGGGCCAAAGGCAGGCGCCAAACCGCTGCGCCACCCAGGGATCCCATGAAAAGTCTCTTCTGATTTTCTCAGACTGTTTCCTTTTGCCCTCCTGTTGGGCCTCTTCTAACACCTCTCATTGTACCCTAATGATACATTTACATTTGTTTATTTCCCTTACTGAACTGTAAGCTTTTTCAGGAAGGTACTCACCTTTGTAATCCTAGCCTATCACATTATCTATCTGGCTGGTATATAGTAGGTTTTCAAACAATGAAACAGCAAACTGTCCTTACTGTGTTTGGTACTAGGTTGATAAACAGCAGAGTCTGGTGGCAGTTTGCCACAGAGGGAGATGCAGGCCTGGGGGACTCATTTCCTGAAGGCCTGCAGGCTGAGACTGCTCCAGAGCTCATGCCAGCTGAGTCACTCCTGCATCTCAGCCTCTAACTCTGAAACAGAGATTGAGAGCCCTGATTAAAGGCCTTTCCTGGGCAAGGTGAGAGTGCAGGGCTGCCTTTGCATAAGGCCTAGGAGGGAGCAACGAGCTGGTGGGCAGCAGCAGATCTTTTAGAGGAGACCTAGCTTGAAATCTGAAAATCCCAGAAATCCCTTAGGAACTGACCGTCTTAACTCCCTCTTGGCTTTGCCAAGCCTGCATTTCGGGATTTATATCCTTAGTAGAACTGATAGAAGTACATCATATGCAGGCTTATTTATTTTTTAACATTTTATTTATTTGTTCATGAGAGACACAGAGAGAGAGGCAGAGATATAGGCAGAAGCAGACTCTCCACAGGGAGCCCGATGGGGTCTTGATCCCTGGATCCTGGAATCGCCCTGAGCCGAAGGCAGATGCTCAACCACTGAGCCACCTAGGCACCCCCATATGCAGATTTATAACCCCACACTTTTCCTCATTGGGCTTATACATGCAACCTATGCTATGGATGGAGTTTTTATAAGAATTATATGTTGAGCTGAGTGAAGTAAGTCAATCGGAGAAGGACAAACATTATATGTTCTCATTCATTTGGGGAATATAAATAATAGTGAAAGGGAATATAAGGGAAGGGAGAAGAAATGTGTGGGAAATATCAGAAAGGGAGACAGAACGTAAAGACTGCTAACTCTGGGAAACGAACTAGGGGTGGTGGAAGGGGAGAAGGGCGGGGGGTGGGAGTGAATGGGTGACGGGCACTGGGGGTTATTCTGTATGCTGGTAAATTGAACACCAATAAAAAATAAATTAAAAAAAAAAGAATTATATGTTGAATACTTACACAAAGTAAGACAGGTTATCTTCAGGGGCTCCAAGCTTCAATGCATTCCAGTGTTGTCAAATCCAAAAGCAATTAAAACACTGTTGTGCCGTTTTGAATTATAGCCTACTTGTTAAAATAGCTATTGTTGTCCCTAAGGACAGCCTGCATTTTTACCTTGATGTCATCTCATTCTGGGTCTCAAGGGGGTAGGGAACTTAATGGAACAAGTGAATAAATATAGTTCTGAGATAACAGTGAATTCTAAGGTGATGATAGGCAATTAGTTACCAATTTTAGTGACCTTCAGGTGGGTGGAGGAATGGAATGAAAGCCATGTAAGCCCAGGATTGGTTAAGCAAACAAACAAGTGATATCAGCCAAATAAATATTAAGTCAGCAGTGATGTTTTGATCATGACTGCTTTACCTTGGATCCTGTTAGGGTTTTGTCTGCCTTGAATATACTAGTAGAAAGAAGTATGCTTTTTTTTTTTTTTAAGATTTATTTATTTATTCATGAGAGACACACAGAGAGAGACAGCCCGAGACACGGGCAGAAGGAGAAGCAGGATCCTTGCAGGGAGCCTGATGCGGGACTCAATTCCAGATCCCAGGATCACGCCCTGAGCCGAAGGCAGACACTCAACTGTTGAGCCACCCAGGTGCCCCGGAAAGAAGTATGCTTTATTATGTGATACCCGTGTTACTATGACATGGGGGGAAACTATTTCCCACCTCACCCCAAGGCTCCAAATTTTACCCCCCACTGCACTGAGACTAAATACTGAAGCCAAATGGCCCTTGATTTGGAACCCTTGACTTTGTTTGCTCTACCATCACCGTCTGACTCTTCATCCCAAAAGAAAGCTGCCTGTAAAGACTCAATAATAAGCTCACAGAGTTATCAGTGCACAGAACACAAATCAGCGACAAAACCCATCTCTTATCTCTCTTAAGATGGTATCTATAGCTGCATGTTTTCCTTATTTGTCCATCTCTACTTTAGCAAAGACCTCTTGCAGGTTAACAGAAGCCACCCGTCTTAGATTTGAAACAAAATGTTACTCTCCTCACTTTGCAGGGCAAGATGAGATGAAGTGGAACCATTTGCCTGAGGTGAGTGAGTCAGGAGCAGAGAGGACTGGAATGCAGGACTTGATTCCTGGTTTCCTAACCCTAACCACATCCTCCCTACGCTGGAATATTTAAGTTGCTTATTGCACCGTGAGGGGCAGTGGTGGGGAAGGGGATGGTTTGCTTTTTATGTTTTTATTCAGAAACTTACTGACATCTGAATTGTAACCCACATGTGAGACACTCCAGTTAAACTCTAGCAGGAGTAGATGATAATTCCTAGTGTATAATTTGCATCAGAGCCCCAGACATGACAATATTTCCTGGGTTGTCAGCAGTGGAGTTGGCTAGGTGTGAATAGGGCTCAAAATAAAGAGAATAAGACTAGAGAGAGGCTAAAACCTAATCCTAAGCATCTTAAAAGTTAAATTAACCAGTGATCATCATTAATTATGCAGCCTCTATCCATAATGGTTCAAAATAATGGTTCTTAGTTTTTAAACTTGAAATCAGAAGCTCACATGACTTCACATATGAAAGACATTAATAAATGTAGCTTTTAGGGGTGCCTGGGTGGCTCAGTCAGTTGAGCTTCCGACTCTTGAAATTGAGACTCACGTAGGGCTCCGTGCTTAGTGAGGACTCAGCTTGAAATTTCCCCCCTCCCCAACTTGCAGGTGTGCAAGTATAGTGCACTCTCTCTTTCAAATAAATCTTTTTTAAAAATTAGGGCACCTGGGTGGCTCAGTAAGTTAAGCATCTGCCTTTGGCTCAGATCATGATCCCAGGGTCCTGGGATCAAGCTCCACATCAGGCTTCTTGCTCAGTTAGGAGCTTGCTTGTCCCTCCAACCTGAGGCCCCTACATGTAGCTTTTAATTCAGGCTTACATTTTGCATTAGAGATTATAAGATCTTTACCTTGTGCAATGATGGTTATATTCTCATGGGTTTTGGGGATTTGGGTTTTTTTACTTTAGTTATCTACCAAAAGAGTCTGGGAATAAACAACTAAACACAATGCATGCATTGTAATGAGATTCAAAAACATGTCAAAGCAACCTTACCCAACTGACCTTGAGAAAGATAACCTTTGGGAAATCTTCCAGGCCAGTCATGATTGCTGGAGAGACAATAACCAAATGCTCATTGACTCAAAGGACTTCTTCAACTGACAAGAAAATCAAGTCTTTCACTACTCACATCTTCACTTGTGGAAATTCATCTCAGAATTCAGGAACTGGTAGCATCTAGCTCCTCTGAGAATATTCTTCAATCAACAAGTTGTCCACCTAGCTAAAGGACAGCTTCCTGGAATTAAGACTGCAGAACCTAGGTTATAATTAACTCAGACTTCCTCCTCCTTTTGTACCTTGGCCATGACCTTAATCCTCACCTAGATTTTCCATCCCATCTACAGATAAAAATTTGTTCTAAATTAAATCAACTGAACTCTAGTCTTGTTAGCCTAAGATAAGTTAGCATTGGTGGCTGAAAGGAATCCTAAACCATTTTTAGACCATTTAGACTTTAAGCATGACTCAAAAGAATGCTAGACATCTCAGTGAGGGTATATTACTTTTTTTTCCCCCTCTAGCAAAAGAGAAAGAAAAGAAGAAAAGAAAAGAAAGAAAAGAAAAGAAAGAAAGAAGAAAGAAAGAAAGAAAGAAGAAAGAAAGAAAGAAAGAAGAAAGAAAGAAAGAAAGAAAGAAAGAAAGAAAGAAAGAAAGAAAGAAAGAAAGAAAGAAAGAAAATCACTTGGTAATGTTAGGTCTAGGGAATTTTTTCAAAGTAACTTGGAGGCAAACAGTGTCTCCAATTCTAGGAACTGCAGCACTGACAATACATAGAATGAAAAGGGGTGATAAAGTGGGAGGGGCTTTGGAATTTAGCAGGTTTCACCTGCATGGATTTCAACTCATATTTAAGTAATAATCATCAGGTCCATTGCTACTTATCTACAGAGCAAAGCCCTATCCTACATGATCTCCTTGGTTCTTACAACTTTGCAAGAGATAATGTTTACAGAACAGAGAATAGAATCAAGTGTTTTGCAGGTATGAAAGGTAAGATTCAAAAAACTTGTCACGAAGCTTCACACACATGCAAGCCTTCCAGAAAAGAGCTATATCTTAGCTACTACGTCAAGGAGAAAGTAGAAACTGTCCAGCATGGACACCTTCAATTTCTTATTCTTCACCTCAAACTGATCTGCTTCTAACTGTCCACTTCCTTCCTTTCTCTTGTCCTAGAAGGAAACATTTAGGACATTCTTTCTATCTTTTTTTTTTTTAAGATTTTATTTATTTATTCACGAGCAAGAGAGAGAGAGAGGGGCAGGGACACAGGCAGAGGGAGAAGCAGGCTCCATGCAGGGAGCCCGACATGGGACTCAATTCGGGGTCTCCAGGATCACACCCGGGCTGCCCACCGACTATCTTTTTATATTTGCTCTTGATTCTCTTCCTTTCTATTCTTCAGAGATCTCTCCCTATCCATTCCCCATTTTTTAAAAAAGATTTTATTTATTCATAAGAGACATCCTCCCAGATCCCAGGATCAGACTTGAGCCAAAGGCAGATGCTCAACCACTGAGCCACCCAGGCGTCCCAAGAAGGACGTTTTAAACAGGGAATAACAGGGACATCTGAGTGGCTCGGTGGTTTAGTGCCTGCCTTCGGCCCAGGGCGTGGTCTTGGAGTCCGGGGATTGAGTAGCACATCGGGCTCCCTGCATGGAGCCTGCTTCTCCCTCTGCCTGTGACTCTGCCTCTCTCTCTGTGTGTCTCTCATGAATGAATGAATGAATGAATGAATGAATGAAACCAGGGAATAACATACACCAAAATACGGCTATACAAAAAAATTCAAGCTCAATAAGGCAAGGACGCAAGGAATCTGAGGTGTGTTTGGAGGTAAGACATGAGGGAAATTTGGACCAAATAATGAAGGATCTTGAAGATGATAGGGAATTATTAAAATATTTTAAGTATTTGTTAAAATATGTTTTAATTTTCAGGTTAGGAAGTTCAGCCTTTGTAGCACAGGATGATTAGATTGGGAACTATTGCAGGAATCCTGAAGAAAAATGAGCAATTGTTATTGCATGGTGGTGCCATTAGAAGAGGTGATACAGGGGTACTTGTGTGGCTCAGTGGTTGAGTGTCTGCCTTCAGCTCAGGGTGTCTGCCTTCCCAGGACCCTGGGATCAAGTCACACATTGGACTCCACACAGGAAGCCTGCTTCTCCCTCTGCCTATGTCTCTGCCTCTCTCTCTGCATGTCTTTCAGGCATAAATAAATAAAATCTTGAAAAAAAAAAGGGTGATACAGAGAGAAGCAGACTGCAGTGTAAAGAGGAATTCAGTTTAAGGACACAGTAGTGAAAATGTATCTAAAATTAAAAAATTAAACTAACATTACACTGTATGTTAAGTGGAATTTAAATAAAAACTTAAAAATAAATAAATAAATAAAAATTAAAAGTGAGTAGTGCTGGAGATGTAAATTTGGAAGTCACAGACATGGCTGGGCATCTGGGGACTTGAGTATGAGGTGAGGTTGCTTGGGAAGAGTGGGTGAGTTCCATGGGGAAAAGCAGGCATTTTTCCATTGTTTATTACTATTTCCCAAGCACCCAGAACTGTACCTGGAATTTATTTATTTACTTTTTTAAAAAAATTATAAAGATTTTATTTATTTATTAATGACAGACACACAGAGAGAAACAGAGAACGACAGAGACACAGGCAGAGGGAAAAGCAGGCTCCATGCGGGGAGCCTGATGTGGGATTCGAACCCGGGTCTCCAGGATCATGCCCTGGGCCAAAGGCAGTGCCAAACCACTGAGCCACCCAGGCTGCCCTGTACCTGGAATTTAATAAGCAAGCAATAATTTGTTTGTTTTTAAGTATAGTTGACACACAATGTGACATAGTTTCAGGTGGATTCAGTAAGTATTTAAATAAATGAATGAAATACTGAAAAGAAAAGAGGGCTAAGAACATAACTGAGAGGGCCGCCTGGGTGGCTCTGTTGGTTAAGTGTCTGCCCTTGGCTCAGGTCATGATCCCTGAGTCCCAGGATTGAGTCCTGTATAGGGCTCTCTGTTCAGTGGGGAGCTTGCTTCTCCCTCTGCCCCTCCCCCATTTGTGCTTGCTCACTTGCTCTCTCTGTCAAATAAAAAAATTAAAATAAAAACTTAAAAAAAAGAAAACAACATAACTTTGAGAAACACCCACACTGAAGATGGATACGTGAAAAGAAGCCAGTGCAGGGGTTTGAGATAGAAAGTCTAGAGAAGTGAGGGGAAGGCAGGAAGGAAGGAGTGGGGGGTCAGGTACCAAGGCGGGAGAACTTCCAGAAGTTCAACAATACTGCAAAAAGACCAAGAACTACATAACAAAAAGATCTCCATTTGTTTTAGCAAACTGAAAGTCACTGGGGTTGTTTGTGTCAGCAGTTTCAATGAGGGTAGAAGGCAGATGACAGTGGTTTGAAGCACCTAGGGAAGATGGTACGGAACTGGAGGCTGTGAGTATAGATATTCTTTTCAGAAAGTTGGCTGCACTGTCATTAGATAATTTTTCTCATTTATTTTTTTTAAGATTTTATTTATTATGAGAAACACAGAGACCGAGGTAGAGACATAGGCAGAGGGAGAAGCAGGCTCCCTGAGGGGAGCCTGATGCAGGACTCAATCCCAGGACCGCAGGATCACGCCTTGAGCCAAAGACAGATGCTCAACCACTGAGCCACCCACGCGTCCCTCATTTATTTATTTTCTGACCTAGGCAGCCCTTGTAATCCGTCACTCTATAATGAATGTGTATGTGTGTGTGTGTATCTCCATATATATATATCCATCCAATTCACTTATTCATTTACTTATCCATTCATCCTCACTTCTTCTCTTTCTCTCAAGCCCTACACTATTTTTTATTTTTATTTATTTAATATTTTATTTATTTATTCATGAGAGACACAGATAGAGAAAAAGAGGCAGAGACACAGACAGAGGAGAAACAGGCTCCATGCAGGAAGCCCGACGTGGGACTCGATTCCGGGTCTCCAAGATCATGCCCTGGGCTGAAGGCAGACACCAAACTGCTGAGCCACCCAGGGATCCCCCCTACACTATTTTTTAGAATATTTTATTTATTTTTTCATGAGAGACACACAGAGAGGCAGAGACACAGGCAGAGGGAGAAGCAGGCTCTATGCAGGGAGCCTGATGTGGGACTCGATCCCAGGACTCCAGGATCACACCCTGAGCCAAAGGCAGATGCTCAACCACTGAGCCACCCAGGGGTCCCTCAAGCCCTACACTTAATACATCAGCAAATTCTCACTCGATCTCCATAATATATCCTGAATCTGACCATTTCTCATCATGCCCACACTACCAATCAAGGCCAAGATCCTATCATCTTGTCACCTGGACCACTGAAATAACTTCCAACAGATTTCCCTGCTTCAACCCTTGCTTCCCTCTTATCTATTCTCTTTTTTTTTTTTTTTAAGATTTTCTTTGTAAGTAACTTCAACACCCAATATGGAGTTTGAACTCACAACCCCAACAAGAGTCACATGCCCCATGGACTGAGCCAGCCAGGTGCTCCTCCCTCTTGTGTATTCTTCTACCACAGTCAGAGCCATCCTTCCAAATTCTTTTTTTTTTTTCATCCTTCCAAATTCTGAGTCATATTTTGTCAATCTTCTCTTTAGAAACCCCTCCAATGATCCGTCATCTCATTTCAAGTCCCTGTATAATCTGAAAATCCCCCCCTTTCCTTGGCTTCCCTCATGTCCAACACCCATACCCTTCAGCCACCTTTATATCAGCCACACTGGCCCCCTCATTGCTCCCTGAACACTCGCCACCACAGGCTGTTAACACTTGAGATTGGTATCTAACCACTCTTTCCTCAGACATCATCAGTTCTTCAGCACTCTGTTCAAATATCCAAAGGTCTTGGGGCCCTTGGGTGGCTCAGTGGTTGAGCATCTGCCTTTGGCTCAGGTCTTGATCCCGGGGTCCTGGGATCAAGTCCCACCTTAGGCTCCCAGCTCAACGGGGAGCCTGCTTCTCCCTCTGCCTATGTCTCTGCCTCTCTGTGTGTCTCTCATGAATAAATAAATAAAATCTTTAAAAAATAGGGAAGCCTGGGTGGCTTAGTGGTTGAGCCCCTGCCTTTGACCCAGCGCATGATCCTGGACTCACGGGATCAAGTCCCACATCAGGCTCCCTGCATGGAGCCTGCTTCTCCCTCTGCCTATGTCTCTGCCTCTCTCTCTCTCTATCTCTCATAAATAAATAAAATCTTTTTAAAAATATATATATCCAAAGGGCTTCCCTGGCCATCTTTATAAATGATCACACCTCGGTCTCTCCCAGCTCTATCTTCTCTTTGTCCTGCTCAATGGCACTTGTCACCAACAGACCTATTCTAGTAATTTATTTATTGTCTGTTTCCCTTCACTAGGCTGTGAACACCTACAAAGTACGCCTTTTGAGAGCACCTCCTCTGGAAAAGCGGAAAGAAAGATAACCAAGAAAATTATCCCTGCCCTTGAGGAACCCACACTTCAGTGAGTCATATCACCTAACAAGTAATTAGAATGGAAATGCTCAAAGCAGTTGGATCCAAGAGTCTGAGGCCCCAGGGAACAGTGCGGTTTGGGGCAGTCTTCAGCCTGGGTAGTAGTTAAAACCATGAGTTCATTCAAAGAGAATGTAAGAAATGAAAAATGCTCAGGAGACACCGGTGTTTAAGGGGTGAAGGTCAGAGAAAGGAGGCCAAGAAGGAACAGTAATAATCAACGACGTGCGGAAGAGCTGGAAGAGTGAGCCACTGACGTCATCGCTACTAGAGCCTGTATGGAATACTACTAATAGTCAAGCAAGGATCATTCCTCATAATTCGCTAGTGTCACCTACTGTTCTGAGCCTGTTTCATATATTCATACATTAAACCCGGGGAGTGAGGCACCAGTATGGCCCTACCTTACACAGAAAACTCTGTGAAATTCACCTACCCAAGTGCACACATCTACTAAAAAATAAAGATTAGAACCCAAGCAGCCCCCCCCTTTTAAAAGATTTTATTTAAAAAAAATAAAAAATAAAAGATTTTATTTATTTATTCATCACACACACACACACACACACACACACACACACACACACAGAGGTAGAGACACAGAGGGAGAAGCAGGCTCCCTGTAGGAAGCTTCATGCGGGACTTGATCCCAGGACCCTGGGATCATGACTTGAGCCAAAGGCAGATGCTCAACCACTGAGTCACCCAAGTCTCAAGCAGCCCTCTTAACCACTATGTTGTTATCCATCATTCTATACTATGCTACCTCTCTATTTTTTCCGTGTTTTATTGAGTACCTACTAAGGGTCAGGATGTAGAATAGTAAGGTGGATAAGGTCCCTCTCTTCCTGGAGCTCATATCCTTGAGGGGGAGACTGACCCTGAACAAATCAGCTGATGCATGATAGACAATGCACCTTGGGGTGCCTACCTGGCTCAGTCGGTGGAGCACATGACTCTCAATCTCAGAGTCATGAGTTCAAGGCCCAAGTTGGGCATGGCGCCTACTTAAAAACAAACAAACAAACAAAAAAACAGGGGCGCCTGGGTAGCTCAATGGTTGAGCATCTGCCTTTGGCTCAGGGCGTGATCCCAGGGTCCTGGGACCGATCCTCTCATCAGGCTCCCTGCAGGGAGCCTGCTTCTCTATCTGCCTATGTCTCTGCCTCTCTCTCTCTGTATCTCTCATGAATAAAAAAATAAAATCTTAAAAAATAAAATAAAATTACATAACTAAAAATCAAAGCAGACAATAAGTGCCATGAAGAAAAATGAAGTAGGGTAGGGTTTCATGAATGGTACCTGGTTGCCTCTCTGAGGAGGTGACACAGAAGTAAAAATCTGAAGGAAGTGAGAGAGTGAGCCAAGAGGATATCTGGGGGAAGAACATTCCAGGCAGAGGGAACAGCAAGTGCAAAAGCCTTAAGGTGTGAGTGTGCCCCGGTGTGTTCCAGGAACTGCAAGGAGGTCATTGCAGTGGAAGGACAGTGAGTTACAGAGAGAAAGGTGATAAGGTCAGAAAGATACAGAAAGGTTTCCAGGATATATTGCTAAGTGAATAAGATGAAGGGATCAGGCATATTAGCTTGTATGTTATCACATTGAGTAAAGAAATGTGTGTGTATCCATATGTAAAGATATATACATTATATATGTATATGTATAATATATATGTACATATTATATATATAATATGTACATATATCTGTGCTTCTGTATATTCTGAAATATTAGACAACAAACTTAACAGTGATTACCTTTTAAAGGAGGGGACATTCAGATTTTTAATTTTATGTTGTTCCATACTACTTGAAAATTTTCACCTTACATACATTACTTTTACTTATTTATTTTTAAAGATTTTATTTATTTGAGAGAGAGCACAAGCAGGGGGGAGAGGGAGAAGCAGACTCCCTACTGAGCAGGGAGACCGATGTAGGGCTCGATTCCAGGACCCCGGGTTCATGACCTGAGCTGAAGGCAGATGCTTAACTGACTGAGCCACCCAAGGCACCCCCATACATTATTTTTCTAATAATCAAAAAGTAGCTTAAAAAACAACCACCAGGACAAAAAACACCTCTTCACCAGCTGGGCTCTGCTAAAGTCTTTCTCTTTCCCTTTTCAGCCAAGCCCCTCTGGAGAGTGGCCTCCACTTGCTTCTCCTTGTCCTTTTCATTTCCTCCTTGACCCAATACAATCTGACCTCACACTTAACCTTTGCCCCCCACTACTGCTCTTGCAGGGATCGCCTGTGACTTCCCTAGGACTACCAGGGACACTCTGCAGTCCTTTTGCTCTCAGCTGTGTTGGACATTTTTTACAGCTCTTCTGTTTCAAAGGCTTTCTCCTTTGGCTTCCCTCCTGCCCGTTTTGGTCACGGAGCCTTCTTCCTCCGCTTGCTTTCATTGGCTACTTTTTATCAGCCCATCCAATAGACCTGGGTTTCTTTGGGTTCTACCCCCCTCCCTTTTTTAAGATTTATTTATTTATTCATGAGAGCCACAGACTGAGAGGGAGAGGCAGAGACATAGGCAGAGGGAGAAGCAGGTTCCTCGCAGGGAGCCCGATTCGGGACTCGGATCCCAGGACCTAAACCAAAGGCAGACGCTCAACCACTGAGCCACCCAGGTACCCCCAGGCCCAAGCTTTCAGTGGCCCTTTCTGATCTTCCAAGTCCTAGATCTAGATTTTCAGCCTGTTCTTGAGCTTCCAGGCTGATATATCCAGCTGCCTATTAAACAGCTCCACCTGCAGCTCTCCCAGGCATCTCAAATTTGGCTGTTCCAAAACCAAGCTCATCATCTCTGAACAAAATCATCTTTCTCCTGTTGTTCTTATCTTAGTTGGCAGTGTCAGCATCTGCTTGATTGACCCTAGCCAGCAACCTGAGGAAAGCCCCTCTTCTTCACCCTCCATATCTAAATGGACACTAAAAGTCCTTCTATCTGCTAAATATCTTTGGAATCTGTCCTTATTCCTACATCTCCACTGCCCCTGCACCCATACCTGGACTACTGCATGTGGCTATATGAGTCTGAAGTCCTGGGAAGGGGCACCTGGGTGGGTCAGTAGTTGAGCGTCTGCCTTTGGCTCAGGTTGTGATCCCAGGGTCCTGGGACTGAGTCCTGCATTGGGCTCCCCGCAGGGAGCCTGCTTCTCCCTCTGCCTATGTCTCTGCCTTTCTCTATGTCTTGAATAAATGAATGGATGAATGAATGAATGAATATTTAAAAAAAAATAAAAAATAAAGTCCTGGGAAGGAGCACCTGGGTGGCTCAGCTGGTTGGGCTTCCAACTCTTTTTTTTTTTTAAGATTTTATTTATTTATTCACGAGAGACACAGAGAGAGAGAGAGAAGCAGAGACACAGGCAGAGGGAGAAGCAGGCCCCACGCAGGAGCCCGATGTGGGACTTGATCCCGGGACCTCAGGATCATGCCCTGGGCCAAAGGCAGGTGCTAAACTGCTGAGCCACCCAGGGATCCCGGCCAACTCTTTTTTTTAAAGATTTCATTTATTTATTCATGAGAGACACAGAGACAAAGGCAGAGACACAGGCAGAGGGAGAAGAAGTAGGGTCCATGTGGGGAGCCCAATTCAGGACTTGATCCCAGGACCCTGGGATCACGACCTGAGCCAAAGGCAGACGCTCAACCACTGAGCCACCCAGGCAGCCTGATGGCCAACTCTTGATTTTGTTTCAGCTCGTGATCTCAGGGTGGTGGGATTGTGCCCCAGGTTGAGCCCTATGCAGAGTTACACACACTTAGTGGGGAGTCTATTTGGGCTTCTCTCTCTCTTTCTCCTCCCTTTTCTCCTCCCCTCATTTGTGCACACGCTCATTCTCTCTCTCTCTGATAAATAAAATCTTAAAAAAGAAAAAAGGACTGCAGTTTAGAGGACCTAGGAAGAGAGGGAAAGGAAATGCTTTATTTTTATTTATTTATTTATTTTTTTTAGGAAATGCTTTAATATCACATTTGCTTCAAGCTTCTACAAGATGAAATCATAATAATCAAATAATAATTCTTCCTGTCATTTTTCTGTCTTTGAGAGATATGAATTTTGGTCATGGGTACAATTATGTATTATGTATGTATGTATTGAGAGAAAGGGAGAACCTGTACAGGGGGCAGGGAAGGGCAGAGGAAGAGGGAGAGAGAGAATCTTAAGCAGGCTCTGAGCCCAGCATGGAGCCCTGTGAGGGGCTAGATCTCACAACCCTGAGATCATGACCTGAGTGGAAATGAAGAGTCAGAGGCTTCACAGACTGAGCAACCATCATCAGTAGAATTTCAAAGGGAGACAATTAAACTGATTTTATAAATTTTTTTAAAACAAATAAATTGCCCAGTACATGCTGCCAAAATCTTCTGATAAAACAAGACCCTTTGGGTATGAATCCCAAGGTCTGAGAGTTCAGCTGGAAAGGGTCATTTATTCTGCAAACATTAATTGGGCTGATACAGACACTGCTGAACACAAGGGGATACAACGAAAGGTAACACATGATTCCAGTTCTCAAAGAACTCATGGCCTCAAAATCATCTAGCCCTTGCCTTTGGCCAGGACTACAGAAAGCCAACTGTCCACACCAGGGTCAGTATTTACAGTCCTTTTAGTCCTAGGCATCGCTATACCTAATTCTTTTGGAGCTCAGAAATGGGTTCAGGGCAGTAGCAAAATGTAACCATCACTTCCTTATAAAAGGGTGCCTGCATAGAAAGGTAATGGACTTGGGCCTTCCTTCCCCAGAAGATAGTAGCATCTAAAGATTCTGAACCATGGTGGGGGCTTGGATGGCTCAGTTCGTTGAGTGCATGGCTTTTGATTTCAGCCCAGGTCCTGATCTCAGGTTGTGGGATGCAGCCCCTCCATCAGCTCTATGCTCAGCAGGGAGTCTGCTTCTCTCCTTTTGCCCCCTACCTTCCCCATTCCCCACTCTCTCAAAATAAATTAAAAAATAAAAAAATGTTTTTAAATTATTAAAATGATTATTATTTTTAGATTTTATTTATTTATTCATGAGAGACACACAGAGAGAGGCAGAGACATAGGAAGAGGGAGAAGCAGGCTCCCTGTAGGGAGCCTGATGCGGTACTCCATCCTGAGACCCCGGGATCATGTCCTGAGCCAAAGGCAGATGCTCAACCACTGAGCCACCCAGCCATCCCCAAAATTACTAAGATTCTGAACTGTCTTCTGTTGAGTGATGATCACGCCATCCAATGGGCAAGTTTAAATGACTCAGGCACTGTTCTTTTCTTAGTTTGATGACTTTAAGGACTACTAATGCAATGTTTTCCATTGGCGGCCTGTTTGGAGAAAGGACATTGCTGATTTGAGAGAGGGCATCCTCACTAATGCCTAGGGAAATCCCTAAGGGTAGAATGTGTCTACCTGAATGAGAGAGATGACACTTTACTTAGATTATGTAATTCTTTTTTTTTTTAAGATTTTATTTATCCATTCATGAGAGACAGAGAGAGAGAGAGAGAGAGGCAGAGACACAGGCAGAGAGATAAGCAGGTCCCACACAGGAAGTCCAATGCAGGACTCCATCCCGGAATCCCAGGATCATCCCCCGAGCCAAAGGCAAATGCTCAACCCCTGAGCCACCTAGGCATCCCTAGATTATGTAATTCAATCTTCAAAATAGTCTTGTGAAGTTGCTATTAATATATTTATTTTTGTAAATTAGGAAACAGGTGTAATGAGCCTAGGTGCCTGATTCAAGATCACATAGCTGCAATTCCTAGACCTGCAATTCAAGCCAATTTGTGACTCTCTGAGCCCACGTTAGTTCCACCATGATACTGGCTTGCAATGAAAAGTATTCTAGAGAGAGGAAAAGGGAATGAACATCTAGAGGTCCATTCAAACAGAAGTAATTCATAAGCTTGCAAAAAGGGGCATAATTTGGGGTTCCTGTCTTTTTTTTTTTTTAAGATTTTATTTATTTATTCATGAGAGACACAGAGAGAGAGGCAGAGACATAGGCAGAGGGAGAAGCAGGCTCCACGTAGGGAGCCTGATGCAGGACTCGATTCTGGGACGCCAGGATCATGCCCTGAGCCAAAGGCAGACACTTTCATCACTAAGCCACAAGTCCCTAGGGGTTCCTGTCTTAAATTTTCCCTTTGTCATTTGGAAGAAATGTCAAATATGGGCATTTCCTTTAGGTTGGCAAAGATCAAGAAGTTAAAAATTCTTTCTGGAAGGGTGGAGTAAAGAGGCACTTTAAACATTGTCAGCGGGAGTTACGAATATAATCTTTTTAATTTTTTTAAAGATTTTATTCACTCATTCATGAGAGACAGAACGAGAGAGAGAGAGAGAGAGAGAGGCAGAGACACAGAAGGAGAAGCAGGCCCCACACAGGAGCCCGATGTGGGACTCAATCCCGGGTCTCCAGGGTCACGCCCTGGGCAGAAGGTGGCACTAAACTGCTGAGCCACCCAGATTGCCCTATCAACTTTTTAAAAAAACATTTTATTTATTAATTTGACAGAGAGAGCACACAAGCAAGGAGAGCAGCAGGCAAAGGGAGAGAGAGAAGCAGGTTCCCCACAGAGAAGGAAGCCCAGTGTGGGGCTTGATCCCAGGACTCTGATATCATGATGGAAGCCAAAGGCAGAGGCTTAATGGACTGAGCCACCCAGGCTCCCCTAAATTAGTATAATCTTTATGAGGGACAACTTGACAACATTTATCAAAATTACAAATGTACATATCTTTCTAAAAAAAGAGGGCAGCCCTGGTGGCTCAGCCGTTTAGTGCCACCTTCAACCCGGGGTGTGATCCTGGAGACCTGGGATCGAGTCCCGTTTCGGGCTCCCTGCCTGGAGCCTGCTTCTCCCTCTGCCTCTCTCGGTCTCTCATGAATAAATAAAATCTTAAAAAAAAAAAGATTATTTATTTATTTTTATAGAGAGAGGGAGAGAGAGATCCCATGAGCAGGAGGGGCAGAGGAAGAGGATGAGAAGTGTGGAGCCCAATGGGCTTACTCTCAGAACCCGGAGATCATAACCTGAGCCAAAGTCAAGTGTCAGATGCTTAATAGACTGCGCCATACAGGCACCCTGAAATGTATGTACCTTTTGACTCAGTAATTCCACTTCTAGAAATTTATACTACAGAGATTTTGCACATTTGCAAAATTACAAATGGTCAGAGTAATCCACTGCGAAATTGTTTGAAATCACAAAAGTTTGGAAACAAGTGGCCACCTCTGAGGAAGAGGTGAAATAAATTATGTGCATAAACAACTATTCCATGAGGCCCTAAGAATGAGGAAGAGCTATCTACTAATAGGAGTTATTTCTGAGATATAGATTTCCAAGCAAGATCCAGGAAGCGTGGTCGATCCTGTCTCATTTATGAGACAACTTCTTTTTTTTTTTTAATTTTATTTATTTATGATAGTCATCACAGAGAGAGAGAGAGAGGCAGAGACATAGGCAGAGGGAGAAGCAGACTCCATACAGGGAGCCTGACGTGGGATTCAATCCCGGGTCTCCAGGATCGCGCCCTGGGCCAAAGGCAGGCACCCAACCACTGCGCCACCCAGGGATCCCAAGACAACTTCTATACGCACTTGCTTGTCTAGGCACAAACTATCCCTGGGAGACTGTATGAGACACTGATAACATTAGTTGCTCCTAAGAAAAGGTGAGATGATGACTGGGAGGGGGGAGTTCAGAACAAGAGTGGAGTGAAGACTAATTCTTTTAATTTTTTTTTACATATTTTATTTATTTATTCATGAGAGAGAGAGAGAGAGCGAGAGAGAGAGAGAGAGAGAGAGAGGCAGAGACAGAGGGAGAAGCAGGCTCCATGCAGGGAGCCCAATGTGGGACTGGATCCTGGGACTCCAGGACCACGCCCTGGGCTGAAGGCAGGCTCCAAACCACTGAGCCACCCAGGGATCCCGTTTTTTTTTTTGTTTGTTTGTTTTGTTTTGTTTTGTTTGAGAGAGAAAGCCATGAGCTGGAGGAAGGACGGGGGGAGGGGGAGGGGAGGAGGATCTTAAGCAGGCTCCACGTTAGCACAGAGTTTGTTGTGGGTCACGATCCCACAACCCTGAGATCATGACCTGAGCCAAAATCAAGAGTGGGACTCTTACCCATCACTTAACCGACTGAGCCACCCAGGGACTCCTAATTCCTTTAAACTCTTAACCATATGAATATTTTAGGTATTCAAGAAAAATAAATTGAATTAAAATGTAAAAAATAAAGCACATGCATTTTTAGGGCATTCACATTGTTGTACAGCTGTCACCACCATCCACCCCCATAACTCTTCATCTTGGAATTCTGAGACTCTATACCTATTAAGCGATAACTCCCCATCTTCCTCTCACCCTGGCCCCTGGAAACCACCATACTTTCTGTCTTTATGATTTTGATTACTCTAAGTAACTCACATAAGTGAAATCATACATTATTTGTCTTTCTGTGACTGGCTTATTTTACTTAGCGTGTCGTGTCTACGATTCATCCGTGTTATAGCACGGTGCAGAATTTCCTTCCTTTTTTCTCTCTTCCTTTTTAAGGCTTAATATTCCAATAAATGAATATACCACATTTTGGTAACCCGTTCATCAGTTGATGGACACATGAATTGTTTTGGCTACTGTGAAGAATGCGGCGATGAACAAGGGTCTGCAAAACTCTCTTTGAGAGCCTTCTTTCAATCCTTTTGGATATATATCCAGAAGTGGAATTGCTGGATCACATGGTAATTCTATTTTTAATTTTCTGAGGAACCATCATAATGTTTCATTACTATTTTTTTAAATTTTTATTTATTTATGATAGAGAGAGAGAGAGAGAGGCAGAGACACAGGCAGAGGGAGAAGCAGGCTCCATGCACCGGGAGCCCGACGTGGGATTCGATCCCGGGTCTCCAGGATCGCGCCCTGGGCCAAAGGCAGGCGCCAAACCGCTGCACCACCCAGGGATCCCTCATTACTATTTTTTTTAAGATTTTATTTATTTATACACAAAGAGAGGCAGAGACACAGGCAGAGGGAGAAGCAGGTTCCATGCAGGGAGCCCGATGTGGGACTCAATCCCAGGACTCCAGGATCATGCCCTGGGCTGAAGGCAGACGCTCAACCAACGAGCCACCCAGGCATCCCTCATTACTATTTTCCACCACAGTGGTACCGTTTTACATTCCCACCAGCAAGGGTTCCAATTTCTCTACATCCTCACCCGCATTTGTTTTGCTTTTTTGTGTGCGTTTTTTTTTATTTCTTTGTTTATAGTAGCCATCCTAATGGGTGTGAGGTAGCGTAGTATGTCTTTGGGGATCAGCAATATGGTTAGTGGATATTGGTGTCAGACTCCCATGGCTTTGAATGATGCTACTTACTAGCTGTGTGACCTTGAACATTATTCTGGGCCTGTTTCCCCATTTGTAAAATCGAGACTTAATCTCAGAGGGTTGGCGAGAACTGAATGCACATAAAACACTCAGGTCACGGAAAGCACCCTACAAATGTAAGTTATTATTATTTCTGCCTTCAAAGCTCCAAAAATAAACCAAACTCTGATTTGCTCTGGCTCCTTCTGGACTAGTCTGGAGGCAAAGAGACAAACTCGATTTCTCAAGGAGTTTTTCTACCCAGGGGCTTGAGTCTGGGGGGACTTCATACAATCTTCACTGACATGCTTCCTTTCAGCCGCCCCCACCCAACCTGCAGACCTCCCACCTGTGCCAAATGAAGTGTGCTTGGATTGAGGGTACTGGGAACCCAGGCAGTTTATGTTTTCTCAGGGGTGGAGGGACGGGAAGAAATCCTGTTGACACAGTTATGTAAAGGCTGTCACTAGGTCCCCTTGCTGTTACCTCTGCAGACCGTTATGCATATTAAAGAAGGGGGGGGCGGCAAATACAAAAGAAAAATAAGCGAGAAAGAGTGAGAGAGTGAACAAATCAGGATGCATGAGGGAATCCACGTGGTCGCCAATCTGTAACTGATCAGAGCAGCTACGCTGAAGCAAAACCCCCAGCGCCTACCGCCAAATATATTGCAATGGAGAAACCGTCCACAATGGGGTGTCTATATCCTTAGCAGAGTCCTGGGGCTGCCGCTGAAGAGACTCTCCCGCTACTCCCACCCTTTTTTTGCACCCAGTAAACCACGCGATGTAACAACGGAATCTGGTTCTGTGTGTGCGCTGTGAGTGTGCGCTTTGCAAACCATCTGGGCTCCATCCTGCGCGGTTGGAACGACGATCGATCCCGGACGAGTTGGGGGAGTTGGAGCTTGCCCGCGTCTCCTCCCTTTCTCTGCTCGCCTCTAGCCCCCACCCCGTCGTTCGCTCGGCACTAACGTTTCGCCGGCGGAGGGACGTTAGGTTTTCAGCACCAGGAGGCCGTGGACCTTCTCTGGAGGCGTGCAGTGCACCCTCCAGAGGGCCAGAGCCGATTGCAACCTGCTCACCACGACCCTCCCCCTCCTTCCCCAAATCGCCGCCCCAGGCTGTAATATTACAAGCAGCGTGCTCTGTACCCGTGCGGGAGTCCAGGAAGGCTGCGTGACCTTCCAGCGAACTCCACCGCGGCTGGGGGGATGGAGGCTGCCCCGGGGCCTGCAGGCTGTGTGTATCGATCCCCCAGCCTCAGCCTCAACCCAAGTTCTCCCGGCACAATCCCCTCCCTCCCCTCTCCGCTTTCCCAGCCTCGCAGGCTTCTAACGCCTAGCTCGAGGCGCCCTCCCCTCTTTCCCGCAATAAAGTAAACCGGGTGGATATTCATCCCCCGCCCTCCCCCGCCTCCTTCCTTCCCCCCTCCCCCCTCAGCCTACTAACCCCGCGCACAGAGCTCGCCGCCGGCGGGCCCCTTCCACCCAGTGTATCATAATGCCCAACGCTCTTCTCCTCCCCCTCTCTTAATCAGAAACGTGCTCGCGAGCCCCCCTCCCTCCGCATGCATACATTAGGGTCTGCTTTGCATGCAGCGGCAGGCAGAGAACTGAGGAAGAAGGGGCGGGGGCGCTTTTGCCCGCCTCTTCCCTCCAGGCCCCGTTAGCCATCCAGCTTCAGCTTCGTTGTAACACCGCCTCGTTAGCGGAGCACGCCGTGGCCCCAGTGCCCGGGCTGGAGAAACACGACCCAACTCTGTGCGGAAGGGCACGAGAGCCAGGGGCTCCTGAGCCCTGAGAGCACGGTCGGGCGAGGAGGTGGCGGGAGACCTGCCACTCGGCGTGCGCATTCTGGAGAGAGAGAGGGCGAGAGAGGGGAGCTCCAGCATGAAAATGGGAGGGGCTCCTCTCCTCTCTCCCTCTCCTTTTTTTTTTTTTTTTTTAAATTTTAAAGCGCGTTCATTGAGGGCCTGTCTATTTTGCATAGAGTAAACTGGGCGACGCTTCCGTTTTTTGCATCAGGTACAACAAGGGCTCTTTTATTCCAGAAGCGTTCAGTGAGTGAGGGCTAGCCCATCCCGCATCCGCGCCTCGAGGCAGAGGAGGCTCCCTCGCCCCCCGGCCCGGCAGCCGCGCTAGACTGGAAGCCGCTCTCCCGGGCGGCTCGGTTCCCGGCGCGTCCCGGGAACGTGTGTAAGCGGCGGCGCGGCCCCGAGGCTGCGGGCGGCCGGCGCCCTCCGCCTCCGCCGTCCCCGAGGCCCCCGCCCCCGCCCCCCTCCGCCCTCCCCGGAACCCGCGCGCCGCGTCGGGCTCCCGGGCTTCCTCCCCGCCCGCCGCTCCCCCCGCCTGGCCGCTCCCGGAGGGCGGGGCACGCACTTATCCAGGTTGCGGGGCGGCGGGCGGGCGGGCGGCGGCGGCCCGGGGCTCGGCCTGGCGGAGCGGCGGCCCGGCGTCGGGAGCGCAGGCCCGGGCGCGCCATGCAGATTGCGGGGCGGGCGGGCGCGGCCCGGCGCTCTGCATAGCGGCGGGCGGGCGCAGGCGGGCGGGCGGCGCCGCGCGGCTCAGGCAGGTTCCGGGGCCCGCCGCCCCCCCCCGCCTCCCCGCCCCCCTGTGTTGTCGCCTCTCCCTCTCGCTGCTTCACTTCACGGGGCGAACATGGCGCACAGCTGTCGGTGGCGCTTCCCCGCCCGGCCCGGGACCACCGGGGGCGGCGGCGGCGGGGGGCGCCGGGGCCTGGGGGGCGCCCCGCGGCAACGCGTCCCGGCCCTGCTGCTCCCCCCGGGCCCCCGGTCGGCGGCGGCGGCCCCGGGGCGCCCCCCTCCCCCCCGGCCGTGGCGGCCGCGGCGGCGGCGGCGGGAAGCAGCGGGGCCGGGGTTCCAGGGGGAGCGGCCGCCGCCTCGGCAGCCTGCTCGTCGTCCGCCTCGTCTTCGTCTTCGTCATCGTCCTCAGCCTCCTCCGGGCCGGCCCTGCTCCGGGTGGGCCCGGGCTTCGACGCGGCGCTGCAGGTCTCGGCCGCCATCGGCACCAACCTGCGCCGGTTCCGGGCCGTGTTTGGGGAGAGCGGCGGGGGAGGCGGCAGCGGAGAGGTAAGGGGGCGAGGAACCCCCCGGCCCGGGGTCTCGACCCTCCGCGGACCCGCTCCCCTCCCCCATCGGGATGGAGGAGCATCCCGACCCCGGGACCCTCCCGGGGTCCCCGGCCCGGGGCAGACGGCCCGCCCAGCTCGGGACCCCCCGTCCGGGGGTGCGGACCCCCGGGCGCCCCCAGCCCCCGGGGTCGGGCCCATCTGGCCGCGGGCGTTTGCCCGCCCCCCCCGCCCCCACCCCACCCCCCACCCCGCCCCGGTCCCTGCCCCCGGCCCCGGCCCCGGCCCCGGCCCTGCCCCTGCCCCTGCCCCTGCCCCAAATCCCTTGGCACAGACCCCTCGCCGGGGTTTCCCATCCCGGGACTGAACCCCTCCTCCCTTTCACAGATTACCTCATCCGAGCAAGATTCCTCCCTCCCTCCCTCCTAGAGACCTGATCCCGCCACATCCCCGCCTCCCTCTCTGGGCAGATGTTGGGCTCTTGGGGCACTTCTCCTCCTGGGCATCCCTCGGCTGACGGCCTCGCGCGGGGCCACGTTCTTCCCCCACCCCTGGGGGACCCATGTCCCTTCCAGCACCTTTGCTTCCGAAAACCTGACGAACCCTCCTTCCTCGCCCCATCCCCGGGCCGGGTCCCTGCACTAGCAGCCACTCCCCCTTCCTTCACCTCCACCCTGCATCCTCCACCCCCACCCCCACCCCCACCCCCACCCCACGCAGATAGATCCTCCCTCCTCCCTCCCCTACCCCGCCAGGAAAAATCCACTTTCCTCTCCACCTTGCCTCCCTTCCCCTGCTCTCGCTCCGGAGATAACGGGGACCTCCTCCTACCGCCAGCAGGCTCTTTCCCCCATCTTAACCGAGCTACAGTTTCCAGCCTCCTGGGCGCAGGGACTCACTCTACCTTCACTCCACCCTCTCCCTCCCTTAGAATGAAGGCTTAGTGGCATCTTTGAGACGAGGATAGTCCACTGTCCCCCAGGCTCAGAGAGGAGCAGCTTTCCACCATTCCCCCTGGAGCGGAGGCTGACTTTCCCTCCAGCTCTGGGGAAGGGGGCCCCTGCGAGGGGAGGTGTTTGCGGGGGGACTTGGGCAGCATCCTCCCAGGGGAAGCAGCTGCTCTCCTACCCCACCCACTGAGCCTGAGAGCACGCAGTCTCCAGCCCTAGCTCCCTCCCGCCCGTCTCCTCCTCTCCGTCATCTCACTATTGATCCACCTTTTTCCTAGGCCAATCCTGGGGCTTGGAAGGGGTGCGGGAAGCAGGGTTGGGGTGAGGAGGGCTAGATGAGGGACAGTTTTACTTTATTATGCCGGTGGTGGTGGTTGCTTTGGGTTGGGAGGAAGAGGGGGCTATGAAGCAAAGTTATTCCTTAGGAGGAGGAGTTAGGGTTATCTCTCTCTCTCTGATTCTTCTGGGGGGGACCCGAGGTGGATGAAGGGGACAAGAGCTTTGCTCCTTCCCCATTAGCACTGGGGCAGGAATGGGAGATGCCTCGAGGGGCGTTATTCAACCCCCTTCAGCGAAAAGGAAAGTTGCCCTGGGAAGGGAAGTTGAGTTCAGGTCCAGCCAGTGGCGTTGCGCATTTGTTTTCCATTGGATGCAGAAGGGGGAGTTTGAATTGTAGGGGAGGGGGGGGGGAGACTGAGATGGGGGATGCTAGGAGGAGGAAGAGCAGCTGCTAGGGGCTGAAGCGAAGGGGGGGTGGTGGTAGGGGGTTGCTGCTCTGGAGTGCTCTTGATTGAAACAGAAAGGGAAAGATAACAACCAGCCGTTTCCTGCGTGCTCTGCCGTTGGTCCCGGGCAAACCCCTTGTCCCCTATTGTGCCCTGCACCCCTCTAGATATACGGAAAGATCCTGGGAAGAAGGGGAGGGAGGAGGTCCCAGAGACCCTGGCCCCTCCTTTCAAGGAGCTGGCATTTTTTAGTTGTTAGTCTTCCTGCCTCCTTTTTAAAATCGTATCTAAGGCAGCCTGATCAGGAGACTGACAACAACCCGCCTTCTGACAGAGCAAGGAGGACATGATGGGGGCGTGTTCCTTGCTATGTAGCTAGCTAGCTGCAGCGGCCCTCTTCCCTGCCTCTCTCTGCTCTCTCTCCACCTCCTTTTCCCAGCCTTCAGAAGGCAGCTGCAGTCAGCAGGGTTGATTGAGACTATTTATTGGTTGCTGTAGATTATTATTTTTTTTTGAAAGGCCAATTCTGTATTTTTTAAGCTAACAACACAGATCCCATGTAGTTGGAGAACCAAAGGCCTCATACATGACAAAAAGACTGAACCGTTCAGGTTACTTGCATGGAGTTGGTGCTTAAATGTGAGTTGATTTTGCTTTTTTAAAAGATACAGCAGCAAAAAAAAAAAAAAAAAAAAAGACTTACTGACATTTCATTTACCTGCTTATTTTTGAAATTGAGACTTGCCTGGTTATATGTAGAATTTCAGCCCCATGTATATTTGAGTATAATAAGAAAGTCTCTATTAGGAGAAGTTAGTCTATTTTAAGGGGGATCCTGAGAAGTATTTTCTTCTTGTTTTAGCATGTTTATGTATTTTGTATCGAGGGTCGAAGTGTTCACATTCCAAATGTTGTTATCACATATTCAAAAGCAAAGTTCTATGCTGACAGCTTCCAATCGTAGCTTTTCAAGAGACTGGTTAGAAAGAGAGTCACCTGGATTCAGGGACCTAATGTCTGGGCACCAGAATATTTTATCTGTTGGTCTTTGACAAATCACCTTTAAAGTTTTAATCAGGTGCTAACACTTCCTTAAAGCCTGTGAAGGAACTGCAGTTAACTTCAAATAAGATTATATTCCTATGTTGTTGTTGTTTTCTTTAAAACTTTGGCCTGAGCATACTTCACTCTGAGAAGAGTGGTTGACTCCTGACGTTAAACTTCAGTATTTTTTCTGAATTGGGTTTGAATGAGCTGTTGTTCCATTGGGTAAGCTTTTTCTGTGGTAGTTGGAGGCAGTCTAGTATGGGCTGATGGTATGCGTTGATTAGTGCTAACCCATAGTATGGCTTAGGACTAAATCACTTAGTAGTGATTAGATCCTTTGACCTGGTAGTTCTCAGTGTAGAAACCAAGCATTTTGTTACAGAGTCTCACAAATCAATGATAAGGTTCCCAAAGGGAAGTTCAGGGTTCCCCTGGGCAGACACACTTAGAGAATTCTAAAGATTATTTCTCAGAATTCACTCACAGAGCTGTATCAAGTCTTGTCAGGATTCATTAAGAAATGGTTTTGTGACCTAAAATGAGTCTACCCTCTTTAAATTCTGGTCTGCTCTAAGTGAATAATGACTGTAACTTGTCTATAACAAAATGTAAGTTAATACTTACAGAACTAGTAGGTTCAGGTGGTTGAAAGGTAATAGAACTTTCAGATCACTTACCTGTTTAAACTCCTTCAGTCACAGGAGACTTGTCCTTCACTGACACAGGTCCCCAACTTCCCTTGTTATGAACATCTCTGGGTAACAACTACATATAAGAGTTCTTCATGACCAAATTCTATTAGCATGGGATTCTTTTAAAAAATATGTAGGTGTTGCTGGTCTCCTCTGTTTGGGCTTTTTGACAATCAGGAAGTAGAATTTAAGTTTTACTTATTTTACTGAGCAAAGTATGAAATCACAGAGGTGTGCTTCTTCATCTCCCCTTTTCCCTCCATAAGTGTCCACTTTTCTGAGGATTGTCTCCAGTACTGTTAATGCCACTATACTTTGCCATCTAAATAAACACAGTACAGCATCCTGCCTGTTGATGAGAATTTGAGCTGTTTTTAATACAAACTCCAGAAGTGTAAACGTTTATATATCAGCAACCAGCCTTTGTTTATTAATTTCATAGTCTACTTACCTTCCTTACCACCTCATAAAATGTTGAATTCAAAATTTCCACCTTGATCACAGCATGACACATTTCAAAGAGACATAAATCGAAACTGAATGACAACAGTGTCTATATTTGCTTTCATTTGAAATGGCAGTTTAGTTGAGGTAGACTGAGGCACACTCTTGGTTGGGCCTAAAAAAGATGGTTTTCCTGTAGGCAGAAGGTGATTAGAGAGTACCTGTGATTTTTGTTTTTGTTTTGTTCTGGGTGTTCACTGGACATATGTACCAAGAGGGGGAGTTGTTTTGTCGTGGCCTTCATAGCTAATCCTGAGCTTGACAGAAGGAAAAGGAAGCAAGAGAACACAAGTGGAATAGAAGAAGCCTCAGAGTGGAAATCAGTGGACACGGGCTCTTCTTGTGCTCATCTCTCTCATTGACCAGTTACGGGACCTTGGGCAATTCACTTTTAACCTTGAGTATCTGATCCATAAAATGAAACACTTGGGCTAAGTGTTAGCTCGTGAACTTTTTCTGCGCCAGTATTCTGATTGTTCTCTATCATATACTTTTTTTTTGGTCAGGGCAGAACTTTTTATTCTGAGTTTATTTAAAATAGAGTCAGAGTCGGTGAGCCTCTTTGGTGATTTTTAACATTAGTTTGTACATTTGCCCATTTAAGCAGTGCTACTTTGAGGAAGAGAAATTTCACCTTAGTACAACTTTAAGTGTATGGACACAATATAAGGACTTAACTATGTGGAAAAAGTTCTTTGCTGAAGTTGACTAATCTATAAGAAAAATGAAGATAAGATTTTATTTATTTATTTATTTATTTAATTTATTTATTTTTATTTATTTATTTATGATAGTCACAGAGAGAGAGAGAGAGGCAGAGACACAGGCAGAGGGAGAAGCAGGCTCCATGCACCGGGAGCCCGATGTGGGATTCGATCCCGGGTCTCCGGGATCACGCCCTGGGCCAAAGGCAGGCGCCAAACCGCTGCGCCACCCAGGGATCCCGATTTTATTTATTTTTTAAATAAAATTTATTTATTCATGAGAGACACAGGGGGAGAGAGGCAGAAACAGAGACAGAGGCAGGCTCCACGCAGGGAGCCCGATGTGGGACTCGATCCCGGGACTCCGGGATCACGCCCTGAGCCAAAGGCAGGCGCTCAACCGCTAAGCCACCCAGGTGTCCCGAAGATCAGATTTTTAAATACAAATCATTATCTTGTGTTGCGAGGCCCTCTTGGTTGACTAAGTTTGTTTCATGTTTTCCATGTTATGGATTCCTGACCGCAAAAGGGAAGTTATTTTCGGCCTAGGTTGTTGTATTCCTTTAGGTGTGTGAGTGTTTAAATGAAAAAAATTCTGTGCACCGATGAATTGATAAATTCAAAGTGACAGTCAGTACCTGTGTTGCTGGGAGCAGCTCCTAAAAGGCTGTGAGATGTAGGACTCTGGTTTATACTGAGCATCAGAAATGTAGTCTTCAGAATTTTTCTTTATTCTCACTGAAAACCATATGACATGTCCCCATCGTTTATTTCCATTTGGTTATCTTAAGGCATAGTGCTCCTCTGGGAAACCATCATTCACAAAGTAGTGATTTGCCTTCTGATTGGAAGTTGAGAAGAGAAAATAATCCTATCTTGACTTCATTTCCATATCTTTGCCCACCTTGAAGCTGTCCTCAGAGCATCTGCAGATTCAGACTCCATACCCATTGCCTTCCTTGCCCTGTAGCTAGAGGAGGTGGTGACAGTGCTTTGCTTGCTCTGAGGCATAACACACTGCAGTGTGCCCCTCTCTCTCTCTCTGGGAGACTCACTGTTTTAATTGTAGGTCTCCTAATTAAGATCTCTTTGTGCCTGCCCACATTCCACTAGTGTTGGCACAGGACTTCAGTTTCCTTCTAGCACTTAACTTAAGGCCTTTGGTAGGGCCTTTTGTGAATATCTTGTCTTTCCATTCTTCCTCTGCCAAGGTGGAGAGCCCAGTGGCATAGACCTTTGAGAAAAGGGGGAGCTGTGTGACTGTCACTACTTCGGGAGGCATTTATTCCAAGATTGCTGGGATGGGTACTTGCGTTGTTTGCATATGTTATTTTCAGGGATTATTAAGGAAGGTTAAATTACTAATGAGCCTGACATAACATACCTGTACTTTTTAATCAGATTTTTAACCCTGTGGGCACTAAAGAAGAAAGAGAAAGCCTAAAGAGCTCACTGTTAAGAAGAATTTGTTCGGGTTTTACCTAGATTGGTTTAAAGCTTGAGAAATACAGTTTTGTCATGGAGTAAATCACAGACTCGTGATTTTTGTAGACTGGTAGGTTGTGAAGATAAATGAAATTATTGATTACTCCTGAATTGTATCAGATTTTAAAACATAGACTGAATGAACATTAGCTTTGAGATTTGAGTGAACCTTTTTCATTAGAAAAGACTTCGAGAGGTTCTAGAAATTGTTGTTAATTCAGAATATATATATATATATATATATATATTTTAAAGATTTTTTTAAAAATTTATTCATGAGGGACACAGAGAAAGAGAGAGGCAGATACACAGGCAGAGAGAGAAGCAGGCTCTTTGCAGGGACCCTCATATGGGACTCGATCCTGGGACTCCAGGATCATGCCCTGGGCTGAATGCAGGCGCTCAACCGCTGAGCCACCCAGGCTCCCAGTTGAGAATACTCTTGTAGGCTCCAGTATTTCTTGAGAAGTTTAGAGATTGGCTAGGCTTCTAGAGTAGTTTCAGAAGAAGGCAAAATAATTGGAAAATATCATTTCACTTTAGTTTCCATTATACTAGTGCTCAAAACGCAGGCTATCCTTTAATGGATCTAATTGTGGCATGCTAGAGGAAATGCAGTCTTTATTAGGAAAAAGGAATCTTAAATCCTTCACCTGGGCCCAGATGGTTTCATTGATCACATTAGTATGAGGCAGGCAGACAAAGGGCTACTTTTTTGTTGTTGTCATTTCATTGGTTGTGAAGAAGGCCTGAAAGAAGGAAGTACAGGATCTTTATGGCATGCATTAAATAAAGCTAGAGGCCTGCGCTCTTATACCTGAGTGGGTGGTTTTATGGCCTAATTCTCTAATTGCTGGCATTTATGACAGTGTGGATGCTACTGGCCCTGTGGCCGAGGTAGATTATGTTGGGAACAGGGAGAGAAAAGGGGTCCTTTTGTTGGCCTTCTCATTTTCCCCATCAATGAGATCTCTGAGAAGGCCCTGAGGAAATGCACGGACACTTGAACTGAGGGAATGACATCCCATAAAATGGTTCTTTATGTTTTTAAAAAGGACGAGCTGCTTTTCTTGACCTATCCAAAGAAATCCATACCACCACTGTTAAATATTTCAATGAGCTTTGTACCTTGTCAGGTTACACACCAGGGGAAGCCAACCCATGAGGCTGTAGCTACTGCCAGGCGCTTGCTTTTTAAAGACTAAGGCACTTGCGAGACAAATTTTGTCGTGTGATGTATAGCTGTTGGTGGTGATTCAAGTCTCCTTGTAGGATTAGCACAAAACTTCTTAGACGCCAAACTTGGCTTCACTTTTTAGATGTTGGACATATTTAATGAGCATTAGTTTTAAAGAAATAAAGATAGAAATGTAAGAGTTAGTTGGCAGTTTTCTGGCTCTGAAAATTCCCCTTCCTTTGAAATGAGTAGTTGTTTTTCTATTTGACAAATAAGCTGAAGGGATTTCCCCAGAAAACTTACCTTTAATTATCACTGCAGCAGACGCCTTGTGTCCTACCAGTGGAGTGGATCTCTTCCACTGGCATTTATCTCCAGAGTTGGAATTTCTTTCACATATTTGATCTCTTTTCTTGCATTTGTGTTGTTGTGTTTGGTTGGAATGCTTGAGTGTAGATGTTTTGATGTCTTTCAGCAGCCAGAGCTATGAACCTCTCTACATTGGAACTGTTTTAGTGAGATCCATCCCTTATAATCTGTGCTTTGCTGAAGCATCATTGTTTCATTCTCCTTTTACAGCATCAAAGTAACTGTGGCTTTCTGTCTTGAATTAGGAGAGTAATATTACTTGTGAGGTGTGTTGTTGGAGAACATTTTTTTTTCAGCAAGCTCTCCTTTGTACTATCTTGGTTCTGAAAACTGGGGAGAAGTTAATCATAAATATCTCTACAATAAATAGCTACACCCAGAGGAACAAATATTTACACATGTCTGTATTCAACTTCTGTCCATCCATGAGCATTGACTAATTTTTAGATCAAACGCAAACATACAACATTGTTCCTAGATTATTGCCTTTAATTGTGAGTAGTAAAACCATGTGGATAACATCTCTTTAAGCTTAGTTAATGAGAAAATCCTTTTGTAATCTCTCTGGCTAGGATTTTTTTATTTGTGCATATACAAATATCTTTATAAAGGATGGTGAGAATCTTATTTTTTTTTTTTTTTTTTTTTTTTTTAAACATTTTTTTATTTATTTATGATAGTCATACAGAGAGAGAGAGAGGCAGAGACACAACAGGCAGAGGGAGAAGCAGGCTCCATGCACCGGGAGCCTGATGTGGGATTCGATCCCGGGTCTCCAGGATCGCGCCCTGGGCCAAAGGCAGGCGCCAAACCGCTGCGCCACCCAGGGATCCCGAGAATCTTATTATCTAATCTGTAATAGTATGAGATAGTATAGCACAGTAATTAAGAGCTGTTAAAACCATAGGCTCGGATTTAGACTGCCTGGGTTCAAATCTTTGCTCCCCCATTTATTAGCTGAACGACCTTGGAAAAGTTTCTTAACCTCTCCATGCTTCAGTTTCTTCATTTGTAAATTAGCAGTAATCAAGCTTTATAAAATTATTGTGAGGCTTAATTGAAATTATGCATGCAAAGTACTTAGCAATTTGCCTGGTACATAAGAATCCCTAATTATTATTAGGACTCAGAGTGTGAAAGGCCATGAGGGCTATAATCGTATTTTTTTTTCCATCAAGATAACTGGGTTTTATTACTCTGATGTATGCACATATATGTGTACACATATATACCTATCTGAGAGCTGTAATCTTGACTTTAGAAGGTTCTTGACTGGGGTCTTGGGTGTCAAGTTCATTAGTAAGCTAGGCATAACCAAATTGTATGGCCAGCCACGCATCTCGGCAACAGTGGATACCATTGGTGTCCAATGAGAACATAATTAGAGATAAGGCCAAAAAGGGAGGAAAGAAGACAGTAAATAGGTAGGACACCTAGGCATTGGATGTCTCCATGAGTTAGTTGCATAGTTACTAGGCCAAGGCAACTATGTTGGGGTTGCTACTTTTGATCTTCATACCTTTTTATGTGTGAGTATGAGTACTTGGGGATCCTCTGCAATGATTCTGAGGCCCTTCAGGGTCCTCTGCTCATTCACCTATACTAGTTGACATTTGCTCTCAAGTGTCAGCGTGGGGAGAGTTAAGTGTTGGTCTACAGAGAGCGAAGCAATTAATAATTTAATTATAGAGGAAATGCTAAGTTGTAGGTTACAGTTCCTGGAGGTTGGAACCTAGCTTGAGAAATAAAGAACCACAAGTAGAATAGTCACAAACAGATTAAAGTTTAAGAATAATCAGTAGAGGGTAGTACGCTTAAGGAGGAAGCATTCAGTTTTGCTTTATCTCTCTTTTAAAAAAAGTTTGCTAAAATACCGAATACACCCACCATTTATAGATGAAGAAACTGAGGCACAGGCATGCTAGGTAGTTTTCCTGAAGTCACATGGTGAGTAAATGGCAGAACTAGAATTCACATTCAAACCTTTATTCAGGGTTTGGAAAGCTCATTCAGACTCTGGCACTATCTTCCCCTCTTTTCTCTCCACACCCCCTCCATTCATTTTGTGAGGCTTGTCCGTGATACTGTTGCAGGGTTTAACCTGTCCCTCCTGTTCTGTTTTTACCATCCTACTTGAAATTTCCATTACCTTTGCATGGATTGTTACCATAATCTCTTAACTGGTCTTCCTGCCTTCCTTTTCACATATACAGTGTTGCCAGTGGTTTTCTTAAATATAGATCTGATTATGTCACTTTATTCCTAAAACCCTTTGCCTCCTCACTGAATATAAAATAAGATTTAAAATCCTCAGCCCTTCATAATCTAGCTGGCCTACATTTCTACATTTTGAACATTATCTCCTGAACACACATTCTCCCTTAATATGCTTCAGCCATGTTGGACCACCAGTGTATTAGATGTTCTGCATAGTCTGTGTGTATTTGCCTTTATGCCTTTGCTAATGCCTCTCCTCTGCCTCAGAGTCTTTCTCTTCTTGCCCTACCTCTGGCTCATTCATCTTTCATGGCTCAGCTCCGATCCCCAGATCCCACCTCTTGCAAGAAGCTTTTACAGATACCACTACTAGTGGAAACTCAACTCTCCTTTCTCGTTTTCTTACTGTACATAATACCTACCCTAAAAGGATTTACTCCAGGTTACCTTGTGGTGTAAATACTTTAAAAAAATAATCATTTTACAAAAAATGTTTATTTTTAGAGAAAGAGCACATACGAGCAGGAAGAGGCAGAGGGAGAGCAAGAATCCCAAGCAGGCTCCATCCATGCCCAGCCTGGAGCCCCACACGGAGCTCCATCTCACAACCCTGAGATCATGACCTGAGCCGAGATGGAGAGTCATATGCTTAACTGACTCAGCCACCCCAGAGCCCTGGGTGTAAATACTTTTGATTATGTCTGTCTTCCCCCCATTAGACTGTGATTTCCTTAAGACTTGGACCATTTCTAAGTCACCATTTGTGTTTTATATTACTTATAGTGGTGACTTTCCATATAAGAAGGTGATGAGTGAATGTCTGTTGAATTGAAAATTTGATACACATACAACTTTTAGGAATATTTGCAAGGACAGCATTACAGAAGCTATTATGTTGTATAAGACTTAATAGCAGGTTAACTGAGTGATTTTTTAAAAAAACGGTTAAACTGAGGTGTCTGGGTTAAGCACCCAACTCTTGATTTTGGCTCAGGTCCTGATCTCAGGGTCGTGAGATTGAGTCCCCCGTTGGCTCCCCACTGGGCATGGAGCCTGCTTGGGATTTTCTTCTCCCTTTCCCTCTGTCCCACAGCCCCCATCTCTTAAAAAAAAAAAAAAGAAAAAGAAAAAACTAAATCAGGTGTGGCAGAGGAATGTATAAGAGAGCCATCAGAGGACATTTCTGTAACAGTACTGAGTGGGTGTTACAAGTGGTGTTGAGGGGTCATGACAGGTTACCATCATCTTTTAATATAGATAACGCCAGCATTGACCGTCCCCTTACTTGAGTGTTGTTTCCATTTCTAGGTTCCTCAACTTAAAGGGGATGAGGAGACGTTGGAGGCGGTTCTGAGGAGACTCAAAAGATGATTATATGATTGGAAGTCAGTCCTGTGAGGAAAGGTTGGGAGAATGAAAGGTTAAGAGGCAACTTAACTCTTCCAAAGACCTGAAAGGGTCTATTACTAGGAATGGTAACCAGCTCCTTTCCAGCTGCGCGGTTCCAAGAGTAAGAGAAAATAGGTCTACACTGAAGCAATGGGTAGTTACGTAAAGAACTTGTTTCTTTTGAAAAAGTTACCAGAAGCACATTATCATCTTTTCTGGAGGTGAAATTTTAAAGTATGGTCCTGCCAATATATATAAAAAAAAAAAATGACCTCTCAAACTTCCCTCTCATTCTGGGAATCAAAAAGTGTATTTTCATTCAGATCCAGAGGGTGTGGGTCATGTTTTATAACTTCTTAATATACCACAGGGGTCCTGGGGCCCTGCTGGCTCCCTAAGTATTTGACTTGAATTGTCAGTTTGTGGCAATAATTAACTTTCAGTAATAAGCTCCAGAGAAATGTCTTTATGAAGCGATATTATCGTGGTTTTATAGGAGAATAAAAATGTAGTAAATGGAGCTAAGAGAGAAATCTCAACATCAAGAGGAACCAGGGAAAACAGTAGGTGTGGTCTCACTGTAGGAAACAAACAAGTGTTTGTAGCTTTTATGTTCATTTTCAGTTACAAAGAGATGTGCTGCAGAATAGCCCTTGGTAAGGTTATCACTGCTTGTGGATGTATTATAACAAGTGCTTTGTAAATCCTTTCCAATCTAATATAAGCTTGCTTCATGTGAATGAGGATTACAAAGGCCTCTGACCCTTGGCTTTTGAGGCTATGTGGAGGACTTGCATCACTCAGAATGAAACCTTTTTAGATATGTTGGGTTGCAGAAAGCATTTCCTGTACAGTCAGAATGAAAACTGTGAATTGGGATTATTCATATAGATTACCAAGAGTCTGGGCAGAGCTGATATTAAAGCCAGCTCTTTTTCCTACCAACTTATAGTTCCAAAATCTTGATGGGTTATTGGCACTTTAGGACTTTGGAATTTAATACTGAAATTATATATAAATTCTTTTAGGTGAAGTAATAGGAGATTTATTTAAGGTTATATACATAAAATGAATTTTCTAAGTTTCATAAGGTAAATGCTGTCCATGCTTGGCCAGACAATCTCATTAAATGATTGGAGTTCAAAGATGCAGCTGGATCCTTGCAGGAATTCTGCAAGTGGTGGCAAAGTCAAGGACAGTTTGGAGTCCCTAATTGTAAAACTGGGTGTCACTTAAAAAACTCTGGGAATTGGAAATGTGAGAGATTCATGCTTTTCCTGGAACTTTTTTTTTTAAAGATTTTATTTATTTATTTAGATTTTATTTTTTTATTCATAGAGACACAGAGAGAGAGAGGCAGAGACACAGGCAGAGGGAGAAGCAGGCTCCATGCAGTGAGCCTGACATAAGACTTGATCCAGGGTCTCCAGGATCACGCCCTGGGCTGCAGGCGGCGCTAAACCGCTGCACCACTGGGGCTGCCCAGATTTTATTTTAAAGAGAGAGAGAGTGCAAACCGGAGCAGGGGTGGAGGTCGAGGGAAAGAGAGGAGGGGAAAGAGAATCCCTATGGATCCCAGTGTGGGGCTTGATCTCATGACCTGAGCCAAAATCAAGAGTTCGGACGTTTAACCGACTGAGCTACCCAGACACCTCTTTTCCTGGAACTTTTATTTATTGATTTATTATTATTATCTTAAGATTTTATTTATTCACGAGAGAGAGTGAGGGACATAGGCAGAGAGAGAAGGAGGCTCCCTGCAGGGAGCCCTATGGGGGACTTGATCCCATGATCCTGGGATGACAACCGGAGCCAAAAGGCAAATACTCAACTGCTGAGCCACCCAGGTGCCCCTTCCTGGAACTTTTAATTGCTAGTCATACAGATTTAAATTTGGAAAGCAAACGATTATGAAAGCAGAGAATAATTGTCAGGATTCTTTATTTTACTTGAGAGACTGTAGAGCTGGAGTAATAAAAAGAAAAATACCAGGGACTTTTTTTTAATAGGTTAATGCCACATAACGTGGGCTTCTCAGAATGTGATGGCAAACTTCCAAATACGATGTGGTAGTCAGAGGAGAGTCACAGTTGGTTTTTCAAGATACTAAGAACACAAAACTTCCTAACTTCTACATTGAACATTAATTCCAGAAAAATATTAGGTCAAAATGATGTTGGCTGACTTGGTAGCTTTATTGTTTTGCCAAGGAGAATGTTTACCTTTGTCATCTATCTTCATGTTGCTCCTTAAGAAAACTGACTTTACCGAATGATAAACCATGTTTACCTTCAGAAAGAAGGAAGTTGTGAAAACCTCATGTTATTGTAGTTGCTCTTGGTCATTAAGCAGTGCGTCTATCCTCCCAGAAGGAAAGATGCACCCTGCCTTTTGTACCAAGATATGACCAATGAGCTAGATGAAGAAAGTTGAAATTTTGTAGTAGAAGCTTGTAATTGAATGAGCATATAACTCAAAAAGAAGTCGAATACCTAAAGTTGGCATATGAGGGACCAGAACCTCTTGTAATAAAAAGAACCATCTCTGAAAACGCTGTTGGTGTTTGTTTGCTTAATTTTTCCAGCCTATTCAAATCTGGTTGTGTTGTGGTACTTTCCTGTTAAACAGAGAAGAATAAATCTTGTGAATGGTGCTGATTAACGTAATTTCTGCAGTATATCAGGCTTATTTATTCTGCTTCCGACTTGGAACATAGGAATGTGGAAATATACCTTTATTGATTTGTTCTAGTTTGTTTTTTTTTTTAAGATCCTATGAAATAATTTGGGGCATTGCCATGAATCCTTATAGCTTACTATCTGATGTAATGTCCTCATTTTCTGTGCTTCTCTTTTCTTTTCTTTCTTTTCTTTTCTTTTCTTTTCTTTTCTTTTCTTTTCTTTCTTTTCTTTTCTTTTTTCTTTCCTCTCCCTCTCCCCTCCCCTCCCCTCCCCTTCCTTCCCCTCTCCTCTCCTCTCCTTTCTTTTTTTAAAAAAATATTTATTCATGAGAGACACAGAGAGAGAGAGAGGGGCAGAGACACAGACAGAGGGAGAAGCAGGCTCCATACAGGGAGCCTGACATGGGACTCGATCCTGGGTCTCCAGGATCAGGCCCTGGGCTGAAGGCAATGCTAAACTGCTGAGCCACCTGGGCTACCCCCTTTCTTTTCTCTTTCTCTTTTTCTTTTTCTTTTTCTTTTTCTTTTTCTTTTTCTTTTCTTTTCCTTTTCCTTTTCCTTTTCCTTTTCCTTTTCCTTTTCCTTTTCTTTTTTTTTTCTTTTCTTTCCTCTCCTCTCCTCTCCTCTGCTCTGCTCTCCTTTCTTTTTTTAAAAAAATATTTATTCATGAGAGACACAGAGAGAGAGAGAGGCAAAGACCCAGACAGAGGGAGAAGCAGGCTCCATGCACCGGGAGCCCGACATGGGATTTGATCCCGGGTCTCCAGGATCGCGCCCTGGGCCAAAGGCAGGTGCCAAACCGCTGCACCACCCAGGGATCCCTCTTTTCTTTTCTTTCTTAATTTCTTTCTTTCTTAATTTCTTTCTCTGTTAATTTCTTTCTTTTTTTTTTTTTTTTTAAGATTTTATTTATTTATTCATGAGAGACAGAGAGAGAGGCAGAGACACAGGCAGAGGGAGAAGCAGACTCCATGCAGGGAGCCCAACATGGGACTCGATCCCGGGTCTCCAGGATCAGGCCCTGGGCTGAAGGCAGCACCAAACCGCCTAGCCACCCGGGCTGCCCTCTTTCTTTCTTTCTTTTTTTTTTAAAGACCATTGAGCTACTCTGAGTATTTCTTTCTGAAGCAGGATGGGTGGAGTTCACCTTTCCCATTTGAGTGGCTGTTTTGAGCATCTTTGCTTTTCACTCTTGTTGACATGGAATGAGGATGAAGGGTACTATTACTTTCTTGAATGACAGAGTGGGTAATATTTTCTCAGGTGACAGTTCCTAGGTAGAATTGAATCAAATATTTGAAAACTGAATTTCATTCTTGCGTGGGTGAAAAATCTACTAACTACTATTGAAGAGTGTGTTATTTGGCTTTGCACTCTTTAGTCCTAGGTGACTTTTTTGCGTTAACATTTCTCAGTATCAGGCAGAGATCGTAGTTAAAACAGTTTAAATCTCCTCCTATCTGTTAATATATTTAAATAACCACTGTTCTCTTTAACCACCAAAAACCAGAGAGAATTTGGCCTTGGCTATACCCCTGCCAATCTGTTAACAAGAGACTATGATGTTAGTTCAGTAACTACATAGGTTTATTGATTAGTTGGATTCAGAAACCATCTTGGCTTAAGAAGTTTGTCTCTTAATGTCTGTGTATTTGACTATGCCTGAGTATATTATACTTCTCTCTTCTTACAGAATCAACAACGTTGTTGTATTCCACTTTTTGGAAATGAAGTTACAAACATCACTGTATTTTCTTCCATTACAAATGATGAAAAAGTACTTACAAGGAGTCTCACCTTCCCCCTAAATAGCATTCATCAATGTAGCACTCTACATAATAAGAAATAGAGAGACACTGGAAAATCTAATTCTTTTTTTTTTTCTAATTCTTTTATTTATTTTATTTTAGAGAGTGGGAGAAACGGAGAACACATATGCAAGCAAGTGGAGGAGCAGAGGGGGAGGGAGAGGGAGAGAGAATCTGAAGCAGACCCCTCGCTCAGCTCCATCTCATGACCCCAAGATCATGACCTGAGCTGAAAGCAAGAGTCGGATGCTTAACCAGCTGTGCCACACAAGCTCTCTTCTAATTCGTTTTTCTTTTTTTTTTTTAATTTATTTTTCAAAAAACACCTTTTATATAACAGACAGATGACCAAATGCTAGTGCACTAGCATTGAGTAAGTCCCTTCTCTCATGGAACTTACTACCTAACAACTTTTTTTACAGAACTCTGCTTAAAATATAGCATGAATATAAGTAGTAAAATCATAATACTTTGCAAGATACTTTGGAAATTGGTTATTGGAAGACTGGAGCTCTCACAACTAATATTTACAGAATTGTCCTTGAGAGCAGTTCGAGTAATATTCATTTACTGATTCTTGAGTCAGCTCTACCAAGTGTAATATATGGATCAAGATATTTTAAATATTCTCAAAGTGAGGTACCTGGGCGGATCAGTCAGTTAAGCATCTGCCTTTAGCTCAGAAGCTCAGATGATCTCAGGGTCCTGGGATCAAGCCCCAAGTCAGGCTCCGTGCTCAGTGGGGAATCTGCATCTCCCCACCCTCGTTTTTTTTCTCTCTCTCTCAAATAGATAAATAAAATCTTTAAAAAAATAACATTCTCAAAGTTCCTAATAGTTTTTCCCTTCCTGTTAGAAGGGAACTTAAGCACTACCACTTCCCTGCCACCTCCTACAATCAAAGAAGTCCCACTCTTGTACTGTGGATTGCATCCCTTCTATCTCGGAGTTGTTCCTGCAATTATCACCTCTCTCCTGCATCAGCAGTTTTTCTCTCACCTCTGGATTGGTCCCATCAACATATGAAACCATCTTTTCTTTTTAATTATTTTTAAACTTTTAATTAATTAATTAATTTTAGGGGATCCCTGGTGGCTCAGCGGTTTGGCGCCTGCCTTCAGTCCAGGACGTGATCCTGGAGTCCCGGGATTGAGTCCCATGTCGGGCTCCTTGAATGGAGCCTGCTTCTCCCAATGCCTGTGTCTCTGGCGCGCGCTCTCTCTCTCTCTCTCTCTCTCTCTCTCTCTCTCTCTCCCCCATGAATAAATGAATAAAATATTTTAAAAATTAATTAATTTAAAATAAACTCTATGTCCAACTTGAACTTATGACCCTGAGATCAAGAGTTGCATGCTGTACTGACTGAACCAGCCAGGTACCCCCTAACAATCTTAATATAATTCTTAAAAAAAAAAAAAACCTTGACCCCACGTTGTCCTCCAATGACTACCCAGTTCTTGGTTCCTTCTCACAGCAAAACTACTTGAAAGTGCTGTGTGTCATTGCTGTCTCCACTTCCTTACCTCTTCCTCCTCCTCAGCCATGCAGCTGGGCTTTTATTCCCTGGTTCTGCTCTTATCAGAGTCTTCAAGAAGCTCAGTCTTGTCAGATTGAATAAATAATTCTTGGTTCTCACCCTGTTAAACCTCTGGGCAGTATTGAATCTGCTGACCACTCTCTTCTTGAAATGTTTTCTTGGATTCTGTAACACTATGCTCCCCTGCTCTTTTCTTAACTCAGTGGTCATTAATTTTCAGTACTCTGTATGGCTTCCGTCTTCTGCTTCATTCTTCTGAATCTTGGGGTTGTTTAGGAGGCTACTTTTGGCTGCCTTCTCTATCTACACCCTCTTCCTAAGTGATCTCATCCAGGCCTCGGCTACATGCCCAAGGACTAGAAAGTCTTTGTCTCTAACTCTATTTCTTGGAGTCCCAGGGTTGTATAACCAAATACCTATTTGGCATTTCCATTTGGGTAATAAAAATAGGAGTAGTTAGCATTTATTGAGTGTTTATTATGGGCTAAGCAGTATTCTGAGTACCTTACACTGACTATTTTACCCAATCCTGACCACCCTCTGAAGTAGCCGCTACTATTCCCAGGCAAGAAAACAGGTATGCATTAAAGCACTTGGATATCTAATGGGTGTCTTTACACTTATAGCTAGAAACTCTTGATTTTCTCCTTTCTCTGTGTTTGGGATGACTCTGCCATTTACCCACTTGGCCTAAATCACTTGGGCCTAAAATTTAAGTTACTTTTGATCTTTCTCTTTTATTCATATCCCAAATAACCCATCAGCAAATTCTTTCTGCACTACCTCCAGAATACCTTAAATCTAACTTCTGCTCATTTTACCACCCAAACCCCTGACTTCTGCATTATAGTCCTTTGGCTGGACTACTCTGTCATCTCCTTGCTTGTGTTCTTATCGCACTAGTTTGTTCTTCACACAGCAACTGTATGCTCCCGAGTGTAAATGAATCAAATCTTATTATTCCCGCTGTTTAAATCTATCAGTGGCTCTTCCTTCACCCTCCCCCCCCCACTGCCAGAATAAATCTACATTTCTTACAGTGGCCATCAAAACCATACATGCTCTGGCCTCTGGTCAGTTCCACTTCTCTGGCATCATCTCTTCTCATTTTCACTCATTCTGCTACAGAGCCAGACTGGCCTTTTTGTCTGCCATATATGCCATGCTTATTGCTATCTCTGGAGCTTTGTGCTTTCAAGCAAGAATACCGCTCCACCTAGATCTTTGTATGTCTGTCTTTTTCTCATTATATAAGGCTAAACCAGGGTTCAGCAAGTTTTTTTTCTGCAAAGGGCCAGATGGTCTCTGTTACAACACTCACTTCAGCTGTTGTAGTACACAGGCAGCCATAGACCATACATAAACGGATGAGCATGATGGTGTTCCAATAAAACTTTATGTATGTGCACTGAAATTTGAGTTCTATATAATTTTCATTTGTACGAAATAGTCTACTTTGATTTTTCTTTTCAGCCATTTAAAAACATTAAAAACCATTCTTAGCTCATGGACTGAACAAAAACAGGTGGTAGACCGGATTTAGCCAGTGACCCATAGCTTGCCAATCCTTGGTGAACCATTACTTTGGAGAAGCCTTTCCTGACCACAGGAAGTAACCCCCACAGCTAATTCCCATTGATCCTATTGCCTTGGTCTCTTTATTTGTTATATGTTTATTTTCTGTCTCCACTAGATTGTAGCCTTATGGGGCAGGAATTTTGTCAGTATATCTTTAGAGTCTAAAACAGTGCCTCACAGTTCTCAGTAAATACTTGCTGAGTGAACAAATGCCAGTCACATTTAAATCATGGCTGTAGACTGCTATCTGGTCACCCTTTATTCAGTCTCTTTCCTGCTCTAATTCTGTGTGTGTGTGTGTGTGTGTGTGTGTGTGTGTACACCTTTTCCAGAGTAAACTTCAGAGTTATGTCTTTTCTACATTTGAGCACCAGTGGTAGCTCCCAGCAGTTCATTGTATCAGCCTTGACCATCCTAGAATTAAGAAGGTTCTGACACTTCATTGATCTCTTATCTTGGCCCTGCTGTGGCTACTCTTTTCCAACCAGATCAGCTTTCACTAACTCTTGCATCTGATTTTCTACCCGTTATTGTGCCCTCCTATTCTTTTTATTTTTTTTATTCTTTTTTAAAGAAGATTTATTTATTTATTTGACAGAATACACGCTCTTGAGGTGGGGAGGGGCAGAGAGAATATATTCAAGTAGACTCCCCACCCACCCAGTGCAGAGCCCCTGTGGGGCCAACCCCACCAACCACGAGATCATGACCCCAGCTGAAACCAAGAGTCCGACATCCAACTGACTGGAGCACCCAGGCACCCCATCCCATTTATTCTTAATTAGCCATTGTCCATGATTTAATGTCCTTAAGAGCTGTGTTATTGAAAACTTATGTAGGTTATGAGCCTTTTTGAGAAAAGCTAGAGAAATCAGTCGTTGCACCTGACAAGTGCCCATATAAACAAAGTTTTTCCTGTACTTTCAGAGAAATTTCTCAGCTTACCCCTACCCATGAATTTTTTTGCAACTAAATCCTTGCTTAACCCCTTTCCTAAAAGAAGAGAATTTCTCTCCATTGTGCTTTGTATTCATTCCCTCCCGTGCTGACGCCTCCTCCAGTACTTTTTCCATTTATTAACCGCTTTGCTTTTGAGGATTTTCAATCTCTTTCCTGCTGCTGTGTTCCCCTTTGGCATATAAACATATTCTACTCAAGAAATAATCCTCCCAAGCTGGTCTTTCCCTGCCTTATGCCCTATCTCTTGTTTCCCACATAGATGAGTTTTTCCAAAAGACTAGGCTCATTTCCATTTTGTCACCTTTTTTTTTTTTTAAGATTTTATTAGAAAATTCTCTTAAGAGAAAGAATCTCAAAATTCTTTCAGACTCCCTTCTCAGCACAGAGCCTGACGCGGGGCTTGATCTCATGACCTGAGCCAAAACCAAGAGTCGGAGGCTCATGCGACAGCCACCCAGGCACCCCCCATTTTGTCACTTTCTAATCACACCTGTACCCACTGTAGTTTGGCTCCTCCTGCCTTTAACGCTGCATTGAAGTTGGCTGTGCTAAGGGTAAAGGTGACCTCCCAACTTTGTTCTCCCACTCTACAATTTTCAGTCCTTAATCCAACTTGACCATCCCTTGCTATATATTCCTTCCCTAGACTATTGTGTGTCTCCCATGCATGACCTTCCTCTTGGCCATTCCATCTCCACCTTAGTCCTTGGCTTTCACTTTTATGTTGTTAAGTATAGGTGTTCTGTAGGCATCTGCCAGTGACCCTCCTTTTGTTATTCTCTCCTTGGGTGATTGAATTTTTATGTACTGTTTTGGCATTTATATATATATGTATACATATATATGTGTGTGTGCATATATATAGAGAGAGTATATATATGTATATATAGAGTATATATATATACGCACACATACATATATATGTATGAGTCCACTGCTATATTTATTTTAAATATATATTTTTTTCATAGAATCATATATTTTTCCAGATGATTATCCTATCTTACAACTTGGATGAATATTTCAAGTTCCAATGTTTGAAGTGATCTCTCCACTTTTATAAACCTTTCTTCTTTCTTGTATTCCCAACCTTGGTAAATAATGCCACAAAACCTAATTAACCTGGGCCAAACACCCTCAAGTTTCTATCGATTCTTCACATTCCCTTAACTCTTCATATCAAAACCTTGTCCACTTGTCTCCCAACTGTCTGTGGAACCTGCCCTTTCCCTCAACCCCCAGCACTATTGCTGTCATTTTATGACTGCCCGTGTTATAAAGGCAGTCTACTTACCCACTGCTGTCTTGGTGATCTTTGGAAAATATAAATCTAATCATGCATCTCTGCTGCCTGAAAGTGCTGCTGACCAGCTGCAGAGCCTTCAGGATAAGACCTGTGCTTCCCTGAAGATCAACTTAAAACTCATGACAGCATTGAACACCTTCCCTGACCCGCCTCTGCCTTCTTTCCCTCTTCAGTGTCTTCTGCCGCTTTCCCACACCAGCCAGGGCTTCAGCCATTCTATACTGTTTGTAATTTCATACCACGCTCTCTTGTCCCCACGTACCTTCACATGTATTCTCTCTGCCTGCAATATGCAGTATCTCTCCCTGACCCTGATTTTTTTTTTAAGATTTTACTTATTTATTCATGAGAGACACAGGCAGAGGGAGAAGCAAGCTCCCGCGGGGAGCCCAATGCAGGATCCCTGGACCCCAGAATCATGGACTGAGCCAAAGGCAGACACTCAACCACTGAGCCACCCAGGTGCCCTATCCCTGACCCTGGTTTCTCCTCCCTCAAAAGTTAAAGAGTAAATTTTTGTCATTTCTGTGATGGCTTTTCCTGACCCCTTTTTCCTTGACTGGATTCGTCCTTCTGCTGTGCTTCCCTGTTCATTCCGTTAGCACATGTATTCCTCTAGCATAGCAGGCAACATGCTTGTGTTCTACTAATTTAATCATTTAAAAAAAGATTTTATTTATTTATTTGAGAAAGAGGGAATGAACAGTGGGGAGGGGCAAAGAGAAATAGAGAAGTAGACTTCCTGCTGAGCAGGAAGCCCAATGCGGGCTCACTCCCAGGACCTGGAGGTTATAAACTGAGACAAAGGCAGACGCTTAACCTTATTGAGCCACCCAGGTGCCCCTCCCTAATCACCTTTTTTTTTTTTAAGATTATTTTTTTGAGAGAGAGAGTGCGTGTGTACACGGAGAGGGAGAAGCAGTCTCCCCACTGAGCAGGGATCCCCACTTGGGGTTCCATCTCAGGACCCCAAGATCATGACCTGACCTGAAGGCAGACACTTAACCGATTGAGCCATCCAGGCACCCCAAATCATCTGTTCTTAACAGGTTTCCAAGTCCTAGAAGGCAGAAGAGTTGTCTTTTATGTTTAGATAAGGTGTCTTCATCCCTCAACCCAGAAATGGGCACACATATTTGAATGGATGAATGAATCAATGAATGAATGAGTCTGCCCTGCTAGCCTGAGGACAGTCTCCCTATGCATTCTCGCTCTCTTCTTTTTTTAACATTTTATTTATTCATGAGAGACACAGAGAGAGGCAGAGACCCAGGCAGAGGGAGAAGCAGGCTCATGAAGGGAGCCTGATGTGGGACTCGATCCTGGGACTCCAGGATCACACCCTGAGCTGAAGGCAGACACTCAACCACTGAGCCACCCAGGTGTCCTTCTCCCTATGCATTCTTAAAAGGAAGAACCATTTTGTCTAATTCTTTGGAGTCCACCGCTATTTGCTATAGTACTGTTACCACAGTAGCTACTTAATGTTTTATAAACAATTGTGTTTTATTTTCATTTTACAAACGTTTGTTGAACACCCAAGTTTGTGCCAGATACTGGGAAAACGAAAATAAATACGTTGTCCCTATCCTCAAAGAATGAACACTCTAGAGAAGGAAATAAACATGTAAATACATTTTTAAAAAAATCTCTTATGCTAATTAAGTACTAGTAATTATGTGTACAGGTCTTTAAAATGCAACATCAAGACCTTGGCGTTTTAGAGCTTGAAGCAGGAGATATAAAGGGAAATGTGCCAGCAGAAGTGATAGCTAACTGGAATATATTCCCAAAGGAGCCCTGTTACTCTTTCTAACTAGAACTGAGATATACAGTATGCTTCTGCACTGTCTCTTCATCTTCTTTACTTGCTCTTAGTGATCTTCTAGTTCTCCTGGGCCCTCCTCATATGATGAAGCCATATATGATGATACCAAAGCCTAGAAGCTTCAAATTTCCAAGAATTTCAAATAATTAGAGTATTGGGTGATTTTGATACTGTCTGTGGTTATTGATGTTGCTCTCCAGTTGATTCACTGATAAACCTTTGTAGCTGAAGAAATATTATTCTAACTCTTAAGACTAAACATTTTGGAGACCGAATGCAAAGATAAGGTTGCAAAGGGGTTATGCCTGAGAAACCTACCACTTAATTCAGTGCTCTGAAGTGCAAGGGAATCTTGCTAGAAAAGAAAGAAGGGGAAAAAATAAATAAATAAATTATTTTATTTTTTTTTTAAAGGTGTTCTTTTTTTTTAATTTTTATTTATTTATGATAGTCACAGAGAGAGAAAGAGAGGCAGAGACACAGGCAGAGAGAAGCAGGCTCCATGCACCGGGAGCCCGACGTGGGAATCGATCCTGAGTCTCCAGGATCGCGCCCTAGACCAAAGGCAGGCGCCAAACCGCTGCGCCACCCAGGGATCCCTAAATAAATAATTAAAAAAAAAAAAAAAAAGAAAGAAAAGAAAGAAGGGTGGGAGATGCCTGGGTGTGGCTCAGCGGTTTAGTGCCTGCCTTCGGGTGGGGGCGGGCGGCGGGGAGGGTGATCCTGGAGTCCTGGAATCGAATCCTACATCAGGCTCCCTGCATGGAGCCTGCTTGTGTCTCTGCCTCTCTCTGTGTCTCTCATGAATAAATAAATAAAAATCTTTTAAAAAAGGAAAAAGGAAGAAAGAAGGGAATGAGCAGACTGATCCTAGACCTTACTTATCTGAGACTGGAAGTGGCTAAGTTTGTTTATTTAATAGAAAAGTTTTCAAAGTAGCCTTGGAACCTCCATCTTAGTCTGGGAAGTGAAGAACTCCAGGTGAGTAATTTTTGCTCTGACTGGTAAATTTGGAAGAATTTAAGGGAGGAACTAAAAATCTATGTATTTTAGTTGGGGGTAAGGAGGAAAAGGCGCTGAGGTCGATCCGTTGAAAGTTTATCAGAAAAAAAAAAAAAAAAAAGAAAGTTTATCAGATCACTGGTGTTACTAGGAACTGTGTCACATCTAATCAGTGCAGATGGTTGAGGTCTCGATTACCTAAACTCTGATTGCTAATGCTGGAGTGGTGCCTAGTTAGAGTACTGAGAGATGGAAATACACATTGCTGTCCTTTGGAAGGATTTTGAAATTTGTTGAATGTTTTTCTATGAACCAAATACTAATGTAAGAGGAAGAATGAACTGTTCTAAGACGTAAGCAAATTTTTTATTTCAGAATATGAATTACGTAGTATTTTATCCTTCATTGGTGTTGATTTTTATTTTTATTTTATTTATTTTTAAAGATTTTATTTATTTATTCATGAAAGACACAGAGACAGGCAGACACAGGCAGAGGGAGAAGCAGGCTCCCTGCAAGGAGCCTGATGCGGGACTTGATCCCAGAACCCGGGATCATGCCGTGAGCCAAAGGCAGCCTCTCAACTGCTGAGCCACCCAGGCGTCCCCCTGGTGTTGATATTCATTCATTCATTCATTCATTCATTCATTCATTCATTATTATTTTTTAAGATTTTATTTGTTCATCAGAGAGGCAGAGACATAGAGAGGGAGAAGCAGGCTCCATGCAGGGAGCCCGATGCGGGACTCGATCCCGGGTCTCAAGGATCACTCCCTGGGCCGAAGGCAAGAACCAAACCACTGAGCCACCCAGGCGTCCCTAATGTTGATTTTTAAAAGGAAGAATGAAATTGTGCACCTGCCTGTCTGCCTTTAGATACTTCTTGGGAGCAGGAGTCCTGTCTTACTTATCCTTGCATCTGGAGCAGATAGTATATAAATGGTTTTTGAATGAATGAACAAGTAAAAGAAATAGTGCTTTGTTTGGAAAGTTGGCTTGGTAGTACATAATTCCTTGAAACACAGAATTTCATGTATTTTTTCTCAAATGTCTTCATTATATTTTATATGTAAACATTATTATCTGAATACTTATTTGGGGTTCATTTAGATTCTCTTGCAGGAAAAAAAATATTTCTTTTGCTCCATCATTTACGAATAGAACCAGACACTAATGGGATCCCTGGGTGGCGCAGTGGTTTGGCGCCTGCCTTTGGCCCGGGGCGCGATCCTGGAGACCCGGGATCGAGTCCCACATCGGGCTCCTGGTGCATGGAGCCTGCTTCTCCCTCTGCCTGTCTCTCTGCCTCTCTCTCTCTCTGTGTGACTATCATAAAATAAAATTAAAAAAAAAAAAAAAAGAACCAGACACTAAGGAATTAGAATTCTGCCATTAAAATAAAAATCCTCAAACGTTAAGGTACTTATGTGTAAAATAGAATTTAGTAGAGGTATATATCTGGTAAAGGTATGCCAGGAGTTACCAAATAACTGGTTACCCTAGAGTTAGGGATGTGGGTAATAAAGACAGACATTCTACACACTTATTGTTTTTACGATTAGACTTCATTTAGGAAATGACATTAGACAGGTTCATTGCATTCTTGATCACTGGAAGCTAAATATGACATAACAGTATTTTACTGTGCTCAAGTTGGCAAGGTTATTTTTCTATGTTTGGAGGAAAGAAAGTATTAAAATCTTGGCAATCTGGGCTCCAAGGACATCACTGTTCAGAAGGCATCGGTTTGATGGCTCTTCCCTGTAGTCTGTCTTGGAATGCTGTGCTCATCAGGGAAAGCCATATTGAAAGGAAAAGTATGTGTGATGAATGGCTGTTTGGGCCCAGTTCCCAGGAATACTTGATCATGTGGAGCATGGTGTCTCGTCCCCCTCTTCAAGGCTGTCCAGGCTTATGATGCTACAGTGCCAAATGTGTTTTTAATTGCAGCTCCTTTGTTGGCTTTTTGGGTAGATATTTTGCCTTAGCATTTTGATTTTTAGGCAAGTTTAAAATCCTTGGGAAGCCAGTATTGTTACCTTGTTGATGACATCTTCCAGGAACCCCACGTGTTACAGGGGGTGATGGGAGCGAGATGAGCAGGAGGCAGAAAGGATTTCCGCTGAGCACCCTTCAGGAGCAACTCTTTCCCAGCACTTTCTCTCGACTTGGCCTCCCTTAGATTCCTTCCTTCCTTCCTTCCTTCCTTCCTTCCTTCCTTCCTTCCTTCCTTCCTTCCTTCCTTCCTTCCTTTCTTTCTTTCTTTCTTTCTTTCTTTCTTTCTTCTTTCTTTTTCGACTTACTTGGAAGTTCAGAGTCAGAAGGCTAGAGCTCTTTAACATAACAATGCTGGCTTTTGTTTTTGGCTTAATTGTCTGGATTATTTAAACAATGGGTAGTTAATTTTTTTTAAGCAAGCTTGAAGAAGTCAACCTATATTTCAAGTGAAAAGAAAGTTGGAAGTGGAGTATTTTTTGACTGCTCATTCTTTTCTTATTCCAACTACAAGATCTAAGGAAAGAGTTAACGCTTGCTGTCATGTTGGAAAGTACTCGTGAAATTTAAACATTGGCAGTTCAATTACTGTTTGACAGCTCAGTAGTACTCTGTTTTGGAGCGCATGGCAATTTGGATTGTATAGTTATATTTTGTGGAAGTCTGAAATGGAGAAAAGTGACTCACTAAGGTGGCTGGTGGTGAACAGAGTGTGGGTCTCTTACATTTCTTTTAAGGATTAATAATCATTATCTCACCTGTCGGATACTTCACCTGTTAGTTATTAATGTGTATAGTTGCTAGAACTCTGTTGCTGCAGCACCGGAAGTATAAAATTCATGCATGTCGCAGTGCAGTCCCTGGGTAAAGTGTCGGGAAACCTCAAGGTGTCTTTGTGAAGTGTCTGGATTAGCATGTTGTTGTATGAGGATAATGCAGGAAAAGAATGAATTAAATCAAACTTTAAGGATCTGAAAGTGGGCATGAAGTTAACTTTCACAGTAGCTGAAAGAATAGCAAATTTGTACTGGTGATGATTTATTTGATTCCTTTAAATAGTTACAATTTTAAATTGTAACTATTTTGGGAGGAAGTCTTTGTAACTAACTATATGATCTTGGCCAAGTTATTTGGCCCCTCCAGAATCCCTTTCTGAAACCACGTCAATAAGAACTACAGTGTGGATAATTTTCAGAGTGATTTTACGTAATTACATAATTTACATAAATTACTTCATTTACTCCTTACAACACTTCAGTAAATGAAGAAATTGAGACATAAAAATACTAAGTGACTTGTCTAATATCATCTAGCCTGCAAATGCTAGAACTGAGTCCTCAGTCAAATCCTGAATGCTCCTTAGTCATGTCATGTGCCCACATGCGAGCGGTGGAGTGGGCCCCTCGAAATTTTTTTTTTTTTTACAGCGTTTGAAGCAACTTACCATGGGGCTATTTTCTTTGCCTACTCTTTTTCTCGAAGTGTGTTGTAGGATTACTATTTTAAATGTCCCTTTTTCCTACCCCAAAAAACATTTTAAAAATTAACAGAATGGGGGCGCCTGGCTGGCTCAGGCAATAGAGCATGAGACTCTTGATCTGGGGCTCATGAGTTCAAGCCCCATATTAGGCGTAGAGCTCACGTAAAAAAAAAAAATTAGCAGTATGGAATTCCATTATTGTGACAGGTTTTTGGATTAATTGGGTCTTGTGAGTTTGGGCTTTTCTTTTTGTAGTGTAGCTTGCAAGTATAAACCCTGAAAATCATTCCAGAAATTTATTTGGGGTTAAGCCCCACATATATGAGGTTTTCCTAACTTGTAAGATGCAGAGGTAGGTTTATTCTTTTTCACAAATAATATTCATGATAAGAATTTAAATTTAATTTAATGATGAGAAAAGACTATAAAAAGCACTCTACTGTGTATTCTTTAAATTTAGGTTTTACACATTTTTGGAATTATAGTGCTTTTCAGACAGTTCTCTTTGAAGAGGATAATTTCAGGTTTTTCTTAAGTTGTTAAATGCTTTAATAATGTTAGCAACTTCAGGACAAAAATCTTAGATTCTAAGAACTGTCTCTCAGTTGCATAGTTTGCTGGGTCTTGGACTTGAAACATTTTGCTCCTCAAAGCATTTAAATTTAAGAGCTGAACCTGCTAATTTGTCTAAACGGTTGCATGGATCTTTTCATATATTCCTGATTAATAAGTAGTTAAACAGATTAGCACCTGACTCTAGCTTTAAACTAACTGGGGAAACAATGTTTCAGAAAATTCACAGATATTGTCCATATGCATGTAGTCTTTGCTCTTGAGAAGAAAATTTGGGGGCATTAATTTTAGAACAAAGTTTGAGGCTTGGCTTATCAGTATAAATTGGAGGTTTGAGAAAAATCTTTCGATCCTTATTTTATTCTTGTTTTATGTGGATTTTGTTTCTGAAATCTGAAATTCTTTCATCTCTTTCTGGAAAGAACTCAGTTTCTGAATCAGTGAATTTCTGTTAATCAGTTTGTTTAATTAGACCACCTTTCTTGAGAACTTGTCAAAAGAAGTTAAATTCTTATGAATATTTTTGAAAGGGCAGGTTAAAAGTTAGAGGTAAAGGGAAGCTTTTGCCTTTTCCAAGTATAACAGAGAATAAGATGCTTCCCTGAGTTCTTGAATGCATTATTTCATCCTGTATGCGGTCAGTTCACAATCCCTTTCACAAATGCTGCTGCCCACCATTAAGTCTCTTATCACAGGGCATTTTAAAATGATGCCATAAAATGCATGTTGAGAATCTTTGGATCTCAAATGTATAGAAATCACATCTAAATGTCAATTCCTGAGTTAAGGAACTGACAATTATGGCAATTCAGTCTCTATTAATATTTAGTAGACAAGAGATTATGTTATGGTTTATGTTATTCCTTATGTGTGTGTAAACTTACTGCTTGTTGAAAAGATTTGTTTGTTTTATTGGGGCTGTATATTTCTGCCATTGTACTGATTTGCTTACTTGAATTAAAGCTGTTCTTTAATTGTTTTGGGCTGTATCTATGGTTTGAAATTTAAGACTGTCCCCTGTGTTCTATGCACCAAAGATGACATTTCAATGCATTGTTCAATTACTACACAGCTCTTATTTGTCTGTAATGAAGCTGTATGACTGGGTCCATTTATTTCAATATTAGTTGTTTTATATTATCCATATAAATGGTAATGATTAAAATATAGAGTAATTTTCCAAATTCATTTGTGTCTCCTCTGGGCATTTCTTTGGGATATGTTCACACTTGTGTTTTTGTTTCTGATTTTAAAATAATTTTCCTTTGTTGTAGGATGAGCAGTTCTTAGGTTTTGGCTCAGACGAAGAAGTCCGAGTACGAAGTCCTACAAGGTCTCCTTCAGGTATGGCCAGTTAAGTGCATGGTGGCTTTTGTTAAGAGAATCATGGCTTCCCCTTGCCTTCTTTGCATGTAAAGGATGATCTTAAATACTATGGGTAGAGAGTGAGGGGGTTGTGCATCCTTCCCTTTCTCTCACACTAAGTAGGAGACTAGGAGATGGCTTATGAACCAGACCTCTTATTGATGGGGCTCTTCTTTGTCAGGCTACTTTTGCTTTACTCTTTATTATGCTTTTCTGTTGGAACCACTTGAGTCATGGTGGTGGGGTCAATTTCCATGGAATGACAAAAAACCTGGTAGTTGAATTGAAGGTAACCTACTCAGCATCCTCAGATTCATAGATTTTGAATGATATGGCAATTATACAACTTTGGGAATAATCTGACTTATTTTTTACAGATGAAATTTAGTCTACTGTTGTCAAAGAACTAAAAACAAAATATTGGCACTGTATGAAACTATTTCATCTGATCCTTGAAAGGCTGTATAAAGAAAATAAAAATGATATGGGGTATTTCCATTTATAAGCAATATTTGTCATTGTTCTCACCAAGAAAATATCTAGAATGTCTTGAAATTCTAGACTTAGAGCAGTTTCCTGAGAGACAGTCCTCAGTGGAAATCACATGCAATGGCTTGCAGAATTCCAGTCTGTATAGGAGAGGGATCTTTTGAGGAAAAAAATATTCCCCATCTGTGCTACCATTCTGACTTCTTGTATGATTTGCTATGCTTTGATTTGAATGGACAGTCTAGTTAAATACGATGTCGTTAGGTGGTTTTGCTCTTTGACAGTGACGTGGTTCTTGATGTTTTTTAGCATTTGGGTTTCATTTAAGAGTTGTCATATTTGTATAGTAATCTAATTCAAACATGTAAGTTGACAGAATCTTTTTTCCCAAATGGCAAGAGTGTTGCCATCCTTGTTGGGAGGAGTTAGTCAGTAGTACCCCAGTGTTTGTGCCACTTAGCAATGGCCATGTTCTCTTGAAGATACGATGAAATCCTAAAACTTCATATAGGAACGTGATTTTAGAGATCATCCATTCTAACCCTTAGATTCTAGGTGACAAAATGAGGCCTGGAAAATACATGATGCAATTGCTCATGAGTAGCTTATGAGTTCTCAGAATATTTGTGGAAGTTAGCAATTGAGCTGGACTCTTCTGTGTTCTGGTTTTTCTCCTTGTCCACCAAAAAATTATTTTAAAAATCAGGTAGAAGTGGTTTTCCAGATTAATGAAGCCCTATGAGTGGCCAGGTTGAAGGCTAGCATGATGATAAGGAATCTTGTGATATACTTCTGGGTAGGAGTTTATTTTGTTAATTCACAACCCTCCCTCGTTGGCTATCAGCCTACCTTGAATATTGTCTTGTTGTCTTGTTTTTGTTTTTGTTTTTTAAGCCATCTGGGTATGCTTTATTATTTAAGAAATGAAACATAGTTTTCCTGCTGTCTGCCCATTACTTTTGTTGTAATTAGTATTTATTGAGAATGGATTTATGAATCCTTAATTTATTAAAGGAAGTTTCGATTAATTGGTGAATAAAGCATTTATTTTTAGAAAGCTTAAGAGTAAGACCTTTGTTGATTTCTCTTATGTTGGGAAGTTGGTTCTGTAGTCTAAAACGTTCATCATCCTGGCATAAATCTCTTTTGGTGCCTGTTAGGAGAGGTTTTAATCTCAGAAGAATGTTGAGTCATATAAGACATTGGAAAGTCATGAAGGAAGAGAAGACGTGGTAGACCAGGGAACTCTTAATACATTTAGAAAATACAGGTTTATACAAATAATTTTAGAAAACAGCCTTATCTTCTCAAGCTTTTTGATAAAGTAGCAAATTGAGCTGATTTATAAATTGGGAAATTCCTTTTATTTAGAATAGAGAGGTCTCATTTAATAAATTGTTGATTCGCTCTTGCCGTCAATTAGGGTTAAATCTTTTTTGTAACTTGGGACTAACTAGTTCAAGGACCTGTAAATAGGGGAGGAGACTAATGGACACTTGATCATGTCATTTCACTGATGCCTTCACATGACACTAAGTTCAGTGATCTTACTCTGATGTCTCACGAATGAACATTTTTCTATTCAGTAAAGCTTTCTTAGTTAATTTGACAAAACAGACTGGAACTATAGGAAGCTGAGCAGCCCAACTTCCCAACAAAAGTTGGTATGTTATCGACTGAAGAGCTCCTTATTCAAATTTATCAAAGCCAAAATTCCACTGAAAACATGGGGTGACTTACTATGAACATGTTCTCAAATATTAATCTTGGTGGCTAGGTTATGGAAAAGGTGGCATAGATTTTTGTGTAAAACTATTTTTTTGAGTCCCCAAAACCTTCCTCATCACTGGAGTTGTAGGAAAATCAGTTTTGCATATTAATCGCTTGGTTGAAAATCTGTGTGTATCTTAGTTTTTCTGTCCCAAAAGTTAAATGTTCCAGATGGAATATTCTTTACGTGATTTCTTTGAGGCAAGTCTTTGGTGAAAAGAAACTAAGCCCAATTAAGATGTTTTATTGACTCACTAGACCCAGGTAGAGGTCAGTACAAAATGGCTTGTGCTAAAGTATATTCAGCTTAGTCACGACCTGAACTACAAAGCTAAATGTATGCTCTTCATTGTTTAATTTTTATACACAGTTAAAACTAGCCCTCGAAAGCCTCGCGGGAGACCTAGAAGTGGCTCTGACCGAAATTCAGCTCTCCTCTCAGATCCGTCTGTGTTTTCCCCTCTAAATAAATCAGAGACCAAATCTGGAGAAAAGATCAAGAAGAAGGATTCTAAAAGCATAGAAAAGAAGAGAGGAAGACCCCCCACCTTCCCCGGAGTAAAAATCAAAATAACACACGGAAAGGACATTTCAGAGCTACCCAAGGGGAGCAAAGAAGAGAGCTTGAAAAAGATTAAACGGACACCCTCTGCTACATTTCAGCAAGCCACAAAGATTAAAAAATTAAGAGCAGGTAAACTGTCTCCTCTCAAGTCTAAGTTTAAGACAGGGAAGCTTCAAATAGGAAGGAAGGGGGTACAGATTGTCCGACGGCGAGGAAGGCCTCCATCAACAGAAAGGATAAAGACCCCTCCAGGCCTCCTCATTAACTCCGACCTGGAAAAGCCCCAGAAGGTCCGCAAGGACAAGGAAGGAACACCTCCACTCACAAAAGAAGATAAGACAGTAGTCCGACAAAGCCCTCGAAGGATTAAGCCGGTGAGGATTATTCCTTCTTCTAAAAGGACAGACGCAACCATCGCAAAGCAGCTCTTGCAGAGGGCCAAGAAGGGGGCTCAAAAGAAAATTGAGAAAGAAGCAGCCCAGCTGCAGGGAAGGAAGGTGAAGACACAGGTCAAAAACATTCGACAGTTCATCATGCCTGTGGTCAGCGCCATCTCCTCACGGATCATCAAAACCCCCCGGCGGTTTATAGAGGATGAGGATTACGACCCTCCCATTAAAATTGCCCGACTAGAGTCTACACCCAACAGTAGATTCAGCGCCACGTCCTGTGGATCTTCTGAAAAATCCAGTGCGGCTTCTCAGCACTCCTCTCAGATGTCTTCAGACTCCTCCCGATCTAGCAGCCCCAGCGTCGATACCTCCACAGACTCTCAGGCCTCTGAGGATCAGATTCAGGTACTTCCTGAAGAGCGCAGCGAGACCCCCGAAGTTCACACCCCACTGCCGATCTCCCAGTCCCCAGAGAACGACAGTAGTGACAGGAGAAGCAGAAGGTATTCAGTGTCAGAGAGAAGTTTTGGATCTAGGACAGCTAAAAAACTATCGACGCTACAGAGTGCCCCTCAGCAGCAGCCCTCTTCCTCTCCCCCTCCACCCCTGCTCACCCCGCCCCCACCACTGCAGCCAGCCTCCGGCATCTCTGACCACACACCTTGGCTCATGCCTCCCACCATCCCCCTAGCATCACCGTTTCTGCCTGCCTCTGCCGCTCCCATGCAAGGGAAGCGCAAGTCCATTTTGCGAGAACCGACATTTAGGTGGACTTCCTTAAAGCATTCTAGGTCAGAGCCACAGTACTTTTCCTCAGCAAAGTATGCCAAAGAAGGTCTTATTCGCAAACCAATATTTGATAATTTCCGACCCCCTCCACTAACTCCTGAGGACGTGGGCTTTGCGTCTGGGTTTTCGGCGTCCGGCACCGCTGCTTCAGCCCGACTGTTCTCACCGCTCCACTCTGGAACGAGGTTCGATATGCACAAACGGAGCCCCCTCCTGAGAGCTCCAAGATTTACTCCAAGCGAGGCTCACTCTAGAATATTTGAGTCTGTCACCTTGCCTACCAATCGAACTTCTGCTGGAACGTCTTCTTCAGGAGTATCCAACAGAAAGAGGAAGAGAAAAGTCTTCAGCCCCATTCGATCTGAACCAAGGTCTCCTTCTCACTCCATGAGGACAAGAAGTGGAAGGCTTAGTACTGCTGAGCTGTCACCTCTCACCCCGCCGTCTTCTGTCTCCTCCTCGTTAAGCATATCTGTTAGCCCTCTTGCCACTAGTGCCTTAAACCCGACTTTTACTTTTCCTTCTCATTCCCTGACGCAGTCTGGGGAATCTGCAGAGAAAAGCCAGAGACCAAGGAAGCAGGCCAGCACTCCGGCAGAGCCCTTCTCATCTGGCAGCCCCACTCCTCTCTTCCCTTGGTTCACCCCAGGCTCCCAGACGGAAAGAGGCAGAAATAAAGACAAGGCCCCCGAGGAGCCGTCCAAAGACCGAGATGCTGACAAGAGCGTGGAGAAGGACAAGAGTAGAGAGAGAGACCGGGAGAGAGAAAAAGAGAACAAGCGGGAGTCGAGGAAAGAGAAAAGGAAAAAGGGATCAGAAATTCAGAGTAGCTCTGCTCTGTATCCCGTGGGTAGGGTTTCCAAAGACAAGGTTGGCGCTGAAGATGTTGCTGCCTCATCTTCTGCCAAAAAAGCAGCAGGGCGGAAGAAGTCCTCATCCATTGATTCTGGGACTGATATTGCTTCTGTGACTCTTGGGGATACAACAGCTGTCAAAACCAAAATACTTATAAAGAAAGGGAGAGGAAATCTGGAAAAAAACAACTTGGACCTCGGCCCAACTGCCCCATCCCTGGAGAAGGAGAAAACCCTCTGCCTTTCCACTCCTTCATCTAGCACTGTTAAACATTCCACTTCCTCCATAGGCTCCATGTTGGCTCAGGCAGACAAGCTTCCTATGACAGACAAGAGGGTTGCCAGCCTCCTGAAAAAGGCCAAAGCCCAGCTCTGCAAGATTGAGAAGAGTAAGAGTCTTAAACAAACCGACCAGCCCAAAGCACAGGTACTCTTTTCCATCTTGCCTGGTAAACACGATAGTTGACTGAGCCCCTCCTGTGAGTGAGTGTTCGGCGAAGTGTTTTAGTCACATCTAGTTACGGGAGTCAAGAGAAGGGCAGAGGAGGTGGTGGCATATGCAGTGGTCCTGCAAGGACAGGTAGGACTTTGATAGGAAGTGATGGGGGGAGAACATTCTTTTCCCCCTCTGAGAGAGAGACAAGAGTGTGCATGTGCGGGCGAGCAGGTCAGGAAGGGGGGTGGAGGCAGAGGGGTAGAGAGAGAGAGAGAGAGAGAATCTTAAGCAGGCCCCGAGCCCAGCACAGAACCTAATGCAGGGCTTGATCTCACATGCTGAGATCATGACCTGAGCGGAGATCGAAAGTCAGACACTTAAGCAACTGAGCCCTCCAGGTGCCATAGGAGAGAACATTCTAAATAGAGGGCACAATGTGGGTAGAGATGAAACAGTGTGAGACCCATTTGAGAGGAATGACAGATCGCTTTACTGGAATGCACAGGAAGGTGGTGAATTAAGACCAAAAGGTAGTATGTACTTCACAGGTTTGGTGTCATGGAATCTGTGACTTAGTGTCAAAGGTGCATTCTTGTAGTTGGATTGTTTTACTGTTGTTTACTATAGAAAACGGGGTGAGAGGACTTCTCTTCCTCTGAGTAACGAGTGATCAGAGCAATAGATAATAGGCACTGCAGGACACAAATGAGAAGCATGTAGCCTTAAATTGCGGACAGGAAAGCAGTAGGATTCAGTTCGTTAGGATGATGACAAACTTTACAAAGAGAGCTTAGCTTTTTTATTTATTTTTTCTTTTTTTCCAAAGAGAGCTAAGCACTGGCCTTTTCTGAGACGATCTGCTGATCTTTAGGTTCTTTTTAAAAAGTTCCGTGTAGTAGATACATATTTATGTCAACACACCAAGTTAGATTACAATGACCATACCCTTAGGTTTTTCAATGTAGAGCCTTATTTACATTTAGTAATTGTGCCAGTTGAGAGTTCCAGCAAGAGTATGTTGGGATTTATTTCTGATACCATTTTGGCTGTTTTTTGTTTAACCTCCTAGTGATTGGAGCAGTGGCTCTTAATTTAAAATGTGAGATGTTTTTGTGCAGAGCAGTGGCCTTTCATGCTTACATTTATAGTTTCCCCTACTTTTCTCTTGATCAGGGAAATAGAAGTAGTCTGTGATTAGATGAGACCTGTTAACTCCAGGCCCAACTTTTGAATAATGTAGACTGGCAGCTTGAGTTTTGAGGGGAATTTTAATGTGTTTTCATTATTTTTTAAGATTTTATTTGTTTGTTTGACAGAGAGAGTGCAAGGGTAAACACAAGCAGAGGGAGAGGGAGAAGCAGACACCCTGCTGAGCAGGGAGCCCAACTTGGGGCTCAATCCCAGGGCCCCGAGATCATGACCTGAGCTGAAGTCACACTTAACCGACTGAGCCACTCAGGTGCCCCTTGAGGGGAATTTCAAAGTAGTAGTATAACGGGGAATAAAAACTTAGTTGATTTCTGTTTTTTTTTTTTTTTATTAAAAGCCCTGCCTCTGGGGATCCCTGGGCGGCTCAGTGGTTTAGCGCCTGCCTTTGGCCCAGGGAGCAATCCTGGGGTCCCGGGATCGAGTCCCGGTCGGGCTCCTGGCATGGAGCCTGCTACTCCCTCCTCCTGTGTCTCTGCCTCTCTCTCTCTCTCTCTCTATGTCTATCATAAATAATAAATAAATAAATATTTTTTAAAAGCCCTGCCCCCTCTTTTGCTGCCAATTTTAGGATACAGAACTAGTTGATTTCTGTAGATCGTCCTAGCTTACCAGCTGGGAATAGTTACAGTTGTCTGTGTTGATTCTAGATTGTAATGAGCTAACTAACTCTACCTTGGCTTCGTTTAGCTACATTTTCAACATGTATGCTTGCTGTTGTTGGATTTGACTTGCTTCTTATTCAGGGTCAAGAAAGTGATTCATCAGAGACCTCTGTGCGAGGACCCCGCATTAAACATGTCTGCAGAAGAGCTGCTGTTGCCCTTGGCCGAAAACGAGCTGTATTTCCTGATGACATGCCCACCCTGAGTGCCTTACCATGGGAAGAACGAGAAAAGATTTTGTCTTCCATGGGGAATGATGGTAGGTCAAGGGTGTCCACCTGAAGTCTTGAGTGGACGTTTGATTTGTTTGCTGGTCATCCTGGGGATAGCTGGTAGGCTCTTCATAGCACCGTGTGTTAGTCTGGGTCCTCCAAAAGACAAATGGGAAGGCTGTATTAAACGTGCAAGGATTACACGAGAGAAAATGCCTGAGAGAGAGAAAATGGGAGGGAGCTGGGGGAGGCTGGGCCAACTGTCAGGCCACTCTGCAAGTCTGACCCCAATGAAAGAGAGAGGGAAGGAGAGTTGGACAGAATCTTCCTAGACTGTTTTCCCAGAGAGTTTGCAAGGCTGTCAGGGAGTCCTTGAGCAAAAGTCCACGGTCAGGGGAGTTTTGTGTCTCCCAGGAACAGGCCTGCCTTAGTATTCCTGCCATGCTCAGTCACTACCTAGGAGCATATGTGTATGCTGTGGCCTTGGTGAGCCACCGGAACTCAGAGCACAGCAGATGGGCCCTTGGGGCAGTTAGTTACGTTCCCTGTGGTTGGAGGTCCGTGAGGCACATTCTCCTGGTTGCATTTAGATGCTGGGTGACTTAAATGCTAGGTGACAGCTCCTACAAAATGTAGAGATTTCGAGAATCTTAAGCATTCAATTCGCATTCTTGGTTTTAGGTTAGACTGTGTTTTGTTCTCAATATTCGGATTTCTGCTTGCATCAAGCTGCAAGTTATAGGCCTTTTATTTTATTTTTTTATTTTTTATTTTTTATTTTTTTAGGCCTTTTAAAACACTTTAAAAATTATTTAAAACAGGCTCTGACTTATGCATATGAATATTTTTATTATGACGTATTTCATTTTTGGAGTCCCGATTAAAATGAGGCTTGAATGTATGTGATGATATAAATGGATCTTGAAAAACTCCGCCTCTGCTCCCAGGAATTAGATACTCCCTCAGAACTAATGACACGTTTCTTTAACAGACAAGTCATCAATTGCTGGCTCAGAAGATGCTGAACCTCTTGCTCCACCCATCAAACCAATTAAACCCGTTACCAGAAACAAGGCGCCTCAGGAACCTCCAGTAAAGAAAGGGCGACGATCCAGGCGGTGTGGGCAGTGTCCTGGCTGCCAGGTGCCTGAGGACTGTGGTGTTTGTACTAATTGCTTAGACAAACCCAAGTTTGGTGGCCGAAATATAAAGAAGCAGTGCTGCAAGTGAGTGGGTGTCTTACTCTGAGGTATCGACCTCCTAGCCACGGAGGTGGTGTTTATGCCTGGGTCTGTTGCAAGGATGTATCAGAAAACTGAATGTGGTTGTGTTGAGTCTCCTTGAGGTGCGAGGTCAGTTGCAGAGTTGGATTTTGTGACGTGGCTAGGTTTGGGCTATCCTTAAATACGAAATACTCTGAGGCAGTGCCCATCTAGTAGAAAAGTCCTACGGCGGTGGACATGTGCTGTATGGTAGCCATTAGCCCAACGTGGCTGTAGGACACTTGAAGTATGGTTCGTGTGCCCGAGGAATGACATGTTTAATTGCATTTCCTTTCAATTAATTTAAACTTAAATGGCACATGTACCTCGTGGCTACCATATCAGTGCAGCTCTGGAGGGTTTCTACTTAAAAATTGATGAATTTATATATTTATATTTTATATATAAGTTACACATATGTAATATTTACATACATTGAGCTGTGATTGAGCTATAATTTATACTTAATTTAAATACATATCATATTATCTATTTGCATTATAATTTTTCAGGTCAACTGAAATTATGGCATTCAGGAAATAGTGGTGACATCTTAGTATAAGACCCTTGGCGGGATCCCTGGGTGGCTCGGCGGTTTAGCGCCTGCCTTTGGCCCAGGGTGTGATCCTGGAGTCCTGGGGTCAAGTCCCGCATCGGGCTCCCTGCATGGAGCCTGCTTCTCCCTCTGCCTGTGTCTCTGCCTCTCTCTCTCTCTCTCTCTCTCTCTCTCTCTGTCTTTCATGAATAAATAAATAAAATCTTAAAAAAAAAAAAAAAAAAAGACCCTTGGCCTTCTAACTCCCAGAATATTTTCATGCATGTGGAAGTTTTGATCTGAAAGTTTTGATTACTCAACCTTTTCTCCCTTGTTTTAGTGAGTTCGTGGAGGCACTTTCTGCTCTTTGGGATAATTTGTTTTCAATGGATCAAGAAAGTTGCACGAACACATTTTAGTGACTGAGCATCTATTAAAGTGCCTGGCATAAGGAGTAGATATTAGCAATAGGTATTTGCTGAATGAATGGTAATATGAAAGTGATTTAGAGAAAATGTGGTTGGGAGAAATTGTTCAGGGGAGCCAGTTTCTAGGAGGCAGTAAGTAATCCTGTACTTTGGTTTAGTCTGGCCTTAAGCAAGAATCTTGTCTCAGTCCCATTAGCGGAAAGAAGTGAGATAATTCACTGATCAGCAGAAAGGTACATGATTGCAGGATAAACCTGCACTATTTATTTAGGGGTGGAAATGGATGTAGCTCAGTTTTAGACTTCAGATTAAGTTGCAGTTTCCTTAAATTGAGGGGTGAAATATATAACAAAGCCCTTAGGTATACCTATAGTATTGTAGTGTCAGACAAAGGATTTGATGCTTAATTTTAGTCCTTTTTTATTCAGATAACTATATGAATATTAATCTCATACAGGAGCAGAACTAATTTGAGGATTAGAAACACCAGCTGATTTGTTGTGTGTGGTGCTAGTCAGTACTGGGTTATAAGAAATTTGAGTCCCATTTCAAAAATAATTTGATACTTGCTCTTTATAGACCCTAGAGGTAGGTAAAATTGCTGATCGAAGCATTCAGAGGCTCAGATTGAATCTGAGTAGTGAACAGTACTCTTTTTCAACTCTCAAAATGAACCCTAGTAAAGGTTCACTAGTTCTTGCAGACAAACTAACACTTATTTCAATGGCTTTTCTTCTAAATGTGGTTTACATTATGGTATTCTTTGTTATCCTAGGATGAGAAAATGTCAGAATCTACAATGGATGCCTTCCAAAGCCTACCTTCAGAAGCAAGCAAAAGGTAGCGTTGTAAAACTGATCTTCCCCAAATGCTTCCTGACTTAATGCCATGTAGTCATGTACATCTAGTGTAAAGAGAATGCTGGTAACTGCTCTCCCCAGTGAGTTGGTGTTTTTTGTTTTTTGGTTTTTTTTTGTTTTTTGCGAGTTGGTGTTTGTTGAAGCTTGGGTGGTAGGTAGTTCCATGAGGGTTCATTTACTCTTCCCTTTACTTTGAAATTTTCCATAATCAAAAAAAATTTTTAATTCTTATAAAAATTCCAGTCCGTTCCATTTCCTAGAGCAACACAAGTATCCCTCTCTCACCCAATCAACTTGTGCCTTCCAGTGTCAGCTTTAGCTCCAGGAAACTGTGAATCAGGTTGTGTTATATTCCTCTGCTTCTACCTTAAATAAAGTTTTTCTCACGTATACATAAATAATCTTGGGGGGTTTTTTCCCCCTAGCTGTGAAAAAGAAAGAGAAAAAATCTAAAACCAGCGAAAAGAAAGAGAGCAAGGAGAGCAATGTTGGGAAATGTGTGGTGGACTCTGGTCAGAAACCTGCCCCGTCAGCAAGAGAGGACCCTGCCCCCAAGAAAAGCAATAGTGAACCTCCTCCTCGAAAGCCCGTCGAGGAAAAGAGCGAAGAAGGGAACACCTCTGCCCCGGTTCCGGAATCCAAACAAGTTACCACTCCAGCTTCTAGGAAGTCCAGCAAGCAGGCCTCCCAGCCAGCGCCAGTCACCCCTCCACAACCACCGAGCACAGCACCACCGAGGAAGGAAGTTCCCAAGACCACTCCTAGCGAGCCCAAGAAGAAACAGCCTCCACCACCAGAAGCAGGTGAGTGAGGAAGGCAAGAAGGAATCGCTGAGCCACAAGTACCAGCAGAGAACACTTCTTAAACAGCATTTGGAAGCCCAAAATGTATATCTGTAAGCCTTTAGTGAAGGAAAATTAGCTCTCTTTTAAACTATTTATGTAAAAATAAAGAAATAGAAGCAAAAAACCAGTTAAGCTGGAGACATTGTCTTAATTTCCTATGTTAAGCTTAGCGTGTCAGTCGGTTGTTGTGTTTCTAATGCCCCCTTCCTCACAGGCCAGTAGGTCCTGAAGTGGTCACTGCTGTTTAGCATGTACTCTGAGGTTAGTGGTGTCTGACTGCAATTTATTTTGAATTCTTTAGGTCCAGAGCAAAGCAAGCAGAAAAAAGTGGCTCCTCGCCCAAGTATTCCTGTAAAACAAAAACCAAAAGAAAAGGTGAGGAGAGATTTCTTTCTTTGCCATTGCTCAGGGATGTGTTCTATTCTGTAGGGACCTTATCTTGTCCTTGACGTTTACGTGATTGAGGGAATGAAACCACGTATCTGCTTCTCTGTAGATGGCCGTGGATTTCTTCAAGATGAACAAACTTCAGGTTTAGGCTCTACCTCTTTTTTTTTTTTTTTTGTCTTCCCTTGTTGCTCTCTCTTCCTCGTGACCTTTTATGCTTAGGCTGATGCCGCAGGCTGCTTACTATAATTGTTTTTTGCTCTCTACATCCTTTAGCTATACTTGTCTACAAAAATCCCCCTTCCCTATGTCAACTATGTTTATTATGTGGAGAGAGTGAGGTCTTTAAGAATTTTCTGGCTCGGGGGACCTGGGCGGCTCAGTCGGTTGAGCATCCAGCTCTTGATTTCAGCTCTGGTCATGATCTCAGGGTCATGGGATCAAGCCCCTCATTGGGCAGCACAGAGTCTCCCTTTACTTCTCCCTCTTCCCCTCTCGCTGTGCATGCACTCTCTCTTTCTCTCAAATAAATAAATTTTTTAAAATGTTAAAAAAAATGAATTCTTCTAGATCTTTCTGCTGCTTCTCTATGCTACCTTAACAGTGTGCATGCATGTCCTGGCTGATGCTCTCAAGAGTATCAGCAATGCCAAAAAGAGGCAGATACCAAGGTCTTATTAAGCCTTGCTCTGAGGTCATTGTCTGGCTTCTGACTGTGGTAATAAAGCATGGTTACACTGATGAATTGAAATGATTGATGGTCACAGAGCTGCGAACACTTGTTGTGACCATCCTAGACAGATTAAATAAGAGTGGAATGGTCAGCCCCAGAGTCTATGTGCAACTCAAAGATCTAGAAAAATGGCAGAATAACCTGCTCCCATGCTGTCACTTTAGTTTCATTGTGCCAACAACCTCAGCTGGTATCATGGACCACGAAGAAGCAAGACAAAAACCCATAGGCAGGAGAGTCCTGGAATTCTTCTAGGGCTGTAATACATACATAAAATGCCTCAATGGGAAAAAGAACCTGAAGATTAACTCTGTGTCTGTAGGATACTTGTATTGGAAACATGTTCTCCAGAGCTATTAATAAGATTCGTTGTTTGCATTGTTATCTGTTGAAAAAGTGAAGGCAAGTAGGATGCGGTTTTGTTCTTTATCCATCTTCTGTCTCTGTAGGAAAAGCCACCTCCAGTCAGTAAGCAGGAGAACACAGGCACTTTGAATATCCTCAGCACTCTCTCCAATGGCAATAGTTCGAAGCAAAAAATCCCAGCAGATGGAGTCCACAGGATCAGAGTGGACTTTAAGGTAAAAGTGTGTAGGGTCATGTAGTATATCAACCATCCTGGACTTCAAATCAGAAAAATGGGGTTATCAAAGGTGTTGATGAAAGAGGAGGGATTTCAGCACCCAGTCAGGGATGTGGCAGGTGGGTTCAGGTGTAAGAGAGTTCTGGTCAATGTCCTGGGGTCACCATTTATGAGCTGACTAATGAACGTGGGCATTGAGACACTGCCGACCAAAGTGAGTGATACGTACCTTCGGAGAACAGCATCTGAGGAAATAATTCTTTCACACGGAAACCCTCCAACCATGACAATGGCTTAAGTCAGACTCTAAGGACAAGTCACCCTCGGGGTATCTTTGCATTCTCGTTCACAAGAACTGAACCAGTAGGTGAGCCTTTTAACAGTTTGTGTTTGAGATTAAAATGTCTTAAAGCAGCAGTTATTCTTGATCCCATCGAAACGAAGCCTTCTTGCCACTCTGGTGTCACTCTGAGTTTATGTTTGCCAGCCTCACTCTCAATCCAAAGCTGTGTCATTGCAACTTGTTCATAAATGATCTGTCTTTCTCTCTACAGGAGGATTGTGAAGCAGAAAATGTGTGGGAGATGGGAGGTTTAGGAATCTTGACGTCTGTTCCTATAACACCCAGAGTGGTTTGCTTTCTCTGTGCCAGCAGTGGGCATGTAGAGGTAAGAGATCTTGCTTCTTGGTACCCCAGAAAGTTGAATGGTAGTTGATTTTGCTGTGATGAAAGAAATCATTTATTCTGTTTTGATGGTATGTGGCAGATACTATCCCCTCTTTATTTTTAAAGTAATCTTTATGCCCAATTTGAGGCTCAAACTCACAAGAGCAAGAGTCGCATTCTCTGCCAACTGAGCCACCCAGACACCCCTGTTGTTCCCTCCTTAAGCCAGCTAATGAAATGCTGTAGACGTTTTTTAGAGATTTCATAAAGGAATCTGCTCCTTAGTAGAAGAGCAGAATTATTGAGTGTGAAAGGTTTAATGGTCTCATCTCTTTAAATTCAGACTCTTTATTATTTCTGATATTTCTGCTATATGTTCAAATATGGCAAAAATGATATAGTGCGCTTTTGGAAAAAGAGACGGCTGCCTTATATTGACTGTCAAAAATGCCTAGTCTATAAAGAGCTCTTAGCAATTAATAAGAAAAAGGAAGAACACCCAGTAAAAAAAATAGGCGCAGGACAGGAATATGTAATTCACAAAATGAGAAATAAAAACATGGTGGGAGGGGGTCCTTAAGCCTTCTGTTGACCTTAAATTGGACATTAAAGTATGATTTAAAATCATGTGGGAAGGGGTGCCTCGCTAGCTAGCTCAGTCAGTGGAGCATGAGATTATTGATTTTGGGGTTGTGAGTTCAAGCCCCACGTAGGCTGTAGAGATTGCTTTAAAAAATCTTCAGAGACGGGATCCCTGGGTGGCGCAGCGGTTTAGCGCCTGCCTTTGGCCCAGGGCGCGATCCTGGAGACCCGGGATCGAATCCCACATCGGGCTCCCGGTGCATGGAGCCTGCTTCTCCCTCTGCCTGTGTCTCTGCCTCTCTCTCTCTCTCTCTCTCTGTATGACTATCATAAATAAATTTAAAAAATTAAATAAATAAATAAATAAATAAATAAAAATAAAAATAAAAAATCTTCAGAGGCACCTGGATGGCTCAATCGGTTAAGTGTCTGAGTCTTGACTTTGGCTCAGGTTGTGATCTCAGGGTTATGAGATTGAGCCCCGAATCCGCTCCATGCTCAGCATGGAGTCTGCTGGAGATTCTCTGTCTCCCTCCCCTGCCCCTCACTTACTCTCTTTCTTATTAATAAGTAAATTAATAAAATCTTTAAGAAAATCGTATGGGGAAGAAAAGATATGTGGAAATAGGGACTTTCTCTTGGTGGAAACTAAGTTAGTTGCAATCTTTCTTTCTCAGAAGCTTGTTCAGAAATGTGTATTTGTCTTTAAAACAAGCATACTGTCTAACCCAGTAATGGCGCTCCAGGCATTTATCCTAAGAATATAATTAGATAAATCAACAAATAGGTATATGCTGATAGGTATGTATGTGTGTGTGTGTATAATACACACACACACATATATATAATAAACCCTTCTCTATATGGATGTATAATAAACAGAGGGATTTATTTCAGTATTGTTTATGGTAATGAAAAATAGCAAACCACCAAAAGTTTGTCAATAAGGGGCAAGGTCTTCTTACAGTAATCATAGGACATGTATATAAGGGCAAATATAAAGTACTAGATAATAACATATATTGACATGAGAAGGTGTCCATAACATGGAGACACTCACTCTCTTACTGAGTTAAGAGAGCAGGTTACAAAGCAGGATATAAAGTGTGACCCCATTTTGGTTTGGATATTGTTTTAAAAATGTATATGCAGGAAAAATTGTGGAAGGATTTACATCAAAATCTTAACAGTGATTGCATTATGGGTGCCTTGTTTTCTCTTCATTTTATTTTTCTTTATCCTTTTGAGTCTTTTGCAGTATTTGCCACCCTTACAGTAAGAAAGAAGTAAAAAGAATTTTGATTAGGAAGCAGTAGTTTGTCATTCATATAATTCTCAATTCCAGAATGCCTTCTTAGCTTGTTATTTTATCACATATGTATTTTAAGGTCATGAAGAAATTACAAAGCCAGCTAATAATGTGGATATTGAGTAATCTGAGAGACTCACTCACTAGCTAAGAGATTCAGTCCTGCCCACTTGGTATGTTAAATTGTACAGTAGCAAAATTACAAATTATTTTCTGGTATTCATTCATTACGCAAAAATATTTTAGTGCCTATTATGAACAATAATATGGTTCTAAGTGGCGAGGCTGTTTTAGATACTACTGAGACTAAGAATATTCAGTCTGTAAGTGTCAGGGGTCCACTGTATCTCTTCTGCACATAATCTTAATGCTTTACATCCACACATATGCTGCCCTGAGGAATAACTGGTAGCACCAGTCCTTCAACTTCTGTGATAAAATGGGGAGTTTTTTCAGAGTATAATTGCTTTAATTTAAATTGTGTGGTTTTTCACAGCAATCCCACAGGATTCCTAAAAACTGAACTAGAGGATGAATAGCTCACTGCCTGTATTATAACCCTAAAACATAACTGGTGCTTGATGAATTCTGACATTTGAGTTGGGTTTTTTTTGTTTGTTTGTTTTAAGATTTATCTATTCATTTGAGAGAGAGAGCATGCATTGGGGAAAGGACAGAGGAAGAGAGAGAATCCCTAGCAAGTTCCGTACTGCACTGAGTGCAGAGCCCAACATGAGGCTCAATCCCACGACCATGATGAGATCATGACCTGAGCTAAAACCAAGAGTTGGACACTTAACCAACTGCACCACCCATGCACCCCCTGACATTCGAATTTTTAAAACCTTTTATGTTGACATTCTTTCAGATTTACAGAAAAGTTACAAGAGTGTAGTACAAAGAATTCCCATATACCTTTCACCCAGATTTCCCAAATGTTCATATTTTTTATTTGCTTTATCCTTTCCTGTGTCTGTATTTTACAAAGTGAGAAATAAAATATGTACATACATTTTGTATATAGACATATTTTATATATAGACACTTTTTTTATAGAGAGACACATTTTTTTTCTAAAAATTTGGAAGTTGCAGATGTGTCCTTTTATGTCTAAATATTTTAGTGTGTATTTCCTAAAACCAAGGACATTCTCTCACATAATCATGGTGTAGTTGTCAGTCAGGACATTACAGAGCTATATTACTGTTATCTAATCTATAAACCTTATTTAGGTTTGGCCAGTTGTCCCAATAATTCTCTTATGGCAAAGGAAATGTCTGGGTCATCTTCATTCAAATTAAAAAAAAAAAAAATCCCTACATGAAAATACTATTTCTACAATTAGAGCGGGAGAGGACGAACCGGAGCTTACATATCTGTCTTTAGTATCTTGTAGGAAGCCCTTAAAACCCTCCCTCTTTCCCCTTTCCCACAGCTCTTTGCTTGTACCTCGCTTTTGGCACTTAGTGCATTCTGGTGAATCTGGAATTATATTTATTTTGACACTTTTAAAATTCTACCGTTATTACTCTAGGCCCCTGCATCTCCTGCAGTGCCTAATCTTGTGCTTTTTTTTTTTTAACATAGTCATTGCTAAATGATTTATGTATTAAATAAAATAAATAAATATATACCACTGGACTCCTAAAGCCTGAAGTCTGTGAATAGCACTTGGTTGAGGTCTCTCCGTGTCATGTGACGATGTGTTCCCCTCTTCCCCCCTAGTTTGTGTATTGCCAAGTCTGTTGTGAGCCCTTCCACAAGTTTTGTTTGGAGGAGAACGAGCGCCCCCTGGAGGACCAGCTGGAGAACTGGTGTTGTCGCCGCTGCAAGTTCTGTCACGTTTGTGGAAGGCAGCATCAAGCTACAAAGGTAGGAAACAAAGTCACGACTGTTCAGACTGTTACTCTCTAGCTCCGTTTCTGCCTTTTGGTTTAGGCTTTTGTACCTATATTTTTTCTCTGTTGGTTTAGTCTATCGTGACTATTAAGTACAATTCATTGCCTATTTTTGTGTTTTAATTTGAGGAATATTGGATAAAATCTCCCCAATAACCCGAATCTACCTGATAAGAATATCCATCACTGAGTGCCTTTAGCAGGATATAAATCCCAGTGCTTTCTTTGAGAGTGAAATAATTCGGGAGAAATTTTAAACTGTTTGAATGATATGCTATACTTCCTTGAAAGTCAGTATGAAATGATTACCAAATAAGAGGTATTTCAAGTGAGTCGAATGCAATACCGATCTTTTTTTTTTTTCTTATGTGCTACCCACCTTCTTGCCTTTATATTTTCTTTCTTTCTTTTTTTTTTAATTAAAGTATAACGGACATATGATTTGATGTGAGTTTCAGGTGCACAGCTTAGTGACTCAGCACTTCTGTACATGACTCAGGGCTCACCACAAGGATCACGGTCACCATCCACCGTCACACAGCATTATTACAATCTCATGGACTGTACTCCCTCTGCTGTCCTTTCCTCTCCCTGACTTGTTTATTTTCTACCTGGAAGCATGTCCCTCTTCATCCTCTGTCTTTGTGTCCTTTACAGCAGCTGCTGGAGTGTAATAAGTGCCGAAACAGCTATCACCCCGAGTGCCTGGGACCAAACTACCCCACCAAGCCCACCAAGAAAAAGAAAGTTTGGGTAGGTACATGTCCCGCTGCAGCAGAGAGAACTGTCATGGATTCTTGGGCTTGAACAAGGGATGTCCCTGTAGCCATTTGTTGGTCTCATTATTAGGAAGAACCATCCTAAAAAAGAGGTCAACTCGAGAAATGGATAGCCTCTGATGTCTTTAAATGAGACGAGATATTAAAAATAAGAAATTCCTGTTGAATTTCTTGTCTTTCCCAGATCTGCACCAAGTGTGTTCGCTGCAAGAGCTGTGGATCCACGACTCCAGGCAAAGGGTGGGACGCGCAGTGGTCTCATGATTTTTCACTGTGCCACGACTGTGCCAAACTCTTTGCTAAAGGTACTTCAAAAAAGCCAGTTTTGTCAACTTGTCAGGCTTATATTTGGTGTTTTGAAGGCAAACTGGACACTGCAGTGGAACAAACTAAAAAGCTGTGTACACCTTGCCAAGGATACCGTTCAGATCCATTTACTAAGTTTCTGATCTTGCTCTTTTCTTTACACAGAGCATTATAGCAACTAGAAATATTTTGTTAGCTTATACAGGAAGAATTAAAGGGACTTTTTGTAATAACCAACTACAAAGAAGTGCTCTAAGCCAGTATTTCTTAAAGTGAGGTACATAGACATTAGATAATTTCAGAAATGATTATAGGTGTTACCAAGTCAACCATTTCATTCTAATAGTTACACTAGAAAAAAATTATACCTAATACATTAAATTCATTTTACTGACTTGGGATAATAATGATACAAAGCTTAGTACTGACATTGAAAGTAACCAATCAATTTTAAGTTTATTAAGTAAAGAGTAATAGGGAGGTGCATGGAGAAAGCAAATTGATGAAGTCTGTACTTTGTGCTTAAGTTTAGGATGTGTTGAGCTCTAATTTAAAGTGCTAGGAATAAAGAGAAAGTGTAAATGAACTGTTTTTTTACTCTCATGTCCTCGCCTCCTTTTTAAAAATCTAAATCTTTCTTTGGGGAATCCCTGGGTTTGCTCAGTGGTTTGGTGCCTTCCTTCAGCCGGGGGTGTGATCCTGGAGACCTGGGATCAAGTCTCACATTGGGCTCCCTGCATGGAGCCTGCTTCTCCCTCTCTGCCTGTGTCTCTGCTTCTCTCTGTATCTCTGTGTGTCTCTCATGAATAAATAGATAAAATCTTTTTTTAAATAAATAAATAATAAATAAATAAATAAATAAATCTTTCTTTGAAATGTGTAAGAGAGAAAGTCTCTTATTCGTTTTCTACTGCGTTATTTGTAAACTCTACCTTGTGACCTTTAAGAATGAGTCTAAATAGAATTTGTGGCATATTCGAAGAGCTTAGAATAATCTTGACACTTCACAGATGTGTGAGCATTGCAGAGTAGATCCATGCCGGCATTTGTAAGCAGTTCCAGAGGAGAGCTGGCACCTGGAAGTCAGGGCCTGAGTGGCACTGGGGTGTGAGCCAGAGCACTGCTGAAGAGTGTACTTTGCTTTCAGGGAACTTCTGCCCTCTCTGTGATAAGTGTTACGACGACGATGACTACGAGAGTAAGATGATGCAGTGTGGGAAGTGTGATCGCTGGGTCCATTCCAAATGTGAGAATCTTTCAGGTACAGAAGGTTGGAGTCTTTTTATTACGGTTTCCTTCTTGCTTGGTACACTTAGAGCCCCCAGAGTAATGCGTCAAGTGATGCTCACTTAGTGGGACCCTAGCCCTTTAAGATCTTTATTTGCTGTGTTTGCTGGGCGCTTTAACCTATAGACCCCCGAGCCCCAGATCCGGGGCTGGTGTCCGTAGTACCCCACAGAGATGGGTGCGTGCGGGGTTCCCCAGGGGATGCCAGAGTCTAGCCACTGTCCCCAGTACGTGGCTTCGTATGAAGCTGCCCTCCCCTCTGTGCCCCTCTTGAGAGCACCTCAGCATTGCAGGTTTTTGTTTTTCTAGACGAGATGTATGAGATTCTATCTAATCTGCCAGAGAGTGTGGCCTACACCTGTGTGAACTGTACTGAGCGGCACCCGGCAGAGTGGCGGCTGGCCCTGGAGAAGGAGCTCCAGCTCTCTCTGAAGCAAGTCCTGACCGCTCTGCTGAACTCGCGGACCACTAGCCACTTGCTTCGCTACCGGCAGGTAGGCCCGAGTCTGCTTTCAGTTCCCAAGACTTTGTTCTTAGGTGGGTTTTACCCAGTGATGGGACATTTGTTTGCCTCTTTCTCATGTAGTCCTGTAGTATTAACTTGCTTTGCCTTTCAACTGTTAGGAAAATCTTTAGGAACAAGAGTAGGACCTTCTTCGGGGGCCTTCTTTGCTGTTATAATAAGAAATTTGGACTTCATGCTCTGAGGGCTCTAGCGAGTGCCAATGAAAGGCTTCACCCAAGAGTAACCCTATCAGAGTTGCTTTTTAGGGAGAAAAAAAAGGAGGGGCACATGGGTGGCTCAGGGTTGAGCGTCTGCTTTTGGCTCAGGTCCTGATCCCACAGCCCTGGGATCGAGTCCTGCATTGGGCTCCCCGCAGGGAGCCTGTTTTTCCCTCTGCCTGTGTCTTTGCCTCTCTCTGTGTGTCTGTCATGAATAAATAAATAAAACCTTCAAAAAAAGAAAGAAAAAGGAAAAAAAAGATTCTGATGAGAAGAAGGAAGGATTGAAGAGGCTGGAGGCAGGAATGGTGGTTAGGAGGTAGTTGGAGTAATCTGGGAGAGTGTTGGCCTAATCTGACAGTCATGTGGCTGTCACTCTGGGAGATATCCCTAGGGCTCCTTGGCACAATTTGTAAACCACTACTTTTTGCCCACCATCCACTACTTTTATAGATGGTACACCTGTAGAGTAGTCACTGGAAACACAAGGTAAAATGTTGGAAGAACCTCAAAGATAACTGTACCTGCTTTGGCTGCCGCTTTGTCTCCTAATCTCCATTTTTTGAATAGGAAGATTTACTATCTCTGTCTCCTTCAGAAAGAATGGGACAACTTCTATGTCTTCATACTCTGTTTGGAAGTTATCAAGCAGCTCTCCTAAGTTCACCTGGTCAAACTCTTAGAGAACCGGCTCATTTCTTTTTCTATTATTTAAGAAATCTCTGGTATTTTCATGTTCTTTAGGTTTTATAATATAAATCATTCAGTACCATCTTTATTAATTTTAGTAGAATGTGCACAGATGCCTCATTTTCAGTGTTAGATAAAAGAAACCTATCTTTCTTGGCAACAGGCTGCCAAGCCTCCAGACTTAAATCCTGAGACAGAGGAGAGTATACCTTCCCGCAGCTCCCCAGAAGGACCTGATCCACCAGTGCTTACTGAGGTCAGCAAACAGGAAGATCAACAGCCTTTAGATCTGGAAGGAGTCAAAAGAAAAATGGACCAAGGGAACTACACATCTGTGGTATGTCTCTACAGCAAACTACCGACATTGCAAGTGCCAACTTAGCTCCGTTGGGTCTTTTAGAGGATGAGGCTGAGAGTGAGCACTAGAAGATGGTTTGTATTTTATTTAGAAATGTGTGGATTTAAATACCTAAAAATCTGTGAGTTCTTTTAGATCTGTGTTTCAGAAAATGGGAAAGTAGTGTCTCAAAAATGGTTCTTTTATTTGGCTGTCATCTGAATTCTCTGAAAATTATTTTTGTATTAAAATTATTTTTGTTTTAGAACTGCTTATGGAAAAATGCTAACGTGAAATTACTTTTGCCCCTTTTGAAATCACGTCTAAATAATGTCTTTCCATATAGGATATTCATTTATAGATGTCTTTTTAAATTTATCATTTTGAGGGGATCCCTAGGTGGCTCAGTGGTTTGGCGCCTGCCTTCGGCCCAGGGTGTGATCCTGGAATCCGGGGATTGAGTCCCGCATTGGGCTTCCTGCATGGAGCCTGCTTCTCCCTCTGCCTGTGTCTCACCCTGTGTCTCTCATGAATAAATAAATAAAATTTTTAAAAAAACAATAAATAAATAAATAAAATAAATTTATCATTTTGAAAATGTATGGGAATGATCACTTGATATCTTATGCTATCTTAAGCTATTCAGTTGATTATTTATTTTAATCTACATAAAAAATTATGGCCCTGGGCAGCCCCAGTAGTGCAGCGGTTTAGCACCGCCTGCAGCCCGGGGTGTGATCCTGAGGACCTGGGATCCAGTCCCATGTCGGGCTCCCTGCGTGGAGCCTGCTTCTCCCTCTGCCTGTGTCTCTGCCTCTCTCTGTGTGTCTCTATGAATAAATAAATAAAATCTTTTAAAAAAAAATTACGGCCCTATTTGGGTAACTTACCATGATACAGCTAATTTACTTGCATTCTTGCCTTATTAGCTTGGCTTCTCTTGACCTCCACAAGTTAATTGTGAACTGAATTCCAAAGGCCTCTGCTAAAGAGAAATTATACTGCATTAAAATAGAGTATCCATTTTCTGTTGGATCTCTGGGCTGTGCAGTTTAGGAGGGGAGAGGAAATGGTTTTGAGAGCACGCTGTTTTATGAATAATTAATACTTTGTTTTTTGTATACAGTTGGAGTTCAGTGATGATATCGTGAAGATCATTCAAGCAGCCATTAATTCAGATGGAGGGCAGCCAGAGATTAAAAAAGCCAACAGCATGGTCAAGTCCTTCTTTATTCGGGTGAATGATATTAATAGTTCATGTTTTCAATGCTTATCTATGGGTAAATTTACTCCATGAACAGAACGGATTTATTTCCCTCTCCGTTCTGTTTTGCCATGTGTATAAAACATCTTTTGGTTTAACTCTGATTCTTTGAGGGGAAGTTAGTGAGGTGGCCAGAGTGGATGGATCTTTCCCTTGGCAGCCTGAAATCATCCTCATATTGACAGAGAAGCTGGTGGAAGTTGTTGGTTTTTGTGTGGTTTCCAAATGAACGTCCACATGCTCACATTTTGTTTGTTTGCTTGTTTTTCTGTTAGCAAATGGAACGTGTTTTTCCATGGTTCAGTGTCAAAAAGTCTAGGTTTTGGGAGCCAAATAAAGTATCAAGCAAGTAAGTAAATTCAGTATTACTTTTTTTCTCCCACTTCATCAGCTTGAAATCTGAGAGTTCTTGTATTTCTAGATTAAGGTTTCTCTGGACTAGGTTTTAAGATAAAAATTAGTAGTTGATTGAATGCCTTTTCAGTGCTGATTTAGAGATGATACTGAATGTTTATTATAGTCTGTTGCCCCTTTTTTTTTCCTTTTATGTTATGTTTTCTGCAAGTTGGCTTAACTTGTGGCATATGTACAGTACATGTGCTTCTATATGTAGCTCAGTATTTGGACTTGTTATAATTGGGTTCTATGTTATTTAATTCAAATGGTGCTCTCTACCACTCTTGAGTATCCATATTTAACCTTAAGTTTTTATTCCAGCAAATCCTTTTGGATAGTTATCACTTGTTTCTGGAAGTTTAATCAGGCGTCATATTGAGACTATATATTTTTTTAAATAATAAAATCCCATATATTTAGGCAGTTACCAAATTCTGTGGCTTGTCCTTATAGTCTGAATGTCTCATGCATGGGGGCTATGACCTGATGACATCAAGAATTTGATTATTTTGTATAGTTCTAGGTATATTGTAGGAGTTCAATAAATACTTGTTGAATCAATTATTTTCAGCAGTGGGATGTTACCAAACGCAGTGCTTCCACCTTCACTTGACCATAATTATGCTCAGTGGCAGGAGCGGGAGGAAAACAGCCACACTGAGCAGCCTCCTTTAATGAAGAAAATCATCCCAGCTCCCAAACCTAAAGGACCTGGAGAACCAGACTCTCCAACTCCTCTCCATCCTCCTACACCACCAATTTTGAGTAAGGCACCAAATGAGTCATTATCCATTTCTCTCTAGATGCAAATGATTAACTCTGTGAATCTAAATTTAATATACTTGCATATTGGAAAGAAATTTTCAGGTCATCCTTAAATGTAATAAAGTCATTATTTTCACTTAGCTTGGACTGGTAACAAGAAATCGATATAAATACTCTTAACAGATGGCGAGATAGCATAACTTTGAACACTTTATGAAAGTGTTTATTTTATAAGCTGCAGGCTATTTAAGCCAAATTTTTTTTTTTTTTTCCTTCTTGGAAATCAGACCTAGTATCGCCAGTTTTAACTGGATGTCTTTTGGGTTCTAAGGTACTGATAGGAGTCGAGAAGATAGTCCAGAACTGAACCCACCCCCGGGCATAGAAGATAATAGACAATGTGCATTGTGTTTGACATATGGTGATGACAGTGCTAATGTAAGTATCTTGGCGAATGGGGTCCTACTTAGCAGATGCTCATGTGAACTGTTGGTCCTGTGTGTCTAAATTCTATGACTGGGTGCCATTTATTTAGTGAATGTTTGTCAGCTAGCTGTGACACTTGTTTTTTTTTTTTTTTTCCTATAACTGATTTAGTGGATTTAAAGATGATTTGCCTCTGGGCACCAGAGCGGCTCAGAGGGTTAAACTTCTGACTCTTGATCTCAGCTCATGTCTTAATCATTGAGTGGTGAGTTCAAGCCCTGCACTGGGCTCCACACTGGGCGTGGAGCCTACTTAAAATTAAAAAAAAAAAAAAAAAATTTATTTGCCTTAAATTAACCTGCTGGTGTCTAGTAATTTCTAAAGGAGATTTCTCAGAAAGTTTCTATGAAAGTCAGTAAATATTTAAATTGCTTATGAAAGGCTTGTGTTTAATGTAGGATGGCAGCATGGTGAAGATCCCAAGCCTGGCAGGCTGCCTGGATTCATTCCTGTGCTCTCCTGCCTACTTGTTGACCTTGGCAAGGAGCTTAACCTCTCTGACGCTCAGTTTCATCTTTAAAATGTGGATAATAATACTTAACTTCAGAATGGTTGTGAAACTAAAGGAAATAAGATTTACAAAGCTTTATTAATGCTAGGCACATAGTAAGCTTAAAATTAAAAAAAAAAAAAAAGTTTTTTAATGCAAGCAGAGAGACCTGGCTTTGGAATAACGATTTTTAAGAAGTCAGTGCACATTTTTATGAACTTGCCACATATGCTTACATTTTGATTCTCACTATGTTTATAAAATATTTCTTGGCTATGTAATCTAGAAAAGTGAGAGGTGGACACAGAAACATTGAGAAATGAATTTTGATTTTTGTGTGTATCCCCAAGTTAAAGAATTTTTATTGATATTATCTTGACTGAGGTAGAGTTAATACCAAGGAAAGCCTTCTCTGACAGTATATTCTTTAAAGAAAAAAGAAATCTCTTGATTTCATAGGATGCTGGCCGTTTGCTTTACATTGGCCAAAATGAGTGGACACATGTAAATTGCGCTTTGTGGTCAGCAGAAGTGTTTGAAGACGATGATGGATCACTAAAGAATGTGCACATGGCTGTGATCAGGGGCAAGCAGCTGGTAAGACCTTGTGTAAATGTTATGGAAAAGATTTCCCCTCAGCTTCCAGGTATTTTCTTATAGCTACATGCTACTTCGTTGAGGCTTCTATAATACCTTCACAATGGTTAGCCGTCATCAAATACTGGTGTGTACTGTAGGCAGATTACTACTCTGACCCCTGGGGGATGGTGCAAAAGAAATAGAAGACAAAGTATTATCTAGTTTGGGAGATAATTTGAAGTGCAAGAAAAGTGTTAATTTATTAAGTGATTTAGACAAAATGATCTCAAAGGTCCTAGTTGAATAAACACTCTATGGTTCCATAAAACAAACCCACATAAATGCACACATGAAGAGATGTGGGAAATGATTGGTAGATAGAAGCTAAGCGTAGTCAGAAAAGGCCAGGAAGGGGATCCCTGGGTGGCTCAGCGGTTTGGCGCCTGCCTTTGGCCCAGGGTGCGATCCTAGAGTCCCAGGACCCGCATCGGGCTCCCGGCGTGGAGCCTGCTTCTCCCTCTGCCTGTGTCTCTGCCTCTCTCTCTCTCTCTCTATCATGAATAAATAAATCTTTTTAAAAAAAAGAAGGAAAGAAAAGGCCAGGAAGGAGTAAAATTTTTAACGCTAGTTATGAAGAAGAGGAGAAGATGAAGGATTCTCAGAAAGAGAGAAAAATAAACAGCACATGTAAATTGTGTAGAGAGCACAAACAAAAACTCTTCTGTGGATATAGGAGCCCAGACTGACCGTGACAGATTAAGGTGGTGACATATAGGCTATTTGAAGGAAATCTTTGAATTGTGTGATAAATTTAATCTGTTAAGTCTAGTAACTAGAGAACTCTTATGTTTCTGACTGGTACAATCTTTCTAGAACTGAGTTCTTATGGATATGGTAGCTTTCTAGCAAAATGATGTTTTTAGTATTGATCTTCAAAGTTTTATCTTCACTAAATCAATCCTGCATCCTAGAAACAAAACTATGTTTTGGTTTCAGTTCTAAATCAAAGTGTAATATTTATTTAAGTTTAATAAGTACAGGGCCTCAGGGACACTGGGAGAGAAAGGATTTGTAGAGGAGGGTTTATATCATTTCTCTGTAATTCAGCTGATTACCAATTTTTTAAAAATGAATTCTAGGAAACCCAGAATGGGGTAATTCTATAGAGGAGAAGGAAAATGGCCTAAAACATCTGAAAGTCTGACTTAGGTCTCTGTTCTCTCTGGGTGGTTAGAGATGTGAGTTCTGCCAAAAGCCAGGAGCCACTGTGGGTTGCTGCCTTACATCCTGCACCAGCAACTACCACTTCATGTGTTCTCGAGCCAAGAACTGTGTCTTTCTGGATGATAAGAAGGTGTATTGCCAACGACATCGGGATTTGATCAAAGGCGAGGTGAGAGCTTCTGCTGCTTTTCAAATTCTATAGGAGTTCAGGAGTTCAGTTCAGGCTGAAAACAGCAAGATGGTAAGCTTTGTTTTACCTCCCTACTGTGTGTTCCTAGAATCACCTTCTTAGAAATATGGCAGTCCTCCTATGAAATAGCTGGGTGATTTGGAGATACACTCCGTACATGCCCTCCAAGAAAATCAGTATCATGCGTGTAACATGTAAAGGGGCAGCCTATTAACAGTTGGGTTTTCATTTCAGGTGGTTCCTGAGAATGGATTTGAAGTTTTTAGAAGAGTGTTTGTGGACTTTGAAGGAATCAGCTTGAGAAGAAAGTTTCTCAATGGCTTAGAACCAGAAAATATCCACATGATGATTGGTATGACGTGCGGGGAAGTCTCCATGTATTGCTAGGGTATTTCCTGGCCTTTGGATATAAAGTGAGCCTTCTCATTACCTCCTCTAATCAGTTCTTCTTTTCTTGGCCAGGCTCCATGACAATTGACTGCTTAGGAATTCTGAATGATCTCTCTGACTGTGAAGATAAGCTTTTTCCTATTGGATATCAGTAAGTAGCACCGTAGAGCTAAGACACCAGGCCCCACAGCTTGAGCACCCTCAACAACAAGCAGGTCTTGACTGGAGAGCCATACTTGTTAGCTACTTTTAATTGCTATTGGAAACTAACTACTTTTTTTGCTACTTTGTGTAGATTGGGACTAAAATATTTTATGTCCACTAAATCCAGTTACAGAACGAAAGTATTATTGGCATACTTTCAGAATAATTTCCAAATAAAACTTAAATAAAAAAACACAAAGTCAGGAACACCTAGGGGTGACTCAGCGGTTGAGCATCTGCCTTCGGCTTAGGTTGTGATCCCGGGGTACTGGGATCGAGTCCCACATCGGGCTTCCCGCACGGAGCCTGCTTATGTCTCTGCCTCTCTCTGTGTCTCTCACAAATAAATAAATAAAATCTTTTTTAAAAAACAAAAAACCCCCACAAGGTCAGGTGCATCTGGGTGGCTCAGTCAGTTCAGTGTCTGCCTTCTACTCGGGTCATGACCCCCGGGTCCTGGGATTGAGCCCTATATTGGGCTCTGCTCAGCGGGGAGTCTGCTTCTCCCTCTCCCTCTACCTGCCGCTCCCCCTACTTGTGCTCTCTCTGTCTCTCTCTCTGTTAAAGTAAATATTTTTAAAAAATTTAAAAAACACAGGGTCAGTCTCTTAAGATTCCCCTGAATTCCATCTATATGGATTCAAAAGTCCAGATTGTTGTAGTGGATCAAATACCTCATGCCTCTGTCCTCAGCCTAAAAATATAAACCCCCACAATAATAATCATATTTGTCCAGTGAACATTTATCATCTTTCCTATGTGAAGCAAATGGTTTAAACTTCTAGCAGGCTGACAGTATAAATTTAAAACTCCCTTTCTGTCTCTCCCCATTTCAGAGTCTCATTTTGCTATCTATACTCCAATTTATTCTGCATTCCAATTCTGGCAACACAGTCTGTACATTTAGCTGGCAGTTCTTTGTATAAACCAGGCTCCATCAGCATCCAGCAGATTCTGGAGCAGTTACATTTCTCTTGTCTTGTGGGGCTTTTTTCCCAAAAGGGACACTTCGGGTTTGCTCTTTTCTCGCTGTGTACACCTTGGGGTGGTGGGGTAGGCAGTAGGTCCTTCCTGGAGGCCAGTAACTATTTCTCGTAGTCGTTGTTAGTGTTTTCTTTTCTCCGCATTTGAGGCTATTTTACTATTTTTGTCCTCTGCTTACACTACAATAAAAAAAGATTTGGTGCTATTTTCTGAGAGGCTAGGAAAAACCAAGAACTTCAAAAAGCTTGGAACACCCTAGCTAGGGGGATCTATAATAAGACTCTGAAGTAAGGCTAAATTCTGTAAATCCAGCAGCCCAGGGAACCTAGGACGAGAAGGAGTTTTGGCAAATGTTAGTCCCTGCTTCTGTACTCTTCGCTTATGGTGATTTTAATCAATCTGTTTGCCAGGTGTTCCAGGGTGTACTGGAGCACCACAGACGCTCGCAAGCGCTGTGTATACACATGCAAGATAGTGGAATGCCGTCCTCCGGTCGTAGAGCCAGATATCAACAGTACTGTCGAGCACGATGAAAACAGGACCATTGCTCACAGTCCCACATCTTTTGCAGGTAAGTCTTTAATCAAGGTGGGACCCGCGTTAGATGTGGGGGAAGTACTGTGATTAAAGGTGGGGAGAAAGTCCTCTCTCTGGGAGGTCTCATCTGTCTATATTGTGATCTTTATCCGATAGCTTGCTTTGTATTGGTTCATTTGTTTGATATTTTCATTGAACCTTTTTTAGGAAGAGTTTTTCTTTCCTACCACAGAAATTTCATCTAAAGAAAGTCAAAACACAGCTGACATTGTAAGTCCTCCCTCACCAGACCGACCTCATTCGCAAACCTCTGGTTCCTGTTTCTATCATGTCATCTCAAAGGTCCCTAGGATTCGAACACCTAGTTATTCTCCAACACAGAGATCTCCTGGCTGTCGGCCATTGCCTTCTGCAGGTAAAGGACCAACTTACTGACTAATTTGACCTGAAAAGGTCAGCTCAGAAGTTCGCTTGTGATCTTCTCAGGCTACTCTACCTTAGTGGCATTTGCTCATTGAAAATCCTGATTTGCAGTTTTCAGTTATAAGCCATTGCCAAGTTATTGAAAGCAGTGGCTACTGCGCATTTGTTCTCTCTGTAATAGACTTTAATACCTTTTCTCTCTTGTTCAGGAAGTCCTACCCCAACCACTCATGAGATTGTCACGGTGGGAGACCCTTTACTCTCCTCTGGACTCCGAAGCATTGGCTCCAGGCGTCACAGCACTTCTTCCTTGTCACCCCAGCGGTCTAAGCTCCGGATAATGTCTCCAATGAGAACAGGGGGTACTTACACCAGGAATAGTGCTCCCTCGGTCTCCACCACCGGGACTGCCACAGATCTTGAGTCAAGTGCCAAAGCAGTTGATCAGGTCTTAGGACCACTGAATTCAAATACTAACTTAGGGCAAAACACTCCCACCTCTTCAAGTTTGCAACGGACAGTGGTTACTCTAGGCACTAAAAGTAGTCACGTGGATGGATCTTCATCGTCTGAACTGAAGCATTCCAGCGCTTCTGACTTGGCACCCAAGAGCTCCTCTTTGAAGGGAGAGAAGACCAAAGGGCCAAGTTCCAAGAGTTCAGAGGGATCTGCACATACCATGGCTTATCCTGGCATTCCCAAACTGGCCCCACAGGTCCACAATACAGCATCTGGAGAGTTAAATGCTAGCAAAATTGGCACTTTCACGGACCTCTCCTCAGGGCCATTTTCTTCTAAAGAGGCTCTCTCCTTCCCCCCACTTCATCTGAGAGGGCAGAGGAACGATCGAGACCAGCACACAGATTCTAACCAGTCAGTAAACCCCTCTTCCGAGGAAGACACAGAAGTCAAAACCTTGAAGCTATCTGGGGTAAGCAACAGATCATCCATCATCAATGAACATGTGGGATCTAGCTCCAGAGACAGGAGACAGAAAGGGAAAAAGTCTTGTAAAGAAACTTTCAAAGAAAAACATTCCAGTAAATCTTTTTTGGAACCCGGTCAGGTGACAACCGGTGAGGAAGGAAACCTAAAGCCGGAGTTTGTGGATGAAGTTCTGACTCCTGAGTTTATGGGGCAACGACCATGCAATAATGTTTCCTCTGATAAGATTGGAGACAAAGTTCTTTCTCTCCCAGGAGCCCCCAAAGCTCCATCCCTGCAAGTAGAAGGATCTACTAAGGAATTACAGACACCCCGGAAACGCACGGTCAAGGTAACACTGACACCTCTAAAAATGGAAAGTGAGGGCCAGTCCAAGAATACCCCAAAGGAAGGGAGTCCTGTTTCCCCTTTGCAAATGGAATCAGCATCTCCAACAGAACCAGTCTCAGCCTCTGAAAGCCCAGGAGATGGTCCCGTGGCCCAGCCAAGCCCCAATAATACCTCATCCCAGGATCCTCAGAGTAACAGCTACCAGAATCTTCCAGTACAGGACAGAAACCTGATGCTTCCAGATGGCCCCAAACCTCAGGAGGATGGCTCTTTCAAGAGGAGATACCCCCGTCGTAGTGCCCGGGCCCGCTCTAACATGTTCTTTGGGCTCACCCCTCTCTATGGAGTAAGATCCTATGGTGAAGAAGACATTCCATTCTACAGCAGCTCCACTGGGAAGAAGCGGGGCAAGAGATCTGCTGAAGGACAGGTGGATGGGGCCGACGACCTAAGCACCTCAGATGAGGATGACCTATACTATTACAATTTCACCAGAACGGTGATTTCCTCAGGCGGAGACGAGCGGCTGGCATCCCATAATTTGTTTCGGGAGGAGGAGCAGTGTGACCTTCCCAAAATTTCCCAGTTAGATGGCGTCGATGATGGCACAGAGAGTGACACTAGCGTCACAGCCACAACAAGGAAAAGCAGCCAGATCCCAAAAAGAAACGGGAAAGAAAACGGAACAGAGAATCTAAAAATTGAGCGACCTGAAGATGCTGGGGAGAAAGAACACGTCATCAAGAGTTCTGTTGGCCACAAAAATGAGCCAAAGATGGACAACTGCCACTCCGTAAGCAGAGTTAAAGCCCAGGGACAGGATTCCCTGGAGGCCCAGCTCAGCTCATTGGAGTCGAGCCGCAGAGTCCACACAAGCACCCCATCAGATAAGAACCTGCTGGACACTTACAATACCGAGCTCCTGAAATCGGACTCTGATAACAACAATAGCGATGACTGTGGGAACATCCTGCCCTCAGACATCATGGACTTTGTGTTGAAGAATACACCATCCATGCAGGCTTTGGGCGAGAGCCCAGAGTCCTCTTCTTCAGAACTCCTGAATCTTGGTGAAGGCCTGGGTCTTGACAGTAATCGGGAAAAGGACATGGGCCTTTTCGAGGTCTTTTCTCAGCAGTTGCCAACAGCGGAACCTGTGGACAGTAGTGTCTCCTCCTCCATCTCGGCAGAGGAGCAGTTTGAGCTGCCCCTGGAGCTACCATCAGACCTGTCTGTCCTAACCACCCGGAGTCCCACCGTCCCGAGCCAGAATCCCAGTAGACTGGCTGTCATCTCCGACTCAGGAGAGAAGAGGGTCACCATCACAGAGAAATCTGTGACCTCCTCTGAAGGTGACTCAGCACTGCTGAGTCCAGGCGTGGATCCCACTCCCGAAGGCCACATGACTCCTGATCATTTTATCCAAGGACACATGGACGCAGACCACATCTCCAGTCCTCCTTGTGGTTCAGTGGAGCAGGGTCATGGCAACAGTCAGGATTTAACTAGAAACAGTAGCACCCCCGGCCTTCAGGTACCTGTTTCCCCTACTGTTCCTATCCAGAACCAGAAATATGTGCCCAATTCTACTGAGAGTCCTGGCCCATCTCAGATTTCCAATGCAGCTGTCCAGACCACTCCACCCCACCTGAAACCAGCCACTGAGAAACTCATTGTGGTTAACCAGAACATGCAGCCACTTTATGTTCTCCAAACTCTTCCAAATGGAGTGACCCAAAAAATCCAATTGACCTCTTCTGTTAGTTCTACACCCAATGTGATGGAGACAAATACTTCAGTATTGGGGCCCATGGGAAGTGGTCTCACCCTAGCCACGGGACTAAATCCAAGCTTGCCAACTTCTCCATCTCTGTTCCCTCCTGCTAGCAAAGGATTGCTCCCCATGCCTCATCACCAGCACTTACATTCCTTCCCTGCAGCCGCTCAAAGTAGTTTCCCACCTAACATCAGCAGTCCTTCAGGCCTCCTTATTGGGGTTCAGCCTCCTCCAGATCCCCAACTTTTGGTTTCAGAAGCCAGCCAGAGGACAGACCTCAGTACCACAGTAGCCACTCCATCCTCTGGACTCAAGAAAAGACCCATATCTCGTCTGCAGACCCGAAAGAATAAAAAACTCGCTCCCTCTAGCACCCCTTCAAACATTGCCCCTTCCGATGTGGTTTCTAACATGACACTGATTAACTTCACACCCTCCCAACTGCCAAACCATCCCAATCTCTTAGATTTGGGGTCACTTAATACTTCATCTCACCGAACTGTCCCCAACATCATAAAAAGGTCTAAATCTGGCATCATGTATTTTGAACAGGCACCCCTGTTGCCACAGAGTGTGGGAGGCACTGCTGCCGCGGCGGCGGGCACATCAACAATAAGCCAGGATACTAGCCACCTCACCGCGGGGCCTGTGTCCGGCTTGGCATCCGGTTCCTCCGTCCTGAATGTTGTATCCATGCAAACCACAACAACCCCTACAAGTAGTGCATCTGTTCCAGGACATGTCGCGTTAACCAACCCCAGGTTGCTCGGTACCCCAGATATTGGGTCAATAAGCAACCTTCTAATCAAAGCTAGCCAGCAGAGCCTGGGGATGCAGGACCAGCCTGTGGCTTTACCACCAAGTTCGGGAATGTTTCCACAGCTGGGGACATCACAGACTCCGGCTGCTACAATGACAGCGGCGTCCAGCATCTGTGTGCTCCCCTCTGCTCAGACCACGGGCATAACAGCTGCTTCACCCTCTGGGGAAGCAGAGGAACACTATCAGCTTCAGCACGTGAACCAGCTCCTTGCCAGCAAAACTGGGATTCTCCCTTCCCAGCACGATCTTGATTCTGCTCCAGGGACCCAGGGATCCAACTTTACCCAGACAGTAGATGCTCCTAATAGCATGGGGCTAGAGCAGAATAAGGCTTTATCCTCAGCTATGCAAGCCAGCTCGGCCTCTCCTGGGGGCTCTCCATCCTCTGGACAGCAGTCAGCGAGCCCCTCAGTGCCCGGTCCCACTAAGCCCAAACAAAAAATCAAACGGTTTCAGCTGCCTTTGGACAAAGGGAATGGCAAGAAGCACAAAGTTTCCCACTTGCGGACCAGTTCTGAAGCACACATTCCAGACCAAGAAGCCAACACGACATCCCTGACCCCAGTCACAGGGTGAGAGATCTAAGTATTAGCTAATAGCTACACTGAGTAGGTGGGATTTTGTGCTCTGAACGAGAGGCTGTTGAAGTGGCAGTCTCCTGGGAGGGATGCTCTTCTGTCCACGTTGCATTACTCAGGGCTGCTCTGGGTTTTGACCGATTTTTTTTTTCCCTCACAGTGGTGATTTATAGAGCAAAATTTAGTATCATCCGTGGGCAGTTTGTCTCTTGGATAGAACCACATCTCTAATTACTCTTTGCTCTGATTTTTTTTTTTTTTTTAAGGAGGGTGGGGAGGGGCAGAGGGAGAGAGAATCCCAAGCAAGCTCCATGCCCAGTGTGGGGCCTGACACGAGGCTGGATCTCAACAACCCTGAGATCATGGCCTGAGTGGAAATCAAGAGTCGGATGCTCAACCAACTGAGGCACCCATTTGCTCTTGGGTTTGTTGCTTTGTGGGGGCGGGGGGAGTTATTATTGTTTTTTTTTTTTTTTTTTTTTTTTTTGCTAAGGCTTAAGATACTGAAGGATGATGATTATTCCTGTGTGGAGGGCAAAACCACCTGTTGTAGATCCTCATGAAATCCTCTTTGAAAATGTTAGCATAGAGATGTAACATGCATAGAGCACATTGATATATGTGTGCACCCAGGAAGCCACCATTCAGATCAGTGTTCCAGAAGGCTCCTTGTGCCTTCTCTTACTCAGAATGAATGCCCTCAAGGTAACCATTGCTAACCTGTATCAGCACAGATTAGTTTTCCCAGCTCATAAATTTTATCAGATCCTGATAAGAGTCATTTCTTTAGACAGACCTCCGCATTCAGTACATATTTGCTGGTGGCTTTTCTTGAAAAGATACAATGATTCTGTTCCAGGACTCCAGGAGCAGAGGCTGAGCCGCAGGACACAGCTAAGGTGGAACAGTCATCACAAAAGGAGTGTGGGCAGCCCACAGGGTAAATACAAAGATCATTTCTCTAAAATTAAGCCCTCAGTTCTGTCCACCTCATGTAAAAAATATTTCTTCCTGATTTGTATTTTTTTAAGGTTTTATTTATTTATTCATGAGAGACACAGAGAGAGGCAGAGACACAGGTAGAGGGAGAAGCAGGCTCCCTCTAGGGAGCACAATGTGGGATTCGATCCCAAGACCCCGGGATCAGGACCTGAGCCAAAGGCAGACGCTTAACCCCTGAGCCACCCAGGCGTCCCATGATTTGTCTTATTTTTGTTACCAAAGTTTGTTTTGTTTTTTTTTTAATGGAAGTAATACAAACAGCCCTTTATTCATATGCATTTGGGTTGTTTCCAATATTTATTTAATTTTCAAAAATGAAAATTGGTAGTGGTTTACCAGCTCATGCAGTTTGCCTTTCTTTTTGGTAAAATCTTGTTAATTTACTTAAGTAACTCCAGAACTGCTTCTTTTTTTTAAGATTTTATTTATTTATTTGTGAGGGAGGAGCAAACTCCCTATTGAGCAGAGAGACCAACATGCAGCTCAATCCTAGGAACCTGGGATTATGACCCGAGGGAAGGCAGGTACTTAACCAACTGAGCCACCCAGGCGCCGCTGCCCCACCCCCCCTTAAAGATTTTATTTATTAGAGAGAGAGGAACTCCAGAACTGCTACTAACAAGTGTCCTTTCATTTTCTTTTTTTTTTTTTTAACAAGTTTCTATTTATTTATTTTTTTTTTTAAATTTTTATTTATTTATGATAGTCACAGAGAGAGAGAGAGAGAGAGAGGCAGAGACACAGGCAGAGGGAGAAGCAGGCTCCATGCACCGGGAGCCCGATGTGGGATTCGATCCCGGGTCTCCAGGATCGCGCCCTGGGCCAAAGGCAGGCGCCAAACCGCTGCGCCACCCAGGGATCCCCTGTCCTTTCATTTTCTAATAATACTGAGGGTATGAGAAAATTTCAAGGATGTGATCTACAAACTCTGAAAGCCCAAACTTAATGTTAGTATTTAGGAAAGTATCTTATAAAAGAGAGTTTTACATTATGTACCATACAGTAGTGGGGTGGCATTTATCCAATAGGTTATACACAAGACATCCTGCGGTCCATATCTAGTAGTTGTTTTATGTAACCAGTACAGTGGCATGGCAGACTGTGAACAGTTTGTGTCTTTGAATTGAAGAGCAGCTGATGTTATGTCTCACATTGGATTTTATTCTCATTTAGGCAAATTCTTCCTGAGGTTCAGACCACACAAAATCCAGCAAATGAGCAAGAAAGTACAGGTATGTGGTTGGGTAACAGGTTAGAATTAAAATTTCAAAGCCAAAAATACCATAAAAATCTCCTACATTATCTACTAATTTTCTAAATTAAAAAAAATCTAAGCTCCATAGAGGTTAAGTGATTGGTCAGAGGTGTAGACTAACCCTCAGGGCATCTCTCCCCTGGTCTGGTCCCTTCCCTTCCCCCTCCACTCCATAGTCTGTAATCATTTGTCGATTATACTTATGCTCTACTTGCTTTAACAGCACTGTGATCTTAATAGATAGTGATGACCTGACCTCATGCCTTAGTTGTTGATGAAGAGAACCATGTATCTGGTCACAACCTCAGATACACCTCCATAGCACTTCCCATCTGTGCTACTGAGTTTGATCAGTAAAGAACGAGCCACGTCAAAATTGGAGAGATCTGGATATAAGGCTTTGCCCACTTCCTTCAGGGGAACTTCGCAAAAGAAAGGCAGGTAGAGAAAAAATGCTCAGGTGTAACGTTTGGGATATAATCACATTCTGCTGATTGGCTGATTCCTCAAGAGGACGGAGGCACTTCTTTATGTAAGATGGCAGGGCAGGCTGGTGGCCGACTCTGCAGCCAGATGAGTTGAAATCTCAGCTTACCACTTCCTCATTACATGAACTTCGGCTGGTTACTTATCATCTCTCCGCCTCAGGTTTCTCATTTTTAAAGTGTACAGAATAATAACACTTCAGTGGGTCATTGTGAGGTTTATCTGGATTACTCTACAGGAAGTTCCAAGAAGAGTGCCTCATGCATTGTGCTTCATCTTAATCATTATTATTTTTTAGCTTTGACCTTATTGAGGGTAATTGCTTATTGAAAAGCTATCAAATTGTCCTACCAGAGACTACCACTTAGCATGACTTCAGTTTAAAAAAAAAAAATTCCAGTTTTAGTCACGTTCTGGCTATGACCCAGGGCAAGTTGCTCCAACATCTTTGAGCCTCAGTTTCATTATCTATAAATGAGAGTGATTGATCCTGCCAACTGTGGACTGTTGGTAGGCTTGGAGATCATGTATCAGTGTTTACTAATGCAACCAGTATGGCCCTGTTTTCTCCCTCGTAGAACCTAAAACAGTGGAAGAGGAAGAAAATAACTTCAGTTCTCCGTTGATGCTTTGGCTCCAGCAAGAACAGAAGAGGAAGGAAAGCATTGCTGAGAAAAAGCCCAAGAAAGGACTTGTTTTTGAAATTTCAAGTGATGATGGCTTTCAGATCTGTGCAGAAAGTATCGAAGGTGAGTGGATTTGAGGAGGTTGGTGGGTGTGCGGCTGGCTCAGTCAGTAGAGCTTCTTCTGACTAGATCTCAGGGTCATGAGCTTGACCCCACATTTGATACAGAGTTTACTTAAAAAAATAGGAGGTTGTCTCATCAGTACAGGCTCTATCTCAGCCAGATCCACACTTACATATATTAGTACCATTGATGTGGGCGGTTGTGTGCTAGATGTTATGGAAGATACTTGATGGCATCATACGCCTAACTTGTCCTTAAGAAGTTAGTGTTATTAGAGAAATAGTGCTTAACTTTGAGAGCACTTAGACCTCTTCTCTCTCCAGCCTTGCTTTCTACCTCTACATTGTGTGCCTCAAATGCCATTCTCTCTCACCCTTTTGCCTTCACCCGTTTCTTCCCTCTGCCCAGAATCTTCTCTTTACCTTCATTTATCTGGTGAACTCTACCTTTATTCAAGGTTTGGCTTGGAAAGTCTTCCCTGACCTTCTGAGGAAGATAAGCACTCCCATTCCCTCCCTTCTGCTCCTTTTCAGATCTTTTTTTTTTTTTTTTTTTTTTTTTTATTTATGATAGTCACAGAGAGAGAGAGAGGCGCAGAGACACAGGCAGAGGGAGAAGCAGGATCCATGCACTGGGAGCCCGATGTGGGATTCGATCCCGGGTCTACCAGGATCGCGCCCTGGGCCAAAGGCAGGCGCCAAACCGCTGCGCCACCCAGGGATCCCTCCTTTTCAGATCTTAAATGCTTTTCTTGTAGCTTAAAATTTGTTTTTATAAATGTCTGTTTACTTTTACATCTTACCCAACAGGGAACTTCCTAGGAAGGCGGGCATTTTATTCTCTTGTTCCACTTTGAATCCCAAGCACATAGGTGTTAGCTAGCTGTTGTAGGACTAGTGAATGTTTCCTAGGCTGTGAGTATTAGAGGAATTTGAAGGAAAGACCCTTGGGGGTCAGTTAGGGTTATCCAACCCAGGAAGAATGATAGAATAGAAGATCCTGTTAAAGGAGGTAATAGAATTTAGATTAGGAAAAGAGGAATGAGAAAGGCTTTTCTTTTTTTCTTTTTTTAATTTTTATTTATGTATGATAGTCACACAGAGAGAGAGAGAGAGGCAGAGACACAGGCAGAGGGAGAAGCAGGCTCCATGCACCGGGAGCCCGATGTGGGATTCGATTCCGGGTCTCCAGGATCGCGCCCTGGGCCAAAGACAGGCGCTAAACCGCTGCGCCACCCAGGGATCCCTTTTCTTTTTTTTTTAAGATTGATTTATTTATTTTATGATAGACATAGTGAGAGAGAGAGAGAGGCAGAGACACAGGAGGAGGGAGAAGCGGGCTCCCGGCGACGCAGGACTCGATCCCGGGACTCCAGGATCGCGCCCTAGACCAAAGGCAGGCGCCAAACTGCTGAGCCACCCAGGGATCCCCGAGAGAGGTTTTTTAAAAAGGGACATAAGCAGAGTTAGACAGGATTGCACGTGGTGGGTTCAAGAGTGTCCTCAGGTGGGAGAGGACATCGAAATCCCAGTCAGATAGTGAGAGAGAAACTTGCGGAGGTGGATTGAGCACTGGTTTCTGAGGGCCTTTGGTACCAAACCGTGAAGCCTTTGAGAATCTGAGGAAGTGGAATAAAAGCAGATTTTCAAGAAGCTTAACATGGTAGCTCTCTTTAAGGTGGACTGAACAGTAGACATGAGGTGGCAAAAGGTCACTAATGAGAGCATAGCTGCAGAGAGGTGTCAGGTAATAAAGCCTGTTCCCAGCAGGAAAAGAGAGGAAAGAACAGACACTCTTCATGACTGCTTGGATATGAAGAATAGAGAGAGAAGAGTCCCAAGGTGACTCTGAAGATTCAGGCCTGGGTCACTAAAAAAAAAAAGAAAGACATGGAAGGAGAACAAAAAGACTACATTGAGTGATTGAGTGTATGAGTTGCACATATAACACACTGAGTGTGAAGTGCCACGTGGTAGTGAGTCCAACACACAGTAAGAGATCATAGAACCTTAAGTTGGAGCTGGAGGGGTTATAAAGATTTTCTAGTCACACCCCCTTAGGTTTAAGGATCAGAGGTTAATATCTCCCCACAGTCCAGGTTAAATCATTGATGCTAGTATTATTTTGTTAGGGACATAGGGAATATCAGTGATACCCAAAATTCAGGTTTGAGACCCAGACTACCATCAAGGGATGTGAATGCTTTGGGGATTCAGGGGACATTTTCAGAAGGTATGAGCCTCCAATCTAATAGAAGGAGGCACTGTTGGGTCACATACCTTCTCAGCCACTTTCTTAAGCACGGAACTCCTTGAAAAAAGAAAAAAACGAAAAAGCCATTTTAGTAGGGTGTTTTCACCTTGTAGGGATTCTAAGCTCAATGCTTTTGATTGCCACTGGTGTTAGAGGTATTTGATTGAATATTTTGTTTCCTCACAGATGCCTGGAAGTCACTGACGGATAAAGTCCAGGAAGCTCGATCAAATGCCCGCCTAAAGCAGCTCTCATTTGCAGGTAATAGCCACAGTGGTCATGTTAGTCCTGTCTCAAGAGTATTCTGGTAACTTGTTGGTCTAAAGCTATAGAGTTAATTCTACAAAAGTATCAACCTTTTTTTATTTTTTATTTTTTAAAAGATTTTATTTATATATTCATGAGAGAGGCAGAGACACAGGCAGAGGGAGAAGCAGGCTCCATGCCGGGAGCCCGATGTGGGACTCGATCCCGGGACTCCAGGATCATGCCCTAGGCCGAAGGCAGGCACTAAACCACTGAGCCACCCAGGGATCCCCTCAACCTTTTTTTAAAAATAATTTGGGGATCCCTGGGTGGCTCAGCGGTTTGGCACCTGCCTTTGGCCCAGGGCGCGATCCTGGAGTCCCGGGATCGAGTCCTGCATCAGGCTCCTGGCATGGAGCCTGCTTCTCCCTCTGCCTGTGTCTCTGCCTTTCTCTCGCTCTCTCTCTCTCTCTCTATGTCTATCATGAATAAATAAATAAATCTTAAAAACAAATAACAAATGTTGGAAATGTTTAAAAAAAATAAAATAAAAATAATTTTTCACAGCTTTAGCATAATGCTTTCAAGCTTTCTATTTGCTGCAATATTGCATTGGGACTTTATTCTTTTCTTTTTTTTCTGAACAGATGAGTTTTTTTATTGAGGTAAAATACTTATAAAATTTACCATCCTAACCATTTTAAAGTGTACAGTTCAGTGTTGTTAAATGAATTCACACTGTTGAGCAACCATCCATCCATCCCATAACTCTTTTTTTTTCTTGTAAAACTGAAATTCCCCTTATTCCCCATTCTCTCCAGCCCCTGGCAACCACCATTATTCTTTCTGTCTTTATGATTTTGATTACTTTCAGTGTCTCATGTGAGTGGAATTACACAGTAAGTGGAATTCAATAAGCAAACTGGCTTATCTCACTTAGCATAATATCTTCAAGGTTCATCCGTGTTATAGCATATTGCAAAATTGCCTTCCTTTTTAAGGCTGAATAATATTCCATTGTATTTATATGCCAGTTTGCTGGTTGATTGATCCATCAGTGGATACTTGGGTTGCTTCCACATTTTAGCTATTATGAATAATTGTAGTGTGTCGATGTGAGTGTAGATACATCTTCAAGACCCTGCTTTCTGTTTTGGGGGGTATATACTCAGAAGTGGAATTGCTAGATCATGCAGTAATTCCTTTTTTTAAAAAAAAATAGTAATTCCAGGGGATCCCTGGGTAGCTCAGTGGTTTAGCGCCTGCCTTCGGCCCAGGGCATTATCCTAGGGTCCTGGGATCAAGTCCCACATCGGGCTCCCTGAATGGAGCCTGCTTCTCCCTCTGCCTGTGTCTCTGCCTCTCTCTCTCTCATGAATAAATAAATAAAATCTTTAAAAATAATAATAAAAAAATAAAAAAATAGTAATTCCAGGGACGCTTGAGTGGCTCAGCAGTTGAGTGTCTGCCTTCCGGCTCAGGGCGTGATCCTGGAGTACCAGGATCAAGTCCCACATCGGGCTCCCTGCATAGAGCCTGCTTCTCCCTCTGCCTGTGTCTCTGCCTCTCTCTCTCTCTCTGTCTGTAATGAATAAGTAAATAAAATCTAAAAAAAAAAAAAAATAGTAATTCCATTTGTAATTAGGAACAGCCACACTATTTTCCGCACTGGCTGCACCATTCTAGTTTCTCCATGTCTCTGCTTTTTTTTTTGATAGAAGCCATCCAAATGGATGTGCGATGGTATCTTATTATAGTTTTAATTTATGTTTCCCTAACAATTAATGATGTTGAACATCTTTCTATGTGTTTACTGGTCATTCATAGATCATTTTTGGAAAAATCTCTATGCAAGGCTTTTGCCTTGGCTTTGTTGTTGTTGTTATGGTTGAGTTATATATATATGTTCTGGATATTAATCAGAGAGATGACTTGAAAGTATTTTTCCCCATTCTGTGGGCTGCCTTTTTTTCTTTTTTTTTTTTTAGATTGGTGAGGGTGATATCTGGGGGGCAAGAAAGTATAACTTCTACGTGGCCTCTCCCAGTAATCACTGATTACTGCAAATATGTGTAAAATCCTGCTCCTGGAATCAGCCAGTGTTCTCAACTCTGTTCTCAGCCTCAAACTGAGTAGCCAGCTCTTTGTTTTTGCCAGCAGGACAGAAATTCCTTTGATTTATCCATGTCCTTTACTGCCACATGGAATGGTGGTAAGAAACCATGAGCTCTGGAGGCAAAAAAACTGAGTACAAGCTACATTTCTGCTCTTTTGCTACCAGTATTAAATTGAGTGCAAGCTAATTTATTTCTCTGAGTCTTGATCTCCTTATCTAAAAAGGAATATTAATGTGACCCTCAAAATTTGTGGTGAGGATTAATCAATGAACCTGTTGTGTCACTTATACTCATTTAAAAAAATTGTTTTAAGTGAACCTAATAGGGCAGCCCCAGTGGCTCAGCAGTTTAGCGCCACCTTCAGCCCAGGGCATGATCCTGGGGACCCGGGATCGAGTCCCGCCTCGGGCTCCCTGCTTGGAGCCTGCTTCTCCCTCTGCCTATGTCTCCACCTCTCTCTCTCTCCTCTCTGTGTTTCTCATAAATAAATAAATAAAATCTAAATAAATAAATAAATAAACCTAACATTATTGGCTATTTATTTTATAAGTGTGTAGATAAATAAAGTTATTTGTATGTATATTTATACAAATGTTATTTATATATCCTAATAGACATAACATAACATAAATTAAGACATTTATCCTAATTGAAAGGATCTGAGACAGAATTCAGAGAAATCAAATACTAGCTTTGGCCGGGGGGGAGTGGGGAGTGATAGTGTCTTTTGACGCACAAAATTTTTTAATTGCCATGAAGTCTAGTCTATTTTTTCTGTTGTTACTTGTGCCTTTGGTGTCATATTCAAGAAATCATTGCCAAGTCTAGCATCATGAGGGTTTTGTTACATGTTTTCTTCTAAGAGTTCTATGGCTTTAGGTCTTTTACACTTAGCTTCTTGATCCATTTTGAGTTAATTTTCCTATATGGTATGAGGTAAAAGTCAACTTCATTCTTCTGCATGTGGATATATCTGGTTTTCCTAACACTGTTGAAAAAAATCTTTTCCCCATTAAATGGTATTGGCACCATTGTCAAAAATCATGTGACCAGGGGCACCAGGCTGGCTCAGTCTGCAGAGCATGTGACTCTTGATCTTGGGATTATAAGTTCGAGCCCCATATTGGGTATGGAGATTATTTAAAAATACACTTTAAAAAAATCATGGGATCAAATATGGAAGGGTTCATTTCTATTCCACTGTCTTCATGCCAGTACCACACTGTTTTGATGAATACTGTAGATCTGTGGTAAGCTTTGGAATCAGGCAGTTTGAGTCCTCCATTTTTGTTCTTTCCCAGGATTTTTTTTTTTTTTTTTAAGATTTTATTTATTTATTCATGAGAAACAGAGAGAGGCAGAGACACAGGCAGAGGGAGAAGCAGGCTCCATGCAGGGAGCCCGATACAGGACTCAATCCCAGGTCTCCAGGATCACACCCTGGGCCGAAGGCAGCGCTAAACCGCTGACCCACCAAGGCTGCCCAGTTCTTTCTCAGGATTGTTTTGACTATTCAAGATCCCATCAGATTCTCTGTGAATTTTTTTTTAAAGATTTATTTATTTATTTGAGAGAGAGAGCACGTGAGTGGGAGAAGGGCAAAGGGAGAAAATCTTCAAGCAGACTCCATGCTGAACGCAGAGCCTGATATGGGGCTCAGTCTCAGGACCCATGAGATCATGACCTGAGCTGAAACCAAGAGTTGGATGCTTAACCGACTGAGCCACCCAGGAGCCCCATGTGAATTTAAGATGAGCTTTTCTATTTCTGCAAAAAATGTCATTTGAGATAGTGATAGAAATTGCACTGAATCTATGGATACTTTAGTACTATTGACATTTTAAGAATATTGAATCTTCTAATCCATGAACACAAGATACGTTTCCATTTATTTATGTTTTTAATTTCTTTCAGCAGTGTTTTGTAGTTTTCATTGTATAAGTCTTTCACCTAATTGATTAAGTTAATTTTTTTTTCTTTTTGGTACTATTTTAAGTAGAGTTGCTTTTGTAATTTCCTTTTTAGATTTTTCAGTTTGTATATAGAAATTCTATGCTATTTATTTATTCTAGAGTTTTCTACATAAGATAGTATCATCTACAAACATAACATTACTTCTTCCTTTCGAGTTTGGGTGGCTTTTATTTCTTTTTCTTACTTAATTGTCTTGGCTGGAACTTCTAGTGCTGTGTTGAATAGAAGTGGTGAAAGTGGTCATCCTTGCTTCATTCATGAACTTAGAGTGAAAGCTTTCAATCTTTCACTATTGACTATGATATTCTCTGTGGGTTTTTCACATATGGCTTTTTTAGTACTTCATTCCTTTATATGGCCAAAGAATATTCCATTGTATGGATGCTACATTTTGTTTATCCATTCATCAGCTGATGACATTTGAGGTTTTTCCACCTCCTAACCATGATGAACAATGTTGCTATCAATATTCCTGTACAAGTTTTTGTGTTTTTATTTCTCTTGGGTCTATACCTAGGAGTGGAATTGCTGTGCCATATGGTAACTCTATGTTTAAATTTTGAGGAGCTGCCAAATTGTTTTTCCAGAATAGCTGCACTATTTGATATCAACAGTGTTTGATGCAGTACCTACATCCTTGTCAACACTTGTTTTGGCTGTATTTTTGTTATAGATATCCTAGTGAGTATGAAATGCTATCTCATTATGCTTTTGTTATATCTTCCTTTTGTTTTTATTTTTTTAAATCCTACTTTTTTTTTTTTAAGGTTTTAGTTATTTATTTTAGAGAGAGAGCATGTGCACCATGGAAGGGGCAGAGAGAGAAAGAATCTCAAGCACATTTTCTGCTGAGTGTAGAGTGAGGCAGGGCTCCCATCTCACCACTCTGAGATCATGACCTGAGCAAAAAACAAAGAGTTGGACACTCAACCAACTGAGCCACCCAGGCACCCCTGTTACTTATTTATTCTTTTCAAAGTAGAAATAGAAAAGAAAAAAAAAAAAAAAAACTAATACAGTTTCTCATTGTCACTAGATTTCAAATTAAATTTAGGCAGTGAAAAAACATGTCATTAATACAGTTATTTCGAGCAAACGTTAAAGATGTAATTACTTTAAGGTAGAAACCTCCCACTGACTGTTTTTTCCATATCTGTTTATCTCTCTAATCTTTGATGGGTCCTGGGAAGGGAAACAATGAGTAATTAGAGGAATTTAAGTTTATATGGTTTTTGTTTTGATTTGTTTTGGTTTAGATTTATTTATTTATTCATTCATTCATTCATTCATTCATGAGAGACACACAGAAAGAGGCAGAGACACCAGCAGAGGGAGAAGCAGGCTCCCCGAAGGGAGCTTGATGCAGGACTTGATTCTGGATCCTGGGATCACATCCCGAGCTGAGGCAGACGCTCAACCACTGAGCCACCCAGGCGTCCCAGTTTATATGGTTTTGTTCTCGTTCTAAGAAATAAGAGAGAGGCAGCCTGGGTGGCTCAGCCATTTAGCGCCGCCTTCAGCCCAGGGTGTGATCCTGGAGACCCAGGATCAAGTCTCACGTCAGGCTCCCTGCATGGAGCCTGCTTCTCCCTCTGCCTGTATCTCTGCCTCTCTCTCTCTCTCTCTCTTTCTGTCTCTCATGAATAAATAAATAAAATGTCTAAAAAAAAAAAAGTAGGAGAGAGAAAATATTTGATGTATTAGAAAACATTTTAAGTGTATTTTAAATTTTCTCAGATGTTTGTTTTTAGTCTGCCTTTCTTTCTTTCTCTGTCTTTCATTCTTTTTTTCCTTGAGTAAGCTCTACATCCAACATGGGGCTCAAACTCACAACCCTGAGATCAGGAGTCACATGCTCTTCTGACTGAGCCAGCCAGGCACCCCAATTTGTTTTTAATTAACAAAAAAGAGAGCAAAGGACACAATAGGCATTTTATCCCCCACAAAATACAAATGGCCAATAACATGAAGATATTCAATCTTACTCATAATTTTATTTATTAGAGAGGAAGGGAAGTTATGGAGGGAGAGAGAGAATCTTAAGCAGGCTCCACACCGAGCATGGAGCCCAATGTGGGGCTTGATCTCACAACCCTGAGATGATGACTTGAGCTGAAATCAAGAGTCGGATACTGAACCATCTGAACCACCCAGGCACCCCACTCATAATTTTTAAAATGCATATTAAAACATGATTAACTGTTTTATTTATTTTTTGATTAACTGCTTTATTAACAGATTTATTAACAAAGCCTTTAGTAATAAAGTTTCAGAATTTGGAAATAATCTAGGTACAAATGGAGGAAACAGGCTCTCTTACATTAATGGCAGGTACATAAATTACTAATACAACTATTTGGAGGAGCAGTTAAGCAATAGCTATGAAAATTTTCAAGTCACATGCCCTTCTATTCCAGCAGTTCCACTTCTAGGAAGTTATCCTATAGGTAGCTTCAAATCAGGTCATAAAAAATGTATGAGGGTGTTCATTCCTACATGTGTTAGCAAAAAACTAGAAGTAAGGCAAATACTCTTCAACAGGGAAATTTAGAAAGAGGTCCAAAGTAATTGAAAAGGACAGGTTGTAACAGTATGTATCTGGTATGATCACGATAATCTCTTTAGATATTTCTGTATTATACGTACACACACATAGAATAGTGGCCTCAGAGGAGTAAGACCTAGGGAATTCGAATGGGCAACGTTTACTTTCTATACTGTGTCACTTTATAAGGCTTTTTAAAAGATTGATCGATTGATTGATTGATTGATTGATTGATTTATTTATTCATTCATTCATGAGAGACAGAGAGAGGCAGAGACACAGGCAGGCTCCATGCAGGGAGCCTGATGTGGGACTCGATCCCGGGACTCCAGGACCATGCCCTGAGCTGATGGTTGCTCAGCTAAACCGCTGAGCAACCCAGGGATCCCCTATAAATTTTTTAAAGGGTTAATTTGAATGTATTTATACTTTTTTGAAAAGCAGATGGCAAATAAATTTTTTAAAAGATTTTATTTATTTATTCATGAGAGACACAGAAAGAGACAGAGACAGAAGGAGAAGAAGGCTCCATGCGGGGAGCCCAATGCAGAACTCGATCCTGGGACCGCAGGAACACGCCCTGAGCTGAAGGCAGACGCTCAACCGCTGAACCACTGAGGCATTCTGTAAATAAACTTTTAAAAAGAGTTAGGATTCTCTGAGCATTCAGTAATGTATAGAATTGTTGAATAACTATACAATACACCTGAAAGTAATAGAACACTGTATGTTGACAGAAAGAAAGGGGGGGGAGTATTAAGATTCTCTGACCCTCATTCTGCCCTTGCCCTGGGCTTGTGCAGCCATCGCTTTGCTCCCATATACACTTCTATGAGTCATCCACTCCTCCTAACATCCCCCATATCTCAGGTCAAAAAGTCCAATAAATCTTGACTTCCTTCCTTTCCCTCGTCATTCACATCCAGTTGGTCACTGGTGTTGATTCTCCCTCAAAAGTCTGAGTCATAGTCCCTTCTTCTCTCCCTTTCCTTCCTCAGGAATAGCCTTTGTCATTGTCTTCCAGTAATACCAAAAAACCTTATAACTGGTCCCTGAGTCCCCCACCTCCTCCTGTAGCAAATCCTCAGGGTCACCAGAAGTACCTCAAAAACTTTTTAGTGTTACCTGCTAATTATAGAATAAAATCTTCAACCTTTCAATGTTTGTTATTAGAAAATACTACTGGGGACGCTTGGATGGCTCAGCGGTTGAACATCTGCCTTTGGCTCAAGGCATGATCCCTCCCACAGTCCCAGGATCAGGTCCCACATCGGGCTCCCTGCATGGAGCCTGCTTCTCCCTCTGCCTGTGTCTCTGCCCCTCTCTCTCTTTCTCTCTCTGTCTCATGAATAAATCTTTAAAAGAAAAAAAATACTACTGAAACCCGTTCATGTGCCTGGCACCACGTTGGCCACTTAGGAAAGAACTGCCGAGTAGAAGCAGCCTCAGGCCCGTTCTCCAAGGTCCAGTCCCTTGGCCCCATCACAGTAAGGTCCCTGCCTCACAGCTTTATAGTCTGGTGGCACAAATAAGTATTCTTAAGAATGAAACTGAGTGACACAAATGTGCGTCATTGGCAGCAAGGAACCTCTTCTGGATAGAGTGGTCAGGAAGGAAGTCTGTTGAAGAGGTGGCAGTAAAGCTGACACCTGAGTGATTAGGAGAAGGAGCTAGACATTCAACAATTAGAGTCAAAGTCCTCAATGCAGAAGAAATAGCAGATGAAAAAGGCCTAGTGTGGGAATATCTTTGGTGGGTTTATCGTCTGTCTCTTGCATGAAATAAAAGCTCCATCTATACAGGCACCTTGCCTATCTCGTTTGCCTCTGTATTCCCAGGCTCTGTCTGACACAGAGAGATGGAAAGAAGGTGTGGGATATAGTAGGTGCTCAGTAAATATTTGTGGAATGAGTAAGTGAATCCTCCACAACAGAAGAGATTGCTTCCTCTTGAGAGCTCCCACAGTACTTTATTCTATATGTTTATTTGGATACTTTCCACAGTGTGTGGTTTGTGTACCTATCTGCCCCCCTCTGCCAGGAGCTCCTTGCGATCACGTATAATTCATGTATATTTTCCCATTATTGACACAGCACCTAATCCCACTATAAGCCCTCCAGGACAGATAGAGTTGAACACTCAGCCTAAACATAAAAATGAACTTTTTGTGGAAGTGACTAATGTTTTTTTCATCGTCTTTTTCCACTTAGGAATCCACAACAGTCTAAAAGTCCTAGGAAAAAAATCTTGGGGATAATCAGTGTTGTATAGGAAAGAAAAAAATGTTTGCCATTGTCTGATTTGGCTTTTAAACTCTTCTGTGGGGGACTTGGGTTATATACTTAGGGTGAATTCTAATGGGAACAATGGTTGTATTCGAAGAATGTTATGGATCTGAAAACTAAACTTTCTGCTTCCCGTTGAAATCAAATGATCTCCCTTAGAAATTCTCTAAGAGGGGATCCCTAGGTGGCTCAGCGGTTTGGTGCCTGCCTTTGGCCCAAGGCGTGATCCTGGAGACCCGGGATCCAGTCCCACGTTGGGCTCCCTGCATGGAGCCTGCTTCTCCCTCTGCCTGTGTCTCATGAATGAACAAATAAAATCTTTAAAAATAAAAATTCTCGGGGCAGCCCCGGTGGCGCAACGGTTTAGCGCCGACTGCAGCCCAGGGTGTGATCCTGGGGACCCGGGATCGAGTCCCACATCGGGCTTCCTGCATGGAGCCTGCTTCTCCCTCTGCCTGTGTCTCTGCCTCTCTCTCTCGCTCTCTCTGAATGAATAAATAAATAAATCTTTAAAAAAATTTAAAAAATAAAAATTCTCTAAGAGAAATAAAAATCAGGCATCTAATAGTAACTTTCCACTCTTCTAAAAAAAATTATCCAAGATCTAGAAGAATTTTAAAATGTGAAAAAATGTGAAAAAAACAAACAACTACGCTAAATTAAAAGGTGGGCAGAGTCCCACCTCCCAAAAGGAACAGTTATTAACATGTAAATATAGACATCCTCCTGGGTATGACACATGGTCCCCAGATGACACCGAGGTTGCATCTCTAACTATGCCTCGTAGCAAAGTGTATGTCTATTGGAGTGATCCAAGCACAGTTATGCTTATGGCTTACGTATCTTGTCACAACAGACACTGTTTTGCTATCTGTTAATACCGATAACAATATTTGTAAGTGAAATACTGTTGACTTGATAAAATGTAAAGAAGATTAGCTATTTCCTTTTTTTTTTTTTTAAGATTTTTAAGTAACTCCACACCCAACATGGGGTTCAGACTTACAACCCTGAGATCAAGAATCACATGCTATGGGGCACCTGGGTAGCTCAGTCAGTTAAGCATCTGCTTTTCCCTCTCCTTTGCCCCTCCCCCTTGCTTATATATGCACACTGTCTCTCATATAAATAAAATATTTTTTAAAAAATATTTACTTATTCTTGAGAGACTCCCAGAGAGACGCAGAAGGAGGAGGCTCCCTGCAGGGAGCCCAGTATGGGACTTGATCCCAGGACCCTGGGATCACACCCTGAGCCAAAGGCAGAAGCTCAACCACTCTGCCACCCAGGCATCCCTAAATAAAATCTTTTTTAAAAATTAAAAGAAATAAAAAATGCAGGGCACTTGCCCATGAGGGGCACATGGGTGGCTCAGTTGATTAAGCGTATGCTTTCAGCTCCGGACATGATCCCAGCATCCTGGGATAGAGCCCTTCATTGGGCTCCCTGCTTAGCAGGGAGTCTGCTTCTCCCTCTGTGCGCTCTCTTGTTCTCTCTCAAATAAATAAATAAAATCTTAAAAGAATCACATGCTGTACCAACTGAGCCAACCAGCACCTGGAACATTGCTACTTCTAGTGTCAAAGTGGTGTGGCAGTTGTTGGAATGCCCCCATCCCTTCAATGAAAGAAGCCAGTCATTTCAGAAAGCATTTCACCAGAAGCTTACATACATTTATCTATGCCAGCAGCTTACATACATTTAAGTTTTAGTGAGATACTTATGTATGAAGTTACAAAGCCCAGGTACCCCATTAATCTATAAACAAAAATGGGATCATGGTCAGTGTTCCACAGCCTAAGGTTCAAACCTTGTTGCATTAGCTGTGTGACCTTGGGTGTGGTTTTTATTTATCTTTAAGATTTTATTTATTTATTCATGAGAGACACAGAGAGAGAGGCAGAGGTAGAAGCAGGTTCCCTGCTGGGAGCCCGATGTGGGACTTGATCCCAGGACCTTAGGATCACAACCTGAGCTGGAGGCAGACGCTCAACCACTGAACCACCCAGGTGCCCCAAGATGTGGTAATGAAAGCTGGTATTTCTTGCCTCCTTTGAACATTATGACCATAAAATGAAATCATATATAGCCCTATCTGGTATATACAGGACATAGAAAATAGTTTGATGGAGTGTGTTTTTCAATCTGTTGTGAACATTTTCCTTATTGATAGACTTGTGTCTGCGTCATCTCCACGACTAGCTAATGCTGATTCTTGGCTAGTCTTTAATGCAATTCACCCTTGAGCAGCCTCTGGCAGAGCTCTTCTCCAGCTCAGACGTTTCTTTAGTACCAGGCAGCTTCCTGTTGGCTGCACCCTCAGCTGCACCCTCGCTACCCTGGTGCCTTATATCCAACAGGTGTTAACGGTTTGAGGATGCTGGGGATTCTTCACGATGCAGTTGTGTTCCTGATTGAGCAGCTCTCTGGTGCCAAGCACTGTAGGAATTACAAATTCCGTTTCCACAAACCAGAGGAGGCCAACGAACCCCCCCTGAACCCACATGGCTCAGCCAGGGCTGAAGTTCACCTGAGGCAAGTTCCATTCTCTTTCTTAAGCAGCTTTGGGTTTTTTATTATCTAATGATAGGATCATTTCCCCACGTAACCTTTGAGGTTTCCATTGTCAAAGAGATCCTTTATTGCTTCTGTTAAAAGGATTTTTATTAAAGTATATTTTAATCTTTTGGCTCCAGGAAGTCAGCATTTGACATGTTTAACTTCCTGGCTTCCAAACATCGGCAGCCTCCTGAATACAACCCCAATGATGAGGAAGAGGAGGAGGTACAGCTGAAGTCAGCTCGGTAAGTCTTGGGTGGAGCTGGTCATTAGGAACACTCGTTGCTTCCCTCTCTTCTGGCTGTTCGGGGCACTGTGTAGATTTGCTTGGATCAGAATTTACCAGATAACATTTAAGAAGACTTGATGTGTAGTGTGTTAAAGTAGCAGTAGCTGGCTGGCAGAGGAGAGGAGACATTCAGATAACTATAAGATGTACATTTTATTTTCTTTAACCAAATTATACTCTTGCACCATAGTTACCATGGTTGGAAAGTACTGTGTATATTATAGGCCTCATTTTATTAGACACTTGTTATGCTTGGCACTGAACAAAGAGAATAATAGAGTTATATTCTCTAGAAACTTTCGATCCAAAACTCAAAATTGATTATTTCCTGAAGAGAATTCATTAATAATATGCCTTGTCTCTTTAGGCGGGCAACTAGTATGGATCTGCCAATGCCCATGCGTTTCCGGCACTTAAAAAAGACTTCTAAGGAGGCAGTTGGTGTCTACAGGTATGGCTAAAATTGTAGAAAGAATTATAGAAAACTAATCGCTTTCCAAAATCAAAGTGGGCTAAATGCTGGAGTGACATTCAGTAAGTGAGGTTTTTCTAGCTATGATTAATGGGACCTGATGTCCTGGGATCCTGCCTCTCCTTGCATTGAACAAGGGCTTTAACATAGTAAATGTTAGAATATTGCTACTTCTAGTGGGCTACAGAGTGGAGAAATCTTTCATTTTTGGCCATTTTGTTAGAACAAGTAACGTACTCAAATCGAGTGGGTCCAGGTTCTTTTTTTCTTTTCAAGGGTCTGTCCTTACTGGGAAACTGACAGTCCAGGAGGTTTTATTTATTTATTCATTATTTATTTAACACACAGTTAACCTGATTTGCGAAATCGGTGGCCAATCTCTTTTCCATCTCTATGTCTTAGGTCTCCCATCCATGGCCGGGGTCTTTTTTGTAAAAGAAACATTGATGCAGGTGAGATGGTGATTGAATATGCTGGCAATGTCATCCGCTCCATCCAGACTGACAAGCGAGAGAAGTATTATGACAGCAAGGTGAGTGTCTCACTTTTCACTGTCCCAGTTCTGGTGTTGGAAGTAGAAAGGGGCCATCAACCTAAAATATGATCCCTATATCCCAAAAGAAATAGTATACTTTATTAATTCAAACATACTTTTTTTCCTTTCCTTTTTTTTTTTTTTTTTTTTTAACATTTTGACATCTTTAAATTTTGTGCTGGGCCCAGGAGAAGCTCAGAATCCACCCTCAGGACTAGTACACAGGGAAACTCTTTGAAGGTTTGTCTGAGTGGATCCCAGGATCAAAAGCACCTAATGACACAATGTTTTAGGTTTCTCTTTCCTGTGGAGACATTAAGAAACCTCTAGTCTAGTAGCTATAATGTAGGAATTTGCTACAGAAGCATCTTGAAAGATGGGAGAAATCTGGACATCTTACCGGAAGAAACTTTTTTTTCGTCCGCAGCTGTAGGCCACACCAGGAAAAGGATGGGCAATGCTCTCCAGCCCGAGCTGTGCTCAATAACAGGGGGTCTCCCTTTCTCCTTCACGTGTAGGGCATCGGTTGCTACATGTTCCGGATCGATGACTCGGAGGTGGTGGACGCCACCATGCACGGAAATGCGGCCCGCTTCATCAATCACTCCTGTGAGCCCAACTGCTACTCTCGGGTCATCAACATTGACGGGCAGAAGCACATCGTCATCTTCGCCATGCGCAAGATCTACCGCGGGGAAGAGCTCACCTACGACTATAAGTTCCCCATCGAGGATGCCAGCAACAAGCTCCCCTGCAACTGTGGTGCCAAGAAATGTCGGAAGTTCCTCAACTGAAGCTGCTCCTGTGCTCCTGTCCCCCAGCGTTGGAGTGCTAGGACCCAGGGCCACCCAAAGCACTGCTGAAGGCCTTTGCCAGCAGCCAGGGAGTGCCAGGATTGAGTGGGCACAGTTGAGGGGCCTCCGTGACGGCTGGGCCCCCTTGCGTCCCATATTCACATTATACATGTGATCACAGTCCTGGAGAGAGAGATGAGGTCTCGAAGAAAAGATCTGTGACCGGCTTCCTACTGGGGCCCCTCTGGTTGGATGCCGTTAAAGCATGGGAGATGGGGTCGCTAGCAGACTTGCCTGGAAGGAGCCTGTGGAGGGTTAGGTATGTTGGGAGCTTGGGCCTGAGTGTCTCCATCCTCACCTTGGCCCTTTCCCAAGCACTATACGCGAGGGGTCAGCCAGGGCCCCGGATACAGAGTTGGTTGGATACCTGATAGTTCGCCAGCCGGCCCAGCCTGTAGCCACCATCTGTTGAACAAACAGAGAAGGTCTGGTGGTTTCCCTACTATCCTCCTGCTTGAGAGTTCACTTATGGCTGGGAGACAGGATTCTGAGCACCTTTGGTGTCAAAAGGCTGTCTTGGGGTTGTGCCAATTAATCACCAAACACGGAGCCTGTGGGCTTTAGGTGGGAGTGTTACCCCCATGAGCCTTATCTCAGCCAATTACCTTTCTTGACAATAGGAGCGGTGTCCCTCTCATTCCTCCTCCTCCTCCCTCCACTTTCTTCGTTCCCCCTGTTTCATCCCACTGCTTTCCCGTTCTTTCTGGGTGGTAGAGGGGAGTGACTCCCTGCGCAAGGACACTCCCGGTCGGGCATCGTATATGCCCACAAGACGATCCCTGAGCCTGTAAGCACTCCCAGTGGGGAAGTGGACAGGAGCCATTGGCCATAACCAGACAGAATTTGGAGTTTTCATAAAGCTCCATGGAGAGTTTTAAAGAAATATATGTAGCATGATTTTTTAGAAGCAGAAGATTATTTAAATAGGATCTGAATCATGCAACAACCAGAGTATCACAACCAGGATGACCCCTGGGTCCCATTCCTAGGACATGGTAACTTTATTTTTCCCCTTGTTAAGACATAGGAAGACTTAATTTTTAAACGGTCGGTGTCCAGTTGAAGGCAGAACACTAATCAGATTTCAAGGCCCAAAACCTGGGAACTAGACCACCTTGTACCGAGGGACCTCGGCCACCTGGCAAAATTCACAGATGAAGTAAATTAAATGACACTACTGCCCTGATTACTCCTTAGGATGTGGTCAAAACAGCATCAAATGTTTCTTCTCTTCCTTTCCCCAAGACGGTGTCCTGAACCTGTTAAATTAAGTCATTGGATTTTACTCTGTTCTGTTTACAGTTTACTATTTAAGGTTTTATAAATGTAAATATATTTTGTATATTTTTCTATGAGAAGCACTTCATAGGGAGAAGCACTTATGACAAGGCTATTTTTTAAACCGCGGTATTATCCTAATTTAAAAGAAGATCGGTTTTTAATAATTTTTTATTTTCATAGGATGAAGTTAGAGAAAAATATTCAGCTGTACACACAAAGTCTGGTTTTTCCTGCCCAACTTCCCCCTGGAAGGTGTACTTTTGTTGTTTAATGTGTAGCTTGTTTGTGCCCTGTTGACATAAACGTGTCCTGGGTTTGCTCTTTGACAATAAACGGACAAGGAAGGTCACCCTACGCCATCGGGCCGCTCCCCTCCTCCCCGTGTTGAAGCTCCTCAAGAGGCTGTGGTAGTATCCTGACACAGCAGTGTCCCTGTCCTTTCCTGCACTCTCTCCATCCCTCCAGGGATTAGCTCGGAGTGGTGAGCGGTGTGGCTCCCTTTCCCCCATCTTGCCCTACTTCCGAGATCACAACCCAGTTGAATGGCAACCTGACATTTACCATCTGCCTCATCGGTCACCTCATCCCCTTTCCCTCTGCCCACCGAGTCCTCATACCTGCAAAGAACCCACGGATTCCCCTGTGCCCTCTTTTGGGGCAGCCCGTTGAAACTGAAGCACAGTCTGACCACTCACGATAAAGCAGATCCTCCTCTGCCTTTTCGGCCACTGGGTTTCAGAGCAGTGTAGTCCAGTAGAGGGCGGGGCGCCCTTCCCTCCGGCCAGAAGCCCAATCCCACGGAAGTCTAGCAAAGCAATACGACTCAGCCCTGCGCTCTCTGCCCCAGGACTCATGGCTCTGCTGTGCCTTCCACCCTGGGCTTCCTGTTCTTCCGTGACCTTAAGAACTGTGTCTGGTGGCTTTGCTGGAACATTGTCACTGTTTTCGCTGTCGTGCAGGGAGCCCAGCACTGTGGCCAGGATGGCAGAGACTTCCTTGTCACCATGGAGAAGTGCCAGCAGGGGCCTGGGGAAAAACACTCTACCCAGACCTCGCCTCCCTCCTCCTTTGCCCGTGAACAAGATACTGTGGCCCTAGGGGTTCCACTAGTGTCTGGTTTCCTTTATTATTGCACTGTGTGAGGTTTTTTTGTAAATCCTTTTATTCCTTTTTTTTTTTTTTTTAAAGAAAAAAAACCTTAAGCTGCATTTGTTACTGAAATGATAATGCACTGATGGGTCATGAATTCACCTTGAGAAAGACCCAAAGGCCAGTCAGGGGGTGGGGGAAACTCAGCTAAATAGACCTAGTTACTGCCCTGCTAGGCCATGCTGTACTGTGAGCCCCCTCCTCATTCTCTTTCTACCAGTCCCGACCCCTGAGGCCAGGGGAGGGACCTACATCTCTCCTTCTCTTGCCAGCTGCAGATGGTTTGCCTTGCCTTTTCACTCCCTAACTGTCAACCATAGAAACTGAGTAACTCCTCTTCTAGCTCAGCCTTGAGTCCATTGCCAAAACTCAGCATACCTGCCAGCAACTTGGGGAAATAAGCTGTTTCCCTACAAGAGGGAAAGAAGGCAAAACACACACACACACACACACACACACACACACACACACACCCAAAAACAAACCGGCATATCTGTCTCTAAAAACACCTGAGTTTGTTTTGAAAGTGACCAAGGGAATCTCCGCACAAAAAGTGCAGACCGAGGAACTGTGGTGGGTCATTCCCAGGAATCCCCCCAAGGGGCATCCCGAATCCCTAAGGAGTAACAGCTGCAAGCCTGGTCAGTTCTCAGTGAGAGAGCCCGCTCACTTAGAGCTTTGCTGCTAGAACCTGTTGTGGCTGCATTTCCTGGTGGCCAGTGACAACTGTGTAACCAGAACAGCTGCATGGCGCTGACCCTACGGCCGGAACCTGGTCCCTGGGCTCCCTCTGTTCCCGTCCACCACCTCCAGCACAGCCCCTCCGGTTTTTAGACCAATCACCAGAATTAAGGGGGAAGCCCTGGCAGCTATATATACACATTTTCAACCAGACTCCTTTGCCGGGGTATAGTCCACCACCCCGCTTGCCTCTGTCAAACCACACCCCCCTTTCCCCCGGCCAATGCAGTGAGCACCATGCAGCTCCTTTGATTTAAAATCTACAACAACATTAAAAAAAAAAAAAAAAAAAAAAAAAAACCACAAAAAAAAAAAACAAAAAAAAATCTTTTAATGAATGTATCTTTCTAAAGGACTGACGTTCAATCAAATATCTGAAAAGACTAAAGGTCAAAACCTTATCAGATGTTAACTTTTAAGTTTGATTTGGGATTTTTTTTTTAACTAGAAATCAAGTTTGGGGGTTTTGTGGGGTCTTTTGGTTTTTTTTTTCTTTTTAAAGGAAAAGCGGGTCATTGCAAAGGGCTGGGTGTAATTTTATGTTTCATTTCCTTCATTTTAAAGCAATACAAGGTTATTTGAGCAGATGGTTTTTGTGCCGAATCATGAATACACCAGTCAAGTCTCACACTCTGAAAACTTTCAACTTTGTTTCGTTTTGTTTTGGTTTTCAAATAAATATAAATATGATATATATAGGAACTAATAGAGTAATGCACCATGTAACAAAGCCTAGTTCAGTCCATGGCTTTTAATTCTCTTAACACTATAGATAAGGATTGTGTTACAGTTGCTAGTAGTGGCAGGAAAATGTCAGTCTGGCACCCCTCTGATCCCCCGGAGTTGAGGGGACACCCAAACCACAGAGGGGGGCGGTGAAGCAGTCCGTTCCTAGGATCAGAGAGGAACGCAGACACGGTGTCACCCGGATTTTTTCTGCCCATGAATGTCCCAGTCCGTACCTGTACGCCTTGTTTTCTCTATTTTTGGTTATGAATGTTGGGGTTACCACCTGCATTTAGGGGGAAATTGTGTTCTGTGCTTTCTTGGTATCTTGTTTCCGAGGTACTCTAGTTCTGTCTTTCCAACCAAGAAAATAGACTTGTGGTGTTTCTTTCATTGAACTTTTAACAGTCTCTTTAGTAAATACAGGTAGTTGAATAATTGTTTCAAAAGCTCAACAGATGACAAGCTTCTTTTCTAGAAATAAGACATTTCTTGACAACTTTATCATGTATAACAGATCTTTTGGGTTTGTTTGTTTTTTTTTTCCTTGTGTTCTTCCAAGCTTCTGGTTAGAGAAAAAGAGAAAAAAAAAAAAAAAGGAAAAAAAATGTGTCTAAAGTCCATCAGTGTTAACTCCCTGTGACAGGGATGAAGGAAAATACTTTAATAGTTCAAAAAATAATAATGCTGAAAGCTCTCTACGAAAGACTGAATGTAAAAGTAAAAAGTGTACATAGTTGTAAAAAAAAAAGGAGTTTTTAAACATGTTTATTTTCTATGCACTTTTTTTTATTTAAGTGATAGTTTAATTAATAAACATGTCAAGTTTATTGCTGCACATGATCGAGCTTTCTTTTGGCTTTGGGTGGGATGGAGGAGGGGGGGAGGGGAGAGCAGCAGCAAGTGGCCTGTGACCTGATTTGCAAAGTACCTGCGACTCTTCTCTTCTTTTAAAGCTAACTTGTTAAATTACCCTGCCCTGCCTTCCTCTGGCCCCACTCCACACTGATTGTCCGAACTGTGTTTTCTAACCCTACTCATCAGTGGTGTGTGTTCAGGACCCAATTACTCCTGGATATGGAAAAGGAGTCAAGAGGACAATGAAAGAGCTTTACCTCTCATAAGCCGCCGCCCCCCCCCCCCCCGGCCTTTTTTTAAAATCCATGGGCGGTCAAGAGGGCTTCCAAGGATTTTCTCTTGGTCTATGAACATATTAAAACGCAATCATTTCAGAAAGAACCTGAGCAGCACCCTCTCTGCTTCATTCCACCTTACGGCAGAAATTGGATTCATTTACTCTGTTCCCCTAAGACTTGGGGTGGGGGTGGGAAGGCAGTTGAGCACTATTTGTAAATATTCTGCAAGCCAGGGTTGCTAACCCCAGGCCAAATGAGGTTGAGTTTACAGTACAGCTCAGGAATGGAAGACACTCCTCACAGGGACGAGCCTCAAACAGAACCTTGCCCTCTAGATCAGCTGGCTGCGAGGCTCAGCCCCCCTCCGTCCTCCCTTCACTCTCCTGAGTCACCTTCTGGGATTTGGGAGTTGAGCACCATGGGGACTCCAAATGACCAGGCAGTGTTGCGGGCCATCTTCAACCCCGACACCCCGTTTGGAGACCTTGTTGGGTTGGACGTGGAAGAGGAGGTAGAGAAGGAAGAAGTAGATGAAGGTGAGTTTGACCTTGGACTAGAGCGTGCCACGCTGGCCGGCCTCACCAGGGCAGCAGAGGACGGTGGTCTCGCAAGACCCCTTGTTCCATGACCCTTGGGTGATGATGAGGTTGGAATGCCAGAGGTCCGCATGCACTTACTGCGCTGGTGGAGGCTTGGCAAGCATCTCTGCCCAAAGGAGAAAGTCACGGTTTGTCCTTCAGGCCTCATACTTCTGAACTTGACCTCACCACGTAACTCAGCCCATAATCCCAGCTCAGCTGTGCTGGGGGGAAGGGGCGGTGGGGTGGGGGGGTAGGAAATGCTCAACTCACATCTTTGTTCCAACAGGGCCTTTCTCAACACAGAGAATGGAAGGGCATGGGTGGCTCAGTTGAAGGGTACTGACCTCAACACAAACCTCAGCAAGCCCAACACTGAGCTAAGCCCTCCACAGAGGGAATGCACCCACCGGCCCTTCCTTCAGCCTCTAATGGGGCCTTACACCCCCACCTGGAGTTTCTTTTTTTTTTTTTTTTTTTTTTTGGGAGTTTCTTTTTTTAATGAGGCCTTCTACCCCCACCTGGAGTTTTTTGGTTTTATTTTTTAAGATTTTTAGAATTTATTCATGAGAGAGGCAGAAGGGAGAAGCAGGCTCCCTGTGGGGAGCCCGATGCAGGACTCGATCCCAGGACCCCAGGATCACGGCCTGAGCTGAAGGCAGCCCCTCAACCACTAAGCCACCTAGGTGCCCTGGTTTTGTTCTTTAATTAAGTAAGCTCTGTGCCCAACATGGGGCTTGAGCTCAGGACACTGAGATCAGGAGTTGCCTGCTCTTCAGCCTGAGTCGGCCAGGCGCCAACCCCCACCCCCACCCCCATCAGGACTTTTGATGACCTTTGTTTCTAAAGGAGAGAAGCCTCGGTCTCACTGAAACTGCGGTCTGAAAAGCTGAGGGATACGTCCCACGTGATTTTCACGACCCGCGGGCCTTGGCGGTCTCCGTGTTGGAGGCGGTGTAGTAGAACAAAGTGGGGACAGTCCAAAGAGCCAGAAAGACCTGGGTTCAAGTCCCAGCTGGGCGATTTAGGGTCCGTGTGACCTTGAGCTAAGGAGTCGGGGCTTCATTCCCGTGGCAATGAGCAGCCGAAGCCCCTTTCCCGGGTCCCTTCAGAACGTAGACACGCCTGCGACCTCGGCCACCTCGGCTCCCGGGCCATGACCCGGCCTCTGACTCCTGCAGTGACCTACACCCCGGCCCGGCCCGGCCGGCTCCGGCTCAGGCCGCGGCTTTCCGAAGCCCAGCGTGGCTTTTGCTCCTTGCTCCCACCTGCACACCGTCCCCTCCCTGCTCTCTCCCTGACACAGATGAGGTTTTTCCTCGAGCGCAGCTGGAGCAGTCCAAGGCCCTGGAGCTCCAGGGGGTGATGGCGGCGGAGGCCGGCCACCTCAGCACGGCCCTGGAGAGGTTTGGCCAAGCCATTGACCTGCTGCCCCAGAGGGCCTCCGCCTACAACAACCGGGCCCAGGCCCGCCGGCTGCAAGGAGACGTGGCAGGTGAGGGGAGATGCCCTGGCGCTTCCGCGGAGGGGCCCTGGAGGCCACAGACCAGAGAGCCAGGGCTTGTGGGGCTGGGGAGCCACGAACCTGTCCTGGAACCTCTGTTCTGACTTGAGAGATCTTACGGGCCCTGCTTATCTCTCGAGCCAATTGTCAAAGTCAGAAGAGACTGCATTCCACTGGTTTATTTAGCAAACATTTAATGAGAGTCTCCTACTGTAGCAGTGGGCTGGGCATTGGGACAAACCTGCCAGACGGACTGCTTACAGCAACGACTACGTGCCAGGACTCCGGCACTTGCCATGTAAGCTCTAGTAACTCATTTAATCCTCACCACAACCCCAGAAGGTTGTGCTATCGTTACCTCCACTTTACAGCTGAAGACACTGGAGCCGAGCTGGGGTTTGAACCAGGTGGGCAGGGCTCCAGAGTCGGTGCTTCTCAAGCTCGCAGTCCAGGGGGTAGGACAGACACATAGCTCTGATTTTGTGTCTAATGAGCTGGGTGGGGTCAGCAGGGTATCTGCCCCTGAGGAGTAGAGGTTTTATTTATTTATTTTTATTTATTTATTCAGGAGAGACACAGAGAAAGAGGCAGAGACATAGGCAGAGGGAGAAGGAGCCCGATGAGGGACTCAATCCCAGGACCCCGGGATCATGCCCTGAGCCAAAGGCAGATGCTCAACAACTGAGTCACCCAGGTTCCCCAGAGGTGGCTTTTTTTTTTTTTTTTTCAGATTTTATTCATTTATTCATGAGAGACACAGAGAGAGAGAGACACAGGCAGAGGGAGAAGCAGGCTCCACCTATGGAGCCCGACATGGGACTTGACCCCGGGTCTCCAGGATCACACCCGGGGCTGAAGGTGGCGCTAAACCACTGAGCCACCCGGGCTGCCCAGAGGTGGAGGTAGCTGGATGGAGGGGGTGGGGGACAGTACAGCCTGTAGAGACCCAGAAGGAATGAAAAGGTACAGGGAACTCCAGATCTCCAGACTGGCTGGAATGGGGAATGGTGGGAGGGTAGAGTCTGGAGAAGTAAATAAGGGTCTGATGGTGAAGGACTGGGGGTGAGAGGCACAGGTTGCACTGTGTCTTGAAAATATGGGGAATCATCAGAGGATTTCAACTGGGGACTGACTGGATCAAAGCTGCTGCACTTGGGTTACACTATAATGGGGACAATGGGACAGAGAAGGCCATGCTGGAGACCAGAGGGTGATCAAGTGCTCCTGAGGCCAGGAATACCAGTCCCAGGGAGTTTGGACTCCACTCTGGGAACAGTGGGGAACCAAGGGTCCCTTTCCCAGGCTTTGTTACCTGGGTTGTGCAGGGCAGGGCAGGGCTGGGCCAGGCTGTAAAAACAGCCAGGGACTGTCCAAAGACCTAAATCTGGGATCCCCGGGTGGCTCAGTGGTTTAGCGCCTGCCTTCTACCCAGGGCCTGATCCTGGGGTCCCAGGATCGAGTCCCACATCGGGCTCCCTGCATGGAGCCCGCTTCTCCCTCTGCCTGTGCCTCTGCCTCCCTCTGTGTGTCTCTCATGAGTAAATAAATAAATAAAATCTTAAAACAACAACAACAACAACAACAACAAAAAACAAAGACCAGAATCCCAGAGAGAAACAGAAGTGATGCTGCCTGGAAAAGGCTTTTGATTCCTCCAGATGAGCTCCTTGGAAGGAAACCCAGAAACACTGTGATCAAAGAGCTTCTTAGTTATCTAGAATGGCCTGGGGAGCATAGCCCCTGCTGGGTTCTGGGATCAAAACACACAGAAACAGGACAGAGATGGGCCTCTCTGTAGGATGATGCAGGAGCTCCTCGAGCACCCTGACAGCCCTGTAGACGAGAGAGAGAGCATGAGTGAACTGAGGCAGAGCCCAGAAACATTCCAGCTGGGCGCTAAAGTGCTACCAGCCGGCTGCCTGACGTTGCGCTGAGTTCTAAGGCCTACTCCAAGTATCTTGTATGACAATGATAAACATGAAAATGTCCAGGGCCAGCTCTGGTTTCCAAGATCTCCTTTCATGAAAATACAGAATAACGAAGATCCAGGAGATAAAGAATGAGGAAAGGCAGTCAGCGGGAAGAACAGGTTTACAGCGTACAATGAATACGAGAAATGCCTTCAGAACGAAAATTAAGAGAAATGAATTTGATGGTCTTTCTAAGAAATGGTTATCAGTACAGGGCAGTTTTTTCAGACTCAGATTCAGAGTCAGTCACTCGGCGCAGGGTAGACGCTTAACAGCAAACGAGTGGAATAAACGGCCAGGCCCACGAGCTAGGGACCGTCCAGAATCGCCCCCGCACCTCCGTGTTTGGGTGTAAAAGGGGGGTCAGTGCCCACTCTGCCACTGGAGACTGCGGGGCAGCCCGGGGCGAGTCCTGCCAAGCTGTCCAGGCCGCCGTGCGTGCGGTGAGAGTCGCGATCCCCAAGCGGAGGGGCGAGAGCAAGGGCAGGTGGCTGGGCCCTGACCCCCCGCCGTCCGTCCGTCCGTCCGCAGGCGCCCTGGAGGACCTGGAGCGCGCCGTGGCGCTGAGCGGAGGCCGGGGCCGCGCCGCCCGCCAGGGCTTCGTGCAGCGCGGGCTCCTGGCGCGGCTGCAGGGCCGGGACGACGACGCCCGCGGGGACTTCGAGCGGGCGGCGCGTCTGGGCAGCTCGTTCGCGCGGCGCCAGCTGGTGCTGCTCAACCCCTACGCCGCGCTGTGCAACCGCATGCTGGCCGACGTGATGAAGCAGCTGCACGGGCCCCGCAACGGCCGCTGAGCCGCGCCAATAAAGCTGCCGCCTGCCCCCGACTCTCCCGTGTCTGCGTGCGGCCGCCCGCGCCCCCGCGGCAGCCCACCCCGCGGGCCGCCGCGCTCGGGATGGGGGCGGGGCCGGGGCGGGCCGGGGCGGGCGGGCGGGCGGTTCGGGCGCTGATTGGTCCCGCCTGGCACCGCCCCGCCGACTGCGGCGCCCCGCAGACCTGAGCAGCCGCTCGTGCGGAGCGCGGGGCGGGCGCCAGGTGAGCCCCCGGGGGGCGGGGCGGGGCGGGGCTCCCGCGCGACCCCCGCAGCCCGGACGCCCCGCTGCGCCCCGGCTCCGCCTAGTCCTCGGGGGTGGAAGGCGGGCGCGGGGCGACAGATGGCGGGGGGAAGGGGCGAGGGGGAGACGGCCGGGAGGACGGTCCCCCGGGGGGAGGGGCACGCGCCGCGGGCCCGCGTGTGCGCATGCGTGTGGGGCCCGGCGCGGGCGGGCGCCCGTGGGTCCCGGGAGGCGCGGTGTTCTCGGCCCGCCTGGCGGGCGGCTCCGGGCGGGCGGGCTCCGGCCCCGCGGCTGCGCTCCCGGCGCCCTCGCCGCTGCGGGCAGTGCCCGTGTGTGTGGGTGCACGGTTTGTATTTGTTCCCGGAGAGCACAACCCCGGAGGACCTCCCGAGCCCGCCCGCGTCCCCCGGCTGACCTCGAGGCCCGCCCCCTTCTCTCGGCAGCCTGCGGCGTAGGCCGGAGCCGCCATGGCGCCGCCCCCAGGCCCGGCTGCCCTCCCGCGCTCGCTGCTGCTCCTGCCAGCCCTTCTGAGCTCAGGTACCCCCCCCCGTTCACCCCCTGGCCCGGCGCTGCCGGGGCCAAGCCCCCCTGTCTCCGCGCACCCGGCCCCGGAGCACCGGGTTCCCCGCACCCACCCAAGGTCCGGCCGGTCCCCAGTGAGCGAACCCAGGTGCTCCTGCGGCCCTTGGCCCGCTGCCCAGGCACCGGCTCCGCCCCTCCCCCGCTCTCCCAGAACCCCTGCTGTGTTCCAGGTTGGGGGGAATTGGCACCGCAAATTGATGGTCAGACCTGGGCCGAGCGGGCTCTCCGGGAGAATGAGCAGCACGCCTTCACCTGCCGCGTGGCAGGGGGTTCTGGAACCCCGCGATTGGCCTGGTACCTGGACGGACAGCTGCAGGAGGCCGGCACCTCCAGACTGCTGAGCGTTGGCGGGGAGGCCTTCTCGGGAGGCACCAGCACCTTCACTGTTACTGCCCAGAGGGCCCAGCATGAGCTTAACTGCTCCTTGCAGGACCCCGGCAGTGGCCGGTCAGCCAACGCTTCTGTCATCCTCAATGTGCAATGTGAGTGCCCCTGAGGTGGGCAGGGGCAGGGGTTCTCTGCCCAGGGACCCCCAGCAGCCACCAGGCAGGTGGCCTGATAGACCAGTTGACTAACACTTAAACGCTTTGCAAATACTGGCGCACGTTATCCTCAAGACAATCCTATGAGGTGATTACGATTGTTGGTTCCATTTTACAAACAAGAACGGAGCCACAGATTGGTTAAGTACTGTCTGCAGTCCTACAGCTAGGAAGCAGAGCCAGGATTCAAATCCAAACGTTTTGGTTCTGGTGTTGATACTGTTAGTCACTATGAGATGCTGCGTCTCCAGGAGACCCAGCTGTCCTGTTTCCCAGTGCCCCCTTGAGGAGAGGTCCAGGCTCCGGGCTCCCTTCTGGGTTTGGGAAGAAAGGGCAAGGAGTAGGAGGGGTGTGGTGAGAATCTGTTGGCTTCTGCTTTGCACCAGTTAAACCAGAGATTGCCCAGGTCGGGGCCAAATACCAGGATAGTCAGGGCCCAGGCCTCCTGGTTGTCCTTTTTGCCCTGGTGCGTGCCAACCCACCTGCCAATGTGACCTGGATCGACCAGGATGGGCCAGTGACCGTCAACACTTCCGACTTCCTGGTGCTGGATGCCCAGAACTACCCTTGGCTCACCAACCACACCGTGCAGCTGCAGCTCCGCAGCCTGGCACACAACCTCTCCGTGGTGGCCACCAACGACGTGGGTGTCACCAGCGCCTCGCTTCCCGCCCCGGGTGAGCACTGCCAGCAGCTGGCCCAGCAAAGCCTCAGGTGGGTGCAGGATCACAGTACCGAAATGAAAAGACTGGTTGCCTTTGGGTGAGTCTTGCGAGTGAGCAGTGCCGACCGCTTTGGGCAAGGAAGACAGAGTAGTCCCTGTGGCATCTCAGAGTTGGGGGGCCCTGCCCACTGAGAACCTAACCAGAGGACAACTTGCAGGGCTTCTGGCCACCCGAGTGGAAGTGCCACTGCTGGGCATCATCATGGCCGGAGGGCTTGCCCTGGGCGCCCTGGTGGGGTTCAGCACACTGGTGGCCTGCCTGGTCTGCAGGAAAGAGAAGAAGACCAAAGGTAGGGCCAAGGCAGGGGTGGAGTGGGGGGGTGGGGAGCGAGGGTGGCAGAGCAGCAGGGGCAGGGGAGGGAGGGGCGGCAAGGACAGCACACAGGGCTATGGCACAACAAGCCATCTCTGACAAGTGCCAGGTCTTCTCGGGCATGTCCCCGGGGGGAACCGGATGCGGCTCGGGCAGCGGGGCTGGGCACTGGGAACCCCATCTGTCCCAGAGCCAGAGCTGGGCGTTGGAGGGATCCCTTGCCTGAGGGCCGTGGGTCTGAAAGGGCAGAGGGGCAGAGCCCAGTGTGGGCGGGCTCCCTGAGAAAGTGTGTGGTTTCTTTTCCCCTAGGCCCTTCCCGGCGCCCGTCTCTGATCTCTAGGTAACTGTTCCCCTGGCTGGCTGGCTGGGCCGACCCGGCATGCAGCATGGGGACACTGGAAACCAGGGGACTCCCTAGTTCTGGACTGGGCCCCAAAGCAGACATCTGTGCCTGCCGGAGCCGGGGCCTATCCCAGGCTGTCTGCCCTGTAGTGACTCCAACAACCTGAAACTCAACAACGTGCGTCCTGCCCCGGGAGAACATGTCCCTCCCGTCCAACCTCCAGCTCAACGACCTCACTCCGGATTCCAGAGGTACGGCCGGCCTCTGTCTGCCCTGCCTTTATCTTCAGAGGTGCTTCGGAGGAAGAGAGACCTTGGTACTTGGGAGGGGCTCGGCCCCGTCAGGCAGCCCCTCATCCTGGGCACCACCCCCTCTGTCGCCCAGCAGGGAAACCAGCCGACCGGCAGATGGCTCAGAATAACAGCCGGCCAGAGCTGCTGGACCCGGAGCCCGGTGGCCTCCTCACCAGCCGAGGTACCGGGATGTGGGCCCTCGGCCCCGCTCTGCTCCCCAGCCTTTGCGCTTCTGCCAGAGGCCTCTGAGCCTCCAAGAGGCAGAGAGGGGTCTCCTGCCTTCTAGGCAGTGATGCTCACTGAGTCCCGGGCATCCTTGACCCTGCAGGTTTCATCCGGCTCCCGATGCTGGGCTATATCTATCGAGTGTCCAGTGTGAGCAGTGATGAGATCTGGCTCTGAGCAGGGTGAGATGGGGGGGTGCCCTCTTGGCTCCTGCCCCCCCCCTTCTCTAAGGCAACCCCTGCCTGGCCCTGTTGCCATTGTGAAGAGGTCATGCCACTCCTACTTTAGCTTGTCCTGGCTGGGGCGCCCTCTGTGTCATCCAAGTGGGACCTGACCCTCAGGGGCACAGGTGTCTTGGCAGAGCCACCAGCTGGACCTCAGCCTGTTGTTCTGACTCGGGTTGGGGGCCTTCACTGCTTGTGCCCCTGCGGATGGAGCTCTCTGTCCGCGTGTTTGCAGGTCCTCCAGCGTCTGGGTGTGGTGTGGCCCTGCTGGCCTGGGGCTGCTCTGTGCCACACACTGGTACTCTTAGCACTCTGCACAGCAGGCATGGGGCATGCCCAGATGGGGGACGGGGGTGGGGGGTGGGGGGGTGCCTGCACGTCTTCACTTGCTTCCCGTGCTATGCAGCTTTGTGCCCTCAGGGAAAATCTAGGACCCTGATAGCTGTATAGAATCAAACTGCCCTTTGCCCAGGAACCAAGGCCTGGCCCAGGGGCAGTGGCCAAGCACAAACTAGTCCCTTTTGCTGCATACCTCTCTGCCCTTCTCTGTCTCTGCCTCCTCTTGGGCATCACAGGTTAGATACTAGACCTTCTCCATTTCTTCACTGGGCACTAGACTTGCCCACTGGCCTAGCCCCCAGTGGTGTCAGTGCCTGGCATTAGCACAAGTCAGGAGAAAAAGAGGAAGGTGGGAAGGGCACCCAAGACAGCATGTAGCTATGCATCATTTTTTTACAGTGTTAGCACTTTAAGCACATCCCCTCGGGAGGGGGTGAGGGCCCAGGGCCCTCTCTGTGGCCTCCCCAAGTTTGGCCTTCCTATGATTCACTGTGAGTGCCCTGAACCCTGGGGTTGGCAGTTTCCCTCTCAACAAGTCTCCCCGACCATGGGTGCCCATGACCAGCCCTTGACTGTGACATGGGCAGGAAGCCGCTCTTCCTTCACCCTCTGCTCTTCAGGGGATGGTCAGAACGGCGTGTTATTTGACAGAACTAGAAGCTTTAGGGGAATGTGGAGAGAGGGGGACCACATACCTCCCAAACAATCTAAAAACTCTCTGGAAAGCAACATGGAAATGATAGCAAATTAGTCTAGCACAAAGTATATTTTTCCCTTGTTGATATGTTTTATAATCCTTCTCATGTTACTACCTAGGACAGTGCTGAGCACACAGTAAATTTAATAAACTCGACTGAGTGAATGTTACGTGTCTGTCTCATTTCTTATATATGGTTTTAAAATGAAATCTTTGAGGGACCCCTGGATGGCTCAGCAGTTGGCTCAGAGCATGATCCCAGGGTCCCAGGATCGAGTCCCGCATCGGGCTCCCTGCATGAAGCCTGATTCTCCTCCCTCTGCCTGTCTCTGCCTGTCTCTGTCTTTCATGAATAAAAAATAATCTTTAAAAATAAATAAAAATGAGGTTTTTTTTTTAAGATTTTATTTATTTATTCATGAGAGACACAGAGAGAGAGAGAGAGAGGGAGAGACACAGGCAGAGGAAGAAGCAGGCTCCCTGCAGGGAGCCCGATGTGGGACTTAATCCCTGGACCCCAGGACCATGACCTGAGCAAGGGAGATGCCCGACCACTGAACCACCCAGGAGTCCCAAAATGAAATCTTTGAATCACACAGTGAATAGAAGAAACACCGGTGTCCCACTACTCTGTTAGATCTTCTCACTTTACCTTGTTTGCTTCAGATCTTTTATTTTTAAAAATAAGTAATGTTATTTCTTTAATTACATTGTTCTCAATGGCTAGGCTGGCATTTTCTGTTTGGGGAGAGCAGAGCAGGGATCCTAGCTCTCCACCTGGTGTCTGAGTCTCACTTGGCAGACTCCCCCCCCGTCTCTCGTCTCTCAAGAGTGTGGCTAAACCATGCTGAGCTCTTGTTCTGATTAGAGGTACAGGAGGCTCAGACTAGGCTGTGATTCCCCCTCCCCCCAAAATCTGGAGGATCATAAGGGGGAAAAAAGACTAGAAATGAGGTTTGGGGGCACCTGGGTGGCTCAGCGGTTGAGCGTCTGCCTTTGGCTCAGGGCGTGGTCCTGGGGTCCTGGGATCGAGTACCACGTCGGGCTCTCTGCATGGAGCCTGCTTCTCCCTTTGCCTATGTCTCTGCCTCTCTCTCCCTCTCTCTCTCTTTCTCTGTCTCTCATGAATAAACGTCTTTAAAAAAAAAAAAACCTCAAAGACATTACTTATTCATGAGAGACATAGAGGGGAAGAGGCAGGGAGAGAAGCAGACTCCCAAGAAGTTAGGCTTGTCGTGTGGGTAAAACTATGTGAAGAGATTAAGTGCCACAAAATGTAGTATGTAGTGATGACGTTACGAAGTATAAGTTTTCCACTAGGCCTCTTAAGACTTCATTTGTCTACTTTCTCCCTACCCCAAGATCCTCATTTTCTATAATCCCCCAAGTTAAACTGGAAAATCAGTCTGCTTGCTGTGCTGTATCCAGGGTTCCAGAAGTCCCTCTTCTTCTTTTAAGATTTTATTATTTATTCATGAGAGACGGAGGAAGAAGCAGGCTCCTTGGCAGTTGGAATCATGACCTGAGCCAAAGGCATACACTTAACCAACTGAGCCACCCAGGTGCCCCGGAAGTCCCTCTTCTAACTAAACTTTTATGCAGGCAGTTTCCCTTGCTTGAAGCGTCCCTCACCTTTTCTGCTGATCCTAAGCCCTCAACACTTCGAAATAAACAAGTATTGAACACTGTATTTACACCTTCATTCCCTCCTTTATACCTATACAATGACAGTATCATAATAATTTTTAAAAATATTGTATTTACTTGGAAAGAAAGCACGAGTGGGATTGGGGGCAAGGGGCAGAGGGAGAAGCAGGCTCCCCGTTGAGCAGGAAGCCTGAGGCAGGGCTCAATCCCAAGACCTTGGGATCATGACCTGAGCCAAAAGCAGATGCTTAACTGACTGAGCCACCCAGGTACCCCTAGGAATAGCAATTTTTAAAGATATAAATCAGCAAGGATAGATAATAGGAAAGAGAATGACATGAGACTAGGCAGCGACAATTCTGGAAGATAGTAATGGTAACTGATTTAGTGGGGTGGGGGGAGCCTGAAATTTGGCTGTAGAGGAGAGACAGAGACACTGATAAGAAGTGAGCCACGGGGGCACCTGGGAAACAAAGGGAGCCTGCTTCTCCCCTTGCCTCTGCCTCTCTGTCTCTTATGAATAAATAAAATCTTTTTAATTTTTTATTTATTTATGATAGTCACAGAGAGAGAGAGAGAGAGGCAGAGACATAGGCAGAGGGAGAAGCAGGCTCCATGCACTGGGAGCCTGATGTGGGATTCGATCCTGGGTCTCCAGAATCGCGCCCTGGGCCGAAGGCGGGCGCCAAACCGCTGCGCCACCCAGGGATCCCCAATAAGTAAAATCTTAAAAAAAAAAAAAAGTGAGCCACGTACACTGGCTTATAATTTATAACTCAATTAACTGCCTAACAGTTAATTAGCATTTATAGTAACAGTTTCATAGCTAGGTTAACTGAGGTATAGATGTTAGGGGATTTTTTTCTAGGGCCACAGAGCAAGGAACCAAAGGGAGTAACCACGGGTGTTGAGGAGGAGCGAGGAGCGCACTGGCGCCGTCCGGGATGCTCACCGCCTGGCTGCGCTAGACGTGCTGGAGCAGCGGGGTGCGCTCCGGCCGGGCTGACGGCTTCAGCAGGAAGCACACTGGATCCTGGTTGTTTGCAGATTCTGCCTTTGTGAATCCACTTAGGCACTGAAGTATGTGTGTGATCCCAAATCAATACATGCAGTGTTTTTTGTTTTTTGAAGATTTTATTTATTCATGAGAGACACACACAGAGAGAGGGGTAGAGACACAGGCAGAGGGAGAAGCAGGCTCCCTGCGGGGAGCCCGACGCGGGACTTGATCCCGGGTCTCCAGGATCACGCCCTGAGCCCAAGGCAGGCGCTAAACTGCTGAGCCACCCAGGGATCCCCCATGCAGTGTTTCACAGTTATTTGCTGGCAAGCTCAGAGCAGTGAAAGATTGAAGTCAGCCAACACCTACCTTCCCTGCTGAGGCTGGAAAGCGGGGACATTCCGCCTCTGGTTTCAGCTCTCAGACTGTGAACAAGCGCTCTGTGCGCCGTCTGGGTATTGCTACGTTTTCTTACTGCTGGTGATTCTATTTAAAATGACCTCCGAGGGCAGCCCGGGGGGCGCAGCGGTTTAGCGCCGCCTTCAGCCCAGGGCGTAATCCTGGAGACCCAGGATCGAGTCCCATATCGGGCTCCCTGGATGGAGCCTGCTTCTCCCTCTGCCTGTGTCTCTGCCTCTCTCTGTGTGTCTCTCATGAATAAATTAAACCTTAAAAAAATAAAATAAAAAACTCCGAGTATAGCTGACGTGCCGTCTAGCGTTTTCTCTGCGTGAGGGCCGTGATGTGTGTTAGATAAGCTTCAGTCCAGCAGGACTTCCAGTGCTGGTGGGTGTGAGCTCAGGGAGTCCACGGTTGGTTGATGAACACAGCACGACCAGGGGCACATAGAAACCTAACCCTGTATTCCCTAGGAACGATGGTTCAGGGTTTGCTGACTGGGTGACTGTCACGGCTTTATAGAAAGAACTATTGTGGGTAACGGGGTGCCTGGCTGGCTCAGTCCGTAGAACATGTGACCCTTGATCTCAGGGTTGTGCATTCAAGCCTGGAGCATAGTTAAACAAGGTAAAATAAACAAACAACTACTGTGGATGACAAGAATCAGTGGTGTTTATTAGCGCTGACTCTCCGCTCTTGCCGAAGGAGGCAATCTGAGTGTTCCCTGAAAATGTAATGGAGTCTTTTCCCCCATGAGTTAAAGGTGAGCGTCGATGGTATCCATTTGAGAGCAGAGCACCTGGTTCCAGTAGGATGCCAAAGTGAGGCCTGAGCACGAGTGCTCCTGCTCCTCAAACCGAAGCATGATGTGAACATCACCTGGCCTCGGAGTCTGTCAGCAACAGTTCCCCTCCCATCTGTGTGTTTATTGTGTCCATACGAGGCTGACACTGTAGCATTTTAAGGTAATTCTCCTTCCTATCAGTTCTTGCCCCCACTTCCCCCTATATCAGCACTTGGATACTTTACTCATTCAGCTGCTTAAGCCAAAAAACCTGGGTGTCATCCTTAATCCCTTTCCTTCCGTCCCCCATATCCTGTCTGTCGGCAAGTCCTGTGATTATACGTCCCCTGGTTTTCTACTGTTGCCTCTCAGCCCCACACCCTCCCTTCTGTTCTGTTTGATACTGCTGGATTTCCCGGACGCCCTGGCCATTTGTTGATTTCTGCCCATGGGAGGCAGCAGCAAGACAAGAGAAGGCGGGAGAAAGGACATAGCAGCCATGACTCACGTTGCCGTAGCAGTGGGGTGAGGGTGTGTGGACTTTAGTGGCTCCGTGGTGTCCCCTCAGCAACTCAAGGCCACTGCGGCACCCTGTCTAGCTCCGGCACCTGCCGTCGATACCGCCCCTTGAACGTCTCACTCCTGCAGCACACCTTCCCTTCTCCCTTTTGCTCTGTCAGCCCTCCCAACACTTTGTGACCAGTTTCCCATATTTAACACCTTTTGTTAGAAATAACTAGCATGGGGGTGCCTGGGTGGTGCAGTCAGTTAAGTGTCTGATTCAATTTGGGCTCAGGTCATGATCTCAGGGTCGTGACATGGGGCTCCGTGCTGGGTATGGAGTCTGCTTGATTCTCTCTCTCCCTTTCCCCTCCCCCCACCCCCGAAAGAAAGAAAAGAAAAGAAAAAACTAGCAGGCTTCTGACTTCCTGACTGGAGCTTGGCTGATACAGCCTCCAAATGATTTCCCGAATCTGCCTGTCTCTGTTACTACCACCACTACCACCCTTGGCCAGGGCACAATCACCCCTGACCCGGAAACCACAACCTGACCAGTGGAGCTGGACAGGCAGGTAGCCTGTAAGGTCCCAGCAGTAACTGGTGAGAGGCCCCCAGGAAAAACAGGTTCCAGAAGATGACTGCCCTCTACTGCCAACCCTGGAGGAGTGAGACGTGATCTTTCACAAAATTGATTTGCTGAAGCTACTATTCATTTAATGCCATCACTGGGCCTGATCCTTATCTCCACCTTATGTTTAGTCTGTCTTTTCTCTTTCAAATTATGGAACAGCAGGACAACGGAAAGATAGAGCATTTTATTTGGAAAATCTTTGCCAACTAATTTTAGGAATGAAAGAAAAGAATTGCATCGCTATCTCAAAGAGAACATCTTTTAAGCCTTCCTCCCAGCCTGAGCACCCTGGAACCCCACACATCCAATCCTTCTATTTTATAACTCAAGTCCCCACAGCAGCATAGATACATAATTCCCGTGGCAAGAAAACCCGAGATGAGCAGAAGCCATTCACGGAAGGCACACAGAGAGGCAGAGGGCAGCAGGACATCGGCGTCCCCGCAACAGGCTGTGGTGCGGCATGGCCGCCGTGTGGCCGCCGTGTAGCTGGTGGCTGTCTCTCCTCAGTTGGGGGACAGGAGCCAGCTCAGATTCAGAACGGGGAGACCTGGGGGTGTCTCAGTTGAGGGTTAATGTCTCTGCATCTCCAGCTTGGGAAGAGGGGTTGGATGGAGGGGTGAATCCTTTCTTGCCTTCAGCTAGAGCTTTAAAATGCTGTGAGGGAAGAGGAGAGGGTACATGGCGTATTTGGTGTGCTGGCTGCTATAGCTGAGCAACAACTAACCTCTTTACAACTTGTGAAACTCCCAATTTTTTCCCCATTCTACTTTCAGAACAATTCCTTGGTGTTTTCTTTTTAAAAAACAGCTAGGAATCTGCCCAAGATGAACCCCTTTTTTCCTTCTGCCCTGCTTCCATTCACTGAGCCACATGGTTCTCCCATAAGAATGAGTGTCCCTCGCAGACCCTCCCAGGCCTGGCCACCCCCAAGGCCCACAGCTCTTCTGCTCCCCTTCCTGTGAAAGCCCCACCCCTCCTGCTTGCTGTTCTGTGAATGACGGGAAGGGTCATTCTGTGAAAGACGGTTAACTCTTGCAGGAACGTCCTCCCTAGTCTAAGGACAAATCACAGCCAACTGGGAGGAGTGGAGACGCTCCACACCACAGCAGAAGGCACCCTCTCCGCCAGTCTCACCTGGGAGTTCTTGAATTCCGAGTAGAGGGAGAAGAGCAGGTGCAGGGACTGAATCCGACTCTTGTAGATGGGGATGTCTAGGATGGCTGAAACCAAGAACTCCCGTGAGCAGAACCAAAGGCAACTGGGAATCATGGGGTGTTCCTGGTTAGGACAGCCACGCCTCTCCCAGATGGGATGTGCCGCTCTGACTCGGCGGGGTGTGTGTGTGTGTGTATGTCACAAAAGCCCAAATACCACCTTCAGTGCCACCAAACTGCAAAGTGTCTTAAAGCGAGAGCTATAACTCAAGATGCCATCTTTCTCAGAGCAAAGGAGCAAAGCCCACAATGTATTTGTCCAGAGATGGGACAAGGAAGGGGTGGAAGGCTTACCACAGATCATGTCAATGTACTCGGCCAGGCTGCAGTCAATCTCGGCTGTGGGCAAGCTCACCTAGGAGGGGCACGGGACAGACCAAAGTCAGGTGGCTAACCTTTCAGAGGGATCAGCCCCAATCCCTTTCTCTCTGAAGGAAGAGAGCTCCTAGCATGAGGCGTGTCATGGGCTGAATCCCCCCAAGTTCACATAGTGAAGTCCTAATGTCTCCTACCTCAGAATATTACTGTATTGGAGACACAGTCTTAAAAGAGATAATTACACTGAAATGAAGTCATTAAGGTTGACCCTAATCCAGTATGACTGGTGTCCTCGTAAGAAGAGGAAGTCAGGACACAGACACACACAGGAAAGACGGCCAGGGCAAAGGCCCTGCAGGAAATTAACTCTGCCGACAGCTTGACCTCAGAATTGTAGCGTCCAGAAGTGTGAGAAGCTAAATGTCTGTTGTTTAAGCCACCCAGTCTGTGCTCCTTTGTCATGGAAGCCCCAGCAAATAACACAAGATGCTTTTTTCCCCTCTTGGATCAGTAAAAAGGAATTGGTCACATTCATTAACCACCATAGTAGCAGATGATCTAAAAGGACAAAAAAATTATAAGTAAACTACACTGCCAAGCTATCTTTCTGTGTGTATTTGTGAAGAAGGAGCTGACCTTAGGCTCTGGCCAAGTATTTATGAGTGCTCGCTGTTACAATGCCTAATGGGCCTGGGAAACGATAGGAACAGAAAAAATGGACATGACATATTAGGTGACAGGCTCTGGATCTAAACAAGTCATACTGTAAGTTTAAAAACCATTGGCTTTGGGGGATCCCTGGGTGGCGCAGCGGTTTGGCGCCTGCCTTTGGCCCAGGGCGCGATCCTGGAGACCCGGGATCGAATCCCACGTCGGGCTCCTGGTGCATGGAGCCTGCTTCTCCCTCTGCCTATGTCTCTGCCTCTCTCTCTCTGTGTGACTAACATAAATAAATTAAAAAAAAAAATTAGGGATCCCTGGGTGGCGCAGTGGTTTGGCGCCTGCCTTTAGCCCAGGGCGTGATCCTGGAGACCCGGGATCGAATCCCATGTCGGGCTCCCGGTGCATGGAGCCTGCTTCTCCCTCTGCCTGTGTCTCTGCCTCATTCTCTCTCTCTCTCTGTGACTATCACAAATAAATAAAAATTTAAAAAAAAAAAAAAAAAAAAAAAAAAAAAAAAAAAATAAAAAAAAAAATTAAAAACCATTGGCTTTGTCAACAATTCTGTTCTTTACAAAAATTAGAGTGTGTGTAGTTCTGCAGCTTCCTCTTTTCACTTAATATGTAATTGATATTTTTTCCATATCAGAGGAAAATAAGGTCAAATAACATTCTTTTGTTTAAATATTTCACCAAATGAACGTACTACAATCTATTCACTTCCCTAATCATTTTTCCTCATCTACAGCTTTAAAATGCTAAGGAAAGAAATTGTTTTCAAATTCTCTTTTACAACAATTCCTCCATTAAATAAACGTACTAAAAACTTCTGTCTTCGTGGAGCTTATATTTTAATAGGGAGAAACAAAACCCAAAATACATAAGGAATAGAGTATGTCAGAAGGTTAAGTATTAGAAAAGGCAGAGAAAGAGGGTAAGGAACATGGTGTGGCTGGTGTAGTGATTTTAAATAGGATGACCAACAACCTATTAACTGTGTTTGCTCAGTTTCCTTTTCTTGATATGGAAGAGCTCTTTGCTTGAACAGTAATCTTGTCATATGTAAATACACATTTAAATTTCTTTTTTTTAGTCCATCACTCTTTTAAGTTTTGTGGGTTTTTTATTTTATTTTTTTATTTATTCATGGAAGACACAGAGAGAGAGAGAGAGAGAGAGAGAGAGAGAGAGAGAGAGGCAGAGAGAGAAGCAGGCTCCATGCAGGGAGCCCGATGTGGGACTTGATCCCAGGACCCTGGGATCATGCCCTAAGCCAAAGGCAGACGCTCAACCACTGAGCCAACCAGGTGTCCCAAGTTTGTTTAATGGTAACTATTGGTACTTAGAACTCTATTTTTGAATCTAAACTATCACATTTTCCCCACTGTGACTTTTAAGTTTCTTAAAAACAAAAGAAATGAAGACACAAAAGAGTACAATTAGATTTAGACAGCACACAAAATAGGCAAGGGTGGTTTATGCTGTTAGAAATCAGGAGAGTGATTATGTTGGGAGATGGGCACAGTGGGCTTCTAGGATGCCAGTGATGTTCTATGTTTTGACCTGATGTGTTCGTTACACAAAGGTGTCCAGTTGCTGAATGTATTATGTATGTCTCTGATTGTGAATTATACTCCAGTTAAAAAGTGAATGATAATAAAAATATAGGAAGAGAGGGGCACATGGCTGGCTCAGTAGAGCACATGACTCTTGATCTTGGGGTTTTAAACGTGAGCCCCATGTTGGGAGTTTAAAATCTTCAAAAAAGAAAAACTTAAGGGGTTCCTGGGAGGCTCAGTCAGTTAAGTGTTAGATTCTTTTTTTTTTTTTTTTTTTTTTTATGATAGTCACACAGAGAGAGAGAGAGAGAGGCAGAGACACAGGCAGAGGGAGAAGCAGGCTCCATGCACTGGGAGCCCGACGTGGGATTTGATCCCGGGTCTCCAGGATCGCGCCCTGGGCCAAAGGCAGGCGCCAAACCGCTGTGCCACCCAGGGATCCCAAGTGTTAGATTCTTGATTTCGGTTCGGGTCATGATCTCAGGGTCGTGGGATCGAGCCCCTGCTTCAGGCTCTGTACTCAACGGAGTCTGCTTCTCCCACTCTCCCTCTGTCCCTCCCCTTGCTTGCATGCTCCTACTTCCTCTCTCTTTCTCTCTCAAATAAATAAAAATATTTAAAGGTGATCAATTAAAAAAAAAAAAAAACTAAAAAAGACACAGGAAGAGAGCCAACACTGGGCCCTCAAGCAAAGGCCATACTTTTGTAGCTCCTATTCCTCTGCTTACCTTGCCCAAGAGCTCTTCAAACTCTGGAGACCATTCCTGCATCAGCGTGTCAATATCAGGCATAGGCCTGCATGGACAGAGGTAAGTATAAATAAGCACGTGGAGCAATGACATCAGCAACCCTGGGTCAGGAGATTCTAGTAGGGAGGGTGGTGGTTGGTCGGCCACAGAAAGATTTCAGAACACAACCTGACAGACTTATCCAGGGTCTAGGGTCTGGGGGAATGGCTAAGCAATAATATCAGATAAATCAGTCTTTACATCTGCAGTCTCAGCCAGGAGCTGCCAGGACCCACAGGACCTGAGGTTAATCCAGTATGTCCTCAGCCTGTGGGCCCTCCTTTCAGAAGCAATGGGTCTGCAGGTGGTAAAGGTTAATAGGGGTTACCGTGGGGAAGAGGGTGGTATTTCTTACCTGGTATAGTGCACGGTTGCAGGGGGCTTTGAACGGTGTAACTCTGAGATGCTCTCAATCCATGTGTCAATGGCTTTGGGATTCTTCTCTGCATCTTCTAGGCTCTTTACTTTCATATGTTGCTAGAAAAATAAGGGGAAACCCTGGCTGATGGCATTAAAGTACCTCCCTTATTCTAACAGGATGGCTCAAATGCTGCTATTCTGTATACAGCAGGTAGCTGTTGAGTGGGGAAGCCTGACAGCAGGCAATGAAGATGAGAGGGAAGGTCTGGTATAATATGGCTGGAGCCATGCAAAGGGGGCAGGTGAACAGGATAGAACTGACCACAGTGGGATGGTATGTCACACTGCGAGCACAGCTGGAGTAAATAAGATGGACAATAAGTGTTGGGGAGGATGTGGAGCAACTAGAACTCTCATTCTTTGCTCGTGGGAGTGTAATATGGTTCATCTACTTTGGAAAACAGTTTGGCAGTTCCTCAAAATGTGAAGCAGTTTGCACAGGGCCCAGCAATCCTACTCCTACATACGTGCTCCTACGTAACAATATATGCCCGTGCAAAAACTTGTACATACATACAAGTTTATAGCAGCATATTAATAAAAGTGGAAACACCTGGAGCATGGGTAAACACAATGTGGTATGTCCATACCATGGAATATGGTTCAGCCATAAAAAAAGGAGGGAGGATTTTACTCAAAAAAATAAAAAATTGGGGAATCCCGGGCTGGCTTAGCGGTTTAGTGCCTGCCTTTGGCCCAGGGTGTGATCCTGGAGACCTGAGATCGAGTCCCACATCAGGGTCCCGGCATGGAGCCTGCTTCTCCCTCTGCCTGTGTCTCTGCCTGCCTCTCTCTCTCTCTCCCTCTGTGTCTTTCATGAATGAATAAATAAATTTTAAACATCTTTAAAAAATTAAAAAAAATAAAAAATAAAAAGCAGAATCAGATCTATAAATACATAAAACAGACTGCTGGAGGAAAGGGGGGTGGGAGGATGGGCAAAATGGGTGAATGGGAGTGAAAGATATAGGCGTCCAATGATGGAAAGAGTAAGTCATGGGAATAAAAGGGCATAAGGAATACAGTAAAAAATGGTGTTGTAATAGCACTGTGTGGTGACAGATGGGAGCTACACTTGTGAACACAGCATAGTGTATAAACTTGTCGAATCACTGTGTTGTACACCTGAAACTACCCTAACATTGTATGTCAACTCTACTCAAACAGAAAATAAAGAAGAAATGAAGTACTTAGCAGAGTTTAGGAGCAGTGGGGAATGAGGAGTGACTGCTAGTGGGTATGAAGTTTCTTTCTACAATAATAAAAGTGTTCTTAAATTAGATAGCAGTGATGTTTGCACAGCTCTGTGAATACACTAAAAATCACAGAATTGTAAAATCGGAAAGAACAAATTTCATGGTAAGTATCTCTCAATGAAACTCTTTTAAAAATAGGGCTGGCCTGAAACCATAGCCATTCCTTTTGATAGGCAGGAAATCAACCGCACAGGCAGCAGCACAGCCTCAGCTCCTGGCCCTCTCCAGCAGGGGCCCGTAGTAGACTGGTGTCTTACTGTAATGTTGTGCTGCTTAGAATTCTCCGTTAACCAGAGTGAGAGCACCGTAGGGTCTGACTGCTTTGTAGAAGGCTCATCCAATACCAACAGGCCAAGGTTGTCAGGCTTTCCATCAGGACGTGGGACCTGGTTAAGAAGAGAAAGGAACAAAGAGTAAAAAATGGGTAATAATCAAGTATTACCTAAATAGCAATGTGTAGAATTTGGAGAGCAAAGTTAAGAACTCCAGGGAAATGAAGAATATATATCAAGGTACCCAGAGCTAGCCAAGGAAATTCATTGAATTGTTAACAGTATTAGAGGGATCTGAGGAAACACCTAGGAAGTAATTTTTAGGATGTTCCAGCTGTACCTTTAAGAATGCGTCAATATCCCCAACAGCAGGGATAAAATCAGGAATGAAAGGTTTAAGCTTGTGGTCCAGGTCAATCAACTGAGGTGTGTACCTAGGAGACATTGCCAAGGGAAGGTAGAGAAAATCAGAGAAATGGACTTTCCTGTCCAGCCTAAAAAAATCTAGGATGGGCCTGTTTTAGACTAGAGGTGGGAAAGGGGTGGGGGTCATGGGAGGAGGGCTTAGCGCTCACCTGCTGATATACTGGAAGAGTTCCTTAATCTCAGCTGAAACTGACAAATGTTCATAATCTGCAGGATCATAGGCCCTGGGGAAAGGAAAATATGGTTCTTGGTGGCCAGAGAAGAGCAGATATGGCTGAGCCCCGGTTTAGCCCCCTGGTCACTTTGACCAAACCCTGTGACTCTGAACCTGGTTTCTGCCCCGTGCACGTCTGCCTTTCCTGGGTGGTTTGCAAGGTCACTTTAAAATGGATTATAGGGATCCCTGGGTGGCGCAGCGGTTTGGCGCCTGCCTTTGGCCCAGGGTGCGATCCTGGAGACCCAGGATCGAATCCCACTCGGGCTCCCGGTGCAAGGAGCCTGCTTCTCCCTCTACCTGTGTCTCTGCCTCTCTCTCTCTCTCTCTCTCTGTGTGACTATCATAAATAAATAAAAGTTTAAAAAAAATAAAATGGATTATAATTAGCTCAGTTACCTCTGACAAAGAATAAAAGAGCTGAGGAAAATTCAAAACGTTTTTTAAGTAATTCAGAATATAGCATAAATTGTTTCCTTTTTTTGAATGAAAGGGATGAGGAAAAAGTACAGCATGAAATTTTAATTTTTTTTAATTGAGGTAGAATTGACATGACATGAGATTTTAATTTCTGACATGAAAATAATTTGCCCCAAGAAAAATAAGAAACAAAATACCTAACACTTGAGAGATGGTTAGGCATATCTAGTTGAATACTGTGTAGTTATTATTATTTTTAATTTTTAAGTAAGCCCTATCCCCAGTGTGAGGCTTGAACTCATAGCCCAGAGGTTAAGAGTTGTACATGCTACCACTGAGCCAGCTAGGAGCCCCAAATATTGTATAGTCATTAAAAAGCACTTGTATTGATATAGGAAATGTATACAGAAAAAAAATAGTAGAACACATTAATTAAGTAAAATGTAATGAACATTGGCAAAGTACATAAGTGACTTGGAAAGTTATTAATAAAGTCTTTCTGGGGAGAGTAGCTTAAAAATTAAATATATTACTAACATGAAATTTCTATTTCCCCAGATTATAATATATGAAAGCAGGATATGGGGCAGCCTAGGTGGCTCAGCAGTTTAGCGCCACCTTCAGCCCAAGGCGTGATCCTGGACACCCGGTATCGAGTCCCACATCCGGCTCCCTGCATGGAGCCTGCTTCTCCCGCCTGTGTCTCTGCCTCTCTCTCTCTCTCTCTGTGTGTCTCTCGTGAATAAATAAATAAAATCTTAAAAAAAAAGAAAAGAAAGTAGGATATGATCATGATGCAAATTGGGAAGCATGAAAAGTCAGTCTGGGATGAAACCTTTGTCTCATTTACTTAGTGTCTACCTGCAGGTGGAAGATCCAACTTTTTATTTTTATTAAACTACTTAAATAAATGATACATACAGATATAAAAGGAAAAGTACAAAATGTATAAAGTGAGGAGTTGTGGCTCACTTCCACCCTTGGCCCCTTGCCACCAGGTCCCCCCTCCAAAGTAATCTCTATTATTAGCCTCTAGTGTTTCTTAGCAAGAGTCTCTGTAATACTTGTTTTAAAACACATAGTAGCACAGCATAAACATTCTTTTATATCTTTTTAAAATTTTACTCTCTTGGAGATTGTTCTTTACAGTGTATGGAGTGCTGCCTTATACTTTTTTTTTTAAGATTTTATTTATTTGTTTATTCATGAGAGATAGAGAGAGAGAGAGAGAGAGAGAGAGAGAGAGAGAGAAAGCAGAGACACAGGCAGAGGGAGAAGCAGGCTCCACGCAGGGAGCCCGATGTGGGACTCAATCCCAGGTCTCCAGGATCATGCCCTGGGCCGAAGGCAAGCGCTAAACCGCTGAGCCACCCAGGGATCCCCTGCCTTATACTTTTTAATGGCCAGATGGAATTCTACTGATTGGCTACAACATCATTACTTTGTTTAACCAGTAATGGTATTTGAAATGGATGGGCCTTAAAAGCCACTTATCTAAACCTCTAGGGGTGAGTCATGACTCAACTAGCACAAGGGCTGGAACAGCATATGGAGATTATTATTTTTTTAAGATTTTCTTTTATTTATTTGAGAGAGACAAAGCACAGTGGTGGTGGTGGTGGTGGTGGTGGTGGGGAGCTTTCTTGATCCCAGGACCCCAGGATCATGACCTGAGCTAAAGGCAGATGCTTGCTTACCTGACTGAGCCACTCAGGCACCCCTGGGTAAGGAGATTTTTTACTGAAGCATCACCCAGGAACATCTGCCTCCATGTGGGGCTCCTGAAGTCCTTATTCTCCACCCCTCCAAAAAGGAGCTGAGCCTAAAGCAGAAATGGTCCTGTGCAGATATGTTTTCCTTGCTAAACAGAATTGCTTAGGGATGTACATACATTTTATTTTCCGTTTCCCAGAATGAGAGCTCCTTGAAGGCAGGGACCATCTTTTAGATTTACTCAGCAAATCCTCATGAACCCCCCAAACCCAAAAATGTTTCAGATGATGCAAATGACATCACAGGACTCAGTGAAGCAGTGCAGCCCAAAAAGGAGGAAAATTCATTGTTGGTTTCTGAGACATCTGAAAATCCTACTAAGTAGGGGAGATCAAGAGAGATGCTAGAATTTCACTCCCAACTCATCTCTTCCCAGGCCAGTGTATTCCTCCCTGGCTTGGGGGATCCTCAGCTAGGGGGCTTTCCTCACCCTTCCAGAGGGGCCCCATGCTCTTCATCATCATCATCTTCATCAGATTCTGTCTCAGATGAGTCGTCATCATCATCATCATTTTCACTGAAGCCTCGTTGAGGTGTCAGCTGTGAGGTCTTTTTCTTCTCCTGAGATGGGGCAGGGCAGGCAGAGAAGGCACCACATAAAAAGCAGCTTAGTGTACCCATGCCCCGAGCCCTCCTACTGCTCCCACAGACACCCTCCCGCCTGGCACCAATTCACCAGAAAGAGAAGGTGGCGCTCCCCAGAAAGGCCCCAAGGACTTTCATTTACTCCTGCCTAGCTACAAACTGGGTCCTCACTTTCTACAACCATATTCTATTTTTCTCCTTGAGGCTTCTGTATAAACTTTATCTAATAATTATCTATTTTGTCTGTTACTTAGGAGACCCTCAAAACTATGCATAAACTTATCTATTCAGCTTCAACTCCAAAAGTTAGGGGCTTTTAAAGAAGCAGAAGGTAACTGTGATGAGTTATTTTGGAAGGAAATGGGGGACCATGAAGTTGGAAGACAAATTTAAGGAATCTTCATACTCATAAGGATCACAGGAAATCTAGCATTTAATCTGCAAGATGGCCCAGCATAAGTTGCTTCTAACTATCTGAAGAAGGTTCATAATTAACCCTGTGCCTGAATTACGACCAGCAGTTCCAGACTGTGGGTCTTCTTCCATTCAGTCACACTTCTCCTCGGTAGGAACCTGACCTACTCATACTTCCCTTCCCTTCTTCGAAAGTTAAATGCAATGACATGTTATATCTAAAGATAAGAGACTCTCCCGCTCTTGGCATTAAAATCTACCTTTCTGAGCTTCTGGTTCTTTAAGTATCATCCTCTCCTCTCAAGTGTACGAGGTGGAGTCTGGTTTGGGGACTTGCAGGGGCATTGGGATGGGGTCCATGTCCTTGCCTCTGTGGCCTGCAGCCTATGGTATGCCCTCACGACCTGAAGGATAACCAATTGGCACCCTTTAAAAGTAGGTTTTGAGGAGCCCCTGACTGGCTAAGTTGGTAGGGCATGTGACTCTTGATCTCAGGGTTGTGAATCCATTTATTTATTTATTTATTTATTTATTTATTTATTTATTTATTCATTTATTCATTCATTCATTCATTCATTTATTTATTTTTAGGGTTGTGAATTTAAACCCCTTGTTGGGCACAGAGCTTACTTAAAAATAAACAAACAAATAAATAACTTAAAAAATAAAAGTAGGTTTTTGAAAGCTTGGTTTCCATATGCCATATGGCTTTTTCTTTTTTAAGATTTTTATTTATGGGATGCCTGGATGTCAGCAGTTGAGCGTCTGCCTTTGGCTTGGGGCATGATCCCAGAGTCCTGGGACTGAGTCTCACATCAGGCTTCGTGCATGGAGCCTGCTTCTCCCTCTGCCTGTGTCTCTGCCTCTCTCTGTGTCTCTCATGAATAAATAAATAAAATATATTTTTTAAATTTTATTTATTTATTTGAGAAAAGAGAGCACAAGCCAGGAGGAGGGGCAGAGGGAGAGGAAGAAGCAGACTTTCTGTGGAACAGGGAGCCCAATGTGGGGCTCAGTCCCAGGACCCTGAGATCATGACCAAAGGCAAAGGCAGACACTTAATTTACTGAGTCACCCAGGTGCCCTGCCATATGGCTTATACTGAGGTTAAGAGATGTTTGGTTCTAGGTTTAAAAATTATTTAACGTTTCTCTTACAGTAAAGCAACCATTGGCATATTAAAAAAATTGTGACAATACAATACATCAAAAATGCTTCTGGTCATGTGTTCTTTTAAGCATAACGGATTTATTATACATGGATTAGGATATATTTTAACTAATCCGTAATATGTGTGTGACAAATGACACAAAGTTGCGCAATTTATTTAGTGACTATGCTTTATTGGTATACATTGATAAGAATCTCATAGTGGTGTGGGTTTCTTATTTTTTGTTTTTTGTTTTTTTTAGAGAAAGGAGGTAAGGGTAGGGAGAGGGGGAGAGAGAATCTTAAGCAGGCTCCACACCCAGTGTGACCCCAATGCAGGCGGGTTGGGGGAGTGTTTAGATTTCACACCCTGCTGACCCAAGCCAAAATCAAGGGTCAGATGCTTAACCAACTGAGCTACTCAAGTGCCCCAAAGTGTTCTTTCTTTCTTTTTTTTTTTTAAGATTTTATTTATTTAAAAAAAATATTTTATTTATTTATTTATGACAGACAGAGAGAGAGAGAGAGAGAGGCAGAGACACAGGCAGTGGGAGAAGCAGGCTCCATGCAGGGAGCCTGACGTGGGACTCGATGCCGGGTCTCCAGGATCACGCCCTAGGACTGAAGGTGGCACTAAAGCCCACTGGGGCTGCCCAGAGAATGTTCTTTCTTAATTCAAAATCTGCCAAAGCTATCCTTGTTAGGGAAAGGAGCTTTTTAAGAATACTGATGGTCAATTTTAAGATCATTCAAAAATAGATCCTTTCTGCTGATTCTGGTTGCACACTGAATTAGATAAATGAGTCTTGAACATTGGCCACAGCATGATGGAGACTAGAAAAATTTAGGGTGAATGTACAAAATTAGAAGGTCAGTTTAGGAAACTGCTCACTTTTACTTTGGTTCTTCAAAGCTATGCTTTGCAAAATCTCTAATCTAAAGGCAGAGGGGCTTTATATGCCACAGACAAATGCCTAAATACTTTGTGCATAAAATGTTAAAATAGCATACTAGGGACGCCTGGATGGCTCAGCAGTTGAGCGTCTGCCTTTGGCTCAGGGTGTGACCCTGGAGTCCTGGGATCAAGTCCCACTTCGGGCTCCCTGCATGGAACCTGCTTCTCTATGTCTCTACCTCTCTGTGTGTGTCTCTCATGAATAAATAAATAAAATCTTAAAAAAATAATAATAAAAAAATAAAACAGCATACTAGTCACAAAATGGGACTACTTTATTTGCTTTTTAAAAAAGATTTATTTATTTACAGAATAGGAGAGAGTGCATCAGCATGCACCCTTGAGTGAGGGGAAGGGGCAGAGAAGACAACTCCACTAAGCAGGAGCTAGAAGTAGGGCTCAGTCTCATGACCCTGAGATCGTGACTTGAGCTAAAATCAAGAATCAGACACACAACTGACTGGGCCATCCAGGTACCTCTACTTTATTTTTTTAATACTTTATTTATTATATTTTTCTCTCATAAATAAATAAATAAATAAAATCTTTTTTTTTTTTTTTTAATGGGGGCGGGGCAGCCCGGGTGGCTCAGCAGTTCAGTGCCGCCTTCAGCCCAGGGCATGATCCTGGAGACCTGGGATTGAGTCCCAGGTCGGGTTCCCTGAGTGGAGCCTGCTCCTCCTCCCTCTGCCTGTGACTCTGCCTCTCTCTTTCTCTGTGTCTGTCATGAATAAATAAATAAAATCTTAAAATAAAATAAAATAAAATAAAATGTGACCTTTTAGGCTTTTTATGCAATTAATCTACATTACTACAGCTTTTTGCATTACTTCAAATATCATTCTTCATATGTTTGCAAAGCTCCTGTTCTTAAAAGACAATTCAAATGTAACCATCAGGGCTCCTGGGTGGCTCAGTATGCTAAACCTCTAACTCTTAGGCTCAGGTCATGATCTCAGGGTCGTGAGATGGAGCCCTGTGTGGGGTCCTCTGCTGAGTGGGAAGTCTGCTTCTCTCCTTCTCCTTTTGCAGCCCCCCAAATAAATATATCTTTTTTTAAAAAAAGTAACTGCTGGATTACGTGCTAAGACTGAACACAATGGCTGTTAAGCAGAACACGTGCACAGCTTCAAGGTCCTGCCTAGAGCTGTAGGCATCTCTCCATCTTTCATACAAAAACAGAGTAATCCTCTAGGTTCACAGAACAACAACAAAATGACATCTGGGTCTTAAAACTTCAAAATTAAAGTCTCTTTCATAAAATATTGGAGGTATCCCAAATGTTGACAATGAACAGATGTCTAGACCAATAATTCCAAACTTGCTTTATCCTAAGAATTACTTGGAGTGCTTGCTAAAAATATAAACACTCAGGCTTTTATCTTCAAGATTCTGATTCAGTAGATTTAGGTGGGAACTACTGGAAATATATATTGTTAAAGATAAGTATCCTACTTGATTCTTACAATCAGTGAAGTCTGCAAAACACTGGCCTGTATTATATGAAATTCCTCACAAAAAGTCAGCTGTAGGAGCACCTGGGTGGCTCAGTGGTTGAAGTATCGGCCTTTGGCTCAGGCAGTGATCCCAGAATTGTGGGATTAAGTCTCACATCGGGCTGCCCTAGGGGAGCCTGCTTCTCCCTCTGCCTATCTATGTCTCTGCCTCCCTCTGTGTCTCTCATAAATAAATAAATAAATAAATAAATAAATAAACAAACAAACCAACCTAAAAAAAAAAAGTCAGCTTAAGAGTAGGCTTTACTCCTGAAGGAATCAAAATCTTATTTTTTTTTTTTTTAAGGAATCAAAATCTCTCTCTCTCTCTCTTTTTTTTTTAAGGAATCAAAATCTTAAGACTTTGCTCCTGATTTTCCTACATGAGCTCAAAGGTACCCAACCCAACCCAACCCCTGGAGGTGAGTATTCAAGAAATGTTTACTACTGAATACTGTTACCTCAGACTAACTACCAACAGCTCAAAGGAAGAAACTCCACGAGAAGCTGTGGGTTGTACTACACCTTGTTGTTTTCCTCTTCATACTCATCACTGCTGTTGTCAGCCATAGTCTTGTTAGGAAGATGGGTGGAATGAAGAAGTCCTTGGAAAAAAAATTTTCCCTTTAGATCATTCAGATGGTTTTTAAAGACAAGCATTTCTAGTTTATAATATTTTATGTTCTATTTATGGAACAGGGCCTATAAACATCTAGTTAAAGGAGACTGAATTCTAGTCATGGCTCTGTTGACTCAATTCAGGATATATTTACTAAGCATTGATGTGCATAAGGCATTAGGTTAGACATTATACCAGTTGATTATTTGCTGTTTTATAAATCATATAAAGTCTGCCCTTAGTTTACACATTGGTAAAATGAGGTTAGTAATTAGTAAAGTGACAAGAGGGCTGGATTAATAGAAGATTGGGATTGAAGAACAACTCTATGACGTGGACAAAATGACTTAGTCTGAATCTCGGTATTCCCAGGTCTGAAGGAAAACAGTAATATTTATCACTCAGGACTGTTGTAAGGATCAAATGACAATACTCAAGTGAAAGGAATTGACCCAGCTCCTGGCAAATAATAAATATAAAACTGAATCAGTGTCCAGACAATAAGAGCAATAAAAATATTCTGAATTAAAGTATAATCAGATATAAGATAGTAACTGGCATGAAAACCATGTTCAATGATTGCTTTTTTAAAAAGATTTATTTATTTGGGGGGGGGGCAGAGACAGAGAGGGAGAGAGTCCTAAGCAGACTCTGCACTGATCGTGGAGCCCGACCTGGGGCTCGACCTCATGACTCCAAGACCACAACTTAAGCCAAAACCAAGAGGCAGATGCTCACCCAACTGTGCCACCCAGGCACCCTCTGTTCAATGATTTCTAAATCGAATCAATGCCAATTAAACACCATTTTTCAACCTACTACATTGCCCAAACTGAAAACAAATAACGCCCATTGCAGGCAAGATTCTATACATGCTCAAATAAAAACCTTGTCTATATATATATATATATAGATCCCACGTGAATCCCACGTCGGGCTCCCGGTGCATGGAGCCCGCTTCTCCCTCTGCCTGTGCTCTGCCTCTCTCTCTCTTTTTTTTATGATAGTCACACAGAGAGAGAGAGAGAGAGAGAGAGAGAGAGAAAGAGAGAGAGAGGCAGAGACATAGGCAGAGGGAGAAGTGGGCTCCATGCACCGGGAGCCCGACGTGGGATTCGATCCGGGGTCTCCAGGATCGCGCCCTGGGCCAAAGGCAGGCACTAAACCGCTGCGCCACCCAGGGAATCCCAAATAAATAAAAATTTTTTTAAAATGTGGTTATACATACAACACAATTCAGCTACAAAAAGAAAGAAAATGAACACAGGCTATGGTATGGATGAACCTCAAAAACATTATGCTAAGTGAAAGAAGCCAGACATAAAAGAGTAAACGTTGTATGATTCTACTTTTGTGGAATATGGAATAGGTGAAATCATAGATAACAAGTAGAACAGAGGTTACCAGGGGCTGCCAGGGACAGGGGAATGGGAAGTTATCATTTAATGAGTCGTTTCTGTTCAGGATGATGAAAAAGCTCTGGAAACAGTAGAGATAGTTACACCACAACGTGAATGCACTTAATGCCACTGAATTGTACACTTAAAAATTATTAAAATGGTACATTTTATGTTAGGTAGATTTACCACAATAAACAAGCAACCATAGATGTCCTCCTTGATTCCCAATTCAAGAGCCAAATCCTACCCATAGGCAATTATCTTGTATTTGCCTCCTCTCTATTCTTACTTTCCTCACCACACCCAAGTCACTTTTGCCTAAACTCAACCACTGCAACAGTCCTCCCAACTAGCTCCTGACTTTCATCATTGAACCTTTCAATCCAAGACATGCACAAAAGCAACATGACCCCTACAGCTCCTCTTGTTAGGCCTCCTGGCTACCTCTGCCTACCTCTGGCCTGCCTGCCTTTGAAGCCACTCCCTCCTACCATATGCTGGTCTTTTTCATTTCCTTAAATGAACCAAAGTTCTTTCTGGCCTGAGGTCTTTTTCACATTTCACTGCTGCTCTCTTTTCCTGGCTTACTTCTCCTCAATGTCTGGATCCTTCTTATCTTTCGGTCTCAAATGTCACCTCCTCAGGTCTTCCACGACCACTCCATCAAAAGTAGCCCCCACACCTCACCATTATTCCCCATCACATCAAACCCTTTGCCTCCATCAATGCTCTTCCCATATTTGTAATTATATCTGTTTATTCATCTGTCACCAATCTCCCATGGTTACAAGCATTGGGGCAGCAGAGTCAATGTCTCTTTTAATACAGTATACCTAGTGCCAAGCATAAGGCTGACACATGGTAAGCATTCAAAAATGTTTAGTGAGTGGGACACCTGGTGGCTTAGCGGTTGAGTGTCTGCCTTTGGCTCAGGGCGTGATCTGGGGATCTGGGATCAAATCCCACATTGGGCTCCTTGCAGGGAGCCTGTTTCTCCCTCTGCCTTTGTCTCTGCCTCTCTCTCTGTGTCTCTCATGAATAAATAAATAAAATCTTTAAAAAAATGTTTATTGAGTAAATGACGGTGTCAAGTCCTGTTAAAAGATTCCACTGAGGGCAGCCCGGGTGGCTCAGCAGTTTAGCGCTGCCTTCAGTCCAGGGCGTGATCCTGGAGACCCGGAATCGAGTCCCACCGCAGGCTCCCTGCACGGAACCTGCTTCTCCACCTGCCTGTGTCTCTAGCGCTCTCTCTGTGTGTGTGTGTGTATCTCATGAATAAATAAATAAAATATTTTTTTAAAAAAGAAAGATTCCACTGAGATTTTGCTTGGGAATGCAAGTTAAGGGCAGGTTACTGAAGCATCTTCAAAACTGAGTAAACAGGGATGCCCGGGGGGCGGGGGGGGGGGGGGGGCTCAGCGGTTGGATGCCTGCCTTCTCAGGTCGTGATCCCGGGACCCAGGATCGAGTCCCACATCAGGCTCCCTGTAGGGAGCCTGCTTCTCCCTCTGCCTGTGCCTCTGCCTCTTCCTCTCAGTCAGTGTCTCTCATGAATAAATAAACCTTAAAAAAAAAAACAACTGAGTAAACAGTTCTGGTAAATTTAAACAAACAAACCACGAATCCCTGGCAGATTGTGAGCAGAGCAGTATCATGAAGCAAATGGTGACAGGGAACACTGGTCAGGTTGGAGGAAAATCCTGAATCTGAGGGGCTATGTTTCTCCCCGCTTAACTAATTAGAAAACACAAACAATGGGCAAATGTTTGCCAAACAGGACTCTGACAGGCAACATTTCCTTTATAAAATAGGAACTTCTTGGAGACCAGACCATCATGGATCCATCCTGGTCTTTGTTTTGAGAACCCTTTCTCTTCCTTCTTCTTTATTCCTCTCTTACCTTTGTGTCTTGGGGTTGGAGTATGAACACTTGCAACCTCTTCAGAGTCGTTAATCTCTAGACGCTCATCATATGTCTGGTTTTCAACAATCTTGGTCTAAGTGAAAGGAGACACGATCACAGGATATGAGCTGATTCCAAACCAGCGCTGGTTCCTCTTCCTTACCCCAGCCACCAGTTTTACATGAAACCTTCACACCACCACCACCACCACCACCACCCATTCAAATTTCCCTTAAGGCTTCTTGGCTCCAGGTCAAGGGGTTAGCTCACTCTGCGGCAGGGCTTATTTAGGAACTGTGGGCAGTCTGGCTGAGGAAGGAGGGAAGCGTGGAGGGAAAGGACAGTTAACTTAGGCAGCTGCTCCCCCAAGCTGTGGATACCGCAGAGCAGTATTCGTCTTAGACGGCAGCTCTCTCCTTAGGGTGGGTCAGTTTTCCCAAGGCTCTTGGGGTACCTCGGGGCGGGGGGGGGGGCGGTGAGGATGAAGAGGCTCTAGAAAATGTTGTGTCTCCGGAGTCACCTTGTTTACCTGAAGAGAGGGTAAACTCCAGTCTCTGGGTCTCATCCAATAATCCCAAGAGCATCATCCCCGTCTCCACCCCCCGCCCCCGTCTTGCAGGACGGATCCCACGGAAGCTTCCTGGGGAGTGAAGGAAGCAGAGTGGTTGCTAGTGGGGTGAAGGGAGAGGAGCAGGAACGGCTGTCAAGGCGATGGGAAGAGCTGGGAGGGCTGGAGGCAAGGGAGTCCCTTAGATCCCTCTTGGCGGGAGAAAGGGAGTGCTATTTCTGCTAGCGAGAGGGCGAATTACCTGTAGCCCTTCTGAATCCGTCTCCCCTGTATAGAAAGAACCCCAGCCTAGGGCCAGGGTCTCACCCAATATTAGGCCAGGCCACTCGAGGGGCTTCGACGTAGAGCTACCGGCCTTGTTGTCAGTCGCTAGGCAAAAAAAAAAAAAAAAAAAAAAGAAAGGAAAGAAAAGATCGCGATACTTGGTTTCAGTCTCGTGAGACCTTCTCCACTCGCGCTTTGCGTCTCTTCCAGCCGCAAAGGAATACGAGGAGGATCCGGGGGCTTTTGGATGAAGCCTCTCTAGGCAGTCTAGTCCCCCGTTTTTCTATGGTTTCCGTAAATGTGTTTGTGGCGGCACCTAGCGACCGCGGCTGGCAAAGGCGGCTGAGGAGTATCGGTCGGTTTAGCCAGCCTTCCAATCTGGAGGTACGGTGGTACGCTTCTCCCCCCAGGACAGGGCGATTCTTCCTAAATCAGCCCGATCAGAATTTAGGCCGACTCGAGGGAGTGTGCCCACAGCACTTTGCACGTCCTTTTATAGAATTTGTATTACTTTAGAGTCCGTCCCTTCTGCGCTGATTGCACGGGACATGCTTATACTGAGAAATTATTCGTTGAGATTCAAATTTTGTTTCCTATATTAAATTTTTTTTTTTATTTGTTAGAAAGAGAGAGTGCAGGCAGCCTGGGTGGCTCAGCGGTTTAGCGCCGCCTGCAGCCCAGGGCATGATCCCGGAGACCCGGGATCGAGTCCCACGTCGGGCTCCCTGCGTAGAGCCTGCTTCTCCCTCTGCCTGTGTCTCTGCTTCTCTGTGTGTGTGTGTGTGTGTGTGTGTGTGTGTCTCATGAAAAAATAAAAAATAAATAAAATAATAAAATAAAATAAAATAAAATAAAATAAAATAAAATAAAATAAAATAAAAAATAAAGAGTCCAGAGCGAGAAAGAGAGCATGAGGAGGGGTAGAGGGGTTGAGGAGGAAGAGGGAGACGCACACTCCCCACTGAGCAGGGAGCCCTATGGATGTGGGTCTCTATCCCCGGATCCTGGGATCATAATCTGAGCCCAAGGCAGATGCTTAACGGACTGAGCCTTCCAGGCGCCCCAGTTTCCTATATTTTTATTTGCTGAACAAGACTCAACTGCCTAGGCAGGGCCTAATTTTTAAGTTCTCTATAGTAGCAGTGGATTGCAAAAATTAGGCCCTTTGGAAATGTTCGTTGGATGGGTGAATGAAGGAATGAGTGAGTGAAGATGTAAGGAACAAATATTTCAAAACTATAGACTTGGTTGAGGAGTCAGAGAGAAACAAAGAAAAGTATTGAAAATTGACCCTGAAAACTTACCAGAGGAAAGAGGGATGTGGCTTTAAAAAGGGAAATGAGAGACAGCTCTTCTGAGACACTTCGGGTTAAAAATGGAACTGCAAAACATTTTAAAGTTTTTATGTCCTCTGTTATTGCTAATAATAATGCATATGTATTGTTGAGCACTTACAATGTAGGAGCACTTAGATTATATAATGTTATTTGTTAATACATGATCTAACTTCACCACCTTATGAGATAGATGTTCCTGCCAATTGACAGATTAGATAAAGTTACCTGCCTAGTGTCACTCAGCTGGTAAGTGGTCAAAATGGGGGTCATACACAGGTCAAATTCCCAAGTCTCTGCTTCCAACCATAATGACATACTGCCTCTTAGGCACTCTTCAGGAAGCACATTTGCAAGGATGTTTTTCTTATGCAGTGTAATTCAGTTAATGTCATAGTTCCAAAGAATCAGCATCAATTGGTCTTGGCTGAGCTTCATGGTCCATACCAAAAGCTCCTGGAAGCTGCCACAATCAGACAATAATTCCAGGCAAGATTTTTTACTTTTTTTTTTTAAATGAAGAATTGTCTTTTTTACAATATGTTTTTATAACAACAATTTGTTATAAAGCTTGACATATATCCTTCTAGGCATACAGAGTTTTAAAATATGTAAACTTCCAGGCAGCCCAGATGGTTCAGCGGGTTGGCACCGCCTTCAGCCCAGGGCGTGATCCTGGAGACCCGGGATGGAGTGCTGCATTGGGCTCCCTGCATGCAGCCTGCTTCTCCCTCTGCCTGTGTCTCTGCCTCTCTCTGTCTCTCATGAATGAATAAATAAAATCTTAATAAAAAATAATAAAATATGTAAACTTCTATAAGGCAGTGCTTAAGGGTACAGGTTCTGAAGTTGAGCAGCCTTTGCTTTGTTCGTATCCTGGCTTTGTTACTCTCTAGCCCTGACATCTGTGATAGAATAGTTTTCCTCTTTTTGTTTTTGTTTTGCTTTAAGTAGGCTCCACGCCTAGTGTAGAGCTGAACTTGGGGCTTGAACTCATGATCCTGAGATCAAGACCTGCGCTGAGATGAAGACTCAGATGCTTATCCAATTGACCTCCTCAGGTGCCCCTAGATTTCCTCTTTATACAGTTGTTTTTCCCACCTGTAAAATAGAGATATTGGTGGTACCTATTTCAGAGAACTCTTGTGGGGAGGTTTTTTTTTTTTTTTTTTTTTTTTGACACTGGCTGAAAGAGAACTTTTATTACTTTAAAAAAAATATTTTATTTATTCATGAGAGACACACACAGAGAGAGGCAGAGACACAGGCAGAGGGAGAAGCAGGCTCCACGCAGGGAGCCGGACGCGGGACTCGATCAGGGGTCTCCAGGATCACGCCCTGGACTGAAGGCAGGAGCCAAACCGCTGAGCCACCCAGGGATCCCCTTTATTACTTTTATGTACAGAAAATTCAAAAGTATCCACTTAGCTTGATTTGGTGGCCAGTTCTTTAGCGTTTGCCTTTTCTTTTTTAATTTTTTTATCTATTTATGATAGGCACACAGTAAGAGAGAGGCAGAGACACAGGCAGAGGGAGAAGCAGGCTCCATGCACCAGGAGCCCAACGTGGGATTCAATCCCAGGTCTCCAGGATCGCACCCTGGGCCAAAGGCAGGCGCTAAACCGCTGCACCACCCAGGGATCCCTAGCCTTTGCCTTTTCTAACTTGGCAATGGGAGCCACCAGCTTTACACCCTGGATGTTCCCTTCCCAATGGCAGTGAATCTCATTATATCTGTCATTGTAATTGGTCCTGGGGGCTTCCACCAGCTTAGCCAGAGCTCTTTTGTCTTCTGAATTAACCTATGTGAAGGCAACAGTGGTGCAGATTTTCCTGTGGACCAGACACCCCAGCCTGGCCTTCCCTTTGATAATGCTAGTAGGGAACCCCCATTTTATGACACAGGGCAGGCAGGAAGACAACCAGCTCGATGGGATCCACATTATATGCAATCACTACCAGCTGAGGCTTCTTGTTTTCCACCAATGTGGCGACACTGTTAACTCCGGCTCGAAGGACAGTCAGCCTCTTAGTGGGAATATTCCCTTTGCTGACAGCTTTCTTCTTAGCCCTGGCCAATAATATCCGATTCTTCTCTTGCTTTGTGTCTGGTCTGTATTTGTGAGCCAGCTTAAGCAGTTGAGTAGCTGTTTGGTGGTCCAAGGCCTGGGTGAACTAGTTATCACAGGAGGCATTTTTAGACATTTATAGAGAATAGCCCTTTGCCGCTGCAGCCGGATGTAGTGGGGCCATTTGACAAAGTGGGTGAGGTCCATTTTGGGATGAATGTCCTGTCTGATGCCAGAATTCTTGGGCCTTTTCTCAAATACGGGATCAACTATCTTCTTGGCCTCCTTCTTCTTCCCCCTAACCTTCTTTCCTTTTAGGGGAGAGAGTCCTATGGGGATTAAATTAAATAATCTATGTGAAGAATTTTGAGTAATGTCTGACTCATTATAAGCGTTCAGTAAACAGTAAGGAACATACAAGAGTTAAAAAGAGGCAGAGTCATCATGAGAAAGGCTGGCTTTGAATCCTGGCTCTACCATTTACAGGCTGTTTGAGTTTGGGCAAGTGTTTAACCTCTTTGATTCTCAGTGTCCTTATCTGGATTGTTGTAAAGGATTCAAGATAATGTGTAAAGTACCTGACACAAAATAAACACTCAATAAAAGAATGCTGTTTATCCATTGCAACAGTGGATGAGTGCTGTAGAGTTGAGCCAGTGATATGGGATAAAATGATATAACATGTCAGGAAGAACTGCTGAACCAGGTATACTCAAAGTCTGACTTTTGGCTTGGGAGAACTGCCAATAGAATCAGAAGACTGAATTTGAGTTTTATTTCCATTATATACTGGCTTAGAACTTTGTGTAAATTTCTTAAACTTGTCATCATTGTCTTCATCTATAAAATGGGCATAAGTGCCCTGCTTCCTGTGCATTTTTTTTAAAGATTTTATTTATTTATTCATGAGAGATACAGAGAGAGGCAGAAACACAGGCGGAGAGAGAAGCAGGCTCCATGCAGGCAGCCTGACGTGGGACTCGATCCCGGGACTCCAGAATTACGCCCTGGGCCGAAGGCAGGCGCCAAACCACTGAGCCTCCCGGGCTGCCCGAGCCTCCCGGGCTGCCCTGTGCATTTTTTTAAAAAGTAGGCTCCACACCCAGTGTGGAATCCAGCATGGAACTGGAACTCAGGAACTTGAGATTGAGACCTGGGCCTAAATCAAGAATCATACACTTAACTGATTGAGCCACCCTCGAGCCCCTCCTGCACACTTTTTCGAAGAATACAATTTAGGAGCACTTAAGTGGCTCAGTTGGTAGAGCGTATGACTCTTGATCTCAGGGTTATGAGTTCAAGCCCCATGTTTATTTAAAAATAAAATCTTTAGGGCACCCCCTGTGGAGCCGCGGTTTAGCGCCGCCTGCAGCCCAGGGTCTAATCCTGGAGACCCAGGATCGAGTCCCGTCAGGCTCCCTGCATGGAGCCCGCTTCTCCCTCTGCCTGTGTCTCTGCCTCTCAGTCTCTCTCTCTCTGAATAAATAAATAAAAAAAAATGCTTATTTAAAAAAAATAAATAAAATCTTTAAAAAGAAAAGTATACGATTTACAAACCATAAAAATTCACCCTTTTCAAGTGTATAATCTGTAGCTTTTGGTATAGTCACAAAGTTGTGCAAGTACCACCTCTAATTCCAGAACATTTTCATCACTTCAAAAAACAAACCTCACTCCTCATTCCTTCCTTCTCTCAGTAACTTGCAGCCCTAGTTCCTTTCTCTCTGGATTTGCTCACTCTGGACATTTCATATAAATGAAATGAACAGATTCAGAGCAAGTCTTCCGTATAAGATATGGTCTTTCAGAACTGGCTTCCTTCACTTAATGTTTTTGGGCAGCCCGGGTGGCTCAGTGATTTAGCGCCGCCTTCGACCCAGGGCCTGATCCCGAGGACCCAGGATTGAGTCCCAGGTCGGGCTCCCTGCATGGAGCCTGCTTGTGTCTCTGCCTCTCTCTGTGTATGTGTGTGTCTCTCATGAATAAATAAATAAAATCTTTAAAAAAAACAAACAAACAGGGCAGCCTCGGTGGCGCAGCGGTTTAGCGCCGCCTGCAGCCCCGGGGTGTGATCCTGGAGACTCAGGATCGAGTCCCAGGTCGGGCTCCCTGCATGGAGCCTGCTTCTCCCTCTGCCTGTGTCTCTACCTCTTTCTCTCTCTGTGTGTATCTCTCATGACTTAATAAATAAAATCTTAAAAAAAAAAAAAAAAAGAAATCTCACAGAGGAAGACATAGACATGGCGAACAAGCACATGAGAAAATGCTCCGCATCCCTGGCCATCAGGGAAATACAAATCAAAACCACAATGAGATACCACCTCACACCAGTGAGAATGGTGATAATTAACAAGATAGGAAACAACAAATGTTGGAGAGGATGTGGAGAAACAGGAACCCTCTTGCACTGTTGGTAGGAATGTGAACTGGTACAGCCCCTCTGGAAAACTGTGTGGAGGTTCTTCAAAGAGTTAAAAATAGACCTGCCCTACCACCCAGCAATTGCACTGCTGGGGATTTACCCCAAAGATACCGATGCAGTGAAATGCCGGAATACCTGCACCCCAATGTTTCTAGCAGCAATGTCCACAATAGCCAAACTGTGGAAGGAGCCTCGATGTCCATCGAAAGATAAATAGGTAAAGAAGATGTGGTCTATGTATACAACGGAATATTCCTCAGCCATTAGAAACGACAAATACCCACCATTTGCTTCGACGTGGATGGAACTGGAGGGTATTATGCTGAGTGAAATAAGTCAATCGGAGTAGGACAAACATTATATGGTCTCATTCATTTGGGGAATATAAAAAATAGTGAAAGGGAATAAAGGGGAAAGGAGAGAAAATGAGTGAAAATATCAGTGAGGATGACAGAACATGAGAGACTCCTAACTCTGGGAAACAAACAAGGGGTAGTGGAAAGGGAGGTGGGCAGAGGGTTGAGGTGACTGAGTGATGGGCACTGAGTGGGGCACTTGACAGGATGAGCACTGGGTGATATGCTATATGTTGGCAAATTGAACTCCAATAAAAAAAATAGCTACATAAAATCCTCTGCTATAATCACTAAGTAAAGGAAGGCTCAAGCATGTCTAGGTTCTTGGAAATGGAAGGACTCTATGTCAATTTATACAAACTTACAGTTTAATCAAACCTGTACATAATAGTTAATTTGTAACTCATTAATTTTGTTACATGCCCGATGCTACCATTCAAGTTTGTTAATTGGTATATATTTTTTCATCCACAAATGATAATTTCTTCAGGAAAATATACTTCAGAAATATGGGGGGAGGGCAGCCCCTGTGGCGCAGCGGTTTAGCGCCGCCTGCAGCCCGGGGTGTGATCCTGGAGACCCGGGATCGAGTCCCACGTCAGGCTCGTTGCATGGAGCCTGCTTCTCCCTCTGCCTGTGTCTCTGCCTCTCTCTTTCTCTTTCTCTGTGTGTCTCTATGAATAAAATAAAAAAAATAAAAAATAATAAAAAAAGAAATATGGGGGGAAAAAAGAGACTGTATGTTTAATTTTTGAGAACCTACCAAACTTTTTTCCCAAAGCATCTACATTATTTTACATTTCCACCAGTATTGTGAGAGGGTTTTAATTTCTCCATTCTCACCAACACCTATAGCCATCCTAGTGGTTTTGAAGTGGTTTTGATTTGCATTTCCCAAAGAACTAAGGATATTGAACATCTTTTTATATGCTTATTTGTCATTTGTATACCTTCTTTAGAGACGTCTATTTTGCCCATTTTTATTATTTATTTATGTAATGTCTACACCCAGCATGGGTCTTGTACTCACAACCCTGAGATCAAGGGTCACATGCACTATAGACTCAGCCAGCCAAGCACTGGCTTATTTTGCCCATTAAAAAAAAAAAAAAAAGCTTAAAATTTTATTTATTTATTAGAGAGAGAGAACGAGGAGGGGAAGGGCAGAGGGAGAGGGAAAGTAGACTCTCTGCTCAGTAGGGAGCCCCACACAGGGCTAATCTTTATGGCCTGAGCGAGCTGGTGTCAGATCCTTAAACCACTGGGCCACCTCAGCACCCTAATATTAGGGTGTTTTTTTTTTTTTTTTTTTATGGTTGAGTTCTAAGGGTTCTTTATGTATTCTGGATACTAGTCCCATATGCCCATCAGTTAGCTTGTGTATTCAATAACATAGTGAGAGCTTTATAAACTGTAAGAGGGGTCACTAATGAAATGAAGGTGCTGACAATCAGTGAACCGACAGAAACAGGGGGTTCCACGGCTGTAGGACGAGCCCCCGGAGCTCCTCGGCAAAACCTGCCCAGCAGCCGGGTACCCGCACGTTCCCCACCCCACGGCGCCCCGCCCTCCGCCCTTTGACCCGCGCCATTTCCGGTTGGAGACGTGGCTCGAGGCCGCCATCTTGGCAAGAGGCAAAGCAGTAGCGGCTCCTGACAGGGGGGCAGCAGGTCCGGAGCGGCCGGTGCTCCCCTTCCCCTAACCCCAGCCCCAGCCGAGCCGAGAGCGCGGGTGAGCCCCACCACCGTCCTCACCATGGTAAGATCCGAGCCGGGCCGAATTCCCGGGGTCCGGCCTCAGTCCGCCGCTGCCCCTGCCGGACGGCCTGGTGCTGGGGCCGAGGAGTCCCGCCCCGAGGGCCTGCAGCCGGGCGCGTCCCTCGGGGCTCGGCGAGCAGCGCGGCCTTCCCCGCGCTGTGCCCGAGCTTCCGGGAGGCCCGAGGCGCCTGCCTGCAGCCCCTCTCAGGCTGCGCCCGCACCCACCCCCCACACACCCCCCCGCCCCCGGCTGGGCACCCTCCTCCGCTGGGCCCGGGGTGTTTGCTGTTCGAGAACCTCGGAGTGGCGTGGCTTGGACCCTCGCGCTGCGGCCCTCGGCCCTCGGCCCTCCGCGCTGGTGTCCAGCGAGTTCCCTGGGTGCCGGGCTCCACCGGCCGGGCTTCTCTTGGGGGCGGGGGGCTCCCTTCCTCGGGGATCAGCTCCCTCTCGCCCGCGGCGTTCGGTGGGCCCTTGGTACTCGAAATCCAAATCCGTTGGAGTTCGGGACCTCTTTTGTTTATCTGGAAGGGGGCAATAGAGGGAAGTTCGAAAAGAGGCATCGAACGGGAAGGAGCAACTTCTAACACTGATTTGTAAGGACCCAAGCGTCTCTGAAACCTTCCACTACTTCTACAGAATTTAGGTGTGTCCATTTGTCAGTGTTCGCATAAGCGGTGTAGGGAGCGTCGGGGGGAACGTGAGCGCGTAGTAGAGAACACAGGCTTTCTGTGTTCAAGAAACTTACCGTTCGGGTGAAGTCGGATGTGTTGCTGGCGTATGGTAATCAGAAGTCTCCCGGGAGGGGTGAGCGGAGGTTGTACCCTGCGACCTGTTACCTGCCTTCAGATGCGTGATCTTTGTGTTCTCCTCCCGGGTAGACAAGGAGCATGACCGTGTGAGGACGGGACACACAAAACACAGTGCCGGCTCCACTGTATCTTGCTTTATCACTACGATTTGTGGACATTTATGAAGTAGGAGAAATTCGTTGGTTCAAAATGAGGTAGTAATGTATTCCTTAGTATATTTTATGCCCTTCAGTCTTCCGAAGGATTTCTTTTTTCTTTTTTCTTTTCTCGTTAATAGATTAATAATTGATTTATTTTTTTAAAAGATTTTATTTATTCATGAAAGAGACAGAGAGAGAGAGAGAGGCAGAGACACAGGCAGAGAGAGAAGCAGACTCCATGCACGGAGCCCGACGTGGGACTCGGTCTGGGGACTCCAGGATCGCGCCCTGAGCCACCCAGGCGTCCCAGTAATTGATTTAAAGCATCTCCCTGCACACTTGATAGGACAGTATGATTTGGTGCCAATCATATTAAGCTCTGCTGACAGCTTTTTTAGATAAGAACTCGGAGGGTGGTGGGGATGGAGGGGTGGGGTTCATGCTTGTTCTTTAAGCCACTGATAGGTTTTTGTTTTCAGCGTCAGGCGAATAAATTGCATCCCAACTATATGCCTCAAAAACTACTCTTGGGTGTAAACTTTCCAAAAACTCCTTTGTTCATTTCCACTAGGAGGCTCAGTAATTGGATAGTGATTTTTTAAAACTCTTTCTCTATTTATGTCCAGTTTGTATTTGTAGTGCATTTTGAAGCACATTATAATTTTTATTTTTACATTATGATTTTATTAGTGAAATTAAGCCCTTGTATTATATAAACCAAATATGGATGGTCTTTACAAAAATCTTCCTTGTTGAAAAGTTCTTGAAACTTAATATTTTTAGTTCATTAATAACTGAGAGATGGTAAAGCCCCAGGTGTTGAGAGATAAGCAGAAAATATGTTTTGCATGTTATTTGGACATGTGTGCATCTGCATAGAATTGTGTCATGTTTACATATGCATTTTTAAAAATTACATGGGACTTGGCAAGATCCAAATACCCAGTTTGGTTTACTCTGGAGAAAATCTTAGTACATTCTGCTCTGTTGAGTCTGTAGAAGTTATTAGTATTTTTTTAAAAGATATTATTTATTTATTCATGAGAGGCACAGAGAAAGGCAGAGGCATAGGCAGAGGGAGAAGCAGGCTCCATGCAGGGAGCCCGACGTGGGACTGGATCCTGAACTCCAAGATCACACCCTGAGCCGAAGGCAGATGCTCAACCATGGAGCCAGCCAGGCGTCCCAAGTCTCAATAAATTATTAACTATTACTTCTGAATAACGTTTTTGGGTTTTATTCCTTTACAAAGAGACCTCTGTACAGTAGAATTGTCCAAATAGGGTGACATTTTGTAAGATTTCTTGGATCTAAAAGTTGGGGTGCCTGAGTGGCTCAGTTGGTAGATAATGCAACTCTTGATCTCGGGATCATGAATTCAAGCCTATCTAAAAAAATAATAATATAACTTCTGAGAGTTGATTTTTTTTTCCTTAACGTTTTATTACAAAATTTTCATACATCTAGAAAAATTGAAACAACTTCACGGTGAATACCCATATGACCAGCAGCTGGATTCTGTAATTGACATTTCACTATACTTTTTTTTTTTAAGATGTTATTTATTTATTCATGAGAGACAGAGAGGAAGCAGAGACACAGGCAGAAGGAGAACCAGGCTCCCTATGGGGAGCCAGTGCTGGACTCTATCCCTGGAATCACGACCTGAGTGGAAGGTAGATGCTCAACCACTGAGCCACCCAGGTGCCCCATCACTATACTTGTTTTATCACTTATTTAATCAACCAGCCAGCCCGCTCTCATCTTTTTTTTTTTTTTTTAATTTGTTTTTCATCTTTTTTTTTTTTTAATGCATTTCAGAGTAAGTTGCACATTGTCAGTACATAAATGTTGGTTTTGTTTTGTTTTGTTGTAGGTGTATCATTTTCCTCCATTTCAGAGTTTTCAGATTGGTACACAGTGTTAACATTAGTTTCAGATGGGGGTGCCTGAGTGGTACAGTTGGTTAAGTGTCCAACCCTTGGTTTCTACTGTCTGAGATTGAGCCGTCTCAGGATCCATGGTCAGTGTGGAGTGTTTGGGTCTCTGTCTCCCTCCCTCCCTCTGCTCTTCCACACTGCATATGCTCTCTCTCAAATAAATAAATGCATCTTTAAAAAAAATTTTTTTTTAAGATTTTATGCATTTATTAGAGAGAGAGAACAAGCAAGGAGAGTGGCAGGCAAAGGGAGAGAGACAAGCAGGCTCCCTGCGTGCTGAGCAGGAAGCCTGATACAGGACCTGATTCCAGAAGCCTGGGATCATGACCTGAACCAGAGGTAGATGCTTAACCAACGGAGCCACACAGGTGCCCCTAAATAAATGAATCTTTGGAAAAAAAAAACAACAACAAAAAACCTAATTTCAGGTGTAATAAATGTTGATTTTTGAAAAATAAATTTCCTTTGTCTTTAGTTACTGAAGTTAGTGCAAAATGTCCTATATTAAGAAGTCCTGATCCCTGGATGGCTCAGCGGTTTAGCGTCTGCCTTTGGCCCAGGGCGTGATCCTGGAGTTCTGGGATCGAGTCCCACATCGGGCTCCCTGCATGTAGCCTGCTTCTCTCTCTGCCTGTGTCTCTGCTCCTCTCTCTCTCTGTGTCTCTCATGAATAAATAAATAAAAATCTTAAAAAAAGAAAAAGAAGAAGAAAAAGAAGTCGTCGTCCTAGTAGAGGGAGTAAATGAACAAATGCAAAAAACAAATGGCTTAAAATGGAGTACAAAAAGGGGCATCTTTTGATTTGATCTTTTTTCTAGTTTTCTGTAAATTAATAAGAACATGTTATATTTTCTTTCTTTTCTTTCATTATTTTTATTTTTTAAATATTTTATTTTTAAACAGTCACTACACCCAATGTGGAGCTTGAAGCCACAACCCTGAGATCAAAAGTCATACATTCAAGGACACCTGGGTGGCTCAGTGGTTGAGCATCTGCCTTTGGCTCAGGGTGTGATCCCAGTTCAGGCATTGAGTCCCACATCAGGATCCCTGTAAAGAGCCCACTTCTCCCTCTGCCTATGTCTCTGCCTCTCTCTGTGTCCCTCATGAATAAATGAATAAAATCTTTAAAAAAAAAAAAAATCACACATTCAACCAACTGAGCCAGTCAGATGCCCGCATGTTCTTATTTTCTTAAAATTTTTAGGTATTATAGTAAGTTCTCTGTCTTAGTAAATTTAAATTTGAATAAAAGATATAAAGTCCCACAGTAGCAACAATCTGTAAGATCGTTACTTACCTACAGAATTCTGTTCTTATTTACTCAGTATAGCAATGAGTAAACTATTGTGGACACATTCAGTATAAATGATGACATTCAGTTCTCAAAGTTGTAGTTATTAGAAAGCTAGATTTGGGTTTGTGTGGATGATCTGCACATACTGAGGGAGAAACTGAAATCCTACACGGTAATATCAGTCTCCAATTAGGGGGTTATTACTGCTTTTATTTTCCTTTGCATATAATACAGCAGCTGCACAGCTTTTGTTTTCTTTATAGATCTTTTTGATTGTTGTTTGAGAGGATAGCTAAGAAAGAAAATGATTTTCTTGAGTTTCCATTGACTTGTCATCTTTTTATTCTCCAAATAGAAAGTTTACTGCAGAAACCGAGAACAATGTCCTTTTATTTTTATTCTCTACAAGAAACTTGTGATGAGGTTAAAACTTTCACTGAATAACCTTTTAAGTTTTAGGTTTTGTATGTGATCTAGATTTTATTGTACTCTTCCCTCTGGTTCTCTGTAATTACTTCATCCAAACAGGAAAGATAAAATGGTCCTCTATGACAGTTGTAGAAACTAGCCTTAATATCGTGAATCATGTATATGAATATGTGTGTGTGTGTGTATATATATGACAATGCAGATCATCATTACAGTGAATTACGAAGGAGTAAGTGACTGCCTAATTCTGGACGTGAGGAATATGAAATCATTTAGAGGTTCCAGGAAATCTTTGGCTTTTTTTCTTAAGAGAATTATGCATGTTCATGTTGAATTATTGCCTGTTATTCTTGGACCTCTGTCACTAGCAGGGATGAAGAGATGGTACTCTAGCTTATCTCACACAGATACTATGCACATGCATGATTTGTTTTGATGAGGCAATTGCCTTTTAGCAGCTTAGTATTAATGTAAAATACTGATCTAGAGTAGTTGCTATTAGAGCAGTGGGTGTAAAGTGGAGGTATTGTACATTTTAGTTGCTATAAAGTTTTCAGATGCTTAACTTGCAGAGTCACAAAGATGGAAAGGCACTTTAGATTTCATATAAACTAAACTCTGGGGGAAGTAGTAAGTGACTTATGCAATATATAATTGGTGACAGAAGCAGAACAGAAACCTAATTCTTTAGATTTCTTTACTCAAAGAACTTTCTGATTCATGTAGTAAAATCTGGGTAGAAGAGAGTTGTTATTTAATCCAAACACAAATCATGATATACTCAAACCATTGTAAATATTATTAAAAGAAAAGTAACGTTTATGTGAAGGGAAGCTTTATTATTTCAAGGTATTTAAGAAAATGAATGTTAATTTAGAATAGATTAAATTGACCTTGCTTAGAGGTGATATGAATAACAATGAATAGACACATGTGTTGTCAGCTTTGTGGACCCTCTGATTGTGGTCTTGGGTGTTTTGAGGTTTAAAGCCATACTTAATGTGGGGCACTATTACCTGCGTAATAGAATGACTCAAAGAGAGTCTCCTAAGTTTTCCTGCTTAGGTCTTACTGTTTTACCCCATTGTTTCTTCATCTTCACATACTCAAATCTCTCAGGTAATCAAAGCATAATTTTTTTTATGGGAGAGGGAGAAGCAGACTCCTCGTTGAGCAGGGAGCCAGACACAGGGCTGGATCCCAGGACCCTGAGATCATGACCTGAACTAAAGGTAGATGCTTAACTGACTGAGCCACTCAGGTGCCCCAGTCTTGTGATCAAGAGTCACAAGCTCTACCAACTAAGCCAGCCAATTGCCCCTGCTCTTTTTATTTTTAATTGAAATATAATTCACATACCGTAAAATTTAGCCTTTTAAATTATATTATTCAGTAGATGTTTTAGTATAGTCACAAAGTCGTTCAACTATCACCACTATCTAAGCTTAGACCATTTTCGTAACCCCAAAGAGAAACCTTGTACTCATTAGCAGTCACTCCTCATTTCCCCTTTCCCAGCCCCTGGCACAACCAGACTACTTTCTTCTCTGGATTTACCTATTCTGGATGTTTCATATAAATGAAATCCTGTAAGATGTGGCCTTTTGTGTCTGGTTTCTTTCACTTAACATAGTATTTTCAAAGTTCATCCTGTTGTAACATGTTCTTCATTTCCTTTTTATGACTGAATAGTACTTCATTTTCAAAAGGGGTTTTATTGGGATCCCTGGGTGGCTTGGCGGTTTAGTGCCTGCCTTCGGCCAGGGTGTAATCCTAGAGTCCTGGGATCGAGTCCCGCATCAGGCTCCCTGCATGGTGCCTGCTTCTCCCTCTGCCTGTGTCTCTGCCCCCCACCCCTGCTATCTTTCGTGAATAAATAAATAAAATCTTTAAAAAAAAAAAGGATTTTATTGATTTATTTGAGAGAGAGGGAGAGAGAGCACAGGAGCAGGGGTGAGGGGCAGAGGGAGAAGCAGGCTCCCTGCTGAGAGAGAAAGAGTGAGAAAGAGAAAGACACACACACACACACACACACACAGGCCAAGGAAGAATGAGAAGCAGTCTCTCCATTGAGCAGGGAGCCTGACTCAGGGCTCAATCCCAGGATCCTGGGATTACAACCTGAGCCAAAGGCAGATGTTTAACTGACTGAGCTATCCAGGTGCCCCTTCTGTCTTTAATTTTAAGTTAATAATATGAGGGGACGCCTGGGTGGCTCAGCGGTTGAGTGTCTGCCTTTGGCTCAGGGCATGATCCTGCAGGGAGCCTGCTTCTCCCTCTGCCTGTGTCTCTGCCTCTCTCTTTCTGTGTCTCTCATTAATAAATAAATAAATAAAATATTTTTAGAAATTAATTAATAAAATGAATAAGATTTTTTCTTTTTTTTTAAACTAATGAATTTTATTTTAATTTTTATTTATTTATGATAGTCACAGAGAGAGAGAGGCAGAGACACAGGCAGAGGGAGAAGCAGGCTCCATGCACTGGGAGCCTGATGTGGGATTCGATCCCGGGTCTCCAGGATCACGCCCTGGGCCAAAGGCAGGCGCCAAACCGCTGCGCCACCCAGGGATCCCCCCAAGATTTTTTCAAATAAGGGTAATGGTAATTTTTGGTACACAAATAATAGTAATGTTTTAATCACTAAGGAGATGAAATTTATGTGAAATTATTACCAGATCAAGTTATTTGTTCAAAAGACTCAAACCAAATGTACTCAAGAAATTTGATTTCACGGGCAGCCCAGGTGGCTCAGTGGTTTAGTGATGCCTTCAGCCCAGGATGTGATCCTGGAGACCTGGGATTGAGTCCCACGTCAGGCTCCCTGCATGGTGCCTGCTTCTCCCTCTGCCTATGTCTGTGCCTCTCTCTCTCTCTCTGTCTCTCATGAATAAATAAAATCTTTTTAAAAAATTTGATTTCAGGGATCCCTGGGTGGCGCAGCGGTTTGGCGCCTGCCTTTGGCCCAGGGCGCGATCCTGGAGACCCGGGATTGAATCCCACGTCGGGCTCCCGGTGCATGGAGCCTGCTTCTCCCTCTGCCTGTGTCTCTGCCTCTCTCTCTCTCTGTGTGACTATCATAAATAAATAAAAAAAAATTAAAAAAAAATTTTGATTTCACATTAATTTTTATCATAGGTTCATGTTTCAATCATAAAGATTTTATTTATTTATTTATGAAAGACACAGAGGGAGAGGCAGAGACATAAGCAGAGAGAGAAGCAGGCTCCATGCAGGGAGTTTGATGTGGGACTCGATCTCAGGACTCCAGGATCATGCCCTTGGCCAAAGGCAGGTGCTCAACCGTTGAGCCACCCAGGTGCCCCACACAAAAAAATTATTTATTTATTTATTTGTTTATTTATCTATTTATCTATTTATTTATTTTAATTTTTAAATAAAAATGTCACTGTTTTCGGCTTACTAATGACAAGCAGGTAAGTCTCTGGACTGGTTCGCTGAAGGTTTACATGCCACATATGTCCAAATAAGGTAAGATTTTTGCCCCAAAATTATCTCTGAGAAAATAGCTGTACAATAAAAACTTGTACAATGAATGTGCATAGCAGCATTTTTCGTAATAATGAAAATAAGCTTAAAAATAAAAACCTAAAAGTCCCTTTGACTGATGCATGGGTAAAAAAAATGTGGTATATCTATGCAATGGAATATTGTTCAGGGGCCCCTGGGTGGCTCATTCCGTTAAAAATATGCCTTTAGCATGACTCAGGCCTTGATCCTTTGGTCCCATGTCAAGCTCCCTACAACAGAGTCTGCTTCTCATTCTTCCACTTCCTCTGCCCCTCTCCCCTTGCTCATGTTCTCTCTTTCTCTGTCTCAAATAAATATATATAATCTCTTTAAAAAATAACCCCTAAGAGTATTTATGATTTAGGACATTAAACCCCCCTCCCACTTTTAATTTCATTTGCATTTATTTTATATAAAATTTACCCCCAGACCATAAGTCTTTGTTTCTTCAGTTTCTTCCGGTATATCTTTTTCATCTGTGCTATCTCCTCTTCTGGTTTAGGAACAGTCTCTTTTTCAGTAAGGATCATCTCAGTGGGGCAGGGTTCATTCATGTATAGGTAAATCCATCTGTGAGCTCTTAAATTCTTGCTGCATCTTGGGGGCTTTGTTTACCTGGATGTGCTCAATGACCAGAGAATCCATCTAAACGCTTAAGTTCAGCATTAGTCTCTGCAGTAAAAATTCACCACTCTTTGAGCCACTGAGCTTGTGTCCAGCCCCGCTGTTTAGCCTGGGCATATACTTACCAACTTCATCATTGTAGTGACAGGATGGCACACTTTGCTTCTATAAAGTAACATCCTTCAGATACTTGGTGGCTTTTCAGATATACACACCTTTATGGCCTGGAAGGAACACAAAGATTTGAACCTCTTGATTTGCATGATTATGTTGGGTTGTCTGGGACAAGTGAATAGTGAATCATTTTCAGAGATCATCTCAGGCTACTTAGTGGAATAGCTAAAAACTTTTTAATTCTATGCAGCATAAACGTAACTTTAAGCTGGGATAATTCAGTTTCAATGTAGACTTGATAGTAAAAATAAAAATCCATTTGATAGAATGAAATGATTTGTACAAGATACAAATCAAACACATTTCCAATATAAATTTTTTTTTACCTAGCTGCTTGGAAATAAACATGATGATGATTATCTCCCAAATACCCTAATTACTTATTCTTGGTAGATAAGGACATTGCGTTCTCCTATAATTATTACAGAACTGTTTTGATGTACTCAAACTATGAGAATATTGGAATTGACTAACTTGTTTTTCCTTCAGGTTGCTCACCTCTATAGAGGACAGGATTCTATAAAGCTGAGAAGCCTGACCAGTAGGATGTTGTTGATATTTCATTTTTTAAATTTTTTGGGTGTTGATATTTCAGAGGTTGTATCTTAGCATTGAGGCTTCCAAAATGTGCATATAGTCTTTTTGCTACTTGTATTTGTGAATTCTTGGGATCCTGTACTGCAGAGATGATTAACACTATACTTTCTTTTCTTTCTTTCTTTTTTTTTTTTTTTTTCAGATTTATTTATTTATTTATTCATGAGAGACACGCAGGCAGAGGGAAAAGCAGGCTCTATGCAGGAAGCCAGATGTGGGATCTGGGGACTGCAGGATCATGTCCTGAGCCGAAGGCAGATCCTTTAACCGCCGAGCCACCCAGGCATCCCATATACTTAATTTTCTTACTCCTATAATGGCAATTGAGGTCTCTTGTTCTTCCTTTGGTGCTTGGTTTTGTTTAATGAATGCCAGACTATGAAAAAAGGCTGTTGGTCTTTTTTTTTTTTTTATAAATTTTTATTTATTTATGATAGTCACACACAGAGAGAGAGAGAGAGGCAGAGACACAGGCAGAGGGAGAAGCAGGCTCCATGCACCGGGAGCCTGACGTGGGATTCGATCCCGGGTCTCCAGGATCGCGCCCTGGGCCAAAGGCAGGCGCCAAACCGCTGCGCCACCCAGGGATCCCAAGGCTGTTGGTCTTAATCGTTGATCAGTGTCAAAACCCATATGAAACATGAGTCATTTAGTTTTTCATTTTACGGATTGTTTACATATGTAGAGGGGTAGGATAGTAGAGATGGAAAGGTTATTAAAGAACCAAAGATAAATTTGGACTAGCTAGATTATTTCCGTGTTCCAGGTAAATAAGACAGGAAAGGTCAGGGGCTTCTTACAAACCTTTAATCTGCCTGGTCAGACCTCTGTGTTGGCTGTGGAGATTTCTGTTCTTAGAAAAAGTTTACCCTTTACTGGGCTGCCAAAGCAGAGAGCAACCCATTTCTGAGTCAGGGAATCTGTTAACAAATGTATTTGTAGACTTGGCAAAAGTTTTTTTTTTTTTTAACTAACTTTTTCTTAAGGTAGGTTATTGAAAAATAGGACTCATAGTTCCATTCTGCTTTATTATAGCTGTATTTTATGAATTACATACTAGAATTAAAAGAGCAATGAAGTAGAGTTTGAAAGTTAGCATTCTAATAGTCATGTCACTAACTAGGTGTGTCATTCTATGGAAGATCTGAGTATGCTAAGAAAACAGATGTTGTCTTACATCTTACAATAATTAATTAGTACTTACACATGTGTTCCTGGCAGGTGCTGTTGGCAGCAGCGGTCTGCACAAAAGCAGGAAAGGCTATTGTTTCTCGACAGTTTGTGGAGATGACCCGAACTCGGATTGAGGGCTTGTTAGCAGCTTTCCCAAAGCTCATGAACACTGGAAAACAACATACATTTGTTGAAACAGAGAGTGTAAGATATGTCTACCAGCCTATGGAGAAACTGTACATGGTGCTGATCACTACCAAAAACAGTAACATCTTAGAAGATCTGGAGACCCTAAGGCTTTTCTCAAGAGTGGTAAGAGTCCTTTTGTAATAGTGGGTCATAGTTTTCTGCTTTAAATTTTCACTGTGAAACTATTTTTTCCCCCATGGCAGCTGATGATTATCAGTTTGCATGCTGCATACCCTCCACCACAGCAGTTTATTGCTATAGCTCCTTATTCTTTCAGCATACACTCGTGTCCTCCTGGACTGTAAGTATCCCAGAAGAGAATGTACAAACTGACCTTTTGTTTCCTAGCGATTGAGCGGTTGCTCCAGTCTGTTTTGGTGGTTCTGACACTTGTTTGTACATATTTTTAGATAATATTTGTTAGCTAAGGCTTACTGATAGAGATGCAACACATAGACTTTATGCCGAAGTCTTGCTTAAAAGAGTAGAGGAGCTAACAGAGGGATTCAGGTTTTATTGAAATTTGTGGATTTTATTTTATTTGAAATTTGTATATTTTAAAGGATAAGATTTGGAAAACATAAATGCTGATACGTATTAAATCTTTCTTTTCCATTGCTGCCCTCAATCAGATCCCTGAGTATTGCCGAGCCTTAGAGGAGAATGAGATATCAGAGCACTGTTTTGATTTAATTTTTGCTTTTGATGAAATTGTTGCCCTGGGATACCGGGAGAATGTTAACCTGGCACAGATCAGAACCTTCACTGAAATGGATTCTCATGAGGAGAAGGTGTTCAGAGCAGTTAGAGAGGTAAATAGGGTCTTCTTTGGTACTTCTTATGTATCTTTCTTTTAGGCTTTACTCTTTTCCTGTTCTTATTTGTTAGTATAGACTGTACTCAAAGCCACATCCATGGATCTCTCTTTTTGTAGACTCAAGAACGTGAAGCCAAGGCTGAGATGCGGCGTAAAGCAAAGGAATTACAACAGGCTCGAAGAGATGCAGAGAGACAGGGCAAAAAAGCACCAGGATTTGGAGGATTTGGAAGCTCTGCAGTATCTGGAGGCAGCACAGCTGCCATGATCACAGAGACCATCATTGAAACTGATAAACCAAAAGTGGCACCTGCACCAGCTAGGTATAATCCAGTGTATCATTAGCAACCCTAGAATGGCAGATGAAGGCTATATGTGTATATCTTGGAGTCATATCTGATTTCTGGGCAAGTTGAAAATAATGATTGACTTAAAGTAAGATATAATACTAAATTTGACTACATAATAAAAGAATAAGGGAGAAATCGGAATGTGGTAGGGGATTTTTGTATGTAAAAGAGGGTTCTTTTACAAATTGTACCATGGGAGTTGCCTTATTTTGGAAAGTAGGGGATATTTAACTGTTTATATATAATCTGGGTTTTTAAAAATCTTGGTGTGAGTGGTTGTCAGAATCTGTGAACTACCTGAAAGTATATGCAAGAGTTTATTTATGTACAGATGTATTTATCAGGATGGAAAGTACAAAGTTTTCATCTGCTCATGCATGCTTATACAAGTGTACCTTTGGTCTGTAGGTCCTTGAAGCTTATATATTAATGGTGACTTAGCAGCCAGTTTGGGCAGGGAATTGCCTAGTGCTCTACTAAACCCTAGGATGCTTGAGTTTTTCCCTTAAGATCATCACATTCTTTTTAAAGAACAGCTTCAGGGAAAGCTTGAATGATATGGGTTATTAATGTTTCTTAAAGTCATATATGTGGTTTTTTTCCCCCTTAATTTTGTTATTTTTTTATTCTTCCACTTAGGCCTTCAGGCCCCAGCAAGGCTTTGAAACTTGGAGCCAAAGGAAAGGAAGTAGATAATTTTGTGGACAAATTGAAATCTGAAGGTGAAACTATCATGTCCTCCAATATGGGCAAGCGTACTTCTGAAGCAACCAAAGTGCATGCTCCACCCATTAATATGGAAAGGTAAGCAGTAACTTTTTCAGTAAGAACAGACCACATAATGTGTAAAAATATTTCACTGAATTACAGATTTTTTGTGCGTCTTTTAATTTTTCCAGATTTAAAAGACTTAGAGTAGGGGATCCCTGGGTGGCTCAGTGGTTTAGCGCCTGCCTTTGGCCCAGGGCGCGATCCTGGGGTCCCGGGATCGAGTCCCGCGTCAGGATCCTGGCATGGAGCCTGCTTCTCCCTCCTCCTGTGTCTCTGCCTCTCTCTCTCTATGTCTATCATAAATAATAAATAAATAAATATAAAAAAAAAAAAGACTTAGAGTACATCCTAGATTTTAACATGGGGCCTTTTCTTCTTCTTCTTCCCTTTAACCGTGATTGGAGGGCTCTCAGCTATTTTCTATGAAGTTTAGAACTTAACTTTTATTAACTCTGTGCTGGCTGAGGTTTTTTGTTGTTTTGTTTTTTTTTTAGAGAGAACATGTGGGAGGGGTTGCAGAGGGAGAAGGCAAATCTTTTTTTTTCTTTAAGTTTTATTTATTAGTGAGAGGGGGAGAGCTTGTGTGTGTGTGCAGGCATGGGGAAGGGCAGAAAGAGAAGGAGAGACACAGGGAGACTCCCCAGTGAGTGCAGACACCCACATGGGGCTTGAACTCAAGACCCTGAGATCATAACCTGAGCTGAAATCAAGTCTGACACTTAGCCAACTGAGCCACCCAGGCACCCTAGTGTGCTGGGTAAATCTAAAAGTAGCTTGCCTTGGGCACCGGACTGGCTCAGTTGGTAGAGTATGTGGCTCTTAATCTTGTGAGTTCAAGCTACATTTTGGGTGTAGAGATTACGTAAATAAATAAAACTTTATTTAAATAAAAACTTGAGGGCAGCCCGGGTGGCTCAGCGGTTTAGCGCCACCTACAGCCCAGGGTGTGATCCTGGAGGCCCGGGATCAAGTCTCAGGTCTGGCTCCCTGCGTGGAGCCTGCTTCTCCCTCTGCCTGTGTCTCTGCCTCTCTCTCTCTCTCTCTCTCTCTCTCTCTTTCTCTCTCTCTTCTCTCTGTGTATTCTCATGAATAAATAAATAAAATCATAAATAAATAAATAAATAAATAAATACAAACTTGAGGGGTATCTGAGTGGCTCAGTCAATTAAGCTTCTACCTTTGGCTCAGGTCATGATCCCAAGATCCTGGGATTGAGCCCTACATTGTGCTTCCTGCTCCTTGGGGAGCCTGCTTCTCTCTCTCCCTTTGTCTGCCATTCCTTCTGCTTGTGCGCTCCCTCTCTGTCAAATAAATATAAAATCTTTAAAATATGTAAATAAATGAGTGAAAACTTGAAATAAAGAAATAATAAAACTTAAAAAAATAAAAGTAAATTGTCTTTATGCCTAGTATGTACATGACCAGCGGACTTGAATTAGATGGCTAGAGCTGTGGTAGCTCCTACACTATTTTTTGGCATGTCGTCGTCTTCTTTTTTTTTTTTTTTTTTTTAAGATTTTATGTATTTATTCATAGAGACACAGAGAGAGGGGCAGAGACACAGGCAGAGGGAGAAGCAGGCTCCATGCAGGGAGCCCAACATGGGACTTGATCTCGGATCTCTGGGATCACGCCCTGGACTGAAGGCAGCGCTAAACCGCTGAGACACCCAGGCTGTCCTTGGCGTGTCTTCTTTTAATTAAACTTCCTTTTTTTTTTTAATTTCTTTCTAACTTTATATTTTTTAAAAGATTTTATTTGAGAGAAAGTGAGAAAGCGAGCACATGTGCGCAGGAGAGCACAAGCAGGGGAGGGGCAGAGGAAGAGGGAGAAGCAGACTCCCTGCTGAGCATGGAGCCTGATGTGGGACTCCATCCCAGGACACTAGGATCATGACCTGAGCCAAAGGCAGATGCTTGAGCTACCCAGGTGCCCTAATTAAACTTTAAGATGAACCAATCTTTAACACAAAAATTATAAATATTTTTAACAGCAAATTAAAACATTATCTTTTGCCTTTTCAATACTTGAACTCAGTATAGAATATTTTGATTTGTTTCTTATCTCAGGACTGGTTCGCAACTTTTTTTTTTTTTTTTTTTTTTTTTTAGCAAGCTCACATATTCATGACTCAGATTTCTTGTCTTGAAGCCCAGACTTCTACTGTTGCTGATGGTTTTGGGGTCAAGTGAAAGATGAGTCTGAGAAGATACTTTTATCAGGTGTACATAAAAGAAGAGTATTTTCTATGTCCTGTTCTGTATGAGATGGACAGGGTTACGTTAGGATAAATCTCTGAAATCACTAAAGCTCCTGTGCTATTCTGAGTGGTTGCTTTGAGTGAGACCAAGGCTTGACACTATTTTAAAAAGTTGTTGGAATCCACCATGTATTAGGGCTTGAGACTCTTCTAAATGATGAAATACTTCTTGAGCATGGAGCAAACTCTTGTGAAAGTAAAGGGGACCCATGCACTCATGAATGGGGGGAGGGGAAGAGGGGAGAAGGAGAGAATCCTGATCAGACTCAGCCTAGAGCGGGGAGCCCAATGTGGGGCTTGATCTCAGGATCCTGAGGTCATGACCTGAAGCGAAACTAAGAGTCAGACACTCAACTGACTGAGCCACTCAGGTGCCCCAACCCTGCATTAAGATACATGACTTTGTAGTCTTATGTATCAAGCTTTTGTTTTTGGGAAGACTTATATGCTGAAATAAAGCAGGATGCCACAATGTTCTTTTTAGTATCTGCAGTTTACCCAAGTTAAAAATAGTTTTAGTAGAAAATATGGATAGATTATACTTAGTAATTGCCCAGAACAGCAGCACTTTTTATTTTACTTATTTTTTTTTATTAGGTTATACATTCTATAGTTCAAAATTTAAAAGGTTTAAAAAGTATTTTTTTTTTTAATATATTTTTATTTATTTATTCACGAGAGACAGAGAGAGAGAGAGAGAGAGGCAGAGACACAGGCAGAGGGAGAAGCAGGCTCCATGCACCGGGAACCCGACGTGGGATTCGATCCCGGGTCTCCAGGATCGCGCCCTGGGCCAAAGGCAGGCGCCAAACCGCTGCGCCACCCAGGGATCCCAAGGTTTAAAAAGTATTATAGGGACTCCTGGGTGGCTTGGTCAGTTAAGTGTCCCACTCTTGATTTTGGTTCAGGTCTATGACCATACCACCCTGAACGCGCCCAATCATGTCTGATTTTGGCTCAGTTCATCTCAAGGTTGTAGGATCAAGCACTGTGTCAGGCTTGCACTCGTGCTCAGCGTGGAGTTTGTTTATCCTTCTTCTTCTGTTCCTCACCACCCCCTCTTAAATGATTAATTAAGGTAAATCTACAGAGGAAATAAGTATTAAAATAAAAAGTCTTCTACCCAGCCAGGCAAGTTTCTCTTTTTGGAGGTAACTAGTATTAACTAGTTTTTTGGTATATTCTTCTGAGGGGGTATAGTCTATATGTAGGCTAATAAAAACATACATATTCCATTTTTCTTCTTTTTACACAGTGGTAGCATACTAGACATTTTCCAATTTTTTTTTTTTTTTGAGATGAGAATAGCCTTATTTGAAACATAAAGATACATCTAAACATAATACTGGGGATCCCTGGGTGGCGCAGCGGTTTGGCGCCTGCCTTTGGCCCAGGGCGCGATCCTGGAGACCCGGGATCGAATCCTACATCAGGCTCCCGGTGCATGGAGCCTGCTTCTCCCTCTGCCTATGTCTCTGCCTCTCTCTCTCTGACTATCATAAATAAATAAAAAAATTAAAAAAAATAAACATAATACTGTGTCTTAGACTAGATCTTGTACTTTATTTAAAATTTTTTTTTAATTTTAGGGCAGCCGGGGGGGCTCAGCAGTTTAGCGCTGCCTTCAGCCTGGGGCATGATCCTGGAGATCTGGGATCGAGTCCCGAGTCGGGCTCCCTGCATGAAGCCTATTTCTCCCTCTGCCTGTGTCTCTGCCTCTCTCTCTCTCCCTCTCTCTCTTTCTGTCTCTCTTGAATAAATAAATAAAGTCTTTAAATTTTTATTTTATTTTATTTTAAAGATCTTACCCATTTGTTTATTTGAGAGAGAGACTGAATGTGTGTAAGTTGGGGGAGGAGCAGAGGGAGAGGGTGAGAGAATCCCAAGGAGACTCTGCATTGAGCAAGGGGCTTGATTCCAGGACCCTGAGATTATGACCTGAGTTGAAATCAAGAATCTGATGCTTGACAAACTGAGCCACTCAGGTGACCTGGGATCTTGCACTACTTTGAATGACATTACTAGGTCAACTGAACAGAATTGGCATGTGGATGATTGAGTAGGCAAGTATCAATGTCATTTTATGAAATTAATAACAGTACTGTGGTTATGTAAGAGAATATCCCTGTTCTCACAAGATGTACTCTGACATGTTTAGGGGTAAAGGGCCATGGTGTACATGACCTGCATCTAAGTGGATCAGGAAAAAATTAAATAATAGTCACAGAGTATGCAAATGATAAAAGAAATGGTGAGATAAAATATTAATAACATTTTAAGAAGGTATAAATGTATTCCTGTATAATTTTAATCTTTTAATTTTTGAAATTATTTTCAAGTGAAAAGAATTTCAGTTGTTACCCCCTTTTCCCATAACTGCTTGGTATTCGTTTTTGTGGCTATACGTTTATGTATTTAAGCAGTTCCCTATTTATGGATATTTAAGTTATTTCCAAACTTCTATCATAAACAATTCTTCAGTGAATAACTACTACATTGTTTGCACTGGTGGAAACTTGTCTGTGGGATTCTGTACATAAAGCAGCATCTAAAAATAAATTGTGGGGATCCCTGGGTGGCGCAGCGGTTTAGCGCCTGCCTTTGGCCCAGGGCGCGATCCTGGAGACCCGGGATCAAATCCCACATCGGGCTCCTGGTGCATGGAGCCTGCTTCTCCCTCTGCCTGTGTCTCTGCCTCTCTCTCTCTCTCTCTCTCTCTGATGACTATCATAAATAAATAAATTAATTAATTTAAAAAAAATAAATTGTTGGCTAATCACCATTAAATCTTGGAGAAAGGGAATTCTGGTTTCTACCTCTATGAACAGATTTATTACTTTTTCTCTACAGTGTGCACATGAAGATTGAGGAAAAGATTACACTGACTTGTGGACGGGATGGAGGATTGCAGAATATGGAGTTGCATGGCATGATCATGCTTAGGATCTCAGATGATAAATTTGGCCGCATTCGTCTCCATGTGGAAAATGAAGATAAGAAAGGGGTGCAGCTACAGGTGTGTGGAGGCTGGAGGCTTTGGCTAAGGGAGTATAGTATTAAGACTTCGGTTTTTCTGCCTAGCACAGTCTTTCTTGACTGGAGTTTCTCATGTGAACCACAGAATGCAGAAAATTGATTTCTTTAACTAGTGCCATTCTAGATACCTAGGAAAGAAGTTAATTTATTATATACAGTGGATACCTTTAGGCAGTAAATCTCTTCCCAGGTGAGTTGAGAGCAACTGACAGCAATTGTATTAGAGTAGTCTTTTAATAGTAGAATTGAACGAAAGGTCATTTTGAAATCTAATGAATAGGGTGCCTAGGTGGCTCAGTTGGTTCAGTGTCTGCCTTCAGCTCAGGTCATGATCCCAGGGTCCTGGGATTGAGCCCTGCATCAGGCTCCCTGCTCAATGAGGAGTCTGCTTCTCGCTCTTCCTCTCCCTCTGCCCTCTCTCCTTGTTCATGTTCTCTCTCTCTGTCTCTCTCCACCTCTCTCCCTCCATCTCAAATACAATCTTTAAAATATACTCATTAACAAAGATACAAACAGGTGCTTATTTATTACTGTTACACAAAAAGTAAAATAATTAAAGGTATTGCCGAAATACAGTTTTTAAAAAATGGCAGTTTTTAAAAGATTTATTTATGTATTTAGAGAGTGTGAACAGCAGGAGGGGAAAAGGGAGAGAAGCAGATTCCCTGCTGAATGTGGAGCCCTCTGTGGGGCTCAGCTTGATCCCAGGATCCCTGAGATCATGACCTGAGCTGAAATGAAGAGTCAGACACTCAATCAACTGAGCTACCCAGGCGCCCTAAAAATGGCCATGTTTTTAAACTTAATAAGGAGATATTTTATTAAAACAGATTGTGCGGATGCCTGAGTGACTCAGCAGTTGAGCGTCTGCCTTCAGCTTATGGTGTGATCCCGAGGTCCTGGGATTGAGTCCCACATTAGGCTCTCCACAGAGAGCCTGCCTCTCCCTCTGCCTATGTCTCTGCCTCTCTGTGTCTCTCATGAATAAATAAATAAAATCTTTTAAAAAATAAAATAGGTTGTAACACTAAATTTACTCATCCTGTCATTGTGTAAACTACATTTGAGAGAGAGAGAGAAAAAAAAAACGAGTAGGGGGGAGAGGCAGAGAGAAAGGGACAGAGTCCCTGCTGAGACAGGAGCCTGATGCAGGACTCAATCCTAGGACCCTGAGATTATGAGCTGAGCTGAAGTTGGATACTTAATTGACTGAGCCACTCAGTCATTCATTGCCCTGAAAGGGCAATATCTAATTATATTTGAAAAGTTAGAATCCTTACAAAATAAATATGTATGTTCCACCTATGTGGATAAGTATAAAACTTCTTTGTGTTATTACAGTTGTCACATTTTATTTTATTTAAATGGTTGATCTTGTATTTCTTGTCAGAAAGACAAAGCATTTTCAGGGAAGAGTGTATTTTTTTGGTCTTCTTTATTTTTCCTCCATAATCAGCACTAAGTTGTCTTTTGGGAGTAATGCTTGTAGTTTTGATGACAGCTTTGCTGGCTCTTAAAGTATATGTAGGCTACTGTCCAAGAATTATTTTTTTTTTCCTTTTTTGTCTTAATAGGACTTCTTTTTAAAAGGTTAGTTTAGGGATCCCTGGGTGGCGCAGCGGTTTGGTGCCTGCCTTTGGCCCGGGGCGCAATCCTGGAGACCTGGGATCGAATCCCACGTTGGGCTCCCTGCATGGAGCCTGCTTGTGTCTCTGCCTCTCTGTCTCTCTCTGTGTAACTATCATGAATAAATAAATAAAATCTTTAAAAAAAAATAAAATAAAAGGTTAGTTTATCGGGGCTCCTGGGTGGCTCAGGTGGTTAAGCATCTGCCTTCAGCTCAGGTCATGATCCCAGGGTCCTGGGATCAAGCGCCGCATCAGCTCCCTGCTCAGGGGAGTCTGCTTCTCCCTCTCCCTCTACCCATCCCCCGCCCTTGTTCATGCTTGCTCTGTCACTCTCTCAAATAAATAAATAAAATCTTTAAAAAAATAAAAATAAAAATAAAAGGTTAGTTTATCTTACTTGGCCTGATTTTGAACAACTTCATTGCTCTGGGCAAAATTGCAACTAAACTTCCCATAGAAGCTTTTCCCTTTCCTACCTTCTGACTCTAAGGCCAGGACTGCTATACGATCCAGGCATCTGATGAGTGTCTGACCCTAGTCTTCTACTTGGCTTGCTTGGCCCTACCATGATGTGGCTTCCTGTAAAGTATTTTTAGAAAGGACTTGGTTAAAGGTCTTCAGCTTTTTCAATTACAAAATTATTAACTTGTTCAATTACAAACAAAATGCCTTGGAATTAAAATTATTTTTTTAATTACTAATTTTTTAAAAAGATTTATTTATTTTAGAGAGAGCATGCAGGGGGTGGGGTGGGAAGGAGGGACAGAAGGAGAGAGAGAGAATGTCAAGCACACTTCCCCGTGGAGCACAGAGCCCAATGCAAGGTGAGATCCCATGACCCCAAGGTCATGACCAGAGCCGAAATCAAGTTGGCCGCTCAACCAACTGAGCCACCCTAGTGCCCCAAATTACTATTTTTTTTAATGTCTTAAATCTTTTTAAAAGTCTTTAAAGAAGAAGTCTTTCTTCAAATGAAAAGGAATTGGCATTTCTTAGGTACTCTATTTTATTTTTATTTATTTTTTTAAGGATTTTACTTTTAAGTAATTTCTACACCCAACATGGGCCTTGAACTCACAATCCCTAGATCAACAGTTGCATGCTCCACTGCCACCTAAGCCAGCCAGGTGCCCTGTGGTACTCTATTTTAGGTGTTTAGATTATGGGCCAGGTAAGACCAGAGTTAGTTTATTATCATGCTTGAACCTCAGTTTTCTTTTTCTTCTCATTTCAGACCCATCCAAATGTGGATAAAAAACTTTTCACTGCAGAATCTCTAATTGGCTTAAAGAATCCGGAGAAGTCATTTCCAGTCAACAGTGATGTAGGGGTGCTAAAGTGGAGACTACAGACCACAGAAGAATCTTTTATTCCACTGACAAGTAAGTGCTTCTGGCCAGTCCCACTAAGCTAGTCTGTACTAAGAACTAGAAATAGCTCTGGCTTGTACATGCTTATCTTCATTGCCGTAGCAAAATTCTTTTTGACAAAATGACTTTCTTTCAAAATGGACTTGGTGCTGCATTTTGTATATTTTAAATATGAACGTTCATTTTTTTTTTTTAAGATTTTATTTATTTATTCATGAGAGACACACAGAGAGAGGTGGAGATGCAGGCAGGGGGAGAAGCAGGCTCCATGCAGGAAGCCCAACGTGGGACTCAATCCCGGGTCTCCAGGATCATACCCTGGGTTGAAGACGGTGCTAAACCACTGGGCCACCAGGGCTGCCCTGAACGTTCATTTTTAATTGCTTTAATTTTTAATCTTATTTATAGTAGTTTATATTAAGATGTTTAAGGCCTGCAGCTAGCTGTCAGCTTTGACTTACCATGTTAAATTTTCTTAACTCTTTTTCTAATATTTGAATATTCCTGTTTTGCTTTTCTTCTCAGTTAACTGCTGGCCCTCAGAGAGTGGAAATGGCTGTGATGTCAACATAGAATATGAGCTACAAGAAGATAATTTGGAACTGAATGATGTGATTATCACCATCCCACTCCCGTAAGTGGCATCCCCCACATAATCTTTTTTTTTTCTTCTTTTTTTTTTTTTTTTTTTTTCTGTACTGGGCTTATAGAACTAGCTTTTTGGAGCTTGTTTTAGAGGCAGCACTTAGTTGGTCACCCATTTTAAAATATCTGCTTTTTAAGGTCATTTATAATAAAAGAAACCAGTTAGATAAATCCACAGTATTATATACTTCCACTCATATGACATTGGAAAAGGTAATACTCTTGGAACAGAAATCAGGAGGTAGAGAGGAAGGCAATTGACTGCAACAGGGCACAAGGGAGGACGGTGGAAGTTCTGTGACTTGACTGCGATGGTGTTTATAAGATTACATACAAAGTGCATTGAGCTGTACATTCTAAAACGAGTGGATTTTGCTGTGTTTAAAGCCAACTCAAACAAAGCCAGTTGTAGTTGTAGAGCTGTTTTCAGATGTTGGGCCTCTGTTCTTGTAGTAATGAAGACTTCCAGAAGGAGGAGCCACTTCTCAGTCAAAAAGAAAGGTCTTGGTTTTGTTTTGCAACTCAGAAATTGAATCTGTCAGTCTGAATTTTTCTTTTACTTGGCTTTCTGAACTTTCATCTAAAGATGAGAGTATGTTTTGTTTTGTTTTGAATAATTTATTTTCTTATTCATGAGGGACACAGAGAGAGGCAGGACACAGGCAGAGAGAGAAGCCGACACCATGCAGGGAGCCCGATGTGGGATGTGATCCTGGAGTCCCGGGATCACACCCTGAGGCAAAGGCAGACACTCAACTGCTGAGCCACTCAGGCATCCTGAGATTATCTTTTTAGGGTAATTATTGATTCTTGCTGGAGCACATACTTACATTCATTTTCATAAGTTTTCTAACAGTTTTATTGAGTATAATTGACAGAGTAAGCTACATGTATTTAAGTTGTACAATTTGATAAGTTTTGACATGTACGCATCTGTGAAACCGTCACCACAATTAAGATAGTGAAAATGTCCCTCACCCCTAGAAAATCAGTTCCAAAAACTTTTTATTTTATTTTTAGGTCCAGTAACTTTTTAATATATGCTTAAGTGGCCTACTTTCTAGGGTCATCTGGAAATACTGTTGCCCTGAAGTTTCTCTCACTAGCACTTCCAGTGAGTGTGCTCTATTATATCACTAGTGAGGCCAGCTCCTCTCCTCTTCCTCTCAGTACCTGCCCCCATGATTAAGTATAGGGTGTAATCCTGAACCCCCAGTAAATGTATTCTTGGTGTATCTTTACTGTTACACTGTTTAGTTATTATTGCAGAGAAAATGGTTTTAATTTAATTGGTAGTTTTGTTTCCTTTTTGATAATTCAAACGCTTACACAGCCAGGTTTGGTTTTTAGTCATTCATTTCCATTTAAAAAACGTTTTATTACCAATCTCTCCTTTATTGGAGTGACTGTCTTAATTCTTCATAGCTTGGTTATTCTTTCAGAATAATAGATGGCTGCCTTGAACCACTGTAGGACTTGGGTGTTGGTGACAGGTGTGGGTTTTGTTTTCAAGATTTATTTTACTAGACTATTTTTAGGATGCCACAATTTTTAGGCTTCTCCATTTACCCTATAATTGTGGTTATGGTGGTTTCCTGTGTCTTAGTTCAATTTTGCAAGTCTCCAGAAGAGACCCTTACACAACATTTTACCCTTTTGTCTAGAACTGATCATTTGAGAGATCAGAGTTGGAATTGGAACAGAGAGCAGAAAGAAGAAACACATATACAACTGGGACCATAAAATTGATAGGGAAGAGCTGATCATGTTATATCACTGTTAAATTCTTCTCTTTGTCTTTCCTTATTTACTCTGCCCCTAATAGAAGCACTGAATGGCACTGGTGAATGAAAAGATGGTAAATTTGCAATGTCTAGGAGAGGGTGATACTGCCTATCAGCCATGTGTGAGGGTGCAAAGTACATCCTAACTAGCCCTGGTTCTCTGGCAGATTAAGGACAGCCATGTGTCTCTTTGTCCCATCATGTTCACTCTCTGGGCAGGAGTGATCATGTTTTATGTTTTCACTTATCACATAAAAGTTGGGCAGCCCCGGTGGCGCAGCGGTTTGGCGCCGCCTGCAGCCTGGGGTGTGATCCTGGAGACCCAGGATCGAGTCCCACATCGGGCTTCCTGCGTGGAGCCTGCTTCTCCCTCTGCCTGTGTTTCTGCCTCTCTCTCTCTCTCTCTCTATGAATAAATAAATAAAATCTTTTAAAAAAATTAAAAAAAAAAAGTTGACTTACTGGATTGTAAATCAGATCCACCGGCATCAACTACAGGTTTTGAAACTTTTTAAAGATTTTATTCATTTAGGGATGCCTGGGTGGCTCAGTGGTTGAGCGTCTGCCTTTGGCTCAGGGCATGATCCCAGAGTCCCGGGATTGAGTTCTGCATTGGGCTCCCTGCATGGAGCCTGCTTCTCCCTCTGCCTGTGTCTCTCTCATGTATAAAATCTTTAAAAAAAAAAAAAAAAAAAGGATTTTATTATTTATTTGAGAGAGAGAGAGCACAAGCAGGGTGGAGAGGGAGAAGCAGGCTCCCCACTGAGCTGGGAGCCTGACATGGGGCTTGATTCCAGGACTCTGGGATTATGACCTGAGCTCAAGGCAGACACTTAACCGATTGAGCCACTCAGGCACCTCTTGGTTTTGAAACATTCTAAGATCTTTTGAAGACATCTTCTCAAAGGCCCAAATTCATCTCCATTCTAAATAACCACATAATAGTATATAAGGTTTTATTTTTTTATTTTTATTTTTATTTTTTGTATATAAGGTTTTATATCACTATCAACCTGTTTCCCCCCACTGACCTATAAAGAGAGCTGCGTTATGTTAAAATTCCGTCTTGATAAGGCAGCAAACCCTTGCTGCGGGATTTTTGGAGATATATCCCACTTTTCACATTTTTCTTAGTCCCCGGCTAGGTCCAGATCTAACCCACAAACTGAAGCAGCCCATGAATATATCTGGTTGTGTGTATCTTATCTATAAAGCAGTGAGTGAGAGCCTTAGTCCAGGCGCTAGGACTTTTTTTGATCCTTGAATTTGTTAGGGAGCCTCATTTTTTTCTAGGACTGAAAATGGGCTGAATTTGAGAAGCATGATCAAATTTGGGGCTAATTTTCCTTGGCAGAGTTCTTGCAGCTCTGGACAGCTCAGGTGACACAGGTATTTCTCTTCACAGATCTGGCGTGGGCGCACCGGTGATTGGGGAGATTGACGGTGAGTATCGACACGACAGCCGACGAAATACCTTGGAGTGGTGCCTGCCAGTGATTGATGCCAAAAATAAGAGCGGCAGCCTTGAGTTCAGCATTGCTGGGCAGCCCAACGACTTCTTCCCTGTTCAAGTCTCCTTCATCTCCAAAAGAAACTACTGTAACATACAGGTATCCCCTTTTAATAGAGAGCACATATGGGGAAAGCGGTAGGATGGATGCCAGATAAACAAATGGCATCAAAAATCAGAAAAGCTGGGGATCCCTGGGTGGCGCAGCAGTTTAGCGCCTGCCTTTGGGCCAGGGCGTGATCCCAGAAACCCGGGATCGAGTCCCACGTTGGGCTCCCGGTGCATGGAGCCTGCTTCTCCCTCTGCCTGTGTCTCTGCCTCTCTCTCTCTCACTGTGTGCCTATCATGAATAAATAAAATATAAAAAAAATTAAAAATCAGAAAAGCTGGGATGCCTGGCTGGTTCAGTCCATATAGCATGTGACTCTGGATCTCACGATTGTGAGTTCAAGTCCTATCTCGGCCTAGAACTTACTTTAAAGAGAAAAAAATCAGAAAAGCTGATATTCCATGTGGATTCCATTATTGATTCTCATTGTATGATCTTGGTTTCAGTTCCTCTCCTGCTTTAACTCAGTTTTCCTCTCTAGATTGGTAAAGAAATGGAATATGAATACATATAACAGTCTTTTTGTATTGTGCAAGATTTATCTTAGTTGCCTGTTTTTTAAATTAATTTCATACATACTATTTTTTAAAGATTTTATTTATTCATGAGAAACACAGAGAAAGAGGCAGAGACACAGGCAGAAGGAGAAACAGGCTCCCTACAAGAAGCCTGATGCGGGACTTGATCCCAGGACCCCCGAGTGAAAGCAGACGCTCAACTGCTGAGCCACCCAAGCATCCCAATTTCATACAATTTAAAAGCCGTGTACCAAAACAACCAATCCATGGTTTTCTAATGCCTTTTTAAAAATTATTTTTCAGGACACCTGGGTAGCTCAGCGGTTGAGCACTTGCCTTTGGCCCAGGGCACGATCCTGGAGTCCCAGGATCGAGTCCCACATCAGGCTCCTTGCATGGAACCTGCTTATGTCCCTGCCTCTCTCCCTGTCTCTCATGAATAAATAAATAAAATCTTTTTAAAAATAATTTTTTTTTTCATTTATTATTTTTATTTATTTTTATTTTATAATGCCTTTTATGTCACTTGGTTCGAACCCAGGAAATTAATTAATTAATTTGAGAGAAAGAGATAGCAGAAGAAGGGAGAGGGAAGAGAAGCAGACTCCCCACTGAGCATGGAGCCTGATCTGGTGTGTGGCTCAATCCCAGGGCCCTGAGATAACCTGAGCTGAAGGCAGATGCTCATCTGACTGAGCCACCTAGGTGCCCCAAGAAAGTTTTTTACTTGGAAGGCAAAATTGTTTCCCTGCAAAAGTGATTCTAATACAAATGGATATAATATTTGGATTATTTGGGGGGCACCTGGGTGGCTCAATCGGTTAAGTGTCCAACTCTTGGTTTCAGCTCAGATCATGGTCTCAGTTGTGGGACCGAGCCACACATTGAGCTCCACGATCAGCACGAAGTCTGCTTGTCCCTCTCCCTCTGCTCCTCCCTCTGCTTGCTCACAAGTGCTTGTGCGTGCTCCCTCTCTCTCTCATAAATAAATATCTTTAAAAAACCCTCAATAAAAATAAATAAAAAGCCTCACTATTTGGATTATTTATGTTACAACTTCCCTTCATTAATACAGATAATCATGAGCCAGTTCTGTTGTAGACCTTGTCCTTTAGATAAGCAAAGCAATGGAAATTTGTGAACTGATTCTTTAGATCATTATTATTATTTTTTTTTTTTTAAGATTTTCTGTATTTATTCATGAGAGACGGGGGGGGGGGGGGGGGGGTGGCAGGCTCCATGCAGGGAGCCCGATACGGAACTCCATCCCGGGACTCCAGGATCACGCCCTGGGCTGAAGGGAGGCGCTCAACTGCTGAGCCACCCAGGCGTCCCTAGATCATTATTTTTAACTCATTGTTTCTCTAGTTTTTGAAGTTGCATTACAAGGATCCAATTTATATGGTCATTTTCCCTTCTGACTTGTTGATTTGCTTGTTGTTGTGGCCCTATCTTATCTTCCCAGATGGTTTCTATCTCTCCTGTAAGTGCTTAGGCGGTTACAGTTTCCTTCCTCTGTTGGATAATTCCAAAAAGCAGTTTTCTCTCCACTCTCAATTATTGGCATAAGCCCATCAATATTGGGAGCATGGGATTGAACACAAGACATGACATAGAAATGGGTACATTTTCCTGTTTGGGACTATTGGAAGAGTAGGACTCTCTGAAAACCTCATTAGAAACTATAATCGGTGGTTGAAGCATTGTGTTGATGCTATTATAAGCCCTAATATTATAGGTAATTTATTAAATCAGACATTTATAATAAAAAGAAAAGACAAGATCTCATAGAAGGACCCAGCCATATCTAGAAAATAAGTGATAGAGCAGCTTGGAGAGCAAATTAGGCAAATGACATTGAAGAGTTAGAATATTGCATTTTGGGTCAAAATACTAATTGATCAGTCTGATAAAATGTCTTTGAACTTCGCAGTTTTATGGGGCGGGAGCTGGGTAGTGGCCACTCATTCTAGATCTTTTACTTGATACTACTCTATGACTTATGCTAACAGTTGTCTTTTCTGTCTAGAAATAAGTTAATCATGTTGGTGGGGAAGAGTGATGCTGTAAGCTACAATTGTGAATTGAACTTTTTTAGTGTTTTTGAGTTATTTTTAATACTGCTTTAAGGGAATTTGATCTGTTCTATCCTGAGAATTTAGTCAGCACCTTAGAGACTCACTCTCCTCCTGCTTTACCTCACTCTCTTGTTTGTTTCCCTAGGTTACCAAAGTGACCCAGGTAGATGGAAATAGCCCTGTAAGGTTTTCCACAGAGACCACTTTCCTGGTGGATAAGTATGAAATCCTGTAATTCCAAGAAGAGGGAACTGGAAAGGAAAATTTTCAAATTAATAAAGAAGAAGCCAACAGTGGCTGAAGAGTTTTTTCCAAATCTACAAGCCATTGGAGACCCTTTTTTCTGGTACAGTGCACGATTCTCTGCGTGCAAGGACCCTCAACTCACCCTCAGTGTTCAAGCGTCACAGAGACATTCTTTGGCAAAGAAAGACACAAACATAAAGGGAAAGGCTGCTGATTTCTTTGGCACATTTTACTGGCCAGCAGGAAAGCATGCTCTCCAGAAACCCCCCCCCCCCCAGTTAAATAATTTCTCTATCTTCGTCTTGTTATTGCTCCTTTGTTTTAATTCCTGAACATAGTTACATTTCATACTAGTTTTTAAAATTTTTCCTCTGCAAATTTTAATCTTTCATACTTCTTTCCTTTACCTTCAGTTTTTCTCTTTCTCTATACCTTCAGTCAAGCACTGGGATCATCCGTATATAGATACTGTATTTGGCACTCCTGGGAACTGGTTGATCTAATCCATCCTCGATCTTTGGACTATACAGGTGAACTGCTTCAGTGGGTTGAGGTCTAGGAAGTGAACAAATAAGGATGTGCTTTGTCCTTGTCCTATGTCCACTCATCCCTCCATTCCTTTTCACATTGTTTCCTTCCAGTCGTGTCCCTCCAGTGTAAAACAGTACTGTGAATCCCACTTGTGCCACTAATAAAGACCGCTGAGAAGCGGCTTTCAGATGGCACAGCCTCCACTTGCAAGATGCCTGAGAGGCGAATGGTTATGTCTAGTGAGGGCTTTCACATCCACCAGTAATCCTGTCTGCTGCTGGTGCTGCCCAGACTTCTGGTTCTTTACACTTTGGGTACTTCAGCTAAAACATAAGAGTTCATGGTCTTTGTCATCCATTCACATGTCCTTGAATTTACCGTCTCCTTCTTCCTGGCTCTTCTCTGTGTTCTCAGTCCTTTCCTCTTTCTCGGTCTTTGAAGTCCTTCCTTTCCGGCCCTCAAGCCTTTTTTGTTGGGTGTCCTTGTGCCCCATCTCATCCATGACTTGTGCAACGGAGAAAGCTACACCAGCCAGCCCAGCGTCGGCTTTCTGATCCAGTATTGCACTTGGTAGGGTTGCTGGGGCTGCTGCTAGGCCACAGCACCAGGCTGGGGTTGGGGGAGAGGCAGATGACTAGGTGACCTGCTGCACTTCCAGCTGGCTGGAGAGTACCACTCCCACTTGGGACAACATCAGGCCTCCCCTGCAAAGAGTGTACTGTCCTCAAAGCAGAGCAGTTACACACAGATGGCCGTGGGCGGAATTGTTTGCCAAAGAAATTTCTGGCCTTTCCCTTTCCCTTAACTGCATCAGGGAAGAATCCTTATCTCTGGCTTGGTTTCCACATAAGGTTTTTTTGAGGAAGGGGACTGGGATAAGAAATCTGTCATGTAGTTAAGTAGGCAAGAAATCTTATTAATCCAATTTTGTTTGAAAGTTGCTTGTCCATATGATTTTTTTTAAAGTTGTTTAGTTTCACAACTTTTTTTTTTCTGAAATTACTTTTGGGGTAATATTTAAAATGAGAGACATTTTGTAACCCTGTAAAATACATAGGGAATATAACATTCCAGTGTACACAAAGAAGGAAAATTCTTTAATCAAATAAAGAGTATTATAAAATGAATGTTTATTAGACTCTTGACTCTCATACTTTGGTGTCTGCTGTTTCAAGATGATGTAACAGGATCTAAGTTTAAAAATTAATGATATGTTTTTTTTAAGAGAAAATAATCTCTATCTGGGAGTATTCATTGCCTTTCCCTCCTCGTGTATTCTCTGTTTGAGCATGCACATGTACACATGCACTCCAGATACTGGTACTTTTTGAATTTGATGCTACTTCTAGACTTTTATTTTTTATTTTTTTATTTTTTTATTCATGAGACACAGAGAAAGAGGCAGAGACATAGGCAAAGGGAGAAGCAGGCTCTGTGTAGAGAGCCCAATGTGGGACTCAATCCCGGGACTTGAGGATCATGTCCTGAGCCAAAGGCAGACCCTTTAACCACTGAGCCACCCAGGCATCCCCAGACTTTTGGTCTTAATTTTGTCAGGGCAACTGTAGAATCAGAAATATGAGGCTTCATCTGTAAAGAATAACAATGATTGGTGAGATCTCAGAGCATTCTCTTCCCCATTAGAACAACAGTGGTAAGAAGTAAATGATCCTGGGGTGAGGGATGGATGCTTGCAGAGTTTTGATAGCTTCCTCAGCAAAGACTCCATCCTTACTTTCTTTTTATTTAACTTAAACTATTGAATGTCAACAAATTCTTTGGAAGACAAATTACTCTCTGTAATGAATAGTAAGTGTCTGAGAATGATAAAGTTATCTTCATGGAGAAAGCCAAGACTTTGAATTTTTTTTTCCTTAAGAGAAATACGAAGTATCTGGTCTGTGTTGCTGAAGTGTGGCTTGGCTCTCTGAGACTGTAACCTTAATCCAGTGAAGCACACCAGAACCATGCCACACCCCGACTGGCAGCTAATCCCTCCACGGCATCAAGTGGACTTTTTGTTGGTCTCTTGTGAGGGAGACCAACAAAATAATTAGCTCTGACTGAGCATTCTGTTGAATGTAGGAGGTTTGTGGTTCCTGCTTTGAATTAATTCCACACAGAGGAGGTAGGGAACATACCTCGTGGTCAGGAATTCCCTTTTAAAAAGATCTGTAATTCATCTACTCCCAGTAGTTCCAAACCCCCAGATCTATCAACCCGTGCATCTCTGACACAGGAAGCTTTGCCCTTAATGTGAAGTTGTTCACACTGAGTAGCAACTGAGCGATTTCCAGAGTTGATAAAGAGTAGTTTTTTAAAACAGTTCACATCTGGTGGGGCCGGGCCCATTGGCAGAAGAGAAAAATAGAAAAAGCCCCCATCCCCAAGATGAAAGTCTAGGGGCACCTGGGCGGCTCAGTGGTTGAGCGTCTGCTTTTGGCTTAGGTCGTGGTCCTGGGGTCTTGGGATCGAATTCCACATCAGACTCCTCATGGGGAGCGTGCTTCTCTCTCTACTTAGGTCTCTGCCTCTCTGTGTCTCTTATGAATAAATAAATAAAATCTTAAAAAAGATTAAAGTCTACCCAGAAGCAATTGGCTGTACCTACTTAAGACTTTTTTCCTAAAGTAGACAAGTGTTTTCTACAGCTGATGATAGGAGAGGTGTCTGTCTTGTAGGCTTCAGAGGAGTCTCTCAAAAGAAAGCAAAAACTCCACTCTCCTCTACTATGCACATCTCAGGGCACCCATTCTCCCTCTATTCCCTCTTGCCTCCTTTGGTAAATCTATTTGCAGCTATAGAGCTTTGAAACTCTTAGAGGCTCCACAAGTAATTAATTGGTTGCCGTTCATTGCTCTTACCCAGGGTTAGGAAGCAGCTCTACAAGTGTCGGTCTCACATCTTACCCTCTGGGGTTAGGGGTTTACATGGAGGCAAACCTTTAGGAAGACAATACTACCAACACAAGAGGTCAAGCAACTGGGCAGTTTTCACAAGCTTGGATCACTGGGGAGTGATCCCCCCCACCCACTCCCCCACCCGCCATAGACAGGGTTTTGGCCTTGCTGTTCACAGGGCAGGGGCTAAATGGTTCTTTAGGGCTTAGTCCAATTCTCAAAAGCTCCCATAAGCATACCCTGTGTGATCAGGTTGGTAACCAAAGGGGCTAGGTGAAAAAGAGGCATTAACAATTTCAAGGCAATTAGGGAAGTGGATCTAGGTCTTGTTTCCCATTATTTGCCCAAATCAGTGCTTGTTCTGATCAGCTCGTAGGAAGGTCCTGAGCCATGGAGGTAGATGAGATCAGTCTTCCCCCCTTCTCCCTCCCCCACCCCTCCCCTGCCCTACCCAAAATGCCCACTCAGCTTCTGTGTCTCAGCTTTGGGTCTAAGCCTGGATTGTGCAATTTCTAGAAGCTGAGGAGAGAGCTCCTGCTGAAGAAAGGTTTGAACTTTTTCCCAAGTTGGATGCAGCGAGGAATTACTTGGCATCATTGCTGCCACCACACCTACACTAATGATGCCTGAGTTCAGGATCCACAGGGGCCAGAAAGGATAGCTTTAGAAGGTGTGAAGCTACAGGGGTCGCTTGCTGTACTGAGCAATAATTGCCTCCTTCTGGGGCTGGAGGGGCACGGTTGGAGAGGAGGGACAGAAGTGGGAAATGTGCCTAGCAAAGGCAGGAGGGACGTGGAAATAGACTCCTGACACTCATAGCCAAGTGCAGAAGGCCTTCAAAAATCCACTCTTCCTTCCACACCCAGCCTTTGCCCTCTCCCCCTGCTTCCACTTCGGAAAGTCTGAAGCATGCTTGGAAAACTGTTTTCTGCTTTCTTCTCTCTTCCTCCCCCTTTCCTGAGCTCCCAGCTGCTCGACCTCTTGCGTAATTGTGAGAGAGCACTGAGTTTTTTGATGGGCTCCAGATGTGCGGCGGGTGGGGGTGGAGGGTGGGGGTGGTAGGTCTGTAGTCCCCTGAGTGCTCTAACTGTGGGAACATAGAGCCTCAACCCAGCAGGATGAGGACACATTGCACAGAGCCTTTATCATGGGGTCAGCTGGTCCCTGGGTGGGAGGACAGAAGTTGGGTGCTGTTTCAACCCCCTGCCTCAGCATCATCTGCCTGGTGGTAGGCTCCATCATTCCCTGAAATTCCTCCTGACCGAGATGGTAAAGAAGATCTGGGAGTTGTGAAACAGTTCTGTGAAGAGACTCCGAGGTACCCCAATCAGAGCCCCATCCCTCAAGTGCTGGGTCTTGGCACACAGAATACAATAGTTTTGGATTTTTCTTTTTACCAGTATAGTCCGAAAATTGCTGTTGTGATCTGCCTCATGAAAAGGTGGCCGGAGTCAAAATACTTTCGTGAGCCTCAAACAGTATGAAGAGAAGGAGAATAAGAGGCTTCCTCCCCATCCCCCAAATCCTGAGGCTTCTTGGTACCCACCATGCAGGCTGGAGTGGAGCCTTGCTTGTTTGACCTCTGTGAGCCACAGCTGCTAACTGCAAAGTGTCTTTCCCCATCCCCCTCCCGTCCACTGCCTGGCTCCAGTCAGCCCCAGCCTCCCGCCCTGGGGGGCCGCTGCTAATGCTGGCCCTGTCAATAAGTGACCAAAGATTCCTGCAGTTCAGCCTCCTGCTGTTCCCGGGTTAGGGAGAGAGGGCACAAACTAAAGCCACTGAATCAGAACAACATATGTTCATCCCAGAGAGGGCAAATTATCTTCTGCTATCTGCCCCAGCTGGAAGGCGTGGGGGCCTTCTGCTCCTTCATTCAGCGAGGAGGAGTCTCAGGGGATCCTTCTAGGGCAAGTTAAAGAGGTCCAGTCTCCTGAGGTCCATTCCCTAGGGCCTCTCCAGTCAGTCTCCGGGGGCAAGAGCTGGCTTTGCAAGGTAAGGATCCACTGTCTCGCATTGGATTTCAGGGTGGGGGTTGAGATGACCAAGGGCTTCAACCAGAGGAGCTTCTAGACTCCTCTTAGGTTTTTTAGTCTTTCCTTTTCTCCCTTATTAACCCTCTACTCCTACAGAGGCCCTCACTGACTGCTAAAGGACGGTGTGCTCAATCGTCTGCCTATAGCTTGCCCCCCTAGTTGTATGTAAGTCAGCAGGTGGTGGCAGGGGGGAGCTACATGGACGGGGGCAGGATAGTGATTCAATTCACGTTTCTGTGCTTTACACTTTGCATGGTGCTTTAACATGTTTTATACCTATAGTATACTTAGAAAAACATCTGTGAAGCCTGATGTGCAGGATTACCAACCCCACTTACAGCTCTTCACGTCGGGCTTGGAATAGGGTGAGGAGAAGGGGTGACGGCGTAAACCTGGGTACCCTCAGCAGGTATTTTCTGGAGATCTTGAAAGTATGCTGGAGAGCTACGGACAGGAGGTTCACTGGGAGCCACGGGGGACTCAGGCCTCTAAGGCTTAAAAAGAAGCGGGCGGGTTGGGGTGGGGGCGAGAGAGTGAGAAATTGTCAAGAACACCCTTTCTCGGAAGAGCCTTAAGGCCTAGGGGTGGAGGTGGTCGAGGGGAGTCCGCAGGGGAGTCCGAAGGGGAGGGGAGGAGGGAGGAGGGTGTGTGTGTGTGTTGACGGTAGCGGAGAGCCCAGCTGCAGAGAGGAACAAAGCGGGCGCTGTGCAGGAGGGGGTGTGGGGGGGAGGTGCTGCTATGGGAAAGGGTGGGTGGGGGGACCTTGGGCTCCAGCTCCACAAGGGCGTCTTCTCTGGCTGGCCTGACGGGACGGGGACGGGGCGGGGGCGGGGACTGGGGGGGCGGGACCTGCTCGCTCTCCTCCCACTCCGCGGGCTCCCAGGGAAAAAGCAACAGTGTCCTCCAGAGCCTGAGGCCCCGGAGGCCGAGCCGGCGAAGGGACCGGTGTCCCCCTCTGCCCCCGCGAGGTAAGGACGCGCTTCCCCCTTGGCCCGCGGGTCTCGCCGTTTGCGCAGCTGGGGCTGGATAAGGGGAAGTCCCAGGGCCTGGCGGGAGCCCTCAGATCAGCTCTGGGCAGGGAGCCCCGAAGCAGCCTGGAGGAGGAGGGGGCGCCCCGATGGGTGGTGGGGGGCGGCAGCCGAAAGGGCTTTGTGGGGAGCCGGCTCCGCCGCCTTGCCGCCCGCGGCTGGCTTTGCCCTCCGGAGCCTCGGTCCGCGCAGCCGCCAGAGGGGGCCCTCGCGCTCCACCCCGGCTCGGACTCCCCCGCGGGCACCCCGACGGCCGGCGCGGCGGACTCTCGCGGGGGCTCGTCCGCCCTGGCCGCGCACCTCCCACCCTCCGGCCGCCGGCAGGACCGAGAGCCGAGCGCCGGGGAGGGGCGCCCCTGCACCATCTCCGCTCGCGTCGGCGCCCGGGCCGCCCTGCGGACGAGGAGTGTGTGCGGAGTCCGACCCAGAGGCAGGGCGGATCCGGGAGCGACCCTCGGGCGTGCTCGGGGATGGGAGGCGCGTCCGGCGTCCCGAGCCCTCCTCCGAGGCCCCGCATCTTGAGGGGTCCGGGAGGCCGGATGGGGCGCCCGCAGGGGGAGGGAGTCCAGGCTCCCGCCACGCCCGCGGGGTTGGGATCCGAATCCCTAGCGGAGTTCCCCGAGGCGGGGGCTGAGCGCGTCATCCGGGTTCCTCCGGGATGGGGAAGTGCGGGCGGCGGGCGGCGGGCGGCGGGGGCCGGGGAGGGGCCGCCCGCGCGGGGTGGCCGAGGAGCCCGCGGACGCTTCCGCCCGGGCCGGGGCGAGCGGGGCCGGGCCCGGGGGGCGCGCGGCCCGGCGGGGGACCCGGGGAGCCGGGGCGGGGCCGCATTCTGGGCCCGTTAGCTCAGCGGTCCGGAGGCTCCCGGGCTGACTCATCGGGCCGCTCGCGCACACACACAGGCTCCCCCACCCGGGCATCCCACGCGGCGGACACGCACCGCGCCCGCCCGCCTCCCCGCCCCCGCCCGCCGCGCGCAGCCCGAGTCCCGGCTGCCGCCGCACGTGCGCCCGCCTTCGCCGCGACCTGGGGCGCGCACCGCGCACGGGGCACCCCTGACCCCGCGGCGCCCCCGCGGCTCCCGCCCGCACGCCGGCCGCTCACCCCGCACCCCCGTGCGCGCTCAGGCCCCTGCAGGCCGCTGCCCCGCGGGGAGCGGGCGGCGTCGGGGCGGCCGCCCCTGCCCCCGGCCGCGCAGACAAGCGGCTCCTTCTCCCTGCCCGGCCGAAGAAAGGCCGCTTGTCCGGCGTCCGCGGCGGGCGGGGCGGCCCAACACTGCGGCCTTGTCCCACCTGGCGGCCCCGGGCAGCGCGGGCCCCGGGCCAGCGACGAGCCGCGCCCTGGCGGCAGCCCCCCCCCCCCCCCCGCCTCTCCCCGCCTCCAGCCTCCGCTCAGCGCCTCTGCTCTTTGGCCTGCGGCCGCCCCAACTTCTGGGCCCCGGCCTGCCTCAGTCTCCCCTCCCTGGCTTCCCGCCCCGGCTGCTCCCCCCACTGCCCTCTGTGCCGTCTGGGGCCCCCCCTGGCCGTCGTGCCCTTCACTCGACGGCCTCCGTCCTCGGGCTCCCCCTCTCCTTAGTCCCCCAGGCCACCCACCGAGCTGTGCCTCCGTCCCCCCAGCTCTGCGTGCCCCGGGCTGTCTCCCCATCTTCTTACCCCCGTGCATCCCCCGTCTCATTTCTCTCAACCCTGTCTCCGTCTTTCATCCAGCCCCCATCCCCGCGTCTCCCTGCCGCAGACCCCTGACCACCCCCCTTGTCAAGTTCTCTCCGCCCCGGCCTGTCCACACCCCTCCCCGGTCCCCGCCCTCCGGGCTCCCGGCCTCAGTTTCCTTCCCGTCCCGACTCCTTCCTCGAGGGCGGATGTGCGTCGGGAAGGCGAAGGCGGCGGCGGGCGGAGAGGGTCCCGGCTCGGCCTCGGGGCCTCGGGGCCTCGGGGCGCGGTCATGCGACGCCCGGGGCGAGGCCTCGGCTGGCGCCCTGGGCCACAGGTGAGGCGGGGGAGCGTCGGGGCGGGACGCGGGAGGCCCCGATTTGGAGCCTGGACTCCCTCCAGTGCCTGTTGGCTGCAGACCTTCTCGCGCCTCCCTTCACCCTGATTCGGCTGCCGAGACTCCCGAGCGGCGACGGGCACCCACGCGGCGGAGAGGGCTGGGCGCGGGCGACCCCGCGGGGCGAGGAGGCCGGAGGGCCGGGCCCAACGAGCTCACTCCCAGGCCCCTGCCCCCTGCGCCCCGGGAGGTGCGGGACGGCCACGGAGAGCCCGGGGGACCGCGGCGCCTCCCTGCAGTCCCTGCCGTCCCTGCCGTCCCTCCTCCCCGGAGCCGGCCTCGCGCCGCAGGGGCCTTTTTTTGGCAGCGGGACCGGGCGGGGCGCTCGGAGTGGGTAATTACCGCCCGGGCCGTGGGTAGCCCTGTCCGCGGAAGTGGGCTGGCGGCGGGGCGCCCCCGCGCAGGCCGCTGGGCCCCGGGGCTCGGGTGGGGTCCGGGGAGAGGGCGCCCCCAGGTGGCCGCGGCGGAGACCCTTTGTCAGGGCGCGCCCGGGAGCTGCCCGCTGGTCCAGGGTCTCTTTCCACTTCACCTGGCTTGAGTTTCTGAGCTGGGGCCATACATCTCTACATCTTATCTTCTCTGTCTCTCCCTGCGCCTCTCCTTATCTCTCCCTCTCTTTTCACCTTATTATTTCCCTCTCTCCTCTCATCACTTGTTCCCCATCAATCTTATTCCTTTACAGTCTATCTCCACTTGAAATTCTTTGGTGTAAATAGATTCATTCATTTCTTCCTTCATTCTTCCTTCCTTCCTGAGAGACAGACACAGAGACATAGGGAGAGGGAGAAGCAGGCCCCAGGGTGGGGAGCCCGATGTGGGACTCCATCCCAGGACACCGGGATCATGACCTGAGCCGAAGGCAAATGGTCAACCACTGAGCCACCAAGGTGTCCCTCTTTGGTGTAAATTAATGAACACACCCAAAACTGCCTCACTGGGTGATAGTGACAAATTTGACAGATAAAGGTGAAGTGACTTACTTGTTCTAGATCTTTATTTTTTTCTGTTAAGATTTTATTTATTTATTCATGAGACACAGAGAGAGGCAAGAGACACAGGCAGAGGGAGAAGCAGGCTCCCTGCAGGGACCCGGCACCTTCCTGCAGGCTCCCAGGACCCTGGGATCATGACCTGAGCCAAAAGCAGACGCTCAACCACTGAGCCACCCAGGCGTCCCTACTAGATCTTAAAGCCCATACTAACACCTGGCATGTTTATGGTGCTTTGCACTTCACAGAGTGTCATTTAACATAATACCTGAATCTCCAATCTTTTTTTTAAAAAGTGTTATTGAGGTATAATGCATGTATCATCTGATTCACTTAATTGAAGTGTGAGGTCAATGATTTTTAGAATATATTTACAGAGCTGTGCCACCATCATCACAGTTTTGTTTTAGAACAAGTCCATCAGGCCAAAAAGAAATCTTGTGCCCATTTATAGTCACTCCCCATCCTACCCTTAGCCACAGGCAAGCAGTGATCCAGACAATCTTTTGTGAAAAATAAAAAAATCATTATTCTACTTTTATAGAGAATGACCTGACACTCAGAGAATTTAAGTAACTTGTCCAAGATCTCACAGCTAATACGTAATAAAGTCAGGGTTAGAATTTAGGGTTCTTGCATCCCGGTCTGAAGGTCTTTCCACTAAACAATGATCCCACCATTCCTGCACCGTTATTTATTGTTTTATTTTCTTACTCCCGTTTGATGTAAGCTCCCCATTCCTGACCTGCTGTGGCACCTCTCTTCCCTCAGAGAATGCTGAGGGATTTCCCTGAGTGGAAGGAAACAGTGTAGCAGGCTCTCTGACCCTGGAAATTCTTCCCCATGGCCAGATCTCCTGGGGAGATGCCAGGCCAGCTTGGAGCTTGGTGTAGGTTAATGGCCTCTGCCTTCCCTCTTCCCAGGCCGAGTTGGGGTGGGCCCCAGGCCCTATTCCGGTTTCTCTTCCGCCAGCTTGGGTGGACACAGTGACGGACATGATGCCGTCCAGGTCCGGAAAGGGTGGAAGCTGGGAGAGTAAAATTAGTAACTCAATGGCTCAGGGCCCTTGGGCCCTACTGCCAGGGTCAGACACTCCTTGGAATGCTGGCTCCTGCCCCCACTTCCTCTCCCAAGTCACCGGGTCCTGGTGGATGCCTGGCAGAGAAAGTGGAGGGAAGCCCTGCCTTCCTGGGTCTCCCTCCTGAGGCCAGCCACACTCTCTTGGCTGTCCCCAGCCCCAATTTTGCAGCAAAAGGGAAGCATCTACCTTAGCAAGATGATCAAGGGATGGACATGCAGGCACACCTTAGTGCCCAGAGGTCCCTCACATTTCTCAGGTCCCCAAAACTGTGAGCCAGGGAGAAAGGGACGGGTAGGGAGAGTTCAAGTTCTGGCTCTGGAATCTACTTTATCCTTGGTTCTAAAGACCTAAGGGGGCGCCTGGGTGGCTCAGTTGGTTAAGTGTCTGCCTTCAGCTCAGGTCATGATCTCAAGGTCCTGGGATCGAGTCCTTCATCACATGGGGCTTTCTGCTCAATGGGGAGTCTACTTTTCCCTCTCTCCCTGCACCCCCCCTCATGTGCACACGCTCTCTTTGTCTCCATCTCTATCTCAAATAAATAAAATCTTTAAAAAATAAAGTCCTAAAAAAAATTAAAAAGTCCTAAGCTTCCTACAACATCAGATGAGATTAAGAACCCTAGAAAACTGTATTCCTTCTCTTAGTCACCACTGAGGGTTTTTTTTTGGTTGTTGTTGATTGTCTGGGGTGAGGTGGCTTTCCAGGGAAGAGAGGGTGTAGGAGTTGAGACTATAGAAGGCTAGAATTGTTGAGTTTTTCCTGTTGTGTCTCTTTAAGCAGACACCCTGTTCTGACCCCTGGGGAAAAGAGACAAAAGGAGAGGAGCTGAGGGGAAGGTGTGGGAAGTTGCCAGGAAAGAGACCTACTCAGCCCTGCCACTTACCTGGGGGAGCCTCTGGCTGCCTGTGTCCCTGGGGGAGTTCCTTGGACCTGGCTTCCCTCACTGAGGTGGATTTTCTGTACCCTACCTCTGGCTCCAGGTATTTGAGGGTCCTCTGCTGCCAAGGCCTGGCTCCTGGGTGTCAGAGGCAAGAAAGCATAGACATATAGGCCAGGCCTCTAGGCCTCTGTGTGTTTATGGTGGCAAGAGTCAGAACTGGTGTGCTGAGTGTCTGTGCAAGGCTGGAGATGTGGCGCTGCCTTCCCCGGAGAAGCTCCTGAGTTGCCTCACTCTTTCCTCAAGAGCGTGCTGGGAATGAGGGTGCCTGGCACTGTCCTCCATCCCTTCACCCTGAGAACCTCCTTTCCCTCTCCTCCCCTGGCCTCCCCACTGACACCCGCCTTCTGCTGTGTCCCCAGGAGCTCTGGAGCCCCAGGACCATGGATGCTCTTAATAGGAACCAGGTAGGCCCTGGATGCAAGACCCAAGCAATGGTAAAGGTGAGTGGGGTCAAGGCTAAGGGGCAAGCAGGCTTGTTGGAGAGGGTGGGTTTGGCTCCTCCACCCACCTGTGGTCCCAGCCCAGGGATGAGAGCAGCAAGCAGCTCCTCTCAGCCCTTCCCCCAGCCCCAAGCCTATTAAGGCTAAGTCTTTATCTGAATCAGGTTAATTGGTTCACCCAGAATATACCCTTTGGAAGTCAGGAAGCGGTTTATAGATTGACCCTGGGCTGTGTCCCCCTCCTAGATCCATGCCCTGTGACTGAGTCTCACAGAGGCAAGAAGTGGCCAAGTGGATGGCCATGGACAGCCCACAGGGAGGAGTCTGCATTGGCCCTTCTGTGCAGCAACTCCTTCTCCTACCCAGCACCCGCCTACTCTCCTTACTTTCTGTCTTAATAGACAAAGGGGGCAGTTAAGCCAAGACTCGAGATAAATCCAGTGGGACGAGTTAGTGGCCTAGATTCAGATCTCATTACAATTTAGTGTAATAATGCCCCATGAAAGATTTTGTGCTAAAGCCTTTCCACACTCCCAGAGCCCTCAGAGAGGGCAAGTGCTGGAGAGAGTGTCGGTGTGATTGGGACTTGGGTGCTCAGGTTTGGGACTAAAGTCTTTGACGATGCTCATCCCCCACCTCCGCTTCCTGCAGAAAGGGCCCTTGGACCTGATCGAGACAGGCAAAGGGCTGAAGGTGCAAACGGACAAACCCCATCTGGTGAGCCTGGGCAGTGGGCGGCTGAGCACGGCTATCACCCTTCTGCCTCTGGAGGAAGGTGAGTCTGGAGGCACGGCCCACCTGCCACCCCTCCATCCTTACAGGCATTCCTGCCCTGGCTTCCAGGCATGTGTTGGGGCCCTTCTGCCATTTTTTTTTTATTATTGAAATGATCACACTTTTGATTCATTTCATTTTATTTTTTAAAAAATTTATTTATCCATGAGAGAGAAGGGGGGGGGGCAGAGACATAGGTAGAGGGAGAAGCAGGCTCCATGCAGGGAGCCTGACGTGGAACTCGATCCAGGGTCTCCAGGATCATGCCCTGGGCTGAAGGCAGCACTAAACCGCTGAGCCACCCAGGCTGCTCCCTCCTGCCATTTGTCTGCAACATTTGCCTCCCCCAAATTGCGGGCCCCCAGATTCCACCAGCTTGCTTCCCTTGTCCCCCCTGGACTGCCTGCCGTCTTCGGTAGATAATCTGGCTCCATGACTGGGATTAAAGATCAGTTTAGAGGTGAGGAAGAGAGCACTGAAACAGGAGAGCACATTGCTCTTAGCAACCGGTGTGGCCGAGAAGAAAGGGGCCCCCTTCCAGGGTGATGCCTGGCATGGGAGCAAGTACCTGTGGACAAGGCAGCAGTGGGAGGAAGCGCAGACCTCCCAAGATAAGGTCCTGCCACAGCCCCCCTTCCCCGCACAGCTTCTGCCCGCTCTCTTCTCTCCTGGCTGCACTTGTTGCCTGGGTGATTCTACATTCCCCACATTCTCCAAATACCAGTCCCGGGGGCGCTGCCAGGGGGAGCTGTACAAGCTGCAGCTGGGTGGGGCGAGGCCGCGGAGAGGAGACGGGTGAGGGAGGGCAGAGGCTGCAGGTGAGAAGCTGAGGGGGGGGCGAGAAGAAGGAGAGATGGCAGGTTCGGAGGAGCGGAGAGAGGGAGCTTGATGGAGGACTTGGGGACGAGGAGTTGGAAGGATTGAAGGGAGGTCGGGGACAAGAACTTTCCTTCCATCTGTGGAGGCTGGGTGCTCTGTGCCCCCTGGGTCCTCCCATCTATGAGCCAGAGTGTTCGCTGCCTGCCCAGAACTTCTATCGCTGACCATCTCCACCAGCCTCTGGGGCCCAAAGGGGCGGCCAGTGGTAGGCAGGCAGGATCCTCCGCAAAGTAGGAGGTGGAATTACATTCCCTTTGCTGCCCCCCTGGCCCTGGGCCTGCCTCCTCAACCTCTGACTCAGTTTGCTCTCTGTCTTCAGGGAAGACGGTGATTGGCTCCGCAGCCAGGGACATCTCCCTGCAGGGCCCAGGCTTGGCTCCGGAGCACTGCTACATCGAGAACGTGCGGGGCACCCTCACCCTCTACCCTTGTGGCAATGCCTGCAGTATTGACGGGCTCCCCATCCGGCAGCCCACCAGGCTCACTCAGGGTAAGGTTTGCCCTCCGCTTTACAAGCTTTACAAGCCTGTGATGGGGGCAGGGGGAGCCTGCTGTGGTGGTTGCCATGGTAACCGCCTGAGTGGCCATTAGCCTTGGTGGGCTGCTTGGGTGCCTCAACATCATCCCAAACTCCTCTAGCATCCAGATTTGTCTTCAATCTCCTTTTCTTCTGTGGTCACCTCTTCGGGGGTGCGGGTGGGGGGAGAGAGAGAGGTTCTGATGAGCGCATTCCAAGGGCAGGGGAAGCTGTGCAGTGGTCATTAGTGATGGTTAAGGGAGAGCAATTGGAACATCAGCGAGGAGAACTGTCATTGTTTCATGAGGCCAAGAAGGAGCGGCTCTGAGAAGATGTAGAGGTGGGAAGGTAGGACTAACCCTAATACCCTCTGATGGGGATGGAGCAAAGGTGAGAGCTGAGGATGCTGCTCACTCCTGTTAAAATACCGTTGACTGTAGCTTTGGGGTTGTGATATGGTTAGCACCCTGTTCCCCAAAGCCACAGGCCGTTCTGTTGTGTTAGGCAGTTCTGAAAACTGGGCCCCTAGGTAATATGGTGACCATGACCCAGTGTTATGGGGTCATGGGGTTGACCTAGGTGTGTTTGCCTCGGGCATCCATTGATCCCGTGAATCATCAGGTTAGGGGAGTGAGAAAAGTGACTTGGGGTAGAGGGTAGAGGTGGGGTTGACCTGAGGATAGGAGCCTTGGGCCCAGCCTGGCCCTGAGCAGGAGTAAGGTCCTGCCCTTGTTTTCTGGGGATACTCGCCTCTTACTGGCCGGAAGCTCCTTTGCAGTGGAAATCCCACTCATTCCTTTGTCTCCTCTCCTTCTGTTCACATCCCCGAGGGTCTCTTTAGATGCCACTCCCTTCACAGCTGACCCAGGAGACCCAACCTTTCCCTCCTCCTTTCCTCCTGCCTTGGGCACTATGAGGAGGACACCTGGCTTCAGAGAGGCAGGTCCACCAGCAGCAGTAGGCAGGCCCTTGGCTCTCCAGGGCTTGGAGTTCTCTGACTCCAGATGAGATGATAGGAGGCACTCTTGTAAGTTGGAGCTTTGGCTGTGATGCCATCTGGTTCCTGAGGGTCCTGTTCGATCTCAAAGAGAACATCTTTCCCAAGATTTGGGTGTGGGGAAGAGAGATAGTAAAGCAGTAAGGAGAAGGAAGGGCAGAGTTCAAAGAAGGCTAGAGAAAGAGCCCAGCCCTTACTCCCCCAGCCCCAGATCCCTTGCATTCATGGGCAAGAACCTGTGTGTGGTGAGCAGGGTGGGGGAAGGGATGCTCTGTAAGACACTTCTAGCTCAAGTCTTCCCAGAGCATCATTTAGCTCCCTGAGAAGAGGGAGGGCCTAGGTCAAGATGGAATTCTTAGGCATTTCCTGTGGCCCCAGTGACCCCTAACTCTTCCCTAGCCAAGAGCCCACCCTGCCAAGTATGTACCCTCCCACTCTCTTCTGACCCCAAACCCCCTTCCCTTTTGCTCCCTCCCACTCCCATAGCCTTCTAGTCTGGGCTTGCCTGTCTCAGGAGCTTGGCAGCCTGGGGAGGGGTAGGCAGAGGCACAAAGGAACGGGTGTTCTCCCTAGCACTCCCCCTCCCCTGGGCTCCGGGAGCTGAGGCTTTCCTTGTCTCATCTCTGGAGCAAGGCACCAAGCCCAGCCCTGCCTGGCCCCACTCCGGACATTCTTGGGAGTGCGTTTCCCTGGAAACTGGGTGGCTCGGGGGTGCATGTGCTATCTCTGTGTGTCTGTGTAACTGGAGTGTGTTTATATATCTCCGGATGTGTTTGTGACTCTGGGCTTGTGTCTCTCTCTGTTTGTGTCTTTCCTTGTGTTTATGGATCAGCGTGTTCACATGGCGGACGGGGTGAACTCAGGACTGACAGGTATCAAAGGGTCCACGTGTGCGCTCCTAGGTGTATTTGAGAAGTCACTGGCCAAGGGCCTATCTGTGGGCATACATACAGGAGGATCATTTCCCCTGTCTTGTTCCCCAGATCCAGCCTTAGAGGGGGACCATCCTCTTTGAAAAACAGAGGGCCACCCTACAAATAACAAGGAGCCCGTTCTGTCTGGGCTAGGCCTTACATAGATGCATCATTCTGGGCACTGTGCCCAGCCATAGCCAACTTGGAGAGGCACACGTCATGATGAGTAGAGATGGCAGTGACAGGCTCTTCCAGCAGGACTATGCCTGGGCCGGGGGTGGGGGGTAGGGGCAGCAGAAAGCAGATGCCAGCCTTTAGCTAAAGCTGTGGACACAGCAGCGTGAGGTGATGGAGCCAGGGATGAGCCTGATTCCACCTCCATATGGGTGTTCTGGCCTAGCTCATGTTGCCCTCTTCTCTAAGGAGCAAGAGGTGGAGCTGGGAATGTGACCAAGGAAACAAGGAATCTCAGTCGGTCTAGGCTGCCCCACCCCGGGACCACAGCGCCAGACCACATGAAAGCCTCGGGAGGGGACTAACCAGGGAAGGACCCAGAAAGCCACACAGCTTAGGGCCCGGGCTGTCTAGACAGTAGGTCCCCATCCATTTCCAGCATTCGCTGCCAGCCCTGTCTCCACGTCTCCTTCACTCCCTTCACTCATTGGGGCTTGTGTGAAGGCGAGAAGGTGGGGGGCTCCCTGGCATGTGGCTGGGGAGCTGGCATTCCTGGGTAATCCAACTGTCTGGATCCAGGACACTGAGCCTCTTCCTCTCCTATCCAGTTATCAGTTATTCCTTCTGTAAAATGGGAGTGAAGCTTCCAACTGTCCTCTGTTAGAAAGATCACGGGAAGGAGAGGGAAAAAACAAAGGCTCCTAGCTGCTCCCTTCTCTGGGTCCTGTGTCCTGCCCTATTTCTCTCTGGCGGGCATCCTCCGTGTCTGTCTGGGTCTGTCCAGCTGGCCGTCACAGTTTCCAGACTGATGAATCATTCTTCCTGAGATTTTTCTTTCTTTTTTTTTCTTTTAAAACCTCCCCCTATTTTGCATTTGACCCTATACGGTTCTTCCATTTCCCTTCAGAAGGGGAGTGAGATGCACGTGTGCGTGTATGTGTGTGAGCGTGTGTGGAGTATCGCAGTGTGGGTAGGTGTTTAGCAAGGGTGGAGAAATAATTTATCTCTCTAAGGAGACAGGCTTTTGATTTCAGAGTCTTTCCAGGGACTGAGTGAAAAGATGTCTGTGCCTGAATGAGTGTGTAACTAAGAGGGGTGCTGTGTGGGTGAGAATCAGCATGTGTGAGAGAGGGTATGTTCACCTGGGGTGTTTATGTGACTTGGTGTCACAGCCAAGGTGGTGTCTGTGTGACTGGGGCAGATGTTGGTGTGTATCTGAGAAAGTGGGTAAGGCGTGTGATCTCGGAGCCTATAGAATATCTGAGAGAACATGGTGTGGCCATTCAAGTTCTGGGGTGGTCCCTGGAACAAGAGGAACTGTCTGGGGCCAAGGCTAGGTGGTAGGTACTTACCTGGCCCAGAAGCTGGGCCAGCCCCTGGGGGCTCCGGAGACAGGTGGCACTGTGTTTTCCAGATGGGAAGGTGCCTCACTGGGGTGGGACAGCTCTTTGCTGAGACTGGCACAACTGGTGGTGGTTGTTGGGAGGAGGTGGGGTTGGCTTCCAGAGCCCCAGGGAAGTGGGCTGGCTTGGAAGGGGCAATGCCTCAGTCCAGGCTGAGTTGTGGGGTGAGCTGAACTGAGCTGCTGGGAGTGTGGGAAGCAGGGGCAGAGGAGGAGGTGTTTGGGATGGAGAAGGGAGCTGGGCTCAGTGATGCTGACACTGCACAGAGCACTGCCTTGGCCTGAACTCCCAGCCCAGGAGTGAGTGACCTTGTCACGGTGGCTCTGGGAGGGCCGGAGCTGGACCTAGTGACCTAGCTGGAACCCGGGGAGTCTTGGAATGTCAGAGCTTAACCTCTGCTGTCATTGAGGACAACCTCCTCATTCTGGAGATAGGGGATCTGAGGCCAGAGGGTGTGATGGCCCGAGGTGAACAGCCAGCCGGTCCAGGTCCAGGTCCAGGTCCAGGGCCCCGTTCCGTTCCCGGGAGGGCTCAGCGAGACCCTGCTGCTCCTCACTCCTGCCTCCCGACGCTGCGCCCTGCGGCCTCCGCTTACCTCTGACCTTTCCTTGCGTCCTCTCCCCAACCTCGCCGCCCCGGCCCCACTTCTGCTCCGGCCGCGCCCCGAGCCCGCCGCCCGCATCCTCCCGCCCCGCCCTCTCCATCCCGCTCCCCTCTCCTCTCCTCTCCTCTCCTCCATCACTTCCTCTTCCCCTCCTCCTCTCCTTTGTCCCTCCCTCCCTGGCTCCCTTCCCCCCGCCGGTGGCCGGCCCGCCCCTCCCCGGGCCCTGGCGGCTGCTGGCTGCCTGGCGGCGAGCGCTCGGAGCCCGGGGCCGCGGCGCGGGAGGTCGGCCGCCCCTCGCGGGCGGGGGCGGGGGCGGGGCGCGGGGGCGGGGGCGGGCGGGCCGAGCCAGCGGGGCCGGCGCTGCGGAGGTCCGGCTCGGCGGTGAGTCGTCTGCCCGGGGCAGCGGGCGCCGAGGGGCCGGCCCGGGGCGGGGGTGCGGGGGAGGCTGGGAGGGGCCCTCCGGGGGCGCGGGGCGCCGGGAGACTCGGTGGGCCGCGTGTCCTGCACATTTGTGAGCGGGAGGTCTGGGCTGGGGCCACTCGCGGCCGCCGGGGGCGACCGCATCCTCCCGGGCGCTCGGAAGTCCCCTCGGTGGGCCCGCCTCCGCCTCCGCCTCCGGAAGGGGTTGGGGTCCTGATGAGGGTGGGGAGGCCGGGGCTCGGGGCTGAGGGGGGTCTCTGACGGCAGGGCGGGGACCCTCCCTCCCTTCTTGCCTGCACCCCAGCCTCCCCTTGGCCAGTGCATTCTGTTTGTGTGGCCAGCCGAGCGGTGACAGTCGCTCCGCGGGCGTGAGCAGGTATGGCTGTGTGTGCTTCTGGGAGCGGCTGTGTGTGAGCTTGAGGAGAGTGTGGGGTGCGTGTGCGTGTGGTGTTTCCCCTGTGTCTCTCACACATAGGATCCGCCCTCTCCTTTGCCCCGTGTGTGTTTTTCCCTCCAGATGTGCAGCTTCTCCACCCACCTGCACACACACAGCTGGGCCCTGGGCCCCTCTGGGGAGGGGGTGGGGCACGGACCACAACTGTCCGGATGAGAAGAGGTTTTTGGGTGTCCCGAGTGGCCTGACCTTTTGGAGGTGCGGGGCAGGAGTGGACAGAGAGGAGGTTTCCTCCCAGAAATGGGCTAGCCAGGCTCCTGGGGCTGTAGGAGCCGGAGCTGGGGCAACGCCTGGGGCCCCTGAGTGCAAATAGAAAGTTAATTTGGGCAGGACTGAGCTGCTCTTCCTCCTGTTGCCCTCCTGCCCGCTCTATTAATACAGATCCAGCTCTGCTGCCTGGCATCACCTATTTATAGCCCAGAGGCAGCAAGGCCACACCCCCTCTGTGGAGGAGGCTGGGGGCAGGGAACTCCCAGCCAGAGAAGCCAGGGCCAAGGGTCCCTGGGTGCCCACAGCCTCCTTGGGTGGGCCTGGCACGATGGGCTGGAATCCACTCAGATTCCCCACCTCTTGTCCCAGACCGGGTGGTGTGATCAGGCTCCGGTCCTCCCTCCACTCCACCCCACCCTACCCCCATCAATCTAGGATTGAGTGGGTCTGTCTAGACCCTGCGAACTCATCATTAATTAGCTTGTTAAAGGGCTGTAAGGAGGGGGAGGGGCCAGCAGGGCTCTTTCTGAAACAGCTGTGGTTGTAATTAGATGGAAGTGTGGTTGGCTATTACTCGGTTATGATTACTCTGGTATCAGCTCCTCTGATTGGCGGCTTGGCGGGGAAGGCTTCCCTTTCTCCTAACCACCCATCAGTCTTCAGAATTGTTGGTGCCCGCCTGCTTCGGAGGATCTCTGGGTGTGCCAGAGAAATGGGTAGCTTTGTCCACTATGGTTATTTGCTGTGGGCTTCTCAGCCCCCTGGTCCCTTCCCCACCTGCCACTGCAGTGTGTAAGCTCCCAGCAACAGGCTCCTGAGCTGCTCAGTGGGGGGCCCTCCCTCGGTGGTATCCACGTGGCCTGGATGCCCCTTGCCCTTGTGGCTTGCCTGGGCTGAACTGTCTCAGCGTCCAGGAATGTAGACTTCCCTGCCAGTCTTAGCTCAGACTGGTGTGGAGCTTGGGGATGCCAAGTGGCACCAGATTGGGTAGATAGGCTGGGGCAGGGGTGTGGACAAATTGGGAGGGTGGTTATAGAGAGCACCAGGGCTCTGGCTTCTCCCAACATAGCATCTTTTGCAGGATTCCCGTAGCGTGGCCAGGAGGAGGAGTGCTGCTAGCCAGGTGCAGGCGCCTGTGGGCACACCTGCAGCTGTGCAGACTCTTGGTGCCTCTGGCTATATTTCTGGCTCCCACATACTCTCCCCTCTGTGTAGTCACACTTACTGGGCAGGACTGGGCTTGTGTCTGCTGCCTGGGAATGTGCTTGGCTGAGGCTGGGCCCATTGGCCCTAGGCTTGGCTAGATTCCAGGGAAGACCAAGGAGCAAGATGTCAGACCAGAGGGTACGTTGTCAGAGAGAAAGAGGGTGGTGGTTCTCCCTAAGCCACGTGATGATAAGGAGTCGGAGCCAGGAAGCAAGTTCTGGTTCCTCCGGGGGCATCTAACGGATTAATGGCTTTCCCCTGTCCCCTTTCTCAAAGCTATTTTCATCCTGGAAATTGTTGCGTCTCAAACTGACTTTTCCACCCAAAGGGCAGATAGATGGATCACTGGTACAGGTTGGGAGGACATGGGTTCTTCTCTGAAGAAACTCTGTTCTCAGGACACCTTCACATACTTTATCTTATTAACTCTGTAAGATCTGTAATATCGTTCTCATTTTTCTACTGCAACAACTGGACTCAGAGGTCAAGTGACTTCACCTGAAGATCTCACCACTAGTAACAAGAGTTAGGACTAGGATTCAGATCTTGGGACTCAAAAACCTGTGCTCTTTCTACTCTGCCCTGTGCTTTGGAGCCCTGCTGGTGCCTGTCTCAAGCACAGGCGGGGTTAGGCATTGTCCATGTAGACACTGAGTGCAGGTGGGGAAGGCTTTTTGGAACTTGGAGTGAACCAGTTAATACTTTAGGGTGAGGGCTGCCTCAGCCCTATCGGCCCTTCTCAGCATTTGCTCTCTCTGTAGGCTGTATGGTGTGCCTGGGTCAGTCCACCTTCCTCCGTTTTAACCACCCAGCTGAAGCCAAGTGGATGAAGAGCATGATTCCAGCAGGGGGCCGGGCCCCAGGGCCCCCCTACAGTCCTGGCTCAGGTAGAGATGCCCAGTTGGGGCAGGGGATTGGGTTGGTGGTACTCCTGGACAGTCCTCCTCCTCACCCATTCCAGCCACGCTCATGGTGTCAGGGCAGGACAATGTCCATGATCTGGGCTTGCTGCCACCTGCCATGGGCCACTGGTGGAGAATGCCAGGCAGTCTGGCTACTGGGAGAGATCCAAGAAGTGCTGCTTGGCTGGAATAGGGGAATCATGTGCCCAAGGGACAGAGAGCTGTGCCAGCCCCACTGCCCTGGAAGATGCCACCTTGGTGTCTGGGACCCTAACCCTCTTGTGTCACCACCAGCAAACTTCACCCTTGACGGTGGCCTTAGGGGGCAGAAGGAAGCATTAGGTCTAACCCCTGCAAATGCTGATGGGTCCCACCTGCTGGTGATTGGGTCCTCAGGCCCTCCCCCTCCCCGAGACTATGCCAGCTGATTACTCAGTGGAGCAGCTGCAGTTTGTATGTGAATTATTGATCCCCAGAAGAGAGTTGGTGATTGTTCTAGGGAACCAGCACAGTCCCCCTCAACCCAGCTGCCTAGGGGGGGGGATAGGGTGTAGACCAGGAGGCTGCCAGTGAATCTCCCAGCTGAGACTCTGTATGGGCATTCAGATGGTTGTGCGATGACAGGTGTCTGTGTGGTACGGGGGCAGGTGGACGTGGATGTCAGGTGAGCCCCTCAGACGCCTGGGTTCCTGGTCTGCTTCCTGACTGACTTTACCCTGCTCTCACCCTCGCCTCGTCATGCCACTCCCTTAGCTGTTGGGGCAGTGGTTCCTGGGACTTCTGGTTGGTCAACAAGGCCTGGGGCAGGGCAAGGGCAGGCTCTTGCTGGCGTGGCCTAATGGGCTAATAATTGGAGGCACCGAGTGGCACCGCGTTGCTGGGCAGCCTGGCTTCCTGCAGCTACCCATCAGTGCCGGGTCCTCCCTGCCTCTCACTGCAGAGTGGCACAATACCTGCCTCTTGCCCATCCCTGGAGGTTACGTTTGTGTTTTCCTCTGGGTCTGCTCTGCTGTGCTGGGAGGCCCTAATGTCCTATTAGGACCCACCTCCTAGCCCCTGAACTTCTGGCCAGCTCCACAGCAGCATGCTCCGCTCTGGCTCCTTCACAGAATGCCCGCTTGCCCTTCCTAAAGGAGAGGTATAGGACATTGGGGAAACCAAGGTGGGAGGAACCTAATCTTGGGGTGAGCTCCCAGCCACTAGGCCTAGAAGTGCCTGGCATTGTTACCAACCCTGTCCTCAGTCAGAAAATGTTAGAGCCAGAAGAGCAGCACCCACCCCCTTCCACTACAGAAAGGACAACCGAGGACAAGTGATTTAAGGTTGCCTGGCAGGCCGGTGGCAAAGCCAGCACTGGAACCCAGATCTCCCAGCCTCTGCTCAGAGAAGGCCAGAGAGCACTTTCACTCTCGTGCACACACAGCTCCCCAAGTCGAAGACCAGGGCCTGAGGCATCTTTGTGTTTCCCACCAGCAGAATCAGAAAGCCTGGTGAACGGGAACCACACCCCACAGCCTGCCACCCGGGGACCCTCCGCCTGTGCCAGCCACAGCTCCCTGGTGAGCTCTATTGAGAAGGACCTGCAGGAAATCATGGACTCACTGGTGCTAGAGGAGCCTGGGGCGGCAGGCAAGAAGCCTGCTGCGACTTCCCCACTGTCGCCGATGGCTAACGGTGGGCGCTACTTGCTGTCCCCGCCGACCAGCCCTGGTGCCATGTCCGTGGGCTCCAGCTATGAGAACACCTCTCCAGCCTTCTCTCCACTCTCCTCACCAGCCAGCAGTGGAAGCTGTGCCAGCCACTCACCCAGCGGGCAGGAGCCAGCACCTTCCATGCCCCCGCTGGTCCCTGCCCGTTCCTCCAGCTACCATCTGGCTCTGCAGCCCCCACAGCCCCGACCGAGTGGTGCCCGCCCCTCTGAGAGCCCCCGGTTGGGCAGGAAAGGGGGTCACGAGAGGCCTCCCAGTCCTGGCCTCCGAGGTCTGCTGACAGACAGCCCTGCAGCGACGGTCTTGGCTGAGGCCCGCAGAGCCACTGAGAGCCCCCGGCTGGGTGGACAGCTGCCCGTGGTGGCCATCAGCCTGAGTGAGTACCCGGCTTCCGGTGCCCGAAGCCAACCCACCAGCATTCCTGGCAGCCCCAAGTTCCAGCCTCCAGTCCCCGCTCCCCGAAACAAGATCGGCACCCTCCAGGACCGTCCTCCCAGCCCTTTCCGTGAGCTGCCCAGCACCGAGCGGGTGCTGACAACCAGCCCCTCACGCCAGCTGGTGGGCCGGACATTTTCAGATGGGTCAGTTGCCCGCACTCTGCAGCCCCCCGAGAGCCCCCGCCTGGGCCGGCGGGGCCTGGACAGTATGCGGGAATTGCCCCCATTGAGCCCGTCACTGTCCCGACGGGCGCTGTCCCCGATGCCCACCAGGACTACTCCAGATCCCAAGCTAACCAGAGAAGTGGCTGAGAGTCCCCGGCCCCGGCGCTGGGCAGCCCACGGGGCATCACCAGAGGACTTCTCACTGACCCTGGGGGCACGGGGCCGTAGGACTCGGAGTCCCTCACCCACACTTGGGGAGTCCCTGGCGCCCCGCAAGGGCAGCTTCAGTGGCAGGCTGAGCCCGGCCTACAGTCTGGGCTCTCTGACAGGGGCTTCGCCCCGTCAGAGCCCCCGCGCCCAGAGGAAGCTGTCCAGTGGGGACCTGCGGGTACCTGTCACTCGGGAGCGGAAAAATAGCATTACGGAGATCAGCGACAATGAGGACGACCTCCTGGAGTACCACCGGCGGCAGCGCCAAGAACGGCTCTGGGAGCAGGAGATGGAGAGGCTGGTGAGCGGATGCCAGGGAGGCTGCCACCATCCCCAGCGGGGTCCCTGCCAGGGCGTGGGCAGGCCAGCTGGCAGAGTGACAGGGGCCCTTGGAAGGCTGGGCTTCTCAAGCTTGTCTGCTTCCAGGATGCACCTTAGCCACCTGTATCTCAGTGGTCTGGTGCCCTGAGGAACTTTGAAGTCTCCAAGGCTTTATTTTAAATGCATATTAATTTTGCTTTCATTCTATAGCACGGCATTTGCTTTAACGTAAAAGTTAAATTTCGCATTATTTACCCAAATATAGCAAAGCTATGGGAAGTCGCACCAAGTTTCTGGTGAGGCCTTGTGCCTCTCGGTTTGAGAAGCATGTCCTAATGATGAGAGGGCTGAGGGCCCAGAGAGGAGATTGGGCGTGTCCAAGGTCACACAGCAAGTTCTGGCAGAGCTGGAATGGGAATCCAAGTCTGTCTTTCCAAACCTTGTTTTTTAGGAAAGGTCTTTCTTTCTTGCTTTCTTTTTGGGTCCTCAGGCCCTCCGCCTCCCCCTTTTGGTCTTTTCCATATGGGTGGGAGCTGCTCACCCTGACCCAGGTGGGATCATCTGGGAAGGTGGGTGGCAGGGAAGAGAAAGAGAACAAGATGGGCAGCCCTTGGCCTGACCCCGGGCTGGACCATGTGATTATGTGCATCGGCGTGCATGCATGTGGCTGCATTCGGGGGGCCTGGGTGTGGCTCTGGGCAGCTGTCCTGGAGACGGCATCTGAGCTGGGTGGGGGCCAGGATTCCCCGGATAGCGCAGGGAGCTCACAGGGCTCCGGCTGGTGAGCAGACACTCTGAGCACACATACAGGAGGATGGCTTGTGAGCTGAACAGGGTTGCTGGGGGCCCAGGGACCCTGGGATTGGTTTGAGGAGAGCCAGAAATGAGGTTTGTCTGGAGAGCTTTTCAGAAGAGGTTGGGATGGACAGCTTTGGGTGAGGTGAGGGTACAGGCCAGTGTATTCTTGTGGGTCGGGGAGAGCTGAGGCAGGATGCCTGGTGTTTCCTGTTGCTACATTTTCTCTTCCCTGTTGTTACCTTGGCTAGAGGAGTGAGCTTGGACCACCCTGGGGTCTCATCCTGGAGAGGGAGCAGTGAGTCTGGCAGAGGCAGCGTGATGGGCCCAGCCTCCCTCAACTCCTTTCAGCCTCCGCACCCCCAGGCGTAGGCACACTCACGCCAGCCCTGACCTGCCCCACCTGCCACTTTAAATCTTGAAGGCTGCTTGCCCTGCCCCTCCCACCTTCAGCAGGCTGCTTATCTGGGTCCTGGGGCAGGGGCGGGGGCACTGGCCCAGCCTCCTGAGTGCTGAGACTCTGTTCATGGTTTTTTTTTTTTTTTTTTTTTTTGGACATGGAACTGAGCAAGCAGCAGGAGGGAAGCTGGGTATGTGTCCCCGGGTGATGGCCAAACTGTGCAGTGAGAGACACCTGAGGTTAATGGTACCCTGCAGAGCCATGGATGGTAGCCTGGGGAGGGGGGCTTCAAGGCTAGAGGGCTATGAATAAGAGAGGGGGACTCATCCCAGATGGAGAGCATGATCGTCTTATCCGTCCTCACCTCATGGGCCCCTGAGAGATTTCTGGCTGGAGCTGTTTGTGGGGAGGAAGGTGGATGAAGTGGCTGTCCCTTAGAGTACTCTAAGGGCCTGGACACTCCAGGGCGGGCAGCAGCTCACCTGGCTGGAAAGGTGTGGAGGGCTGCCCGAGAGTGACTTTAGAGCCAGGGTGGGCATGAGGAGGACCGTGTCCCAGCTCTGGCTGGCCTGGTGTAGACATGCTGAGCGTAACTTTGCGTGAGCCTGAGATCCCCCTCTGCCTGCGGGTCTGTTGGCAGGCCCTGTCTGTGTCTGGGCCCACCTGTCTGTATGCTAGACTGTGTTTATGCTGAGTGTGTGCCAGTGTGCATCCGTGCATGCCAGGGCTGGTGTCTGTGTGTGTACCTGTCTGTTAGCGCAAACGCAGAGCACTTGTGTCGTTGTGTGTGAGGACCGGTGTGTGTGTGTGCACACACGCGCGTGCGTGTGCGTGTGTGCAGGGGGTTGGTGTACCCTTGGTTCTGTAGATCTCTCTGGATCCGCGTCAGCATGAGCATCTGAGAGTTTACCTGTGTCTTGTGGTCTTTACCTGGATCACCAGTTTGGGTGCCTGTGTGTTCACAAGGAAGGCCCTTCTGGGGCAAAGGGAAAGGAAGCAGGAAGATGGGAGGGGCTCGCCATGTGGGCAGGTGGCACAGTGGCCTGGTTCCTCCTCCCGACTTCTGGGACACCTTCCTTCCCTCTCCCTCCTCAGGCCTCGGGGTTGGGCTCTCCTGACTTCCTTCTGAGCCCCAGTTACCCCAGTGCCCTAGTTCTTTCTTCTGGTCCCCCGGGCCTGGTTCTAACTCCACCAGGACCCGACCTCTCGCCCCCCTCATGCCCTGCCCTGCCTTCCTCCCCAGGAGCGCCAGCGCCTGGAGACCATACTGAACCTGTGTGCCGAGTACAGCCGTGCTGATGGGGGCCTCGAGGCGGGGGAGCTGCCTAGCATCGGGGAGGCCGCCGCGGCATTGGCGCTGGCGGGCCGCAGGCCCTCACGAGGCCTTTCTGGGGCCCCCGGAGCCTCGGGGCGGAGCACTGAAGAGCCTGGGGGTGCCACCCCGCGCCTGTGGGAGTGTGTGGAGCGCTCAGATGAGGAGAACCTGAAGGAGGAGTGCAGCAGCACGGAGAGCACCCAGCAGGAGGTGGGCTGGAGGGGCACCTGGTGAGAGGGCCTGGGTCTCCCCTGTCTTACCTGCTGGGGGGGGTGGAGGCAGAGGAGGCCAGTGTGGTGGAGGCTAGGACCCAATGAGGGGGAGGTAACCAACTGAAGGGGCAGGCGAGGGAAGAGATTGGGGATAAGAGGTGTAGAAGTGAGAGGAGGAGGTGTGGATGTGTTTCCTGGGCTATAGATACGCTTTCGGACCTGTCTTTCTTTGTGGATTCCTCCAGACCTGGCGCTCAGTGGTGAACCTCCAGGCCCTTTCGCTGAGCTGGTGTTGCTTCCCTTGCAGGGAGGGAATTTGCCTCCTCCCTCAGTCTAGCCACCAAGTGCCCCGAGGAGTGGGGATGCATTCACTGAGTCTGATCAGGGGAGGCCCCAGGCTTCCCCAGCTGATGGCTGCTCTCCCCCGCAGCACGAAGATGCCCCTAGCACCAAGCTTCAGGGAGAGGTGCTGGCTCTGGAAGAGGAGCGGGCTCAGGTGCTGGGGCGTGTGGAGCAGCTCAAAGTCCGCGTGAAGGAGCTGGAGCAGCAGCTGCAGGAGTCAGCCCGAGAGGTGAGCCGAGGGCCCTGGCTTCACTCTTCCCCAGGCAGAGCGCAAGCCTCCCGAGGAGCCTCAGTCCGTCCACTGTGACTGGCCTTGACGTGGACCTCGGTGTCTCCCCCAGGCTGAGATGGAACGGGCGTTGCTGCAGGGGGAGAGGGAGGCAGAGCGGGCACTGCTGCAGAAGGAGCAGAAGGCGGTGGACCAGCTGCAGGAGAAGTTAGTGACCTTGGAGACTGGCATCCAGAAGGAGAGGGACAAGGTAACCCACAGCTGGCCTGCCGGCGCTGGCTGCCTGTGGCCTGTGAGAGGAGAGATCCCTCCTCTAGGCCTCTTACCCCTTAGCTCGCTAGCCATCCTGCAGACCTGGTGGTTTCTGTGTCCCCCAGGGGCAGGGGGCTCTGTCCTCTGTGTTGGGTACCAGCTTGAAGGGCACTGTCAGGGGCGGGCCTGGAGTCTGGGATGTCCTCTGTCTGGGTCTCTGTGCTATCTCTGGGTGCCTGCCATTCCCCATCCTTCATGGCCCTTCTAGGAAGTGCCAGAACCTCTCCTTGGGCATCGAGCACAGCCTGAGTGACTGGTGTTGGGAAGTGATTCGGGTTTGGGTCCCTCCATCTAGAGAACGTTGCCCTCCAGCATGCCTCGTGTGCTCAGGATGTGATCTTGGGGAGATGGCCCTCAGGTCTCTGCTTCCCCTGAGCCTTCAGGATCTGCAGCCTCCCATCCCAGGTGGTCCCAGCTCCTGCCCCCACCCCTTTCAGATTTCGTGCCAGCCTGCAGGGGTCGCTCCATCCACAGGGGCCGTGCCAGCCAGGTCCAGATGCCCAACAGCGTGCCAAAAGCTCTGAAGTGTGGAGCGGGGCCATCTCTTTCTGGACTTGACAGTATTTTTCCAAGAATTAATTTTCCTTCTGAATTTGTTGAGAGTGTCTTCCTCCTGTCCCAGTTTTGAAACTCTTAAAATTCTTTGACACCCCCCACCCTTTTTTTTTTGGAGCTTTGGCTCTGGCCCCCAAAACCACACTCCCGAATTCTGTGCCAAATTAACTCCACGCTTCCCAACCAGGCCTGCACTAACGCCCCCTCTAATCACTGTCCTGGGCTCTCCGCATGCCCCTAACTGCCAGTGCCACCCAGGCAGGGCTGAGCCACGCCTGCTTTTGCACTAACTCAGGGGGTGCTCCACCCCTCTAATTCTGCCTCCTTCCTTTCTTGGCGTGGGGCTCCAGGGTTTTGATCAGAAAGGAATGGGCAGGGGGCACAGATCAACTTTACTCAATGGTGCCGTTGGCAGGAAGGGTAAAGGTTGGGGGAAATGCTTTGCTGAGGAGCTTCTCGGCCTGAAGAGCATCCCCTATTTGGAAAAGCCTGGGGCGCTGCCTCCATAGACTGTTGGTCATTTCCTGCACAGCAGGGAGAGGCAGCAAGGCATCCGCTGGCCTTCTCTCTCCCTTCTGGAGCGGAGAGGTCAGGAGGTGCAGCTGTGGAGGCATGGCTCGTGGAGGGCTTGGACAGGTTCTCTCTGCCACACGGTGGCTGCCCTCTTTGCTTCCCCCCTGGGGCTCCCCAAATTCAGATACCCCAGCCAGAGGATGGGAATGAGCAGGCCTGTCCTCTTCTCCCACTCCTGAGCCATCGAGAACCTAGGGTGTTGTAAAGGCTGAGTCCAAGGAGGGGGATGTTCCTGGACCACGGGAACTGGCCTGGTTGGGTCCTTCTCTTTTGGGATGGGAGGCGAGGGGGTCAGGGAGGCAGGGTAGGATTTGGCATAGGGACTTCTTCAAGTAGGCTCAGCATTTCAGAAGGAAGCTGCCTAACCTCACTGCCTGGCATCACCTAGAGGCCAGGACTTGGCCTTCTCTTTGGGCTCAGTTATTTGAGGTGCTGGTGGGGTGGGGGAGGGAGGTGGTGGCCGTGGGGAAGATTCACTCAGCTTTCCTCTGCAGCCCATGGCCCCACTCTGATTTTGGAATCAGTAATCATAGTTTCTCCTCTGCCTGTCCTTCGGAGGGGTGACTCACCAGCTCCTCCCCTCATCCCCCTTCCCGCCCTCAGAGGTGTCATCTCGCCCCAGACAGAGCTATCCACCTCCTCTCTGTACCCACTCCTGGGGCTCCTATTGCCATGGTAACGGCCGAACTAATTGCAACCCTCATCCTGCTGAAGTTCAGCCTACAGCGCCAGCACCCCACCTCCACCCTGGGCAGGAGGGAGGGAGGCCCAGGGAGTTGGGCTGGGGTCCCCTCCACTGCCCTGCCCTGCCGTAGCTGTAACATCTCCAGCTTTGAGTCATGCGCAGCCCCTGGACTTGACCTTCACCAGCTCTTCTTCCCTTTGCCCCAGGGTTAAATTTTGGTCTCTAGGCAGCAGAAGAGGTGGGGAGTAACGGGAGCCTCTGCTCTGCGTTTGCAATGGGGAACCAGCTTTGGCCTTGACTGCTTTGCGGGAGAAAACAGAGGGCTTTTCTTAGGACCTCCCCGAACGTTTCTAGTCCAGGGGACTCCAGAGAGACCAAAATTTCTGCCCCGAGAGCCACACCTCTGCCCGCCTCACACCGCCCCCTGCACCTGCGAGTGTCGAGCTGTCCTGTCTGCGCCGCAGCTCCTCACCTCTTCCCGTGATCTCCCCCTCTCTCCTCTCTCGCTTAGCCTCCTCTGTGACTCCTCAGCTTTGGCTTCTCCGCCCACCCCCGTGCTCCCCAGCTCTCTCTCTCCCGCCCTGGCCGCCTCACCCCGCCCCCCCACGGCCTCCGCAGTGCCCCGGGCCGGAGTTGAGGAGTGTGTGTTCTGTTTCTCCCCTGTGCCCGCCCTCCCCCCCCCTCCCGCCGACCAGGAGAGGGCGGAGCTGGCCGCGGGACGGAGGCACCTGGAGGCCCGCCAGGCGCTCTACGCCGAGCTCCAGACGCAGCTCGATAACTGCCCCGAGTCAGTGCGGGAACAGTTACAGGAGCAGCTGAGAAGGGTCAGTTTCACCAGCCCCCCTTCCCTGGCCCCCGAGGGCCACCCACCCAGAAGAGAGGAGAGCAGTGGGACGGGACCACCCCGGGCCCTGCAGTACCTGCCGGACCCGGACACCAGGGTCGGTGCTGTGGCTTGGAGGGGACAGGGAAGGATGGTGGGGGGAGTGATTTTCTCCTTTCTGCTACTCCAGGCCGTGATGCCCGTGCAAGGGGCAAAGCCAAGCAGAGGCAAGGGGGTTGGGTGGGGCAGGTCCCTTCCCCAATTTCCCTGGGGCCGGCCCTCGGAACTCCTGCCTCTGTGGCCTGGCCTTTCAGGCCCAGAGGGGCACCCCGAGCACCACCCGACCCCCTTTGTCGCTGTCGTTCAAGGAGGCCGAGGCCCTGGAGACGGAGACAAAGCTGTTTGAGGACTTGGAGTTCCAGCAGCTGGAGCGGGAGAGCCGCGTGGAGGAGGAGCGGGAGCTGGCAGGCCAGGGGCTGCTCCGGAGCCAGGCCGAGCTGCTCCGCAGCATCACCAAGAGGAAGGTGTGTCTCACTCTGGCGTCCCCTGTGCCGGGTTCCGGGGTGAGGGGTTCCTCAGGGCCAGGGGGTGGTTGGAGGCTAATGAATTGCATCCCATCTGGGTTTGGCTCCCAGCTGATGACCCCATAAAAGCTAACTTTACCTTTCTGAGCCTCAGTTTCCTTATCTGCAAAACAAGAACATGTCGAGAGAATGAAGCAAGACGGTACATGTGAGGACAGCATGGGCTCTGATTGTAGGGAGCGCTGGGCAGAAAGGAGCTGTTAGCACGGGCTCCAGTGGAGCGTGGACTGGGCTCACATTTGGAGCTGGCCCTGGCTGGGCAGAGAAATGGAAGGTGGAGATGGGGGAGGAGGAAGCTGGGGGAGAGGCCTGCTGCTGCCCTTGTAGAGCTCTTTGGCTGGTGGACGTGCTGGGAAACACGTAAGGTCCTGAGATCTGGATATTTGAGCCAACCAGGGGTCCTGGAAAGGGCATCCCCTGGGTTCCAGGGGTAGCTCAGCCCTACCTCCTGAGCCATGAAACAAGGTGTATTGATCATATCCTCACCAGTCCTGGAGCTCAGATGCTGTGATTCTCTGCTCCTGATCTCAGCCCTGCTCCTGATCTCAGCCCCACCAGGACAGGGTGTTGGGGCAGGGGTATGTGTGTGTATGTGTGTGTGTGTGTGTGGATGGGGAGTAAATCTGGGGAGGAGGGGGAGAATGAGGAGGATGGTCCAGGCAGCTCACATGCTGGTGGCTGAGACTGGCATGTCCGTTCACACACACATGGGTACATGCGCAGTTTGCCTGGTAGAGTGACTGGGTGGGAGGTGAGGGCAGTGAGATCAGCAGAGGGGCATCAAATAGGGGTGACTGGGGTCTCGAGGGCTAGGCTGAGGCTGGTGGTATGTGGGGAGCTCCTCGACCTCCTCCTGTGTCTGGATCCCTTGCTTTTGCCTTGCAAATGCATCCGCTTACCTTTGCTTTGCAAATGCATCCACTTCGAGGAGGATGGGAGACAGACAGAAGGAAGGAGCAAGCTGGTATTTCCTTGGCACGTGTGTGCGTGTGTGCCAGGAGGCTTTCTTGGGTTGTCTTTTGCCAACCTTACGAGGGTCTCACAGGCCAGTTCTCTTATCCTCACTTTATATAGACAGGAAAATGAGGTCTCAGAGAAGCCGCACATCTGCCCCAAACCTCTTAGCTTACAAGCTTCAGAGTCAGAATTGGACCCCAGGCCTGCCTGGCCCCAAAGTATCTGTTCCTTACACTGCACTTCATGGGGCACTGGCACTCCTGCAGCTTCTTCCTCTTCCCTTTGGAGAGAATGCATCAGGGAGCCCTTGATCAGCTAATTCCATCCCTTTGAGGTCCTGGTGGGTGTAAGCTCCAGGGAGTTTGGGAGGGGTCAGTGGTATTGCACTCCTGTTCTCTCCTCCCAACGCTCACCTGGCTTCTAGGAACCCAGCTCAGCCCCCAGGACCCCGGAAAGTCACATTCTTCCCCTTCTCATGAGCCTTGCTCAACCTCCCTTCCATCGGCTCCCAGTATCCCACCTATCACAGGCTCTATCTGCCCTGGTGCCCGGTGCTCCCCTGTTGCCTCCACTGTGATTCAGAGTGCTTCAGAGTACTGCCTTTGGAGTCCCAGCAGATTGGGTTCTTTTTTTTTTTTAATTTTTAATTAATTTATTTATTAATTAATTTATTTTTTATGATAGTCACACAGAGAGAGAGAGAGGCAGAGACATAGGCAGAGGGAGAAGCAGGCTCCATGCACCCGGAGCCCGATGTGGGACTCGATCCCGGGTCTCCAGGATCGCGCCCTGGGCCAAAGGCAGGCGCTAAACCACTGCGCCACCCAGGGATCCCCAGATTGGGTTCTTTTTTTTTTTTTTTTTTTTTTATTTATGATAGTCACAGAGAGAGAGAGAGAGAGAGGCAGAGACACAGGCAGAGGGAGAAGCAGGCTCCATGCACTGGGAGCCTGATGTGGGATTCGATCCCGGGTCTCCAGGATCGCGCCCTGGGCCAAAGGCAGGCGCCAAACCGCTGCGCCACCCAGGGATCCCTCCAGATTGGGTTCTAATCCCAACTCTAGCACTTACTAGCTTCTAAGTGTCAGTGTTTTTGTTTTTTTTTTTTTTTTAAGATTTTGTTTATTTATTTGAGAGAGAGTGTGTGTGCAAGTGCCTTCAAGTGGGGGGAGGGGCAAAGAGACAGGGAGAAGCAGACTACCAGCTGAGCAGGGAGCCCCACAGGGTGGGCAGAGGGGGACTTGATTACAGGCAGGACCCAGAGATCACGACCTGAACCGAAGTCAGATGCTTAACCAACTGAGCCACCCAGCTTGCCCCTTTGTCAGTGTTCTTACTTGTAAAATGGGCATAAAGGCACCTACCTCAAAAGAGGATTAAATGAGATAACATGCAAAGCATTTAATGGAGTTTCTGGGACAGTTTCTTAATAAATAGCAGATCTTGCTATTTATTTAGCAGAGTTTACCCCTTGGGCTGACCCCACATTCTGGACAGCTCCCTTCTTTCCTCCCTCCTCACTCACGTATTTCTCTTAAAGGTGGTGGTGTAAGGCCACTTCTTTCAGGAAGCCCTCCTGGGATTAACCCAGCCCATTTTCCCCAACCCCCATCCTTCTTTCTCACGTTATCTTTTCATTTCCTCTTAGCACATGGTTGTTGAGCCAGGCACGGTGCTAAGACCTACTGGGGTTATGGAGATAGAAAAGACACTGACCCTGATCTTGGATCTGACAGCCTGGGTGGGGTGATGATGGAGATTCATGGTTAGAAGTACCAGTAATATGAGGCAGATGTGCTACAGAATAATTGAGCACAGAGGAAGGAGCAGAGAAATTGGTGATTGAGGAAGATGTTGGAGAAAAGGTAGTGCTCCATCTGATCTTGGAGGATAAGGAGCTCCTTTCCGGGTAGTGGAAAGACAGGGCCAGCTCTCCTCTGGACTAAGGGGGCAGTGTTAGAGAGGCCTGAGAGCATGCAGGTTGCAGCTTAGTGTACCCCAAGGCCAGGCTGGGGGCACCTGGGGGACTTGGGAGGTGGAAGAGTGTAGGCCCAGTTCCAGGAGCCCTCAAATGCCGGCTTAGGAGTCTGTGCTCTGGCCTATGAGTAATGAGTCACTCAAAGGGTTTGAGAAGAGGAGTGATTTAACCTTACTGTGGATTTTTTAAAAATTATTCAAATTATATATGTGTGTGTGTGTGTATTTTTTCAAATCCATATATGTATATGGGTTAGAAAATTCAGGTAAGCAAACAAAAACAAACCTCCAAGGCCATTTTAAGAAGGTGTTTGTTGCGGTGCATCAGAAAGTCAAGAGTTGGCAGCAGGAGGCTGATGAAAGGTACAGGCTAGAAGGCAGGGGGAAGGCACCCCCTGGACTTGGGGGTGGCAGTGGGGGTGGGGCGGGCGGAGAACTCATCAGTGTGTCCCAGGTTCTAGACTTGTTGACAGTGGGGAGGGGACATCTGGGGCCTTGGGTTCTGGCTGGTGTGCCTGTTGGCTTCGGAGTCACTGGTATAGGGAGGGCCAAGGGCAGGAGCTGACCATAGTTGCCTGTTTTCCTGGAGTGAGTTGAAGCCAAGCAGAAGAGCTGGTTGATTCCCTTCACCCAAGCTAAGGGTCTCACTGCGGGCTCAGCCCTGTGGTCTCCCAGGCCTGACGGGCCATCCCCCTCCCCTCCAGGAGCGCCTGGCAGTCCTGGACAGTCAGGCGGGGCAGATCCGGGCCCAGGCCGTGCAGGAGTCCGAGCGCCTGGCGAGGGACAAGAACGCTTCCCTGCAGCTGCTGCAGAAGGTAGGCCCCAGTCCCAGTGGGCTGGGGGGGTCAGGGTTGGGGCAGGATGGGGAAGCGGGAGACAGTGCAGAGAGGCTGGGATGGGGTGGGGGTGCACTTTCCCAGCCACGCAGGACCCCCTTCACTTGGTCATCTCCTATGCCGTTGCCCCCACTCTGTTCTGACCCGGCCACTTGTGGCTCGCAGGAGAAGGAGAGACTGACTATGTTGGAGGGAAGATACCACTCACTCACAGGAGGCAGGCCCTTCCCGAAGACCACGTCCACCCTCAAAGAGGTAATGTGTGGGGCTCAGCCCTACTTTAACCCAGTGGGTCTCTCGGGAGGCTCTGGAGCAGCATGGGGCACCTGCAGCGCAGTAGCTGAGGTGGAGGATGGGGACGTTTTCCTGAGCTGGAGTGGCTCTGACTTCTGGGATTTGACCTTCTGTGGCTACTAGCTGCTGCTTTTCATTTGCCTTTCTGGCTCCTAGGAGCTTACAGATCTTGCCATTTTGAGTGATTAAATCCACCTGGGGGATTCAAGCGGCATGAGTGGGGAGGATGGGCAGTTCGGAGGTTTGGAGAGGGCCAGGGCTGGGCAGACTCCCCTCGAGGGGGAGCACAGGAAACTCAGGGTCCTGAGCTCGGAGCTCCTTAGGCTTCAGCCTGGAGCTAGGCTCTTGGCTAAGAGGTGGGCGCTGACATCCCTTAAGCGTCTTTCTGGAGTCTTTGCATGCGTGGGGCATAAGGTCCAACCAGGACGTGTCCTGCTTCCCGAGCTCTTTCCCTTCCTCCCTGCCTCACTGCACGAGCAACTGAGGCCTGGGGTGGGGTGGTTGGGCTGCGAGAGGGGTGAGGCCCTTCACCCTGTACCCTCTCTGTAGGCTGAACTGCTCATCTCCGAGTCCTCAGAGATGGGGCTGGGGTCGGCGACTCTGGTCCCTTTCCCAGGGTCTTCTCAGCCCGGGGCCTTCTCTGTCCCCCTAACCCAACCTGCTTCCACTCAGCTCTGCCCCAAAGCACAAGAGGTAATCCCAGCCGACTGCCCGCCCTGCTGTGCCCACTGCCTGTCTGCTTGCTTGCTGAGCCTCTGCCTACGGCTTCTCCCATGGGCCCAGCTGCAGGGTGTGTGGGCCATAACCCCTTGGCCAGAGTCTGTGAGAGTCTGAGTGAGTGTGCCATCCTGCTATTCCAGAGAGGGCCTGAGCAGCCTGTGCAAAATCAGCACCAATCTGCATATTAACGTGCATGTATTCTGCATGCCGTTCATCAGTTCTCACAACCCACTTGATCCTCCAGCTTGTTTTCCTTTTCCCTAACCCCTGGAGGACAGTCGCTCTCTGCAGCTAGGCCAGGCTGGGGCTCCCCCTGGATGGGGCAGGCTTAGGGTCCTGTGCACCCAGTGTGCATGTTGGATGCCTGCCTTGCCCCCAGCACCTCCGTAAGCTCAGGGAATGTGACAGGCCCTGCCCTCCCGCCCCACAGTCTAATGTGCTAATGTCTCTCCACGTACTAACCCTTGGGCAGCAGGCCCATTTTTCCATTTGGGCTTTGAGCCGTTCCCTGCTAGGGTCTCTCTCGTGGAGCCCGTCTAGCTCACCCCCTAGTGGTGTCTCTACTCCCAACCCTTCCAGCTCCTGCCCCAGCAGATGGGGTGTGAGGAGACACTCTGGGAACATTAGCTGGTGTTCTGTGCTGTGTGTGCATGCCCCATTGCGGATGCCTGATGTGTTGGAGACAGAAGGTTCTCTGGGAGCTGGGTCTTGATCTTCTGTGGGCCCTTGGAAGGCCTTACCTAGGCTTCTCCTGTCCCTAGCCCAGAGCAAACCCAGGGGTAGGCCTTCAGAGTCTGCCTGGGGCAGGGCCTTGATACCCAGGCAGCCTCAGAAGTAGAGGTCACGAAGAGCCTTTGGACAGTTCTGGCTGCATTTTTCTCCCCCCACCGCCTGCTTGTCACAGGAGGCAGCTGGGCTCCCCACCCCTGCTTTGGATCTTGATTGAATGGAGTGATGGCCCCGAGGCATGGAGTTTGGGTGTTGGGTACCCGGCTGTACCCTGTTAACCTCTTCTCTGCCCGTCCCTGCCCCTCCCACCGGGCACCCTAGGAGTATGTGAGCCTGGCAGAGGTTCTCCAGCTGTGCTTCCGCTTGGACCCCCATGCTTCCGCCACCTCCCCCAGCGTGTTCGCCCAGCCCCTGCCCGACAGTGAGGTACCAGCCACTGAGTGAGCCCACCTGTGCCTCATGGATGCCCATCTCGTCCCTCAGGCTGGGGTGGGACTTGGGGGACGACAGGGTGTGTCTTCAGCGGTGAGGGGGAAGTGCAGCTAGCATAAGGGGGGTTGGGAGTGCTTCCCTCTCTTCTCTGGGGCCTTGGGAGCTTCAGCTCCTGATGGTCTCAGGGTGGGGCAGGCCTTCTGCTCTGGCTTGAGGGCGTCATCCTGAGAGGACTCGCCTTCCCGGGCTCTGCAAGCCTCTGCTGCTGTGTGCTTCCTGTGATGGTTACCCTTCCCTTGTCCATGGGCAGGGCCATCTCCTGGTTTGCAGTTCCATTAACCTCTTGTATTCCCTCCTGCATCCTGGCCTTCCCCCAAGTACGTGACGCTTGAGCAGCTAAAGGTGATGTGGGGCACCTCACCCGTGCCCACAGCCCCCGCGCCGGGCCTGCCTTTCTGGGCCTCTGCCTCCCGGGACCTGGTTCCCACCACCTGCCTTCCTCCCGTGCTGCCCTCTTCCTCCTCCTCCGCTTCTCTCACGCCTTCACCCAAGGTTGGTGGTCTCTGTGTTGTGCCACCCTCAGCCCGCTGCTGGCGTGGCTCTGTGTGTGTGCGTGTGCGTGCGTGTGCCACCCCTGCTTCCCAGCGTCTGAGCTCCAGGCCAGCCCCGGGGAGTGCTCAGTGCCTGTGAGTGCTGGCCGGCTGGCGTCGTGGTTGGCACAGCACGAGTCTCTGGTCTGGGAGTGGTGTCCTGACTGTTCCTCTTTGCCCTTGGTGTGTTCACGGCAACTGTTCTCTCACTGTTTTTCTCCTCCTTCTCTTTATGCTGTCCTTCTTCCCTTCCTCCCTTACCTTCCTGGTACCAATCGTGGCCTTCCTTTACTCATCCTCCACCCTTCCCCTCCCTTCCCCTCCTCACCTGTTCCCCACGCCCCCTCCCCACGCCTCACTCCAGATGGAGGAGCTGCTACTCCCTGCTGTAGACTTAGAGCAGTGGTACCAGGAGCTGATGGCCGGGCTGGGGACCGGCCCCGCTGCAGCCTCCCCGCGCTCCTCCCCCCCGCCTCTGCCCGCCAAAGCTTCCCGGCAGCTGCAGGTAACCCCCTATCTCACTGCCCATCCCTCCCCGAGCCCTGCTCCTCTTTGCCCTGGGCACCTCCTGTCCGTCCAGCAGCCTCACAGCACCACCGGAGATGGTGGGAGTCAGTTGAGTCAGGGCAGCAGGAGATGGTGGGAGTCAGTTGAGTCAGGGCAGTCAGGGCAGATGGCCTACGAGATTCCCTCATGGGCAGCCATCCTAGCACATTGAGCAGCTAGGGTCCCCCCCCCCCCCGAGTCTAAGGGTGACAGCCAGGCTTGCCTGTCTGGTGGAAGGGGGTTCAGGAACAGCAGTCAGGTTGGGATGGGTTTGGTGCCTCGTGCTCCAGCGGACTGTAGCTCTGCTCTGTCCCTGGCAGCCCTCAACCTCAGAGTTTCTTACTCAGTTTGGGGGGCCTGACACATTTTTGGGCCTGTTAACAACCAGAACTAGTGTGTCCGAGGAGAACTGCCAGCATTTTGTTCTCCAGGTCTACCCAGGGGTGAAGTAACAGCCCTGAGGACACATCCAGGCCTCCCTGGTGTTTCTGTGGAGGGTACAGGCCTACATGACCCTGTACCAAGCTGCAGACATGATGTGGGGACAGTTGTCAGGGCACATTCCACTGGCCTGTGGGTGTGCCCAGAACCCCAGTGTTCAAGATTCCCTCCTGGTGTGCAGGCACTGCACCTCTAAGTTTGTCATCTCAGCTCAAATTCCCTGCTGCCTTTGGGAGGAGTTTGATTCCTCCGGCACATGAGGCACCTTTACTTTGGGTCCAACTGGTTAGAAATTTTTACATACCTTGATTCACGTCATCATCAGCACAGTTAACTCTGATTTTACAGAGTAAACACTGGGGCCCCGAGAAGATAAGTCATGTCCCCAAGGCCACATGACTAGGAAGTACCAGAGCCTGTGCCAAGAGCCGGGGTTCTTGACTCCAGACCCCATATTCAGCAAACAGAAGAGCTGTGAGGGAGCTTGACAGTTACTTTGTCTAGCCCTGCTCCGTCCTTTTGCAGATAAGGAAGCCAGGGGCTCAGAGCTGGGAGGTACACAGCCCAGGGTCCCACAGCCTGGTAGTGGCCGAGGTGGGACCAGAAGGAACCCTTCAGTTGGCCTTCAGTTGGTCTCCCGCATGACTCTGCCCGACTGATGTGAATGTCGATTTGCATGACCTTTTCTGAGACCTTGGGTGGGACCCGGAGAAGAATTGCCTGGGAAAGAGGCTTGGCAGCTGCCAATAACACCCATCTGTTGGGCTGGCCTGAGAAGCTGAATGCTGTTGTCTGCTAGAAATGGCCCTGGAGGTCCTGGTGCCTGGGCAGTACCTGGATCACAGCCAGCCTAGGTGACATGGGGGTGGCGGCTAGTGGGGGAGCCGCAGCTCACCAGGTGGGGTCTCTTCCCTCCAGGTTTACCGCTCCAAGATGGATGGTGAGGCCACCAGCCCCCTGCCCCGGACCCGCAGTGGCCCCCTCCCCTCCTCCTCTGGTTCTTCTTCCTCTTCTTCGCAGCTCAGCGTGGCTACTCTGGGCCGGAGCCCCTCCCCAAAGGTCTGAGGACAGTGGGTGGGCTGTGCATGTGGAATGGCGGTGGTAGGGTGTTGGAGGCTGTGACACTGGGGAGAGGTCAAAGCTGCCCAGGAAAGCCTTGGGACGGGAAGAGGGGGGTGTCTTCCAAGCCTTAGGTCCAAGTGCTCCATTACCCCCCTCCCCACCAGAGTGCCCTACTTGCCCAGAATGGCACAGGCAGCCTTCCTCGCAACCTGGCGGCCACGCTGCAGGACATTGAGACCAAGCGCCAGCTGGCCCTGCAGCAGAAGGGTGAGTGGCTGCCATGCCAGCCTGCCTGCTCTCCCGGGGGGGTCCTGGATATCTGCCACCACCACCTCCACCCCCAATGTCCACACCTTTTGCAGGGTGTTTTTGCTTTAATTGAGTTCTAGGCAAGAGCAGAAAGCATTTAGATTCAATATCTGAAGAAGAGCTTCCTGGATATTTATCAAGAGACTAAGGGTTGGGGGCATGCGATCTTCCCCAGAGAGCCCAGCAAAGAAGGGAGATGCCTGTTGGCCTGAGTTGGGATGGACCTTGCCCTCCCTGTCTGGAGGCAGGGGATGCACCCGACGGCCTCCTGAAGTGGTTCCCTGAGTCCTTGTTGCCTGTGTGCATTTTGGTTGTTTTGAAAGCCCGTGTCTGTGCCTCTCTCTCGTCTCATCCCCTCTGTGTCTCTCTACCCTACCCTCTGCCCGGGGCCCCCACACCAGGCGAGTCGCTTCCTGCAGAGCCCCCCCCAGCAGACGACCCAGCAGGTAGAGCGTTAGTCACTGGGGGCATTGCTTTGGTCAGGCAGCCCCGCCTGGGCGTCCGCATGACGTATCCTGCTCAGATCTTCGCACCTCCCCGGCAGGCTCCCCGGCTGAGCTGGGATGGGGTGTCTGGCTGGCCTTGCCCCTCGACCCTAGCCAGCTCCTGCCTCAGCTGTGCTTCGCCTTGTCTCCCCTTCTTTCCTGCTGGTGTTGCTTTTGCTTCTGCATCACAGCTGGGGCTGCATGGACACCCTGCTCACAGACCTTGCCCCCTCTTCCCTTCCCCGCTCCCCCGGCAGGCAGGTTGGTGCATGCATCCTGCCCTGCTATTCAGGCGATGGTTGTGAGCCTGGTTGTGAGCCGGAGGCACTGCCCTGGCAGGGTCAGTGCCCCATGGGGCTCAGGATGCAGAAGGAGCCTGGAAGCCAGACTATGTGGCTGTGGCCAGTTGTGCAGGGGACCGAAACGCTGGCGGGGCAGCCGGACCTGGAGCTGGGCTGGGGGGCTTTAGGGAAGCTGGGGGGCGTGCTGAGGGGTGGGCCCTGCGCCGACCTTTCCCTGCTCACATTTTCCCTCTGTGATGCTGCCAGTGTCTCCCAGAGGGCCCGCTGTGACTCCCCCTACCCCGTCCCTCCTGCAGGACAGCAGGTGATCGAGGAGCAGCGGCGGCGCCTGGCCGAGCTGAAGCAGAAGGCTGCGGCCGAGGCGCAGTGCCAGTGGGACGCCCTGCACGGGGCGGCCCCCTTCCCCCCGGGCCCCTCGGGCTTCCCCCCGCTCATGCACCACTCCATCCTGCACCACCTGCCGGCTGGCCGGGAGCGCGGGGAGGAGGGCGAGCACGCCTACGACACCCTGAGCCTGGAGAGCTCCGACAGCATGGAGACCAGCATCTCCACAGGCGGCAACTCAGCCTGCTCGCCCGACAACATGTCCAGGTACCCGCCCCCGCGGGGGTCCTGCTCGGCCTCTGCCAGCCGCCTCCTTGCCCCTTGATGCCACCACTCTTCCCCTCCCCCAGTGCGAGCGGCCTGGATGTGGGCAAAATCGAGGAGATGGAGAAGATGCTGAAAGAGGCACACGCCGAGAAGAGCCGGCTCATGGAGTCCAGGGTGAGGCAGGCCTGGGCTGCCCGGGGGCCTGGGTCCCACCCCTAGTCTCCTCGAGACCTTCCCTGGAGGAAGAAAGTGTTTTATTTATTTATTTAAAGATTTTATTTATGTATTCATGAGAAACAGAGAGGCAGAGACACAGGCAGAGGGAGAAGCAGGGTCCCTGCGGGGAGCCCATTGTGGGACTCGATCCCAGGACCTGAGCCAAAGGCAGATGCTCAACCACTGAACCACTCAGGCGCCCGGGAAGAAAGTGTTCTAAAGTTTGCGTTCTCAAGCAGAGGAGGCCTGCTGATGTGGCAGGTCTCATGGCTCTTAGGAAGAGAGGCAGCACTGCAATCGCTGTCCACGACGAATCCCCCATGTGACGACTCCCAGCCTTCTTAGGTTTGTCTCTGCGGGTGTTTTGGCTGCCACAGGAATTCTGATTCTTGTCCACCCGAGTGGCCAGTCATTCCTCTTGAGGGTGGTAAGGAAAAGTGGGAATGGAGGGCTCGAGCTGTAGGGCTAGAAGAGCAGGCAGGTGTCTAGGCCGGTGCAGAGATGTTGGTGGAGAGGATGCAGGGAGGATGAAGGGTTGAGGGAGGCCCTGCCTCCTGCCCACGGGCCCACAGTGGGGACCAGTGGGGGATCTGGGCACCGCCAGGCTGAGGAGCATAGGCCTAGGGAAGAGGATGAGAGGTGGGGGGTCTGCAGGGGCTGTTCTGTCTCCACCCTCTGGCGCTTTGCATCTCTGGAGATGAGGGAGAGACCTGGGGAGCAGGAGGCAGTGGCCAGGCAACCCAGAGAAGAAGGCCTCTCAGTTGTACGTACTGCCATCAAAGGAGGGCAAATGCACAAGCAGCTCTTGGCAAACAGAGAGAAAGGAGATTCGGCTAAGTTTTGAGCTGGGAAGAAATGGCAAACCGGAGCTGACGGTGTAGGTTACTGCTGATGAGGACACAAAACATCACTGACGTGCTCTGTGTTTGATGATTTGTTCTAATGACTTTTAAAGTGTTTTTTTTTTTTAACTTTTAAGGTTTTTTAAGAAGGGCTTCTGTAAGTTCATTTCTAACCCCTAAAATTTGAAGTTTGACTACGAATGTTTGTAACTTGGTTTCAAAGGACCCCAGTGATTAGGGAACAGCTACTGAATATATTCAGTATCAGGAAAAGTCAATTAGGTGATCCATGTCTAGGCATTCAGGTAAAAAGCGTAGGAGCCTGTGTATTTTTCGCTGCTGGAATCAATGATGGGCGTTTGCATACACGGCCTCATGTCATTTTCTCTATAATCCCTGTAGGGAGGCACTCTTGGCCTCATTTTGCAGATGAGACAGCAGAGGCCCAGGGGGTTTAAATGATTTTGTCAGGCTCACACACCTCATCCTGGCCGCAGAGCCCGGATCCGAAGCCCGCATGGCGTCACTCCAAAGCATTTAACCTTACCGGGAGGGTGCTTGCAGAGCGTGGGTTTTGAGGGTGATGCTCCCTCCAGCTGGCTGGGCTGCCCTCTGAAGTGAGTGTGTCCTGCAGCCCCGCCCCAGCCTTGGGGAAGGGGAGGAGGAAGGCAGCTGTGGGCGCTGACCCCTTGCTTTGGGGGCAGGAGCGGGAGATGGAGCTCCGGCGGCAGGCCCTGGAGGAGGAACGGAGGAGGCGAGAACAGGTGGAACGGAGGCTACAGAGCGAGAGCGCCAGGAGGCAGCAGCTGGTGGAGAAGGAGGTCAAGATGCGAGAGAAACAGTTTTCCCAGGTAAGCGGGTGCTGGGGGTGTGCTTGAGGGTGGGGCCGTGGAGGGCTAGGGGTACCCCAGGGTAGCCTTGTGGGGCTGTAAAGCCTGTTCTCCTCCAGAAAAGACTGCTTGGGACTCATTCAGCCCCAGGAACGGAGACGTGTGTGTGTGTGTGTGTGTGTGTGTGTGTGTGTGTGTGTGTGTGTGTGTTGGGGCCTTCCCGGTGGCCCTCACTCCACCAGACTTGCAGCTCCAGTCCCCCCACCAGCAGGTGGTGTCGCTCTGACTGATGGTTGGCATCTCCAAGAGAGAACTGTACTAGTTCTGAGACAGGAATCCTGAGCTTTTTCCTGACGCAGAAGATTGGAGCAGGACAGTTGAAGGTGCAAGTTGAAGTTAGGTTGTATAAGGAGCTCTACCTGTGTCTCTGGTCTCAGATCCTGGCCACCCCCCAACTCTGAGAGCCTAGGGGACTCAGACAGGCTGTCCCTTCCTACTGGATCTTCTAGACTTCCCACCCCCTCCCAGGGAGGGGGTCCTTTAGGATCTTCCTCAGCAGAGACTGGTGACCACAGCTCCCTGATGTCTTATGATGCAACATGAATTCTAAGGGGTGGGCCACCTGAATTGGGTTTGGGGATTAAGAAATAACCAGGGGGCGCCTGGGTGCCTCAGTCAGCTAAGCGTTTGACTCTTGATTTCAGCTCAGGTCATGATCCTGAGGCCGTGAGATTGAGCCCCACATCGGGCTCTGTGCTGAGCACGGAGCCTGCTTTGGCTTCTCCTCTCCCTCTGCCCTCTCTCTCTCAAAAATATAAACATGAAAAAAATAATCAGAAACTTCAGTTTAGCTCCTTTGCTGCCCAGTCAGTGGCCCCTGTGCTCCTCTGTCCCCTAGCCCCCTGTCCAGGGGCTCAGGCATCCCTGAGGGGCCACCGGTGTCCGCTGTGGGTGTGGGCGAGCCAGCCCATCCTCAGGGCACCTCCTGAAAGCTGTGCATTTTGTTTTTTTCTCTAAATAATTTATGATGTTTTCTTTTCTTGCAATTCTAGCATTCTTCCGGGAAAGGAAGAGTAGAAAAAACATCCAGTCAGCTGAGAGTTCTAGTTAGCATCAGAATTTTTTAGATGGAACAGGCTTTTGTGATTATCTAGTTCAAAGCCCTTGTTTTACATATAAAGAAAGCAAGGCCCAGAGAGGCCATGTGACATGGGAAGTCAGAGGCTGGATTGCTGATTGGGCTTTGCTTTCCAAAGTGTGCTCACATCTGGCCTCTTGCTTTATTCTGTTCAGCCCAGGAAAGAGCCGAGGGGCAGAGATAAGACAGGGATGGCTGTGTCTTGGTCCTAGGGGGGGAAACCGAGGCATGGTGCCACTCAGCAGTTTGCCTGGGCCAAGGTTGCATTGCTAGCCCACTAGGTCTCTGCTTTTCTTTTCTTTTTTATTTTATTTTTTTAAAGATTTCATTTATTCATTTATATGAGAGAGATAGAGAGAGAGAGAGGCCGAGACACAGGCAGAGGGAGAAGCAGGCCCCATGCAGGGAGCCTGACGTGGGACTTGATTTGGGTCTCCAGGATTACGCCCCGGGCTGCAGGCGGCGCTAAACTGCCGAGCCACCAGGGCTGCCCGGTCTCTGCTTTTCCACAAACCCTGTGAAACCAGAGTGACAGCCCTGGGGGTGGGAGAGAGTGATGCAGCAGTGGGGGTTCCACACTGAAGCCAACAGACCTGGTCAGGGAAATGATGGGGAAAGAGGCGACTCTGCGGACCCTGCCCTCTGCTCCCAGGCACGACCCCTGACCCGCTACCTGCCAATCCGGAAGGAGGACTTTGACCTGAAGACCCACATCGAGTCGTCGGGCCACGGTGTCGATACCTGCCTGCACGTGGTGCTTAGCAGCAAGGTACGAGGCGGGTGTGTGGCGCTGGGGAGAGGACTCCGTAGTCTGGGCAACTCCTAGGCCCTCGGAATAGTGGCCCCAGTTCCTGCCTAAACCAGAGGTCTCTGTCCCGGGACGTGGTGTCCAGGCCTGAAGAGGTGTGGGGCCCAGCCCCCCACAATACAGGCACAGGTGACAGCTTTTATGCTGCTCTGAGAATAGAGGTTGGGGGCTGCACATTGGGTCCTTCCTCACTCCTGCTTCTCACCAGGTCTGCCGCGGCTACTTGGTCAAGATGGGCGGCAAGATTAAATCATGGAAGAAGCGCTGGTTTGTCTTCGACCGGCTCAAGCGCACCCTTTCCTATTATGTGGGTGAGTTCCCATAACCCTTGGGCTGTCACCCAGGATAGCCGGTCTTCTGGAAGGAGGCCAAGCTTACTAGTGGGGGGGTGGGGGGGCAGGGCTTGAGCTGGGTCTTGTCCTCCCCTCCTGACAGTGTACAGAGTGTACTTGGTCCGCCTTCGTTTTTTGTTCATTCACGTATTTGGCAGTATTTCTGAGCACAGAGTAAGTTCTGGGCACTGTTCTAGGCCTTGGTGAGGAGCAGGGTGGCTACAGCTCTGTCCCTTGGAGCCTGTTGTCAGGGAGGCAGATTGTGAAGAAAATTGTGAAAGCAAGGCACCATGGGTCATGCTGTAGGGGACACCCAGGCTCTGTGGGCATGTGGAGTCCTGTGGATGCCACCTTGGGCAAGTTCCCTCAGAGACTCTAAGACAAGCAGCTGAGCGTGCCAGGGAGTGCTCAGGATAGCCCTGGGGACAGGCTCACTGGCGTGGCCCGCTCCCTCTGCTCCCTCCACCCTGGAGTTCCCCGTGGATGGTTCCCACTTGAGATGCAGGAGGCTGTGTGGCACGCAAGTTGGGAGAGGCTGGGGTGAGTGCGGGAACAAGCAGTCCTGAGATCCTCGTGCCTCAAAACCACAGTTTCCTTTCTTACCCGATACACTTCCTTGTACATTGTGGGTTGGGCAGGGGGGCTCTGCTCCCCTCCGTATCAGTGTTCCTTTTGAGAGCATGCATTTTTAGAGTATGGCTGGCCACAGTGGCAGAGTGTAAAGAGAAGCCTAATTGCACCTCACATTGGCATTAAATGCCCTGTCTGTTCTCAGCCAGTCACCCAGCCCCATCCAACTGTAAAGCCACGAAGAGCAATCCCGTTCAGAGGCTGGAAGGAGAGGGCTTGAGTGTCTGGTGCCAGCGACACCCAGGCCTGGAGTGCCTGCATCTCTTCTAACTTCTGGTCCCTAACCAAGTGCCACCTCCTCCAAGAAGCCTTCCCTGATTGCCTGGGCCCTGGGAAGGGGAGGCAGGAGAGGCAGAGGTGCATGCGTCCCCACGTTTCCACTTGGGCTGGGCTGGGACTTTGTGGGGATTTGAGAGAAACAGGCCTGGGGAGAGGAGCTCCATTTTAGGCATGTTGAGGTTGAAGTACCTCTGAGACATCTGAATTTAGGAGAAAGGTCAGGGTTTAAGTTGAGTGTGCTGGAGTCCTAGCAATAGCAGATCATACTTACAAGCACTGCATGGACCCAGTGCTGTGCTAAGCACCGCAAATGCATCATGCTGTTTACCTTTCATCATCATCTTGTGCGGGAAGCACTGTTTGATACCCATTTTATGGACGAGGAACAGAGGTCAGAGGTTCAGAGAGATTAAGTAAATTCCCGAAGGACCCACAGCTGCCAAGCGGCAGAGCTAAAACTGAACCCGGGCGGTTGGACCTCAGAGCAGAGAAGAGGCAAAGGGCTGTACCCCGGGGAAGGAGGAAGGGGAAGGTCTGGCGGGGGGTGGGGGGGAGGCCCGAAGCCACAGGCCAGGGGCTGGGCTGCCGCTTGGCTTTCCTGACCTTCCTTAATGTCTGTGAAATGAAGGAAGATCCCATTCAGATGAGGGGCGGAAGCGGGGAGGGAAGCCAGCCAAAGGAGCAGACATTTGGAGACATGGAGTGTCGCCAGTGATGAGGGGCACTGCAGAAAGGCCGAAAATAATGTGGACCCAAAAGCCCTTCCATTCAGGGATTGGAGCTGGGCAGGAGCCTGATTGCCCAAGATGAGGCGAGGTGGGTGGTAAGGAAGCGGAGGCTGGAGCCGATACTGTTGCCAGTGAAGGAAGAGGTGGGAACAGACCACCACTGGAGGGATGGCCAGGCCTAGGGGCCAGGGTGGGGCTGTGTCCTTGTCCCAAGAGGGAAGAGTCAGAGGAAGATGGGCCTGGGGCCTGATCTGGGTCCTTGGTGGGACATGCCCGCTCTTGCCTTGAACTTGCCATCTCCCGATCCTGGAACCTCCTCCCACTGACTTGGTGGAGCTCCTCTATTCTGCAGGGTCCAGATCAGATATGACCTCTGTGATGCCTGCCCTGGCCCCACCTTACTGGGAATGAGTCCTGCCTGCTGCTATATATAACCCTTGTGTTACACAGTGTTACACAGTGTTACACAGGGGCTGTCTGCCGTGTGACATCAGCCCAAGGGCATATGATATAACAGAGGCCACATAAGGTGCCAGACGCTGTGCTGGACACTTTGTGTGCTCCCACCTAACACCCTTGGCCACCTGTGACGTCTAGATGCTCTTGTCATGTTCCCAGCCATGCCCAGGGTCGCATAGCTAATAAATACCCATATGTCTGCACTTTCTTCCCTGCTAGATGGTAGGTTCCTATGGGAAGGAGCTCTGATTGCTGGTGATTCCAGGGCCTAGGACTCATTTATTCAACACTGAGCCCCTACTGTGTGCTAGGCACATAGTTGTTGTTGGAGGAGGGAGACCTAGGACATGTGTAAAGGAGGGTTCAGATTCAGCGGGGTAAGTGCTGTAGAGCAACATCCGTGCTGAGGGAGCGTAGGACAGCGCCAGCGGGCACCACAGTGTTGACATTCCTAGTGGGTCTTGAAGCCCACCTAGGAGTTTGCCAAGGGGATGGGCTGGAGACCGCTCCAGTGTAGACAGGGCGTAGGGTTAAGCACCTGTGAGAAGCTCCACCTGGCCAGATAGAACTGAGTCGGTGCAGGGAAAGGATGTGAGACCAGCCTGGAGGGACGGGCTGGCAGCGGCCCCTCAACAGCCTTTGCCAAGCCAAGATGGTGGCAGGGTCCCCGTGAGGGAAACAGCAGCGAGGCTGGCAGGCTGAGGCAGCAGGTTCAATTCACTCAGCCCTTGTCCTTAGGGGAAGAGGAGTCGAAGGGGCAGGGGGGCGGGCACTGGAGGAGGCTGCAGCAGAGCTCCTGGTCGGGACCCAGGCCTACAATGACAGGCCCGGGGGGGAGGGTGCGCCGCAAGGGGCAGGCTGTTCACCGTCACCACCTGAGCCTAGTGACTCTGTGGCCTTTTGCCTGTGGGTTTGGGCAGGGTCTGCCACGCGATGAGACGGCCCGGGCCCCACGCTTCCCCTTGGCAGCGCCCTGTCGCTCCCCCCTGGCACGGTCACCTCAGCCGTTGGCCCGCTCCTTCCTGTCCTCTCGGCTTCCAGATGCTACATTCTGCCTTCTGTTTTTCACTCTTAGACTTGAATAGGTAAATGCACTCATACGGTTCAAAAATCAAAACACGTAAAAGGGTTTAAATTGAGGATTATGCCCCTCCTCACAACAGATAACCATTTTTATTAATCTCTTGTGTATCCTTGTAGTTTCTTTAGAACGTAAAGAAATGCAGACCCCTTTACTCACCCCTTTACTTACACAAAAAAAATGGCATATGAAACACTCCTTGTACAGCTAATAGGTCAGGTCTTTCTATAGGAAATATATCTGATTCATTTGGAAGGTGTATTTCTGAATCTATGTAGTTTTCTTTTCTTTCTCACCCCACCCCGTGAGATATTTCTGTATCGTTGAACAGAGGTGTAGTATCGCATCATGCGCTAAACTCTAATTTATTAACCAGGCTCTACTTGATGGACGCATGGTTTGTTTCCAGACTATAAATACTGTTGCGGTGAAGAACCACGTAAATTTGTTATGTCTGAGGTAAACGTTGGTCATAAGTGTAATCATTGGCTCCAAGGGCAAATGCCTTCCTCGTTCGGGTGGACGCGGCCACATCCGCCCTCAGGGTTCACCATATACACGCCCCCGTGCCCTGTCAGATCACCTCCCCCCAGACTTGCCCACGGTGTGCTGTTTGGTCGGTGAGAAGTGGTATCGGAGTGAAGTTCTAATTCGCCTTCTCTGACTCTGGGCAAGGCTGGGCACTGACCCTCTCTTCAGGGCTCCACGTTGGGCTCTGTTTGGAGCCTGGGAGAATCACCCCATTTCCCAGACAGGGAGGCTCCAGCAGTGGCGGGAGGGCAGGCCTCCTCAGCCCGGCCCTGTTTTCTCTGCAGACAAGCACGAGACGAAGCTGAAGGGGGTCATCTACTTCCAGGCCATCGAGGAAGTGTACTACGATCACCTGCGCAGTGCAGCCAAGGTGAGGTGGGCTGAGGGGCGAAGGGGGGCGCACCCAGCGGGCTTCTGGGAACAACAGCCTCCAGCCTGTCTTCTCGAGTCCTGGACCCATTCCTTGGCCTCTTTGTAAAGTCTCTCTTCCTCTCTCCCTCTCCCCTTCCCAGAGGAGGTTTTTCAGCTTTTCTGTGGTGACTGAGGTACCCTCCCCCCACCTACCTGTAACCAGAACTACTGTACATTCATGCCTCCTGTCCCCTCCTGGTCCCTGACCCTCTACTCTCCCCTGACCCAGCCTCCTTCCCTGGGCCTGAGGGAGGAGCAGCGGGGGCTGCCGGGAGCCCCTGTGGGGAGGCGGGCAGTGCAGAGGGACGGCAAAGAAGGGGGGGAAGGGGTTCCAGGGATGGGCTTGGGCAGAGGGGACTGATAAAGTGGACATGTTTGAGGCCCGGGCCCTCTGCCCTCCTGAAATCAGCCTCTCCCCAAGCCTCTGCCGCCGCAGCCCTGACCTCTGCTCCTCTGGGGACCTGGGCCCAGCATCCCACTGGCAGCTTTCTCCATCTGCCCCTCTGGTGACCGGAGGACACTCTGGTTCTCACTGCAATAACCCTTTGTGTCTCATTCTCTGATACTCAATCTTTTGCCTGGGGTGGGGGGTGGGGTGCCCCACGACAGGGCCCCCGGGGCGGGATATGTCCCTGCCAAGGTCCCAGGACGGCTTGGGTGTGAGGAGGGGAACACTCCGCCTGGGGCCCCCTGGTGGGGACCAGGTTTGAGGCCTGTCTGGGACTCAGGCTCTAGCGCCGGGGCACCCTGGAGACGGGGAGGGAAAGGGCAGATGGAGCGTCAGAGGTGAGCCCCGTCTCAGCCCTTCCTCTCGCCCTGGGCAGAGCCCGAACCCAGCCCTCACCTTCTGTGTGAAGACCCACGACCGGCTGTATTACATGGTGGCCCCGTCTGCAGAGGCCATGCGCATCTGGATGGACGTCATCGTCACGGGAGCGGAGGGCTACACTCAGTTCATGAACTGACTGTGGTCGGCGGGCCTCCCGGACCCTGGGGCCAGCCCCCCTGCTGCCCCCGGAGACAGAGCTGCACCCTGGGCCCTAGGCCACGCGGGAGCGCTCCCCGGGCCCTAGGAGGGTGGAGTGCCGCTGGGGCTCCTGTACCAGACTGCGTGCTCTTCTGTAAGGAGCTCAGGCCCCTAACGTACCGGCCAATGGATAAAAAGTGGGGAGGCTCCTGGGAACTCAGAATTTGCAATAACCCTTCGGGGTCCTGGCCCAGGCCTGCCCGGGCTGAGGAGCCAGTGCAGAGGGGGCCTTGAGCTCTGACTGGCCCTGCGCTCCCCAGCCTGTGTTCTCTTTTGCAAAGGATAAATTATGGTACCAGAATCTGCCAAAGATCCCCTCCTGCCTCAGCCCCCCTTTGCAGGGGCCTCGGGGGCTGAGGAGAGCCACATCCAGAGTGGGGAACCAGCTCAGGCGGTGCACTTGTCAAACCCCGCTCCACCCTGCTCTCCTGCATTTTATTACTTTGTTCAAGGGCCAGAGACCTCAGGTGTCATCCTTGAGGTCCCAGCCCCACCCCCTTTTTGCAGACCCCAAACTCTGATCTCCATAGTGACTGCTTCACCGCCATGGTTACATACTCATTGCCTGGGCTCTGTGGCTCCGCCCATGCTTCTACTGTGGGCCCTCCTGAGGGTACGTCCTGCCATCTCTCCAGCCCAGGACCTTGTGCATCTCACGCTGGGAGCGGGGGAAGGGACCAGACACCCCCTCTTCGCCCTCCACCTGTGTCTCCAGGCCCTGATGCACAGCCTGTGGCCCCCCAGCCCAGCCCTCTCCCTTCCACTCGTGCCTTGCTTAGAGCCAGAAGGGACGAAGCTCCTACATCCAGAGACTGGAAGAGGAGGGGAGCTGTTGGGAACGGCGGCTACACGGGTTCTGTACAGGCTGGGTTTCTAACAGGGTTGGAGGGCTTCTCAGACACTCCAGGGAGAACCTGAGCAGGAGAGGAGGCAGCAGAGGGAGAGGATCCTGAGGTGTGGCTGCCCTCCCTTCAGCATCAGAAGGGTGACAGAAATGGAGAGCAGAGGACCAGGCCACCAGCTGCCTGGCTTTGGCCCTTCACGCCTTAACACTAAGCCCACCTCCCTGCCCACCACTGGGCTGTGGCTGCTGGGCCCCAGGCTGGGTGACTTTCAGTATTTGTAAGCATCTCAACAGAACAATAAAGCATTTGGAGTACGTGTTTGGGAAGCCAGGTTGCATGGGGTATGGGGCTGTGTCCCCACAGAACAGGATTTCCTCCTTATTAATGTTCCAGGAGGGACACGGGTCTAACCCATGACTTCTGGGACCCTCCCAGGACTGGCTGGGGGTGGAGGATGAAGAGGCAGGAGAAGGTAGGTACTCACACAGAAGTTTAATGAGGCCCACGGGGCAAGGAGGCCCATCACTGTGGCAGGAGGCCAAGCAGGAGGCTGAGCAGAAGGGCAGCTGTGAGGCAGTGGGGCTGCAGGAAAACTGTCTGGCTGCCTGAGCTCAGCCGGTCACCATAGCGCTCCAGGAGCATCAGGACCACTCCATTGGTCCAGCCAAAGCCCTCCTGGAGAGACAGGACCAGTGGGGTCCTTCAGGGGCTGTGAGATCCCCACCCACACGCCCAGGAACTGCCTAGCCCCAGGGGTACAAAGGAGCTCCAGTTGGCCTCCTCCCAGTGGACCCACATAATGGGAGGAATCAGAGGCCCAGATGAGGGTTGGAGGGGGGGGGGTCATGGCCTGCTGTGGGGACAAAGTCCCCTGTAGGGTGTGGGCCACTCACCTGAACCTCGTACTCCCCTCCACCACCTGGCTGACCACCATTGCTGATGTCATACTGGAAACAGAAGGACAGGCTGTAAGGTCGGCAAGGCCCCCAGGCTCCCCATCCCAGCCCTCCAGGGGGAGCAACACATGTGAGCCTCCTTGGGAGAAGGGGCTCTGGCCCGCAGCTCCCGCCCCTGCAGTGCCTGAGAATGACCACCGGGCGTCACCACTGTCCCTGGGCTTTGCAAAGCCTGGCGATCCCCGCCCCCCACTCCCCTACCCCTGCTCCCCAGGGGGAGGAGCCCCAGGAGGGTCTGGGCTCAGGAGCAGCTCACCTTCTCATACATGGCCGAGTCCCTGGAGTAGACCTCAAAGTTGGTTCGGACCCAGTTCTGAGCCAGCTGGAAAGCCACTTCCTGGGCCCGAGGTGAGGGAGACTTGGCCAGACCTGGACCCCACCCCAGGCAGGACCCTGAATCTCCTGAGTCCTCATCCCAGGGCCAGCTGAGGCCTGAGCCTTCCTCTCTCCAAGGAGAGAGAAAGAGGCCCGGGCCCTAAGACCTCCCTCGTGAACCCCGTGAAAAGCCAATGTGTTCCTCACCCAGGGCCCAAGTTTGGAGGGAGAAAGGAGGGCTGGTTCCCCTGACAGGTGAGGGTGGACACAAATATCTGCCGGGTAGGAAACCAGAGAACAGAAGAGCCAGAGAAAGGCCCCCATGGCTTTTGTTCACACCTCCCCAGCACCGGGAGGCTGACCCAAGGGGTCAGCAAGGTGCAAGGGGTAAGGCCCTGGGCTATGCCCCATCCCTGCCTCCCTACCTCTGATGACCAGGTCCTGCAGGGGGGCCCAGGCATTGGGGAAGTCCCACTGCTGGCCTGTGTTCTGGAGAGAGGTCGGGATCCCGTACTGGTAGGTCAAGATCTGGCTGTCCTGAAAGGTTCCGGACATTCCTATGACTGGATGGGGTCTGGATGAGGAGCCAAGAGGCTGGCTGGGCGCCCCTAAAGCCAGGTGTCCCCCTTCTTGGGCTTTTCTCTTGGCTCGCAGCTGCCCCCTGGTGGCTCCAGTGGGACCCGCAGGCTCAGACCGAGGGGTGGAGCAGGAGGGGGTGGCTGCCCCTTGCCAGAGGTCACTAGCTCAGAGTCAGGGAGAGAGCAGGTGGTCCTGCCCACAGTGTACCAGCCCGCCCTGCTGCCCCCCTCACCTCCAGATATTTCAGAACCTTGTCCACGACGTTCGGGTCAGAGAAACAGCCAGACCAGAGAGGAGTGAGGTTGGATGGGTAAAACTCTAGGTTCTTCTTTCTGTTCTCAAGGTCATAGTCAAACCAGGCACCTTTCTCCTCATCCCACAGGATGGCCTTAATGGCAGCCAAGCGCTGTTGCCACAGATTTCTGTACTTTGTGGCTTGGACGCTGTTCCCTGAGGTGACACTGTCTTTAGGCTGAGCAACCAACCAGGGTGGCTGCGCTTGGGTCCCATGCCTTCAAGAGAAGTCTACTGTGGCTTCCTCCTGTTGTCCTCCCCAAGGGCTAGAAGTCCTGACACCAAGGGGACATGTGTACTTGGAACCCACATTTCTGGCCTCTAGGACTTAGGATTTCCTGAGCACGTGGCCCCATAGGGCTCCCAGTTGCTGCTGTGGCCAGTTCCCAGGTCAGTCCTAGGAGAGCACTGGCCACGTGTATCCCCCCAGCTCTGACAAGTGCAAGGGCAATTGTTTAGGGAGAGAGAATGGAGGGAGTTTGAATGTGTGGACTCAGGTGTCCTCTCAGACCCAAGAAGTCCCTCCCAGTCAGAAAGGGAGAGCGAGGAGAGAGTGGGCTTCCTTTGTACTCCTGCCCTAGGGGTGAGGTACAGAGCAGGCTGGGAGGCTGGAGGCCCTTCCCCCACGGCCGAGGCTGAGGCAGGACCCAAGCTGGACGAGCACCCCCTGCTCCCTCCTCCCACTGGCGCACTCACCCAGGCTGGAATAGAAGTTGCTCATCAGCTCCTCTGCCTGGCACAGGAAGGCATTGAGGTCAACAGGCACGAATTTGCTGGTCCGGGTGCTGCTGAGCAATTTGGGGTTTGGGCCTCCAACGAGCCACCGTGAAGAGAAGTCCCAGCCAGACTCAGCTCCAGCCTTGAGCTCAGCCCACAGGGTCTCCCGGTCCCCTGTGAGGACAAGGCAGCCGGGGAGGGGGCCCAGGGTCTGACACACCACACCAGGCCCCAGCCCCGCCCCGATCCTGCCCTTGTTGCTGCTCACCTTCCGGCAACGTGTTTGCCAGCTCGGCATCTTTGCTGTAGGACTCTGGCCTGGAAGAGGAAAGTGGGGGTCCCAGTGCTAGGAGGCTCTGAGCCCAAGCTGGAGGCTGAGCCCTGCTGCCTCACCTGCCCTTGGATCGCCCTTCGTGGGCCCTGGATCGCCCAGGGCTTTCAGCATCAGTCTCCGAGAGTCGGGGTCCGTCCCTGGCCCTCAAACCAGGTGAACAGCAGGAGCCTGAGAGGCTGGCAGGCAGCTCCTTACCTGGGTCCCCCATAAGGGACGGCGTAGTGATTCAGGACGTAGCTCTTCCCCCCCGAGCTCACAGAGACGATCCTGTTCTGCGTCCAGAAGTCCAATTCCAAGGCCAGGGTCCCGATGCTGTCCCTGGGACAGGAGCCAGGCCCCACCTCAGCCCAGGCCCGCGCCCTGAGGCCCGCCCTGGGAGGTCCTGGGGAGGGGGCGTGCGGGGCGGCGGGGGGACGGGGCGCCCACCGGAGGAAGGCCGTGTCGTTGGTGTGGCTCACGTAGCGGTCCATCATGAGGGTCAGGAGCGGGGGCTGGCTCCGCTGCAGGTAGTACACGCGGGCCCCGTTCGGGACGTGGCCGTAGCTGCCAACAAGGGGGCCTGCTGGGTGCCTCTGCCCCGCGGCCGAGGCCAAGGCCCACCCACGGGCTCCTCTGCCCCAGCCTTGGGGTGCCCGCCCCCTCTTACATTCGCACCAGCTCCAGGAAGTTCTGCAGCATGCCCTTCACCGTCCCGGGCATCTCGGAGAGGAGCAGCCCTTCCATCACCCAGTAGGAGTCCCTGGGGAAAGGGACAGCTCAGCCACCCCTGCACCCCCGGGCCAGTCAGGGTGCCCCCCCTGCTCAGGACGGCCTCCTGCCCTGGGCTCCCCCTGCAGCCCTGGCCCCTCACCAGTAGTAGAATTCGGTGAAGCGCCCCCCAGGCACGATGAAGGGGTGTGCTGCGTAGATGAGAGAGAACTGCTCCGGGTGGCTGAGGACCTCGGGCTTCACCTGCGGTCAGGGGAGAGGGCACAGGGCCCCCGCGGCCCCCACGGTGTCGAGGCTGGAGGAGGCCGGGCCGTGGAGGCCCTGGCAGCTCTGGGCTCTGGAGCCAGGCAGCCGGGCATGGGTGCTGTCTCTGGGGCGGGTCAGCCGTGTGGCTTTGGCCAAGGCCTGAGGCCCTGGGAGCCTGGTCTGCTCGGCCCCCCATGCTGGCCTCTGGGGTCCCTGCTGACTCAGCCTGGCACTGGCAGGTGCTCACCAAGCAGTGCCTATCATTAGGACCCTTCCCCATCTCTGCTGCCACCGCCAAGCCAGGCCCCAGAGACCCAGGGCCCCCATCCTCTGGGAGGACAGATGCTGTGCAGCCTTGGGCAAACCACTGCCTTCCCTGAGCCTCAAAGGAGAGAAGCGTCTAAAAGACTGTGCTGACCACAAGCCACATTCAGCAACGACAACTGTTCCAGAGCACAGGCCTGACCTGATTTCCTCAGGAAGAGTGAGCCTAGCTGGGCAGCCTGGAGGAGGCAGACAGGCTAGGTTTGCCCGGGGCGGGGGGGGGAGGACAGTGAGGGCTTCAGGAAGAAATGAGAAGTTAGAAGTAGATGTTCATGTCTCCCTCTCCATAAATTCTTTCTAGAGGCTCCATTCAAGGACCCGATGGTGGGGTCCCAGTCTGTGCTCTAAGGACAATGTGGGCCCCAAGCTGGCATCCCCCTGTCCCTCCTTACTCCATCCCCTGGCTAAGGCCCAGGATGTTGATACCTTCTTTCCCAGTCTCTTCCAGAGCTCGTGTAGCTTCCCTCCCCAGGCTCGCAGCTTGGGGTCCGAGATCTTCTGCAGGAACTGGGGGCTGGGAGAACACGGACCCCATGGGGTTGAGGGAGGCAGGCCTATCTGAAAGGCCCCCTCCTGTTTTTCCGTCTAGGTGGTACCTGTCTTTCCAGTCCTCGGGAGTCCAGGGCTGCAGCTCCTGCCCCCCGGCCTGGAAGTGCTCCTGGATGAAGGCCCGCAGCTGCTCTAGGGGGATGCTCTGGTTGTGGGTGGCGGCCAGCTCGCGGAAGCGCTGCAGAACCTGGTCTGGGGTACGGGGGCAAGGACGGATCAGTTGGACCCCAGGAGCCCCTCCCTGATGGAGAGGCTCTCTCTCTGCCTGCTCTTGCCCTCTGTCATCTTTGATGTAGAAGGTTCAGGAGGTCGGGTGCCCCCCGGGTGCCTCACCTGGAGCCGAGTTCAACGGCATGTCCACAAATTGCTTGTCATCCTGGTAGAGCTTGGCCATCTGAACTTGGTGCAGGAGCTCCCCGTGGCAGTAAATCTGGCTGCAGGTGGTGCCGGGGAGGGGAGTAGGAAGGCTGGAGCCTGGGCACATTGCTGGCCCGGACTGGGTCCGTGCGTGAGTGTGCCCATGCATGTGTGTGCCCAGGTGTGAGAGGGGTTTGTGGGTGGTGGTGACCTACCCAGCTGAGAGAAATGAGGAGCGCCCCCTGCAGTAAAGGACCTGAACAAGTGCCTGAGCCCACACTGGTTGGTAACTGGGAACTGTGTGGGAGACCCAATGGACAAAGGACAAGAGCCCTTTAATTGGTGACACGTTAGGAGGGGTGAGGCCAAGTCTGTACAGCCTCGGCCAGCCTGGCCCCTGTGAACCTGACCGGAGGGCTTAAGGCGAAATCCTGTAAGTTACACCCAGGGGCAATTGCTGAGCCCTTGGCCCAGAAAATTCTCGAATGCGGCGTATGATACAAATCACTGTGGAGACAATCACTAGCCTGCTATTGGGTGTTTATGGAAACCACTTCTGTGACTGGAGAACAGCAGATAATCCTGAATGGTGTCCCGGGTGATGTCAGAGAAACACTCTGGTAAAGAAGGCGGTTCCCCCAAGAGTTCCTTAGTACATGGTAAGGGTTTACATGGGACGGTGCTACGTGGGGACCACATGGGCAGGTGGCCTCCTTCCCCCCACCCTCTGCAGGGCTGCGGGAAGCACCCGAGGAGCCGCCGTGGCAGCTCTCCGTGACCAAAAGAAAGCTGCTTTGCTACCGATGGCAGTGCGAGGCCCACGGACCGTATCTCGTCTGCAAGGCCACTGCACTCTGACCGACTCCTGGGAATCTCTGCAAGAACAAATCAGCTCAGGGGGCTACACTGCATGCTCTTTCCCTTGCAGCGATGGAAAATTGAAAGCAAAAAGCTCCTATGTTGATTCTGTTTTAAATAGATTCCATGCCCAGCATGGAGCCCAACACAGGGCTTGAACCGATGACCCTGAGATCAGGACCTGAGCCAAGATCAAGAGTTGAACACTTAGCCCACTGAGCCCCGCAAGCACCCCTGTGTTGGGGTTTTTATTGACTCTCGGGCAGGGAAAAACTGGGCTGGGAAAGGAGATGCCCGCATGGGGCATGAGCCTCAGGAAATCACTCTGGAAATTCAAGGGGCCCATTAAAGTAGCTTTGCTTACTTCATTGTAGACAAATATGTTTACAATACTGTATCGGAACAGAAGATACTGTGCCGATCCAGTCAGCCCATAGTTCCCACCCCGGCTAAGAGATATCACACCAAATGGACACAGTGTGCTGCATGTCACCCTCAGAGCGCTGGCTTGATACACAACCAGAACAGACAACTGAAACATTTGTTGTCTGGGGGGGACCTGGGCGGCTCAGTCAGTGAAGCATCTGCCTTCAGCCAGGTCATGATCCCAGGGTCCTGGGATCGAGCCCACATCAGGCTCCCCAGTCAGCAGGGAGTCTGCTTTTCCCTTTCCCTCTCCCACTACCCCCTGCTCCTGCTCTCACTCAAATAAATAAAATCTGTATTTAAAAAAAAGAAACAGGGCATCCCGGGTGGCTCAGCAGTTTAGCGCAGCCTTCAGCCCAGGGCCTGATTCTGGAGACCCGGGATCGAGTCCCACGTCGGGCTTCCTGCGTGGAGCCTGCTTCTCCCTCTGCCTGTGTCTCTGCCTCTCTTTCTCTCTGTGTCTCTCATGAATGAATAAATAAAATCTTTAAAAAAATCTTTAAAAAATTTAAAAAAGAAACACCTGTTCTCTGAAACAGGGAGAGAAAAAAGCTTGAAGGGCAGACTTACACAATGTCACAAGTAGGTGCTCACACTGAACATGGGATGGGGGCCAAAGGAGGCTATCTACTGGATAGATTCGGCTACTTTTCTGGGGGACAGGAAGAGAGGCTGGTGGCAGGACTATACAATTCCTTCCCACTGCATCTCAACTTACCTTTAGCCTCCAAGGACCCGACTGCCACTGCGGTGCCAGAAGCATGAATGATCCCCAAGCAAGACTGTAGTTCTCTTTTCAAATCCTTGTGCCAGAATTCCCAAGGGCCTAATGGGGCGGGTTGTGCCCTCACTGTGCTAACAGTGAACTCAGCTGTACAGGCCTGGGGGAGTGGGGAACAGCCACTTGTTCCGGGCTGCATAACTCTATCTTATATGGATGCACGAGGACTAGGGGCGACACTCCCAAGGCTGGCTGTGCTGCTGGAGATCTGGATGGGTAGGGTGGCTGAAGCTGACGTCCCTTCCAAAGGGGGAAAGGTGGAGTGAAAAATCAATGCCAAACGGAGAGGAGGAAATGCAGCTGAAGGCAAAGAGATGAATAAGTGGGTGTTCAATGAAAATGGGTAATTGAGCGTGCCACGGGTGCCTGGGGAGAGCAAGAGGTTACCATGGTCCTTAGCACAATCATAGCGGATACGTGAAATGCATGGGCATGCCCTGTGCCTGCCATGCTCACCCTGCCTTTGGAGCCTGCTGACGTTGAATGGAAGCCTGCGAACACGACTGGCATGGCTCTGGGAGACATTCCGGCTGAGGATGTGATGCTGAACTGTGCTGTTGATGACCAAAGGTGACCCTAGTGACTGGCCAGTGTCTTTCGACATCAAATTTTTAGACTACACCTACTACAAAGGATCATTTGGGAAGGAACTTCCTGGAACTACTTTCACTGGGTAGTTTATAACTCTTGGCAGATTGCTGTGTAACTATAAACTTTGAAAATCAAATACTTAGAAAGGCTGCTGATATGGGGGGTGTCTGGGTGGCTCAGTCAGCTGAGCATCTAGCATCTTTTTTTTTTTTTAATTCAGAGATAAAGGGAGAGAGTGAGTGTGCACAGGGAGGGGTGGAGGGAGAGAGAGAAAGGATATCAAGCAGATTCTGTGTGGTGTGTGGAGCCCGATGCAGGGCTCAATCTCCTGACCCTGAGATCATGACCTGAGCTGAAATCAAGAGTTAGATGCTTAGCCAACTGAGCCACCCAGGTGGACCAAGCATCTGATTCTTGATTTCAGCTCCGGTTTTGATCTCAGGGTCATGAGTTCAAGCCCTATGCTGGGCTCCACACCAAAAAAAAAAATCTCCCGGGGATCCCTGGATGACTCAGCGGTTTGGCACCTGCCTTTGGCCCAGGGCGTGATCCTGGAGTCCCGGAATCGAGTTCCATGTCAGGCTCCCGGCATGTATCTCTGCTTCTTTCTCTATGTCTATCGTGAATAAATAAATAAAATCTTAAAAAATAATAAAAATAAAAAAATAAAAATAAAAATAAAATCCCCTGATTTTAATGGACAAAACATAGCAGCATGTGCCATGTGCTATATGCACAAATGCAGATCACCCTTGTTTTTGTGAATAGAATACTACTAAACAGAAGGGGAAACATGGATTTCTTGTGGGATGAAAACAGTAGGTATCATATAGTACATCCAAATCCTTCTGGGGAAAAGCCTCATCCTGAGATGAGGAAGGCCATGGGAGGCCTTACGGCATACTCAAAATAAATTGCACCTAGGCATGACTATCACTCATTTCATCCTCATATGGGGGACCCACCATTTCTGGGTATCAAACATGTCTCCAAGCTGCACTCAGGCTCTTAGTATCTAATGGCAACAACATACATGGTAGATTAAACACTGGACTGTGAGACATGAAAAATCTGGGGGTAGGGGGCGTACCTGGGTGGCTGAGTTGGTTAAGTGTCCGACTCTTGATTTTGGCTCAGGTCATGATCTCATGGTTGTGAGATCCAGCCCTGTGTCAGGCTCTGCACCAAGCTTGGAAAGGGTTTAGGGGAGATAGGTCCCCCATTATGGAACAAACTGAATTTACTTTTAATGAGGAGAGGCATTCAGGGGCAAAAATATTAGCTAGAATAAGCAGATTAGAAGTTCTGTCCAAAACGAAAGCAAAGGCCTGGAGTCAGGCTGGATAGACAATGAGGCTTTGGTGAAACGGGTCAGGCCATGGCAACAGAAAACGCTAGATAATGCCAGGGTCCAGCACCAGGAGGGGGCCTGCACCCTCACCCCACAGAGCCTCCTGACTGTTAATGTGGATTGAAGCCAGAGTAGCCATGAGGCAATGGCCTTCTATACTGGCTACTGAGGCTCAAGAGCCATGCTTATGGGAATCTTCTTGTCCTGCAAATCTAGTTCTCTGGACTTTTGTACTTTACCCCAATGCGCTCTGACTGCCCTTGCTCCAGGAATAGATCAGAAGAAGACATGCCCTGTCATACAGTTAGCAGGGATAGAAACTATTCTGAATACCACCTGTGTCCTGCCCTAGGAAGGAGGCCTGCCCTGCCGTGTAACAGCATATGATGGAGACCAGTCTCAGTGCCAGCCTGTAAACTGAGACAGGGTGACCAGCTTCGCCTCCAACTGACTCAGAACCCAGAAATAACAAATAATAATTTGCTATAATACATAATAAGATCATGGCTAATGATGCCTGTCCATAATAATATTCGGTATAAGAGCAAGGCTTGAATCCAGAGAAGGCCCTGGAGTACCTGTGTAACTCTTGCAGTTTGTTCTGTAATGGAACCCCATTGTACTATGACCACGCCAGGATATGCTATAGTACTGGTATTATCAGTATGCTTCAACCATCTTATGTAAATAATCCATATGATAATTATGATATTGATGCTTGAATATGTTTGGAGAGGGAGTTAAAGCCTCCTCAGAATGAAACAGCAATGGGAAATGACTGGCCCAAGGAAGAAGTGGATTTAGCTAATTTCTGTGCTATGTAGTTCTGCACAAGTTTATCATTAAGATACAAATAGTGGGGGTGCCTGGACGGCTCAGACGGTTGAGCGTCCGACTCGATTTCAGCTGAGATCATGATCTCAGGGTCCTGGGATCAACCCCACATCAGGCTCCACACCATGGAGATTCTCTCTCTCTCCCTTTCTGTTTGTCCCTCCCCTGCTCATTTGCATGCTCTCTCTCACTCTCTCAAAATAAATAAAATCTTTAAAAAAAGAATGAAGGGGGCAGCCCCGGTGGTGTAGCAGTTTGGCGCCGCCTGCAGCCTGGGGTGTGATCCTGGGGACCTGGGATCGAGTCCCACATCAGGCTCCCTGCATGGAGCCTGCTTCTCCCTCTGCCTCTCTCTCTGTCTCTATGAATAAATAAATAAAATCTTAAAAAAAAAAAAATAAAATAAAAATAAAATAAAAAAGAATGAAGGAAGGAAGTGAATAATCAAATCAGTGTAAATATACAAAAATGTATGTAAAGGCTTTGTAGGCTAGTTATTAGAGTAGCTGTTTCGATCTGTCCCTGGTCTGCTCTGGCTCCTCCAATGGTTGGGCCTAATCAGACTGATATACTGATCCATCTATTACATAATTACTATACTCAATGCAGATGCTTGAATATGATGATTTTGCTGAAAGAGAGCCCAGGCCAAAGCCAGTGGGCTGGTGGACTGACAAGTTCTGATGCTAACCACCCCCAAGTTAGTGTAGACTCTGTAGGCTTAAGAGCAGAGTCTCTAATAAAACTGCCCTTGCACTCAGTTCATTTCTATAAGACATATAGGGTGAGGTCTGAGAGGGTCCTGAACATAGAGCTTCTTTGTCTTCCTCCCGGTGGAATAGGGACATGTCTGTCACCCTCCTAGGACTTTGATGTGTTCACCAAATAGGACACTCCACTGAGCCTTGGTGTGCAGAGTTTTTTTTTTTAAATCAGAGTTCCACTGCATGGGTATGATTGATTGAATCATTGGCCATGTGATTGAACTCAATCTTCAGCTATCTTCTCCTCCCTGGAGGTTGGGCTGATATCATGTGGCCCAAACACCAACCCTCTAATCACACGGCCAGTCTTTCAGGCACAGAGTGGTCCTATCCTGAGACATCTCATTCGCATGACTGGCTAAGGACTCACCATGAGTCACCTCATTAACGTAAACTAGCAGAGCCTACCCGAAGGCCCAAGGCTCTCCTATCACTTGAGAAGTTTCAAGAGCTCAGAGGTTACATTCCAGGAAACTGGGTCAAAGGACTGACATGTTCTTTGTTATACAACAGGTTACCCCTGATCTGTGGCAAATGGTCCCTTTTAGCAAAACATTCATCCCTTGAGCATCTACACTTCCTGTAGCATTTATATAACAGATAAAGCAATAGTATCCACAAGAATATACCAAACATTCAGAGCTAGGGTAGGGATAGGAAGCTTTTAACTAAGTTTCCCAATACATTTGACCGTCAATATTAATATTGTAATGTAACCAACAAGGCCGGTGTTTTACCGTATCACGCTATGGTAGATGTGAGCTGGAAAAGGAGTCAGAAGATGTTGGCACATTACTAGACTCTCATACAATCATGATTAGTCTAGTCCAGGGTCACATCATATGATGAGAATGTCTCCTAACAAGGCCAACTCAGGTTTGCAGGCTTCCGCTTTCTCTCGTCAAGTTCCAAAGCAGGAGTGGTCTCGGCAATACGTGTATTCACCCTTTCAGGCGTCAGGTGTAGCTGAACCATGAGGCCGCATCACTTCTTGCTCTGAGCCTCTTTTTATTTTTTTTTTTATTTTTTTATTTTTTAAATTTATTTTTGTTTATTTATGATAGTCATACAGAGAGAGAGAGGCAGAGACACAGGCAGAGGGAGAAGCAGGCTCCATGCACCGGGAGCCCGACGTGGGATTCGATCCCGGGTCTCCAGGATCGCGCCCTGGGCCAAAGGCAGGCGCCAAACCGCTGCGCCACCCAGGGATCCCTGAGCCTCTTTTTAAAGTGTTACTGTAACAGTGGATTTCCTCCACTACTCATTTCTTTACCTTCAGCTACTGTTTCTCCTTCTTTTCATTTATATCCAAACTTTTCTACCTTTGGAAAGGACATTGGGTCCGGCTGCTGGCCCAGATTGTGGGCATCAGTGCTAGTCTGGCAGGTGCCCCCCCATGGTCCCCTCCCACTCACATGGTGTCACATGGGTTTACTTCCTACCCATAGGCCTGAGTGAGGCCCAAATACAGCCGCTTCCAGTGACGCTCCCATTTAGCCAGATGGGGTGAAGGCGCAACGCTCTGCATCAGGACCTTAGGAATCCGGACATAGCAGTTTAAGGGTAGAGTTACATTTTCTTACCTAGGAACCATCCCTGCTTCTGACACATGTAGCTGCTGCCTTGGGCCTGGCCCTTCTGCATCAGGTAGAAAAAAGAAGGTTGAAGTGACATGGGGGAGAGAGAAAATAATGGTCATATCATTGTCTTCCTCCCATGTGGGAAGAATTTCATGGCCATACCAGCCTCCTGTCTACCTCTTCTCGCCTAGATTCCCCCAGAAAAGCAGAGGAATCTATCCAGTGGGACCCCCCCACACACCTGTGAGGTTGTGCCAGCCAGCCCTTCATGCCTGCATCTCCCCGCTTCAGACAACCAGTGTTTTATTTGTCCATTCCAGGGATGTCTGGGTGGCTCCGCGGTTGAGCATCTGCCTTCGTCTTAGGGAGTGATTCCGGGGCTGGGGATCGAGTCCCACATCAGGCTCCTGGCAAGGAGCCTGCTTCTCCCTCTGCCTATGTCTCTGCCTCTGTGTGTCTCTAATGAATAAATAAATAAAATCTTTTTAAAAAATGGTCTATTCCAGCTTTCTATTGTACCATTAATCAGAGGATGAAAGTATTCCCTGGTCTGGAAAATGTAACTCAGTGTCCAAATTGGCGCCATATTTTCTGATCTGGTCCTTTTATGGTATTTTGGGCATGTACTGCTACACCTGACACTGAGTGTCTGTTCCTGCCAGCATCAATCTCACTGGCCAGCCTCACCAGGGAATCTGCCCTGTAGCCCATCTCCTTTGTTGACAGGACAGCTCTTATTGGCATTTTGTGCCTCAGAGGTGGCAAGTGCTGAATATCCAGATTCAGCCCACCTCTGCATGGCTGTAACCTCTCGATGTCTCATTGGTTTGTGAATATGAGTGGCCACCTCATGTGAACACACAGGGATTCCCACTTGCTGGCCCTAATTATTTTCCAGTCTGAGAAGGGGGTCCTTCTCATAGGCATCAATGTGTTCTATTTTAACAAACCCCTTAAATTTCCAGGGACTTCCATAGGCCGGTGCCACGCACAGGCATTGTTGCTGTGGACCACTTTCCATGGCCCTTCCACCTCACCATATGGCCAGGATGGTGGCCACTAAAAGTAGGTAGAAGCACAGTGACAAATAGTACACATGCAGTTCAGCCCACCAAGCTGATCTGTTTTTTTTTTTTTAAAGATCTTAATTATTTATTTGAGAGAGATAAAGAGCAAATGAACGGAGGGAAAGGAAGAAACAGACTCCACACTCAGCATAGAGCCCGACATGGAGCTGGATCTCATGACCCTGAGATCATGACCTCAGCCAAAATCAAGAGTTGGATGCTTAACCAACTGAGCTACCCAGGCGCCCCTGGTTTTATCATCTTTGGTCAGGGTGGCAGGCTTCCTGTGCTGTCTGTTCACCTTGGAAGGACCATCCAGGGATGCCTGGTGGCTCAGTGGTTTAGTGCCGCCTTCAGCCCAGGGCGTGATTCCGGGGTCCTGGGATCAAGTCCCACATCGGACTCCCTGCAAGGAACCTGCTTCTCCCTCTGCCTGTGTCTCTGCCTCTTTCTCTCTCTGTCTCTCATGAACAAATGAAAAAAAAAAGAAGAAGAAGAAGGACTATCCATGAACCAAGAGCTGTTTATAGGGCACTATCCAAGTGGCAGTAGAATCCAGCGCTCCTCACTTGGTTCCAAAGTCAGTTCTAGAGGAAAAGTATGGGGTTAGTTCTACGTTCCCCCAGCAGCATGCCCCTGCATAGACCATGTCCCCTGCATTATGGAACTCTTCCAGGCATATATCGTTTCTCCAACATCACCCAAGATACTGTGGGTGTTTCTGGCTTTAAGATTATCTTATGTTGGGGCGCCTGAGTGGCTCAGTTGGTTGGGCATCTGCCTCTGACTCAGGTTATAATCCCAGGGTCCTGAGATGGAGTCCCACATGGGGCTCCCTGCTCAGCAGGGAGTCTGCTTCTCCCTTTCCCTCTGCTGCTCCTCTGCTTGTGCTCTCTCACTTGCTCTCTGTCAAATAAATAAAATCCTTTTTTAAAAAAAGCTTTTATTTATTTATTCATGAGAGACAGGGAGAGAGAGAGGCAGAGACATAGGCAAAGGGAGAAGCAGGCTCCATGCAGGGAGCCTGACATGGGACTTGATCCCGGGTCTCCAGGACCACACCCTGGGCCGAAGTCAGTGCTAAACCGCTGAGCCACCTGGGCTGCCCCAAATAAATAAAATCTTAAAAAAAAAAATTATCTGTCCTTCAGAGGGGCAGTCTCAATTAGTGCCTGATAACAAGCTAGTAATTGCCTCTTAAATGGACATTTTTCTAGTCCAAAGTCTGGCAGGCGTGCTGGGAGGGGCCCCAAGGTGCCCTATAGGCTCCATAGAAGGATGTGATCTGGGTGACCTCAGGCAATCTTACTGGTGCTGGTTGGAATGTCCTATCCATACAAGAAGCAATAGCATGATGGGTAGATTTACATGCCTTTTGTTTTATAATACTAGAGACTGGAAACATTCCTCTCTCGACACAACATCCGCCCCTGTAACGCATCCAGCAAAACAGAGGCAATCACTTCACGTGAAAAGTGTTCAAACACCAAATAAGCTTTCACCTCAGTCCCTTTGACCCTGGTGTTCTTAACCATGACAGTTTGGGTTTTACAGTACTAGGAAGGGTAGGTGCCATCCCAGGCCAGACGTGATAGCCACTCCTCAAAAGCATTCAGCAGAAGGAGAAACAACCCCTTGACATATAGTCTGTCTAAACATTCCGATTTCCATCCCAAGAGTCACCTTAATCCCACCAACTCTTGCATTTTTATGTCCTTTCAGTCTGACTGTAGCCCCTTTCAGGGCTTCACTGGTGCTTTTGGTATATAGTGCATGAGACCCCAGGGCACAGAGTCCAGAATCTTCTCTACCCTCTGACCATTTTGCCTGCTCATATGTGTAACACTTTGCCTCCCCAGCAGGAGACAAAGCTAGGGGACCCTCACCTTTTCATCAATCTTAATTTTGATTAAATTGCAGGGCCTTTGCCTCAGGAGGTGGGAGGTCAGATTTCTCATTATCATCTTTGCCTTGCAAAGTTTTTTTCCTATTTCCTTCAAAGTAGGGTGATTAAAACAGATTTGTTTAGGTCCCTTGCATCTTGGGGGCCTCCAGGGCTCCCATTGGTCCACTCAATTTCGAAGAAGTGCTGCATTAACATTTCTACCCACAGCTGCTTTATTCACCCCATTTCTCAGTAACTATTTAAAGATTCCACCCTGCTGGGATGAGTCCATTGGCTCCCTCCCCGTCTATTCTGTTCTCTTGGAAATCAGTCTAGCTTGCTTCATTATTGTTGTTTTAGATTCATTTTTTCGCCTTTGCAAACAGCTCTGAGGCTGTGGCTGCACCTCAGGCCAGCCAGAAGTGGGATCCTCCCCCTCACATTCCTTAGGCAGGGGCCCTGAGATGAGAGGCTGAGGTTTGGACTGGCCAGAGTAGAAGCTTGGCCCATCTCTCGCTTCCATGTTTGCTATTATAGGATAATAATAACCCAGGGATTGCATTTTTAAATTTTTTCTTATTATTTTTCATTTTCCTTTTTTATTTATTTATTTATTTATTTATTTTTTATTTTTCATTTTCTTAAGCGCCTAGTGAGCCAACACTCTGGGAGTTGGACCCGTCATCTCCAAATTCCATTGATAACTTTCACCTCCAGGAACCGATCACAACATAGCTGCTGTTCCAAACCGTGGGCGACCCTACAGCCATCCAGGAACCAAAGCATGCTCATCCATTGTTCTTTCATCTTGCTTTCCCTGAGCCACATGTTCCAGCCAATCAAGGTCATTCTAGCAAATCACACATTTGCTGACATCATCTGCAATACTACAATCCAATCTTGGTACCAATTAGCTCAGGCCATGGGCACAGTCCACAACAAGACAGGCCTCACTCCAGCTAGCACTGCCAGTTCCCTGGTCCCCAAGCTACGCCCATTTCTGACCAACTGGCTACAAATTTGGAGGTTGCAATCAACCCATCAGGTTCAATAATGTGCAGACTCCCAGAACCCAGGAAAGCACTATACTTACGATTATAGCTTATTATGAGGATACAAATGAGGACCAGCCAAAGACACACATAGGAGGAGGTCTGGGACAGTCCCGAATGCAAAGTTTCCCTATCTTCTTCCCAAAGAATCAGGATACATCACCTTCGTGGTATGTCAAAGTGCTCACCAAACAGGATGCTCCCCTGAGTTTTGGTGTGAAGAGTTTTGGTACTGGGGTCTCATTCACACGGTTGGTTGAATCACTGGCCATGTGACTGAGCTGTCTTCAGCTCCCTCTGCCCCAGAAGTCAGGAGGTCGGGTTGGCATCCTGTGGCCCAAGGCATCAATCCTCTACTCACACAGTCTTTCTGGTATGGCCATGCCCATCCTGAGACATCCTATCAGCATGATCATGTAGGGGCTCCCACGAGTCACCCCATTAATATAAACTATCAGTGCCACCACGGATACCCAAAACCTATCACTTGGGAAATTCCAAGAGCTTAGAGATTATGTCCCAGGAGCCCAGGATGAAAACCAGACAAAATGCTTCATTATACAACAAGTAACTTGTGCCATAAAGGATTGACTTAGTGGGCCTGCTGTGTTCCAACCCTACACATTTCAGAGAGAGTCTGGTGTGGGCCCAGCTCCTGAGCGATAAGCACTAATCTGCTGGAGCCCTGCCAGACAAAGCTTTATCTGGGGCCTTCGGCCATGCCAGATATTTTATGCTACTAATGTGATGTATGGTAGGGATTGAGGGCCACCCAATATCACTCTGACTTGAAGACCTAGAGACTAGGTAAGATAGGGCATACAGATGCTCCACGCCTCTGTCACTGAGTCCCAGTGAAAACCCTGAGTGTGAGGTTCAGGTAAGCTTCCTGGTTGACCATCTTTCATGCATATTGTCACATACGTTGCTGAAAAAATTAGGGATACCCAGGTGGCTCAGTGGTTGAGCATCTGCCTTCGGCTCAGGTTGTGATCCCAGGGTCCTGGGATCGAGTCCCATATCAGGCTTGCCACAGGGAGCCTGCTTCTCCCTCTGCCTGTGTCTCTGCCTCTCTCTCTCTCTCTCTCTCAAAAATAAATAAATAAAATCTTTTTTAAAAAAAGAAAGAAAATTAAATTAATCATACAGATGAATGGAACTTGTGTTTCTTCCCTCCTGGACTCTGCCCTCTGAGCCTTTTACCATTCCTGATTTTAACCACTATCCTTCACTGGAATAAACGTCACCATGGATGTAACTATCTGGGGAGTACTAAGTCACTGGAGCTGCAGTGGTCTTACAGACCCCAGACACAGTTTTTCTATACTTTTGGCAACTAACCTCATGCTTGACAAAACTCTTGATCACACAGCCTCTCTGAAAATCCTTATTACAATTGCTCAGAACCAAATCTATGAATCACTCCAGGTAATCCTTTCCCCTTTATATTCCACAACCATCAGCAAGTCCTATCAGCTCCACCTTCAAAATATATCCCATACTGAACCCCTTCTCACCTTTCTGGTCCTACCACCGGCGCCCCAGCCCTGGTCCTTCTCTCTTGCCTAGCCTGCTCCTACCTTTGTCCCAGCCATGGAGGCCTCCCTTGAATAATGACCTCAGAGCCGTTGCATTGCAGTTTCCCTGCCTGGACTGTCTTCCAGATGTGCACAGAGACGGTTGCCTCCACAGTTCTGCTCAAACGTCTCCTCCACACACACGCCCTCCCTTGCAGTCCTCTCTGAAACACCCTCTGCTCACCCCGAGCAGCTCCCTCACTTCCTTTTACTTTTGGGTATGCTTCTATCAGGACTTTCCTTACCAGTTATGTAAGGCCCACGAAGATAGGGACCTCATTTCTCTTGTTCGCTCCTGCAGCCCAAGAGAGCTCAAGAAATCCATTTAAGTGAGAAAGGGATGATGCCCTGTAAGCCTCGGAGGCAGGACAGGGTCATTTATCTGTCTCATTTGGAGATGGGAACTATGGCTCTGAAAGAGGTTTGGCTTGCTCTTGGTCCTAGAGGTGAAACTCAGGAGCGCTTTTCAGGCCCTTATACTGCCTCTCACCTACAGGCTGGAGAAGCCAGAAAACTGGCAGAAAGTTTCCTAAGAGGAGAGCCCTGCAGAGTTTGAGGAGGAGGCTAGAGCGAGGGGCGGAGGGAGGGAGGACACTGGCCAGCCAGCAGCCCGCTCTTTCCCGAGCGCTGGAGGTCTGGTGCCTGGTGTCCAGCACAGAGCCTGCCACACAAGGAAAGCTAATTTCCTTCCCTCCCCTTCTCTCCCAAGAGCTGACCTCCAGTGCTGGAGAGCTCATCTCAATCTCCTGGCCCTGGCCTTCCTGCCTGCCCCCTCCCTCTGACTTCTCCATTCCTACCTGTCACAGGGTGGGGGCAGGGCGCCCTGGGACCCCAGCCCCAACAGAAGCAGCAGGCCCAGTTCCCAGGACTTCCTATGCATGGTGGTGGCTGTGGCTGTGGCCGTGGCCGTGGCCGTGGAGTAAGCCCTGATACCTCTTGCTTGCTGGGGTGCAGCCTGATTCACCTGCCTACTCAAGGCAGCCAAAGTCCACGTTTGAGGCGTGGCCGCCAGAGGGGCCGGATGCCAGGTCTACGCCAGGCCAGGTCTACGCACAGTGCACAGCGGCTTGCACTCCTGCGCTCAGGTCACAGAGGCCAACCCCTGCCCCCTAACCTTGTACTTTTCCTCCCATGTCTTTTTTTTTTTTTTTTAAATTTATGATAGTCACAGAGAGAGAGAGAGAGAGAGAGAGAGGCAGAGACATAGGCAGAGGGAGAAGCAGGCTCCATGCACCTGGAGCCCGACGTGGGATTTGATCCCGGGTCTCCAGGATCACGCCCTGGGCCAAAGGCAGCCGCCAAACTGCTGTGCCACCCAGGGATCCCCTTTCCCATGTCTTTTTAGTCTTGGCAGGTGCCACTGTATGGGCCCTTCCCTGAGTCACATGGTGGGGTTGCTGTGGGGCTCCAGGCACATGAGTGTCAGGGGCATAATTAGGTCACACATCTGGGACCAGATGCCAGTTGCTCCGCTGGCCCCAAGATCACCACTGCAGAGAATTACCTTTTCCTTTCATGTTTCAGATACAGTGGCTCCAGATTCTGTCCCAGGTGCAACGTGAGGCAGGGGCCCATGAGGAGGCTCAGCGGTGCTCGGTGCTTGTGCTGGAGGACGGATGGCTCAGGCCTGAGATGACACAGGGCTGCGGGGAGGAAGTGTGCACGGTAAGGTGTGCGCTATAAGCCGGTCACCGTCTGAGATCAGTGACCATGTGACCTTTCCTTAGGACTCAGGCTTGTAGTCTAGGGTGTCGGTTGTGGTGCCTTGTCTGCCACAGACAAGATGGCCCGTCCCTCCCCACCTCTGTCCTGTTAGTTTGCCCACCTCCTGGGAAGCCATCTCTGCCTCCAGATGCTACATACTTCCTTCCTTTGTTTTTCTTTATATATATTATTTTTTAAATTTAAATTCAATTAATATATAGTGCATTATTAGTTTGAGGTAGAGGTCAGTGATTCATCCATCTTGTATAACACCCAGTGCTCATCCATCACGTGCCTTATGTCCATCACCCAGCCACCCCCTCCCCCCGCTCCAGCTACCCTCAGTTTGTTTCCTATGATTGAGAGTCTTTTATGGTTTGTCTCTGATTTCATATTTTATTTTTCTCTCTCTCCCCCTATGATCCTGTTTTGTTTCTTAAATTCCACATGAGTGAAATCATTTCATTATCTTTTTCTGACTTATTTTGCTTAGCACATATCCTCTAGTTCCAACCATGTTTTTGCAAATGGTAAAATTTCATTTTTTTTTAAAGATTTTATCTATCTGTCTCTCACACATACACACACACACACACACACACACACACACACAGAGAGGGGCAGAGACACAGGCAGAGGGAGAAGCAGGCTCCATGCAAGGAGCCTGACATGGGACTCGATCCCAGGTCTCCAGGATCAGGCCCTAGGCTGAAGGTGGTGCTAAACCACTGAGCCACCCGGGCTAAGATTTCATTTTTTTTGATGGCTGAGTAGTATTCCATTGTGTGTGTGTGTGTGTGTGTGTGTGTATATATAGTATTCCATTTTGTGTATATATCTATATCTATCTAATCTATCTATCTATCTATATCTATATATAAGTCTTCTTTATCCATTCATCTGTCAACAAACATCTGGGCTCTTTCCATAGTTTGGCTCTTGTGGACATTGGCTATAAACTGGGGTGCAGGTGCCCCTTCAAATCACTATGTATCCTTTGGGTAAATACCTAGTAATACATTTACTGGGTCGTAGAGTAGCTCTATTTTTAACTTTTTGAGGAACCTCCATACTGTTTCCCAGAGTGGCTACACCAGCTTGCATTCCCACCAACAGCCTAAGACAGTGAACCCTTTCCTCGCATCCTTGTCACTACCTGTTGTCTCCTCTCCTGACTTGTTCATTTTAGCCATGCTGACTGGTGTGAGGTGGTATCTCATTGTGATTTGATCCGTATTTCCCTGATGCCAAGTGATGTTGAACATTTTTTCATGTGTCTGTTAGCTGTGTGTATGTCTTCTTTGGAGAAATATCTGTTCGTGTCTTCCACCCATTTCTTGATCAGATTGTTTTTTGGGTGTTGAGTTTGATAGGCTCTTTATAGATCTTGGATACTAGGCCTTTAATCTGATAGGGCATTTGCAAATATCTGCTCTTATTCTGTAGGTTGTCTTTTGATTTTGTCAACTGTTTCCTTTGCTGTGCAAAAGCTTTTTGTCTTAATGAGGTCCCAATAGTTCATTTTTGCTTTTGTTTTCCTTGCCTTTGGAGATGTGTCTAGCAAGAAGTTGCTGTGGCTGAGGTCAAAGAGGTTACTGCCTGTGTTCTCCTCTAGGATTTTGGTGGATTCCTGTGTCTCGCATTTAGCTCTTTCATCCATTTTGAGTTTATTTTTGTGTCTGGTGTAAAAAAGTGGTCTAATTTTGTTCTTCTGCATGTGGCTGTCCAATTCCCAACAACATTTGTGGAAGAGACTGTCTTTTTTCCATGGATGTTCTTCCTTGCTTTGTCGAAGATTAGTTGACCACAGAGTTGAGGGTCCATATCTGGGTTCTTTATTCTGTTCCATTGATCTATGTATCTGTTTCTGTGTTAGTACCACACCGTTTTAATAATTACAGCTTTGTAATACAGCTTGAAGTCCAGAATTGTGAGGCCTCCAGTTTTGGTTTTCTTTTCTTTTTTAAGATTTATTTATTTATTTGACACACAGAGAGAGCACAAGCAGAGGGAAAGACATGCAGAAGGAGAGGGAGAAGTAGGCTCTTCACTGAGCAGGGAGCAGGGAGCAGGGATATGAAGCTTCATCCCAGGACCAAAGGCAGACACTTAACCGACTAAGCCACTCAGGTGCCCTGGTTTTCTTTTTCAACATTCCTCTGGCTATTTAGAGGTCTTTTCTGGTTCCATACAAATTTTAGGATTATTTGTTCCAGCTCTGTGAAAAATGTTGATGGTATTTTGATAGGGATTGCATTGAATGTGTAGATTTCTCTGGGTAGTACAGACATTTTAACAATATTTGTTCTTCTAATCCATAAGCATCCTTCCTTCCTTTTAAAAAATATTTAAAATTTTTAAAATTTATTTATCTGACACAGAGAGAGAGCCAGAGAGCACAAGGCGGGGGGGCGCATAGCAGAGGGAGAGAGAGAAGTAGGCTCCCTGCTGAGCAGGGGCCCAACACAGGGCCAATCCCAGGTCCCTGGGATCACAACCTGAACTGAAAGCAGATGCCCAACCAATTGAGCCACCCAGGTGCTCCTTAAAAATATTTTTCTTATGGTTAAATAGATACTACATAAAATCTGGCATTTCAACCATTTTAAAGTGCAGAATTCAATTTACATTTTATTTAAAGTATTTTGCAACTATTGCCACTATTTTCAATTAAAAAAAAGACTTATTTATTTTCTGAGATCACAATCTGAGCCAAAACCAAGAGTCAGATGCTTAACCTACTGCAGCATCCAGGCACTCCATCAAAACTTTTTTATCATCCCAAAGATGTATTCTTTTTTTTTTTTAAGAGATTTTATTTATTTATTCATGAGAGACACACAGAGAGAGGCAGAGACACAGGCAGAGGGAGAAGCAGGCTCCCTGTGGGGAACCTGATGCAGGATTCGGTCCCAGGACCCTGGGATCATGCCCTGAGCCAAAGGCAGATGCTAAACAATTGAGCCATCCAGGCATCCCCCAAAGATACATTCTATAACCATTGAGCAGTAAGTCCTCAGTTCTCTCTCCCCAGGTCCCCTGGAAACCACTATTCTATCTCCTGTGACTATGAATTTATGTATTCTAGATATTTCATGGAAGTGGAATCATACAATTCATGTCCTTCTGTGACTTTTGCATTATTCAGTGTAGAAGTCTTTTATCTCCTTGCATAAGTTTAGTCTAGGTATTTTACTTTTTAAATGTTATTGCATATGGGATGGCTTCTTAAATTTCCTTTTCAGGTTGTTCTTGGCAGGTGTATAGAAATGCAACTGATTTTTGAGTATTAATCTTCTATCTTCAGCTTTACTGAATCTGTTTACCAGACTCAGCTGCTTTCCTGTGGATCCTTTGGGATTTTCTATATATAGAATCATGTCACCTGTGAATAGATATATTCTTCTTTTCCATTTGAACACTTTTCTTGTCTTGTTCCTTTGGCTAGCTGAATAGCAGAGGTGAAAGTAGATAGACATCCTTATCTCACTCCTGATTTTAAAGAAAAGCTCTCAGTCTTTTGCCAGTGAGTGTAATAGTACATGTGAGTTTTTCATAAATTCCCTATATTGCTCTGAAGAACTTCCCTTCTATTCCTCATTTTTAGAATTTTTTTTTAAATCATAGGAGGGTGTTGGGTTTGTCAAATGCCTTTTCTGCATCAATAATTATGTTGGGTTTTTTTCCTTTGTTCTGTTAATGCAGTGCATTACATTGGTTTTCTTATGTTGAACCATCCTTGCATTCTTGGAAAAATCTCACTTGCACAGTGTGTAATCCTTTTAATATGCTGTTGGATCTGGTTTGCTAGTATTTTGTTGAGGATTTTTGCATTATATGTATAAAATATTGGGCTGTAATTTTCTTGTGGTATCTTTATACAGCACAAGACTCAAGTGTTGCTGGTCTCATAGGAGGAGTTAGGAAGTGTGTCCTCCTCTTCTATTTTGGAAGTTTGAGAAGGGTTGGCATTAAGTTTTCTTTAGGTGTGTGGTAGAGTTAGCCAAGGAAGATGTTGGTCTTGGACTATATTAGGATTTTCCAGAGAAACAGAAACTAGAGAATATATGTGCATGTGGAGAGAAAGAATGAGATTTAGCTTTAAATTTTTTGCTTATATGATTGTGGAGGTTGGCAAGTCCAAAATCTGTAAGATAGATCAGCAGGTTGGATACCTGGAGAAGTCTAAAGGCAGTCTCTTGACAGAATTCCCTCTTCTTCTGGGGACGTAAGTGTTTAAGGCCTTCTATTAAGGCCTTCAACTGATCAGATGAGGTCTACTCACAATATGGAGGGTATGAAATAAGAACGGAAAATCTCATTCAAAATACAGTCAGGATGGGGCACCTGGGTGGCTAAATTGTTAAGCGTCTGCCTTTGGCTTGGGTCGTGATCCTGGAGTCCTGGGATTGGGTCCTATGTTGCTCTCCCTACATGGAGCCTGCTTTTCCCTCTGCCTATGTCTCTGCTTCTCTTTCTCTCTGTGTCTCACAAATAAATAAAATATTTTAAACAAAAAAACAAACAAAAAAACCCAAAGATACAGCAAGGAAGTCCTGAAAGGGGCATGCTCACAGAGGTACCACCATTCAAAGCTAACTTTACATATCTCAGCAGGAGAAAAAGTTCTCTCTTTGCCCAGCAACAAACCAGCCAACGAGAACCACCACAACTCAGTCAATGAAAAGTCCCTACAACCCTGAATTTCTGCTCTGTTTGGAATGGAGTTTCATTTGCAACTATTGCCACAATGGAGTTTCATTCCAAACAGCCCCTCCCAACATCTTTCTTTCCTCTATAAAATAACACTCCTTTCCTTTGTTGTCTGAACTTGTCTATGGTTTGCATGCCCTGAATTGCAATTCCTCTATTTCCAAATCAATGCATTTTCCTATAAATGAATTGGCTATTTTTATTAAGGTTGACCAGGCTAATTTACTCAAAAGTCTCCTGATTTAATCTCATCTAAAAAATGCCTTCATAGAAATATCTAGAATAATTTTTGACTAAATATTGTGGTACCTCCATCTAGTCAAGTAGATACAGAAATTTAACCATCACGGGGAGGTTTCATTGTTGGGTGGTTGTTTATTACAATCTCTTTACTTGTTATAAATCCATTGAAATTTTCTATTTCTTCATGCATCAGTTTGGGTAATTTGTGGGTTTCTAGGAACCTGACCATTTTGTAGTGGTTATCCAATTTGTTGGCATACAATGTTCAGTTTTATTTTGTAAAGTCATAATAGTATCTCCATTTTATTCTTTTTAAAGATTTTATTTATTTATTCATGAGAAACAGAGAGAGAGGCAGAGACACAGGCAGAAGGAGAAGCATGCAGGGAGCCCGATGTGGGACTTGATCTTGGGTCTCTAGGATTACACCCTGGGCCAAAGGCGGCCCTAAACTGCTGAGCCACCCAGGCTGCCTCCATTTTCATTTCTGATTTTAGTTATTTGTATCTTCTTTTAGTCTTTGTCAAATTTTTTTCAGTAGCTATAAAGAAGCCCATGTAAGTCTCCATCTTAGGATGCTGGGATCATGTTTTTTATTTTATTTTATTTTATTTTATTTTTATTTTTATAGAGAACCACTTGCTTTACTCTGCACTCTGGGATCATGTTCTGAGCTGAAGGCAGATTCTTAACCTACTGAGCCACCCAGGTACCCCAATTTTCTCTCTGATTTTCTATTCTCTATATTATTTCTCTATGCCCACTTTTCATTTACTCTCTTCTGCTAGCTTTGGGTTTAGTTTGCTTTCCTGTAATTCCTCAACATATGAAGACAGGTTATTGATTTAAGATCTTTTGTAGAAACTTGCCCTGGGCGTGAAGGCAGTGCTAAAGCGCTGAGCCACCCGGGCTGCCCTAAGGCTCCAACTCTTAACATAGAAATATTACTCCCTTCAATTCTGTCAACTTTTACACACACTGTCACTCTGGGGTGACTGTGGTCTTAGCAGGGCTCTCTTCCTCTCTGAGCAACAAAGCTGATAAAATAAAGGCCAGTATTCCTGTATTGTTTTCAAAAGTGCCCAGGGTTATAAAATGATCTAGATTAATGCATTCAAATTTGGACTCTTTTGAAAGGATAGTTCAGGGAGACAGTATTTAATACTTTTTCTGATCCTATCTCCTTGCCCTCCTTCACAGCACTTGGGGTCCATTGCAGCTGGGAAACCAGGGCTGGGTGACTTTCAGTATTTGTAAGCATCTCAACAGAACAATAAAGCATTTGGAGTACATATTTGGGAAGCCAGGTTGCATGGGGTATGGGGCTGTGTCCCCACAGAACAGGATTTCCTCCTTATTAATGTTCTAGGAGGGAAACAGGTCCAACCCGTGACTTCTGGGTCCTTCCCCTGATCCCACTCCCAGGACTGGCTGGGGGTGGAGGATGGAGGATGAAGAGGCAGGAGAAGGTAGGTACTCACACAGAAGTTTAATGAGGCCCACGGGGCAAGGAGGCCCATCACTGTGGCAGGAGGCCGAGCAGGAGGCTGAGCAGAAGGGCAGCTGTAAGGCAGTGGAGCTGCAGGAAAACTTGTCTGGCTGCCGGAGCTCAGCCGGTCACCATAGCGCTCCAGGAGCATCAGGACCACTCCATTGGTCCAGCCAAAGCCCTCCTGTAGAGACAGGACCAGTGGGGTCCTTCAGAGGCTGTGAGATCCCCACCCACACGCCCTGGAACTGCCTAGCCCCAGGGGTACAAAGGAGCTCCAGTTGGCCTCCTCCCAGTGGACCCACATAATGGGAGGAATCAGAGGCCCAGATGGCGGTGGGGGGGCGGGGGGTGGGGGGGAGTCATGGCCTGCTGTGGGGACAACCAGCCCCGTAGTTCCCTGTAGGGTGTCGGCCACTCACCTGAACCTCGTACTCCCCTCCACCACCTGGCTGACCACCATTGCTGATGTCATACTGAGAACAGGACAGGCTGTAAGGTCGGCAAGGCCCCCAGGCTCCCCATCCCAGCCCTCCAGGGGGAGCAACACATGTGAGCCTCTTTGGGAGAAGGAGCTCTGGCCTGCAGCTCCCGCCCCTGCAGTGCCTGAGAATGACCACCGGGCGTCACCACTGTCCCTGGGCTTTGCAAAGCCTGGCGATCCCCGCCCTCCCCTGCTCCCCAGGGGGAGGAGCCCCAGGAGGTTCTGGGCTCAGGAGCAGCTCACCTTCTCATACATGGCCGAATCTCTGGAGTAGACCTCAAAGTTGGTTCGGACCCAGTTCTGAGCCAGCTGGAAAGCTACTTCCTGGGCCTGAGGTGAGGGAGACTTGGCCAGACCTGGACCCCACCCCAGGCAGGACCCTGAATCTCCTGAGTCCTCATCCCAGGGCCAGCTGAGGCCTGAGCCTTACTCTCCCCAAGGAGAGAGAGAGGCCCAGGTCCTAAGACCTTCATTGTGAACCCCGTGAAAAGCCAATGTGTTCCTCACCCAGGGCCCAAGTTTGGAGGGAGAAAGGAGGGCTGGTTCCCCTGACAGGTGAGGGTGGACACAAATGTCTGCTGGGCGGGAAACCAGAGAACAGAAGAGCCAGAGAAAGGCCCCCATGGCTTTTGTTCACACCTCCCCAGCACCGGGAGGCTGACCCAAGGGGTCAGCAAGGTGCAAGGGGTAAGGCCCTGGGTTATGCCCCATCCCTGCCTCCCTACCTCTGATGACCAGGTCCTGCAGGGGGGCCCAGGCATTGGGGAAGTCCCACTGCTGGCCTGTGTTCTGGAGAGAGGTCGGGATCCCGTACTGGTAGGTCAAGATCTGGCTGTCCTGAAAGGTTCCGGACATTCCTATGACTGGATGGGGTCTGGATGAGGAGCCAAGAGGCTGGCTGGGCGCCCCTAAAGCCAGGTGTCCCCCTTCTTGGGCTTTTCTCTTGGCTCGCAGCTGCCCCCTGGTGGCTCCAGTGGGACCCGCAGGCTCAGACCGAGGGGTGGAGCAGGAGGGGGTGGCTGCCCCTTGCCAGAGGTCACTAGCTCAGAGTCAGGGAGAGAGCAGGTGGTCCTGCCCACAGTGTACCAGCCCGCCCTGCTGCCCCCCTCACCTCAGATATTTCAGAGCCTTGTCCGTGACACCCAGAACAGAGAAGCAGCTGTCCCAGAACGAGGTGTGTCTGAATGGGTCAAGTCCTACGTCCTTCCATGTTCAAGGTCATAGTCAAATCAGGGACCTTTCTCCTCATTTCATAGAATGGCCTTCAAAACAGCCCAGCGCAATTTCTGCAAATTTCAGTGATTCATGGCTTTGGAGGCGTATTCTGGGGGTGAAACTAGGTTTAGATAGAAGGTCCCAACCCTCGTACCCTAAGGCAGCTCTCTAGAAAGAAATTTGGGATGGCCGGCGGCAGGGGGATAAAAGAACAAAGTCTACTTCTAACTCTTCACCTCTTCCCTGAAATCCTCACCAACCTCTCCCCAGGCCAACCTAAATTGTCTTGCCACCTCCTGGCTACCCGCTACCTTTCATGCCTAATTATTTCCTCCTCAGCTGGGCTCTTCCTTCCCTGAGCTAGTCAGACCACGCCCCTGCTCAGGAATAGTTGCCACTGATGATTGTGGCCTGTGGTCAGCACAGTCTGTTAGACTCTTTCTCTTTGTCTGAGGCTCAGAGAGGGCAGTGGTGTGCCCAAGGCTGTACAGCATCTGTCCTCCTGGCCAGCCCCAGGGCCGTGACACCTGTGGCACAGAGTGGTGCTCTGGGCTCCTCCTTACCCAGCCCCACAGGAACAAACCCAGGCTCTGTTCTACTACCCCCGCCCCCAAATAACAGAGCCGACCCCTCTCTCACTGAAACCACACTCACTGGTACAGAACCAAGAGGCAACGAACAGAGAAAATACCTGGCAGAGGCACCCAGCAAGCCCCACATCCTGGTCCTACAGTTGTTCTCCCAAGGCCACAATCAGGTATGTCTGGTTCCCCGGGGAAAAGGCGTGGGGTTTCCTCCTGTTAAAAATAACCTTACTGGGCAGCCCGGGTGGCTCAGCAGTTTAGCACCATCTTCAGCCCAGGGTGTGATCCTGGAGACCTGGGATGGAGTCCCATGCCAGGCTCCCTGCATGGAGCTTGCTTCTCCCTCTGCCTGTATCTCTGCCTCTCTCTCTCTCTCTCTCTCTCTCTCTCTCTCTCTCTCATGAATAAATAAATAAAATCTTTTAAAAAATAACCTTACAAATAAATAAAACTGCCGATTATTTCACCAGCAAAAATGGGTTAATTTAGGAATAGCAAACATCTGTGATCTGGGATGAGTAAGCTACATGAAAACCATGAGCAACTTAGCACAACACAGGAGAATCGGGCTCTTGTATGGAGGAAAGAGGGATGCTGAGAATGTTGTTATAAATAAAAAGCCTATTGGAGGAAACTGGGAGTTCTGAGTGTGGTAGCTTTTCATTGGCTCAGTCGTGGCTGTCTCTCACTGGCTGGGCTGTTGCTGGGACAGAAGAAACCTTCCCCTCTTGCTGGGATCATAAGGCCGTATCCACCTGTGAGTTGAGGTCTGCAATTGAAAAGGAGTGTTAGGGTGGAGAGTTTCACCTGCTGGCCTCCTGAGTCCTTTCTTTAATTTTCATACTCCAGGGGCGCCTGGGTGGCTCTAGTGGTTGAGCATCTGTGTTTGGCTCGGGTCATGATCCTGGGGTCCTGGGATTGGGTCTTGCCTGGGTTCCACACCGGGAGCCTGCCTCTCCTTCTGCCTATGTCTCTGTCTGCCTCTCATGAATGAATGAATAAATAAATAAAATCTTTAAAAAAATTTTTTTTCACACTCAACACCTCAGATGGAGCGTGGGAGCCTTGGGTCTCTGGGGCCTGGTTTGGCGGTGGCAGCAGAGATAGGGAAGGGCAGTGGAGGACACGGTCCCCCCTTCCTGGTCCTAATGATAGCCACTGCTTGGTGAGCACCTGCCAGTGCCAGGCTGAGTTAGCAGGGACCCCAGAGGCCAGCATGGGGGGCCGAGCAGACCAGGCTCCCAGGGCCTCAGGCCTTGGCCAAAGCCACACAGCTGACCCGTCCTAGAGCCAGCACCCATGCCCCGGCTGCCTGGCTCCAGAGCCCAGAGCTGCCAGGGCCTCCACGGCCCGGCCTCCTCCAGCCTCGACACCGTGGGGGCCGCGGGGGCCCTGTGCCCTCTCCCCTGACCGCAGGTGAAGCCCGAGGTCCTCAGCCACCCGGAGCAGTTCTCTCTCATCTACGCAGCACACCCCTTCATCGTGCCTGGGGGGCGCTTCACCGAATTCTACTACTGGTGAGGGGCCAGGGCTGCAGGGGGAGCCCAGGGCAGGAGGCCGTCCTGAGCAGGGGGGGCACCCTGACTGGCCCGGGGGTGCAGGGGTGGCTGAGCTGTCCCTTTCCCCAGGGACTCCTACTGGGTGATGGAAGGGCTGCTCCTCTCCGAGATGCCCGGGACGGTGAAGGGCATGCTGCAGAACTTCCTGGAGCTGGTGCGAATGTAAGAGGGGGCGGGCACCCCAAGGCTGGGGCAGAGGAGCCCGTGGGTGGGCCTTGGCCTCGGCCGCGGGGCAGAGGCACCCAGCAGGCCCCCTTGTTGGCAGCTACGGCCACGTCCCGAACGGGGCCCGCGTGTACTACCTGCAGCGGAGCCAGCCCCCGCTCCTGACCCTCATGATGGACCGCTACGTGAGCCACACCAACGACACGGCCTTCCTCCGGTGGGCGCCCCGTCCCCCCGCCGCCCCGCACGCCCCCTCCCCAGGACCTCCCAGGGCGGGCCTCAGGGCGCGGGCCTGGGCTGAGGTGGGGCCTGGCTCCTGTCCCAGGGACAGCATCGGGACCCTGGCCTTGGAATTGGACTTCTGGACGCAGAACAGGATCGTCTCTGTGAGCTCGGGGGGGAAGAGCTACGTCCTGAATCACTACGCCGTCCCTTATGGGGGACCCAGGTAAGGAGCTGCCTGCCAGCCTCTCAGGCTCCTGCTGTTCACCTGGTTTGAGGGCCAGGGACGGACCCCGGCTCTCGGAGGCTGATGCTGAGGAGGTGGGTGCCCATGGAAGCCCTGGGGGCAGGGTGGCCCCATGCTGGCACAGGTCTCCTGGCTCCCTGCTCCCCAGCGAGGCTGCATAAGGACACAGGAAGGCTGCTGAAGAAACTTGTCCCGAGGTATTGGCGAGGCAGTGGCTGCGGCCCTCCTGTCCTCGGCCATCCCTGGGGCAGGAGAGGCCCCAGAGGACAGAGACACCAGGACTGGGGGCTGGGGCCTGTGGGGACGGCAGCGGTGGGAGAGCTCTGTTCTGGCAAGAGGGGGGTGCTGGCACAGTGAGGACCGGGAGAACAGCAGACCAGGAAGACCACTGTGGGGGCTTTGCGGCTTTGCAGCTTGGCCACCAGCCGGCAGCACCCCCTGGTCCTCCCAAGGCGAGACCCACCTGCGGGCCAAGGCTTAGAGGAGACAAGGAGCCTCGAGACCCCTCCCGCTGCTCGCCTGCTCAAACCACAGCCATCTGTGCATCAAAAACGCCTCTCTCTCTCTCTCTCTCTCTGTCTCTTTAACCCTGAGTTGCCTGAAAGATGTGCATGGTTGGGCTGGGGCTGAGTCACTAGGGCCGTTTGCCTCCATGGGAGGGTTGGGGATGACTCCTGAGCACTGGCTCTCAGACTTTGCACGTTTCTATATTTCTGCACATGGCAGCAATTTTTGCAGAAACAGCGATAAGGGTGCATCGGGGCCAGGCACTAGTCTGTTGCAGCTGCCTGTGGCTGCCTCTGCCCACCCAGGGCAGCCTCACGTTCTCACCTCAACCACTGGGACTTCCGCTCTCTGTGGGAACAGGGCACAGGGTCAGGGGCTCCCACCACACTCAGACTCCTGGGCACCACCCTGTCCAGCCAGGGATTCCGCAACCACAGACAAGGTGGCAGCAAAATTCAGATGCCCTGTGAGCAGTGGGGTTAGCAATATTTGCAAATGTCCATGAGAGATGTTTTACATATTTATTTATTTAATTTATTTAGGGATCCTTGGGTGGCTCAGCAATTTAGCACCTGCCTTTGGCCCAGGGCGTGATCCTGGAGTTCTGGGATCGTGTCCCGCATCAGGCTCCCTGCATAGAGCCTGCTTCTCCCTCTGCCCGTGTCTCTGCCTCTCTCTCTCTGTGTCTCATGAATAAATAAATAAAATCTTAAAAAAAAAAAAAGAAAAATATTCTATCGAATAACTCTGGGTGGTGGATGAGCATAATGCCCTGACTGTTCTTCTCTAGATCTGGTTTGGGCCTCGGCCCACGAGGATGCACTTCCTGGCTGCTCTCGGGATGTCTGTGCCCTGTACTTCTTGGATGCCCTCACTCAGGTCTTAACACTTAGCTCATCTTAACACATAGACAAGCAGGAGCGTCATCATGGGGCGGGGACAACACCTTAAAATATTTACTCGGCTTCGATTTTGCAGTAAGGTTGCAGGCTGCATGGTAGAAGGAGTGAGAAGCAGCCCCAAAAGATGGCTCAGACTTTTCCCACGTCCTCCATAATCCAGCTCTGGGCCCAGACTTCCACAGCCCCACTGAACGGGAGCCCTGTGGCTACTTACTGGACCCACCAAACTGGGGAGACAGGGGGTGGTTCTCACTGCCCCGACTCCCAAGTATTTCTTTGAGGAAGAACACTACGAGTTCCCACTTCACTGTCTGTTCTGGGGTAGCAATGTGACCAACTCTTTTTTTAAAAAGTTGGTTTCCCAGGCTCCCCTGTGGGGAGAGGTGGCCAAGGACACATTTCTGACAAAAGAGAGGCAAGCGGAGGTCACTGGAAAGAAGGGGCTCCTTGAAAGGGTAAAGAGTCCTTGGCTTTGCCCTTTGCTCTTCCCCTTCCTGCCTGCCTGCCTGCCTTGAGCATAGATGAGGTCCCAGGAAGGGCAGAAGCCACCGTGCAACCATGAAGCATAAACCTGAGGCTGAACCATACGCTTAAGGTGCAGAGCAGAAAGTTGGAGAGAGGCTGGGCTGTCAGTGGCACCTTTGTTTTTGTTTTTAAGATTTTTATTTATTTATTCATGAGAGACAGAGAGAGAGAGAGAGAGGCAGAGACACAGGCAGAGGGAGAAGCAGGCTCCACGTAGGGAGCCCGATGTGGGACTCGACCCCGGGTCCCCAGGATCACACCCCCGACTGAAGGCAGGCGCTAAACCGCTGAGCCACCCAGGCTGCCCATCAGTGGCACCTTTGAGTCATGACAGCCTGTGGCGCCCCGTTATACGAGGAAAACAAACCCCTTAGTTGTTGAAGCCACTCTTTTTCAGTTTTTCATCACTCCTTGCCAAATAAAGTCTCTACCAGTTCCTTCTGCTGAGGCCTTCCGGTCAGTACACTGTATTCCTTCACTCCCATCACACGACCAGCCGCGTCCTCATGTCCCGGCAGTCTTGTGGGGCTCCCGCCTGCTTGGCCTAATCTCAGGTGTGAGGAGCAGACAGGTCCATCTGTCTGTCTCCCTCCCTCCCTCCCTCCCTCCCTGGATCCGTATATCCATCCATATCAGGTGATGCCGAACTGGTGCATCGATCACCTCCCTCACAGCCTTGTGTCACAGAGATTGTTGCAGATCCCTGGACTCCTCAACATCGTGCACGAAAACAATTCCTGGAGTCTCCAGGAGCAAGGAGGCCAGCATGAGGTGTGGCTGGAAAGTAACATGTCCAGCCTATGGGGTGCTGGTAAGGCTCCATTTCGTACCCCAATGACCAGCTGTTTGCTTTACAACAATCTGTACACTGCCAGACGGGGTTTATGCACTTTCCTGTGTTGTGCTTCAGTTCATAATAAGATCATTTGGAAGCTTAAGTGAGAGTCCATCAATCTGCTTGGTGTGGCCCATCTGGTTACAGGAGGGGAAAGGGCCTGGGGCGGCTGGGGCTGGGACTGTAGCAGTAGCAGCAGTAGCAACAGTAGCAGCAGCAGCAGCAGACGCGATGTGGCTTCAGACCAGAGCAGGTGGGCCGGGTGACAGGCGGCTGAGTGATCTGCTCTGACTCCCCGACTCAAAGCCACCAGCCACCGGTCGCTGTCGCTGTCGCTGTCGCTGTCGCTGCTGCCTGTTGGAGCTCTCAGAATAGCCGCCCACCTGCAGATAAGCAGTTTCTATTGTGGTGAGGCGTTAAAAAAACAAAAGGGCAGGCGAGGAACAATCTGGTGTGTAAGGCGCAGGCCCGGTCCCAGCTGTGCACCTCTGCCACCTTGAACAGAACACCGCCCACTCCCGGGCTCGCTGGGCGCCGCCTGCCAGCCGGCCTCGGACACCTGCGCCCCGGCCCTGAGCCCGGCACCACAGGGGCGCCCCCCGCCCCCGGATCCGCTCTCTGGGCCCGCCGACTGAGGCTGCTTGGGAGCAGGGGGTTCTCAGGGACACACACTCCCCCCAACCTGCCGCGGTCCTGTAACATCTGGTCTCCGGGAGTGTGGGCAACTCATGTCAACTCTTTGAGCTTCTTCGTTTGTGCGTGGGGGATGGGATGTCTTCCAGAGGCTGCTGGAAGAACTAGGGATGATGAGTTTTGGGCGTGCAGGTAGCCAGGCAAGGGGTGCACCTGTTCTGTTCATGGGCAGAGACGTCCCACTTGACTCCATCCCAGCAGCTCGAGGCCGGGAGAATGACCGTCCCCTTCACTCCGCCGTGCAGGCCTCACATGGCGGAGCTGACCCACGCTCCGAGGGCTCCAGAGAAGCTGCGTTTGAGGCCAGGCCTCCCCTGGGGGAGCTGCCTGTCAGCCAGTCACCACAGGGCTGTTGGGTCAGCGGCCTTTGTGCTCTGAAGCATGTATCACAGAGACGTGCAGCCTGAGGTAGGACAGTGGACAACCACCTGAGCATGACTCCTGAGATTAACTGGTGGTCAGAGAGGCAAAGATCAGCGTCAAGGCAGGCCTTGTGGCAACGAGGTAAGACTGTCCTCGGCTGGAGTCCAGGCGAGCCTCTGGGCTTGGCCACCTGCTTGGAAGTGAGGAGGGACAAGGGCGACGCGCTGAGCAAGCCCATCCACAGCGGCCCTCGGCTGCGCACAGCAGGGGAGACCCTGTCAGGAGCGCGAGGGTTGGTTGCAGGCTATAGGCCTGTCTCAGGCTCATGGGCCAGGAGTGGTGCTTGGTAGGTGACTTGGGGCTCTAACAACCCTGTCAGCACGGAAATCCTTTCTAGACGCCCTGACTTGTTCCCTACAAGCCCCTGGTGCAGTGAGGCTGGTATAACGTGAGCCCGGCCGCCTGCGGGACAGGGATGGTGGCCCATTTCCCCATGGAAGGCAGCCCCCAGCGCCCTTGGCTCCCACACGAGGCCAGTCGGTAGCTTGGATTCCTCGGGTAGTTTCCCTGTCCTCCCACTCCTGGGGATTCCTGCAAGAAGGATGTGCTTTGCTCAGCCTGCGGAGGTTGGGCCTGGAAGGAGGTTCCAACGTCATGACTTCTGGGCTCTGCTCCAGACTTGGCGGATAAGTGGAGGCCACTCAGATGACATGAGGAGAGTGGGTGCTCGTTCTAGGGTCAGGTCTCCAAAGAGGCCATCGGTGCGCATAGTGCAGACAGGGCTGCGGCATGACTCCTACTCACCCGGCATATGTGATATCTTGTCCCTTCAGATTATGAAAAACTCAAAGCATATTAAAAATTTTAGAGCATATTGGGGTGCCTGGATGGCTTAGTTGGTTGAGTGTCTGACCCTTGGTTTAGGTTCAGGTCGTGATCTCAGGGTTCAGGGTCATGGTTGAGCTCCAGGTAGGGCTCTGCACTCAGTGGGGAGTCTGCTTGAAGAGTCTCTCTCTCCCTCTCCTCCCCCCAAAAAATAAATAAAATTAATCTTTAAAAAAATTTAGAGTGGGACGCCTGGGTGGCTCAGTGGTTGAGCATCTGCATTCAACTCAGATTGTGATCCCGGGGTTCTGGGATCAAGTCCTGCATCGGGCTCCCCGCAGGGAACCTGCTCCTCCCTCTGCTTATGTCTCTGCCTCTCTCTCTCGTCTCTCATGAATAAACAAAATCTTTAAAAATAAATAAATAAATAAATAAACAAATAAATAAATAAATAAATAAATTTTGGAGTATGATAATGGGAAACATGTATGCCTACCACCTAGCTTTGTCCTATTTTCTTCATAACTTGTTTTTAGAATGGAAACACCCAGGTGCAACTACAGCATCCTGTCTGCTCATGCCTACCAGCATTCCTGCCGCCTCTGTGTAACTGCTTTCCTGATTTTACAGTTTACCATTCTCATACGTGTCTTTCTGCTTTTGCTGTATACACCTACAAACTATGTATAGTATTGCTTTGCATGTTATTTTTATTGTGGTAAAATATACATAATACAAAGTTTACCATTTTCACCATTTTTAAGCATATGGTTCAGTGGTATCAAGTTACATTCACAGTGCTGTGCGGCCATCACCACCATCCATTCATAGAACTTTTTCATCTTTCCAAACTAAAACTCTATGCCCATTAATCAATAACTCTGATCCTCCTCCCCGCAGCCCCTGGCAACCATCATTCCATTCTACTTTCTGTCTCTGGGAATTTATGTGTTTTTTTTTTCTTTTTAAGATTTTATTCATTTATTCATGAGAGACACAGAGCAAGAGGCAGAGGGAGAAGCAGGCTCCCTGCGGGGAGCCCGATGTGGGACTTGGTCCCAGGACCCCTGGATCATGACCTGAGCCAAAGGCAGACGCTCAACCACTGAGCCACCCAGGCGCCCCTGGTTCTTCTTCTTTTTTTTTTAATGATTTATTCATTTATTAGAGAGAGAATGCGAGAGGAGTGGGGAGGCAGAGGGAGAGAGAGAGAGAGAATCCCAAGCAGACTCTCTCTTAAGCATGGAGCCCAATGCAGGGCTAGATCTCAGGACCCTGAGATCATGACCTGAGCTGAAACCAAGAATGGAAGGCTTAACCCACTGAGCCACCCAGATGCCTCTATGATTCTTTATATAAGTGGAATTACACAGTATTTGTCTTTTTTGTGTCTGGCTTATTTCACTGAGCACAATGCCTCTGAGTCTATCCAGGTGGTCACAAATGCCAACATTTCATTCTTTCTTATGGCTGAGTATGATTCCTAGGCTTAGAATCACAGTCAAAGGATTCACAAATGTTAGGCTTTTGATACAAATTAGATGACATTCTTTCTGAATAACAGAAAGTTGAGGCCTTTGGCCCTGGCATTGAGTAGCTGAGGACAACTCTCCTGCCATGAAGTAAAGCAGCAGAGGTCAGAGGTCGTGGGTAATGGTTGTCATGATGTGTGGGGCGGAGGTGTGTGGGGGGTGTCAGCTAACTGTAGGTGCTCTGGAAAGTATGTGCCTGTGCCCGTGCCCTTCTGCTGCGGAAGGTGGGCAAGAGTCTGCATCTGTAATCCCACACATTCTTGATTGTGCAGAGACTGAGGGTGGTCACGTGCCAGGCTGTGGCCCTGCCTGTCCTACAGAATGGCACACATCTGCCTGAGGCCCCTATTTTGTTCAGATTCATCCAGAATACATGTGACTTCTGTTGGTGTGAGCTGGCAGCCAAGAAGGCCAAACAGAACTTCACTGTGTCCCGGAGAGGCCACCAAATGTCATAACTTCCTTGGGGTGGGTCCCCAAGATTTGTGGGGCCAGAAGCTTAAACAATTTGGGGAAGGAGCTCTCTTTAAGGCGAAGGATCAAATTACGAATGGGAAGTTAGGTATGGGACCTTAGAGGGGCCTCACGTGCAGGAGGGGCTCTGGGGCTGAAGCGTCGTTAACTTCGTGGGAAATCTGCCCCTGCTTGCTGCCGGGACTGGGTCCACCCTGCCTAGAGCCCACTTTGTTTCTAAATGTATTAAAATATGTATTTTCCGGGACGCCTGGGTGGCTCAGCGGTTGAGCATTTGCCTTTGGCTCAGGGCGTGATCCCGGGGTCCTGGGATCGAGTCCGCATCAGGCTCCCCACAGGGAGCCTGCTTCTCCTTCTGCCTGTGTCTCTGCCTCTCTCTGTGTGTCTCTTGAATAAATAAATAAAATCTTTAAAAAAATATATGTTTTCCCTTCTTGCCTTTTGCAAGTGTCTGAAAATTTAATAATTGAGCAATAAAATAATCATTCAATAAGATAGTCATTTTTGGCCAAATTTCTCAAGGTTAACCCTTCCTACTCAAATTGCTAACACGCATGACAGGTCACAAAACATGTCAACTCCCCACCCCCACAGCCTTGTGTGCAGTGCGGAGGCTGGCACACTGAAGACAGCGATGGGGCAGTTGGGGGTGGGGGGAGCTCCTTCTAGCATTTTCAGAGTCTGTACAGGGGCTGTGCTGAGGTCTTACATTGTCTTATTTCACCCTTTAGCTTGGCGTGGGGCAGACCCTCCTATGGGGCTCAAACAGCCCCCAGATAAGGCAGCAGGGGGAAATGCCAGGACACCACAAGTTGAAGTTTAAATATGAAACTGTTAGCAGAGTAATTTTGGCATAAAACCCACTGCATCAGTCAGTCTCCCAACAGGAAACAGATGGCACATTCAAAATAGGATAATGAGGAGGGTTTATTTACAAAAACGATGTGGGTGTCAGGGAACCACAAGGGAAAGGGCAGCAGCCCAAGTTCAGTAGTGGCCAAGTATTGCCATGGCGAGGCTGGAAGGGAGGAGGGAGGGGATGGCCACCAGCCTCCACAGGGAGGGAGCTGCACCACAAGGCTCGTGAGAGAAGACGTGACCTTGGTTGAGGGACAGGGCCCATGCAAGGCCATGTGTATAAACCACCTGATACCCCCCCCCCACACACACACTCTCTCTCCTGTCTCCTGTGGGCTCTCCCAGGACACAGAAGACACTGGATGTGGACCACACGGGTCGGGCTCCTAGAGCAGAGGGCAGAGTGGAGAAGGTGACAGGGGTCAGGGTAGATCTCGAGGGCAAAGAAGAGGTCAATGAGGGGCTCCTGAGTGGCTCAGTGGTTGAGCATCTGCCTATGGCTCAGATCGTGATCCCAGGGTCCTGGGATCGAGTCCCACTTCGGGCTCCCCACAGGGAACCTGCTTCTCCCTCTGCCTATGTTTCTGCCTGTCTCTCTGTGTCTCTCATAAATAAATAAACAAAATCTTAAAAAAAAATAAAATAAAAAGGTCAATGGCACAGTCTACTCCTTAATAGGAGTAACCCCCCAGCATCCACCTTAGACCTTTTTCTAGGTGAAAATATTGTCTCTCCAACACAGGGGACCCACACTGTCCCACTAGCGATCATATTATCAGGGGATAATGTTAACTGGTCATACTTCCAGCTGAAAACACTAGTTCCTCAGACACTCCAGTAACGAGTGAAAGGGAGAAAAAGAAATATGACCATGACAATCGCCCCACCAAGGCCAAGGTAATCCTAAATGCCTTCTTATAGCTCCCATTCTCTGTTCTCTTTTGCCTCTGCTGGCACTTTTTTGGACAGGGTTCTTTACCAAGTGGGATGACCTGAATCTTTATTCTTGCAGGATCTGAGTCCTTGGTTACCTCATTTTTGGGGTTACCCCAGTTTTCCATTGATGAGGACAATTGGATGCAGGGGTACTCAAGTGAGGCCCCTTATTTTAAGATTTTTAAAAAACTTTTATTTATTTATTCATTCATAGAAACACACACACACACACACACACACACACACACACACACACACAGGCAGAGACACAGGCAGAGGGAGAAGCAGGCTCCATGCAGAGAGCCTGACGTGGGACTCGATCCAGGGTCTCCAGGATCACGCCCTGGGCTGCAGGCAGCGTTAAACCGCTGTGCCACCAGGGCTGCCCGAGGCCTCTCATTTTAGACACTGTCCTCCTTCCCCTCATTCAGTAGCAGCAACCCTGTTTCACCCTGGTACCAGGATCAACACTCCCACCCAGTACTGTGAACTCCGTTCTTTGCATGATGACTCAGTGGCATACAGAGCCCCAAATGAGCTAGGGCCATTTCAGATTCTGATTTCATCAGAATCATGACTGTATTCCCTGGTAACAACTTTTCCTCTTTGGGTACCAGAATCTTTAGCTCACCAGTTTCAAGGTTGTGGGGAGATAGGAGGCAAACATTTTTCTAGTGGGTTGTTAGGAATAGTAGCAAAAGAGCCCATTCTTACCTCCACCCCATGGTTCTTGGACTGCATATGGCACCACATGGTGGCCACTGGTTTAAGGGACATATTGTGTCTTGTAGGACAAGCATCCCAATCTTGCAGAATGTTGTCTCTCAGCAGATAATTCCACCCCCCATCAAGCCAGAGTCTCCCAGGGAGTCTCGAATGAGACTGGGTGCAAAAAATGAATCTCACTATCATCAATAAACAACACTAAGAACCAGTAGAAAGCTCCCTGAAAGTTATGAGAACCATGGTTATCAAGCAATACTATGAATTATTTTTCGTGACTCGACCAAGGGTCAGTGCCCTGCAAATACTTTAGCAAAACAAACAGCTCAGGCCAATTCCAGGCCTCTGCCATTACCTGGTCACGAGGAACACCCTGAGGCCATAGGTGAGCGTAGACAGCACTTGGGGAGGTTGCAGTGTCTTAGCACCGAGACCCTGCCGTCATCTAGCCGCCAGAGCCACAGATCCGTATGGTTCAAAACACTCCATGGGCATTGTTGGCCTAAATAAAGAGGTAAACAGAAGTAAGCTGGAAAAACAAGTTTATTCAGGAAGAGCAGAGGAATTGCAATTCAGGACAAGCAAACTGTAGCAAGCTACTGATGAGTCTGTTGAGGGTTTGGGGTAGGTTGTGTTTATGGGCAGGGAATGTAGAGAGGGGAGAGCTGGGCTCGAGTCAGTTCAATTAAAAAACAAATGGAGACTATCTTTGAAAATTTTCCTCAGCAGACAGAATTGGTCATTCACACAAGCAAACCTCAGCTCAGCCCACTTTGTGAGACCAACCCAGCCTGGCTCCTCTCTTGTTCATGCCTCTGGCAAAACTTCCCAAGGCTGATATGAGACAACCTCTAATCAACCTGCCCTCATCTAAGAAAATTCCAACACTATCTATTTTCTTCAAATCAGACATTTACTGGGGCGCCTGGGTGGCTCAGTCAGGCGGCTGGTTCTTGATCTTAGCTCAGGTCTGGACCTCAGGGTCACGGGTTCAAGCCACCCCCCTCGCCCCTCACCAAAAAAAAAAAAAAAAAAAAAAATCAGACATTTACAGAAAATCAATCCTTTAGTCCCTAAGTTTTGTCCTTCTGAGGACGCAGGAGATTCTCCATTTTACATCCCCTAGTTCTATTTTGTTTTATTATTATTATTATTTTAGTTTTATTAGTTTTATTTGGTTTTAGGGACAAACTGCAAATTTATTCAAATTGTTTAACCCAGTGGTTACAGGCATAAGTTAAAGTTATATATTGGTTTGAGAGTGATTGGAAGTGATAAAAGTTACCCAAAATAACAAGGCATGAGATACTTGAGCTTTAAAAAGATACTGCACTCTTAAAAAATGCCAATTCGGGCAGCCCCGGTGGCGCAGCGGTTTAGCACTGCCTGCAGCCCGGGGTGTGATCCTGGAGACCCAGGATCAAGTCCCGCGTCGGGCTTCCTGCGTGGAGCCTGCTTCTCCCTCTGCCTGTCTCTGCCTCTCTCTTCGCTCTCTCTGAATGAATAAATAAATAAATCTTAAAAAAAAAAAAAAAGCCAATTCTGGGATCCCTGGGTGGCTCAGCGGTTTGGTGCCTGCCTTTGGCCCAGGGTGCAATCCTGGAGTCCTGGGATCGAGTCCCACGTTGGACTCCCGGTATGGAGCCTGCTTCTCCCTCCTCCTGTGTCTCTGCCTCTCTCCTTATCTCTCTCTCTCTCTATCATAAATAAATAAATAAATAAATAAATCTTTAAAAAAATATAAAAAAAATATGCCAATTTTTATATTTTAGGGAATGAATAAATGAATGAATGAATAAATAAATAAATAAATTTAGATTTCATTTGTTTATTCATGAGAGAAAGAGACACAGAGAAAAGGTAAGACACAAAGAAAGGTAGAGACACAGGCAGAGGGAGAGGCAGGCTCCCTACCAGGAGCCAGATGCAGGACTCGATCCCAGGACCCTGGGATCACCACCTGAGCCCAAGGCAGACATTCAAACACTGAGCCACCCAGGTGCCCCAGGAATCGATCAAATTTAAATACATGTTTTACATTAGATGTTTCAGTCTATCTAGTTTATTTCTCATAACAGTTTTTGAAAACTATCACCATGACAGGGCTTCTTTCGCAGAGGGACTTACACAATAAAACCACAGCCATCAAACATCATGCATTAAGTCACAGCACTTGTTCTTTTTTTTTTTTTAAGATTTTATTTATTTATTCATTAGAGACAAAGAGAGACAGAGACAGAGATAGAGACAGAGACACAGGCAGAGGGAGGAGCAGGCTCCATGCAGGGAGCCCGACGTGGGACTCAATCCCGGGACTCCAGGATCACACCCCGGGCCAAAGGCAGGCGCTAAACCGCTGAGCCACCCAGGGATCCCCTTGGCACTTGTTCTTATACCAGCCTCTGCCACCCCATCTAACTGCCACATTCTCCATCCTTAAGAAAATTGTCAGTGGGAATAATGGAGACTTTGAGTGGCAAAGGCCAGGTGCTTAACCAGCAGAGACAGGTAAGCCACAGGGCCTAGATGGTGTGAGAGTCTTGGCCTGACAGATCAGTGGCGCTCTCTGCACAGAAGGCACCCTGGTAGGATAGCTGAAGCTGAAGCGGGTGTAAGCTGGGGAACCCCAGGGCACTCTGTGCAGGGGTTCCCTGGCAGGGCAGCTGGAGCCAACGTGGGGGCAGGCCAGGAGTCCCGGGTGTTCAACTCCAGGACTGTCACGGCAAGCTGTCTGGAGCTTAACAGGCGTAGGCCTGGAATGTTCTGGGATGTTTTGCACCTGTGTCACCTTGGGGAAATGGCTGGAGCTACAGTGAGTGCTGACTAAGGGTGTCTTGGTGTATTCAGCTGGGGCCGCCTTGATGGGATGGTGTGGCCCAGGGGCCCCCTGGGCTCACTGAAGAGGCAAGCCAGCTTTGGTGTCTGCGCCTTGCTCCCATCTGTGCTATCAAGGTAAACAGTGGCACACGCTTAGCCCCTCCAAGCCAGAGAAAGTTCTAGCAGCTCCTGCGCTGCTTGACAGTGTTCTAGGGCTAGTTCCTTTATATTCTAGGTGCCCTTTTAAACCGCAGCTTCTTTTCTATGCCCCAGGGCTGAGGTCCCTCAGTCCATCCCTCCTGGCTGCTGTTCAGAGCTCAGGGTAGGGCTCCCTCCCTTACCTTCTGCTCTCTTGCCCTTCTCTGTGTGGTCTTTGTACCTCTTTTTGTGCAGACGCTGCTCAGTCAACCCTAAGTTCTTCTGTAGGAGGACTTGCTCTCTAAGTAAGTGTAGATTTGGTGTGTGCCTGAGGAAGTGAGTTCAGGGCCTTCTACTACGGCGCCATCTTGCCTGGAACTCAGCCTTCCTTCACTTCTGTCAGACTGAGACTCTCTCACACCACCGAGGCTCTTGGCTTATGTGTCTCTGCTGGTTAAGCACCTGGCCTTTGCCACTCAAAGTCTCCATTATTCCCACTGAAATTAGGGAACCAATTCCAGCATCCCACTGTCACCTCCAGTGGCTGTGATGGAGTTCTATAGGGAGCTGGTCCTCACCTCACCAATTGAAACCCTAATAAGGAGCGAGTCTTCCAGTTCTCACCGAGAGTACAGGTAGGGAGGGCTGAGCAAGTTGCATATAATAGATCCATTCCAACATACTCATTACTTGGAGCCTTAGGAATTCTTTCTTGATGACCTTATGCTGGAGAAGACCTGGCATTTTGACCTGATTGTAGGCCGGTGGTCCTCAAAATTCAGTGTCTATCACAGCCAGCTGGAGGACACTTGTTTTTTTTTTTTTTTTTTTAATTTTTATTTATTTATGATAGTCACACACACAGAGAGAGAGAGAGGCAGAGACACAGGCAGAGGGAGAAGCAGGCTCCATGCACCGGGAGCCCGATGTGGGATTCGATCCCGGTCTCCAGGATCGCGCCCCGGGCCAAAGGCAGGTGCCAAACCGCTGTGCCACCCAGGGATCCCTGGAGGACACTTGTAACACAGATTGCTGGGCCCTTTCCCCGCAGTTTCAGATTTGGGAGGTCTGGGTTGGGGTCGGTGAATCTGCCTTTCTAACAACTTCCAAGGTGTTGCTGGTACTACTAGTCCGGGAACCCCACTTCAAATCTCTTAAGGGCCACTGCTATTGGCCACTAATAGGTCCAGGCTTTCATTGGCCAATTTAGCAAATTACAAATACTACTCAAGGCTGCTCCAGCCAAAGCATTAGGTGACTGTACCGATCAGTGAACTTGGCTGGATCAAGTCTTATATTCCACCCTCTTTAGTCTGATAGGCTGAGAATTCACTCACATGTGTATCTCCCCGGATTCTTGCTGATACAGATTAACAAGACCTTGTACCTCTTTGGTGTATAGCCAGGCCTTGTACCTCTCTGAATGAGTTATGTTGGGGTCTGACGGTCATCATGGGCCTAGCGGCAATGAGAGGTGGAGCCTGAGGAGAATCGTATCTGCTTGTGAGATAATTAGCTATCTCAACATGGCCATTTAAAAGCTTTTATGTAGGGAAAAGTTTACTCCTTGGCAGGCAGGGTTAAGGAAGATTGGGAAAGTGTGTGTGTGTGTGGGGGGAGTGCTTTTAGGGGAGTTTGGAGGCTTAGGAATTTATTTATTTAAGACCTTGAGAGATTTTATTGGCCTTATAACATTAGAATCTGAAGGTGTCCCCAACCTAATTCCGAGAGAGAGCCATTTATGAGGTTTTACAATAAAAAAAAAAATACACTTAATTTGGGGCTCTGTTGGTTAAGTGCCCAACTCTTGGTTTCAGCTCAGGTCGTGATGTCAGGGTCATGAGCTAGAGCCCTGCATGCATTGGACGCTGTGTTCAGCATGGAGTCTGCTTGGGTTTCTCTCTCTCTCTCTCTCTTCCTCTGCTCTTCCCCCCTCAAATAAATAAATATATCTTAAAAAAATATAATTTTAGAATAGTTCAAGACTTACAGAGAAGTTGCCAAGATAGTATACTTTTCATGTACCTTACACCCAGTTCCACTGTTATTAACATCTCACATTCCTACAGCATATTTGTCACCATTCATGAACCAATATTGAAACATGATTAGTAACTAAAGCCCACATTTTACTCAGATTTCCTCAGTTTTTCACTTATGCCTCTTTTTCTTCTAATATCATCCAGGATACCACTTTGTATTTAGTCATCATGTCTCCTTAGGCAACTGTTAGCTGCGACAGTTTCTCAGACTTTCTTTGGTTTTGGTTTTGGTTTTTTAAATTAAATTAAAAATTTTTTTCAGTTAATTCAACTCCCAACACCAGGCTCCAATTCACCAGCCCAAGATCAAGAGTAGCACACTCTTATCAGCAGAGCCAGCCAGGCACCCCAAACTTTCCTTATTTTTTTTCCTTATTTTCTATTGTTGTTGTTTGTTTGTTTTTAATGACCTTTACAGTGTTGAGGGATACAGGTCAAGTATTTTGTAGAATGTCCCTTAATTTTAAGTGTCTGATATTTTTCTCATGGCTATACTAGGGTCGTGGGTTTGGGGGAGGAAGAACCACAAGACATAAAGTGCCATTCTCATCACCTCATATCACAGTACATACTATCAACATGACTTTTCACTGTTGATCCTGACCTTGGTCACCAGGCCAAAGTTGTGTTTGTCAGTTTTCTCCACTATCAAGTTATTGTTTTCCTCCTTTCTTTCCATACTGTCCTCTTTGGAAAGAAGCACTATGTGCAGCCATTGCTTAAAGAGTGGAGAAAGTTCAGGATTTAGTCTGGTTGATGTATGTCTAAAAGCTTCATCTTGTATCTCAGACCATGTCCTTCTGTAATGTAAGAGGCTTTGTAGGATTGAGAGTTCAAACATGTGCTGCAACATTATAGTCCTTACAATCAGTCCAGGTCTTGGTCTGCAGCTCTATGTGCCCTGTGACTTACATATGATTCATTCAAAACTTCCCTAAGGCTTTCTGGTTCTCCCTATATGCACTATATTTTAAAAATAGATTTACTGAAGTGTAATTCACTCACAATAAACTACAGATATTGAGAGTGTGCAATTTAATGTTTTAATGGGTTAAACCATCATCACAATCAAGGTAATGAATATATGTACCACTCCCAGGAGTTTCAGCACATACCTATGATCCTTTCCTCCCTCCCATCCCTCCCTCCACAGGCAACCACTGATCTGCTTCTTGTCATCATAAGTTAGTTTGCATTTTCTAGAATATTTTTTTAAGATTTTATTTATTTATTCATGAGAGACACAGAGAGAGAGAGAGGCAGAGACACAGGCAGAGGGAGAAGCAAGCTCTATACAGGGAGCCCGACGTGGGACTTGATCCCAGGCCTCCAGAATCAGGCTCTGGGCCGAAGGCGGTGCTAAACTGCTGAGCCATCCGGGCTGCCCAAATTTTATTATTTGTTATTTTAAAAAATATTTTATTTATTTATTCATGAGAGACACAGAGAGAGAAAGAGGCAGAGACACAGGCAGAGGGAGAAGAATCAGGCTCCATGCAGGGAGCCCAATGCAGGACTTGATCCCGGGATCCCAGGATCACACCCTGGGCCAAAGGCAGACGCTCAACCGCTGAGCCACCTACTCATCCCATCCATTGTTTATTTGTCTGTTGATATGTATATATATTTTGACTTTTTCTACTTTTTGGCTATTACAAATAAAGCTGCTCTGAACATTCATATACAAGACTTTATATGGACATATGCTTTTGTTTTTCTTGGATAAATAGTTAAGAGTGGAATGGCTGGATCATATGGTAGGTATATGTTTAACTTTTTAAAAAAGATTTTATTTATTTATTTATTTATTTATTTGAGAGAGAGGGAGAGAGAGAGCACAAGCAAGGGGGAGGCGGAGAGGGACATGGAGAAGCAGACTTCCCACTGAACAGGGAGCCTGACTCAGGACTTGATCCCAGGGACCTGGGATCATGACCTGAGCCAAAGACAGACATTTAACCCACTGAGCCACCCAGGCACCCCATTTTATTTAACTTTAGAAGAAACTGTCAGCCTGCTTTTCATTTACATTCCCACAAAAAACATAGAAGAGTTCCAGTTCTTCCACAACCTTGCTAACATTGTCTTTTTTTTTTTTTTTTTTTTTTTTTTTTTTAGTATTTATTCATTGGGGCCCCTGGGTGGCTCAGCCGTTGAGCATCCACCTTCAGCTCAGGGCATGATCCTGGGGTCCAGGGATCGAGTCCCACATTGGGCTCCCTGCGAGGAGCCTGCTTCTCCCTCTGCCTATGTCCCTGCCTCTCTCATGAATAAATAAAGAAAAAAAGATTTATCCATTTATTTGAGAGAGAGAGTGTTCACATAAGTGGGGGTGAGAAGGGGCAGAGGGAGAGGGAGAAGGAGACTTCCCACTGAGCAGGGAGCCCAACATGGGACTCTATCCCAGGACCCTGGAATCATGACCTGAGCCGAAGGCAGATGCTTAACTGACTGAACATTTCAGGCACCTCGACATTGTCTTTTTAATATTAGTCATCCAAATGGATATGTAGTACTATCACATTTAATCTGATTATTGATAAGATTAGGTTTATGTTTGTCAGCTTGCTATGCATTTTCTATTGTTCCATATATTCTTTTTACCCCCTTTTTCTTATTTTTAGCCTTCTTTGGATGAACTGTGTTTTTTTTTTATGATTCTATTTTATTTCCTTTTCTGGCTCATTAGCTATAACTCTGTGTTTTGTTAGGTTAGTGGTTGCTTGTTGTTTACAGAATGCATCATAATTCATCACAGTCTACTTTCAAGTGATATTATCCCAGTGTAAGTATAGAATTAGAACCTTGCAATAGAACATTTCCATTTCTTCCCTCATGATTTTCTGTCGTTGGCATGTATTTTCCTTTTATACATATATATATTTTTAAGATTTTATTTTTAAGCAATCTCCACACTCAATGTGGGGCTTAAACTCAAAACCCCAAGATCAAGAGTCACATGCTCTACCAGCTGAACCAGCCAGACAGTCCATCCTTTTACATATAATTTTTAAGTGGTTTCCATGCCCAGTTTGGAACACAGTCCAGTGCTTGAACTCATGACCCTGAGATCAAGACCTGAGCTGAGATCAAGAATTAGACACTTAGAGGATCCCTGGATGGTTCAGCGGTTTAGTGCCTGCCTTTGGCCCAGGGCATGATCCTGGGGTCCAGGGATCAAGTCCCACATTGGGCTCCCTGCATGGAGCCTACTTTTCCCTCTGCCTGTGTCTCTACCTCTCTCTCTGTGTCTTTCATGGATAAATAAATAAAATCTTAAAAAAAAAAAATTGGATGCTTAACTGAGTCACCCAGGTGTGCCCTCATCCTTTTATATATATTTAAAACCCCACACTACATTTTTATTATTTTTGTTTAAACAAATAACCTTTTAAAGGTACTAAAATAATAATAAAATATATGTTTATCCATGTAGTTACCCTTTTTAGTGTTTATTTCCTTTATCTAGATCCATATTTCCACATGATTTTATTTTTTTAAAAATATTTTATTTATTCATGAGAGACACAGAGAGAGGGAGAGAGAGAGAGAGAGGCAGAGACACAGGCAGAGGGAGAAGCAGGCTCCATGCAGGGAGCCCAACGTGGGACTCGAGCCCAGGATCCCGGGATCCCAGGATCACACTCTGGGCCAAAGGCGCTTGCTCAACCACTGAGCCACCCAGGAGTCCCTGATTTTATTTCATCTTGGCTTTTCCTTTAGTACTTCTTACAGTGTGGGTCTGGTAATAATGAATTCTTTTAGCTTTTGTATGTCTGAAAATTTATTTAGTCTTCATTTTTAAATGTATTTTAATGGGTATAAAATTCAAGGTTAATGGTTTTTTTCTTTTAGTACTTTAAATATATTGCTTTACTGACTTCTCTCTTTTTTTGATAAGAAATCTCTCATTTTTATTTTTGCTCCTCTGTACATAATATGTGTGTGTGTGTGCTTCTAGATGCTTATAAATTTTCCTTTATCTTTGGTTTTGAGCAATTTGATTATGATATATCTTATAGTTTTCATATTTCTTGTGCTTAGGTTTAATTGAGATTCTTGGATCTGTGGGTTTATAGTTTTAATCAAATTTTTAAAATTTGAGCCATTATTCCTTCAAAAAATTTTTCTACCCCTTACTTCTCCCCATCTTTGAGGACACATATTACACAGATATTAGGCCACTTGAAATTGTTCTATAGCTCACTGATACTCTGTTCATTAAACAGATTTTTTCATTTTGGATTATCTCTATTGCTACGTCTTCGAGGTTACTCATCTTTTTTTCTGCAGCGTCTAATCTGCTGTCCATCTGCTCCAGTAAAATTTTCATCTCAGACATTGTAGTTTTCATCTCTAGAAGTTGGAGGTTTTTTTTTTTTTTTTTTTTTTCTGTTTTTTGGTTTGATTTTTCAGCATCTTCTCTTTACTTAAATTTTGGACTATCTGGGACAGAGTTATAATTGTTTTAATGTCCTTGTCTGGTAATTCTAATATCTGGGTCAGTTCTGACTGATGATTCTCCTTATCCTGTCATACTTTTTTGCTTTTTTGGCATATTTTTTAAAAAAACAGCTGCCAGATATTAGGAATTTTACCTTGTTGGGTGCTACAGTTTTTATACTCCTATAAATATTCTTGAACTTCGATCTGGGTTATTTGGAAAGTGTTTGATGCTTTCAGGTATTGTTTTTTAAGATTTGATAAATGGAACCATATCTGTGCTCACTCTATTTTCCATTACTGAGCCAAGACCTTTCTGAGTACTCTATCTCATGCCCCATGAATCAGTTTTCCAATCTGCCTGATGGGAAGAGAACACTTCCAACCCCATTTGAGCATTGGGCACTCTTCCCCCTAATTCTTTTGAGTAGTTCTTTCTTCTGCCTCAAGTAGTTTCTGCACATGCTTGGGCTGATCAATACTCTAGGGGAGGGACACTGGGTGGCTCAGCGGTTGAGCATCTGCCTTTGGCTCAGGGCACGATCCCAGAGTCTGGGATCAAGTCCCATATTGGGCTTCCTGCATGGAACCTACTTCTCCCTCTGCCTATGTCTCTGCCTCTCTCATAAATAAGTAAAATCTTAAAAAAAAAAGAAAAGAAAAGAAAAACCTTAGAGGACTCTCAGCACATCTCTGAAGCTCTTTTTCTGTGCAGCTCTCCTCTCTGGTACCGTGTCCTGTAAACTCCATCTGCTTCGCCTTCTCAGAATTCACTCTGTTTCTTCAACTCAGTTTGTTGGCTCCCTTTCCTGCATCATGGCGGAAACTCTTTCAGGACAGTAAGTTTGGTGATCATAACTATAGGGCTTATCTCACTTTCTCCTCTTCAGGTTTCACTGCCTTTCACTGGCTGATGTCCAGTGTCTTAAAAACTATTGCTTCATATATTATCCATGGTTGGTTGTTTCAGGAAAGGGAGTAGATCTGGTCACTGTTACTTTTTCTTTGGCAGGAAGTGGAAGGCAGTAGCCCTTTTCCCCAACCTCCACTGGCATGTTCCTAATTGCACATTTATAGTTTTACATTTCTTTTCTTCTCCCATGTCCTCTAGGGCTCTGTATTGGCCAGAATTAAATCAAGGAAGGAGAACTACAGTGGATATTACAAAGAATTCTTTGTATTACAGGAATTTTATTCCAGTGGTTATCAAAGTGTGGTCCCTAACCAACAACAATTGTCAGCATTACTTGAGAGTTTGTTAGGAATGTAGTAAATATCTAGGCCCCATCACAGGCCTACTGAATCAGAAGCTCTGAAGGTGAGACTCAGGAAACGTGTTAAAAAGCCTTCCAGGTGATTCAGATACATGTTGATGTGTGAGAGTCACTGCTTTACATAACTAGAGGAGACACTGGAAGTAATGGTCCAAAAGAGGGTGTTGGAAAACCAGGGGAAAAATCACCAGTCAGCTCTCTTAAACACTACCCAGGGTGAACAAGTTAGTGCTTTCAGGTAAATCTGGGAGGCATATCAGCTGCTGGAATGGGATCACAGAAGGGACTGGAATAGACGATTGAAAGCTGTTGTCTCTTCATAGCTACACTCTGAATTCACAGCCAAGTGGTCTGGCAATAGGTCTGGGGTTGCTGTCGTTCAGCAGAACTAGTAATAAGGAAAAGCTGGGCATGGAGCAAGAGCAAGGATGCAAAACGAGGGAAAAAAGCAGGAGGAGATGGAACTTTCTGGCACCTTTCTAGCATCTCTGACCACAATGACCTTCAGATTGTTAATGTTAGCTGCCTTAGTCCCACCTCCCAAATATTGTGCAAATTTTCATTGGGACAACTTTGATCTCTTACCCAAAGAAGGAAGGGGATTCTGGGAAATGTAAATCTAGATTAGCTCTGTAGACAAATTATAAAACCACAAAGTTCCATCCTATATTAACCTGACATTTGGTCACACCTCTTTTAACCATATTAAACTTCCAAATAAACAGCAAATCATACTTCTGATTAACATACTTCATGCATAGTTCATCAAAATAACAACAAAAAACAGGGATATCTGGTTGGCTAAGTTGGTAGAGCATGCATCCAATATTGAAGTCATGAGTTCAAGTCCCACGTTGGGCACAAAGCCTACTTAAATCAAGAACATGCTAACCATCTCCCCAAAAGAGAATACAAATTCTTATGTCACATTATTTCCAGGTGACGTTCAAGCCTTTTCTAAAGTCAAAATCCCCTCTCATCTCTATTAATACTTTTTGGATGGTAGAATGAGAGAAGAGAAAAAGAATTAGTTGATATATACCTGATAAGTTTATAATAAGAAATACTCATACTCATTTCTACAACTGGTCATAAATGGTATCTGTAACTTCCTTCTTCCACTACCCATTCCGGATTTCCTTTGCCCTGAACAAGTACCTTGGATAGTCCTAATTCCTTGCATGGTAGAATGACCCAAACCTTCATTCCTGTAGAATCTGAGCTTTTATTAGTCCAGCCTGCACTAAGTTGTAGTTTTCCACTTTTTTTTTTTTTAAGATTTTATTTATTCATGACACACACACACACACACACACACACACAGAGGCAGAGACACAGGCAGAGGGAAAAGCAGGCTCCATGCTTCTCAGGGAGCCCGACGTGGGACTCTACCCCGGGACTCCAAGATCATGCCCCGGGCTGAAGGCGGTGCTAAACTGTTGAGCCTCCGGGGCTGCCCTCCTCTAGCTTTTATCACATTATATGGTAAAATTAAGAGTAGCCCCGTATCTGCTGCAATCCAGACATTTCTTCCTTTCTTTGTGTGATCACAACCCAATTTCCCCTTTCAAACTTGGATCAATCACCACAAAGCTGCTTGCTGGTTCATTAGCAAGAGAAGCACAAAGCAGGCACAAGTCGTAAGTGGCGATCTCAGTTTTCAGTTTAATGGAACCTCTGCTGAGTTCTCTGGAGGAAGCATGTTTTTTCTTGGGAATTAAGCAAAACCCGAAGTTGCCTTATGACTTGATGAGTCAGGCAACATCCAATTATGATGGGCAATTCAGATAATTTGGGAATGCTTGGTGGTCAAGCAGTCAGTCCTTCCTAAGGCCCAATAGCAAGCTAGAAACTGTTTCTTAAAAGGAGGAATACTTTTTCTTCAGAGGATAGCTTTTCTTGAAAATCCTAAAGGACTGTGCTGTCATTCACAGAAAGGAGACTGCCAAAGTCTCAATTCGAGCATCCCTATTTGCCAAACGTACTTCAAGATCATTGGGTCTGCTAGATCATAAGGCTCTAGCGGCAAAGCAACCTGTACTGCAGCTTGGACCTTTTGCAGAGCCTTCTCTTGTTCTGGACCACTCTTAAAAATGGCAACAATTCTGATTTCTCAGCAAATGACTAAAGAGTGACACACTCACTATATATTGCCTTCAAAATCCAAGGGGGGCCTGGGTTACTCAGTGGTTGAGCATCTGCCTTTGGCTGAGGGTGTGATCCTGGGATTCTGCAAGTGGCTCCCCTTAGGGAGCCTGCTTCTCCCTCATGAATAAATAAAATCTTAAAAAAAAAAAAAAATCCAAAGAAGCCCACTAGGCATTATACTTCTTAGTTGTAGGAGGCCAGAGGTAGCAATTTGTCCTACCCCTAGAATGGGATATTGCAACATGTCCTGGTCCGTTGGATCCCTAGAATTTCATTGATGCAAGTCCATGATTTTCTGTGAAATCTAGTTCCTATCCTCTAGCATGCTTGAGTTTTACCGAAGTATCCAGGTAGATGCTACATTCTGCTCACCATGTCCATATTATAGTGGGCCGCATATCCTGTAGAATTCAATGATCAGTCTCTGTAGATTAGAGGAGTAATAGAGGCCTGACATACATGTTGTACTGTTGGTCCATTGAGCTGATTGCAAATAGGTTGGCCTTTACAATGTTTAGAGGGGGAAAAACATCAGTAGCTACATTCCAGGTGGCAGAGAATTTGATTTTCTTCAGCAAAAACACACATCTGGAACAGTAGTTGCAATGGAAATCATCACCTGGTTAATAATGTTTATGATAATCACTATACCTCCTCTATAATCTATTTGTTGTCTGCACAGACCAAATGTGTGTTGAAGATACAGTAAGAATGACTAGTGTTTCAAATCTCTGTCAGTGGCACTAATCTCTGCAATCTCTTCTCTGCTCTTTAGACGGAAAGGTTGAAGTTCCCCTACATTTCTTCATAGACAATGTAGTGAAAGAACTGCATTTACAACTTTGGTGTAGTTGTCTTGAAAACAGGTTACAAAAAAAAAAAAACAGGTCAGTAAGCCCTTCAATTTTTTTTTCAAAATTGTTACGGCATTGTAATCCACGAACATTGCATCTCTCAATTTATCAGATTTTGCGGCTTTCAGCATATTAAGTGTTGTTCACATTTTGTTAGTTATACCTAAGTATTTCTTTTGGAGTTAGAACAAGGGGCTGTGTTGAAGTTGCCTGAATTTCTTGCTTAGGTCTTTTGATTTCTTTCATCAGTTATCTTGCACTTCTTTGCACACATTCCATTCATAGGTAGGTTCAGTCTTAAATAATCTTTACTCAACTGGTTTACAGGAGCAGTGCTGACAATGTCCTACTGCCTTACCGGGTCCATTACTTTAGTAAAATGTTCTCAAACAAGGATTCCTAAACACAACCTAAAGACACACTGCACACACACAGTTGGAGTTCCAGTGGGCTTTTATTGAGATAAATTAACAAAAACCAAGATTTTATCAACCATTTTTTTCCTGAACCTTATAAACTCGGCAGACTCTGGTCCATATATATGTGTACATACAACATAACACATCCCAACAAAAACAGAGTCCCACTGGAACATTTGCCAATTAACAGAAAGCCAATTTTCCCTTTCCCCAAATGTTTTCAAAATTTTGAGTCCCCACTGTTCATTTCTCAGTGGAACTGGTCCCTTGTGGCTAGGGACATTGGAATTCTACCCCATTTTTACTAAACAAAAATAATTTTTTTCAAGTTTTAGTTTTGTTTCAAAAAAGGGAAGTGACTTTGTTTTCTCCAGGCACCCCTCCCCCACAACCATTGGTTAAAATACAGAAGCCTGTATCTTAATAACCCAGCCCTACCCCCTCCCTTGCCCTGCCCAGTACTGTCTACTGGAGAATTTAAACACACTTCTGCTGGAATCTGTCAGCTGTGGAGGGGCAGAGTCCAGGTGCCAGGCTAGCTCCCTCTAACCTCATGAACTGTTGTAACCTTTGGACACTTAACTCTTTACCCCAAAGATGAGTTTTTAGACCAGAGATTTTTTGGGGGGAGTTTTAAAAAACATATCTTTAAGGATATAAAGTAGAACTATAAGCTCACCAAAGTCCACTTAATTTCACCAAAACATTGACGGACTTCAGCTCCCATGAAGCCAAAAATTTTGTTTGACAAAAGTATTTTGTCAGAAAATGATTCCACAGTAACAATTTTTAAGATACACAGAACACTGAAAAAAGTAGCAAATTAAAATAAATGGCTTAATTCCCAAAAATCATTTCATCTTTTTGTACTCATCTAGAAGGTCAGGAGTGTGGCTAAAGGCCATTTCTGATGAGGTTATGAGTTTCCAAAGTGTTTCTAAATCCTTAGTGCAGACACCCTCCCTTTTGGGGCATAGTAACCTCCCTCCCACCCCTATTAAAAAAAAAAAAAGAAAAGAAAAAAAAAACCCAAATGAAACCAAGTGATCAGAATGAGATGTTTTGATTCCAACAAATTTACACTCAAGGCTTTGTGTTGAGTTGTCTGGTTCTAACCCAAGCATGATGGTATCAAACACAAAGCACACAGCAAAGGAAAGATGCTCCCATCTCATTCTGAAAACAAATACTGATAACCAATTCCTCCCCCCGCCCCCTAGCCATTGGGGCCCACCCATATTATGATGCTGGGGCCAACGTGAAAATAATTGAGAAATAGATTTAGATTTGCTTCTCCCTTAGATTATTCTGTTCCCAAGGGAAAGACAATAAAGTTTCTCCGTTGGAATGTATGGGAAGAGAAAAACAAAACACAGGCCCAGAGGCAGCAAGGTGTGTAACAGTCCATAACCCATTACACAACTACAACCACAGGCAAAACCGCGAGTTGGACATAATTTAAATATTAAAAATAGGGAAAAGTTTCATCCAAATGAATCACCGGAAAAAATATTACCATTACTGAAAACAGACACCCAATAGTGGAAAGAACACAAAAACAATTTCTAATAACAATGCTTCTTATAGTGAGGGGGGACTTAAAAAAAAAAGAAAAAAAAAAAAAAGACTAGGCCTTGACCTAGTCCTTAGAGCATCTTTCCATTTAATAATTCCTATTCAAGAGTCCAGCACCAAAACTGGACAGCTGCCTCTACAGAACTGTGTCCAATAGTGGTGTCCCAGATAGTTTAAGTGCCACTCCTCATCAGAGGCTATACTTCAGTAATACTTTCAATTAAGTCTGTGCTTTAAGAGGGACCCACAGGCATGTGGCACCGGGCACAGTCTGAGGATAGCAAACGAGACTGCGCTGTTTTTGTCACCTACTCTCTCTCTAGCGAGATATCAAATTGCATTTACAAGCCTTTCTTGCTTTTCTTCTATAATGAATGATCCCTCTTATCTCGCCAGAGGTGGGGAAGAAAGAGAGAGCTGCATCAGTACAAGGGCAAGATATTTTTGGTCAAAAGTTGATGCCTTCTAAATTCCCTCCCCCCGTCCCCCCCCCCCCCCGCCCCCTGGAAAAGAGTTATTTTCTTAATTAGGGCTTGTATTTAGTAACCAACATTGGCTGGATAGAACATAGCTTGGATACCAAATAAATGAGCTTACTCTTTTTGGGTTTGTACTGTGCAGCTCTTGCTACAGATTTTTTAAGGAGTTAGGGCTATGTCTGATCAGGAGGCATCTGCAGGATTTTGATCCTAAGGAGTTTTGGGTGAGTCACAAAATAGTTTTGCTTAGAACTACGCAAGAGTCAAAAAAAAGCAACTTTAAATAATTGATTTTTTTATCCATGAGTTAAGCACGAAAGCATATGCAGGACTTCTCTTGTAATATTTTAGGGTTTCGAAAAAATGGAATATGGAAAACAAATTTTTTTCATTTTATTTTTTGCTTTTTTTTTTAAACCCTAGATGCCTCCTGATTGACCTAGTACACTGGGTTAAAAGGGAATTAAAAACATTTAAAAAAAAAAGTTCACTGGTTTTGATTCATCTCACTCCTTTTGCCTGGAGATCAGGCCAAACATCAAGCATGTTGGGAGGGGCACAATTTAAAGCAACACTATTGACTGTAAAGCATTTGCCAGCAATTTACAATGCAAAATGACAGATAATTCTTGTCACAAAGCAAGAGGATGGCAAGCAGCTTTCTTTAGCATGAAAGTTAACAGCTCTCAGGAGTTGCCCATTCCTGCAAGTTTATGTATCAAGGTGGGCAGAGGGCAACACACTTAACACAGTACAGGAAGTGATCCACAGAAAGTAAGCTCCAGAACTGCTAACATTACCAAAGCTGGTACTGGCTAATATTCTGAAATGCAAAATCCATGCTTTGTACATATACTGCTCAGACACTGCCACGCAACTGAATTTCCACACTGCAAGGGAGATTAATCTTTGTCCCCTTTTGCTGAGCTTGAAAAGTTCCTCAAACTTTCTTTAAAAGGGGAGGAAGAAGCAAAATCAGAGAGAGCTTCTCAAAAATAACATCTTGAGTTATAGGTTTCTGAAGTTTCTTTGCTCTCTCTGGCAGGTGTTCTCCAAAGGTATTAGATGATACAGTGTGGCAGCAAACAATAAATCCCAGACTTCCAGGTCCCTCTTCCAACACAGGGTCACCACAGAGGTCTGCTCTCTCTACTAAAGAGGCCAAAGTACTTTTTAGAATTTAGTGTTGCGGAAAACTGAGCCCCTCTCATCTTTAGCTGCTCCCATAATCATTCTAATCCCCTTAATCCCAGCAACCTTCATCCAAAAAAAAAATATATATATATGTATATATATATATGAACCCAGAAAAAAACTTATTTACAAAGTTTATACAAGTATACACACCCAATTTTCTATGGGACACGCTTTGCCACAGAGGAAAGAGGGTCAAGGCTCTGACATGTCTACACATCAAGTGCCATAACTGCTAATGGAAGCGTATGTAAACCAGTCTTTAGTGTTCTGCTATAGAGCACAAAGGCTTGTCATATGGCTCCTGCAATGATAGACTGCTCTTTCCTTTGGGAGCGATGATGTTGTAATCTACTCAGCCCAGAAGAAATTTTTACTTGGGATTGTTTTTTTTTTTTTAAATACATGTATTTACAGTGCGGATGAACTGCAGTTGCATATCAACTCCTCCACATAAAGAAAAAGAGAATGGTGTTTAACATTACTAATACGTGTCATCTTCCAGCCCTGGGCTTGAGTATCAGGTAAAAAGGGAAGAGAGAGACTCCAACTTGAAATCAAAATAAAAAGACAAAAATTTTAAAAAGATAGGAAGGAAAAAAAAATAAAAAAAGGAAAGAACTACTATTGTTGATTTCTTGGGCTGTGTCTAAAAGATGATATTCTGAATGGTCTCATAGCATAAGGCACTTCGCACAAATAAGTAATAAGCTCTTCAGGCTTAAAAAACGGATGAGTAATTAGGGAGAAGTTGAAATGCACTCAAGAGTCAGCTGTTGGAGAATTTTGAAATTGTAGACAAGCTTGTGTGTTCATCAAGATTCTTCTCTTTTCAGGGTTTCTCCCCTTCTCTTCTTTCTCCTCCTTCCTTGTCCCCCTTCCCCAGAAAACATTTTTTAAAAACCAGCAGTTAGTGCAACTAATGTTCAGTCAGCACACAGTGCAAACAAGTGGAACAAAAAAGGTAAATTCCTTCTTTTCAGCTTTTTCTCTTCACCAGTTAAAAAAAAGAAAAAAATGTCTGAGCTCTTTTAAGTCTTCATAGTTCCAAAATAAAAGAAGATGAAAAACCCACAAAGAGAAGAGCATCCCCCCCAAACGATGTGTCACAGATCCAAACGAGCCTTCTGTAGTTTGTGAAAGCCTAAAGGAAGAAGGAAGAAATCTAAAATTAACTTTTGTGAAGACAATATGAACCAAGATACCTAGGTTTTCACAATCTCCATCTCAAATGCTCTGTGGAGTGGCTTCTACTGAGCCTTTGCCTGCTGTAGAATCAATCCACTTAGGATTAAGGCATTTCTGCTAGGAATCCCAGAGATAGAGCAAAAGCCTCTAAATTCTGATATCCAAAACAGTTAAATCAAGAGAAACTGGGCAGCCCGGGTGGCTCAGCAGTTTAGCACTGCCTTCATCCGAGGTCCCAGTCCCAGTTGGGCTCCCTGCACGGAGCCTGCTTCTCTCTCTGCCTGTGTCTCTGCCTCTCTCTCTCTGTCTCTCATGATTAATAAATAAAATCTTTAAAAAAAAAAAAAGAAAGAAACTTTTTTTTTTTTAAAACATCCACAAATTTGATAGCTTCCCAGGATACCAGCAAACATAGGCTACTTTTACATTAGCCTGAGGATTTTGTTTGACATTTAAGGGGGCGGGGGGAAGAAGAAAGAAAGAAAGAAAACTAAAGTGAAGAGTAATTCAGAAACTTAGAGTAACAGGCATATGGGGCGCCACGATGATTAAGCATCACATTGGTTGGCTCAGGTCACAGGGGTGGGAGGTGGTGGGGGGCGAGGGTGGGGGAGTGGCGGATGCTGCTCTGCAGGGAGTCTGCTTGTCCCTCCCCCACCCTGCTTGTGCTGTCTCAAATAAATCTTAAAAAAAAAAAAAAAAAACACAAAAAAAAAACAGGTAAAAATACTCATTGGTAATGTAAAAATTACCACCTCTCAAATAAAAGACTTCCCTTGGAAAAAACAGCAAAACAGCCTGAATTCCTTGATGCTGGGTCTTCTTTTGAGCACTGCTAGCAAAGCCCAATAGTCCACCAATGAAAAGAGAGGGTGGTACAGGAAACCAGAGTGAGTATTTAAAAAAAGACAATTATCCTCACAACCTGATTACACATTTGGCAACGAGGTACTTCAGGTAATTATCTTGATTTACTACAACGTCCAGTAGAAATTAAGAGTGATACTAACAAAAGAAGAATGACTAAGTGATAAAAGACCAAAAAAAATTAGTTTCATCTTCAAGTTGCTGAGAAAAAGATTCTACTTTGCTTTATTTTGAAGTCTGGATTTGTCTTAAGTACTGCTCGTGGATCACATCATACAGGAAAACTGCATTCAAGAACAGTATCCATGGATTCTCTCAGGAGACAACAACTTCCCCCAAGCACACCCGGTTTACCATCATTCATGCCAACAGGTTCTACGCTGTCTCTGCTAGTACGTGTGGTGTAACAGCAAATTTCCTCCAGGAAGGAGGATCTTGCTTTCTTTCACCACTATGCTCCCTAGCGCTATGCAGGGTACGCACATGCTTGTTAGGGCTTCTCATCCTCCACGGGCTCGCTGTGGTATTCTGCCACATACAGGCTCTTGTCAATGTTGCTTGGGATCGGTTTAATTTCTGTTCCCAGCTGCTCCTCAATACTTTTCAGGTTGAAGCGATCATCATATGTGATCAAGTTGATGGCTAAGCCAAGATGACCAAAGCGACCTAATGAAAAAACATTAATCGATTTTTTAAAAAGGAGTTAAATATTAGAATCGATATGTATGTGCAAATCTCTCAGTGGCAAAAGCATACCAGATTATTAACAGTTTTGTTCAGTCCCATTCTCAGTGTATGCCTTCAGATTTCACAGCCCAAAGCAGTACCCTATTTATAGGCCTTTTTCAAATGATAAAAGAGGCTCATTTGTGTCAAAAGTTGCCAAAATACAGATACTAAATAGTAGTTATAGACTGCACTACCTAATAAGAAAAGTGAGGATCTCATTTGTGAATTTTGTATCAATTTAAGCATACAGTCAAAATATTTTAACTTTTCTTAAATGCTCTAGAAAAATTAGAAATAAAAAAACTAAGTAAATTTTAATTCACTGTTCTCATTGTTACTACACTCTACTTCACAAAAGAACAGAATTTAGTGATTATACTTCTCAAAACACTCCTGTGAAGAACATCTTCCTTTTCCTTACCTGATCTTCCAATACGATGGAGATAGGTCTCTGCCAGCTTTGGGAAGTCAAAGTTTATTACCACATTCACAGCTTGTATATCAATACCTCGGGTAAACAAATCTTAAAAGAAAAAGAAAGAATCTCCATCACATCTTTCAATTTAGGCATGTCTTTGTACACACCTTAACATGCATTTCTTTTTTTTTTTTTTAAAGATTTTATTTATTTATTCATGATAGTCACACACAGAGAGACAGAGAGGCAGAGACACAGGCAGAGGGAGAAGCAGGCTCCATGCAAGGAGCCCGACGTGGGATTCGATCCCAGGTCTCCAGGATCGCACCCCGGGCCAAAGGCAGGCGCCAAACCGCTGCGCCACCCAGGGATCCCTTAACATGTATTTCTAGTGCAACTTAAGTTTTAGTCACTTCATTCAGCAATTCAAATGTACTTGCAAACTAGCATTACATTTATGCTCATTATTGTACTAACTTTTACCCAGCAAATTACCTTTCCTAGTCCCATAAAGTTTTAAAAAATACTATAAGGTAACTACAAGAGAAAGAAGAGGTCAGAATGACTGGTAAACTAGAAACTCCTATATGTCTCAGGAGTAATTTTCATATACTTTTTAGTATGTAATCCAAGATTCAAATAGATTAAAAACTGCTGTATAACCAAGAATACATCAAAAACAAGATAATCCACTTGTAGTAATTATTTATACTTTTTTAATTCATTTCATTCTACTAGGTGATTTACAAGTCTGAGGCAAGCACAAGACCACCTCTTTACTTCTCTAGTCCAACAATTACTGTGCTGATTTAGGCTTTGAAAACTACAAGAAAAGACAATTACGATAGACAAATTCCAGCGCTTCTATCAGCTCCACCCTCCAAAATAATCCAGGACAGTGACCAGTATTTCTAAAATACTGTTTTCAACTTATAACTCATTCTTTTAAATTGCCTCCAGATAAAATTAAAATTGACATAGAAGGTCCTGCACTCTATACTTTGGCCCTAACACAGTTCTCTGACAAGTCTTCTCAAACCTTCATCTCCACGAAATTCATCTATTTATTCTTTCTTAAACGTATTTTCTTGAAGCCTTCTATGGATCAGGTTTGATGCCAATCCCTAACTTACAACTCCTTCTGCAAGTCTAAAAGTTATCTAGTTTATACAGCCAGTTAAAATTCCATCTCTTTTCAGATCGCTATAGCTAATTTCCTTTCCTAAGAAAATTTAGGATTACTTACTACACATACCTCACATTTGCAAATTACTTTTACTCCCTTGTAGATCCAGCCCAAAGACTGTTTCTATAAATTAAGTTTTACTGTCACAGGACCATACCCATATGTTCATGTACTGTTTAAGGGTGCTTTTGAGCTACAATGGCAGAGCTGAATAACTTGTAAGAGACCATATGGTACACAAAGTCTAAAATATCTACTATATCTGGCACTTTAAAGGTTGCAGGGCCTGCCTTAGACTCTTAATGTTATCTTTTAAATCTGATTAAACCACTGCTCCTTGAAATAAAAAGTGATACTTTCCATGTATTTATTTATACACTTTATACACGTTATTCAGTATTATTTAATGACAAACTAAGTTTACATATTCTGAATTTACTTAACCTTTCACCAATGAACTAGTTCATCTTCTAGATTATAGATCTTCAACTGCAAACTGTATGCATGTATTTAAAATTTTTAAATTGTGGTAAAATATACAAAAAGCTGAGGAGTAACGTAGTTTTTCAGTACCAAGCTAACTAAATACCTGGCAAAGAGTAAATAAATGTATGCTGAAATCAAAAACTATTTTTGAATAAATAACAGATATTTGGGCAGAATTCAGTTTAAGGCATTCTCATTTTACAGATTAAAAAAAAGACATCAAAGAAAAAGTAGGACTTGTCCAAGGTCATATAATTACAGGTTAAAAAGGGTAGAACTTGAACTCCAATCTTAAAATTCTAGGAGCCTAGTATCTTTTCCACCAAATCAGATATTTTACATTTATTTGAGTACTTCAAATACAAAAGTTAGAAGTGCTGATAAAGTAAACATAAATGTAATAATTCATAGCTGTACTGTCCTTTTAGATACAAGGCAGAGAAACAAGATAAACTGGAAACACCCAGGATATCCAACAGTCCTTCTATAAGTCAGCAAATTCAATATTCTGCTAGTATAAATCTGGAGTTTATTTCTATAGCAGTATTTTAAAAATCTGAATTGTATAATATTCTAAAATTTTGATCTGGGTGCTAGTTATATGGGTGTGTATATGTGCAAAAATTCATCGAATGTTCTTATAATTCTTATATTTCTATGTATACCTAAACTAAAATAATAATAATAAAAAATATTCTAGGCTCTTTTTACCTAGAAGCCTAATTTATATGATTATTCTCATACCAATACTAAGATTATACTTCCAGTGTAGAGATGGGAGGATACTCAATCCATTTGCTTTTTGTCTCATCTGATTGTCCACCTGCCTCCCCAGTTTGTTTTTCTTTGTGTACTGAAATCCACCAAAATTTCTAAATGTAACTTATTTTGCATACAGTACATATTAACTCATTCTTGTATGCTAAAATTCAGAAAACACACAAGTCCCAAAACTAGTTTAAAAGATAGAGATGAGGTATGAGTGCCAGAACAAGTATTCCACAGTTTCAGATTTGAAAACTAATTTCAGGAATTAACTATAGCTTATTCTCAATTTCAGAAATTCTAGAAATGGCATTAGGGTGAGCTGAACTCTTGTCATAGACTCTTTTGGGAGATATGGACAGAGAAATCAGAGCAGACCCAGAAGAAAAACAACGGATAAAGGAAAATCTTACCAGTGCAAACAAGATTGCGGCATAAGCCATTTCGGAAATCATGAAATACACGATTTCGATGTTCCTAGGAACAAAGTAATGCATTTGCTTTTTAAAACTCATACAGCACAGCTCTAAGTTTCCCATCACTGATTTCTCCTACCCAAACAGTCTTATATACCCAAAATATACACAGATGAGAGATAAATTCAACAGCTATAAGTTAAAAACAAAAGAAAAAAGTTAATCATCAATTAGTTTCCCACAGGTATTAATAAGCAACTAAAACACATCTACAGGGGTGCCCAGGTGGCTCAGTTGGTTAAGTCTCTGCCTTCAGCTCAGGTCACGATACCAGAGATTGAGTCCCATGTTGGGCTTCCTGCTCAGCAGAGACCCTGCTTTGTCCTCCCCCCCGTGCTTGTGTGCACCCTCAAATAAATAAAATCTTTAAAAAAAACTCCCAAACATCTACTCGTATCTTTATGCACCATTTATCTTAGCTGTTTTTTTTTTCTTAAGATTTTTTAAAAAAAGATTTTATCTATTCATGAGAGATGCAGAAAGAGAGACAGACAGACAGAGATACAGGCAGAGGAGACGGGCAGAGGAGAAGCAGGCTCCCCTCAGGTAATCTGATTCGGGACTTGATCCCGGACCCTGGGATCATGTCCTGAGCCAAAGGCAGACGCTCAATTGCTGAGCCACTGAGGTATCCCCTTTTTAAAAAGATTTCATTTATTAAGTCATGAAAGACAGAGAGAGAATAATATAGGCAGAAGGAGAAGGAGGCTCCCCACCAAGAAGACTAATTCAAGACTTGATCCCAGAACTCTGGGATCCTGACCTGAGCCAAAGGTACTTTTTTTTTTTTTTCCTTTCTTTCTCTCTCTTTTCTTCTTCTTCTTCTTTTTTTTTTTTAAAGATTTTATTTATTTGAGAAAAAGAGGGAGAATGAGCAGGGAGTCCAATGTGGGCTTGATCCCAGAATTCTGGGATCATGACCTGAGCTGAAGGCAGACACAACCAACTGAGTCATGCAGGTGCCCCAAAACAACAACTTTCACATTTTTGTATATCCATTAAAAAAAAAAAAAAAATTGGGTGTCTCAGCGGTTGAGCGTCTACCTTCAGCTCAGGGTGTGATCCTGGAGTTCCAGGATGGAGTCCCACATCAGGCTCCCTGCATGGGGCCTGCTTCTCTCTCTGCCTGTGTTAAAAAAAAGGGGTTTTAAAAAAGATTTTATGTATTTGAGATAGATAATGATAGAGAGCACAAATAAGGAGGAGAGGGAGAAACAGGCTCTCTGCTGACTTGGGGCTTGATCCCAGGACTCTGGGATCATGACTTAAGCTGAAGGTAGATGCTTAACTGAGCCATTTTTAAAACATTTCAAACAAGATGACAAAAGTTTGGCTTGACCAAACACTATTTGTCTTTCTAGTTAGTGTATGCAAAACAAAACAAAAAAAAAATTTTTTTTAATTTTTATTTATTTATGATAGTCAGAGAGAGAGAGAGAGAGAGAGAGAGAGAGAGAGAGGCGCAGAGACATAGGCAGAGGGAGAAGCAGGCTCCATGCACCAGGAGCCCGATGTGGGATTCGATCCTGGGTCTCCAGGATCACGCCCTGGGCCAAAGGCAGGCGCCAAACCGCTGTGCCACCCAGGGATCCACCCCCCAAATTTTTTTTTTTTTAATTTGAGAGAGCACACGAAGGGAGGGGGGTAGCAGAGGGAAAGAATCTCAAGCAGACTCCTGAGTGTAGGGCTCAGTGTCACAAACCTGAGATCATGACAAGAGCAAAAATCAAGAGTCAGATGCTTAACTGACAGAATGACCCAGGCACCCTCAAAATTTACTTTTCAATTAAAAAACAAAAATGAAAACACATGCATAACAATTCTAGCAAAAGTGACAAATCTAGTGGCTGGTCTTTCAAAGCATCGTTCTTCCATTCTGAAATATTCTCTACAGCTTAACACATTCATTTCCTGTGACAATTTCTAATATTAGGATCTACATGGTGGTATCTGATCCATTAATAACCTTTGAAAACCAAAGTTGAGCTGATTAACTCAAATTCTTAATCTGTTAGTCTACAGAAACTGTTTTCACAGAATTTCAATGTTTCACTACCACACACAACACCAATGTTTTTATAGTTTTGAATTTTATTTAAACAGTTAAGTCAAATTATGAAATTTAGAGATTGCATCCTTAAGGCAAATAAAGAAAAAAAACATACGAGCTGAAGAGGTATATAAATTAAAAATCTACAATAATGTTTTCCAATAGAACCTTCTGCAATGATGGAAATGTTCTAAATCTGTACTTTCCAAAACTGTAGCTGCTAGTCACATGAAACATGACACTTGAAATGTGATTAGTATGACAGAGCAACTAAATTTTAAATTTTATTTAATTTTAACTCACTTAAATTGCCACATGAGACCAGTGGTTACTGTAATAAACAGTGCAAATCTACATTACTTGGGGAAAGCAGGGAATAAAATCTCATATTTGAATCATATGTGACAGTTTATGAAGTACTCATGTATACATTATCTCAATCTTCCTGACAACCTTGTAAGAGTTATGTATACCCCCGATTCTCTAGTTAGAAAACTGAACTCCAGGGGTTAAAAATCAAAGGTCTTTTGCCTATTAAGGAATAATTTATTCTTCAACTTAGGGCATATGGAGGGGCATTAAAATAAAACAAAAATCCAAGAAATATTCAGAAAAAAGATTTTTAAAAATCCACATACAAGTTCTGATTTTATACTCACCTGCCTCATTTTAGCATGGATATAGAAGCAAGAATAACCCAGTTGAGAAATCTTCTTGGCTAGCAATTCAACTCGCTGAGAGGAGTTACAGAAAATGATCGACTGGTTTATCTGAAGCTGAGCATTTGCGGGGGGCGGGGGGGGGGGTGAGGGGGAGGAGGAACAACATGAGAAAAACAACACTTTCATCATTTACTTTGCCAAATCTTGAAAATATTGACTGACAAATGTTAAAAACATGATCTAAGACTTAGAATCTCATGATAACAAGAGATGTAAAACCGTACTCATTTATTTACTAGGTGCAGATAAGTTATAGGAAAGTATGCTTAGTAAGAGCCACATAATCGCCAACAAGATTAAAACACATTCAATTCTCATTACTTATAGGATTTCTGTTCTACAAAGTTGCTACAAACACTGAAAGCATGAATATAGAACCTCTGCTCATAGTAGAGATACGGGGTAAGGTTCCTGTGAGCCTCTAGTCACAAGTTTTTCATCAATCAATCGATAACCCTGTTTTATGTGTGTTACTATACAAAGACACCATATTTACTCATGGCCAACACTGTTAACTCCTGTCTGTATGAGGTTTATCCAATACACATTTTCTCTGCAAAGCGCATCAGTCTTCATTCGCTTAGGAGCAATGGACAGCACGTTAGCACTAAGCTTAGGAGCCATTTTGAACCATGAAATAAACCAAAAAAGCAAAAACTGCAGCATTAAAGTGGCACAGACTGAAAAAGACATATTTATAGAGTTGAAACAAGAAGGCAGTGTGTCACTTTGTTCAATCTCAGCTGGGAATATACACAACAGCTGGTATTTTCCATCCTGTTGCTAGTATCCACAAATGACTTCAAAAGCACTTAAGTATTAGTTGTAGGGTTACAAATAAATTTTGGCATGTAGCTAAATGTGCAAATACAAAATATGCTAATAAGGATCTACTATAATTAAGTCAAATTATTTTAGAATTTAATTAAATGTGTCTCTGATCTCAATCATACAGTATCAACTTCAGATCAACAACCAAAACTACCTTTTAGGAAAAGCTATGGATTGTTTTTACATTGAAAATGGTGGGAAAACACAACTGTTTTACTGGGGTTAAGTAATGGGTAATATTCAGCAACTGAAGCCTATTACTTACCCTGGAAAAAAGTGTGTTGAGGCAGTGTACTTTTTGGCGCTCAGTTACATAGGCGTAGTACTGGGTTACTCCCTTCAAAGTTAGTTCCTCCATCAGGTTAATCTCATAGGGTTTCTGCAAATGGGAATTCTGAAAAAAAGTAGAGTCATATAAATAAATGAAAGCAGAGCATCTCTCTTAAATTCGAAATATAGCCCCCATATATTTCTGATAAATTTGCTTAAAAGGCATGCAGTTCTCAGGATGCCTGGGTGGCTCAGTGGTTGGGCATCTGCCTTTGGCTTGGGGTGTGGTCCTGGGGTCCCGGGATCGAGTCCCACATCAGGCTTCCTGTATGGAGCCTGCTTCTCCCTTTGCCTATGTCTCTGCCTCTTTCTCTGCATCTCTCATGAATAAATAAAATCTTTAGGAAAAAAAAAAAGGCATGCAGTTCTTTTCAGAGTATAAATAATCTATGATAGAAGAAATAAGTTACCATCTAATGGAAAAACTAACATTCAGATATGTAGTTAAATTCCTATTTTTTACTTTGTATATAGGATTACACCGTAATCAATTTATCCAGGATCAATGGCCATGTCAGCCTGACACCAAATGCTAGGCGAATAAATAATTTAATCAAAGAACTATTATTGTTTTAAAAAATCAGTTAATTTATGCACAAAAACCTTAATGGATTAGCTGGCAGAAGAGCCAAAAACTTTAAGTAATCAGGGACACCTGAGTCCCTCAGTGGTTAAGCATCTGCCTTTGCCTCAGGGCCTGATCCTGGTCCCAGATCGAGTCCCACATCAGGCTCCCTGCAGGAAGCCTGCTTCTCCCTCTGCCTGTGTCTCTGCCTTTCTCTGTGTCTCTCATGAATAAATAAAATCTTTAAAAACAAAAACAAAAAAAACCTTGAAGTAATCAGCATAAAGACTGAAAACAAGATGTAATTATGAATAATGGTATACTCGTGGGCAACAGAATGGCACTGCTTCCAAGTACAGATTTATACTCACCATGAACTTCTGTACACTAAGAGGGAAAGTAGCGGAATATAATAAAATCTGCCTGTTTTTAGGTAGCGTGAGAATAATATCCTCCATTATCTGCACAAAATCCTGTGACAGCAACTTATCTGCCTACGGTACAAAGAAAAGACAATTTCAAAAACAATTAGTGTCCAAGGCCTTTGGTTAATAAGGTATCATCCCACAAGAGCATTCATGGAATATTCCTCTAGTAAATACTACTCTACAATACTGCCTACTCCAATGAAACCAAGACACATTTGCAGTGATTCAGAAGGGGGAAAATCTGTAACATCATATTCTAGAAGAAAGAGAAAACCCTAGACAGACATAATCCTTGTTTGCCTAACAAACTCTTAATGTGGTTGAGACTACAATCTGCAGAGCTAAACTACCTGGCTTGAAATCTTGTCTCCTTCACTTATTAGCTATGTTGGTAGGTTATTTAACCACCTATTACTTCAGCAGTTTCCAAAACTTTAAAATTAGAATGTTCACTATAACTGCTTTATAGAATACCTACCTTACAGGGTCATAAAAAGCAAATGAAAAAAACATGTACTTAGTGCTAGCACATAGTGACTAAATAACAGTACCTCTCATTATTCAAAGATAAAAATTATCTCCCAATTAGACTATGAATGACCTGATCTAGCTATCTAAAACACCAAAGAGGAAAATAATTTTATTTCAAAAACATTAACACTGATACAGGATATATATAAAAACATTGCCAGGGGGATCCCTGGGTGGCACAGTGGTCTGGCGCCTGCCTTTGGCCCCGGGCATGATCCTGGAGACCCGGGATCGAATCCCACGTCGGGCTCCCGGTGCATGGAGCCTGCTTCTCCCTCTGCCTATGTCTCTGCCTCCCTCTCTCTCTCTGTGTGACTATCATTAAAAAAAAAAAAAAAACAAAACATTGCCAGATCCCAAAAATGTAGAGTCCAGTAAGTTCTTAAAAAACACTTACAACCTGGTGAGATTAGCAAATATACCAGAGACGAAAAACCAAATAATACAAAGTAGGATATACTAAAGAGGAGTTAGAGAAGTTACATGCTTTTTAAGATGTATCACTGATTGGAATGAGATTTAGAATGAACTTGGCTTTGAGATATTCAACAATTCCTTCTCCTGAAATATAAAAACAAAACTTACAATCTGGCATCCCTAAGAAAGAGATACAAGGCTGAACTATTCCTATAAATGCCTACCATCTTTTGCCTTTAGTGGGCAAAACATATTTTGTAAGTGAATTAGTTTGAATTGACAAGAGTCATGCATTTGTAAGAGGTTCACAAACACAAAGAGCTTTTGCTTCATTCACTGGCAGTTATAAACAAAGCACAGAATAGTACTTCCAAATGAAGAGACATTACCTCATCCAATACTATCATCTGGACATGATCAACTTTTGCTACTCCTTTCTTGATAAGATCCAGGATTCTTCCAGGGGTAGCTATCACCACGTGCACTACATAAGATTAGAATATATATATTTTCATTCATTTTAACTTGGGCAAAGGATACAGAAGTTTATCACATATATTTTATCAGAAATACTGTTGTAGAGTAGGAATAGTACAAACAGGCAAAAATGTGTTTTAAAATATGGATTTTCACTTCATCTTAGGTTGCCAGAGAATACTTACTTTACTTCTACATGGGGCAGCCTAGTAACTTTCAAATCACCTATTCCAAATAAGGGGGAGAATAGTCGTCTTAAAACAATCCCCAATAAATAAAGACATATCAAGCATCTGATACAGTTGCTTGCCTATAAACTAGAGCAATGGTCTTCAGAAGATGGTTATAAGGATAAAATAAGATAATCATTTTAAATACCTGTGCAGAATGAAGCACATAGTCATTTACCAAATGACAATTATATATAAAATTCCAACTCACATTTTATATAAGCATATTTCATGTTTGGTGTTTATCTTTTTTCACTCCATGATGTATCATGGAGAATTCTTTATGAAAATAAATACAGATCACTTCACCTTTTAATAGTTTTGTGGAATTCCACTTGGACTATACCCCAATGGATTTAGTCAATCTCCTCTGATATTTAGGACATTTCCATTTTCAAATCACACTGCAGTAACCTTGTATTTGCCTAATATTTCTTCAGGAAAGACTCTTGAAAACATACATTTATAATTTCAAAACACTATGCCAAATTGCCCACCATAAAGATTGTATCAATTTATACCCCCACACTGCAAGACAGCCTATTTCTTCTCAAGCTTATTTTTTTTAGCCTTGCCAACTGGATAGGTATTCTATCAATTTGCTATTTTTATTTACATAAAAAATTACTAGCAAGGTTGAATATCCTTCCAATTATAATTGTCTTTTTTTCTTGAATGGTCATTTCCTTTATTCATTTTTCTACAGCAATGTTTCTGGCCCTTAATTCTTCAAAATAATTTTTAGTAAGTTTAGGAAATACTTGTACCTATAATTATATCAGAGAGTTAGGCCACCTTGTATCAATCATTCCCTACCTGTGTCATCAAGCCTCATTATGTCATCCCGTAAATTGGTTCCTCCTGTGGTTGCCATCACTTTGGCCCCTCCCATGTGCTTGCTGACCTGGATGCAAATTTGACTGACCTGTAGAGCAAGTTCTCTAGTGGGAACAATCACCATTGCTGGAAAAAAAAAAAAAAGAAATATTTTAAGAGTTTATTAAGCTACAAAAACACTGCCCCCTTGCAATCTAGATACTCAGGACATATTAAAAAATTGAATCATAATTAGCCTAATTCTGAAAAGTCAAATAAGTAAATCTCCTTTACAAAAAAACAAAAAAAAGAACAAAACAAAACAAACAAAAAAAAAACACCACATGGGGGAGAAGAACCTATTAACAGTGTTCTAGCTTTAGATTTTCTTCAGCAACACTGTTTTATAAACCTGATACTCCTTAGTTACAGACCTGTAAAGGGTTGACTTGGCAACCATTAGCTCAAAGTTTATTAATTTAATATTCATTAGTCTAAACACTTCAATAGGAAACTCCTATTGCCCAGGTTCTACTTATATCACGTGAAAGTACTTTAACGGAAGATGGAAGAAATGATGATAGATCACGATCAACTTACAAAAATTTCAGGAAAAGCTTTAGAGGTCAAAATTTAACTCTTTTAGCTAACTTTGCATACAACTATGGGAAATTTGTTTCTTCCCTATTTCCTAAGGTCTTAAAAGTCCCAAACCACTAGGCTTTATAAAGGAAAAAAGTTCATGAGTTCTTACAGACACGCAGGTGCCACAAGAAACAACTCACTTCCAGTTTGGAGGTAGCAACATCAGATAACTTCTCATGATCTTTCCTATCTAATAAGGTAATACTTATTTTGCCTATTATACTGGAATGCTATCATAACTGTGTAATATGTAAAAAGCCTCTGAAAACTAGAAATCTTTTTAAAAAGCTGGGTATTTTATAAAAGACAAAAAAGCTGTGGAAAGAAAAGGTAAATACTAACTCCAGATTATGTAAATTCTTAAAAAAAAAAAAAAGTATCTTCCTATAGCTCCAATGTTAAACTGCAATTTTTAGTTTAAATAAACTAACCTTGTATATTGTCCTTCTTCAGGTCTAGCCGTTCAAGTAAGGGAATGAGGTAGGCACCGCTCTTGCCTGTTCCATTTTTTGCTCTAGCTAAGATATCCCTACCAGATAAAGCAATGGGAATGCTCTCCTCCTAAGAGACAAGAGAATGCAAATTACTTGTGAATAAGAATGGTACATAAACAAATTATCCTCTAAAATATACTGAAGGCACACCTCTTTGGTATGGCTTCTCAAGTGTCCTACATTTGCACTTTACAAGAATAAGTAGAGATCAAGTAAATTACCAGTCAACATCACCATCATTATCAACCAATATTTTGGAGAACTGCTTATAGTTATTATTAAACTGCATTACCAATTTAATAAAAACTGTGTGAATTAGTGTGAGAATGTGTAGGTCTAAGGAAGCTGGGTATCTACACAAAGAAAACAAATGAAGACGGAGGAATCTGGGCTACACAAATAAAAAAAAAAAGCAAAGGACATTTTACAATAAAAAAAGAGGAAAAAAATGCCACAAACAACACAAAGGCAAGATTGTATGTTTTGAGACAAGCCAATTTAACCACAATGAAAAATTGCAGGTTTGACAACCCAACCTTGCAAAAAATAGGAAATCGGCTGGATAAGTTAAACTTCAGGTCCTATTTATTATATAACCTCAAAATGTCAATGTTTCACAACCAACTTCTCTGTCCTGAAATGCGCTCAATTAGAGGCTCAATTCTATTCCAGTTATCTCAATCCATGGTCACATCAGAGAGTGACTTATCTTCACATTTAGCTTACTTTGTCATGTCTGTTTTGCAAAGATAACATTTCCTATTAGGACAAGTTACTTAAACAATAGCAAAGGATGTCCCAATTACTGAAAATTAAATACATATATACAGAGAGAAATTATAAAAGCAGAATAGTATGTATAAAGAGGGAAGAATAAGAACATTTCCATTCCTAAAACTAAATTTTTATTTTCTAAATCCAAAAATTTAGGAAAACAGGAAAGAAATTCATAACCAGTGTAATAATTAGTTCTATGCCTGTGCTCATTACCAAAAAAACTAGCTCTAACATTTTACATCACGACTTACATTTTTCACAATACTTACCCTACCTAGAACCCACCACAGGGGTCAAATGGGTTCTTTATGACCAGAAAAACACAGCTCCCAGAAGAACTGTAAAAATGGTCCTATGACAATATTGTTACCCTCTGTTCCTATAACCAGCATTAAACAGTCTGCTTATTATAGTAAAGCAGGTCAAAGAAAAACTCCTTGGCTTTGACCCTTTGGTCTTAATCTCTTCCTTCCTATTTTGAGTCAACTCTGCTAATCTTCAATTGCTCTGGAGGGCTATTACCCCCATGGGTTCATTTTCTTCTGTGGTTTTTAAATAGGCTACTTGCACACAACTCAGTTCTATAGCAGAATAAAAGGGTAAGTGGTCTCCAAGGGCCTCTCAATGACTTCTCAAGTCAGGTTAAAAGAATAAAACTTCTGTATGAAGTCAGAATTAGCTTAAGGGTATCCTAATTCCCATTTTGGGTTCACCTTCTAACTTGGATTAAGGCCATGGACTTCTATACCCTTGCACTCTCTGACAGGGTTTATGCTCTACAGAAGCTGTTTAAAAAAAAAATTTTTTTTAATAAAGTAAGCAAGCTAGTCTCTAAGATACAATGACATTTTGCCACATATGGTAACCATTATGATTAGCAGGGAATTCAGCACATCCACACTGTGTCTTACCAGTGTTTGCTAGGAAGATTAGATAATATGAAAGAGAATTCAAGTCAGGCTCAGACAGCTTTGAAACCCAAGAGGAAAGCATAGGAGCTACCACCGAGTAAAGAAAGAAGGAAGCTAAAAACTTTAAAAACTTACTGAGTGCTGGGCACTCAGATACTTTGTTATTTATATCCTTTCAAGTTAGGTAACTTTTTGTTTTACAATAAAAACATTCTGACACAAAAACGTGTATGGGAATGTTCACAGCAGTATTTGAAATAGCAAGCAGTGGAAACCATATCAACTGATAAACCAAATGTGGTATAGTCAGTCATACAATGGAATTATTATGCAACAGCAATACAAAAGCAAGAAATACTATTACGTGCTACAACATGGATGAACCCTATAAAATGCTAAGCCGCCACTCACAAAAACCCATATATTATATAATCTCATTTATATGAAATGTCCAGAATAGGCAAATCCATAAGACACAAGAAAGTAAATCAGTGGTTGGTCAGGGCCAGTGGAAAATGGAGGGAAACAGCTAAAGCACTTTAAGGGTGAGGAAAAGGTTCTAAAACTGATTCACACAACTGCCATTATACTAAAAACCACTGAATTATATTTTAAACGTATAAGTATGTGAGATGTGATTTGTATCTTAAGTTACCAAACCCACAACAACTCTACAACCTGAGGTCTGATTCTGCCACATTACCTCTAAGATCTGTGGACTATGCCACTGAGTATCTGTCATGTTTTGGTACCCTAGGATCCATTTTCCCTTTCCTAGTAGCACCCTAACTTCCTTCTGAGGAATTAGGTCTCTCCTATTTCACTGGATAGTCTAGCCAACCTCTCCAGCTAAATGGGAGACATCAACTAAAGCCAGGCCAGCTCCAGGCTCCTTAACAATTTCAATTGCTATAGTACATCCTGTAATAATTTGTAGCTTCCTAAGCCCTTCAGAGCTGCCTCAGTCCTTGGTCAATTCCAGGTGTCTCTCTCTAGACTTTTCTCACTTTGGGGAACTCCTCTGATAGTCTTTCAATAAATTTCCCTTTGCTAAGTTAGCCCAAGTTGGTTTGTTGCCTACAACCAAAGCATAGAACACCTTCCAATTTCCTAGTACTGAGAGGCATCTGAAGTGTGGTACCCTAAAAAAGCTGAAAAATTGTCCCATCAATTGCTTTTAAAGTAGTTGCTTCTTTTTATCTCTTAGGGCCAGCTGACCTCAAGAATCTTAATTTCAGGGGAAAAATAATATGAGGTTGGTGGAGGTAGCAATGGTTGTCACAGGTTATCTACTGCTGCCCAAAAAAGTATGAGGAAGATGATTTTTAAAAGATCTCTAATTTAAGGAACATACCCCAATTTGACCACAATAATCAATAAGGAAATGCATTTAAAGACTTTTTTGCAAAAGTCTTGTTACAGGAAATTGTTATAAAAAATTCTTATAGAAAAACAATTCCTATAGTCCTAAGAAATTCAATTAGCAACAGATGATTTATAAAAATGATTAAGAATGCTGTAATTTCTTTTTTTTTTTTTTTTAAAGATTTTATTTTTTTATTCATGAGAGACAGAGAGAGAGAAAGGCAGAAACACAGGCAGAGGGATTCGACATGGGACTCGATCCCGAGTCTCCAGTATCATGCCGCAGGCTGAAGGCCGCGCTAAAGCGCTGAACCACCCAGGCTGCCCAAGAATGCTGTAATTTCTAACAATAAACTATGAATTCTAATTAAACCTGGTTGACAAAATAATTCTCAAAATGGTTGAGATTCTTGACCTGATGTGAAATTTTGTTGCTGACAATAAGAACTCCCATGTTTCCCTCAATAATGGACTATCAGTCATTTCATCATTATCTCATCTAAAAAGTCTTCAGAAAAGTTGTGCCTAAGGTCTGGAAGCAGCAGTAAGAGCTGTCATTTTCAATCATCTCAAAGTTAAAAGCTAGCCCTTGAACATGGGAGTTAGGGGCACTGAGGGCCCACACAATGAAAAATCCACGTTTAAGTTTTGACTCCTCCAAAATGTAACTACTAATAGCCTACTGTTGACTGAAATGGAAGGAAGCCATACGGATAATGTAAACAGTCAACACATTGTGTATGCTGTATGTAAATAAATAAAAGATACACTACAGAAAAGAAAATGTTATTAAGAAAATCATAAGGAAAATGTTAATTACAGTACTGTAAAAAAATCTGTGGCTAAGTGGAACCATGCAGTTCAAATCCTTATTGTTCAAGGACCAACTCTGTAAAGGTTTCATAACGTTAAGTAGAATAAAACAGTAGGTTCTTAGCCTGTCCAAATATGTCTGTGCTCCTAAAAAGCTATAGGTCTTTTTTTTTTTTTTAAGACTATTCATGAGAGGGAGAAAGAGAACGTGCACGAGTTGGGGGAAACGGCAGAGGGAGAAGCAGACTCCCTGCTGGCCAAGGAACCCAATGTGGGGCTCCATCTCAGGAACCCCAAATCATGACCTGAGCAGAAGGCAGATGCTTAATCGACTGAGCCACCCAGGTATCCCAAAGCTGAGCCTCTAGAATGGCATAGTTATGTTAACTAGGGGGTACAGCATTCAGAACCAGAACTAGAGTCACAGATGGCTGCACCAAAGAAAGATGTGTGAGGGCAAGCTGTAGGATATCTGGTTCCAGCCTGTCAATGTAAAATCTTCTTTCTGTAGGATATAATTTTAAGTGACTCACTGTCCAATAATCTAGCCAACAAAGTTTCACCATCTCTTAAAAAAAAGATTCAAATGCAGAGAACACCTATCTGATCAAGAAGGCTTCTGTATTTGAGGGAAAAAAAATACCTGGATAAACCTGCAAATGAAATACTATGGAAGAGAATACCTTAAAAACAACAGGAAAACAGAAAGTAGAGAAGCACAGAATGAATAGAAGGCAGCCAGTTATGAGGTTAGATTTTAACTACAGGATTTCTAAATTTCTTCTTGGTTCTAAAATCCTAATATTCATGGTTTGTTACACTGAATAATTCTAAGGAACATTTTGTGTTTTCCACAGACAGGCAAAACAACAGTGAAGAAAAAGAATGTAAATGGTGGTCTTAGGCATCTAAAAAAATACTTTATATTTGTACACTACCCTGCTATTTCAAAACACTTTGTTTACACATTACATTTAATCCTCACAGAACCTGTGAAGGACATTATTTATTACTTTTACTTTATGGTAAAAGCTAAATGTGAGACTGGTTAAGCGGCTGAAAAGATAACTGCCTATATGTTATATAATACTGAAAGTGCAAATAACAAAGTCGATTTTAAATTCTAATACAGGGACGCCTGGGTGGCTCAGCGGTTGAGCATCTGCCTTCAGCCCAGGGTGTGATCCTGGAGTCCCAGGATCGAGTTCCACATCAGGCTCCTTGTATGGAGCCCGCTTCTCCCTTTGCCTGTATCTCTCCGTGTCTCTCATGAATAAATAAAAAATAATTTAAAAAAATTCTAATACAAAAGTGGGAAAGAGGAGACAGCAAGGGTCTATTAAAAATTATGTCTGATGGGATGCCTGGGTGGCTCAGTTGTTGAGCATCTTGCCTTCTGCCTTCAGTTCAGGGATTGGTCCTGGGATCAAGTGCCGCATCACGCTCCCTGTGGGGAACCTGCTTCTCTCTCTCCCTATATCTCTGCCTCTGTCTCTCATAAATACAATTTTTAAAGAGAAAGAAAGAAAGAATTAAGTCTGCTAAGGGACCTGGGTGGCACAGTCGGTTGAGTGTCTGACTCTTGGGTTTCAGCTCAAATCATGGTGATGGGATCAAGCCTTCCTCCCCTGCCCCTCCCTCCACTCCCTCCAAAGATAAATAAGTCTTTAAAAAAAAAAAAAAAAGGTTCATTTAGCAGACTTAATTCAATCTCTTTTTCTTTTCTTTTTTTTTTTTAAAGGAAAGCAGAGGAATTTATTCCTTCCTAACCCCCTCTCTTTTTTGGATAAAACCACTACACAGAATAATAACCCATAACAATTGTACAACATTTATCATCTACTAGGCATTATACCAAGCATACTAAAAAAAATTTTTTTTTTAAATTTATTCATGAGAGACACAGAGAGAGAGGCAGAGACACAGGCAGAGGGAGAAGCAGGCTCCATGCAGGGAGCCCGACACAGGACTTGATCCCGGGGCCTCCAGGATCAGGTCCTGGACTGAAGGCAGTGCTAAACTGCTGAGCCACTGGGGCTGCCCCTACCAAGCATACTAAAATGAATTATCGCATTAATCTTAATCTTCACAACTCCTCCATGGAAATATACTATTATATCAATTTTACAGGCCAGGAAACTGAAGCTGAGAGAGACAGAGATCTCAGATAATCAACTTAGAAAGGAGTGGAGTTGGGATTCAGCCTTGGCAGACTAGTTCTTCAATAGTTCTATAGACCAAGTTAACCTGCAGACATGTCAACCATAATTTCATCAAAGCATTCTAAATATTATTAAATATATGAGGGCCCATTTCCTGCTATCCACTTTGCTAAGTACTGGAGATACAAAGTTGAATGATATAGTCCCTACCGTAGAAGACTCTCATAAAATTTTTCATCCCTTTAAATAAAATGGATTAACATGAACTGCATTACAGAAAACTATGTTCAATATATGCACTCAGATTGCATATCTGATGTATACCTTATCTCAATACTTTCTCCAACCATAACAAACTTCTTAGTTTATTCACAAAGGCACACAAAGATGAGAACCCCTAGGCATCACTATCCCAGAGTTCTCTGCTTGGAATATGGATTACTCTTTTTAGGTTATTCCATCTTCCTTTAATGGCTACATATATATGCAATTTCAACTACAGAGGGGCTCATTATATCACACTGAAATTATCTGTACCATTAGCTATCTTATCCACCTGACCATGAGGACAGGAAATGTATCTTGTTCATAACATCTCCCAGTGTCTAACATTTTCTAGATCACTCAGTACCACTCAGTACATGTTTGCTCAATGAAAAAATACTCAATGATGGCACAGGGCACTTGTCCTTATTAAAGCTTAGGTTCAACAGTTTTAATTAACATGCATGTTTATGTCTACATGTATGTGCACACACACATACATGTATTTCCTTGTTTTCTCCCTGAAAGAGCCAAGGAGCATAGAGTGTACTTAGTATCCAGGTTTAAGTCTCTAATACTACTATCCCACTAACCAGGGCTCCTTGGAAGAAAGACTGATTCCAAGACTAGAACAAGATAGGTATAGATAATCTCAGCACCACGATGTACCAAAAAAGTACTCAAGAAAAACGAAGTGGGGCAGGTGAGGAGTGAGTGAATAGGTGGAGCACAGAGGATTTATAGGGCAGTAAAACTACTCTGTACACTATAATGATGGGTACATGTCATTATACATTTGTTCAAACCCATAGAATGAACAATATCAAGATTAGACCCTCATATATACTGTCAACTTTGGATGATGTTAATAGAGGTTCCTTAATTGTAATAAATGCATCATTCTTGTGAGGGATGTTGATAATGGAGAAAGCTATGCATGAGTGGGGATGAGGGTTAATGGAAAATCTCTATTTTCTGCTCAATTGTTGTGACCTTAAAATTGCTCTAAAATATAGTCTTGGGATACCTGGGTGGCTTAGTGGTTGGGTGTCTGCCTTTGGCTCAGGGTGTGATTGCCAAGTACTGGAGATCGAGTCCCACACTGGGCTCCCTGCAGGGAGCCTGCTTCTCCCTCTGCCTGTGTCTCTCTCCTGGTCTCTCATAAATAAATAAATAAACAAACAAACAAAATCTTTAAAAAATAGTCTAACAGGAAAAAAGTGTGCATGTGTGTACATTACAAAAACAGGGACTAGCTTGAAAGAGCTCACAATGACCAAAAATGGAACAATATGAGCACAAAAAAACCACAGCGGCGGGGTGGGGGTGGGGGGGGGAGAGTTGAGAGTCCACACTTCTAGTTTATAAATACACAAAGAGCTAGGAAAGGTTCTTCTTTACAAGGCCAAATGTGGAAGGAGTGCTAGCACAGTAAAGATCAGATCACGCCAAGAATCACCAATGGATGCTAAGAGTAGGGGGAAATCTTGATGGAAGAGTAAGATACCGGCAGGGTCTTAAAGTGCTCCCCATAGATGCTTATTAGTTCAAGGAAAAGAGGGAGAAAGTAGTTAATTATATAGTAGAAAAATCAGACACCACCTTGAGACAATAATCAAAATTAAATTCACCAATGAAAAAAGAAATTAAAAGAATAAAAAACTAAATTCACCAATGAGAAGTAGATGGGACACTGTATATACCTCAAAATGTGGTACCTTGAGGCCATAACATAATTTCTACAGTAATCAGGCTAAGAATGCATAACTTGAGGCTAATCAAATGGAGACATGGGACAAATACAAAATGAGGAATATTCTATTAGGAAAAAAGGACTGCGTTTTTTATTTCAATGTCATAAAAGACCAAAAAACAAAACTAAGGAAATGCTCACAGCTGAAAGAGGTTAGAGACACAACTAAATGCAATACATGATCTTAGGATGCAACCTGTAGGGAAAGAAAAAAAAAAAAAATGCTAAAAAGGACATTTTGGGGTCACTTAAAAATGAGATTACAAATGAGAGATAAGATAGAAATACTGTATTAATGTTAAATTGACCAAAGCTAACTGTACTACGGTTACACCAGAAAATATCCCTAGCAGTGCCTGGCTGGCTCAGTTGGTACAACATTCAATGCTTGATCTCAGGGTTGTGAGTTCAAGCCCCACACTGGGCAATAAGTAAGCTCTGTAATAATAATAATAATATATGATAATAATAATCTCTATAGCTTACTTAAAAAAGAAAAAAATCTTCTTAGAAAACATACACTGAAGTATTTAGAGGTAATGAGCCATGATTCTGTGACTTATCTTCAAAATGTTAAAAAGTGTGTATGTGCATGTGTATACACATGAAAAAAAAAGTCAATTACATCATCCACACAAATCAAAAAGTAGGGAACACATAACTCATAACATCTTATGCGAATGAAAAGGAGAAACATACCTGAATAGGAGATGGCTTTTCCCAGCCCATTTCAAAAATTCCCATCAGTAACTCCCGTTTCAAACAGTAATCTTCAAACTCATTTCCTTTTGTGGAGGTCACATCCTAGTCAGACAAACAAAAGAAATTAAACAAAATAACAGAATACAATTGTGTTCCTTTGCTTAAGAAAGTTTGAGAGATTTATTCTTTATCCCTTTAAAAAACTGTTTTGGGGAAAGGCCACCCTGTGATCATAGTCTTCTGAGGACTGCTAAAATGTAAGTGTCATGGTTTGTAATTCACAAGAGTGGAAGTCAAACCCTAGCTCCACCACTCACTGCCTGCAAATATCCTATTCTAAATAAAGATTTCTCCAACTTAGCACTATTGACATTTGGGCCAGAAAATTCTTTAAGGGGCCATCCTTGCAGCACCCCCCTAGTTGAGTTTAATCGTCTCTAGCCACTGCTAAGTGCCCACTAGGGGACAAAAGTCACCCCCAGTTGGGAACACTGGGCTAAGAGAACAAACCTCTCAACTTCCTTGTCCTCATTCATAAAATAAGGATAATATTTAACCTGAATCTTACTGTGTTGCTGGGAGCAAGAGGAAATTTTGAGAAAATGCCTTGCAAACCATGAAAATACTCCAGAGCTTAGATAAAATACATGTATATAAATACTGACACATTATTGTTACAATTATTAATATAATTCCTCCAAACAGTGAAAATTTTTTGGCAATTTATCCTATATGATCCATACACTTTCAACCATTTCAACCAAAGAGTAAAGACGGTGCCTATTATTAAGTAACTACTTCACTTTTAGAGTTTCTACACCACTTTTCCACTTGAATTTATAACCAACTTACCGAAGTTTTGATTCTTAGATCCTTTGGAGGGAGTTTTAAAGTCTTTTTCCAGTCATCACCAGGTCTACAGAGAATATAGTAATGTTGAAGCATGAGAATTCATAGCATTACTATTCTAATAATACAAAGATGATTCATTACAATTACGACTAGGTTCTAAAAAACTAAGTTTAATATATTGCCATTTACTTTATAATAGTTAACAGAAATGTTACAAAAATTGCTCTTCTTACAAAAGAACACTCTAGAGAGGATAAAAAAAATCAAGAATAGAAGGGAATAAGGCACCTATCCTCTTAAGAGAAGCAGTATAATATATAGCGCAACTGTTGTCAAAACTGCTAACCCCTATGTTTTATTTGACATAGTCTTTCAATTTAAATTAGCTGCTAACATTTAAAAATTAAGGGATTTCATATGAAAGTTCAGATTCTGGCTTTCCTTGGGTGGTGGGGCAGGAGTTTTAGCAACACTAGTTCCAAACTTCTGCATGTCAACATTTTGATAGAGCTTAATAACTGGGAGTTTAAATCAAACAGCAGACTCCTTTAAATAAAGCAAGTACCTTCTCATTTGGCAGTCTCCCGTAAGCATCTGAGTTTCTAACTTTTGGTGACTGGTTAAAACCAAGGGGTCTAAAGTTTCAGAACCAAAGTTAAGCCCTAATTATTTTTGTGACTTTTCAGCAGTTCCTTTTCTAAGCCTCCAATTCTCTGAATTATAAAGGGGGCTCAGAATTATAACAAATAATTTACATAAAGCACTCAGTATAGTTCCTGGCAAAGTAAGTACTTAGGGGGCACCTGAGTGGCTCAGTTGGTTAAGTGTCTGATTTTGGCTCAGATCGTGATCTCAGGGTCCTGGATTGAAGCCCTACATCAGGGCTCTATGCTCAGTGGGAAGTCTGTCCCCCCTCCACCCTTGTTATAATAAATAAAATCCTTAAAAAAAAAAAAAAAAGAACTCAGGATCATCTGTTATTCACTATCTCTCAACTTTTTTTTACTGAGAATGCTTGAAACCGTGAAAGAGAAACCAAGAAAATAGAGTAGAACTCTTTTCGGTCAGGTAAAAACCTCAAATAATACTCAAAGCATCTAATAAGAAAAAATTGGCCAATAAAGCAGATAATGCTTTCAATTGTGTCATTTTTAAATAAAAATTTTCACTGATTTTCGGCAGCCTGGGTGGCTTAGCAGTTGGGCGTCTGTCTTTGGCTCAGGGCGTGATCCCAGGATTCTGGGATCGAGTCCCACGTTGGGCTCCCTGTGAGGAGCCTGCTTCTCCCTCTGCCTATGTCTCTGCCTCTCTCTTATAAAGAAATAAAAATCTTAAAAAAAAAAATTAAAAAAAATAAAAAAATAAAAAAAGAAATAAAAATCTTTAAAATAAAATTTTTTTTCTTACTGATTTCATTATAGATATATAGATATATCCTATATAATCAGAGACTCCAAAACATCTCAAGTCTTGATTTAGGAAGATGAGCACTTACTTCATTTAAAGCTAGGTTCCACAGAATTTTTTTTTTTAAGATTTTTCTTTATTTATTCATGAGAGACACAAAGAGAGAGAGGGGGGGGGGGGAGGGCAGAGACATAGGCAGAGGGAGAGGAGAAGCTGGCTCCATGCAGGGAGCCTGATGTGGGACTCAATCCCGGAACTCCAGGATCACGCCCTGAACCAAAGGCAGACACTCAACCACTGAGCCACCCTGGCGTCCTGGTCCCACATAGTTTTGGGTAGATACTCTAACAGAGATAACTATTTGCTACCAATTCCAAGGGTACCAAAGTCCTTCACCTACGCCTTTATAAAACACACCAGTTTCTGAGCAAAAATGTCAGTTGAACATCCTAGTAGGCCAGCTTGCCATGGTCATATTCAATATAAAGTGAATACAGCTGCAGAAATACAATGGAAAATCTTACCACAAGGAATTTATAATCTTAGGAGATAAAAGACCTAAACTATTTAAAATGAGAAAGTGAAATAAGTGATAGAGATAAATATTACAGGAGTTCTGAAGACAGTGATGGGACCTAGAAGCCTTCGTGGAAGAGATGACAGTATGAGATTTAAAGAACCCACAGAATTAAAAAGAAATCATTAATCCCAGGCAGAGCAAAAAAGAAAAAGAAAAATCTATTGTCTGAAATCAGAATTTAAGCATAAAATAATGAAATAACACAGCTTTAGGTTTAACAATAGCCTAAATTTTGCTGGCCAAATCATACTTTGTCAAGACAAACTACAATTTAGAGAATATTCTTGCTTTATATACTAATTAAAGCTTAAAATATGCAAAAAAAGATGCATTCATGCCAATTCTCCCAATGATCAAACCAATTCCACTGGGAATTAACTCTTAGAGGTCACTAGGATATCAATAAAAGTAACCATCTTAAAAAAAAAGTAACCATCTGTATGATAGTCTAGTAGCTTTTAAATGCTAGTTTTTCTTTAGGAAGTACTCTTTAGGCATAGAAAAGATCTAGGTTGTAATATAACATATACTTTAATTCAGGGAACCAGTTTCAACATTTGTATGTTTCAACATACAAAGATTTCAAGAGTAAATCAATCTCTATGGCTAGACTCAACAACAAAGCCAAATGTGAAATTGAATCAAGAGTCTTCTATGTTGATTATTCATTAACTGAATCTTTAGAGTGACAGTTATCATTCAAATAATTTAAAGTCAACACTTAGATGACAAATAGCAAATTTATTTTTTTTTGAATTTTTATTTATTTATGATAGTCATACAGAGAGAGAGAGAGAGAGAGAGAGAGAGGCAGAGACATAGGCAGAGGGAGAAGCAGGCTCCATGCACCGGGAGCCCGACGTGGGATTCGATCCCGGGTCTCCAGGATCGCGCCCTGGGCCAAAGGCAGGCGTTAAACCGCTGCGCCACCCAAGGATCCCGACAAATAGCAAATTTAAATGAAAAAAATGTTCTGTAATAAGATGAAACTCTTAAATTTTTAGTCAACAAAGGGACTTGGGAGTATTCAGTCTTGTATATTTCAAGAGTTCAAAATCTTGAAAACCTTATGATATATAACTGCTTGTAATTCTGTGTGTAAAAGGAGAAAGCCTTTTTTTTTTTTTAAAGTAGAAAACTAAAGTCCCATAATCTTAAAAAAAAAAAAAAGTTATGGATAAATATCTATCAGTGAGGTATATGTCTGGATTCAGGAGTCTGGGCCAGTCTTTAAATTTAAAAACTGAAATTGGCTTTAACTGCCATTTATACTAAGGTAAAATACAGTTGTAACACTAGGGAAAAAGCCATATCGGCAAAAACAAGATGAATCTGAGCTGATGAAAGCCAGAAATGTTTCAAAAAGTAATGTATACAAAATATATATCATGTCTGTTACCTAATGACTCTGAACTATGACAAAAAATACATTATTCAATTGCAAATACCCACCCATAAAACAGTCCTCTGTACTTTCTTTGCAAACAAAATGGTTAAAACAAGGTCTAAAGTAGTCAACAACAAAGTAGCAGAAAGAAATCTTGGTCTAACAAGCCTGTTTATTATTTATTCGAACACTTACTTAATAGTGGTGGTCATACTCTGTGCTTGCTGCTGAGTGCCATTATTGATTGTGTTGGTATTTTTCAGCTGGTTCATCTGTTGCTGTGTCTGTGTGCCCCCTCCTCCGGGGCCACCACTGGGCTTCACAGGGCCCCTCAGCTGACCATTTTGACTGGAAAGACCCATTATAACAGGGTTCTCTGTTCTGGCCGTGCTCATGCTGTATTAATTGTAAAGATGTCTCTTTCAAACTTCAAAACTTTTGAAAGTCAGTAGAGAAACTGTAATAACAGTTTATTAGGCTCTCCAAAACGAAGAGATAAATATAAGTCTTGCTCAATATATGAGTCCTTTATTGCAATGCAGGCAAGCACCTGTAAGTCTCTGAACGGTATGCAGCAGTAACTTGCTCTCATGCACCGAATCAACTTTTTATTTTTTAAAAAGCCCTCTAACAAGGTTGAATTATATATTTGAATTCACTCACTTCAATCTGAAACAAAGAGAAAGTTTAATTAGCAAACATAGGAAAGTTAGAAAAAAAAAAACTTTCCCTTTTAAGAAGGACCCTTTTAGAGGAACTCACTCTATTACAAAGAAATAATACAGATATACTTAGACCAAAACACTCGCCAGGCTAGGAAGAGACTTGAAAAGATGAACTGCCTCAAAAAACCCAAGCCAACTGAGACCAATCTCAAACATTTTAAACTGTCAGTTCAAAGCAACCCAGAGAAGATTAGGTAGAAAGATATTGTGATTAAATTAGCATTAGCTGTCAAATGGCAATCTCTTCCCTTCAGTTTCCTCCCTGATGAATTCTCTAAAAATCCCTGCCACCTCTAAAAGTCAATGATTCATTACCCTTAATTGCATTACAACTCAATGAAGTATCACACAATTTTATTAATGTAAATCTACATATCTTGGAACAAGGCAAGACCATTCATTTTTTTTTTTTTTTCTATTTCTGACAGCAACTGAGAATTCCTGAAATTGAGCTTTTGACTTAACTTTATGTTTTCTGGGGCAAAAATACACATTTGTGACTTTATGGATTTCAACTACAGAGGCTTAACGTTATGGAGAAAAATATTTTTTTCCCTCTTAAATTTTGCCCTTTAAGACAGTAACCAGGGATGCCTGGGTGGCTCAGCGGTTTAGCGCCTGCCTTCGGCCCAGGGTGTGATCCTGGAGTCCCGGGATCAAGTCCCACATCAGGCTCCCTGCATGGAGCCTGCTTCTCTCTCTACCTATGTCTCTGCTCTCTGTCTCTCTCATGAATAAATAAAATCTTAAAAAAAAAAAAAAAAAGTAACTGAAACAGAGACAGGTCTCCATGTCAAAATCTTTTGCTTGAGAAACAGCCAAGAGATTCTTTAGCTAACTTAATACTAAAAAAAAACTATTAGCTAAATCCGTTTTAATAACACTTTCCAAAAAAGTGTATCCTAACTTAAAATATTTGCTGTTATCAAAAAATATCGATAAAAAACACAAAAGGAAACTGTTCTAAAAAAAATCTGTGAAAGCCTAAAACAGACTAGCAACTTTAACCAAATTTTCCAAGAAACCCAGAGTACTAAATAGTTGTTTTAAAAAAGAACTAGTCAACCTCCGTTTTTAATTATTCCCAAAAATCAAATTCTTACTTTGAAAAGTAGTAGGTAAAAACAATTTACAAAGGATGGACAATAAAGTACTGTTAGGTTTGTGCTTTTTTAACTCTTCTATTTCTTACCAAAAAATACACACTAGTTTATTAATTGATGGTGATTTTTTTTGTGTGCCAAACACCAAAGATTCCAAAACAATAAATCTTTTCCAAGACAACTGGTTATGACTTTTTAAAAAACTGAATATTTAGTTGCTCAGAAGCAAATCCTGATTACCATATACACAAAGCTGTACATTTCTAAGTCTCTTAGAATCTAATGCCTTACGCAGACCGTGGTTAACAGCCAACCTAATTTCAGTTCAAGGCGGTAAATTGTTCCCTGTATTGACAGGTTTATATTATGATCAACAATATCACGGAGTTCACACAAGACTTGTTTGCAAATCCGTAAGATGAAGAGGGCAACCTCTAAAGATTAAGATAAATTATCGTCCCACGAGCTCTCTCTTAATCTAAGACCTCATCTCCCTAGATCCAAAATAGGACTATTACTCCCTTCTTACTTGAACCGAAACCTGCACTGCAGCTTTATGTCTCAGAGAAGGAAATATTCCTCCTACCCCTTCCCAATTTAGACTTGCAAGTTACATTCTTACATTTTTCAAAAATACGAACGAAACGTAGACTAGTTGGGAGGAGCCCCTGGCGGAGTTAATTACAGCACTTCCCAGATTGTGTAGTTAGCAATTGACAGTTTCACACCCAAAAACAGTATCGTCATCTCAGACAAGAGCTTTTGTTTGCAAATGCAGCGCAGTTTCTCTAAGCTTGGTCTGCAAGTTGGAGGGACTGTTTTCTTCTGAGGGGAACGGGGGAGGGGGGGGGAGGGCTGTGGTAGAGAAAAGGGAGTGAAGGATGAGGGGGGACAAGCCAATGATTCGAACCCCGGATTGTGAGGTAATTTCTCGCTCCCCAACACGCCCCCCCCCCCAAACCACACACTTCAAGTCAGCCAGCCCCCTGTGACCATAAACACAAAAGGGTTGGGGCCCTATCTTCGCAGCTGCGCCACAAGAGCAGGGAACCAACTCCGCGGGCAGGAAACAATAGGGACTACCCCCAGAAGGCCCCAAAGAGAAACCCTTAAGTCAGAAAGCCCCTCCTTTTCCTCCACGACTCGGGGGCTCCATAATCACCCTCTTGTTACCGACCTACGAGGCCTTATTCCAAGCCAGCAGCAGCGGGTCCTCCTCCAAATCGAGCCCTCCGACGCTGCATGTCCCTGCCGCCCCCTATAGGGCCGCCTCGTACCCTATAACCTCCGCCATCCCCCGAAGTCCTTGCCGCCCCTGCGGACCCAGGTCCCCTCGTCCTCCACAAAGCTCCTCCGAGTACTTCGCCCGCTCCCTCTCCGGACCCCGCCGCGCACGACACCCCCATACTCGACTCCGCTCAGGCGCCCCCCGCCCCACACGGCTGCCGCCCGCCGCCCGCCGCCCGCCTTCTTCCCCGGGACCCGGCCAGGCCTCAGGCCTCCGCCTCAGAGCACCCCCCCCCCCCCGCCGGCCGAGGGGCTCCCCGCGGCCCCGACCGCACCGCTGACCTCGACCCCACCACCTCACCCCACTCCCCGAGGCTCGGGCCCGAGTCCTACCGCCGAGGCCACTCCCGCTCGGCACCCTCGGTCCTTTATTGTTGACTCGAAGCTCCCAAAATGGCGGCGGCTCCTTCCTCCTCGGAAACCTCCGCCCGCCCCCACCCGGCCCCTCGCTTCTGCCGCCGCCTCCTCCTCCCGCCCCCGCCCCCGCCCCGCTCCGGGGGCCGCTCCCGGGCCGCCCGCGCCCGCCGGCTCTCCCGGCCGCCCGGCCCTACCTCCGTCGCTGCCCGCTCTCATGGCGCCGCCGGAGTCGCCGCCCGGGCTGAGCTAACTCGGCTGCTCTGCCCCTCCCCCGCCCGCCCGCCGCCCCCTCCCCCTCCGCTCCCCCTCCCCCTGCCTGTCCGCATGGCGGCGGCCGCGGCTCCTCCTCCACGCAAGATGGCGAGAGCTCCGCCGCCGCCGCAGCCGCCGCCGCCGCGCCTGCCGCGGCGTCACGGCCTCCTCGGCTTCGCGGCCGGCGCGGCGTTGGCCGGGGAACCTCCCCGAGGAGCAAACAGACGGCCGTGCTCTCACACCGACCGGGGCGACGGAGACTCGCAGGGGAGACACGGGTTCCTTTCAGAGTGGGACGGAGGGCTAGCTTTCTCCACAGCTGAGGAGAAACGAGTGGGGACACGGTGGCCGGGGAGAGGCGGCCCTGCAAGTCAAGCGGGGCTTGTGACCAGAGGAGGGGCGCCTTGTTCCCGAGCGAGGACGCGGCGTCCGGGCCGCGCGGCTCGGGGACGGGAGAGCTGACCTGACGTCCCCCGCGGGCCGCGGCAGCCGCTGCAGAGCCGGGGGCCTGCGGAGCCGGGGGCCGCGGCCGAGCCCCTGCGGGCGCGCCTCAGCCGGGAGCGCCTCAGCCGGGAGCGCGCCGCACTAGAGGCCCGGAGGTGCCGGCGCGCGCCGGGTGTGAGGACCGGAAGGGGGGCGACGGCCCCGCTGAGGGGGGGCGGGGGCGCGGGCTGCGACCTCCCCGCCGGGAAGGGAAAGCTGCTGAGGAGTCACTTCTCGTGGAAATAGGAACCAGACGGCGGCCGAGGGCGAGTCTTCCCCGGGCCTGACCCCCGCCCCCGCCCCCGCCCCCGCCCCGACCGCTGCTTCTCTAGCTCCGTGGCCGCCCGGCGGCCTCCTAACTACTCGTCCTGTCCTGATGGCTGCGCTTCTCCTGGGCAGGAGTGTGGGGAGCGCTGTGTGGCCCCGGGTGAGAGGAAAACTGGAAGCCAGGAAGCTGGTCAGGTCAAGGGAGTGGCGGCCCCCGGGTGTCCCCAGCGGACCGACCGGAAGCGGGACCCCCGCGCTCCCGGCGTCCCCGGCCAGTTCCCCAATTTTTGCCCCAGCTCCCAACTCGGGGCCAATCAGAGAAAGCCAAATCTGTTCCCCAAACCGACCGCTCGGACACGCCCCGCGGCTGGTTAGCCTGCCTCCTGCTCCCTCACGCCGGCAGCCTCCAATCACAGCGAGCCTCGGGACCTCCCTGCGTCCCCGCCGGTCTCCGCCGAACTCGGGAAGGGGCCGGCGGCCTCGCTCAGCGGGCTCCGAGGAAATGGCCTGGTCTCCTTCGGTCGCCTTTGTTTTTCTCCGCGCAGCCAATGGAAAGGTGGTGGAGAAGCAAGAAAAGCCCGTTCTTGCGATTATGAGGGAGGATCCCCCTTGACAGTTTTTAAGATCCTGAACGTGTAGCCTGTGCTCTCCCACCCAGATTTTACACCGCCACTGCTGTCAGGGAGCGACCCCGCACCCTGTGCCCAGCCTAGGGAGAGGGTGGCGGAGGTCGGGTATAAAATGTGAAAATGTGCTGCCTTGTGCGGGCCTCGCTCGCTGTCTTTCCAAATAGCGGGAATGTGAGGGGAAGATTGGGTAGGAAACGTGGGAGGGAGAGGAGCCTCAGGATTCAACCCCGGCCACTGCCTTGCGGGTGGGTTTCTTTGCCTGGGCCATTGGAGAAATGAGAGCAGGCAGAGGGAAGGGGTTTGCGTTCACCAACAAGGGATCGTCTTCAAAACAGGCCTGGCTGAGGTCAAGACCAAAAACAAAAGTGAGGAGAGAGTACGAAATATAGCTCCCCATTCTCACCTAGGAATCCTGCCTGGGCGAAAACCTTTAATGATCCTGAATAATGGCCTTGCAAGACACTCAGACATCCCTACAGCTTTATGTCCACGCTTTGCAGTCATAGATGGTACAGAATTAAGCTATGAATCCTTAGATCTTCTGGGTTCAATTTCAGTGGTTAGTAGGTCCCATCCCAGTATCTCAAAACACCTGGGTGGCTCAGTGGTTGCATGTCTGCCTTTGGCTCAGGTCGTGATCCCGAGTTCCTGGGATTGAGTCCTGCAGGGAGCCTGCTTCTCTCTCTCCCTATATCTCTGCCTCCTTCTCTGTGTCTTTCGTGAATAAATAAATAATCTTTAAAAAAAAAAACAAAACGTTATTTCTTCCTTGTTCAAACAGATGAGTGAGAATCATAGAAAATATGACACTTTAGGAATACAGATGAATGATTTCATGATGTACACAGTAGTTTATCTTCCTGAATTACATTTAAAAATACCACAAAGGGGCACCAACTCTTGATTTTGGCTCAAGTCATGATCTTAGGGTTGTGAGATGGAGTTTTGCATTGGGCTCCAAGCTAGGTGTGGAGCCTGCTTGGGATTCTCCCTCTCCCTCTGCCTCCACCCCTCCCCCCCTAAAAAAAATCACATAAATCCAATCCTTTGGTCTTTTAGTTAATATTTAGTTTGGGTGATCTGTGGTAAATATGGCTTCTGGAGGGTGTGTTGTCCTCAGTGTGGTCGCATATTAATTGTAGTAAAGTGCTTCCCCAATTTATATTGGTCATTTCCATTTTGCTTTTGGTCACACATTCTTCCTGGTACCCTACTTACTGGGTTTTGAATGATGAAGCTGTTAGCTAAAGTGTTAGGCCTGCATTGTTGGCTGGCTCCTTGAGAACTGGTCTGTAGGAAAGATATTTTTAAAAAGAAAAAGGTTCATATATAGAATTGAGGTTTTCAGCATCTCTTTAAAATACAACAGGAATTTTTTTTTTTTTTTGGTAAGTCATGGGTTGTGACTAGAAAATGATACTTGGAAATTGATCACAATAATGGGTCCTCCCAGCAAATATTGTTTGCCAGTCTCATGTCCTGTCCTCATTTGCTTACCTAAAAATAACTAGAAAGAAAAAGAAATCATAGGTTAATTTATACTTGATTTCATTTAAACCTCAACTTAAAATATTTAGAATCCAGAATTCCAAGTAATTTCAACCTGGAATACATACATCTGTGATACTATCTTAAAAACTCCAAATGTTTTCAACATGCTAAAATGGATTTCACACTTTTAGCTTTCTATGAGTTTTTTTTTAAGGAAATATGATAGTTTTTTTTTTTTTTTTTTTAGCTCAAGCTACTTCATTACTTAGAAGAAAAAAGATTTGTCCATACCATATCCTCAATAACATAATTATATCACACCTGCCTAAGCTTTATAGTACAGTATTTCTCTCTTTCATGGTTTGCAGGATAATATTTTGATTTTCCAAAAGAAGGTTCAACAGATAAAGTTCTTCTCCAAATATGCTCAAGCAACACATCTGGTAGTCCCTAACCAAGACTAAAGGTTAATGAGCCCAAGATGCCAAATACCATTTTCTTTGGACTCATCTCAGGTAAAAATTGCCACTTTAATTTATACACCTGAAGAAAATGAAGCAGCATCAGCCTATTGAGGGTTTAGCAAAGCTATCCTCAGAGAGGTACAAGTACTACACAGAAGTTAATGCATACTAAGCAGATGTCTTTAATCACTGAGAGACCACACCAGGCACATTTTGTTGGAATAAATGTTCCACTTCCAGAATAAACTTAAGTTGAAGAGTAGGAAAGCAATATTACAAACAGAGAGAGGTGGGTGGGTTAAACACATTTTCCCCAAACTGCCAGCTTTAGTTGCAGAATTTATATTCCCTTTGACAGGAAAAAAATCTCTCCATTCCCAGGGTTCCACAACCAGCTAGCTCAGCTTATCAGGTTATGTTTGGTCTCATTAGGTTCCAGCATTGTTCTGGTCATCACCCAGAGAATCCTAGCTATTCATTTTGCCTCTTTGGTTCTCCTAAAATTACTGTGCATCAACAATTTTAACTTCTTAATTTGAAAATAATGTGGCTAGGAAGACACTGAAATCTGAAAACTAGTTCTTTAAGTATAAATTTAATTTGGTCTACTAAGATCAAGGAAGAACTTACAGCATTCCATCTATGATGCCTGATCCCCTTGGGTACTTTCTGAATTAGTTCAAGGGTGGTTGCTGACAGCTGACATTGATGAGGGTCTATGATGAACTTTTTTTTTTTAAGATTTTATTTATTTATTCATGAGATACACAGAGAAAGGCAGAGAGAGAAGCAGGCTCCATGCAAGGAGCCTGATATGGGACTTGATCCCGGGACTCCAGGATCATGCCGTGGGCCCAAGGCAGGCACTAAACCTCTAAGCCACCCAGGGATCCCCCATGGTGAACTTGTGGAATTGTCATGGTATTGAGTATATATGTACCATGTCTCTTTTGTACCCAGGACCTTGTAATAAAATTATGTTTCTGAATAACATTCTCTCTCTCTTTTTTTAACATTTATCTATTTATTTTAGAGTTAGAGAGAACTTGCATGAGTAGCGGGAGAGAATCTCAAGCAAACTCCTCACTGAGCTTAGAGCCCATGACTCATGAGATCATGACCTGAGTCAAATACCCAACTTACTGCACCAACCAGGTGCCCCTGAATAACCCTCTCTTGCAGGGGTAGCAACAATCATGACAAGTATCCTGCCCTGATTTCCTACCACTAGTCAATTTGCAGAACCTTTTACTGGTCTTTGAAAATAGTGATCTTAGGTATGAACTCTGGGAAGGCACCTTATAGCTGAAGAGGGGGCAATCTCTTCAGTCCTGAGTGCCAAAGTTGGATTAAGTACCATCTGTGGCTACCAAGACAAGACAGGGAAAACAGTATTTCAGTATGGAGGTCTCTCCAGTGATCTTCTAGCTCTTCATCTGCTAGATGAAGTTTAAACATTACTCTTTATTATGTCAACCCCCACCCCACCCCACATAACCCTTTAATGTCTCCCAGTTTCTTTTTACCACCTGGAGTCTGTAATCCATTGACAGATTGGGACTGCCAATGTGCCCACCCAATTTGATTTCCCACTCTTCTTCCAATACATTGGGGCTTTGGTCTCTTGATAGGAGACCCATTCCCTCACCTTCCATTGTTTCCCTTGAGAAACCTTCTCATTTTCTTTCTTCTGAGCCTATCTAAATTCCATTCAAAGCTCAGTAGATTGCCACAAGCTCCTACCCTCCCAACCTTCCCACTCCCTTGTTCCTGCCCAACCAGAGCTCCGGTTCTAGAGTCAGTCAGATATGGGTTCAAATCCAAGTTCTGCCACTTATTAACTCCATAAACTTGGAAACCTTTATAAATAATCTCTACACCCAAAGTGGGGCTCCAACTTGCAACCCCAAGATCAAGAATTGCATGCCCTTCTGACAGCCAGCCAGGTTCCCCAGGAAACTTTTCTAAACTTCTGAGCTTCATCTTCCCCATTTATAAGATGGGGATAATAGGACCTAGAGCCCTGTGAGCGTAAATGAGAATTTATATAAATCCCTTACTTTAGTAGTTGGTAGATAGCGCTTAAAAAATACTAGCTATTATTATCTTGTTAGATTTTTTTAAAAGATTTTATTTATTTATTCATGAGAGACAGACAGGGAGAGAGAGAGAGAGAGAGAGAGAGGCAGAGACACAGGCAGGGGGAGAAGCAGGCTCCACACAGAAGCCCAACATGGGACTCCATCCCAGGACTCCAGGATCATGATGCTCTGGGCCAAAGGCAGGCACTAAGCCACTGAGCCACCCAGGGATTCCCTATCTCTTTAGGTTTTGTCTGAATCTATTCTTCTAGCCGATTGGAGCCTCTGGTTGGCCAATTCAATTCTTTTTCCCAAGTCTCTATTCTCACTTCTTCAGCTTTAGTGCCTTACCAATCTCAGATAAACAAGTGCCACGCTCTAATTTCACAGCTTCTGCTCCAGGAATGTTGGTGCTGGAGACAGGCATGTAACCAAGCTGATTGGCTCCACAATAAATCCCTGTTCCCACACCTCAGCTGAGCCCTTTCCACAGCTCTGCAAGCCTCTTACTGATGGTTCTCAATCATGGCTGCTCATTAGCATCAACACAGGCACTTTAGAAAACACTGGTGCTGGGGCCCCATCCCAGAGGAATTAAATCAGAATCCTTAGGGCTGGGGATCCAGCATCATTTTTTTGTTTTGTTTTGTTTTGTTTTAAGGCTCCCCAAAAATCCTAATATGCAGCCAGGGATGAGAACCACTATTCTTAAAAGACATTTTTTCCCCCGCAATAGCATTTCAAATCTCTTCTTCTACCCATAAGCCCACCTTCAAGTCAAAGCCTTACCATACATAGAAGCTTCATTAACTTTCCACCTCCCTCATGCAGACTTCTGAATGTTCCCATTTTGAGGATGAAGTATCACACCTTCTATCTCAAGCTAACCTGGCCCCGACATCTTTCCTTTTTTAAATAAATATTCCATCGGTTACCACCTTTCCCTTATATTTTAATATCTCCCTCTCCGCTGGATTCATCCCCAACTTTTTCTCTGTGCTAAACAACAAACAAAAACAGTCTTCCCTCCCATGCATAACCTGCTGAGTCGGGGCGGGAAGGAGAAACTAGCATTTACTAAGGGCCTCCTAAGGGCAGGTATTATGCTAGGTGACATCTATTCTTGCTCTGGGGTATCACTTTTATTTCTGCCTCTCCGCTTTTACTGCCTTCCCACCCCAAACCCGCATGAGTGGGATGTTGGCCCTACTGACCTTCAGACCACTAATGGGATATGACTTCTTGTGATTTTTTTTCTTTTGTCCTTGAATTACTTGGTCCTTCTTATTCAAGTTTCAGCTTAGGGGTGCTTGGAGGGCTCAGCGGTTGAGTATTTGCCTTAGGCTCAAGGCATGATACCGGGGTCCTGGGATGGAGTCCCTCATGGGGCTCCCCGCAGGGAGCCTGCTTCTCCCTCTGCCTATGTTTCTGCCTCTCTCTGTGTGTCTCTCATGAGTACATAAGTAAAATCTTAAAAAAAAAAAAAGTTTGAGCTTACATGTTATCTCCTCTGAGATGCCGTCCCTCAACCATGACTTTTTATAGTTCCTCCTCTCCCCTAATTACCCCATTAAGCTACCTGAAATTATTTTGTTTACATTTTTAAAAAAGATTTTATTTATCATGAGAGACACACAGAGAGAGGCAGCTATCCCTTGGTTACATGTTTATTGCCTGTGCCCTCCCTTGCAGCAAGCCCAACTCAGATCCACTTCTACCTCTGGGCTTCCATGATTCACCCCAACTGTTCTTTTGTGTTCCCACCACTTCAAGCTCTTTCATTGCTAAGGTGATACAACCTGATTTGTTCAGAACAGTTTGGGCTTATGCTTGGGTTTGTCCTCAGTAATTATTTTTTTTTAAGATTTTATTTATTTATTCATGAAAGACAGAGAGAGAGAGAGAGAGAGAGAATGAGAGAGAGAGAGGCAGAGGGAGAAGCAGGCTCCATGCAGGGAACCCAACCTGGGACTCGATCCTGGGACTCGATCCCGGGTCTCCAGGATCACAACCTGGGCCGAAGGTGGCGCTAAACCACTGAGCCACCCGGGCTGCCCGTCCTCAATAATTATTATTATTGCTCCTGTTGATTTTGATTCTCAAAAGTGTCATAATTCAGACAATAAGTTATATAACCACTCTATAGTCCTGAATCATAGCCATTGGTATATGTATAGTAATTTCTAAACTCACTGAGGGCAGGAACAAAGTCATGTTTATATTTCTTTCATCAATAACACCCAGTAAGGTATTTTTTAAAAGATTTTATTTATTTATTCATGACAGGCACAGAGAAAGAGGTAGAGACACAGGCAGAGGGAAAAGCAGGCTCCCTGAAAGGAGCCTGATGTAGGACTCCATCCCAGGACCCTGGGATCAAGACCTGAACCAAAGGCAGACACTCAACCACTGAGCCACCCAGGCATCCCCAGTAAGGTATTTTGTATAAATATAGTAGAAGCTCAGGAAGTGGTTGTTGAATCAGATTGGATGGTACATTAAAATGAGATCATGTATGTGAAGAGTCTAGCAAAATATCTAACACATAGTGTGTTAGGTTAAGAAAAAGATTCAGTAGATCTTACTTTTCCTTACCCCAGATGACACCAAATGTCACGTCTTCCAACCTCTTTGTTTATAGACTATGCTACCCAATTTAGTCCCCATGTACGCTAATTTGCTGGTTTGCTTCGACTGAGATTTTTGTGGTCTTATTTCTGATTTCTGCTAGATTGGAAACTCTTTGAAGACAAGTATCATGTCTTCTAGCAGAACTAGTTCATCTGTATAAATTGCTTGATATTGACATGCTCCGTACTTATCAGTGCGTTCATTTTCAGGAAAGAGTGAAATGATGACAATGGCAGGAAATATCAGGTTATGTGTCTAGTCGGGGCCCTAGAATCAAAGATCACTGACCCTACTTGTAGATGCATGCCTCTTCTTCCAGCCACCAAAGTAGGAGCTTCAGATTCCTTCACTCCTAACATTTTCAGTAACTAAAAGGGCACAGGTTCAAATGATCAAGTCATGTTTATGCAAAAGCATAGTATCTTTTGGAAATGGAGAAGAATGAAAGCTACACATACTGTTGAGATCTGACTTTGGAATAATTAGACCTGAGTTTGAATTCCTAAGCCATTTAGCCTCCTGAAACCTATTTTCTCATCTGTAAAATTAGGATGATATATCTACCTCTGGGGTGATTGTAAGAAGAGTTAAGGAGAAACATACATAAAATGCTTAACATAGGGCCTGACTCATTGCAAGCCTCAATGCTATTTATTTCTATAGTGCACAGTCTAGCCAGTTTTGATGCTAAAGGTAGGGTAGCTAAAAATATAATTGTTATCAAATTTTCAGTCAAATCTTGTTTCTAGTGTCAATGACAAACTGTAATTCTTGTCCATTTATTCTTTTGTTCATTCACTCATTATTCATTCATTTATTCTATGCCAGGTACATAGTAAATGCTTTTTAAATGCTGTTGAGTGAATAATAGAGTAATAATAAGTAACTTGGGGGAAATTAAGATTTGGGGAGTGGAGGGCCACCTGGGTGGCTCAGTCAGGTAACCATCCACCTCTTGGTTTCAGCTCAGGTCATGATCTCGTGGTTGTGGGATCGAGCCCTGTGTTGGGCTCTGCGTTCAATGCTGAGTCAGCTTCAGATGATCTCTCCCTCTCACACATTCTCTCTCTCTCAAACAAATAAAGAAAATCTTTAAAAAATAATAACACCTTAAAATCTTTTTAAAAATTTGAGGTGTGGAGGGGGTGCTGATACGCCCAGGCCCTGGATGATAGCCTGGATGATAAAATGCCCTGTGACCAGAGCCGGGACATCACACTGGATGCTGAAGCTGCAAATCCAGCCACTCACCTATGGAGAGCACAACCAAGAATACATAGCATTTCTTCAAGTCCTCTGCTACCTACATGCAGCCAATGACTGCCTCATTCTTCATGGGGAAAAAAAATCAAGGTCATAGAGCTCAGTGTTCCTTAGTTTCCCTTCCCCGCCTATAAACTCATCTTCCCCAGAATCTAGCTTTACCTTCTTCCCTGATACCACTTCACTCCAGTACCCCAGGTGACATGAAGCACTCCCATTTCCATGCTCCCACTGTGCAAAATTCTATTACTGTGCAAATCAGTTGATGCCAGAGTTAATTTGGTTGTAGGTTTGCTTTCCACAGGGGCTGGATGTACCTATACCTTATTCTTCTCTGTATGTTCAACACCTAGCCCACGGCCTGGCATTTGGGAGGTGCTCAGCAAGTCCTTATTAAATGGTCTCTTGAGTCAACGGCCCCTCCCTCTTGTCTCCTCCTCAAAGATTATCCTGCCAAAAGGCCTATTATCTCACTCTCTGCTTCCTCATCCGAGATCTTCCCCTCATCTCCCATTTCCAATCCATCACCAAGCCCTCTGGTCTACCTCTAAAATATTTCCTGCATCTGTCTGCTCCTTATTACCCCACCAGCTCCATCCTCATGCACAGAGTTGTCCTTCATTGGCCTGTTGGCTACTATAGTGCCTAACCGAGGCCCCTTCTTTACTCCCTCTTGCCTTACCCTAATCTGTTTTCCACACAGCCTTAATGGTATATTTTTAATGTAAGTGGAAGCATTACTACTGTCAACTTCCATAAGCTTTCCAGTGAGCTGGAAGTGTGTTCCACATTCCCAGCCCTGGTCAGCAACAACTTACATGAGCTGAATCCTGCCTACTAATCCTACTTCAGATCATACTGCTGTAGCCGCAGTGGCCCTTGGGAGTTCTCACATCACCTCCACTTCTTTCCCACCTCAAGACTTTTGTACCTACTATTTTCTCTATCTGAAACTCTCCCCCTACCTCTTCCTTTTTATTCTTCATATCTCCAAGTGAATGTCATTCCATAAAGACTCTCTGCACCCTCACACACACCCCACCTTCTGTCACAGGACTTGATTTATTTTCTTCACCATCCTAATCATAGCTCTGATTATTATTTCTTCATTTGCTGACTTGCTAACTATTGCATCTACGCTGTTAGACTATAAGCTTCAGGAGAGCAAGGACCATGTAATATTTGGTTTCCCCTACCTTGTACCCCAAGTACAGTCCCTAGAGCAAAGAAGACAACAAACAAAATTTGCAAGTGAATACACGAGTGAGTACCCTAATTATCCTTAATTGTAAAGTGTCTAGTTCTTGATTCCTTTCTTTCAACTTGCAAATCAATAGATTTTAGTGTGTGGAGTTTAAGACTCCCCACACTAAAGACAGCCTTCTCTAAACCTTGTCTTCCCCTTGCAGCTGCTTCCCTGTTTCTTCTTTCCCTTGACTGCCAAAGAGTAGATTGTCTGTCTAGGCTTCATCAACTCCCACTCTATGAAACAGCTCTCACTAGTATAAATGACTCCTTTATCATTAAATCCAAGGGCATACGCTCTGGTTCTCAGCCTACTTGACCTTTCCATGGCCACACTTCCTCAATTTTGTTCTGCAAAACACTGGTCCCTTGAACTGCTCTGGTGAAAAAGTGTGTCATGGTCCTCCTATTAGCTGCTTTTGTAGTGCCCTATACTCCAACTCTGGAGCATTTAGCACTATGGTGGTTAATTAACTTGTTTAATTAGTGTCTGACTTTCCTGAGGAATGTAAGTTCTTGAGGACAGGAATCCTGTCTGTTCTATTCCTGTATTAGCCCCATAATTCCAGCACATAAATGATGTTTAATTTTTACTGAAATGAATGAATGAATATGCTTCCCTTTGGGAAATTTACAAGGTGGATTAATATATTAAATGTAAAATCCTGAATAAAAGAAATGTATTAAAATTTGTTTAGCACAGAATTTTTCAAGCTGCATTGCCCATAGCTCTCTTCATTCTCTCATTCCCAGCAGAATACCCCCAAACCTCCTGAGGGATTTTATAAAGCATATGTTGCTCTCCAGCATTTGTTATTGTCACATACACACAATTTCTCCATATTTTCCTTTCTTGGCTCCCAGGACTCTACTTTTCCTAGTTCTCTTTCTCCCTTTTAAGATGATCTCACTCATAACCGTGAGGTAATCAGGGACTAGTCTGTGGACAACCACTCAGATGCATAGCCCCCAGTCTTACATCTCCATCTAGTGACTGTGTTTTATTCTGGCTATCCTACTAGCCTTTCTCTCTGACAGTGTCTGAACCCCTCAACCATTCTGCCCCTGTAGTCTTATGTATCTTGTTTAATGGTATCACCAGCCATGTAAACCAGAAACTTAGAGGTCTTATCCTCTTCCTTACAGTATCTTATCCCTCTGAATTAAATCAATCATCTTTATTTAGAAAATACTCTTTACAGTTTAGCTCTTTTGTCTACACCCACCATTATCTTGATGTACATATTTATTTTCCATTGGCTGCATTATTGCAACAGTCCTCAGAACAACCTCTCATATACTAGTCTTCTCCCCATTCTAATCTACCTATCCTTCACAATGCTTACAATTGACTTCTTTTTTTAAAGATTTTACTATTTATTTATTTATTTATTTATTTATTTATTTATTTATTTAAGAGAGAGAGAGAGAACAAACAGGGGAGGAGCAGAGGGAGAGGGACAAGCAGACTCCGCACTGAGCGCTGGGCCCTGTGCAGGGCTCAATCCCAGGACCCTGAGATCATGACCCAAACAGAAATTGAGGCAGACTCTCAACCCACTGAGCTACCCAGGCACTGCAGAATTAGCTTCTTAAGACGAATTGTCCAAATCACTCCCCAGCTTGAAGATCCTACTAGTTTCAATAGTTCACTATAGAGTGAAATCCAAATTTCATAGATTGGCATACAAGGTACCTTCTTCTCCCAACTTCTACAAACTTAGCTCCCACCTTCCTTTTCTCTTAATATTGTCTCTCCCTCCTCTTTCATGCCTTGCCTGTGCAGAACTACAGCTCATTTTAATAAACATTAACTGGACATCCACCATGTGCCAGAAGTTATACTTGACTCTGGGGAGTGAATATGAATGAGAGCAGATAGCTTATCTCAAGGAATTAACACTGTAGTAGTAGCAAAGATAGACATAGGAACAAAATAATATAATGATGCATTCTAATGAAAATATGCACTAAGATTCTGAGAGGAAGGAGGAGGAAACGGAGGAGGAGGAGGAATGTACTTAAAGTCTGGAAGGAGTAGTGAAGAGGGAATAATTAATTCTGCAAGCAGGCTGGAATGTGGTTTTCAGGGAAGGTTTCAAGATGAAATTCTGAACAAGACTTTGAAGGTTAAAAAGGGATTGATCAGAGGGGCCAAAATGGAAGAGCATTCCTGGCACAATTAATAACAAGTGGATGAGGATGGGGAGTGGGGTCCCCCAAGTAGCTTAGGTGTATACACATGTGTTGGGGAGACAAGTGGCAATAGCTGAGGCTGGAGAGCCAGTCAGGAGTCACTTTAAAAACAGCCTATATGTCGGGCATCAAAGTTTGCACATTATCCTATAAGTGAAGGGGAACCACTGAAGATTTTGAAGATGAGGGTGCCTTAATGGGAGATTAGGACTATTATTCTGGCAGCTGAATAGAGATGGATTTTTTAGAGGGGCCAAGAGGATCAGTTAGGAGGGCTGTCATCATCTCTCACTTAGACTGTTGAAAACACCTCCTAACTGGTCTCCTCAGTCCCTCTAATCCATCCTCTACCCAGCATGAGGGTTGAGGAAGAAAAAGCATATTTGAGAGATCAATGGTTAAGTGAAATGACAAGACAAGAAGATGGGTTGGATCTGGGAAAGAAGGGTGAAGAAGGGACAAAGAATGATGTCTAGGTTTCTAGGTCTGTGGACTTGATGAGGCTGGAAGCAACACCCACTGTTAGAATCTAAAAGGCAGATCAGGTTTCAAGGTGGAGATGGTAAGTAATACTTTCAGAGATGGGTAAGTTGAGTGCTCAGTTTGAGATGCACTTTGGGCATTGTCTTAATCAGTTCAGGCTGCAATAATACAAAATGCCATAGACTGGGTGACTCATCAACAACACAAATTTATTTTGCACAGTCTGGAGACCTGAAGTCTGAGATCAGGGTGCCAGCAGAGTCAGGTTCTGGTAAAAGCTCTCCTCCCGGCTATGACGACAGTTGACAATTCTCATTGTATCCCCCACATGGTGGGAAAGAAAGCTAGCTAGCTCCCTGGCATCTTTTTATAAGGAAGGGCACTAATCCTGTTCATGGGGCTCTACCCTCGTAACCTAAGACTCTGCCTCCAAATACCATCACACTGGGAATAGAGTTTCAACATATAACTTTGGGGGGCATAAACATTCAGTGTATTGTAGGCAGCCACCTGGAGATATGGCACTGGAGGTCAGGGGAAGAGGTCAGAAGTGGAGATAGGAAAGATGTATTCTCCACAAGGATGACAGTTAAGTGATAGGAGGGGACATCACTTCCAGGAAAGGTGTGTGGAATTGAGGCAGGAGGAAAAAGGATAAACTCAAGGAAGAGCACATTGGGGGGGGGGGGGATGTCAGGCAGAGGAAGAAGATGTGGCAAAGAAGGCCTAGAAAAGACAGGTCAAGGACAGTAAGGAGAAAATGGGAATCCAGCAGCCAAGGAGAGAGGGAACTTGAAGGATGTGGTGGTGTCAAGAGTCACAAGAGTCCAGTAAGATGAGGACTGAAAGTTATGCTTGGGTCTGGCAACTTCAAGATCATTGCTCATCTTGGCCAGGGCATTTTCAGTAGTGTACTGGGCAAAATATAAATTTTAGTGACAAAAATATAAATTTTGTGTATAATAATCTTAATGTTTATTATGTGCTAGGCATGTGCTAAGTATTTTATGTGAATGATCTAATTTACTGCTCACAGCAACCCTGTGAAGTGAGGCAGGCACAGTTCTCTCTTTTCACAAGCAAGGAAATTGATGCTTCCGGATAGGAAACTCTTGGGGTTACTTATAGCAAGAGTCAATTTGGATGTAAACCCAGGTATTCTGACCACAAAATCTATACTCTTAATCACTATTCTTTATCCTATCTCTCAAATGAATGGAAAATGAGGGTCTGGAGACCAACTCTTTTAAGAATCTTGGCTGTGTAGAGGGAAAAAATAGGGAGATTCAGAGGAGGGAGAACAGGGTTGACAATTATTTTAAAGGCATGGAAGGCTAGAGCATGCTTCTGTGCTCAGAGCATGTATAAAAAAAATAGTAAGAGGACTAACAACTTAAGGAAGTGATTTGCCTGCCTTTCCTGGAGGGAATGCATTGTACTGCAGCACATCACTTCATACCGGGCTTTTCAGTGTGTTGAATGAAGGGATCAACAGATAACAGTGAATAGGATGGTTTGAAAGCAGAGGGGCTTTTTTTTTTTTAAGATTTTATTTATTTATTCATGAGAGACACAGAGAGAGAAAAGAGGCAGAGACACAGGCAGAGGGAGAAACAGGCTCCATGCAGGGAGCCTGACGTGGGACTCGATCCCCAGTCTCCAGGATCAGCCCTGAGCTGAAGGCAGTGCTAAACCGCTGGGCCACCGGGGCTGCCCGCAGAGGGGCTTTCAGAAGAAGTGGAACGGCAATGGTGCAGGGTTGCCAGATAGAATATAGGATGCACAGTTAAGTCAGAATTTCAGATAAACAAAGAATAATTTTTTTTAGATTTTATTTATTTATTTATTTATTTATTTATTTATTTGAGACAGAGAGAATATGCTTGTGTGAGCTGAGTGCAGAGGAGCAGAGGGAGAGAAGAGAGAGAGCCTCAAACATGCTTCATGCCTAGTGCAAAGCCAGTTGTGGGGCTTGATCCCACAACCTTGAGATCACAACTTGAACCAAAACCAAGAGTTGGATGCTCAACCAACTGAGTCACCCAGGTGCCCCAAGAATAATTTTTTAGTATAAATATGTCTCATATTGCATTGAGACATACTTGTACAAAAAAATAGGGGTGACAGGGTGGCTCAGACAGTTAACCGTCTGCCTTCAGCTCAGGTCATGATCCCGGAGTACTGGGATCAAGCCCTACATCGGGCTCCCTACTCAGCGTGGAGCCTGCTTCTCTCTCTCCTTCTGCCTGCAGCTCTCCCTGCTTGCGTTGTCTCCCTCTGTTAATAAATAAATAAATAAATAAATAAATAATCTTAAACAAAATTATTATTTATCTGAAATTCAAATTTAACTGGCTTTCTGTATTTTTATTTGTTAAATTTGACAATCCTACTGGGAGAAGCTGTGAGGTGTCACAACACTGCTGTTCAGCCTCCAGACCACAACTGGGAATGAAAGAATGAATGGTCTTGGAGACACCTGTTGGTAGAGCATGTGACTCTTAATCTCAGGGTCATGATTTCGATCCCCATGTTGGCATGGAGCCTACTTAAAAAAAAAAAAAAGACTGGTCCTGCATGGGCACAATGAGAGAGGCAGACCAGGTGCCTGTCCCAGCAGAAGGGGCACATAGTGACTGAGGCAGGCCAGGTCTCAGCCCAGAAGGATAGGATGGTTGCTTCCTGAACTAGATTAAAGTAGTAGAAACTTAAATAGTTGGAAGCACAGGTTTCAGGGTCAGAATTGTATTTGCCCTGGATCATTTAATAGCTGTATGACTCAGGGCATTGTTTTATATTTCTTTAAAATTTTTATTTATTTATTTTTTTCTTTTTAAGTAGGCTCCACGTTCAATGTGGGGTTTGAACTCATGACTCTGAGATCAAGAGTGCATGCTCTATTGAAAGAGCCAGCCGGGTGCCCCTGCTTTATATTTCTGAGACTTGATTTCTGACATAGAAAATTAGTATTATAATAATAGTATCTATGTATAAAGTTATTGTGAAGACAGAAGGAGGTAGTATATTATAAAATCTTACCCCAAGGGCACCTAGGTGGCACAGTCAGTTAAGCGTCTGACTCTTAGTTTAGACTCAGGTCATGATCTCAGGGTTGTGAGATCGAGCCCCATGTCGGGCTCCATGCTCAGTGCAAAGACCGCTTAAGACTCTCTTTCCCTTTCCCTCTGCCTCTCCCCATCTCTAAAATGAATAAATAAATCTTATTAAAAAAAATCTTACCCCAGGGTCTGACCCAACCTAATCCACCTAATAAACACATTCATGAATTTGAAAATATTTATTGAAGGCCTGTGTATGTCAAATACTGAGGTACATTCTAAAGATACAATAATAAAACAATAAATAGATAATTATAACATTGTATGATAGGTGCTATTACAAAGGAAGTAGAGTACCGAAGGAGAGCCAGCAGGAGGGGCACATAACTGGCATGGTTTCCTAAAGGCAATTATGCCTAAATTGAGAATTGAGTCAAGAATTAGCCAGATGAATAGGAGGGGGAGAAAGAGCACAACATACAAAAAGCCCTGAGGCAAGATGGAGTCTGGCAAATTTGAAGTAAAAGTAGTTCAGGTTGGCTGGAGAATAGAGGATGGAGAGAGGTGAGCAGGGGTCAGATCGTGAAGGCCAGCTGAAAAGTTTGTACTTTACTCAAGAGCAGTGGGAAATCATTAAAGCGGGGTCAAAAGCTCAGCTACCTTCAGGGAAAGGCAGGTGACCTAAATGAATCTGACACAGGAGGGTGTGGTGGGGCCAGCAAAGACTTCTAGAGTACAAGCTCACCTGAAAGCATTCAATCCAAATTTTAAAACCTGTGGACTTGGGAAAAGATTTTATGTAGAATGCCATAATCACATTTGTATTTTAGAAAAAGAAACTGGATTACATGGAAAGGAGCTAGATTAGAGACAGGAAAACCAGAAGGTGATTCAGGTGAGAAGTGAATATGTGAGCGAGGATCAAGTATGGAGGGAAAGAAGTGGCAGATTCTAGAGATGTTCAGGAGGAAGAATCAATAGGCTCTGGGTATAAATTTGATGTGAGGCTAAGGGAGAAGCCAAGATTTCCTTATTATGATTGTTATTGCTTGTTATTGCAATGATGATTCCATAGGACACAAGTGAAAGAGATGACGCAGAGGTCAATGGTAGGAGGAGCCAAATAGAAGGAAATATAAAGAAGTGAAAGGATGAGAATATGTGACTTAAAAGAATTGCATTTGGGTCTTTGACCCTGGATGCCGACCCGTGGAGGCCATCAGAAGCCTGAAAATTCACATTGGAGTTTCCAGTAAGATGCCAGATTAAGTGCACAGTAAATTCCCCATCCTTTCAAAACTTCACTGAAATGACAGAAAAAGGGCAGAGTGGGACACCTGGGTGACTCAGTGGTTGAGCATCTGCCTTCGGCTCAGGGTGTGATCCTGGGTTCAGGGATTGAGTCCTGCATCAGGCTCCCTGTGAGAAGCCTGCTTCTCCTTCTGCCTATGTTTCTGCCTCTCTCTCTCTCTCTCTCTCTCTCTCTCTCTGTGTCTCTCATGAGTAAATCAGTAAAATCTTAAAAAAAAAAATGGGGGATGCCTGGGTGGCTCAGAGGTTGAGTCTCTGCCTTTGGCTCAGGGTGTGATCCCAGAGTTCCAGGATCGAGTCCCACATCGGGGTCTCTGCACGGAGCCTGCTTCTCCCTCTGCCTATATCTCTGCCTTCTCTCTGTGTCTCTCATGAATAAATAAATAAAATCTTAAAAAAAAAAAAAAGGGCAAAGAGAACAGGAGAGGGAAGGAGTGGTAACTGTGTTAACAGAACCAGGGAAACTGTATCCCAAACTGTCAGAGAAAACACCAAGAAGCAACTTGATTTTCACCACAGAACTCCTAGTCTCAGGAACTGAGGGCACAGGAACCTCTGAAAGTCATGGGGGTGAATTACATACAAGAGATTGGTTCAATATCAAAATACAGTTAGGAACCCAGACCCTCTCTCTAGACCTGCTCATCCCTTGTCCCTCATCCCAGCAAATGGCTAGAAGTCTAGTTTCTGGACCAGGTAAAATAGATGAGACCTGGATACTACCTTTGGATGTTCCTCCATCAAACAACCTAGCCAGATCAGTAAAATGCCCAAATGATAAGCCAACACCCCCTCCCACCCCCACATATAAACATCCAAGAATCACTAGATAAATGAGGAATTCCTTTTATATGAAGGAGAAACCAAAATAAACAGAAAAAAGTTACGTAAAGAAGATAGACTTGGTAGAAACCTAGTTTCTGCCTTCCTTCCTCCCTTCCCTTCCTCTTGACTAATTTAGTTCCAAAGTCATGACCAAGGTAGATATCTCTGTAAGGGTTGGTGGAGGGTATCAGAGCAGGGTAGGCAGGACTTTGGTGGGACGTAGAGGGTGGGGACTCTGTCAACCAGGTGTGAGGTGTTGCAGTATAAGTAGGGTGCCAAGGAGTCCACACAGGTATTGAGTCCAAATGGGATAAAGAGGTTATATGCAGAGGTGGTGGGGATGCCAGCCTGGAAGGGTATGAGAGGCTGAGTCAGAAGTCATTGAACATTGAGGGGTGGATGGCAATAGCCCCTGCCTGATGTTACAGCTTGAGCAGAACCGTAGGTATCGCCCAGAACAAGCAGAGGCAGCCATACAGCTTAGAGATCAGAGTCTGGGCAGAGCAAAGAGTCATCGCTACAGTCAACATGGTGAGTCAGAGTCAAGTGAAGGGAAGATGGCATCTGTGGGGTGTGTGTGACAGTGTGTAGGCTGTATGTGATAGTGGCCCCAAATAGGTTATGGGTACCTAAATAGAATGAAGAAAATCACCATGGTGGAGGGGAGGCAAGTGTCCTCAGATGGGGTTTTGGAGCTTAGTGAGGTAAAGCAGTCATCATTCTGGACCAAGTTGAAGCAACAAAAGCAGGAGATTGATGATATATAAGAGTTTGATAAAATAAATGCATATATTAAGGATAATGGGAGACTGGTTTTTCACTGAACAAGAAGAAATTTGCCAACATGGAAAGGCAAAAAACTGTGGTTAGGTAGATAGAGAAATAAATATAGATGTAAGTGTGTATGTGTGTGTGTGTACATTTGTATGTATAATATACACAGGTACACATATTCCCTAGCTTTATCCACTGAAAGAACTTGGAGATAGCAATACTCCAACAGTGATGAACACCCCTGATGCCCAAAATCTTGGTCTCTAAGTACTATTCTCCACAAAAGAAACAAGGGATCCTTGGAGAAAGGATTGATTCCAGCACTGATATGGGGTAAGTACATCAACCTGGACCATCTTTCTGTGCCTGAATGTAAAGACGTGTTTAAGAAAGGTCAACACATGCCAAAAGGATGTAGAAGGGGCTAACTACTAACCAAATCTGAGCATCAAAATAAATGATAGTTCATGGTTATAATCCATTAAATAAAACAGGAATCTACATGTCCATAGTGATAAAGAAATGAATAAGCAGATAAATGAGAATAGGAAAGTTTTTCCTTACAATAGAATGACAAGTAATACATTTAGAAGGAATAATGAAAGTGGAAAATCACCATTTGGCAACCATCAGTTGAAAAAACTGAAATTAATGAGTAAAAGTCTGATGAGGGACAGGTTACATGCATAGGCTCAAATTACCTCCCTGAAAAATTCTTACTAATTACAAAGGGCAAAAGAGTAACTTCACAATGGAGAAACCTAGCAAACACCACTTTAATCAAGTAATCAAAGCTAGCATTCTCAATAATGGGACGAATTAAAATCAGTTACCACCTGATAGGTGGCAATAAAAAATACACAGCGTCACTTCTATGCTATTCCTGCCCCCAAAATGCATAATCTGAATTCAATTATGAGGAAACTCAAACTGAGGGACATTATACAAAATAATTGGCCTGTAAAAAAATTGTCAAGGTCATGAAAGTCAAAGAAACACAGGAATAATTTGTTCCAGAGTGAAAGAGCCTAAAAGAGATGTGACAATAAATGCAAAGTACAGTCTTGGATTGGATCCTGTTATTATAAAGGATAGTATTGGGACAACTGGAGAAATATGACTAGAGTCGTAGATTAGATGGCCAAGATGTGTCAGTATTAATTTGTTGATTTTAGTGATCTTATTAGGTAGAAGAATATCCTTGTTTCAGAAAATACCCACTAGTCCTGGAGATGATGGGTATTATGTTGGCAATTTACTCTCAAATGATTCGGGAAAAAATTTCTTTAAAATATTCTTGCAGGGATCCCTGGGTGGCGCAGCGGTTTGGCGCCTGCCTTTGGCCCAGGGCACCATCCTGGAGACCCGGGATCGAATCCCACGTCGGGCTCCCGGTGCATGGAGCCTGCTTCTCCCTCTGCCTGTGTCTCTGCCTCTCTCTCTCTCTCTCTCTCTCTCTCTCTCTCTCATAAATAAATAAATTTTAAAAAAATAAAAAAATAAAATAAAATAAAATATTCTTGCAATCTTTTGGAAATTTAAACTTCTTTCTTTCTTTCTTTTAAAGATAGGCAGAGGGACTGTGTCTCTGCCTCTCTCTCTCTCTCTGTGACTATCATGAATAAATAAAATCTTAAAAAAAAAAAAATAAAGATAGGCAGAGGGAGAAGCAGGCTCCATGCAGGGAGTCCGATATGGGACTCAATTCCCAGACTCCAGGATCATGCCCTGGGCCAAAGGCAGGCGCTAAACCGCTGAGCCATCCAGGGATTCCCTAAACTTCTTTCATAATAAAAAAAAATTAAATGAAAAATGTATCACTAATATCCCCAGAGAAATAAGGGAAGCTATCAAATTAATGAAACAACAAGAGTGCACTATACAAAGAAACATTCAAAACAAGAAAGAGTTCTTGCAAATTAAAAACATGATAGGGCATTTGGCGCATCTGCCTTCAGCTCAGGTCATGATCTCAGGGTCCTGGGATCAAGCCCTAGACGGGCTCCTTGCTCAACCTGAAGTCTCTTTAAGACTCTCCCTCTGCCCCTTCCTTCCCACCCCCACCCCACTCCCACTCATGTTCTCTCTCCAAAAAAAAAAAAAACCCAAAAACAAAAAACCAGGACATCTAGGTGTCTCAGTGGTTGAGCATCTGCCTTTGGCTCAGGTCAGATCCCAGAGTCCTGGGATCAATTTCCACATCAGGCTCCCCGCAGGGAGCCTATTTCTCCCTCTGCCTGTCTCTGTCTCTCTCTCTCTGCCTGTCTCATGACTAAATGAATAAAGTCTTTAAAAAAAAACCAAACATGGGCAGTCCCGGTGGTGCAGCGGTTTAGCGCCGCCTGCAGCCCGGGGGTGATCCTGGAGACCCTGGATCGAGTCCCACATCGGGCTCCTTGCATGGAGCCTGCTTCTCCCTCTCCCTGTGTCTCTGCCTCTCTCTCTGTGTGTCTCTGTGAATAAATAAATAAAATCTTAAAAAAAAACAAAAACATGATAGAAATTTCAAAAAATACTCAAGAGACTGCAGCCATCAGAGGAAGAGTGATCTTGCCTGGGTGCAGGGGGTTGGGGGACTCCCTGTACCTCATCTTTGGGGAGCTTTAGCTCTGGAAGGACCCAGGCTCTTTGGTGAAGGCTGACTTGTATGGAAGGAATGGGTCTACCCCAGTTAAAACAAGCTATCTGGGAGCAGAGGAGGTACCAGCAGAAGAGGAACTGCCGCCAGCAGGAAATAGCATTCCTGACAATCTCACAGAGGCCAAGCCTTCTGGAGATGCCTGAGATGCTGCTGTAGAAAAGATGCAGGACCTTCCCCCAGAGTGACCGCCTTTGTCTAGAGCTGGAGTGGGGGTGGCGTGTGTGTATATGTGGGGGGTGAATGGTGTTGCTAATTTAGATTGTTGCAGACACCAATCCCACCCCCACCTTAGGGACCTGCCAGAGGCCAAGCTGTGAGGGCAGTAGGGGTTGAGCCTTGAGTGGGAATATGGAGGGTTCTGGAATGTTCTCTGAATACAGGCCCCAGCAAGGGAGGCCTTGAAAAAAAAAAAACACTCAAGAGAAAGTTTGCAAGATAAAATTGAGGAACTCTTACAGAGAAGAAGACAAAGATAGAAAATAGAAGAGAAAAACAAAACAAAATAAAACCAGCACCAAGATAATTAGATTAGACCAGGAGATCTAACATGTAAATAAAAATACTCAAATAAAAGAACAGAAAAATCAGAGGGGAGGAAATCACCAAAGGAATACTCAAAAAACATTACCCAGAATTAAACGATGTGAGTTTCTGGGTTGAAACATCCCATCTAGTGCCAACACAATGAATGAAAACAGACCCACAACAAGGACATCATCAAGGAAGAAAACCTGTAAAGAGAAGAGGTCTAGAAAGGAAAAAACAAAACTAATCTAAAATCGGCCACATAGGAATTTAAGAAACCAAATAGAGGATCATAGGGGAAGGGAGGGAAAAATAAAAAAGATGAGGGAGACAAACCATAAGGGACTCTTAACTCTAGTAAACATTCTAAGGGGTGCTGGAGGGGGTGGGGGGATGGGTAACTGGGTGATGGGTATTAAGGAGGGCATGTGATGAGCACTGGGTGTTATATAAGACTGATGAATCACTGAATTCTACCTCTGAAACTATATAATACACTATATGTTAAAGTTAAATAAAATAAATTTAAAATAAAATAAAATAGGTCACATAGAGAGGTTTAAGAATCAAAACGACTTTAGATTTATTAGCATACAAAACAATGAAGGGACACCTTTAAGATTCGGTTGGAGATTGGGGCACCTGGGTGGCTCAGTAGCTGAGTGTCTGCCTTTGGCTCAGTTCCTGATCCTGGGATCCTGGGATCAAGTCTCCCTGCAGGAAGACTGCTTCTCCCTCTGCCTATATCTCTGCCTCTCTCTGTGTCTCTCATGAATAAGTAAACAAAATCTTAAAAAAAAAAAAAAAAAAGATTCAGATGAAGAATTATTTACAACCTAGAATCCCAAATATAGCTAAGCTGTCAATGAAGTATGAAATCAAAGACATGTTCAGGGCACCTGGCAGGTTGGGTCAGTGGAGCGTATAACTCTTGATCTTGGAGTGTAAGTTCAAGCCCCACATTCTGTGTAGAGATAAAAATAAAATCTTAAAAAAAAAAAAAAAAAAAAAGAAAGCAGACATTTTCAAGCATGCAATTTCTCCAGAAATTTATTTCCCAACTATACATTGTCAGGAAGCTGTTAAGGGACATACTTCATCAGAGATGAAGAAGTAGACCCAGGAGGAGAACGCAGGATGAGAAGGCGCAACACAGAAAAAGGTGGGGGGGGGGGGGGGAATCTCAGGGAGAAGTTGAAGGGTGGTCCTGGGAAGACAGCTGTGCATCACCACCAGAGCAGTTAGTCCAGACAAAGTGGGTCAAATGGCTCCTGGAGAGATATCTCTAGAATGAGAGCGAGAAGACACCCAAAGTACCTACTGAATTGAATGAGGATTTGATAGTTGGAGGAGAGCTTGGGGCTGAGTTAATCTGTACATAGAAAATGAAGCATTCAAACAACAAAAAGGATAAATATTAACTTTGGGGAGACTAAAAGTTATCCAAGAAAGGAAAAACAATCACAGCACACACTAGTCCACCATGACTCAGTTGTGAATAGCATTTACATAGTCTTAATGACTTAATGACCTTCATAAGATTAAATAACCAAAATTAGAGCAAGGGAGATGGGACACATAAACTGTGGTGGTGATGGTGATGTATATGAAAGGGAGAGACATTTTCATCTTCTATAATGTAAAAGCCAATAGATAGTATCTGAAACAGAAGAGTTAGCAAGTAGCAATATAACTGTGTTTTCAAACTTTTTGTTTTCCATCACTTGGCGTCAGGGAAATACAAATCAAAACCACAAAGAGATACTACCTCACACAAGTCAGAATATCTAAAATTAACAAATAAGGAAATGACAGATGTTGGTGAGGGTGTGGAGAAATGGGAACCCTCTTACACTGTTGGTGGGGATGCAAGCTGATGCAGTCACTCTGGAAAACAGTATGGAAGTTTCTCAAAAAGTTGAAAATAGAGGTATCTTATGACCCAGCAATTACACTAGTGGGTATTTTCCCCAAAGACACAATGTAGTGTCCCGAAGGGCCATCTTCACCCCAATGTTTATAGCAGCAATGTCCACAATAGCCAAACTATGGAAAGAGCCCAGATGTCCATCAACAGACAAATGGATAAAGAAAATGTGGTACAGGGGGATCCCTGGGTGGCTCAGTGGTTTAGTGCCTGCCTTCGGCCCAGGGCATGATCCTGAAATCCTGGGATCGAGTCCCACGTTGGGCTCCCTGCAGGGAGCCTGCTTCTCCCTCTGCCTGTGTCTCCGTCTCTGTCTCTGTCTCTCTCTCTCTCTCTGTGTCTCTCATGAATATATACAATGGACTACCACTCAGCCATCAAAAAAAAAAAAAAAAAAAAAAAAGCCTCGGTGTCCGTCAGAAGATGAATGGATAAAGAAGCTGTGGTCTATATATACAATGGAATATTAGACATTAGAAATGACAAATACCCACCATTTGCTTCAACGTGGATGGAACTGGAGGATATTATGCTGAGTGAAGTAGGTCAATCAGAGAAGGACAAATATTATATGGTTTCATTCATTTGGGAATGTAAAAAATAGTGAAGGGGATTAAAGGGGAAAGGAGAGAAAATGAGTGGGAAATATCAGAGAGGGAGACAGAACATGAGAGACTCCTAACTCAGAAACAAACAAGGGGTAGTAGAAGGGGAGGTGGGGGGGGTGACTGGGTGACAGGCACTGGGGGGGCACTTAAAGGATGAGCACTGGGTGTTACATTATATGTTGGCAAATCGAAGTCCAATAAATATATATATATATATATAAAAAGAATGAAAAAAAATAAATAAATAAAAAGAATGAAATCTTGCCATTTGTAATGACATGGATGGAACTAGAGGATATTATGGTAAGTGGAATAAATCAATCAGAAAAAGACAATTTTCATATGATCTTACTCATATGTGGAATTTAAGAAACAAAACAGAGAATCAAAGGAGAAGAGAGGAAAAAATAAAACAAAATGAAGTCAGAAAGAGAGACAAACCATAAGAGGCTCTTAATCATAGGAAACAAACTGAGGGTCGCTGGAGAGGAGGAGGTTGAGGCGATGTGGTAACTGGGTGATGGACATTAAGGAGGGCACTTGATGTAATGAGCACTGAGTGTTATAGAAAACTGATGAATCACTGAACTCTACCTCTGAAACCAATAATGCATTATATATTAATTAATTGCATTTAAATGAAATTTTATTTTATTTTTTTAGTTATTTATGATAGTCACACAGAGAGAGAGAGAGAGAGGCAGAGACACAGGCAGAGGGAGAAGCAGGCTCCATGCACCGGGAGCCCGACGTGGGATTCAATCCTGTGTCTCCAGGATTGCCCCCTGGGCCAAAGGCAGGCGCCAAACCGCTGCGCCACCCAGGGATCCCTAAATGAAATTTTAAAAAATCAACTGTGTTTTCAAGATCTGCTGGAAAATATAAAGAAATCAATTAAAAGAGAAAATGAGGCAGTCAAGTGAGGTGGAGGAAACAAGAGACTACTATTTTTGCTTTTTATAATGTTTCATAGACTGTTTAAACATAAGAGAAAAAAGGAAGAAAGGACAGGTGGACAGAAGGAAAACCTTTAGCCATTGGGAACAAAATGTTCAAGTTGGAACTCTGAAAACTCATTTTGAAGGCCTTTGTTTTAGAAAATCTGTTCCCCTGGGTAGTCCTGAGGCCCCTACTGGCTGGAATCTTTCTTTGAATGTTGGAAGTTTCTGGCATGCTGTGGGGTACAGAGGGTGGAGTCTGACCTCAGCAAATATGTTCCCCAAGTGCTCATGAAGCATTGAATACTTAGGCTTTGTAATGTGTTACCTGTGGGCCCTCTCTGAAAACATAGTTACTCTTGCTTTATACGCAATTTTAACACTTTTGGTTACTTGAAAAGCAATTAATTATACCTAGATAAACTCGAGATTAAGAAATGTGAGACCTGGGTTGAATTTCTTTTTCTATATACAATGAAGTATAAAATATATTTATTTATAGAGTAAGTCATTAGTTTCTCAAACCATAAAGCCAGTAATATATTCCTATTACCTCAATGTGCTGTTGTTAAGTTTGTATTTGACAAAGCTCTTTTGGTTATAAATGACAGAAATTCAACCAAAACTATTTTTGTTTGTTTGTTTTTTAAGATTTTATTTTTAAGTAATTTTTACACCCAACATGGGGCTTGAATTCACAACCCTGAGATCAAGAGTCACCTGCTCCACCAACTGAGCCAGTCCGGTGCCCCCTGAAACTAGTTTAAACACAGCAAAAATATAAACAAAGAATTGCTGTGTGTGCTGGGGTGAGTGTGGGAGCTCATGTAAACTGTCAAGTCTAGGATTCAGATATTCAAATGATGTCTCCAGCTCTGTCTCTGTCTCTCAGCTGTTTTCCTCTATGTTAGACACTTTTCATGTAGCAGTGAGATGGCCTTGGGCAGCTCCAGGTTTACCTGTTGTATTTTTTTTTTTTAAGATTTTATTTATTTATTCATGAGAGACACACAGAGAGAGGCAGAGACACAGGCAGAGGGAGAAGCAGACTCCACGTAGGGAGCCCGATGCGGGACTCAATCCCGGGTCTGCCAGGATCACACCCTGGGCCGAAGGCAGGCGCTAAACCGCTGAGCCACCCAGGAATCCCCAGGTTTACCTGTTTTTTTATAGCATTAAGCTAAACCTCAGAAGAACTGCTTTCCTGATCATTCTGCCAAAAGTCCCAGACAGATACTGGTAGGCCCAGCTTGACTCATGTGCCCATTCCCAAACCAATCATTGATGAGGGAGATGGAATATTCTGGTTGGTCAGGCCAGGCCTAGGGCTATGATTGACAGACCACGATGTCAGCTGCATAGGTCAGATGAACACTTTATAATTGGTCAAGTGTGGTGCAAATGTAAGTAACACTTATCTGCCCATAGCCAATTAGAAACTATTAGAAGAGAAGAGGATCTGGGCTAAGTAAATTCTATCTTAAGAGCAAAGAGAACTGGGAGCTGATAAGAGGGAAGGTAACAGGAAAAACTATAAAAATCTTATATAAAAACTTTAGAAAGGATTCCTGGGTGGCACAGTGGTTTGGCGTCTGCCTTTGGCCCAGGGCACGATCCTGGAGACCCGGGATCGAATCCCACATTGGGCTCCCGGTTCATGGAGCCTGCTTCCCCCTCTGCCTGTGTCTCTGCCTCTCTCTCTCTCTCTCTCTCTGTGATCATAAATAAATAAATTTAAAAAACATTAAAACATTAAAAAAAAACTTTAGAAATGCAGCATTCTGAGACATAATATACAAATAGTTTTACAAACTTTATTATACCCCATTGTTACCAGTTTAGAAAAATTTTATATACTTAAAAAAATAGTGCTTGCCTAAGTGTTTAGCTTGTCTTTCCAATATGAATTTTCTCAAAGTTCCCAGATAGTTGGTGATTTAACAGGGACTCTGTCCTAGTGGAAAGTTAAACTAGTAGGGAAGATGCGTAGATTTATTATAAGATAGTGTACAATGAGAACTAAATTGGTCAATTATATGAAAGTTCTACATAATAATTAAATTTTCGGTTCCACTCTCAAAAACAGAATGTTAAACTAGGTGGGTCTGTTGAAGTAGCGCAATACTCGTGTTTTCGTGTTAAGCTCATTTGGCCAGAACTTGCTACCCTAAAAATATACTCTACCTACATATAGGATGTAAACACCTCTCATTGCAGATCTGTGCTTAATCTTTTGAGTTCTCTTCTGTAGTTTCATTGTTAGAGGGGCACCTGTTGGTAGAACTTGCTCTTGGCAACATAAGGCAGAAGCAGGTGCTTACTTAACACATGGATTTTTGTGCTGATGGAGCTTATCACAGTTGATGAAATATTTTACCCGTTTTCCCATGTCACAAATGGCTGTGACATTAGATCCGCCTGCTGCTTCAGGACATTCCAGGAGGTTTTATTCAGAGATGGCAACCTCCCCCGCAGCTGATCTATATTGCACCCTAATAGGAATGTCATATTTCATGCTGTATGTGATCACCTATTGTCCCAAGTTATGACTACATTAGGTTGAAGAGAGAGAAGGAATGAAAAAAAAAGAAAAAAGAAAGAAAAAGAAGGAATGGTTAATACATAGTGAGTTTATGAGCTTTCTAGATTATGACTATTCCCCTCTATCTATTTCCTTGTTTTGGGGCTGCAGAGTAACATAACTCTTTTCTTTTCCAAAGATTTATTTATTTTAGAGGGAGGGGGTAGGGAGGGGCAGGGGGAGAGGGAAAGAGAGTCTTAAGTAGACTCTGTGCAGAGTACAGAGCCCAACATGGGGCTCAATGTGGGACTCAGCAGGGGGCTAGATCTCAGGACCCTGAAATCACTACCTGAGCTGAAACCAAGGGTTGGAGCTTAATCGACTGTGTCACCCAGGTGCCCCCAGAGTAACCTAATTCTTAATTTTACGTGGGTCACTCACTGTTCTGGATCATTATTTTGAAGCAACTTGTGGTTGAACCAACTTGAGGTTGGTTACTCCTTCCGTCATGCTCTGTGCCATTTATATTTCTACTTATAAAAATTTATTACTATTTATTTATATGGTTATTTAATAGAAAACAAAATGTCAATACTCATGGTATTCCTAATTCCAATCAATATATATCGGACCAATATATATCTATATCTATCTATAATCTATCAATATATTGGCCAATCAATATAACTCCATAAAAGAAAAGAGTCTAAAAAAAAAAAAAAAAGAGTCTTTGCAGGAACCAATGCCGCTGGTGAGAGGTGGTGAATTTGCACACAGAATTTATAAATTGAGAGGCCAACACCCATAGCTATGCACACACTCAAGTGTGCTACTACACCAGGAGAGAGAGAGATTGGGAGAGAAATTTGGGGGTTTGGGGAGTAGGCAGGTTAGTGGCAAAAGGTAATGGCTAACTGTGGTGTAGTGGGGAGTGGCCATGAGAGAAACCCCGAGAGGTAGAGCCCAGGGTGAATTCAGCAGTCGGACCAGAGGAAACTAGTTGTATTTGTTTGTCTCCACAGCAACCAAAGTACCTTAGAAACAGGAAATAAGCCAGGTGGAGAAATAAAGAGAAGTGCAAATCTTTGTATTATAACATCCTAAACTGGACTTTAAAAGGGCTGGCTACAGAGTTTCTTTGAATTAGCTTTATAGAAATCACTTGTTTTTAGTTTTAATGTTGCAAATCTTCCCCCCACCCCCCACCTCCAGCAGATGTCTTTTTCTCTGGGCATGTTAAGAGCTATTTCTGAAGGAAGTGGCCTGTATTGTGACTTCATTTCTACCCAGTCTTGGATTCTGGAAAATAGATGTAACTCAAAGTTGACATGCCTGGAACACCCTTCTCCGTTTTTTTAATTTCCTTTTTGTAACAAGTCAAGACTTACCTCCTCTAAAAAGTTTATCCAGACAAGAGAAAAGTTGGTCATAGAGACATTACAGGTGACATACAAATACATGTGTGTCAACTCAGATTGAAATTGTTCATCTCCTCATAGTAGACTGGATATTTTCACTTGGCCTACACCCTTTCCGTAACAATCCATCCCTCTCACTGACCACCAGACTTAGTTTACACAAAATTTTAATGATACTCCATTATATAGATAAGAGACCAAACTCCTTAAACGCATCTAGAATCCTCCTCAATGTATCTTTATGTTCTCATCCCCCATGATATTCTTTATTCTTCTCTACTTGTCCTCAAAGCTACCACTTCCCCTAGGTGTTAGTTTTAGTTGCTTATATGCTCATTTCCTCCATTAGAATGGAAGTTCCATGAGGGCTGCTTTCTCAGTGACCCAGCCTTTACATCTATCATTCTTCCATCTTTTCCCTGTACCTCTCATTCACCCACCCCTTCAACATATATTGATTGTTTATGTGAGGCAAAGGGTGTAAATGAGTTATTTTCCTATAATAATAATTGTAAAGACAACAATGTAAAAAGAATAATGGTTAGTGTTTCTTGAGCATTTACTATGTATCAAGTGCTTTGAGAAATGTAAATTTTTAAAAACGTTTTATTTTGAAATAGTTACACTTGCAGAAAACTGAAACAATAGTGCACAGAGTCCTATTTGCCTTTCACCCAACCTCCTCTAATGGTAACATCTTATATAACTGTAGTGCAATATCAATGCCAGGACATTGCCATTGGAACAGTATCATTAGACTAAGGACTTTATTCAGGTTTTGCCATTTTTTGTATGCATTCATTTGTGTGTGTGAGGTCCTATGCAGTTTTAAGTTGTGTACAGATTTGTGGAACCAATACCAATCAGGATCAAGAACTGTTCTATCATAACAGAACTTCCTTGTGCTATCCCTTTACATTTGTTATTTAATTGATTGATTGATTTTGGAGAAAGAGTGCGCATTTGATCAGGGGAGGGGCAGTGGGAGAGGGAGAGAGAGAGAGCTGAGCATGGAGCCCAACCCAGGGCTTGATTCCCGGGACCCTGGGATCCTGACCTGAGTTGAAATCAAGAGTCAGAAGTTTAGCCAACTGAGCCACCCAGGCGCCTCTATCCCTTTACATTTGTGAGCAACACACAAACACACACACACACACACACACACCACACACCACACAGTGTGTCTGCCCTGTAACACCACTGATCACTTCTCCATCTCTGTAGTTTTGTCATTTTGAGAATGTCATGCAAATGGCATCGTTCAGTGGTTGACTTTTCTCACATTTTACATAGAAATTCACGATCCATTTTGAGTTAACTTTTGTATGTGATGTGGGTTTTTTTTTTCTTCTTTTGCATATGGATGTCCAATTTCTCCAGTGCCATTTGTTGGAAGGCCATCATTCCTCTTTTGAATTGCTTTTGTCTCTTTGTGATAACATAGATGGACATATTTGTGGGAGCCTCTTCCTGAGTACTCTGGTCTGTTCCATTGATCTATGTGTCTATCAGTCCATACTGTGTTCATTAACATAGCTCTGAAGTGAGTCCGTAGCTATATTGTAAGCTTTAACATGACATAGAATGATTCCTTCCACTTGATTCTTCCTTTTCAAAATTGTGTTAGCTATTCTAACTCCTTTGCCTTTTCATATGATTTTAGAATAAGCTTGTATATACCTATAAAACATCTTTCTGAGATCTTAAATTTTAATAATTTAAAAAGTTTTCAGGGTATCTGGCTGGCTCAGTCAGTGGACCATGTAAGTCTTGATCTCAGGGTCATGAGTTCGAGCCCCACATTGGGTGTAGAGATTACTTAAAAATAAAATATTAAAATTTTTCTTCATTTAATTTGTTTTGTTTTTATTAATGTTTATTTTTATTGGACATATGGATGGCTCAGTTGGTTAAGCATTTCCTTTGGTTTAGGTCATGATCCTGGGATCCTGGGATTGAGCCCTGAGTGGGACTTCCTACTCATCAAGGAATCTGCTTCCCCCTCTCCCTCTCCCTCTGCCCGTTGCCCTACTCATGCTCTCTCTCACTATCTCTATCAAATAAATAAATAAAATCTTTTTAAAGATGTTTCTTTTTATTTAAAGGTTTTATTTATTTATTTATTTTTGAGAGACAGAGAGAGAGGGGGGCAGAGACATATAGGCAGAGGGAGAAGCAGGCTCCATGCAGGGAGCCAGATGCGGGACTCAATCCTGGGACTCTGGATCACACCCTGGGCTGAAGGCAGGTGCTCAACCGCTGAGCCACCAGGCGTCCCAAAGATGTTTCTTTTTATTACTTATTCTTCTGTATGTCACACAAATAGTCAGAAAACTTCAATTTTCCTATGTAGATAGGACAAGTCCACTTCCAACATAATGTTCACCAAACTCTTCCATGTTATCTTTACATGTGTTCTTTAAACTTCACAGTAACCCTAAGAGGAAAATACTAGCAATATTTCCATCTTACAGATGAGGAAATTGAGGCTTGGAGAGATTAAATAGTTTGTCCAACATCTCTTAGCTATAAGTGGCAGAACTGGGATTTGAACCTAAGCAATCTAATTTTAGAACACACATTCTTATCCTCTGTGCTGTGCTACTTTTCTTTGTAAATAGTTATTTCATTCGAGAAATATTTATTGAGTGCCTGTTATGTGCCAGGAACTGTTCTGGGTGTTGGGACTACAGAAACCATGAGTAAAATAAAAATAAAGCTGTGAATTAAACTAAATCCTTGCTCTTGTGGAGCTTATTTTCTATGAGGGTGGGGACTCCAGGAATGAATGCAATTATTAATGTTTTGTTAAAGTATTATTTTATTATTGGGTTTATATTGGGGGCATAGTTACTCTTAGATATAGAGGCTGGGATCTCACCCAAAAGATATGTCTGTTCACTGAATAATTTACCGTCCTACCAATCTTCTGGGGTCTGGAATATTTCTCAGTTGGGACTCAGGAACTGCCTGGGAGATCCAGGGAGATGGTAAGCCAAGCCACCAAGGGGACAAAGCTGTCTAGACATTAGCTCTTCTGTGGTGGGAAATAAGACTACACCTCCTCCCAATAAGTGTTCAAAGGTTTGGGAAAACAGGAGCACATGCAAAGGGCTTGGACATTTGTCGAGCCTGAGAGTGGTCTATAGATCATTAAAAGCAAGCTCATGAGTGAGTTAACTATAGGACAATCAGGAGATCAGAGCTTTCTAGACTATTTTCTAAAAAAAACATTTTATTGAAGTATAGTGTACATACAGAAAAGTGCACAAATCATAAGTGTATACCTTAATGAATTCATGTAACCAGCATCCAAATCAAAGAAATAGAATATTTCTTTGTCCCTGTGCCCCTTCTAGTCACTAGCCCCAAAGACAGGTATTACTTTGACTTCAAACACCATCAATTAGTATCACCTACTTTGGAACTTTTGATGAGTAGAATCATACAGTATAACACCTTCTGTGTCTAGTTTTCCTCACTTAACATCATGTTGCTGAGATGTACCCATTTGTTGCTTATGATCATGGTTTGCCCATTTTTGTGCCGTGTAACAAATATTCCATGGTGTGAGGTTACCCTAATTTGTTGATTTTATTGCACGTGGACATTTAGGTCATTTCTAATATTTGGCTATTACGGATAGTTCTGTTATTAACACCATAGCATATGGTTTTAGTGAGGAGATGGAAGCAAAAATCTGCACAATGGGTGTGTTGCCAGGAATGGACAGCACTGCTGGGTCATCTCACATATATGATTATGGTCAGCTTTAGTAGGTACTGTCAATTTCCCAAGTCAACATTGCTTCACTCTGCTTCTGATAATGTCCTTTTGCTTTTCCCTATTATTTGGTAAAATCTTTCGTAGAAGACTCCGACTCATTTCATCTACAAACAAAAGTTTTGAAATCTATGTTTGGACTAGAGGAATAGCAAGGGAGCGACAGAGACAGGGAGCCTGATGGCGAGGGAGAGCTTGGGACAGAGGCTCTTTGGTCAGCCCATTCTTCCTCTCCAGATATTCTCTTCCAAGATCTAAGCCTTGGAGCTTCTGGTTCTGCTTAATAAAACACAGTGTTCCTTTACATAGTTGAATTGAATGGTTCTTCAATGAATACTAATTACATTGTCTCATTATTTCTTTTAAGTTAAATCATTAAGCTGTAAACTTAGGTGGTAAGAGACCTTGTACGTTTTTCAATACTATAGTCTCAGACATAATAGAGTTTCAATAAATGTTAGGGTGAACAAACAAATAAATGAATGGGTTTCCTAAAACTTCACAAGCATGCATCATGGTGTGAGGTAGCGTGCTGGGTTCATTATGCAGATATTAATCCTCTGTCTCAAAAACAATGATCCAGGCCTTTCTCCCAAGTCTGTCCCAAATACTATGATACCGTATCTGAGCTCTCTTGAGATTATGCATGTAGGATCAGTCAACTGGACAACTGCACTCCCTCAGGTGGTACGTCCTGGGCCCCACAGTCATAGAGATCATGGTCAAAAGGCAGAGGTGCAGAGAGAGAGAGAGAGCACCTGAAAGAATATGCACACACAGAATGGTGCTATCACTTAACTGTTCATGAGCATGAACAAGGGGCTCATTTACATAGAGTATCACATTTAATCTTCTCGAAAGCCCTATGGGGCATGTTATTAATGTCTTTATTTTAGAAAATAAGGCAGTTCAGAGAAATGTGGTGACTAGTGCACAGTTACAATTAGTAAGTGGTAAAGCCTAGATTTCACTTACGTCTGTCTAAATCAAGATCCTGAGATTTTAATAATCATGTGTGCATAGGTATTCAAAAATTAAAGTTGCCTTGGCTCTCAAGTGCAGTGGTGTTTTGAATGTGACTTCAATTAAGTTAAATACATTCGGTGCCTGATATGTACAGAAGACCTGGGTGTGACTTAAGCTAATGTTAAATTCTATTTACTTTCTCTGAACACTCCTCAGCTTCTCTGGTTAGGAGAAAGCTGGGCCCTGAGTAAAAATTCTTATTTGGTGATCATAGCAGAGACGAGCCTGGAGGAGTGGGTCTTAGGGTTCAGGAAGGCTTTCCAGAAGGAAGAGGAGGAAGATGACCTGGCAGAAAAAAAGCAGGAGAGAAGGAAGCCTGAAAATCTTTTCCTATCAGAGCTTTCTTTGCTTTGTTTCACAAGAGCTATTCACTTCTTGAAGGCCAAAGAAAGCAAAACAAGGGATGCCTGGGTAGCTCAGCAGTTGAGCGTCTGCCTTCGGCTCAAGGTGTGATCCTGGGATCCGGGATCGAGTCCCACATCAGGCTCCCTACAGGGAGCCTGCTTCTCCCTCTGCCTATGTCTCTGCCCCTCTCTGTGTGTCTCAAATAAATAAATAAATAAATAAATAAATAAATAAATAAAATTTTTTTAAAAAGAAAGCAGAACAAACTTGAGGATCCCTGGCAGGTTCTTGCATCTCTGGACTGCAGAGAACGTAAACACTCTGGGTTACAGATGACGTGGCCAGCCACCTCAGCCACAATTCTGCCCTCTGGGTTTGGCAATGCCAGCTCCTTGGCAGCATTGCAGGCTGCTGTGACCCTGGGCTGTGAAGGGGAGGAGTAGAGCAGCAGGTGACGTGACACCGCAGGATACCGCAAAGCTGTGTTAAGAGGCCTGCTGTCCTGTAGCAGTCCCACGTCAGGCCAGGGGACTGCAGGAATCCCAGGGCGGGGTGGGATAGGAGGAGTAGAATGTCACTGTTGCATGGCTCTAGCCAGGAAGAAAATGCTATAAAATTCTGCTTCCTGGCCTGTTTCCCAGCGTAGCTAATGCTTAGAACTATCCAGTTGCCTGGACAGTTTCAATTCTTTATTACATGCAGTTCATGCCTTGGTGTTCAGTTTTCTTTTGCCACTCAGTTTCAGATGGCCCACCGTGGCCCTGGCTCATGATTCAGACTGAAATAGCGGCCTGCTTTGCATGCCAGTTCAAGCTACATTTCAGTTCTTGTTTCTTTGAAAAGGTCCTGCCAGGGATGCAATATGAAATGTCAGGTTCCGGTCTGGTATTCCCCCACTTACCTTTAGCCTTGTAGTGTGACTTTTATGGGATTCCCACTCATACCCAGAATCCCTGCATGTTAATGGGCTTGTCTAATTCAGAAGTGGCTGGATGATGTGATGACGTCATGGCCCTGTGAGATCAGGCCTTTTCACCTCATGTCACCTTCCGTGGACCAGCTGGAATTCACATCGGTTAGCCCATCTCATTCTCTATTAGGACATGCCTATTACAGACAAAGAGTTACCAAGGCATTATCAACTTCTTCCCACAAAGTAACCAAAGAGGCTTGTACAAATTTTTTACAATCATCTGTTGCCTAGGCTCCCACTCTGATAGTTGGCTAGTCCTTATTGATACTACTCCATAGCTGTCCTAAGGCAGTTTAAGTTTAGATTTTGTCTTTCTGTGTTGGGCATAAATAGATAATGGCTTTCCATCACTTTTACAATGTCAATGCCCCCCTTGAAGGTTTTTCCGTATACAAGATCACTTAGATCTTTGTCATGGCCCTGAGAAGTTTAAGTTCAAAGTTATATGTAACACAATGGGAACTTAAACTTGGAGATTTTTTTTAAAGTGTATTTATTTAAGGGGCACCTAGGTGGCTCAGTGGTTGAGTGTCTGCCTTTGGCTCAGGTCATGATTCTGGGATGCATACCACAGGAAGGCTGCTTCTCCCTCTGCCTATGTCTCTGCCTCTCTCTGTGTGTCTCTCATGAATAAATAAATAAAATCCTTTTTAAAAAAGTTTATCTATTAAGAAATCTCTACACCCAACGTGGAACTTGAACTCAAAACTCCAAGATCAAGAGCCACACTCTCCATTGACCTAGCCAGCCAGATGCCCCTTAAATGCGGAGATGTTTAAGTATGAATATTCCCGAGACCTTAGGTATTTGCTTAGGGCTACATCCGTCAACTTCTCTGGCCATTAGAGCTGGCCAGAGCTGGTCAGAGAAGGCTAATTCTTTCAGAAACTGATTCTTTTACTCTGACCCCATTTTTTCATCCTCTCACTTTCCGAGCAAGAGCCCCTTTCCAGATATCTCTATATTCTTTAATATCCTCTTTATTCAGGAAGTCCCTTTCTGGATATTCTGAACAAATGACCCAGGTGTGTTAAGAGTTGGTTACTGATAGAAAGGCCAGGACTCAGAGCAATCAGTCAGAATTAGTCAAGAACCCTAGTGAAAAATAAATGAGCTTGAACAGTTCATAAAAGAGGAAATATACAGGGCCAAAAGACACGTGGGAAAATGTTCAAGTTCACTAATAACAAAAGAAATGCAAATTTAAAAAACCAGTTACCCATTTTTTTTAATCTATCAAACTTGCAAAGTTAAAAAAAGAAAAGGAAAAAAAAAAAAAAAGAAAAAGACTATCCAGAGCTGGCAAGCATGCAGTACTGTGGCTCTTCCTATGTTCTGCTAGGGGTGATGTAAATTGATATTACTTTTAGAGCAACAGTCTAGAGATGTGTATCAATTCAGTTCCTGTTTAATTATAAGAAAATAATCCAAAATAGATACAAAAATTAATTCACAAAAATGCAGTGTTATTTATAAGACTCAAAAAAAAAATGGGAACAACTAGATGTCAAAAAAGAAGAGATTGGTTAAATAAATTTCAGTATATTCCCACAGCAGAACATTAATGCTGCCATTAGAAAAGATGTTTTGTAAAGTTTCTAGTAACATGGGGAAATACTTTTGTTGCGATGTTAAGTAAAGAGAACAAAATACTATATTATACATCATCATAACCTCAGATGTGTTAAAAAATAAAACCCAAAAACATAGAAACAAGGAAGGGATAAAATATACTAACTTATTAACAGGGTTGTCTTGCGGTATTAGAATCATTGCCAATTTCTCCTTCTTCTTCCCTTCTCCCTCTAATGTTCTATAATGATAATATATTGTCTTTATAATAAAAACTTTTTTTATAATAAAAACTTTATTTAAAAATGGTGATTACAAAAATTGAGACATGCAGTACTGGCGTGAGGATAGACATATCAGTAGAAGAGATTGAAGAGTCCAGAAATAAATTGTTACATTTATGGTCTACTGATTTTCAACAAGGACGCTAAGACAATTCAAGGTGGAGGGGAAGAATGGTCTTTTCAATAAATGGTGCTGGGTCAACTGGATATCCACCTGCAAAAAAATGAAGCTGAATCTCCTCTTCACACCATGCACAAATATTGACTAAATGGGATCATGGACCTAATTATAAAAGATAAAACTATAAAATTCTTAGAAGAAAACATAGGAGTAAATCTTCATTACCTTAGATTAGACAAAGCCTCCTTAAATATGACACCAAAGCACAAAAATCAAAAGAAAAATGGATAAATTGGGCTTCATCAAAATTAAATATTTTTGTGCTTCAGTATTTTTGTACTTCAAAGTAAAGACAATCCACACAATATGGGGAAAGATTTATAAATCTTGTATCTGATAAGAGACCTGTACCCAGATTATATAAGAACTCTTGTAACTCAACAATGAAAAGATTAATAAACTAATTAACAAATGGACAAAGATCTGAATAAACATTTCTCCAACAAGATATACAAATGTCTAATAAGCACTTGTTTATTCATTTCTCATTGCTGCCATAATTAAATTACCACAAACTTAGTGGCTTAAAACAATACCAATTTTGGTGGGCACCTGGCTGGCTCAGTCAGTGGAGCGTGCGACTCTTGATCTCAGGGTTGGGAGTTCAAGCCCCACTTTGAGTGTAGAGATTACTTAAATTATTTTTTAAAAATTTATTATCTTACCGTTCTGGAGATCAAAAGTCCAATATGAAGAGAAATGGATACTGACTGTTCGTGGGTGCAGGGTTTCTTTTGGGGATGATGAAAAGAATTTTTTTTAAAGATTTTATTTATTTATTCATGAGAGACACACAGAGAGAGGCAGAGACACAGGCAGACGGAAAAGCAGGCTGACTGTGGGGAACCTGATGCGGGACTTGATCCCAGGACCCTGGGACTATGACCTGAGCCAAAAGCAGACACTCAACCACTGAGCCACCCAGGTGTCCCAGACAAAAAAAAAAAAAAAAGATTTATTATTATTACAATATATAAGTATATACTTATACTCTATAAGTTTCATAGATTTTCATGTCCATATTCACACCTTTGCTTCTTCTTTTTTTTTTTTTTTTTGGTTAAGATTTTATATATTTATTTGACAGAGAGAGAGAGAAAGAGAGAGAGAACAAGCAGGGGGCGGAGGATAGAGGGAAAAGCAGATTTCCGGCTGAGCAGGGAGCCTGACATGGGGCTCTATCCCAGGACCTTGGGATAATGACCTGAGCCAAAGACAGACTCTTAACTAAGATACCCAGGTGCCCGATGATGAAAATATTTTTAAACTGATTTTGGTGATGGTTGCACAACTCTGTGAATATACTAAAAGTCATTGATTTGTGTCTATCCCTTGTTTTTTTAAAGATTTTTAAATTTTTAATTAATTAATTAATTAATTAATTAATTTGACAGAGAGAGAGAGAGAGAGAGGAAGAGAGAGCACAAGCAGCAGGGAACTGCAGGCAGAGGGAGAGGGTGAAGCAGACTCCCTGTCTGTAGTCATGACCTGAGCCAAAGACAGATGCTTAAAGTACTGAGCCACCCAGGGTCCCTGTGTCTATATTGTATACTTTGAATAGATGAACTGTTAGGACACCTGAGTGGCTCAGCGGTGTGATCTTGGCGTTCTGGGATCAAGTCCCACATCAGGCTCCCTTTAGGGAGCCTGCTTCTCCCTTTGCCTATGTGTCTGCCTCTCTCTCTATGTCTTTTATAAATAAATAAATAAATAAATAAATAAATAAATAAATAAATAAATAAATCTTTTAAAAAAAGAATAAAAAAAAGAATAGATGAACTATATATATGTAAATTATATCTCAATAAAGCTGTTAAAAATAATAAATGAATCCTAAGTAGGGTTCCATATCAGTTTAACAAAAAACCAACTGAAATTGGCTTAAAGAATAAAGGAAATTTATTGGCTCAGTTAACTGAAAAGTACAGAGTAGGTAAGGACATCAACTGCAATATAATCTGGAGCTCCCCTCCCCAGGAGCTAGAGTCCCAACTGTATATGCCACGACCCAAGGCAGGGAGGATGGGATGGATGTTGTGGAGATAACACCCACTATGGTCCTAAGGGCAGAGAGAAGAGAACAAAAGAGGGTCAAGTTCAAAGATACATCTTAGGGACTGTATGTACCAGCCTGAAACTAAGGAGGGAGAGGTGTGTTGGACCAAGGTTTGAGAAAACCAGCTAAGGACAGTGATAAAGACACTTTAAAAGTGTTTAGGATTGGCTGCTAATGGGTATAGGATTTCTTTACAGGGGCACGAAAACCTTCTAAAATTAGATTATTGCAGTGGTTTGACAACCCTGTAAATATAGTTTTAAAAACACTAAATTATACCCCTTTGGCAGAAGAACACTCTAAATGGTATGTGAATCATATTTCCAGAAGGTTGTTTTTTAAAAAAAAATGTTTAGAGCAAGAAGATAATTATTAATTTAGCACTTGGGCATATGGTGCCAGATTTACAAGTGACAGAGGGAAAGCCATGCCTCTCTTATTTAGTGCTTCCCTAAGGAGAATGGAGTTAAATGTGAATTGAAGTCCAAGGTATGGGAAAGATAAGAAATGAGACTCTCTGTATTTTAAAGGAGTCCAAGACTCCAGAGCCCAGATAAATTACCTCCTAGTGCACTGAAAGAACTTGTAGGTATAGTCACTATTTATTCTATAATCTATGAGAAATTATGGAGAATGAGAATCTATGAGAAATAAATCTATATGTGTGAAGACAGGCACACATATAGATTTATTATAAGTGACATGGGTAGGGAGAAAGTGGAAGGAATCCTCCCAGAACCTTTAATAAAATCAAACCTATTTCAAAGAATGTGAACTCTATAGAGCAGAGACTTCATCTGCTTGTTCATAACTGTATCCTTAGCTCCTAGAACATTGCCTAACTTATTACAGGCACTCAAATATTTGTTTAAGGTTGAATGTTGACTCTTTTGGGACTGGTTATGGGGAAGAACCTTGGTACATAGTGAAAAGCATGGAAGCTAGGCTATCCACAAGGTGAATCTTGAACAAAAGAAATCTTAGTGTAAGTTTGTTGTTGTTGTTGTTGTTATAAATTGGTTTTGGATTTGACCAAATGCTTTTTCTTATCTATTCAAATAACCGTATGTTACTCTGTTACCATGATGAATTTCATTAATTGATTTTCAAATGTTAAACCAATCTCATATTCCCAGGATAAACCCACTTGGGAATGCTGTGTTACCCTTTTTACATATTACTGAATTTAATTTGCTAATATTTTGTTAACAATGAAACCATCCCAGGCCTAAAGGGAGATTTTTCATTACCAATCCAATTTATTCAGTTGATACAGGACTATTCAGGTATTTCAGTGCTTCTTGAGTCAGTTATGATCATTTGTGTCTTTCAAGGACTATATCCATTTCATCTAAGTTGTTAAATTTTTATGGGTGTAAAGTTTTTCATAATATTCCATTGTTTGCTTTCTTTCTTTCTTTCTTTCTTTCTTTCTTTCTTTCTTTCTTTCTTTCTTTCTTTCTTTCTTTCTGGTAGGCTCCATGCCTAGTGTGGAGCCCAGTACGGGGCTTGAACTCATGACTCTGGGATCAAGACTTGAGCTGAGATCAAGAGTTGGATGCTTGGTGAACTGAGCCACCCAGGCACCCCCTGTTGTCTTTTTTAATGTCTGTGGAATCTGTAGTGAAGTCCTCTCTTCTGTTTGTTCTCCAAGCTAAATCTTGATCCAAGAGAAACAATAAAGTGCAGTAATACGGAATAAACAAACAAAAAAACTCTAAATCTTGGGATCAGGGTCAGATTTGAAATTCCAGGAAAATTGCAATTGGCTTCTATGTCTCTTATATCTTCTACGATTATTTTCCTTACATTGCCAACCTTGGAGGATCAGTTTAGATTTAATGAAAGCCTCTAGGAAGAAAGGTAGCCTCCAGAAACAACAAATAGCCAGCCAAATGTTGATCTTGGGTGAGATTCTAGGATAGGTTTGTGAGCAAAAAAATTGGTGATCACTGAAAGCTGTCATATATTCACTAAGAAGAATTTACCTTATTTACTAATTGTTACAGTATCTACCTCGCTTAGCAGTTGAAATTGTTTAAGCTAGTTTTTCTCTGGGCTTATTTTGTACCAAACATTGTGCTAGGTGCAGGCAGAGGTGAGAAAAAGAAACACTGTCTGTCTTTACCATGTAGTAATGGTGATAGTCTTTAACCAGTAAGTACATGACTATAACTACAAACTGTAGGAAGCACTATAAAGGAATTGTGTGGGATTTTTAATTTAGATTTGGTACTGGGAGGGGGCGAAGGCTGGTCCAAGCAAAGCCTCCAAGAGGAACTCCCATTTAAAGATGAGTAGGAGTTAGCCTAGGAAATGACAGGAAAAGTATTCTACGCAAGCAAGCAGCATGGGCTTGAGTCAGGAAAGTGTTCAGTGAGTTTGAGGAACTGAGAGAAGGCAAGTGTTGCTGAAAAATAGTGGGAGAGTAAGATGCATTAGGGCCAAAGAGGTGGGAGGGTCAAAACTATGCAAGCTTTAAAGGGCATGATTATATAGTTGTCTTTTATCCTATGGGCACTGGAAAACCACTGAAGGAGTTTGAGCAGGAATATAGCATGATCCAGGTTTGGTTTAGTCATTATGAAAAAATTTAAATCTACATATAGCAACAGATACAATAGTATTATGATCCGCTATGTGCCCGTGACCAGCTTCAAAAATTAACTTACAGCCAATCTTCAGGATTCCAGAAAAGAAATAGAAATCTCAAGGAATTCTTGATATTACAAGTGATTCTGTATTTTTTGTAACACTTTATTTACATGTTTTAAGTAATAATGAGGATCGGGGCACCTGGCTGTCTCATTCGGTAGAGCATGCAACTCTTGATCTCGGGGTTGTGAGTTTGAGTCCCATGTTAGGTGTAGAGATAACTTTAAAAAATACAATCTTTAAAAATAGTAATAATAATAATGAGTGATCATGATAATAAACAGTGCACTAGCACTGTATATTTTAGTATAGGGGTATACTAAAAGTTTCAGAGTTTTGCTTTAAAAAAAGCAATGTAATAAATGCACATTTATCATTATTGTAAGCCCAAATATCGTGACAAGATCATATATTTCTTTTTTTAAGATTTTATTTATTATTTGATTTTTTTAAACTTTTTTTTAATTTTTAATTTTTTTAAATTTATGATAGTCACACACACACACAGAGAGAGAGAGAGAGAGAGAGGCAGAGACACAGGCAGAGGGAGAAGCAGGCTCCATGCACCGGGAGCCCGACATGGGATTCGATCCTGGGTCCCCAGGATCGCGCCCTGGGCCAAAGGCAGGCGCTAAACCGCTGCGCCACCCAGGGATCCCTATTTATTTATTTGAAAGAGAGAGAGAAAAAAAAAAAAGAAAGAAAGAAAGAAAGAAAGAAAGAAAGAAAGAAAGAAAGAAAGAAAGAAAGAAAGAAAGAAAAAGAAAAAGAAAGCAAGAAAGCATGAGAGAGTGAGCACAAGAGAGTGAGCATGAGAGAGTGAGCCTGAGTGGGGGCAGGGTAGGGAGAATGAGGGGCAGAGGGAGAGGGAGGAGCAGACTCTCTATTGCTGAATGGGAGCCTGATGTGGGGTTTGATCCCAGAACCTGGGATCATGACCTGAGGCAAAGGTAGATGCCTAACCAGCTGAGGAACCTAGGTGCCCCAAGATTATATATTTCAATAACATGTAAAGTTGACTTCTACTTAATATAGTCATTTGACAATAGAAAACACTAAAAGACAACCTAAAAAGTTAACACAAAAATAAATGCCAAATAAACACCAGGAAAAAAATTGAAAGACGATGCTACAAATATTTAGTATTTAAAAGGTATCATTCTTAAAAAGAAAAATTTAAACACACAAAGCATTAATTGCTCTGTCCAGTAGTTATAATTTTTGTTTAATGACAGCTATTTCAGGTATAGAAGAAATTTCTTGTATCTCTTATATTCTTAGACTGATGCCAGTTGAATTGTTAAAAACACACCCAAAAGCATCTTAAAGTTAAGCAGTAGAGTGCATGTTGCTTCATACAAGCTCATTTCCCTTTACAACAATTTGGTTTTCGTGCTGAAGTTGGTATTACTCTTGCAAATTCTGGTTTTAGATCAGTTTCTGATTTCGTGTCAGCATATTCTACAACATTCACATCTCTCTTCGCATTTCTTCTGTGGCGATATTTACCAATAACTGTAGCCCACAGTGAATATTTAAACGTTAAAGGACACCAATGCACCAATGAGCATTGTTGAGTAGTATTCAAATAATGGAACAAATAATGGAACACTCAGGTTTCCTGGCATTACACAGAATCCTGGATTGAAACCGACAATTTGAAGACTCAACTTTATCTACAAGGCTTGTTATTTCTTGAATCATCACTCTCTGGATTTCTGTAAATTATGCCTTTAAGCTTATTTGTATTTATTTTATTACATACCTGCTGTTAGCAGCAGACAGAGCCACAAACACACATTTATACCTTGGCAGTGAAGAGAAATGGACATGGATTGGTTCTCGCTGTGCTTTCGAATAGGTGAATACTATCCGGATAGGACGACCCATTTTAATTATCTCTGTGCAGAACATCAACTTTGTGTTGACGACGACAGTCTGAGTGGAACATGACATGAGTTTGAGAAATTCAGAAGGAAATAAGACTGAATAGTTAGGGTGGGTGAGGGCTCTCAGGAAGGAGAGGGGGCAACAGGGCAAAATGGGCTTATTTCTGAGTATGAGAAATGGACAAGGAAAGTGAAAGTGCCATCAAGGAGCCCTGATGGACCTCAAAACATCTCCTGGTAGGATTTCATCAGCACTTGCTTGGGCCACTTTCTCTTGTCGTCGGGAAACCTGTGGGACTTTCTCCTTCAAGAAGAATATGGTCCATACACTTGCTGCTTTCGCTTGTTCCTGGGGGGTATGGCTCTGAGCAATCTGCATTGGCTGTTTCAGGGCTCTCCACCTATGTTAATTTAGTGGGAAGCTCTCACATTTATCAGATGGCTCAATTTGGTTTCACTCTTGGATCACTGTTTTCTATGCTTTCTATTTTGTTCCTTAAATAGGCCAGAAGTAAAGTCCCTTCCTTGGTAGAGTCCCTTACTTGCCATTTTACCCTGATATGTAGCCACAGTGTGTAGTGTAATGACATGTACCCACATGTAGCAGGGTTTTTTTTTACTCCCTCGATGACTGGATGTGTCAAATTCCTTTCCTTTTTTTTTTTTTTTTTTTTTTTGTCCAGGTTACCAGTTTCATGTAAGAATTCTTCCTCTACCTCATCCTCATCCGAATGTGGTGGTTAAATAAATGCACATCGTACAATAAATTACTATGTAGCCTGTGTAAAGAATGATGTTGATCTATTTATCAAATGATGTGGGAAAGCCCATGATATATTATTCAGTAAAAATAAATAAATAAATAAATCACCAGGGATGCCTGGGTAGCTTAGTGGTTGAGCGTCTGCCTGTGGCTCAGGTCATGATTCCCGGGTCCTGGGATTGAGTCCCACATCAGGCTCACTGCAAGGATCCTGCTTCTCCCTCCACCTCTGCCTCTCTCTGTGTGTCTCTCATAAATAAATAAAATCTTAAAAAAGAAAATCACCAAACAACATTTGTAGTATGTGTGTGTGTGTTTATAATTGCATGGAAATAGTTCTGGGGGCTCTGGGTGGCTCAGTCGATTGAGTGTGTGACTCTTGATCTTGACTCAGGTCTCAATCTCAGGGTCACAAGTTTGAGCCCCGCCTTGGACTACATGCTGGGCATGGAGCCTACTGAATTAAAAAGAGAAAGAAGAAGAAGGGGGGGAAGAAGAGGAAGAAGAAGAGGAAGAGGAAAAGGAAGAGGTGGAGGAAGAAAGAAGAAGAAAAAGAAGAAGAAGAAGAAGAAGAAGAAGAAGAAGAAGAAGAAGAAGAAGAAAATAAATAAATAATAAATAAATAAATAATTAATAAATAAATAAATAAATAAAAATAAATAAATAGTTCTGGAAAGATACATTCTAAGCTCTTGACTCCAGGGGATGGAGTATGTATATGACAGGAATGAAACACCAATTTTGTTTTTCACTTTGATTCTACATTCATTTGCATGTACTACTTTTGTAGTTTGAAACAAAATTTTCAAAAACCCGAAGCCTTGCTCTCCTTAGACTCACTTAAACCCTAGCTTGGTGGTATCCCTGAAGAAAGTTCCTCAGTTAGACTTCTTTTCTTGACTGAACAGGGATTCAAGGAGCACCTACACTGTGCCAGGTACAGAAATGAGCACTGGTGAGTTCAAACTTCTGTGCCCTTTAAAGACTTCAAAGTTAGGAGGGGGAGAGTGGCCAGAAAACAAGACATTGAAGTGCAGTGTGATAAATGCCTCAGAGCTACACCTGAGGGTGCTTGTGGAGCAATAGTGTAAGCATACCTGGAGAGAAGAGTCAGGCTTCCAGAGCAGGTCATAATCAAGAGCAATCTTTCATTTCCCCTATTACTTCATTACTAAAAATATCAAACAGAGAAGCTGACACATCTGCAGATCCACTACGTAGATTCAACAACTATTAACGTTTTACCTTTTTCACTTACTAAGTAAAAAAAAAAGAAAAAAAATGTAAAACCCCAGATAAATAAATGCCAAGCCATTTGAAACTTCTTCCCTAAACATTTAAGTGCCTAACTCCTAAAAATGACATTCTCTTACATAATAATAATGCCATTTTCAAGCATCAAAATGAAACTTAATCCCTTTTAATTACCTAACAGCTAGTCCGTATAAAAATCACCCCAATTTCCCCCAACACATCTTTCATGGGTTGTTTTACTTCCAAACCAGGACCTAGGCCAGATTCACACATTGCACGTGGCAACAGTTGTTTGTACTATGAGAACTTGGTTAAACTGGAATTCCTCTTGCCAGAAACCCCTCCCCTGGATGGTTTCAGGTTAGAGTAAGTCAGAAGGGGAACGTGCATGAGTTTGGCAAGGCAGAAATGAAGCAGCAAGTATTATTCTCTGAAAATCATTGTGGTCAGATGTGGTGACAGTTGCAAACATAAGTGTCAGTGAGCTCAAGCTTGTCCTTGCTTTGCTCTGATAAGAGTGCAAAAATTCTACCCAATTATTGACCCAGTTGACCACCAGTGGCCCCAGGGCCACTCACTGTCAGGTACTTGCTGGTGGACCCACAGAGGTGGCGGCTCCACGAGCTTTGTCATCACGGTCCCCTGCCAGCTAGATGGGCTTGATTTCCCAGCTAGCTGACTCCTGTTCTGATCCTCTGACTTCTCTGCTAGTCCTTCCCTTCCCCAGCATCTACCACAACTGTCTAAGGTCTGATTCTGATAGAAACTCCTTCTCTCAGAATGCTGGGGTGGCTCAGTCAGTTAAGTGTCTGCCTTTGGCTCAGGATATGATCCCAGGGTCCTGGGATCGAGTCCTGCATTGGGCTCCCTGCTCAGAGGGGAGTCTGCTTCTCCCTCTGCCCCTCCCCCCAGCTCATGTGTTCTCTCCCTTCTCTCTCTCTCTCTGAAATAAAGAAGTAAATAAATAAAATCTTTAAAAATGAGAGAGAGAGAGAGAGAGAGAGGAACTCCTTCTCTCATAATTCAGTGATTCTGCTTCCCTGTCTGTTATGCTTTTTCGTCCTGGCTGTGGTCTCAGGGAAAAAGAATTTTAAAGGTTGGAATCTGGAATTGATTCTCTGATCTGATTAAATTGAAATGCACTCATCATCAGGGCCCCTGGCTCCCTGGCTGGCTCAATCAGAAAAGCATGTGACTCTTGATCTCACGGTCATGAATTCAAGCCCCACAATGGCTGTAGAGATTACTTAAAAATAAAATATTGAAAAAAAAATAAGTGCATTAATGATTATTGTCAGTGGTAAAGGGGACATTGGTATTCCATGGCATTCAGTGGGAAAAGTCACTTAAATTCTCACCTACAGTCAGCTATTATAAATGCTTACAGAAGGCAAGCCTTTGAGTAACAAAATATTTGCTGCCATAGAACATTTTGGTAGAAATAGTAGCATAATGAGCCTGGCTGGTTGCTTCTAAGTATGCTAGAGAGTTTGGAGACAGAAAATGATGAGCTTAGGGCTTTAAATTCTCTGCTTAAAATCGGGGAAAGAGACCTAAAAACATCTTTGCCCTAAAAGAAACTCTTATCTCTTGTAGCCTTAGGGCCAAGATTTGTCATATCTAAACCCTAAATTTCTACTTGCAGGGAACTGAATTCCAATAAATACTGAATTAATCAACTTGTAGGATATCATGTGAAAAATAAGACATTGATGGGGAAGGAATAAGACCCTAAATCTCAGGGGACATATAAGGACAGATTCTGATGAAGCTGTTGACCTCAAACTAAATACTGCTGACCTCCCTCAGCAGGAAAAGTACAGTCAATCCTTCCTTATCTGAAGAAGTCTAATGGCCTCCCAAGGCGTTGCCTTGCAGGGGGCTGCCAATTCTCCTAAGAACGTAATCCTACCGCTTCTTTTATTTATTTATTTTATTTATTTTATTTTTTATTTTTTTTAGATCTGCAGCCAGATTCAAGGAACAGCAGGCCATGATGTGACCCAGGAGAAAATACCACACACACCACAAGAATATTGAGACTGTCGGTTTATTTGTTTCGCTTTTTGTTTTGACAAAATTTTAGCCTTACTGAAAAGCTACACAAGTGGCACAAACAATTCTCTTTACCTTTAATCAAGACCCCTCAAATGCCCACTTATGTTGACAGAAACCCAGGGAATATGTATGAGAGTGGATCCTAAAGGTGTTGGATCAGGCTGGAAGGAATACAGTTTTGGATTGGGCTGAATGTATTAATATGGCTGCACTAAGTAGAGATTCTTTTTTTTTAAGATTTTATTTATTCATTTGAGAGAGAGAACATGAGTGGGGTGGAATGGCAAAGGGAGAGACAGACTCCATTGAACTCGGGGCTCCATCCCAGGACCCAGAGATCATGACCTGAGCCCAAGGCAGATGCTTAACCATCTGAGTCCCCCAGGTGACCCCTAAGCAGAGATTCTGGATGTAAAGTATTTGTTTTCAGGTTGGCTGGGAATGGCTCTAAATAGTTTTCTCTTAAATTGCAGAGGGTTTGCCCTGAATGAGGCTGAGATGTCAGAATTTCCAATACAGAAGAGGAAGGTATCCAGAACACGAGAGTGGATTTATAATGTAAAACTGCCTAATGATATTCCTTGGTAGGATCCAGAGGCCACTCCCTCCACCAGGGAAATGCGTTAGTGGGAGGAACACCAGCGTCATTGAAGGGCTCTAAAAGCAAAGCATAATAATGGGAAATGCAGTCATCAAAATGGACTCCTTGATGCAATGGGGATGATGGGATGTCAGGGTGTTGGGAGTCAAGTGCAGGCATTTAGTAACTGAGACAAAGTCTGTGTAGCAACTGTAATGGGCTGCAGGGCCAAAGCAGGCATCAAAGTGGTTCAGCCTGCCAAGCTTTGGCACTGGCTAGGTGCCCATGATGTCCCCAGGACAGAAATGCCTACGTAGTCGACTGAAGTCTTAGTTGGTTTGTGTGAGTGGAAAAACTGCTGTTGAGGTGAACAGAAGTCTGACTTCTGACAATATAGTAAGCGTCCTTCAACAAGTTCTTAGACTGGAGCCAGTTCATAAACCCCAACCCTGTGGAATAAAGGGAAGACTGGGATCATTTGAAGAAGGACTTTACTGCCAAGAAGTTATACTACCAATCTTCCTCCCACCCTGTGCCCTACAGCCACTTACCGGTGACTGTTAGAAACTGGACATAACCAGATTTTGGGAAGATTACTGAATCATGGCTCTTAACTGATCCTAATCCCTGGAGACTCAAGATGCCACTATTGTCCACAGAGTAGGGGCTTATGAAAGTCAGGTGATCTTTGCAAGTTTTGGCTTGGCTCCATCTCACAGCAAGCCCATTGGTTCCCAGAACCATTCCATTTTTTTTCCTCATCTACAGAATGTATAGGTGGGTATACATTGCAGCTCAGATAGACTCAGTAGGTATCTGAGTGTATATACATATATATATGTCCATATATATATATATATAGTGGACAACTGGTAGAGTCCCCACATTGTTCCTTTGACCCATGGAGCAAAGACTACAATGACAGAAAAAGCCAAGTGGAAGTCACTAGAATGGTGTCCACATACTAAAATAGTAAACAAAAACCGGTATCACATTTTTGGAAGGATTAAAAAGGTTAATGCCACCAAGGTCTTGAAAGATGGTGATTCCTACCAAACCCCATTCAAATCACCTATTTGTCTGTCAGAAGTCTAAAGGGCCTTGGGGAATGACATGGGTTATCCAAAACTTGGTGATTCCAGTTATAGCTGCTGTATTAGATTTCTCTGCTAATCTCATGGCACTTGGTTTCCTACTGACCTGGCTAGTGCTTTTTACTCTGTCTTTTAGAAAAGACCACTAGATGAGGTCTTCTTTTAGTTGGCCAAGCCAGCAATATACCTTCACTGATTTACCCCAGGGCTCTATCATCTCCCCAGCCTCTGTCATAATCTAGCCTGCAAAACCCTTTGATCTCCACCTGAATGCAAGTTGGTGCTGCTTATTGGCAGGATGCCTCAATTCCACAACACATATGACTCTCTACAGGGATGCTTGCATGTCCTTGCAACATTGTGGGGGGCATTCTCCAGAGCAATCTAAGAGCAATATGGGCAATGTTTTCTATGATCTAGTCTCAAAGTCCCACACTATCACTTCAACAACTGACCTAATATCCTATTGGTCCTACAGGTCAGCACTGTTGAAAGGGGGTAGGGACTCTTCCAAGGCCATGAATACCAAGAGGCAAAGATTATTGGGGGCTGTCCTGGAGGCTGGCTTCCATAGTCATGAAAACTATGAAAGTTTTGTTCTATCTGTCCAACTTTCAAAGTTTTGAATTGTTTCAAATGTGAATTTATTTTTTATATGTTCTGTTCATACAAATACTATTATTATTCATATTATTCACTGAGTGGATCAAGTCGTAGGCAGAAGACAAGGACCCTGGCTTCAGATCCTGCATCTGATACTGCCTCAGGGCAAGTCTTTGAGTATTTTTTTTTTTTTTTCTCTTCACATCTTTGGATCTTAACTTCTCTGTTGGTAAAATACAAAACAAATTCATCCCCTTCCTCCTTCCCCCAAAGAGGTTTATAAAAGTGCTTTTAGTTGTTAAAAAATTGAATATTTACTTTAGAGGTCAATCCTATAAAGCCCATTTTTTTTTTTTTATTGAAAAGACCAGTGGAAACTGGTCTCTAGAGAAGTGGAGAGGTTTAACCAGGATCACACATCTAGTTAGTGACAGAGCCAGAATTAGAGCCCTGGTCTATTCAATCTCTAGTGTCTGCCCTGTCATGTCACCTCTGCCTTAGAAGAAAAGTGCTTGGAAAACTCTGAAAAGCATTTTCACATTATTTATGACAACTCGTAGTATAAGGGCTGGGTATCAATCCGGAGGAATAACTCTAATGTTATTCTTAACCTTTGTAGTCTCAGGATCGCTTTACATTCTTAAAAATTGTTGAGGACCCTCAAGAACTTTTATTTATGTAGGTCATTTTTATTAATATTTATCGTATTGGAAATTAAAACTAATAAAAATGTTATGTTATTTATTAATTGCTTTTAAAATATCAGTAATAAACCTTTTGCATGTGAACATAACCTTTTTAATGAAAAATAACTATTTTCCAAAGGGAAAAAAAAAAGTGGGATTGCTGGGTGGCTCAGTGGTTGAGCATCTACCTTTGGCTCAGGTCATGATCCCAGGGTCCTGGGATCGAGTCCCACATTGGGCTCTCTGCAGGGAGCCTGCTTCTCCCTCTGCCTTTGTCTTTGCCTCTCTCTGTCTCTCATTGAATAAATATATAAAATCTTTTTAAAAAAGGAAAAAAAAAAGTAGGGGAAAGCGTGGCTCTGGTTTATACTTTTGCAAATCCCTTTAATGTCTGACTCATAGAAGACAGCTAATTCTCATAACTGCTTCTGCATAACCTATTGCAATGTCATACATTACGTAGCCTCCGGATAACCCTGTAGTTCATTTGTGATAAAATGAGAGTGAAAAAGACATTTTAGCATGCTTTTGAAAATAGTTTTCATCTCAGAGATCCTCTGAAAGGGTCTCAGGGAACTCTAGGATTCCCAGGCCATACTTTGAGAACCTGTTACAGCATTATGCCACCAGGCTCTGTTTTGCCCTATTTCACATTTTCTTTAAGTACTAATGAATTTCTGTACTTTTCATTAACTACAAAGTAATTAATGCTCATCAGTTTTGCAAATCATATAAAGATGAAAGGGAAGGAGACTATTACAAAGGGTGACAAAATAAAAAATTGACATTATTTTAGCAGACTGAAATCAAACAAAATTAAAGGTGGAACAACCTGCACTAACATTTTGCTTTATTTTTAACAGGTTGCATGAGTACTAGAAACACAGGCTGGGAAAAACTGTCCCAACAGCAGTGTTTGTATGAAAAAGATCTGACATGGTGCACCAGGTGGCTCGGTCAGTTAAGCATCTGACTCTTGATCTCAGCTCAGGTCTTTTTTTTTTTTTTTTTTTAAGATTTTATTTATTCATGAGAGACACAGAGAGAGAGGCAGAGACATAGGGAGGGAGAAGCAGGCCCCATGCAGGGAGCCCGATGTGGGACTCGATGCTGGAACTCTGGGATCACATCCTGAGCTGGAGGCCGACCCTCAATCACGGAGCCACCCAGGCATCCCTCAGCTCAGGTCTTGATCTCAGGGTTGTGAGTTCAGGCCCCACACCGGGCCCCACACTGGGTGTGGAGAAGAAAGAAAGAGAAAAATAAGAAGGAAGAAGGAAAAGAAAAAGATAAGAAGAGAGAAAGAAAAATATCTACCACAAGCTAAATATGAACTGGTAGCCTAAACATAAGGTGAAGGAGCATCGGGAGAAATGGAACTAACTGGTGAGCTGGGGCCGCCAGGCAGGGTTACTGACTTGAAGAAGGGGTAGGAAAGCCCTCCACCTGGATTCTCAGAAAGTGCACCAGGAGAGCATAGGAGGCATGCCGCATTCGTGCTCTGCTCTCAACTGTGATTCAAAAAGTTTAAATAATAGAAGGCTATGCTATGTTGCATGCCTGAAACTAGTGTAACGTTGTGCATCAACTATACTTCCAAGGCAACAAAGCAACCTAAAGCCAGAAACAAAAAATTCTCTTGAGTCCTACAGGCTTTCACGGCCAAAAGAACAAGGACATCCTTCCATGTGGAATCTGCAGGTCTTCACTACCAGGGTCCAGCCCCAGTCTGCACCAAGGGGCAAGGTGGGGTGGCATAGGCTGCCAGTGGGGGCTCTTCTCCAATTTCCATTAGCTCTCCAAACATGGCTTTTCTCAGCAGTTCGCTCTGGCCGGAGGCATCTGTCCAGTGGTCTGGCTATCTCAGCATCGCCTGAAGCCTTCCCCAAACATCACTCCTCTAAACTTGATTTGGTCACCTGGAGCTCAACTCTCCCTGGCCTGACCCAGAGGGACAAAGGGCTTTGGTTCCTTCCTATCTGTTGCATCTTCATGCCCTCATTCTGAAGTGAGTGGTTCCCCTCTTTCTTGCCTGGGTAGAGAAACAAGTCCCTCCAAAAGTCAGCAAGGATGGCCCCAGTTGGCACACACTTCATAGAAGCGGATGGCTTCTTCTGCTCTGCTCTGGTCTGAGTCAGTCTTGAGGATGGCCTTCTAGTCAGGACTCTCCATGTTAGGGATCCTTAATGATTTAGAAGAATTCCAGAGGATGATAGAGGTAAATACAGGCCCTGGAGTCAGTCATAAGTTCAAATCCCAGCTCTGCCACTTGCTAATTGCACTACCTCTATACAAGTTAAATTCTTAAACTCAGTTTCCCCAGTTATAGAATAAAAATTAGAGGGGCAGCTCAGTCAGTACCTACCTTCGGCTCAGGTCACAATCCCAGGGTCCTGAGATCAAGTCCCATGTCGGCCTCCCTGCTCAGTGGGGAGTCTGCTTCTTCTCTCTCTGCTCCTCATCTGCCCCGGCCCCCACTCATGTTCATGCTCTCTCTCTCTCAAATAAATAAAATATTTTTTTAAAAAAAGAATAAAAATTATAATATTTTATATTATGAAGATCAAATGAGATAATCCCTGAAAAGTCCTTAGCTTAGTATCTAGCACGTTGTAATTGTTTATTAAACATTATTATATAAAGTGTATTTTATATCAGATTTTTTTTTAAAGGGAAACAGCATCTGAAGACAATTTTCTGCCTCCAACATAGGCTACAGCCTTAGCTACAGCCTCCTTCCATCAGAGGAGGGTTGCTCCTGGGCCACGGGTCACAGGCGGCTCCATTTCAGAAGCCGTGTTCTGCTCTACATTTGCATAACTAAAAGTCCCCTCAAGAGGCTTTTCTAGAATGAAGATGGATTAATGTTTGCTTTGAAATGACAGTTTTTCATTTCCTCACCATTTCTATCAAAGCTTCAAAGATTTTAGGGTCAAGAGTCAAAGGGAGCTGCAGCTCCACGGGTCTGTGGGTGTCCTCATGCCCTACCCTATCTGTAGAAAGTGAACCCCAGGAGGCTCACTATCCATCCATTCAGCCAGGCCTGGCCCCTGACAGAGCCATACCCAGGGCAAGAGTGCAAAGGGAAGTCCCGAGACCAGAGATCCAATATTTAAAAGTTATAAGTCAAGCTAAGAGGCTTAGAGAAAGCATAGTCTATTCTCTGACCTTGACAAATACTCCTTTAGAACAACCTGGACACACATCATTCTTACTGTGGGTCATGATCACAAAGCTCTTGAAAGCCCCTTTATGGGATGAAATGATAAAATCTAATTGTTTTATTTCAAGTCAGCAATTTTTCCAGCATCCTTCAGAGAAGGGTCTTTTCCTTCACCACTGATTTATGAGTCCTTCTTTAGCATGTATTAAATTCTAATTCAGGCAGTCAACAAATATTTTTTTAAAGATTTTATTTATTTATTTATTTATTTATTCATGATAGACATAGAGGGAGAGAGAGGCAGAGACACAAGCAGAGGGAGAAGCAGGCTTCCATGCTGGGACCCCGACGTGGGACTTGATCCAGGGACTCCAGGATTGCGCCTTGGGCCAAAGGCAGGCGCCAAACCGCTGAGCCACCCAGGGATCCCCAACAAACATTTTCTTAAAGACTCATTTATTTATCTTAGGGGGGAGTGGGGAAAGGGTAGAGGGAGAGATGCTTAGGCTGACTCTGTGCTGAGGGTGGAGCCTAATCACAGGACCCTGAGACCATGACCTGAGCTGAAATCAAGAGTCGGTTGCTCAACCGACTGAGCCATTCAAGCACCTCATTCAACAAAAATTTTTTTAAGATTATTTATTTATTTATTTGAGAGAGAGCACAAGCGGGGGAGCAGTAGAGGGGGAGGGAGAAGCAGACTTCCTGCGAAGCAAGGAGCCTGACATGGGGCTCGATCCCAGAACCCTGGGATCCATGACTTGAACCAAATGCAGACACTCAAACACCAAGCCATCCAGGTGCCCCTCAACAAATATTTTTAAGCATCTACTATGTGCCATACTTATGGTAGGCATGGGGGATATGACACATGGTGAATAGAAAAGCATGGTCCCTCTCCTGACTCCTGGAGCTTATTACAAATGCTGAGGTATGTTTCTGGGTGGTCTCTTTGGTGCCACTGGTTTCTACGACTTTCTGTCCCAGGGACATAGTGATCATTGTAGTTGCCGGTCAGCTGGTAAGGGCTAGGCACTGTGGAGGCACTTTGCACACACTATTCCATGATAACACTCAGAACAGTGCTATCTTCCCACTACTGAATGTGGAATCTGAGGATCTCTTCCAGAGCGACCCTCTTCATCCACTCGGGCTGCCATGACCAAGTACCATAGACCGTGTGGCTTACACAGTAGAAATTATTCTCTCACAGTTCTGGAGGTTGGAAAGTCCAAGATCAAGGTCCCAATGTTCCAGAAGGGTTTGGTTTCTGGTGAGAGCTCTTTCCTTGGCTTGTAGATGGCTGTCTTCTGTCTCTGTTCTCACGCAGCCTTTCCTTTGTGGTCATGTGGCAAGTGGGGGGGAATCCATTTCCAAACAGTCACATCGAGAAGGCTTCAGCATGTAAATTTGGCGGGGGGGGGGTAAGGGGGGGGACACAATTCAGTGTATAACAGTGACATGTCCAGGAAGTCACAGAGCCACAGTCAAGCTTCCTCCAGACCTGAATTCTCATTTAACACTATTTCTGTCTAATAGGGAAAATCCCATCTGTCTGTGTTTACTTTCTTTAAAAACAACAATGACATTCTTATCTGTTAATTCTTTCAGGTGAACTGTCCACACAGTTCCTATCAAATCACCTTGACATGTTTCACGTGGGTGAGAAGCGATATGTTCACATCACCAGATTGCTCCAACCTGGAACATGCTGCATGCGGTCACAACACACGAGGGAAGTCACCTGCTTCTCCTCATCCGGCTCTCACATACATTCCTTATTAAGGGTTTTCTGAGATGGTTTCTTTTAGTTTAGTGCTTCTCAAATTTTCCCAGTCACCTGGGGATCTTTTTAAAAAGCAGGCTCAGCAACCCAGGGCAGAAGCTGGGATCCTGCATTTCTTATTTATTTGTGAGAGACACAGAGACATAGGCAGAGGGAGAAGCAGGCTCCATTGCAGGAAGCCCCATGTGGGACTCAATCCCGGGACTCCGGGATCACATCCTGGGCCAAAGGCAGGTGCTAAACCGCTGAGCCACCCAAGGATCCCTGGATCTGGCATTTCTAACCAGCTTTCAGGCGCTGCTTGTAGAAAAGTAAGTAGATCGTGCTGGTCTGAATGAGATGGTTTAGTCGAATATTTCAGAATTGTGATTACCTAGAAAAGCTACTAATTTTTATTTGACCAATTTTGCATACCATTTCCTTCCTGAACCCAGCAGGTTTGCTAGTTGCTTTGGAGACCAGGTGGCACTGCCAGGGCCAGGGTCAGAGTCTGGGGAGAGGGGACCATAATTCAGGTGCTAACAAAGTACTCTGACATCCATGCCTGGAAGTCCGGGCAACCAGGCAGTAGTGCCCTTCCCACCCTCACCCTTATGATGTTACGGTCCCACACCATTTAGACTCAGACCCAGTGCTTTGCACATCTTAGCCTAGAGTAGAGCTCAACAAATACTTACTGGATAAATGAATCTAGAGCAACTCCTCCCAACAAATTATTCTGGCAGATGGGGAAACTGAGGCCCAGAGAGAGGAAGCCTCTCTGTTGGAGCTGAGTTATGGGCCTGATTGGGATGAGATCTCAGGTTTCCTGCTTCTACTCATATGCCCACCTGGTGCTATGCCTTGAGAGAGACATCAAAGGAACATAGTCCAAGATGAGGGAGGCTCCAGAACTAGAGCATTAGACCCAGGAGGAGGCCTTAAGACCGTCTTATCCAGGATTTCTTAACCAAGGTGTGTGTCAGAACCACCATACGCACCCTGAGCTTCACTCCAGAAGAGTCGTATTCAACAGGTCTGTTGTGGGCATAAAAGGATCCAAACCATCCCCAGAGGGTGATTCAGACACGCAGCCAGCTTTGGGAACCATTGTCCTGACCCAGTCTCCTTGGTTTACTGAAGACAGAAGTGAGGCTGGGAAGGGTAGCAGCCTGCTGATGGCCACACAGAGCCATTCCATGGTTCTACCTTAAGACCTGTGTTTCTAAAAAAAAAAAAAAAAAAAAAAAGACCTGTGTTTCTAGAAGTCAGGAATCATGTCTAGTCACGGGCTTCCTGACCAAGAGAGGGGGAAGGGGAGGGTGGCAGAGGCTGAGTTTGACTTGGCAGCTAGACCTGGCATCCCATTTCTCCAAGCATAGTGACGAGCCAGAAAAGTCTTGTGTGTGAGTAGGAAAGGCAGTTGTTTAAGGGCTGTAATTTGAGAGACATAGCAGGCTTTCTCCCCATCTTTAAAAATGTTGTGCAGGTCACATGGCAGAGTGATTAACAAAGCAGAGATCTCTCAGAGAGTCAGAAAGAGGGTTCTTTTTTTTTTTTTTTAGGATTTTATTTATTTATGAGAGACACACACACACAGAGGCAGAGACACAGGCAGAGAGAGAAGCAGGCTCCATGCTGGGAGCCTGACGAGGGACTCGATCCCCAGTCTCCAGGATTAGGCCCTGGGCTGAAGGCGGTGCTAAACCACTGGGCTGCCAAGAGAGTTCTTATCCCAGCTCTGCCGCCAGTATTAACAAATTACTTCACCTGCGCCAAAGTTTCCCCACCTGTAAAATGTGGGCATCAACAGGACCCACCCCTATAACCTAGAAGTGAAGCACAAGACACTTGGGGCCAGACTGGCTGGTTCGAATCCCAGTTCTGCTGCTTGCTGGCTATGTGGCTTTTGGCAAGAGAACCTCTTTAGGCCTCAATTTCATGACTTGGAAGATGATGACAGTAAAAGGAATCTCCGCAGGAGGTTGTTGTAAGCATTAATGAATGAGTAGAGGTCCCTAACCTCCAAACCCTGGCATGCCTTAGGCCACAGTCTGTCTCTTCTCGGCCCACTCCCCTCCTGGGCTGTAAATACCATCCGACTGGTCCCAAGTGTGCACCTTGAGCTCCTGCCTCTCCTCTGAGCCCTACATATGAATATCCAACTGCCTGATAGACAGCTCCTCACTCTGCTCATCTCAGAGGCAAAATTAGATGCACAGAAATATGTGTGGGCTGGTCTGGGGCACTTCTTCACCAGCTCCAGACACCTCCCCAGCCATCTCTCTCCCGCTCCACCACCCAGCCCTAAGAGTCCTGTCTTTGCAGCTGACCAGGGCTCAGCCCCCCAGACCAATCTTCAGGACAGTGAGTTCCACAGCCATCAAGCCTGGGCCACTGTCCAATTTCCACACACTGGGCTGGTTTGTCGGGCTCAGAGTATTGTGGCTTTTTCCGCCCTACCCCAGGCCTGCAAGGGCAAAAAGCCCCAGTTTGTTTCTGGGGCAGCCATCCAGCAAATGATGATTGCCTCTCTCTTAACTCTTGCTCAGCTCCTAGCTGGGGGTCCTGGAGCAGCATGGGGCTAGATCACCTGTCCAGAGGACTAGAATTCTTCTGCCAGAGGCAGAGTATTAGTAACAGCAACAGCTTATGTTCATTTAGTTTTCAGAGCACCTTGCTTACTTCCAAGTAGAATTTTCAACTCCAGAAACCATTGACTCAATGATCATGCATGTGTTCACCTACCCATCTGCCAGACCTCTGTGGGCTGCTGGCTCTGCCCTACATGCCTGACACGCTCGAGGTCATAATCTAGTAGGAAGGAATCTATAAGCACACAGGTGTCTCTACTGCAAAGAATAAGGTAAACCTGACCCCCACTCCCTTCTAAAAAAAAGCGGGGGGCTAAAAATTTACTCTCACTTGGAAAACTGATCAACAAGCTTGATTGAGCATTTACTAGTTACCCAGTGACTTCATGTATTGATCACATATTGATTCTCACAATAATCTTTTGAGATAATTTATACACAAGGAAGAAAACAGAGACTTGCCCAAGGTCACATGGCTACTGAGTACCAAATTTGAGCTTCAAAGCTTGTGTCCTTTCTCCTGACCTTACCGGCAGGCCAGGGAGTAATGCCACATGTGCTCGGGCCACAGCCACCGGAGACAGCCAGTTCCCCAGGGCCCTACCCCAGACTTCCCACAACTTCTCCACTGACCCCTACCCTCACGCCCTCTTCAGCCAGTCAATCAAAGGCAATTACTGAGCACTTCCTGGTGCAAAGCTCTTGGGGAAACGATGAATTATGACTGACGTCGCAGAAAGCTCTTGGCCTAATAGAGTATGTATGCAAGTAGCTACGATGCTAGGTGAAAATAAGAAATACAGGGAAAGTGCTAGATTCATTCAAGGGAAGAAACCATGACTCTGATTCAGGAAAATCTGGAAGATGGAGGGGCACCAAGATAGGCCTTGAGAATGTTGAGGTTTGGGTCTGGACACCGTGTGAGGGAAGGGCTGTTGAGATTCAGAAAAGGTGTTGGAGTGGGGGCGGGGGCGAGGGGGTGGGCTTGGAGGCAGGTACAGCTGAAAGACAGCAGCAGGAAGTTAAGTTTGGAAACACAGGGAACATTCGATGAATATTTATCCACCTGAAAAACCAAAACAGCACATCTGGGCCAGATCACAGAGGCCTACAATGCCAATCCACAGAGTCTGGCACTTGTTGCCTTGCTTATGGAGAGCCACTGATGTGACTTTCCAATGCCCCCCGTTGGCAGGTAAGGGCAGGTGGCTGCTCCACATCAGCCTCTCCTGGCCTCCTCTCCAGAGCTGGTCCCACAGTGTCAGCAACTCTGTCCCCCACTGCTGTGTCATCATTTACTCTCTTTCAAGCGCCTGGCCCACACCCAGCAGCCCCCACACTGCAGCCAGGAAGCTTCCTTCCTGGGGCAGCGGGGCCGAGTCATTTGGAAACCTCTCTCTGATGAGCTCTGTGATCAAGGTGCTGATATGGCAGGTGGGCCAGCCTCACCGTGTCCCCAATCGCAGAGGTGAATGCGGTGGTGAGTTTCGTTGGCCCAGCACCTCCGCCTTGGGCCTGGTACACTTTCACTGCCGCCGATGGGTGTGGATGCCTTTGACAAATGTCACCATCCTGCTTCAGCCGTTTCCTGCCTTCGCCTGTCAAGACCGCTCCGTCCCACAGGCCCCACTCTGGGTCATCCAGTGCCGGGCATCCGACCTACTCCCCATCCCCTGCTGACCACATCTCCTCCCTCCAAGAGGCTCTGAGGACTCGGACACGGGAGAGATGAAGTTTTTTCCATTTTACTTGACATCCCGTCTACAACACGAACAGGCTGAGTGGCCCACTGGTGGCCAGTTCATCTCTTGTCCTCAGAGGGCAGAGCGGAGGAGAATCTGGATTCAGAAGAACCGGCTGAGCCTCCTTTCCAACTGGATAGACTCAGGTAGCTCATGAGACCTGCCGAGACTTGGTTTCCTTAGAAATAAAAGAAGCTAAGAAATCCTGGTTGGCTTTCTCCATGGGCTCAAGATGAAGACTTCCTGAGACAAAGAATGAGGAAGGACTTCATAAAGTATAAATTAATCTGGGAGTATTGCAATCATGGTTATTAGTCTATAAAGATTGAGTTCATGTTATTATACTCTCTCAAGGCACCCTGTTCTTTTTCTTCGTAGCACTTTCAGATTTTTAGAATTGTAAGTTATCATTACCACTAAGCATGGAAGCTTGTCTAATGCCTGCCTCCCCTCCAGGGTGTCAACTGCAAGAGGCCAGGAGTCATGCTTAGCTTATTTCTCGTTGCTTTCCCAGCGTCTGCTTCAGGGCCTGGCACAGAGTGGACTCTTAAAGAATAATCCGCTGATAGCTTACCTGAGGATCCCCCACTCCATCCTCACCAGAGACATCCACTAAGCACCCCCATTCTCACCAGAGACATCTACTAGGCAGGCCTGTCTTGTTTGTGGCTACACCCTTGCCCAGAGTAGGCAACTGACAAATGTTTTGGGGAGTCTGAAATGAACAAACCTTCTTAAATACCCATTCCATTGGGGAGTTCTGTTGCTTTGAAGACTCTGCTGTGTTTCCCAACTGTTCTGTCCACAATCCAAATGCCCAGATGGGATCCCTGTGCCTCTTGGCACTGGCTGTCCTCCTCTTGTCCTTTTCCCATGTCCTCCTCTGCTCCAATCTAGACCAAGTGCTCACCATCCTCTCCCCAGCATATATATGCCTGTACCACCTGCAGATCTCTGCTGGGCCTGAGGCCTTCTCCATCCCCTTCCCTCAAAGTTCTGCCTAAATATCCTTCCTTTCCAAGTCCCCTTTAAAAAGCACGTGTGGGACACCTGGGTGGCTCAGTGGTTGAGCATCTGCCTTCAGCTCAGGGCATAATCCCAGAGTCCTGGGATTGAGTCCTGCATCGGGTTCCCCAAAGGGCCCTGCTTCTCCCTCTGCCTGTGTCTCTGCCTGTCTATGTCTCTCATGCATAAATAAATAAAATATAAATAAATAAATAAATAAATAAATAAATAAATAAATAAATAAATAAAATAAAAAGCATGTGTGTTAATAGCACTTTGTACCCATAGAGGATTTCTATCTGGAGAAGACTTTTGCATACATGGTATTATTCAAGACAAACGGGATCCCTGGGTGGCTCAGTGGTTTAGCGCCTGCCTTCGGTCCAGGGTGTGATCCTGGAGTCCCGGGATCAAGTCCCACATCAGGATTCTGCATGGAGCCTGCTTCTCCCTCTGCCTGTGTCTCTGCCTTTGTGAGTGTGTGTTTCTCATGAATACATAAATAAAATCTTTTAAAAAAAAAAAAAAGATTGGCAGTATAGGCATCTTACAAGTGTATAGATTAGGAGACTAAGGCTCAGAGGTTTTTTGTTTTTTATTTACTTTTTATTTTTTGGTGGAGGAGGGGCAAAGGCAAAGGGAAAGAAGCATGGAGTCCAATGCCAGGCTTGATTCCATGACCCTGAGATTGTGACCTGAGCTGAAATCAAGAGTTGGACACTCAACTGACTGAGCCACCCAGGCACCCCCTCAGAGAAGTTTTATTTGTAATTTATATACCTGGGATTGTGACTTATCTGTGGATCTGTGAAAACAATTCGGTTAAGCAACCTCCATTAAAAAAAGAAACAGGGAGATCCCCAGGTGGCTCAGCGGTTTAGCACCTGCCTTAGGCCTAGGGTGTGATCCTGGAGTCCCGCATAGAGCCTGCTTCTCCCTCTGCCTGTGTCTCTGCCTCTCTCTCTCTGTGTCTCTCATGAATAAATAAATAAAATCTAAAAAAAAAAAAAAAACAAAAACCAGAGAGAAAGGTAAATGAGTATACAAAAAAAGAGAGTACATAAGATGAATATATCACACATACTAGGAATAAGTATTATTTGTGAAACGTGTGTGTACACATGCCAACAAGGTTGTGATGTAAAACATATTTCTTACCTGAGGCCACGGTCTAAGTGACTGGGTCACAGGGCATTCTGGGGGTTATGTAGCAGAGCATAAGCACCACCGGTTAGTGCAGAGGCCAAAACCAGGCAGAGAAGCGCCAGAAGTGAGAGCCAGCCGAGCAGCCCCATTTAAATCTCAGCAGTGCCAGCTTGGGCCCAGGGAGGACAGGTGCTCCAGGAGAAGCCAGCTGTGGGCTGTGCTGGCTGTGTTATCAGTTGCCCCAGAGAGGCTTCAGCTATGTAGCATTTATGTGAAGAGGCTGAGAGCAGCCCAGGGGTGGGTTAGGAGCTCCAGCTGTGTCAGGGCAAGATCCCTGTGTGCCAACCCTGTGCATCCTAGGGAGAGGTTCTCAGGGTGTGTTCCCAAGCCGGTAGCATTAGTGTCGCCTGGACACTTGTTAGAACTGAGAATTCTCAGTCCCACCCCAGATCTCCAGAATTAGATATTGTGAAGGAAGGCCCAGCAATCTGTGTTTAACAAGCCCTCCAGCTGATTTTGAGGCATTACATCTGAGAACCACGTTCCTAGGGATGCTATCTGGCATTCTGTGTTTGGTGTGTCTTAGAAGAGCTAGGCAAGGTCTCGTCTAAAACCTTGTCGGAAAACAGAAGCGCCGAGTCTCCCCAATTTGGGCCTTTTGATAGAAAATCCGGTTTCTTTTACAGTTATGTGGCACATTCATGCACGGCACGTATGTGTGAGGAATGCTGGGCTTATCCTTACTCGGTTGCCTTCCACCCTGCTGGCCTCGGCCCATGCTGGGTTCACTGATACAGTACATGCATACATACCGCTTTGAAAATATTCTCAAGTTGCGTGTGTATAGGAGTGTGCAAACCTGTGTACGTGCATCTGGCCTGCCCTCTCTGTTAGACAACGTGCTCCCAGGACAGAGCCTGAATCCTGCCAACCTTGACCTTCACATTCCCCCTCTGGCTAAGGTTCAGTTCATATTCAGCGTGAAAACACCTGATGAAGCATCTAACTCTCTAACGGTGGCCATACAGCCCACCCCTGGGCTCACATTCCCAAGCACACTCATGGCCCCTATAACCTTGAGGTAACCTTGATGTGCCTACCAGCACCTGCAGCCCATTTCCTCCCCGCAGGACTCCTACCTATTACCTAACAAGAGAGGAGCTATGCGTGGGTGCTAGCTCCCGGCAATGAGAACCTTTACCACCCCACTTCCTGTGTTGATTTGTATTGTGCTTTTGGGTCCCTGGTGTCTGTGTGAGCTATTAACACAACTACTTCCTACTACTGCCTGAAGTTCAGTTTCCATATGTGTGATAATGTGATAAAAATACATAACACTTATAAGACTCTCCAGAGGAAGGAAGGAAATAATGTGTGTGGATTTACACTCTTCCTGGCACATAGTGAGTACCTACCTGATGTGCAGACCATAAAGAGCATAGGCAGAGCTTTCCCCTTGGAGAGCCAGGTTAAGTGCCTGTCCTTTGCAAAATGATCCTCGAGAGAAGGTTGTGTGGTGTGGTGGAGAGATCCTCAGGCTTGGTGTCCACAGGGTTGGCTCCCAACCCTCTGCCAATTACTCTCCTTGTAATCATAGAAATAGAAATAGAATAGAAAGTGAGCCTCTATTTCTTTATTCCCCCACTCTCTCCCCAAAACATGGTCAAGGATGATGCCAATGTTTCCTATGCAAGGTGTTTTGAGGATTAAATATGATTAAATGTGAAATTAAGTTAAATACAAAGTAAAATTAAGTGTCAAAATCGCAGAGCTTTGTACATCCGTAAATGCCATGCAAATCTTATTGTTGTTCACCTTTGGGGCCTAGAGAGATGCCCCACACTCCCCCTAGCCTGACTCACTAGGGTAAGGGCCTTTGCAGCTCTGTTCTGAACAGTTTGGAAAGACTCAGAGAAAGAAGACAAGATCTCCGCCCAGATCAGAAGAGAGCATCTCAGGTTAGTGGAAAAACAGGGAAAACCCTCAACCCATTTCCTACACCCAACGCTACAGAATAGCTTAATTTTTCTGTGGGATGTGGGAAATGAACTCCAAGACAAGTGATTGTATCTGATATCTGGAATAAATAGAAATTTAATCTAATCTGTGAGCTGTGAAGTGAAATTACTGAGAAAATTCACCTGAGCTAATTGATGCTGAGCAGCTACTCCCGAAGGCAGACACCAGCCCACTCTTGGCAGAACCACCAGCAGTCATTTTGATGAGGAGCCTAGAAAACAATTCAGCCTCGGGTGGGCTGCCTGTGGTGTGGGGATTCGGAAACTACATAGTAGAAATATAAACCAGTTGCACGTTGAAATAAAATTTGGGCTGCATGAGCTGATATCACACACAGGTGGAAACCCTGCTATCTCATCTTTAAAGTCGAGGGATCACAGCCTAGGCACCGATCTCTCTATTGTGGGGGAAGGGAGGGTAGTTGGCTTTATAGGTTTGAAAGTTATAAGATCATCTTCTCTACCAGAGGCAGTTACTCCCTGAACCTTCTAAGGCTACGTTAGAATTCATGGTCAAGAACCATTTATCTATTTAAGGCAAATCGAGTTGTCCATCAAAGGTCAGTAGCTGGGACAAGTAGGCCCTGGGGACCAACGGTATGGCTCAGCATCTGGAGAAATAGGAAGAAATATCTAAGTGGGTCCATGGTGCAAGAAGCATCAGGAAGTCAAGGGCCCAGAAAGGAGTTTGAGTGTCAGTAACAGGTTCCTCTGTTCCATAAAACCCAGGTCAGCCATTGAAAAGCTCGTAGATACGTCACTACACCATCAGAGCTGAAACTATAGCCTGCTTCCGCACCTAAGAAGTAGTCCTGAGCCTCCTCCCGGACCGCTCTTCTGGGCCCACAATGCATCAAAGGAAATGGGCAACTGTGAGAGAAGGCTGCAAGAGCAATTCTTCTTTTGTCCAGTGCTCACTGCCACCTCTTCCTGCCTCCTGCTGCACCCCATCATCATCATCATCATCATCATCACTACCATAGTCACACGTCCACATCTTGAGTAATTCTTTCCACGTATTCTTTCATGCAATCCTCATAATGTCCCACACCCCCTAACCCTGCACCCTCCCCTCCAGGCACATCAGATCTTGGGTCTATCCAAATCTTTAATGCCCAGCTCATGTCCTACTTCTTTCCTGAAGTCTTCCCTGGCCTTTGAGAATAGTGGGCCTCTAATGGCAGAAAGAGCTCTGTTTTTGGCCCTGTGAATATTTTCCATCAGGACTGGGTTAGAGAGAAGAATGGCATGCTTATCTAAGTTGTTAACACATTACAGATGACTGAATCAGGATTTCAGAAGTTCTGAATGGGTTGAGATGATGCACTAGAACCATCAGAATGAAGTTTGTCATGCATGTTGTCAAGGTGAATGAGTGCCCACAGGAAAGACCTTTTTTTAAAAAAAGATTTTATTTATTTATTCATGAGAGATAGAGGGTGGGGGCAGAGACACAGGCAGAGGGAGAAGCAGGCTCCATGTGGGGAACCTGACATGGGACTCCATCCCAGGTCTCCAGGATCAGGCCCTGGGCTGAAGGCAGCGCTAAACCACTGAGCCACCCGGGCTGCCCAGGAAAGACCACTTTAATCACAGTTATGTACATATGGAGTCTTGAACAAAGAAATTCTTACCTTTTAAAAAATATTTTCTTTTTACGATTTTATCCATTTATTTGTGTGTGAGAGAGTGAGCATGAACCAGGGGAGGGGTAGAGGGAGAAGCAAACTCCCAGCTGAGCAGGGAACCCAACGTGGGGCTGGATCCCAGAACCCTGAGATCATGACCTGAGCTGAAGGCAGACACTTAGCTGACTGAGCCACCCAGGCACCCCAGAAATTCCTATCTTTGTATAATTTTGTACTAGTCAGAAAATATATGGATCATTAACCAGAAATAACCCAGAGGTTATCGAAGGACCCAGAAATTACACCCTTTGAAGAATGACTGAAGGCACCCAGAATGTATATTTTGAGGAGGAAAAGGCTACTAGGGATGGGAGTTCTGTCTTTAGAAGGCGCTTAGTAGACAATCTGGACAGAAAGCAGGGCCAGGCCCTCTGGGATGAGTTACAAGGAGACATACTTGAACTCAGCATGAGGAGTAAGTTTCTAATGATTAAATCATCCTACCTTAAACACAATCTCTTGGAAGAAACAAGTTTCTCACTCTTAGTGATTTTGTCCAATGCTGGCTGACCATCTGATGAGGATGTAGTGACAAGAATCTTGCATTTCCTGGGGGCAGGGGAGGGAGAATGAGGAGGGACTGGTTTATCTTCCAAATTCCCTTCCAATTCCTATATGATTCTGTATGCTATATTCCTTTCTTTTCTTGTGGGGGGGGGGGGACAGAGGGAGAGAGAGAATCTTAAGCAGGATCCACACCCAGAGAGGAGCCCAATGGTCGTGGGGTTGATCTCACAACCCTGAGATCATGACTTAAGCTGAAATCAAGAGTCAGACACTTTTTTTGACTGATCCCCCAAGCTCCCCTATATTCCTTCCTAATCAATGCCCTTAGAGCAGCAAAGACTAAGTTGAATGTATCAATGGTTTGAAGGGGCAGGGATATTGGGATATGAGGCTGAAAGAATGGGGAGTGCTTGGCAAACATAGGAGACAGGAAACATTGGGGCAGCTTCCTCCTGAACATTTCAGGACTGGAAGTACAGAAGAGGAACTCCTACCTCTTGTCTTGGGGTTCTTCCTCCTTGAAAGCTGCTGCTGAAGCCAGTGAGTGAATGAAGAGGGGAAAGAAGGGCCCTGACAACACAATCCTCAAGATGTTGGAACCCAAGAAAGCTGTGTCTGTAGGGGACACAATGGGGGTTATAAGCAAAGTGTCTAGGACGGAAAGAGGAGGGATGAATATGGAGGAAAAGACCAAGGAAAGCTCTCAAAAGGGGAGAAACCCAGCAAATGGTAATTTGGCTGGAAGGGAGGATGATGACATGAGCAAAGAAATGGCATCTTCTATGTGGGTGCCGGGGTGCTGTCATCATTTTTAAATTGTTGTGGACCAAGAGAGGCAATGCTCTGTCCTGGGAGAAAAGACATAAAGAGAAAAGACCCAAAGACACAATGTGGAGGGGACACCGATTGATGCCGTAAGGAAGGAGTCTTCCGATAGGACAGAGTTGAGGGGAAGGAGAGGGCTGCCTGTGCCCGCAGGAGTGGCAGCCTGGTGTGGTGGGGAAAACACTGACCGTACAGCCAGGGAAGCCAGCTTCGCCGCTGATCAGCCGCGGGCCCTGGGATGTTCCCCTCCCGTTCTGAGCCTCGGCATCCTCCCATGTAAGAATCTACTCCAGTTGGGTTGTCTCTGATGTTAATAATTAGATGCCAACCAAGTTCATTTGTAGCCAGAACATCATTCTTTTTGAGTCAGAGGATGACTCTGTGACTGCTTGTATTTTTGTGCTGGTAATTTGGGTAATTTCATTTTTGACTTCCAGTAATGTGTTAATGTTGTTCCCTTTGAAAATTTCTAACCTTTCTTTCCTGAACTTGAACTGGAAGGGGAAGGGTGTTTGCCCCTGCCTGGCCAAAAGTATGGTAGCAAGTAGGGTGACCAAGTGTCCCCATTTGCCTGGGAGTGAGGGGTTTCCCAGGACAAGGGACTTTCGGTCTGGGGCCAACAGGATGATTGGTCGCCCTAGTGGCAAGAAAGGTGAAGGATTGAAGGTGGCTTGGAGAAGAGGTCCTGGAAGGGCTCTGCTCCTGTTCCTTTTCTACATGGAGTTTCCCTTGTTGCCCTGCTGACTCGTGTGGTGGTTTTCATTATAAGATACAACTCCTTATTGGGAGGCCCAGGGAAGAGAGGTGAGGGACATCCTTCACATCAGTCACAAGCCCCATTGAGACAACCATTGCCAGGAAAAAGGCTGATATGCTTGACTAGCACTGATGCTGTGGGGATTTTCCCTTTTTCTTATTTAAAAAAAAAAAAAAAACAGAAAAGACCCAGTGGAAAAAAAAGTGATGAGCTGTGAGGCAGACTGCGGGTCCTACGCAGCCCCAGGAGACAGTGCACAACTCATTTGTTTAAATTTGCAGCTGACGGCTGCCACCTCTCTATAGGCACCAGGCAGAGAGCCTCTCAACATCAGTCAGTGACCAGTCTGGTGACGTACGGCTACAAGCATGAACTACCCCCTAACCTTGGACATGGACCTTATGAACTACAATCTGGAGGACATGGTGAGTAGAGACAGATGGTCGCTCAGGCCCTCCTGGAATTCTAAATATTTTGTGCCCAGGGCCCGGGGAAGAGGGGATAGCTGTGGAGTACCCTCCCGCTGTGGATCAGAAGAATCCAGGCAGGCCCAATGATTCTTGCCTTTTAGGACTGTATTTTCCCATTCCATGGAGGAAGCAGATAAGTAGAGCTGTTGCTTGAAACAGACATCTTTTTGGGGGGGATTGGAAGTATGGGTTCCGATCCTGTATCCTCTCTGACTTGCTGTGTGACCTGGAACAGTCACTCTGCCTCTCCAGCCTTCAAAAGATGATCCTCTGCTTATCTTTTAGGGCTGGAATAAAGGCGTGGGTGGGAAAGTGCGTTGGAGGTTTTCTTACTATTGGGAACCTGCTCCAGTTTTTTATTCATCTCTTGCTGTATGATTATCTCATCAGAGCACTACATTCTGTGCTGGATGGAGAAGGTGAGGATTTGCTCCTGGCCCTCAAGTAGCTTACGGTCTACCCATGAAGGAAAAAAACTCCTCTTGCTAGAAGCTCTTAGACAATGACTATGTGCTAAACCAAGGAAGTGTGAGGACAGGTGGTCAGCAAGGGGGAAGACTACTTTGGGTCAGAGTCACAGGGCACGGGGATGCCAAGTTTGTGGGAGAACTCTGTGTTAATCCTAGAAATGTTTTAAAGCATGTTGTGGTTGCTCTCAAAAAACTGGAATCTCTAGAAATAAGGTATTCTTGGGTGGGCTAAGAAAATGGTCCCCAGCATCACACTCTGTCATCCACCCAAGTCCCTCCTATGAAGCAGTGACTTGGTTGTCACTGGGCTCCCAAAGGATGTGTGTAGGGAACAGCTCAAGCAGAGACCCTGGGGCTCCTGTGTACAGGGCGGAGGGGCTATTTATGAGGATCTTTGGGGGAAGTTCTTTCTTCTTTCTTCCTTTTCCCGCATGGCCAATGGTCTTCTAGGGAAGGGACTTATCTTTGAGCCGTACTCTGGCCTAGATCATAAAGGATCCAAATGCTTCTCCTATACCCACTAGCTCTCCTGACCCTAAACTCACCCTGAGATGCTCCCCCACATCTTCTAGCTCCACCGAATTGAGTCTATACTAGAACTCTACCAACCATTTTCCCAGACTTGCTTGGAAAAGCCTGCTTCTCACTTTCCCAGATCCCAAAGCTTGGAACTCTAAGTGGAACATAGGGAGAAGGTGGAGGGAAGAGCTAAATATCCAAAGTCTGGCCTCTCAGAGCCAAACTCCAGATAAAAGCAGAGTCAGAATCATCAGTCTAATCAGACCTGCCTTTCCTGTGAGACCTAATGCAAAATGAAAATGCCGGAACCCTTGTTCAAAAATTATTAAGAATTTCAAGATAGCAACAGCATAACACTAAACCAAGCATGGGGTTCTTCTAAGTGCAGGATCGCGTGCCCTAAGAGTAATCACAGTCTGGACAATACTCTGACCAGGTTAAGACTCCACCACCCTGACAAGGCACCGTGCTCCCACCCTGGCCCCCAATCCTGGCCCCTGGCCTCACCTGATTAGGTTGGTGGGTGTTTTCCTCTGCCCACAGCTTCAAGCTGACCACGAACCCTGACCCAGTTGGATAACATAGTAACCAACCCAAGATCTGGCCCATCCCGGCTTCTGAGAAACCTCAAAAGTTTCCCCTAACTGCACGCCTCACTCCACTGCGTGACCTACTAGAGACAGGTGGTGGCAGAGGGCAGGGGACAATAGGGCATGTCCCATATATGAAAGAAAACCTATAGTCCAAGGAGAGAGAGACCTGGCTACTTGCTACATGTCACAACTCAAATAAGTGGTCTTGGGCCAGGCAACCCAGCACATCTGACCCCCCTCGATCAGAGTCTAGTCAGGAGCCCAGGAGTACTGGAACCATCTAGGCTCTGGAGCTCTTCTTCAACCAGCTCTCAGTACCTCATCCTGCCTTCACTTCCTCCCTGTACACTCTCTAGGGCCATTGCCCCCTCAGGAACACAGACCCTCGCCCTCCACCCTACCCACTCACAGTAGGGCTATGGACAGTTTTGACAGCCACCTAGACAATGTCTCACAGCACAGAGGCCCCATGATGGCGGAGTAGCAGAATGGTCTTGCACATAATAGCTTCTTAATAAGTATTTTTGGAATTATGATGCATTGAAAGTCCCAGCTACCATTTGTCTCTGAAGTTAGTCTGGCTTCTGTGCCTTTTACTTCCTATTCCCTTTCCTGTCCTTGTCCAAACCAAGTACTAGTTCACTTTCCTAGAAGACTGGGTTCTACACTCTAAGGTTAAGTATTGAGGCCACAGCCCAGTGTTCCAGGAAGACAGGCCATCCTGTCTTCCACCTCTTGGATTCCAAGGTCAACTCTAGCCACTTAAAATGTCCATTTTTAAAAGATGAGCTGCTAATTCCCAAGAATGAAGGACCCAAGCAAAAAAATGCACAAGGATAAGCACACCAGCATAAGGAGCTGGGGCCCTGGCGTGGGCATGCCAGGGACCCATTCTGCCAGGAAGGCAGATCTAGGGAGACCTAGAAAAGTCTCTGTCCACAGGAACCTGGATCTGGAAGTGCAGAGCCTCCTTTTGACAGCACAGGGGCCTGGGCTGGGATACCTACAGGAGCTAGGCATAAACTCAGCCTCTAGCTCCATCCTGAGCACCAGCCAGGAGGGGAAGCTACTAGACAGAGGGCAAATCTGGTCCAGTCCCAGGACCTGGCTCCTCCAACCCCTCTTTTCAGTGATGATCCCCCCAAAACCATTTCACTGTGATCAGAGCATCATAGGCTATAAAACCTGTCCACATGTACCATCTCATTTCTTCAAGAAGAGGCAAGGAAGAGGAACCAAAACCAGGCTGTTTCTGGGCTCTGCCTTGGGGGAGGGGAGGAGCCCCCATCAAATAGGTAAAAAGTCCCAGAGGAATCCCAGGGGAGGAGGCGCCAACTGGGGGTGATCTGAGGGTTGAGAGATGAGAGATCCAGGACCAGCCCGGGGAGAGGTCAGTGTTGAGGTGAATCTGGGCTCAGGCATACAGACCCCAGTCTCCATCAGGAATTCTTGCCTTCCTTAAGAATACATATCCCACCCCCCTGGCAGAACGTTATAAAAGTGGCCACAGATTAGGCACTGAGAATCAAGAGACAAGAATGAGTAGTCTTCCAGAAATGATGGGACAAAATATTTCAAATGGGTGCTGACCCAGGCGACGGTTTCAAGAGTTTGCTGTACATATCTAGGGTACGTGTCTGCCATCCCTCAGACTGTATGACTGTCCCCAAAGTACTGACTTTGGGGTGCCAGGAGAGGACTCCTTACACCTAAAGATTCAGTGCAAAAGTAGGAGTAGCTTAAAGTCCCCCCAAAACCACATCTGGAGCAGCACCATGTTCCTAATGGCCCAAACTCCAGGTAGAGGAAAGAGGAGCCTGGCAGGTTCACTCCTGAAGGGTGGAGAGGGGGCAAAGGGATGATGTGACAAGTGGCAAACCAGGGTCTCAGATGGTCTTTTGGGAGTGTGGACCCTCAAAAGGAAGAGTGGGATTAGGGACACAGACCCCTTTTGTGCCGTTAGCCCAGTCTCAATCTTCCAGATCTCCTCCCTCCTCAAGCCACTGAAGGATGGAAAGAGAGACACCCGGGCTGGTCTCACCCACAGCTCCTGACCCTTGGCTGGGACTATCCAGACAGGGACATGAAAGGAGGTGGAACCCGTATGTGCTCCCCAAGGCCAGAGCAGTGACCTGTATCTGTATGCAGACGCCTTCCACAGCCATTAGGATTCAGGCCCCTGGAGTCCCGGGCTTCTGCCTGGATGAGCCACAGGCTCAGCAGCCCTGCCTTCTCCTGGGGGCTGAGCCCCGAGGTCAGTCTGGGGCATTCTCTGGCTACAGGACAGACAAGCTAAGGAAACAAAGCTCCCACGCAGGTGCTGAGCTCCATGAAGATCATGCTGAGAATCAGCTCAGCCCTGGGCAGGGCATGACAGCCAAACAATCCAAGCATCTGCGAGCAGTGCGCGAGGGGCATTTGAGGGCAGGGCCCAGCCTCCTGTCCAGGGCAGGAGTCCCTTTCCGCACACTTGAGCTCACACAGTCCTCTTCCTCCCAGGGGCCCCAACCCACTGTTGGAGAGTGGTTCTGAGAGAAGGTTCTTTCTCCTTTGACCAAGACCCTGACTTCTGCGCATTCCTCCCAGTCTGCCCTCTAGAGCTTCACACTAGAAGCCCGTCCTGCGCTCTTGCCAACGGCACCCTTCTAGTCCTCGAGGAAGGCAGCTCTCCTGGACTCGGGTCTTCTTCTGCCTAGACTCTGTACCCCGGTACCTGAGAACTTCCTCTCAGGGTGGGGATTTCCAGGCCCCTCAGCAAACTGGTCACCCTTGTCCAGACCAAACAAACTAGGGTGGTGTCAGCTGCCCACCTACACCTTTCTGTTCACCTAGAAAAAGGTGACAGTATCCATCCTGGCAGCCACGTCACCCTGTTGACTCATCTGAAGCTTGCAATCAACAGATTCTCAGGTCTTTTTCTCATCAACTGTCGGGGTCGGTAAGCCAGGTCTTCCTTAACGTGTCCCCAGACGGTTGACATTTTGAACGCGAGGCTAGATCTCTACATGGTTCCCGATCAATTCCATCTGGTCAGTTTGGGCCTTGAGGTTCTGGCTGTGGAGAACTCTGCATTGTCCGTAAGTGTCCCCCAGCCATGTCACCCAGGACAGGGTGGAAAGGATCAAGGAGGAGAGGGTCCAGGAGAGACCCCTGAGGAATGCCCCGGCCAGCCGCTGTCCCACCTGCTCACACAGACCACGATCAGCAAATGTTTGCTGATCTTCACACTGGCCAGTGCAGGGCTGTAAGGCATTTGCACTCTGCCACCTCCCCATCCTCTTTCCTCCTCAATACCAGGACCCAGAATGTTCTAACTCCTTCTCCTGCCCTATCCCCAGTGCTCACAGCAATCTTCTACCCCAATTCCTGGTTCAGGGCTCAGCTTCATCTCACTCATCATGTTTGCTTGCCTTCTTTGGAGTACGAACCCCTGGCTTCTGTGCGTGCTGTTGTCTGCTGGGTACCTGCCTAGGCCTCATGCTGTCATGGCCTGACCTGGGCATGAGGCTGTGTCTATACATGGTGCACACTGCTGTCAGAGCATGTGTGTATGTGAGGGACCCTGAGTTCCTGCAGCTTTTGATGTGAAAGAATGAGTAAGCACTCGGCCAGGTTGTCTGCAGTGAGCTCCCTCCAGGTGTGAGCCTTCCCTTTTGCGCCCTACTCCCCACTATGTAGGATTCATGATCCTTCAACTTCTCACCAGACCAGAACCAACCTTGCTTCACTGCCTATCTCCACGGTTTGGGGAGGGGAGAGGGTGTCTGACTCCCCAGGTGTGGGAAGTGGCTTTAACATGTGCCACTCCTGAGCCTCCAAAATGTCTGTTTGACACCTCCTACTGAGACACACTAACAACTCCCAGCACCCCTCAAACCAGCTTCTTCCGTGTTCCCCTCCCTACCTGAGCACTTTGCCAAACAAATACTCCTTGGTGGGGAGGAAAAGAGAGTTTTCCCTCAATTGTCTTCTAAACCTGGGTTCTTCGGAGATAGAGCTTCAAGGGTCCTAGGGGCACATCCCGCTGTGCTGACTTCACATGCGCAGTAGACCAATCAGCCTGGGTGCTTTGGAGGGTAAGGACTTGAGTAGTTCTCATAGACCCAGATAGGCTGGCTGTACCCAAGCCCTCCAAGGGGCAGCCAGACTCCCCCAGAGGCAGGAGTCCAGCCTCACTGATGACCCCAGGCCCCACATCTCTTCACCTTGGCTCTGAATTGCTTTGCTCTGCATGGAGACTACACACCGTTTCCCCATTTGCCTCCTGCTGAATTCCAACATGAGTCAAATGATTGCAGTCAATGACAATATTGAAAATACCTCCCAATATGGAGAGGAAACCTAAGACATGCTCTAGGCTGTCAAGGGCATTGGGAGGAGACCTGAACCAAAGAAGGAGAAAAGCAGTGTCTGAGTTGAGTCCCCACAGTAGCACAGAGGGACTTGTCTACAGTGTCAGAATACAGGGGCACCTGGCCATCTCTGGGAAACTGCCCTCGGAGCAGTTGGGCACACATCTGTCAAATGTCTATCATGTGTGAAACACATGGGCTCATAAGGGGGACACAGAAGGTTTGCCTTCAGGAGCTCGCCATCTAGTGAGGAGATGCACATGCCAATGCCCAGCGCTGTAATAAAGACACACAGGACATAAGAACCTAATCCCCTCCCAAGCTTAGGACAGCGGCAGGGAGGTGGGGTGGACTGGGACCCCGAAGGAAGCATGGGCATTAGCTAGGCAATCACGGGGAGAAAGGGGTGCTCTGCACAAGGCAGAGTGAGAGCAAATATTCAGAGATGGGAATGCATTGGGGTGTTGGGAGCAGGCAGCCAGTGGAATGATGAACCTCGAACACAGGTTCGCTGTGCCTACAGCAATATGATAGAAGATGAAGTTTGAAAAGTTAGGAGGACTATCTCACAGGCATTTCAAGCCCCCACAGGGGAGCGCAGATCTCACCCTGCAAGTTTATGGTTTTCGAATGAAAGCAGAGTTGTTTATCTTAAACAAGAGCTTATGTGCAAAATACCACATGTGGCAAGAGTGGAGAAGTCTCGTTTGAAGGCAAGGAGAGGAGCTGAGGCCTCAGGAAACCCTGCGAAGAGAGTCCAGGGGATCGTGCTGTGTGGAGTGCCCCGCAAACGGGTCTGAAATGTGGCCGTGTGTGTTAGCCATCTTTCTCTAAGAGAACACGTGGGTGAACCTTTCTTTCCGAGCACCACATTGTATTCCATTGTGTGAATGCACTGGGGTTGGCTTACTCCAATCTTCTGTTGATTAATTTTATCACTTGCCTCCTCTTGTAAATTGGCTTTGCTATTAAGTGTGAAATGAGGGCGGTGGAGGTAAAGATGCTTACAGGTGATGGGGAACCAGTGAAGGACTTCACGCAGGACACTGATGGGATGAGTAAAATCCCTCCTGTGTGAGGGGCATGGACAAAGGGAGAGAAGTTTCTGGAATGGGTCCATGCAGAGACAGTAGTCCTGGGCAATAGAGCGAAGGAGGCCGGACTGAGGCCGTGGTGGAGGGTCGCTGGGGTGGAGGGAGGCAGATGGCTCTGCCATCGCACAAATGTATCCTCCACCCCCTTTTCCCAGACCCTCTCACACCAGGGTCCAGAAAGAAAGGCACAGGTTAGGGAATGGGTCTGCCCACCAAGAGTGAGTGTGTAACCCACAACTGGGGCCCCTGGATGGCTGTGCAACCACCGCCTATTTGTGCAAGACCACTCACCCTCCTGGAAGAAGGGCAGCGTGAGACCAACTAGAGCTTCTGTGCAGAGTATCCTCTCCCAGCCTCTCCCTCCCTGGAGCTCATCATTTATAGAACTATTTTTTTCAGCCCACAGAAGTTGGTTATAATTGGTTTTGAAACCATGGGGAGGGGTCTGGTTGGGGTGGGGGAGAACAGGGCTGGGAAGTGAGGAGGAGCAGGTGCATGACAGCTGTGAGTGAAAGGTATGAAAACAGACACCATATCTTCCTTTGCGGTTAGCTGGGTAAACAACCTGAGCGCTGGTGGGGAGAGGTGGGGCAGGGAGGGGAGGAGGAGGAGGAGAAAGAGGAGGAGGCTGGGGAGGAGGAGCTTCCGGAGACAAGTGGGCACAGCACCTTCTCGTGGAAGAGCACCACCCCTTCCTCACTTGCTTCTGAAGCTGAGAAGGAAGCAGAAGAGGGAGTTGGCTCGTGATGAGAAGGAGCAGGGAGGGAAGCCCAGGCAGTGCTGCGTAGTAGTGGTGGGAGTATGCTCTGGAGGTAGAGCAACGTGGGTTCAAACACACTTGAAATTTAGCAAGACACATTGGTCAGATAGAAATATTGCAGACCCGAGCTCATTGCTCAGATTAAACCAAACTATTAAGGCTATTAAGGCTCTGCAGCGATAATCAAGACATTCAAGAATGGAGAGACACCTCAAGAGGAAGCCAGGAGGCCATCCACCGGCAGCTCCCCCCTCAGCAGGAGCTTAGGTTTTAGTGCCCACTGCTCTGTTCAGAACTAGAACAGATGGCTCCTTGCCCCCACCAGATCCCGTTCCCAAAACTGAAGCTCTGGTTCCCGCCCATGAGCCCACAGCCTTCCATATCGGGGGACACAAGGTAACTTACAGGTGCACAGCCCTTCAGAGGAGCCCCTCCCTACCCTACACACAATGTCTCTCTTCCATCTTTGTCACTACCCTGTGAGGCATTAGTCCCTTTCACAGACAAAAACTGAAAGTTGGAAAAGGCAAAGTGATTTGTTCATGGACATGCAAGAGCAGATGGGGACTTGGTCGGCAGGAGGTCTTGGGAGGACAGGGGCAAGAGCGGCATGTGGGGCGGGGGGGACCAGAGAAATCTACAGGGGGAGTCAGGGTCCCTGGTGAGGGAGAGGCGGGTCCTCAGCCCCCCACCCTGCTGTCTCCTCGCCCCTGCAGTACAAGGAACTAGGCAACTACAGCGACAGCACCGAGAGCCCCGTGGTGGAAAATCACCTCTGCTCCATGGTGGAGGGGCCCCTCCTGGCCTCCTTCAAGGCTGTGTTCATGCCAGTGGCCTACGGCTTCATCTTCCTCCTGGGTATGATGGGCAACATCCTGGTGCTGGTGATCCTGGAGCGGCATCGGCAGACACGCAGCTCCACGGAGACCTTCCTGTTCCACCTGGCGGTGGCCGACCTCCTGCTGGTCTTCATCCTGCCTTTTGCTGTGGTCGAGGGCTCCTTGGGCTGGCTCCTGGGCACTTTCCTCTGCAAAACTGTGATCGCTCTGCACAAGGTCAACTTCTACTGCAGCAGCCTACTCCTGGCCTGCATCGCCGTGGACCGCTACCTGGCCATCGTCCACGCCGTCCACGCCTACCGCCACCGCCGCCTCCTCTCCATCCACATCACCTGTGCCACCATCTGGCTGGTGAGCTGCCTCTTCGCCTTGCCGGAGATCCTCTTCGCCAAAGTCAGCCAACCCCATCACAACGACTCTCTGCCGCGCTGCACCTTCTCCCAGGAGAACCGGGCTGAAACCAACGCCTGGTTCACCTCCCGCTTCCTCTACCATCTGGGAGGATTCCTGCTGCCGATGCTGGTGATGGGTTGGTGCTACGTAGGGGTGGTGCACAGGCTGTGCCAGGCCCAGCGGCGCCCTCAGAGGCAGAAGGCAGTCAGGGTGGCCATCCTGGTGACGAGCGTCTTCTTTCTGTGTTGGTCACCCTACCACGTTGTCATCTTCCTGGACACTCTGGTGAGGCTGAAGACCGTGGGCTATGGCTGTGAGCTGAATGGCTACCTCTCTGTGGCCATCACCATGAGTGAGTTCCTGGGCCTGGCCCACTGCTGTCTCAATCCCATGCTCTACACCTTCGCAGGCGTGAAGTTCCGTAGTGACCTGTCTCGCCTTCTGACCAAGCTGGGCTGTGCTGGCCCTGCGTCCCTTTGCCAGTTACTCCCTAGTTGGCGCAAGAGCAGTCTCTCCGAATCAGAGAATGCCACCTCCCTCACCACCTTCTAGGTTGCAGCTCCCTTTGTTTCTGCTTCCCTTGGGGGATGAGGAGTTGCTGGAACCCCTTGCAACAGGAGCTGGGATCCTAAGAGTTCACCTTTGCCGGTGTCCTCATCTGGGGCAGCTGGAGCCAAGCCTTCTTTCCAGGACATCCCTGCTGGCTCTTCTTCCAGCCCCAGGGCTAAGCTGTACTCCACGGAAGGGAAGCAGCCGAAAGGCAAAGCAAAGGATGCCTATGCCCATCTGTATCCTCTTCCTTTGTCCTAACTTTCCGAAGCTCAAGAGACAACTTTCACTTCTGCTCTTGCCAATTGGGAAAGTCAGTTCCCTCCCAGAACGCGCTCCATCATCTTAAGGACCATGGATCTCCACAACTACCCACCTCTCCTCTCACCCCACCTGCCGAAAGAAGCTAGAGGCTGAGCTCCAGGGGTTAAGATGGAGGTCGAGGCTGAGCAGAGGCCAGATGGCAAAAGAATGCGGCCTTAACGTCCAGTCCCTAACAAACACAGACATCCTGCCAGGCTACCGGCCCTGCAGCATCTTGACTAAGCAGGAAGCTTCGACTGACCCAATCCAGGAAGCTGCTCCTGGCTCCAACCAAAGTGGCACCGGGCCAGCCTCAGGTCACTGAGCCCTGGGAGGTCTGCAGACAGAGGGCAGACTCCAGGTCCCTTCAGAGACCAGCCAGCATCCTAGGGAAGGACTAAGGTCAAGCCAGCGGAGAGAAGCCATCGAAAGAAAAGATTCTCCTTCCTCGGCCCCAAGGAGGGGCAGGTAGAGATCAAACCCAGCTGTGTTCTCTGCCGAGGGTGGAGCGGTCCCAGTATGGGCCAGGGGCAGTCGGGTTCTGGTAGATCTGGGCACTGATGTGGAAGGAGGCAGACTGTTCCTTCTCACACACCCCCCCGCCCCTGCAAGCCACACAACTGGGAGAAACTTGGGCAGCAGAGGGACCCTGATCACACAAAGGGAGCACTTTGCCGAGAGTCAGAGCAGAGCTGGAGACCCCAGAGAATGGCAGACTGGAAAGGGCCTCTGGGAGTTATCTCATTCAGTGCCCCCGCCTGCCGTCCGGGCCTCCGCAGGAGCCACGAGGCATCCCCACAGGCCAGGCAGGGTGAGAAGCAGGGAAGTCCCCGAGCCCCAGGAAGCCGAGCCCTGCCCCTGAGAGGATACTGCTCAGATGGAACCAGAGGAAGCCGCTCCGTGCCTGCCTGCCTGCCTGTCCCAGAGGGCTCGCCCCCTCCTCCGCAGCCCCTGCTCCGGCGAGGGTGGGATGTCCGGGACCCCCGCCCTTGCTGAGGGCACATCTGGGGTGCCCCGTCCCACTCAGGGTGGCCAGCCAAGCCCCCCGGGAGACCCCCATGGTGGAAATCAGAGCTGTGACCCGGGGGGGGGACTGTCTTCACCGTGGAACACCCGGAGAGCCCTGCCGCCCCCACCCCCGCCTTGTCCTCCCAGCGCCCAATGGTGAGCTGGGCAGTGGAGAAGCCAGACACCGAAGCGAAAAGGCAAGACATTGGATTTTAAATTTTCTCTTTTTAATAAAAAGGCACCTATAAAACAGGTCAATACAGTACAGGCAGCACAGAGACCCCCGAAACAAGCCTAAAAATCGTTTCAAAATAAAAACCAAGAAGATGTCTTCACATATTGTATTTATATATTTATATTTATATATATATATTTATATAATGGTACAAAATGGCTGGGGGTATGGCCATGGATGGAGGGAATTAGGCTGGCCTGTGGAGTTCACCTTGGAAAGCTAGTCTGGTAGCGGAGTTGGGACAAGAGGAGGATGAGGAGGGCACTGGGCCCTTTGCGGTCTGACCCCTCTCTCCTCTGGGCAGGAAACACTTAGAATCAGATCGGGGAGTCTTGGGTCAGGGGTAGGGGGGCTCACGGGCCCAGGGCCCAGGTTCAGGCAGGGTGGGCAAAGCGCCTGGCAGGATGGAAGGCAGGTGGCCCCCAAACACAGGTATGGGGCCCTGGCCCCTGGCCCCAGCGAGGTGCCGGAGAGGCGGGAGCCTGCAGCCAGCCAGCCCCAGAGAAAGCGCTTGACCTGGCTGCTGGCGGATTCTGAGGACAGCACCAGACTGGGAAAAGTGGGGCAAATTCCCTTTGTATCACAGCTGCCAATGCAAGGCCAGACCCTGCAGATCAGGAAGGCTGGGGACGGGGCCATGGCAAAGACACCTTATCTAAGGATGGCCTTTGGCCCTGGAGGCAGGGGACCAAAGGCCAGGGAACTGCCAACTCACAAGGCAGGAAAGGAAGTGAGAAAAGGAGAAGTGTTTTACTCCTGGGGCCAAGGGGGCAAAACACTGAGTCTGTATGGCTTCAGCTCTGACCAGAGGCAGGTGGGGAGTTCTGGGAAAGAGCACGGGACCGAGGGGGAGGCAGTGGCTGTGCCTGGGCGGGCACCAAGCCCTGAGCCCTGGGGCAGAGGGGCCTTACGGGTGAGCGGGCAGGCAGAGAGGAGGCCGTAGGATGCCCCCTGCTTCTCCATCACTTTCTCTAATCCATCCTCAAAGGGTGGAGGCTGGAAGGAGACAGAGCTACTCAGCTGAACCCTTTTGCTCCCGCCTTTGGTGAGAAGTGGGTGGCAGCTGCTGGAAAAGGCAGGGCCCCGGGGGTTACCTGGCCAGGGGGTGCTGCAACAGGCACAGGACGGTCTGGACCGCTGTGCCGCTCCTCTGTGGCTCCACTCAAGGGGCCACACAGCCTCCACCTCTTCCTCCTTTCCTTCATCCCAGGCTGGGCACGAAGGACTTCAAGTTCTGGCTAAGGTGTAGCAGCAGGGGACGCCAGACATCCACAGCTGGGAAGCCAGGGCCCCCGGGTCACCTGTGTGGGGCAAACATCCGTGCCCAAGCACACATTCTCCTGAATCATTCAGCAGCAGACAGGCTGCCGCTCTGGGGGGGGGGGGGGGGTGTCTCAGCCTGGATGGGGCTCTCCAGGTGGAAGCCTAGGTGGTCTGACCTCAGTTTAGGCATGGGGTATCTGTCGTTTCACATCTGGGGAAGGGACCGGAATGGTATCCTTACGGACCCAGAAACATGGCAAACCAGGACACATGTCAGACTGCCGTGGTCCTGAGTCCAGGGGAATGGAAAGGGGCAATAATTTGAAGAAGGGGGGGGTTCTTTTAACCTTTTTTTCTTTTTTGTGACTTCTATCAAAACACAGAAATACAGCACACACACAAACCGGCACAAAAGCGCAGCGCTCTATTTACAGCTGCGGCTGGCACCTGCCCACCTGGCCAGCCGCCCGCAGGGAGGGGTGGGAGAGGGGGTCAGCCACATCAGCAGGGAGAGGAAATGAGGCAGGAAAAGACAGAAGGAGAAACTGGGCGGGAGCAGAGAAACCAAGAGGAGAGTGAAGCTCGCGGGAGATGGGCCACAGGAAGGGACGAGACAGTGGGGAGACCACCTCTCCTCCAGCTCTCCCCCCAGGATTCAATACAGGATACAGGACTCTGAAAGCACAGCTGAAGAGGGGCAGGAAGGTGCAGGGAAAGAGGGAAGAGAGAGGCTCCATAGGACCGAGGGAGGGGCAGGGGAGGGGCCGTCCTGGTGGCCGAAATGGAACCCCCATCCCAAACCCCCCACCCCACTCTGCCACTTCCCCCTAAGCTGCCAGCACATCTCAGTTTCCACAAATGCCACTCCCCACACAAGCCCCTCCCGCCCCCTCCACCCCACCCCTTGACCCAGGCCATCCCAACACTGGAGGGGAAGAAACTCTTTTAAGGTTATCATATTTGCAATATTGCCCCAGCTCCAGCCAACCCCCCCCCCTCCAGGGGACTGCTAGAAGGGCAGGTTGGCCATGCTGCCCGGCGCCGGGAGGTAGCCCATCTGGCTGTCCAGAGACACGCTGCGCTGCCGCAGCGGGTGGGACACCATGAGGTTCTGCTGGGGCGGGGGGCCCATGAGGGAGCCCTGGGGGGAGAGCATGTGGGGGGGCTGGCTGTAGACCTCACCCCCCACACCCCGTTGCTTCATCAGCATGAAATTCTGCTGGGTCATGAGACCTTGTGGAGGGGACATGACCCCCTGGTGCAGGCCGTGGGGCACCATGCCCTGCTGTGGGGGCACACCTGTCCTGCCCAGCAAGGACATCTGTCCGGGGTGGCACATGGACATGTTGAGACCCCGCTGGACGCCCTGCTGGCCCGGGAGGTTGGGGGGCCGTGAGGGGGTCTGCTCCGCCATCATGTTCTGCAGGTTCATGAGATGCAGATTGGGGGGTTGGGCCTTGGGGGGCTGGTTCTCGCTCTTGGGGAAGTATTGGAGGGTGCTGCTTGGCTTCTCAGAGGGGATGATCCTCGATAAGTCGAACTCAGGGATCCCCGTCGGGGTGGGCCGGATCACCTCGCTCAGCTCGGGGTCGTTCAGCACAGATGCCACCCCAGGGAGCACGCCCGGTGGGTAGGCATCACCCATGCGCCCAGCCATGCCTTTGCCCATCAGGTGCTGCTGAGGGGGCATGGGACCCGGCGGCTGGCTGGGCAGGTCCTCTGGAGGCAGGGGCATGCCCGAAGGGTAGTGCTGCTGCAGGCCGGGTCCCCCGCCCCCACTCCCACTGGGGGCCATGGCACCATGGGGCTGCTGCAGCCGAGGGGGGAAGGGCATCATCTGGGAGGAGCTGGGCACAGGGCCACAGGGGGCATTCAGGGAGTCTGGGCCCCCTGGAGGCAGCATCATTGAGTTTTGAGGGGGCCCTCCTGTCCCCTGTGCATTGGGGTGCAGTGGAATGTTGGACCCCAGAGGGGTAGGGGAGGGCAACATAGTAGGCGGGGGTTCATGGGACAGGGGCTGCTGGCCTGGCAGGTTCATGCCCATGGGGCTCTGGGCAGCAGCTGAATTCAGGTGCATCTGGTTGGGCTGGTTATTGCTGATCCCTGTGGGGAGAGAGAAGGGAGGTGGGGTCAGGAGCTGGGAGAGGATGCAGAACTCAGATCTTCCCCACGCCCCAGACAGGCTCATGCCAGGAGGGACAAGGGCCTCTGCCATGGGTCCGTGCTGGCTGCAAGGGCAAGGAGTTCTGGCCCAGTTTGCCAGAGGCGCATCAGTGGATGTCAGAAAAGCCACTCGGGTGCTCTGGGCTTGGTTTCCCTAAATGACAAGTGGGAACCTGACCCAGGACATCACACCCCCCACTCCCGGGGCCCGCTGGAAGCACGTGAGAGCCAGCATAACCACGGGGGCGAGTGCTGGCCCGGCATCTCTTCCCATGCCCGGTGCCCACACCAGCTCCTCTCCCTGCGGCCCCCTTCCTGCCTCGCACCTGGCCCAGAGCCCTGCGGCGGTGGTGGAGGGGGGAGCAGGGGCCGGTCGGGCAGCAGCTCGTCGTCGGAGGTGGCGATGGTCTTGATGGCATTGTGGTAGAGCGGGGTGGAGCTGGGCATGGCGTACTTGGACATCTGGGACATCATCAATGACAGGGGGTTCTGGGAAGGCGTGGGGTCTGGGGAGGAAGTGAATGGCAGGCTGGGGTTCATGAGGCCGCTGGGAGGGTTGGCGGGAGGCGCTGAGGAGCTGCTCCGGGGGCCGCTAGGCGGGAGAGCACCTACAGAAGCGGGGAGACAGAAAGAGTGGGGGTGACTGGGGAGGGGGAAGACGAATTTGGCTGCTCACATCGTGGGCTAGGAAGAGGCCAGCTCCCAAATCTCCTGATTCCTCCAGGCACATCTCTTTGCAATGCTCTGCTCAACCCATTATCACTATAGCCCACCCAGCTTCGAGCAGTTTCTGCAGCCTCGGGGAGGGGGGGTGCCCAGGTAGTGGAGAAAGCCCAAGTGTGAAGCCCTCCAAATGCCTGGGAGAGCCACGTGGCACTCCCCATGGAAGCTCTCGCTCGGCTGCTGACACGTGCCCCTCAAGCAGAGCCAACCACTGCTGCGCCCAGGTGCAGATGCCTCCATGGGCTCACCTGCCCCAGCAAGAGCACCCCAACCTCTCCCCGCCGCACCCTGGGGAGGTTCCCCATGTCAGAGCCCAGCTCCCCCACCGGCCCGGTCCAGACGACTTACCCTGTTCCATGTTGCCCAGGGTGGTGGAAGAGTTCATGTTGAGAGGCGGCTGCTTGTTCTGGGGGACCCCAGGGCTGGGCATGGCTGTCTTGGGCGAGGCGACCCAGCCGGGAGAAGGCACCGCCATGGAGGGGGACTTGAGCCTGCTGGGAGAGCCAGTGGGTGAACGGACGCTGAGGGAGGAGCTGAGGACCTGTGGCGACTTGAGAGGTCCCGGCGGGTTGGCCGAAGGCAAGGGCACCATCTGTGAGGGAGTCTGGGGTGACTTGAGGTTGGCGGAGGGCGAGGTGACCAGGGGCGAATGCACCTGGCTAAGGGTGGGCGACTTCAGGTGCCCCATGCCTGGCGAGCCCATCTGATTAATACTGATGGTGAGGTCTGAAGGCCGTCTTCCCAGCCCCCGCGTGGGAGCTGAATGCACAGACCCAGGAGGATTGGACGCGGGGGGCAGGGGCATGTGGCTGAGCCGGGTGGTGCCCACACTGCCCATGGGCATTGAGCTCTGGTCGGGACTGAACATGTCTTGAGTATTGCCCATGTCCTGGGGCATGGCTTGGTAGGGCCCCTGGCCCCCAGAGAATCCCTGCTGGCCCTGGTTGGGAAACTGCGAGGGCATAAGCATCTTCTGTGGGCCGCCCATCATGCTGCTGCTGTTCTGGGCCCGCACCCGGGCCATCTCCTCGGGACTGAGGCCCTGCGGCCCCATCATGTCCCCCGGGCCCCGCATCTTCTGTGACATCAGCATCTGCTGCTGTGGGGTCATCTGGACGTTCAAGTTCATGTTCATGTTCATGTTCACATTCATGTTCATGTTGAGGTTGCCAGGCCCCATGGGCGGGTCCACCTCTCTCAGCCCCGACTGCCCCATGGGGGGACTCAGGAGGCCCCGGCCTCCACCAAACTCCATGCCCATGGGAGTGCCCGCCAGGCCCTCGCCACCAGCCATCTGCCCAGGGAATATGGCTGGGTCCATCTGCCGGTGTGCCTGCATCATTCGCTCCATCTCCATGCCCTGCCCCATGGCACTGCCCGCCATGCTCAGGGGACGCTGCATGCCCATCGACCGCTTCTCCAGCAGCTGGTGACGCAGTAGCTCCTCCCGGACCCGGGGGGTCATGAATCGCTCTGCCTCACCCTGCCCGCCTGGGTAGGGCACGGCATTCTGGGCAAAATTGCCAGGTCCCCCCATGGGGGGCAGGTCTTCGGTCCAGCCCATACCTGGCCTCACAGGCCTCTGCATGGCGTTCATGGGCACCTCCATGGGCATACCCTGCATGCCTCCAAATCCAGGCACCCGCTGCATCTGGTTGCCTGGGAAACGGGGGCCAGGAAAAGGAGGCCCGCCCCGGAGCTGCATGGGATCCTGAACATCCATGGGTCCCCGCAGCTGTGCACCCATCCCAGGTGGCCACTGGTCCCCAGGCTTGCTGTGGTAGGGAGGCGGCGGTCCCCTCACCATCATGCCCCCCATGCCCATCATGTCCTGCAGAGGGCGGCCCCCATGCAGCCCGATCTGCTCCTCCTTCCGCCGCTTCTCCTCATAGTATTCTTCCTGCAGCTTGCGCCAGGCCACCTGCTCCGGCGTCAGGCTGTCCTGGCCCAGTCTCTGCATCATCATGTTCATCTGTTGCCCCATGTCCCCACCCGGGGGGTGCCCAGGCACTTCGTGCTCCAGCGGGGGACCCCCTAGGCTCTGTGTCTGTGAAATCATAGACTGCAAGGGCTCCTCGTACTTCTTCAGCCCACTGGGAGGGGCCGTGGGGGGCTGCTGGGGGGCCGGAGGGGCTTGTGCTGGTGGTCCCCCCTCGCCGGCTCCTCCTGGGGGTCCCTTGAGGAAGGGTTCGGTCTCCCCACTGCGGAGCAATAGCCGCTCAATGTCTCGAAGCGTCTGGAGGGAACGCTCCCGATGCTCCAGCTGCTCCTTGGACAGGCCTTCAGAGCCCACCAGGCTCCGCTGCCCATTTCCCGTGGGGGTGGCCTCCCCTAGCAAGGCAGGGCCGGGGGCACCGCTGGGGTCTCCTCCGGGAGGCAGCGGGTTGTTGGCGGTGGCAGCTGTAGGGGTGTTAGGATGGGTACCCCCAGTGCCGCCACCCGTACTAGCAGCTCCCACCGAGTTGGGCGTCAGGTCCTGATTGGCGTCCTCAGGAGGACCCTCAGAAGGCAGAGCAGGTGGCGCGCTGCCAGGGGCTGGGGGCGGTGGCGGCGGCAGTGGAGGCGGCTGGGACTGCGGGGTGCCTGCTGATGGCGCGCTTAAGGGTAATGGTTCTGGGGTAGGTGGCACTTTCGGGGCCTGTGGAAGGACAGAGGCAGAGCATGAGACAGGTGAGGGGAGGCACCAGCCAATCCTACTGTTAGAGGCACTGTGGCTGGGCCAGGTGCCACACACACTCACCTGGTCCAGCTTGGCCCGGGGCACGTTCTGCTGGTGGTAGGCAAGGATGGAGTCAGCCCGGCCCTGCAGCACTGCCTCGGCAGCCCTGCACAGAAGGGTCAGGCACACACAGCTCAGAGGGAGGAGGGCAGGAGGGAACCCTTGCCCTTACCCGGCCCAACCTAACCCTGGCTCCCTGCAGGCCTACTACACTCAGGCCCCCGGGGCTGAGGGGTGCGGGTAAACGGAGCAGGCTCGGCCCACCCTGAGGCACTTACGTGTTGGCCAGGTGGGTGGTGAAGACATACACGTACTGTGAGGGAGGCTTTCCGGGGACGCCCCCGCCCCCACCCCCAGGGGCGTCAGGCCGAAGGCCCGGCGGCGGCCCATGTGGGGGTCCTGGTGCGCTGCTCTCGCTGAGGGGCAGCTGGGCGGCTTGGCCAGGACCCAGCTGCGGGGCCGCCATGGCGGGGTCTGCTACATTACAGTCTGCACGAGAGAGGAGAGAAACAGGGTAAGTGGCCCAGACTGAGAAAGGAGAGCCAGCTGGCTCCCCCCACCACCCCATCCCTGAGATGCCCGGGGACAGACAGCCTCACTGCTTGACAGCTCATGCCCGCGGGGTCATCGGTTGTCACACTGGTGGCATGTGTCTGGTTTCCACACTTACTTGCCCTTACAAACAGGCTCCCGTGTGCCTGGCATCCCGAAGGACACTTACAGATGTGATTCCATCTAACCACAACATTCCTGGGAGGAAGGTGTCCTATACTCTACAGAAGAGGAAACAACTTCTCAGGGATGACAATATTCATCCAAGGCGACATAACCCATCAGTGCAGAGCTGGGGTTTCAACCCAGGCAGGGACTACATAGCCCTGTTCTGATCCCACGCACTCCAGGGTGAGCGTGTGTGTGTGTGTGTGTGTGTGTACCCACGAACACTCTGACGAGGCCAGGGGAGGCCAAGAAGCTGCAGAGATTGATGAGTCAAACGATGAATGGTTTTGCATTCTAGCTCACCACTAACGGACTTTGTGACCATATGAACAAGACAGCTCATCCCTTTAAGCCTCCATTGCTTCATCTATAAAATGGAAACACTAAGTCCTGCTCTGCACAGTGGGGCAGGTCAAAGAAATCTAATTTTGCAGCAACTTCAGAACTGTGTCCCCAGGTGAAAAAATCACTTAGAGAACAGAGTTAGAAAGGGCTGGCATAGTGGGTGCCCCCACCCAGGGAAGATAGACGACCCTGACCACAGAATGAAGTTTGTTACATTGTCACAAAGTGGATTCTAAGTCCTAGCCTGAGAAAGATCTACGTGTGGTCATTAATGGGACTACGTGAGTCGATGGACCCATTCCCATGCCAAGATAAACAGAGCTTACACAGAATAGAATAACAGCCAAAAGCTTGGGGGCGGAGGGGGCCTGAGAGCTCGCCTCCATGTGTGATGACTGCCCTGGGGAAGAGGAAGATGCATACTCCATCCACAGAGCTAGGACTCCCAAGTACAAGTTAGGGGAGGGGGGCAGGCTTTATTCCAAGAGAGAACTTTCTAGTACAACAATAACAATACTAAAGGCTAACAGTGTTCTAAGTGTTATGTGTATCAATTTGCTTACTCTTCACACCAATCCAGTGAGGTATATGTTTCTATAAATGAGGAAACTGGGACTCTTTTCCAAATTCACACAAAAAATAAATGGGAGATCTAGGATATAAACCAAAGTGGTCTGACTGCAGAGACTGTGCTGTGAACCGCTATGTCAGACTTCCCCCAAAGAATTCTTCCAGAATCTAATGGCAGTAAATTGAAATAGTAGCAATGATTGTCTTAGTGCTGGGGATGGTGTTAGCAATTTCTCCTTTGTATTTCTCTGTTTCTTCCAACATTTCTACATCCTGGCAGTCTAATGCTATAAAAGTAACTGGGAGGGAGTGGGGAGCTGTGGGTCCCAGGAGGCAGTGATCACCCCCATCTATCACTGACCAGTTCAGCGGAGGGCTCATGGACAGCCAGTCCCCTGGGGGGCACTTGACGACCTTTAAAGTCCCAGCCCGTGGTCCTCTCATTCCACAAACATCCGCTCAGTCTGTTTCCTCCTCTGCAATAGGCATCATAATAACATCTACTTCCTAGGGCTGTTGTAAGGATTAAATAAAACAAAGTAGCAAAGGAGCCAGCACAGTTTCTTCTTTCTTCTTTCTAGGGTCCCAGCCAGCAAGCAGTTCACAATTTGACATTCTCTGGCTAGTTTCATCCACATTAAGTCGTTTCTCCCCTCAAATAGATGGAAGCTTTGAGGAAAATCACCAAATAAATGTGTATGGGCTTCCCAAGGGCAGGAGAGAGTGTCAGGTTCTCGCCACTGGGTGAGCCAGGCCCAGATACACACCGATCCATAAAAGAATGAGAGGAGTGGGCCATCCACCCACACCCACTTCTCGTCCTGGTGACGTACTCTAGACACTTGTCAGGAGTCAATTAGAGGTTGGGGAAGGGCGCCAGAGACACAGCCACTGTCAGCTCACACCCAGGCTAAGCCAGACTTTGCCAGGCAGAGCCAACTGCCTGGCTCCCAGAGATGCAGGACCCTCGCCACCCTCCCTCCACTGACCAGTAGGTGGCAGCAGAGGCCAAGAATTCATGGGAGGAGGTGTAGGTGGTGTGGCCAGGAGGGGCCACCCCACCCTACCTCTGTCCCTGGAAGAGGGGGCCACTGAGCACCTGGAAGGCATGTATGCAGGGTAAGGCTAAGCTGTCACAGAGCAGGGAGGGACAGAGTGACAGGTGAGACAGGTACAAAGGAGCCTGGGCTCCTGACCCCGACTCCTCGCTCAGATTCAGCCCTCTAAAGCCCTAAGTGAGGAGAGAGAGGCTCCCTCGGGGCTGCCATCCCCCACCAAAGTGGCACAATGGGCCACAAAATCATGGCATCAATGGGCACTCACTGTGGGTGGCCCCAATGGGCTTGTCGTCTTCCTCGCTGTCGGGTCCTGAGCACCATTCGTCCCCACTGTATGGCTGCTTCCGCTCCAGCACACAACGCCGCTTACTCCGGGGTGCCACCTCTGCCCAGGCAGGACAGAGCAGGCAGGGGTCAGGGTGAGTGCCCAGAGGCCCTGTCCTCCCACACCCAGAGTCTCCACGGGCCCATTCTCCCAGATGCCCCACTCCTCAGAGGGCACTTGCCCAGGCCATGGTGGGCACCTTGCCAGCCCTTGGCCCCCACCACACCATTTGTTTCTGATTTCTCTCTCCAGCCCCACTGCCTGTCTCCCTTCCCCCACCCAGCACCAAGCACAGCATAATCCCCAACCACAACTGGTTCTAATTAGGGCTGGGGTGAGTGAGGGAGGGGGAAGCCTCTGCTACCCTTCCAGGCCCCAGAGCCTACTCAAAGGCTCCCACCAGCTGGGATACCAGGAGGTTCCTAGGAGGTGTGTGGGTCTGCTCCTCACCCCAGAGCACCTCCCTCTCCCCTCTGGAGAGGAAGGAGGCTGACCGGAAGCCCCATCACGCTGTGTGGCCCCTCCATGGGTGGCACCTACGGATGAGAAGTCCCTGCCCCAGCCAACCCCACTCCCAAGAGAATGACCCAGTCGGTGTGTAGGATGGGGATAAGAGAAAGGTGACCCCCCATAAATGCTGCAGAAAATCAAGGGACGTGGCTTAGGCACAGGGGATGACAAGCTTGGGCCTTGGTCTGGAACATGCTGGGGATCTTGGGGATCAAGAAGTAGGGTACCTTTGGCCTCTGAATCCAGGGATGGGGTCCCAGCCTCTCGCTGCTCTCCAGAGTCCACAGACACGCTCCGCTCCCTCTTCACTTTGCCCTTGAGCGAGCTGAAAGGGGGCACCCCTCCCTGGGGGTTCTTCAGACTTGAGTTGCTGGGTGAGATCTGGTTGGCCTTGGCCCCATGGCTCCCCGCCCCCACGCCCTTGGGGCCCAGATTGCAGGTGGGTCCTTGGTTCACATTCTGGTGCTGGGACTGGGCCCCGCCATTCCCTGTCTTGCCATGATTGGTCAACTTATTTTCTGGGTGCATTGGCTTGGCTGGGGCTGGGGGGCAGTGGCCGCGCGGGGACAGCGGCGGGCTCCCTGGAGCTTCTCTCCTCCTGGGGTGGGGTAACCTGGGACAAGGTGGGAGAGACAGGAAAGGTTAATCTTGCGAGGGCCCTAGCATGCCTTCATTCTAACTGCCCCACCCCACCTCACCTAATAGTAGGGGAGGTGGGGGCTGAGCAGCATCTTAAGACCACCAGCTATTCCCTATCTCCCTCCATGGCTCCTCAGACAAGGACTGAAGCCTTGCTCCACTTTGGGGAGTGAAGAGAGAGGGCAATCCTCTCCACCTCTCAGACCCCACAATTCAAGTGGAAACCAGGGCCTCGGGTAGCAGAAGCCACCCCCACCCCGGACATCCATCAGACTGCCAGCCTCCATGGCAACTCCCCTCCACTAGCACCTGACGGACACTCGAACAACCTCTCTTTAAGGGTTTGCTGTCTTCAGACTCCTTCCAAGGTCCTCACCCTCAACTTTCACGCGCCCCAACACCAGCAGGTAAGGGGCACAGGACCAGAGGGTCACTGCTCATGCCCCAGCCCCATTCCCCTGGGGACACGGGGGGAAAGCACACTGGAGAGGGGTACCCACTGGTCCAGACAGCTCCCCAGAGCAGGAGGGGAAAGCCTAAAGGGGGTCCACCGGCAGGCCTGGCAGCCAGGCAGGCAGGAGCAGGAGGAAAGGGGGAGGGGAGTGGTGTGCCGAGCAGACTGGAGTGAAGCTGGAAGCCAAGGATTCCTGCAGCCTAGGCTGCGGGCCCTTTAAGCTCCAGCCCGCTCCCCCCACCGCCTCCCCCTCCCCGGAGACCTATTAATAGCCGCTGGAAAGATCACATCACGGGAGAGGATATTTATCCCCCCTCATTCCACACCAGCTCAGATTTATTTCAGCTCTGCTGTCCTGCTGCTGCCGCCTGGCCCTGTCTGCCGGCTTCTCCTGGGGAAGGGGAGGGAGGCAGGCACCGCCCCTCCCTCCAGCTCCCACCCGCAGCTAGACTGAGGCCAGAGGGCGCCATTGGACCCGACAGTGGGGTGGGCCGGGGGCTGCTCAAACCGTTTTTAGGAGGCCAGGGCTGGAAGGGACTAGAGAGGCAGGCCTAGCTGATTGCCATTGCCCTCTGTCCCCTGGGCCCAGGCTGTAAGGCTGTGGGCTCTTGCCTCGGGGCAGGCCTTCCCTTTCTGACCCCCCTTGAGCCCACGGTGGCCCTGGGGGCCAAGTGCCCAAAGGGCGCACTCTCCAAGCCAGCACAGCCCGGCCCCACGATCACTGGGCCCTTCCCTTCCCCGCACTCCACACACACACTTCCCGCCCTCCACGACACCCACACACCTTGTCTTGTTAGCCAGGATCCTCATGGCTCCCACACACAGTGGGGCTACGGCCCCTGTGCGTGCCCAGGGCCCAGCCAGGTACTCGGTACTGGAGCACGGACTGCAGCAACAAGCCCCAAAGAGAAAACTTGTGACTTGGGGAGGGGGTGTAAGAAGGGGAGGGGAGGAGGGAGGACCCAACAGCCCTGGGACTAGGGAACTAGACAGGGTCAGGTGGGAACGGAAAGGGAGGACTACTGGGTGGGATCTCTATCCTAGAGGCCGACTGTATCCCCATCCCTCCCGCACCTTACCCTCAGGGGGCTTGCAGTCTCTAGCAAGCCCCTCCCCCCGCACCGGGCCGCAGAGGCAGAAATCACTAAGAGGATAGTTGCAAAGGTGCCCGCGTGGGGCGGCCGTGAGGTCTGCTCTGGCCCCCGGGGGGACTCCCGCGCCCAGGCACGCCCCTCACCCCGGGTGGGGAACTCCTCACGCCCCGCCCCCAGGGCGCCCCCCGGCGGAGGAGGGGGCCGGGGTAGGGGCCAGGCCCCGCCCCGCCCCCAGCTCGAGGCCTAGCCCGTGCCCATTCCAGCAGGCCCGGGCGGGCAGCGAGAGGCCTGGCGGGGCCCCGGGGCTGCAGCTGGGCTCTTCTGGAGACCAGTAACGCTGGCTCAGATTCCTCCCCGACCGCAAGAATGCAGGAGCCTCCCCTCCCCCCGCCCCTGCACCCCACCCCGCCCCCTTCGGCAGAGCCCGAGCGGAGAGGCAGAGCGAGCGAGGGAGCCAGCGAGCGAGCGAGGGAGCGGGAGGCGGACAGGGCTGCAGCGCGCCTCGCCGGCCCCGCACGCGCCGCACGGACAGACACCGGCCAAGTGCGGCGAAGGGCGGGGCGCGGGCGGCGGCGGCGGCGGCGGCGGCGGGCTGGGGCTCGGCCTGGCGCTGGGCGCCGCCGGCCGGGGGCTCCGAGACCCACAAGCACCCGAACTCTGACTCACACACACTCACAGCTCACACGTGGACGGGGAGACAAAGACACGCACGGAGCCCAGGAAACTAGAGGCGCGCCCACGCCGACCCGCGGAGGGGTGCTGGGGGGGCGCGGGCCCCAGGAGGAGCACCCGACCAGCCCGGGGCACCCGCACACGCCCTGGCTGCCGGCCGGCGCAGAGGGAGCGCGCCGACTCATTGAACGGATGAAAAGACTGAGGCCCGGCCCCAAGGGGGCCGCAGAAAGTTGGGCCTGGTAGTGACAAAAGAAACACACGCACGCACACACACGCGCACACACACGCGGGGCCGTAGATACACCAACAAACAGACTCGCACAAACACACAAGCCTCACCCAACCGCCCCCTGCCCTGCCCTCCCCCGCCCAACCGATCCGGGTGGGGGAGGGGAGGAATCTTGGGCCCAGCTTGGCCCTCGTGATCGGTCGGGCCAGACACCGGTGCGCACTCTGCCTGCAGGGCTGCTGGAAGCTGGGCTGGACCTGGAAGCGGGCCCCCCCCCACCCGTGACCCTGTGGGAGCCTAACTCTAAATTAACCCCAGGGATACTGGCATTGCCTGCCCCAGCTCTGCCTCTGGGAAGAGAGGCTCCTCGGGGGAAGGTTCCAAAGTCCAGGGCCTGGCTGGGAAGCCTCCCTCCGCCAGCCCCCACCTCCTGCAACAGGTTAGAGCAGAAGCAGTTAAGCGCGGGTCTGGAGAGGGACCTGGGCTTAGGGACAGGCCTGCGGCTGACGTGTCTCCAGCTCTCACCTTCACCGCCGCAGGCATCCACGAAATCACCTACCACCTAAAGGGACAGTATTATGATCCCCATTTCTCCATGAAGAAACTGAGGCGTGGGAAAAGGAAGGGGCATGCGCCTGGGTCATCACGTGACCAGTACGCGGCAGCGCCCGGACCCCATTCCTGAGATGTTCCCCCCCCCCGGCCCCCCGCCCGCACTGCAGTGTCCCGTCCCCCCACCCCGTGGAGTCAGGACTCCTCCTCTGAGCCTGCAGATAGGTGGGCTTCCAGCCACTGGGCCCGCCCCCTGTGGGGCAGACGGGCAGGGCAAGGGCCACCCACCACCTCCTGTGTTTACAGCTTCAAATGTTGGGACCTGGAATAATTGGGGAAGGGGCTGTTAGAAAATGAGTCCTCTCCAGTGTCCTCAGTCTGACCAAGGCTCCTCCCCAGAACAATCTTGGAGTGGCTCTCCCCTCTCGGACTCCACCCCCTCGCTCCCACCAGGCCACAGGGCGAGCTGAGTCAAGCACAGATGAGTCAGGACTTTCCCATCTCACACCTCCCCCTACCCCTCAGGAGTCTGCCCCAGCTCCCAAAGACCCCTCCTCCTCAGCACCCTCAGGGCCCAAAGAGACCTGGAGGACCTGGGGATTGAGGGTGGGGGGTGCTAATTCCTGGTGGGTGCAGTTTTTCACCAGTGAGTGAAGAGGGCTTCCCCCAGCTCGGCAGCAGGAGCCCCTGGGATGACTGAAAGGAAAGGCATGGGATTCTGGGAACAGTGCTGTGGCTCTCTCTTAGAGACTAAGGTGGGAAGTGGTGACATGTGCTCACAAACAGGCCAGAGAGTCACCTGAGCAAATGGCCAGGAGCACACCCTGAGAACAGAGCCCAGGAGGCTGTTGTGACAAAGAGCCTGAGATCAGCTGCTTCCCTGGGGGGTTGGGGGGAGCCCATGAACCTGACCTGGGCTGGGGGAGGGAGATCAGGAAGGCTTCCATGGAAGCCTTCAACGGATGCTAAACACAGAACTGCCACAGGTGTAACGGGTATTCACACACCAGCCCCCCCCACCCTGGGAGCCCCTGCTTGGTTCGCCAGCCAGCCCACCAGTCTCACTGCCCAGCTCAAAACCACCCAAGAGAAGCAGTGAGAAAACGGTTTGGAGGTTCCATGCTCCCCCATAGAGTGGGCAGACACCTCTGGAGAGGAAATGGGTTACTCGGGCCCTCTTGGAGCCATGGGGCTTGGATTATGGTCCCCTGGCTCAGGGACGTGCAGCTCCTAAGACAAGGCCCAGGTCCCTTTTCTCCTGGGTGTCAGGACTGCTTGGTCCCTAGAAGCTCCCCTCTACCACCCGGGTCACTTCCTCTTCCTGAGGTGGTGACTCAGCCCAGTGGGGAGGTCAAGGATTCATAGCACAGCAGGAAATTTGCTCAAGGACCAAGGTATTGCTCTGGGACCCTTTATGTGGGGACTTGCGGGCTCAGAGGCCTCCCCCTCCCCCTGGTTCCTAGCAGCTCTCCCCACCCCCACCCCCCCACCTCTTGCCAAAGGAGACCACGAAAATCAACAACTTTTGTCTGGTTGACAAACCACCTCACCCCACCTGCAGCCCCAGGGTAGCCAGGCAACCCAGTCCTGTAGGGATGTGGGAACTCCTAGTCCCAGACTACTCTAGTCTGGGGTCTCTGAACAGGGTGCTCAGGGGGAGGGGCATTCTGCCCACTATGGTGCCCACTGTCCCTCCTGGAGGCTGCAGGACAAGTGCCATTGCCTAGACAAGCTTGAAGTCACCTCACTTGGCTCCTTCAGCCAGTGCCAATGTGGCCAGGCCTTGGGACGCAGTCATGCCTTGGCAGTGGGGTGCCCCCAAAGGCTGCTGCCCAATCCCTGGCTGCTCCCTCCCTCGGGGGGGAGGGGGAAGAGAGGGTGGGGGGCACAAGGAAACAAGACAGGGCAGGAAGCCCAGGCAGGCGGCGGGCACTCTGGGCCAGGCACAAACAGCCAACACAGGAAACCACAGCCCACCCCCGCCCACCCCACCCGCCCAAAGCTCTGGGAGAGAGGAGCTGCCAAGAGCCTGGTACCCCCAACTGGGGCAAGGGCCCAGGGTTAGCCCAGGGCAAGGCAAGAGCCAGGAGTTCTTCAGTCCTCTCTCTGCCCCGACCCTACCTGGGGAGGGGGAGAGGAAGCCAGGCTGGCAGGGATGGTGCTGCCTCTTTAAATCCACCGAAATCCTGAGCTAGGCCCAACCCAGCTCTGGTTTCACAGGAAGGAAAGGAGCTCAGGAGCCAGTAGGGCAGGCGGTGGTGGCTGGAATTAGCCCCACCGGCCCAAATATATCTGGTCTCTGCCTGCCACCCCACTGGCACTTCCTGCCCCCTGGCACCTGCACCCCAGTGGGGGTGGGAGAGGGTCTAGGTGCTACACCCTACCCAGTGGGAGGCCCCAACTTCTGGAGTTGCCTTGTTCCTGAGTTCACGTAGGTGGAAGGTGACTTCCCAAAGCCTGGGCTTCCCAAAGAGAGGAATGGACAGGGTAGCTCCCCATGGGCCCTCACCTGGCCTGTCCTCCAAGGGGTTAATCTGGCCCCTGTTTGGGGGGGTGGGTAGGGGTGGCCTAGGAACCTCCTCCAAACTGCCTGGCGGCTGGGAACAATGGGGCCATTGTGGGAGGACTGGAGTGCGGGCAGACCGCTGGCACAGCCAGCCAGCGCACCACCGCGGGGCGGGACCTCACCCAACGCCCGCCCGCCGCTCTGCTCTCTCCCCCAGGTACTGCCAGCGGCAGAGACATCGCCCCCGGGCCCTCCTCTCGCCTGCCCAGCCCAACCCTGGCACCAGAGGCACCTGGAGGGCCCTCAAGCTCTGCCCACGTTGACATCCAGACTGCCATGACCCTACAGGAAGCAGGAGCATGTGGGCCAGGACGGGTGGGGGTGGGGGTGGGGACTGCCGAGACAGGATGTATGCCTGTGATCCTCCTGCAGGGAAGACAGGAAGGCCAAACGGGGTTTCTGGTGTCAGTCCTGGCACCCTCCAGCAAGAAGGGCTTAGGGGATTGTGAGACCAGTGACATGCAGGGTCCCCTGCCCCCAGGCCTCCTTTCCCACGCTCATTCCATAAACCTGCTCCCTGAGGAGCTCCTGCCCCAGCAGCCTCGCCTTCTGGGGGTGGGACACCAGGGCGGGCGGTGTGAGTGATGGAGTGCAGGAGGGCTGGGTTTGCAGTCAGGCAGACAAGGTGCCAATCACATCCCTCCCTGTCTGAGCTATGGGACTTGTTCCTCTGAGCCTGTCTCCTCATCTTCAAAGTGAGGATAAACGTACAGGGTACAGGGCGAGATACTACTAGTGAAACTATCTAAAACAGAATGCCTATGACATAATCAGCCCTCAAGAAACTGCTTCTGGGGACGCCTGGGTGGCTCAGTCGGTGAAGTGGCCGACTCTTGATTTCAACTCAGGTCATGATCTCAGGGTCCTGGCATTGAGCCCTACCCCCCTGGGGCTCTGCACTCAGCGGGGAGTCTGCTTGAGAATTCTCTCTCCCCCTCTGCCCCTCCCTGCTGCTCACATTCTGTCTCTCTGTCACACAAATAAATCTTTTAAAAATTTATTAAAAAAAAAAAAAAAAGAGGGCAGCCTTAGTGGCGCAGCGGTTTGGCGCCGCCTGCAGTCTGGGGTGTGATCCTGGAGACCTGGGATCGAGTCCCACATCGGGTTCCCTGCATGGAGCCTACTTCTCCCTCTGCCTGTGTCTCTGCCTCTCTGTGTGTGTGTGTGTGTGTCTATGAATAAATAAATAAAATCTTTAAAAAAAATAAATAAAAATAAAAAAATAAAAATAAAAATAAAATGAAACCACCTCTGGCCATGATGTCCCCTTCTTCACCCCCTGCAAGGCACCCAGATATGTGGGCATTTGCCCTTGGAATATCCAAGGGAATGAGGCCCACAGATGTCATGTAAGTGGTACCAAGTACAAAGGCTTGGCTCTTCCTCTGCGCTCCTGGAAGAGGTCAGCTCCCTCAGCTAGCACTCCCCTGGGCATCACTAGGTTTACTGACATACACTAGAACCCAGAGTGTGAACCCAGAAAGTGGTTATTCCCTCTCTTAGTCTCAGGTGTGTGTCTCAGAACCTCAGGAGGCAAGGAAAAGAAGGTTCCCCCCAGCCAGGCCGCCCTCTCCCTGTCTGACCCCTGGGCTAGAAGAAGCTGGAGTCTACTTTCTTGCCATGCACGTCCTTCCAGAGTGAAGGATCTGAGAGGTCAAGAGGAGCAACTGGCATAGGAAGTTCTAGAAAGCAGGGGTCCGGGGAGAAGACCTGTCCTCTTCTCAACTGCAGAGGGCTATCCCTCTCGGGGTGGCTCTGCAAGCCCCAAAAGGGTTAACAAGGCCCTAAAAATAACCTGCTCCCAGCAGGACCCTCCAGCCATCTGTTCCCATTTTCTCCTGTTCACATTGGAACATCTGAAACCAGCCCCAGAGCCCCAGCCCGATCCCAAAAATAGCCCCAGCCTGCCCAAGGAACAGGCCCCAGGGGCCGGGCATAGGCAGCATGGCCAGCCCAGCAGTGAGGCATGGCCCAGGCCAACTCCGAGCCCTCACTTTCAGACCCATGGAAGGGGAGTGTCTTCTCTGTTCCAGAAGGAGGGGATAGAGCCAGGGGCTCTAGCCCACCCCTCTGGGTAGCAGGCCAGAGAAAGTACCTGCTGGCCAAGCCCAGGTCTCAGACCCAGGAGGCCTGAGATCCCAGGCACCTCTGCCGTATTGTATAATCCACTTTCTCCTGAGATTTTGATACTCACTCCCCAGAAGATCCAAACCACCTGTCTGCAGAGCTCCCCCAGTTGTGGGCACCCCACCCCTGCTGTCCATTCCTGGGTGCCTCATTCAAAAGTTCCCAACCCTCAGCCCATCCACTATCCCCCACCCCCACCCCAGGCCCTTCAGGAGCCCTGCTCACCCGGTGTCACCCCGCATTCACTCTGCCCCAGGGCACACAGGGCACGCAGATGCTGCCCCAGGGCACACAGAACTCTCCCCAGCGCTGCCCACACTTACCATGCAGCCCACAAAAAGAGTCTAATGGCCACTGTGGGTGCTGATCTGACCTCACCCCTCCTCTGGGCCTCAGGATGCCTCCTCCCTGCCCGTTTGTGTGCGGCAGGTGCCAGGCAAGCCCATCTGGGCTTCTATACATATCACAGGCCTGGGCCCTGCTCTGCCACACTCAGGAAAAATGTCCAGGCAGGGCATACAGGGAATCCAGGGGACCCTGAACCCTGGGGCAGGCCTAACAGCTGCCATCCATGTCACAGCTCCACACTGCCACTGTTCTCCCCAAGGAAGGTCCCTGACCCCTGAGGCCAGGAAGGAGAGGAGGCAGCCAGTTAAGCCATTTAAGGACAGAATGTTGCGTTCAGCCTGGTGAAAGAACAGAGCAGCAGGGATGGAATGGTGGGAGGGGTGCTAAAGTTGATCTGAGCCAGCAGCCTGGGGGAGGGAGAGCTGAGCCTGAGAAGCGCTAGCAAACTGGGAGGGACATGTCCTAAGGCCCCCAGGCCCCTCTGTAGGCCTGTGGTTATTTGGTGACCTTGCAACCGTGATGTCGGCCAGCTCCAACAGTGGGGAGACTGAGGCAGTAAGAAAGGGAGTCTGGAAGGGTCTTAGAATCTAGTTTAGAGGACTGGGAAGGTTATCCCCTCACCATACAGTCCTCCCCCCACCATCAGTTCTTCCCTGCCAAAGCGGGGGGGGGGGGGGGGGGGCGGGGGGAGCAGGGGAGGGCGGAGGGGTGGTCAGGAGTTCCTGCAGAAAGCGATGACCAGGAACAAGAGGAGGATCTCTAACGCGTACTGAGCATTTACTCCGGAACCCCAGGCTGTCCTGAATGCTACACATGCACGATCTAATTTAATCCTCAAATGGCTCTACCCAGAAGTACTTTTATGATCCCCACTTTAAGGCACAGGGAGTTAAGGAACTTGCCTAAGGTACACAGTCCAGAATTAGAAGAATTGGGATTTGAACCCAGACATGCCAGCAATCGGGTTCTTAACCATTTTTGCAAGACCAGTTCACCCTGTATCAGCCCTCTGTGCTCTGACGAGAGGATGGGCGCCCCTCATTCGTTCTACACACGCTCCCTCCAGGCCCCACATGCCCCAGGTCCTGGCCAGGCCGAGGCTGTAGTTCTTGCCCGGGGAAGAGATCAAAGAGAGGGCACCATTCCCCACCCCTTCAGCACAGGTGCCCAGAGAGCAAAGTTCTCCAGGGCCCCCAGTCCTACCCACCCCTAATCCGCTACGTCCTCGCCCATCCTGGTCCCTAATAGTCGGAAGGGAGCCAAGCAAGTTACCATGACAACAACACAGGGCCCCTGCTGAGAGAGGCCGGTAGGCTGGAGAGGAGTCGCCGCTCGCTCTCCAGGTGGGGGTCAAAGGTCAAGTGGGACTCAATCGCCAAGGGTGGAGTCCAAGCCTTGTCCCCACACCTGTGTGGCCACACCTGTCACTGCTCCCCACTTTTTTCATTGCCTGTGCTGGAAGCAGGACCACTTCCTCCCAGTCCCGGAGGGGTGGTGGCCTCCAGCCAGGGAAGGAGTTGGGGGGGAGGGGATTAGAAGCCCCTCCCTCCTGAGGACCCTGTAAGAGACGTGCCTCCTCCCTGTCCCCAGCCTTCTGCAGCCTTTCTAGTCAGCCCAGGAGCCTACAGGCGTGTTTGTTGTGAATTCAGGGAGTTGTTGCTAAGTAAGGAAGGAGGGGAGGGAGGGAAAGAGGGGGGTGGCAGGAGGGAGAGAGCCTCCGTGTGTGTGTGTGTGTGTGTGTGTGTGTGTGTGTGTGTGTGTGTGTGTCTAGAGACCAGGGCCGAAACCACATCACCGTGGCTGGTAGCCACCCTGGCTTTGACTCAGCCAGGCTGAGGCCAAAGCCAGGACAGAGCGGGGCAAGTACTTGGGATGACCAGGAAACCGTACCTTGCCCTCCAGGGGTGATTGGGCAGGAACTCCCCACCTCCCCGCCAGGAAAGGATCCAGCTAAGAGAAGGCCTGGGGCTTTCACTGGGGTGGCACTTTAACCCTTCCTGCCCACCCCCACCTCCCAGGCCTCAGGTTGTGAGGCTGTGTTCGGTCCTGGGGGGGGGGGGCAGGAGGATGAAAGGAGAAGTGGGGGCACAAAGCCAGGAGGAGGGCGCCCCGGACAAAAAGCCAAGCAGGACACTGGCAGACAAGAAAGCAGCGAGGAGGCTGTGGGGGGCACACGCAAGCACACGGAGCTCTCACCTCAGGAGGAACCTGTGCCGGGCTCAGGCTCAAGGGTGTGGTCTGGGAAGGGGGCTCCCTGTGGAGAGAGGGTCACAGCTGGAAGCCCCAAGCCAGCAATCTAGGCCCCTGCTCCTCCCAGAACCCCAGCCCCTCCCCCAACATGTATACCACATACACGTGTACACACACACACACACACACACACACAGCCTGCAGCTCCAGGAAGTCTCTGAGCTACTCGGACACCACCGCCCCCCACCACCACCACCACCACTCCAGGACTTCTGTGGATTGGCTGGGAGCCAGGCCTGACCCAGCTGCTGCACCACACCGCTCCCCCTCCCTCTCCTGGAAGCAGGAAAGGAGAAGGCACTGGAAGATGCCTTTGAGAGAGGCGGGGCCGATGACTCCCATGACCTGGCCTGAGGTCCTGGGGGAAGGGTTGGATGGGGAGACCTGAGGACCCTGGTTTTCAGGGCCAGCCAACCCCAGGGTTATCCTACGTCAGGGAAAAGAATGGTGCCTGTGTGGTCCCTTTGGCTACACCCCTTGTCCCCTGAAGACACAAGGTCCCCACCAGCCTGGTTGGGAGGGCCAGGGGCAAGAGAGTCTGGCTAAGCAGTTCAGTAGGAGGGGGGCTGGGTGAAGCTCCCACAAGCAGGCGGGAGGGAGTCTGGTGGCTGGGCTCAGTTTGTACTGGGGGTCAAAGGGGAGTTCTTTTCCGAAGAATTCTGGGAGAGACGCCAACTAGAGCAAGCTGCTAACCACCCCTCCCTCTCTCTCTCACTGCACTGGGGGCAGGGGGGGCTGTCCCTGCCAACCAGACTTAACCCTGTCCAGCCTGTGTTGCTCCCTGGCCCAGGATGGGGGGAGTTGGGTAGGAGACCTCCAGCTGGGCTTCCAGTTCAAGGGGGCAAGTACAGGGCGTCTGCCAGAATGAGGCTGGTCCCCAGAGCCCCCTCTGGTAGCGCCCTGCCCTGCCACCACCTAGGTGACTTCTGGGCTCATCTCCTGAAGGTGTCTGCAGTGACGTGTGTGTGCGTGTCTCAGAGACAGAGATTGAGAAACAAACTGAAAATTCCTTGCCAAAGCCCTCCCCTTGCTGGGTCACTGAGCACTGTACCAACCTGTGCCTCTACCCCTCCCCTCCTCCCACTGTGTCCTGGGACCAGAGGCTATGACTGGGGGTAGGGGGAAGGGACAGCTTATCCTCTGCCTACCTCCTGCTGCTGTCTGCATAGGCCCCCAACTCCTACAAACAGCCCCTGCTCTGGCCCTCTTCCTCCTCACTGATCTGACATAAGGGCTTCTAGAGGAAAGCATTCAACTATAGCCTGAGATCCTAGGATGGGAAACTGAGTCATAGTGAGATTATCAGGGGTTCCAGTGCCAGAGTCCTGTGCTAATGTTAACTCTATCACCACCCTTACTCTGACAAAAAAAAAAAAAAAAAAAAAAAAAACCCCCACCCTTGACATTGTCCCCCACTGTAGAACACTAACTACAGAGTGAAATTAAACATGAAGGACTTCCCAGGATCCAGGCTACAACAGCAGCTGGCCCCACCCCAAATGCCCATATTTCTGGGGTAGGACATCACTCCCTTAGGATACTGGCCCCCTCTGTCTTCTGTGAAGGTTGGAAATGAATGTTTTGCCTTCTTTCGCTGTCTACCCCCAGCTAGAGAAGTCAACTTTCCTGAATCTTCAATTAGCCACCAAGCTCCCTGGTCTGATGTGGCTAGCTGTTCCTCATCCCCAGTGAGGCGAGTGACTGGGGGAAGGGTGAACTCCCTTTCCTAGCCCTTTCCCTTAGGGCACTAGGCCTCCCAGTGGTTGGCCACCACAGTATCATGAGGTCAAGAAGAGGGTATTAGGACCCCTCAAAGGTGCTGGGTGTCCATGAGGGGCAGAGGAAGAGAGCCCAGCCCCAGGGACAGTTTATCCCAAAGTCTTTCCACTCCACTGCTTTCTCTCCAAGGACCATGGAACTGCCAGAAGCCTTGGCCCACTCCAGGAAACCTCCCTATCAAGGGACAGAGGATTCCATGTCCCAGGTTGCTGTGGGGAGACCTGTGACTACACACCCCAGACATGTTCAAGGGGAGGAAGAGAGAAGTAGGAACAGAAGTAGAGTACACACATGTACACATACACATACACACACACACGCACACACGCACATAAACTCATCCAAGAGACACGACCCTAGGCATACACACTCCTCAGAGACACTCCCTGGGCCGTGCACCTGAGACAGACACGATTCCCAAAGATACACATCCAAGATATCTATCTCCCCCAAATAACCCCAAACTCCCTGAAAATGGTTCAAGACACATAGAGGCTGTCATAGTCCTAGAGAAGGAGGAGAGCTCAAGATCCACAAAAGACATCGGCCAGTCACACAGAACTGCTGACAGACAGATCCACCCACACTGGGATACGCACACACACTGGCTCGCGCGCCCGCGCTTGCACGCACACACGCGCACACACACAGACACACATATACACAGAGTAGTATGCACGTGGCTAAGCGCTAGCACTCAAACTCACACACACACAGACCCTGGCAAGGCACAGCGTGAGGTCAGATTAGAGGACTAAGTTCTGGGCTGGTGGGGAGGAGGGGAGGCTGAGTGGGGTGGAGAAGAACTCAGGGATTTCAAAACAATCTTGGTTTCGAAATGCTGGAAATGCTGGATTCAGGGCCATTCCCAGTTGAGGCTGGGGGTGGAGAGGAAGGGGGAGGGGAAGACGGGCCAGCAGCCCTTTGGAGGAGGAGTTGGCCAGTGGGAATCCCAGCCCCCCAGAGAGGGGAGCCTAGAAGGGACACCAAGGTTAGGAGGGGGCAGGTAGTCTGGGGCCGAGCGGGAAGGGCCCTGGGTGGAAAGGAGGCGAAGAAGGAGAAGACTCGGCTTTGGCCACAGACTTCTGAAAAAGTGACAAGGGAGGGGAGGCCGCCCTTCCCCGCAGGAGTGAGAGGAAGAAGGAAGCAGCCTGCGCCCGCTTCCCCCATTAGTGGGCGGTGGTCAACACCTTCTCTACAGAGCAGCACCCCGGCTAGCAGAGCCCCAGGGGCCCAGAGCTAAGAGACTAGGGTCTGCAGGGCTCAGAGATCCTCCATAGGACTCAAGACTCGCCAAACTCAGAGCAGGGTGGGAGACAGCACCCCGGGAACCAGGAGCTTCCCTCTTCTTCATGGGGAGGGGGGGCCTTTGGGGAGACTGAGGCAGGGCAGCATACCCCAACACCCAGGAAGTCGCCCCCTCCCCCCCAGGGCTCCCAGGGCAGCAGAACGCCCTTACTGCCCCTCCCCCGACCTCCAGGGAAAGTCGGCGGTTCTCTCCCAGGGAGGGGAGGTCAGGCCAGGCTGGGGGTGGGGCTCTGGAGGCCAGGCCCTGGCACCCAGCAGAGGAAATTCCAGGCTGTAACTCCAGGCTGCCTTTAGGGCCGCCCATCTGAGCACCTCAGGAGCCCTAGTACGGGGCCTCCTCACCATGCCCCTCAGCTCCTAGCCACTGGCTACCCAGCCCTCCAGCTGGCCCCAGCCCAGCTCTGGGAGTCAGGGAACAGGACCTGGGGAAACTTAGCACTCTCTGGATGAGCCTCTACCAGACCCATCCTGGCCCCTCGGCCATGGCCACAAGGAGCCTCCTTCTCCCAGATCCCTAGGGGCAGCCCCAACAGGGTGGCTATGGTGGGCAGCTGCCAGGGCTGGCAGGCAGGGGCACAGATGCCAAGCTCCAGCAGCCAGGCGCTCAACAGGTTGAGCCAGTCCCTGGAACAGCCGGCCCCACCCCAGGGAGAGCGGGCCTGGCAGAGGCTCCCTGCCCGCGGCACCCAGCCTGTACCCGCTTGGCTCCCACGGCTGCCCACTTTCCCACGGTGCCATCCCCCCCTGCCCCCTCCTCCTGGGTCAGCACCCGGGCAGTGCCCAGGGCTTCTGGCACAGGGAAGGGATGTCATTTCCCTATCACCCCTGGGTCCCCAGGCTCTTGGGGTGCCTCACTACCAGCAACCAAAGAACCCCCAGGAAGAATAAATATGGCATCAGGACAATAACCCCAAGGTGCTCCCCATGTCCTTGCAGGCTTTTCCCGGTCCCGGGAAGACTGGACACTCAGACACCCTGGCTCCCCGCAGCTGCCCTGTCCCCTGGGTACTGGGGCGGACGTTCAGCCTGTGGCGCCAGAGGCAGTGTGGGGGTGCCCCCAGCTCTGGTTCTTAGACTCCCCGGAGGAGGGGCTATAGACCTGGGGGAGGGCTGGCTCCTTCCATTCTTGCCAGAGCTGCTGCTACCTGCAGCCCTGGCCCTTTCCTGCCACCTCACTCCCGGGCCACTCAGAGCTCCATCCCAGCTGCTCCCCAGCAGGCAGGCAGGCAGGCATCCCCCCTTTGCAGGCATCTCCTTTCATCTAAAGCAGGTGCCAGGCATTCCAGCCCTTGTTGAGTTGACACTGCCACCCATTAGGCCTCTGCCCAGAAGGCTACTGCCCTGCTTGTTTAGGGAAGTTGAGTCCCCAGCCCACGGCTCCTGTTTAACCCAGGTACCTAGAAGCTGGGGGCAGGAACTATCCAGACAGAGGCACGGGGTGCCCAGCACAGGTTCAATAAGCAAGTTCACGAGGCCCCTCATTACCACTGCTGTGCTAGTCCCAGATTTCTGTGGACCACCAATCCCTTCTCCAGGACTCTGTAATCTCTTCCCGCCTTGACCCTCAACCCCGGTAATTAGAGACTCATTTTGAACCTCCACATGGACCTCCAGAACCCATCTCCAGCCACGGGGCCCCTGCTATCCCAAGCACAAGAGTTGCCCTGGATGGATGATTATAGGCATTCTACCCCTAACCAGCACCCTTTCAAACATTAAACCTCACCCCCCCCCCCCCCCCGATCCACCCCTAATCAGGAGCAACACAGGTAATCAGAGAACCTCTAGAAGGAGGTGGCTAGAACCTGGCCTTCCATGCCTGGTTCTCCAAGGCCAAGGAGCCTGATCACCTAGGGGAAGCAGCACCTTCCCTCCCTACCAGACTTTCCTTACCCCTCACCTTCCTGGCCCATTCTCACTGCTTCCTGAGTCCTGAGGCTTCTATCTGCAGGCGCCTCACAGATGACACCAGAAAAACAGGGCCTGATCATGCTCTTCCCCTGGGGCCATGAAGTCGTGGCCCTGACCAGAGAGAGCAAGACCTTGCTGGGGAGCAGCAGAAAAGCCAGGCCCCCCAGAAGTGGCTGCTCTCTGGAGAGACTGAGGAGTGGAAGCCCAACCACCCTGGAGCTTGTACTCAGAGAGCTGCCTAGAGGCATCAGTAGGATTCCAGCAGACACTGTGAAGACAGCTTTCCTAGGTAAAACAGGAAACCAAGGCCAAAGATCAAGCTGGCCTCAAGCCCCTATCCCAAGGCTCAGCCACAAGCCCAGCTCACCTCTCCCAGAGCGACACTTGCCCTCCCTGCTGCAGAGCACGCACCCCCCCACCCCAGACACAGACACACACCCCAAGCAGCAGACAGACTCAAGGAGGAGGGAGGAGGGGGGTGTCAGAAAAACCCGGAAGGAAGGAGGCTGGACAGACAGACAGAAGCAGATCCTGGCTTCACTGCTCCAGAGAGACACCCTCCAGACTCCCAGACTGCGAGGGACACACTCCTTCTCGGCAACCCAGAGGGAGAAGGGGAGAGTAGACTTCAGTGTCTCCTGAAACCAAATTCCAGCAGCCCAGGGACAGGACATTCCCCAGGCAAGCAAGAAGCCTGAAGCCTCACTTCTCTTCCCCATATTCCTCCCCCAAGAGCTCCCCCAAACCGAGGCAGGGGGAGCCTCCCCTTAGCAGTGCAGGGACACCTCCAAGGAACTGTGTGACTGCCCCACCCCCCAGCCAAGCCCACACCACTGAGAATCCTTGGCCGGGGAGACTCCTCCAGTCGCAGCCCCTGCTGCTCCCAGGCACTGCCTGGGGCCAGAGGGTAACCCCAGCAAGCCCCCCTCCTCATGCACTTCCTTCTGGAGGCTCCCAGTAGCCAGGGGAGGAGTGCCGGGGTGCTGAGACCCAAGGGGCTGGTGAGCCGGGGAGGGGGACTACATCTCCCAGAAGCCCCCAGGGCAAGGTTGCTGCTCCAGCTGGCCCAAGGCCGGCCTTGTTCTCTGCGCTAGGGTGGCAGGGTCCCCCGGCTGCCCCTAAGCCCTCCCCCCTGAGCCCCGGGGCTGCCAACCTGATCGCGGCCCCGAGAGCAGCCACCACTCACCCTGGGGGCGTCCCCCACCCCTCCAACAGCCTGGGGGCGCGTGCCAGAGGGCAACAGACAATTAGACTGGGTTCCCCCCTCCCCAGTTCAAACTGGATCTCCCTCCTCGCGCCGCTGCCTGCCTGGCATGACTTTCGCCCTCGGCCCCAGCCCAGCCCTCACCTCGCGCGGGTCGGGGGTCCTCACGCCAGGCCGGAGCTGGACGCCATGACCGGGTCAGGGTCGGTGACTGGATGGGGTCCTCCGGCTTGCCAGTTGGAGGTGCGGAGGGGGGCGGGCAGGCGGTGATCTTTTGATCCTGGACGCCTCGATCTCAACACCAGCCCGGCCCGGGAGAGGGCATCCGGGGGTCGCTGGGCGCCTGGGTTCCTGCCTCCCAACCGCCGAGCATGGTCGTGGGCGCCGGACAGCGGCGGGAGAGCGTGCACGCCGCCCGGCCCGGGGCTCGGGGCTCGGGGCTCGGGGCTCGGGGCTGGGGGCTCGGCCCCGACCCTCACGGCTCCGGCTCCTGCTCCTGCTCCTGCTCCTCCTCCCTTCCTTCCTTCCTTCCTTCCTTCCTTCCTCGCTTCCTTCCTTCCTCGCTTCCTTCCTTCCTTCCTCCCTTCCTTCGCCTCCTCCTTTCACTTTCCCGAGGCCCGCGGGGACGGCGGCGCGGGGCGGGGAGGGGGCTGTCTGGGCGCTTATTGTTGGTCGGACGCCGAGGGTCCGGGTCGCAGCCCCCGGGCGGCGCGGCGCCGGGGGACCCAGGCGTGCGGGCGTCCGGCCGGCTGGCTCCGGGCGGCGGCGGTGGTGCAGCGGCCCCGGCTCCGGGGCATGTCCGGCCACTGGCTCTGCCGCGCGCCGCCGCCTCCCCGGGCTCCCCTGCGCTGCCGGAGCCTCGCTCGCCCCTCCACTCGGCTCCGCTCCCCAGCCTGAATAAGCATCGGGGCTCTCTGGCTGCCTCCTTCTGCCTTCATACCAGAGCCCGGAGAGGCCCCTGTCAAAATAAGAGCTCCCCCATCTCGCTCGCCTCCTCGCCCAACCCGGCTCCCCCAGCCTCCCAGTGGTCTGACTCGGTAAGGCGCCGGCCGGCTAGCGGGAGGCAGGTTGGCCCGCGGGCGGGGAGGGGGCTTCTGTCTCTCTCCTCCCCGCTCCGAGGGCCGGGCCAGAGGCGCGCCGGCAGCATCCAGGCTGCAGAGAGGTTTCACAAACTACCCTCCGGTCTACACCGATTGGAAGGGGTGGGGGTCACCTGGACTCCCCTCCACCCCCAACACACACACACACACACACACACACACACACACACACACACACTACTGGGTCCCCTTTTCACTGTGCCCACCCACATTCATGATGCACTGAGCATCTCTTTATCCATCTCTCTTTCCTAGTGGACCAGGAGGCCCTTGAGGGCATAGACTGAATTTTTTCACCTCAATCCTTAGCACAAACTGGATGCTAAGAAAATGTATAAGTAAAACCTTTGTCTTCTCAAAAGAACTCCTAACCTCAAAGTGCTGCACGTGCACACGTGCACACATACACACACACAGCCAAGACCTATAGGGGGATAGATGCGACGAAAAAGATATTGTAAAGTGCTTTCAAAAATCGAGTCACAAATGTTATTTCAGTGTTTACCACAAACCTGTGAGAAAAATGATATGGCCCCATTACACTGGTGGGAAACTGAGCCTTACAGTAGTGAAGGACCTCCTCAGGGTTACATGGCTAGAAAGTGGTAAGCCCAGGAGAATTTGGAACTCCTTATGCCAGGACACTTTCCCTATAATCCACTGCTCCCACCCCAAATTAATGCTGACAAGTATCAAGACAGCTTCAGGAAAGAAGAGGACTAACAAGACTGTTTGCTCCTGATATGTGGTTCCACTGCCCTCTTCCCTGCCCCTCCTGGGTCCCCGGATAGTCCTCACCCTCTCTTCTGACTACCTATTATGCCTCTGCCAACCAACAGAGGACCTACTTGTATGTTTTGTTTCATATATATATACATTCTCATATTTCATATATATATATATATGTTTGGTTGTCCCAAACGGTTCCCGAGGGCCCAGCCCATGCTTCCTATGCCTCTCTATTCTCCACAGCATTCAAGTGCTGGGTTCATAGTAGGGCTTCTGTAAATACTCACTTGCTGGGGGAAAACAACGGCAACAAAAAACACAAAAACAAAACAAACCCTCACTTGATGGGTTGATAATGCCAGCAGCAGCTGGACACTGGACAAGGTCTGAGCAGGTACAGGGGGAGATGCAGGACAAACCCTGAAAAAAAGATCACATGATAACCCCTGTGTGTGTGTGTGTCTAGTATCAGTTCACAAAGCATCTTCATATATATTGTATCTAGATCATGTTTTGATCCAATCAGCAAAACTTCCCCCCAATGCCTACTAATTGTGGTGCCAAACACCAAGCCCCGTTAGGGGTTGAACCATCACAACCTCATGAAGTAGGGATTCTCACTTAAAGGAAAACTGAAGCCCAGAGAAGCTGAGTGCTAGTGTGAAAGATCCTAGAGCCTAGTACCTGACCCATGGCAAGCAGGGTTTAATTTTCTCTTTCTTTCCAGGGTCCAGAGGCTATAGTACAGCCAGCCAGAAGGCAGAAAGGGCCATTTCTCAAACAGGATGCTTGTTAGGAGAAGGGTCCACCCCATATATGTGGATCAGTCTCCCGCTACATACATGACAAATCACATGGGCATGTTATGATCCTTTGGCACAACCCCCGGTTCACAGGAGATCCAGAAAACAACGCTTGCAGGAGATGAGTGATGGCTGTGTTGCAAAAGGTCTGTTAAATGTGGAACGCAGTAAGTTCAAGCGTACTTGGCATGTCCCGTGGAGCAGCCATGTAGAGCGCTCCCCTGGGTGGGGCTGTGACTCATTCGCCCAGCGTAGGTTCCAGGTTGGGATGCGGAGCTGGGCTCCGGGCAGCCACGAGTTCTGGGTGGAACCCTGGAGCGAGCGAGGAGAGCCGGAGAGGGGCTGGCGGCCCAGTGCTGGAATCGAGCGGCTCCCTCTACTGGCGAACTCGAGGAATCGCCGGGTGTTCCCGTGCATCTGTGTGTCACTGTGTCACGAGGAGTGTCACAGGTGTGTCAGCGAGTGTCAGTGGAAGTACCGGCGTGGGTATGGGTGTGTGAGGGTGCCGGCGCCACGCGGGCCTGTCTCTGGAGCCACAGAGTGTGCACACACAACCACATCATGTAATACAATTCACTTTGGGGCTGGAGGCAGGGGGGTGCGGGGTGGAGGGGCGCGGCGCTAGGGCCGCTGATTATCTGAGATTACTTCGCGAGGTGATCGGGACAAGAGGATCCTCCAGCTGGGACTCCTCACTAACCTCCCGCAGGTGGGAGGGGTTCAGGAAGGGACTCTAATCCCCTAAAGCAACGAAGGACCCAAGAAAGGGTTAACTTCGAGCCCTACAGTGACTTCAATCATTGGCTCAGAGCACCGTCAGTCAGCGTCCTGGGGGCGGGGTTTTCGGGGCCGCCTTCGGACAGCCCAGGGCCCCTCACTTGCCCCTCGACCCCCACATCATTTCACTCCTGGGCTGCGCCCACACCCCCATCTTGGTGGAGACCCCTTCCTGGGCCTGGAGGAGGAGCGGATGCGGGCATCCTGGCTTCTGCACTCACTCCAGCTGCCTGGCTTCCTGATAGATGGTGATTATTATATAATAGACCTGCTGGACAGAACCGTGCCAGCGCTCGGAACACTTTGCCCCCTCCTCGAAGCGTGCCCCGAGGCTTGGCACCGGCCGCCCAGAGTCGGCTGCCCGGCTCTGCCGGCGCCCCCGGCACCAGCTCCCTCCCGGGGCGGGAGAGCCCCCTGAGCCACCTTCCCGGGTGGACCTGGGGCCACGTCTTGCGATGGGGCGGGCGCCAGGCTGGGAGTCGGGCGGGCGCCCGGCAGGTCTCAGTGTCGGCCTGCGGAGTTTGCCTTTCCCAGCGCCTCGCCGGGAATCGGGGACCCACCTGGCCCCTCCAACCTGAACTTGGAACTTGGGAGCCAATAGAGGTGGGGCTAGGGGGCGCAGGGGCCAGGATCGGAACGGGAAAGAAGTTTGGGAGAGGTGCGGGGGGTGGGGGGGCAGGAAAAAGGAGGCTGGGAGAGGGGGCCGGCGGGGGCAGTGGGGGAGGGACTCTTATCCTGACAGGGCTCCCGCCTTCCCCGACTGGAGGGTTTGGAAAAACTGAGCAGGCAGCCAAGGCTTGGCTGGAAATCCTGCAGCCCACCCTCCTGGGGACACAAAGCTGGAGGGCGGAGGCTGGGCGGGGGAAGGGAGCACGACCCCGGGGAGGGCAGGGCCTCTTTTGGGGCTGGGGGCCCAGGGGCCAGGTCCCTGGGGAGGGGGTTCCTGGCGCTGTCTCCCTGCAGTCTGCTTCCCCCTTCTTCTCTCCCCCCCTCCTCCTCTCCCCCCTCCTCCCCCTCCCCGGCTCCAGTCTTGCAGATTGCGGGCAGACTTAACTCCTTGCGCGCCAGCCGCGTAGACTCCGAGCTGGGGACGCCGGGAGGGAGGGAAGGAGGGAGGGACTCCGGACCCCGCTGCCACCACGGTTTAACACCTTGTGGCCCGGAACGCAGTCTCGGGATCGGGGCTGCTCGGAGCCCCGGGAGGCTGCCGGGTGCTGGAGGACAGACGCCACAAAACCTGGCACCTGAGAGCTGCGTGATCCGGTCCATCCTGCTGCCAGATCTTAATTGTCTCCCCTCCCGCCACCGCAGTCCCCCGCGTCCCTCCCTCCACTCTTTGATCCCCGCGCCCCGCCGCCCGGCCCCACTGGTCGCTACACGGTCTCTGCCAGAGACCGAAGGCTGCGGAGAACCCGGAAGTCTGGCTTCCGCGGCTGCCCCACCTTCTCCGTACCGCCCGCGAGGCCCAGCGCAGGTGACCGCAGCCCCGGTGCCCCTGGCCTCCGGGGGGCTCCACTTTTCCGCGGAGACAGCTCCGCCACGGAGGCAGGGGGTGCCAGCCTCCAACAGCTCCGGCCGGGACGAGGGCCCGAGGAACTGGAAACCCTGACGTCGCCTCCACCCTGGCGCCCCTTGCTTGGGCACCACCCCCTCCGCCATCAGATCGGCCTTCCGATTCTATGAATGACTCTGCCTGAGGGAAGCCGCCCAGGCTGGGCAGGAAGGGGTTAACGGGGCTCCCCGGCTCCGTGTGGGAGCCAGGTGAGGCACCGCCCCTCTTGGCCTCCAGGTGTGTGTGGGTGGGGAGGGGCAGGGACCCTGACCTAAGGGCTGCTTTTTGTGTGCCCCCTGGTGGCTAGATGTGGCCTAGCAGGTGCTGGCACGGGCTGTGCTCAGGTGGGGTTGGGTGGAAGGAGGGCTTCGGAGACAGCTGGAGTGCTCCTCCCGGAGGAATAGCACTTCCGGAGGTAAAGAAGCCTCTGAGGAGGCGCCTGGAAGGAGGCAGAGATGGGGAGCGCGGAGGGGGAGAAAGGGAAGTGCTCGTGAGCGCCTAGAATCCCTCCAGAGGAGTTCTTGTAGGGGGAGAAACCCAGGGGGCTCTTGGCTGGAGGGGAGGGAAGCTTTGTCCTGCTCAGGGCTGAGACCCTTCATCCCCTCCACCGAGAAGCCCTCCCAGGTTATTGGAGGTCATGCTCTTGCAAGCTTCCTTCCTCCTTCTTAAGTTTTCCTTTCAGTTGCCTTATTTCCCTCCCTCTCCCCCTTTCCCATTACCGTCTAAGACTTCCTTCTTCTAGGGGCGGTTCACCCAAACAGGGAAAAGATTCTGTCCTCCTTCCTTTCGGGCTGTGATACCAGACTCAACATTTGCCTTTTCCTCCCGGAATCCTTCTCTGACCAACCCCCTCTACTTGTTCATTCACAAAGTATTTTTGAGGGGACTCCTTGGGTAACTCAGTGATTGAGCATCTGCCTTCGATTCAGGTCATGATCCCAGAGTCCTGGGATCAAGTCTCGCATCGGGCTCCCCACAGGGAACCTGCTTCTCCCTCTGCCTATGTCTCTGTCTCTCCTGAAGAAATAAAATCTTAAGAAAAAAAAAAGATTTTTGAGGACCTACTAAGAGCAGAGCGCTGGGGGATCCCTGGGTGGTGCGGCGGTTTGGCGCCTGCCTTTGGCCCAGGGGGCGATCCTGGAGACCCGGGATCGAATCCCACGTTGGGCTCCCGGTGCATGGAGCCTGTTTCTCCCTCTGCCTGTGTCTCTGCCTCTCTCTCTCTCTCTCTCTGTCACTATCATAAATAAATTAATTAATTAATTAAAAAAAAAAGAGGGATCCCTGGGTGGCTCAGTGGTTTAGTGCCTGCCTTTGGCCCAGGGCGCGATCCTGGAGTCCCACGTCAGGCTCCCTGCATGGAGCCTGCTTCTCCCTCTGCCTGTGTCTCTGCCTCTCTCTCTCTCTCTCTCTCTCTATCATGAATAAATAAATAAATCTTTAAAAAAAAAAAAAAAAAGAGCAAAGCGCTGGACCAGACAATAGGTATGTGTCGGTGAACAAGACCGATGTCTTGCCCTCAGAGCCTGCAGTCTGGGTGGGGACAGACAAGTGAACAAATGATCTCAATGCAGTGTCTCGAAGCCTTGGGGAGCACTTAAGAGAGACCCCTATCCTGGACTTGGGAGTCTGGAAAGTTGACTGCAAACTCAGGGCAGCATCTGAGCTGAGACTTACTATTCCCACCTAAGGTGTGGTTCTGGCCAGGCAGGCAGGAGGTCTCACCGGAGGCCTAAAGATAGACCAGGAACCCAGCAAGGGATCTCACCAGATGTTATGAGGGAGGAGGGGAAGATCTGTAAGGCTGCATTCCCAAGCAACCCATTTCTTTTCTTTCTTTCTTTTTAAGATTCTAATTTTTTAAGTCTCTCTACACCCACCTTGAGGCTCAAACCCACAACCCCAAGATCAAGAGTTGCAAGCTCTACTGTCTGAGCCAGCAGCAGAGGCTCCCTCCCCGCAAACAATCCATTTCTAATAAATTCCCGGAGTCACAAAAGAAAGAGACTGACTTGAGAGTCAAGAGTATGTGACCTTGGCCTAGTCACATGTGACCTTGGCCTAATCACACCCTGTCTCTGGGCCTTAGATTTTTTTCAAATGTAAACCAAAAGGGTTGGATGAAATTATCTTCAGGCTCTTTATCTGGAAGATAACAATTAAACAGCAGGCTTGGTTAGTGGGGAGAGAAACACTCACAGAGCTCTGGTGGGCTCCAGGAGGGGGGAGTGGTGTTCAGAAGCCCAGGAGAGGCTACTAGAGGCAGGGGCCCAGAGAAAGCCACAGTTACCTCCTACCCCTCACCGTGCACCTTGTCTGGAAGTTCTGAGTCCTGGGAACATCTTAATTTCTGCCATCAACTGATAGCAAGAGCCTTTGTGAGATTGTGCTAGGAGGAGAAAGCATGGGGAGAGGCACTCACAGGATACATTTAGTTACTGCATTAATATGCTCTTAGGTAGCACTAAAGAGCTTTTGTTTTTAAGAGATAGAATATTCACAGGTGGGGGCGCCTGGGTGGCTCAGTGGGTTAAGCCTCCCACTCTTGGTTTCCGCTGAGGTCATGTTCTCAGGGTCTTAAGGTGGAGCCCCGTCAGCTCCCTGCTCAGCGCAGAGTCTACTTAAGACTCTCTCCCTCTCCCTCTGCCCCTTCCCTGCCAAAAAATGTAAATTAATTAAAAAAAAAATAATGTTCACAGGTGAGGAGACTGAGGCCCAGAGTGGTGCTAGGATGGTGGCTGGTGAGTGATGGCTGGCAGTGGTGCCCAGGCCTCCTGATTTCCAGTCTAGACCCTCCCCACCACACCACTACAGTGCTTGCTTCCAACTTTCCATTGGACTTCTTCCTGTGTCTGGCTCATTTCCCTGTGAGGCCACGAGATCTGGGAAGGCAGGCTTGGCCTCCTTATCTGGACATCCCCCAGAGCCTGGTGCAGGACTCTGAACACAGGGAGGGGTGCTCAGCTGCCCCAGGCCCCCGGCCCCTCCCCCCTTCTCTCTCATCAGGACTCTCTTCACATGCATGTAGCTCCTTGGCCCAATGGATAAATAGCATCCCTGGACTGGGGACAAATCCCTGAGCCTGGTGTCTTCGTCCCAGCCAGGCCTAAAACCAGCTCTGTGACTTCAAGCCAGCTGATGGACTGTCCCGGGGCTCATTTTCTCCATCGGTCAAGACCCATAGCCGATTCTAACTGCTAGGTAGGGCATTTGTAACTTGAAGCCTCAGATTAGGAAATAGTTTTACAAGACATACCTCTGAGGTAAGAGAAGGAGAAGAATGTTCCAGTCTTTTGGGCAGAATCCCACGGCCTCAGGACCATGTCTGCTCTGTCTGCTGGGACTGGGGTTACTGCCCCATGGGGCACCTATACCCTGGCACTGTGCTGGATCCCACAAAAGTTGCAGGACAGGAAACCTAAATATATTCTAGGATCCCATGACCCGTATAATCTCCCACAACCAAGAAGAAGGAATCCCAATTTTTATTTGTATCTCCTGATGATCCAACTCATAAGGTACAGCGTCACTTGTTAAAGGTCCCTTTCCTCTTCTATCCCGCCTCACCAGGCAACAGCTTGGACTCCCTCTCTGCCCGTCTCTGTCCTCTGTAGTCAACACAGCTCTTCTGGCTCTCTTTGCCTGCTCTCCTGTCATCATATGGACTGGCTTAGCCTGTCGGGCTTCATTACTTTCCTTTCCTTTCACCTGTTACCCAGATTCTCCCCAACACATAGGAAAGCTGCCAGGCTCCTGCTTCCCGTAGCTCACCTGCTACTCTCTCAGTTCTGTATCATAGCAGCCCTGGAACAGAGCAGCCAAGACAAGATTTCCAACAGGTGAAGAATAAGATTATCTTGGGGCTGAGGGGAGGGAGACAGAGGGAGGCTGAGAAGGGTCAGTGATTAATACATTCTGATCCTGTAACAGGTACTACAGGCACCTGCCCGCGAGGAGCTTATAAGGTGGAGACAGTTACAACACAATAAAAGAAGGTAAATAATTAAAAGATGTGGACATGATGTAATCATGCAGGTTGCATCCTCAGGGAGACCTTCGGAGAAAGGGGAGACTGACCTTGGGTCCAGGGGAACAGGAGGGCTTGATGAGGGCGCAGAAAGAACAAAAGGAGAACTCACAGATCTTGGTGGGAAGGGGCCTCAACAAAGACCAACAACCTGGGTTACTGTTCTTTCTGATGTGCAACTGCCTCCCCCACCTCCCACCACACCCCTCGAGCAGTATACCACCATCTTCTTGAACCCCTCCAGTAGCGGGGAACTTACCATCTCCTAAAGCAGCCCATTCCGTTTATGAACATTTGTGGGGGTTTTTTTTTTAAGTAAAGTTTATTTTATTGATTGATTTAAAGTAAGCTCTAGGCCCAACATAGGGCTTGAACTCATGATACTGAGACCAAGAGTCACATGTTCTTCTGACTGAGCCAGCCAGGTGCCCCAGTGAATGAACATTTGTTTTTCCTTCCTTTGAGCTGAACTCTGTCTCCCAGTGGTCTCCACTTTTTAGCCCACACACTACCTCTTGGGGTCACACACTGTGTGAGTCTAATTTTTCTTTCCCATGATAGCCCGTCACATAATTGAGCTTTAATGATTCCTCACTCTTCTCCTCTCCAGCCTAAACATTCCCAGTTCACTAAACAGTCACTTCCATGATGACACCTGGCCAACTTAGAATAAAGCAGGACTATCATTCTTTTCCTTTATTCCAAACATTATATCTCTTATTAATATGGCCTAAAATTGAATTTACTTTTGGCAACCATATTATGCTGATGACTTACACTGAACTTACTAAACCCCTTGATTCTGTGATTCTGTTTCACCTGAACTACTACTTATCTCTCTCCCCCTCCCACCCTCCCCCTCCCCCTCCCTCCTCCTCCTTCTCACCTGAATTGCTTCTAAGCCATGTCTGGTCCATTATGCATTGCTGAGGTTTTATATGGATCTCTGATCATTTCATCTTGTTAGGTTGGTCTGTTATTCTATGCATGGAGATGATTTGGGAATCCTCATCTTGTCCTTCAAAGTGTTTACTAACCCTCCAGGCTTATATGAGTGAGACATGACACTGTATTTTCATATAAGATAATAATAAAAATCTTTAACAGGCAGAAATGAAGACAAAACCCTAAAACAAATGTTCTCCTGGTTGATACTAATCTGTGTCACATTGAGAAGTAAGAAGACACATGCTTTTGTAGGTGAGATGGGGTCATATCATCATGAGTCTTGAAAACCTAAAGGAAGAATAAGAAAATTCAGAAGGTTTTTGAGGGACACCTGGGTGGCTTAGCGGTTGAGCACCTGACTCCGCCCAGGGCATGATCCTGGAGTCCTAGGATCGAGTCCCACATCAGGCTCCCTGCATGGAGCCTGCTTCTCTCTCTGCCTATGTCTCTGCCTCTCTCTCTGTGTATCTCTCATGAATAAATAAATAAAATCTTTAAAAAAAAAAAAAGAAGGTTTTTGAGTACGAAAGTCTTATGGAAGCAGGTTGATACAGGAAACAATAAAATAAAACACTAACTTTGGAACTTTACAGATCTGAATTTGAGACCTAGCTCTGTTTGCTTTCTAGCTCTAGAACTTTGAGCAAATTACTTTAACCACTCAGAACATCAATTTCTTCTCCTGTAGAATGGGATAATACGTACTCTATAGATTATTGTGGCAGTTAGATGATATATATGAAAAACCTCATACCGAACAGGCTCTTAATAATTTGGGAAGAAAAAGCAGAAGGAAGGAGGAGAGAAAAAAATGTGTTTATGGCAGGTAGGTTTGGTTTCTGAGGGGAGGCTACATTTATGATAGACCCAAGTAAAAAGTCCAAGTGTGAAGTGAGACTCTAGTGAGGCCCACATTGACTTGCTGGATGCTTGGTCCAGAGCAACACATACGAAATGGTAGAGGGCTAGAGGCAGACGTGGATGATATTTCAAAAGGAGAACTGATTGACCTTGGATGATGTGGAGAATGACAGGGAGAGGAGATTCAGGTAGCAACAGGGAAGTGCAAAGAGGGGTGATGGATTAGGGAAGAAGGGTTCATGTGAAGAGTGGTGGAAGGAGGCAGGACAGTCTGACATCCCAGTGGATCTGATGGGTGAGCGGGTGGAGAGATCAAGGGGAACTGTGGGGAGGAGGAGGAGTGAGTTAGGTGTTTGGGAAGCACCCCTGGTGGTGGTAGCTGTAGGCATTGTCTCTGTAGGTCTCTGTAGGGCCACCAGGTGGGAAACCAGTCAAGAACACTACCCTATCAGACACCCCAACTCCCCCCCTCCATTCAGAGCCGAACAGATGGACGTGACCTTCCGTTCCCCTTGACATCATGGGCCTCGGTCCATGTCCCTCCAGGACTCCCTGCTGCCCTGATAGCAGAAGGACACAAGTTCTTGTCTAGCCATCAGACTGTAGCTTGTTGCTCCCACCCGGGCTTGAAAAGGGAGAGAGGGGCAGGGGGGGAGCTGTAGGAGCTGTAGAAAGAGAGATTTGGCCAGAAGCAGGGTGTGGACAAACCAGAGCAAGAGAGTAACAGGGAAGGTGGGAGATAAAGAGCAAGGTGAGCACCACGAGTATGTAGAAATGCAGGCTGACAGAGGAGGAAAAGAGACTGAAGAAGGAAGCAGAAAGATTTGCCGAGAAACTGATGAAGTGCAACTGAGAAAACTGTTGCCATGGTGACGGGTCCAGAGGAAGGAGTAGGAATCGAAATCGGATTATGAGTTGGGGGAGTGGGGAGGGGGTTGTTCAAGACCCAGAGAGGGTGGCCCCACCCCGGGCCCGCCCCTCCCAGCCCCCACTGGCCCGAGGACCGCCTTTCCCGGGGGGGGATCTCCAAGGCCAGCCCAAGGAGTGCAGTGAGAACAGAAGCGTGGGAGGGACGGGGTTCTGGCACTTTCGCTGCCCCCCCCCCCACCCCTGGGCTGACGGGGAACAGATCCGCACTCCCCTACCCCCACCCCCAGCGGGCCTCACTGGCTCTCCGGACAACTCTCTCCACCCACCCCAGGTTCTGCCCTCCTGTCTCTTCCTTAGAGCCCCCAGTAAAGAGAGAGAAGGGGACCTGTTTTAGGAACCCACTGTGTGCCAAACCCTGTGTCGGGCCCCCGGTGGCTGCATCACTGAGTCCTGACCCCAGCCCCTGGGGTGGGTGCACTTCCCCATTGACAGCACACTGGGATGGGGTCCCAAGCTGGAAAGTACGGCCCGAGCTGGGGTGCAGTCCCCGCTCCGGCGTCCCAGCCATCCGCTGTCCTCCTGCCACCCCCCCTTCCCACTCCCCACTTCCCTGCCCGGCACCCCCAGGGCAGGGTGGGCGGGATGGGAGGCTGGGGGAGGGCCAGCGCGAGCCTCCGGCTCCATCCTTAGAGCTGGAGAGAGGGGGACCCTCGAGGCAAATGCGCCACCGCCGCGGCGGCGAGGCTGGGGCTGAGTGGGAGGCGCAGGGCAGCTGGGCGCTCAGGGCTGCGGGGAGAGGGCGGTGGGGGCGAGGGGAAGCTCTGAGGCGGGCGTTTCCGGCAGAGCTGGGGAGAAACTTCCAGCAAGGCCGAGGGGGGAGCCCTGAGGCTGCAGCCTGGGGCCTGTGAGCGCAGCCGGTGCGGCCGGGGCGCTGGTGCTGGCTGCAGGGCCTCGCCGCCCGGGCGGGGGGAAGCGGTCTCCCTCTCCCTCCCCGGGGCTGCTGTACAAATACCAGTTTTGTAAAGGGCACCGGATCTGCTGTGCATATCAAACAGGCCCCGAGGACCCGGGAGAAGGCAGAGTGCGGCGGTGACCTTGGGTAGCCGCGCCCAGGCTGCCCCTCCTGCGGCCGAGCGCTGGGATTCCCAAGGATTCTGGCCCCTTCCCCGGCCACCTTGAAACACCTCCCTGCTCCCTCCGAACCGCCCCAGCCCCAGCCTAACCGGAAGTTGAGGGGAGGTCAGAAGTGGCTGGGCCCCAAGAGGAGCTCGGGTCACAATTCTGTTGGTCCCCTGTTGGCTGGGCCTGAGCTCCCAGGGCCCTGCCCCACACCCCTGTAGAGAGAGGGGGGCCAGGGGTTGGGCTCCTTCCTCCTCGGGCCTGGAGGGAGGGCTGCCCCACCAGCTCACTTCTGCTGCTTCTGTTCCTTCCTCCACACTCCACCAGTATCCCAGAAAGCCCCTCCTGACCTCCCTCCCTGGGTCCATCAGAGGTTCCTACAGACCTGGAAGCCCCCCTGCCTCTCCGCCTGAGGTACAGACAAGTCAGGTCAGGAACTGGGGGGGTGGGGGAAGAGAAGACTCTTCCTACCTTCTGCTGCCTTCACTTCTGCCCTCTGGAGGCTGTTGGTCTCTGGGCCCTGAATCCCAGACCCAGCTCCACTGAGATGGTCCGTCCTTCAGGACCCTCTGCCCAGCCCAGTTACCCTCATCCACACACCTTCACTCCCAGACGGATGCAATCTCCGTGACTGCTGCTTGCCAAAGCAGAGGAGCACATTTCACACTCTCTCCCCTTCCCCGTGAACCAGTTGGCTGCAGAATGTGGCCCCTGGAAGCATTCCTCTTTGGGTACCTGGGATACCACTACCCCCTGGCTCTTCTCTTTTTTCTTTTTTTTAAAGATTTTTATTTTTTATTTTATTTTTTTTTAAAGATTTTTTATTTATTTATTCAGGGGGGGCGGGGGGGCAGAGACACAGGCAGAGGTAGAAGCAGGCTCCATGCAGAGAGCCCGATGTGGGACTCCATCCAAGGTCTCCAGGATCACGCCCTGGGCTGCAGGTGGTACTAAACTGCTGCGCCACCCCACCGGGGCTGCCCTAAAGATTTTTATTTATTTGAGAGAAAGAAAGAGAAAATGCATGGGCAGGGGGAGAGGGAGAAGCAGGCTCCGCACTGGCCAGGGAACTGGATTTGGGACTCAATCCCAGGACCCCAGGATCATGACCTGAGCTGAAGGCAGACGCTTAACCCACTGAGCCGCTCAGGTGCCCTTCTTTTTTCTTTTAGGGAAGCTTCTCGGTCTCCTTTGCAGGTTCCTCTTTCCTTTTGGCCATAATGATTTTCCTCAGGCTCTGTGCTTGCTCTTGTGTTCTCACTGGTCTCTGCTCCTCCTGGAGGCCAAGGCTGTCACACCCATGCCCACAGCCTTCCTGAGCTCCAGACCACACGTCAAACCACCCTCCACACACCTCCAACCGGGTGTCCTTCAGGCATTTCAGCGAGTTCAAAAATGACAGATCTCCAACCCCTCCCCACAAATCCCCTCCCACCACCACTGAGACTCCCCCAACCCCCCCACCCCCATGATGGTACTGTCGATAGTACACACACACACACACACACACACACACACCACCCCCTGACTAGCGACTGTACCACCATCGGCCCAGCTGCCCAAACCAGGGCCTGGGAGGCATCCTTCACTGCTCCCCACCCTGCCCCACAGCCCTGGCCGTCAAACCATCACCCCCGAATTTCCTCTTTGCTCATTTTTTGCCCAGAATCTTATCTCAGCAGTGTGTCAAGAGACATCTAAAATATCTCCCAGCTATTCATCCAACACAGTCTCTACAGTGCAGCAAAAATCATCTTTATAAGATACAAATTTAATCATGACACTCTCCAGTTTAAAACCCTCAATGGCTTCTTTTTATCCTCAGGATAAAAATTAAAATTCTTTTTTTTTTTTTAAGATTTTATTTATTCATGAGAGAGAGGCAGAGACACAGGCAGAGGGAGAAGCAGGCTCCCTGCGGGGAGCTCAGTGCGGGACTGCCCAGGATCACACCCTTAGCCAAAGGCAGATGTTCAACTGAGCCACACAGGCATCCCCAAAAGTTAAATTCTTTAAAAATAATAAAAATTCTTTAAAGGGGCTTACAAAGCTCTTCATCTGGTCCCACCTGCTTCTCCAATGACTTACCCAAATTCTACTCTAAACCTCCAGTCCTTTAATGAGGCTTGAGGGCTCTCTCAGCTGACAACAACCTCCCTTTCACCCTTCCCTCCTTCCATCTTCTCCCTGCTAACTCCTACTCAACTTTCAGATCATCACTTATTTACTACTTCCTCCAGGAAGCCCTCTAGGACTGTCTAAGCCCATGGACGTTGCCCCTTCTGTGAGGAGCCTCTTTGGCAAGTCATTTAACGTCTCTGACCTTAATTTCCTTGTTAATACAATGAGGACAATAACAGTACCCACCCCTCCAGAGGTTGCTATGAGGATGAAGCAAGAAAATAAATGAAGGACTTAGTGCAGCACCTGACATGTGGTAAACACTCGATAAATAATAACTGTAAGCATTATTTTTCCTACTAAAATCCCGCTGCAGTGTAGTGCTGGACTCCAGTATCTCCCGGGAGAGCAATCGTGTTCACCTCCCAATGCCCAGTACTTAGCCCAGTGACTGGTACAAAGGCATTTAATAAACATTTATTGAATAAATTAATTCATGTTAATTTGGCCACTATTATTTCTTGAGCAGATTTGCTCTCTTTCAGGCCTAAGGAGAGGCTTAATTACCCCACAATCAAGTCTCCACCTTCTCCTACAATAATTTTTCTCTGACCACACTAAATTTTGCCACTTCCCTGCTTCAGCCCTGTCAGAGGCTCCTCCTGTGGAAAACATGGTGGGCCAGGCCTTTGAAGGATGGTTGCGTCTTCACATCTGCCCCTCCTCTCCTTCTCCTTCCATTGTAAGCCCCCTTTGCAGGGCTCTGGCCACTGGTTACACTGAACCCCTGGCTGCTTCAACAACCCTCCAGCCTCAAGTACTTTCTTCCTCCTTTCTCAGTGGCACACCTACTCCCTTTCTAAGTGTCCTGTCCCAGATGACACAATCTGGGGCCCCCAGGGGTGAAGCTGGCCTCAAAGATGTGTATCGTTTGGCTCACAGAGTGCATTTCATAATATATATTAGTTTAGAATTTGAAAATAAGAGCACTTTCCCTACAAATGCAGCTGTCTGGCCTCTCTTGGGAAAAAAAACAACAACAACAGAGGAGGCTCAGTGAGCAACCCTAGGATCCCCTTTCTGGAAGGCAATACTTCTGCTTTATCCAGAGTTCCTGCTGCTGTTTGACTCTCTCCAGTGGGTCCCGACTTCACTCACTAAGTTTTACTGCTTTTGTAATCTGCCCAGCTCCTGGAGTCACTGGTCTACACCTCCCATTGGCCCCACAACTTTGTGCTCCATCCAGCGGAGGACCTTGGCTTTTCTTCCCTCCACCCCCCCCAACCACCTGGATAGACACCACTCTGTCCTGTCCCCGTCCACACATCCACACTCCCCAGTCCCTCGCATTCCCTGCTCCTCTCACATCTTTATTGGACAGTGACCTCACCCTGCAGTGCTCCTTCCATTCGCATCTGACACCCCTTCTCATAACTAGCCCCCATCTTATTCTCCAGGACTCCACTCTGGCCAGTACCTTCCACTTTCCATGCCTCGGAAACCTGAACCCTGAGTCAGTACAACCTGACAGTTTTATCATTTCTGCACTCAAGCTGTCGTGTAACTAGAAAAGCTCCCAAAATGTCAAGGTCAGTGTGATGGTTAAGTTTATGTGTCAACTTGACTGGGCCGTGGTGCTCAGATACTTTGTCAAACATTATTCTGGGTGGCTCTGTGAAGATGTTTTTGGGATGAGATTCATATTTAAATCAGTGAACTTTGGGGCATCTGGTGGCTCAGTCGGTTAGGCATCTGCCTTCGGCTCAGGTCATGATCCCAGGGTCCTCGGATCAAGTCCCGCATTAGGCTCTCTGCTCAGCAGGGAGTCTGCTTCTCCCTCTATCCTTCCCCCCTGCTCATGATCTCCCTGTCTCTCCAACAAATAAAGTCTTTAAAAAATAAATAAATCAGTGAACTTTGGGTAAGGCAGATTAACCCATGGTATGGTGAGCCTCATCCAATCAGTTGAAGGCCCTAATAAAACAAAGACTGAACTCCCCTCCCCCAGAAAGAAGGAATTCAGCCAGCAGACCACCTTTGGACTCCAACTGCAACTCTTTCCTGGGTCTCCAAGCCTGCCTGCCTCCCCCTTCAGATTGTGGATTTGCCAAGCCTTCACAATCACATGAGCCAATTCCTTAAAATAAACCTCCCTCTCTCTGTACACATCCTGCCTGTTCTGTTTCTCCAGAGAACCCTGACTAATGCAGCCAGTGCCCCTGAAGACGAGCGGTCCCCAAACTCAGCTGGGCCACCGCCACCACACAGCCTTCCTCAGGGCCCTTGGGAGCTATGTCCTCTTCTCCCCACAAATAGCTACTCAAACTCGTACCCTCCCCCCGCAGACCCCAGATCCTTCTCCCCACTGAGTTTCCTACTTCCCAGAGAAAGTGGAGTCCATCAGAAAGGAGCTCCCTTAATTTGCTGCTTCCCTCTTGCTGTCTTTCTCCCCCACGGTCTCCCCACAAAAGTATCACATTTCTCTGCATTGCTGCCCTAGAGATAGAGAGAGAGAGACAGAGAGAGAGAGAGAGAGAGAGAGGAATTTCTATGGCCAAAAGCTACTGTCTCCACCTCTGATCTGAACCCCATTATTTCCCTCCTCCAAAGCCTCTGCATCCATCACACCTCTGTCTCTCCTCTATCTTTACCTTTAAAAACACAACAGGTGGGGCACCCAGGTGGAGTAGTCAGCCAAGTGTTTGACTCTTGGTTTCGGCTCAGGTCATCATCTCAGGATCATGGGATCGAGCCCCATGTTGGGCTCTGCACTCAGTGCAGTCTGCTTGTCTGCTTGATATTCTCTCTCTCCTTTCCCTCTGCCCCTCCCACTCATGCTCACGCTCTCTCGCTCTCTCAAATAAATAAATCTTAAAAAAAAGACCTACAGCAGGTGAGCCTTTCCCGTACCCCAAGTTCCCTTCCAGTTCCCTGTCTCGTTCCCTTCCCAGCCAAGCTTCTTCAAGGAGCAGCCTGCACAGTTCTCTCCCTACTACCTCCCCTGCCAGTCATCTCTGGAGTCTGCCTTCCTCACCTGTAGGACGCTGCCCCTAAGGATGCATGACCCCCGAGATGCCAAGTCCAGTGGACATTTCTCAGTCCTCACCTTCAGTTCTGACTTTCATACCACTCGACACCTCCTTTTTGAAATTCCCTGTCCACTCCCTTGTGGTTTTCCTCCTCATTCCCATTCCTCCGTCTTCAGCTCTCCTCTGTCCGTCTGTCCTTCAGACGCTGTGTGTCCCAGTATCCTACCTTCTTCTGTCTTCTCCCTCCCTTCTACACATCTCTCCAAGGACTAAGATTTCAACATCACGATTTTAACCACTCCCCCACCTTCCCTCTCTTTATCCTGCACCTGTCTTCTGTGTCCCAGACTCATTCACCCAACTAGGAAAATGTCATTTTCATCTGAATTTCCCAAGATATCTGCATTAATTGTCTATTAGCAGCTTGTAAAAAACAAATATTCTGAGAATCAGGAATCTGAAAAGACTTAGCTGGGCAGTTCTGGCTCTGGGTATCTCATGAAATTGCAGTAAAAGATGTTGGCCTGGGCCACAGTCACCTGAAGGCTTGACTTGGGCTGGAGGATCTGCTTCCAGTCTTGCTCATTCTCATGGCTGTTGTGTAGGGGCCTCAGTTCCATGCTGGATGTTGGCAGGAGGCCTCAATCCCTTGTCACGTGGACAGGTGGACCTCCCCATAGAGGTGACCCCATGTCCTCCAGAGTGAGCTATACAGGAGAGAGCAAGGAGGAAGGTGCAAGTCCTTCTCTGATCTAGCCTCCAAAGTGACCATTGGTTCTGCTGGATTCTACTGGCCACACAGACTAACCCTAATCCAATGTGCCAATCCTTTACCCACTGCCAATCCCTTCCCACACTATTTCCAAAATGTTCTTTACATAAGTAAAACTCTTCAAAGGCTCTCTGTTTCCTTCAGGGGAAAAATCAAGCTCCTTAGTATAGGATACAAAGCCACAGGTGACCCAGCAGGTGGCAGGAGGTCTAGTCCTACTCATCTTTGAATGCCTCTTTCTAGCCAAGATGTATTTATTCACAATTCCCAGAAGATGTCAGGATAATTCACTTCTCTGAGCCTTTTTATATGCTGTTCCCTTTTTGGAATATCCCCTTCCGCTTATTTCAACTGTCTCATTCTCCAAAACTCAGCAACTTGAGAGCAGGAATGGTTTCTGTGTCTCATCTGTCATGGCACCCACCACAGAGGGAATGTTGAACAAACGTTTACTGAGTGGAAACACGAGTGGGCAGGCAGTTCCTGTGTGCTTGGGGCCCCAGTGGTGTGGTTGGCATACAAGATACAGCCAGCCCACATCTCATCACTTCCCCCCTTGGACTACCTTTCCTGCCCAACCATTTCCCTCTGCATGAATGACAGAGTTGGAAAAACAAATTCTGATTTGTGTGTGTGTGTGTTTTTTTTTTTTTTAAGATTTCATTTATTTGAGAGAGAGAGACAGAGCACAAGTAGGGGGAGATGCAGAGGGAGAGGGAGAAGCAGACTTCCTGCTGAGCAAGGAGCCAGGTCATGGGATCATGACCTGAGCCAAAGGCAGACGTTTAACCGACTGAGCCATCCAGGTGCCTCTGATTTCTGTTTTTTAAAATATTATTTTAAGTAGGCTCCATACCCAATGTGGGGCTTAAACTCACAATGACCTTGAGATCAAGAGTCACATGCTCTACTGACTGAGTCAGCCAGGTGTCCCCAGATTCTGATTTCTATCCCGCCTCATTAGCTACTAGCTCTGTGACCTCAGGAAACTCATTTATTGCCTGTGAACCTCTAGTTTTCATCTGCAGTAAGGGTAAAAGGAGAAGAAGATAAGATGAATTACTTAAATTAATATTTATTGAACCAGATATCGTGCTAGGCACTCTCAAATAAATTAGCTTGAGTGATGGTCATAATATCTCAGTGAGACAGATTTTATACCCTTTCTACAGAAGAAGAAACTGCATCTCAGGGTACTCAGGTAGGTAACATGGGCCAAGGTCACAAAGCTGGAAGAAGATTTGGGGTAAGTGATTGTATCTTGGGAGCATTAGAAAAAATAAAGGGGCATCCAGGTCTCTTCCAGTTCTGCATGGCATGGGTTTTCCCCCCCCCCCCCTCACCTTTTTCCTCAGATCTCAAGGATAGAGAGGCTCTGCCATTTCCCATCAGACCAACAGGTGCTGAGCACTACATCTCACTTCATGGTCCAAGTCCCCAGGGCCCCCTCCCCAAGTCTGCTCCTGCTGATTATGACAATGATTTCCAGCATTCCTTCTGCATCTTAATTTTTTTAAGATGTTATTTATTTACTCATGAGACACACACACACACACACACACACACACACACACACAGAGGCAGAGACACAGGCAGAGGGAGAAATAGGCTCCATGCAGGGAGCCTGACATGGGACTCAATCCTGGATCTCAAGGATCGTGCCCTGGACTGAAGGTGGCACTAAACCGCTGAGTCACCCAGGCTGCCCTGCATCTTTCTTTTAAAGCATTTTTACACCTGTCACATCTCACTAGATGGCAGAAAAGGAACGAGTCTTCCCATTTTATAGGTGAGACAACAGAGGTTCAAAAGGACTTGCCTGAAGTCACACGGTATCACTTATCAGCAGGAGGACAATAGTCTCCAGCAAAGGCTCACAGGCCCATGGAGTTGAGTGGACACGTTTCTGGCTGACCGGCAAGCAGACTGGCGTTGTAGAACAAGAACCACTGGCATACCAGACAGACCTGGGTTCTGAGATCCTCTGGCTACAAAACTACCACAGATCAAGAACAAATACAAAGCACCGTAGTTCAGAAAGACTAGGTCAGTGTCAGGAGCCCATCTTCTAGTCCAGGCAGGATAGAGAGATTAAGAACTCCTTGGAGGCAGAAACTTATTTTGCCTTTGTATACCTGGTGCCTAGCGCAGTTCTGGCACTTTTTTTTTTTTTTTAAGATTTTATTCATCCAACCATGAGAGACACAGAGAGAGAGGCAGAGACCCAGGCAGAGGGCGAAGCAGGCTCCATGCAGGGAACACGACGTGGGACTCGATCCCCGGTCTTCAGCATCATGCCCTGGGCCAAAGGCAGTGCTAAACTGCTGAGCCACCCAGGCTGGCCTAGTCCTGGTAGTTAATACATGTTTGTTGACTTGGGTATGGGACTTGGAAGGAAGGGAGCAGAAGAGGAAACTTGAGTGAGTTTAGAGTCAAGAATCCAAGGGAGAGACAGGCTAGAAAGTGTGAGTCCAGGAGAGACACTCCAGGCATTTGTGGTCCTGGTTTCTTTACTCTAAGCCACGAGGACATCCTCCAGAGGCGCGGGGTGCTGTGGCTTTAAATGACTTCAGCGTGTCAATGAATCCGCTCTGCTAAAAGAGTTATCCTCTTGCTCCTGCGCTTGGCCTCCCCCTCCTCGCAGCTCCCCAAACCCTTCTCGGCCGCTGTGATGGGATAATTAGATGCGAGAGCTCAGCACAGATGATGCTCCAGTTGCTTAGCAACTAATGGTTTCCATGGAGACCGCAAAGCACAGCCTCCAGAGCAGCCAGTGAGCAGCTCGGCAGGGCAGGGAGAAGACGCAACTCTCAGTTCCTCCAGAAACCTGGGGAGGGCCGGGGTGGGGAAGGGGGGCTGGAGGCAAAAGGGAGGGCTTAAAGGCACAGGGCCCTGTTATCCCTTTAAAATCTGGTCAGAGCTCTGCCCTGCCCTACCCCACTCTGTCCCACTCGTAATTTCAGATGGGTGGTGGGCTTAGGCGCGGACCGCCACAACCACCCTGCAATAAACTCAGCCTCTTCTTTCTGCTTCCTGGTCTGTGACTGAAATGGGAAGAGATACCTCCCAAGCCCAAGCGTAAACATCCTCCCAGGTTAGTGCTGGGATTTGAAGAGTACCAGAAGACCGCCTCACCCCCTAGGATGCCACCACCCAGCTTGTCCCTTCTCTCCAAAGTTCTCCTCACTGTGCAAATGGTCCTCTTTCAGTTTGTAGAATGAGAATGTAGGATCTGATCAGATAAAGGACAAAAGCCAAGGTGCAGGAAAAACAGAATTCAATTCTTCACCCCAAGACAGCCTATGCTGGGAGACTGGGGGAAAACACCTGCCCCTAGTCTCCACCTAAGAGAAGCCAGTGTGTGTGTGTGTGTGTGTGTGTGTGTGTGTGTAGGGGCATACGGTACAGAGCATGTGGCTATTCAGCGTGGGCCTCTCAGACTGGCATCCATCGGCATTACCTGCAAGCTCATTAGAAATGAAGACTTTCAGGCTTCACCTAAGACCCACTGAATCAAACTGCGTCTCAACCAGAGCCTTAGTGATTCACAGGCACAGTAAATGTGGAGAAGTGCTGGTCTAAGACCCTCCTACCCTCTGCTTGGGAACCCCTGAGTTCTCTTTTTAATTTTTAAAAAAGATTTTGTTTATTTATTCATGAGAGACACAGAGAAGCAAAGACATAGGCAGAGGGAGAAGCAGGCTCCCTCTGGATGCAGGACTTGATCCCAGGACCCCGGGGATCACACCCTGAGCCAAAGGCAGACACTCAACCACTGAGCCCCCGGGGCATCCCTGGGTCCATGAGTTCTATCTTCACCATCACCCCCTGCTCACACTCCAGCTTGAATCTCCCCCTCCACCCTGGGGGTAAGGACGCAACCCCACCTACCCCTCATTTCCTCATGGGACCCTGGCCCTTCCCTGGACCAGGGAAGACAGGATGGTTCGTGATGCAGAGACATACATCAGCACTCCCTGTGCAGCTCTCGGCCTCTCCTGGCCAAGCACCCCACCTTCCACAAGTGACTCCTTCTGAGTCTGTTTCCGCATCTGCAAAAGGGACCCAGTGACATGTCCAGCTCACGATAGCTGCAAGGATAAATATGTTGGCACATGCCCTGTGCCCAGAGTGGATACCTTCTCCTTGTTGCTCCTTGCTTTCCGCTTGCAACTCCTCCCTCACTTCTGTCTGACTGAGCACAGGGGTGGGGGGTGCAGTTGGAGGAGCTGGGTCTCCTTTTCTTTTCTCTTACCAGGTGTCTCTCCTCTCTTCTCAAGCAGCTCGACAATGGTTGCTGACCAAGGCTGACGGTGCCCCCTCCCCCGTCTCTCTGAAAGTCTTCCCTAACATCCCTTCACCCTACTCTCCAGAAGAATCTGAAGCCCCACACACTCCCTGGCGCCAGCACCCTTAGGCCCCTCCCACAGCAGCAATATCTGGGCCTTGGGGGACACCCCATGAATTGGAACCCTTGGCTCTGCTGACGCCATTCCCCTACTACCAGCTTCAATTTCCCTCCCATCCTTGCCCGGCCGAGGCCCTGTCAGGAGCTCCCTGCCCTGGCATCAATCCCCTCTTCTGGCATACCAGGGCAATCTCAGAACTTGTCCCCCTCCTGGAAGACTCCCACTGTCTGGGGGAGCAGTCCTCTACGGGCCATGCTCCAGACACAGGGGCAGACAGGAATCCTCAGGCCCTAACATGTGGGAGTTTCAGAGGAAGGGGTGACTTCCACCTCCACCTTAGTTACCCTGAGCCTCTGCAGCTGACTAAGCCAACAAGATCCAGCCAGGGCATCCCCACTTCTGGCCTGAAAGCCGGCTCCCCATCCTGAAAAACCTGTCTGGGGGTCTGCCCTGAGGCTGTAAGACCCAAAGGGCAGGTTGGACAGGATTCCCCTCCAGCCACTCCCACCCCAAGACAAAATCAGCCACCCCAGGGGCCCGGCCTCACTTGCCTCCGGAAGCCAGGAAGCCACAGCCAGTTCTAGCTCCTAGCCCAGCTATGGCCTCCCTGCTGCCAGTCCGGACCTTGCCCTTGATCCTGATCCTGCTGACTGTCCTGGCCCTGGGTGCTGCAGGTCTCTGCCATCTCTGGTGGGCTGTGGGGAGGGCAACCAAGGCCTGCACGGGAGGCACTGTGCCCTTCGGGGCTCTCAAAGAGGAGCTAGTCCAGCCAGTTGGGGGTGGAGGGGGTGGAGGGCCGGTGATGGCAGTGACCAGGCATCAGTCAGCCTTTAAGATTTTTAAAATTTACTTATTCATGAAAGACACAGAGAGAGAGAGTAAGAGGCAGAGACACAGGCAGAGGGAGAAGCAGGCTCCCAGCGGGGAGCCCGATGCGGGTCTTGATCCTTCGACCCCAGGATCACGCCCGGAGCCAAAAGCAGATGCTCAACCACTGAGCCACCCAGGCGTCCCCCAGGGCACACTCCTGGTCCTCTTTCAAACCCAGGAGGCAGAGAGACATGGGGAGCACCCAAAGCTAGGAATTGGGGTAAGGTTGGTGGCTGCCCCCTCCTGGCATCCGGAGCCAGCGGCGAGGGGGACCGTCCAGCTTCTGCAGCCCAAGCCTGCCACCTGGTGGTCACACAAGCAAAGGCCCGTGTCTGCCAGCGAGCGGTAGAGTGGAAGGGGAGGTCTCTGCACCCGTCGAGGCGGCCCCCAGATCTGATGGTGGGGAAGGGGATTGGTTGCCCCCACCCCGAACTCCCTCTTGGCCCCCCAGACTTCAACATCTCAAGCGTCTCTGGTCTGCTGTCGCCGGCGCTAACGGAGAGCCTGCTAGTTGCCTTGCCCCCCTGCCACCTCACAGGGGGCAACGCCACACTGATGGTCCGGAGAGCCAATGACAGCAAAGGTTTGCTACCCCCTACCAAGGTGGCCCCTTAGTCCCTAGAGGCCCCTCCCCAGGGCACCACCAGCACCCCTTCTCCCGCTCCTGCCTTCCCCCTCTCCTTGGGGCCTCCAGACACACAACCCTCACTCACCCCCTGATTTCCTGCCCAGTGGTGAAATCTAGCTTCGTAGTGCCTTCCTGCCGTGGGCGCAGGGAGCTGGTGAGTGTGGTGGACAGTGGGGCTGGCTTCACAGTCACCCGGCTCAGCGCATACCAGGTGACAAACCTCGTGCCAGGAACCAAATACTAGTAGGTACCAGATCCAGGCCTAGAATCCCTGGGGGAGGGGGTGCAGGGAGAGAAGATGGGTGCTGACAGTTGGTGGTGGGGAGGGATCGGGTCAGCTTGGGGTGAAAAAGTGAGGACACAGCTTAAGGGGTCAAGGACGGGCCCCTGGATGCCTGGGCTCCCTCTCTCTTTTCCCAAGGCCCAGATGATCACTGAGGAGTCTCTCCTCTCTCTCCCAAACCCCACCTCCAAAGCATTTCCTACCTAGTGAGGAAGGGGTCGTCCACCGAGTCCAGTAGAGAGATCCCAATGTCCACGCTGCCTCGTAAGTCTTATCAGGGCCCCCAAATCTTCCCTGGCCCTCCCACCCCATCCCCCATAGTTGTCCCTCCCTGTGCTCCCTTAGTTTCTTTGCTCACCCGGATCCTGAGCCTTTGGCGTTTTACCTGCCCGTTGACTCATCTCCTACACTAAAGGTCCTACGTGGGTAGGCACTGTGTCCAATTAATTTCTGTATCTTCAGTGACCAACATGGGAGATGCTTCATAAATGTTTACCTGATGGATGTGTGGATCAGTTGACTGGTTGGATGAATAAATGGATGGAGGACAGCTGGAGGAGACAGAGTGCCTGGGGTCGGGATGGGGGCTCCTCCTGCCCACAAAGGCCTCCCCCATCTCTCTTCTGACAGGAAGGCAGGCGGAATCCATTGGGCTGGGAATGGCCCGGACAGGGGGCATGGTGGTCATCACAGTGCTGCTCTCGGTCGCCATGTTCCTGCTGGTTCTGGGCCTCATCATCGCCCTGGCCCTGGGCGCCCGAAAGTGAGGAGGCCAGCGCCAGGCAGCAGGCCTTCAGGAAGCCCAGGACACGGTGCATTTCCCCAGCCCACGGCTTTGCCCTCTGTGCCCGCTTCCTCTCCTGAGAAGAGGCCTGCTCTCAGGCCTCAACCATGGGGCTTTGGCTTCTTGGGTGCCTTCACCTCTCCTCCCTGCCCCTCTCTCACTGGAGCCTCACCTCCCAGCACTCCCTATAATCCCCTCAGCCCACTCCTGTCAGAATCAGAATCAATGCTCCTCCCACATCACCTCCTTAATTACCACCCGACCCCCTGCCAAGAATTCACCCTTCCCTCAGGGCCAGAAGTCCCCTCAATAAAGTGTGATGCCACATCTGCCCTGTGTTTCCCTTCTGTGAGCTCCACCTGGATGGGGACAGGACCTACATCAGGCAGCAGAGGCTCCCAGGCCCCTCCCTACCCCACAACCCAGAGCTGCTTCCGAAGGAGGCAGGAAGGCCTAGATGAGATTAGCAGCAGGAGTCAAGAGTTCTCAGACCACACCTGGGCTGTGGGTTTTGCAACCCTCCATCCTCCACAGCAGGCAGCAGGCCACCCTCCAGGGCTTGGTGCCCTCTGTGGGAGGGTCTAGAGGCCAAAGGTCTTGGGATATTGGGAGAGCTAAAGGAAGTCCTGGGGAAAGGGGTACAGGCTCTGACTGGAGACAAAGAGGGCCACCAGGGTGACACCTTGGACAGGGTGCTAGGGATGGGAGAAGTGGAGAATAGGCTAAGGGGCCTGGAGGAGGAAGCAGAAGTGAAAGAATCCTGGGTGCGGGGAAACGAGAGTGGTACAATCTGGTAGCTGAGGGAAAAGAACAGGAGTGGTCCCCTTTCCCATACATATCCCTTGTAAGGATCAGTGACCTTTGTATTGATCTTAGGGGAGACACCAGGATCTTTAAGGCGACAACTATCAAGGTCTCTTGACAACTACCAGGTCTCTCCTCTAACTGCCCCTCTGTTCTCACTGTGTTCTCTCTGATGTCCTGTGTTCCTTCTTGCCTCAGGGCCTTTGCACAGACTTTCTCTCAATCTGAAAGAAAGAAAAGAAAAGAAAAGAAAAGAAGAAAAGAAAAGAAAAGAAAAGAAAAGAAAAGAAAGAAAAGAAAAGAAAAGAAAAGAAAGAAAGAAAAGAAAAGAAAGAGAAGGGATGAACACTGGACTGAACACTTCTTTGTCTGGGTGGGCCTAACAGAGCTAAGGCCTGAAGTCAGGAGAGACTGGCAGGGAGATGTGCCCTGCGGAGAGAATGGTCTGGACTGTGCTTCCCTGCCTAATCACACCAGCCAAGGGGACATGGGAGCCCAACCTCAGGCCAGGGGAAGAGCATCAGATTGGGAGCCAAAGTGCACTGCACACTGGATTCAACCAGGGGACTTTAAAAAACTCCAATACGGGGATCCCTGGGTGGCTCAGTGGTTTGGCGCCTGCCTTTGGCCCAGGGCGCAATCCTGGAGACCCGGGATCAAGTCCCATGTCAGGCTCCCAGCATGGAGCCTGCTTCTCCCTCTGCCTGTGTCTCTGCGTGTCTCTCTCTCTCTCTTTCTCTCTCTCTCTCTGCCTATCACGAATAGGTAAATAAAATCTTTTTAAAAATAAAAAAAAAATAAAAAAGTCCAACACCTAAGCCATACCCCACACCAGAATCAGAATGACTGGGGTGGCAACCAGGCATTAGTATCTTTTCAAGATCCCCAGGAGGTTCCTATGTGAGCCGAAGTTTGGAACTTATCCATATAAACATTTTTTTAAATTGTGGGGAAATATACATAACATGAAATTTACTATTTTAATCATTTCTGTACATTCAGTTCCGTGGCATTAAACACATTCCCATTGCTGGGCGACCGCCACCAGCATCATCTCCAGTACTTTTTCAGTATCCCAAAGAGAAATTCTGTACCCATTCCCTCCTCCTGCCAACCCTTATCAACCACCATTCCACTTTCTGTCTCTACGAATTTGGCCCTTCTAGGTATCTAATTAAAGTGGAATTGTGCACAATTTGTCTTTCTGTGTCTGGTTTATTTCACCTGGCACAATATTTCCTAGGTTCATCTGTGTTGTGGCCTGTGCCCAAGCATTTTTTTAATTTATTTTTTAATTCATTTTTAAGGCTAAATAATATGCCATTATATGTAGAGAACACATTCGTTTATGCATTCACCTGCTGATGGACATTTGTGTTGTTTCTACCTTTTAGTTATTGTACAAACATCTGTTCAGGTCTATGCACTCAGTACTTTTGGGTGTATACCCAGAAGTGGAATGGCTAGATCATGTGGTGATTCTGTTTAATTTTTTGAGGAACCATTATACCATTTTCCACAGGCCCGCACCATTTTACATTCTCACTGGCAATGCACCAGGGTTCTAATTTCTCCATATCCTCATCAACTCTTATTATTATTTTCTGCATTTTATTTATTTGTTTTTATGATAGCCATCCCAATGGATGTGAAGTAGTGTTTCTTTATAGTTTTCATTCGCATTTCCCTAATGATTAGTGATGTTGAGAATCTTTTCACGTCATTATTGGGACATTAGTATACCTTTTTTTTTCTAAAGATTTTATTTATTTATTCATGAGAGACACAGGCAGAGGGAGAAGCAGGCTCCATGCAGGGAGCCCGACGCGGGACTGGATCCCGGGTCTCCAGGATCACGCCCTGGGCTGCAGGCAGTGCTAACCCGCTGAGCCACCCGGGCTGCTCTGCCTCTTTTTAAATTGAGTGTATGTGTGAATTGTAGTTCTTTATATATTATGGATAGTAATGTCTTATAGGATATATGACTTGTATGATAAAACATTTTTAAATGGTAGACTGATTTGAAAAGGCCTATTGAAAAGAAATGTATTACAATAATTTTGGGGGGGCAGTCCCGGTGGCACAGCGGTTTAGCACCATTGCAGCCGGGGTGTGATCCTGGAGACTCAGGATCGAGTCCCACGTCAGGCTCTCCACATGGAGCCTGCTTCTCCCTCTGCCTGTGTCTCTCTACCTCTCTCTCTCTCTCTTTCTCTGTCTCTCATGAATAAATAAATAAAATCTTTAAAAAAAATAATTTTTGACAAAACAAAAATGAAACACCCATATGGAAAAATTTTGGAAGCATATATGCCAAAACGCAATTACTATCTCTGATTGATACAAAGAATGATTTTTTTCTTTATTGTTGCTCCTTTTGCATTTTTTAAAAAAGATTTATTTATTTATTAATGAGAGACACATACACACACACACAGAGGCAGAGACATAGACACAGGCAGAGGGAGAAGCAGGCTCCCCCCAGGGAGCCAGATGCAGGACTCCATCCGGGATCCTGGGATCATGACCTGAGCCAAAGGCAGGTGCCCAACTGCTGAGCCCCCAGGCATCTCTCCTTTTGTGTTTTCTATATTTCCAAGTTTTCTGCTTCAAGCATGTTTTTTTTTCTATTTAAATTCTTAAAAATTGTTTTTAAAGATTTTGTTCATTTATGAGAGAGAGTGCATGCAAGCTGGGGAGGGGCAGAGGGAGAGGGACAAGCAGACTCCCCGCTGAGCAGGGACCCTGATGTGGAGCTCCATCCCAGGACCCTGAGGTCACAGCCTGAGCTGAAGTCAGATGCTTAACCAACTGAGCCACCCCTTATTTTATTTTTTTAAAGTAATCTCCACACCAATGTGGGGCTCAAACTCAACCCAGAGGGATCAAGATGCTCTACCCACTAAACCATCCAGGTAACCCAAACATAAATTATTTTTACAATTAGAGAAATTAGGGACGCCTGGGTGACTCAGTGGTTGAGCAACTGCCTTCGGCCCCGGGCATGATCCTGGAGTCCCAGGATCGAGTCCCACATCGGGTTCCCTGCGTGGAGCCTGCTTCTCTCTCTGCCTATGTCTCTGCCTTTCTCTCTCTCTGTGTGCCTCTCATGAATAAATAAAATCTTAAAAAAAACAATTAGAGATATTAGCATTAAAATTACTATTATTGGTATTAAAGGTAGAGTCCTAGCAAATTTTTAAAAGGGAAGCTGTTGTTTTCACTGTAGTTAAAAAAACATTTATTGAGGTATCCTCAAAGTTCCTGGTCTATTAGACAAGCCACAGGTAGCACAGTACAGGATGCATGGGATCTGACAGGGAGCCCAGATGCCCAGAAGAACCAAAGGGGGCTAGTTTACCCACTGGTCAAATCTGGGACAATTTTAGAATTATAGAATTTTATAATAATTATAGTAAGTTGTTATAATTAATAATTACAAATAATGCACTCTAAGAATCCTTTGGATCCATACTGACAACAAACAAGTATGAGATAAGGGGGTGCCTGGCTGGCTCAGTTGGTGGAGCATGCGACTCTTGACCTCAAGGTTGTAAGTTCAAGCCCCATATTGAGTGTAGAAGTTACTTAAAATCCCAACCTCTTGGAAGTTAAAAAATAAATAAATAGGGGCACCTGGGTGGCTTAGTCGGTTAAACATCTGCCTTCAGCTCAGGTCATGATCTCGCGGTTCTGGGATGGAACCCCACAATAGGCTCCCTGCTCAGCAGGGAGTCTGCTTTTCATCTGCCCCTCTCCTCCCTTGCTCATGCTTTCCTCTCTCTCTCAAATAAATAAAATCTTAAAAATAAATTAATTAATTTAATTGAATAAGGGGCACCTGGGTGGCCTAGTTGAGTGTCTGCCTTTGGCTCAGGTCATAATCACAGGGTCCTGGGATCCGGCCTGAATTGGGCCCCATGTTTGGCTCCTCACTTGGTGGGGATCCTGCTTCTCCCTCTGTCCCTCCCCCTGGCTTGTGTTCCTTCTCTCTTTCTCTCTCTCAAATAAATAAATGAAATCTTAAAAAAACTAATAGGGGCACCTGGGTGGCTCAGTGGTTGAGCGTCTCCTTTCAGCTCAGGTCATGATTCCGAGGTCCTCAAATCGAGTTCCGCATCAAGCTCCTGCAGCGAGCCTGCTTCTCCCTCTGCCTATGTCTCTGCCTCTCTCTCTGTGTCTCTCATGAATAAATGAATAAAATCTTTAAATATAAGTAAAGTCTTTACAAAAATAGGGGCACCTGGGTGGCGCAGTCGGTTGAGCATGATTCTTGGTTTCCGCTCAGGGTCCTGAACCTGAGCCCTGCATTAGGCTTGTTGCGCAACAGGGAGTCCACTTAAGATTCTTCTCCTTCTCCTTCTGCTCCTCTCTATCTCTCTCTCTCTCAATAAATAAATAAATCTTTAAAAATATATGAGATACAGAAAAGCTCTTCCTTATAATAGAATGTCAATTAAATGATGAATTTAGAGAAATCATTTTTTTAATTTTTATTTATTTATGATAGTCACAGAGAGAGAGAGACAGAGAGAGAGAGAGAGGCAGAGACATAGGCAGAGGGAGAAGCGGGCTCCATGCACCGGGAGCCCGACGTGGGATTCGATTCCTGGTCTCCAGGATCGCGCCCTGGGCCAAAGGCAGGCACTAAACCACTGCGCCACCCAGGGTTCCCTAGAGAAATCATTTTACATTCATCATAGAAATGATTGATTCTGGCAAAAATTATAAATGGATATTAGAATTAATGGGCCTAACCTTGATGAGGAATAGGATTTTTTTTTTAAGTTTTTTTTTTCAGAACAGGATTTTATTTTTTTTTAAATAAAGATTTAAGTAATCCCCACACCCAAGGTAGGGCTCAAACTCACAACCCTGTGATCAAGAGTCACATGCTCCCTCGACTGAGCCAGCCAGGTGCCCTGAGGAATAGGATTGTAGATCAAAGTATCTTCCCACAAATTACTTACTAATTACAAAAGAGAGAGAGCAGGGGGGAAAAAGGTAACTACCCTTGAGAAACCTGGTGGATACCACTAAACCAAGTGATTGAAGTTAACATCACTTGAATAATAAGAAACACTGGCATCGCATGCCTCTTGATGTGAGTGACTGAGAAGGAAGCAACATTTCATGTGATATTCTTGTCCAAAATGCACAAGTCTAATTATGAGGAAACATCAGACAAACCCAAACTAAGGGACGTTTTACAAAATAAATGGCCTGTATTCTTCCCCAAATGTCAATGTTGTGAAAGATTTAAAAGGCTGAGAAACTGCTCAGGATGAAAGGAAGACAAAAGGAGTGCCTGGGTGGCTCAGTCAGTAAAGCTTCTGCCTTCGGCTCTGGTCAAGATCCCAGGGTCCTGGGATGGAGCCCCACATGCAGCTCGCTGTCCAGTGGGGAGTCTGCTTCTCCCTCTCCCTCTGCCCTGCCCCCCCCCATGCTCACTATCTCAAATAAATAAATAAAATCTTAAAAAAAAAAAAGGAGGACAAAGGCTTGTAGGTGAAATGCAATGCATGAGCCTGAATCAGATCCTAGACCAGAGAGCAAATATATACAAAGGGTGTCATTGGGACAATTAGTGAAATTTGAATAAAATCTGTATGTTAAATATAGTATTGAGTCAATGTTAAATTTTCTGATTTTGATAATGTTCTCATTTCTGGTTTTCTGGTTATGTATGCCAATATCCCTGCTTTTAGGAAATACACACGGAAGTATTTATGGGTAAAGGGGCATTAAGGTCTGCAAATTAGTCTTAGTTCAGAAAAAATAATCAGTGTCTCGTATACGGAGAGAAAAATTAAAATGTGATAAAATGTTAATACTTGGCGTCATTGGTGGATTACAGGATCCAGGGATACAGGAATTTTTATACTATTCTTGGGACTTTTCTGTAAATTTGAAATGATTAAAAGCAAAACAAAACAAAAAAAAAACCCAAACCCACCCTCCAATCCTATCTCCACCAAGTACTACGGGTGAGATCTTGGCTAAGCCGTAAAATCTATCAGAACGTCTAGAAAGTAGCTATTAATGCGACCACGGGGTCGGTCGTCAGTGGTCCAGAAACTTAGTAAACGCAGGAAGAGCTTCGTGCAAACGCCGAGCGGGAAGAGGACCTGGCGCCCTTCCCTTCGGGCCCCCCGGGCCCCCATAAAAGCGTCGAGGGCAGAGGCGCGAGGTGGCGGGAGCAGCGGGTGGAGGCCGCGGCGAGGCGTCAAACTGGAGCCGCCCCGCACCTGAGCGGGCCGCGCCGCGCCGGGCCCAGGAAGCCGCGGAGCCTCCAGCCTCTGCCCGGGACCTGCCCTCCCCGACGGTGGACCTCAGGCTCCGGCACCGCGACCTCTGGGCCAGCCTCCATGGCCAGGTCCCGGGCTTGCTGGACTGGGACATGGGCAATGAGTCCTTCCTGGCCTTCACCACGGCGCACCTGCCCCTGGCCGAGCAGAACCGTGAGCGCGGGCCGTGGGGGAGGGGCGCGGCGGGGGGGGGCGGGGCGCTCGGCCCCCCAGGACCCCTGGGACCCCGCGGGCCGGCCCGGAGCCGCCGCGGCCTTGGGGTCCCACGCCCCTGGGCGGAGTGGGCGCCCCCTCCCCTGCCCCCACCGGGGGGGAGCGGAACGCGGGGCTGGGGGGGAGAGCCCACGGGGTGGGCGCGGGTCCAGCAGCCACCTGCCACCCCGCCGCACCCCTCACTGTGTCCCAGAACCTTCTAGGCCTCGCCAAGCCCCCTTTCCCAGGCGCCTACCGCCGTTGGGCACGCCACACATTTTTGAGTCGTTCTGTTTCTTAAAAAAGTTACCAGTTTTGCTGGAGCTGAAGCCCCCCTCTTAGTACACTGGCCGATACCGAAAGGCGCTCAATATTTGCTGAACGGTCGTGCTTTTTTTTTTTTTTTTTAAAGGACTTTTGGCGGGGGTGGGGGGACCTGGAGGGCAGAGGGAGGTGATTACCTCGTGGTACATTATGGCCATCTGTTTGGGCAAGGTGCTTGGATTAACCATTGTCCTGGTTCAATGCACCACCCCCGCCTTCCATCACCTCCCACAGTCCCACGTATCTACCCTTAATTGGGCTTGGTTTTGTTTTGTTTTTAAATTCGTAAGAGACCTAGGCAGAGGGAGAAGCAGGCTCCTCTGAGAGCCCCATGCGAGGCTCCACCGGGGACCCCGGGATCACGACCTGAGTGGAAGGCAGATGCTCTAGTGCTGAGCCACCCAGGCGTCCCCACCCTCATTGTTTTAATGTCTTTAGATAGGTGTATCTTTGAGAACTCTTTAACATTATTTTATGTTTATAGATGACCTTAATTAATGCTCCTTGTTTTTTTTGTGTGTGGTTTTTTTTTTTTTTTTTTTTTTTGCCTGCTTCCATTGTTTTTTAGAGCTACTCTGGTTGCTGAACAAATATCTGATTATTTCCCATAGTGCAGTGATATTCTGTCATCTGCATATACTATCTTTTGCATTTTAGTTCTCCTTTGGCTCTCTCTGCCACTATAAGTAATGCTAAGAATTCCTATATCTTCATTGATTAAGAAATATTTATTGAGCACCTCCAATTTGCAGGTGATGTTCTAGACACTGGTGATCTATAACAAACAAAACAGACAAGTCTAAATATTTTATTTCTTTTTTCATGAGAGACACAGAGAGACAGAGGCAGAGGGAGAAGCAGGCTCCATGCAGGAGCCTAATGCGGGACTCAATCTCTGAACCCCAGGATCATGACCTGAGCCAAAGGCAGATGTTCAACTGCTGAGCTACCCAGACGCCCCTGGCTGCAGTTTTTTTTTTTTTTTTTTAAGATTTTATTTATTTATTCATGACAGAGGCAGAGACACAAGCAGAGGGAGAAGCAGGCTCCATGCAGGGAGCCCGACCTGGGACTCCATCCCAGGTCTCCAGGATCACACCCCATGCAGAAGGCGGCGCTAAACGGCTGAGCCACCGGGCTGCCCCCCCCCTTTTTTTTTTTGGCTGCAGTTTTAAATAGGGTCATCAGGTTGGGTTTCCTTGGGAACATAATATTGGAGCAGAGTTGAGGAGGTGAGACAATGAGTCAAAAGGATATTTAGAGGAAAAGTTTCTCAGGCAGAAGAAATAGGGTAAAACTCCTAAGGAGGGAATATACCTAGAGTGTTTGAGGCACAGGAAGGAGGCCAGTGAAGCTGGGTCAAACTTAAATACAGAAGGAAGTTCAGAGGGTGTGGAGCAGAGATCCAGAAGAGCCTATGTTCCACTCTAAGAACCTTCGAGTTGATATTTTTTTTTCCTTCGAGTTCATTTTGAGTAAGAGGTGACATGGTTGAAAGGTTTTGAGCAAAGAAGTGATGTGATTCATGCTTCCCAAGTGTGTGACCCATGTAAAGGGGGCAAAGGGGGCTGGTACTTGGCTTGATGCTCTATCACTGTCTTGAGATTTTTAATTTTTGAGCAAGGAACCCTTTGTTTTCATTTGGCACTGGGCCCTGCAAATTATGTAACTGATGTTGCGTGATCTATATTCTAAAAAGATAGCTGTGGCTGTTGGGTGGAGGGTATATTATAAATTTGGAGATAAGAAGCCAGCAGCCTAGGCTGCTACTGTGATCCAGACAAGAGATGGTGGTAGGCTGGAGGGTCAGAGTGGTGGCAGAGACGGGAGAACCATCTGGATTCGCTGATGGATATGTAGTGTAAGAAAGTGAGACTGGAATCACTCCTCCAGGGACACCTGGGTGGCTCAGCAGTTGGACGTCTGCCTTCATTCAGCCCAGGGCATGATCCTGGAGTTCTGGGATCGAGTCCCACACTGGGCTCCTGCTTCTCCCTCTGCCTATGCCTCTGCCTCCCTGTGTGTGTCTCATGAAAAAATAAATAAAATCTTAAAAAAAAAAAATTCCTCCTCCAAAGTTTTGGCTGATTAAGTAAAAAAAAATGGAGTGGCCTGATACTGAAACAGGAGAAGCTTCTGGTAGGACAGATTTAGGGAGGAAGATCAGGAATTCTGTTCAGGACATGCTGAGTTTAGCATACTTTTTAGATCTCCAAGTAAAAATGTTGAGTAAGCAGGTGAATATATAAGTCTGGAGTACTAGAGGGAGGTATATTTTGAGTCTTTGGTATGTGGGTAGCATTTAAGGAGTGAGGAAAAACCAAGCACGAGCCCTGGGGATATCCCATTGTAAAGATACTGGAGAGAAAAGAGATAACCAGCCAAAATTAAGGAAATGACCATTGAGAACCAAAACTGAGAAATCACGGTCTCCTGGAAGGAAGGGAAGAAAGCGTGTCAAGGAAGGAGTGGTCAGATGAGAGGACTAGCCCTTGGGAGGTCAGGTGTGAGGTATAAGGACAATTGGATTTAGCACAGCAGATGTCATTGGTGACCATGATGATGGTGGTTTGGGTGGGGTGGTAGAGATGAAAGCCTGATTGGGGGCACCTGGGTGGCTCAGCAGTTGAGCATCTGCCTTTGGCTCAGGTCATGATCCCAGGGTCCTGGGATGGAGTCCCACATCGGGCTCCCTGTGGGGAGCCTGCTCCTCCCTCTACCTATGTCTCTGCCTCTCTCTGCGAGTCTTATGAATAAATAAATTAATTAATTTAAAAAAAAGCCTGATTGGCAAGGTTTCAAGGGTGGAAGGAGAAGTGGAGATTGAAAGAAAAGGGGATTCTTTCTAGGGGTTCTGCCTCAAAGGAAAACACAGAGCACAGTGGCCTGGCACAGAAAATGGGTGCCAAAGAAGGTCTGTTCAATAAGATGAGAATTAACATCATACTTGAATGCTGATAAAAACAATCCAACAGACATACACACACCAAAAACAGTAAATAGAGGAGTGGTTGGTTGGAACATTGTCCTTGAGAAAGCATGAGGACATCTGTGCCAGGAAGGGAGGGATGTCCTTAAATAGTGATTGCATCTTTTTCTCATGAATGTCTAGTTTATTCTTTGATAGGTTAATTCCTAGATACTTTATACTTTTTTAAAAGGTTTTATTTATTCATGAAAGACACAGAGAGGGACAGAGACATAGGCAGAGGGAGAAGCAGGCTCCCTGCAGGGAGCCCAATGTGGGACTCAACCCAGGACCCCAGGATCACGCCCTGAGTGGAAGGGAGATGCTCAACCACTGAGCCACCCAGGCGCCCCATATACTTTATAATTTGATGCAACTGCAACCAAATAATATAATAATAAGTAATAGAAATTTCATTTTCCAGTTTCTTCATGCTGCTATGGAGGAACAGTGTTGATTAGTATGTTGTTCTTATATCCAGCAAACTTGCTAGCCCTTATTGGTTCTTTTTTTTTTTTTTTAAGATTTTATTTATTTATTCATGAGAGACAGAGAGACAGAGACACAGGCAGAGGGAGAAGCAGGCTCCATACAGGGAGACAACGTGGGACTCAATTCCAGGTCCCCAGTATCAGGCCCCGAGCCAAAGGTGGCACCAAACCGCTGAGCTACCTGCCCTTATTGGTTCTAATAATTTGTATATTTATTTTGTGTGGCTCTATAAATAATGATAGTATTGTTTTTTTCTTTCCAACTTTATATCTCTATTTTTTCCTCTTTTCAAATACTATGTTGAGCATTGTTAGCAATGTAATGGGCACCCTTTCTTTTTTTTTTTTTTTTTTTTTTTTTGGGCATCCTTTCTAATTACTGAGCTCTCCAACAGGTATATCATTATTTTCCAGATAAAAACCTAGATTCAACTGCAATATGATGACATTCCTGGGGTCCATGGAGGGGAGGTGAAAGTTATGGCCCCTAATCCCAAGGAGCCAGCATCGTGCCAAACAGATAGCTCTAATATACACTTGATATACTCTTAGCCCACCATGTAGACATTCATCCAGTTAAGCTGAGCTCCTACACCCATGTGCCAGGCAGTGAACAAGACAGACCTGGAGATAGACATTAAGCAAAGTAATTATGATAAAAATGTTTATTATGTGAGTGTTTTGGACAGGTAGTCAGAGAAGACCTGCTTTAGAAAGATGTTTAAACAGAAACATGACAGCGGCACTTGGGTGACTCAGTCACTTGAGCATCTAACTTGTGATTTTGGCTCAGATCATGATCTCCTGGGTCAAGGGATCAAGCCCCACATCGGGTTCCAGGCTCAGCAGAGAGTCTGCTTGAGATCTTCTCTCTCCCTCTCCCCTTCCCCCCACTCGCTCTCACTCTCTCTCAAATAAATATATCTTAAAAAAACAAAATGGAAACCTACTGGGTGACTAGCAGCTAACTAGGGCAGCGGGAAGAGGGAAGAGTGTTTCTGGCAAAGACAACAGCTTGTGGAAAGGCCTAGGATCTAGAGTGTGGTCTGTTAGAGATGTGGAGAGCCTGGGAGGAATGACAACACTGATGAGGAGCCAGGGCCTTCAAAACTATCTCAAGGAACTTCAGTGTGGCCCAAACATCATGGAAAGGCATCAAAAGTTTGTAAGCAGAAGAATGACGAGATTGGATTAATATTTTAGGAAGCTGCTCCAACTGCAATAGGATTGAGTTAGAGAAACAGATAAACAGACCATTTGGGTTGTGGCTGGACTTGGGGATTGACTGAGTGTGGCTAGACCAGGAAGAGAAGAGTCAAGAACACTTCCGTGTGTTTGGCCTGAACGACTGGTTAGGTTGTAGTGTCACTTGCTGAGACCAGGGATACAGGGGGAAGAGCTGGAAAATGGAGTTTAGTTTAAGAAATGTTGAGTTCAAAGGGCCAGTGTGTTGTTCAAGTAAAGACCTCCCATAGGGAGCTCTTTTGTTTTTTAAGGTTTATTTTATTTTATTTTATTTGAGAAATAAAGCACACAAGAGAGGAGGAGAGGCAGAGGGAGAGGGAGAAGCAGGCTCAGCAGGGAGCCTGACATGGGGCTCTATCCCAGGACCCTAGGATCACGACCTGAGCCAAAGGCAGGCAGACTTTTCTTTTCTTTTCTTTTCTTTTCCTTTCTTTCTTTCTTTCTTTCTTTCTTTTCTTTCTTTCTTTCTTTTCTTTCTTTCTTTTCTTTCTTTCTTTTCTTTCTTTCTTTCTTTCTTTTCTTTCTTTCTTTCATGACAGAGAGACACACACACACACACAGGCAGAGGGAGAAGCAGGCTCCATGTAGGGAGCAAAGGCAGACATTTAACTGACTGAGCCCCACATGCACCCTCCCCTAGGCAGGTCTATTTATGGGCAAGCAGAGAAGCCTGAGTTAGAGATAAAGATTTGGAAGCTCTGAGTTGATAGATGGTGGCTGAAGTCACAGACGTTCATGAGATGGCTCAGGAGACCGTGTACGTGGAGAGAGGAGAATGAGGAGGTCAGAGAGGTCACGTGTGGTGTCCTATAGCCCTTGGGGCAGGGGACACAGCCAGATCCCAGAGACACTTCAAGGCCCCGGACCTTGGGGCCACAGTGGAAATCCTAGGACACTTGACTCATTTCTGTCTTTCTTTTTGTCAGTTGCCAGATACAGACTCCGAATAGTTGAGCCACCAAAAGTGCCTGTGGAAGAAGCACCCAGCCCTGATGATGATGGTATGTAGAGGGTAGTGGGTCCCCTGGCCTGGCTGTGCGGCCCCAGGCCAGTGAGCTCTGGTGCACAATCTCCTTTTTCTCCACACAGGCCCAGCTCTTGAGCCCAACCTGTGGATGTGGGTAAACCCCAATATCGTGTTTCCCCCTGGAAAGCTGGAGGTCCCAGAATCTCCCAAGTGGGAGGATCTGCCGAGCACGCTTCCCTTCGCTCAGCCACCCCTGAAAGAGGAAGACTTCACCAACAGCTCTGAGACCACAGCAGTGGAGTCGCTGCCTTCCTCCAGCGAGCAGTCTCCTCCTCGGAAGCGGAAGCGGGTGGCTTCTTCCCCCAGCACCTGGGAGGTAGGGATTTCTGGGCCCGAGGGCTGGACTTGGGCTGGGCTTGGGCAGGCATAGGGATGATGCAGCAGAGACGTCTGCTTGCTTAGGATAACTGAGAGTTAATGGGTTCAGAAGTTAGCCGCACCCTTGGGTTGGGGAGAAGCCCGGATGGTGGCCCTAGAGCACTCCCCCTCCCTGCCACTGCACCCCTGGAGTAGAGGCTGTGGAGTTAGGACCAGTTCCTACTCTGTGCTCCTCTAGCTCACAGAAGAGGAGGAGGCTGAGGACCAGGATGACAGCTCCTCTGTGGCCCTCCCGTCCCCTTACAAAAGGGCCCCCCTCCAGAGTCGGAGGCTCCGGCAAGCCAACAGCCAGGAAGGGAGGCTCTGGTCCCGGCCCCCCCTCAATTACTTCCACCTAATTGCACTGGCATTAAGAAACAGTTCCCCCTGTGGCCTCAACGTGCAACAGATCTACAGTTTCACTCGGTATGTGCCACGGGGGGCCCTGTGAGGAGGGGAAGGGGGGGTCAGGGCCCTTGGTCAGCTACTTTCCAACCTGCCAGTGGCCCTGGACTGCTGCCTTGGTTTGCCATGTGAGTCTGAAAGGAGAAATGTGTTCCCAGGCCTTCCTTCCCAGGCACTGCTTCTGGGTTGTCCCCAAACGTGTGTCCACATATCCCGTGTACAGGAAGATATCCATGTCCACCCTGTTCACATCTAAAACTCCAACCATTTTATTTTTTTTTAAAGATTGTATTTATTTCTTAGAGAAAGAGAGCAGAGGGAAAGGGAGAGGCAGACTCCTCACTATTGTGGCTTGATCCCAAGACCCCAGGATCATAACATGATGCTTAACTGAGCCACCCATTTTATACCTTAGTTCTTTAAAACATAAATTCATCTAGGTCAGGAATTCTCCCATCCTCCCTGTCAAGATTATCCAGTAGAAAGTCTGGTTTCCCCAACAGTTTCTCACATGCTTTCCCTTCGGGCTGGACTGACAGAGCTCCCTGCACACCCCCAGGGGCACCCAATCGAGAAGGGAGTCACATTTAGCTTTTTTTATTTTTTAGATTTTATTTATTTATTTGAGAGAAAGAGCACATGACCAGGGGGAGGGAAGAGGGAGAGGGAGAAACAGACTCCGTACTGAGCAGGGAGCCCAACGTGGGGCTCAGTCCCAGGACCCTGAGGTCATGACCTGAGCCGAAGGCAGAAGGCAGACACTTAACGGACTAAGCCACCCAGGCACCCTCATTCATTCATTCATTTATACAAATAAATAAATATTTTATTTATTTACTTATTCATGAGACACACAGAGAGAGAGAGAGAGAGAGGCAGAGACACAGGCAGAGGGAGAAGCAGGCTCCATGCTGGGAGCCCGACGTGGGACTCGATCCTGGGTCTCCAGGATCCTGTCCTGGGCCGAAGGCGGCACTAAACCGCTGAGCCCCCCGGGGAGCCCCCACGGGATCCCCTGGAACTGTGCCTTTCCTGACCGTTCCTCCCTGTCCACAGACAACATTTCCCCTTTTTCCGGACGGCCCCGGAAGGCTGGAAGAATACCGTCCGCCACAACCTCTGCTTCCGAGACAGCTTTGAGAAGGTGCCGGTCAGCATGCAGAGTGGGGTGAGCCCGCGGCCCCGCTCCTGCCTCTGGAAGCTGACTGAGGAGGGACACCGCCGCTTTACCGAGGAGGCCCGTGCCCTGGCCTCCACCCGCCTGCAAAGTATCCAGCAGTGCATGAGCCAACCGGGTGAGCGGCCCTGTCACCGGAGGGGCCAGGGGAGGGGACCTGACCATCCTCACCTGAGGCTGAGTGTGCAGGGAAGGAGCCTGGGGCCCACCATGGGGCGGGGGGTGGGGGGCCGGGCAGCCCGGGGCACCGTCTGTAGGGAGGGAAGAGGATGGCAGTGGTGCCTGCCCCAGGTAGGACCCCACCCACACTGGCATGTACTTGAGGTCCAGGGGCCCGATAGAGAAACAACTGAGGTACACTTGACCCACAGCCCGCAGCCTAGGGAACTGGTGGCCACACTGCGAAAGAAGCACGGTATGGGTGGTGATGTGCAAAAGGGGGCTTTTTCTCTTTCTGGAGACCTGGTGCCATGGGGGCCTAGAGGGAGAAGTAGATTATCCGCTGTGAGATCCGGGCTGAGGGAATAGCAGCTGCGAAGGGCAGATAGGTTCTGCTGACTTTTTTTTTTTTTCTTACAGATGTGATGCCCTTCCTCTTCGACCTTTAATTCAAGAAGCAGGAGTCAGCTCATCCCTTATTAAAGTTACCTGCAGCAGCCTGGTGTGTGTGTGTGGTCTCTGAGGATGGGGACAGGGTGGAGGTGGAGGGCAGCTCTGAGGCTGGCAGTGAACACCGCCAGTGCTGATAGATGCTCCAGAGGCAGTCGCCTGGTGTGCTGCAAAGGGAGCCTGAACTCTTCATTCCTCCAAGAAAGAAAATCCTCAACCCCCTTCAGGACCAATCCCCACTATTCTGGATGATGAGGATAGTCTTGGGAGGTGCTAGCTTGAAAGCAGCCTGCCATCCACAGGAGGGGATGTAATCACCTGGGAGCAGTGGGAAGAAGCCTAAGGAACACATCACTTGGGGGGCAGTGGAAGGAGAGGCCCTCCTAGGAGGCCAAGAAGGAGCAGTGAGAAGGGTTAGAGGAAAGAATTTTTTTTGGAAAAGGGGATGGTTGGGTTCGAGCCTCATTCCCCTCCATTTAACCATTTTGAACAAGGGGTGGGAAGTTGGAGCCAAGCTGCGGGCACCTCGCCTTGCTGTTCATCTCCATCATGCCCTGGGTAGAAGCCAGAGCACTGGCAGATCGAGAGTCCTTAGTGGGCAGCCGCAGCTTTCCTGGTGGCAGGAGCCAGGGTCCAGGTTGCCAGCCTTTGGTCCTAAGGGAGCATGGAGAAGCCCCAGACTAAGTGAGAAAGGAATGAGGTTTAAAGCTGCATCCAGATGCCCCAGACATTCAGACTGTGCTTGAAGACAATACTGAATTTCCCACAGGCCTGCGATGACCTTTCTCATTCCCTCTCCTGCTCTCCCCTCATCCCCTAGCAGGCCCGCAGGGAAACAGCTCCACTCTCAGAACCCAGGGCTGCAGATCTCCGTGCTGGAGGCATTTTGACCTTGAAGAATTGACCCTCATAACTCGGGTCATCGACCAGGAGTTCAGCTGAGAACCTAACTTGGTATTACACCTAAGCAGAGAGTATTTGTTGCATTATTTTAAGATTTCCCAAACTTTTCAGGAATGCAGCTAATCTGCAAAATAAAGGATGATTGTTTTTTTTATTTTTTTATTTTTTGGTCTGGAAGTTTACCAAGAAGTGTTTGCCACTTCAGAAAACCACTTCACTGATGGCAAAGGTGCTCTGATATCTAAGTCACCAATGGCACCTACCTGTATGAGTCTGTGTTTGTGTCTGCTACACTTGCAGGGATTCTATGCGTTTAAACATATTTTGTCATTATATCAAGGCAGCCAATAAAGAGTATTTTCTTTTTTTTTTTTAATTTTTATTTATTTATGATAGTCACACACAGAGAGAGAGAGAGGCAGAGACATAGGCAGAGGGAGAAGCAGGCTCCATGCACTAGGAGCCCGACGTGGGATTCGATCCCGGGTCTCCAGGATTGCGCCCTGGGCCAAAGGCAGGCGCTAAACCGCTGTGCCACCCAGAGACCCCAAGAGTATTTTCAATAGTCATTTGAATTTCATCTCTTAAATATAAGCTCATCACTGTACGTATGTGCAAATTTCCAACTATCTTGTATTTTCAAGTATAGTTTTATCCATTGAAATACACTTCATAATTTCTATTCTGTTATATTGCAGTGTAAACATATCAACCTTTTTTAAAATTACATGTGTTATGGTAAGTTATTTTTTATCAGTAAGATTCAAGATGGTAAAGACAGTCTTTTTTCAAAAAAAAATATTTATGAGAGAAAGAGAGAGAGGCAGAGACACAGAGGGAGAAGGAGGCTCCATGCAGGGAACCCAATATGGGACTCGATCCCGGGACTCCAGGATTACGCACTGGGCCAAAGGCAGGAGCCAAACCGCTGAGCCACCCAGGGATCCCAGACAGTCTTTTTCTTTCTTTTTTAAAAATATTTATTTATTCATGAGACACACAGAGAGAGGCAGAGACACAGGCAGAGGCAGAAGCAGGCTCCATGCAGGAAGCCCAATGTGGGACTTGATCCCAGGACCCTGGGATAATGCCGTGAACCAAAGGCAGATGCTCAACCGCTGAGCCACCCAGGCATCCCCAGTCTTTTTCTTTTAAAGATTTACATATTTATTTGAGAGAAAGAGAGAGAGTGTGGAGGGGAAAGGGGCAGAGGGGAGGGATAGAGAGAATCTCAAGCAGACTCCATGCTGAGTGCAGAGCCTGTCTTGGGGCTGGATCCCATGACCTGAGCTGAAACCTAGTCAGACACTCAACCCACTGCACCAGCCAGGCACCCCAAGATGGTAAAGATGGTCTTATAAAATATTTGCTCTATTCCTAGGGTGTTAAGGCCAGTGGGTAGAGAACCACTGAACCAAGCAACATAAAATACAGTCCCTGCCCAGAGGTGCTCACCCACAGTGATGTTGGCAACCAGTGAAGACAATCCATGCTTAAGTCTACCCCCACAAAGCCTAGCATAGGGCCTGTTGGGTAGTAAGAATGCACTATTTGCTATGATTTGTCACTAGTAACTTCTCTAAGAAGCAGATTTTCATATTCTCTGGAAGTGCAGAGAAGAGATCAACTCTGGAGAAGCTAGAGAAGGCTTCTCACAGGAGAATTTAGCACTGCGTCTTTTTCCCAGGCCTAGGAAACAACAGCAGTGCCCAAACAACAGAAGTGCCCAAAGCCAGCCATGTTCTGTGGGGTGCTGTTGATGCTCCTAGGAGGCAGAGGTGGAGGCTGGGGAGGTGTGAAAGAGCAGCGATGGGATAGGAAGGAAAAAGTGACTGGTTCCAAGAAAAGGACAGGACAGACATGCACAGGTGCCCAATTAGAGCAAGCCAAGAACTGCCTTTCTCTAATCCACTTGCAGGTGTGTTGTGACCTGGATGCTAATCTCTATGTGCTATCCACTAGTGGAGTGGGGAGAAAGACCACATCATTCATGTCCTTTCCTCTGGGCCCACCCAGCACTGTGCAACCAGACACCACCACCACACCCTGCCCCCATACCACTCAAGTCTAGCTAGCTCCCAGGAAGGGCAGGGTCCCAAGTCCTCAGCTCTAGTTTCATCTGATCTGGCCTCAGTTTGTCCACCTCATCTGCACATCTTTATTCCTGCCTACATTCTTGTCCATGTCTGCTCTGAGTTGCAAGTGGATCCAAAGGCAACAGGTCAGAAGTAAAGAAAAGGACAATACAGCCTTTATGGGAAAAATGGCCCCAAGGAAAGTTGCTTTTGTCACTTTTGCCGTCTCATAGCATATTCTACTCCTACCCTCAGCTCCTTTTTTTTCACTTATTCAACCATTATTTGAGTTTTCAAAAGGCCAGGCCCTGTGCCAGGGGCTGAAGATATAGTGAAATCCAAAATGGTTTCTCTGAGTTTTCAGTCTAGATGGAAAGACATATTAAACAATTAACGTGCAATGATAAGAAATATTACTAAAGAGTAAAGGTGAGTGTAGGAAGAAATGATAGGAGTACTTAGACTTAAGAGATCAGGACAGCCCGGGTGGCTCAGTAGTCGAGCACTGCCCTCAGCCCAGGGCCTGATCCTGGAGTCCCTGGATCGAGTCTCATGTTGGGCTCCCTGCATGAAGCCTGCTTCTCCCTCTGCCTGTGTCTCTGCCTCTCTCTCTCTCTCTCATGAATAAATAAAGTCTTAAAAAAAAAAAAAAAAGGTATTTTAGCTGAGACTTGGATAAGGAGTAACCAGGCCTCAGAATGGGGAGGAAAAGTGTTTTGTAGAGGGAACACAATGGACAAAGCCTGGGAGGTAGGGACCTCCTCACCTGGGCCTATTGAGAGAATGGGGATAAGGCCATGGAGGACAGAATATACTAAGCTAAGGGAGAAAGACCCAAGGTGAGCTTGAGGGAAGCAGGGATTAGGCCATGTTGGTCTTTCTAGGTTACGATAAGGGATTTAGATTTTTTTTCAAGTATGGTAGAAAGTAACAGAACCTCACTTTATTTCTAAGTTTTATTTATTTACATAATCTCTACACCCAATGTGGGGCTCAAACTCGCGATCCTGAGATCAAGAGTCTCATGCTTCAGACTGAGCCAGCCAGGTGTCCCTTATTTTTTAAATTATGCTTAGCTACTCATTGGAGTGGCTGCTAGGCAGGCACACATGAAGGCAACAGGACTTGTTAGGAAGTAATACAGTGGTCCAGGTGGGCCAGGGCAGCGGCCAGAGAATTGCAGAGAAACAGGCTGTTCTGAGATGTAGCTTGGAGGTAGAATTGATAAGTCAATAGGATTGATTGAGTGCAGGAGGAAGTGAGGCTGAGATTTTTGGTTTGAGTAATTGGGGAGAATGGGGAGGTACAGAAGCCCGTATCAGCAGGAGGTTTGAGCAGTTTGTTTTTTTTTTAAGATTTTATTTATTCATGAGACACACAGAGAGGCAGACACAGAGGGAGAAGCAACTCCATGCAGGGAGCCTGATGTGGGATTCAATCCCAGGACTCCGGGATCGCGCCCTGAGCCTAAGGCAGACGCTCAACCACTGAGCCACCCAGGCATCCCAGGTTTGAGCAGTTCCCATTAGAATCTGTGAGACATCAGGGTAGTTACATCACGTAGGTAACTGTTCTAAGTCTGGGGTTTGGAAGATAAATCTGAGCTGAAGATGTAAATACATCTGAGAGTCATCAGGATATGATTGGTATTTAATATTATGCTCTATGTGCTAACAGATATCCACAACACATTCTGGGGAGAAAAAAATCTCTGGCAAAACAGTATGTTGGATATGACTACAAATGTGACAGAAATTATGTTCATATATATAAATATGATGTCGAAGCACAGATAATCTTTTAGGGTTTATTTTTGAAGGATTAAAAAAAATATTTTAAGTACAATCTACCTTCCAACATGGAGCTCGAATTCCCGACCCCAAGATCAAGTGTCACATGTTCTAGGGTGTCTGGGTGGCACAGTCGGTCAAGTGTCCAACTCTTGGTTTTGGCTCAAGTCATGATCTCAGGGTCTTGGAGCCCTATATAGAGCTCCATGCTCAGCGAGGAGTCGGCTTAAGACTTTCTTTGCCCCTCCCCACTCCCTTCTCTCTCTCAAATCTTTTTTTTTTTTTTTTCTGGAAAGTACTCATTTTAATTCCATTCATTAACATATAATGTATATTTGGTTTCAGAGGTAGAGGGCAGTGCTTCATCAGTCTTATATAACACCCAGTGCTCATTATATCACGTGCCCTCCTTAATGCCCATCACTCAGTTACCCATCTTTAAAAGAAGTCACATGGTCTACTGACTGAGCCAGCCAGCTGCCCATAAGCATAGAAAATGACTTGAAGAGGGGCACCTGGGTGGCTCAGTGGTTGAGCATCTGCCTTCAGCTCAGGTCATGATCCCGGGGTCCTGAGATGGAGTCCCACATTGGGTTCCCTCCAGGGAGCCTGTTTCTCCCTCTGCCTATGTGTCTGCCTCTCTCTGTGTATCTCTCATGAATAAATAAATAAAATCTTATTAAAAAATTTAAAAAGAGGGACACCTGGGTGGCTCAGTGGTTGAGCACCTGCCTTTAGCTCAGGGCATGATCCTGGAGTCCTGGGATCAACTCCCACATCGAGCTACCTGCATGGAGCCTGTTTCTCCCTCTGCCTATGTCTCTGCCTCTTTCTCTGTGTGTCTCTCATGAATAAATAAAATCTTAAAAAAATAAAATAAAAATAAATAAAAGGTTAAAAAAAGAAAATGACTTGAAGAAAAGAGGTATCAAATAGCAATAGGCATCTGTGAGGGCTGAAGGGTATCAAGGGATTTGAGGGACAGCCACTTTTTATTTATAGCCCTGTCAGTTCTACAGGGCTATAATTTTTACAATTTTAATTTTTACAATTTTAAGATAAGTACATTTACCCACTAGCCTGTTTTGCACTTTGATGCTATTGACTAACAGGCTGTTAGCTGCATATTCCCAGGTTCCTCCTCTGGACAAACTCCCACCCCCAAGGGCATGTTACCCCAGGGAGTGTGTGATGGTTTTAACTTACTCTGACAAACCTGTTAAAGACTACTTTATGCTAGTTCTAAGGGGTTAACCATGAACAGACACAGTCCCTGCACTTAAGGCGCTTTTCAACTATTGGGTTTTCTTTCTTTTTTTGATTGTATTTATTTATTTGAGAGAGAGAGCATGAGGAGGGGGAAAGGCAGAGGGAAAGGGAGGGAGAGAATCTTAAGCAGACTCCATGCCCAGCGTGGGGCCTGATGCAGACCTTGATCTTATGACCCTGAAATCATGACCTGGATTGAAAGCAAGAGTCGGACGCTTAACCAACTGAGCCACCCAGGCACCCCTTCAATTATTGGATTTTTGACTATTAAACAAAAATGACAACAGGACAAGCAAAGGACTTGAAATCAAGAAATTAATTCTGCAGAGACAACTCTAGAAGGCTTCACAAAAGGGGTGACATTTCATTTATTCAATAATGAATTGATATGAGAGACTGTGAATAGACTAAGAATTTACCATGTGCCAGACAAAGACACCAGCCTTGTGGAAATTCCACTCTCATTCATATTTCAGGTCCTATATAATAGAATTTATTAGGCAGGGCTGGAAAGAAGTAAATTTTAGGCAGAGGGAGCCAAGGGGTGGAAGATGCTAAAGTACACAGGACCACAGGGCTCCAAGACTATTGCTTGGAGGAGGAGGTCCACAAGGTCAGCTAAGTGATGAGAGATAAGACAAAAGGAATTTGGGAAACATACTATAATAAGGCTTTGAAAGTCATGCTGGGAAATTTAATTTTTTTTTCCTGATGCTAATTTAGAGGCGTTAAATCAATCCAGAAAGTCACTTAGAGGCTTTCTTGAAACCAGAGTCTGGAGGATAAATGGAGTTGAAACAGACCACACACTTGGAAACCAGTTATAAAGATTTTACATGAATCTAAGCAAAAGAGCAAGGGAATTGAAACAAGGTTTTCTCTAGGAGTATAAAAAATGTTAGAACAGACTTTAAACATCTCAGAAATCCAATGAGACAACTTGAACAGGGTGGATTTAGGGACTGAATAAAAGCAGATGTCAAAGATAACTCTCCCCCAAATTCCAGATTTTAGCTTGGTGGGATTTACTGGAAGGATGAAAATAGGGGATGTTCTCAAGTGGAAGATGTTGAGTTCCATTCACACAAGTTCAGTTGCAACTAAATGAACGCGGTGGAGAACTTAAGGTAAACAGTTTCAAAAGCAAAATTGCAGAGGGCTGAGGAGTTAGTTGAAGTTGAAGCAGTGTAGACTACTCTAAGCAGCTTTGGAACAAATGAAAGAAATAGATGGCTGGGTTGATCTGCTTTTGGAGCTTGACAAAATAAGAGATCTGGGAAGGTCAAGTGAAGTAATAGGTTGCCTTGAGAGTATGGTGGAAACAGTCCTGGAATCCAGTGGGTGAAGCGAAGCCAAGAGGACCTAAGACCTAGACCACTGATTTTCAAACTTGATTGAGCATCAGAATCATTGAAGGGCTCATTAAACTACGGATTGCTGGGCCCCACTCTAGAGTTTCTGATTCATTAGGTCTCTGGTGGGGCCCAAGAATTTGCATTTCTAACAAGCTTCCAGCTGTCCACCTGGAGGCCACGCTTTGAGAACCTAGAGCAAAGCAGCTGAGAGATGCAGAATAGTTTTCTGAGTGCTTAGGAATAGTCATCTTCAAGAATGGAGTCTTCTTGCACTTAAAGGCAAGACGGAAGATGGTGGTCAGAATACAACTTCAGAGTTTGAATTCAGAGAATGACAATTGGGGGCAGACAAGATCCAGGACTGACCCAGCCAGGGAAATGATGGGAGGTCCAGGAGTTGAGTGTTGCTGGGGTCTTCAAAATGAGTCACATCTGACAGAGGCCTGAGTCTAACGGGAAGCTCCAAGAGGAAGTTAAGATCTGAAGGGGAGTCTGGCTACTTTCTGAGGTTGAATTATGTATAGTTGACTGTATATACACCCATAGGCATAGTAGCCCATCCAGGTTACTGTACCAGTGCTGGTAACAAATCTAAGTGAAATTCGGGACTCTGTCCTAGTTCTGTTGGGCATAACTTACAAATAAGGTCTGGCTGGGCCCCAGGCTTTTTTGGGGGTGCTCTAGGGTAGAGATCATAGCCTGGGGATCTCGGCCGTGTAAGGGAGCAATTTAGGCACTAAGGTAAACTCATTTGGGTAAGGAACTGTTCTTTCTGGGAAAAGCAGCTTGCAAAAAATAAAAATTCCACGAGCATGTTTACAGAATAAAAATGTCTGTTAACCCTCAGCAATGATTCTGCACCGTTTATATATAAGCTTCCCCTTTACAGCTCTGCAGTAAGACTGCTCAGAACACCCCCGCTCCCCGGGGGGGAGGATATGGATGTGATTAGGTCTTAGATTAGGGCCGCCTCCACCATGCGTTCCTTAGGCGGGCTGGTACTGAGGCCCACTGGGGGCGCTGCCTCCGATGCTTAACTCCCGTGCAACCTTCCACAGTTACTTCCTCTCCACGCCTCAGTCTTCCCATCTGTAAAATGCCTGTAAGAATAGAACGGCACGTAGCGCTGTTGTGAGGACTGAGGTAGTTAATGGGAAGCTGGGAGGACACACAGGGAGCACCCTATCGTACTAGTTACCTATCAGTGGGAGCCCGGGAAGGGACTCGCGCAGCCGCAGAAGGGGCTGCAGTGGCGCCGGCCCGCCGCTGGGGGCCGCGGGGACCGCTGGGTACGCCCCGCCCCCGAGGGGGTCAGGGGTCGCCGGGTGGAGGGAGACCAGCTACGCGTCGCGGGTACAGCGGCTCCTGGGCCCATGGCGCCGGCGCAGCGATGCCCGCTGTGCCGCCAGACCTTCTTCTGTGGTCGCGGACACGTCTACAGTCGCAAGCACCAGCGGCAGCTGAAGGCGGCTTTGGAGCGGCTCCTGCCCCAGGTGCGGACGGGAGGCGGGAGGGGGCCGCGGACCGCCTGGGGTGGGGGATGCGGGCGGTGCAGGGAGGGCGCGAGGGGGGAGACGTGGGGGCTCCACTGGGGGCCTTCTGGGCCTCTCTCCGCCGCAGGTGGAGGCCGCCCGCAAGGCCATCCGCGCCGCTCAGGTGGAGCGTTACGTGCCGGAGCACGAGCGGCGCTGCTGGTGCCTGTGCTGCGGCTGCGAGGTGCGGAAACACCTGAGCCACGGAAACCTGACCGTGCTGCACGGGGGGCTGCTGGAGCATCTGGCCAGGTGAGATCCGGCCGAGGAGCCTCATCCATCCAGCACATTCGCATACTGTCGTGTGTGGGGGGAGAGGGGGGTTAGGGGTGGATGAGAGGAAGAACGCTTTTGTAGTTCGGGTGGATCGAGTCACCTTATTGGCGTTGCATCCTTGAGCGGTGGAGGGTTTATGGCTGCCATGGTCCCAGTGGAAATGGTGGGGAAGCCAGATGGGCAGCTGGTTCAGGGTTACCTCCCATCATCTCCTTTCAGATTCTCACATTTTTACTGGAAGAGGGAGACTGGACATCTGGAAGAGACTAGTAACATTGTCCTATCAGCCTAGCCCAGAGGCAGAAACCAAGATGTCAGTGTGCACTACTTACCTAATGCCTAGGTATCAGTGACGTTCTGTAATCTGTCATTGAGATTATCCGTTCATTTGCAGCCCAGAGCACAAGAAAGCAACCAACAGATTCTGGTGGGAGAACAAGGCAGAGTTCCAATTGAAAGAGAAGTTTCTGATCTCCCCCCAGGACTATGCACGGTAAATCACTGATTATGAAAGATGAGATAACAGAATAGGGCTTCTCTAGATCTTTGTCAGGTGCTGGAGCTTTCTCTATTAATTGGAAATTTCAGTAGGGACTTTGTAAGTATCTGTTGTCTTCATAGCACTCATTCCTAGGCATGATACTGGACACAAAAGAAGCATGACAGAGTCTTTGAAAGGTTTATATCTAGTTGGGGATAGGATTTATGATACACTTAGCAAATAGAGAACAGTATATAATAAAAGTATTTTTTTGAGAGAGAGAGCACACAGAGGAGAGGGAGAAGCAGACTCCCCGCTGAGAAGAGAGACACACACCACCACCACCACCACCACCACCACCACCACCACCACCACCGTGGGGCTTCTCAGGACTCTGAGATCATGACCTGAGCTGAAGGCAGACACTTAACCGACTGAGCCACCCAGATGTCCCTAAAGTTAACTATTATTTAAATGTGTAGTACAGGGATCCCTGGGTGGCGCAGCGGTTTGGCGCCTGCCTTTGGCCCAGGGTGCGATCCTGGAGACCCGGGATCGAATCCCACGTCGGGCTCCCGGTGCATGGAGCCTGCTTCTCCTTCTGCCTATGTCTCTGCCTCTCTCTCTCTCTCTGTGTGTGACTATCATAAATAAATAAAAATAAAAAAAATAAAAAAATAAATGTGTAGTACACAGAATTGTTAAGGTCCTGTAGCTTTTATAGTGTATAAGCAACTGGTACCCACCCAGCGCTCACTTGAATAATCTTAGACTCTGTTTTAACTGGCCTCTAGAGGACCCTGAGAAACTGGAGTGCAATAAGCTGGTCAGCACAGAGTGGGTATGAGTGCTGACTGCTTCAGGAAAAGGACAAAGCCTCATACTACCTTTTTTTTTTTTTTTTTTTTTTAAAGATTTTATTTATTCATGAGAGGGAGAAACAGGCTCCCTATGGGGAGTCCAATGCACAACTCAATTACAGGACTGCAGGATCATGCCCTGAGCCAAAGGCAGATGCTCAACTACTGAGCTACCCAGACATCCCAGCCTCATTCTACTTTTATTGGGACAATACTGAGATTATAAGGAATTGAACCCAAGGGGATCTTGGAACCAAAGTTACAGAAAAACTCATGACATCTATTATTGTTTCCTACTCAGTGTGGAGAATAATGAGGGAATGGGGAGAAATACCTAAAACCTACCACCTTGCCTCCAAATTTGCGGTTCAGACTGGGCAGGAGATGGGGAATTGAGGCCACTCTGACCCAGCTCCAAATGGTGTTTGGTGGGAATAAAGGATAGTTGAGCAGAAAAAGTTGTAATTGAGAATTATGAGGATGGACTCTTTAAACGTATTAGTTTTGATTTTTGAACATTATACATTTCAAGCTCACATGCACAAGGCAAAGCCAAGCCTGACTGATTTATCAGTTGGTAAAGATAACACAAGCCATCCTTAGATTCAGACAGGTTATCGTTTTTACATAGAGTAAAGAAGCCCAAAGTGCCAGCTTTCCAGGTCCTTGTCCCACCCACCAAAGAGGACCACTCTGAAACAAAAATGGCTAGCTAATTGTCATGTGAGCTGTAGGACACTCTGCTGCTGGGAAGCCCAGTGTGGCTTGCAGCTCTAATCTGAGAGAGGTGGGGAGAAATCTCCAAGTGGGAGAGGGCCTCAAAGCAGCTCCTTTCAGGACTCCCATCCTGTGTTCCACGAGCATCACACAGGTTTTCAGCCAAGACTCTGATGCTGTGTTCTAGGCTTTGCCCGAATGGATAGATGCAAGGCTGCCAGGGTAGTGGTAGAGCCATTCCCCCACAGAGATGTTTTACGTATTGAGATCAGGCCAGAAAGCAAATCCTAAAATTGATTCCAAACAAGAACAAATTGTCGTAGCTATATATCAAATTGAAAACAATCACAAAAGAATAAGAATTCAAGTAACTTGAACATAAAATTCTGAGTGTATATCCTTATATTTTCCAAGGTCTAAAGAGCTACAAAGAAGTCCTGAGCTTTGCTTAGTAGTTTTGTTGGTAGTGGTATTGCTTGTATTGGTATTTTTCTGGTACCTTTCTGTGTGTATTGCAAGGTAAAACAACTGTAGTTATATATTGGTGTTGTCCCATATATGGGACAAGTTAGACATCAAAAGAGATGAATTGATTTTAAGTGTGGTAACGTTTTATAGGCTCTTCCTGTTCTTAGGTGCCTGTCGAAGTATTCAGAGTTAAGTTTCATGATGTTCTAAAGCTCATTTTTGATTTGGCAAAAGGGAAATGTATATATAGAAGAGAAGCAGAGCCAGTAATGCAAAACGTTGACAGTGAATCTGGGTAAAAGGTACAGGGGTGTTCATTGTTCTATTTTGTTTCTGTAATTTTGAAATTGTCTAAAATTTGAAGGAAAAGAAATGATCTACAGAGGATCTTTTATAACTGGTGTTCTTGGGATCCCTGGGTGGCACAGTGGTTTAGCGCCTGCCTTTGGCCCAGGGCACGATCCTGGAGACCCGGGATCGAATCCCACGTCGGGCTCCCGGTGCATGGAGCCTGCTTCTCCCTCTGCCTGTGTCTCTGCCTCTCCCTCTCTGTGTGTGTGTGACTATCATAAATAAATAAAAATTAAAAAAACTGGTGTTCTTGGCTGACTAGTCCTTTTCCTTTTTCTTATTTATCTTAAAGATTGTGTTCAGTTGAGAGAGGGAGAGAGCGAGAGAGCACAAGCAGGGGGAACAGCAGAGGGAGAAGTAAGCAGGCTCCCCACTGAACAGGGTGCCCAACATGAGGCTCAATCCCAGGACCCGGGGATCATGACCTGAACCGAAGGCAGATACTTAACTGACTGAGCCACCTAGGCACCCCTCCCCACCTTTTTCTTTTTAGATTCAAGAAATCCATGGTGAAAGGTTTGGATACCTATGAGGAAAAAGAGGATGAGGTGATCAAAGAGGTAAGTTAAAGAAAGGTCTCCGAAGGACCCAGCCCCATGATCCTGTACCTAGCTAAACAGCCTCTCCCCCGCAGATGGCAGCTCAGATTCGAGAGGTGGAACACAGCCGGCAGGAGCTGGTTCAGTCTGTCTTAGAGGTTGGTGTCCCTCGGAGCCGCCAGAGCAGTATCCAAATGCATTTGATCCCTGGTTTTCCCAGGTCCAGCATTTCACCTACCAGGTCTTCTACAACTCGTGGACTCCATGCTTCATCTGCTCCGCTTGATTTCCCTTACCTGTCCGCCAGGGGGCAGGCCTTGTCAGTGGAGATGTGGGCAGAGTTAGGAGGGAGGGAAGTTTGCAAGATGGGCAGTACCCTCCATATGCCAGTTTGTTTCCTACTGGAGGGTGGGAGCAAGGCCTAGACTGACACTTAAGGATCCGAGACACATTTATTTTTCCTGAATCAAACTCAGCCTCAGGCAGTGCCAGACCCAGAAGAAGGCTCTTCAGCACTGGGAAGCTGGAAAGGGACCAACAGGTAAAATTGCTAAGGAATCTTATTGGGAGTGTGACCTCTGTTAGAACATTCTGTAACTTTTTGGCTGGAAGATGGGGAATCTGGGTGAAAGGTACATGGGTGTTCCCATTCTGCTATCCTCCAGGGGTTGTGGCTCAAGGACCTCTCTGCCAGCCTGGCTCCTGTTTGTCTTTTTTAGTCTAGTGGCCTCCACCTCACAGCAGCCCTCCTACTTGGACCTGCCACCCACCCCAGAGCTTGATTGGATGGAGACAGGACAACCTTTGACATTCATTGGCCATCAGGTACAATGGATAAGCTGGCCCGGAAGGCCAGTGCCCCCACAATTCCCAGGACACCCATCTCTCTTGGGTTTTGTACCTTTTCTGGCCATTCCCATCTCCCTAGCTATGCCTTTCCTTGGTGTGTTCAGACCTCTTTCCTCACCCACCAGTGATTTCATCTGCACCTGTTGCCCCCTCTGCCACTGAATGCCAACTCCTATAGCTCATCCTCTGCAAAACCCCCAGCTCAATTTAGGACATTTAGGCACATGAATCTAACTTACCCTACCATCCCTAGATTTCCAGAACTGTAGAGTTATTGTCTCCTCTTTCATCTCTTACATCGTCTGTGAGTAGACCTAGTTTACTTGCTGGCTGTAAGATGGCCTCTGTTACGTTTTGGATGTTTCTGTTCCCCCTGCATTCCTGTCCTAAACAGAAAGCCACTGCCTCACCTGCTGTCTTGTACACGTGCATCTTCTGATTTTTTGCATGTGTCATTGCTATGGCATTAAATATTATGTCTACCTTCCTTCAGCCTGCCTCAAATATCACCTTTTCATGGAAGGCTTATGTGAACAGGTCGCCTGTTACAAATGTATGTGGGACCACGTAAAAAAACTGTCAATGTAATCTGTGTTAATTTCTGCTTAAGTCTCTTCCCCCTTGGTACATACTGCCCTGTGTAGAAAGGGTTTTGCTTATGATGCAACTAGTAGGCACTCAGTATTTTAAGATTTAATGCCAACCAGGGCATAGAACTAGCACTGTGGTACTTCTATACCCCCTCCTGTGGCTTGCCCTTTTTCTAGCTAGGAATATCCCATCCTGCCCTCAGTTTCTTATCTGGGATTTTCCTCCCCATTTCCGACTATAGGATACACCAGGAATTGGTAACATCCACTCAGGTAAGAACCAGGGCAGTGTTTCTCAGATGGTAAGAGGCAATTACTTTATTTTTTTTAAGTTTCTTATTTTAGGGGTGCCTGGGTGGCACAGTCAGTTCAGCATCCCAACTCTTGGTTTTGGCTCGGGTATGATCTTGGGGTCTTGAGATCAAGCCCACACTCAGCACAGTCTTAAGATTCTCTCTCCTTCTCCCCACCACCCTTGTGCTCTCACTGAAAATTTTTTAAAAGAAGATGGGTGTCAAACCAACTGCCACCCAGGCACCCCAATTATTTTTTTAAAGAATACAGTTAAGATAAAGTGCTATCTGATATAAGGCCTTGTATCTTTAATATATGAAGAATTATCAAAACTCAGAGGGATGTAAAAAGATGTTCATCATGGTGACTAAAATGAAACGCTATGTATGTGAAAAAACATTCCTAAACTGCCGGTGGCAATGTTAAAATGGCATAACCAATTGGGGAAACAGTTCAAGGATTTAAGTTAAACATACACCCACCATCATGATCCAGATATTGCAGGAGAAAAAGCAAATATGTCTGCACAAAGTCTTGCACACCAGATGGTCACAGCTCTAGTTGCAGTACCCCAAAACTGAAACTGAAAACAATCCAAACGTGCCTCAACAAAGGAACAGAGTAGCACTCAACAAAGTATTGTTAAGTGCAGCACAGATAAATCTTAAAATAACTATTAGAAACCAGACGGAAAAAAGGCACATACCAGCAAATGCAAACTAGAGTTAATGGGCACACAGCCATGGTTGCCTGGGGCTGGGAAGAGGTACAGAAAGATGCAGAAGTACTTTATAAAGGGGAGGAGGATACACAACGGTGACATCTGGTATCGTGTGACCCATTTACTCAAAGCTTTTTTCAGATTGTATACTGTCAATGTGTGCCGCTGTAGGTCAGTCATGCCTCAACAAAACTGTAAAGTGTCAGTACAGCATATCACGTGTAAGGTATGTTGCTTTACATTAGCCCAAGCCCCTCAACTTCCCATGGTTCAGAGTTCCTCAGTTTTGCTTTTTAACATTTCAGGTGGCAATTGGTAAGAGCTTATAGCTAGGGCATGTTTCACGGTAGCCTGAAACTTAAATGCCTTCATTCCTGCTTAATGGGTCTTTTCCAGGTGCTACACCTCCCTGGATGGTCCAGGATGAAGAATACAGTTCTGTAAACCAACAAATAGGACCATCCTATGAAGAATTTCTTAAAGAAAGTGAGTAAGCCAATTCAAGAACGGGAATAAACTCTAATAGAAACAGTTCAAAAACTGTTTACTTCTTTGTAGAGGAAAAACAGAAATTGAAGAAACTCCCCCCAGACAGAGTTGGAGCCAACTTTGATCACAGCTCCAGCACCAGTGTAGGCTGGCTGCCCTCTTTTGGCCGGGTCTGGAATAATGGACGTCGCTGGCAATCCAGGTATAGGTTCAGTTCCAGGACCCCAACACCCCAACCCTAACACCCCCTTGGAGAGGTCAGCCTTCATCCTGCTAACCCTTCATTTCCTTTCAGACATCAATTCAAAACGGAAGCTGCAGCAAGGAACAAACAGTCATGTAAAGAAAAAAAGCCAATCATTTCCTGATATTTTCCAACCACCATTAAGGCACAAAGCCAAGTCAACAAACCCTACCTGCTTATTCTTCTCTGTAACTAGTTTTCTTAGGAAAGAGACATACCCACTTATTTCATTTAATAAAGTTTTATTTCCCAAAATGTACAGTTGGTGGGATCTGCAAAAAAACAAAAATAAAGAATCAGAATTATACAGCCTTATGTAAGATATGTATACTTTCTATGCCATGAGCCCCTGGGTTCTTGTTACCTTGTTCATGCATCTTCACCGGCAGCTGGGGCATCTCCACCCTTGGTGTTTCTGGTGTAAATTACTTGAGCTCTGTGCTTTGAAACCAGTTTAATAAGTCCTAGAAAGAAAAATAAGGATACATTTTTCACACAGTACTATGAAACACTCAATGTAAACACTAGGAATGCTGAATTTAAGCGTGAGAGTTTAATAAGAACACCCCTAAGGGCACCTGGGTGTAGCTCAGTGGTTGAACATCTGCCTTTGGCTCACAGCATGATCCTGGGGGCCTGGGATCGGAGTCCCTCATCGGGCTCCTTGCAGGGAAGCCTGCTTCTCCCTCTGCTCACCTTCTGTCTCTCATGAATAAATCTTTAAAAAAACAAAACAAAACTGGGCAGCCCCGGTGGCTTAGTGTGTTCAGCACCGCCTTCAGTCCAGGACGTGATCCTGGAGAGCCGGGATCGAGTCCCGTATCAGGCTCCCTGCATGGAGCCTGCTTCTCCCTCTGCCCATGTCTGTCTCTCAAATAAATAAAAACCTTAAAAAAAAAAAAATCCCTACATTTCTTGGTGGTAATCTAATTTTATCTATTCTAAATGAGGAGCCTATGACTTGCTATTGGGATGGTTACCCTAAGCACTTAAATAATTTACTTAGAGCAAGCGTGTGCACATGCATAAGCAGGGGGAACAGGAGAGGGAGAAGCAGGCTCCCTGCTTAGTAGAGAGCCCAATGTGGGCCTCATCCCCAGGTCCCTGGGATAATGACCCCAGCTAAAGGCAGACCCTTAAGCTACTGAGCCATCCAGGCACCCCGCCCTCTTAACACTTAAAAAAACACTACTTCCATATTAGACATTAGAGATGGCTTAAAATATTTATACTCCTTTACACTAATGTGGATGAAATTAATTAGATCCAACACCCAATTTTTAAAAATAAAGTAAAAAATGTTTTACTATCAAAGCTTTTGGTAGTTCCATAGTATTTCAACATCATTGGGATTCTTCTGTAATATTTAAGGTGAATTTACTTGAAAACAGGGATCCTGAGGCTTCCACCAATATGACATAGGGGTCCATGGGACAAATCTGGCCAAGGGCCCTTCTTCGGGGTCTACCCAAGGGGAAACATGTGGGTTAGAGTATTACATCCAGTGGTGAGCCTGTGCCCATTTACTCAATTCCAGTAAAGACAGTTTAGGGTGGCTAACACCGTCATGCCAATTTAACGTGTAAAAGCCCATCAGTACAACACACCCCTCTCACCTTTACTGAGGAGCTCCTGAAGGGCTGCCCTGGCCAGAGAACCTCGAATCTTCAGTCTCTCAGAGACAACAGCTGGAGTTATAAGCTTATAGTTGGGAACCTCCTTACAGAGTTTGTCATATGTCGCTTTGTCAAACAACACCAGATTATTGAGCTTGTCTCGAACTTTGCCTTTGGACCACTTCTGCTCACGAAAAGAAAAAAAGAGGGAGTCGTTGCTCCTGGAAGAGATCACGCTTTCTGTCCCCAGACCACCTGTGTCAGGGAACTCGTTCCCCTGGCCTCAGTACTACAGCGCAAGGGTTCCTTGGCCTGCAAAAACCCACGAAATTCAGAATTTACAGAGACTTTACGAACTAAGATTCAAACCACCAAGACACAAAAGGGACCCTCGCTACCGTTAACGGCATCAAAAACGCGTTAGACTAAAGAAAAAAAGGCTGTGAGAGTTTCGGATACAGGCGGGGCCCCACGATACTGTTAAAATCTCGTGCTAGGCATCAGGATACTTTGCACGCTCCCGTTTAACTTCTACGTACTGCGCAGCACCCCAGTGCTCAAAACAGAACGGTGAGGAGCGTACAAGCCCTAACGCTCGGACTCTAGACCCCACACTCCTAAGAGCAGTTGCCCCGAACGTGACGTACTAGCGCAGCCACATGGATCCGGCGTCCCCAATCTCACCCACGCTTGGGGCGGGGGGCGCTCCTACCTTCTTTTTGGCCTTGCCTCCAGACTTGTTCACTGGGTCTTTGTCCTTCTTGGCCGACTTTCCGGCATCTTTCTTCTTCTTGTCGTCCTTGGGCGGCTGTAGAGGAAAAGGGAGAATGCAGCCAGATGACCCGGCGGCCCCACAGCGCCCCAGCCCCACCACCCGAGCACATGGGGGAAGCAATCCTCCCGCCCGCCTCAAGGAGCGCCCGGCGGGTCTGGGGCCCTCCGTCCGGTGCCGCCTCAGCCGCGCCCCAGCACCGCCCGGCCCCCTCAGAACCGCACGGCCTCCCACCCTCAAGAGCTCACCATAGCGAAGCTCGGCGAGCAACAGCCACCCTGCACCTCACTAAGATGTCGGACAAAAAGGAAGCGCCGCTCCCGGACCGGCCCAGAAACCTCCACCCTCAGCGAGCACTTCCGGGGCAGGGGGCGGAGCCCGCGGAGGAAGGTCGGCGGCTGCGGCCCGCGCCGGGCGGGGAGTGGCCCCCCCGAGGGGCAGTGGTTCCCGAGCCGCGCACCCGAAGGCTGCTCGCGGCTTGTCGGGCTTTGCCGCTAGTTTTGAGGCAGCCACGTGGTGCCATTCCCTGACTCTGGAAACTAGTAAAGACATAGAAAACCACCCGTCCGGCCCCTCAAAGGCTCCCGGGGACCCCGCTAAGCGTGGTGCCTCAAGTGCGCAGGCGCCGCAGCGGCCCGCCCGGCGGGGAGGGGAGGGGAGGGGAGGGCGGGGCGGGGCAGGGCCGGGGGCGGGGCCGCGGCTGCGGTTCCGGGGCGGGGCCGTCAGGAACCCGGCGGATCGCCGTCTCGGACCCGCGGCCGCAGCGATGGCGATCTTTAGTGTGTATGTGGTGAACAAAGCGGGCGGCCTGATCTACCAGCTGGACAGCTACGCGCCACGGGCCGAGGCTGAGAAGACTTTCAGTTACCCTCTTGATCTGCTGCTCAAGCTGCACGACGAGCGTGTGCTAGTTGCCTTCGGCCAGCGCGACGGCATCCGGGGTGGGCTAGGCTCGCGTCGGGTGGTGGGCGGGCCTGGTGTAGCGGGGTGGGCTGGGGGCTCCGCCGGGCGGGAAGCGGGGCGGGGAGAGGGGCCGAGGAGAGGGCCGCGGGGTGGACTGGAGCCTGAAGCCTCCGCCCGGCGGGGAGGGGGGCGGGGGTGAGACCGTCGGCGGAATGCCCACGCTGCCGCTTCACTGACCCCAGCCTCACCTCTGCAGTGGGCCACGCAGTGCTGGCCATCAATGGCGTGGACGTGAACGGCAAGTACACTGCCGATGGGAAAGAGGTGCTGGAGTACCTGGGCAATCCTGCCAACTACCCGGTGTCTATTCGATTCGGCCGACCCCGCCTCACCTCCAATGAGAAGCTTATGCTGGCCTCTATGTTCCACTCGTAAGTCCCCCAACCCTTCCTGGGGCCTGTGGGCCTGCACTTGGCCCTTAGGCCGGCTGCATCAGGGAAGTCTCCTGAGCAGCCCTGCTTACCTTTTTTGGGGCCCCCTTTTAAATCGTCAGTTCTTGCGAAAAGAAAAAGAACTAATCCAGGTTGGCTAGGTTTTAGGTAATTCTGGCAGTGGTGTGATCTTGCACAAGACTTCACTCCGCTTTAGTTTCTAAAGTAAGGTAGCTAAATTAAATGATCGTTAAGACCTTTTCCAACTCAATTATTTTTTTTTATTTTTTATTTAAGATTTAATTTTTTTATTTATTCATGAGAGACACAGAGAGAGAGGCAGAGGGAGAAGCAGGCTCCATGCAGGGAGCCGGATGCGGGACTCGATCCCGAGTCTCCAGGATCACACCCCGGGTTGCAGGCGGCGCTAAACCGCTATACCACTGGGGCTGCCCTTCCAACTCAATTATTATAGGAGATGTGCTGGGTAAATCCTAGTCGAGGGCTAAGTAACCATGGCACAAAATTCCAGTGATAATTTTACCCCAAATTTTCACATAAAATGTTTTACAGCAAAATACGAGTGTAAAATACATGCAGAGTTTAAATGGATTTTAAAGATATTTTGGTGCTGCTGCTAGGCAGTTAATACTGTCTCTTCTGACTTCTCAGGGTGTAATGTGAACTCAGCAGACAGGGTCATTTCAGTGGAAAAGTTTGAGAAGTGCTCCTCCCTTAAAGCAGTGGGGCACATTCCCAAACTTACCTCCTTTGCAAATAGGCTGTTCGCAATTGGTTCCCAGCTGTCTCCAGAACAGGGCAGCTCAGGCATTGAGATGCTGGAGACCGACACGTTCAAACTGCACTGCTTCCAGACACTGACAGGTAGGCGTCTCCAAATAGGCCAGAGGGATGCAGTGGGGCAAGTTGGGGGAAGGGATTGACCAAAGACGACTTTGGTAAGCAAGGGGGTGGTGGTTAGCTTTTCCTGGGACAATTGTACAGACACGTCAATTTGTTTTGTGAATCCAAAGCCAATATTTAACCTGATGCCAGTTTTGTCCACACCACCCAGAATGCTCAGCCCTGGTTATCCCGTGTGCAGATAAAATTCACCGTAATAGTTTCTCATGTTGCACACGTTTCAGAAGGTGTGTTTCAAAATGAAACTTGAATGCCAAATGGAAATGACCTTTGGATCATGTAATTGCTTCACTCCCTTAATGGAGATCATTGAAAACTGCCTCAGTCTGTCCCCTGCCAGGCACTTGCTGCCGAGGGACCACAAGACTAACAATTAAGTGACAGAGCTAGATGTCAAAGTGTAGTCTCAGTTGGGTGATGTGATAGTCCCTTCTCTGCTCCAGTCTTATAGATTTCACAGTCTTGCCTTTCCTGCTTTATGGAGCAATAAAGACAAAATTAAAAATGGGCTTATGAAAATGCTCTACACACACACAGGGTGATGTTACTTGCCGCATTCTCTGCCCTATGGTGACCATTCTTGGCCCTTCTCCAGGGATCAAGTTTGTGGTGCTGGCAGATCCTAGGCAAGCGGGAATAGATTCTCTTCTCCGAAAGATTTATGAGATCTACTCAGACTTTGCCCTTAAGAATCCATTCTACTCCCTGGAAATGCCCATCAGGTAGGTGGTCCCCCTCCCCAGAGACTGGTCAAAGCATCCTTGCTCCTCCCTTTATGCTCTTCCTCAAGCTCATTTTTCAAAAGGATAAGAAGTGTTACTTTTAAATGAAACAGAAGTAAACTAGTCCTTTGATATTTTGAGAAGCCAAAGACTTTTCTTGGGGTTCATGTCCTTTTTCAAGCAAGAGTTTCCACTGGTTTCCCCTTGGCACCCAGAGTGGGGGAAAGAGTCTGAGACCTTACACTTCGTCCTTATTTGTGCCTCTTGGGTCTGGCCTAGGTGTGAGCTGTTTGACCAGAACCTAAAGTTAGCCCTGGAGGTGGCAGAGAAGGCTGGAACTTTTGGACCTGGATCATAGGCTGAGCCTGCAATGGATCCCCCACATTTTGAGAGATCCTTCAGCAGGTATCCTGCTGTTTCCACTCCGATGGAGATGCCCACAGCCTCGTTAGTGCCCTTGGAGATGGGAGGGTGCTGAGCCTGATGACGTGTACTGATCCCTGAGCCTTAATACATGCTCTGCCCTCCTGTATCTCTTGTGGGCCTACTTCCCAACTCTGTACAGGTTTATTTATGGAGGGAGTAGACCCATAAATGCTAAATAAATAAACATTCCTTTTACCTGTGTTTGCTATCCTAACTGATGGTTTAGGGGGAAAGGCTCCGGTGGGGAAACAGGAATGATAAGGGAATTCTGGGAAGATGAGATATGTTCTAGTAGAAAACAAGTAATTGTTCACTGAATAAATGAGCATGGGACTTTGCGTCGGGAGCCTTGGGTCTAGTTCCAGAATTGCTGACTTCTAGGAGGGCCTTGGCAGTGTTGGTGATGATGGTGGGGTATTTATCAGGTGCAGCCAGGCTTTACTGCTTTAACTATTTTAACCCTCACCCTAATCTAGGGGATGTATTCTATTACAGATACTAGATTTAGCAAGATACAGACTCTGCCTCAGACTCTCAAAGCTAGTTACTAAGCACCTGAGTTTGAACCCAGGCTTTCTGACTATACTATCAGTGAGCCACTGTTATACTGCCTTCCTCCATCGAATGGTTTCATCTACCTGAAACCCAGTAGCTTCATCTGTAAAATGATCATTGAATTAGTGTGATGTTGAAAGCAGAGGAGCCCTAAGCTTAAAGGAGTCCATGTAAAATTTCCCATTTCAAGGAGATGAAAGCTGTCTGGCTTGTTGAACCCCTTGGAAAGAATGACTCACTGATGGGTGTTTAGTATCAAATCTAGTTTTAATCTATATCAAGTCTTCCTCCCTCCCTACGATGCTCCACCCGCCCCTTTTTCCCAGGGTACCGGTGAGAGTGATGGCCTCCTCATCCCCTGGGATTGGAGGTATTGGCTGTTGCCCCCTGCTGAGAGGCCTTGGGGCAGAAATCTTGAGCCACTGGTACCCTGCAGCTGCCAGAGGGGCTGCACCTCTCTGGGACACTGGGCAGGACCCAGGAGGGAAGACGGGTGCAGGAGACTCCCTGACTGCAGGGGTTTCCTGTCTGAAGGCAGGAAAATAGGAGCTAATGGAGTCCAAGAACCAAAAATTTTTGCCTTTTAAATAAAGCACAGGATGGGGAGCTGGGACCTCATTAGGCACTGATAACTTCCAGTGCCACCTGGGCAAGGGAAAAGGAGCACAAAAGGAAATGAAAGGTTCAGTGCTAGCCGGAGCAGCCCCCCTTTCGTTCTCTCTGCTCCTCCCACTCCCCCCAACCCTGTGCAGGGGAAGGCCACAGGTAGGAGAGGATGCACTGGAGCCTGTACTCTCTTCACTCGGCCTTCTTGGGCACCCGGCCCATCTTGGTGCGGATGTTTCGTAGGAGAAAGAAGGCAGCTGTGCTGACTGCACAGATCACTTCAGCCACCCAGAAGGCTGTGCTCCAGCTGTAGTGCTTGGCAATGGTGCTGAAGGGCAGCCCAGCCAGAAAGCCGCCCACTGCCAAAGAAGAGGGGGAAGGGCCTGGGTCATTTGTGAGGCCAGAGTCAGCGGGGCTTGCCCCAGCCTCTAGCTAGATTGTGTGCAAGGTACAGTGGGGATGACGCAGAGACTCTAGAGGGCATCACTCACCATTGGCCATGAGTCCTACAATGGCGTGGGAGGTGCCGCACAAGTTGGGAGGGGCACTCTCGTTGGCTATGACTCCGAACAAGGCAATGGGACCATAAGAGGAGAAACCAAACACAGCTCCCAACACCAGGATCCAGAGCTACAAGGACAGTGCAGGGTGGCATTCAGAGTGAGAAAGCCTACCTACCTACTTCTCCCAAAGGAGAGAAAAATGCTGCGCCCCAGAACAAATGACTGTAGTTAAGGAGATGGTCAGGGACTCCCCTCACCCCACTTACCAATACAGCAGAAGGGTAGAGCTAGAGGAATGAGGCCACACTGAGCCAACCTGAGGGCCTGTGTGGATGGGCGAAGAGGGGACAGAAGCCATCCCTCCAAGGTAAATGTTATCTCTTAGAATTTATGCTAGCTGGTTGGGCTCGGGGCCAGGCAGATAGGGCAGGACAAGGGAGAGACAAACAGGAGGGAAACCAGATAAGGCACCTCATCCTCCGTAAAGCCTGTGAGCTCAGCAAGAGGGTGAAGAGCTGGAGTCCAGAAAGCAACATCCTAGAGGAGCACAGGGAAGAGAAGAAAACCAGGCCCCGAGTCCAGGAGGAGCACCCCAGTACAGAGGACACGAGAGGTGAAGCAGCACTGTAAAGGGAGATCTGAGAGGCAGAGAAAGGCCTGGGCCAGGGTGGAGCCAGGGGCAGGGAACGGGCAGTCAGTGGCCCTGGCTTCCTCATCCTTGTGCCAGCTGCGGGCCAGGTGCTCCTCATTTACCTTGGGGGAGTCACTGGTCACAGTGACCCGGAAGAGGTACATGGACACGGTCATGCCAGCCATCATGAGCAGCAACAGGCCATGGCGAGGGTTCCCATACACGGACAGCCCTGCCTATGGATACAGTCCCAGCAATGTCAGGCCCTACTAGCAGCAGAGAACCTCCACCCCTGGACTCTGACACAGCAGGGCTTCTGCTGACAGGTCTTTGGCAATCCCACCACCATTCTTGGCCTGGGGCGGCTCTGGGAGGCCCTGGGACCTGCTCATTGTGTCCTGAGGCCAAACTCCACAACATCCTGTCCTCCACGGCAGGGCAGGGTCAGGACACGCGCTGGCAAGCTGCACCTAGTCTCTGCTCAACCCCATTTTCCTGGGGCTATAGAGGAGCCCACTGCTAGGCTGAAAGAAATTCTGGCTCTCCTTGACATCAGTTAAAAACCCTTTCCCCAGGAGCCTGCCTTGCCTCCACACCCCCCAGCAAATAAGAGTACCTGGAATCCTTCCAACCTCCCCCTTGCCATCTGCCAACCTGCCCGTGCCCCAGGGCTCCCATCTCTCTGGTGCCTGGCCCAACCGTGCTGGGAAGATGTGAAGGGACCCTCCTCCTTCCTGTGCCTTCCGCCCACTCACCTTTGCCATGGCCCGGTCTGACAGGTAGCCAGCTGCGATGCTGCCTACGAGGCCCCCAACCTCCAGGGCACTCATGTAGGAGCTACCTGGAGTAAGGGGGTGGTGGTGGGAAGAGGGAAAGGAAGGGGGGAATGGAGTTACATGCTGGGGTTGTCCAGATTGGCCGAAACCCAGAGAGGTACAGGGTCCCTGGAGGGTGAGTGACCAGCCGCAGCTGTCAGTACCGCCTGGCCTCACAGGAAGAAGAAAGGGATAAAGAGAAGCTGGGCCTCAATTTCCCATCCCCCTCAATTTCCCATCATGGACTCCTGCTCCCTGTGCCCAGCCCTTTTCCAGCACCCCTCTTACCCACGAGGACGGACTGTCCTTTCTCCTGGATAAGGAAGAACTGGCCCCAGTCAGTGCAGCATGTCTTTACACCGAATACCACAAGGTAGCCAGTGGAGAGCACCCACAGGTAGGGCGACAGCAGCAGCTCCTGTAATGTACTCTCGTCCTTCAGGGAGCCTGGGGGCAGGAGGAGGCCAGGACTCAGGCTCTGCTCTCGCTGCTCTGCCCCAACTGAGCCCCTGCCACTCACAAACCAGCTGCAGGGCCAGAGTCCATCCACATAGCCAGCAATCAGCAGGAAGGCACCCCTTCACCCACTGCTCTGCCCCCATCCCCCTCCACAGCAAGCCTCAGCAGAAGAGGACCAAGGTACATGGCCGGAGGCACCCAAGCCACTAAACCTTAGGATGCTGCCCAGGACAGGGAAGTCTGGCTCTGCTGTGAGGAAGGACCAGGATACAACATGAGTCACAGCGTTTATTGGCTCTGCCACTTGTTTGGTACTTAAGTGTCTCTTGGAGCGGAGTTTTATTTACTCCCCACCAACTCGCCACCACCATCCCTCCCCCTCCATCCATTGGCTAGCCCAGGGCCAGGCAGACAGCCAGTCCTCAACGAAGGTCTGCCAAATGAATGATGAATGAAGGTGCCCCAGTGATCGGCTTGGGTGGGTGCTCACCTTTCTTGCCCTTGGAGGGGGTGGGGTCCAGGTTTCGGAGTCCGACATCAGCAGGTTCATTGTGGATGAGCAGGAGACAGAGGAAGGAGACAACCACACAGAGGGCCCCAGACAGGGCCAGTGTGCTGCGCCAGCTATAGCTCTGGGCCAGGATGGTTGCCAGGATAGGGCCCAGCCCTCCAGCCAGGTTCATGCTGGTTGATAGAATGGCCCACCAGGTGCCAAACTGAGATGGCTCAAACCACTGTGGGGCAGAGAGGTGTGGAGTAGGTGCCCATGTTAAACATGCTGAAGGTGAGGGTCAGGTGAGGCAGACCTAGAGGCTCACATTACAGGGATGAGGAAGAGGGCGCTTCTACTTGCCAGGGCCAATTCCCTCATCTGCCACCTGATCCCACCATGTTTAGCTCCTAAAATATCTCGACGAGCAATAGGAGCTGGACTGGCACTCCCAAGGAACCTGCTCTGGGATGGGGGTGCTGGTACTCCCACATGCTCTTTAGGCATCCTCTATGCCAGTCTAAACAAGCTCCTTGGAAGCAGACACTCACCTTCCGCAGGATCTTCCCGCATGGAGGCCAGCCCAGCCCCTGTGCCAGGCCATTGAGGAACCACAGAGCAGCAAAGACAGGTACCAAGGAGCTCCAGGAAAAGACTATATTGACCAAGCCAACCAGGAGCAGCCCGGAAGAGAAGAGCCAGCGAGCGCTCATCTGGTCGGATAGCACCCCGCTCACAAACTTGCTGATGGCATAGGCTGCCGACTGGCTGCTGGTGATGAGCCCTGCAGCGGAGGAGAGCAGGAAGCAGGACACCTGGGGAATTAGAGGCCAGGGCAAAGGCACAGGAGGGATGGAGGAAGGCGTGGGGTCAGGTGTGTAGCGGTGTAGGTTCCCTCCAAGACAACTAGGAGGAGCCTGTGCTGGAATCCTAGCACTCATTCACAGGTGCTCCTCCTCCTCACCACCAGCGCTAGCCCCAGGCTGACCCATGACTTTTCAACCTCCTGGAGAGTTCCAGCTGCAGCTGTCAGGAGGCAAGAAGGGAGAACAAGGCAGCCACCCTCCCTGGGATTTACAAATACCTGATTACATTTCCCCCCTCACCCTGGATGCCAACGCAGGGCTTCTGGAAGTTCTGTTGCCCCACCTCTGAACATGGGGCAAAGAGCTTAGAATTGGAGCCAGAGACCTTATTCCTCCTGAAAGGCAGCCTGGTGGGCCACAGGAAGTTATTTTGCCAGCTCCCTGGTTCCCATGGCTCACAATGTGGGTGGCCAGCATGCACCCTGCGGTCTGAGCACGCACCCAGGCAGTGTGCAAGCTGTGCTCAGAACGCAGCCTAAACACACTCAGAATAAGCCATGCCTCTGGGGGGCACTCGTAGGTCACAGGCAAAGACACATCAGGTAAGCAGCCCTCGGACACGCATAGACCACACTCCTGTTCTTCACCCATATCCATACTCAGAGGCCCTTCATTTGCCACCTGCAGACTGCTCCCTGTCCTTTGCTGTGCACGGACACTCCACACTCCCACAAACACCCAACTTGTCCTACTAGTCCTGAGTCCGGGAGCCCACCACCTTGCCCCCTTCCAGGGCTCACCCAAGTCATCCTTGTCCAGAGGGATCTCCTCCACCAACGACGGCATGACAAAGGAGAAGGTCTTGCGGTTGAAGTAGTACAGGCTGTAGCCTCCAAACATGGCCGAGAAGATCACAGTGCGGTAATAGCCGTAGCCTTGGGCCGCCATGGTGGACGGGAGCAGGCTCCAGTGGCCAGGACACGGAGCCTCTGACCACAGCTCCTGCCGGTGGCTCTCTCAGTGCCCGGATCTGCTGAGTTAGGCTTTTGCTGCTCCCTCCTCCACCCAGCCTCCCAGGCTCCCTTTATAGCCACCTTCTGGACAATCATTAAGCCTGGGGCGGCTTGTAGGGAACCTAGTGTCCTGAGGGAGACAAGAAAACAGCAGATTACTGAGAAGCGGTGGGGGGCTGTAGGGGTCCCAGAGGGAGGCACTGCCCAAGACCCAGCACAAGCCAGCATGCTGGTGTCCCCACAACTTCGCGTTTCTCTTTTCCTTGTCCGCCTGCCTGTGAAACCAGCTGTGATTAAAGGCTCAACCTAATTACTTTTGTCTGCAGGAGCCCAGGGGACGCAGCCAGGGGTGGGGATAAGCAGAGATGCCCTCTCTAGCCCTGCTGCCTCAGTCACCTACCTTCTCATTCATTCAACCAAGAAGTTTACGGAGGGCTTCCTGGCTGCCAAACACTGCACTCAGTGCTGGGTTAGTTTCCACACACACACACACACACACACACACTCTCTCTCTCTCTCTCTCTCTCTCCATTAGACACCTACCCCCAACAATCCGATTCCCAAGTCTTAAGACTGACTCAAGCCCTGTAACTTCCAATGCTCAGCACACACTGCGGTAACTGTTCATGCAGTTGCAGAATCGTAAGCAAGAGACATTTTCCATGGCAGGCCCTGTGCTGCACCGAAAGCCCCCCCGCCCCCGCAAAGGCTGGGATCGTGGTTGGGTCACTCAACTGCCTCTGGCCCCTTTACCCTGTAACGTCAGTATGGGGTGCCCTCTGGCCGGCTGGGGGCTGCAGGGTCCGTGACAACACGGCCCGAAGGCGGGAAGGTGCACCCGCGGACTTCAGGCGGCAGTGCCGAGCCCGCCCGCCTCCCAGGGCTCGGGCAACACGCCCCCGGCTTTTCCGCACGGTTGGGAAAGCAATCGGAGCGGAAGGCGTAGGCGCGAGCGGCGCGGGCGGCCGCACGCAGTCCCCCAGGGGCTCCTCGCCTCGGGCTCCGAGCGGCTCCGTCCCGCAGGATGGGGCCAGGCGCAGGCTCTCGGCACCTGCCCAGCCCCGTGTCCTCAAGCTACCCGGGACACCCGACTCGGCCCGGGAGCCCACGGATCCGGGTGCGAGAGCTGGAGAGGTGCGGAGACGCCGGACTGGAGCGAAAAAAACAGCAGCAGGTGCGTGCAGGTCACGGAGGGCGCTTCGGAGGCCCCCAGACCCAAGAACTGCCCCCCACCCCGGAAGGGGCAGCTGCAGTAACAGCTCCGCCTTGTATCGCAAGTTACAGCAGCCTTCGTGGAGGCTCTAACAAAGGCGCCCCGCGGCCCGAGACTCCCCCTCCAGCCCCGCCTTCGGGCGGCGCCCCTCCCCCGCATTCCGCCCGCTACCTGAGCGCAGGCGGGAGCCGAATTGGAGCGAGCGGGGCGGCCGGACCCGCGGGCGCATGCGCGTGCGCGCGGGGCGGGGCCTGGCCAAGAGCCAAGTCCACCCCCGAAGAGTTGCGTCCCGGTCCTGCGGTTGCCCTGGCCTCTGGGTGAGGACAGCGCCCCTTAGGGGCTGAACTCGTATGTTTCTTTTTTTTTTTTTTAAGATTTTATTTATTTATTAATGAGAGATACAGAGAGAGAGAGGCCGAGAGAGAGAGAGAGAGAGAGAGAGAGAGAGAGAGAGAGAGAGAGAGAGAGAGAAGCAGGCTCCACGCAGGGAGCCCGACGCGGGACTCGATCCTGAGTCTCCAGGATCACGCCCTGGGCCGAAGGCAGGCGCGAAACCACCGAACCACCCAGGGATCCCCCACACTCTCTTTTTAATAAATAAATAAATAAAACCTTTAAAAATAAATTTAAAAAGACAACATACCAAATGGACAAGATATTTGCAAATGCCATGTCCAATAAAGCGTTAGTATCCAAAATATATAAAGAATTTTTACAGTTCAACACCAAAAAAAAAAAAAACAACAAATAATCAAATTTAAAAATGGGTGGAACAGGGACACCTGACTGGGTCAGTCAGTAGAGCTTGCAACTCTTTATCTCAGAGTTGTCAGTTCAACCCTCATGTCGGATATAGAGATTACTCAAAAGTAAATAAGCAAATAAACTATACAAACTTAATTTTAAAAATGAGTGGAACCCATGAACAGACATTTCTTCAAAGAAGACATCCAGATGACCAACAGACACATGAAAAGATGCTCAACAGCACTCATCATCAAGGAAATGCAAATCAAAGACATAATGAGATATTATTTCACACCTGTCAAAATGGCTAAAAAAACACAAGAAACAAGTGTTGGCAAGGATGTGGAGAAAAAGAAACACGTGTGCTGTTGGCAGGACTGCAAACTGGTGCATCCACTGTGGAAGACAGTATGGAGGTTCCTCAAAAAAATAAAAATAGAATTACCATTTGATCCAGTAATTCCACTACTGGGAATTAACTTACCCCAAAGAATATGAAAACACTAATTCGAAAGATACATGCACCTCTATGTTGATTGCAGCAGTATTTATTTTATTGCAACAATAACCAAATTATGGAAGTATCCCAAGTGTCCATCAATAGATGAATGGATAAAGAAGATATACATATATATATATAGAATATTGCTCAGCTGTAAAAAAAGAATAAAATCTTGCCGTTTGCAATAATATGGATGGATTAAGAGTATAATGCTTATATGTCAGAGAAAGACAAATACCACATGACTTCACTCATGTATGGAATTTAAGAAACAAAACAAATGAACAAAGAAAAAAGAGAAAAAACAAAAAACAGACTGTTGGGACGCCTGGGTGGCTCAGCAGTTTAGCGCCTGCCTTGGGCCCAGGGCATGATCCTGGAGTCCCAGGATGGAGTCCTGCATCAGGCTCCCTGCATGGAGCCTGCCTCTCTCTCTCTGTGTCTCTCATAAATAAATGAATAAAATTAAAAAAAAAAAAAACACAAAAAACAGACTGTTAACTATAGAGAACAAACTGATGGCTGCCAGAGAGGAGGCAGGTAGGGGGACAGGTGAACTAGGTGAAGAGGATTAAGAGCACACTCACTGTGCTGAGCACTGAGTCATGTATGGAATTGTTGAACCATTCTATTGTAGACCTGAAACTAATCTAACACTGTATGTTAACTATACTAGAATAAAAATAAACATAAATAAAAGTACGCCTTATTATTATAAGCACAGTGGAGAGTCCTCATAGAGCACAGACTTTTACATTGTAATTATTTGAAAGGCCCTTTTAAATAATTACCAAAAACATTTGCCCTCAGATGCATGGGTTACACCTTTATGGGCATGACTATAACCATCTTTGCAAAAAGTTGTACAAAATAATAAATACAAAACTCAATTTCCTTTCATTTTAGCACCACCTGACCTCTTTTTTAAAATTTATTTATTTATTTATTTATTTATTTATTTATTTATTTGAGAGAGAGCACAAGTGAGGGGAGGGACAAGCAGACTCCCTGCTGAGCTGGGAGCCCAGTGTGTGGGACACAGGACAGGATACTAGGGCCCCAGGATCATGACCTGAGCTCAAGGCAGACACTTAACCCACTGAGCCACCCAGGCACACTGTGGTAGCTGTTTCATCTTTTTTTGTTCCTTCATATTTTTCTCTTATAAAAAGTTTATCTGATATAGTGATATGTTCATGTTATTATATTTTGTAATAGTATTATTCATCATGGGTATTTCTACTGTCAATAACAATCTAAATTAATTTTGGCAGAAGGTTAGACACTGGTCTTTGAACCAAAGCAACATGAAAGCAAATATTTTGACATCTGTTAGGATGGAGTGGCAACTGTCATACATTTGGAATGTTATGATCCCAAGGAATCTTTATATAATGTGAATTACACTGTATATTGTATTTTTTATAAAATTTAGCCAAATTTTACAGAAGAAATTATTTGTCTGATCATTGGTCCTATCTATGTCAAACTGGATTTTTTTTTTAAAGGTAATACATGAACAAAGTTAACCTTCTTCCTAAAGCCTAAATAAAGAGAAAGCAGTTTCCCATTAAAAAAAAAAAAAAAAAAAAAGAGGGGCATCTGGGTGGCTCAGCCGTTGAGCCTCTCTGCCTTTGGTTCTGGACGTGAGCCTGGAGTCCTGGGAGCCTGCTTCTTCCTCTGCCTATGTGGCTGCCTCTCTCTGTGTCTCTCATGGATAAATAAATAAAATCTTTAAAAAAAAGAAAACTGGGATCCCTGGGTGGCATAGGGGTTTGGCGCCTGCCTTTGGCCCAGGGCGCGATCCTGGAGACCCGGGATCGAATCCCACGTCGGGCTCCCGGTGCATGGAGCCTGCCTCTCTCTCTGCCTGTGTCTCTGCCTCTCTCTCTCTCTCTCTGTGAGACTATCATAAATAAATAAAAATTAAAATAAATAAATAAATAAAAAATAAAAAAAGAAAACTTTCATGACTAATATTTTTTAATAGTCTAGGTCAGTTTTTTTGCAGAATGTCTTTCAATATAGATTTGTCCAACTGTTTTTGCCATAAGGATGTTATGCAGGTTTTGGCAGAAGTACTGCATAGATGATAATGTGCCACATCGGGAGGCCTGTGATAAGTTTGATCATTTAGTTAAAATAGTGTCCACCTGATTTCTATACTGTAAAGTGTATCGCTTTGTAATTAGTAACCTGTGGGCCTACCTTACCTCTTTCTAGGCTTCAGGTCCTTCCAACCTCTGATCAACCTCCAATCGAAATCTTCAGAGCCATCCTCCCTCCCCTCCTGCTCTGGGGACCAGGCCGCAGCAGCTCCCGAGCTCAGCCCCTACTGCCCACCCGCTACCAGCTCCGGGATTGCGGGGATCCTTCCGCCCACGTGGAGGCCGCGGCCCGCCGCCCGGTCCGCCTGCACCTGCCGGCCTCCTGCCCTCCTCCGCCTGGGCCTCTACTTCCACCGCGACGCTGTGGCTCTGCACGCCGAGGCCACTTCCTCCGCGAGCGGGCCGGGGACCAGCGCCGGGTCGCCGGGAGCCCTTGGGTGCAAACCCGGCCCCGCGGCCGCGCCCTCCCGCAGGACGAGCAGAGGCCTCCCGGGACGGACCCTGCAAACCCCTGAACCCCCGGGAGAACCAGAAGCAGGCCCTCGTGGCTCTGCAAGCCCCGGGCAGTGCCCGCGTAGACTCGGGACCTGCCAGAGAACCTAGAGGAGCAGGTGAGGCTCCTCGGGAAGATGGGGTGCACCTGCCTGAGCTCGGCGGGCCGGGCCGCACAGCATCCCTTCCAGGGGCTCTCCCTGCAGCGGACCGGCAGCCTCCGGAGCCTTGGAGGGGCCCCTCTGCCCCCCGCCCCGGTTCTGGGGGCTTCTGCGTGAGCCTCTCCCTGCAGCCCCTAGGTAGCCTTTTAGTCCTCGCCCAAGCTGTGAACCAAGTGAAACAGTACAGCTCTTTGCAGGGAAAAAAAAAATTTTTCTGGTAGTTCTTGGTTAGTGTATAAAAACACAAGTGATTTGGGGGTCCTTGATTTTGTGTCCTGCAACGCTCCTGGATTCCTTTATCAGTTATAACAGTTTTTTTTGGTGGAATCTTTAGGGTTTTCTCCATATAATCATGTCATCTGATGGATTAAGATCATCTTAATCCACTGTTCTCAAGATCATTTTACCTTCTTAAAAATTACTGAGGACTCCAGAGAGCTATGTGGGTTATATCTATGGATATTTTTCGCATTATTAAAAGAGATTTAAAAACTTACTTATGAAAAAAAACTTATGAATATATTTTAAAGTAATACTAATAAACCTTATAGCCTTTCCACATATTTGTGAATATTCTTTTTTGATAGTATACTAAGCTAAACAAGTGGTAGTTTGTTAAAGATTGGCTGCATTGTGGAACTTGAAACCAAGTCATTGAAGTTTTCATATTCCGATGTTAGAATCTATTGTTCTACCTTGCACTAAAAATGGATATTTTACACATGCATGATTTTTTTTTTTTTTTAAGAGAGAGAGTGTGTGTGTGCAGAAGGGGAAGGGCAGAGAGAGAGAGAGAATCCCAAGCAGGCTTTATGCTCAGCAGAGCTCCACGTGGGACTCTATCTCATGACCCTCAAATCATGACCTGAGCCGGAATCAAGAGTGGGTTGCTTAGCTGAATGAGCCACCTAGGCACCCTGCATGCATGATTTATTAACATCATGCATTAATCATATGAAAATGATTGGTTCACTGAATTAGGCAGATCTTTCCAATGCCAATTCTTTTCTTTTTTTTTTTTTTTTAGATTTTATTTATTCATTCATGAGAGACACAGAAAGAGGCAGAGACATAGGCAGAGGAAGAAGCTGGCTCCCCGCGGGGACCCCGACTCGGGACTCCAGGAGCATGACCTGAGCCGAAGGCAGACGCTCAACCGCTGAGCCACCCAGGTGTCCCTCCAATGCCAATTCATTTCATTACACAATACCAAAAAATGATACTTGGTTATATCATCACTGGTTTTATTGGAAAAGTGTTAAAGGAGTAGGACACTGTCAAGCTCAAATTTTATTTTTGGCAGCAAATATTGTCAATTGGTTCCCCTGAAGTGATGGGATCACTTTATTCGTTTTGGAGATGTCTGCCAAATACCCAAGTCCCGATAACAATAACAGTAGCTTGTTTCTCAGGTGTTCTTTCAAGTAAACTTGGTGTTCCATGAAAGAAGAGGCTAATTCAGCTTACAACTCAAACAACTACATAGGTGTGTTTCCTCAGGGCAACAATTGTACTTCTGGAAGTACTTTAGTACTTTACAAAAGACTTGCTCGAGTTGAAATGAATAGGAGTAATGGTTTACTCTGCTTTATCAAGGACAGTGTTAAGTGAACCTGCCTGTCTTTTCTTTCTAATTTTAAGTGTGTGGTGGTGAAGAGAATAGTGATTACTAATATGGCTTGATGCCACTACCTTGATTCACTGCAGAGGGCCCGAGACCTACTCTTCCATTGCTTTTACACTGAGTGCAGATGTGGAAAAAAAAAAAAGGCAAATTACATTATTCTGCAGATAATCTTGTCCTCCCTGACTCCCTAAAAAAGTCCTCAGGGGTCCTAAGATTGCACCATTGCCTTAGTCCAACCAGGATTTGAGCTGATTTGATTGGATAGTATAGTCTGTGAAAGGTGGTACAGTTCATATTCACCCTTATTTCAGAGTACAGTTGGGGGTCCTAACTTAATTCCTGGGCTGTTTATCAGGATACCTTCTCTTTGGTGGGCTTTGAGGTCTAATTTTTGTCCACTACCACCACCCCTAATCCTAGGTGGCTTGAGCTGGGCTCTCAGCAGCTTCTTTCAAATTGGCAAATGCCCTGGTGATGCAAGCAACACCAAATGTTAAGCTCTCTTCTCTGAGACCTTGACCCCTGTGCCAGGTTGATTGCAAAAAATAGCTTTGATTCTTCATCTGTAGTAGATACATACAATGGAATACTGCTCAGCCATAACAAAGAAGGAAACCCTATTGTTTGTGACAACACGGTTGAAATGGAAGGGCATTATGCTGAGTGAAATAGGCAAGACAGAGAAAGACAAATACTACGGCATTTTAAAGAGGGGAGGGGCACCTGGCTGGCTCCGTCGGTACCGCTTGAGACTCTCGATCCTTAGAATTGTGAGTTCGAGCCCTGTGTTGGGTATAGAGATTACCTAAACAAATAGGTCAAACTCATAGTAACAGAGAGTAGAGTAGTGGTTGTCAGGGGCTGGGGGCTGAGAGAAGTGGAGAGAGGTTGATCAAGCTTTCAGTTATGAGTAAGTTCTGAGGAGCTAATGATTTATAGCACTGTTACTATAATTAATAATACTGCATTGTATCGCCCTTACCTTTGGGGGATACATTCCAAGACACCCCCCCAGGGAATGCCTGAAACTGCAGATAGTACTAAATCCTATCTGTACTGTTTTTCCTATACATATACACTTATGATAACATTTAATTTATAAGTTAGGCACAATATGAGATTAATAACAGTAATTAATAAAATAAAACAATCATAACCTACTATCATAAAAATTATGTGAATGTGGTTTCTCTCCCTCTCTCAAAATACCGTACTGTACTCACAATTCTTGTGATGATGATGTGAGATGATAAAGTGCCTACATGATGAGGGGCACCAGGCTGGTGCAGTCGGTGGAGCATGTGACTCCTGATCCCAATCTTGGGATCATGAGTTCAAAGCCCACATTGGGCTTAGAGCTTACTTAAAAGAAAAAAAGTGCCTATGTGATGAGATGAAGTGAGGTGTATGATCTAGGCATTGCGATATAGTCTTAGGCCACTATTGACCATCTAAATTTTTTTTAATTTTTATTTATTTATGATAGTCACAGAGAGAGAGGCAGAGACATAGTCAGAGGGAGAAGCAGGCTCCATGCACCGGGAGCCCGATGTGGGACTCAATCCCGGGTCTCCAGGATCACGCCCTGGGCCAAAGGCAGGCGCCAAACCGCTGCGCCACCCAGGGATCCCACACTATTGACCATCTAAAGATACATCAGGAAGACCATCTGCTTCCAGACCATAGTTGACCACCCCTGGTAATTGAGACCACAAGTGACTGAAACCATGGGAAGAAAGACCATGGCTAAGTACTTGGAATTTGCTGAGAGTACATCTTTTTTTTTTTTTTTAAGCTTTTATTTATTTATTGGAGGGAGAGAGAGCGAGAGAGCGAGAGAGCGTGAGCATGAGGAGGGGAAGGGGCAGAGGGAGAGGACCCCAGGATCCTGACTTGAGCTGAAGGCAGATGCTTAACCGACTGAGCCACACAGGCAGCCCTTGCTGAGAGTGCATCTTGTGTTCTCACACACACATACAAAAAGCTAACTCTGTGAGGTAATGGATGTGTTAATTAACTTGATTGTGGGAATCATTTCTAAATACATATGTATATCAAATCATTACTTTGTACACTTGAAATATATATATTTGAAATATATATATATTTGTCAATTACACTTCAATGAATCTGGGAGGAAATTTTTTTTTTTAAAGATGATCTTCCTCTATCCTAACTGCCTACTATAAGCAGTTACTTATAAGCTTCAAATGATCTCTACAATTCTTTATAGACAATGGTTGGCATTCAAAAACAGGAATTGAAAAAGACAAGAATTAAGTACCCATCAGAAAAAAAAAGTACTAAATAGAAACATACCTGGAAGAAAGCAACCCAGTTTCTGATTTCATTCCATATCTAAGGTGAATCTATATGATATATAAATGTAAAAATAAAAAAGAGAAACATATCTGGAGAGAATTTAAGTAATATTTATCAAACCCAGATTTTAAGATAAATGTGATTAATATGTCCAAGAAATAAGATGACCAACAGAGACCTAGAAACTGTGAAAGATACTCACGTGGATACTCTTAAATTGAAAAATACAATAACTGGAAGTAAGAATAGATCAGATACAGGTGAGGAAAGAATCAGAAGATAATTAAATTCAGTTTAGGAAAGCAGAAGCTGAAACAAAAAGCTATATTCACAATTGTGATAGTTAATTTTATGTGCCAACTTAGAGGGTGCTTTGGGTGAGATTTTTTTAAAAAAGATTTTATTTATTTGAGGGCAGCCTGGGTGGCTCAGCGGTTTAGCACCTCCTTCGGCCCAGAGTGTGGTCCTGGGGACCTGGAATCGAGTCCCGTGTCGGGTTCTCTGCGTGGAGCCTGCTTCTCCCTCTGCCGGTGTCTCTGCCTCTCTCTCTCCTCTCTGTATATTCTCATGAATGAATAAATAAAATCTTTAAAACTATATATTTTATTTATTTGAGAAAGATTAATGTCCCTTCTTTCATTTCTGATTTTCAAAATTTTCTATTTTGTTTACCTCTGCTCTCATTTTTATTATTTCTTTCTGTTACATTTGAGTTTAGTTTGCTTTTATTTTTCTAGTTCCTTAAGTGGTGGCGTTAAATTGTTGATTTGAGATGGTTGGTTATTCTTTTTATAAATAGGTATTTACTGCTATAAATTTCCCTCTGTGCAGTGCTTTCAGTGAATCCCACAGGTTTTAGTATATTGTTTTTGTTTTAGATTGTATTTATTTATGCGTGAGAGAGAGAGGGAGGGAGGGAGGCAGAGACACAGGCAGAGGGAGAAGCAGGCTCCATGTAGGAACTGGACGTGGGACTCCATCCTGGGCCTCCAGGATCCCACCCTGGGCTGAAGGCGACGCTAAACTGCTGAGCCACTGGGGCTGCCCTGGTTTTAGTGTATTGTATGTATGTATCTGTGCATGCAAGTGTGTGTGTGTTAATAGCCTTTATTTATTACAGCAGTTTTAGGTTCACAGCAAAATTGAGTGGAATGTGCAGAGTCCCTATATATCCCTCGCCCTCACCCTCATAGCCTTTTCCACTACCAACATCCCACATCAGAGTGGTATAGTTTGTACAATCAATAAACCTTCACTGACACATTATCACCCAAAGTATACAGTTTACATTAGGGCTCACTCTTGGTGTACATTTTTTGGGTTTGGTCAAATGTATAATGACATGTAGCCACCATGACAGTATATAGGACAGTTTCACTGCCTGAAAACCCTGTCTTCCATCTATTCATCTCTCCCTCCCCACCAGCCCCTAGAAACCACTGACCTTTTTACTGCCTCCCTTGTTACTATCATTTGTCTCAAGGTATCCTCTAATTTCCCTTGTGATTTCTTCTTTGATCCATTGGTTATTTAAGCTTGTACCACTTACTTTCCACATATCTGTGAATTTTCCTGTTTTCCTTCTGTTATTGATTTCTAGCTTCCTTTCATTGTGTCAGTGAAAATACTTTGTACAATTTACATCTTTTAGAATTTATCAAGATTTGTTTTGTGACCTAAAATATAGTCTATCCTGAAGAATATTCTATGTACAACAGAGAAGAATGGATATTCTGCTGTTGCTGGGCAGAGTGTTCTATTATTGGGTGAAGTTTATTAGGTCTAATTGATTTGTAGTGAGGTGTAAGTCCTCTGTTTCTTATTGATCTTTCATCTAGCAGTTCTATCCATCATTGCAGGTAGGGTATTGAAATCTAAACTATTATTGTGGAAGTGTCTATTTCTTTCTTCAATTCCTCACTGAATGTCATTGCATTATATATTTGGAGCCTCTTTTGTTGGTACATAGGTTTATAATTGTTATAGTTCCTTGAGTTTTTAAAAATTTTATTTATTTACTCATAAGAGACACAGAGAGGCAGAGACACAGGCAGAGGGAGAAGTAGGCTCCCCGTGTGAAGCCTGATGCAGAACTTGATCCTAGGACCCCAGGATCACACACTGAGCCAAAGGCAGATGCTCAACCACTGAGCCACCCAGGTACCCCTATAGCACTTTGATTAATTGACTCTTTTATTAACATATCATGTCTTTGTCTCTTATAACAAACAATATGTATATAACAAAAATATATAATATCTTAAGTCTCTTTTGACTTATAGTCTATTTTGTTTGAAATTAGCAGAGCCACTCCAGCTCTTTTTTAGTTACTATTTACATGGAATATAATTTTCCATTTTTTTCACTTTCAGCCTATTGGCGTCTTTGATCTAAAGTGAGTCTTGGGATCCCTGGGTGGCGCAGCGGTTTGGCACCTGCCTTTGGCCCAGGGCGCAATCCTGGAGACTCGGGATCGAGTCCCGCGTCGGGCTCCCTGCGTGGAGCCTGCTTCTCCTTCTGCCTGTGTCTCTGCCTCTCTGTCTCTCTCTGTGTGCCTATCATGAATAAATAAATAAAATCTTTAAAAAAAATAAAGTGAGTCTTTTGGGGGCACCTTACTGGCTCACTGGGTAAAACATCCAGTTCTTGATTTCAGGGTTGTGAGTTTGAGCCCCAGGTTGGGTGTAGAGATCACTTAAATAATTAAAAAATAGATAAACTGAGTCAGGGTGCCTGGGTGGCTCAGTCAGTTAAGTGTGCAACTCTTTTGGCTCAGGTCATGATCTCCAAGTTGTCTCTCCCTCTTCCTCTGCCCAGGCTTCTCTCCCTCTCTCTCTCAATAAATAAATCTTTAAAAAATAAAAATAAAGTGAGTCTTCTGGAGGCAGCATATCCTTAGTTATTAAGACCCATACTTACATTTACTTTTTTCTCTATTCCTTAAGCTTTCCAAAATTGATATTGTCTCCTTAATAAAATAAATTCCTTAGTCTAAATGCCTCTACTTACCACTCCAGTTTCCATCATCTATAATTGTTTCAGGATTCTTGAACTGGTTAATAATAATAACAAACATTTAGTGCTCATTAGGTGCTTGGCACTGCCTTGAGAGCTTTTCTATATTATTTCCATTAATTCTCACAACAACTCTATGAGGTAGGTACAATTTTTATGAAAAAACTGAGGCAAAGAGGTAAAGAAACTTGCCCAAATAATAGGGCTATTAAGCAGCAGTCAGGATTTAAGTCCACTCCTTCTTGCTACCCCTCAGCTAAGCCAATTCTGAAGCTGTCGGGAAAAAAATAAGCAAGATTACCCAAGAGAATTTTTTAAAGTATAATGAGGTTATTAAAAAGTGTGAAACTACATAATTAAGCCTGTACATTATTTTTTTTAGTTTGTTTTAAGTTTGTTTAGGTAGTCTCTACACCCAACGTGGGACTCAAACTCATGACTCAGAGATCAAGAGTCGTATACTTTTCTGACTGACCTGATGCCAGGTACCCCAAACTTGTGCATTATTAAAAAAAATTATTGAAATATAATTAAATATCCCAACATAAGCTCAATCCATCTGAGAACTTGTTGTATAATAAAGGTGGCTATAACAGCATAGAAAAAAACAGATTTCTTTTTTTTTTAATTTTTTTTATTTATTTATGGTAGTCACAGAGAGAGAGAGAGAAAGAGGCAGAGACATAGGCAGAGGGAGAAGCAGGCTCCATGCACCGGGAGCCCGACGTGGGATTTGATCCTGGGTCTCCAGGATTGCGCCCTGGGCCAAAGGCAGGCGCCAAACCGCTGCGCCACCCAGGGATCCCAAAAAAACAGATTTCAATAAATGGTATCAGAATACTGGCTAATTGGATCACTACTTCATACCTTACACTAAAATTCTAGGTGGATCAAAAGTCTAAACTCAAAAAAGTACAACCATAAGTACTAAACAAAAGCATGGAAACATTTTTCTAAAGATTATTTATTTATTTATTTATTCATGAGAGACACAGAGAGAGAGAGAGGCAGAGATACAGGCAGAGAGAGAAGCAGGCTCCATGCAGGGAGCCTGACATGGGACTCGATCTTGGGTCTCCAGGATCAGGCCCCAGGCTGAAGGCGGCACTAAATCGCTGAGCCACCTGGGCTGCCCCCTGGAAACATTCTTATTATCTTGGAATGGGGATGGCCTCAGTACAACAAATACCTAGAAGCCATCCCAAAAAAATAATGATAAATTCTACCTAAAATAAATTTATGCTGAAGACCACATACACAGTCAAAACCTCAACTGGGTAAGATATATTTACAAGTCACGAACTAAGGACTGATTTCCTTTTTTTTTTTTTTTAAGGACTTTATTCATGAGAGACGCAGAGGGGGGGGGCGGGGCAGAGACACAGGCAGAAGGAGAAGCAGGCTCCATGCAGGAAGCCCAATGCTGGACTTGATTCCAGGACCCTGGGATCATGCCCTGAACCAAAGGCAGATGCTCAATCACTGAGCCACCTAGCGTCCCGATATTTGAGAAATTTTTTTTTTTAAGATTTTATTTATTTATTCATGATAGTCACAGAGAGAGAGAGAGAGAGAGGCAGAGACATAGGCAGAGGGAGAAGCAGGCTCCACGCAGGGAGCTCGACGTGGGACTCGATCCCGGGTCTCCAGGATCGCGCCCTGGGCCAAAGGCAGGTGTTAAACCGCTGCACCACCCAGGGATCTCGATATTTGAGAATTTGGATTAGGGTTTCTTCATATCAATGGTATTGACATTTTGGGTGAGGTAATTCTTTGTGGTGGAGAGGACTGTTCTGTGCACAGTAGCATACTTAGCAGTATCCTTGACATCCACCTACTGGATATGAATAACATCTTTCCTCTCCCTACCCCACAATTCTGACAGCCCAAAATGTCTCCACACATTGCCAGATGTCCCCTGGAAAAATTGCCCCAGTTGAGAACCACTGTATCAAATATTCCTACCTTCTAATGTAACCTAAGAGATCACGAAAACAACATCATGCCCAAAGGTAGTCACTGCTGTTCATAACATTGAAAAGTAGAAACACAGTGCGGGTGCAATAATAGATGAAAGATTGAGAAAACTACGGACTATCTATTCAGTGTTATTACAGAGTTAATAATGCCCATCTGATGATGGAAACTAGAGAATTCGAAATTGATCCTTCAAAACTAATGGCTATTAAAAGCTCACTGCTTTTATATTTAAGAATTACTAATGACATTCTTATGATGTTAGTTTAAAAGTATATGCCGAATTACATACCACTATGAGTTGAAATCTTAAAACCTGGACACACAGATTTATTCATTCATGATTGCCAGAACCTCGAAAAAGTAACCAAGATGTCTTTCAGTGGGTGGATAAACCATGATACATCCAGACAATGGAGTATTATTGGGAGCTAGGAAGAAATGAGCTGTCGAGCCATGAAGATATGGAGGCAGTGAAAACTCATGTTGCTAAGCAGACGTAGCCAGTCTGAAAGGCAATGTGCTGATTACTATTTGACACTCTGGAAAAGGCAAAACTATGGAGACAGCAAGAAGGTCTGTGGTTGCCAGGAGTAAGAGGGCACAGGGAGGGGTAGATGAATAGGCAAAGCATGTATTTTTTGGGGGGCAGTATATCTGTATAATGTAATGGTGGGTACGTATCATTATACATTTGTCCAAATACAAGGAATGTGCAATGTCAAGAGTGAATCTGATGTAAACTATACTTTTGAGTGATGACAATAATCAATATAGGGTCCGAAATGATTATAACTATACTACTCTGGTAGGGGGGATGTTGATAGATGAGGGGGGCTAGCCATGTATGGAGCCAGAGGGCACATGGGAAGTCTCTGTACTTTCTGCTCAATTTTGCTATAAACCTAAAACTGCTCTAAAAAATAGTTTTAGGGACGCCTGGGTGGTTCAGTGGTTGAGCGTCTGCCTTCGAACTAGGGCGTGATCCTGGAGTCCCAGGATCGAGTCCCACATTGAGATCTCTGCATGGAGCCTGCTTCTCTCTCTGCCTATGTCTCTGCCTCTGTGTCTCTCATGATTAAATACATTTTTAAAAATCTTAAAAAAAAAAAAATAGTGGAGGGCAGCCCTGGTGGCTCAGCGGTTTAGCGCCACCTTCGGCCCAGGGCGGGATCCTGGAGACCTGGGATCGAGTCCCACGTCAGGCTCCCTGCATGGAGCCTGCTTCTCCTTCTGCTTGAGTCTCTGCCTATCTCTCTATGTTCTCATGAATAAGTAAATAAAAATCTTTTAAAATAAAATAAAATAAAATAAAATAAAATGAGACATACAGAATGCAAGCCCAGATCCTTTTTTTTTTTTTTTTTGCAAGCCCAGGTCTTTAAAAAAAAAGTGGAAAGTTTACTCCTCCAAAAAAAAAAGTTTAAAAAAGAGACTTCTAGGCTTAAAACTTGTCAGACATGTTCAGCCTTCAGAGAAAAATAATGTTCATGGTCATTACTTATTCAGTTTTTTAGACATGTGATTGATGACTAGAGTGGTCTTCCTTTGGTAAAATATGGTTCCATCAAGACTGATGAACAGGGATCCCTGGGTGGCGCAGCGGTTTGGCACCTGCCTTTGGCCCAGGGCGTGATCCTGGAGATCCGGGATCGAATCCCACGTCAGGCTCCCGGTGCATGGAGCCTGCTTCTCCCTCTGCCTGTGTCTCTGCCTCTCTCTCTCTCACTGTGTGCCTATCATGAATAAATAAAAATTAAAAAAAAAAAAAAAAAGACTGATGAACAACCCAAGTTAATTGTGCTGGTGAATTAATTGAGTGGTGAATCATTAGCAACATTCTTTCAGAGCAGTTAACAGCAAGGGCTAACAGATCAGAATTAAGTTCAAACCTAGCTGAGGAACTTAACACGTCTGATTCCTTGAGTTACTGAAACCTCTATAAACTGTCCATTTTTCATTTATTTTTTAAGAAGGCTCCATACTGGGCAGCCCCGGTGGCACAGCAGTTTAGTGCCGCCTTCAGCCCAGGGCAAGATCCTGGAGACCTGGGATCGAGTCCCATGTCAGGCTCTCTGCATGGCGCCTGCTTCTCCCTCTGCCTGTGTCTCTGCTTCTCTCTCTCTCTCTCTGTGTCTCTATGAATAAATAAATAAAATCTTAAAAAAAAAATTAAAGAAGAGGCTCCATACCCAATGTGGGGCTTGAACTCATAGCACTGAGATCAAAGAGTCACATGCTCTACTAGGTCAGGCGGCCAGGCACCCCACAAACTGTCAATTTCTTTTTTTTTTTTTTTTTTAATTTTTATTTATTTTACTTATGATAGTCACAGAGAGAGAGAGAGAGAGGCAGAGACACAGGCAGAGGGAGAAGCAGGCTCCATGCATCGGGAGCCTGATATGGGATTCGATCCCGGGTCTCCAGGATCACGCCCTGGGCCAAAGGCAGGCGCCAAACCGCTGCGCCACCCAGGGATCCCAAACTGTCAATTTCTTATTTGCAAAATGGGATTGTCATCTTAAAGTGTCACCTAAAAAAGCCTGGGACACAGAGATCCAAATAACATCAAGGAGGGAAAAACAAAACCACAATTTTGTTTCCATGAAAAAAACGAAACAACTTACACATATGAATCTCAACTAAGTCCAAAAAGTTAAACTTGTGGTGGTAATAGTATATGTAATTTTAAGATTCAAATTCCCATCTTACAAATTTTCTATAATAAACACATACTGTTTATACTCAGGAACAAAACATTTTAAAAATCGCAGCACAAAAACTGTAGAAAAGAATATTTTATTGAAACAGTTTCTCAATTAACAATGGACCAAAGTACAATTTGACTCAAACCTGTCCAACCAGCCTCAACCGCTAGTGAAAGAACCCAAACATACAGGACGGGGTGGGACCTTTCGGTCTCATTTCTGCCAATGTGGCAAAAAAAAAAAAAAAAAAGGGAAAAGAGGACAAAAGACAGACACAACCAGGTTTCCCCTTGCCCTGGGAGCTGGGTGGCAGCTGTGGCTCCTGCTCCAGATGGAATCCTGGAAGACAGGCTCCCCAACATTGGCATGGTGGGTAAAGAGCCCCCACCTTAGCAGAGCAATGCAAGAAAGGCAGGCCAGCCCTGACCCTCTTCCTTCCCCCACAAGGACTGCCGCAAAGAGGGCGAGGTGGCATTTTTACATTCACACCACGGCCTCTCCTCCCAGGGTCTTGGGATAGGGGCTCACAGTAGAAAGCACATTTTGGTCAGCCCAGGGGGCCGGGGCCAGGGAAAGGCTATGTCTGGGTGGGCAGAACAGAGGAGAGAGGAGAGGGCCAGGAGTCACAGGGACATGGGGGAACAGGCTACTGGGAAAATGCAGACTCAGACAGTGCTCGCAGGATGCTGCACACCGGCCACTCCGCACGCTTTCCTGTGCCCCAGAATCCACAAGCAGGAGCTCCAGGGTTTTCACAAGTCTCTCCCACAGAGGTGGCTGGATTCCCTTCTTCGCTTTCTCCCTGCCTACTCTGGCCACCGGGGGGTGCACAAGCAGGTGGGGACTGATCTAGCTTTACTGCAGCCAGGCCAGATGGAAGGGTTTGGGCAAGAGGCAGATAGCTGCCTGACTTGCAACAGGAAGGGACCCATGGGAAGAGGAGTCACTGGGAATAGGGCCTTTTTGGGAAAGACAAGACCTTGGAGGATAAAAGAGCATAGATAGGCACTCAGAAACCAGACCTGGTAACCAAGGCTCTGTAGATGCTGGCCCCTGGAGGGCAGCCTTCGTGGTGGAAAAGAGGCAGGAAGGAGGGCAGAGAAGCCTGGAGACCCTAATATCCCAGGGTGTCCCTCCCCCTGCAGGGTCCATCGACCCCTCAATGGCCAATCTCTCACCTACCCACAGGCAAAGAATTAAGACATAATAGTGATTTTCCCCAAATTAGGGCCTGGATGGGTAGGGAACCAGGGGTGGGATTAGGAAATAGAACAACTGCAGTTTTTACCACAGAATCGTTGCAGAAGGAACTGGTGAGCTGTCCCCTCCTTCCCCTTCATCACACCTCCAATCAAGGTGAGAGAAAAGGAACCGAAGCCTCTGAGGGCAGGAGCAACCCCTCCCCCCGATGTTTAATAAATAGAGGAGGTAGGAGAAGGGAGCGGGATGAATGGGGACCTGGGGCAGGGGGGTTATAGTTCATCATTCTTCAAAGTTGGCTTCTGTCCTGTGGGCGGCTCCTTCTGCTCTGGTTCTGCTGGGAGTGGGGAAGAGCGAAGGGATGCCAGCAGGTGAAATGGAAGTAACTGGCCTCCATTCTGTGTCGATCCTCCTCACCCCAGAACCCGACCACCCTGGCTTCCCAGGTACCCCCAGCTCCACACTCACCTGCTCCAGGACCTCCTAGCTCCAGAGGTTCGGCATCTGTCGGTTCGGATCCTGCTTTTGGGAAGGAAGAGATTAGCCTCTGGAGAAGTGAGGAAGGAGTTAATGGAGGGGTTGGGAAACTTTTTCCGTAAAAAGCCAGACAGTAAATGTTTTAGGAGTTGTGGGCCACACTTGGCCTTTTCGTGCACACGCACGTATAACCTAAAAACATAAGACCCATTCATAATTTGGGGACCTTCAAGAAACAGGCTGTGCAAGCCAGGTTGCCAACCCTTAGGTTAAGCTACCCACGTTCCCAATCACTTTCCCCAACTCACGAGTCTCTTTCTCAGGTTCTGAAATGGGCTTTGCATCTTCAGTCTCGCCTGGAAGGAAACCACAGGCAAAATGTAGTCCCAGGAAGGAGAGGACTTCTTGCCCAGGAGCACCTGGAGCCAGGCACCATGTCCTCACCTGGTGGAGGAATGACCTTCTCTGCTTGGTCACTGGCATTGAGGGGAGGCTCTGCCCGGGTCCCGTTCTTGTCCTTGGGCCGAGGCCGGGGCTTGGCAAACTTGGCTTTATTGAGCAGATACTGCACCTCACGGTCCAGGGCCATCATCTTGGCCTCGATGTCTTTTGAGAGCAACACGGGCTTCTCTGTGGCGGGAAGCTTGGCCTGTTCAGCCATGGTTGCATTCTTCCAAGCCTGTAGGTGAGGCCAGGCCAGGCTCAGAGCTAGCCCTGGGGAGCCCAGGTTATCTCTGTCCCAGATGGAATACACCCCAAACCAGCCTCAGGCTCTTCCCTCAGATCTCAAACCACTCCCCTCCACCTGGCTGTGAGCCCCACAAGGGTGGGCAGGCACCTGAGGCTTTCTATCAAAGAATCCCAAACTACATGCTTGCAGCTTACGTCCTGTTACTTGGAACTGATTACAGTGAAACCTCCTGATTATTCTCTTATCCCTCCACTTCTTGAGCTCTGATTCAAATACACTCCCCACACATTCAAAAGGGAAGTTTCTGCTTCCTATGAAGTCATTCCCGCCTTCCCGGACCCCAGCCTACTTTCTTTTTTTTAAAGATTTTTATTTATTTATTCATTACAGGGCAGCCCCAGGGGTGCAGCGGTTTAGCACTGCCTACAGCCCAGGGCGTGATCCTGGAGACCCTGGATTGAGTCCCATGTCAGGCTCTCTGCATGGTGCCTGCTTCTCCCTCTGCCTGTGTCTCTGCCTCCCTCTCTCTCTCTCTGTGTCTCTATGAATAAATAAAGTCTTAAAAAAAAATTTATTCATGAGAGACACACACACACACAGAGGCAGAGGGAGAAGCAGGCTCCCTGCAAGGAGCCTGATATGGGACCTGATCCCAGATCCCAGGATCATGCCCGGAGCTGAAGGCAGACGCCCAACCACTGAGCCACCCAAGTATCCCCCCGGCCCACTTTCTGCATGCAGCTCAAGCCCCAGCTCCCTGGAGCAGTTGCTCTAATGTCCCAGGGATGGGCTCTGCTGCTACTCTGGTCTGACAACTCATGGGTGGCCATTACCCCTGTTGGGGGCTAATCAGACATGGCCTCAAATGTAAATGCCTTTTGCCTTCCCGATTAGCTGTGAGGCCAGGAGGGAGTGGCTGTTGAGCCTCCATTGTCCGCATCCCCCATGCTGCCTAGCACAGCACACCTTGCCAGATCAGTATGCCCCTAAGTATTTACACAGGGATTACCCAGGTCTCATTGATGACTTTCTCTAATGTTGTCATTTCCACCTCAGTGAAGATCTGGTCCATTTCTGGGATCAACCGGGCACCCCTGGAAGCCAGTAAGGAGACGGTGAGCCCAAGAGGAAGAGGGGTATGGGTATGCTTGTGGGGCATAGGAAGCTGATGGACTGTGAGGCCTGGCAGGATTGGATTAGGAAGAAAAGTGAGGGACTGCTTACTTGAGGAACATGCTGGAATGGTTGAGGAGATTATCAAGGGCAGACAGCCGTTCAGGCCACTTCTTGCGCTCTTCCACCCGAAAAAACAACCCGTGGCACAGCTTCCTCAGCTCAGTCAGCTTCTCCTTCAGCATCTGACGGATGCAGGTTGGGGATGGGCAGAAGGGTTAAAGGGAGGAGAGGCTGGCCCTGGAGTCAGCCCTGTATCCTGCTCATGGCCTCACACCCCTCACCTTCTCTGACCCTGGGAGACGAAAGCAACGGCTCCCATCCCACCCACCAAGTCCTAGGAGGCCTCTTACCACTGTGGTGGCCCCAAAGCCCTCGTCCTCCAGCCAGGTGGAGGCTGCACTGAGCCTCCCAGAGATTTCCTCACGCTGCTCCTCAGTGGACACTTCTTGGTACTCGGGCTGGTACAGTTTGTCCTAGGGAGGTGCACATAGGCCCAAGCATGCACCGAGCCCCTGAGGGCAAGGCTTCCAGAGTCAGACCCTCCTCAGACACAGGTCCCAGAGCAGGTGTGCCTCCCAGCCTACCAACCTGGGTCTCAAAGATAAAAGCTTCCAAGCTGTTGGCAGCCTTTTCCCGTTCTTGCTTCTCTAGGTCTCGGAGTGTCAAGTCTTGAAGTCTGTGGGACAAAAGAGTCACACGTGAAGAAGAGAACATGAGAAACTCAGACCCTGGGTCAGACAGCTCCTCCTCCCAGGGGGTGCCATTCCACACCCTGCCCACCTTACATACACACACACACACACACACACACACACACACACACACAGAGTCTCTACTCACTTCTGCGCCGAGCGGGCCAACTCATCCTCCGGCAAGTCAGGCAGGTCCAGAACCATCAGCTCCACCCCAATCTCCTCTACCATTCTCTGCTTCCGGGCAGGCTTCTGCTTCTTTTCTTCCTCTGGGGCTGGAGGCACAGGCTCAGACCCTGCTTCTTTTTTCTCACTTGGCTTCTAGCGTGGAAAGAAATGAGCATGTCAGGAAAAGATTTGGTCCTTCTCTTCTCCACAAGCAGGGCTCTAAGGTGCAAGAAACAAGGCAGGCATCGCTCAGCCTCTGGGTCCACACTGGCCTTTGCCTGTAGCTCACCTGGGCCTCAGACTTTTCCTCCTTTTCTTTTTCTGCAGCCTTCTCTTCCTCAGGGGCTGCATCCTCCTTAGGCTCAGTGGGTGGGGGCTGAGAAGTATCCTCCACTGGGGCCTCGGCCTCCTCCTTGAGCTCCGCCTGCTCTCCGGGCTCATCCTTACTCCCCTCGGCAGGGCTTTCCTCTTCCTCCTGGAAACAATCACAGATGCCACTGTATACAACAGTCACTAGCAGAGCCTGCGGAAAAACCAGCTCAGCGACACCACATCCCCCAGGCTGTGCTGCGAAGGGGCAGACAGACGGTGGCACGGGAATGGGCACTGCACTGTGCAGACCACGCAGTCTAGTCAGACGAGAGAGAAGCACTCGGAGATGAGGGGAATGTGGCCCGGAGCTCAAGGACAGGGGCAGCTTGGAGTCCAGAGAAGGAGGTGGTTCACTCAGCAGGGGCCCAGGGGAAGGGATAGTCTAGTCAGTCCCAGGCAGCTGGAGTGTGCCCCCAACCCCTGCCTCTGCTGCCACTACCTGGCCCCCCTACACCACCCTCCGAGCTTCCTCGGCTCTATGCTGGCCTTACCTGGACAGAGTCTGTACCGTTCTCTTTAGCGTCTGGTGTCGTACCACCGCCAAACAGGCTAGAGATGGTGTTGCCAAGTTCTGGGAGGAAAAAAGCCCAAAAACTCAAAGGGGACACAGCAGTGATGCTACCTCCTAACCCCAAGGCAAGGCCTGCTCGCCTCCCCCAAACACATGTGTGTGTGTATCCTCCCTCACACACGCACACACTCGTCTTACTGGTCAGAGTAGATTCCTCTTCCGGGCTGTCCTCCACCAGTGTCTCAAACACAGACTCCACCTGAAAACAGGGAGTCAAGCTGAAGAAACACACATTTGACCCACCTTTTCCCCGCAAACATCCTGCCAAAGTGGGTATCTCCTTACTCACATCCATGGGATGTGCAGTGGTGCTGCCTTCTTTTATGGGCTCTTGAGTCAAGTCACCTCCACCCCCTTTGATTATGAGCCCTCTGAGGACAGAGTCCTAACTCCTCTCCCATCCAAGCCCCTCACATCTCAACCTGACAACAGAATGGGCCATTATTTCCCACAGTACATATGAAACGATGTTAACCATTCTGTGGATCTTAAGTTTTACAATATCCATAAGCACTTAATATAGGATCTGAAAAGACCACACCAGATCCCTGGTTAGCTGTGTTCACAGCTGAGACTTTTCCATCTCCAAAACCCTTCTCGTTCGTGTTCTAACACCATGTGGAAGGACCACTCTGGAAAGGCCTTGCCCTGTCCCCAGGGCCTCCTCCTGTTCTCACCTTGATGAGGCTCAGCACGCCGCTCTCATCCAGGTTGAAGTGAGCCTTGATGCCCTTGGACTCGTAGTCAGGATACTTCTTGAAGCTCTCACCCACACCTTTTAGTTTCACTGTGGTCAAGTTCTGGGAGCCAAATACCCTGATTGGGGAGGAGAGAGTAATTCTGGGGAGCTCACCCAGCCCGCCTCCAGCTCTAGACTAGCACGAAGAAGTAGAAGAATCCTTAAAATTCCAGAATCCAGGATACTTGAGGGGTAGGTCAAAGTCAAGAGTACAGAGAAATCTTCACTACTAACTAAATGAAACAGAACCTTCATGGTGTTGAGAAGGGTCGTTTCGTGTTTGCTTGGGACCAAGCCATGGCAGCTCATGTGCCCAGCCCTTGAGAATCAGGAAACCGAGTCTGACCCCGCTGAAGCTCTGCTGAACCAGCCCCTCCAACAGAGATGAGGGGATTCAGGACTGGTCACCTCGGTGCTGGCTCTATGGCTGGTTGTTTATCAAGACTGCAGCTTTGTAAACGTGGATGTTTTTATGTCGTATGCAGTTTCTAAAACTTATTTTCCCACTAGATTTTAGTAAAATGTTTTTTTTTTTCCTTAAAAAAAAAAAAAGTCCTCCCAGCACGAAGTATTGGGCCCTCCAGAGAAGATGCTCACCCCAACCTTGACCATACACAGGCTGCTTCCCGTGTCAGCCCTGTGGCCTCAGATCCTCCCCTCTGGGAGTCCCCAGCCTCTCACCGAAGATCCTCAGGCCCCAGGAAGCCCAGGTCGCCATAGTTGATGTGGAAGTTGAAGTCATGGTTGTAGCGGTTAAAGGTGATGACTTTGCGTTGAGGGTAGGGCCCCATTCGGGAGAAGAGGACACGCTTATTGTGCTTCAGGCTGCGAACCCCAGGCTCCTCCTCCACCTCCCTTGTGAACTCCACCTACACAGCAGGCAGAAAGGAGGCACGCTGGAGAGTCAGAACAGGTTCTGGGGTCAGGGTACATGGAGGACCTCAGCTGGCAGAAAAACAAAAGGACAAGCCAGAGCAGAGGGAGCATCCTTAGTCCAGGTAAAGGGAGCTCATGGCCTGATCAGACGGGCCTACTCACCAGGATGGGGTAGATCACCGCATCTCGGACCACAAACGGCTTCACCTTGAAGGCTTTGCTGAGCGCGGCTGCCTGGTACACAGCCCCCATGGCAGCTGCTTCATCTGCGTTGACGTTCTTCCCTAGTTCCTCCCTGTCAAAGTCCTGCACCTTAGCATGTCTACTCCGGAGACTCCAGCCTGGCCTCCCTCGCTTCAGTCCCACAGCTGCCCAGCCCTGGAGCCCGGCCCCAGGGCCTCAATACCCACACTCACTTGCCCACAGCCTTCAGCAGCACCTCCTGAACTTTAGGGACCCGTGTGGCCCCACCGACCAGGATCACCTGCTCAATCTCATCCTACAGAGAAACAACGTGATATGGAACGGCTTGTAGTTAGTTTTCTCAGCGCTGACTGGTCCCTTAACATTCCTCCCCCTTCCTCCCCACCACCGAATCACTTTCTATTGCACCTGTCTCCCCACCCCATGTCCACATCTGACCCCACCACCCTCACCAAATTCATTTCGGCACTCTGGAGGGCCTGCTGTACGGGCCCAGGTACTCGCTCGAATAAATCAGCACACAACTCTTCAAACTCTGCTCGGGTCACTTTTGCCTTGAAGTCCACATCATCCATCAGGCCCTCGATCTGGGGGAGGATGAGGCGTGTCAGAGTTCCGCCCAGATCCTCCTCTGGCTGGGCAGGCCAGAAACCAAAGGACCAGGACTTTGGAGGACAGGAGGCTTAGGAAGAAGGAAGGGATGGGCCGCACTGCATGCCAGTGGCCTCGCTTAGGATGATGGGGTCCTTTACTCTCTGGGTGGGCAATATCCTCCCTCAACCAGCCACGAGTAGGCACCTGTGCCATGTGATCAGCGTTGGCGCTCAGGACAGTTTTGAGTCGATTTGCCTCCCGTAGCAGCTTGGCCATGGCCCGGGGGTTCTCCCGCACGTCCTTTGCTCTCTGGCCCTTGCGCTGTTCGTTGAAAAGTCTAGCCAGGTGCTCACGCAGCCGGAGCTCCATCTCCAGGCCCCCCAGGGTGCGGTCAAATCTTCAGGAGAAGGTGACAGGGAAAAGTGTGAGGAACCCACAGGGTCCCTTCATTGACCTAGGATCTGACTCTTGTCCCACATACATGGCTGACATCTCAGTGACAGTTCACCTACTCCTCCAATCCACTGTACTTACTGGACATCAACCACATGCCTATCTCTGGGGATGCAATTAAGAGAGGAAAAAGAAAAAAAGATCCCTGCTCTGAAGGAGTTTACAATCTATCACTGAATGAACACACGACTGTGAAATGTGTACCAGCCCATGAGTTACAAGGGACAGACCAGCAACAGCACCAGAAGACATAAAAGGGAAGTGTCACCTATCTACAGATGTCCGGGAAGATTCTGTGAGATGTGATGTTTGAGCTGAAATTTGAAAGATGAATGGAAGTAACGAGGCAGAGAAGGAGGAAAACAACCCTAGAGGGAGAAGGGTAAAACCCCGAGATGGGAGCCAGCAGAGTAAGTTCCCAAGGAGGCCAGGAATGGCTGGAGCTCAAAGAGCAAGGGGCTCTGGGGAGGACAAGTGGGCAGAGTCTGGGCTCTCACAGGCCAAAGTAAAGGTTTGGGGCCACTGAGGATTTTTAAAGAAACAAATTATAATCAGGTTGGCATTTTGAAAAGAACTCTCTGTCTGGCTGCAACGTGGAGAAAGGACTGGAAAAGGGAGAGACCCTCTCTCATAACCCTGTGGGTCAGAGATAAGGGCAGCCTGGACTAGAACGCCGGCGGCGGGAAAGCCAGACACAAGTGAACGGGTCTGAGAAAGAAGACAACGTCATCAATAAGCGTGCTGAAGCGACAAGATCGACAAAATGACTGCACGTGGTCTATTCATGGGTTTCCAAAGAAGCAGCTGAGGAAGTACTCTTTCAATCTTCCCAAACTGTCCTCCTCCCTCTCCACATTCCCCTGGGCCTCCAAAGAGGTACCCCATGATGACTGCTGCTTTAGGATAGCATTCATGCAGGGTGCAGGGAAATGAGGTCACTGCCCCTCCAAAAAAAAAAAAAACCCGGCCCGAGAGTGTCTCAGCAAGGAGCCCTCCTCCCAGCACCAACTTACCCCACGCCCCGGATCTGCAGCTGTGGCTGCATCCCTGCCTCCTTAGTCTTCACTGTCTGGTAGGTTACGATGGTACACACGGTGCTGCCAGAGCCCATATCATAGAACATGACGTTCTGTAGAGACACCAAAATGACTGTCACAGGAACCTTACCTAACTCCAGGTGCTTTATGCACTCTCCACTCAAAGCTGAAAAGCTCCAACCAGTGGTCGAGAAGGGCATTTTGTTACTGCATTCTGTCAAGGCTAGCCATGCAAACAAGATGCAAAATGAGCCACATGGCCTGCATCTTCAGAATCAGCCATCCTGAAAGTCTGGTTAGAAGTTCCTCCCCAGGGATGCCTGGGTGGCTCAGTGGCTGAGTGTCTGCCTTCAGCTCAGGTCCTGACCCCAGGGTTGTAGGATTGAGTCCCTCATTGGTTCCCTGTAGGGAGCCTGCTTCTGCCTCTGCCTGTGTCTCTGCCCCTCTCTGTCTCTCGTGAATAAATAAAATATTTTTTAAAATATTTTATTTATTTATTCATGAGAGACACCAAGAGAGAGAGGCAGAGACACAGGCAGAGGGAGAAGCAGGCTCCATGCCAGGAGCCTGATGCGGGACTTGATCCTGGATCTCCAGGATCACGCCCTGGGCTAAAGGCAGCGCTAAACCGCTGAGCCTCCTGGGCTGCCCAATAAATAAAATCTTAAAGAAAAAAAAAGAAGTTTCTCGATGGCTCACCTGGGCAGTCGTGTTGATATCTTTCCGGCGGAAGACACCATAGCTGAGAGCCGTGGCGGTGTTGTCATTGATGAGCTGTAGCACTTTGAGGCCAGCCATGCGAGCAGCCTGCAGCACAGCTCGGCGCTCAGCCTGATTGAAGAAGGCTGGAACCGTGATCACTGCATCCTTGATGGGCTGCTCTACAGAGGACAACAGAACGGGGCTCCCACCAGCTCTGTACCTCATATGACACTATCCTAGTCTTGGTACTATTGACACCTTGGGCCAAAAAACTCTTTGATTATATGGGGCTGTCCAGTACATCGTAGGATGTTTGGCAGCATCCCTGGCCTCTGCCATTTAGATACTGGGAGCAGCTCCCCAGATAACCAAAATAAAAATATCTGCAAGTATTCTCGAATGTTCCTGGGAGGCAAAACAACTCCCATAAGAGACCCTAGGGAGCCTGGCCACCGCTGCCCTCCCCTTAGCTACTCACCTGCAAAGTCCTCAGCCAGGGAACGGGAGTAATTGAGAACCATGCCAAGTACCTCCTCAGGTGAGAACTGTAGCTGCCTGGGGGTGGGGGAGTAGTTAAAGGCAAGAACAGTCATGGGTACTAGAGGAGCCCACTGGGCCTGCTGAGCCCACGTCCCCACCAGAGCACTCACGGGCTGATCTGGAAGTGCACAGTCTGCCTCTGTGGATCGAAGCCTAGCTCATGCTCTGGAAAACGGGCTCCGTAGAGGGCCACATGGGGGTTTCCCTCCTGCTTCCCCAGGAGGTGCTGGAAGTAACGCAGCGTCGCCTTTGGATTCTTGATGGCCTGAGATGAGGTACATAAGGAGCAGAGAGCATTAGGCTTCGAGGTCCACCATCACCTACCTGTCTTATCAGAGGTCGATAAGGGTTCAGGCTCTGGCGTCTGTCATCTCCTCCCCTCTGCCTACCGCTTCTGGGAAAGGGATGGGCTGCTAGCTCACCATGCTTGCTGCACTGTCTCCAAAGAATCTTTCATTTTCTTTCAGGGTCACAGTCACTGGGGTTTTCCTCCGGGATTCCCTGAAGAGACATAGGACCCAGGTGCCTATATATAGTAGGAGGTGGACTAAGGAGCCCCAACAATCCAAATACAATCACTAAAGACACCAAACTGGTGTGCAGGAAAGAATATACACTGGCTTGGAGAACAGACTCCCTCCCTCCCCACCCCTGACACTGGGGCTGTCCTCACTTGTTCAAGACAATTTCCATGGGTACTCCGGGTTTGACGATGGCCACCTTCATGGATTCACTGCCCAGGTCCACAGACATGACCGCCAGTGTGTCTGAAAAGGAAATAGATCTGTCAATTAGCCACCTCTTCCCCCACATTCCCGAGTCCCCTCTCACCAAAGCACACTGCTCTCCATAGAGAAGGTAAGACAGTGAAAAGATAAAGGCCTGTGTGTGTGTCCAGCAACTCAAGTCCAGAGGCTTCCAACCAAAAGCCTCCCCTCCCACCATCGATCATTCGTCATTCACTCATTTATTCTTCTTTGGACTCTGCTTCTGGGGGTACACACCACTGAGCGGCAACAGGTCTGCCAAGAGCACAGCCAGCACAGCCCAACAGGCTAGCCTCCTCGGCCTCTGCCTCCTGACGGTGGCTGCCATTGTGCCTCTGCGGGAGGAGAAAAACAACACTTGTAACCGGATGCCCTGAGTGAAGACAACCTCATCCCAGGACAGGGAAGCTTTAAGATCCATACTCCACTGTCACCCCGGGGGGCCGGAGGAGACTACACCCCCCACCCCTTCCGCAAATCACACAAAGGGTCCTGGGCTCCATCCACCACATCCCTAAACACGGAGGGTACCAGGATAGGAGAGAGGAGACCAGAGCCTTCCGCCCACTGCACAGGCTGTAACCGGCGCACCCTAGCACTGCCGCTGCTGTCAGACACCGGGGTGCGGCCAGGGATCCCCGCCCAGGGCTCAACTACCTCCCTACACCTGGAGCTCCACGGCCGGCGCGGAGAGCCAGGCCGGGCCTGGACGGGAACTGAGAGGTGGTGACGTCGGAGGAGGCTAGGATGTTAGAAGGGCCCGTCTGCCCCTCGGAATCCCTTCGGGGCGCCCCGCCCGCCCCCCGGTTCTCCATCACAGCCCCCGGCCCCGCTGCCTACACGGACGCCGCGCCTGGAACGCTAGGATTCTTCGCCCGGCGGACACCGAGTCCCCTCCGAGCTCCCCGGAGCCTCACCTGGCGAAGGCGCCGGCTCCCACTCCCGGAAACGCGGCCCAGCCCACCCCGAAGACGCGGGGGCGCCCGGGGGACCGAGCTGCGGGGCCGAGCGCACCGGCGTCCGCGCGGCCCTCGCTCCCGCTCCCGCTCCCGCCCCCGGAGCTAGCACGCTGCCTCCTCCCGGAGGGGTGGCCGGCTCGCAGCGCCATCCCCACCCCCGCTGCCGCTTGCCTGCGCTCCTGCGGCCCCAGCCCTGGGACAGACGCGGCGGCGGACGTACCCACGAGGCCGGCAGCGCACCCCCAAGCCCGCGCCCTTCACAACTCCCCTCGGTTTGCAAACTGTTACATTAGCCACCAATCTCTCCGCGGCGTCTCGCGCACCAGCCGGCCCCGGACGCGGCGCGCGCTCATTGGAGCCTCCGCCGCCCGGCCCTGCGCCGCGCGCCCGGCCCCGCCCCCGCCGCCCCGGCGCGCGCTCCCATTGGGCCACGTCCTGGCCCCGCCCCCGCCCCCGAAGCCGGCTGGGGCCCCGGAGGCCGCCGAGGGGCCAGTCCGCCGGTTGGGGGAAAACCGCCGACGCCCGCCGGGGATTGGACCACGTCACGGGCCCCGCGCCCGCCCCGGTGCGCTCCCGGACCTTTCCGGCCTCCCGCACCGGATGCCCGGCGGCCGGGGTCGGGAGCCGGGGGACCCCGGTGCGGCGGGCGCACGGACGGTCCCGCGCTCGGCCCTGTTTCTCCGGCCTCCTGCGGAGCCCCGGCCGCGGGGGGGAGTGAGCCGCGTCCCCTCCGCAGCCACGCGGAAGAGGTGCTCGCTTGCTGTTGGTGTTGGACCGCCCTGGGCTTTGGATGGAAATCAGCATGGCCGCGCTTCAGGGGTGGCCCACCCCGCCCCGGTCCCCCGGTGACACTGAAGCCACCGGCAGAGATGCTCGCTAGTGGGACGGAGATGACACTTGGATCGGTGGCGGAATTTGGCCGGGACTCCTTACTCTGAGCTCCATTTATTTATGAGAGACACGGAGAGACAGAGATGGGCTCCCTGCGGGGGGGGGGGGGGGGTCAGTGCAATACTCAGTCCCAGGACCCAGGGATCACGACCTGAGCCAAAGGCAGACGCTCAACCTCTGAGCCACCCACGTGTCCCTCTAAGCTCCATTTTTAGGGACAGAATATTCCAAAATGCCATGCCCTGTACATAAAAGAGAGACTTTTATTTGTGAGGCTGTAATTGATCTTAAATGCACCACCTCAGATTTTCATTCCATTAAATTTTGTGTATCTTCCCTTCTCTTTTCCTGCTTCGAAATCCAAATTAAAGTACCTCGGACAGGTATTTGGCGCTCCTCCCTCCCTTCTGTCTATTTTGCAGCTCTTGAAGTGTGCGCGGCCCTTGGAGAGCGCTCCTCTCCCATTTTATTCATGTGAGCGCGCTTTTCTTAATTTTGGAAAATTGTTCTGTTTCCTCCTCTCCCCAAGTCGACTCTCGGCCTCCCTTTTACAGGAGTCTCCCCCGAAGGCCCTGGGCAGAACTTTTTTTTTTTTTTTAAGATTTTATTATTCATTGGGGGAGGCGGGGCAGAGACACAGGCAGAGGGAGAAGCAGGCTCCGTGCAGGGACCCCGACGTGGGACTCCATCCTGGGTCTCCAGGATTAGGCCCTCGGCCAAAGGCAGGCGCTAAACCGCTGAGCCACCCAGGGATGCCCTAAGAGATTATGTATCTGTTCTTTCTTTACATTTTTCAGGATTCTTCAGGAGACAGAGAAATCAGGTGTCTATACTTAGAAGATAAACCTACTGGCAGTACCGGGGAGAGATCTATTTTTCTTCAATCTGAATTGTTCAGTCTTCATATGGAGACCTTGGTAGAAACAAGGAGAAATAAAACCTTTTGATACCATCCTCAACCTCACTCTCTCTGGACTACTTGCTATTATGAGTGTGGTGTGTAACCTTCCAGATCTCTTCCTGTCCACTTACTGTACATAGTATCTTGAAACATGTAGTTTTTGCTGTTTTCTAAATGATAAAATATTACATAATTAGATTGTTCGCAATTTGCTTTTTTGTGTGTGTGTGTGTGTGACTAATAACAGATCACGGAGCCTTTTCCTTGTCAGTGTGTAAAGATTCACCTCATTGTTTACTGCTATAGAACATTGCATAGCATGGGGGTTGTTTAGCCGCAGTAATGGACATATGTTGTCATTTCAGTTCCACAGAAAGATTTTGTTTCTGTATGACTGCCTTTACTTTTGAGTAGCTATCTGGGAGGGTAGATTCTTAGCAATCATTTCAAACAGATGCATTTTAATGTTTATTGGGCCTCTGTCTTAGGTGCTGTACTAGGTGTGGGATTCCCAAGATGGGGATGACTATGTCCTTGTTTTTAGAAAAATCACAGTCTGTTGGGAAACAAATATATTCATGGTTTCAATGCACTCATTAAAAACCTATTGAATGGCTACAAGTTGGGACAGAAAGAAGATCAGTGTGCTCTGCTCTTGAGCTCTGATCCCCAGAATATCCTTGATGGGAGCACAGGTTTGCTGCAGCTAAGGTTTTTGACCTGGGTATCTGTCCCCCTGGGAGATACAGCAGGTGCAAGTACTCTGGGGAGCCTCACCTGTTTTGTTCTCTGACCAAAGAGGAGAATAGTGTTTCCCAGAACATCCTGTAAAACAATGGGAAAATTTGAAGGTAAATAACATGATTTAGGTCGACCAAGGCATCTAAATTCACTAGTTCTCGTTTAGAGTAACTTCTTAATATTTGAGGACTACATCCCTTCCCCACATGGAGCAGAAACCCACAACTTGCCATCTTGCAGGACATGTGTCATAGTGACAAGATTGAAATGAACACATTAGCAAAGGCGTATGCATACATTATAAACCATGCATGTTGTCATGTGCTGAGGGCAGTGTTATCAGGGCAAACATCCTGATTCAGGAGAATTTTAACTTAGGTGTCACCCAGCAACCCCAATCTTAGGTTTACATGTAACAAATGTCTTACATATATTCACCAAGAGACTGTTTGTAACGGCTTTATTCATAATAGCCCCAAATTGAATATTACCCACTCATCAGTAGTTGGATGGGTGAATAAATTGTGGTGGATTCACACAATATAATTCTATACAGCAGTGAAAATAAATGGTCTGCTATTCATTCTGCAACTTAATCCCACAAAGATAATATTGAGTGAAAAAAGAAGCCAAAGAGTACATACTTTATGATTTCACTTATATAAAGTTTAAAACATATTATGAATTTGAATAGGATGGAGGGGTGGATAAGCAGGCAAAACTAAGCTGTGTTGATGGTGGTAGTGTTTAGTGCATAACAGCTTTCTTGGGGTGCTGGCAGTGCTCTCTTTGCCTTGGTTGCAGTGGCTTTGTGAAAATGAACTGTAGTATATATGCTTTTCCATATATGTTATACTCCAATAACTTTTTAGAAGATTTTATTTATTCATGAGAGACAGAGAGAAGCAGAGACATAGGCAGAGGGGGACATAGGTGCCATGCAGGGAGCCTGATGTGGGACTCGATCCCAGGACTTCAGGATCATGCCCTGGGCCGAAGGCAGGTGCTCAACTGCTGAGCCACCCAGGCGCCCCTACTCCAATAATAATTTAAAAAACCTTTTGTATGTGTTGCACAAAAGAGTAGAGGGTTTGATTTTGCTGGAAACCTTGGGCAGGGGAAAACTCACTTAGCAGAAAAAGCTGCACCAGGATAAGTATTTTTCTACTTCAGTGGTTTTAGAATTACAAAAGAAATATGGTTACTGAAGAAAACTTGATGATGGAGAACATAGGAAAAACAAAGAATAAAATAAAAACCATCCACAATTGAATTTTCTAAATTAAACATGTTTATGTTTATTTTATGTCATTATGTGTAAAGCCACACACTCACTTGAGACTTAACAGAGATAACATTTTGTGACTTTTTCGTTTAACTTACTGAGAACATTTCCCTACATCATTTTTTTTCTCTACAGAATTTTCAGTGGCTATCTTTATAGAATTGCAGCATGAAGAACTATAATTTATTTACCAAGGTTACTATTTGACAATCACGTTGTTTCCTTCTTTTCTGCTATTATAAAATTGCAATAGACACTTCATGACAAATCTTTATGCAAATTTATCCCTTTTAATCTACTTAGTATAAATTCCCAGAAGTGGTTATGCAGGCTTAAATTCCTCTTTAGGCATTTCGTATATATTGCCAAATTGCTCTCCAGAAAGGTTTATTACATGTGCTCCCAACAGCAGTGATGACAGTCTCTGTATCCTTAAGGACACTATGAAGGATACTGGCGCATTTCTACAGTCCTAATATTATGAATTTGAATAGGATGGAGGGGTGGATAAGCAGACAGGATTGGGAACATTTCCCAGTTTGCATTGAGATAGGGATGATTATGTGTCAAGAGAAAGCAAGACTTGCAGTGTTCTTGAATTCTGTGATTTCATGACCACATGGAAAATCACTCAGAATTATGAACAGATTTATGGAATTGAGTTTCTTAAAAAAAAAAAAAAGTTAAATCAAGCACCCAGAATATGGGGCTTTAGATTTGGACAGGCCTGGATTTGCCTGTACACAACATTTCCTACCTGTGTGACTCCAGGCAGTTGTTTAGCTTTCCTGAGCCTCAGTTTCTAAGGCATTAAAAGCGACATGCTGCAGTGCCTGGGAGGCTCAGTCGGTTAAGTGTCTGCCTTCGGCTCAGGTCATGGTCCCAGGATCCTGGAATCAAATCCCATATTGGGCGCCCTGCTCAGTGGGGAGCCTGCTTCTCCCTCTGCTTCCCCTCCCCACTCAAGTTCTCTCTCTCTCTCACTTGTGCTCTCTGTCTCAAATAAGATCTTAAAAAAAATAAAAATAAAAAAAATAAAAGCTACATGGTAGTATGAGTCTTACAGGGTTGACGTAAAAGGGGAAAGTGCTTAGCACAGCGCTTGAGATGGCCTAAGCACCAAATATACATTAACTACTTGTTTTTGTTCTTAGTCTAGAGAAATACAACTTAAAAATGGGCACTACTGCAGTGTTAAAAGTTTGGTTAAGTGCTTTGCCAAATTCATGGGGAATTTCCTTTCCCTTTTGTGGGCCAGATTTTCACAGTCCATAATTAGCTAATTGCTTCCTCCTATGTCACTATGGCTTTGGAACTTGGGCTCTCCTGTACGGGGAGACTTCAGAGTTTATTTTAGATTGACCTTCCTGTTGCTAACATGGAAACTTTTAGCCTTTTTAGGGACTAAGAGAAAAACCCAGACCTTTCAGTAGTCTGGAAAATGATTTCTACCCAGAAAGCCAGATGAGAAAGAAACAAAACAAACATAGAAAATAAAAATGAGCAGTCAGAACAAGAAGTGTTCTTGTTTTAGGGCCCTTGGGTGGCTCAGTGGTTGAGCATCTGCCTTTGACTCAGGGCATGATCCTGGAATCGGGTCCCACATCGGGCTCCCGGCTTCCCGCAGGAGCCTGCTTCTCCCTCTGCCTGTGTCTCTACCTCTCTCTCTCTATCTCTTATTAATAAATAAATTAAAAAAAGAAGTGTTCCTGTTGTGCTCCAGTAGATATGACTGTTTTGTACGTCACAGGAAGCAGTTTGCTGAAGGGGAAAAGCGAGTCCATGGCTAGGCATTCCTTGATTCTGAATTGCGATCTCTTTAATTTCAAGCTAAGGAGTTGAATTGTCTCTTGATCTTCAGTCCCTAAAGAACTCATGTTCTCCATATGCAGAACTGAATTAGTATATCATTTTCTGTGCAGTTTGCCTGCTTATCTTCCTCACTATATTGAAGTTCCTGGACGCAGACAAATATAATAAAAAGGCAAATCCTGGGGTATGTTCTAACAAGTATACCTAGCTTCACACTCCAGAAAAGCATCTAATTAAAGGTTGGGGAACTGAAGAACTTTGATGTGCTTGCCGAGAGTCACTTAAACCTCTTAGGGACTTCATTTCTCACCAGAGATAATGATACTTCTGCAAATGGTTGCTATTAAAAGTCCATACAAAAAATAAAAAAATAAAAAAAATAAAAGTCCATACAAAGTTAAAATGCTCTGTTAAGTATAATTCATTACATAAAATTAAGGTGGTCATGGTCAGTCCTTTCTATGTCCCCCATGGTGGTGATTGAGCTCCCTAAAGGGCAAGAATAATGTCTTGTTCATATTTATATTCTGGGCATTTAGTACAATTGCAGGATAGTGAGTACTTGATACATATTTGTTAAAAGAGGCAAGAGAGGAAGGCAGTAAGTCTGAAGAGGTGCAGTGGGTTGCTAATCTCTGCCTTGGTACCCTCATGAGTAAGAAGACCAAAGGGGCACAGTCTTTACCAGGTTCAGATGTTATAGGAAGACTCTGAGCCTCTGCCTTTGGACAGTAGGGGGAGCACCCATGTGAACAGCAAAGATGCCACTCTGTTCACATCTCTGCTTTCACATCGCTTCTTTATTTTATTGAAAAAAATGACTGATATACAACATTGTGTTAGTTTCAAGCATAAAACCTATTGATTTATATACATTACAAAATGGTCACCATGGGGATCCCTGGGTGGCTCAGCGGTTTGGCGCCTGCCTTTGGCCCAGGGCGCGATCCTGGAGTCCAGAGATCGAGTCCCACGTCGGGCACCTGGCATGGAGCCTGCTTCTCCTCCTCCTGTGTCTCTGCCTCTTTCTCTCTCTCTTTCTGTGTCTATCATAAATAAAAATAAATAAATAAATCTTAAAAAAAAAAACCCAAAATGGTCACCATGTAAATCTAGTTAACCATCAGTTGCCACACAAAATTTTCATAACTTTTTATTGACTATATTCCCTATGTTGTATATTGCATCCCCTGTCTTATTCATTGTATAAAATACCATTTAATCCCCTTTACCTGGGGTGCCTGGATGGTTCAGTCGGTTGAAAGGGTAGGTCGTGATTTCGGCTCAGGTCATGATTTCAGGGTCATGGGATCCAGCCTGGTGTGGAGCTCCGCACTTGGCTGGGAGTCTGCCTGGGACTCTCTCTCCCTCTCCCTCTGCTCCTCCCCCTGCTTGCACGTGCTCTCTCTAAATAAAAGTAAAATCTTAAAAAAAAAAAAAAAAAGACAATCCCCTTAACTATTTCACCCATCCTTCACCCCCTCCCCTCACATTGATGCTTTTTTTTTTTAATGTAAGCTGTGCATCCAATGTTATGAGTTGATGGTCCCAAGATCAAGAGTCGCATGCTCTACTGACTGAACCAGCCAGGCACCCTCTACGTTGCTTCTTTTTTTAAAAAATTTTTTTAAAATTTGTATTTATTTATGATAGTCACACACAGAGAGAGAGAGAGAGAGTCAGAGACATAGGCAGAGAGAGAAGCAGGCTCCATGCACCGGGAGCCCGACGTGGGATTCGATCCCGAGTCTCCAGGATCACGCCCTGGGCCAAAGGCAGGCACCAAACCGCTGCGCCACCCAGGGATCCCTGCTTCTTTTAACATATATTATTCATAGTCTTTTAAAAATTTTTTAAAAATTATTTATTCATGAGAGACAGAGAGACGCAGAGACACAGGCAGAGGAAGAAGTAGGCTCTATGCAGGGACCCTGAAGTGGGACTGGATCCCCAGTCTCCGGGATCAGGCCCTGGACTGAAGGTGGCGCTAAACCGCTGAGCCACCAGGGCTGCCGGATTCCCCCTATTCATAGTCTTAACTGACATACTATCAAAAAATTCTAATGAATGGTACAAAATATACTCAGTGGGTGAAAGTGGACCCAGTCTACTCCCCATTTGTGCTTCTGCCCATGGGTTCAGATCCTGAAACTGTGACAGAGGAAAGAAACCTGAGCTGGATGTCTGGAAATCTATGTGCCTGGTGGTGGTGGCTAGACTGTTTCTTCCTCTCACTTATCTCTTTAGCAAATGGGCACTACCTTTTCTATCAACCAGATTGAGGAGTGGAGGGGGTAAGAGGAAAATCATCCACATTCATTCTTTCAACCAAACATGGAACATTTACCAGCAATGTTAGGCCTGGTTCATGGTAAACAAAACGCAGCCCCCGCTCTCTGGGAGCTCCAGCTGGTGGGAATAAGGAGTAAAATATTCTGGAAATAAAAAGCTGTGGGGGAGAGGGGTGCAAAAGAAACTTCACAAATACTAACCACATGGTCAATTTTTCATATGTCCACATTATCTCAAAATGACTGTCACTCCTGTACCCAGCTCCTCGTGACACCAAACTATACACCTACAGTTTTCCACCTAAACAGTTGGTTTAGCCAGAGATGGAAATGGTGGGTGGCCATGGAATATCTCAGACAATTGCCGCTTGTTAAATCACTCAGCTCTCAGAGATGCCCCTTCTAGGCTTTTCCCTGTGTTCGGCTTATGTCCCATACCCTCCCACAATAGGAAAGGGAAAAAAAGCCCACGTTCCTGAGAATTCCCGCACCATGAGTATTTCCTAGCTTCGTTAAACACATTTTACGTGTATAATTCGTGCCACACACTCTGACAGAGGGACACAAAAACGAAAGTAAGACACTGGTTCGCAATCTGTGTCTGGTGGCAGACACAAGGTTCTAATTTTATTTCCCTGCTCCTACAGCTGGAAAAGCATTTTCACAAACCGTGGTTCATTTATGCCTCAAAACAGTCCTGGGAGCTCAGAACATAACATATTTAGGAAAAGTGGGTTACAATTCACAACGAGCATGACATCTTTTTTTTTTTTTTTTTTTTTGAGAGAGAGAGAGAGAGAGAGAGAGAACACGCGAGCAGGGGGAGCGGCAGAAGAAGAGAGAGAATCTCAAGCGGACTCTGCGCGGAGCCCAGAGCTGGAGGCAGGCTCAATCCCAGGACCCTGAGATCACCACCTGGGCGGAAATCAAGAACGGGATGGTTAACCGACTGAGCCAGCCACGCGCCTGGCTTTCCTTATCTTGATCCCTCACTGCCCATGCATTTAACAAGGAAGGAAACTGATACTCAAGAGGAGAGAGGTCCAGCACTTCAGAAGCATGTTAGCCAAAAAAAAAAAAAAGAAGAAGAAGCAGCAGCAGCAGCAGCAGCAGCAGCAGCATGTTAGCCAGGGCAGGTACAGAACCGGCAAACTCGCAAACCACAAAGCAAGCGGCTGCTGGGAGTCCTACCTCCGGTCGCCCCGCCTACCGCCCTGGGGAAGCTGTCACTCGGACTCCACGGCGCATGTGCACTCAGGCTCCAGGAAGCTGTCCCGTCACGTGACCCGCGCGCTCCTCTCACATGACCTCCCTCCTGGAGGCTGGGACCTTCGGCCAAGATGGCGGCCTACCTGCAGTGGCGGCGCTTCGTTTTCTTCGACAAGGAACTGGTGAAGGAGCCGCTAGGCAATGATGGGGCTGCTCCCGCAGCTGCACCTGCCTCAGGACCCGCTGCCTCCAAGTTCCTTTGCCTCCCTCCCGGCATCACTGTCTGCGACTCAGGCCGAGGGAGCCTCGTCTTTGGAGATATCCTTCCTCTGGAGCCGTCCCCTCCCGGGATCCCTGAAGAGATCCACTTGGGATGGAATCTGTCGGGCAGAGGGTTTCGTGCGTGCCACTTTCCTTTAGATGGGCGTCCAATGCTCCTGTGGTCTGAGGAAAGAAAGAAGGAAGTCCATGCTCTAACTTGTTGCCAACTAAGCAATCCTGGGCAAGTTATTTAACCTTTCTGGGCTTCAGTTTACTTCTCTGTTAAAGTGGCATGAAATATCCACTTGGCAAGGTTATTTTTAAGATCAATCAAAACAATGGATGCAAGTAGGCTTTACAAGATGATTATATAAGGTGTCATTATCTCCCGGGCCCAAGGAGATAAATAAGACCAAGGGTTTGCTGCTTTGTTTTCATAGTGTTGTTATTAAACTCTGGCCTTTTCCACTCTTTAAGATGGGGACTTTCCAGAAATGATATGTGGGAAAATCCTTGAGAAATTCTAAAGAGCTGAATGTATGTCAGTAGTTATATGCATTCTGGTCTAAATATCTCTCCTTGGAAAGGAGGCTCCTTGACTACTCTGAACATATGGAAGGCCAAATCTGGTTCTTGCCTCGCTCCCTACAGCCTACAGGCTTCCAAGCCTACAAACTCCGGGTGACACACCTGTACCAACTGAAGCAGCACAATATTTTGGCATCTGTTGGTGAAGATGAAGAAGGCATCAACCCCCTGGTGAGTCCTAGAAAGGAAGGGGGAAAGAATCAGAAGACTAGGAACAGTTGTTGGAGGGGACTAGCATTCACACATCTGAGATCCGTTCACAGGTAAAGATCTGGAACCTGGAGAAGAGAGATGGTGGCAATCCACTCTGCACCCGAATCTTCCCTGCCATCCCAGGAACAGAGCCGACTGTTGTGTCTTGTTTGACTGTCCACGAAAATCTCAACTTTATGGCCATCGGTAAGCAAAAGGCAAAGCTGACACTCTGTAATTCCTTATAGATTTTCTTCAAAGTTGCTTCTGCAGCTTGTCTTCATTGTTTTAATGAGATCACTTTGTACTGAACTCAGGCCTTTGAGATATTACAGTTTGGAATGGGAAAGCATTTAGTTTTGTTCTTTGAAGAAGAGTCCGTGAGTACCAATTTTATGTTAACCATTGGAGAACTTGGGTATAAGGAGGAAGCTTGTCACTTCCAACAAGTGCTTCAAATGGTCTTTTCCCCCTTCTGTGCTTCCTGATCTTTTCAGCCTAAGTAAAGTGCTGTTTCCTGCTCTCCTCCAGGTTTCACAGATGGCAGTGTTACATTGAACAAAGGAGACATCACCCGGGACCGGCATAGCAAGACCCAGATTCTGCACAAGGGCAACTATCCTGTAACTGGACTGGCCTTTCGCCAAGCAGGAAAGATCACTCATTTGTTTGTTGTGACAACTGAGAATGTTCAGGTATGACTAGGACCTCCGCGGTTAGATGCAGTCAGGAAAGGGTTCTCCGTTAGATGCAGTCAGGAAAGGGTTCTCCATTGCTCAGGGGCCTAGGGTAAGGAACTGACAAGAGTTCCTTAAATTTTTCATCTTGTAGCCTTGAGTCATTTGCCCTGCTTAGTATTTTATTTCTTCACTTATAAGAGGAGGAAGAGTCAGAATTAGGAAAAGAACTAGGGCTTGTAGTTAAAGACCTGAATTTTCTTCCTAACTTGTTAAGTGACATTGGACAAGTTGCTTTACTTTGCTGGTTCCTGATGCTCTTCTAATTTCTGGCAGCCTACTGTCAGGAATAGTCTTTTGGTAAAACAGTTCAAGATTATTGCATCTCTTGTGGTGGCAGGATTCCGTTAGTAGGTAGTGATAGTACACACACAGGAAGAAAATGTGGTGCCTGCTTATATATTTCATAGATGGGTGATGGTTAACGGACAAAGCAAGCACCAGGTAAAGTCTTAGGGTACTATGAGTTAAAAAGAGAGAGCGAGCCAGTGTGGAGATGGGAACACCTTTGGGAAGGCATAGATGCCCCCTCTTGAAAGGTAGCCTGTTAACTCCTTTCTTCTCGCAGTCCTATATAGTTTCTGGAAAGGACTACCCTCGTGTGGAGTTGGACACCCATGGTTGTGGACTGCGCTGCTCAGCCCTAAGTGACCCTTCACAGGACCTGCAGTTCATAGTGGCAGGAGATGAATGTGTCTACTTGTACCAACCTGATGAACGTGGGCCCTGCTTTGCGTTTGAGGGCCATAAGCTCATCGCTCACTGGTTTAGAGGCTACCTTGTCATTGTCTCCCGTGACCGGAAGGTTTCTCCCAAGTAAGGACTCCAGGGAAAGGGAGAGAGCTATCCTTGTTCCCCAGAATTTGCATGGTTTTAAAATCCTAATACCTGGATCCTGTCAATCTCCTACTTTGGTTTTACGTATACTGCTCTCACACCTAGATTCAGTTGTAATGTTTTTACTGAAAAATGTATTTTTGCTAAAGACATTTGCTAAGCAGCTCTGGTGCACTAGAGGGGATTTCGGACCTCTTTTTGTACTTTTTTTGCTCTTTAGTCAAAATAAATTGGGTGGAGGAACAAGGAAATGAGTAGAGAAGTTGGGCAGGGCTGGGGAGTGCAGAACACAGTATTTTTATACTGAGCCACCTGAAAGACCTACCACCTGGGCAGGTCTTCTGCGTGAGGAAAGTGATCTTTGTCAACATTGGTTTGTTTTCATTCAGCATAAAGCAGAGTGTCTCACATATACCAGGTGCTAAATATATTAAAAGAAAGGGTGTTTGAACATACTTAATTTTTTAATCTATTGCTTATGTTAATCACAGAATCCTGAAGGGTAGGTCAGGTCTGTCTGTCCTCTTCCTATGACTGTCAGGGCAATGCTGCATTTATGGGTTACGCTGCTAGAAGGGCCAAAGGGTGATTTGTTCCGGGTGGAATGGGCAGCACCAAAGTTGTTACGTAAGGGGGAGCTGAGACAGAGGTGGTATAAATATCTGGTGCTTTTTCTTTTCCACACAGGTCAGAGTTTACCAGTAGGGACTCACAGAGCTCCGACAAGCAGATTCTCAACATCTACGACCTGTGCAACAAGTTTATAGCCTATAGTGCCGTCTTTGAGGATGTAGTGGATGTGCTTGCTGAGTGGGGCTCCCTGTACGTGCTGACGCGGGATGGGCGGGTCCACGCACTGCAGGAGAAGGACACACAGACCAAACTGGAGGCAAGGCCACCAGGTTCCCAGAGCTGGCCACAGGCACCCAGACGCAGCTGTAGGAACAGGCTCCCCAAGTCACCTTGGCCAGGGTGTTTTCTTCCCTTTGGGGTACAGGCTTTCCCAGCTTCCTTAGAGTAGAATTACAAGGCAAATGGTCTGGGATGAGGTCTCAGAGGGAGATAATGGCTGGGTCCCCTCTGTCTGCCAAGAGCCTTGCAAGGTAAGGCGATCCTGGCCTTGAGGCTATTTGAGGGGTCTCGCCCTGTCTAGGACCTAGGCAGATCAGAGCTCTAGGAACGTCTGGGTTGTGCATTCTAGGTACATTCTGGGAAGATGATGTCTCTGGATGGCCTCTACCAATTTTCTAATCTCTCCCCCTTCCAGATGCTGTTTAAGAAGAACCTATTTGAGATGGCCATTAACCTGGCCAAGAGCCAGCACCTGGACAGTGATGGGTTGGCCCAGATCTTCATGCAGTATGGGGACCATCTCTACAGCAAGGGCAACCACGATGGGGCTGTTCAGCAGTATATACGGTCTGTCCCGGAGTGCTTTAGGATATAGCTTTGCATGCAGCCAGATAGGCTAATGGCTGGGTTTGGGTGAGGGGAGCAGACTCTACCAGAACCACCCTTTCTTTCTGCAGGAACTGTGATGGCCTGAGTGAGAAGACAGTACACTTAATTGCAAAGGGAGCCCTTAAGGTTAAATATTACATGACCAAGATACAATTAGGCCAACAAATACTTCTTGTCTTAAACCTTAGTCCAGCCTCTGTTAATATTCATTTTAGGGGTGGCCAGCTGGCTCGTTGGTTGAGCATTCAACTCTTAATCTCAGGGCCATGAGTTCAAGCCCCACATTGGGCATATAGCTTAGTTTAAAAGAAAAAAAAAATTGTTTTGACCTGATTCTTTCAAGGGAAAAAGGTATTCATGTCTTGGCTTCCACAGTTTCTTCTTTTGGTACTAATTCCGGAAATTTTTTTTTTTTAAATATTATTTATTTATTTATGATAGTCACACACACACACACACAGAGAGAGAGAAGCAGAGACACAGGCAGAGGGAGAAGCAGGCTCCATGCACCGGGAGCCCGACGTGGGATTCGATCCCGGGTCTCCAGGATCGCGCCCCGGGCCAAAGGCAGGCACCAAACCGCTGCGCCACCCAGGGATCCCATAATTCCGGAAATTTTTTGCTCTAATATAAGGGATTGTGGGAACCTGTCTAGCTTCTTTCCCTATCTCTCTAGAATTCCTGTTTTCAGCCAAGTTTAAGAATCAGTGTTCTGGAGCCTTGCTTCTCATGTGGTCTATAGTCTAGTGGTATTGATATGGTCTTTGTTAGAAATACAGAGTCTCAGGTCTCACCCCAGACCTACCAAAATAATTTACATTTTAAGAAGATCTGCTAGTGACTCCTATGCATATGAAAGTTTGAGAAGTATACTTACTGACCCAGATACTCTTTGATGCATGTGTCTCTCTAGAACCATTGGAAAGTTGGAGCCATCCTATGTGATCCGCAAGTTTCTGGATGCCCAGCGCATTCATAACCTGACTGCCTACCTACAGACCCTCCACCGGCAGTCCCTGGCCAACGCTGACCATACCACGCTGCTGCTCAACTGCTACACCAAGCTCAAGGACAGCTCAAAGCTAGAGGAGTTCATCAAGGTGCAGGGTGGTGGGGGTCCCACTGAGCATGAGGTGGCTCCACCAGGGCTTGGCCTTCTTCAGCATATGGAGGGAGAGGGAAGAGCTGATCTTATTCGGAGGACCAGGACCCTCTAGCCTATAAACTGGGAAGAGGAACAACGTTTCCTACTAGTTCCCCCATCTCTGCTCTTGTTTTATGATGCCTGAACTTCCCATAGTATCTAAGCTCAGGGAATTAACACTGGGAGACTCCTGGGTCCCCAAAGGAGTCCCTGTAATAGTAGGGGCAGAGGAGGGCTTTGACTCTTAGAAACTCTGAGAAGCAAGAAGATGTAATGTTTTAAAACCATGGACTTTATTTCCTTTTTTTTTTGTTTTGTCTTCCACCATCTTGGTCATTATTGTTATCTTAAGAATCTGGGGGTGCCTGGCTGGTTCAGTCAGTAGAACACGTGACTCTTGATCTCTGGGTTGTGAGTTCAAGCCTCACATTAGGTCTAGAGCTTACTGGAAAAAAAAAAAAAAAAAGAAAGAAAGACAAAAGAATCTGGTCTTAGAATCAGATGCATGTCTCCCTTCCCCAACCCCATTTCTGCAAATGATTTTGTGTCACATCTCCCTGGCAGACAAAGAGTGAGAGTGAAGTCCACTTTGATGTGGAGACAGCCATCAAGGTTCTCCGGCAGGCTGGCTACTACTCCCATGCCCTCTACTTGGCTGAGAACCATGCACATCATGAGTGGTACTTAAAGATCCAGCTAGAGGACATCAAGGTAAGTGAGACAGACTGACTCTTTTTCTGGGACATCCCCAGGATGATGAGAGTGCTTCTTCTGCCCTTTCCCTCTCCACAGAATTATCAGGAAGCCCTACGGTACATCGGCAAGCTGCCTTTTGAGCAGGCAGAGAGCAACATGAAACGCTATGGCAAGATCCTCATGCACCATATACCAGAGCAGACGACCCAGTTGCTGAAGGGACTCTGTACAGACTATCAGCCTAGCCTTGAAGGCCGAGGCGATAGAGAGGCTCCTGGATGCAGGGTGAGACCTCAGGGAGAATGGTTTTTGAACAGCAGGGATCACCCGGGGGGCCTCAAGGGTATCATGCCCATTCACTCGGCCTCCTCTCAACCCCCTATCCCCTCTCCCGTCATCATCCTAGGCCAACTCAGAGGAGTTCATCCCCATCTTCGCCAACAACCCTCGAGAGTTGAAAGCCTTCCTGGAACACATGAGTGAAGTACAGCCTGACTCACCGCAGGGCATCTATGATACGCTCCTGGAGCTACGGTTGCAGAACTGGGCCCATGAGAAAGATCCACAGGTGAGGCCTCGCAGACGCTATGGGAGGTGCTGGAGAAGCTGTTCCTCTGTTCCTCTGCCTTCTGCAGTTGCATTCTTTAGATGAGTAACACTTCACCCCGGGGGCTGAATAGTCCTTGGTCAAGAGACAATCAAAGAGGCAGTTAATCGTCTCGAGAGACCCTGTAATTTTGCCCGTCTGTCCAGCAGCTCTGTCCTTCTGCCCTAGGTCAAAGAGAAACTTCATGCAGAGGCCATCTCCCTGCTGAAGAGCGGCCGCTTTTGTGACGTCTTTGACAAAGCCCTGGTCCTCTGCCAGATGCATGACTTTCAGGATGGGGTCCTTTACCTCTATGAACAGGGGAAGCTGTAAGATTTGGGACCACTTCAGGGAAGGGGGAAGGCTCGAGTTTTCCCGAGACGGTCCCTGAGGTGTGCCTTCCCCTGGCCCCAGGTTCCAGCAGATCATGCACTACTACATGCAGCACGAGCAGTACCGGCAGGTGATCGCTGTGTGTGAGCGCCATGGGGAGCAGGAGCCCTCCCTATGGGAACAGGCGCTCAGCTACTTTGCCCGGAAGGAGGAGGACTGCAAGGAGTATGTGGCAGCAGTGCTTAAGCACATTGAGAGCAAGAACCTCATGCCACCCCTTCTGGGTACTGGAGAGGATGGGATCGGGGGTGGTGGTGGGGGTGGGCTGCTGACGGCTCTGGGCCAGGGGCTCTTCCATTCTATCCAGATGGGGCTGGCTGATTCACTGTCTTGTTTTCCTCTGGACCCAATCTCAGTGGTGCAGACACTGGCCCACAACTCAACAGCTACCCTGTCTGTCATCCGGGATTACCTGGTCCAAAAACTGCAGAAACAGAGCCAGCAGATCTCACAGGATGAGCTCCGGGTGCGACGGTACCGAGAGGAGACCACCCGCATCCGCCAGGAGATCCAGGAGCTCAAGGCGAGGTACTTGACAGCTGGCCCTGTAGAGCAGTCCAGGGGATGACTTTGTTCTTCCCAGGGTGTCACTAAATACTTTTTGTAGAGGGTCACATGGAGCCTGTTCAAACATTTCGTTTTTCAAGATCTGTTTTAATGGAGGAATTCCAAAGGATGATTTAATCCATAGACCATTATTTTTTGGGTTTTGGAGAATGTTATCTTGTGGCAGGTACTTTTCTTTCTGTATGAGTCTATATTTTATTTCACCCCCCCTTTTTTTTCTTAAGATTTTATTTATTTATTCACAAGACACACACACAGAGGCAGAGATATAGGCCGAGGGAGAAGCAGGCTCCATGCAGGGAGCCTGAGCAGGACTCGATCCCAGGACCCTGGGATCACTACATGAGCCAAGGGCAGACACTCAGCCCCTGAGCCACCCAGACATCCCACTATTTTATTTCTCTTAAACACATTTAAGTTGTGGTTGGAAGCCATTCAGAAGTAAAAAAACTTTGTGTTAGAAAATACAGAAAGTGGATAACTTAGAAGTATTTATAGTATAGATTAATCTCCTACTTTTAGGTTTTAATCTGCCCTTAACATTGTAAAATATTTGAGAAGAACAGTTTCTTCATCTCACAAATACTTACTGAGCCCCTATCATATCTGAAGCACTGTTCTTAACAACACAGACAAAAAGCCCTGCTGTGTGGAGCTTACAGTGTGGAGGTAGAGACAGATCAAAATAAGCAGAATGTTGTGTCAGGTGATGATAAGGTCTAAGGAGAAAATTAGTTTCAGAAGGGGTGCAGGGTACAGAGCATCTGTATGTTGTCACGTATAAGGTGGCCAGGAACGGCCTCACTGGAAGGGTCACATCTGAGTAGAGACCTGAAAGGCCAGTACAGGCTCCCAATTATGGGAATGACTAAGTCACAGGGATGAAAATACAGTGTAGGGAGTATGGTCAGCGCTGTGGTCATAGCTGTTGTTGTTACAGCAGCTACACTGGTGATGATCACAGCATGACATAGAGACTTGTCAGTCACTGTGTTGTCCACTCGAAACTAATGTGACACACATCAGCAATGCTTCAATTAAAAAAAATAAGGACTCCTTCGTGGCTCAGTAGTTGAACGTCTGCCTTTGGCTCAGGTCATGATCCCGGGTCCTGGAATCGAGTCCCACATCAGGCTCCCCACAGGCAACCTGCTTCTCCTTTTGCCTATGTCTCTGTCACTCTCTCTGTGTTTCTCATTAATAAATAAATATATATTTTTAAAATACACGAAAGACAATTTAGCAGTAGTTATGAAAACTGAAAGCATCAGTTGGACCTGCAGGGAACCTGCCGAGACTCACTGCAGGCCCAAGGCTGGTGGCCTCATTTGACTCCCTATTGGTAACAAGGGCAGGGCCTATATAGTTCCTTCCAGGAACCTCTCTTTCTTCCTCGACTGCAGCCGCCTCCTCTCTGTACCTGGCTCTTGGCTCTGCCCTTACTCTTTGCCACTTCTTTCTGGTCTCCCTTGCCTGCAGTCCAAAGATTTTCCAGAAGACCAAGTGCAGCATCTGTAACAGTGCCTTGGAGTTGCCCTCAGTCCACTTCCTCTGCGGCCACTCCTTCCACCAACACTGCTTTGAGAGTTACTCGGAAAGTGATGCCGATTGCCCCACCTGCCTCCCTGAAAACCGGAAGGTCATGGATATGATTCGGGCCCAGGAACAGAAACGCGATCTCCACGATCAGTTCCAGCACCAGGTGGGTGTGAGTGGGTGGATGACTGCCCCATTCACAGGGTGTCATGGGAGCATTAGCTAGTTTCTGTCTGTCCTCCTCACTTAGGACAGGGACCTGCAGTTCTGATTCTTCCCTCCTCTTTCCCTGCAGCTCAAGTGCTCGAATGATAGCTTCTCTGTGATTGCGGACTACTTTGGCCGAGGTGTTTTCAACAAATTGACTCTGCTGACCGACCCTCCCACGGCCAGGCTGAACGCAAGCCTGGAGGCTGGGCTGCAACGGGACTTGCTCATGCACTCCAGGAGGGGCACTTAAGCAGCTGGTGGGGAGGGGTGTGATAGTGAAGGCACAGCAGCAAGGACATGGGGGGCAGAGGCAAGGCTGTCACACAGGAGTCAGGCAGACATGCCCAGGACTCCGCCCCGATCTGATGCCATAGCCCTCAGGAGTAAAGGGGACTTTCTTTTTCTCCTTCTTTCTTTGGCCAGCCCGCCATTCCTCCTGTTGACTTTCTGAGCAGTGCGGATCATTCCAGACCAGCGGGGGAGGGCACCTCAGCAACCTCTGAGTATGAACAATAGCTGCTTTATTCTCTATCCAAGAGCACCAGGCTGTGCTTGGGTCCTTGCTCCCAGAATGTATAAATAAAAGAATATAATAGTTTGGGGATTGCCGGGTTTATTCTGGGGACTTCCTGGTGATTCTTAGCTGGGCAAAATGTACTACTTTGCTCTTCTCTGGTAGAATTCCACTTCCTTTCCTGCACAGTTCCTTCCAGTAACGGGTGAGGTCTGTGGCACCTAGCAGACTTCGATTTACTGAAGAACTGCGAAAGTCCTATTACCTTTCTGCTCCAAGAGCAGCCTGGACTGAGGCCCCCCAACGGCACCTGCTCTGTAGTCTGGCTGGTCTCTATGGCTCTTGTTTGAACGGTGTTCAAGCAGGAGGCCAATTCTGGTGAGGACCCTGGGGTTTAGGCGTGCCTTTACAATGATGGGTAGGGTGGTGTCTCACTTGATTTAGTACCAGTTGATAAGTGGGATGAAGGGGCCTTTGCTGAAACATTTTTCCCTTCTTTCCAAAGTTGCCAGCTGCAGTTTGTGTTGCTAGTTGTCTGCCTATAATTTGGGTTACACTGCCTATTGGAAGACTGTCCTGGGGTGCTTGAGGGGCTCAGCTGGTTAAGCGGCTGGCTTTTGGTTTCAGCTCAGATCTTGATCTCAGGGTTGCAAGTTCAAGCCCCACATTGTGGTCCAAGCCCAGCATGGAGCCTACTTAAAAAATTAAAAAGAAAATTGCTCCAATGGGGTTGCTTAGCCCAAGAAAGTAACTTGGACATTGTGTTTTAGGTAGGATTTAGAAGGAGTAGATTTGTCGTGGCTAAAAATACTTTGTCAGCTGACCTAAGTTTGAATTCTGGTTTGATTTAGGGCATCTCTCAACTCGTCTGAGCCTCAGTTTTTTCATCTGTATGTCAGGAATAACACCTCCCTTGTACACCTGTAATGAAGGCTGAAGGAGCAATTGAGTGTCCAGTTCTTTTACGTGGGTGCTTAGTACACGGTTATTAATACTGTTAGTGGATAAAGCACTTAACACATTTTCCCACTAACAATAATATGTTGGCACTCCCACTTCAGTTGTCTTTAGGCCTGACCTTTGCTGTCTGAACCAGTTTCCTCATTTAAAAAATAGGAATGTTGCCCACTTGAGGGTTAAGTTTTAACAGAACCAGGGAAGCACCACATAAGCTGCTCTAATTCCTTGTGCTACAGCTAAGGAGATAAAGCTGTAGAATTCTAGGTGACCAAGTTTCTAGAGCATCCTTTTTTTTTTTTTTTTTTTAAGATTTTATTTATATATTCATGAGAGGCACAGGGAGAAGCAGAGACAGAGGGAGAAGCAGGCTCCCTGCTGGGAGCCTGAGGTAGGACTCCATCCCAGGACCCCAGGATCACGACCTGAGTGAGCCAAAGGCAGATGCTCAACCACTGCCCCTCTGGAGCATCCTCTTATTTGGACGCGTGGAATCCAGCTGAAGGGCTGTGGATGTCGCTCAAGGATGCTTTACTTCAAACATAGTATTTTGAAGTTAATACTCTGTTCTTCTTGGGCTAACTTTGGGTTGACTATCCCTTTGGGGGGGCAGAGGGCCCTGCAGACTTTGTGGGTAAATTTGGGGGACAGCTTAGTCACTGACCAGTATTCTTGATCGAGAACGAGGTGTGTGGAAGAGCAGAAATGAACAGCTGTTAGGCCGGGGTGGACGGGAACCCAGCGCCCCCACCAGCCTCGCCGAGTAGGGGCGGGAGCAGGAGAGGAAGGTCGTGTCTGTCGCAATCCTCCCAATTCCCGCCCCGAGGGTGGTCCTCCCCGCGGAGGGCGGGCGCCGGAAGTGACGCAGGGCCCGAGTCTGGCTGCAGGAGGAGCTCGGGCCCGCGTGCACGGCGCTGCCCGGCGGCCGGGCCCTCCGGCTCCCCCGGCTGCCGGAGCCCTGGGCGCCGCCCGCCGGACCTCCCTCCCGAGCACGGCCATGTCGGGCAACGGCACCGCGGCCGCCGCGGCGGTGAGTACCGAGCCCGCGACTCTCGCAACTTCGGCGCTCCGGGCTGGCGGCGCAGCGATTGGCTCCCTCTGCCACCCTCGCTCTGCTATTGGTCGGAGCCACTGTCCGTCTTGTCTTTTTTTTTTTTTCTCTCGAAACGATCTTTAAAGGGCCAGTAGCCGGGTTGCCCTTAGGAAGGACCGGGAAATGAGTGAGAGGGGCGCGGGGGGTCAGGAGCGGAGGGGTAGTCTGCGCCGATCGCCCCGTCCCTGCGGGGATCTGGGTGGGGTTCCGCCGTGCCCCGCAGCCGCCGCTCTAGACTTAACGACCCCGCGCAGGAAAGTTCGTCTCCACGACCCCAGGTGCCCGGGACCCTTTCGCACGAGACAGGGCCGAGGCGGGATTCGGCCACCTTGGGAGGAGGTGCCACTTTGGATCGTGAGAGCACAGCGTAACCCCAAGTCCCAACTGCACACAAACATCTTGGAAAGTGTGCCTTTTCTTTTCCCCTTTTAGCGGTCACCCAGGCCTAGCCTCCTCTCAAGGTTCCCAGCCGAGACACACCTTTGGGTTACTCCGGTGGGTGGGGCGCCCTACTCGAGCCTTCCTCACCCCGGTTCGTTGCCGGAGCTCCGGGCTTGTGTCGATGCAAACTACAGCCGGTGGAGGCCACTGCCAGCCCGAGATAAGAAAGAGATGGGGCAGCTGCTTATCTCCCGACCTGCTGGGGAGGAGAGGGATTCTTTGCCATTGCAGACATTCTCGAGCACTGGGCTGGGAGTGGGAAAATCTGGATTCTGGCTCCAGCTCTTTTCCCATTATTAACTGTGTGACTGGGCAAGTCCTTTTACTCCTCGGTTGCTTGTGTAACATGGTCCCAGAGATACCCGCACTGACTGATAGGTTGTCATGAAGATTAAAAGCAATAGTTCTAGCATGTACGTGTTCAGTAAATTTATTTTTAAATAATTTATTTATTTATTCACAAGAGACACACAGAGAAGCAGAGACATAGGCAGAGGGAGAAGCAGGCTCCCTGTGGGCAGCCTGCTGCAGGACTTCATCCCAGGAATCCGGGATCACGATCTGAGCTGAAGGCAGATAGATGCTCAACCACTGAGCCAACCAGGTGTCCCGATAAATATTTTTTTAATGGAATAAAATATGCTGTGCAGAATTGATGCAATTAAAGGATTGTTTGGACCTAGCAGTTTCTGGGACCTTAGATCCCTTTCTGTGGGCTCCCAGTGGCCCAGAATTTTTAGTGGCCATGTTTAGCATTTCAGGCCTAGCCTAATTTGTTCCGAGTCCTTAGAGTTTATTTGTGGGAGAACTGATAGCAACACAGTAGATTAGGGTCCAGGAGCAGCCAGCTGTCACGTCCTCCCAACAACAGAGGGCCCAGAAGCTTGCCTGGAAAACAACTCCACAGGATGAAGATCTCAGAATAGGGAAAGTTGACATTACATAAAGTGGTTACTCTCTGATCCAGAAAGAAACAGGACCTCAGATTGAAGAACCCAGTTCTACGTACTTGGCACCGAACACCTTTGTAAGGTACTCTGGCAGGAGGAAGAGGTGTGTCCCTTTGAGTTCCTAGGTTGGTCACTGACGTCCCAATATTTCTGGTTGGAGAGACCAGAGGCAGCACTCCAGGTGCATGGACATCAGGCAGCTTAGCCTTTTATTTTCATAGAACATCAGAAGGAGAAGATACTAGAATCCAAACCTCTTCATTTTATAGAGGAACAAATAGTGATGAGATGATATGCTCAAGGCCATCGAGCCAGGAAGCTGAGCAGGACTCTACGTAAGATCTGTTGACCCCAGTCCTTTATGCATTCCAACCAGATTAGGGGATCCACGGTGTGGCAGCTGTGGGATAGCTGTTGGCATCAAGGTGGCAACGCACCAGTACCTGCTATATTGTGAACACTGAACTTCTCCTCACTGACTCAGCGCACATTGCCTTATGGCCCTAGCTGCCCTGCCCCTGTCTGCTGTAGGACCCACCCTCCCTGTGGCCAGGCTGATGGGCCTTATCTCTTCGCCCACCTGGCTATGCGCAGCAGTCCCACAGCCTTAGCCAGGATGGGCCTCCGGGCTCAGTGTCCGGTTATTACAGCAGCAGCAGCAGCACAGGGTCCTGCTGTCACTTCCCTCAGGTCTCTGTTTCTCGGAATCTGTGAGGACGGCAGAAGGTATTGAGGAAGTAAAGGGACCAGTCTGAGAGGATCGCCTCACACTGAGGCTCAGCTGGCCACAGGCCGGGGCCTGGGGTTCTTTTCTTCCAAGACATTGATTCTGGTTTTTGGACAAGGTGTTGGTTGAGGAATACGAGGAACAGAGGGGACTGTGACTTGGGGATTTTTTTTCTGCAGGAAGGAAACGGCCCAAAGATGAGAGTGATTCGTGTGGGTACCCGAAAGAGCCAGGTGAGTATGGTTACCCGGGTGGAGGAAGTTTGGTGGAAGGGTTCTGTGCTCACAGTATTACAGGTTATGGAGCCCAGAGAGTTAGTTCCCAGGATCTCAGGAGGAGAAAATGGGGTGGCTGAGTGTTAATCCCATGAAGGATGGCATATTGCATTCTGTGGAGAGAGAAGCTGGGCAAGTTGTTGGGGTACAGAGGGCTCCCAGGCCACACCCCTCTCCTTCCTAGGTGGGTATTCAAACCCCCCCTCTTAATTCCAATTCCTTCTGTATATCCCTAATCCTAGAGGGTATGAGCTTAGGACAGTGCCACAGAAGGACAGAACTAATTGGGATTTTTGCCCCCAGCTGGCTCGCATACAGACAGACAGTGTGGTGGCAATGCTGAAAGCCTTGTACCCAGGCCTACAGTTTGAAATTGGTGAGTTTTCTGGACAGGAGTGGAAGCTAATGGGAAGGCCTCCTCCCCTCCCCTGCCCCAGAGGGGCAAACACAGCATTTCTGGCTTTCCCTAGGCCCAAAGCTTTGTCCCATTGCCTCCGAGAATTCTTGGCTGTCCCCAGGTTGGAGGGCCATTTCCTCTGAATATTTCCAGCTCTGACTCCCTGGGCTAGCCTGGCATTTACTATCTTCTGCATTGGGTCTTTTTTATCAATGTGTCTAGTCTTCCTGCTAGATCGTGACATTCTCAGAGGGCAGGAATTGTGGTGTATGTGCCTCTGTATTCACTAGGACTCTTAACACAGTACGAGCTCAGTAGGAGCTCAGGAAATGGGCATCAGTGAGCACGTGATTGGTTCTCTCCTCAGTTGCTATGTCGACCACGGGGGACAAGATTCTTGACACTGCACTCTCTAAGGTAACATGTTCCCCCCACTCCTTTCTCTTCCCTCCTCTTTCCTTCCCCCAAGAGATTCACTCTGAGCCTCTTTTTTGACTGGCAGATTGGAGAAAAGAGCCTGTTTACCAAGGAGCTGGAACACGCGCTGGAGAAGAACGAGTAAGTGAAGGACAGTTCTTGCTCAGTCTCGTGCTAGGATTCCTGTGCATATCAGACCCGATATCAGCTAGACTGTGGGACTTCAGCCTTTGGGTAGGCTAGAGGGAGGCTTATGTGTGGGTTTCTGAGGCCTCAGAAAAAGAGGGTGTCCTGGTTCTGAGCCATCTGGCTGCCCGGAATGCAGGATTGGCTCCCGGAGGGGCACAGAGGAGAGGGTGAGGCGGGGCGGGGCCCTGGCTCAGGGTCCTGAGGTCTCGGACAGGCCTGCTTCCTGATCTGCTCCAAGCACACACTGGAGTGGAGGAGGGCTGGGGGCCTGCTGCCGGGTCCCTTCTCCTTGCCTCCCTCTCCTGTCTCTCTAGAGTCGACCTGGTTGTTCACTCTCTGAAGGACCTGCCCACAGTGCTTCCTCCTGGCTTCACCATCGGAGCCATCTGCAAGTAAGAACCGGGCGGGTTGGGGCCTGGGCAGGGGGAGGCATCACGTTAGCCTTTGCTTTTCCCCTTTGGGCCTCTGCCCTCTGCCTCAAGGGCTGTCTCCTGGCTCTGAGGAGTGTTGGGCATGGCAGAAAACTGAGAACATGCCAGTTAGTTGGTTATTGAGAGAGCCTGGAAGTGACCTGCACTGAGATTTTGTCCTCATTCTGTGACTGTCTGTCTCCAGGCGGGAGAACCCCTATGATGCTGTTGTCTTTCACCCAAAATTTGTTGGGAAAACTCTAGAAACCTTGCCAGAGAAGAGGTGAGTGGTGGGACATGCACAGAAAGTGGAGGGCTGGGAGGAAGAGGGGGAGGGGGATATCTCAGGTTAAATCTCATTTTAAACCCTATCTCTGAGCAGCGTGGTGGGAACCAGCTCCCTGCGGAGAGCAGCTCAGCTGCAGAGAAAGTTCCCGCACCTAGAGTTCAGGAGCATTGTATCCTTTTTGAGGTGGGCGGGGGGATAGCCAAAGAGGAAGGCAGGGTAAGAGGGCCCTGGGAGTCATGAGAGTGAAAGGAGCTTCCAGAGGAAGTGGACAGGGGCCAATGGAATGTCTGTCCTCCACTGCCCACCCTGTTCATCCATCTACCCACCCATCCATCCATAATCCTTTCATATTTTCTTAGCCCCAGGCCAGTGCCTGGCACTAGGGAAAATGGTGAGCGAAACCAATGTTGTCCTTGATTATAGGGCTTTACATTTCAGTTCTGGAGACAAATGGCCATTGATAATACAAAGTGATACTAACCAGTGATTCCTTGGGAAGGGGAAGGTGGAGAGTGTTTCCATCTTTTTTTTTTTTTTTTAAACTCATTTTCTTTTTTTTTTTTTAATTTTTTTTATTTTATTATTTATGATAGTCACAGAGAGAGAGAGAGAGGCAGAGACATAGGCAGAGGGAGAAGCAGGCTCCATGCAGGGAGCCCGATGTGGGACTCGATCCTGGGTCTCCAGGATCACGCCCCGGGCCAAAGGCAGGCGCCAAACCGCTGCGCCACCCAGGGATCCCTGTTTCCATCTTTCATTTCATATCCCACTGTACTTTGATATTCTAAATGTATCGAATGTTTTATGAAACTAATTTTCAAAACAGTACAGTGTTAAGCTCTCCCATGCACAAAGTAGGCAATTCTCTGGACACTTCTAGCTGGAACATCTCTAAGCACAGACTTGAGGGTCAGAGAATGCTTCTCAGAGGTCTTGTAATCTTGGGCAAGTTGGTTAACCTTTCCGTCATTTTCCTCATCTGTAAAATGGAAATAATTATAATACCTACCTCACTGGGTTATGAAAATTAAGCAGGAGTACATAAAGCACTTTTGATCCGTGTCTGGTGTTAGTAATTAAGTAAATGTTAGCTGTTACGGTCAAGTGGACGACCAAAGGGGAGACGTTAGATACAGAAAGACTCAGGCAGGGGGAGCGAGGCACCAGACTGCCCAGTGCTTGGAGTCCTTAGCATCTCTCTGCAGCGGGGAAATCTCAACACCCGGCTCCGGAAGCTGGATGAGCTGCAGGAGTTCAGTGCCATCATCCTGGCTGCGGCTGGTCTGCAGCGCATGGGCTGGCAGCACCGAGTGGGGCAGGTAGGAGCTGTCCCTGTCCCGTCCCCCGTAATCCTCCTGCTTTCCCTGGCTATATTCTTCCTCTGAACACCCTGCCTCTAACCGTAAAAGCTGGAAATGGATTCCAGGCTGGGAAGATTGGGGATCAAAGGCCAGGCTCCCAGTTTTGCCTACCCAGGCTCTCTATGAAAGGGAAGCCCCCCTCACTACTCTACTGTCTGCTTTTAGGCACCGCCATCTCCTCCCTCTGACTGCCTGTTCTGTTCCCCTGCAGATCCTGCACCCAGAGGAATGCATGTATGCTGTGGGTCAGGTATGTTGGACCAGGGAAGCCATGTGTTGATGTGCCCTTTCTTTTATTCAGCCAAAAAGCTGGTCCCATAACCTTTTGCATCTGCTTCTCCCAGCATAAACATTCTTTCTTTCTTTTTAAGATATTATTTGAGAGAGAGAAGGAGACAGTGCATGAGCACGGGGGGGAGGAGTAGAAAGAGAGGGATGAGCAGGTGCCCTGCTGAGCAGGGAGCCCGATTCAGGGCCAGATCCCAGGACTACACATTCATGACCTGAGCTGCAAAGGTTCCCCCTGGCATAAACATTTCTAGGGAGGGGCAGGCCTTGGGGGGCTTCTGGGCTAAAAGGGACCCTGGGGAGCCCGTGGAAGTGGGCTGGTTCCCATTCTCACCTCCATTGGTTGGGGAAAGATTAGGCCTGATGTCTTAGTCTGTTTTTCCATCAGGGGGCCCTGGGCGTGGAAGTCCGAGCCAAGGACCAGGACATGCTGGACCTGGTGGGCGTGTTGCATGATCCGGAGACTCTGCTTCGCTGCATTGCTGAGCGAGCCTTCCTTAGGCACCTGGTACCGGCCATGTTTCACCTGTGGAGGGGTGGGGACTTGAGTTGGGAGATTTCTCATATTAATGCTCTTTATTCAGTGGTAACTCATTCTTGAGTGTATGGACAGGACCCACTCAGGTCTGGGCCCCTGCCTCTGTGTGTTGTATCTTCAGAGGTCCCTGTGTCTGAGGGACAGAGGGTGTTAAGAGTCTGTGGGTCACAGGGAGAACTTCTCATTGCAGGAGGGAGGCTGCAGTGTGCCAGTGGCAGTGCATACAGCTATGAAGGATGGGCAAGTAAGCAGGGGAAGATGGGTGGGAGGGTAGGCAAGGGAGCACGGTGACATGTGTCCCTGTGCATCTCGCCTTGCCCACAAGAGCCTGGGTTTTCATCTAAGCAGCTCTTTCAGAATATGCCAAGGTAACTGTTTTCTTTGCCAGCTGTACCTGACTGGAGGAGTCTGGAGTCTAGACGGCTCAGATAGCATGCAAGAGACCATGCAGGCCACCATCCACATCACAGCCCAGGTGCCAAAGCTGGAGGGTGAGGGAATGAGGAACAAACCCGCATGTTACCTCTTTGGTGCTCACCCAGTCCCACCTCCTTCCCTCACCTAGCATGAAGATGGCCCCGAGGATGATCCGCAGCTGGTGGGGATCACTGCCCGGAACATTCCACGAGAAGCCCAGCTGGCTGCTGAGAACCTGGGCATCAGCCTGGCCAGTTTGCTGCTGAACAAAGGAGCCAAGAACATACTGGATGTTGCACGGCAGCTTAATGATGCCCACTAACTGCTCTGTGGGGCACCGGTGTCTGGGTGGCTATTGTCCAGTGCCTACCTCCCAGCCCTCAGTGCCCCATCCTCACTGCTGACTGAGGTGATCACCCCAGGGAGTTGAACTGCAAGGTCAGAGACTTGCCTCACCTTGAGGCTGTGAAGAGTGCCTTGCTGCCGCAGTAGGCGGAGGTTTCATCTCTTTAGAGAAAGTTCAAGCCACGGCCTTTGAATGTAACCAACTCAACTAATAAACCAGCTCTGAAGGTGACTTTGTTTTTGGTGGGGTTGCAGGAAAGAGGACACAAAACCTTGTGCTCTCTACTTCCGAGGCTGGGACCTCTGTGCAAAGTTCTCCTGGAACATTCTTTGTTCCTGCCACAGCCGTTCTCATTTCCAACAACAAATGGCCTCCCAGTTAAGTGGGGGAGAAGCCTAGGACTTGTCCCTGCCCAGCTAGCCCGTGTGTATGCCCCACAGGCGGGCCATCGGTCCGAGTCCCCCTGACCCCCACTCCCTCAGTACACCTCCCGCCTACAGAGTCGTGGGTGTTACAGCTCGTACAGAATGACAACAGACACCGCGTTTTTAAAAAAACAATCCTTTAATAAACAAAATTAGTCCATCTGAAACTCCTCAATCTGTAGGGTCCTAGTCTTGGATGGGGATAGCTGCAAAATTCCAGTTCCGAAGCTGTCGGAGGCTCAGTGCAGATGGGGACGGTCGGGCCGGTGCTGGTACGGAGGTGCGCGGCCCGCGGAGCGGTCGCCGGAAAGAGCGGGCCGGGCGGCGGGGTTCGCGGGCGCGCGCCTCCTGCAGTCCCGGGGCCCGCGGGGCGCACCGCCCCTCCCCCCCTGGTGGCAGGTCCCCGCGGACGCGTTCGGCCCGAGCCGAGGGGGCGGCAGGGCGGACAGTGACGGGTCGTCCCCGCACCGCGGCGTCCGGAGAGTCCCGGCCCGGCCCGGCCCGGCCCCGGCGCGTACCTCAGCCCTGCGTCAGCGCGCCGAGCGGCTCTTCCAGGCGGCGCCGCGGCCTCCCCGCGGCCCTCCCCGCGGCCCTCAGCGCGGCCCGGGCGGCTGAGTCACTGGCGCCGCGGCGGGCAGCGGCGCGCCCCCGGCCCCCTCCGGGCCCCTGCGCCGGGCGAGCGGGCGGCCCTCCGGCCGGGAGGCGGCGGGAGCGAGGGCAGGCGAGCCCGCGCGGGGGAGGGGCGGGCCGGGCGGCGGCGGCGGCGGTGACGACGCGGCGGGGGGGAGCCGAGCGCCGCGGCCGCCCGCCCCGAGCCCGACGTGGCTCAGCTCTTTCCGTGAGGGCGGTGGTGGCCCTTAAAAGGGCCTTTGTGGTGGCATGGGGGCCGGCTGCGGCGCGGGCGCCCCTCAGTACTCCTGAGAGGCCTGCGTGGCCTTCTTGCCGCCCGCAGGCGCCTTCGGCCCCACGGTGGCGCTGGTCTTCTTGGGCAGCAGCACGGCCTGGATGTTGGGCAGGACGCCTCCCTGCGCGATCGTCACGCCGCCCAGCAGCTTGTTGAGCTCCTCGTCGTTGCGGATGGCCAGCTGCAGGTGGCGGGGGATGATGCGCGTCTTCTTGTTGTCGCGGGCCGCGTTGCCCGCCAGCTCCAGGATCTCGGCCGTCAGGTACTCGAGCACGGCCGCCAGGTACACCGGCGCGCCGGCGCCCACCCGCTCGGCGTAGTGGCCCTTCCGCAGCAGCCGGTGCACGCGGCCCACGGGGAACTGGAGGCCGGCGCGCGACGAGCGCGACTTGGCCTTGGCGCGGGCCTTGCCGCCGGTCTTGCCGCGGCCCGACATGCTGCGCGAGGTAGAAGAGCTGTGAAGAGGGACGCCTCGAAGGGGGCAACGAACAGCCGCCCGCCGCAGTCCAACTGCTGCCGCGCGCGCCCAGGGGCCGGCCTTATAAGCCCCCAGGGCACACCTCCGCGCCCTCCTGATTGGCTCTCTCCTCGGGTACCCGCCTCCGGTTGGTTGCAGTTAACCCTTCAGTGACGCGCCACGGCCGAGGCAGCGCGCCCGCCGATTGGTCCGATTTGAAAACCTTTTGCCCGGGGAAAAAGGCGAGGAGGAGTGGTAGCACGCAGCCGGCCAACCCCTCCCCGATGTAGCCAATCCTTGCGAAGGGCGCCAGATTTAAACGCTACAGCTGGAGCCCAGAACCGGAAGGCAAAGAGGGTGGAGTCTGGGCCACCTCGAGGGCCTCTGGGAAACCGGTGCGGGCCCGGGATTTTTAAAGGAACGGGGTCGACACCACTCCCTTCCCTTCCTGGTCTGGTCATTCTTCTCTCCTTTCTCCCTCCTCCCATCCTGCAGAGGGAAATGAGAGAGGGAAGAAATGGGAACCCCTCCCGCTGCTCCCCCTAAAAACTTCTGTTCGGCACCAGAGAACAGGCAAGTCCAATCTTAGGGCTCTCCCTGCCACCTGAAGTATGAGGATTTCAGGGCTTATTCAACATGTTCTATTTGGTCTGTTCTTTCTGTTGACTTCTTGTTACAAGGAGCCCACTGTGCTGAAAGAAAAAAGATGGGCAGAGGGATAGGCATCCTCTTGGAGGAGGTACCTCCACCAATCCTCCCGATCTACCCTAAAATGCCCAAAATATACTTACAGGAACACCAAGAAAAAGACAACACTTTATTGTCACCACTGGGAGCACCTGGCCCCCCAATCTGCTCTTACGAATCAGAATACTTAATTTATGGTCAAATAATCAAGTGATCTTCGAGCCTGTGTCCCTCTCCCCAGCCAGGGTTCTATCCCCAGGCCCAACATATTCCTCGAGAGTCCGAGTGGTGGATAACTGCATAAAAAGCACAGTATCCCACTTTGGGAGGCCGCAGGGATGGGATAGAGAGGGAGAGCAGCAAGTTGAAGAAAGCCACAGGCAAAGTCCAATCAACAGTCAGTACAGGGCAAGACAGGCCCAGGATGTCGATCACAGCGGAACGGAATCGCTAAGTACAAAATCTGGAGAAAAGTAAGAGGTGAGAGAGGCCTGGGCCCGGAAGCGTGCCTGGCCCAGAAAGAGGCAGGCCTGAGTCAGGAACCCTGCAGACTATGCAGTGAAGGGCAAGGATTGGGGGACTCAGACATCGTAGAAGAGCCGGACAAGCTGGTACCGGATGGAGAAGGTGACAGCACTGCCAAGGATCTGTGAGGAGAAAGAAACACACCAGAGTCAGAGCCATGGAGAAAGGGAGACCAGAGCCAGCAAAGCCCTTCCCTGACCACACCTGGAGCAGCAGCAGGAGCAGAGTCAGGTTTCTCTCATGCATGGGCCCGAGAACCTTAAGGAGCAAGTTGAGGAGCGTCATGTTGTTACACTCCGTGAAGGCACCATCCTCATTCTCACTCTGGTGCACTGTCACTAGCTGCAGGCTCGCTGCTACCTGGAGGGGCCAGAGGTGGAGAGAACTTCAACTCTGCTTCAGCAATGGGGGATCTGCTTCATGCTTCCAGGCTCCCCTTGGATCTGATGCAAGCCGAGGGTCCCCAGGCCCTGAATTCCGGATGGTGGCCTAGAGCCTTACCTCGTTACCCTGTTACCTTTAGAATAAAGTTGCCCAAGAAAGAGAGGCTCTTGGTCTTGAACTTGGAATAGCTCATCTCCAGTTTGCCTGTCTTGGTATTGAGTCTGCAGGGGGAAGAGAGCTTTATGTGACTGGGCCACTACTCCAAGAACTCTCCACACTGCGGTCAATTAATAGGAAGAGTACCGAAAGTGGAATCAGACAACCTGAAGATCTGTTTCCGGCTCTGCTTACCACTGTGTGATCAGAGCTGATCAGATTATGTGGGTGAATGTGCTCTGTCATTTATAAGGGCTAATTGCACGGAAAGAGCCCTCCTTTGGGCCCATTCCCCTTACACAGCAGATGCAGAAGGCTGGCTTTATGCATCCCAAGTGAAAAAGCTAAGATGTCCCTTTTAAGCCCCAAAGTGGCTACCTGGGAATGCGGTGGCGAGGGCAGGGTATGATATGCAGGAGCTGAGGCAGTGAGTAGAGGAAGTTGAACACCTGGGGCATGAAGAAGAGTAGCATGGTCTTGCTGAAGTGTCCCAAGATGCCCACCACGGCAAAGGTCATGCCAGCAAAGTAACAGAAGGTATCTCCCACAAACACCTGTGATGGGTACCTGTGTGGGGGAGAGGATCTGAGCCAGTGGCAGGAGGCACTATCAGTCTTTTCTCTCATATTACACGCCCTGAACCCTGGACTAGCCCTGACTCTAGTCCTGGCCCGGAGGAAACTCCAGATCTTCCAACAAGCCTCCAGAACCCAAAGCCCTGAATTCATCTCTTCTTGGGGGCTCCACAGCACTTGTCTCTAACTGCAACTGGGTAGAGAGTAATTGAAGAATATTACCAACTAGGCATCCAGAAAACACTCAATACAGGTGTGCGCAGGCTTAGCCTCTCCAACAGGAGTTGGGTCAGGACCAACAGGACCATACTTGCTACATGTTCACATGGCCCACTTACCAGTTATGGTAGAGCAATCCCAAGGTGGTGAAAAAAAAGGGTATCATAAAGTAGAGGGAAAAGACGTGATCATCCCGATAATCACCTTTGGAAGCAGGGGAAGAAGAAAAAGAAAGAAGGATGAGTTGATAAGGTACTTCCCCCTGCATAACTGGGTCCTATTTCTGTCTCAAGTTCTGTCCCCAGCTGTACTTTCCACCTCTTCCAAGTCCCATTCCAGAACTCACTACTTCTTTTGTGTCACTCAGGCAATTCCTAATATTCCACCTCATTCATGAACCCTTCCTAATACAAGTTGCTGTCTTCAATTTGGTTTAGATCATTCAGCCCAGGTTTGAATACTAGCTTTACTTTCTAACTGTGTGACCTTGATCATGACACACTTAAATTCTCTCGCCCTCTGTTTCCTCAACTGTAAAATATGGTTCATGAGAACACTTGCCACATTACAAAGTTTAAATGCTTTAAGAGTATTTTGTTTTAATAAGCACTGATATCCATCAGCCAAAGACCACCAGAAACACACCTGCAGTCAAAGCTGGGTTTACTGACGTGTAACAAGAGAGACACTGTAGACCACGCACCATAGGTAACCAGGGGATGCCTCAGTAGGGAAGTATTAGGAAGATGTGTTATAGGATTGTTTTGAGTAATTTGGGGGAGAAAGGAAGGAGGCAAAGTTTTGCCCAAGACTGGGTGCTGTCAGTGGAAGTAATTCTATGAGCATCTTAGTTTTCTCTAAGTAGAACCAAGTTATCAGAAGGAAGCAATTGCTCACCTTAGCCAGAAGAGGGAGATCCTAGTCATTTTTGTGGGATGCACAAAATGCAGTTCTGGCTATACTCAGACATGTTTATGGAGGAATCTGGGTTTGCTTTACTCTATCATGGACATAGAGTGACCTCGTCTGATTGTGAAGTTCTGTGAAATTGTTTATGTTCAGCAGAAGACCATGGCCTACCTATTAGTGCCAATTCAGCTGTCAATGACAGAGCTGTTTTTCTTTACATTTAATCTTAATATATTGCTTTTATTTTTTCCTGAATTCCCCAAAGCCAGGTATCAGGCAGTTTCCTTAATACTCAGACTCCCACTCTCACCTACCTTCCAGCTCCACCAGATTGAAGACGATGATGGAAGCAGAAATAACTAGCGACTGGCCTGCCTCTAGGCCATTAATTCCTGCTAGGATATTGATGGCATTGGTACAGAACACTGCCAGCAGCCCCATGTAAACATAATACAGGATCCCTGGGGGAAGAAGAGAGTAAGAAGTGTGCCATCCATAGAAATGAGGACTTAAGAATATTCTTCTGAGAAAAGTGGTGAGGACAGAGGATTGGACGAAGGACCAACAGAACGGATCTGAGAAGACACAGGAACAAGATGGGGACACTTGGAAGAGGATCTGGAGCACCAGGAATGATGCTCTGCTAGATTATCTCCCAGGGTAAGGGTGCCCCAAAGTAAGGGCCACAGGGACGTCAGTCACAGGGCTACTCACCCAAGTCCAGATGCAGGCCAAGAATCGGCCGGAAAGGCTTGGGCACCACAATGGTCGTGTTGCCAAAGTTGGTGAAATAGACCATAAGAAGAGGTAGCGAGGCAGCTGTAGGCAGCAGCAGCTTGTGGCGCCAGCGCAGATTCAGTACATCGTCCGCAAAGCCCAGGAAAATCATGCAGCAGATGGCAAGGAGCGCACCTATCAGGGCCACGAACTGGGGGAGGCTCGGGCAGGTCACCGCTCAAGCCTATGCCCACATCATCTTGCAAAAACACCCGTCTCTTCGCTCCTTCCTCAGCCCCTCCACCCAAACCCTAATAACCACAACTCTCCCAGGTAGCTCCCAGGCCCCAGCCCCAAGCAACCGCCCCCAACTCACCCACTTACTTCGTGATGGGGGAAGGCTTTACACTGCTCCTCCATAAAACAGTTCAGGAAGGGGAAAGGGATGAAGCAGAAGAGGATGATAAGGAAAACAGCACCGCTGATCACTCCCTGGGACTCTGGGCTGTGGCCCAGCAGCAAAGGGAGGGGGCGGGGGAGAGGAGAGGGGGCGTGGTCACTCACTAGAGCAAGCATTACAGCGATCTACGGGGAAGGGGGGTGGAAGGGCACCAGCGCTGGAGTCCCTGATACACCCGAGGGTCCCCTGTACTGCAACATCCCTTCCCAGAGTTGGCCAGCGCTGCCCTTCGTCTCCCAGAGCCCGCAGCTGTCTGCGGGGTTAGCGCTGCGTGTCCGCGGGGTCAGGCACCCCAGGTCCCGCCCTTGCCCTGCCGGCCCCCTCCCCGGACCCGGGTGCCACCGCTCACATCTGCTGCCGGCCGGTTTTGTTGAGGTCCTGGCCACAGAGGTGCGCGGCGATGAAGTGGCCACGGAAGGCGGGGATGAGGGTGACCGTGGCCACAAATCCCAGCAGCGAGCCGACCAAATTCACCAGCAGCGGCATCGGCAACTCCGGGAAGGCCCACATGATGACCAGCCAGGGGCCCCGCTCTGCCGCCGCCTCGGCTAATGGGCGAGCTGGGCGGTAGCCCGGAGCCCCCCGCGGGGAGGAGCAGCCGCTCGGCACAGGCTGGATCCTCCCACAGCGGCCTGAGCAAAACCCAACTCTGAATTGAGGCGCCCCCAGGACTCCCGCGAGCCTCCAGCGCGCACCCTCGGCTGTCCCCCGCCGCACTTGCCTCCTCACTGTTTCCTCCCGGATTTTGTTCGCAGAGCCACCGGCGTTTTGAAGCCGGCGGCGGCCATTTTTAGTACGGGCAGGCAGAGCGAGGGATGTAAGTGTTACTTTAAACCGCGTCCTTCCCTCGAGCGTCCTCACCACGAGGGTGTTGGGAAAACAAAGACAGACCAACCAAAACGGACACTTTGCTAACACCGTGTTAAAAGTGTATAGCCGAAAGCGGAAAAAACTCCCTGCCCGGTTCCAAGATGAACACCTCCTTTTCCCACGTGTCTGACGCCGCTTACTCCAGGTTCCACGTCAGTTTTAGGACGCCGGCCGCGGGAGGTCCCGTTTAAAGGGCCAGGATCCCGCGTTTCCCCCGGGGTCCCTCGGGAGCCGGGAAGATGGCTCCGGGAGGCCGGGGGTACGGCAGGAGGGACGAGGATAAGGAGCAGCTCCCGCTCCCCGGGAGAAAACCTGTCGCCAACGTAGTCGGAAGCCGAGGTAGACGCAGCCTGGTTCCCGGGAACGCAGCTACGGCTCGGAAGCCGATGTAAATCCTGGAGCCTAGGCACTTGAAAAGTCCCTCCCACTCCTCCCACTCCATGTTTTTCTTGTCCTTGATTCAGGTACTTTGCCTCCATCATCCCACCGCCTTCCGCCCCCGCAGTGGCAGCAGTTGCCGGGCAACCCCGCGGGGCGCTTCCCCACCGCAGGGGCTGGCAGTGCCCTCAGGTCTTGGGTTTCACCGCGTTCTCGACTTTCCTAGGTCCTGGATCAGTGCAAGGTGCCAAGCTCCCAAACCCAGGAGGCGAGGCTGTGGCGCGTTGGAAACAGCTGAGGAAAGCAGGCTCCTCCGCCCCACACGTGGCTTCTTCCTGTTGCCCTGAGGAGCTCCCCCCACTCCGGGTTCCTCATCTCGGTCACCGTGCTTTTGGCTTGTGGCACCTGTGTCCTTGAAAATCACAGTTCAGCTTCTCTCCTGTCTCTCAAACCAGGTGTGAAATATCCCTTCTACTTGAAGGCAGCTCTAATTAGCAACAAGAACCATATATGTATGAAGTATACTTTATAAAGTAACCCCAGTAACATGCTTGATAGTGGTCCACCAGATTTTCAGTAACTATAATTGCACCGGTATTGTTTACCCGTGTTCGTGGACACGTGTGTGCGCATGCGCACGTGCATCTGTGCCTCTTAGACGGGGAACTCCCTAGAGGCAAGTGTTTTCTATTCCACACAGTAACCCCGTGGGGCTAAGGACACAGAGCTATCTGTCTACAAGGCACCATCCCACACTATGAGTCTGGGTCTTAAAGAGAGATAAATGGCCATAGGAGCACATGGAGAGAGAAATTAGTTGTGACCAGGGGAGGTGAGTAATTATCTCCAAAGGTTTCAGTAGGTGGCAAGAGTGGAAGGGCCTCCCAAGTAGGGGAAGTGAGACTCTAGGAGCAGGTGGAAAGGAGGAGCTTATGGGAGCCTCAGAGGAGGCAGCATTCAGTAATCTTGTTGATCAGGAGCAGGCTGAGACTCCCTGGAGGTTCGAGGGACAGTGTATCTGTTTCCTTTTTTATTAGTTGTTCAATCCTAAGAAATCTTCCTTCCTGACCCAGCATTGGGAACCTCTGACTCTTCTCCAGAGATCATTAGCCACCCCCCGACAACCCCCACTGGAACAGGGTTCGGAGGGGACTTGTTCAAAGACAACACACTAGGGATTCCTCATCCAATATCCATGTTATCATCAGAACATGGTTATTGGGGAACTTGCATTATAATCTCAGTATTTTTGTTCCCGTGATGATAAATGCCCAGTTGATTATCAGACTAATTAGGAGAAACAAACACAGGACTTGACCACACTTGAAATTTTGTGCCTTTCCTGGTAAAAATTGGAAGCATTTGCCTAAATGCTAACGCTGGTCCTAGAACTCATGGATCAGATGAGTTGTCAGTGGCTTCTGATGGTTTCTTGGGTTGAGTAGACAACATCTGAGGTGTGTGTCTCCTACAAGGAGGCCCTGTGAGCAAGGCCAATCTATTGTTCAGTTGCATTGCCTGTCAAAGCCCATCCCAAAAATGTTTTACAGTGCCAAAGAAGTCCATGAGACAGCTTTGGATAGTCTGGGGCAACAACACTTGTAAGATCCTATCTATGGCTCTTTCCAGGCAGTTGAGTTACTTTTTCCTTTTTTTCCTGCCTCTCCCCTATCAGTGTATCAAAAGTTGTTAGCTGAAAGCAAGCCCCATTCCATTGAGATGGCATGAGTTTTCAAAATGCAAGCAATATAGAAACTCTTCGTGTTGGCATGTATAATGGAATATTTTGTTAGACTTCTTAAAATTACAAAGAATTTACTAATCCCTACTATATTTGTGTGAAACTCTTTAAGTACTGGGGGACACAAAGTGATATAAATGTACTCCCCCCACACACACAAAGAATCTGCTTTAGCATATTAAAGCACCTTGGTTAAATATGAGGGAAGAGAGATGAATCTTTCATCTTTGAAAGGCAGGGTCCTCACCCTTTTTTTTTTTTTTAAGATTTTATTTATTCATCTTATTTTAAGGGAGGAGAGGAAGAGAATCCCAAGCTGACTCCACCCTGAGCACAGAGCCTGACATGAGGCTCAACCCTACAACCCTGAGATCATAACCTGAGTCAAACCCAAGACTCAGGCTGAGCCACCCAGACACCTCGACAGGGTCCACATTCTTTTTTCTTTTTTAAGATTTTTTTTTTTTTTTTTTGAGAGAGAGCATAAGCAGTGGGAGGGGGAGGGGGAGGAGGAGGAGGGAGAGGAAGAGAGACAAGCAGACACCCTGCTGAGTGGGGAGCCTGACATAAGACTCCCAAGATCCTAAGATCATGACCTGAGCAGAAGTCAAACATTTAGCTGAGTGAGCCATCCAGGCATCCCAATAGAGTCCCCACTCCTAAGCAGCTTCTTAATGAGTGGGAAAAGCAAACATGAACAACCAATTAAAGTATGGGAGAGAATGAAGTAACTGCTAGAGATCTAAGTAACAAGTGGAAGGAAGAATAGTGGAACTAACTAGGGAGACTCGTGAAACTAAATTGTGAAGCAATGTCTGGCAGGACAGGATCAAGTGGTCAGCAGAGGAGTTGAGGAAGTAAATCCATGAACTCAGAGAACTGAGATCCCTGGGAGGTTGGAGGGGTTCCTGAAGAAGAGTTCTTGGGGAAGAGGGTCTGCATAGTAAAACTTTGCATCTAAGTTACTTCTTATATAACCTGCTTCCCTAGTTCTAGCTGCTTAGCCCAGTGACAGCTTCCTCCTGGGTCTGGCCCTGAGTTCTTTCGTCCCTTCATTGCATGTCTTTTCCTCCCCTTATGATTAGAAACCCTCATTCTAGGGGTAGCTGGCTGGCCCAGCCGGAAGAGGACGTGACTTTTTTTTTTTTTTTTTTTTGAGGGTGTGACTCTTGATCTTAGGGTCATGAGTTTGAGCCCCACATTGAGTGTAGAAACTACTTAAGAATAATAATAATAAACTTTAAAAAAAACCTGTGCTAGGAATCTTCCATTATTTTTGGCATCCAGTGACCATAGCAGGGCAGGGCCATAGTAAGGCTGGTCCATCACCAACCATCTCCCCATCATTCCTTAGAGTGAATTCCTAGCATCCCAGTCTACCCCACCACCTCCTCTGGCTCAGGAGCCTTGTGGCTGACCTGCCAGATTCTGCCTAGATCTGCAACCCCACACTTTAGGAGGCATTGTTTATTCCCAGGTACTCATTCCTTGGACCACTGACTGGATTGGGGAGAGAGCTTAATACCTTCCCCGTTACCTCTCTGTGTGCTGAACACTTTGCACTTAGCTGAAGAAGATGGACCTCTTGGAGAATGGGGGTTCCTTTGAATCTTGTTGCAAGCATTTCCTTCCCCTCCTTTCAGAAGGAAATGACAAGCCCCTGTCCTATAGGGATGGAATCTACTCCCTTAAATCTAGGAAAGGGGATGGATCCTAAGACCAGAGTGTACCTATAGCATCATTCATTTTGTGTGTGCTTGCTGGGATATCACATATTTGGATGGCGTCACATATTTTGGCCAAATGTATTGATAGTCCACTGCTACACTGCCAGCTCCCTTCTCATTACCACCTCTTCTACACGTGCTCCATAGGCAGGAGCTGTTACTATGGAAATACATTATTTTTAAAAACAGAAGCAGCCCCAGGCTTGGGAAATCTCTCCAGAACAAACCCACACTAGCAAGGAGGTTAATAGGGTGTTCCTGAATCCTAGCTTCTAATGGAGGGGAGGTGGTGGCAGTGGAGGGGGCTTAATGTTCCACGTTCTATTCTGAGGCTCTACCAGGTTCAGGTTCTTTCTGGTGGGCATCTCCTTGGACCTCTGCCAGGGACCTCTATCTAGGAGGGATGCTCTGCACCAACTTAACCAAGGTCTAGCTTAGGCCAAGAAATGGGAACCAAAGAAGCTGTTGAACCTGGGGGTGTTGAGAGAAGGGGGCGACGTCCTTCTTAACCCCACACGCGTCCGAACTATAGAAATCTAAGCTGCGCAAGGGAAATCAGAGGCCGCATCTCAAGTGAGTGAAGCTACTCTAGCGGTGAGCTCAGGGGAAGGGGTGTACCCCGATTTCGGTACGGGGCGGTGTGGTCAAAGATCCCGCCTCTTTTCAACCCCGGAACCTCCTCCCGCCTGGGTCGTCCTCCCGCCCTCCTCGGAGCGCCGGAGCCCGGAGCTCGCCAAGCCCCGCCCAGCGCGGGTGCGGCTCCTTTAAGGGCGGGTGGGGGCGGGGCGCCGGCCGTGTTGTCAGTGTCAGCTTTGCGCACGCAGCCCTTCCGGAGCCGGTGCCGGTCCGCGAGCCCCCACGTCTCTGCAGGCGAGTCCCCGCCCGGGTCCGGCAGGGCCGGCGCCGTGGGAGGAGTCGGGCGCTGGCCGGAGACTAGCCCGGGTCCGCCTGCCGGACCGACCGAGGCGGGACCGCGCGGAGAGGGACCCCGGCGTCGCGACCCCCCAGGACTCCTGTCCTCCGTCTGTGGCACCCGCTAGTTCCGGACACTCAGCCCCGCGGAGCCCCCGAGCCCGCGCGCCCAGCCCCGGGGGAGCCCGCCCCCGCCCCGCGGCCCGCCCGGGCCATGCTCCCCCGGGGCAGCGGCTGAGCCCGGACCGGAGCCCGCGCGGAGCATGGATCCGGGCTGGGGACAGCAGGACGTGGGCTGGGCGGCCCTGCTGGTCCTCTTCGCCGCCTCGCTGCTCACGGTGCTTGGCTGGCTGCTCCAGTATGCCCGGGGCTTGTGGCTGGCGCGGGCCCGCGGGGGCCGGGGGCCGGGACCCGCCTTAGCCGCCGAGCCCGCGGGCTCCCTGCGGGAGCTGGGCGTGTGGCGCTCGCTGCTGCGGCTGCGGCCGAGTCGGGCCGGCGCCCCCGAGGAGCCAGGCGTCCGGGGCCTCCTCGCGTCGCTCTTCGCCTTCAAGTCTTTCCGAGAGAACTGGCAACGGGCTTGGGTGCGAGCGCTGAACGAGCAGGCCTGCAGGGACGGGGTGAGTTGGACAGGAGCACCTAAGTGGTCCTCTCACTCAGCCTTTCCTTCAGGGGAGGGAGGGTCAGATGGGGGTGGGGATCAACTGGAGAGCCCTATGCCTTCTCTTCCCCTCCGAGATTACAGAAGAGGGTGCAGGTAAAGGCTGGAGGTTGTAGAAATCTAGCCAGGTCCCAAATCCTCTATTCTGTGCTGGAGGTACTCTCTGGCTCCAAACCCAAGCACAAGTTGCTGTTCTCATAGCAACGCTAATCCCAGGGCCTGAGGGCACTTCCGTGTAGCTGGGTGCTGGTTGTGTTGGGGGAACCGGGATACAAGGGAAACAGGTGCACCTGCAGAAGGAATTTGCCTGGTCCTCATGCCGCCATACCCAGTTAACATTTCACGCCCCAAATCCCTGGTCTGATTAGGCAGATAGATCCCCAAGCCCTTAGTAATTTCACTGATACAGACTAACGCATCCTTCTTTTTGCTGACCTGCCGCATATATATTGAGGAAAAGGTCAGTTGAGGTGGAGAGCAGATCGACAGTCCATGCCCTTCTCAGTAGATGAGCCTGGAGCTGCCCCTTAAGGGTCAGTCAGAAACCAGCCCAGCCTACTTCCTCCCATTGCACCATGGGCATCTGGTCTCCCAGGAAGTAGGGCAGGAAGCGTGGTCATAAGACTGAGGTGGGGTGGGAGGTAGAGGCCTCCCTGTCATGGGGCCCTCTCCCATCCTGGCCCAGTAATCTGTCTTCACCCTCACTGTCTATCAGTCCCCTGCTCAGAGGGTTCAGCATCTCCAGCTCCCACTAGGGCTCTACTCTACTAGCTCCCCAGATGCCTGGAAGCAGAAGTGGCCACACAAGAAGTTGCTCAGTCTCCTCTGTCCAGCTAGGCAGCAGAAAGCCAGATGGCATCTGTTAATTTACATCTTGAACTCATCCCTCCACCCAGTTCTCCCTGTACCTTGTCCCTAGGTCAGGAGAGACTCCTCAGGGCAGCTGACTCAGCCGGACATTGGCCTCCCTTGCAGGGGGTGGGGAGTTTGGGGTTCTAAACCTCTATGTCCCCATCTTGCTGTGCCTGGCCTTCAAGCTAGCTACAGGAGCGGAGAAGTTGGGACTCCCTGTTCTGCCAGGAATATGAGCCCTGCGAATTTGTTGCTTCCCACCCCAATCCCAAGGAAGGGCTGTCAGCTCAGCTTTTGTCCCCTCCTCAATTCTTCTTCCCATTCTGCCCTCTGGATGGTGCTTTGGTAGGCTTTTTCCACTGCCTTGTAGGAATTAGGAAGCTCTTTCAAGACCTAAGCTAAGCAGCTTTCTGCTGCCTAATACCACCCTGCTATCTGCCCTGAGGATTTAGCTAGGCCCCGGACCCTTGAGCTCTCAGAGCTTGCTTTCTGTCCCAGTCCCTCTAGTAAAGTTTCCCAAGGCCATGCTGAGCTAGTCTTCAACCCCAACAGTATGGATAGGGTCATACCCTCGAGCCTCCGCATCCTCTTTATCTGGAGGAAGTCTCATTTCTTCAGCTCTTGTCTTGAATAAGTGGCCCTGCTGTCTTTACCCTTAGCTCAGCAGTGTTGCTCTCTTCCCGGTTATATGTACATAGCAACCAACACCTTTATTATTATTTTCTCTGTGCACACCTTTCTTTGAGGGTAGGTTGGAGGGATGAAAGGAAAGGTCGGGGCAGAAATCTAGGGTCTTCCGCTCAAGGTGAACTGGTTTTTGAGGTGGTCTAGCTCCCTCGTTCTCCCTAGCAACTGCAGGCACCAGAGAGGTGTGGTTCTAGGGGAACACTTCCTGTCCTAAAGCTCTGAGCCAAGGAGGGGCCAGAAGCCAGCCTGCAGCTGAGGCCTCTGCAGTGCCAGGGCACGGCCAGCAACTGAGCAGACCAGTCCTGTGGGGGGCAGCTCCAGAGACCTGATCCTGTGTCCACATTACTCCCTCAGAGTTCCATCCAAATCGCCTTTGAGGAGGTGCCCCAAGTCCCACCCAGAGCCAGCATTAGTCATGTGACCTGCGTAGACCAATCGGACCGCACCATGGTAAGGGTTTGATGGGCACTGTCTTCTATGGGACCTGAGGAGGGGCCGGGATCCCAAGAGTTCCTTTTAGTCTAAGGGCTTTTAACCTGAAATCTCTGAATGCCTTTGGGATCCAAGGACTGGCTTCAGGAGGTCTGAGAGTCCCATTCAAGTTACATGTGAAATGTAGCCCATGTGTGTATGTCTGCCTTTTTCTGGAGAGAGGAGCCTTTGGCTTTTATTTAATTATTTTATGGGCTTGTGACCCCCAAGAAGTGAAGTCTTGAGTAAAACCATGCGGGGAGGAGTCTTTATAGGGCAGAGGGAAACAGGGTTGAGCCTCCTGCCTCCGCGCCTGACCCCCTCCTTGCCTCCATGCCTTGCCTGTCTCAGGTGCTGCATTGCCAGCTCTCTGCTGAGGAGGTGATGTTCCCAGTCTCTGTGACCCAGCAGTCCCCCGCTGCCGTCTCCATGGAGACCTACCACGTCACTCTGACACTGCCACCAACACAGGTGGAGGGGGATGTGGGAAACCGAGTTGGGCAGGGGGCGGTTCAGGGCGGTTCGAGGCCTCAGCCTCTCAGTTTGCTTCCTCAGAATTGGGGAAGGGAGGGTCCTGGGGAGTAGGGAGTCATTGGAGGCCTGAGGCAAGTCACCCCAGCCCTGTTGTCCCTCGCCCCCAGCTGGAAGTCAGCTTGGAGGAAATCCCAGACCAGGGGCTGCTCGTGTCCTGGGCCTTTACGGATCGCCCGGATCTCAGCCTGACGGTGCTTCCCAAGCTGCAGGCCAGGGAGGTAAGGGGGCAGGGCTGGGAGGAAGAGGCAGGGCAGGGAGGCTGATGCAGAGCTGGGGGCCCCACCTCTGTGTTCTCCTCCTCCTCGTGCAGAGAGGCGAGGAGCAAGTGGAGCTCTCCACTATTGAAGAATTGATCGAGGATGCAATTATCAGCACCCAGCCAGCCATGATGGTCAACCTCAGGGCTTGCTCAGCCCCCGGAGGCCTGGTAAGTAGATCCTTGAAACAAATGGTTTGTATGCATCCCGTCACCAGGGTCCATGTTGGGATTCTTGTTCCCTTTACTTCCCTCTGCTCTTAGGTACCCAGTGAGAAGCCACCCATGGTGCCCCAGGCACAGCCAGCCATCTCCAGACCCACCCGGTTATTCCTACGGCAGCTTCGAGCATCTCACCTGGGAAGTGAGTTGGAAGGTGAGAGCTAGAAGCAGCTGGGGGAATGCCAAGGCTCTGGGTGTAGGTGCTCCCTGCCCTCTGCCAAGGGTGTGGCTTTGTTATTCCTCAGTGGCTTCCCATCTTTGATTCTGAGCATCTTCTAATTTCTGGTTCTTCCTAGGCACCGGGGAACTGTGCTGTGTAGCTGAGCTCGACAACCCGGTGCAACAGAAGTGGACCAAACCCATGAGCGCCGGTCCCGAGGTGGAGTGGACTGAGGACCTGGCACTGTAAGGAGTGATTCCTCCACCTCCACCCCTGCTCCCATGGGGTAGAAGGGTTTTGCTGAAGATCAAACCCTTCCAGCATAGTCCTGGCATGAAGCAGCTCTGCTTTCAGTAAACTTTGTATGAGCCCTGTTGTATGCCAGGCCCTGGCCTAGGTCCTAGGGATATAAACATGACCAAGATGCACCCTCACCTCTGAGGCTCCAATCAAGATTTACACAAAGTGCCGTGGTGGGGGGAGATGAATTCCCATGGAGAAATAAAGATCAGCGTAGGCTTCATGAAGGAGGTGGCATTTAAACCACACCTTACAGCAAGAATAGGATTTCAATAGGGTATGACAGAAAAGCATTTTTGGCAGAGGAAACAGCTTGAGCAAAGGGAAGGGGGTAGTTTGACATAGAGAGAGAGAGAGACAGGGAGGGCAAGTGGGCCAGGAGGATCTGAGCACCAGGCATACTGAGCAGAGCCCTGTCCTGTACTCTGGGGAAAAGAGTATTGGTTTGTTTTTAAGTTTTATTTATTTAAGTAATCTCCACACCCAACGTGGGGCTCCCACTCATGACCCTGACATCAGGAGTCACATGCTTTTCCATCGGAGCTGGCCAGGTGCCCCAGGAAGAGTATTTGGAGGGCAAGAGTTAATCTGATTGGAGCCCTTGTTCCATCTTGTTTATGTACGTCTCCCTTTGCCTCTGGCCTGTGATGAGTTTGAGGGTAGATTTCATTTGCTGACCCCCACCCCACCCCACCTCCTCTTGGCCACAGGGATCTGGGCCCCCAGAGCCGGGAGCTGACCCTCAAAGTGCTGAGGAGCAGCAGCTGTGGAGACGGTGAGTAGGGGGCAGGAAGGAGCTCCTCTGGGTGGCTTCTAAGTGGGGGTCTGGTCAAGGGCCCAGCTCACAGTGCTCCTCCTTTCCCCAGCTGAACTCTTGGGCCAGGTCACACTGCCTGTGGGCTCCCCTTCCAGACTACTGTCCCGGAGACAGGTATGCCCACTCACCCCTGGGCCGGGGAAAGCCCTGGGACTGGTGGCCACCATGGCAGTAGAGGTAAGAAGCTGAACCTGGGGGCAGATGGGAGGACACAGGGGTTAGGGCTGTCTCTGAGGCGCTGCCTCTTTGCTCTTCCACCCCTCGGCAGCTTCAGTATGAGGAGGGCTCCCCCCGGAACCTGGGCACTCCGACTCCCTCCACTCCACGACCCAGCATCACGCCCACCAAGAAGATCGAGCTAGACCGGACCATCATGCCTGATGGCACCATTGTGACCACAGTCACCACTGTCCAGTCCCGGCCTCGTGTCGAAGGGAAACTAGGTAAAGAAAAAGGAGCCCGGTTGGAGCCAGGGGCCCTTGGCTGCAGACCCATGTGGGACAGGGAAGGGCAAGGGAAGCCCTGATTCCAGCTCCTCCTGTGTTCCAGCCACATCTTCCTCATTATCTTTGTCTCTCAGACTTCCCCTTACATCCCTCCTTTTCTTCCACTCCCTCTCCCGCTTCCATCCTGGCTTTGCCAGGCCCTCCTGTAGGACTCTTGCTCTTCCACCTCCCCTGCTTCCTCGCTGTCTTTTCACAGGTCTCCTGCCATCCTCCCCCCCACCGCCCCCAACTGCCTACTTGTCCCCCGCCCCAACCTTCTAGCACCCTTGGGATCCAGCAACAAATCCAGTGGCCTCTGTGGTACTTCTCCTACTCCCAGGACCCCTCCGTGACATTTTTCCCACCTCTAGGGGTCCCACAAGGTTCCCCCTGCCCCCAGGGGACCCCTAGGTCATCTCTGTGTACTCAGCATTTTCATGGCATCTCCCCACACCTTTGGTGCCCCCCCCCCCGCCCCCAGCACTTTCCCATACTCCCTTGGTTCCTGTGGTGTCTTTTTGCCCCCATAGAATCTTATTAATCACCCCTGCCCTCTGAGTCAGCCAAAGCCTGCATCTCCATAAAGACAGTAGGGGGTGGGGGCCACTTTAAGGCACCTCCCAGCTCACTGACCCTCCCCCACCCACCAGACTCCCCCTCCCGATCCCCGTCCAAGGTGGAGGTGACCGAGAAGACAACGACTGTGCTGAGTGAGAGCAGCGGCCCCAGCAGTGCCTCCCACAGCAGCAGCCGTGAGTGGGGGATTGGGAGGTTTCAGTGTCAGCGGGGACGGGGGGCCCCAGAGCCAAAAAGCCATTTTGCGTGGGACACAGAAGCCAGGGAGGAGTCAGGTTATCCATCCTCTATACCCCCAGCAGGGGAGAGCCACCTTTCCAACGGTTTGGACCCTGTAGCGGAGACAGCGATTCGCCAGCTCACAGAGCCCAGCGGGCGGGCAGCCAAAAAGACACCCACCAAGCGTAGCACTCTTATCATCTCTGGCGTTTCCAAGGTAACATGGCTCTGAGGAGAGGAGCTGGGATAGGGAGAAAGCCCTGATGGGTCACTCCTGCCCATTAAAACGTGTCCCTCCTGCCAGGTGCCCATTGCTCAGGACGAGCTGGCACTATCTCTGGGCTATGCGGCATCCCTGGAGGCCTCAATGCAGGACGATGCAGGAGCCAGTGGAGGTCCCTCCTCCCCGCCCTCAGACCCACCAGCCATGTCCCCAGGACCCCTCGATGCCCTCTCCAGCCCCACCAGCGTCCAGGAAGCAGATGAGACAACACGTTCGGACATTTCTGAGAGGCCATCTGTGGATGATGTTGAGTCAGAAACAGGGTCTACTGGTGCGCTGGAGACCCGCAGCCTCAAGGATCACAAAGGTGGGGAAGATATTGGCAGCCCACCCCCTTCTTTTATAACCAGTATCAGGACCTGGGTCCTACTAGACACTTAGGGGAATGGGATTCTCAACCCAATTCACCTTCTCCTTCCTCCGCTGAGGGATCCCAGAGTTCCCAGCCTGTTTCAGCCAAGCCAGAGTGGAGCAGGGGAACTTACTGCCTAAGGTCCTGGCCTGGATCTGACAGGCACCAGTGGCAGGAAGGGATGCCAAAGTATTTCCCTTTACCTCCATTTTTCTTCCTCCTTGGGTCTAAGCACATATCTTCTTTCCTCTCTTCCTCTCCTTTTTTTTTCTTTCCCTTTTTCGATTCTGCACTCTTACCTATGAGTAGAAATCCTACCCTGGGTTGACTCTAGGAGTGTCCTCTTTTTTTCTTTTCTTTTTTTAAGATTTTATTTATTTATTCATGGGAGATACAGAGGGAGAGGCAGAGACACAGGTAGAGGGAGAAGAAGGCTCCCTGTGCAGAGCCTGATGAGGAACTCGATTCCAGGACCCCGGGATCACGACCTGAGCTGAAGGCAGACACTCAACTGCTGAGCTACACAGGTGTCCCTAGGAGTGTCTTTTTGGCAGTGACACGTCTGGCCCATGGGTAGTTGTGTTGCTTTTCTAACCTCTAAGGATGAGAGGCTTGCCTCCGCATATCTTTATTCCTCTGCCCGTGACTTTATCAACCACAAACGTATTGAACTGTGACCTAAGCCTGCTTCACTTCTTGGGATAATGAGATTCCTAAGTCCAAAGCCTGTTATGTCTGCATTTTTCTCATTATATTGGTCCTGAATTTACCTCCTTGAACTTTTCCAGCTGCACTGCTTCCTGCTCACATGCTGGCATCTGATCGAGTCAGTGCCCATCCACCTCGTCCTTACGTGATTTTATGGGCTTTTAAGAATACCCTCAGCTCAGCCTTTGTCTTTCTGTAGGAAAGAGGCCCCGTGGTCAGCCTGGCCTCGCAGAGTAGCCACCCCGTGACTTGCTCCTCAGCGGCAGTAGTCGGGAGTGCACCCAGAATCCCATGAGCATCGCCATTTTTTCCTCAGGAAAGATAAAAGGCATGTGTTGCCTCTCCACTCTTTCCTAAGGAAGCCTGGCTTTTAGGCAAAGGAACTGGTTCTGTTTTGTATCTTACAACCCCTCCACGCTTGGTCCTTCCTCTGCTCCCCACCTCACCCCACCCCTGCCATGCCCCTGTCTCTGCCTCAGCCTCCCCTCTCCCCCCACAGTGAGCTTCCTGCGCAGTGGCACTAAACTTATCTTCCGCCGGAGGCCTCGACAGAAGGAAGCTGGTCTGAGCCAATCACACGATGACCTCTCCAACACGACGGCCACACCCAGTGTCCGAAAGAAGGCTGGCAGCTTTTCCCGCCGCCTTATCAAGCGCTTTTCCTTCAAATCCAAACCCAAGGCCAATGGCAATCCCAGTCCCCAGCTCTGAGGGCCCTTCTCACCTCCTGAGCTAGGAGAGGGCAGGAGTCCTCTCTGATCACCCCCATTCCTCTTCCATTCCCCTTCCTGGATTCCCAACAGCCCGGGCCAGGGAAGCCCTCTGGGTTCCAGGAAGCCCTGTTCACCCTGGGCTGTGGGGCCAGTTGGAAGGGTACTTGCAACGGGAAGCATGAGAGAGGTGGGCACCCGTTGCTGAAGACACGGTAGAGGGAGTGGATGTCTGGGAGTAAGAGGAGGGCTCTGTCCTAGCACGTGTGGGCATTCCTCAGAACCTACTGCCTGCTGTTGACCTTGGCCCCTCAGAGGAGTCCCAGGGTGCTCAGCTCCTCAAGCTGGTCCTTCCTCCCCTATTTATTCTCTTTTCTATTTATATGTGTGGTCCGGGACCCTCAGTGAACAGATGAGAGAGGGCATCTCTCCCAGGTGACCCTTCTTTCCTGTCCCAGGAGGGTAGGCAATTAATTCCCTTTGGGACAGGACTCCCATGTCTCCCTCAGGTCCCCACTCCGACCAGCACCAGTGTCTGCCTCTGGGGACATTGGCAGCTCACAGAAAGCCGGGCTGGTGCCCCGGATGGGGGGCAGGTACTCCCCACCTCCCTGCCTCCCCTCCTGCTCCTCATCCCTCCCTCCTGTTTATTACTGTTTTTGTACTTGATGCCTTCTCCGTGAGCAGTGGCTCTGATGGAAGGAGGGAGCCAGGAGCTGGGTGGAAGCCTTCCCCGGAGACATGGCTTCAGGGGCTTTATTAAAGACTGTGATGATGATGATGATGATGATGATGATGAAGCAAGAGTAGGGCTACACCTCTGTGTGTTGGGAGATGATGATGTCCATTGCTGTGTGATGGCTTGGAATTTAATTTATTAAATTAAAGTCAAATTGGAGTTTATAAACTGGACAACTGGTTATCCTTTGAAAGGTGAGTGAGAAGCAGGGCTGCGCTATTGGTGGGGTGGGAAGATCAGAGATGGGCTCAGGTAGCAAGGTGGGGTAGATGACACACATTGGGTCAGCTAAGAAGCTCCTGCAGGGAAGAAGAGACATTAGAGAGAAGATGGAAGATTGAGTCTTTGGAGGGTGAAGTTGTAGCAAAAAAAAGTCAGAAAAAAAAATCAACTAGTACAGGCATTTTCATTCCTTTCTTGAATAGGCTGCTCCTTCCAGGATATAATAGAATCCAACAGGAAGCATGGACTCTCGATCTAGATAACCTAGATTTGAGTCTCAACTCCTCTAATTACCTGTGTGACCTCAGGCAAGTTATGTTACCACAGAATGCCTCTGTTTTTTCATCTGTAAAATGGGAACTGGGATAGTAGCTATGACTTGGCTGTGGCTAAATCCATAAATGAGCGTTAAGTGTAAATTGTAAGCGTAAAGTGCTTACAATTCTGCTGGCATGTGGTCAGTGCTGAATAAGTGCTGTTACCTCAGAAGAAACAGATTGGGAGGGGGAAATCTTATAAGGGTTTCATTATCCTGAAAAGTCTTTCATTCCTAAATGTAGGCAAGTTTCAGGGAGTTATGGGTACTAGCAAAATCTACACCCTCGGTTCCTGTTCTCTGAGACCTTGCTCAGGACTTGGACTAGGTAAGCTGCTGCAAGGTGTCAAATTAAATTCTGTCCCCCTGAGCCGGGGACAGAAAGCCTGAGTGTGCCCCAGACACACCAAGAGACCTTGAATAGATGACTTCTCCTTTCTGGACCTCTAGTTCCTCATCCCTAAAATGAATAGTGACCTTGATTATCATTCAGATCACCTCAGGCCTCGCCATTTTGACTGACTTACATCACAGGTGGTTTAGGACACATGTCTTTGGTTAGGCAGCATGGAACTGTCGATATTTCCCATGCCCTGTCCATACTAGTCACCAAATACAGGATATTTAGCGAGAGTGACAAAATATGAATATTTGGTTAATTTGTATATAGTGATAGATCCAACTCTAGGTCATGAAAACTCAAGAGATTTACCAAGATATTTCCTCTGATCTAAGAAGTGCAACTCTTAATGGCTCACAGAGAGCAGCTTATTTACCAAGATGCCAAGATAGCCAAACACACTGATCTTGAAATTTTACAAGAAAATTGTGTTGATGGGAGGGCAAGTATTCAGATTCCCACTGGATCTGCAGATTGAGTAGATGGTAACTGGAAGCTGTATTCAGCTTCTAGTGCTGTGCTGCCCAGAGCTCAGTGGAGCAACATATTTTATGGTAAAGAATCTGACCATATTTCAAAAAGTTTTTTAAATTAACCTAAAAGAAATACAAAACATTATTTGGTCAACTTTATCCATTTTACACTTAGAGAAGAGAGCCACAGCCTTTGATGAGTATGAATTATGCTTTAAATTTTTGTGGCAGCTTTTAAAGAACAAATCTCAGGATGTGTCTGAATTATCCAACCAAAATTATAGCTTGTTTTCAAGAGAGGCAGATTGAGATGGAAGTTAATGCTAGACAGCAGGACATGGTCTTGGATTTTGGAGACATGTGGATCCCAGAGCTATCCTGAAATTTTTGCTCTGTAAAAATTGAGTCAACGTAGCTCTGTGGATGAACTTTTTCTTCATGCAATTGCTAAACTAAAGCTAAGAACCATCTTCAGTGGTGGAAATCTGAATTAAAAGGTTTGCATTTTGTAACAATGTGCTTTTGAAGGAATGATGATAAAATATATTTTTGTTACTTCTGAATTATATTTTAAGAACCCTCTTTTAAAAGAGGAACGCTATAACTCACTATCAGTAACCAAGTTTATGCACAAATTTCTGATTTTACTGTTATTTTTAATAGCATCTTTTATTCATATTGAACATTTCGTGTTTTCCGATTATGAGTCATACAGGCTTATTTTTAGGTTAGAAAAAAAATGCAACAAAATAAATCTCGACCCCAAAGAACTTCACTAAAGTACATTATTTAACAAATACGTCTTGAACCCTTCATGTTTCAGCCCCTAGGCTAAGTAATGAAGTCATGAAGGTGAAGAACATATACAATTCCTGCCCTCCCTTACTGGAAGACTTCTTGGGGGAAGAAAAAAAAGCATCTTCACTGAGACCAGAAGACTGAGTAGGAGTCAGTCAAAAACATGTCAGAGGGAGGGAAGGGGGAGATGGCACCAGGCAGAGGAAACAGCAAGAACAAGGCAGGAAAGATAAAAAGCAGCTTGGTGTGGTGCAGAATCTGAAAGAACCTCGGGGCTGGGGGCACCTGGGTGGTTTAAGTGATCGAGTATCTGCCTTCAGTTCAGGTCGCGATTTGGGGTCCTGGAATGGGGCCCCCCCATCCGGCCCCCCGCAGGGATCTCATTTATTCATGAGAGGCGTCTCCCTCTACCTCTCATGAATAAATACATAAAATCTTAAATAAAGAAGAAAGAAAGAAAAACTCGGGGCTGGAGAGCTGAAAGTGAGGGCAAGTAGTGAAGTATGCAGGACTCAGATGCCGAAGGGTTTTGGCCTTGAGGCCGCAGAATGCCTTGAAGTGTTTAAAGCGGGGTGGTGGTTTAATCGGATCTCCCTGGAGATAATGGCTTGGAGGGAAGCAGGAGTGCACGCAATGGAACCAGCGTAGAGCGCGGGCTGGACGTCCTGAGTAGACTTACGAGGGGGCGGCGAAGGATAGGTGTGTGTGTGTGTGTGTGTGTGTGTGTGTGTGTGTGAATTTGAGAGCTCCTGTGTCTAAGGGGGTAAAACCCACAGGCGGAGGATCGTAGGTAGCGGATGAGGGAGGAATCGATCAGGGAGGACCAATGGGTTTGTGACTTGAAGGCGTGGATGGGTAACGTGGTTGCTCCCCGAGCCCGGGAAGAGGAGAGGTGTGTGTGTGGGGGGGGGGGGGCAGAGAAGACGGCCCGGGAAAACCGATATTGAAGAGATCAGAGTAAGAGGGTGAAGGATGAAGGAAGGACGCCAAGGTGGGTCGGGAGGGGCGGACAGCCCAGCTCACGCAGCGTCGCACGCCGCCGCCCCCGCCTCCGGCTCCGCCTCCTGCCTGCGCTCCCCCTGCCCCCCCGCCTCCGGCTCCGCCTCCCTCCTGCGCTCCCCCTGCGCCTCGGGCTCCGCCTCCTCCCTGAGCTCTCCCTGCGCCCCCGCCTCCTCCCAGCGCTTCCCCTGCGCCCCCGCCTCCGGCTCCGACTCCTGCCTGCGCTCCCCCTGCGCCCCCGCCTCCGGCTCCGCCTCCTCCCTGCGCTCCCCCTGCGCCCCCGCCTCCGCCTCCTCCCTGCGCCCCCGCCTCCGGCTCCTACTCCTCCCTGCGCCCCCGCCTCCGGCTCCGCCTTCTCCCTGCGCTCCCCCTGCGCCCCCGCCTCCGCCTCCTCCCTGCGCTCCCTCTGCGCCCCCGCCTCCTCCCTGCGCTCCCCCGCCGCGACGCGAGGTAGGAGAGACCCCGCGCGGCACGCAGCCCGAGCCCCGCGCAGGCCCAGTGGGTGCCGAGCGCGGAGCCTGCGCAGTAGGGGGAACCCGGGGCCTTGGATCCCAGCCCACGCCCCGCCAGGAGCCCCGCGGCGCCAGCCTCGTTGCCTTGCCCGCATCCCGCCGCTCCTTACTCCCGCCCCTTCCGTATTTTGGCCGCGTACGGCTCCGTCAGTCGCAGCGGCCATTGGCTGAGAGAGGGATCCGAGAGCGGCGATTGGTTGTCGTTGGCCGTCGCTCAAGCGCCCTTCCGGAGATGGGCCGAGGTGGGAAGACCCGGGGAGAGCCGGCGGCGGAGGGACGGTGAGCTGGGCTCCGGGCGTCCGCGGGCGGCGGCGTGGTGCGCTCGGAGCGGGCCGCCGGGGCCGGGCTCTTCTCCGGCCACCTCGGCCAGGCCCCCTCTGGCAGCTCGGCCACGTTGGTCTGCCCGGCGCCTGCAGGGCCGCCGGCCCCTGACGCCGGCTCGAACCTCCGTGCTTTCTCGTCTAGGGCTGCGCTGCTGCTGAGATTCGGTCACCGCCACGCCTCAGTGGGGGAAGGACTCCGGGACGGCGGCGGGGCTGCGAGGGAGAGGTCTTCCTGCCCGGACGGGCCCCTGCCTTCTCCAGTTCTGCTGGCGTTTCGAGGGCCCGGGCCCCGCGGCCTAGGGCTGGTCTTCCGCGCGTCGCCCCTGCGCTGGGATTTTCCTGACCTGACCTCCTCATCGGCGCTTTGTGTGGGCGGTGGTCTTCACCCGTCAGAGCCCTCTCTCTGGCCAAATTGTGAGTCCTCAGGAGGTTCAGGACATAGGTCCCTTCTTTTCTTGAATATCGTTTTAGAGTTAATTCGGTGCCTTGCGTTAAAATATGTATTCATAGATGTCTGCTGATTGCTTGTTACTGTGACTCCAGGTGAAAAGAAGTGCTAGGAATCCCCCAGGTTGTCCTTTTCCTTGACATTTTGTAGAATTCTGCTTAGATCGTCTTACCCTCAGAAGCAAGGGTACGAATAGCTCACACTTGTTGAGTTCTAGGGGGGTGTCTTGCTAAGCATTTTAATATCCATTACCTGAGTTAGTCCATAAATCAGTGAGGCGGGCTTAATGATTCCCCTGCTGCATGGAAAAGTGAGGCTTCAGTAACCTGCCCCAGGCCCCACAGCTATTAAATGTTGGAGCTTTCTAACCAGGTCTGTTGAATCCATCACCAGTTGTGATATTAGCGTCCCGTTTTATGTTAAAAAAAAAAAAAAAAAAAAAGAGGGGGGTGCTCAGAGAAGCTAGGTTTTTTTATCCAAAAAGTAAAGTAACAAGTAATAGATTCACTTAAAGTTAGGTTTGTTTTGTTTTAGTGTATGTGCTCCCAAAGCGAGCACTAGATTTACTTAAACATTAAGAGAGTTTGTATTAGGATGTGCTGACCCTGGAATTAGAACTGGAGAGGGGGGGGGATCCCTGGGTGGCCCAGCGGTTTGGTGCCTGCCTTCCACCCAGGGCATGATCCTGGAGTCCCAGGATCCAGTCCTGCATGGAGCCTGCTTCTCCCTCTGCCTGTGTCTCTGCCCCTCTCTCTCTTTCTGTGTGTCTCATGAATAATAAAATCTTAAAAAAAAAAAAAATGAACGGGGCACTGGCAAGGCTATCAAGGAGCTTACAGTGTATTGGAAGAAGCCAACAGAGTAACTACTTAATAAAACATGCTTGGGGTATTGTGTATGCAGATATGAAGTCTGTGGGGAGGAAGGAATCAGACCAGGAGAGATGAAATGGCAGATGTAGGAGGAAAGTGGAGCCAGACTCCCTGGCTTTGAATTCTGTCTCCATCACTTCCTAGCTTTGTGGCCTTAGGTAAATTACTTCACCTAGCAAGGCACATTTCCTCATTTGTGAAGTGGGATGATGATGGTACCTGCCTCAATAGGTAGATTGTTGTATTAATGAGTTTTTATATACGTAGAACAGTGCCTTGCCTACCCTAGATACTTATTGTTATATCATTCTAGGCAGAGTAAAATAATTGAGACCGGAAACTTGAGGTAAATTGAGGCCAGTTGGAGAAGAGCCTTGTATGAGGTACTAAGTGGACTTGATCCTGTAGGTAGGAGAGAGAGGAGGTTTGGGGTATTATGTCTGACTTAGGCTTTTCCTGCTTTTCCTACCCCAATATCATAAAAGTAGTCAGTATTTTTTTCCTGATAGGGTTCACTGTTCATCTAGAGCAGCCCAGCAACCCCATGTATACAACAAGGTGTCAAAGTTGACTGGCTTCTTCCAGGAGAAGAAGCTGTGGATTTTTTTTTTTTTTTTTTTTTTTTTTTTTAAGATTTATTTATTCATGAGAGAGGCAGAGACACAGGCAGAGGGAGAAGCAGGCTCCTTGCAGGAGCCCGATGCGGGACTCGATCCCAGACCCGGGATCACGACCCGAGCCAAAGGCAGCTGCCCAACCACTGAGCCACCCAGGCGTCCTAGAGGCTGTAGATTTAAAAAGCGTTTCTCTGATAAGCGGTTTGGTCTAGCAGGTTCCTGTACTTGTAGGCATGAAGGATTTCAGATACTTATTTTTCCTCTCAGTATTAGAGTCCCACTCAGGTAGAGCAATGCCCATCTCTCTCCCAGGCTCCACCACAGCAGGGGCAGCAGCCATCAATGAACATCATCCAGGACACTCAAGGGGCAGAGTCAAGGCCTCTTAGGGTTCTCTCTCACCCTAGATTTTTGCGTTCAGTGTTCTCATCTGTCATTCTACTGTAATGAGGGGAGCTGTTCTTTATTGTTCCAAGCCTGCATCAGAACTGGGGTGCTAAGGTAAATGGGCGGATTTCTAGGCTTCACCCTGAGTGTCCCGAAGAAGAGACTGGAGAACTCTGCATTTGTATGCATAGTAAATACGGAGAACCTGCAGGGCACCTGGGTGGCTCAGTGGTTGAGCATCTGCTTTTGGCTCAGGTCGTGATCCTGGGGTCCTGGGATCGAGTCCAACATCAGGCTCCCTGCAGGAGCCTGCTTCTCCCTCTGCCTATGTCTTTACCTCTCTGTGTGTTTCATGAATAAATATATAAAATCTTTTCTTTTTTTTTAAAGATGGAGAACCTGCAGTTTCTTCTAATTTTGCTTCCTATTTCTTTTTCTTTCTTTCTTTCTTTCTTTCTTTCTTTCTTCCTTTCTTCCTTTCTTCCTTTCTTCCTTTCTTCCTTCCTTCCTTCCTTCCTTCCTTCCTTCCTTCCTTCCTTCCTTCCTTTCTTCCTTTCTTCCTTTCTTCCTTTCTTCATGAGAGACACAGGGAGAGAGAGGCAGAGAGACATAGGCAGAGAAGCAGGCTCCATGCAGGGAGCCCAGTGTGGGACTCAATCCCAGGTCTCCAGGATCAAGCCCTGGGCTGAAGGCGGCCCTAAACTGCTGAGCCACTGGGGCTGCCCGATAACGGCTTCTTATGTTCAGATGGAACCTACATTTGACCCTTGAACAACTTGGCAGAATTGAGGGTGCCAGCCCTCGTGCAAAAATCCACATATAACTTTTTTTTGTTTTTGTTTTAAAGATTTTATTTACTTATTTGATAGAGCACGTGTGTGTGCCAAAGCAGAGGGAGCAGCAGGCTGAGGGAGAGGCAGGCTTCCCGCTGAGCAGAGAGCCCAACGTGGGGCAGTGGGGCACTAACCTGGGATCATGACCTGAGCTGAAGGCAGATGTTTAATCGACTGAGCTACCCATATGCCCTTGTTTTTGTTTTTAAAGGTTTTATTTTGAAGTAATCTCATCACTCAACATAGGGCTAGAACCTATAACCCGGAGATCCACAGACTGAGCCAGTTAGGAGCCCCTAATGTGTAACTTTTGACTCTCTCAAACTTAACTATTAATAGCTCTACTGTTGACCAGAAGCCTTACCTTTAATTAACATAATTGATTAACATGTTCTGTATATGTACTATGTGTTACATTATTACAATAAAGTGATCTAGAGAAAAGAAATGTTAGAAAGTCATAAGAGAAACATTTATAGTACTGTATCAAACTGAGTTTATGTGGCTTCTTTGTAAGATGAATCCTGTTGTCAGCACCTACATCAATATTGTCTTTTTTTTTTTTTTTTTTTTATTTATGATAGGCACACAGTGAGAGAGAGAGGCAGAGACATAGGCAGAGGGAGAAGCAGGCTCCATGCACTGGGAGCCTGACGTGGGATTCGATCCCGGGTCTCCAGGATCACGCCCTGGGCCAAAGGCAGGCGCCAAACCGCTGCGCCACCCAGGGATCCCCATCAATATTGTCTTATATGAAACGAAACACTGCAGATATTGTACGTATTACTAACACTAGACATCAAAAATGAAAGGATAATGTAGTCTGTAAGTGTGTGTGTAAGCTTTGATAAATTTTAACTTTTTAAATTAATTTTTAAAAGTAATATACACCCAGTGTGGGGCTTAAACTCATGACCCTGAGATCAAGAGAGTATGCTCTACTGACTGAGCCAACCAGGCACCCTGATAAATTTTAACTTTTTAAAAAAATATATTTTATTTATTTATTTGAGAACAGAGTAGAGAGAGAGGGCAGGAAAAGCAGACTCCCAGCTGAGCAGGGACTTGATGCGGGACTCGGTCCCAGGTCCCTGAGATCATGACTTGAGTCAAAGGCAGACGTTTAACCAACTGAGTTACCAGGTGCCCCACATTTTAACTTTAAATAATAGATTTGTGTATATTTTACAGTAGTAAATACTAAATAGATAATAAATTGTAAATAATAATAGTATTCTAAAGTAGACTAGTATTTGTGTATTCGTTAGATACCTAACTTTTTCTTAGTTCTTCAAATATTTCTGGACTACATAGTTCCTCTGCGAATTTTTTCAAATTGTTGCAAACCTCCAAAAAGCTTTCCAATGTGTTCGAAAACTATTGCAAAACTCTTCATATAAGGGAGGACCCGTGCAGTTCAAATCTATATTGTTCAGGGTCACCTGGAAGTTTTAGTCCAGAGGATGTTGGGGGGGGGTGGTGAGTAGCCACGGGGTAGGTTAGGCAGAGTAGGCAAAGGCAGACTGTATGGTGGTTTGAAAGCCTGGTGGGGACTTGGACGGGATGCAGTAAGAGATAAAGAGCTTCTACCGAGCAGGTTGGAAAGAATATGTTGGAAAGAATATGGACTTTGGAGTCAGCCTGATGTGACCCCACCACACCGCTAGTGTGTGGCCTTGAGCAAAACAGTTGACCTCTCTGAACCTGAAGTTCTTATCTGTCCATCAAATTAAAAATAGTACTTCTCTCCTAGAGTGGGGTTGGAAATTCAGTGACATCCGGTAATGTGCTTAGTATGGTGCTCGACCCATAGGAAGTGAAATTAAAGACAGAGAGTTTTGTTATCTCATTTCCAAGCTGAGGATGTTAAGGATTAGAAGGGTGAAGTTCCTTGGCCACGGTCACACAGCTAGTAGGCACAAGAGTCTGGATTTGAAGTCTGTTTCTTGTCCAAAGCCATCCCTTTGAACCTCTGCACACAGTTCTGCATCCCATTGGAATAAGCAATTCCTCCTCGGCCCTTTGCTCCTAAGCTTGGTGAGAAATCGGCTGTTCAAGTTCTTAGCTCATACCTGGCACACACTCAATACTGTTAGTGTGTGTTTTCCCTTCGCAAGAACCCCAGACAGCTTCCAGGGATTTGAGGAGCTGAACTGGGGTAGCAGTTTTTTGTGGGTCACAGGAGGAAACGCCTGCTGATTGTTGGCAGGCTGGCTGCATAGCCGTTCATCATCCCAGTGGCCCTCAGTGGAAATCCTTGCAGCCGCGGTTATCTTCCTCTGCTAGGATGAAGGCATGCCGCCCCCAGGGAAAGTCCCCCGAAAGGAGAACCTGGGGCTCCAGTGCGAGTGGGGGTCCTGCTCCTTTGTGTGTTCTGCCATGGAGGAGTTCTGTGAACACGTCACTCAGCACCTCCGGCAGCACCTGCATGGCTCCGGGGAGGAGGAGGAAGATGACGATGAGGACCCACTTGGTAAGAGAGCAGGACAGGAAGGGGAAAAATCTGACTTTCCTAATTGTGCTGTTTTTTTGCTTATAAAAACATTGTAGACTCCTTACAGAAAACCGATTCAGCAGGGTATGTGAAATCTGCCAGCCTGCCATCAAAAGACAATTATTGACAGTACTTTGGTGAACATTCTTTTGATGTCTTTGCATACATATGTATGTTAGATAAAGATGATTTTTTTTAAGATTTATTTATTTATTTATTCATGATAGACACACAGAGAGATAGGCAGAGACACAGGCAGAGGGAGAAGCAGGCTCCATGCAGGGAGCCCGACACGGGACTTGATCCTGGGTCTCCAGGATCACACCCTGGGCCAAAGGCAGGCGCCAAATCGCTGAGCCACCCAGGGATCCCTGATCATTTTATTTTAATTTTATTTATTTTAATTTTATTTTTTAAAAGGATCATGTACAAGCTGTCAACAACCTGTTTTTTTGATTCTCTGGTAATGCTTCTCAAATTTTTCTATACTGCAACTAACATTTAGGAATATATTTCACATCCCAACCCCATGCACAAAAGTTAAAAAGTACTTGAAACAATACCTGCCTTTATTAAATGCTCTCTGAAGTGTTCGGTCTTGTTCTTTTTCATTTAAAAAAAAATGGGGGAGGTTGTATCTGGCTGGCTCAGTCAGCAGAGCATGCGACTCTTAAGGTCGTGAGTTCAAGCCCCACGTTGGGCATGGAACCTCCTTTAAAAAAAATTGGTTTGCTATCCCCTAAATTGATTTTTTCAGTCACTAATAGGTCACAACACAGTTTAAAAAACTCTGTTCTAAAAAAAAAAAACTCTGTTCTAAAAAAAATAATAATAAAAAGTAAAGAAAGAAAGAACTCCATTCTACAGAAAGTACAGAGGCAGCTCTCTTTCCCCTATCTGAAATTCTGTTTCAAGTCTAGTGACTATATGAACCATAAGTAATAGTTTTAGAAGTCAAATAATATATATACAAAAGAGATATATTTTACATACATATATATTATATTCTCAAAGTAAGCTCCATGCCTAGCACAGAGCCCATTGTGGGGCTCGAACTCACAACTGTGAAATCAAGATTAAGAGTTGGACGCTCAACCAGCTGAGCCACCCAGGCGCCCCCTATATTTTTTAAAAGTACTTACTTTTTAAAACAAGTAAACCCCTATAAAGAATTCAATACGTGCTGAAAGAAAGATACTTGAGAGCTAGGCAGTAGACTGCAGCACTCTATGGCTTTCCTAGAGAGGATAGGTCTCAGGAAGAGTATGGGGGAAAGAAAGAAAGCCTGTGATCTGAAGGAAGGAGTGGGAGGTGTCCCAGGCTGGGAGGCAGCAGCAGAACCCAGAGCTACTAGCACATACCAGCCACACCTACTGTCTGTGAGTTTTTGGCACTGAGCCTTGCACACACCCTTCCCTCTGCCTCAACCACGCTTCTCCCTCTAGTTTATAGACACTCCTCGCCCTTCACATCTCAACACAGGGTCACTTCCAAGTCATCTCTGTGTACATCACATGACCTCTGATTGGTGATGTTATAGTGCCCAGGACCGCCACTCCTTTCATAGAACTCATGACTGGCTGTAGTTTTATATTTATAAGTGTGAATTACTTGATTATTGTTTTTTCTTCATGACTGAAAGCTGTTACGAGGGCAAGGACTGGGACTCTTTTTACTTGTTAGATCCCCAGTGCCTGGTGTATATGATCGATGGTTGTTAAATGCTGGTACTCCGCAGTAACTGAGTCAGGTTTCTGCCTCCTTTCTCACTGCTAAATGCTACAGATAGAAGGAGAGCTGAGCTTTGGAAGATATCAGGCTCCTCTAAATTCCCTTTTGCAGAGGAAGAATTCTCCTGTCTGTGGCAGGAGTGTGGCTTCTGTTCCATGGACAGTTCGGCTGACCTCATCCGCCACGTCTACTTCCACTGCTACCACACCAAGCTGAAGCAGTGGGGGCTGCAAGCCCTGCAGAGCCAGGCCAACCTCAGCCCCTGCATCCTGGACTTCCAGAGCCGCAACATCATCCCTGACATCCCTGACCACTTCCTGTGTCTGTGGGAACACTGTGAGGTCAGCAGGCAGCTCTGGGAATAGGGGTGGAAGGAAGTTGGGGAACTTAGCTCAAGATGCCCTGACCCTCTGAGGGATGTGCCCTATGTATGCCAGGTTCCCATTGGCCTCATTTCCAGGTAGCTCCCTTGCTCAAATTTGTGTATCCCCACCAACTTAATCTGGCAGACAGCCAAGTAGCCTCCACTTTGGACGTGTAGGGATAAAAGCTCCTCTCAGTTCTTACGCCAAGTTGCTCCTGGCACAGAGTTCCTTCGACAATCCTGAATGGTTTTATCGGCACGTGGAAGCGCACAGCCTGTGCTGTGAATACCAAGCAGTCGGCAAGGACAACCATGTGGTCCTGTGCGGCTGGAAAGGTAGGGCTGCTCCTTAACTTTTGGTCTTCTAAGAACTCCTGGGGTTGCTAAGGGCAGAGGGCAGCCAGGTCTGGGCCCAGGCCCATGGGGTAAGGTTGGCTGCTGGCTAGAGACTTGGCACCAGAACCTGCTCTAGGGGCTCGTGGCTGGAGCGTGACTGGGCTTTCCTTCCCAGGCTGTACCTGTACCTTCAAGGACTGCCGTAAGCTTCGAGAGCACCTCCGCAGCCATACCCAGGAGAAGGTGGTGGCCTGTCCCACCTGCGGGGGCATGTTTGCCAACAACACCAAGTTCTTAGATCACATCCGTCGCCAGACCTCTTTGGATCGTAAGCAGTCTGAGAGGAAAGGGGTGTGGGGGCAGGCTCTCCTGCTTGGGGTGGGGGTTCAGGGCATGTTCCCAGGAAAAGGGGGCCTTGGAAGACATCTGCAGCTTAGCCGCATCTACCCCGAGGGCTCGGTAACCTGCCACAGCCTTGGCTGACCAAGAGTCATTAGATGTTATTCAGTGCTTGCTGTGCACTGTATCTCCTTTTGCAGTGACCCCTCACAGCCCTATGAGGTGCTTCTCATCCCCCTTTCTGCAGATAAAGAAACTGAGTCTCAGGTTAAATCATCCACCTGAGATTGCATAGCCAGTTAGGGGTCAGACAGGGCTTCTAATCCAGGTTCTTGACTCCCAAGCCCCCTGCTCCTTCAGTGGTACTGTGTCCATCCTGAGTTCTTAAGCTCCCCCTTTCGTGGGCGGTTCCCCTCTCCCGGGGCTTGTTCTCTCTGCCTCAACGCCATCCCCCTGCAGCCCACCCTGTCTTCTGCCTGCCTCCTCCCCCAACCCAGAGCAACGCTTCCAGTGCTCTCACTGCTCCAAGAGATTTGCCACGGAGCGGCTGTTGCGGGACCATATGCGCAACCACGGTGAGTAGCCGGAGTCCCGTGCTCCTGGCCCACTTTTCCGGTTTCCGCTAGGCCTGTGATCACAGCCTCCTCTCTGCTTCTCTCAGTGAATCACTATAAGTGCCCCCTGTGTGATATGACTTGTCCGCTGCCATCCTCCCTCCGAAACCACATGCGTTTTCGCCACAGCGAAGACCGGCCCTTCAAATGTGACTGTTGTGACTACAGGTAAGGGGAGCCAGGGGCTGGACATCCGAGAACTGGCACCCCACCATTCCCTGTGCCCTCCAGGCCCTCCTGACCTCTCCCTGCAGCTGCAAGAACCTGATTGACCTGAGGAAGCACCTGGATACTCACAGCAAGGAGCCAGCCTACAGGTGTGATTTCGAGAACTGCAGCTTCAGTGCACGGTCCCTCTGCTCTATCAAGTCCCATTACCGGAAAGTGCATGAAGTGAGTGGGGCTTTTGGTGGGAGGGGGCTGGTGAAGGTGGGGGGAACCCAAGATGCAGACCTGATCTCCCTCTCCCTCCCCTCACTGTCAGGGAGACTCAGAGCCCAGGTACAAGTGTCACGTGTGTGACAAATGCTTCACGAGGGGCAACAACCTCACTGTGCATCTTCGTGAGAAGCACCAGTTCAAGTGGCCCTCAGGGCACCCCCGTTTTCGGTATGTCTCAGCCCTGCCCTCTAGATTCACAAACCTTCCTGTGCTCCCCCTCCCCGCCCAGTCCCCATGTTTGCAATGCGTTAAAAACCCACCGTCTCCGTTCAGGCTTGAGGAACCAGAGGATAAGTTATGGAGCAAAGATGATTTTTTTGAATTTTGAGTGTGGCGCCAAAGCCCTGCAGCAGAACCAGAGCTAGGGCCTCAGGGTCCTAATTGTAGTTCCATGGCCATCTCATAAATCCTGTGACACTCCCACCCTCCAGCACAGATCATTTCTTTTTCCCCACCCCACCCCAAGTTTCTACAGGATTTTCCATTTTGAGTAATGCTCCTTCCGTTCTTTCTGTTGCATATTCTCATCAAGACCTTTTTGGTCTTCAGTTCCTATCACTTAAAATCCCAGAGCTTGTCCCATCCATCTGTCCCTTACCCTACCAGTCTCCCGGACGCTAGGCAGCCCCATGCGTGTGGTTGCTGCCCTCTGTGCTCCTGCCCCACCAGGTACAAGGAGCATGAAGATGGTTACATGCGGCTGCAGCTAGTTCGCTATGAGAGTGTGGAGCTGACACAGCAGCTGCTGCGGCAGCCGCAGGAGGGATCAGGCCTGGGAGCCTCACTGAACGAGAGCAGCCTGCAGGGCATCATTCTCGAAGCAGTGCCAGGGGAGCCAGGAGCCCAGGAGGAGGCTGAAGAGGAAGAGGAGGGCGGGAGCAGTGAGGGGACAGGCCTCTCGGCCTCTCCAGACACTCCTAGCCCCATCATCCATGTGGTGAATCAGACCAACGCCCAAGGCGAACAAGAGATTGTCTATTATGTGCTGTCTGAAGCCCTAGGAGAGCCCCCTCCAGCCCCTGAGCCCCCATCAGAGGACATCATAGAAAAGCTTCAGGGAATAGCCGAGGAGCCAGAAGTCCGGATGGTGTGAAGGCAGCGGAGCCCGACCATTTCCAGCCCAGACCCTAGGTTTTGAGCCAGGCTGGTGGCAGTGCCCCTCATGGGCAGCCCCGGCCAATGGATGCCTTTAAGAGTGGTGCCAAGAGCAGTGCAGTGCACTTGGGACCCAGGTTGCATCATTCAGCAGACTCTAAAGACTTCCCTTGTCTGCCAGACCACGTTTTGTGGGGATCCTGAGGAGTTTGGATTCTTTGAGAGGGATGTCCTGGTTGTGTGTGTTCTTGTAGAGGGGCTTTCACCCCCTAGTCATGCTGAAATGGTGACTAAAATCCTCTGTCCGTTCACACCTATTCCCATCTTTAGAGGTCTGTAGGTCCAGGGGTGCCACGTGACTGGTCCGTGCAAGGGCCTCTTCCTCACAACTGGCCAAGGCAGCGTGAACCAGGCAGTCCTTTCCCTCTGAAGGGCTCCTACAACCCCAAGGACTTTTCTGGTTATCCTCAGGGAAGGGAGTGGAGGCACTGAGTGTACGTGTAACAGTTGTTTGGGTAATAAAAGAAACACTTCGGCAGTTACTCATTTTTTCTTCCTTATGTTTGGTGGCTGTTGACTAGATAGGAGACACAGCTGCCCAGAGAGGAGCTGAATAGTCGGGCTTGTTCTCCTTTGAGTGAGGGTTTTTTTCTTTTTTAACTACCCTCTTGTTCCCCTCCCCTCACCCCCTTGGTGAAACTTGTCCATTTCTTCTCAGAGCATCTGCCACGTCCACAGAGGGCCATGGGTGGGCAGAAGTAGCACTTCAGAATGCATGAGTGGGGCTCGTCAGGAAGGCAGCGCACCTGGCCACAGCCGTACCCTCTGAGTCCTGGGTAGATTTCCGGTGCCTCTGGGGTAGGGGTTCTTTACCTGTGGGACTGGGAGGGAAGCCTGGGAGCGGGGAGGGGGCAGAGAAGGTGGATTATGAGGCCCTAGGGAGTGGCAGGTACTCTTTGTTTAGGTACCAGGTTAGGAAATAGTGTGTCTGTACATTTTCCCAGAAAAGGGCCTGTTCTTTACTAGATTCTCAAAGAAGTTGAAACCCTCTGAGATAACCATTTCTTTTGCCCCATCTAGCCACTTCTTAGCTAAGAATGGAATGTGTCCATTCTTAGGGTCGCTGCCACTCTGGAGAGGTCAAGTATGTACCTCGGGTCCTAGTTGAGCAGAAAGGACTGAGTTGAATTCTTGTCACAAAAACTGTGCCTATTGCAGGAAGAGTTCAGGAAAGAAAAATCTCTTCATTAATTCCATCATCCATTTACTGAGTTCCTCCTGTATAGTCCAGGCACTTTGGCAGGTACTAAAGATACAAAGATGAGTAAAACCCAGGACCTGCCCTGAAGAGACGTGCTACTGAGGCAAGGCAAGATCTAAAGGAGCAGAGTGAGAAGCCTAGCAGGGTTCATTGAGGCTCGAAATAGGAGGAGACAGTATTATGTGGGCGAGGGATCAGGAAAGGCTTCATCTGGGAAGTGGTTAGAGCTACTGTGTACCAAGGTGTGGACAGGTCACTCTAGGTAGAAGGTCTGTAAAGCTGAAGGAGTATGTCATGGTCTGCAGCATAGAGGGCAGTAGCCATGGGGAGAGACGAGACCGGGCAGGCAGGCCAGGCCTCCCTGAAGGACCATGTCAGGTTTGTGATGGTGATGCTGCTAGTGATTGGGCATACATGTTGGAAAAGTGAGAGACTGCAAGCAGAGAAGTTAGGGGGCTGCTGCGAGAATCCAGGCAAGAAATAAAGGAGGGCTTTAAGGCTGTGTCCATGTAGATATTGACATTGGCTCTATGGGGAGAAGCAGTGTGGAGGAGAGCAGAAATGTGGATTGAAACTGCATCAGCAGGGATGCCTGGGTGGCTCAGCGGTTGAGCGTCTGCCTTTGGCTTGGGGCGTGATCCTGGAGTTCCAGGATCGAGTCCCACAGCTGGCTTCCTGCATGGAGCCTGCTTCTCCCTCCACCCCTCTCTCTCTCTCTCTCTCTCTCTCTCTCTCTCTCTGTGTCTCTCATGAATAAATAAATAAATCTTAAAAAAAAAAAAAAAAGCATCAGCAAAGTCACTGGGTTTCCAGGCTCACCCCTCCAGGATCCTGTGCTGATTTTGCCACCTACACCCTGTCCTCCACTAAACAAGCATAATATGCTTCTCCCAGCATGTCTTCCACTAGTTGAAGACAGCTGAGGCTTCTTTGGGCTAAGGACCCTGAGTTTCTTCTCTATCTTCTCTTGCCCTATAACTTAGGGCCCTCTCCACTCCTGCCTCTTTTAGGCCTGTGTTTTGGTGGTTACATCATGCTCTCAATTTATGTGAAGCCACTGCCCCCTAGAACCCCTGTCTTTACATATTTTGTTATTGCCCGAGTCATGCCCCTTCACTTCAGACGTATGTACCTGTTACCTTGGGCTTTACAGCAGGCCCTCCTGTTTGTCCTTATTAAAATTTTGATTGATACCCATCCTCAAGAGGTGGGTTAAAAAGTTGAATAGAACAGGGCCAAAGACAGACCCCAAAAGCAAGTCATTAGAGACCTATCTCCTAAGACCAGATGAAGACTTTAAAGACTCCAAGCCTTGGGGCACCTGGCTGGTCGGTTGAGTGTCTGCCTTGGGTTTACATCATGATCCTAGGGTCCTGGGACTGAGCCCTGTATCGGCTTTCCTGCTGAGCAGTGAGCCTGCTTCTTCCTCTCCTCCCTGCTTGTGCTCTTTCTCACTCTCTCAAATAAATAAAATACTTAAAAATGAATAAATAAAGGTTCCAAACCTTGAAAACATGGTGGTGCCCCATTTTCCGTATACAGTTCAAAAAGAAAATATTGATCCATGAAGCATATATAAGGACATCCAACTGATTATAGTTTCTTTCAAAATATACAGTTGACCTTTGAACAATGTCGGGGTAGGGGCACCGGCCTCCTCCCCCATGGAATTGGAAATTCATGTGTCACTTTTGACTCCACTAAAACTTAACTGGTGACCAGAAACTTCACCAAGAACAGAAGCAGTCAATTAACATGTTTTGTATGTCATGTATTATATATTGTGTATTCCTACAGTAAAGTAACCTAGAAAAAAATGTTTTAAGAAAATCATAAGAGAAAATACATTTGGGACGCCTGGGTGGCTCAGCGGTTGAGCATCTGTCTGCCTTCCGCTCAGGGCGTGATCCTGGAATCTGGGATCAAGTCCCACATCAGGCTTTCTGCAAGGATCCTACTTCTCCTTCTGCCTGTCTCTGCCTCTCTGTGTCTCTCATGAATGATAAAGAAATCTTTAAAAAAGAGAAAAATATTTACGGTACTGTTCTGTATTTATTGAAAAAATCCATTTATAGTTGGACCTGCATAATTCAAACTCATGTTCAAGGGTCAGTTGTATATATTAATGATCAAATTTTGGTCTCAATCTTCCTTCCTCCCTCCCTCCTTCCCTTCTTCCTTCCTTCCTTCTTTTCCTTCCTTCCTTGAAATTCCATGCTCTGGATCATGGGGACAGCAGAAGAGATTATGGCCTGCTATGGTGTGATTCCAGTTCTCCAGGACTGGGTATTTGTGGCTCAGCAGGCATAGAAAGCACTGGATCCAGGGTCAGAGGTTATTGAATCTAAGTAGCCAGAGGCTTGTGGAAGGATATCAGAGATGAGTAGGTAGGTGGGTGAGAACAGAACTTTGGAGGGAGGAGGAGGACCATACTAATTTGATTGTCTTAGGGTTTCATCATGGTCCCTGAAGATTAAGGAGACAATCTGTCTTACTCTTCCTCAAGGAATGTATGGAGAGGGCAACCCCGGTGGCTTAGAGGTTTAGCGCCCCCTTCAGCCCAGGGTGTGATCCTGGAGACAGGGGATCAAGTCCCACTGTTAGGCTCCCTGCATGGAGCCTGCTTCTCCCTCTGCCTCTCTCTCTCTCTCTAATAAATAAATAAAATCTTAAAAAAAAAAAAAGAGAGTGCGTGGAGAGAAGACCAGTGGCCCAGGAGTGTGGAAGCTAATGCTGCTTTTCTCTTACCTGGGGCAAATCTGCAATCTCAGAAAGAACATAGAAGGACTGAGTGAGTATAGAAGACAAATGATTCCCCAAAATGAGGAGAGAGAGAGAGGAATGGTCATGGGGAATAGTCACTTCTGTAAGATTAGGACCTATCAGTACAGGTATAAGGAATGGTAAATGAATGAATGGGTTTTGCTCAAGACCAGGAACCCCACGGTGCACTTTGGGAATAAAGGAGCAGACCCATTTCGTGTTGGATAATAGGGGTTGAGGCTGAGAGGGAAGGTTGACGGGGATTGTGAAAATTTTCCCTTCTTGGCTGGGCAAGGAATACAGAGGACAAGCAGATAGATGACAGTGGGGAAAGGACTGGAGACTCCGCTCCTTTCTGACTCCGCTCCTCCTGGGAGGAGGTTTGGCTGGGAGGGGTGAGAGGGCCTCCACATCCGGTTGTCTCTATTTCCTTGAGAAAATGGGAATTAAAGTTTTGGGATTTATAAGAATTGTCAAGTTTTAGAATTGCCATTAATAGATGTAGGAGTGAGACAGATCCCCTGATGACGCAGCTGAGGGTGAAGACCAAGATAAGGCAGCGGCAACTTCACTACAGACCCTTTTTTGCAGACACCGGCACCCCTGGAGCAAACACAGAAGACGGACTGTGGGGTTGACCCACGGCTGGGATGTGGATTGCGTCAGCCAAGAAGCAGAGTAATTTTTAAAAAGATTTTATTTATTTATTTATTTATTTATTTATTTATTTATTCATTCATTCATTCATTCATTCATTCATTCGAGACACAGAGAGAGGCAGAGACATAGACAGAGGGAGAAGCAGACTCCCTATGGAGAGCCCGATGCAGGACTCAATCCCAGGAGCCTGGGATCACGCCCCGAGCTGAAGGCAGACACTCAACCACTGAGGCACTCAGGCATCCCCTAGGAGCAGGGTAATTAAAGCAGCTGGAGCAGACTGGACAGGGAGGCCCTGGGACACCAGAAGGTAGTGGTTAGAATCAAAGCACTAGAGGTTCCAGGGCATCTGGCTGGCTCAGCTGGTGGAACGTGTGACTCTTGATCTTGGGGTCATGAGTTGAAGCCCTATGCTGGACATCGAGCTTATTTAAAAACAAAAAACAGCACCTCTCCCCAAAACCACAAAGCATTAGAGGTTTCAATAAGACTTCTGAAGATTAGAGAGCAGAAGGGAAAGCTTATGATCAGAAAGGGGACCTTTTTTTTTTTTTTTTTTTTTTAGAGAAGGGGGGCTGCAGAGGGAGAGGGAGAGAGAGAGAATCCCAAGCAGGCTCCTCACTCAGCACAAAGCCCAATGAGGGACTTGATCCCAGGACTCTGAGATCATGACCTGAGCCGAAGTCAAGAGTGGGCTGCTTAGCTGACTGTGCCACCCAGGGGCCCCGGAAAGGGATCATTTTTTAACGGAGCTATTCAGAGTCCATGGTGTGTCTAAAAGAAGGAGGCTGCTGAGTGGAGAGAAGTCACTACTGTGGAAGAGTCCACGCTTACCCGCAGAGGGGTTTCTACCCCCGCTCCAGTGGAGTGGGCCCTGTCTCACGAGGGGAATGACCCCACAGAAACACTTGCAGGCGTCTATCTGCTCTGAGGCTGGTTCTGTGCAGAGGACACAGCCAGGGGGGTGGAGGGAGCTCAAGTTCTAGGAAGGAAGGAGACAAGTTGGGATGGGGGGTGATGGGGGGAATGAGAGGGATCCGAAGGGAAAAGACTCTTAGGTAGACAACCTTGACATTTTGCAACTTTGAAGATCACTTAATTTTCTTCATAACAAAAGGAAATGGCAGGCACTATATAGCAAGAGAGAGATGGAGAGCTACATATTATATGTTTATTTATTTGTCAGAGAGAGAGCGAGAGAGCACAAGCAGCGGGAGCGGCAGACAGAGAGAGAAGCAGGCTCTCCACCGAGCAAAGAGTTCGATGCAGAGGCTCCATCGCAGGACCCTGGGATCATGACCTGACCCAGAGGCAGGCCCTCAACCAACTGAGCCACCCAGGCATCCCCGTATTACACTTTTAAAATGACCTTCAATGTTGCTTGATTTTGTTATGTATGTTGTATTTTTATAGTTTTAAAAGAATAATTTTAAAACAACAGCAGGGTGTCTGCCTAGTAGGTACCCCTTCGCTGCCTGGACTCACGCCTATGCCCATCTTCACTGCCTGCCTTGGGCTTGGGGTGCTCCATCCGCCTCCCTCCTCATGGCCCCCTCATTCCCACTTCTGGGCTGTGTTTCCCCCAGTGGCCAGCAGAGGGTCCTTCTTTTGACAAATACACTTTAAAATCATTCTTTCCAAGATGAGATACTAGTGTGGTGGGCAAGGGAGGCACCGTGGATGAGAGGTCTGAGGCGTTGGAAGCAGAACTGAGGTGGTTCCAGAGTTCCTGTCCAGTTCCTTCCCTGATCCCATAGGACACTGCTACCCTCCTTTTTCCATAGGTCCACCAAGCTCCTTACCAACTACTTCTCCCACAAATCCCTGCCCAGAGCAGCCTGTCTGCTAGATTAACTCCTGGCACTAAGCTGAGACAGGAATTTACTGTTTCTGCCTTGCTTCTTATAAGCCAATTAGCATCAACCCTTAACTGTCTGGGTCTAGGAATCTGCACAGGGTGGAGGCTCTATCTTGGGAAGGTGGGAATTGAGGAGGTCCCAGAGAAAGGAAAAGATCAATCCCAGAGAACGGAGGAGGACTATTTGGGGAAGGGGGAAGGTAGTCCATCTGAGGGAAAGAAAGTCCATGGTAGGAGATGGGTGGGGGGGGCGGTTCTGGGTCTCTCGATTGAGGGATGACGGTTCTCTTGAGCAATGGTTCTCAAAGTGTGATCCCCAGACTAGCAGCATCAGCATCACCTAGGGATTTATTAGAGATGCAAGTTCTCTGGCCCCATCCTACATACTGAATCAGAAACTCTAGGAGTAGAGCTAACGATTTGTTTTAACAAGCCCTCCAGATGATTCTGATACGTTCTGAAGTTTGAGAGCCACCACTCTTGAGTTATGAGATCTCTTCTAGGAATTAGAGATGTAGGTGTGTGTGTTCAAGGGAATCAAAGGTCTGATATGGGGGATATGTGATGGGAGTATCTCCCAGAATGAGGAGGGTCTGTCCTAGTGGGCCTCTAGAAGGATGGAAAGGTTTTTTAAAAAATTTTATTTATTTATTTATTTATTTATTTATTTATTTATTTATTTATTTACGAGAGAGAGAGAGAGAGAGAGAGAGAGAGACAGGCAGAGGGAGAAGCACGCTCCATGCAGGGAGCCTGACGTGGGACTTGACCCCGGGTCTCCAGGATCATACCCTGGGCTGAAGGCGGCACTAAACCGCTGAGCCACTGGGGCTGCCCAATGGAAAAGTTTTATATCTGAGAACAAGAAGAGGTCTATTCATAGGGATAGAGATGGATCTACTTTAAAAAATGGGAAAGTGGAATATTAGAGTATGAGGAAGATTGGCATAGTAGATAAAGTCATGGTTTAGAATTACTAAGTCTTGATTTGGATCCCTGGAGCCATTACATTAACTGTGTGAAGTCATGCTTGTATTTAACATTTCTGAGCATCAGTTTCCTTATCTGAAACATGGGAGGCTAGTACTGACCTCATGGAGTCGTCATGAGGACTGCTTAGACTGTCCATCAGTCAGCTGATATCTATTGAGTGTATTTTCTGTGTCCACGTTCTGGGAATTCAGGGGAGAAAGATACAGACCTAGCTCTTTACTCAGAGATCATATCTCTATGCTAGGCACCTAGCACATGATAGGCACTCAATAAATGTAGTTTCCTGTCCAAGGGAGTGGGAGATTCTTCTAGTGGAAATAAAATAAATCATGGTAAGTCTCACCTGGAGAGTAAGGATGTGTAATCTATTCTTGAGAATAGGCATCAAGCCCTTGGACCCTTGAACCTCATAAAAACTTTTCGAGGCTGATCAGCAGGATTTTTGTCATCTTTCGTTCATGGACGAGGCTCAGAGAGGTGGGGAAATTTGCTTAAGAACACAGCATGAGTAAAAGCATCAAGGTCAGAATGCAGATCTCCAACTCCAGATTAAGGTCATGGAAGATGTGCTAACAGAATGGGGAGAGGGCATTCTAGAGCATGGGAAGGCCTGGTCGAGGGAAGAGAGTGGACTTTCATGGGTATCTGGTGGGTATTCCAACCCAGGGAGTGGAAAGTTCATATAGGGTAGTGAATCTTGACTTCTACCAGAGGGGTCAACTGCGGAGCTTTTATTTTATTTTAGTTTTTATTTTTTTATTTTATTAAAAGATTTTATTTATACATTCATGAGACGCGCGTGCACACACACACACACAGGCAGGCAGAGGGAGAAGCAGGCTCCTCACAGGGAGCAGGATGCGGGACTTGATCCTAGATCCCGGGATCACACCTTGAGCTAAAGGCAGACGCTTAACCGCTGAGCCACCCAGGCATCCCTACTGTGGAGCTTTTAAAAACACTAACATAAAAAAAATAAAATAAAAACACTAACATTTGAATCCCACCTTAGAGATCAGGACTAACTGGCTTGGAGTATTATCTAGACGTCTTTTGACATGCCCCCAAATGAGGCTTAACTCACGGCCAAAGAGGAAGGATCACTGCTCTGGGGTGTGGGGTGTGAATCCCACGGTATAGAAAGCTAGTTGAAGACTTAGAAATGTTGGTCTCTGGAACTGGTGAAGCCTGTCCGGAAAAGGGGACATGGTGTTTCTAAGAAAGGGCAGGAAACTTTCCTGAGGATCCGCAAGTTGTATGCCAGGGAAAGGGGAGGAGCGTCATTAAGATGTGGTGGTTATGTTGGAAGAATGGAAGAGCCTGTCAGAAAATGGAGGGAGACAGTCCATTTGGAAATAGGGCTCTGAAAGGCCCCAGGGTGAGGTGGGGAAAAGCAAAGACCTCAGAATTCAAGCCCTGCTCTGCTGCAGACTAGAAGCGCCCTTTTGGGCACATTGCTTAATCACCTTCCTTATGCCTCTGTTTCTTTATTTCTAAAGAGAAGTTGTAACACTTGGCTCATAAGGATATTGTGAGAATTAAATTAGGCAATGCCAGGTCTGCAGTGATTGCTCTGTAAATGCAACCATTTGGGATGGGGAGTCTATACTATAGCATTGGAAAATGAAGGGGTCCATCTCCATCTCCAGGCGTGTCTAGGTGACTAGACCAGAGTGAGAACATTCATCTTGAGGAACAGTGGTGAATGTGGGGGCGTGGGATGAGGGAAGTTAGGGAGGGCTGGATCCCAAATCCACTAAACCTTACAGAGGCAGGGTGAAGTGTGGAGATGTCCTGCAGGGGTCGCCAGCCTCAGGGCTGTGGAGAGGCTGGAGGAGGGGCTGATGAGCAGGGGAGAGGCTTGACTGCTAGTAACCTCTGGACTGCTGCAGTAAGGAGGTGACAGTGGCACCAGCAGCCTCCCCTCCCATCTGTCTGTGCTCTGTGACAGGTGGGAACTTAAAAGCTCAGGCCACGTGTCTCAACTGGCTAACCTACTTACCCCTACAAGACTGGGGCTGGGGCAGGCGGGAGGGCGGGGGCATGAGAACATGAGAAAGGAGCAAAGCAGGGGAAAGCCCCGGAGTGTTTTCGGGACCTGCATTTGAAGGCTCGTGAGCTGAAGGAGGGAATGACGAGTGTACTAGAAGATGTCAAAGGCGGTGTCTGTGAGCTGGGTTCATGCCCTGGTACAGATGCGCCTCCAGCATCAGATGCGTGCCTGTCCTAAAGGCCTGAATTTGCCTGGGGACATAAAGATTTCTGTAGCGGAGCAGGCTGAGTTCTAAGTACCACTGAACCTTGGAGCTGCTTGCAAGCTCTCCCAAAGTGTCCACCCTCCTTCCCTTCTTAACTAGTTAGGGAAAGCCGGGAATGGCCTGGGGAAAGGGGAGCAGGATATCCCAAGACTCTAGCTTTCAGAGCTTTTTATCTGGTTTGGGGAATCCCTGGAGGAAGCCCGAGCTCAAGGGCCAGAACTGAGGGAAATTGGTGGGGGAATGGTGCAGACATCTAACAGCTTCACAGCCCGTTGAGAGTGATGGCACCTGCACCCCAGTGCCCACCCCCACCCTATACGCACACCACCTTGTCTAGTTTGTAATCCACGGACCTGTCCCCACTGAGCGACTTCGGCTCTCCTTTCCCCACTGTCTCCACGTCGGTCCTTCGCCGCCGCCCCCCCTTCCCCAGTCCTGGGTTCACACCTGCTGCCGTGTCGCGGGCTCCGCTGTCCCCCTCGCCCTGCTCGCCCCCCGCCGGCTGCGGGGCGGTGCGGGCCCTTTAAGAACAGCGGGGCCGGCGAGCAGTAGCTGGGAGCGGAGCGCAGCGGCCGGGAGGCTCGGGAGGACGCGGCGCCCGGGACCGGCTCCGGGAACCGGCCGTGCGCAGCCCCGGCGGGGCGCGCCCCTCGCCCCCCCGCCCCCCCCCGTCAGCTCTCCGCGGACCTGCGGCCCGGGCCCTCCCCAGGCTCCCGCCCCGCCCCGGCCCCGCCCCGGCCCGCGCCGCCGGGACCGGGAGCCGGGCCGCGGGTGCCGCAGCCGGAGGCAGGTGAGGAGCCCGGAGTCTTCATCCCCGGCCGGCGGCAGCGCCAAGCTTCCCGGTCCGCACCGGCCCGGGGCGCGTCAAGGTGACTAGGCTGCGGGAGCTGGGGAGCTGGGCAGCCGGGAGCTGGGGAGGGGAGCCCCGGGGGGCGCGGCGGCGGGGGAGGGGGGTCTTGAGCCGGGGTGGTGCGCCCGCCTTTGGGGAGAGCCCGGGGCGCGCGGGCGCAGGGGCGCGGGCGGGAGGGGCGGGCCGGCGGCGCGCCCGGGGATGGGGAGGGGGATGCAGCGGGAGATGCGGCGGGAGGCCCGCAGCCTCCTCTTCCTTCGCCTTCCCCGGGTCAGCCAGCGCGCACCCGGCTCCCGGCCCTCCTAGCGGGCAGCCTCGGCCGGCCGCCCCTGCCCTCCTCCCCGCCCCCCAACCCTCCAGCCCCCAGGGGCTGCTGGCCTGCGGGGTAAGGAGATTAGAGCCGCCGCGGGTGGGGGGGGGGGGCGGGTGAGGGCTTCTAGGGGCCGGGCTGGGGCCGGGCTGGGGCTGGGGCTGCCTGGACCGAGGAGAGGTCGGGACTGAGCTGCTACGCGGGGAGTGGGGGGCAGGAGAGGGCAGATGCTCTGGCGGTGGGAAGTGGGGTGCTCCGAGTAGCCGATCTGCCCTACGAAGGAGGCGGGGAGTGGGGGTGGGGGAACATCGGCAAGCAAGGGAGCTTTGAGCCAGGGCTTGCGGGGGGTCTGCCCCCGAACTGAGCAGGCCCTCTCCCTGCAGGCCGGCGGCGTGATGGCGGAGAAGGCGCTGGAGGCCGTGGGCTGTGGACTGGGACCCGGGGCCGTGGCCATGGCCGTGGCGTTGGAGGACGGGGCGGAGCCCCCGATGCTGACCACGCACCTGAAGAAGGTGGAGAACCACATCACCGAAGCCCAGCGCTTCTCCCACCTCCCCAAGCGCTCCGCGGTGGACATCGAGTTCGTGGAGCTGTCCTACTCCGTGCGGGAGGGGCCCTGCTGGCGCAAACGGGGTAAGGGGGCAGCCAGGTGGGGAGCTGTGGAGCCCCCAGAAGTCTCTTAGAGAGCAGGAGGCCTGGGTGTCTCCTGCTCCCAAGTTCCGCCCCAGTGGGCTCTGTGGGAGCAGCTGAAATCTCAACCCACCACTGACTGTGCACACAGTTGCCGGGCCAGTTCCTGCCCCCCCCAACACACACACCTGTGAGCACTGGGGGAAACTAGGTCCAACTGGCTATTGAAGCTTTCCTCCTCTAAGATGACACTCTAACCTCTGGTCCTTAAGTGGTCCTTGAGGAGTCTGCCTTTGTTTTAGGTAGAATTCCGGGCTTTGTGGCCTGGTATGAGAAATCGGGAGCTGTATTGCAGCCCTCCTCAGTGGTTAGCAATATCCTTGTAGGTATAGAACACTGCTCACTTTAAAAGATGTTCTCATTCCTGTCATCTTACTTCATTCTTGCTGAAGTCCTCCGAGGCAGGGAGGGTGAAGGTTTAGCAGGATAGGTGACATCCCCATGTTACTAATAAGGAAACTGAGGATCCAGAAAGTTGAGTAACTTGACCAGTGCTGCACAGCCAATAAGTGGCAGAGCTGGGACCAGAAGCCAAGTTTTCCAGCTCTCTGTGTATTATTCTTGCATCTCTTAACTTCCCTGGTACAGCATTCTCATCTCCTCCTCTTTTCTCTCATCAGCGCCAGTGGTTAAGGTCTGGGGCTCTGACTTCCTTGGAACCCTCACCAGCCCCTGGGGTCCTTGCCCCTGCCTGCCCTGGGCAGCTGGAGCTGGGAATAGAGAAGCTGAGGGGGTTTGTTTTGTTTTGTTTCCCAGAGCTGGGTGTGGGTCAGGGGTGGAGCTGGGACATTGTTCTCTGAGATTTAAGAAATAAATTTGGGGTGCTTCAGAGCAGGGCTGAGCATGAGCTGTCTCTGCATTCCCCACCCTCACTCTCTTGAGTGACCCAAAAAGTCACAGAGCCTGAGTCAATAGAATCTGAGGCCTCTGGACCCCCTGCCAGGTACCCTGTCCCTGAGCAGCCTCTGCTCAGCCTCTGCTGGCCCTAAGACCAGCTCTGGGCAAATGAGGAGGTGGGCATTATTCCTATAGTTCTGTTTTTCCTCAGTTTTAAGGAGATATGAAGATAAGAAAGAAATGTAATTAGATGGACCAGCTGCTTCCACCGACCCCACCCTCACCCCCAGCCAGATTGGCACCCCTGACCAGGTGCTTCCTGCCTTTGACGTTGCTAGCCGTATGCTCTCTACTGTCCATTTTGGTGTCTCTTCTGTCTCTTGCCTTTTCTTAGCCCTCTGTCCTCCTCTCTTTGACTTGTCTTTTGACTGGAATCCCTCTCCCCTTGTCTGGAGGACAGAAAGCCATTAAAGGTAGGCAGAGGGGAGGAAGAGCGAGGGGCGGGCAGAGAGGGCGGTGTTCGCCTTGCCCAGGTAAGGACTTGCCACCCATCTCCTCTAATGATATATGATGTTTCTAGTTTTCAAAAGCACTTTCCCATGACTTATTATTAAATATGCCACTTAATATTGACAATAACCCTATTATGCCTTGGGAGGCGTTATTAGTATCCTTGTTTTCTAGATGAGGAAACGGAGGTCCTCAAAGATTAAGTGAGTTGACAAAATCACGAGAAAGTTACTGATGCAGGCAGGACTAGGGCTCTGGTGTGTCTTTATCTGGGAGGCCTGGCAGGCCCCTCCCGTGATGAGCAGCTGCGGAAGAGCAGGTGTTCAAAGACGGGGTTCCTAGCCACCGGGTCCGCTAGATGACCTTGGGCCATCTGCTTACCCTCTCTTGGACTCAGTTTCTTCATCTGTAAACTGGGGCCATAAGAATCGCCAGCACGCAGGTGTGTCGTGAAGCTTAGCCAAGGCGCTATCTGTGAAAATGCTTGAAAATGCAAGTGTAAGATATTTGTATTAGGCATCAGTTTTCAGTCTGGTGCTTGGGTGGGATTAAATGAGGGGAAGGTTGATCATGGCCTGTTTCTTCCCCTGCAAAAGAAATCACTTCCTGCGAGTCGCTCTGAAAGGCGGTTGCTGGAGTACACAACCACACGTCTTTCTGATTGATGGTGCTAATCCCTGAGGCAGGGCAATGGAACCTATGACTCCCTCTCTCCCAGGAAAGAACTTGCTGTATGACCTTGGGTGAGTCACTGGATGTCTCTGGGTCCCAGTTGGCTCATCCATGTTGCTATAGCAGCAGTGGAAGTAATGAGTTTGTAAATTGTAAAGCACTACCCAGGCAGTTGGTGTGAGGGGGACCCCACAGTGGACAGCAGCTGAGCCTCCTTTTGAATGGATGTGTCCAGAGGGACAGCTGGGTGCTGTGGAGGGAGGGTGAAATATCACATCCCTTCACTGTCTCTGCTTAAAGAGGTAGAGGGGAGAGGAAAATGAGCTCTGTGGGGGTCAGAGAATGGTGATAGCGAGCAAATCTCCAGTAGGGCCTTGGTGTTTCTGCCTCACTGAAGCAGGTCTGCAAGCATAGCAGGCAGGGCTCAGCTCATGCCCTCTCCCTTCCTCTCTACCACCTTGTTTCCCCAAGTGACTCTGTGTAGTCTCTGACCTCTGCTTCCTGGCTTGTGTTATATATATGCTCTCATGTAGCAGAGCTCTTCCTCCCAAGGATTAGAGAGCCTCTGACTTTCCTCTCCATTTTTGAAGGGTGCTCAGCCTTCAAGACTTCGCTTAAATGCCACTTCTCCCATGAAGTCATTCCTAATTTTTCCCTTGCCCCCCCTCAATTCTGTTTTCTACATTCTCATCGTACATTAATTTGTGCTTCTGTTATAATCCTTATTTTTGCTCTCTTCAGAGATGTTTTCCATCTTTTTTTTTTAAACCTAGACCATGACTTTCTCGAATGCAGGAAATGTGTCTTCTTCAGTTTTTGTCCAGTGTCTGGTACAGAGCTTGGAATGTAGTAGATATCAATAAGCATTTGTCAAATAGAATTAATAGTAAAATGTCACTTTTTAAATATACTCTGTGTGCCAAGGGCTGTGTCATAGACTTTACTTATATTATCTCATTGAATCTTTATAATAACCCTTTGAGATAGATACTATCATCTTCATTTACAGATGAGGGACCTGGAGCTCAGAGAAGTTAAGCAACTTGCCCGAGGTCACACAGCTGCTAGGTGTGGAACCACAATTTTTTTTTTAAGATTTTATTTATTTATTCATGAGGGAAAGAGAGAGAGAGAGAGACAGAGAGAGAGAGAGAGGCAGAGACATAGGCAGAGAGAGAAGCAGGCTTCATGCAGGAGCCTGACATGGGACTTGATCCTGGGACTTTAGGATCACGCCCTGGGCCGAAGGCAGGCACTAAACCACTGAGCCATCCAGGGGTCCCCATGGAACCAGAATTTGAACCATGGTCCACCTGACTCCAAATCAGTGCTCTTATTTTTTTTAAGATTTTATTTATTCATTCATGAGAGAGACAGAAAGAGGTAGAGACACAGGCAGAGGGAGAAGCAGGCTCCCCGCAGGGAACCCAATGTGGGACTCGATCCCAGGACCCTGGATCACAACCTGAGCCAAAGGCAGAGGCTCAACCACTGAGCCACCCGGTACCCCCAGATCAGTGCTCTTAATGCATCTGCTCCCTCCCAGTGAATGGATGAACCATAAGATTTTACTGAGCCATATTAGGGGCTGCAGAAGGGAGCCTAGGGGGTCAAGAGAGCCCAAAGAAGAAGGCTTTTTCAGAATGAGGCAAAAGTGCTGGGAACACGCACTCACAGAACACTCAGTGAGCGGCTAGTACATGCCAGTCTGCTGAGGTGACAAAGATGAGTAAGACACAGACTCTGTCCCCAAGTAGCTCACAGACTTATGAGCCTGGGGGACAGGGGTGAGGGACAGGGACCTCAAGTAGCAAACATGCTGGCATATGCAAAGTGCCAGGGGAACACAGAGGACGTTTAACTAGCTCACTCAGGCTGATGCCTGGCAAAGTCTTCCCAGAGGGAGTGAGGATGACGACTATGTTTATAGAAGGGGAGCAGGGTCATTGATAGACTTGATCTCTCTCCATGCCCATCCATGAGGTGTGGAGGTTTCTTTCATGGCCTACCGAAGGGTGTGGTCACCTCTGGTTCTCTGACATTAGTAGCGGGCAGCTCTCGGGGAACAGGAGCAGAGGGTGTGAATACCCTTGCCAGTTGGAAGCTTGTTCCTCCATCCTGACCAACCTCCCTGAGTAGGGGGCTGCCTAGTTCACTAACAGCCAGGGCCACTCCTCAGAGTTTTGCGTGCCTCTGTGCCCTGAAACCCTGTTTAGTTCTTCCCTTCCTCCCTTACCGCAGGTTATAAGACCCTCCTCAAGTGCCTGTCGGGTAAATTCTGCCGCCGGGAGCTGATTGGCATCATGGGCCCCTCAGGGGCTGGCAAGTCCACATTCATGAACATCTTGGCAGGATACAGGTGAGGGAGGGGCGGGGGTGGGGGAGGTGAGGGATGGGGCAGGAGCCAGAAAGGAGGATCCCCTGGGGAGCATGGAAGGTGTTCTGAAGTGGCCTCGACACCTCCATCTGCGACCAATGTTCCCTCAGGGAGTCTGGAATGAAGGGGCAGATCCTGGTCAACGGGAGGCCGCGGGAACTGAGGACTTTCCGCAAGATGTCCTGTTATATCATGCAGGACGACATGCTGCTGCCGCACCTCACGGTGTTGGAAGCCATGATGGTAAGGGCTGGGGGGCCAGCTCCCTCTGCCAGCCCCCGCGTCTGTCTGCTGTCCCCATCCTCCTCAGTGGCAGAGGGGTCAAGGCAGGGCCCTCCTCCCACCCATCTCTGACCTGCCTGCTCTCTGGGCCTCAGGTCTCTGCTAACCTGAAGCTGAGTGAGAAGCAGGAGGTGAAGAAGGAGCTGGTGAGTGGGGAAGAGGAAGCTGGGGTGGGGTCGGGGGGGACAGGACAGGTGCCCTTTTTGTGCTCTGGAGTTGTGGGGTCCTGAGTTGGGGGCTGGGACACTGGAGGCCAAGTAGACCCAAGGGAAAGCTTCTGTAAATTGGGGTGGCATGGCGGTGGGGAGGAGCAGAGATTCTGAAGCTGACCTGGGCCGGGTGGGGGGGTGCTGGGCCAGGTGACAGAGATCCTGACAGCACTGGGCCTGATGTCCTGCTCCCACACGAGGACAGCCCTGCTCTCTGGTGGGCAGAGGAAACGCCTGGCCATCGCTCTGGAGCTGGTCAACAACCCACCCGTCATGTTCTTTGACGAGCCCACCAGGTATTTCTCCCTGGCCTCTCCCACCAGGAAGCCCCCTCCCTCAGCCCTTAGCTGGGGCAGGAGGCTGCATCTGCTCCCCTGCTGGAGGCCAGAGTCCCTGCCCAGCAGCCTCCTGGGGCCCAGAGAAGGGCTTACTCCTCATCCATCCCTGCCAATCCTGTTGCCGTGGCAGCCCTATCCTTCACGTAGGCAGGAATTCTATGTCCTCCTTGACTGATGTCTCCCTCTGCTTCTCTTCCCCGCAGCCAATCAGTCACCCAATCCTGCTGATTCTACCTCCTTTCTCTCAGATTCGCCCTTCCCCCGTCCCTGGTGCCAGTACTTAAGTTCTGGACGTCATCAGCTCTTGCCTGCTTGTCTGCTTGTCTGCCCCAGACTCCTCATTCCCTGGCCATGCCTACTTCCCGGTTTGAAAACACACAGCCAGTCCCATTTGCCCTCAGAATAAAGTCCGAGGACTTACAAGGGCCTGGGCTGAACTATTTCTCCAGCCTCCCGTCTTGCTTCATGCTGTCTTGTATTTTATGCTCTAATAACACTGAATTGCTTATAATTCCCTGGGCCAGCCATGTGTTTCATGCCTCTAAGCTCTGCACATGTTGTGTCTCCTGTCTGGGATGCCCTTGGCCACCACGCCTGCCCTAATGCTGTCAGCTGGCTCAGCTCCTCCTTCTTCCACATGCACTCAGGAAACTTCTCCGACCGCCCTCCAGCCCCTGGGCCACAGATCTGAATCTCCCCCCTCTTTGTCACCCTGTGTTTTCTGTGGCTTGTTCCACATTGTCCTGACTGATCTGTGTTCACTCACTCTCCCTCTGGAGCAGAGTCTGTGTCTTAGTTGGCCATCATTGTGATCCCAGTGTCTGCCATTCAATAGATGCTCACTCCATGTCTGCTTGTTAGACTGAGTGGCGCTCTGGGGTTCTTGGTATCTCCAAACGCCCAAATCATCTAGTATGTACAGGCTATCGGGCACGGCCAGAGTGACTCCCTTCCTGCCAGCTCCTTCCCCTTTGTAGCAGCTGCCCCACCCCAAACACTCCCTTCTCTTGGCTCTGCCCACCACACCTCACCCCCTGGTGGCCTTTCTCTGGACAGTGGTCTGGACAGTGCCTCCTGTTGCCAAGTGGTGTCCCTCATGAAGTCCCTGGCCCAGGGGGGCCGGACGATCATCTGCACCATCCACCAGCCCAGTGCCAAGCTCTTTGAGATGTTTGACAAGGTGAGGGGGCCTGGGCATCACAGGGGACTGGCCTGCCATGGGGAGAGTGGAGAGTGTCAGTAGAGGTGCTAGTGGGGCCCTGCCTCATCCACTGGTTGTGTTCTCCTCATCCTTCCCTTTCTGCCTCAGCTCTACATCCTGAGTCAAGGTCAGTGCATCTTCAAGGGCGTGGTCACCAACCTGATCCCCTACCTGAAGGGGCTTGGCTTGCACTGCCCCACCTACCACAACCCGGCTGATTTCAGTGAGTGGGGGCCTGGGGTACGGTGCTGGGCCAAATCTGGGGGATTGGATCATGCACCTGGGCCTCCCTGGGGAGGTCTCACTGTCCCTTGCCTTCCCCCATCCATGGAGGGGCTGGCTCGCCCTTGGGAACCAAGGATAGATCTTAGCCAAGCACTCCCCTCTGTGTCCCCCAGTCATCGAAGTGGCCTCTGGAGAGTATGGAGACCTGAACCCCATGCTGTTCAGGGCTGTACAGAATGGGCTCTGTGCCATGGCTGAGAAGAAGAGCAGCCCTGAGAAGAACGAAGTCCCCACCCCATGCCCCCCTTGCCCTCAGGTGAGTAGAGGTGGAGAGGACAGAGAGAGAAAAGTGGAAGGGGAGGGTAGATGGGACCATGGATGATGGCCCTGCCAAAGAGACTGTCCTCCAGAGGCATCACAACCATTAGGTGCTAGGAAGACCCCAGAACTTGGAATAGACCTATTGCTAACAGCTGCGTGACCTTGGGCACGTTGGTCAACCTCTGAGCTTTGGCATTCTCGTTCATTTATTTGTTCAGCAAATTCTTACTAAGTGTCCTCAGTATGGTGCACAGTGCCACCTGGTAAGCAAACCCAATGCTGTCCCTTGCCTCATGGCCCATGTGTCTTGCTGACATCTCCAGCCCAGAGGTGATGACACTTCCCCCCAGGGTGGGGGGAAGACTAACTAGATCATTGCATAAACCTCTTTGCACCGTCGCTGGTACAGCTGGTATTCGTTCGGTGTTGGTTCTTTTTCCTAAATGAGATACTGTGACCCTTGAAAATGTCTCCAAACTAAAGGAGAGTTCGTGTAGCAAGTCAACAAAAACAGACAGTGGGCCTGTGCAGTGAAAGGACATAGGCAATTTACTGGCAGAGGGCCACCCAGGAGAACAGGGAGCTCGGAAGAGGGGCTCAGAAGTCTCAAACTCCCCAGTGGCTTGCAAGGGAGAGTTTTTGAGGCCACAGGTTGGGGCCAGGGTCTCTTAAGAAGGTGGATGTCATTGACCAGAGACCCATAAAGTCATGCCAGCAGGTGCTCCAGTGCTTGTTATGTCTGAACCCTAGAGGTCTTTTCCATCTCAAGAGACTTGAAACCTGAAACATATCCTTAGTCTTTATATTAGAGGTTTTATTTGGTCTGCCTGGTGATGCTATCTTTAGGGCAGTGCTGATGCACCACTTGTAAGCTAGTGGGGTTCCATTCCTACAGGTCCTGGGGTTGGGCCAGCCGTGCCTGGGGGCCATATGACCTCTGGTGTTCATGCTTTCATCCGAACCGACAAGATGGATGCCAGCTTCAAAAGCCAGAAAGGCTGGTTGTAGTTGCCATCATTATGATCGTTGTTAAATTATGATTGTGACACTGGTGGCGTAAAGGTACTATGCCCTTTGGGTAAATGTTTCTTGATGGAGTAAAGACAAGAAGAGGAGTGATTGTTCTACTGTTAGCCCCCACAGGTGTCCTCAATGTCCTGGCTCTCTCCTCCCTCTCAAGTTTTTACTCGCTCCTTGTCTCTCTCTCTCTCTGAATTTCACTCCAAATCACGACCCTGAGGCCAGCTTCCAGGCACACCACTCAATGGTGGAGAATTTTCCATCAGTACAGAAAGGACTGGAGGACCCCTGGCCTGGGGAAGGGCTCAAGAGGTTTCCCATCACTGAGCTGGGTGTGTGGTGGGTGGGTGGGGTGGGCTCACCTGATCCAATGTCCTCTCCCCAGGAAGTGGATCCCATTGAAAGCCACACCTTTGCCACTAGCACCCTCACACAGTTCTGCATCCTCTTCAAGAGGACCTTCTTGTCCATCCTCAGGGACACGGTGAGGCATCAAGTTGGGGGAAGGCTTTGGGGGGTGAAGGACCTCAACAGCTGGGGTGGGAATGCACCCTGTCCCCCTCCCACCAGCCAGCAGCCTCCCAAGGCTCTGTGGGTCTATGTGTCTGTGAGGGCAGCTCTGAGTTCCTACCCCAGTGTGGCCTGCCCATCCCTGGCCTGTGGCCCATCCCCTCTCCTCACTCAGGTCCTGACCCACCTGCGCTTTGTGTCCCACGTGGTAATCGGCGTGCTCATTGGTCTCCTTTACCTGCACATCGGTAACGATGCCAGCAAGGTCTTCAACAACACCGGCTGCCTCTTCTTCTCCATGCTGTTCCTCATGTTTGCTGCCCTTATGCCAACTGTGCTCACCTGTGAGCTGAGCTGCCCTGGGTGGGGGCTGGGGGTAGAGGGGCTCAGGGTTGGGGCCGGGATGTCAGCCAGCTGGGCCTCACCTGCCCGTGTCCTCAGTCCCCTTAGAGATGGCGGTCTTCATGAGGGAGCATCTCAACTACTGGTACAGCCTCAAAGCATATTACCTGGCTAAGACCATGGCCGATGTGCCCTTTCAGGTAATCCTCCTCCTCCCTCCTGTCTGGCTTCTTCTGCCTTTGCTTGCTTGCCTCCTTCAACCCTGTCACCTGCTGTCCTTTCATTTCCTACTCACTTAGCAAATAGGTGGGGAGTACTTACTGCACACCAGGCTCTGGGCCAGGCACCGGGATCCAGCAAATGAATAAGACAGAGGTGATCTTGAGCTTGTGGAACTTATGTTCATGAGGGAACAACTGATGACAACCAGAGAATGATGAAAATAATAACCCTATGAATGACTCTGTAAATCGGAGCCACGGCAGTGGAGGGTAGCTAGAGTGGGCGCTAGAGCCTTACTGCTACTTGTTAGCTCTGTCTCTCTCTGCTTCCATATCCCCATCTATAAGGTAGAAAGATGCGAGGATCCACTTCAGAACTGTTTGTGACAAACCAAGAGTTAATACGCTGAAAGGACTTAGAATATTGCTTGGCATGTACTAAAATGCCCAACAATAGCTGGTTTGGATTGGTTTTATTGCCACTAGCTCTCTGTTCCAAGATCTGGGGCCACCAGTAATCTGTAGGGCAGCTGTGTGCAAATTAGAAAAAGATGCCCCTTCCTCAGGGTGGATGCTGCACATGCCATGGTGCAAGGCTTCATGAGAAGAGCACGGCTGGATCTCGGCCTCTGGTGGCCTCCTGATGAGGTGCCCTAATATAGGGAACAGCCTGCATGACTATCCCATGCCAGGCTTGGATTCTGGCCTCCTGCAGGTGGTAGCTCTGAGGGGGACAAGATGTGTCCACATATAGAGTTAATTCATCAGCAATATAAAGAATAAATAAGCTGGTCCACTTTAGGAGCTCAAATATGGAGATGTCACCATGTCTGAACCGGTCAGAAGGGGCCTAATGGAAATGGTGACACTGGAGGATAAATGAGGGTCATCCAGTAGAGAAGCAAGAGGACATGTGTCAACCTGGGGGGACAGCATAGAGCATGGGGACAGGACTAAGCATGGCTGCTCTAGGAAGAACTCTTTTAGGGGTTCCTGCCCAGTTGGAATGGAGGCTCTGGGCCACCATGGTTCACATTCCCTGCTCAGACCTGTGCCCACTCCCCAGGTGGTGTGCCCGGTGGTGTACTGCAGCATCATGTACTGGATGACAGGCCAGCCAGCGGAAACCAGTCGCTTTCTGCTCTTCTCAGCCCTGGCCACGGCCACAGCCTTGGTGGCCCAGTCTTTGGGGCTGCTGATTGGAGCTGCCTCCAATTCCCTACAGGTGGGAGGGCTGGCACCTGGGGATCCTAAGAGGGGCTGGGGTCTGGTGGGAGGAAGCAGGGGCTGACCTAAGGAGTGGAATAAATCGGGGGGAAACCGTGGGCCTCCCCAGTCCTGGGTCTGTCCCGGTCACTTCTGTGACGGTCCCCTTCCCTCCCCTCCAGGTGGCCACCTTTGTGGGTCCAGTTACCGCCATCCCTGTCCTCTTGTTCTCCGGTTTCTTTGTCAGCTTCAAGACCATCCCCACTTACCTGCAGTGGAGCTCCTACCTCTCCTATGTCAGGTCAGTGCCCCTGCCCTCACCATCTGTCCCTGCTCCTCCCTGCAGGAGCCCGGGCCGCAGGGATGAGAGAGTTGCAGCTGGGCCCTGGCAGTTTGCCCAGGGAACAGTGACCCTATACTCTGTATCCTGCTCTGATGTCCCCGCGTGCACAGGTATGGCTTTGAGGGTGTGATTCTCACCATCTATGGCATGGATCGAGAAGATCTGACCTGCTTGGAGGAACACTGCCCTTTCCAGAATCCACAGAGTATCCTCCGAGCACTGGATGTGGAGGATGCCAAGCTCTACCTGGACTTCCTGGTCTTGGGCATCTTCTTCCTGGCCTTGCGGCTGCTGGCATACCTTGTACTCCGTTACCGGGTCAAGTCGGAGAGATAGAGGCTTGCCCGGGCCTGCGCCCCAGCCCCCGCAGTGGAAGCCCCCAGACCCAGCCCTCTGGGACTGTTTTAACCTTATAGACTTTGGCACTGGTTGCTGGTGCAGCCACTTTCCCCTCTCTCAGCTCCTCCACGGGTTGGTTGCTGGACTGTGCTCCCAGCCGTGGCTGTGGCCACGGGGGCTCCAGCCCTCCCTGCCATGCCCAGGAGTCTTCCCCAGTTGATGCAGTTTGTAGCTTCCTCCCTACTCTCTCCAACATCTGCATGCAAAGACCACTAGGAGGCTGCCACCCTCCTTCTTGCCCTCGGCACCCTCCTCTGTTGTCTGCCTGGGAGCCCTAGGTTCTCCAGGCCCCCATTTACAACTGACCAAAGTGGCCCCCTCTGGGGGGTCCCTACCACACAAGTGTTTGTAAACTGGGCTGTTCTAAGGTTCGGGTTCCAGGGCTGGGCCCTGGTGGGGTCCCCTGGAAGTCCCATTTGGACATTGGAATGGAGCAGGGAAGGCTCTGGAAGTCTCTTCCTCCTCCTCACCTTCTCCCCACCCCCAGACCTGGCTGATTTGGACAATCTGCTGGAACAGAAGCTGGGTTTCCTGTCTGGGCCATCCCCTCCCAATCCTGGGGATTGGAGAGGCCTGGGGCCATGCGATGCCCCATCCCCTTCCCTGTCCCCTTTGGCGGGGGTAGGGTCTGGTGGCACCTCTGCAATAATGTCTGTGTTTCTCTCCCACCTGCCACTGGAACTGGAGAATGCACTTTATTCTGGGGCGTGAGTAGGAGAAGACCAAGCCTCCTTTCTTGCTTCTCCTGCTCGGTCCTGCAACACTCCCTACCCTCTCCAGTTACAGACACATAACATGCGAACAGGCAATCTCACCCCAACACACACTCACTGTCCCCTACAGCTCTGAGGAGGAGCAGTGGTGGCATGGTGGTGGTGGTGGTGGTAGTGGTGGTGGTGGCGGTGGTGGGTGCTGCAGAAAGGGTAGTGCCAACCCCCTCTGAGGATGCCGCTTTGACTATAAGGGTGAGGCTGGTGCCACCCAGGGTGTCCTGGGATCTGCAGGTGTCTATCCCTGAGTCTTCCTTCCCCTCCAAAGCAAGGGTGGCACAGGCAGTAGCTCCCCGGAGCTCAGGAGCCAACACAGGCACACGCACGGGCGTAAGTTGGCTTCGGCCACTGCCACCCCATCGCCCTTCTTTTGTGCGTCAAGCTGGCATTTTCGCTCCGCTGCCCCCTTGCCCCGCCGCCTGCTGCTCATTCAAACTCCTATCTGGGTCTCTCCATACCCTCTCTGCCTTCCCATCAGCCACATTGGCCCCTGGGCACCAGAGCAACAGACACAGAGCATGTCTGGCTTTCGTGGTAGGTCCAGACTCACACCACTTCTGATTTTCCTGCCCCCCAGGGTTCTCCCCCACCCCACCCCACCCTTATTCCTGTGCACATACCACTCTTTCTTCTCTTACCCTGCCACAGATTTTCCCCATCATCCAGAGATGCCAGTTGTATTTGTGGGACTTCACCCATTATTAATAAAACCTATATTTATACAGTATGCATGTGTAAATGTGTCTGGCTGTGGCGCCTGGTACCATAGTCTATGGTGGGTCTTCAGAACACTTGAAAGAAGTCTGTGGGGATGCCTGGGTGGCTCAGTGGTTGAGCATCTGCCTTTGGCTCAGGTCACGATCCCAGAGTCCTAGGATCAGAGTCCCGCATCGGGCTCCCCATAGGGAGCCTGCTTCTCCCTCTGCCTATGTCTCTGCCTCTCTCTCTGTGTCTCTCATGAATAAATAAATACAATCTTTTAAGAAAAAAAAAAGTCTGAGAGCTTTAGGGAGTTTGTGGGATGGTAAGCTAGTATTTGTCAAGCCAGTGAATGTGTATCCTATGAAATACCTGTATTATACTTTAATATGTTACAGATATTTCATGTTCATAATCTCAAGAGAATCCCATGCCCACTTTGCTTTATCTCTCATGACAACCCATTTTGCAGACAAGAGAACTGACACATGGGTTAAGTAAATTGCCTAAGGACCCTTAGCTAATAGGGGTGAAACAAGGTCTGGGAACCAGATCTTCGGCCTCCAGACTCCTCATTCTTGGCATTGGCCAACAATGCTGACTACAGTGGATCTGCAAGCTGTGTGTGGGTGCCCTAGGTCTGTTGCAGGGGTGTGTTCTTGCCGAATGATACATGTCTCTCTCTTTAGAATTCACTGAGCCCTGGTTGTGCCTATGCTGGGGGGTGTAGTAGTGGTCATGAAGGGCAGTGAGGAGCAGGAGAGACTCTGGAGCCAAAGCTCTCTGGCCCCCAGGTCACACTTAGCAGGGTTGAGCCATTGGCTACCAGGACCGCAGATGGTTTGGTGGCCTGAGGTTTGGAGTATGCAATTGTCCACAAGTCCTTGAATGCTTGTGGCAAGATGATCCAAGAAGCAGCACACTGTCTCACCTTCTTCTTTACTGATCCTGAAGCCTGGGAACTGAAGGAGAGGACTGGCATCAACCCTGCCAGGTGCCAGGAACATCCTGCCAGTGCTGCATGCAGAGATGAGGGTCTGGTCTATTACTGGAGGGGTGCTTACCTGGGGATGGACGTTCTCATGGTAGGGGGGTGTTCAGGGTGGTAGTGGGAAGTGGGAAGAAGTCAGAGCCTAGCTTCTGGAACTCTACTAGCTTTAGGGGGCATTCTGGGAGCCATCTTTTCTCTGCAGTGGTAACTGCAGATGGCTTTTAAAAGTCCACGGGCAAAAAATCCCACCATGAAATAGTCTTTCTTCAGATTCTTCATCTTTACTTTCTCTTTCAAAATGTAAATACTCCTAAAAGAGTAAAACATTTATAAACACACACTTATAAGTGCCCTTGGGAGCTAAAGGAGACGAACAGTCATTCTGGAGCCAGTAAGGGCCATTCAGCCACAGAGAACATCTGTAGAGCAGCTCACATCCTTGCAAAGAAAGCTCTTTGGATTCTGACAATAACCCCATGAGGCTGCTAGGATGAGCATTATCATTTCCTCCTTTCACAGTGAAGAAAACCAAGGCTTGGAAAAGCAACTTGAGTGAGCTCTCCAGATACCATGCTCTTGCCAGTGTGAGCCACCTGCGATTTGTCCCACTCGTCCCACTGGCTGACCTCGGCCCTCTGCCCGGCCAATCATGCTTTGAAATGGGCCCGCTCTCCCGAAGGGCCAGCCCTTCCTGGACTCAGAGGTCATTTCCTTCAGGTGCAGCCACCTTCTGTGTCAGGCCCTGTGTGAAAGGCTAGGGGTCAGAGATGATTCAGGTAGTTCTCCATGCTATGGGTCTCCAGGACCTGGCGCCCCATCCTGACATCAGACGACAGAGCACATGCCCACAGCGTGACTCATGGTGCTTGTGTCTGCAAGAGGCCAGTCAAATTATATGTTGTTCATAAAGCCTACATGGCTGGCATAGCCACTGGGAGCAGGGAGGGGAACAGCTGGTGTTGAGCCGTGTCCAGTAACTGCAGCCAGGGGCCCGTCGGCCTGGCGTGGCTAGGTAAGTGGAGTGAAGCCAGAAGACCCCCAGGCCTGAAACGTCACCCCCGAGACCACATTCATAGCGTTGCTCTACCTCCCCTCCCCTCATCCCATTCTACTCCCCTTTCAGAGCTTTTCTTAAAATGAGAACGTTCCTTTACCCCTGCTTTCTGGAAATACCCTTCCCTTCTCGGACTTAAAATTTAAGATCTAATTCAAATGTCAGGGCAGCCCTGGGTGGCTCAGCGGTTTAGTGCCACCTTTAGCCCAGGGCCTGATCCTGGTGACCTGAGATCGAGTCCCACATCAGGCTCCCTGCATGGAGCCTGCTTCTCCCTCTGCCTGTGTCTCGGCCTCTCTCTCTGTGTGTCTCTCATGAATAAGTAAATAAAATCTTTAAAGAAAAATAATTCAAATGCCACTTTGTCTGCCAGAGGCAGTTAGTAACTTCCTCTCCCAGCCTTTCCAAAGGCTTCTGTCAGCCTCTGAAGGACCAGCATTTGGGCTACCAGCTATGCTCTGGCTCCTGCATACCTTGTTCTGGTTGCTCAGTATAAACCCAAGGCCATGTGTTCAGTGAATGAACACACATCTGCACGTGTAAATAAAACATCAACACTGCCTTCAGTCTGGATGGACAGTAGAGATCACAGAGGCCTCTTCAAGTGCTGCCCTGAGGTGCCGCTCTATGGCTTTCCCATTGCACACCTCTGTTCAGTGCACACTGCACACCTCTGTTTGCATGTGGGCGTGCCCTGGCTGTGGGCCCTGGGTGTGCTCTGTGTGGAAGCACCGGGGATGAGGGTGAGAACTTTGGGGCCCAGGAAGCCCCAGGGCTGGGCCATGACTGAGTGCCGGACGAGAAGAGCAGGTTGGGGTGGGAGTTCTCTCCCATCCCTCATCCTTACTCCTTCCTTGGTCAAAGTGTCCAGAAGCCACGCACAGAGGCCTGGGGTCCGAAGAGAGCCAGCTGCAGAGGGGGACCCAACAAGGCCTTGACTCAGATCTCTGCCAGGAGGTAGGCTGAGGGGGTGGAGAGGCACGGAGGGAAGAATGCCCTGGGGACGGGTAGGTGCCTCCGCAGCGGCCGCGGCGGGCGGGGGTGCGAGGCAGGAAGACCCAGGCGGGGCTTCCCGTTCGGGCCCTTCCGCCTCCCCCTTGGGTCAGCCTGCGCCAGGCGTCTCGGGCCACGAGGCGTCCATCCGCGCAATGGGCCGAGCGAGCGGCGAGCCCCGCCCGCCGGGGGGAGCGGCGGGCGCTGGCGCTGGCGCCGGGAGCCTGCAGGGGGCGGTCGGAGCGGCGGGGCCCGCCCGGACGGAGGCCCGCGGCCGCAGAAGTCTCCGCCCCGGGGCCTGCTCGCCGCGGCTCCCGGCTCGGGTCGCCGTCCGCTTCCTCCGCCGCCCGCGGTCGGGCCCGGCTGCCGGGGAGGCTCCGGGAGGAGGCGAGAGACGCCGGCAGCCGCGGGGAAGGCCCAGCCGGCTCGGTCGCCCCCCGCCCCGGCCGGGCCGCGGCGCGCGTGCTGCGGGGGAGTCCGCCCGCCGGACCCGGACGAGCGAGCGGTGCGCTGGGCGGGGGGCTCGCCGCGGCCTCCCCTCCTGGCTCCGAAGCCTTCGGGAGCGGGGAGAGCTGCGTGGGACCCATTTGGGGGAGGAGCTCGGCCCGCGGGAGCAGCCCCCGCGCCCTTGCTGCGGCGCCCTCCTTTTCTCCCGGGCCGCGGAGCGGGGCGGTGTGGGGTGATCTCTGGAAATGCCCCCCCCCCCCCAGCTCCGCGAGCCCCGTGTGGAGGTGGCGGCCCTGCAGCCGGTTTGATCCCACTGAGCCGGGCGCCTCCAGCTTCCTTAGCTTCCCGGGGCCTTCTCTGCCCGCTTCCCCGGCCCCGGGACCTCTGCTCCGAGCCCCAGCCCTGCACTGGTTGGCCCTGCTGGCGGTTGGGCTTCAGGCAGCTGATTATCCCAGAGCGTGACCTCCCCTTAAGGACAGGCGGGGTCCCGGATAGCAGCACACTGCTCCGTGTAAGGGGCATCAGGAGAGACTTCCTGGAAGAGGGGGCCTTTGAGCAGGGCCTTAAAAGATCGTGTAAGATTCTAACAAGGGAGCAAGGCCATGCCAAGCCCAAAAAAGTGTATGCACAAAGTTAGGAAAAGTGTGAGCAGGAATTTGGTGAGCCGGGCAGATGCTGTCTGGGTTGGGGGCAAACTCCAAAAACTAGCTATTGTGGGTGGGCTAAGTGTTTGGACTCAACCTGTAACGTAGGATTTTAGGGAGGTGATCTGTAGCTGGGAAGACAGATTGGAATGGGGTGGGCCGAGGCTGAAGGCAGAGACCAGGAAGGAGCGGGAGGGGCCCCAGAAGTGCACAGAGGGTCTATGGTAGCACAGGAAGGGCATAGGGATCATGCAATAGGACCAGACTGGCAAAGCACTGGGAGAAGGACTATTCGACCCAGACCCACCGTAAGAAGGAGGGGAGACCAAGAGGTCAGGTTCCTAGTATAAATGTGTGATTGGGTAGATATGCAGCAAAGTAAAAGGGGAGGAGGGCGAGGAGTGTATTTGTGAAGCTTGAAGAAGGGGCAGGATAGCCAGATGGAGATGTCAAGTAGGAAGTTCATTCATTTGTTCATTTATTATTTATGCCAGCCTCAAAGGCAGCTGACATAAAAGTCACAGAGAAGATAAAATGATAAAATCATTAAAACTCAGCTAACAGGACCTGATAGCAGAGGGGAAAAAAAAACACAGAGGAGAGTAGATGATTGTTACCTGAAAATGTAGGTCCAGAAAAGCCATTGAAAATGAACGCTGGACTCATGTGAGCTTGCTAGCAGCCAAGAAAAAAAAAAAGAAAAAAAAAAAAGGACACCTAAATAAAGCAGCAGGCTGAGACTCAGGAGAAAGGCCCTCATGAAGGCCCAGGGGAGAGGCAGAGGTGGTAGGAGATAAAATGGCATCTGTCAAGTGGGGGATATAGGAGAGGAAGTCAATCCGAAGGCCAGCCAGGCCAGGGCTTTCCCATGGCTGACATTTAAGGAAGGGCTGATACTTCCCAAGGAGGAAGGAGGAAGGCCTTTCTGTGGCCTGAACAGGGAGGTAGGGATGGGAAGGGGTGTGTGTGTATATGTGTGTGTGTGTTTTGTCCATTCATACAAGTCTTCTTGCAGGGGAACAGGATAGAAGGTGGCGCACTAAGTCCCCTGGATAGAAGGTGGCGCACTAAGGCCCCTGGGCTCTGACCTTCTTCTCTACCATGAGGTGGGGCCGCCGTTTGCCCAGGGTCACTTGGGGCCCTGGTCTGGGAAGAGGACTCCAGTCAGCAGGTGAGCAGGAAGCAGGGGTTTCTGTTTCTACCTCTCCTCTTCAGAGTCCAGATGGTGTCTCTAAGAGAGCAGGGATCCAGACACCAGGTGTGTTAGCCCCAGCTCTGAGATTCACAAACTGTTGGCCTTGGGCAACTCATCTCACTTCCCTGAGGTTCCCTGTTTCCCATCCTAAAGTGAGGGAGTCAAGCTAGATGATCTTTGAGGGTCCCTGTAGCTACATGAAGTCTAGGATCACTTGTCTGATTTCATTTTGCATCCAACAAATATATATATTTTTAAATATGGAATGCTTCACGAATTTGCGTGTCATCCTTGTGCAGGGGCCGTGCTAATCTCTGTATCGTTCCAATTTTAGTATATGTGCTGCCAAAGCGAGCACTGCATCCAACAAATATTTATTAAGAGCGTGCTGTGTGCCAGACCTTGTGCTAAGTTCTAAGTATGTCATTATAAACAAAAATAGATGTGGTCTCTGCTCTCATGGAGGGAGGTGGGGCAGAAATGAATGTTAATCAAATAATCACACAATGAGATATAAAATTGTATAGTAACTGCCACAAAGGGGCAGTACATGATGCTGCGAGGACAAATAATGGAGGATTTGATGTAGATGTGAAGTCTGTGTGTTGGTGGGGAAATGTGGATGGGCTCTGGATGCTATTTCCGCCTTCCCCTTTCTCTCTGCAGATGAACGAATCCCCTTCCTGATCCACTGGAGTTGGCCTCTAAAAGGGGGGCTTCCCCGTGGGCTCCCTAGGTGAGGCCTCCATGTTGTGCCCTAGAACACATCTGGGCAAAGCAGAGTAGCCCAGGAAGGGTCAGGACTTGGAGATAGCTTGATCCCCCTGTCCCCGCCCCTTCCCAGAGTGAGGGTACCGAGTCAGCTACCAGGCCTAAGAGGAAATTGGTTTCCCTTATCTGTAGTACAAGCTCGGAGGGCAGCCGGAGGGAGGATCTGTGGGAAGTGGGTGGAGTTCTAGGCAGGCAGTCAGCAGAGCTGGAATAAGGGGCAGGGTTGGGGATAAGACCTCAGTTCCTGGGAAGGATGTGAGAGTTAGACAAGGCTCTCGACTTGGGTGTCCAGGGTCAGGCCTAGATCTCAGGAAGCTAGAAGTCCAGCAATTCAGGCAGGCCTGGACTCTGAGCCTGTACAGAGGCTGGGCCTAGTAGCTGAGCCCCAGCTCATCCCTTCTTCTTGTTCTTAGGGCCTTTGTACGTCACCGTGGAAGCTCAGCGGGGAGTGGCCCTCCATCCAGAAGGCATGGATCGTTGTTCCAGGGCCTCTCTGCATCTGGTAAAACCTGAGGGGAGAGGCTGCCTGGGATCCCAGTGGCCAGGGATTGGGAGGTGGGGAGCTGGGTCTGGAGGGAGAAGCAGGCAGGAAGAAGGAGGCATAGAGGATCCACTGCCATCATCCTTCAGCGGGCAAACCCTACCCCTGCATCACACCCCTCCCTGTGTGTGGACGTTCCATCGTCCACCTGTCCAGGTATCCCTCCCTGCAACACTTTGCAGGGCATACCTACCACACTTACCATGTACTAAGCACTGGGAGGCACATATCATCCCTACCTTCAACAGACTGGTCTAACGGTCACGTGGAGATTGCCCGCAGACAACCACGCAACTGTTCAACCTAGGTTTGGCATCACTTGTCTCATGGCTCACCACTTTCTGCCATGGAGGTTCCAAACGTTCTGGACAGTCTATTGTCTGAGAGAGTCCTAGATACATAGCACCATCCTCGGTCTCCATATCCTGGTGCTGGGTCTTGCTCTGCAGCCTGACCCTACCACCACCCTTGCCATCCCTAAGCTCCTGCATCTTCCAGCCCCTTTCCTTGACCCATCCCCCTTGCTTTCCCACCCAGAAGCTGTCCAGCACCACCGCCAGAATCTGGCCGAGTGGTTCACCCGGCTGCCCAGAGAAGAGCGCCAGTTTGGCCCCACCTTTGCACTGGACACAGTCCACGTGGACCCTGTGATCCGCGAGAGCACCCCAGATGAGCTGCTTCGCCCATCGGCCCAGCTGACCCTGGGGCATCAGCACCCCCTGGCTGGACTCCCCCCTCTGGCCCTGTCTCAGCTCTTTGACCCAGATGCCTGCGGGCGCCGGGTGCAGACTGTGGTGCTGTATGGCACGGTGGGCACGGGCAAGAGCACGCTGGTGCGCAAGATGGTTCTGGACTGGTGCTACGGACGGTTGCCGGCCTTCGAGCTGCTCATCCCCTTCTCCTGTGAGGACCTGTCCTCCCTGGGCCCTGCCCCAGCCTCCTTGTGCCAACTCGTGGCTCAGCGCTACACGCCCCTGAAGGAGATTCTTCCTCTGATGGCTGCTGCTGGGTCCCGCCTGCTCTTTGTGCTCCACGGCCTGGAGCATCTCAACCTCGACTTCCGGTTAGCGGGAACCGGCCTTTGCAGTGACCCCAAGGAGCCAAAGGCGCCAGCTGCCATCATGGTCAACCTGTTGCGCAAATACATGCTGCCTGAGGTGAGTGGCCTCCTGCCCCGCCCCTGCCACGGCTGTCCCTAACTCGTCCCCCCGAAAGACTTGTGTCCTGACCCCACATGTTTCTCCATCAGTTCAAACCTGCCCCTCCGTGTCCCAACTGCGTGTCTTTGCGCAAGTCACTAACTTGTCCAAGCTTTGTTTCCTTCTCTCCCTGAGCTGTCCTGATCAGACGAGATCCTGCCTAGAAGGCACCTCACACAGGGCCCTGGTCATAGTGCAGGCTCAGTAACAGTTATAATTACCTTGCTCATCCTCATCCTCATCCTTGGACACTCGGTCTTCACGGGCTTTCTGGGGATTGAGGCAATGAGGACACGAAGGTCCTTCTTAACCCTCAACTGTGCTGTCCCCAGGCCAGCATTCTGGTGACCACCCGGCCCTCGGCCATCGGCCGAATCCCCAGCAAGTACGTGGGCCGCTATGGTGAGATCTGTGGCTTCTCTGATACCAACCTGCAGAAGCTCTACTTCCAGCTCCGCCTCAACCAGCCAGACTGTGGGTATGGAGCTGGGGGTGCGGGGATCTCGATCACCCCGGCTCAGCGGGACAACCTGGTGGAGATGCTCTCCCGGAACCTGGAGGGGCACCACCAGATTGCCGCTGCCTGCTTCCTGCCCTCCTACTGCTGGCTTGTCTGCGCCACCCTGCACTTCCTGCATGCCCCCACACCACCCGGCCAGACCCTCACGAGCATTTACACCAGCTTCCTGCGTCTAAACTTCAACGGGGAGATGCTGGACAGCACTGACCCATCCAAGCTGTCCCTCATGGCCTATGCAGCCCGAACCATGGGCAAGTTGGCCTACGAGGGTGTGTCCTCCCGCAAGACCTACTTCTCCGAAGAGGACGTCCGCAGCTGCCTGGAAGCTGGCGTCAAGACGGAGGAAGAGTTCCAGCTGCTACATGTCTTCCGCCGGGACGCCCTGACGTTTTTCCTGGCCCCTTGTGTGGAACCCGGGCACCGGGGCACTTTTGTGTTCATCGTTCCGGCCATGCAGGAGTACCTGGCCGCCCTCTACATCGTGCTGGGTTTGCGAAAGACCACCCTGCAGCAGGTGGGCAAGGAAGTGGCCGAGCTCGTGGGCCGTGTCGGGGAGGACGTTAGTCTGGTCCTGGGCATCGTGGCCAAGCTTCTGCCCCTGCGAGCTCTGCCTCTGCTCCTCAACCTGCTCAAGGTAACGAACGGCCCCAGGGTCCCAGGGCCCCAGGCTCTCCATCCCCCATATGCCCCTTTCACCTCTTGCTCCTCCCCCAGAAGGCACCTGCTGCTTCCTGCATAGCTGTGAGTCCTGTTCCTGACTCTGGCTTCAGATTTGGGCAATCTGGCTCCCAAACATAAGGGAGGGGGAGGGAGAAAGCATGGGCTGAGGATGGCTCAAAGGCTGGGAGGACGATATGAGGCCACAGGGATGTTAATGACAATCCCGTGACCTTAGCAATGGTTTTCTATTTGCTTTTTGCGTCTCTTCTCCTGGTCTTTGTTGGTGGGAGGTGGGAGTCACCACCGTCCAAGGTCTGTCCTCTGCTTTGCAGGCCCAGAAACTCCAATGTATCTAGAGGTGGTTAGACTCTGGGAATGATGACTCATCCTAACTAAATCACCAGAGACAAGTTTATAAAGCAGATGCCATTTTATTCATTTATACCGGGAGGATAAATGGCATCGGTAATTGACTTAGGATAGTGCAGGCCTGTTCCAGAATCCCAATTACAGGCCTGAGGACTGTGTCAGGAGCAGGGCGGATATGCTACGTTTCTGAGGGGAGGAAGGATCCACCCTCTGGTGATGGCTATCAGGTGCCTTGTCAAGGAAATATTATTATGATTCCTTGTTAATTTTTAAAAAAATATTTATTTTATTTTATTTATTTGAGAGAGTGAGAGGCGCGTGCAAGTCCACTAGCTGGGGGAAAGGCAGAGGGAGAGGGAGAAGCAGACTCCCTGCTCAGCAGGGAGCCGGATGTGGGGCTCAATTCCAGGACCCTGAGATCATGACCTGAGCTAGAAGCAGACACTTAACCAACTGAGCCACCCAGGTGCCCCTATGATTCCTTTTTTAGATAAAGAAGCTGAGGCTCACAGGGGCCAAGTAATTTGTCCAAGGTCACTCAGATAGTGGATTAGCTGGGATCTAAGTCCAGGTTTTGTTATTCCAAAGCCTGTGCTCTCTCTGCCAAACTTTACTGATATATTATGGACATTTCTGTTAAGCTCCTGTGCCTTGCTGGGTAACCCTGGTCCTCTCTAGGAATGTTTCAATAGCCTGTCCTGAGGAGTCAGAGTCCCGGTCAGTGCTGGCAAAACTTTAACAAGTTTTTCTCTTTTTAGATTTTATTTATTTATTTATGAGAGACACAGAGAGAAACAGGCTCCATGCAGGAAGCCAGGTGCGGGACTTGATCCCAGACTCTGAGATCACACCCTGAGCCAAAGGCACATGCTTAACCACTGAGCTACCCAGGCTCCCAACAAGTTTTCCTTTTTTTTTTTTTTTTTTTTTTAAGTTTTCCTTTTTATAGGCAGCAGAGCATAGGGGTTAGGAACAGGGATTCAGTAATCCAGCTCTGTGGGTTCAAATCGAGGCTCTGCCACTTACTAGCTGTGTAATCTTGGACAAGTTACTTAACCTCTCTGTACCTCCAAGTCCTTATCTGTTAAATGGAGATAATAGAATCTATATCATTGGCCTAATATGAGGACTAAATGTATTCATTCTTAGGCACATAGGAAGTTCTATTTAAGTGTTTGTTAAACATAAAAAAAAAAAAACAGGCAGCCCACCCCTTCTCCCATCATTGCCTCAGAAAGGGGGGTAATGGCATTGCTGCGGCCAGCCCACCCTTTGAGGATGGGCTTGCCTGCTCTGGATTATAGTGAGAGGCTGTGGTCTCCTGACAGGGTTCAAAGAGCCCCTCAGTGCTCCCTATTGTTAGTCCCACAACTGTGAGCCCTCTGGGAAGGAGGGTTGCCTGGCAGAGGACTAGTCTCACCTGTTTCTTCAGCCTATTGACTCAGCTTCATGGGGTGACATTTCCTCATCTTATCACCAGGTGACTGTTTTGGGAGGAGCACTAGAGCCTCCACAGAAGGAACCTCACCTGTAAAAAGTAAAAAAAAATGAGGGGCACCTGGGTGGCTCAGTCGGTTAAGTGTCTGCCTTCAGCTTAGGTCATGATCCCAGGATCCCGGGATGGAGCCCCAAATCAGGCTCCCTGCTCAGCAGGGAGTCTGCTCCTCCCTCTCTCTTTGCTTGTCCCTCTACCTGCTTGCTTATGCGCTCATGTGCTCTCTCTCTGCCAAATACATAAACAAAATCTTAAAAAAAAAAAAGTGAAAAAAATAAAATCAGCCCACAAAACAGCCTCGCGGTTCCTTGCCTGAGGTCTGGGCCCCGTCTTCCCTTTCGGCCCCAGTGCAATGGGGAGACAATGTCCCAAGCCTCCTAAACATTAATTTCTCCAACAAATATTTGAGCACCTGCTGTGTGCCAGGCAATGTGTTAGATTCTGAGGAAGAAACAATGAACAACACCCCGGGTTTCTGCCCTTCCTTGTCCTCCGGTAGAAACACAAACGTGTCACCATAACCATGTAATTTAAAATTGCAGTGAGTGCTTGGGAAGCAAAGTTCCAGGTGCTGTGAACATGTGTAAGTGGGGGCCCTGGTTTAGGGGGAAGGATAAGGAAAACCTCTCTGCAGGAAGGGCATTTAATCGGATCCCTGGAGGATTAGCCAGGAGAAGAACTGGGAGGGGAGGGCGCAGCACCCCAGGAAGAGAGTCAGCTTTGAAGGAAGAGAACTGTGATCCTGTCAAAAAAAAAAAAAAAAAAAAATCACAAGACTGAGAAAAGCCAAAGGGACAGAAGCAGAGTGTGTGAGTGTGAGAGGTTTGTGGCTGGACGCAGTGTGGCTGGCCGGCGCCAGATCCTGCAGGGTCTGCAAGGAACAGGAGTGATGTCCGTCATTGTTGCTGGGATGACCACAATCCTGTGGAGGATATGGATGTCTTGGTAGCCTGGCACCCAGCAAAATGCAAAACAGATGCTAATTCCTTCCCACCACTGGGCTTGCAAATATATGGGTTGTTTGGGAAAAAGAATTTCTTAAGGTCCCAAGTATATGACTCGTGTCCAGAGGTGTCTCTGGAAAGGTCAAATTGGGGCCAAATCATGACAGATTTTCTATTCCACATGGGCAGTGGGGAGCCATGGCAGGTGCTGCGGGGGGGTGGGGGGCAGTAGTATGATCAGAGAAATGGTGCTGCACGTTTAAAAGAGATGGTGAGGCCTGAGCGGGCGGGAGAGCACACCTCTTGCTGAGCTTTGAAGGCTGAGTGGGACACAGGAGGCCAAGGGGCTGCAGCACCTGCCCCCACCCCCATGCTTTCCCAGGTGGTGCCGCGCGTATTTGGGCGCGTGGTGGGAAAGAGCCGCGAGGCGGTGGCCCAGGCCATGGTGCTGGAGATGTTCCGAGAGGAGGATTACTACAACGACGATGTCCTGGACCAGATGGGTGCCAGTATCCTGGGCGTGGAGGGCCCCCGGCGGCACCCAGATGAGCCTCCCGACGATGAGGTCTTCGAGCTCTTCCCCATGTTCATGGGAGGGCTTCTCTCTGCGCACAACCGGGCCGTGCTGGCTCAGCTCGGCTGCCCCATCAAGACCCTGGATGCCGTGGAGAATGCCCAGGCCATCAAGAAGAAGTTGGGCAAGCTGGGCCGGCAGGTGCTGCCCCCATCAGAGCTCCTTGACCATCTCTTCTTCCACTACGAGTTCCAGAATCAGCGCTTCTCCGCTGAGGTGCTCAGCTCCCTGCGCCAGCTCAACCTGGCGGGTGTGCGGATGACGCCCCTCAAGTGCACGGTGGTGGCAGCTGTACTGGGCAGCGGCAGGCACTCCCTGGATGAGGTGAACTTGGCCTCCTGTCAGCTGGACCCTGCTGGGCTGCGCACACTCATGCCTGTCTTACTGCGCGCCCGGAAGCTAGGGTGAGGTTCAAGCCTGGGCATGAAGACAGGAGAGGGTTGGGGGTGAAGAGATGGGGAAAGAAGATGCTAGGGATGCCAAGGTTGGGAGGAAGGACCGGGGGTGGGATGGATAAGTTGGGTGTGTGTGAGGGTGATGGGCAACAGGAGGGAGGGCACGGTGGGAAGGCAGGCTCCATGCAGAACTCCTCCCTTGCTTCTTACCTCCCCTCTGGCCACCTCCTGTTCCAGCCTGCAACTCAACAGCCTGGGCCCTGAAGCCTGCGGGGTCCTCCGGGACCTGCTGCTGCATGATCAGTGCCAAATTACCACCCTGCGGTGAGTGTTTCAGGAGGGGGGCTGGAGGGAGGATCTGGCCATGCTGGTGGCAGGCTGAGGTCAAAGGTGAGCTTCCTGCCTCACAGTGCTCCTGGTGCTGGGCCACCCACGCTGTGATCAAGGGGGTGGGAGCCTAGACCCTGGCCTGCCCCCCCATGTCCAGACAGGCAGCAGGGTAGAGGAATGATGCTTCCAAGAATAGGTGCTAAGAAAGCCTCTAAGTGGCTAAAAGCAGTGTGGGTTGGGAGGGGTGGGGAATAATACCCAGGCTGCTTGCCTGGTAGTGGTGCCACTGACACCCTCCCAGGATTTTCCCTGTCACCTCACAAGGATGACCCTAATGCTGGGCACTCAGTAGATGCTGCCAAAGTGCTGCCTGATTTACTAGGAACCCAGAAGCGGAGTTCTGGTTGGGGTAACGGGAGGTGAATGAGGAGGAGGGCCAGGGGCATCTGGGGTGTGAGGTGAGAAAGGGAGGAAGAGGAGAAGAAGTAATGATGAAGAGGGGAGTCAGGGCAGGAGATGGGAGGAAGGAGGGGCCATCGGCTCCCACCCTGCTCCTCCTCCCCTGCAGCGTCCCACACCCTCTGTTTCTTTTCTTTGTGTCCGGGCTCACCTCTACCCTGGGCTGGGTGTCCCTTCCGTCCAAGTCCCGACACCTGGCACCTGCCACAGGCCCTCATAACCTCTGGCTGCTTGTGGCTGTAGGCTGTCCAACAACCCACTGACAGTGGCTGGCGCGGCCCTGCTGGTGGAGGGACTGGCAGGAAACAGTTCGCTGACCCACCTGTCCCTGCTGCACACGGGCCTCGGGGATGAGGGCCTGAAGCTCCTGGCTGCCCAGCTGGACCGGAATCAACAGCTGCAGGAGCTGAACGTGGCCTACAACGGTGCTGGCGACGCAGCGGCCCTGGCCCTGGCCACGGCTGCCCGGGACCACCCTTCCTTGGAGCTGCTGCAGTAAGTCTCGTTGCCGGCCCATCGCCCCACCTTGGCCAGAAGCTGTTTCCAGCCCTGGGTTCTCCCTCCCTGTGTCCACTGTGTTTTTCCTGCCGAAGGGCCCATCCTCTGTCCCTGCCTTCTCACTACCCTTCCTGGGCCGGCTTCTGAACCACATCACTTCTCTGTGACTGGCCCTTACCCTGCCCCGATTCCCTGCTATCATTTTTCTTAGGCCCCAGTGGCCCCGTCTTTACTGCCCCTGGTCCCGCTGAATTCAGGTGTCGCCCCTGCCTCCTGTTGTCTGCCACCCTCCCATCACTGGTGCGTTGTGGGCACTTGTTCCATCACGTTCTGCAGCCAGGGAATGAGTTATGAGAATTCCCTTCTGCCTCTGTCTCAGAGCTCCTCCGAGTGCCATCTTCTCTTCTCTCTCCTAGCCTCTACTTCAATGAGCTGAGCTCAGAGGGCCGCCAGACCCTGCGGGACTTGGGGGATGCTGCTAAAGGCCGTGCTCGGGTGGTAGTGTCGCTGACGGAGGGGACGGCAGTGTCTGAGTACTGGTCGGTGATCCTTAGTGAAGTCCAGCGAAACCTCAACAGCTGGGATCGGGGCCGTGTCCGGCGCCACCTTGAACTACTGCTTCGTGACCTGGAAGACAGCCGAGGGGCCACTCTTAACCCCTGGCGCAAGGCCCAGCTGCTACGTGTGGAGGGTGAGGTCAGGGCCCTCCTGGAGCAGCTGGGAGGTGCTGGGAGCTGATATAGTGGCACTGGGCACCTAGCTGCGTGACCCCTGGGCCGAAGAGCCTTCCCTCTGTGGCCTCCTGGTTTGCACTACTGCTTCCAGGAAGATCTTTCTGGGGCTGGTGGTAAAGGGATAGGCACAACTGTGCCAGCTGCTTTCCTGGGGCATGTCCATCCATTGCTCTCAAGTCCAGGAACAGGGCTCCTCTCCATTGGGGCCAGGAGGACTGAGACTCATGCTGTGGCAGCCAGTTGCCCGGCAGCGCCACCAGCCTTTCCTCTGTCCTCCCGAGGAGCTTCTGATTGTGCCACCAGGGGGCGCACTTCTTAAGTGACCTGGCCAAAGGCGCGGCCATCCAGGTGCACCAGAAGGCCTGTCCCTTCTGCCTTGCTGCTTATCAGAGGACGCTGAGGATGCCTGCGGCCACCTCCTTCTCTTGTTGGTGCCTTCTCCTCCCCTTCATGTTCCCTTCCTCAACATCGTACCTGTATCGGGTACAGATACCGTACTTGGTGGCTTCTAGGGACATGCCCACTGACTTGCTTCCATTAAAAAGCTGTGTCTTCCACCTACTGTGGCCTCCTCCTTGTTGATGCTTTCAAGAAAGGGAACCGGTTTTGACCATTCTGGTAAACCACTGACCACTCTCTGTTGCAGGTGGTTCTTGGACACCAGATTCAGAGGCAGTGAGGGCCGTGGGAGCCCATGAACAAGATCCTGGGGGTGGGGGGAGGCCATGCTGGGCTGTAGGACTCCTATCACCTTTTCAGACATATTTATCCCAGGGTTAGAACTACAGTGACCAATGATCTACCTTCATCAGCCCAGAGCAGAAGCTGGGACAGTAGCAGAGTCTCCAGAGAAAGTGAGGACCCAGGGATCGGGGCAGGAGGAACGTGCACACTTCCCCAGAGGATAAGACTGTTCTCCCGTTAACCATTACCCCACTGCTTCTAAGGCAGTGTCTTTAAGGAGGCGGGACGAGACAGGGTAGGTGGGAGGGTCAGCTGGTTTTCATGAACCTTGTCCTTACCCTGAGCACTGGGTCACTGATCCAACTATGGAAGCAGCTACAGGTAGGAAGCCAGGAGAAACCCTCCGGTGGGGGCTTAGGGCAGTGTGAGGGGCAGGGTGGGAGGCAGAGGCTTCGGGACCAGGGTGTACTAGATGTCAAGGCTTGGAGTCTTGAGGCAAATAGACCCAAGTTAGGAGATAAGACATGAGTGGATTTGTCTGTCTTCCTGGTCCACGCCCTGTTCTGATATGCTCAGATTTCTGTGCCAGGGACTAGGAGGGGAAGGGAAGAGAGAGGAAGAGAAGGTCCTTTTGGAGCAGAATGGAGGGGGCAAGTCCTGTGTGTGTGTGTGTGTGTGTGTGTGTGTGTGTGTGTTAGGGGGGCATGATCAGGAGGAGTTGGGGTAGGGAGAGAATGTATTCCTCCTCCCCTCATCCCTTCTTTGCACAGCAGGTCTTCGGGACACAGCCTCATTAACTCAGTGAGTGCCCTGCTGGGCAGGGTTGGGGCAAGGGGCAAAGAGAATCCAAGGTGGGGAAGCTCTTCAGCTGCCAGGGGCACCTCAAGTAGAGGCTGGGACCAGAGTCCAGACGTCAACTTGCTCCTACCTGCGCCCCTCGCCTCCTTGCAGGAAGTTTGAGTTTAACGCCAAGTGGGGCATTGATAATCCTGTCCTCTCTCTGGCTGAAGACTACGACCCCTCGGGTAACCCCCTTGCCCTTTCCCCAAAGATACCACAGCTCTTCATGGCCTCCCATCTCATTGGTAACCACTCCACTCTGCCTCCCTCCGATAACAGCTTTGGTGGGCAGTTAACTATGTGGAGGTAGGAGGGGGTTGGCTGTTTTTCTCTGTCCAAGCCACCCTGCCCACGTGGCATTTGGCCTCACTGCCCAAAGCCTAACTGGGTAGAAGGCTGCCTGGTGCCCAATCACAAGGGCAGATCTGCCAGGCCAAGGTGACCAGTGCTTGGGCCATGTCCCTGCTTTCCCTTCCCCTCCGCTGTTGCCCCCCTCCCCCTCTAGATCTCTGGAGCCTGGTGCGGCCTCGCTTCTGTCTGCTGAGCAAAGAGGAAGGCAGCAGTTTTGGCTTCCACCTGAAGCAGGAGCTGGGCGGGGCTGGGCCCGTGGTGTGCAGGGTGGAGCCAGGCACCCCTGCCCAGCACCAGGGCCTGCGGGAAGGCGACCGGATCCTGGGGGTGAACAACCATGTCGTGGAATGTGAAGACTATGCCGTGGTGAGGTGGGGCTGGGACTCCCTGTGGTCTAGGAGGACATCCCATCGCACCCTCAGGGAGAGGAGCCAGTCGGTCACCTCCCTGGACATGTGGGGGCTGTACCCCAGCCTCTCCCTCCTCCCCTTCCCAGGATTTAGGGCTGTCCTGGTGGAAATGGTCGGGTGAAGGCATCCAGAGAGCTGGTTCTCAGGGTGAAACCCGGGAGGTTCCGGGGAGGGGAGCTGGCAAGAGGGGCTGGGCCCCCACCTCAACCCACATGTCCCCTGTTTAGGTGGTTCGCCGCATCCGTGCCAGCGGTCCTCGGGTGCTGCTCATGGTTTTGGCGCAGCATGTACACGACGTCGCTAGAGCTCAGCAGGGGACCAGTGCCCACCTCTGTCCTACTCTTGGCCCCGGGGTCCGGCCCCGACTGTGCCACATAGTGAAAGATGAGGGTGGCTTTGGCTTCAGTGTCACCCACAGTGAGCTTAGAGGCTCTGGAGGGCGGGGGAGTTCAAGAAGGGGACCTCAGCCCTGTCCTGGGGGCAGATGCAGACCAAAACTTGTTTTTTTTGGCCTCCAGGTCATCACGGTCCTTTCTGGTTGGTGCTGAGTGCTGGAGGAGCTGCTGAGCGGGCAGGGGTGCCTCCGGGGGCCCGGCTGCTGGAAGTGAATGGGGTCAGTGTGGAGAAGCTCACTTACAACCAACTCAGCAGGAAGGTATGGCTGTCTGTTTCCCCATCCATCCTCATCCACCTGGACCAGGTGCCTTGCCTTAGGCAGCAGATTCCTTCCCATGGGCCTCATCTCCCAATCTGCCCTCCTTCCTTTTGCAGTTGGTTCTGGGCCCTTCTCTCCCCCACCCTTACAGCCTCCTTCCTGGGACTGCGAGGAGGGCCTGCCTCTGCCCTCCCTCCCCAGGGCTTGATGCTGACACCCTGCCGGGTCCCCACAGCTTTGCCAGAGTGGAGAGCAAGTGACCCTGCTGGTGGCAGGGCCAGAGGTGGAGGAACAGTGTCGCCAGCTGGGAATGCCCCTGGCTGCACCCCTGGCAGAGGGCTGGGCACTGCCCACCAAGCCCCGGTGTCTGCACCTAACAAAAGGGCCCAAGGGCTTTGGGTTCCTGCTTCGTGAGGATAAAGGTCTTGACGGTCGCCCTGGTGAGCTGGAGCCCCGGAGATGGGTAGGGGAGGTGTGTCTTGGGGTGGGCACGAATACAGGCCCTGATGCACACAGGTGGTATCCCTGGCTGAACCCCAGCCCTGAGCTTCTTCCTACCCGCCACTCCCCCAACCCCAGGTCGGTGCCTCGGTGTGCCCACCGTGGCCTGGGCTGGTGCTGGGGTTAGTTGGGGGAGGAGGAACCATGAGGATGTTCCCCTCCCAGGACAGTTCCTGTGGGAGGTGGACCCAGGACTCCCCGCTGAGAAGGCCGGGATGCAGGCTGGGGACCGGCTGGTGGCTGTGGCTGGGGAAAGTGTGGAGGGCCTGGGCCACGAGGAGACGGTGTCCAGGATCCGGGCGCAGGGCTCGTGCATCTCCCTCACGGTCGTCGACCCTAAGGCTGACCGCTTCTTCAGAATGGTGTGAGCACAGGGGCAGGGGCTGCGGCCCAGGCAGGAACCGAGCAGGGCTCAGGGGAGGCGGAAGCAACAAGTCTGTTCTACCTGCCTCCTTCCAGGTTCGCTTGTCCCCACTTCTCTTCCTGGAGAGCACAGAGGCTCCTGCCTCTGCTCAGGAAACCTGCTCGGCCTCTCCGGTTGAAACCAAGGAGCTACCTGTTGAAGACACAGCCCTGCCTCCTGTCCCAGATGGCTCCCGCCCCTGTCTCCTGTATCCGGGGCCTGACGGTGGCTATGGCTTCCGACTTGGCTGTGTGGCCAGTGAGGCTCGCCTCTTCATCTCCCAGGTGACTTGGGTCCCATGGACCTTGGATCTTTCTAATTATTTGCCTCCTGACAAGCCTTCATCTACCTCCCTCCCAAGGTCTTAGAATGTCCGGTGACTTTTCCATGGTATCCCATGTTCTGTAACTCCCCACCCCCACTTCACCACCAGGTGACTCTAGGAGGCTCAGCTGCCCAGGCAGGGCTGCAAATGGGAGATGTGATTCTGGAGGTGAATGGGTATGCCGTGGGTGGAGAGAATGATCTGGAAAAGCTTCAGCAGCTGGCTGAGGCTGAGCCACCCCTCTGCCTGAAGCTGGCGGCCAGGTCTTGCCAGGACTCGGAAGCCTGGAATCCCCCAGGGTCTGGAGAGGTAAGGAAAAAGAGACAGATGGACTGTGAGCAGCCAGGGAAGGATAGAGGGAGTCAGAGAGGAGGGCTACAGGGTGGAGCAGTGTGGGGGATGCAGGCTGGGACCTGGGGCCATGGTAGGTGGGGACAGAAGGATCCATGGAACTAGCTGCTGTTCCTGGGCATTATAGTGCAGGTGGGGGCAGGGCAAAGGAACTCTTCTCATTTTTGAATGACCTTCTCTCTCTCTCTCTCTCTCTTTTAAAGATCTTATTTATTTTTTGATATATATATATATAGAGAGAGAGCACAAGCAGGGGGAAGGGGCAGAGGAAGAGAGAGAAGCAGACTCCCCACTGAGCAGGGAGCCCGGCATGGGGCTCAATCCGAGGACCCTTAGGACCACGACCTGAGCTGAAGGCCAATACCCAACTGACTGAGCCACCCAAGCGCCACATTTTTTTTTTCTTTTACACCTTCTCTCTCCTCTCTGTCCTCAGGACTGGGCTCTGGCGTCAGAGCTGCTGTAGCCTCTGCTTGGCACGCATCTGCCCAGTGGCTTTCCTGTCCTCACTCTCCTCGCAATGGTAGGAGCTGAGAAGCTCCCTTTGAGCCAGAAGGGACGTCTCAAGGATTCTGGACACCTTCCATCACAGGATCGCCCAGGAGCTCCCTCCCTTCCCCTGGGCCCACCTTCCAGGAGACAGGCCTTAGGCAGGCCCACTGGAGGGGTTCTGCCCTCTGACTCCAGAGGACATCCTGTGGGAGTTTTGGGAGATGTGGCCCCCGGATGAAGTTCTGCTATGAAATGACTGGTGTGATTTTGTGATTTATAATAAATTATACCGTTTCCTGGCACAGAGCTCCTAAACCCTTGGAATTTCCCAGGTAGTAAAAGTGGTAAAGATGTCTTCTATTTATAACAAGCCCTTTCAACCACACCTAACTTTGTTAAGGAAGTGACTTTTGGAAAGCACCTAAGGATGAGGGGGCCCAGCTGCCAAGGGAACCAACCCTGTGATTCCAGGGTTGGCATTTTCAGCCCTGCCCCACCCCCATGCTGGTCCTCTTGGGAGGAGAGACGTGCTGGGGGTTTAATTAATCACCAATGACTGGGCAGCTGGGTGGCTCAGTGGTTGAGTGTCTTCCTTTGGCTCCGGTCATGCTCCCTGGGTCCTGGGATCAAGTCCCACATCAGACTCCCCACAGGGAGCCAGTTTCTCCCTCTGCCTGTGTCTCTGCCTCTCTCTCATGAATAAGTAAATGAAATCTTTAAAAAAACAAATCACCATGAGCCATGGCTTCATTGATCATGCTTCCAGAGTGAAGCCTCCATAAAATAACAAAAAGAGCTTGTGGTGGCCGAACAGGTGGAGGTGCTGGGAAGGTGGTACGCCTGAAGAGGGTCTGGGGCTTCCATGCTCCTGCCTCACCCTAGACATACTTGCCGGCTGTTCCTGAGCTGTGTCCTTCATAATAAACTGGTAAACTAGGGAGTAAACTGCTTCTCTGAGTTCTGTGAGCCACTCTAGCAAATGATGGAACCCAAGAAGGGGGTTGTGGGAACCTTTGTTTTTTGGTCAGTTGGTCAGAAGCACAGTGACAATCTGGACTTGACACTGGCAGTTGAAGTAGGGATTGGTCCCGTAAGCCTGTGGGATCCGGTGCTCTTTTCACATTAGTAGTGCCAGAATTGAATGAAATTATAAGGTACCCAGCAGGGGTCCACAGAGCTGTTGAAGAATTGCTTGGTGTGGGGGACCCCTCCCCTGACGTATATATGACCAGAAGTAAAGTAGTATTGGGAATGTTGTAAAATAGAAGAGCAACACAGTGTTCCCTTTATAGGTGGGCTATGGGATTGGCTAGGATTGAAGCCATCTGGAACTTGCCTTAGGCATGACTCCTGGACTCCCCCCATATATTGCAAGAGTTTGGAGACCAGTTACACCTTCTCTCTGTCAGCACCTTAGGATTGTGGGGGCTGGTGCCTGGTCACTGCTGGTCTATTAAAGAAATGGCCTTGCCCCCACAAATCTGGCTACCTGTGTTGGTGCCGGGGAGGGGTGTGGGTAGTGGGAGTAGGGGATGGTGATTTGAAAGGACCCAAAGGGCCCAAGATTCAAGGCATGGGGCCCAGTTTCTCTAAGAGAGGAGTTGAGAGTTTGTCAAATGTCAAATTTCTATCCTCTCATTCAATCTTCAGAGTAATGGGTCCGCCAGAACCAACATGCCCTCAAAGAGATATTTGTATCTGTCAAAAAGGCACAGACCACAGTTCTGTGGAGTTCTACATCAAGACAGCTTTATTGCTGGAGCCTCTCAGAGGCCCAGAGACTAGAAGCTTACAGCTTTATTTTATTTTATTATTTTATTTTTTTAAATGTTTTATTTATTTATTCATGAGAGACACAGGGAGAGAGAGAGACAGAGAGAGGCGGAGACACAGGCAGAGGGAGAAGCAGGCTCCATGCAGGGAGCCTGACATGGGACTTGATCCCGGGTTTCCAGGATCAGGCCCTGGGCTGAAGGCGGCACTAAACCGCTGAGCCACCCGGGCTGCCCCGAAGCTTACAGCTTTAGAGATCCAGGGGGTTGAGTCCAAATTGGTGGAGCTGCTCCTTGTACTTGGCGTGAAGTCTCAGCACAGCCCCATCCCACTGAGGCCTGACTGCTCTCAGCTTGGCTAAGAGTTGGTCCAGGTTGCCCTGTGGACACCAAGCTTCAGGCTCCAGGAAGGGAGAGAGGGTAGAGCAAGGGTTTCCCTGGGCTGGTCTGCGAGCTTTCCTCCTAGCATCTTCTTCAGGTTCTTACTCTTACTAAGTAAGTGTGGTTGCGTGCCTTGGCTGTCTGCCCTCGGGGCAGAGCAGGGTTGTCTGTGGAGATGCTTCTCCTTCCCCCTGGTCTCCCATTGATGACAATGATAGTATGAACTAGTTGGGGTTAAGGGGAATGGGGGAGTCCTAGCTACTGGGGTGGTAGGGCTTCCAGAGGTGGTGGTGCTTACATGTAAGATTTCCTCGTACTTGGCCTCCATGTCCACTACATGGGCCCGAAGCTGAGCCAGAGTCTGGTCCCGCTCTCCGAGGGCCCGTTCAGCCTCTTGCTGCGCAGCCTCAGCTTCCCTCTGGCACGTCTCTGCAGGGCAGGGCGGGAGGAGGAAGGGGACTGGGTAGTGACATTCTACTTGTGAACAGAGTCTCCAAAGACACCTCAAAAGCAGAACTTGAATGGGATCATTCCAGACTCCCCCCCCAGGATCATCAATTTTCCCATAGTTCGTATAAAGATCTGACATATACCATTGAGGTACAGCAGAGAGAGCAGTAGGCTTGGGATGAGAAATGTGCGTCCAAAGTCTGGTTGTCACTTACTACCTGTGTAACTTTGGGTACATCTCTCTCTGAGACTCAGTTTCTTCATCTTTAAAGAGAGATTGATACAAACCTTACAGACTTATTGTGAGTTAAATGTGAGAGTGTATGGGGAAAAATACCTAGTATGTACAGGAGGTGCTCCATAAATGCTGATCGAATTTAAATTTGAAATAAGGCAAGGATTATGAAAGGAATTCAGGGTCCGCATGGCAGATAAGCAACTCTTGGGTATCTGTAGCTAAGCTGAGGCTATTTTAGGGGCCCCTGGCTGACTCTTGGTCTCAGGGTCATGAGTTTGAGCCCCACATTGGGTGTGGCGCCTAGTAAAAAGAAAGAAAGAAAGAAAGAAACTGAGGCTATTTTAGGTTAAGGAAACTCTGAGGTCACAATTGTGAAAGATCTTATGTGTCGTGCTAAGATAGTTCAACTTTATCCTGTAACCAAGAGAGAAAGGAAAAACTTCCTGTCCTTTACATTTTTGCTTCTCTAAAAGGTTTATTCTTTGATTTAGCAAGTAATTATGTAGGGCTTGGCATGCCCAAGGCATTGAGGATATGAAAATAAATAAGTCAAATATCTTTTCTTAGTTTGCATTGTAAACATCAGCTAAGAGGGAATATGTTTTGAGACGCCTGGGTGGCTCAGCAGTTGAGCATCTACCTTTGGCCCAGGGTGTGATCCTGGAGTCCCGGGATTGAGTTCCACATCAGGCTCCCCATATAGTGACTGCCCCCCTCTCTCTGTGTCTCTCATGCATGAATAAATAAATAAAATCTTTAAAAAAAGAAGGAATATGTTTCTTTCATGACAGACATGGCAGTGGAAGGGAGGAAGATCCAGTTTGGCGAGACCATCGAGAGAGGGAGACAGCGTGAGTCTCTCCGGTTTCTTTAGTTCCACCTTTGAGATTTTGGCCATCTTGAGCCCTCTGCTGCAATCCTCCACGGTGAGAGAGTCAGGGGGGACAATGGTCCAAGAGCCTCGATTGCAGTCTTCTAGAGAAGGACCATTGTAAGTCCATCCCTGCAGGCTGGACCTTGTCAGTGCTCTTTGGAGAGAAAGGGCTTAGGGGGTGGGGAAGCCTACCCAGCTTCTTCCGAAGGCCCATCACTTCTTCCTCCTGCTGCCTCCTGTGGGTCTCCATTTCCTTCTGCAGGGCTCGGCACTGACGACACATCTCTGTGGTGAGGGCAGAGGGTGACCAGGGCCCCGGGTGTGGATGGAGTGGTGGAGAAAGAAAGGGAAGTTGTGGGGGAAAGGGGGAAAGGGCCTGCTTTGTCTGGTGGGAACAAGAGCATTAAGGTCTTCTCCGTTCCCAGGATTCTGAGAAGCTTTCAGAGCCTGAATACCTGGAGAGAAGCTCAGAAATCACACCCCTCTCCCTCACCCAGCTCAGGACCTGGATTCTAGCCTTTTTCCCCACTCACTCTCACTACATGAATGAGACAAAGGTCATGTAATTTTTTTTGGTGATCCATATCACAGGAAGTGCTTTTTGTAATCCATAAAGCACATGGCATTGGGCATCCTGGAAGGTTCCTGCCTCTGGGTCCCAGAGGCCTTCCTTTGGTTCCTTCAAGCCCCTGCCTGATTCACACTGAGCCAGGAAGGTTGGCGCTAGTCAATAGCAGGTGGAAATCCTCCTCGGTTCCCTTCTTTACATCCTCTGGCCCCCTTGATTGTCCTTTTCCAGGTCTCTGCCCACCTGTCTGACTGACCACACACCTGCATAGATGGCCTTCCCCTCACTTCGGGCCTCCTCCAATTCAGCCTCCAGCACTTGCAACCTCCACCTGAGCTGGTCTTCAGAGGCTTTGGCTCTGCGAGCCTCATCCCTCCGCAGAGCTGTGAAAAGTCTCAGAGCAGTGCTCACAACTGGCTGGGGTGGGGGTGGGGTGGGGTGGGCTGAATCAGGCCCCGTGGGATTGATGGACTCTGCCCACCTCTGGGAACCTGGTGGGAGATTCCCAGCCTCTCATTCTCTCTCTGAGTTGGTTGGTTGGTTTTCCCCCCCCTAGAATCCCATGAGCTCTTCATTGCTAAGAAGGAAAAACTTCACGTTCTGCTTATAAAAATATAGGTAGGTATGCTCACCCACCTTTGCTGCCCACCCCTTCCTCACAATGTCAATCTTTTATCTATCAGGGAATGAGGGAGAGGTCGGCTCAGCCTCCCACCATGGCTCCAACCCTACAAACCTCCAGCATGCAAAATCCCCCATTGCCCCATCTCTGTTGTCCCAGAGTTTGTACCCTTCTTACCCAAGTGGTCTTGGAGCAACTCCTTTTCCATCACTGCCAGCCTGTGTGCGTATTTGACCTCCACATCTGCCCTAGCAAGTTGGCAGAGCCTCAGTTTATCATGATCTCAGCCTTCCTCTCATCTCCCCGTCCTCATTCCACACCCTGACCTTTCCTCCTGTGGCTCTGAGGACCTCTAAATGAGGGATCTCGGATTGCAGAGTCTGCTGAGTTCACCCCTGTGTCCTGGCTGCCCAGCACAGAGTATACTCAGAATACGGGTGATGAGTATGTTAAGGAAGGCACAGAGCCAGAAGGGCGGCCACAGAGTGGATGCATGCTAATTCCCCCAATTTCCCAGCTCCATGGAACCCTGGCTGGAGGGGGGGGGAGAGATGAAGGGGGAGGGATATGAAAGCTTCATCTTATCATTCAGAGGGCTGCATTCTCTCTGGAGCACCTCTGTTTGGTCTCTAAGCTAGAGCATGACTCACCAGCACCTGCATTCTCTTTCTTCTTCTGTGCACCAGTTTTCTTCCTTTTTTCTTTGGTCTTAGGTGGCATCTCCTTGCTGTCCTGGGGAGGGAGAGGACTCATATTTAAGGCTAGACATAGGGCTGCTTTCCTGACCCTAGGCGTCCCAAGAGAGTTGGAGTTCTAGTCTCTGAGTCTGTCTCTTATACTTTCCAGGAGCTTCCATTCTTGGTCTCCTTGGAACCTTAGTCAAGGCTGGGGTGTGGGGAGGGTGGAGCTATTTCTTTCTACCCCTCAGGTTCTGTGGGCAGAAACCATTCCTCTCAATCCTCTTTTGGAGAAAATCAATCTCCCAGTACTCGTCCCTTTCCTCTTCCCATCATCCTTACCCTGCTTCTTCCTACCTGAAGGACCCTCTCTGGCCTCTGTTGTGTCTCCCTGCGGGGTGACCGGCTTACAGGGAGGGGCACAGAGAAAACCCAACCTCGTCGGAGCCCAAGGAGGAGCCTGGGTTCTGGGAACCAATCCAGGGTGACAAAGATCCTTCGAGGGCGGGCCTGAGAACCACAGGGTTGAGTTTCTGGAGACTGAAGGTTGTCCAGGTAACTGGAAAACATGGAGCTCATAGAAGGGTGGTATGTGCCAAGCACAAAGCTTAAGACAGCAAGGTTCTTAGGGGTGGGGGTGAATGGGTGACGGGCACTGAGGGGGGCACTTGACGGGATGAGCACTGGGTGTTATTCTGTATGTTGGCAAATTGAACACCAATAAAAAATAAATTTATTATTAAAAAAAAAAAAGACAGCAAGGTTCTGGAGAGTCCACTCTCTCCTATCCGTAAATCCTCAGTGTAGTTGGAGGGGAAAGGGCTTCAGAGCTGGTTAGCCATGCTTCATTTCCATGTAGCACTGCCTGAAGTCTGGAGACTGAGAAGTTACAGATTTCCATATCTGATACGATGCTGTCACAGGAAAATGCTGAAACAGGAAAAGAGCTGACAGTAGCCATCTTGGGCGATTTACATCACTAGGGCTCATGAGCAAGTGCCATTATTAGGCCTCAGGGAGGTATTCTAGAGTGTGTGAGCGAAAGAAATGCAGGAGAAGGCAGCTGAGAGAGTTTCTCAGTTTGGAGAGAGGAGACACAGAGGAGAGGAGGACCCACAGACTCCAGGGTGCTGACATAAAGGGCTGCAGATGTAGAAGAAAGGGTAGTAGTGGGAGACAAGAGCCATGAGTTCTAGTCCTCCCTCCAGTTACGTAAACTTGGGTCAGTTGTTTAATTTTGCTCAACCTCAGTTTCCTAGTTTTTATTATATATATTTTAAAGATTTTATTTATTTATTCATGAGAGACACGCAGAGAGAGGCAGAGACATAGGCAGAGGGAGAAGCAGGCTCCCTGTGGGGAGCCCCATGCAGGACTTGATTCCAGGACCCCAGGATCACGCCCTGAGCCAAAGGCAGACACTCAACCACTGAGCCACCCAGGTACCCCTTAGTTTCCTGGTCTTTAAGTCTTTGATTTGGTAAATCCTAAAAGGGCTGGGTTTTAACTGGGAATTCACAGGGCCATCTTCCCTTGCGGGGACTTAATTTATTGCCTCTCTTCCTCTATTCCCTTCTGTGGCTGGTTTTCAGTCAGGTGCTGCGAAACTCCTTTGCTAGGCTTCATGTAGAATTGAGTTGGTCGGGGCTCCCTCTAGTGGACTTGCTTGACCTCAGGAGTCTCCTCAATTTTTCTACTTAAATTATTGGGCCATGGGATCCCTGGGTGGCGCAGCGGTTTGGCGCCTGCCTTTGGCCCAGGGCGTGATCCTGGAGATCCGGGATCGAATCCCACATCGGGCTCCCGGTTGCTTCTCCCTCTGCGTCTCTCTCTCTCTCTCTTTCTGTGACTATCATAAATAAATAAAAATAAAAAAAAATTATTGGGCCATGTTGGGAGTGCCTCTCTCTAGGGGATACTTCCTAGCCTCTTGCTGGGGCATGAGTGGTTGGAAAAATGGTTCTGGGGAAGGGAGTATGATGGGTGACTTGTCCTTGTTAGGCAACCCCCAACCCTCTCTCCTCCAGCCCTGTGTTAGTTATTCTGGAGCTTTTTCATCTGTCTGCTGCCTGGATCTCTGGGAACCATACACTTGCTAGAATGAAAACAGCAAAAAACATCAGGGATTTTCCCTTTGTGGATCAAGGAACCTGCAGATTCTCTTGTTATTTCTCTCAATCTCTGTCCCCCTCAACATTTTTGGTCAATTGCCTGTCCTCAGGAGCAGATCTGAAGAAATAGCTTTGCGATCTGGGTTTTAAAAATCCTTTCCCTGGGGAGTGGAGAGATTCAGATGGGGCTGATTTATGCTTATTTGTCACCTTGGTGGCTGCTGGGTACTTCTCTGATGCTTGAGAGATTTTACAGAGTATAGAGAAGAATACTTGCCTTTTCTGGGGCTTATAGTTCCCGTAATGTAGGGTCAGATAACTTTGTTCACAACTCCCAAATCTGGAGAATACTTTTCTTCTCATCTTGAAGTGTGTTTCATTTATTCTCCCCTCAGAACTCTTTCCTCTGCATAGGAATGCAGGAGAGGTTCCCACCACAGTCCTCTCCTCATCTAGAAGCCTGTTTGGGGTCACTTTTCAGGGAATGATTGGTTTCTGCATTGTGCTGATGCATGCGATGACATTTTGAGGACAGAGTTTACAGAATACAAACAACATATCACGCCTCAGAAGAGGATTTACTTTTCAAATATGTTCAGTCAACCGACTTTCAGGTGCAGAATGAGGATGTGGTTTGGGTGAAGGTGAAATGGAAGAAGAAAAGTGCCCCATGTCACATGATGTGATGATACAAACTGAGCCAGATCTAGAATGACCCAAGAATGCGAATGACATTGTGATCAACAATCCAATCCCCATCCTCAGTATGCTTTGAAAACAAGCCAAGTAAAAATTGTGGTGGTTGGGGGGAAGGTCAATCTTTCCTTCTTTTTTTCATTAACTTCAGATTAGAAGTGAAAAATAAGAAAGATCATCTCAGCAGAACTCTGTCCTCCTTTGAATAGGATTCCATCTGGGAGTTTTGAAGAGATATAGAGGAAAGAACTGTCACTCCCTCTGCTTTATTCAAATGCTAGAGAGAGTTTATTTGTATATTTAAAGAAATGTGGCTTTAAAAAAAAATTTTGATAGGGCACCTGGGTGGCACAGTTAGGCATCTGACTCCTGATTTGGGCTCAAGTCCTCATCTCAGGGTGGTGAGATTGAGCCCCTCCTTGGATCATGAGCTCAGTGCAGATGGAGTTTGCGGGAGATTCTCTGCCCCTCCATTCACTTGCTCCACTTGTGTGTGCCATGCACATTCTCTCTCTCTCTCTCAAATAAATAAATCTTAAAAAAAAGTATGTATTTTTTTCTTTTTTGAGAGGAGGGAAGGGAAGAGAGGGAATCTTTTTTTTTTTTAAAGACTTATTTATTTATTCATGAGAGACACAGAGAGGCAGTGACACAGGCAGAGGGAGAAGCAGGCTCCATGCAGGGAGCCTGATGTGGGACTCGATCCTGGGTCCCCAGGATCATGCCCTGGGCTAAAGGCAGACACTAAGCCACTGAGCCACCCAGGGATCCCAAAGAGAGGGAATCTTAAGCAGGCTCTATACCCAGTGTAAGCCCAATACAGGGCTTGACCTCACGACTCTGTCATCATGACCTGAGCTGAAATCCAGAGTCCAGGGCTTAACCGACTGAGTCACCCAGGCGCCACCAGAGATACAGCTTCTGCAAGCAGAAACAAAGTACAAATTATACAGTTACACTCTATCCAGGTGGTGCCGAAGATAATACAAATTGGAAGGCTTAAAGGAAGCCAGAGATGTGTAGATGAACCAGATGAACTCATATAGGCCCAAGGGTTAATTTCTTACCTGTTACTCCAGTAAATCTAGCATTTGATGATGAGGGGGAAAAATACCCTGTGTACCTACAACGTGTTAGGTACCCCAGAAGACCAAAGTCAATGAAATAGCATAGCATAAATAAATGAGGTACCTGTGAGAATGAACAGTTAGTGAAATTTATTTTTATTATTATTTTTAAAAATTATTTATTTATTCATGAGAGACAGAGAGAGAGGCAGAAACATAGGCAGAGGGAGAAGAGAAGCAGGCTTCCTGTGGGAAGCCTGAAGTGGGACTCCACCCCAGGACCCCGGCACCATGAGCCAAAGGCAGATGCTCACTGAGCACCCAGGTGCCCCCAGTTTTGACAGTTATCTTAGAGCCTTGCCTAGATTTTCCTTTGGGAGATTTCTTCTCTCTCTCTCTCTCTCTCTCTCTTTTTTTTTAAAGATTTCTTCTCTTTCTAGGCAGGAACTGATAAGAGGAAATTCTGATAGTAAACGATAATGTTGACTCCATAATCAATCTTAGATAAAGGCCATTGAATTTCAAAGCAAGGATGTCTGGCTTATGAGTCCTTGAGTTCAGAGAGATTTTTCTCCCCTCTATGCCAGGAGCACATGATACACTTAATTCCTTAATCAGTTAAGGGCTTTGTGGAAGACCCAGGTAGGGGATCTAAGACAGAATTGAGCATTTAACAGACACGCTAGAGCCTGCAAGCTCCCAAAGAGGAGGCTCAGAATTAGCAAATCAGGGCAGGGCACTTCCTTCTTTTGGAAGAAAAGTTCCCCTTTTTTTTTTCAGAGTTTTTCCAACAGAACTTTTTAGATTAGAGAAGTGGAAATGACTGGGAACTGCATTTCTGTTCCACGCGGGGAGTGAGTCCTCCCCTGGCCAGGGCCGGCAGCTGCCTCGGGCCTGGGCCGCTGTGGTCAAGGCCTGGAGCTGGCGGAGCTGACCTGCGGGGCAACGCACGGAGCCCAACGCGCTGAGCCCGGGAACCTTAAGCACACACTCAATTCCCAGAAAAGGAACTAGTGTTCAGAAGCCAAAAAGGGGGAAGTGTTTTGTTTTCAGAAGGTCAAGGGCCCTGGAAGACGAGCTTGCGGGCTGAGCGTCTCACGCCTTTCTGGGGAGTGATCAGGCTTGAACCATCTGTCACATTCCCGACTTCGTGAGTTCACAGCACCAAGGGGCGGGGAAAAGAACTTCCGTTTCTCTCCCACAATGTGGAGACGCCAATGACTTTAAGCTGTATTTCCTCATCCGTCAGGTAAGGGGGAAAAAAGACCGGACGTTCGGGGTCTTTCCTACCGCCGCCTGCCTTCAGGTCAATTTTCCAACGACCCCTGCAAGGAGCGCCGACCCTCCAGCCCACAAGGAACATGGAGGGCTCGGCTTCCGCCCAGTGCGCAGACTCCACGCAGACCCCGCCCCCTTCCGTGCCCGGCTTCTCCGGCAGAGGGCGCAGGCGCAGAGGCTCCGCCAGGGCCCGCCCCCGGGGGGGGGCAGGGGAGGGGTAGGCGGCGCGGAAACTTGGCGGCGGCTTTCCGGGAGCTGTGGCTCGGGAGGGGGTGGCGCAGGAGCGGTCGCTGGCCAGTCGGGACCAGGCCGCCGGCGTCCCCGAGCCCCGCGCGCTCCCGACGCCGCCCACTCCCCTCCCCGCGGCCGCCCCTCCCTCCGCCCGGACAGCCGGCGGCGGCGGCGGCGGCGGCGGCGGCGGCCGGGAGAGGCCCCTCCTTCACGCCCTCCTTCTTTCCCTCGCTCGCAGCCGAGCGGAGCCGGCGGACGCGGCAGGGCCCCCGAGCCTCCCCGGGCCATGGCCGGCAACGTGAAGAAGAGCTCCGGGGCCGGGGGCGGCGGCGGCTCCGGGGGCTCGGGCGGCCTCATCGGGCTCATGAAGGACGCCTTCCAGCCGCACCACCACCACCACCACCTCAGCCCCCACCCGCCCGGCACCGTGGACAAGAAGATGGTGGAGAAGTGCTGGAAGCTCATGGACAAGGTGAAAGGCCCGCCCGGGACCCGCGGGCGCAGGGGTGGGCGTGGGCGGAGGGGCCGAGCGAGGGAGGGCAGGGACCCGGGGGCGCGGGGGTGGGGGTGGGGACGGCGGCGGGGGACGTTGCGGTGCTGCGCTCGGGGTGGCGAGACAAAGATGGGGCGGGGGCGGGGGCGGGGGCGGGGGCGGGGCGGAGGTTAACTGGAAGCCACCGGGCGGAAGTGGGATGGGGTGCGGGGTCTGGGGCTCCGCGGGGTCTGGGGATGTGGGTCACGAAATTGGCCCCTTGGAGGGGGGGAGGGTGTAAGTTACCGGCCGGGGCTGTCCGCGCGGTGGGGAGTCGCGTTCCGACCCGGGCGTTGACGGTGACGGGCTCTGCTCCGGAGCCGCGGGGTCGGGACAGCTCTGCAGGCTGCCTGCGTTCGCGGCGAGCTCACAGGGTTTTCTCGCTAAGATGCACCAGCACCGAGATAAAAGAAATGGGGATGTTTAAATGGGCCGAGGAAGGAACTTTCCTCCGCATGTAGCGCCGGGGCGAGTTTTTTTTTTTTTTTTTTTTTTTTTAAATCCTCCAAAACGTTGGATGCGATCCATTCCCGGTGCTGAGATTAAACCACAAGTTCTGGTTTAGAACCATTATCTTCGGAAAGATGCATTAACGGAGCCTGCTGAGCAGCAGATTCTGACTGCTTCCAGAACTTCCTCCTCAACGCTGCCTTTAGGCTGGGCTCTACTTTTTTTTTTTTTTTCGTGGCCGACCTGACTCCTCGTTGCAGGACGCGGCTTGCAGCTTGTTGAGTGCTCTGCTTTGATTAACCTTTTTTAAAGCAAGTGTGGGGAAAAAAATGCCGCTTTTATATTTAGCCGTGAAGTTTGACATTTGGGAGAATTTTCTTTTCTTTACAGCGTCTATATAATGAAATATGGTAGTCCAGAGTACTTACCAGTGTTTAAGCATTTCCAGAGAGTTCAGTACAGTGTTTCCTTAATATTTTTCAGATTCATTAATAACTCATTTTTTTTTTGAAAGATTTCATACTGCCGGTGAAAAGTAATTGTAGAAGTATCTGGCATATCGTAAGAGAATGGTGTTATTTCCTTCAGAGTAAAATTGGTTTTCTTTGGTTCCTCTCTACGTCTAGGTTCCTCTTCTGTAAGTTCTTCATGGATTGTTTTGGGCTAAAACAGCTAACAAAAATGATTATGAAACACTTGGCAAATATAAATGTGCCATATAAATGCTTAATAAGTCCTGTGCGTGAATTAACACGCCTGCAGTGCGTACAAGTGGTTTCAGAGCCACTTTTTTCAGGGCTAGTGTTTCTCATGTTAAATAATTGCTGTTGTAATTCATGACACAAGTATTTGTATATTATGTTGGTGGTGTAGTGCTAATTTCATTGTTAGAATTCAGGGTGGTAAAACCATCACAGAAAGTTAGGCATGTAAAGGAAACTTTAGATTCATTAACATCTTTTAAAAAAAATATCAGATGTATTTAAGGTCTGAAGTTTGTAGGTTTGCATTTTAGAGATTTATAGCTAAGGACTAAAAAGATTTTCCTGGAATAGAGACATCTGTATTTTTAGTTTCTTGTGTAAATATACGTGTATGCAGTATATCAAGGCTATTGACTAGTGACCTTTCCTTAAAAATTATACCATTTTTTCTCAAACTTTTGAGTCATTGTAAGATAGTTCAAATAAGATCCTTTAAATCTTATTCCTTCATATCTTGAAGTCCGTGTATTGACTTTTTTCTTGCAGAATGTTTAACTATTTGGGAAGAATTAAGGACTCATTCTGAGTGCTTTTCAGGTTTTGATAGTTTCAAGGAGAGTAGGTGCCTACCTTCTCCTTTCTAGTGTTGGGAGAGACAGATGTTTTATTCGTGTGTTGCTTGTCCTGGAAGGCGATTTTTAGTGATCTCTGTACCCCATATCACATATTACTAGTCATGCTGAACTGAAATAAAAACTTAGTTCTTCTTTCTGATGTAGTAGTCTGGTAGTTCATACTGCTCTACAGATTTTGAGTACTTTTGTGAGTATTAGATTGAATGGTTTTTTCAGTGCTTGCATAGATGGTCTTTTTTCACTTTTTTGGTTAGAGTCTTAACTGTCAGTAACCCTTCTTGACTTCATGTGCTATGATGTAAGTGGTGAAGAACTTACTGTCAAACCCACAGGTGTTTCACACACTAATGAATTTGGTTCTAAGTCACCCTCCCATACTTGTTTTGACCTTGTTGTTGAAGTAGGTGAATATTTTCCCGGCCTATTAATAATCAATTTATTGACTTAGCACTGGGAACTGTCTTCTTCCCTCCCTTCCCCTCCCCCAATTTCGAATATGTGCAGATGGAGAAGTTGGCATAAGTCATGGGTTCTGGTCAACATAGGCCTGATTTACTAATCCATTGTGGAACTTAAACTCATTGTTGGGAAAATGCTTGTGCTAGAACACTTGTTATTAAACAAAAGACATGGTCAGCCTCTGGGTTTTGTTTTGTTTTTGTTTTGTTTTGTTTTTGTGCCAGCCTAGTATGTTGTGATTAATATTTGTGTAAATACTTGTGTGTGAAGAAAGTGGCTACTGAGAGACAACTGGGCAGGGGAGGGGAAAGAGAGAAATCCTATAAATTGCCTTAAATGTCAATTTGGAAGTATTAAAGTATTTAGTGAGAGTCTCAAAATTCTGTTATGAAGTAGAGCAGGAGTTGGCAAAATGTTTCTGTCGAGGGATAGATAGTATATTTTAGAATTTGCTGGACACAATCTTGTATTTGTTAACTCTTTAAAAATGTAAAAGCCATTCTTAGCTTGCAGGTGTACAAAAAAAGGCTGGAGGTCGTAGGTTGTCTGCCTCTGAAGTAGAGCAACATGCTGGCTGTATTTTAGGCCTATACTATGGTTTTAGTTTGAATTAGTTTATCATTAAAACATTAAGGTGTTGATTTTTTTTTAATGGGATATAATTTATAAAAGAATTTGTGGGGTGCTTGGGTAGCTCAGTCCACTAAGTGTCCAGCTCTTGGTTTTGTCACAGAAGGCATCTGCCTTCTGTTGGGTCATGATCTTGGGGTCCTGGGATTGAGCCCCACATCAGATTCCCTGCTCAGCTAGGAGTCTGCTTCTCTCTCTCTCTCTCTCTCTCTCTCTCCTGCTCCCCCGCTTATGATGTCTCTCCCTTTCTCTCAAATAAAATTTTTTTAAAGTATTTAAAAAGTGATCCTTCCTTGTGCTACCTGTCTTCTCCTTTTGTCCTACCCTTGTCTCCTCCTCTTACCCCCTAAAAAAGTACTTGAGTAACTTCCTATCTTTTGGAAGTAAGATGCACTAAATAGAATTTATGATTCAATATATTTCATTGGGCTACTTCCTCCTCATCTTCCTTCCTTCCTTCCTTCCTTTGCATGAGGAGTCCCAAGCATAGTGCTAGTTGTAAATTCTTACCTACCAGGAGATTACATTAGAGTGATAAGGGACCACATAAGTATGTACAAAGTGATGTGAGATCTCTTAAGTTTAAACATTGTGTACATATTCTTTGTTTATCTTAACCTCTCAAGATTATAAACTCCATGAGGACAGCGACTATAATCTGCTTATCTCCTGCAGTGTCCGGTCACGAGGCCTTACACAATAGTAAGTGCTTTGTAAATATTTAAATTGCTTTGTGTGTTCCAAAGGAATAACTGAAAAGAAAAGGTGTGGGGGTGGGAATAAATTTTAATTACATTAAACTTATTTTTTGCAATGACCCTTCGGTGGTATCATGTCTGTTTTATAGATGGAGACAATTAGGCTCAGAGAAGTTACGTAATTTAATTTAGTTAATGGTGGAGCCTGACTTGGAATCTAGGATTACTCATCTCCTGAGGCTTAGTTATTCCCTCCATATAGTACCTTTTTCAGGTATACATACAACAAAGCCTCAATAACAAAAAGCCAATTATTCAGAAAGTGACCCTATAGGTATATGACAGTCCTCACACATGTCCTGCCATTTACACACTTAAGCAAAGTAGATGCTGTCTTGAATCCTATTAAGGTATCATTTAAAGGTTATTTTATCTTATTTATTCATGAAAGACAGGTTGAGAGAGAGAGAGAGAGAGAGAGAGAGAGAGGCAGAGACACAGGCAGAGGGAGAAGCGGGCCCCATGCAGGGAGCCTGACGTGGGACTCGATCCTGGGTTCCCAGGATCATGCCCTGGGCCGAAAGCAGGCGCTAAACCGCTGAGCCACCCGGGCTGCCCATAAGGTATCATTTAATACTATTTAATGAAATATCTGTTACTCACTTTCAGGTTAGGGTTTGTGTGTCTCTAGATGATGTGTACTGTTTACTTTGCATAGTGATCACAGAGGCTTGTACACTTTATTTTCCTGTTATGCTCATATTCTCTGTGGTAATATTTACCACTTTTTTTTTTTTTTTTTTTTTCTGTTTTATCCTCCACTACAACTCTTCAGGACCAAGGCTTTGTCTTAATTTCGATTCCTGGGTCCAACACATGGTACTTGCAAAATGAAATGCAAACATTTAATAAAATAAAATGAAGTCAAAACAGTCCCTCCTCGTTTTCTGTATGATTAATTAGGGAGAATCAGTTAGGGAACCCTTTGTTGTTTTTTTTTTTTTTTTTTTTTGCGTGCTGAATTAGAGTATCATTTACTCAAAGTAGTTTTATCTTTTTCAGTTATAAAGGTAATATATAGTCATTGTAAAACATGATTGTGTTAAGAACTCCCTCAAAGAATGTAAAATTGGGGCAGCCCGGGTGGCTCAGCGGTTTAGCGCCGCCTGCAGCCTGAGGTGTGATCCTGGAGACCTGGGATTGAGTCCCACGTGGGGATCCCTGCATGGAGCCTGCTTCTCCCTCTGCCTGTGTCCCTGTCCCCCCCCCCCCCCCATGAATAGATAAAATCTTTAAAAAAAAAAAAGAATGTAAAATTCTTCATAATTCCTTATGAAACATGAGCTTACTCGAGTATTTCATGTGATTCATGGTAGAGATTTGGAAGGTATACAGAATAAAAGTAAGATTGGGCTAGAGGAGAAGAGAATCTGTTCATTTTGTAACTTTGGTTGGTGTTTTTGGTAACTCTTGGCTATGGTAAAACTTGTTTTTAGTATGTGGTTGGTATGTTGTTAGTATACATACATTAAACCTGATATAAATCATGAACTCTGTTGGAAGTGAAGAATAGGGACCAATTTGCCCATGATTTATCAGGACAAACTGTATGTATATTCAAATGAAACAATATAGTAATGTTTATACTATGAAAAAAAAACATTTCCCGAATGATTAATCTAGATCATTAAAAGAAAAATTAAGTATTAGTTGGAAAACTGAGCCTAAACTTCACATTTTTTAATGAAGTTGTTAATTCTGATCTATATTAGATTTGTTGGAAGTAGGGGGGTTATAACAGGCAAGTCATTGTGAAATGTTTTCATGATTAGCACATTTTGTGCTGGAAGGAAATAGGTGGGAGTAGTCAACCAGGAGCACTGGAAGCCAGCCTCAGCTCTGTCCCCACAGTGTTCCTTCCTGCGGCGGCTTCCAAAAGGAGGAAGGGAAAGGGGTGCTAATGATGGCATTGGTGGTGTACATCCACTGGGGATTTCAAGCCCAGGAAGATTTGGTGCCACTATCGTAGACACTTCGGTGATTCTTTCAGAAGAAATCTATGATGACTCGGGGTCTCTTCCTCTGCAGCTTTTAGGATGGATTGTGAGTCTTGCTTAGCAGACTCTGCTGCCTGGCCACCTTCTCAGAACCACCTCTTACTACTGCCTTTCCTTTGGCTTTGGGATCAGTTACGAGGAAGTCTTAAAATGAGGCCACTGTATTGGTTCTTCAGTGAATGGGATGGGACCCTAATTCCCACCTCTTCTTTTTTTAGATCTACTTTGAACAGCAGTGCCTACGTGTAGCACTCTTTGTGAAAAAGAATGTATGCATCATAACATCTAAGAACAAGATGTAAAAGTCTCCTTTTACTCTCCTACCCCCACAGGACTACCTCTCCAGAGGTACTTACTATCTATGGTTTGGGCTCCATCTCCAGTCCTCAGTCCCTGTCCCTAAGTGGCTCAGAGGATGTTGGCTGGACAGCATTGCCCACAAAAGATTTATCAGCTTGAGCAAGTTACTGACTTACTAGCGTTTGCTCACTAAGACTGATAACTGATTTTTGTTTTGTTTTGTTTTGTTTTGTTTTTTTAAAGATTTTATTTATTTATTCATGAGAGAGAGAGAGAGAGAGAGAGGCAGAGACACAGGCAGACTGAGAAGCAGGCTGCATGCAAGGAGCCTGAGGCGGGACTTGAATCTGGGAATCCAGGATCACACCTTGAGCCAAAGGCAGGCTCAAGGCAAAGGCAGCTGAGCCACCCAGGAGTCCCTGATAACTGAGTTTTAATCATTCCTTATATTGTAGAGCAATTTGCATTTCACATCTGCTGATATATCAGAAATCTCAAAATTGTGTGTTTGAGGAGAATAAAACTGAGATTCAGAGAGATTAAGTAACCTAAGTCATCCAGCTAATACTTTTTTCGTGTGGCTCTTGAACTGGTGTTCAGACTCTGTTAAGTGATTTCTCATAAGCCAGTGCTTCTCAAACTTTAACATGAATTCAGACCATCTGGGGATTTTTGTTTAAAAGATTTATTTATTTATTAGAGGGCAGGGAGAGAGAAGGAGAGGGAGAGAAACTCAAGCAGGCTGCCTGAGCGTGGAGCCCAACACAAGGCTTGATCTCATGGCCCTGAGATTGTGACTGGAGCCGAAACCAAGAGTTGGCCGTTTGACTGAGCGTGCTACCCAGGTGCCTGCCCCCAGACCATCTGAGAATCTGGTTAAAAATATAGAGGCTGAGTTACTGAGTGATGTCCCTGCAGCTAGCCCTAGGGACCACACTTGAAGTAGGAAGCCTCCATTCCACGTGGCTTTTATTATTTTAGGTGAGCTTGACAGATTTTTTTTTTTTTTAAAGAAATAGCAGTAGGGTATCTTTATCTTGAAGATTCTATTTACTATGTTCTTAAATTTCAAAAGTAATTCCCTACTCAGAATATACATTTTTAAGCAAAAGGGGGCTTAAATATTGTTCTAGAATTTTTTGCTTTTCAAAAAATTTGCCATATTGTGGAGCTTTTCCATGTTAATACACCATATAGGTCTCCCTGAATTTTTTTTCTACATAAGATTTCATAATTATATATGTTTATCTAATAAATTTATATTGATAATCTTCTAGGTTACTTCTGATTTTTAATATTAGAAACTGCTGTAGTGACTATCCATTATTGAGTTTCTAAATATTTCTTTAGAATAAACTCGTAAAAATGAAATGTGCTAGGTCAGAGGACTCATACATTTAAGTTTTAAAAATATATAATTAGCACATTGCCCACCAAAAAATTTGCTTCTACCCACGCCCACGGTCCTTGTCTAGTTTGTTGATTTAAATACGATTCCTTGGTACCTTAGGTAGAGATTAGGTTGGCATCTGTCTGCAGCCCCACTTTTATTGAACAGCTATATGCCCAGTGCCGGGGAGTTCAGGCCAACAGTGTACTCAGAATCTGCTGATCTAACTGAAGGTATAAGCCTCTGGGAATCATTAGGCAAACCATTATTTCATTCTTGAGGAGACAAGAAAGGGAATTGAGAATGGGAAGGGACTTTAGAGCAAATTGGTGCCTCTGCAATATCCTAAGCCACACTTGTATCTTATTCAGGGTCTGATGCCCAAAAGTGTTGCTAAAATCATGTAATCTCTGGTTCAAGGTAAGCGTTCTGTTTGAAGTTGCACTGATAAGTCTGGGTAGAGAATTACATTTTCCTTTTAAAAATAGAATCTGGGGGATCCCTGAGTGGCTCAGTGGTTTAGCGCCTGCCTCTGGCCCAGGGCGTGATCCAGGAGTCCTGGGATCAAGTCCTACGTCGGGCTCCCTGCATAGAGCCTGCTTCTCCCTCTGCCTGTGTCTCTGTCTCTGTCTCTCTGTCATGAATAAATAAATAAAATCTCTCTCTAAAAAAAATAAAAATAAAAATAGAATCTGTGTATAAAAACTACATGGTTAAACTATCTGCACATGTTGGTTATTTAATATCATACACTGTGTTGGATTTTTTTTTCTCCGCAGTTAATGTGATAAGTGAAAGTAATGAGATTGGTAATTAGTTATAAGTGGCATAGTCTCTTTAATAGTGTTGTGTGGTGATGAAAGTATTAGGTAGTAATTAGAGTTCAAGTCCCTGAGTGGAGTTTTTGAGGAATCAATAATGGAGAATAGTAATTAGAAGTAAAAGGGCTTTTTCTTGGGGCCATTATCTAGTGATGATATGTTTCTTTAAAAAATAAAAAGAAAAAGTGTAGGTTTCCGATTTCTGATTTCTCTTTAAAAAAAACATTTAAAAGCTTCACTCTATATACTTGTAAAACTGTTAAACGTCTTCAAGTTTCTGTGTTCATGGGTTTCTGAACTTGAAGCTTTAAGAAGACATTAAGAAATTAAAGTCTTAAGAAGCTTTGGAAATAAATTGATGTCTATCAGTTATAAAGGCAGAAACTGAGACCCAGAGAGGTGAATAAACTTGCTTAAGATCAACATAGCCAAAAAAAAAAAAGATCAACATAGCCAAATAATGTTGGTCATCAGTCTAGAACCCAGGTCTCCAGACCTGATGTCCTTCCCACCATATCTACTGCTCCCTTAGCCAATGTGGAGCCTTTTAAAACTGTAATCAGATTTTACTTGTTTTATGTTCAACTCAGCATACTGAATACTCATTTTGAAGCATAAAGTTTATTTTAATCATGTTTTAGCATATGAAAAAGTTTGAAATGAAAAACACATCCATGGATGAGGATAAGTTGAGGTCTACAGAGCTAAAAATACTTAGTCATTCATAGTTCTATATGCTTAGAGTTTTCTGCCTAATTGGAAATTCACGTTCCTGAGTGTTAGAAAAGCGTCTGTTCAGAGTAGAATTAGGCTGAGGCGCTGTTCTTGGTACCTTTTTTCTTTTTATAAATTCAGCCATTTCCAAGCATAATTTTATTCTTCTTTATTGTGATCATAGTCCTTTCCAATTTTTTTCTGTTGACCATTGAGCCTTGGCAGAAGCAAAGGGAGGAGTGAGGCCAATGAGAAAGCTATTATGAATGGACTGTATGGCAGCTGTACAAGGATGCTGTTGCTTTCCCAGAGCTAAGCACGTTTCTTTTTGGCATTGTTTTGAGTGATGCTCAAATGTACAGGCAGAAGTAAACAAAAGGAAGCCATTTTTGCTGTTGCGAGACTTGGAAGGCAAAATAAAGTTGGCCAAATGGAGGATACACTGAGCAGGAAAATATTTTAGCTGTTCAGAAATTTTTTGGTGAACATTTTTAAAGCTCAGAGTGCCCATTTATGCTTTAGCTAACTATGCCAATTTAAAGTTTTCCTAGAGGTTGTACATATTGAGAGCATTTCTTTGTAGAAAATTTTAATATCAAAAGAATAAGTCTACTTATATATTTTCTTTATGGTCTTTGTTAGTGTTAAAAACTCGAGTTGTTAGTGGAATAATGATTTCCTTGGTCATGTGATGATTCATCTCAAAAAGATCTTGAGAAAAGCAGACAGTTAAACTGCAAATGGTATTTATAAGGTCATTCGAAGATGGGACAAATAATATTTGTGGCACGCACATGGTACTAGCTTGAAAATGCAAGCAAATGAAGTGTTTTGAGACATTTTTAAATTTGTGATATTTTATTTTTTTAAGGATTTATTTGCTTATTCATGAGAGACACAGAGAGAGAGGCAGAGACATAGGCAGAGGGAGAAGCAGGCTCCTTGCAGGGAGCCCGATGTGGGACTTGATCCTGGATCCTGGGATCAGATTGAGCCGAAGCCAGACACTCAACTGCTGAGCCACCCACGAGTCCCAAATTTGTGATATTTTAAATCTGGTATGTTATAAGGTGTGTTGCGTTTTCCAATGAATTGCCATTAGCGTTTATGATTATGTGTTATAGGTTGGGCATTGTATGTAAGACTAAGCAATTTTAGTTTTCGTTTTGTTGTCCAAAGGAAGTGTATCTTTTTTTTCCAGATGTATTAGGCAAATATTGCATTTTAACCTATATTCTGTGAGGTTAATGCATTTACCTTTATTTTTTTTATTTTTATTTTTTTAATATATTTTTTTAAATTTTTATTTATTTATGATAGTCACACACAGAGAGTGAGAGAGGCAGAGACATAGGCAGAGAGAGAAGCAGGCTCCATGCACTGGGAGCCCGACGTGGGATTCGATCCCGGGTCTCCAGGATTGCGCCCTGGACCAAAGGCAGGCGCCAAACCGCTGCGCCACCCAGGGATCCCTGCATTTACCTTTAAATAGAACATATGGATTGGTGTGTGTAGCCCTTAATGTAAGTGTAAACTCTTTATTGGGAGTTCTGCTGGATTTGGACCTTTGAAGGGGTGGATACTGTAGCTTTCGCAGAACACTGGTCCCCCTATTCTTGAGTTCCTGCTGCTTTTTCTCTGTTCTTTGGTCATCATTTAGAGACCATGCAGGATTGGGAAGGTAGCAGTGTCATGAGCCAGGATGGTAGGAATTATGGTACCAGTTTCTGGGAGTCCTCGAAAGGATGTGTGGTCTACCACTCGATCTTCAATACGTAATTCCTGCCTACCTGAAGATAAGCCTGGTCAAGGTGAATGGCAGTGGGAAGCAGAACTAACACATCTTGAGTACCCACTTTATTGGAAGCTGTGCAGGCCTTTTGTAAGTGTTTACTGTGAGGTAGGTATTTTCTGTTTTTGCCAATTAGAAGAGCTGAGGCTCAGAGGTTAAGAAATTTAGTGAAGGTAAATGACCGAAATGGAACATTTGATGTAGTTGGTTGATGTAGTTTTATCAAAATGTGAAAACATTTGCTCCTTTTTCATTTTATTTTATTTTATTTTATTTTATTTTTTTTAAAGATTTATTTATTTATTTATTCAGAGAGAGCGAGAGAGAGGCAGAGACACAGGCAGAGGGAGAAGCAGGCTCCATGCAGGGAGCCTGACTGTGGGACTCGATCCGGGATCTCCAGGATCACACCCCGGGCTTCAGGCGGCGCTAAACCGCTGCGCCACCAGGGCTGCCCTCCTTTTTCATTTTAATTGAAAACTTAAAAGCTTGTGTTTTATTGTAATGTCTCCTTGTTAATTCCCGCCTATTCCACATCTCTCTCTTGCTCTTTTCACTTTGCTCTCTCCCTTTTAGTCTCACTGATCTTTTTATTCCTCAGACAAATCCCAGACCTGTTCCCACTTTCGGATTGTTGGATTAGTTATCTGGGCTTCTGTTCCAGTGATACTACATGGCTAGTTCCTGTAATTAATCAATCAATTAATTAATTTTTCCCTTCCCTTCCCCATTCCCCATTCCCCATTCCCGACACAGAGAGGCAGAGACATAGGCATGTAGGGAGCCCGATGCAGGACTGGATCCGGGACTCCAGGATCACGCCCCAGACTGATGGCAGGCGCCAAACCGCTGAGCCACCCAGGGATCCCCCTCCGTCCTGTAATTTCAACTCTTAGTCCAAATTCACCTCAGAGAAGCTTTACCTATTCACTATTCTAAAGGAGTGTTGAGCATTTTTTTTTACACCGTTATTCTATTTTAATTCTCCGCCTAGAGCCCATTTTTCTTTTGTTGTTATTGAAGTATTATTGACATGTAACATTATATGTTAGTTTCAGGTGTATAGCATAATAATGAATTATTCAATATTTGTATACATTGCAGAGTGATCACTACAAGTATAGTTACCATCTGTCACCATATAAAGTTACAGAGCTGTCCTCACAAATTTTTTTTCTATGAGAACTTTCAAGATTTACTCTCTTAGCAACTCTCAAGTATGCAATACAGTATTATTGACTATAGTCACAAAGCATTACATTCCCATGACTGAACTTTGTACTTTTTAACTCCCCTCATCTATTTTGCTGACCTCCTCACGTGGCAGCTACCAATTTGGTTCTCTGTGAGTTTTGTTTTGTTTGCTTCTTTGTTTTATTAAATTCTACATATAAGTGAAATCAGACAGTATTTGTTTTTCTCTGAGTATTTCACAGCAGAATATCCTGAAGGCCCACCTTTGCTATCACAGGTGGTGAGGTTTCATTCCTTTTTAGGGCTGAGTAGTATTCTGTTGTACATACATATCGCATCTTTATCCTCGGTCCATGGACACTTCGGTTGTTTCCATATGTTGGCTATTGTAAATAGTACTGCAGTGAATATAGGGGTGCATGTGTTTTCAAATTAGTTTTATTTTCTTCAGATCAATATCCACAAGTGGAATTATTGGATTATATGATGGTTCTATTTTTAATTCTTTTTTAGGAACATCCATACTGATTTCCATATGGCTGCATCAATTTACATTCTCACCAAGAATGTATGAGGGTTCCCTTTTCTCTGCATCCTTGCCACCACTTATTTCTTGTCTTTTTGATGCTAGCCATTCTGACGGATGTAGGGTAATATCTCATTGTGGTTTTAATTTGCATTTTCCTGATGATGAGTGATGTTGAGCATCTTTTCATATGCCTGTTGGCCATCTGTGTGTCTTTGGAAAAAATGTCTGTTGAGATCCATTGCTCACATGAAAATCAGATTGTTATTGAGTTTTGTGAGTTCTTTAACATTTTGAATGTTAACCCCCTTATCAAATACACAATTTGCAAATATCTTCTCCCTTTCGGTAGGTGGCCTTTTCATTTTGTTGACGGTTTCCTTTACTGGGGAGAAACTCTTTAGTTTGATGTTGTCCCCTTTAATTTTCCTTTTTTTGCCCTTGCTTTTGGAGGCAGATCTAAAAAATTACCAAGACCATTGTCAAAGAGCTTAACACCTGTGTTTTCTTCTAGGAGTTTTATGGTTTCAGGTCTTAGACCCTCATAATTTCTTTTTCTCTTCTGATTCTTTCTGCATATGATGTCCAATTAGCTGTGAAAATAAAAACCTCCAGTTATAGATCTCTTGTGGCCTTTGCTGGGTCTTGATCTCTTACTCGTGTCAGTCTCCCCTACCTTCCTTCATGATCTAACCTCATCAGGAAGCTGTCATTATAATTATTTTTATTATAAACATATAGTCTGTAAAAATTCTGAATTATAAACAACTGACTTACAAATGAGGTTTTGAAACGCAACACTTATAAATTGGAGACTATATTAGTATGAATTCTTAACTCTTGCACTTAGAATATAGTTGTTTTCTGAGGTAGAGTCTGTTTTCTTGGCTGTGTTAGGCTTGAAACCTTTGATAGGATGAGCAACTTCCTAAAACACTGTTGAAATATTCATATATCACATATTTTTGTTGATTCGGCTTGTGTTTATTTAGTAGGATTATATGGGGCTGTTTTTTAACAGTTCAGGAAATAGTGTACAGAGAATAAAATGCCTAGCTTTTTTAAATTTTAATGTTATCTGACTTGTCATTTGAAGAATCATTTTTTTATTTTTTATTTATTTTTTATTTTTATTTTTTTTCATTTGAAGAATCATTGATGATTAATTATTAAGTGGGAATATTGCAGTTACTCTAGCTGGACCTAATGTTTCCACTTCTGGGGGATCTATCTGAAGGAAATAATCTGATGTATAAAAGAAGAACATGCCCTGCGAAGTTCATCACAATGATACTTGGAATAGTAAAGATTTGAAAACAACGTAAATGTTAAAACAGAGTAGGGGTGTGGTTAAGATATTCTAGGGTATATCCATAGAATGGAATCATTAACACATCTCAAGCTTATAATGAGCTTTTGTAGACACAAGGAAATAGATGTTTTTAAATGTGAAATAAAAAGCAAAAGTTCAGATTTTGCTTCTACCACTGTTAGACAATGTTAGGTTGTTTCAAACCAAATATATTGCTGACAGCTAGAAAACCTAGAAGGCATTGAAGAGCTATAAAGGCAGTAAGGAATTATGGGTCCAAGTTCTGGAAGATAAGGAAAGCTCTGAGAAGTTAGCCTGATGTTTGAGACTGCCTTGTTCATGAGGTCATGGCTGATTTTGGAAGTGACGGTTTAGAGGCTGAGTGGAGTTTTCAAAAGGCTGATGTCAAGGAGGACAAAAAATTGGAATTAGAGCCTGCCAAGGTAGAGGGTCCCGGGAAACTCTTGGTTTGGGGGTTGGGTTCCTCAGGGCCTAAACTGTAGGGTAAGGGTAAAACAGAAGTAGACTAGTCTTTACAGAGACTGAAATCCAGCTTTTCAGTCTGCTCAGTTCTGGATCAGATTAAGATAATATAGATTCCTGATGTCCCTATGTTATCTGCTTGCCAGAAGCAAAAGTAAACTCTTTCTGAGTAACATCATCCATGGCCTCAGATTGTGTCTATAATTTTTTTTATATCAGTGTTCAATAAAAAATAACCAGGCATATGAAAAGATAAAATGCAACTGGAAAGCAAGAGGAAAAGTTGACAATAGAAACATACCCACAGGACAGGCAGAGATATTTGAATTATCAGTCACGGACTTCAAAAAATCTATGGGTAATATGTTAGAAGAACTAAAGACAAAATTGATAATTTTGACAGATTTGAAATAGAAATTCTGAAACTGAAGAACACAACTGATTTTTAAGAACTTAGTGAATGGTTTTAACAGCATAGATAGAGCTGAAAAAAAATTAGTAAAGTGAAAGATAAATTAGGAAAAAATCTAGACTAAACCACTGAGAGGCAGAGGATGGAGAAGACAGAGAAAAGTGTTTTTACAAATAGAAGGTTTGTGTCAAGCAAGTCTCTCTACTCTGTTTTTCCAACAGCATTTGCTCATTTTGTGTGTCCAATGGTAAATTCTCCCAATATTTCACACTTTCTCATTTATGTTTGTTCTGATCAGTGATCTTGGATGTTACTATTCTAATTGTTTTGGGGCACCACAAACCACATCCATAAAAACTAGTGAACTTTTAAAAGTAAGCCCTATGCCCAATGTGGGGCTTGAATTCACAACCCCAAGATTAAGAATTGTATGCTCTACTAACTGAGCCGGCCAGGTGCCCCTGAAATGGCAGACTTAACTGATAAATAGTCTTTGTGTTCTGACTACTAACCAGCTGTTCCCCATCTCTCTCCCACTTGTTTGGCCTATTTCCTGAGACACAACAATATTGAAATTTGGTGGTGGGTTCATGGGGGTTAAGGAAAGAAGCCGTCTCCATAACATAAAAGTGCAAGTTGGAGCAGCAGGTGCTGATGTAGAAGCTGCAGCAAGTTATCCAGAAGATCTAGCTAAGGTAGTCAGTAAAGGTGGCTACACTAAACAGATATTTCAGCACAGACTGAACAGCTTTCTATTGGATGAAGATGCCATCTAGGGCTTTCATAGCTAGAGAGAAGTCAATGCCTGGCTTCAAAGCTCAGTCTGACTCTCTTGTTAGGAGCTCATGAGCTGGTGACTTTAACTTGAAGCCAGTACTCATTTACCCTTCAAAATCCTAGGGCCATTATGGATTATGCTAAATCCACTCTGCCTGAGCTCTGCAAATGAAACAAAACCTGAAAAACAGCACAGCCATTTACAACATAGTTTACTGAATCTTTTAAGCCCACTGTTGAGACCTACTGCTCATAAAATTTACTTAAAAACATTACTGCTTATTGACATTGCACCTGGTCTGATGGTGATGTATAATGGGATGAATGTTTTCACATCTGCTAACACAGCATCCATTCTGCATCCCATAGACCTGAGAAATAATTTTAATTTTCAAGTCTTATTTAAGACATAGATTTTATTTTATTATTTTTTAAAGATTTTATTTTTATTTATTCATGACAGACACAGAGAGGCAGAGACACAGGCAGAGGGAGAAGCAGAGGGAGAAGCAGGCTCCATGCAGGGAGCCCGACGTGGGACCCGATCCCAGGTCCCCAGGATCACACCCCGGGCCGAAGGCAGTGCCAAACCTCTGGGTCATCGGGGCTGCCCTAAGACATAGATTTTATAAGGCTATTGCCATAGATAGTGACGTCTGATGGATCTAGGCAAAGTCAACTGAAAAACCTCTGGAAAGGATTTACCATTCTAGATGCCATTAAGAACATTTGTGGTTCACAGGAAGAAGCCAAAATAACATTAACAGGGGTTGGGAAGAATTTGATTGCAACTGTTATGTAGACTTTTGGAGGTATTCAAGACTTCAGTGGAGGAAATACCTACAGTTGTGGTGGAAATAGCAAGAGAATTAGAATCAGAAGTTGAGCCTGAAGGTGGGACTGAATTGCTGCAGTCTCATAATAAAACTTGAATGGATGAGGAATTGCTTCTTATGGTTGAGCAAAGAAAGTAGTTTCTTGAGATGCAATCTACTCCCAGGGAAGGAGCTATGAAGATTGTTGAAGTGACAACAAAGGATTTAGAATATCATGTAAGCTTAATTGATAAAGCTGTAGCAGAGTTTGAGAGGATTGAAAGGTTTTGAAAAAATTACTACTATGAGTATAATGCTATCAAATAGCATCACATGCTATAGAGAACTCATTTATGAAAGGAACAGTCGAGGCAGTAGACTTCACTCTTGACTTATTTTAAGAAACTGCCACAGCCACCCCAGCCTTTAGCATCTACCTCTAATCAGTCAGCAGCCACTAAACATTGAGGCAGGACCCCCCCCACCACAAACAGGTTACAGCTCACTAAAAGCTTAGGTGATGGTTAGCATTTTTTAGTAGTAAAGTATTTTTTAATTCAGGTATGTTCGTTTTTAAAGACCTAATACTATTTTATACTTAATAGACTATAGTATAAATATAACTTTTATATGTACTGGGAAACCAAAATACTAATTTGATTCACTTGATTGAGATATGTGCTTTATTACGGTGGTCTGGAATCAAACCTGGGATATCTTGAAGTATTCCTGTATATTCTGGATATATACATTTGGATATATATGTATTACAGATACATTCTTTGGTTCTGTTCATGTGTTTTTACTCTTTATAAGGTATAAACAGGAGTTCTTACTTACAAAGTAGAATTTTTTTTTTAAGATTTATTTATTTTATTTTATTTTTTTTTTAAGATTTATTTATGTATTCATGAGAGACACAGAGCGAGAGAGAGGGAGAGGCAGAGACACAAGCAGGCTCCATGCAGGGAGCCCGACGTGGGACTCGATCCTGGGTCTCCAGGATCACAACTGGGTGGAAGACAGCACTAAACCGCTAAGCCACCCGGGCTACCCGATAAAGTAGAATTTTAATTAACTTTTTGTATATGTGGTTAATGCTTTTTATAGTCCTGTTTAAGAAAGTTTTCTCTTTTGTGAAGATACTTCTTTTTATATTAAAGCTTTATAGATCTGCCTTTCACATTTAGGTCTATAACCCAAGGTCTACTTTTTGGCGTTTGTGTGTGTGTGTGTGTGTATCTGTGGTTTTGTTATGTCCGTTTTGTTTTATTTTGGTATGGTGAAAGGTGAGGGGTTTAGTTTGATTTTTATTTTTTTTCTGTATGGATACCCGATTGTTCCACTACTGTTTTTGGAAAAGACCACTTCTTTGTGATAAATGAAGGGTCTATATCATGTGGGTCCGTTTCTAACGCACTTTTCTCTCCCACTAATTTATCCTTCCCAGACACCGAAAAATCCACATATAGTACAAAAGAAGATGGTAGGAATAAGTACAAATTTATCAGTCATTAAAACAAATATAAAATGTACTAAACTTGCTAGTTAAAAAACAAAGATTGTTATAATGGATTTTAAAAATACAGCTACGTGTTCTTTAAAAGAAAGCTACATAAAACATAACTCAGAGAAGTTGAAAATAAAAGATGGGAAAAAGAATTATCATGCAAATTCTGGAGGTCTTTGTTTTGTTTTTAAGTAACCTCTACACCTAGTGTGGGGCTAGAGGTCATTTATATGGCAAGGAATGATGTCTCAGTTGAGCTACATGGTTCACTGAGTTCAGGGCCATTTTGCTCCCAGACCCTAATGGCTGTTAAGGACTTTGGCCTCTACATCACTACCCACGGCAGCCGTGTTCTTTATTTCTATCCTTGGGAATTTTCTGTATTGTGTTTGGGGTGAGCCAAGCATTTAAAATAAGCTAGTCCTAATTCATCTAGCACTTCTTTTTATTTGTTTAAAGATTTTGTTTCTCTATTAGAGAGAGAGAGAAAGAAAGAGAGAGAGAGAGAGAGCGCAAAAGTGGGGGGCAGGGAGAGGGAGAAGCAGGCTCCTTGATTTTAGGACCCCAGGGTTGAGCCCAAGGCAGAAGGCAGACGCTTAACTGACTGAGCCACCCAGGTGCCCCCATCTAGTACTACTTAGGCGTTAGTGCGATGTCTCCTTCCACCTGCAATGTTTAGTCTGCTACATAATTTTTCTTTTCTTTTTTCTTTTTTTTTTAAGATTTATTTTTAAGTCCTCTCTAAACTCACCATGGGGCTCAAACTCGGCAACCCCTAAATCAAGAGTCACACACTTCCCTGACTGAGCCAGCCAAGGGCCCCATAGTCTGCTATGTAATATCTGGACCATTAGTCTCTTGTATGGTTTTAAGAGCCCACCCTTTTAGGGGTACCACTAAAAATGTAAAATAATTGCCCGTGGGCAGGGGTGTTATGGATCATTTCTTATGGTCTTGTGCATTTTTTTTACATTTCTGCAACAGAGCACATATTTTACAACTTTCTTTTTTTTAAAAACTTGAAAAAGGAAATTGTCCTTAAGATCCTCCAAGTAATAGCCCTTCTTTTCCATTTGTTGCAGGTGGTGCGGTTGTGTCAGAACCCAAAGCTGGCGCTAAAGAATAGCCCACCTTATATCTTAGACCTGCTGCCAGATACCTACCAGCATCTCCGCACTATCTTGTCAAGATATGAGGGGAAGATGGAGACACTTGGAGAAAATGAGTATTTTAGGGTGTTCATGGAGAATTTGATGAAGAAAACTAAGCAGACCATAAGCCTCTTCAAGGAGGGGAAAGAAAGAATGTATGAGGAGAATTCTCAGCCTAGGTAATGGCAAATACTACACAAATACTTATTCAGGTCTGTGACCGCCTAAATGGGTAACACACAGAACTATAGCTAAATTGGTTTTAAATTTTAGGTCAATGAGAATGCAAAGTTGACATTTGATTGAAAGATGCGTTGTATGTAAAACGTTGCCTTGGAGGATATTAAACCACCCTATCTTTGATAGATTGATAGATTTGTTTACCTCTGAGAAGTCAGTGACTTTTAGCTGGGTTTTAGAAAATTTCTACTTGCCCTTCTAATCAGAGAAGTGAAAACAAGACTTAACACACGAGCATGAAAATGCAGGCTGTGTATGTTTAAGGAACATGAGCAGTCTGGTTTGGCTAGAGTTGTGGGGAAGACAAGTGAGCTGTGAGGACAGGTTAGAGTCAGGATGTAAGTGTTCTTTTACCTCTAGACATTCTCATGTAGATATAGGCTGCCATAGAACAAAAGAAATTTTTTTAAGAGCACTTTTATAGTGAAATAAAATTGTAGATTTTCCAGTCTTAGAGCAAACTGAACATTGTTCCAACTTTTTTTTTTTTTTTTTAAACAATGAACTGTTCATCCCTGAGAGGCAGGCAGTATGGTGTACTGGTTAAGAGGATGGACTCTGAAGCCTGCATTTGAGATTTTATTTATTTATTTATTTATTTATTTATTTATTTATTTATTTAAGCGAGAACAGAAGCAGAGAGGGGCAGAGGGCAAGGGAGAAGCAGACTCCCTCCCCCTCCCCCACTGAGTGGGGAGCTTGATGCAATGTAGGGCTCAATCCTAGGACCTTGGGATTATGATGTGAGCCAAAGGTAGATGCTTAACCTGCTGAGCCACCCAGGCACTCCTGAAGCCTACATTTGAACCTTATTTTTGCTACTTAGCTCTGTGATCCCTCAGTTCCTTCATCTATAAAATGAGACAGTAGTAGTACTTTCTTTGTAGGGTTGTTGGGAGTTAGTGAGTGAGTAAATGTTCAATACTTAGAATAGTGATCAGCACAATGAAAGTGGTAAGTGGGTTAGCTCTGATTTTAATCATAATCCTCATTTTCTTTAATATAGACAAATAGGTTATTAAATCAAGCTGTGTATTAATGATATTGTCAGACCATAATGAAGTACATACATAGACCAATTTGCCCCTATTAAGTAACCTCACACTATTGCTTTCAAGTTCTTTTGCATTTTTTTAACCTGTCGATATATTTGTCTGTATCAGTTTTATTCCCCATAATATGAAGTTTTTTTTTTTTTTTTTTTTTTTCATAATATGAAGTTTTTAATACATTTTAAATCCATACAGCTAGGTTGGTACAAGGTATATATGTAAAGTGAGAATAAATAAATTTCAGTTGAGATTCAGATTTATTTTTACAAAGGAAAATGTATGGCTTTACTGTATGACCTTTGAGATCTGTATTTCAGTTCCTTAAATACTTTTTTTCCTAATCAGTTCTTTTAAATTAAGATATTAACATATCATAAAATTCTCACTTTTACAGAATGTAATTACCCTTTTACAGAATGTAATTCGGTGGTTTTTGGTATGTTCACAAAGTCATGTAACCATCCCCACTATCTAATTTGAGAATGTTTCCATCATCTCAACAAGAAACTCCACACTCATTAGCAGTCACTGCTCATTCCCCACTCCTGCTCCCCTCCCCCCCCCAGCCCCTGGCAGTCACAAATAACTACTTTCTATCTCTGAAGATTTGCCTGTTTTAGATGCTTCACGTAAGTGGACTCATAATGTGTGGGCTTTTTTGTCTGGCTTTCCTAGCGCATGTTTTCACAACTCATTCATGTTAGAGTGTGGGTCAGTACTACTTCATTCCTTTTTAATGGCCAGGTAATATTTGATTGCGTGGATATGTACTGCATTTTGATTACGGACGTTTGGGTTGTTTCCACTTGATATAATGAATAATGCTGCTGTGAACATCTGTGTACAAGTTTTTGTGTGGCTGTATGTTTTCAGTTCTTTGGGTAAATACCTGGGAATGGAATTGCTGAGTCATATGGTAATTCTATGTTTAACTTTTTGAGGAACCATTAGATTGTTTACCACAGTAGCATTTTACATTCCTCTAGTGTATGAGGAGGGTTCTTCCAGTTTCTCACCAACACTTGTTATTTTTTTTGTTTTTGTTTTCGATTTTTACGACCATCCTACTGGGTATGAAGTGGCTATTATTGTGGTTTTGATTTGCATTTCCCTAATGAGTAATAATGTGAGCATTTTTTTTCATGTATTGCCATTTGTATATCTTCTTTGGAGGAATGTCTGTTCAAATCCTTGCCCATTTGGGACTATTTTTCTTTTTATTGTTGAGTTGTAAGAGTTCTTTACATGATTCTGGATACTAGACCATTATTAGATACATGATTTACAAAATTTTATTCCCAATCTGTGGGTTGTCTTTTCACTTTTTTTTTAGTGTCATTTGAAGCACAATTTTAATTTTGATGAGGTCCATTATTTTTTATTTGGTTACTTGTGCTTTTGATACATGGCTAGGAAACCATTGCTTTAATCAAATGTCATGAAGATTATCCCTGTGCTCATTTTGATTTCATTTTTGTATGTAGTCAAAGGTAAGGGTCCCTTTGCATATGGGTGTCCTTTAGTGCCAGCATTATTTATTAAAAAGAACATTTTTTCTCCCTTGAATTGGCTTGATGCCCTTGTCAAAAGTCAGTTTGCCATGTGTATGAAGGTTTATTTCTGGCTTCTGTCTCTTCTTTCTATTGGTTATGTATCTATCCTTAGACCTGTATCCACACCATCTTGATTACTGTAGCTTTTGTAGTAAAGCTTTAGAATCAGGAAGTGTGAGTCCTCCAACTTTGCTCTTCTTTTTCAAGATGGTTTTGGCTATTTGATGTCCTTTTAGATCCTCTCTGAGTTTTAGGATCAGCTCATCAATTTCTGCTAAAGGATGGCTGTAGTTTTCTTTTCTTTTTTTTTTTTTTAATTTTTATTTATTTATGATAGTCACACAGAGAGAGAGAGAGAGAGGCAGAGACACAGGCAGAGGGAGGAGCAGGCTCCATGCACCGGGAGCCCGATGTGGGATTCGATCCCGGGTCTCCAGGATCGCGCCCCGGGCCAAAGACAGGCGCTAAACCGCTGCGCCACATAGGGATCCCCTGTAGTTTTCTTCATAGGAATTGCATTAGACTGGTAGATCTGTTTGGGAAGTATTGCTGTCTTAATACCGAGTCTTTCGATCTATGAACATGGGATGTTTTTCCATTTGTTTAGATCTTTTTAAATGTCTTTCAGCAGTGTTTTGTAGTTTTTAGTGTACAAGTTTTTCACCTCCTTGGTTAAATTTATTATACATAATAAATTTATTAACTTATTCCTAGGTAGGTGTGCCTTAGTTGATTAAGTGACCAACTCTTGGTTTCATCTAGTTCTGGGATTGAGCCCTGCATTGGACTTTGCACTCAATAGAGGATCTGGTTGAGGATTCTCTCCATCTCCCTACCCCCTGTGAGTGTATGTGCTCTCTCAAATAACTTTTAAAAATCTTTTAAGAAAATAAAATACATCAATCTTAAAATATTTTATTCCTAAATATTTTATTCTTTCTGATGCTATTGTAAATGGAATTGTTTTCCTAATTTCATTTTTGAATAGTTTATTACTGGTATATAGAACACTATTGATTTTTGTATATTGACTTTGTATCCTGTAACTGTGCAGGACTCATTTATTGATTCTAGTAGTTTCTTAGTGGATTCCTTAGGATTTTCTACAAACAAGATTATGTCATTTGCAAATAGAGAAAGTTTTACTACTTCCCCTTTATTGGGTGCCTTTTATTTAATTTTTTTCTTGTCTAGTTGTGGTGTTTAGAACTTCACGTTGGATAGAATTTATGTTGAATAGAGGTGGTAAGAGCAGAGAGCCTTGTCTTATTCTTGATATGAGGAGGAAAGCTTTCAGTCTTTCACCGTTGAGTGTGATGTTAGCTGTGGGATTTTCATAGATGTCCTTTATCAGGTTAAGGTTTCCTTCCATTCCTTAGTATTTTTTATCATGAAAGGGGTATTATGGGCCTTTTATGCCCATATTTATTCATTCTTGGTTTTGCTTCTTGGGAGAGAAAAATTTGTGGACTTGAAAAATTCTAGGAAAAGTATGTTAGATTGCATCAAGGGCAAGGATGCAGATAGGTCTCAAGAGTAACCGAAACCAGGGTTGGAAATGCTCTCTGCATTCTCTTGATGCAGAGAGATGTCTGAATTGCAGGAACACTGACCTCTGCTACATCCAACATTTACATCTTATGGGTTTCCACCGTAACAGAACATTTGGTTCTTAGTTCTACTTTTGACTTTAGCTTGCTGTAGATCAGTTGATTATCCTTGTACCAGTCAACCCGAAAGAAAAGGTAAATGCCGCAGTTAGCCCAGCATGGGCCAGGTGTCCCCTCTAGACAAACTTGCTGTGGCTTGGAGAATGCACTTCACTTGTTCCCCTACAGCTGTGTGCACAAGGGAATTTGTTCTTGGGCTGGATGTTGAAGACCTGATAACCCCTAAGTCTGCTCTGCTCTGCATATCTATCAGTATGCAATATGGTTGCTTCCTGTCTTTATTTTAGAGAGGATATTAGGTAAAGTAACTTCTAAGATAAGCTTGCCCTTATTTCTCTTAGACTTTATAAAAAATGAGTTAAGCAAAAAGTATAAGCTGCTTTCGGGCCTTTGATCTGTAACCCTGGCTTTTGCACCTGGTTTCCTTCTTGCACAGGATGTTACAGTCGAAGCTGAATGGGATTATGCAGTGCAGTTCATTTTAAAACATTTCTGTTCTATTGTATATATTTTGGAAGTAAGATTAAACTTTTTTGTTGTAACTCTACTGCCTTTTTAGTCATAAACTGAAATGATTAAGATTTGGTTTTACTGTAGTCAGCTGGGAATAATTCAGAACTAACTAAAAGCTCATGTTCTAACCATTTATTAAAGAAAAAGTTAGTATTGAGTACTTTCTTGGTGGTAGGCACTGCTCTAGGAGCAGTGATGATGGCACACTGAGGAGTATCAACTAGTCCCTTTTCTTACGAGGCTTGTAGCCTTAGGGTTTTAGCTTTTAAGGTTTTAAGTGTTTCTCTAGTGGAACAGTGGTGTTGCACAAACTAGACAGAAGTGTTTGTGCTCCTGTATGCTTTCTGTAGTGTCCTGAAAACAAGTTTTCAGTTAGTGTGCTAAATCTTACTAGTAGGTAATAGCAGCTTAGATCTTCGTGTGGAGAAGTTAAGCCTTGGGGTGCTTGGTGGCACAGTCAGTTCAGCATCTGACTCTTGGTTTCATCTCAGGTCGTGATATTGAGCCCCGCTTTGGGGTCCGTGCTCAGCACAAGTCTGCTCAAGTTTCTTTCCCTCTCCTTTTGCCCCTCCCCCCATACTCACTCTTTCTCTCTTAAATACTTTTTTTTTTTTTTTTTTTTTTTTAAAGTTTGGGCTTGGTTAGAGAAGATTCTCAATTAGATTAGGAATACTTTTTCTAATGATTGAGAAAGGGGCAGCACCCCCTTTTGGTTTTAGAGAGATGATGACAGCTTGAACCAAAGTAGTGATGGTAGAAATGGCAAGAAGTAGACAGTACTTGGAATGTTCTAAGGTTAGCAAGGAGCACCTGGGTGGCTCACTTGGTTAAGCTTCTTGATTTTTGTCTCAGGTCATAATCTCAGGGTTGAGGGATTGAGCTCCACGTTGGGCTCTGCACTCAGCGTGGAGTCTGCTTGGGATTCTCTCTCTCTCACTCTTCCTCTGGTCCTCCCCCGCTCATGTGCATGTGTGCATGTTCTGGCTCTCTAAATAAGTAGGTAAATAAAATCTTTAAAAAATGGCATGACATGACTTGTTAATTGATTGGCTAGGTTTCTGGTTTGAGCAATGGGAATAGATGGTGTAAATGGGAAGCCACAGAAAGGTATAGAAAGAGGGGAAGGACCTGATCTGGTAGTTACCTTATGATAGTGTTGGCTGCTCTGTGGGAAATATATTAGGCTTGTGGGGGTAACAGTGATGGGAGTACAGGGATAGGTTACAGGGTTGTTGCTGTCAAGCCAAATGGGAGGTGAGAGTTGCCTGATCTAGGGGAAAGGCCGAAAGGAAGAAAAGTGGACAGAGTGGAGCTAGAATAAAAAATAATTGCTGGTGAATTGGACAAGAGGAGGACAGGAAAAGATGAGAGGGAAGGATCAAGGATGACTTCTAGGTCTCTATCATGAACTCTGCCAGTGGCAGCAGCATTTATTAAAATGAGGACTTTGGAGTATAGACGTGGGGAGAGCTAAATCAAGAGTTAGTGAGGAGGATTAAGAGTTCCATTTTGGACCTATTTACATTGGAGATATTTTTATAAGCCATCTAAGGTGATAAGTAGACAAATGGCTGTAGTAGGCTTCAGAATTCAGAGGGAGAGGTGTGGAGTAGTTAGAAATTTGATGGGATTTGGAATAATATTTAAAGCCAAGAGTGGATAGAATCATCTAAGGGGAGAGGAGTCGGCAGTGGAGACTGAGCAAGAAAGAAGAGAGACTAGAAAGAAAATTTAAAAAACAAAAAAACTCTCTTTCTAAATAGAAGATTGGCACAGGAAATGATTAGTTCACAAAAGAAAAAGGCAAATACGAAAGTTGAACAGTCCTAATGTTAGTCCTAAGATAATTTTTTTTTTGACCTAAAAGATTGGCAAAAAATGGAAGATCAGTTTATAATTAGTGTTTCAAAGGGAGGGTGCAGGAAAATGAGTACTCCTTTACCTGGTTGTGATAGGAATGAAATTGATTTAGCTTCTGGGGACTGGTTTATATAGAAAGATTCAGAATCTTGCTCAGTAGTTCCATTTTTAGAAATTTATCAAAAAGAAGTGCAAAGGAATTTGGATTTAAGTATAAAACTCCTAAAAGAAAATCTAGGGGTGTCTGGATGATGCATTTGGTTAAGCATTTGACTCTTGGTTTTGGCTCAGGTTGTGATCTCAAGGTGATGGGATCAAACCCCATGTAGGGTTCCACACTCAGTATGGAGTCTCCTTAAGACTCTTTCCCTCCCGCCACCATTCTACCCCCAGCATGTGTGCTCTCTCTCAAATCTTTTCTTTTTTTAAAAGATTTTATTTATTCACTTGACTAAGAGCACAAGCAGGGGGAGCAGGAGAGGAAGAGGGAGAAGCAGGCTCCCCTTTGAGGAGGGAGCCTAACCGGGGACTCAGTCTCAGGACCCTGTGATCATGACCTGAGCCAAAGGCAGATACTTAATCCACTGAGCCACCCAGGTACCCTTCAAATAAATCTTTAAAAAAGAAAAAGAAAAAAAAGAAAATGTAGGCAGTAAACTCTTGGTTATCAGCCTTAGCAATATTTTTCTGGATTGGTCTTCTCAGGCAAGAGGAACAAAAGCAAAAATAAACAGTTGAGATGATATCAAATTAAAAAGCTTTTGCACATTGAAGAAAACAATCAACAAAACAAAAAGGCAACCCGCTGAATGGGAGAAAAGATCTGTGAGTGATCTATCCAATATGGGGTCAGTAATCAAAATATATAAAGAATTCCTAAAACTCAATACCAGAAATACAAATAATCTGACTAAAAAATGGGCAGAGGACCTGAAGAGGCATTTTTGTATTACTAAGAGTTAGAATAAGTTACCCAAGTACATGTAGCTAGTTAAGTGCCAGAGCCTCTTTTTTTTAAAGCTAGTCTCCCAAATGTTTATTTATTATTATTATTTTTTTTTGAGGATTTATTTATTTGTTCATGAGAGACACACAGAGAGGCAGAGACATAGGCAGGAGAAGCAGGCTCCCTGTGGGGACCCCAATGTAGAATTCGATCCCAGGACCCCCGGGATCACCACCTGAGCCAAAGGCAGACACTCAACCACTGAGCCACCCAGGTGCCCTGGTTTTCTTTGAATGTGAAGGAACGGTAACTAAAATCCATTCCTTATTACAGAAATAAGCCCTTGAAGGCCACACTTCAAATATTAGATATTAAGCCACATAGACTCGGAGAAGTTAATATAATTTTTTTTAATAGGCATGTCTTTGAACACAAAAATACTCAGTGGTATGATTTACCACAGGATTATATATATATATATATATATATATATATATATATATTTTTTTTTTTTTTTAATTTATGATAGTCACAGAGAGAGAGAGAGAGAGAGGCACAGAGACACAGGCAGAGGGAGAAGCAGGCTCCATGTGGGATTCAATCCCGGGTCTCCAGGATCGCGCCCTGGGCCAAAGGCAGGCGCCAAACTGCTGCGCCACCCAGGGTTCCCGGATTATATCTTTAATAACAGAATTTCACTCAAAATATTTCTTATTGGACATAATAAGCTTGATGATGCAAATAAAGGGAACCTGAAGATCCCCTCTCTTGCCTCCCTTCAAAGAATCTGTGATAACTTTTGTAAAACTAGAGCATTATAGAGAAGTAAGCAGTGAATGTCAAGTAGAATGTGCCAAAGCTTTTTCTAATCACTTTGCTCTAATAGTGCCAACCAAGACTTGCTCTAAAATGATAATAACTTGCGAAGTGTACAACTGCATTTAAATTAGAACATCTTAAAGAACGAGCTCAAAAGCTGGCTACAAGAATGTCCTTTTTGCCAGGCTGTAGTGTACAAAGCAGCAAATGCTTGCTAGGGATACCTAGTAGTATGAAAATGCAGTGTGAACTTTAATCCTGGCAACTTATTTTTTTACTTTGTGTGTATGGAAATATAGGTTTGTTTGTTTTGCAGAAAGTTTAAATTGAGTGTTTCAAATTTGTCAAAGAAATGGAATAAGAAGTCTTCCTTAGCATTTTTCTTTTCTCTCTGTTTAAACCCTCCCCCTCCTCCTTTTACATGCAAAACACTCACCCAGCTTTAGTGTCTAATAAAATATACCTAGATGGTTGAAATCCAAGTTTAAGTATTCAGAGTTAGTATTTCTTAACTTGTTTCATTCTTACTCTTAGAGCTTCTTGCCCCAGTTATTTACATTTAAAGTAGTTGACTTGTATTTTCTCGGGTAAAGTTGACCCATATAATAGTGGTCCTATTCTTTGATTCTCCTGTTGTAACTTCAAAGAGTATGAGTAAAAAGGCACCAAGGAAAGAGAATCTTGCTTTGTTGTTTGTATTAACTGTGAGCTAAGTTCTCCATGTGAACCTCTGTGCAGGATCTGTGGGCCTATCTGTGTAGGAGTGAATATTATCTATTTTACATTTTAAACACTGGATCAAGGTTTTGTAGATTAAATCTTTACTTGTAGATCCTGAATGATTATTAAGGCCCTGCTTTCTAGCACAGTTTCTCAATCATTTCTAGCCAGTGACACACTCACATGTCAGGCAACATGCATGTTAAGCAGTGATATTAAGGCAGAGTATATTAGATGTAAATGTGCTGGCTGTGTATGTGAGCTGGATTCCAGAGTGGAGTCCTCTGCCATCCAGTCTCCATGACCTGAAACAGGTTACTGCTCTGTGCCTCAGATAACTCACTTAAAGGTGTTCTCAGGGGATTGTATTACAATGAATTAGTTAATCTATGGAAAACACTTAGAATAATGCATTGTTCACAGAAAGCATATGCTTTTTTTTTTTTTTTTTTAGAGATACACAGTCATCAAGAAATAAGAGGAGAAAAGTATTCAGTGTCCTCTCCACTGAACTGTACACTTGAAAATATTTAAAATAGTAATTTTTATATTTTAAATTTTATGTATATTTTACCATAACTTTTTCAGAAGCAGTGTCATAATGCAAAGGCTCTTGAAGTTTTTCTTTATGCAAGTGTTCAGTCAGCAGGTAGTTTTGAGAACTTGCTCTCAGTGGACTCCAGGCCAATGTCAGGGTAGAAGGATGATAGGCACACAGACCCCTATTCTCTTGGTGTCCTATGGAGGGGAGAACAGGAGTCCTTGGATTGGGCAAAACAGGCTGTACCATGAGACTGAGCCCCAACCCATTCCTGCACTCTCTTTTTATGGGGTTGAATATAATGAGTGAGGTAAAAAGTGGGAGTTTGGGAACCACTTGTTTTTAAGAGTTGCTGAGAACCAGCTGTCTGGTATGTAGAGTTGGTGGGAGCTGTTGGCAAGATGTTGAGGAGAAACCCCTCCTGGCAGAGGGAAGGAAGAGCCCTTGGTCCTCAGTTCATTGCCAAAGCTCGTTGCCAGAGAGCACAGCATGACCATTCAGGAGCTAAACCAGTCATCTGGGTTCTGAGATGGTGATGGCTGGGACTGAAGTGGGAACTGGACTGCCATGGAGATAAAAAGTGACTGATTAAAAAAAAAAAAAAAGTCACTGGTTCTATAAAGTGAACGTTTTGTTTTTCTTTTTTTCCTTTTTAAAAAAATTTTTTTGGGGGGCAGCCCCGGTGGCTCAGCGGTTTAGCACCGCCTTCAGCCCGGGGTGTGATCCTGGAGACTCGGAATCGAGTCCCACGTCAGGCTCCCTGCATGGAGCCTGCTTCTCTCTCTGCCTGTGTCTCTGCCCGCCCCCCCATGAATAAATAAATAAATCTTTGGAAAAAAAGTAAAATAAAAAGATTTATTTATTTATTTCAGAGGGTGAGAGCTTGTAGAGATGGGGGTGGATCTGTTCATGGAGGGGCAGAGGGCAAGAGAGAGAGAGAGACAAGCAGACTCTGCTGAGTGAGGAGCCAGACACAGGGCTCGATCTCATGACCCTGAGATCACAACCTGAGCTGAAACCAAGAGTCAGATGCTCATCCAACCGAGCCACCCAGGCGATACCATATTTTGTTTTTCTGTATACAGTTGTTACAGTGAGCTGTGGTAATAGGTTTGTAAAATTAAAGTCCTTGCATTGCTTGGATCAACTCTAGTTTGTAATGATGTATAAATGCTTCACTGGATTCTTTTTAACCATCATTTATGATTTTGGGGCCCCTGGGTGGTTCAGTTGGTTGAGTGACCCGCTCTTGGTTTCCGCTCAGGTCATGAACTCAGTCAGAATTGTGAGATTGAGCCTTGCATCTGGCTCTGTGCTCAGTACAGTGCCTTCTTGAGTTCTCTGCCTTTCCCTTTCCCTCTGCTCTTCTCCCTGTTCACGCTCTTTCTCTCTTTGTCTCTAAAATAAATAAATAAGTAAAATCTTAAAAACCCAATCATTTATTATTTTTTCATCTATATTAGAGAAACTAGCATGTAATTTTTTTCTCATGGTCTTCGATTATGGAAACAATCACAATGAATTCTTTCTGTATTTGTGACAATTTGCAAAAATGAGAATTCACTTTTGTGGGGATATTTAGCAAAAATTTCCTCTGTAGTACTGTTATGGTCTATTGTGCATGCTTGTGCACACATGCATGCATAACTATGTCTGTATGAGGGGTGAGGAGGGGCTTTTGACACCTAGTCTGTTTAAATGGTTGTGGTTTACTCTAGGTTGGTAATGGAATAGTCCATTTCCTTTAAATTTATAAGTTTAAGAATAGTGCATGCCACGTAGTAGGCATTCAATATGGACAGAATGAGTAAGTTAGTAAAAGTTATTGGAATATAGAGTTCATTATAATGTTATTAAAATGCCTTCTATATTTTTATTTGTGTCTAATTCTGTCAGATTTTTGAGAGTTGCTACATTTTGAAGATTTTTACCAATTATGATAGGCTTAAGTTTGCATTCTCACATAGCTTTCAAATATCTTGTATTCTACTTGATATATTTGCAATTTTTTTCTTTATTTTTCTTCATTTGTGAATATATCTCTGCACTTTGACATTTTATCATAAGTGTTCTACTTTGCTGAACTTACTGAACAATAAAATATTGTTTACTTTTGCATGGTGGCTCTAATATACAAGTTCCATGAACATTTTCCTGTTGGGAAGTATGATGGAGGCCACTGGATGAATGGTACAGTCCCTAAAATTTTAGAATCTATGAAGATGTGCTAAGATGCTGAATGCATTTTCATCAAGTCTGTATAAAAGATACTGAGAAACGAAGACTGGGTCTCAAAGAGATGGCATTAATTTCTGGCTTATGTGAGAATACACAAAATTAGCATGATTTTCTTAGAAAGGTAGTTCGCTTGGGACATTGATACCCCAGTATTTCTTTTTTTTTTTTTTTTTTAAGATTTTTATTTTTTTAATTTTTATTTATTTACGATAGTCACAGAGAGAGAGAGAGAGAGACAGAGACACAGGCAGAGGGAGAAGCAGGCTCCATGCACTGGGAGCCCGACATGGGATTGGATCCCGGGTCTCCAGGATCGTGCCCTGGGCCAAAGGCAGGCGCCAAACTGCTGCGCCACTCAAGGATCCCGATTCCCCAGTATTTCAAAATAACCATTCACATGGATCTGTTCTGCCGTTTTAAGTTTATTTATTTATATATCTTAAGTAATCTCCACACCCAGCATGGGGCTAGAACTCATGATCCAAGACCAAGAGTCCCACGCTCTTCCAGCTGAGCCAGCCAAGTGCCCCAGTTTTGTTCTTTTTGTGAGAGAAGTCTCCACTCATGTTTTGACTCCATCCCATCTTCCCCCACACTCCTCCCAAAGGGAGATATTCCAAGTCTTTTCAAAACTCCCATCATTTCAGTTTGATTGCTCTGTGTGAGAGAATGATGGTTCCATTCCATTCCCAACAGTGTCCACAGTCTTCCACAGATTATTCACAAACCTGCTACCCTATCTGTTTCCCAGGCTGCTAGTTAGACATTATCATGTTAATGTCTTTCAGACATCTCATACTCAACATGTCTGAACCCAGAATATGTCCTCTTCTTTAAGCAGGCCAGTTGCCTCTTTATTCCGGGACTGGTATCAGGTGTGGTGGCAAGCACGAACTTCTGGGATGGGTTCTAGGCTTAGTTCTTTCAACCTGGGGTTTTTCATTTGTAAAATGGGGGTAATCATTGAATCTGTCTTACAGGATTGTGAGTGAGAATTAAATTATAAAATATGTAAAGTACCCAACATATAGAAAGCCCTTAAAAAGTATTAGCTTTTATTAATATATTATTTTTAAGACCCTGTTCCCAGATGTTCAGGCTCAGTTTCAGGTTCATCATCTCTTCTATTCATTTGTCTTTTCTTAAATTTTACTTCTGTAGCATCTCTCACATCTGTCTTATTTATTAAATGTGTGTGTATTTTATTTTTTTATTTATTTTTTATTTTTTAAAATTTTTATTTATTTATGATAGTCACAGAGAGAGAGAGAGGCAGAGACAGGCAGAGGGAGAAGCAGGCTCCATGCACCGGGAGCCCGACGTGGGATTCGATCCCAGGTCTCTGGGGATCGCACCCTGGGCCAAAGGCAGGCGCCAAACCGCTGCGCCACCCAGGGATCCCTGTGTGTGTATTTTAAAGTGTGTGTGTGTGTGTGTGTGTGTGTATTGGGTGTGTGTGTGTATATATATATTTTTTTTCTTTTTTTTTTCTTTTTTTAAGTAATCTCTATACCCAACATGGGGCTTGAACTCATGATCCCAAGATCAAGAGTTGTAGGCCCTACCAGGTGCCCCAAATCTGTCTTATTTTAGTGCCTATGTTCAGGCTCCCATTACCTTTCTGCTGCAGTCTATCCTAAGTGATCTCTGCTTTTGTCCTTTCTCTATTTCACTCTTTCTGCTACACTGTCATTTATAGCCTTAAAATCGATTAGATGTTACTCCCAGTTGCAAACTCTGAGTGACTTCCCACTGCATTTGCAATATCTCCCACTCTAATTGCTAAATTTTGAATCCTACCTGGGTTTTCAGTTTTATCATATGCTGCCATTTTGGTACATTCTAGATAATTCCAGTTGGTTGGTCAGTCCCCGAGCTCTTTTATGGAGCCTTGGTCACTCCCTTAGCCTGGAATTTCTTTCCTTCCCATGTTGTCTGGTGAAGTTTGATTGATTGAAGATTAATTCTCTAAAGCCCAAGAGGCCTCCTAAATTATATTAATTTTAATTTGTGGTTCTCCCACCCATACTCTTACAGCACTTGGTTTTTACTTGACTCTGGCCTGCCAAATTGTGTGAATCTGTTTTGCTAACTAGACAGGTCCAGGAAGACTTTCTTTCCTATGTTATATGGCATTGTCTTTGTTTATGGTTTCTTAATAAAGTTTGTTGAATTTTATAAAATACTACTAAATACTAAGGGCTAAAATACTGCTAACTAGGGGCACCTGGGTGGCTCAGTCAGTTAAGCATCTGCCTTCAGCTCAGGTCGTGATCTCAGGATCCTGGGATCAAGCCCCATGTCTGGCTCCCGATGGTCAGGGTGATGGGGGTGGGGGCAGTGGGGGTTCTGCTTCTCCCTCTTCTGCTCCCTGCTCATGCTCTCTGTCTTGCTCTTTCTATCTCAAATAAATAAATAAAATCTTAAAAAAAAAATAAAATTCTGTTAACTAAATAACTAAAATAGTAATACCAGAGTTGTACAGAGATCTAGAATTGTGAACCTGAGGGTTATTTTTTCATGGAAAATAAATTGAAGAGAATGGCAGTGATGAAGATGTCTCTAGTTTTTATATCTCCAAAAGTCTTAGATTCAGATAGTTACAGAAAATTCCATATTCTTTCCCAAGTCTTGATGATAGTAAAGTTTAGTAGCTACTCTATTTGTTCAGAGGAACTGTATATTTAAATATCTAGTGTGTCATATATTCAAGAGGTAAATAATTCATGATAACCAGATAGACTTTCTATATATTTGATTAGAATCTATCACAGCTGTTTCCTGCTAATATAATTTGTTTTGTCTGTCTATATATCCATATATTTTTAAATTTATTTTTTAAGTTCACAGGACAAGCTTTCTGAAAGGTGCCTGGTGGTTTTGTCATTTGTTAGAGGGTATGAGAAGTTTTAGAGATTTTCTGCATTATGTTACTTATATGTTTCTATATTCGAAGAACTGGTATAGAGAAGTAATAATCAGTTCTTGGGGCTAATACACTTTTAGCTGCAGAGTTGCTTCAGTGTATGTAATAGCTTATATAATCTTTCAGAACTTGGGTTGAATACATTCAAAGCTTATTTTGAAATACAGGGAAGTCAGATTATTTTCTTAAACTCCTTAGGAAATAATTATTAATTATTGTAAAATAATTGTAAAATATTGTCTCTAGTATAGGTGATCCAGATGAGTTAGGAAGAAATATCTGTGAAAAAGGAAATATTTTCCACTAGTTTACTGTACAGTGGAGAAACATGGCAAACACTCCCTGCATTAACCGAATGGTCAAGTTTAACATCACCAATGATGTCATGTGGACTTCATGTACCCCTGATAGGATGTGATGAGAAGGGCATCTCACTTCTGTGGCATTCTTTCTGTAAACTCAAGTCTTGTCAAAAATATGAGAGTAACAGCTAAACACATTGAAGGATGCTTTACAAAATACCTGACAAGTACCCTTCAAAACTGTTAAGGTCAAAGAATAATAAAGACTAAGAAACCGTCACAGACTAGAGGAAAAGGAGATATAATGATAAATGTGTAATGTATCCTGGATTGGATCCTGGAACAAATAAGGACATTAATAGAAAAAGACAGGTGAGACCTGCCATTAAGTCTGGGATTTTGTTGATAGGACCATACCCATGTTGGTTTGTTTGTTTTGGCAAATGTACCACAGTAATATAAGATGGTAATACTATTACTATTAAGGAAAACTGAAAACTGAATGGGAACATTCTGTACTATCTTTGCAATTTTTTGGTAAATCTGAGATTTCAGAATAAAAAGTTTATTTAAGAAATAAAATAATACTTTCCAGTTTAGTTTTACAAATTTATTGAATGCCTGTTACATGCAAGGCAGTGTGCTCACTACTGCAGGAGATAGTGTGTAAGATACCTTCCCTGCCCCTGCCCATAAGGACTTGTTGTCCAGTTAGGGACTGAGACATGGATACAAAGCAGAACATGGTAGAGCCTGTGCTGAGTATGAACAAGGGGCATTGGGGTCTGAGATTTGGAGAGTGGGCATTAAATGAAGACTGGTGAATATCCCACACCTACCTGCCCTAATACACACGTTGGAGAGAGAGCATTTTGAGATGAACTTTGGGCAGTTCAGTTACCACAGGCATTGGAAAGGAAATCTGCGTTATACCAACCAGCCTGGACTCAGGGAGACCTGCTCTACCATTTACCAGCTCTATGACCTTGGGCAAGTTATTTAATATCTAAGTCTTTGTTTCTCATTTGTAACATAGGATTAGTAATTCCTATTTCAGAGGGCAGTTAATGAATATTAAATGGGTATGTATGTAGCTTAGCAAAGCATCTGTTACATATTAAGCTCTTAATGTTAACTGTTAGAGATAGTGGCTAATATTGTTGATGTGACACCATCAAGAAAGGTGTGGAGGCCCTGAAAGTAGAGAGTGGGGAAATAGTAGTATGTGTTTAGAAAGATGAATCAGGACCATATCGTAAGTGCTTTGATTTGTAACCTGAGCAATTTGAACTTTTTTGGTGGTTATGGGAAGTCCTTGAAGATTTTTGTATAGGGAGGAGTTAATGAGATTGAGTTTACAGTAAAGTTAAGATTAATATGTTAAAAGTGTGAGGGGAATATTGGGAGATTTTCACATGCACTGCTGCCTTCCCATTCACCTGATGAATTAGATTAGTGTCCCTCTAACTGAATTGTATGAAACGGGTAGCTCAGAATGCTCTGGGTGGTTAATGGTACCCTGTTAATGTTAACTTGGGCATCTCAAAAGCAAGGCCGCAAGTATAACAGTGGGTACATTTAATATGTCTTTCGTATGAGAAAAAGGTCATTGATATTTTTAGAGATATTGGCTCAGAACTTCTTTTGTAGGTGATGGTTTTGGTTTTGTTCCCCCCCCCTTTTTTTTTCAGCAGTTTAAGCAGATAAGAGTTTAACAGTACTTTATTGACTTCCTGTGGAGCTTGTTGAAAGAAGTTCCGTTGTATCTATTTTTAAAGCTGATTACTGTGAACAGGGGATGCTGCTATTGAGTTATGAATGTCATCTCAGTATGCTCTCACTCAGCATTCTTTGGATGACACTAGTGTTTGCATATAAGCTTCTCAGAGTTCAAGGACTAGGAAAGCAGCATGGTTATCACTGAAATGGTACCAGTAAATGAAACACTTACAAGGATTGAATGTTTCACTATGCAACAGTATAATCCATTTATCATCATCCATAGGGGGCCTTTAGCCCACACTGTGGCTGAATGGCAAAAAATAGATTATCTCTGTGACCTCATTTTGGGGAATATTTTACAACTCCAAAATGATACTGTACAATGTTCTATAGCTTGTTTGTTAATCATTGGATTAAAAGTGTTAATCATTTTGAAATTTACCCATTGGGAAATATAATTTCATTGGGTCCACAAATATTAAAATAGATTTCTGCCTAAATTATTGGGATTTCCCCCCCAATGTTTTATTACAGAATTTTCATTCATACAGAAAAATTGAATTTTACACCAATTATATACCCCATCACTTTGATTCTGCAAGTAACTTGATTGTAAAAGGTAGGTTCTGCTTCTTTCTTGTTAAAAAGCAAAGAATTTCTTTCTGAGCTTTCTTTTTCTTTTTTTTTTTTTTAAGATTTTATTTATTTATTCATGAGAGAGAGAGAGGCAGACACACAGGCAGAGGGAGAAGCAGGCTCCATGCAGGGAGCCTGACGTGGGACTCGATCCTGGGTCTTCAGGACCAGGCCCTGGGTCGAAGGCAGGCGCTAAACCGCTGAGCCACCCGGGCTTCCTCTTTCTGAGCCCTTGAATCATTTTCACATGAGAGAGTATTTTTAAATGGCTGAGATGATTTTGGATGTTTCTGTGTTTTTTCTTCAGAAATGAGTGAAAGAATTCACCACACATTCTAGGATTTAGCAGATCCCTAATGTTGGAATAGATAACAGTATTTAATTTACCAGATCAGATGAACTTTTCAGTTGGGTTCATAAAATTGAACCAGGTGGGGTCATACAATTAACTGCTGTTCATTTAAATTCCATGAAACAGAAGTTCATTTAAATTTTTTGCAGGCAAAAATAAGACAAAGTCAGAGAGGGAGACAAACCAAAAGAGACTCTTAAGTCATAGGAAACAAACTGAGGGCTGCTGGAGGGGAGAGAGGTGGGGGGATGGGGTAACTGGGTGATTGGCCTGAAGGAGGGCACGTGATGGAATGAGCACTGGGTGTTTGTTTTTTTTTTAAGATTTTATTTTATTTATTCATGACAGACAGATAGAAAGAGGGGGGCAGAGACACAGGCAGAGGGAGAAGCAGGCTCCATGCAGGGAGCCCGACGTGGGACTCGATTCCGGGACTCGATTCCGGGTCTCCAGGATCGTGCCCCAGGCTGAAGGCGGCACCAAACTGCTGGGCCATCGGGGCTGCCCAGCACTGGGTGTTGTATGCAACTGATGAATCACTCTGAATTCTACCTCTGAAACTAATCATTTGATATATATTAATTAATCGAATTTAAGTTAAAAATAAAATGTTAAAAAGTAAAAACATTCTTTGTAGGCAGAAATAAAATCTTGTAAAAATTATTTCTATTAATTTCTACTCCTCCAACTTATAAAGATACATACTAGCTTGCTTTCTCTTGAGTCTTTCTTCTTAAATCCTTTTATGAAATTAAACTGCTCAAGTTAAGGTTTCTTTCCAGTTTCAAATCTGTGGAATAGCATAAATTCGTAAATTTTTATTGATAGAGATCTTTAAGAGTCTTTGGTTCCAGCTGCTTTATATTATACCTCAGGGAGTGGCAGCCCAGAGAGGTTAAGTAACTACCCAAGGGCACAGTAAATTAGTGGGAGTTCAGGAAATACATTTTATTTTATTTATTTGTTTATTTTTAAGGGTTTTAATTTTATGTAATCTCTATCCCCAACTATGTGGGCTCAGACTCATAACTGCGAGATCCAGAGTCACATGCTCTACTGACTGAGCCCACTAGGCACCCCAGGAAATACATTTTAGATCTCTTGTCTTCTTAAGTATTATCACACATATTTTCAGATAACTTCTTTATAGAAAGAATAGACAGAGCATGCTTGTCAGTTATAGAATTTATCTCTATCAAAGTGGAGTTTCAAAAAAACCGGAATCTTAAGTGAGAATATCCTTATGAATACATTGGACCAGTTGTTTTATAAGTCATCCTTTTTCCCCTACACTATTCCAATCTCTTGAGGTTTTATTTCTTAACAGTCCTTTTCTTTCTTTCTTTCTTTCTTTCTTTCTTTCTTTCTTTCTTTCTTTCTTTCTTCTCTCTCTCTCTCTCTCTCTCTCTCTCTCTCTCTCTCTTTCTTTCTTTCTTTCTTTCTTTCTTTCTTTCTTTCTTTCTTTCTTTCTTTCTTTCTTTTTTTAGATTTTATTTGTTTGAGAGAGCAAGAGAAAGAACACAAGCAGGGGGAAAGGGGAGAGAGAGAGGGAGAGGCCGCCTTCCCCCTGAGCAGGGAGCCTCACATGGGGCTGGATCCCAGGACCCTGGGATTATGACCTGAGCTGAAGCTAGACAGACGCCCAACTGACTGAGCTGTCCAGGTGCCTCAGCAGTCCTTTTCTTCATGATATTGTTGCTGTACTTCAAAGGGATGGAACATTCTCATTAAGTAAAACAGAGTGGTACTACTGTCAGTACTTGTCTTAAATGTTAATACATTTTAATAGAAAGGGTCAATTTATCTCCCCATGCTATGTTCTTTTTTCCATTTCCTCTTTCTCTGCAAAGAACTTATGTGGCCCTAAGTTACAAGATAGTTTGTTTTTCACTATTTTGTGCATTAGTAAGTTCATCAGCTGGATTCATTTGAAGAGGTTTCTGTTTACCTCATATTCATATAAAGGCTACTTTTTCCTGTTTTTTTTTTTTTTTTTTTTTTTTTTAAAACAACACACAGAGAGGCAGAGACACAGGCTCCATGCAGGGAGCTTGATGCGGCACTTGATCCCTGGACTCCAGGATCACGCCCTGGGCTGAAGGCAGGCACTAAACTGCTGAGCCAGGATCACGCCCTGGGCTGAAGGCAGGCACTAAACTGCTGAGCCACCCAGGGATCCCTAAAGGCTACTTTTCAACGCTGTCTTGTTTGATCTGTAGAAGTGGTGATTGCAATTCCTCTCAAGTTGTATTTATCTTTATACTCTAGAAGCTAAAACAGGAACTATAATAGCTTCTTTAATCTTTAATGTACCTATGTATTGGTGATGACATAGAAATCTTAGTCCCTATTAGCTGAAATTATACCCAGAAAATGTAAGTATTGTTTTAGGCCTGAGGTACAAAGGTATATTGGCTTTTAGAATAGGACCTGAGGGAGGGAGAAAAGAACTGACACTGGTCTTGAACTTCAGAAAAAAAACAAAAACAAACACAACAACTCTGACACTGCATACTGAATCAGCATTTGATTATGGGAAAGTTGTGAGCAAAGAGAAGAGAAAGATGGAAGCCATAGAGTAGAATTTGTGGTTACTTAGATGTAGATGTTTGGCTTTAAATGTGATAAAAAATACTGAGTTAAAGTGCCACTGCTGGAACTTAAGAAAGAAAAGTTTTGTCTTCAGGATATTTTTTAAAAAATGGAAGAGTTGTGTTCCTTTGTAGATCTCTGGAGAGTAGTTCAAACATACTGTATAAATTGAAGTAACTGCTGACAGAATTTTGCAAAGTATTGCTTACCTTGTTATTAGCCTAATATCCATCATACCTCATTGTTCTAAGATTACATGTTTAGACAGATTCTGCTGATTAAATTCAGTCCTCTACACTGCAGACACTCAGCTATAAGCCTATGGCCTTAAAGTGTTATTGAACAGAATTTCAACTCAGATCAGTTACAAAATGCTCTGACCCTGTGGGCTTTTATAGATGCTTAATTTCCTTTTAAGAAGTGTGATGCTTATGGTGCACATCTCTGGTGGTTTTCAGAAATGTAAGCTGGCTTTTTGGGGGAATGCATCCTTAAGCAGGGAAGTGTCTCAAATTGATTTTCAGTATCTATTTCAGTCAGCACTTTGAATTGCTCTTACAGACCTGGTACCATTATATCCTTGTGGTCAATAACTTTCACTTTTCTTGTGGCTTACTTCACATATTAAAATAGCTTTCTGTCCATTATTATATTGGTGTGTTTGTTTTATCTCTGATCCAGCATAATGCTGGACACTTGGTAGATCTGACTGGAAATTTTTTTTTTTTTTTTTTTTTTTGGAAAATTATTTGAAAAGATGCCGACATGGCTCAAGTCATCCCAGACTCACTTGTCCCCACTTTAGACTTGGTTTAAGAATCAGCTCTCAGAAGTTCCTAAGACGGCAACCCTTCACAACTCTCTTCTCATAGGCTGCTTTGTTTTTCTTCAGAGCACTTTTCTCCCACCACCTGATGCTCTCCCATGGGAATGTAAATGCCATGAAACCAGGAATTTTGTTCACTGTTGTATCCATCCCTAGTGCTTAGCAAGCACATATTAGGCACTTGGTGTTTTCTTAAGGTATCATGAAGGTTAGAAATTGTGCCAGATGCCCTACAGGATAGAAATACACATTAGAAATGGATTTAGCTCTTGTGTACACAGATTACTCAAGTACAAGATGGGTTCAGATGGCCTGAGAACTTCAGCGAATATGCTGTGGGTATTTTATTGGTTTACTGCTTCTAGAAGGTTTCTTAGGAAATGACATTTAAGTTGCGTCTCATTTCAGACTGGGGAAACAGATAAGCAGAGGCTCAGAGATGGGAAAGTGAGTAAGGGTAATATGTATAAAAAAAGATGACATATTCAGTTTGGCTAGGAAATACTTGTGATGAAGTAAGAAATTAGAAAGGTAGGTTAGATCCAGATCAGTGGAAAGCCTTCTAATCAAAGCTGAGTTTGGATTTTGTCCCACTGGCACTTTGGAAATTGTTTTTTTCCCTCCTTAAAAGGCGTTATGTGTGGCATGATTGGATTGGCATAGGAGGAGACTAAAGACTGAAGTTTGTTATTATTATTATTATTAAATTTTTAAATTTTAATTCCAGTATGCTAGCAAACGGTGTTATATTAGTTCCGGGTGTACAGTGTGGTAATTTGACAGTTCTATACATGACTCAGTGCTCATTGTGATCAGTGGACTCTTAGTCCCCTTCTCCTATGTCCCCATTCCCCAACCCTCTCCCCTCTGGCAGCCATCAGTTCTCTAGAGTTAAGAGTCTGTTTCTTGGTTTGTGTGTCTTTTTTTTTTTTTTTTCCTTTGCTCATTTTTCCTTTGCTCATTTGTTTCTTAAATTCTATATATGAGAGAAATCATATGCTAGTTGTCTTTCTATGACTGACATCACTTAGCATTATTCTCTCTAGCTCCATCCGTGTTATTGCAAATGGCAAATTTTCATTCTTTTTATGGTTGAATTATATTCCATTGTATACCACATTTTCTTATCCATTCCTCTGGACACTTGGGCTGCTTCCATAGTTTGGCTATTGTAAATAATGTTGCTATAAACATAGGGATGCATGTATTCCTTTGAATTAGTGTTTTTATATTTTGGGCAGTAAATAACCAGAAGTGTGATGACTGGATTGTAGGGTGGTTCTATTTTTAACTTTTTTGAGGAACTTCTATACTGCTTTCCAAGTGGCTGCTCCAGTTCAGTTCCATTCAGCATCCTCAGCAACACTTATTTCTTATGTTGTTGATTTCAACCATTCTGACAGGTGTGAGGTAATATCTCCTGATGAGTGATATTGAGCATCTTTTCGTGTTTTTGGCCATCAGTATGGAAGACTGAAGTTTGAATTGTAGAGTAGGTGGGGGAAGTTAGCGAGGAACTTTTATTAGAATAATAATAAAATTTAAAGGTAGGAAGAGAAGAGTGGTCAGCAAATTAACAAATCCCATATGGAGAATAAGGAAAATGGAAGAAACCAAGATAACTCTAAGGTTTTGTGGCAAGTAGATAAATGGTGTCATCATTAAAGAGAACTTGAAGAAAGAACAGATTTGAGAAGCAAGATTAATTTAATTTTGAACATGTTGCTTTGAGGTGCTAGCATTTGAGTGGAGAAATGTGGTTGGCAGTTGGAGAGCTACCAGTGCTTAAGATTTGGGAATCTATTGCAGAGTAGTTTCTGAAGCTTGACATGAGAAAGAAGAGTCGAGAGTACATGGAGAAAGAAAATAGCAGAGAGCATATTCTTGGGAAATAGCTCTGTTAAGAGAATAGGAGGAGGAATGCCTGGGTGGCTTAGTGGTTGAGCATCTGCCTTTGGCTCAGGTCATTATCCCGGGGTTCTGGGATTTGAGTCCTGTATCATGCTCCCCACAGGGAGCCTGCTCTCCCTCTCCCACCCTCTCCCCTTGTCTCTGCCTCTCTCTCTGTGACTCTCCTGAATAAATAAATAAAATCTTTAAAAAGGAGAGAAAGAATAGGAAAAGCCAGAGAAAGACAAAAGAACTAGTAGGAGAACCAAGAGAGGACAACATTAGAGAAACCAAAGAAAGGTATATTCAGGATGATGTTAGAATCCAGAAAAAGCTCTGTGGTAACCTTAAGAGTGTGATATATATCTTTCTGATCATATCATACATTATTCTGCTATACAGTTTAGCATAGTTCTTTAAAAAAAAAAAAATAGGGCAGCCCAGGTGGCTCAGTGGTTTGGCACCTGCCTTGAGCCCAGGGCCTGCCTGATCCTGGAGACCTGGGATCGAGTCCCATGTCGGGCTCTCTGTGTGGAGTCTGCTTCTCCCTCTGCCTGTGTCTCTGCCTCTCTTTCTCTCTCTGTGTGTCTCATGAATAAATAAATAAAATACAAAAAAAAAAAAAAAACTAAGTTATTCTCCGTGCCTATTGTGGGGCTCAAAATCATGACCACCTAGGTCAAGAGTCTCATAATCCACCTCCTGAGCAGTGAGGTGCCCCCTTCTGGATATATTCTTGATCTTTCCGTTTTTTGTTTCCTCTTGGATAAAATAGTAAAAGTTCTAACAAGCAATAATTGAAGGATCTCAAAGTACGAGGAGGAGGAGGACAATGGTTAAGGGAGCTTAGGGATTGGGAAGTGCTTGTCTTCTATCTCACACTTTTTTTTTCTTCTATCTCACACTTGATCTACTTAGTATATGAATCGTTTTAGACTGTCTTCAAAGAATATCACTTTTGTAGGTGCTTTCCGAAAACAGGAAACTAGAAAGAGCAACTTGCTAAAGTGCAAGAAGACAAATCTTAAAAAACTGAAGGTGAGGGGGATCCCTGGGTGGCGCAGCGGTTTGGCGCCTGCCTTTGGCCCAGGGCGCGATCCTGGAGACCCGGGATCCAGTCCCACATCGGGCTCCTGGTGCATGGAGCCTGCTTCTCCCTCTGCCTGTGTCTCTGCCTCTTTCTCTCTCTCTCTGTGACTATCATAAATAAATAAAAATTAAAAAAAAAAAAACAAAAACTGAAGGTGATTTGTTGAAAGCTGACTGGAAAAATTTCAGTAGCATTTTGCACAAGAGTCAGGGCTAGAAAGACTTGGTTACTTTGGTGCAACATTTTATATAGGAAAGACAAAGATGAGACAGATAGTGACTCTCCTGTATAACCTAAAAAAGAGAAGAATTTCTCCGTGAAAGAGAATTTTTAGAATTTGATCATGAATTGACTTGAAATTTTATAATCCACTTAAGAGAAGAATAGACTTGAAAACATAAATATTAATGATTAATGAAGGGGAAAGTAAGTATAGTTGGTAGCTGGTTTGGCATATAACCATATCTGAAGCATCTGTCTGTATTTTGCTCTGTGTGACAACACATTAAAGATAAGAAAGATAACTTGATTAAAGAATATACCTAAAAGAGACTTCATCTGATGTGTTAAGTTGGTACTATGTGGCATCTTTTTTTTTTCATTGTATTACAGTTGACACACAATATTACATTAATTTCAAGTGTACAACATAGTGATTTGATAACTACATTATTCTATGTGGAATCTTTATGAGGTTATCAGAATGAAGCTTGCTAATTGTTAAAGCATAGCAGCATATGTGCTTAGGTAGAAATTGTCACAGGGTTTGAATATATAGCCTTTCAGTTTTGGTATGGGAAGAGTTGTTTTGGTAAAAAACCCTCTTTTTTTTTTTTTTTAATTTTTATTTATTTATGATAGTGAGAGAGAGAGAGAGAGAGAGAGGCAGAGACACACAGGCAGAGGGAGAAGCAGGCTCCATGCACCGGGAGCCCGACGTGGGATTCGATCCCGGGTCTCCAGGATCGCGCCCTGGGCCAAAGGCAGGCGCCAAACCGCTGCGCCACCCAGGGATCCCAAAAACCCTCTTTTTAAGGTCTGATTTAAGTGAAAGTACTTGTTAGGTCTGGATATTCAGATTGAGAATTATAATTTAAATTATTTTTTAATTTGGATAAATATTATAATTAGCTTTAAAATCCAGAATAGCTTATGCAAAGCGGAAATAATATATTTTGCGCTTTTTTTTTTTTTTAAGATTTTATTTATTAGAGTGTGAGCTCGAGCTGGAAGGAAGGGCAGGGGAGAGGGAGAAGCAGGCTCCCTGCTGAGCAGGGACTTAAGGCTCCATCCCAAAAGCCTGGGATCATAACCTGAGCCAGAGGCAGATGCTTAACCAACGAGCCACCCAGGCACCCCAGTATATTTTGCTTTTTTAACATTTCCTTTCTTTTGTAAGTGAATGATTATGTCACCGTACATGTTTGTACTCTTATTTGTTGAGTCTTATATGTCATCCTCAAAAAGTAGATCTGTTCATGTTAATACTCAGAAGCATTAGGCCTGATTAATCTGAGATTAAAAGCCTTAAAACATATTACTGTTAAAGTTTTCCTGTTTACTATACATCGTTTTGAATGGAGGGAATAGGAGTGAACCTAGTGAATTCAAGTCTTCCCTCTGTTAAATCTGCATTTTTTATGTGATGTTAGACCAAAACCAGTTTCTGAAGCCCTTTTTTTGAACAAAGATAATATCACAGGGTAATTAATAGTATCAAAAGCACATCCCTTCCTCTCTCCTTTCCTAGTTTTATATATATATCTCGGAATATTTTCCAGAAAGTATATTTGAAGAGGTTCTTTGTAAATATATGTTCATGTTGATTACACTCCTAATAGGGTGAATTCAGTACATCTAAAATTAATTTTATGTGTTCATTGAATTCTTGCACTTCTGATCCTTTGTAGGCGAAACCTAACCAAATTGTCCCTGATCTTCAGCCACATGCTGGCAGAACTAAAAGGAATCTTTCCAAGTGGACTCTTTCAAGGAGACACATTTCGGATTACTAAAGCAGATGCTGCAGAATTTTGGAGGAAAGCTTTTGGGGAAAAGTAAGTCTCAAAATAATGAATTTGGTTTGTGTAGTTTTTTGAAGTAGGCTCCAAGCCCAGTGTGGAACCCAGTGCAGGGCTTGAACTCCTAACCTTGAGATCAAGACCTGAGCTGAGACCGAGTCAGACACTTAGCCCAGTGAGTTGCCCAGGGGCCCCTCAAAATAATGAATTTGAAATATAAAGAACCAAAGCCTATGTTATGGCCTTCTGTTTATTTTTTTAAAATCTTTTATCTAATATTTAACTTTTTTTTTTCAAAGTAAACTCTAACCCCAATGTGGGGCTTGAAATCACAACCCCAAGATCAAGAGTTGCATGGTCTACCAAGTGAGCCGCCAGGCACCCCTGTTTATTTTTTTAATTAATGAAATCATGGGAAAGCATAGAGAAAAATAATATGTGTGTACAGTAGGCCTCCCCCTCATCTGCAGTTTGTCTGTCCATGGTTTCAGTTACCTGAGGTCACCTGTGGTCCAGAAGCAGATGATCCTTCTGATGTATTATCAGAAGGTCTGTAGTGGCCCTGACACTTAGGTTGTAATGCCTGTGTCATTCCCCTCACTTCATCTCGTCACATAGGCATCTTATCTCACATCATCACAAGAAGGGCGTGTGCAGTACAGAGAGATACTGTGAGAGACAAAGCCTGCATTCACATAACTTTCATTAACAGTATATTGTTGTAATTGTTTTATTAGTTACTGCTGTTAATCTCTTACCGTACCTAATTTATAAATTAAGCTTTATCCTAGGGGTGTGTGTATAGGAAAAACCATAGTATATAAAGGGTTTGGTACTATCTGCCTTTTCAGGTGTCCACTGAGGGTTTTGCAAAATATCCCTTGCAGATAAGGGGCACTACTCTACCTGGTTCCCCGTGTGTGTGTGTGTGTGTGTGTGTGTTTAAAGAAAGCTTTGCAGGTTCAATTGAAACACATGCTCTTTGATTGACTATTTGTCTTTCCCCATCTATTCTTCTGTTAATTGATGTTTTTGTTTCACATTATTGGTGCTCACAAATGGTGCCACATTGAACAAAATTATAGTTGTCTTCATATGCAAGAGTTTCTTCACAGTTACATGCCTAGGAATGAAATAGCTGAATCAGGGGGTTTCAGGTCCTCGGCTTTGCCAAATATTGCCTAATTGCTTTCCAGAGTGGTCATACCAGTTTAGATCCCAGTAGCTCCACAATCTGGCTATCACTGGTAGTGTGAAGTGGGTATCATATTTTGCTTTATATTCCTGATGACAAAGGAGATTGAGTACCTTTTCACAATTGTGACCAATTGGAATTTGTATTCTGACCTGCTGGGTCCTGTTCCTAATTTTGCCCATCTTCCTACTGAGTTACTTGTCTTTATCCTGTTGTAAGATACTCATCATCTATTAGTTGCCTACATTACACATACCTTATCATAGTGTATGGCTAGTTTTTCCACTTTGTTATATTTTCTGACATATGGGAGTTTTAAATTACATAGATTTATGAATTGAGCTTATGCTGTTAAGTATAAATATAAATGTTCTTGTCTATCCTCTTGATATTTTGGATCTGACGGGATGAGCACTGAGTGTTATATGTTGGCAAATCAAAATTCAGTAAAAAAAAAATATACAAAAAAAAGGAACTGTAAAAATAGAAAGCAATACAACTTTTTGGTTGAATATACAGATCTTAATGTAAATTGCCCTTTAAATGCTTTCTTTTTAAAAATATGTTTAAATGTAAAATATAGAATAATTAGTGATTTAAAAACCTAAAGAGGATGGGAATAAATTTAACTTTCTTCCTTTTAACTTAATAACTTCATTAGAAAAGAGTTCAGAATGCCACTTGAGCTCTTAATTTTTAGGCAATGAGTATGTAAACTTTTCAGAGGCAGTGAGCTTGTATTTAAAGATCTTGAGAAAGAGAAATCCCATAGTATCTTGTGCTGGCCTTATCTGGGGCTTAATCCCTCTTATGTTAATAATTTATTCCTCCTCCCTATCAGAACTAGGTTGTCCCTATCAGAACTAGGTTCTTCCTGCACTTTAAGCCTATTTCCTCCTGTTTTGACTTTTGACTTCTTCAAAGAACTCAGAATGTTTTACATGCTTTTAAAAAGTTAATTAAAAAAAAAAAGATTTTATTTATTCATGAGAGAGACAGAGAGAGACATAGGCAGAGGGAGAAGCAGGCTCCCCGAGGGGAGCCCGATGTGGGACTCGATCCCAGGACCCCAGGATTGAGACCTGAGCCACAGGCAGATGCTCAATCACTGAGCCACCCAGGCGCCCTAAAAAGTTAGTTTAAACGTAAGCTTTTCAGCTGGTGAAGGCCTGGCCACAGATTACGTTTATTATATAAAAAGAGTAATAATCACCTCTTTCTTGCCATGTTCCTCTATAGGGAACAAATGTGTGAAGAAAGATGAGAAAGGGGATTACTTTGCGACACATTGCCAAAGAATAGTGGGAAAAGATTTCTCTGTTCCTAATTTACTCATTGTGGAAAGTTAAGAAATACATCATTTACTCTCTTTCTGTTCTCAATCCAAAATACAGCTTGGCTTTGTTAAGAGAATTGAAATTGATATGAGACCTTTTTTTTTTTTTAAGATTTTATTTATTTATTTATTCATGAGAGACACAGAGACAAGAGACATAGGGAGAGGGAGAAGCAGGCTCCATGCAGGGAGGCCAACGTGGGACTCAATCCCACAACTCCAGGATCACGCCCTAGGCCAAAGGTGCTAAACTTCTGAGCCACCCAGGGATCCTGATATGAGACTATAATGTGGCTTTTTTTTCTTGGTTACTCTCGCAATGCTCAGAATTGTCTGTATCTCACTCTGTGCCTTCCCTCCCACGCCTGCCCCCCCGCCCAGGACAATCGTCCCTTGGAAGAGTTTCCGCCAGGCCCTTCATGAAGTGCATCCCATCAGTTCTGGGCTCGAGGCCATGGCTCTGAAATCCACTATTGATCTGACCTGCAATGATTATATTTCTGTTTTTGAATTTGACATCTTCACACGACTCTTTCAGGTAGGATACTAAAAAAGAGTTGGCTAAATAAATCACTTGCTACTTTTCTGAAGAGAGAACTCTTTATGAAATAACATTGGGGAGTTGGCATATTATATTAAAGTACTTTTAGTCACTGGAAATTATAAGCAAAAAACCCCTCACAGGTCCAATTTTATCTATTTATTGGTGAAAATAATAACTATATGATCAGCTTCCCTCCCCTCACATTTATAATCTATCTTTGTTAGTGAATATTCTTCTTGTGCATCATTGTAGAATGTCCAGAAAATGCGCTTAATATGATCTATATAGTTTCCTGTTGTTGGATGTTTATGTATGTTTTCAACTTTTTCTATTGCTTTGAAATTCTTGACTGTTATTATTGACAGGCATTGATGTTTCAGAAAGAATTCATTTATATCTTTCTGTAAAGGTAATGTGTGTGTGCCAACTTGCACAAACCTTTATCTGCAATTTCTTAGTTGTACATGTATGCCCTGCTGTTTGTCTTATCTATTTGGTGTTGTTTAACCTCACTGCTGTTGGTTAGAAGTGCTTTAAAATGTCTTGAATCTCATTTTGTGATGAAATTTCTGTAAGCGTATAATTGTTTATTAGCTTTTTTAAGTTCTTACCTCTCAAACATATTTCCCTCAAAGTGACAATAAATGGAGAATCGAGATTGTTTTCCTTCTGTTCTTCATTGCTCTGAGGATGGCGGGATGCCTTGAGACATGTAGTCTGATTGAGCTCTTGTTCCCTTAGCCCTGGTCCTCTTTGCTCAGGAACTGGAACAGTCTTGCTGTAACTCATCCTGGTTACATGGCTTTCCTGACGTATGATGAAGTGAAAGCTCGGCTCCAGAAGTTCATTCACAAACCTGGCAGGTCAGTGCCATGAATCAGAGAGGTTTTTTCTAAATGTTATTCTTTTGTGACCTCTGCCAGGATGGAGGATACATGATCTTGGATTAGGTCTCCAGTGGCCACGTTGCTGGCACTAGGATTGATGTCTTTTTACCAGAGGAATTAACTTATTCAGATCTTATTTGATAAATGCTTTCAAGCCACTTAAGAATTAAGCTTACGTGTTTTTTGCTTTTGGTCTAGAGTCATTGTAGAATCTATTATTGATGGTCTGTTTGATTTTTTTGCCTCTGTCTTGCCTTACCTCCTCTAATATAAGCACATAAGAGGTTCTGTTCATCTCTGTTCTCAGTTACATTTTCCGGTTGAGCTGTACTCGTTTGGGACAGTGGGCTATTGGGTATGTCACTGCTGATGGGAACATCCTCCAGACGATCCCTCACAATAAACCTCTCTTCCAAGCCCTGATTGACGGCTTCAGGGAAGGCTTGTGAGTATCTGTGTTTGCTACCTGCTGGACTCTAGAAACATGGGGGTTGTTATAAAACTGAATCATCAGTGACTTGATTCCAGGTGTCTTCACAGATTCAAGAAACATATTAACAGGTTGTATTATTTTGACCTTCAGGTTCTGTAGGACTTTTGTTGTTATTTTTAAAAAAAAAGGATTCTTCGAGTGAGATGATTTTTCTCTGGTGCTTTAGTTATTACCATGAGTAAATGGTGTCTTTCTCCTTTTCCAGATGTTAACTTATTTTCAAATCTGTATTCAAAAATATGCCAGTTAGCAGTTACTTAAATAGCCCACATTAGAGTGATTAGATGTTCTAATAACAGCAGGCTCAGTGGCCTTCATCTGCCCTAAGTGTTTTGGTTTGGCACTATTTCTTTAGGCTTCGGGCTTTTGTAGTGTATGCTGATATTTATGACTAGGTTATTTATTCCAGAATTGTTATTCCTTTGGGAACTCAAATTGAGCATCACTTGGTAGACACTAAAAATACTAGCAGTTGACCAGCTGTCAGAAAGCTACTTGTGTTTTGAAGCAATGAGGAAAGTCCGTTTTCCATTATCCTTCATCTTCTATAGCAGCATTGGAGCTGAAGGGGGTGTTTCCCTAAACATCAGCACCACAGGCTTCCTAGTGTTTAAATTAAAGTGTTTAAATTAAGGTGTTTAAATTAAGAATTTAAGAGAGATGCCTGGGTGGCTCAGTGGTTGAGCATCTGCCTTTGGCTCAGGGCGTGATTCTGGAGTACTGGGATCGAGTCCCACATTCGGCTTCCTGCAGGGAGCCTGCTTTTCCCTCTGCCTCTGTCTTTGCCTCTGTCTCTCATGAATAAATAAATAAAATCTTAAAAAAAAAAAAAAGAATTTGGGGTACTTAGGTGGCTCAATTGGTTAAGTGTCCAGCCAGCTCTTGACTTCAGCTCAGGTCTTGATCTGATAGTGAGATTAAGCCCTATGTCAGGCTCCATGCTGGATGTGGAGCCTACTTAAAATAAAATTTAAAAATAAGATAAATTAATAATTTGTGTCTATCCATAGATTAAAGTAGGGGTTGGCAAACTATGGCCCGCAGGCTAGCTGTTGTGGTACAGCCTGGACCTAATATAGGCTTTCCGTCTTATTTAATTCATTAATTTATTTAGATTTATTTTAAAGATTTTATTTATTCATGAGATAAACACAGAGGCAGAGACATAGGCAGAGGGAGAAGCAGGCTTCCTGTGGGGAGCCCCATGTGGGACGCGATCCCAGAATCCTGGGATCACATCCTGAGCCAAAGACAGACGCTCAACCACTGCCACCCAGGTGCTCCAGGATTTCCTTTTTAAAGTGTTATTAAAAAAAAACAAAGAAGAATGTATGACACAGACTTCTGTAGCTTTCAGAGCCTAAAATTAAAATATTTGGCTCTTTATATAAAAAGTTTGTCAGCTGTTGAGATTAAAGATAGAGCCTATGGCATTGTGGCCTAGAGAAAAGAGTATCGGTGTTTGGAGAATATCTTCTTGGAACTGTTTTGTGTTATTTTTGAAGTGTTAGTAAGATTTATCTTTGACTTAATGCAAAGTTGCCTATTATTTGAGTGAGAGTGCATGAGCAGTGGGAGGGACAGAGAGGGAAAGAATTTGAAGTAACCTCCATACTGCATGTGAAGCCAGTGATGCAAGGCTCAATCTCACAACCCTGAGATCATGACCTTAGCTGAAATCAAGAGTTGGACGCTTAACCGACTGAGCTCCCTGGGCACCCCCAAAGTTGCCCTTTTAGATGAGAGAATTCCTAGATATTACTTGTCTGTATTAGCAGGCAATTATAAACCGGCTTTAGTAAGATCCCAAGGCTGGTTACTCTTTTTACAGCTATTTGTTTCCAGATGGACGGAATCAGAATCCTGACCTGACAGGCCTATGTGAACCAACTCCCCAAGACCACATCAAAGTGACCCAGGTGAACTTTGTTTTACATCACAACCATGTCTCTAGAGGCAAGCTTTTGTATGTACTTTGTACAACTGGCAGTAGAATTGTATGAAGTGATTGGAACCCATAAGTTTTAAACCATTGACTGGATTAGTGAATTTATGTTTATGTGGTTTCTCTAAAGAACTTAAAGTAGGACCAAGACTGAGTGCTTTCTGTTTTAATGAGAGAATATTGACCACTGTTTGGCACTTCCATGCAAGCAAAATTTAGCCTTCCTGGTGTTCACACTTAGGGTTGTAATCATTTGTTCATTCAGCAAATATCTGCAGTGGACCGAATAATCTCTTCAATTTTTTTTTAATACAAGGAACAATATGAATTATACTGTGAGATGGGCTCCACCTTCCAACTGTGTAAAATATGTGCTGAGAACGATAAGGATGTGAAAATTGAGCCCTGTGGACACCTCATGTGCACATCCTGTCTTACATCCTGGCAGGTATGGATCCAAACCATCTTTCAGCTTTTAATCAGAATTGGGGATTATGTATCCTTTACAAAGAGAAAGGATGGTCTGGTCTGTGGGGGAGTTTTTAAGCTTCTAATTTCTTTTTTCATCTTCAGGAAATGTATTTCCTAGTGGACAAATATTGGCCAGTACTTTCAGATGTGTCTGTTACTATCTCCTGTTTGCTCTGCAGGAATCAGAAGGCCAAGGCTGCCCTTTCTGCCGATGTGAAATTAAAGGTACTGAGCCCATTGTGGTAGATCCGTTTGACCCTCGAGGAAGTGGCAGCCTACTGAGGCAAGGAGCTGAGGGAGCTCCCTCCCCAAATTATGAAGATGATGACGATGAACGAGCTGATGATTCTCTCTTTATGATGAAGGAACTGGCTGGTGCCAAGGTAAGACTGCAGGTTAAGAGAGTGGCAAGTTTTTCATTGTGGGTTATGTTCTAAAGGAATAGAGCACTTGAATGACATCCAAACCACAAGGAATAATAGTAGTTAACACTTACTGAACATTTGTTGTGTGAGAGATGCCATGCTAAGTACATACCTTATTTTGAGTCCTATAATCCTGTATTTGTATATACTCCAATAACCCGAGAGTAGGTACCCTTATTCTCCTTTAGCAGATGAAGAAAAGAGGGCATGAAAGTTTAAGGAATTTATTGAAAATCACATAGCTGCAGCCAGACATTCCAGCTTCAAGGCCGATGCTTTTGTCTCTGTCTTAGGATTGGGCTTTACTCATTTCATTGGAGAGAATGAGAGGGGTTAAGACAGTGGGGCCCTATTGTGCTGCTGTGAATAGAATCTGGTGTTCTGGTCTTCTATCCTACCTGGAAAATGGGATTGTGGAGAGGAGGGGCACCGTTAGTAACCAAAGATACCGTGACCAAAGTGGCCGGAGGATGGTAGGAGGGACCACATAGAAGCTAAACAAACTGGAAAGGCCACAGTAAAGAGAGGAAACATACAGCCTAAGAAAGGATGGGGTCAAATTCTGTAACATCAGTGGGGAGGGTAAAACTGGGGTCTATTCACCAATTGGAAGTAATACAGTCCTTGAAGATTTTAGCCAGTACAGGGCAAACAAAAGGTTCTTTTTTTTTTTTTTTTAAGATTTTATTTATTTATTCATGAAAGAGAGAGAGGCAGACACACAGGCAGAGGGAGAAGCAGGCTCCATGCAGGGAGCCTGATGTGGGACTCGATCCTGGGTCTCCAGGATCACACCCTAGGCTGAAGGTGGCGCTAAACTGCTGAGCCACCGGGGCTGCCCCAGTTTTATGTTCTTTACATAGATTCCTGTCTGTTCACTCATGAAAATTTATTGGTAGCTCCTGGAATATTAGGAAAGCTAAATAAGAAGATAAGTGATTTTTCATGAATGTATTTATTTGAAATTTAAATTATACTTTTCATGAGATTTTATAAATGAATAATAATTGTGGAGAAACAGGCATCACATTCAGTGTTGATGTGGGTACAAAATAGCCCATCTTTTGAAAGGACAATTTGACATCCATCAAAATTTGTAATGGTCACAGTTTGAACTAGCTATTCGAATTCTTAGGATTTATCCTGAAGAAATACTTGGGTAAGTGCACAACGAAGTGGATGCTGTTGTTCTTACAACATTATTTGGAATAATGAAAAATTACAATCAACTCACACTGCAGCAGTAAGAAATTTTGATACGTCTGTATGTTTGTATTCTGTTGCTGCCATGTAAGTTACTACAAGTTTAGCAGCTTAAAAAAAATACAAATTTATTCTGTTACAGTTTTGAAGGTTAGAAGTCCAACATATGTGCCATCAAGCTAAATTTAGGGTGTCATCAGGTCTGTAGTTCTTTCTGTAGGCTCTAGGGGAAGATGCATTTTCTTTTTCATTTGGATTTGGCAGAGTTTAGATCTTTGCCAGTTGTAGGATTAAGGTCCCCGGGTCCTTGTTGGCTGTCAGCTCATAGTATTCCCAGCTTCTAGTTAGTGGTCAGCCCTACTCTTACGCTTCTGGACTCCTTTCTTCCTCCTTCAGCCTTATCTCTCATGAGGTTCTCTCCTTTTAAGGATTAGATTGGATATGTCCAGGTAGCCCATGGTAAATCCACCATCTCAAAATCTGTACCCCTAGTCACATCAGCGAAATTCCTTTTACCAAGTAAAATGACATAGTCACAGTTTCTGAGTTTTGGGGTGTGAATGAAATCTTTGGGGGATAGGGAGTCATTCTGCCTACTGTGGTCCACATGATGGTATGCTCTGCAGAATGAGTTCCATTTGTATTCTTAAGCAGAAAGCTGTCTAATGAGTACTAAGTTTAAAAAATAATGGCATACTATGTATAGTATCACCTTATTTCAATAAAAGATTGGTTATAAAATTTTTTTAACATGCATGGGGGAAAAATTGACTACCCACTAAATTGGTGTAATTTAATTTCTGAGGGTACAAGTTTAGAGGACTTGAATTTTATGGGATATTTGAATGTTTTACAATAAAACTATTTTTGCAAGGTGTTCATTATGCTGGGTAAGTGGCTCTGTATTGAGTGCTGTAACTATTGAGTGGAATAAGAAACCTGAGACAAGGCCTGCAAGGAGCTAGTAGTTGTATTTGAGAAGAGAACATGCATACCGGTGAAACTATTTAATGCCGGCAGGCAGCATACATTATTTTAAGTTGTTGGGTATACACTCTAAATGCTGTAGGACTTTAAAGAAAAGAAGAAAATGAACCCTTTTTACGTAGCTAATCTGTATGAATGATCTTAAATTTACTCCTTTAAATAAAAGTAATAAACGTACACTGTAAAAATTTAAATAGAGAAAAAACAGCTTTGTGTATTTTGTGCTGTCATTTGTCTAGTCTGTATTTTATTTAGTCTCTTAATGGACTTTCATATTGTTTCTAGACTTATACAGACAGGAAATGCTTTTCATGTCTGTAGGGTAAATTCCTAGCAGTGGAATTGCTGGATGAAAGTGAATGTACATTTGAACTCTTTGATGGAGGAAAGGGTATAATTAGGGGAGGGACACATGGGAATTTCACAGACAGTGCTACTGCATTTCTTAGCTGCATGGGAGGTACTGTGTGGGTGTTTATTATTCTTTGTGTGAATAAAATGTTTTTTTAAACTAACTTTTGAGTAGATAACTAAAATTTATCCCAAATTTTTTGTTGTAAAATCACTCCTAAGGGCATATGAGACTAGGGGAGTGCCTGTTTTGTCACATTCTAGGTAGCTGTTGTTTGGGGCTTTTTGTTGCTGTTTTATTTCGATTTGTTTTTAACACAGTGAATCTACTTATTACAAAAGCCAAATGACAAACGCATATGGATTTTTTGGTAAGTGTAAAAGACTTGCTAGAAGGCTGGCAGAAACCTTGGCTCCCTGCCTCTGCCGCCTTCAGCTCCTCTGTGTGCCCCACTCAGATTTGTGGGTTCTTAAAACCCACCTTTCACACCATACACTTACACCACTTTTCTCTTGTCTCATCAGCATTAGTCATCTGTTTACTTCAGGTGTTGTAGAAAAGGATTATCTCCTTCCTACACCATATCTCCCCACTATGGTTATTTATTCGTAATATGTATTTGCCTATATATTCCATCTGTATTGCTCTCTAGTAGAGAATGCAAATGCCAAGCAGCATTTTGTATGAATTATGCATGTCTCTTGATAGCTTGCTTGGACAAGGTTATCAACCATTCATCACCCTGCTACAGGCACGGAAATGGGAGAAGATTATATATGTATTGCATGTATAATACAGGTAATACATGTATTCATCTAATTTGGCACATTTTTTAAGAACACAAATTGATAGGAAATATTAATCCCTTTAAATTACTGAATTGAAATAACATTTCTTCAGAAGGACTCGAGATACTTTTTAGTGATAGTGTTGATTCTTTACCTCTTAAATGTCTATTTTTTCTTCTATCATAATAAGTCACGGAGAATTTTTCATCTTTGATCTCTTTCATTGTTCCATGCCTTAAACATTATTTTCCCACATGATTTGTTGAGAGGTTAATGTCTGCTGCTTTTCTGTTAGACGAGTTTCTATTTTTAATCTTGAAAAGATTTTTTTCTTTCTCTGAAGATGAGGTAGAAAATTGTAATATTTGTTTTCAGTTGTAAGCTAGGAAGCTTTTTATAGGACAGCCATTTCTAGATACTTGCCTGTAGCTTGCATCTGCATGGTATTTCTGTGATTGAGAGTGCCCTCTTATGGTGACACAAAGAATTCAGGAGGTCTGATCCATTGGCAGTTTACAGTCAGGGTTCATATAGCACTTGCTGTCTGCAGCTTTAGGAAGAGTTGAAAGATGCTCCTCTCTCTAACAAGAATCACTTACTATAAAACTGTATTTTATATCAGGTGGAACGGCCTCCTTCTCCGTTCTCGATGGCCCCACAGGCTCCCCTGCCCCCAGTACCACCACGTCTTGACCTCCTACAACAGCGAGTGTCTGTTCCTTCTAGTGCTTCTGGTCTTGGAACTGCTTCTAAGGTAAGACATCCATTTCTACAGTTTTCTGATTCTTGGTTGTGCCTTAGTGGGGTCTTTTGTTTTTCGTTTTTGGTTATGGGTTTTTTTTAATTAGTGGGTTTTGATTGATTTGCTTTCCTCATGCTTCCACAGGTAGCTTCTGGCTCCCTTCATAAGGACAAACCATTACCAATACCCCCCACACTTCGAGATCTTCCACCACCACCCCCTCCAGACCGACCATATTCTGTTGGAACAGACACCCGGCCTCAGAGACGTCCCTTGCCTTGTACACCGGGCGACTGTCCATCCAGGGACAAACTGCCGCCTGTTCCCTCTAGCCGTCTCGGGGAATCATGGCTGCCTCGGCCAATCCCCAAAGTACCAGTGGTTGCTCCAAACTCGAGTGACCCCTGGACCTCTGGTAGAGAATTAACCAACAGGCACTCACTTCCATTTTCATTGCCCTCACAAATGGAACCCAGAACAGATGTGCCTAGGCTTGGAGGCACATTCAATGTGGATACTTCCATGGTGAGTCCTGATTTTGACATTTTTAACCTATTAACAAATATTTGTAACTGGCATTTAATGGGTCAGAGTTTTGTGATAGGTTTTATGCAGGATTCAGAGACAATAAAACATAATCCCTCAAGAAGTATATTAATAGGGTAAATAAGGCATATTTGTAAATATCACTATAAGTGTGCATGCATATATTTGTATTTATGGCTGGATTCATGTAGTATAGATGAGTACTATAAATAGGAAACATTTAAGTTTTAGAGAAAGGAGAGATTATTTCCAAATAGAGCAATCATGAGAGCTTTATGGAATGAATGGCATCTGAATTTGACTTGTTCTTTCAAAGAGAATAATGTTAAGGTCAGAAGCACACTGACACAGATGCTTGAGGTATATCGTGGAACTAGAAGTAGTTTAATTTGTTTTTTTTTTTAATTTTTATTTATTTATGATAGTCACACAGAGAGAGAGAGAGAGAGAGAGAGGCAGGCAGAGAGAGAAGCAGGCTCCATGCACCGGGAGCCCGACGTGGGACTCGATCCCGGGTCCCCAGGATCGCGCCCTGGGCCAAAGGCAGGTGCCAAACTGCTGCACCACCCAGGGATCCCTAGAAGTAGTTTAATTTGAATGAAGCAGAAGTTTTATGTATGAGAGGAGGGGAAAAAGTAGAAAGGGGTATTAGTACTAGATCAGAGGACCCTGAAAATCCCATCAGGGTCAATAAAATTTGAATTTTGTAGGAAACAAGCATTTCAAGGTTTTAAATTAATGGAGTGACATGAGCAAAATGATGGTTTACAGAGATAAATCTCGTAGTAGTATGCAAAATGGATTGCTAAGATAGTAGGTTGAAAAAAGTGTGGTAGTTCATTGTATAAGCATGAGATAAGGGTCCAGACCTGGGAGTGGGGAGGTATATCTGTTCTTTTGTTGGTTCGTTTATGTGCTCCAAAGAAAATCCTACCCTCACAAAGTTTACCTTCTAGTGGAGTAAAAAAATAAGCGTGGTAAGTTAATAAAACAAAGGGAATTGGATGCTGATGAGTGCTGTGGAGAAAATTAGGGATAAAGGGGTGTAGGAACAGTTGGAAATGGGGGGGCATATGGAGGAATGGAGTACCATTCTGAGCAAAGATATGGAGCAGTGGTGAACTCAAGCCATGCTGATTCTCAGGGAGACGATTCCAGAGTGAAGGGGAAACAGGTGAGTTTGGGAGAGTATGAGGAAGGATGGAAAAAGGGGCTTATATAGCTGGCGCTAAGTTAGTGTGAGGGAGAATGCTCCAGTGCACATTTTGTTGACCTGCTTTCTCTTGCGTATGTGAGCAGTGTTATTTCTTATGTGCAGGAGAAATAGTTAAAGGTTAATTAGCAGTATAACGAAATAGTAATACTGCCAGCCCCCTTCAAACAGAAAAAGGGGGAAAATAGGGACACCTGGGTGGCTCAGCAGTTAAGCCTGCCTTCGGCTGGGTGTGATCCTGAAGTTCCAGGATTGAGTCCCACATCGGGCTCCCTGCAAGGAGCCTGCCTCTCCCTCTGCCTATGTCTCTGCCTCTCTCTGTCTCTTTGTTTCTCATGAATAAATAAAATCTTTAAAAAAAAAAAAAAAAAGGAGAACAGCTTGTGAGCAGTTAAGTTGAATTTGGTGTGACTCTTAGATGAAGTGCATATGTCTTGGTTACAAAAAAAGGGGGGTGGTAACTTACATATAAGTGGCATTAAGTGATAGGCCTTCTAATTTGTGAGAATAAATTAGGTCGAGCTTCCTGATGACCTCACTATAGAGAGAGGTAAGTCTTATTAGAATTAAAACAAAAAAACAAAAAAAACCATTTCTTTGGCTCTTTAGATCTCTGTCTTCGTAACCCTTACATTTAAACCTTTTCAGAGCCTGAAAGCAGCTCCACTTTTGGTCATATGTCATAACCCCTAAGTGTGGCATTGGGAGTAAGGCCTGTGTCTGTATTACTGTTCTGGTTAATTTTGAATCAGAGAAGTAAGAAGAGATACTGAGCTATGTTAAGAAGGTTCTTCTTTCCCACTTTTCTTTCCAGAATGTGAATAACAGCCCACTAGCAAGTTCTGAGTGTGAGCACCCCAAAATCAAACCTTCCGCATCTGCCAATGCCATTTATTCTCTGGCTGCCAGGTAAGTACTACAGCTTTGTTTCATGTGGTAGATAGAGTTGGTACTGTTAAACAGGTTGCTCACAGAAATTAGAAAACCCAGAGTATAGAGAAGAAAATAAAAACTGATCCATGTTTGTATTGGTTTAAAATGAGATTTTCTGTTTTGATCTAATTCTTCATTTTCTCTGTGCATGTACATAGATCAGCCTTGCTGGGCTTAACAATTTTATTAATCTTCTCAAAGAAGCAGCTTTTGTTTCGTTGACTTTTGTAAAAAAAATCTTTTCTTTACAATTTTTAATTCTTAGGTATCTGCTTTATGTACGTGTGGTAAAATACACATAAAATACTCCATCTTGGGTGCCTGGGTAGCTCAGTTACTTAAGCAAGCGTCCAACTCTTGATTTCAGCTCAGGTCATGATCTCAGGGTCATGAGATCCAGCCCCTTGTGGGGCTGCACACTGGACTTGGAGCCTGCTTGGGATTCTACCCCTACCCCTACCCCTCTCTAAAAATATACATATATGCCATACGGTTTAGTAGTACTAAATATATTAACATTATGCAACCATCACCAACATCCATGCTCATAGCTCTTCATCTTGTAAAACTGAAACTCTGGACCTATTAAACCAGTAGCTCCTCATCCTGCCCCAGCCCCTGGCAGCCATCATTACTTGTCTTCAGGATTTTAACTGCTCTAAATACTGCCTATAAGCGAAATCATAGAGTGTCTTTTTGTGACTGTTTTAATTCACTTAGTGTTCTCATCCATATTGTAGAATGTTGCAGAATTTCCTTCCTCTTGAAAGCTGAATAATATTCCAGCGTATGTATATAGAGTAGCACTCCCCCCCCCTTATTTGCACAGGATACCTTTCAAGATCTGAATGCCTGAAACCAAGGATAGTACTGAACCCTTATGTGTATCCTAAGTTATTTTCTGTATATACATACATACATGGTAAAGTTTTAATTTATAAGTTAGTCATAGGAAGAGATTAACAACAATAACTAAAAATAAGACAGTTATAACAATTTATTATAATAAAAGTTGTGTGGGATCCCTGGGTGGCGCAGCGGTTTGGCGCCTGCCTTTGGCCCAGGGCGCGATCCTGGGGATCCACGATCGAATCCCATGTCGGGCTCCCAGTGCATGGAGCCTGCTTCTCCCTCTGCCTGTGTCTCTGCCTCTCTCTCTCTCTGTGTGACTATCATAAATAAATAAAAGTTAAAAAAAAAAAAAAGATTTATAATAAAAGTTGTGTGAATGTGGTCTTTCTCAGAATACGGTACTGTACTTATTCTTCTTGTGGTGATGTGAGATGATAAAATGCCTGTGTGATGCGATGAAGTGAGGGGAATGACGTAGGAGTTGTGACATAGTGTGTTAGGCTACTATTGACCTTCTGATGATACATCAGAATGAGGGTCATCTGCTTCTAGACCACGATTGACTGTGGGTAAGTAAAACCACAGAAAATAAAATTGCAGATAAAGGGTGACTACCGTACCACATTTTGCTTATCCGTTCATCCGTGGGTGGACACTTGGATTGCTTTCACATTTTAGCTCTTGCATGATGCTGCTGTTGAATGTGGGTGAACAAATTCTCTTCAGGGCCCTACTTTCAATTCTTTTGAATATATACTCAGAAGTAGTATTCCTGGGGCGTCTGTGGCTTGGTCGGTTAAATGCCTGCCTTTGGCTCAGTTCCTGATCCCAGGGTTCTGGGATTGAGTTCTGCATTGGGCTCCCTGCTCTGTGGGAAGCCTGCTTCTCTCTGCCTCTACTTGCCACTCTCTCTGCTTGTGTTCGCTCTCTCTGTCAAATGAATAAATAAAATCTTAAAAAAAAAAAAAAAGTATTCCTGGATCTTACGGTAATTCTATTTTTAATTTTTTGAGACATCGTCATACTGTTTCCCATAGTAGCTGTACCATTTTAAATCCCCACCAACAGTCCAGTGTTTAACATGAGCCACCTATGCCCCTCCGCCAAACATTTGTTATTTTAGGGGTTTGGTAGTAGTCATCCTAATGGGTTTGAGATAGTGTCTCATTGTAATTTTGATTTGCATTTCCCTGATGATTAGTGATGTTGAGTGTCTTTTTTTTTTTTTAAGATTTATTTATTTATTTATGATAGACATAGAGAGAGAGGCAGAGACACGGGAGGAGGGAGAAGCAGGCCCCATGCTGGGAGCCTGATGTGGGACTCGATCCCGGGACTCCAGGATCGCGCCCTGGGCCAAAGGCAGGCACCAAACCGCTGAGCCACCCAGGGATCCCCTGTTGAGTATCTTTTGATGTGTTTATCGGTCATTCACATATCTTCTCTGGAAAATTGTGTATTTAAGGCATTTGCCCTTTTTTTTTTCATTTGCCCATTTTTAAATCAGATTGTTCTTCTGTTTTAGGGTTTTAGAATTTCTTTGTATATTTTGGATGATAATCCTTTATCTGTCAGATATGTGCTTTGTGGGCTGCCATTTTACTCTGGGTAGTGTTTTTTGATGCATAAAATTTAAAAAGTTATAGAAGCTGGGGCGTCTGGTTGGGTCAGTTGGTAGAGCCTATGACTCTTGGTCTCCTGGTTATGAGTTCATGCCCCATGTTGGGTGTAGAGGTTACTTAAAAATAAAATGTGTAAAAAGTAAATAAAAATTTTTTATGAAGTCTATTTTAAAATTTTATTTTATTTACTTATTCATGAGAGATACAGAGGGAGAGAGAGAGAGGCAGAGACACAGGCAGAGGAGACAAGCAGGCTCCATGCAGGGAGCCCAATGTGGGACTCGATCCCAGGTCTCCAGGATCACACCCTGGGCTGAAGGCGGCGCTAAACTGCTGAGCCACCCGGGCTGCCCTGAAGTTGTCTATTTTTTTTTTCTTTGTTACGTGTGCCTTTGGTACCATATCCAAGAAATTGTTGCCAAATCCAGTGTCATGAAACTTTTGTCTTACAGCTTGTCTTAAGATTTTTAGTCTTACATGTAGCTCCTTGATTAGTTTTGGGTTTTGGCTTTTTTGTTTTGTTTCATTTTGTTTTTGGAGAGAGGAAGAGGTGGGGAGGGCCAGAGGAGGAAAGAGAGAGAGAAAGATAATCTTAATTAAGCAGGCTCCATGCCCAGTGCAGAGCCTGATGCAGGACTCAATCTCACAACCCTGAGATTATGACCTGAGCTGAAATCAAGAGTCAGATGCTTAACTGACTGAACCACCCAGGCATGTAGCGTTAGGTAAGGGTCTAGTTTCATTCTTTTACATGTAGATACCCAGTTTTCCCCTCACCATTGTTGAAAAGACTGTTCTTTCCCATTGAATAGTTTTGACATCCCCCCGCCCATTTTTTTAAAAGATTTTATTTATTTGAGAGGGAGCACAAGCTGGGGGAGAGGCAGAGGGAGAGGAAGAAGCAGACTCCCTGCTGAGCAGGGAGCCCCATGTGGGGCTCAGTCCCAGGACCACAGGATCAAGACTTGAGCGAAAGGCAGATGCTTAACCAGCCCTGCCACCCAGGTGCCCCTATCAGTAGTGTTTTATAGTTTTTATTGCATAAGTCTTTCACCACTTTAGTTAATGCCTAAGTATTCTTTATGATTCTGTTGCAGTTGGAATTGTTTAAATTTCCTTTCCCTATTGTTCATTCTGTATAGAAAGGTGACTTTTGTGTATGTTGAACTTAGTATCCTTTTACTTGCAGAATTCATCTTTTAGTTCTGACACCCTTTTTTGTGGCATCTTTAGGCTTTTCTACATATGAGATATCATCTGCAAACAGATAATTTTTCTTCTTTTCTGATATGGATGACGTTTATTTCTTTTTCTTGCCTAATCTGGCTAGAAATTCCAGTACTGTCTTGAGTAGGAATGATAGAAGTAGACATCCTTGCCTTGTTACTGATCCTTCAGGAAAAGCTTTCAGTCTTTGACCATTGAGTATGATGCTTGCTTGCTATAGGCGTTTCATAGATGGCTTTTGTTATGTTAGGTACTTTCATTCCTATTTTAGTTGAGTGTTTTTGTCATAAAAGGGTGTTAAATTTTGTCAAATGCTTTTCTGCACCAAGTGAGATGATTGTGTGTTAATGTGCTATATTTATATTAATCTCTATATTAGTTTTTTATATTGAGCCATCCTTGCATTCCAGGTATAAATCCCACTTATATATAATCCTATATAATGCTGAACTTTTTTTTCTGGTATTTTGCTGGTGAACTTTTGCATAAGTGTTCATAAGGGATATTGGTCTGTTATTTTCTTTTAGTGTCCTTGTCTGGCCTTCTTTCATGACTGTGCCATTCTCAGAATGAGTTAGGAAGTGTTCCCTCTGCAAGTTTTTGGAGCTATTTAAAAAGAATTGGTATTTGTTTTTTATTAAATGTTTGGCAGCATTCACCAGTGAAGCTGTCAGGTACATGGTTTTTCTTTGTTGGCAAATTTTTGATTATAGGATCAATCTCCTATAAGTCTATTCAGATTTTCAGTTTTTTGTGTTTTAATCTTGATAAGTATTTGTTGCTAGGAATTTGTCCACTTCATCTAAGTTATACAATTTTTTTGGTATATAATATCCATAGTACTCTCTTTAAAACCTTTTTATTTCTATAGAATCCGTAGTAATGTCTCCACTTTAGTTTCTGAGTTTTAGTAATTGGAGTCTTCTCTCTTTTCTTAGTCTATCTAGGTAAAGTTTGTCGGTTCTGTTGACCTTTCTGAAGAACCAACTTTTGGTGTCATTGATTTTTTTCTGGTTTTTTTTTTTTTTTTACTTCTGCTCTAGTCTTCATTGCTTCCTTTCTTCTGCTAACCTGGGGTTTAGTTGGTTCAGTTGCTTAAGTTGAAAAGTTAGGTTGATTTGAGATCTTTCTTGATTTTTTTTTTTTTAAGATTTTTATTTTTTTTTATTTATTCATGAGAGACAGAGAGAGAGGGGCAGGGGCAGACACAGGCAGAGGAAAAAGCAGGCTCCATGTAGGAAGCCTGACACGGGACTCGATACTGGGTCTCCAGGATCAGGCCCTGGGCTGAAGGCGGCACTAAACTGCTGAGCCACCTGGGCTGCCCTCTCATACCTTTTTTTAAAAGGCTCCTTTATTGGGACGTCCGGGTGGCTTGGCAGTTGAGCGTCTGCCTTCACACTCAGGGTGTGATCCCGGAGTTCTGGGATCAAGTCCCCCATCAGGCTCCCTGCATGGAGCTTGCTTCTCCCTCTGTCTGTGTCGCTGCCTGTGTCTCTGCCTCTCTCTCTTTCTCTCTCTCTCTGTGTCTCTTATGAATAAATAAATAAAATCTTTAAAAGGAAAGAAAGAAAGAAATAAAGAAAAGAAAAAAGAAAGAAGTTCCTTTATTCAGTACATTATTATTTGACAGGTTGTCACCTATATTTTCAGTATCAAAAATAATGCTATAGTGAATATTCTTGATTATTTCCCTAGGGAAAATTCTTAGAAATGGAATTTTGGCATCCAAGGGTTTACATATTTGGAAAAATACTTTTGCTGAATTATACTCTAGAAAAGTAATAATTTCTTCTAAAACTATATAAGAAAGTACCCATTTCCATATATTTTTACTAATAGTTGATATTTTTTCTTAATCATTATAGGTTTTTCCCTTGAACAGTGTATTACGAAAAGTTTCCAGCATAGAATCAGGGTGACAAAAAAAAAAAAAAAAAGAATCAGGGTGACAGATTTGTACAGTGAGCATCCATATACTCCCCACTGGGTTCCATTAGCATTTTCTTATCCTTGTTTTATCACATCTGTACTTTTTTTTTTTTTTTTTTTTAAATAATCTCTGTACCCAGTGTTGGGTTCAGACCTACAATTCTGAGATCAAGAGTTGCATGCTTCATGACTCAGCCAGCCAGGTGCCCCTCTATCTGTACTGTCCATCCATCAGTCTGTCTTTCTGGACACATTTCACAGCAAGCTGTAGATACTAATACATTTCCACCTCAGAACTTTAGCATGAAACCCACAAATGAAGTAATATGTAGACATGAGAAAAAAATCTCAAGTTAGATTATAGGGACTGTGTTAGGTTTCTGTAGCATTTATGTGTCTTATAATCAGCTATTGCTTTTATAATTGGGAAAAATAACATTGAGTAAACACAGAGAAATCCAGTATAGTTATAGACTGTTTAAGATGTGCGGAAAAAGTCTAAAGAGGAAGGGAGGAGATACCCTCTTTAACTCACATTACCAATAGTTGTGGGTGAGTGCGTGTGCACGTGCGTTTGGGCGCTTACGCTCATGCGCATGTTTCTCAATTTGTGATTTTTTTTTTTCTTGTTAATTTTGTTTTTGTCTTTGGTTTTAAGGAGTGGGTAGCAGAAATTTTGGTTCAGAAGTTTCTGGGTGAGAGCTTCGGGTATTAATGGCAAGATCCCTGAAGCAGGAGTCAGAAGATGGAGGTCTAGTCTCAGAATTAATGCCAACTTACCAAGGCTCTTGGTCTCCTTACGTCAGATTTTTTTTTTTTACATAAAATGAGAAAAGCTGTTTATGCTAGGAGATAACATACGAGAAAGCTTTTGACAAGCTGTATATTCTTTGAAACTGTAGGTAGATTGTAGAATTGGGATTTGGTATAGGCTCCTAGCATATTGTCAGAAAGCCACTGCAGCTTCTCGTTTCATGCCCAGCAAGAGAAAAACTGGCAAACCAGCCCTTGGACTGGGACTTCAACTTATTTGTGACTGAGGCTCTTCAGTATCAAGTACTGTCCTTGTGTAAGCCGTCATACGCAACATAGCTGCATCTGTGGTCAGCTGAAAGTCAAAGTCTTTGAGTGCCTTTTGTAATAATTACCTTTCTTGGTGAGGAGGAGTAATATAGTTCCCTAGGTGGCATTTGTTTTGCTCTGTCAGATTTGAGTCATGGCCTGCGTCAAAGGTACTCCTTTCATACTTGCACATTTTGCAGCTTGTTAAATTGTTTTCATTTTCTTTCTTTTATCCTTTACTTTGCAGGCCTCTTCCTGTGCCAAAGCTGCCCCCTGGGGAGCAGTGTGAAGGTGAGGAGGACACAGAGTATATGACCCCCTCCTCTAGACCTCTAGGGCTTCCAAAGCCAGATGGGAAACGGCCTTTGGAGACAACCCAGAGTTCACGGTAGGTTCACAATAATCCCATCTGGGAATTCAGATGACACCACTCACCTGCTTGGTTGCTGTCTATGTAGTGTCTTCCAGCCAGAGTTAAAGCAGAATGGAAGCAGATGTATGGAGCCCATAATGTTTGGCCTCTTGCAGCTAGAAGCACTTACACTTTCTCACTGTCAAAGTCAACTTCAAAAATACATCTCTCTTATGCATTGTTAGAGTCAATCTTAGGACATTTAATAGTGACCCTGGCAAATGTGTTATCTTGATAGACTCTGGATCTAAATAGTTAAGAATAGTTGAGTCTTCAACTAAGTTTGCAGGTAACAGTTCTATTTCTGAAGATCATTTTGTCCTTTCCTTCTGGTTCAGAGCATGTGATTGTGACCAGCAGATCGATAGCTGCACATATGAAGCAATGTATAATATTCAGTCCCAAGCGACACCATCTGTCACAGAGAGCAGCACCTTTGGTGAGTAGCCATTCTGCCACCTGGAAAGTCCTGGCTGTGCCATGGGAGTGAGCCTGTAATATTTGACTGCTTGAGACAGCTTGATATAAGCAGAAACTTCTTTTAAATGATTTCCTTTGCACAATATCTTTGATCCATGGGCAATAAAACCCTCCTTTTGTTTCCTGTTCCCACAGCTAGTTCCCTAATGTGCTTTTTCATACTTCCAGGGCCTTAGAGACATTTGGGTTGTAGGGCCTGGGCCCACAGTGCTGGCAGCTCCCTTTTAGTTCCTTTGCTTTTTAGCATTGATGAAATTCTTTTATGTGTGGGTGGTGAATACTCCATTCCCATATCAACCAGCTTCCCAAATGGAAAGTTCAAGAAGGCAGCACACACAGGCTCTTTGGCTGATCCTCTGAGGTGAAATGCCGATAGACGTGTGAATGAATGCTGTAAAATGGCACTGAGTCTTTGGTGTCAGCAGCTGTCAGTGTTGGCAAGGGTAGTTTTTGCTGTGCTTAGGAAAGCAGAACTGCAGGGTTGGTGCAGACGACGTTTTCTCTGTTCCTTTATCTCTACCCACAGGGCCTCATGTGGTGGTTGGCCTGTGGTAGGCAGTCAGTAACTTTGATGCCATACATGCGGGAATGAATGGATGCCTGTCGGTGAGCTGTGTTAGCAGACGGGGTGTGTGAGAAGAAGATAATAGCACACACTTTTCTCTAGGTGAAGGGAGTCTGGCTGCAGCCCACATCAGCACCGGCCCCGAGGAATCAGAAAATGAGGAGGACGGGTATGATGTCCCTAAGCCGCCCATGCCAGCAGTGCTGGCCCGCCGGACTCTCTCAGACATCTCCAATGCCAGTTCCTCCTTTGGCTGGTTGTCTCTGGAAGGCGATCCCACCACAAGTGAGTCTCCAGGCCAGCTTGGGTTGGCACTGAATTGCTGTATGGCTCCTGGTTTGCGCTGCAGCAGAAGTGATCACCTGGTGACAGCGCTTTTGTCGCCAGATTTTAGTCTAAATGGGAGGGAAGTTGGTCCCAGGTCCTGATTAGGATGTTAAACTGTAGTCAAGTTCTTTAGGATTCTGGCAGATGTAGAAATGAGGGCCTTCATCACACACCCTGGTTCCTCCTGGCTGATAGTAGGTAGGACTACTGGTTCTTCTGAGTGTCTATCATGACACTGGTAACGAAGCTGGATAGTTCAAGAGCACATGTTTCTGACTTCTGGGCCCTGTTCCATTGCAAGAAGGGCATGGTGGCTCTGGAAGGCACACCAAGTGGGCTTGGAGCCAGCCTACATTTGGACCTTGACTGTTAGGGGTTGCCCTTGCACCTGTGGCTGCCTGGGAGGGCAGCAGCCAGAGTTGCTGTCACTTTGGAAACTGAAGACCATGCTCAGGACAGCTGGTGAAAAAGACAGCATCCAGTTGCCGAGACAGGCTGTGATCCCCACCCACCCAGCCTCGTTTCATGCTTCTCCGCTGCAACTTAGGCTTCTTTCTGTTGTCCTTATTTGTAAAAGGTAGAAATTGAGTGTCTTCTCTGACCCTCTCAGAAAAGTTATTTTAAATAATTGAGGCATGGGGCACCTGGATGGCTCAGGTCATGATCTCAGGGTCCAGGGATTGGACCCCCCCAGTGGTGCTTCCTGCTCAGTGGGGAGTCTGCTTCTCCCTCTTGTTCTGCCTCCTCCCTGCCCCTGCTTGTGCATGCTCTCTCTCTCAAATTAAAAAATAATCGATCTATCCAGGCACTACTGTGCGTGAAAACTTGTCACAAAGTGTATAAAGCATAATGTGGATGCACGTGTCCATGCTTGGGGCAGCAGTGCTACTGTCAAATGGAGCAGGTGCCTGCTATATTTCAGAAGGCTGCTCCTGCTGGGAGAAGGAGGAGGAGGCTAGCTGCTACAACCCTGGAACCAGTAAAACCCAGCCCTCTGAGAGCCCAAGTAGCCGGTTCCAATGGGTCAGCAATATCTTGATCCTAGCACATTGTTCCTACGGCCACTAAAGGAGGGTTCCCCTCACCCCCCAGATTTGCAAATCTTTTCTGTTTGATTTCTTCTAGACTTCACTGAGGGTTCCCAAGTTCCTGAAAGGCCTCCCAAACCGTTCCCTCGGAGAATCAACTCTGAACGAAAAGCAGGCAGCTGTCAGCAGGGTGGTGCCGCTGCTGCCTCACCACAGCTCTCCAGTGAGATTGAGAACCTCCTGAGCCAGGGATACTCCTACCAGGACATTCAGAAAGCTCTGGTCATTGCCCACAACAACATTGAAATGGCCAAGAACATCCTCCGGGAATTTGTTTCTATCTCTTCTCCCGCCCACGTAGCCACCTAGCACACCTCTCCCTGATGCGGCATCAGAGGACCAGTGAGCCGGGCACTCTTCCCTGGGGGACAACTCAAAGGGGAGAGGTTCCTTTGGAGACTTCACAGTGAAGTCTTGCCCTCTCTGTGAGGATTCCACTTCTGTGGTTCCCAGATTTCAAAGCAGTGGAATGAACATGGAGCAGCTAGTGTGTTTTATTATTTTATTTGTTTTGATAGTGGATTTGAAGGTGTCCTTCAGTCCCCACTTAGAGTGTGGATTTTTATTAAATGGTAGCTACCTGGGGAACAGTCTAGAAAGCAGTGGGAGAAGTATTGTGCTGTAAATCCTCACTGGGGACTTGAGACTTCTTCCTTGGGTTAAGGATGTGGTTGTGTGTGTGTGTGTGTGTGTCTGTCTGTGGTGGCGTGTTTCCTGTGATTATAAGATGAACCTGCTGTGTGTGTTAATCCCGGGCAGGGAATTAGCACAAGAGGTGTAGGAAGGAATTGTCTAAAAACTTCCATCTACTGTGGTATGATACTCAACCCCGGCGTGTAGTACAACTTCAACACTCCCCTACAGCTTGGATTACCATGTGCATAGCTCGAGTCTTGTATTTTTAGAACACCCTCCCTGTGTCCTGTCCCCTGCCGCCTCCTCAGTGTCTATCATTGGCAGTGGGCTTGCTCTGACCAGGCTTACTGAGGCCAAGTGGCTTATAGGATGTTCTTTATTATGTGTGATGGTGTTGGTTTGTTTGGTAGATAGGTCGGGGAAAAAGAAAAGTACTGTTGCTGTATCATTATAGTCATGTTTGATCCTAGCAGCTAACACTGGTCACTCCAAAGCACTGTTTCTATAGGAACATTGAATCTGTTAAAATAAGATGTTTTAATTATCCTAATTGCATAATGACTGGTTTGAGATAGAGGCCTTCAAATACATTCCATGCTCTCCCCAGAAGATAGTCTGTGGGAGTCCGTTGCCTTGGTGCCAGGTATGTGTTCTAATGTAGGTCATGAGTTTTTCTACTACTTAATGGGAAGGGAAGAACATTTTCTCCAGCATGGCTTTCTGGCCTGAATACCACAAAACTTTAGGAAGCTTCATTGACATACTCTTTACCTTGTTTTTGCAGAAGATGCACGAAATAGCCAGTCAGGATCTGTTTGGTTTTTCTTCCCGGTGAGTTAATTCCAGCTTGTCTGGGTGTCTCCCTTTGAACAAGAGCCAGGTTATAGTTTCAGAAGAGGTTTTTTTTTCTTTGCCCTTGAAGAACAAGGAGGATACCACCCATGGTAGCACAAGCATTTGGCTGATAATTAGCACTGTCCTGCATTGATGCCACCCAACGACTTGGGTTTCGCCTGTGCCTGTGGCTTGGAGCATCTCCTCCCTCTCCCTTTCACCGTTGTGCTCTCTACTCTTCCCTAACCGCATTCTCCACAGTAATTAGACATCATGGTGTGTGACAAATGACTTGACTGTCATCAGACAGGATGCAAAAAGCCTAGCTGTGTGCGTGGTTGCAGGTTGGTAAGGTCTGGTGTAGGGCACCCATGAGTCGGTTCCTATAGATGCTGCAAAGTGACCCCTCGTCAGCACGCTGTCTGGTCTTTGCTCACTTTCCTTGCAGGCCGTACCCTCCCGCTTGTCAGAAACAAGCTTACACTTTGATAAATCTCCCCTCAAAATCTAAACCATGCTTTTGTCTTTTTTTTTTAATTTATTTTTATTTTTTGCTTTTGTTTTTAGATGCAGACAGAAACAAATCTCTTTAGGTCCGTGTTCTTTCCCATCTTTTTCATCTGTGGAACTAAAACTTTTTCTGACTCTTCTCTTGGCTTTTAGCTGTTCCTGGACCTTTTGGCTTTATGCCTCAGAGCCATTTACCTTCCCAAGGTAGATGACACAGGATTGCTTGTTGATTTGCCATGGTTCCCCAGGGTCTGCTCTACCTGGTGGCGAACAGCACAGCTCACCATCAGGTGCAAGAGGTCCTGCCTGGGTGCCGCTGGAAGCTGGGATGGTGGCAGTGAATGGGAAGCAGTAACCTAGCATCTCCTTCTAAAAGCCAGTATGGATAGTGTTGCATTTGTGTTAACATTCATTTTGTGTTTTGTTTAGATGCTGAAGACCCAGACAAAGAACTAGATAAAATGGCAGCATTTTCCACGCCTTGTCCACACTGAAAATTTTCCTTGTCTGGAGACATTGTCCATAGCCTGAAGATATGTCAAGAGAACAGAGCACCTGTTCTGCCTCTCTCTCACCTATTCAGTGTATCCCAAGTCTTCTTTGGAAATTCTGTCCTTACTTACACAGGCTAAGGGCAAGTTCATCCCTTTTTTCCTAATGGAGTACCCATGTGGCTCCTGGGGCATCCCAGCGTTGGCCGCACACATCAGTGACTGCCTTGGTCATTGGCCTGTCAGCTGCGTGTCTATGGGCTTTCCAGGTGTCAGACCATTCTGTGAGGTTTGCCCCTGTTGGGTGCTTAAAGCTCGTTCCAGGCCTCAGACTGCCAGCAGAGTAGCTTCAGGGAGGCTTTCCACATGGGCATTTGTTTTGAGGGTACTTCCAAAACCTTAATTGCTTAAATTTTCCTTGAACTGGGGCACAAATAACTCCTTCCCCTCCATATAGTTGTATGGTAGTTTTTCCTTCCTAGGCTCTGCTCTGAATTTAGTATGGCTCTTTCAGAAGTGGGCTCTGAGCCTTGCAATTCTAGGGAAACACTGCTCCTCTCTCTTCTTCCAAATCACAAGTGGTTCCTTCTCTGATAACTTCCCAGGTGGATAAGATAAAAGCCACTTTGACATTTTCTTGAATGCGTTAGGCATTCAATCTTCAATCCTGTCTCCTGCTTTCCCTCTGTCTGGCTTGCTCTGTGCAGCCTGCCTCATCGTCTCGGTGGCTGCCTTGCAGTAGGGAGTCCACTGCCTCAGCCATGCTCCTCCCACTCAAGTCAGGGGTTCTCAAAGTGGAAAAACCTGCGGGCTCTGTGATATACCTCCCTTGAAGAAATGAAGAGATGGGGCAGTTTCTCATCTCAGCGTTTACCTGTTACTGTTTATGTAAATAGCAATGTGTACCTGTGGATGGCCATGGTCTTCCCCTGGCCCCAGCCCTACACACTTTACTCTTCTGTTCTCTTACCCACACACACCAGGGCCCAGGATGGGGGAGAGTACTGTTAGTATCAGTTAGCTGTCTTGTGGATTAAAATGGGGGGGTGGGGAGGGTGGTCACTGTTCTTCATACTTCAAGTATTTATTTCCTCTGTAGAAAAGTAAACTGTAATTCATGGTCCAAACAGCAAATGTACAAATGATAATTTCTGTAAATTTGCTAGCATAGTAGGGACCAAGCTCTGTATTCTCTTTCAGGCACCCTTAACAAGGTCGACACCTGTCTGTGGATGGTTGGTGCAGGTGTCGACGCAGAATATTCTCCTACCTCACGTCAGACAGTCAGGGTTATAAGCCTTCTTCCTAAGCTGCAGCTTCCCCTTTCTGCCATTGCCTTTCTACCTTTGATGACCGCTGCCCAGGGGAGAATGGTTTTCTGACTATTGGCCTGACTGTGTACCAATTAGCTTGCTCATTCAGCAATTGTTGATGAGTTGTTCCCATGTGCCGTAAGTGCCAGCCCCAAGTTCTTCCCTACCACCACATGGTGCTGGTAGATTGCACTTGGGCCGCCTGGCACTTGCATTTGGCCCTAAAATTGCCCTTCCCAAAAAGATTGCTCAGTGTGTATTCCTTATAGAGCTGTCCTGGGTAAAATCCCTGCAGGGCTTTTCCGTTAACTCCTGTTGTCTTCCTAGAGCTTTGATGATGTCTGGGAGATTGCGCATGTCAGTCTCGTGGGTACCCGCCATCTTGGATGCATCTCAGTGGAATCTGGGGGGTGGGTTGAGGCTCATGTTGGCTCAGAGTTGCATAGTGGGGCAGTTAAATGTTTAAGCAGAGCATTTGCCCACAGTCCCCTCTCCAGTCCAGTGCCTTCCTTGATCTTTTTACTGAGCTTCTTGAGTCCTTACTCCCCCTTGTTGTGAAGTTTCCTTGTCACCTTCCTCGGACCTGTCACTATCTCCCATTCTCTTTGGGACTTGTTTTCCAAGTCTTTCAACAATCTTTGCAGCTACTCCCGTGCCCTAGAAGGGCTGAAGGTGTGGGGGACGGATGGATACCTATTGTTGGGTCCTGGTCTTTAACAGATTTCTATGGTCTCCCAAGAGCTGGGCACTAAAATAGATGGACCTTCATCACTTCTCAGAAATGCCAGCCTTTCCCTCCCTGGGCAGGGAGCTTAGGATGACCCTAGGACTTTGCATCAGGGAGCACATGTTACTGTTCTCCTGCTAGACTTGCAGACTTTAGAAATTCAATCTGAAGTATTCTAAGTCATCGTGGAGTGGTACCAGCACCACTTTGACTTCAGCCTGTGTTCACAGTCTTTCTTTAGATACTCCTCAAGCCATTGAATACATGGAGGAGGGTGCACAGTGGAAAGAGGTTACAGTTTTTTATCTTTGACTGTCTTGTTTAGGAATCCTTTAGGTGCAAGAAATAGGCGTTCAGGCTAAAGAAAGGAGGAAACCATGAGGATGCAGGTATTTTACAGATTCCAGTTATAGGAAGTAACAGTGGATTCTCACATGGAGCTGGGACTGTCAAAATTTGCACCAGTCCTTTCTCCCTCTTGTCATATACAGCCCCAGACTAGACACCCCAGTCCATAGGTCCACATGACCTCCCAGCTCTTGGGATCATCCTACACAGATTCCCCGTACCTCTTAGTCATATTCTCAAGAAAATACATGCTCAGCCCAGCACCTTGCTCGGGTGTCTGCCCCTGATTGGTCAGCCTGGGCACAGGGGTGGCAGTGGTGTGCTCCCTCTGGCGGGGGGTGGAGGAGGGCTCTCAGAGAAGAGGCTTTTTAGATGGGACAGATACCCTACAAGTATTTTAGGAGCAAAACTGTAGTACTGGCCCCCCTCCCCCTTTTTTTTTTTTTTTGAGAATGGAAAGGCAGGCATGGGACTATATCTGGGATATTGAAGAAATTGTTAGGTTTCACCTAATTCGGGTTTCTGTCATCTTTGTTTTATTTCCTGTTTTAATTCCCTTTATCGGTCTTGGCATCCAAGATTTCTTCCCTCCCTCTTCAGGACCAGTTTCTCCTGTTGTGGAGCTAGTCTATTCTTAGGTGACATTTCTTCGCCTTCATTCAATCTCAGGTTTTTAGCCTCCTTTCATATTACTTGGAGAGCAGGTCCCAGATTCCACCGCCCATGGACTTCTGGGCTCTCTTCAGGTTTTAGCGCTGAAAATATATTCATTCTGGGGGCGCATGGCCCATGGCCCTCCCTGCCCTCCTCACCCTTCCTGGTCTTTGCTGCGTGAGGAGAGCTCTGCGGTAATATTCCTAGGCTGGCCTTCCGAGGTCCCTCAGAAACTACTTCCCTGTAGCCAGCAGGAATATAGAATAGTTGGGACAGTTGCCAGGATATAAATTAGATGTGGACTCCAGTTTAAAGGAGAGTTTTGACTGAGAGCCCTTTAGACCGGAAACCCTGGTCTTGCCTGTCCCCTTGCTTTTTTAATAGTCCTGTATCAAAGCCTGTGTGTTTTTGATTTTTTAAAAACTGCTTCTGCCTGCCTAAGTGTTTTGATCTTACTTACCTCATCCTAGGGTCTGTCCCATGTTATTAAGGCATTTCATAATCACTTGTAACTTTTTTAAGCTCTTGGAGTCGTTTGGAATACACAGAAGGAACCTAGTAATCCAAAGATACACATTTTGAGGCACAGGAGGAAGGGTGGGTTGTTAGCCTTTGCATTTGATATTCTGGACTCGGCTCCAGAATTAAGGAGCAGAGGGACAGCAGCAGCACTGTGTGCCTCTGTGTCCTAGGAGATCTGGGTTGGTTTCAAAGGGGGAGGGGGGCGGGTAAGTGTTTTTTTGGCTCTAAAAGGTAGCACCAGAGTATGAGGTGGGGGACATAGGGATGGGGCCGTGTGGAGGCTCATTTGCATTGAGATGGGAAAGTCAAAGAGCCCTTCTGAAGGGCCAGCTGTTCACCAGGAGTAACAGCTGTCTGGAGATCTCCCTGCCCCTTCCCTTGTGTAGTGCTTGAGAAAAATGTGGTGGACCACTCCCTCATTTTGTACAGAGCAAAGGCTGAAAGCCAGCCTCAGCCCTTCTCCTGATTAGGCAGCCAGACAGATCAGCAGAGCTGTGCTTACCCGGCTCCGTATTCCCGACTGCTTCCTAAAATGAACATGAGAGGCACCTCTGGATTGCCTCTCACAAATTCTCCTTCCGCCCCTGAACCACACTGGGAGTCCAGAGAGTGGGGTGGCTCAGGAGTTGCACGTGGCAAGTGACTTGCAACTCCTCAGGCCTTGCCCCGCTTCCCGCTCAGCAGGGGGGGGCAGGTACTGGGTGCGGGCCAGACTGTGTGCTCAAAGTTAGTGCTCTTCTGTACATGCGTGTCACTGTGCCCCGTGTGTCCATTCCCTCCTCCCTACCTACCTCTGACCCTGTTAGGGGTGAGGGTAGCCATGCTCGTGGCTTCTGGAAACTGAAGAGGCAGAGAACTACTTATGAGTCTGTAGACCACGTGTTTTCTCTTCCTTGGCTTCCTCCTCCTGCTGTCTGGGTGAGCCTGTAGGCACAGTGCCCATGAGAGTGGATGCCTCCTGACTTACCCGTCTCAGTGTCTTGGCCTTGACCTCCTGCTGAAACATGTGGTAGGGGCATGGCAGCTATTAGGTACCTCCTACATTTGCTTTCTGGCTGTGGTGACTTGGGATTTTTAACCTTATATATCTTTTTCCTTTATTCAAAACAGAACAATTTTTAGCACACTGAAAAAAAAAAAAAAGCCAAACATTTTGTGCCTTTCTAAGGCAGCACTGTATCCCAGGCTGCATTTTAGGACTTAATATGGAAATACCAGAGTCTTAGCTCCTCTACCTTGAGTGTCCGTTCTTACGGACTAGGGGGGGGAGGAGGAAACACTGTGTGTGGATAGAGAGATGGCACATAAGTGTGGCAGGTCACCGTCCACCGTCCCTTCTCCCTGCCATGATGCTTTGTCGGAAGAAGCAAGCATTACCCTGGGATCGTTTGGGTGGTTCCAATCAGAATTGAGGTTGGATGTCAGGTTGAATGCTCTGTTTCCAGCAAGAGGAGAGCAACTGTCCCAGGATTTCCAGGTATACTCTGGTCCACTTTAAGTGTGCCAGTTTCCTGGTCCTATATTCATGACCCGACTGCGTGGAAGAGTATAGGATGGACTCTGCTGACAATGGGAGGTTGTTCATTTGTGTCTTTTCTTTTTTGCTGGATCCTGAACTGGCCTAGATAGACCTCATGCCTCTCCCTTTAGACTTGGCTCTCCTTTTATTTGAAGACTTCAGTCTTAAAGCATTAAGCAGCCAGTGCCCTCTGCAGAGTCCAGTTTTCCCCTGGGAAAGGCAGCAAGGACCACGTGCCAGAGCCTGTCCTCAGGATTGTGGCCACTGTGGGTTTCAGCAAAGAAAAAAAAAATGTTTTCTACATATTTTACTTCTCCCTTTCCCTTTTCAGTTCTTCCCTGCCTTTAACTAATAAAGAATTGGGAGAGAAACAATTCTTTCTCAAGTCCTCCCTCTTTAGGATTTTGACATTCTTGGCCTGGGTGGGGCTGAGGAGAACTTGATGCTTTCTCCAGAATAAAGAGTCCCAATTTGTATATCAGTGTTAAAAATAAAACGAAAACTTAGATGACATTTTTGTGGACTATTTTAAAAATGTGTCATTAATATAAAAAAATTTATATTAGCAGTATTTAATCATTCTCACCTGTAAAGAATAAGAAAAACAGAAGGTAAATATTCTTACAGAGAAGAGCAGAGCTTTAAGATTCATTTTCAATTTTAAGTCCCTTTTGTTTTGCCAATGTATTAATGTTTAGAGGTCTGTTATACTAATGTTATTTATTAATTTTTTTTCATTTCCATACACAGTTAACTAAAGAGCTTTTTCAAGCACCCATGTCTGTAAAAAAACAAAAAGTATTTTTAAATAAAGTTTCTTTTGTTGTAGCAGACTGGCGTTCTTGCTCTTCCGTGGGGGTAGGAGTGCTACAGACTCAGCAGGTGAGTCTACTGCTCTCCCAAGGCAGGTTTGCGTGACAGCAAAGGAAAGAGAAAGGCAACAGCTCCTTGCCCACCAGGCCCTGCAAGCTGCCGTGGGCAGGGTGTCTTTGTTGCTGCTAAGGAGGGTCATCATCCTCTGTGGTAGAGCCTGAGCCATTTGCTCAGAAGCAGAGGTAAACCCCTGGTCCCCACTCCCAAATGGAGAGGGTTTCGTATTCCTTTTGGGACTGCACCCAGATCCAGAGGCCCCAGGCTGCCACAGTACCCATGATGAATAAAAAGCAATATGAGATTTCTGGGACAATTAAGCTTTATTTTTCATATATATATATATACACACACACACACACACACACACACACACATATATATAATTGGGAATTTGTAAATTTACATACAACCTAACAAAACCACATATACATACATACCTGCACACAGATACACATACACACCCCAAAGCTCTAGCCAGGCCCACTTCTCATCCCTAAGTACCATCCCATTAGGGCCCTTCTGTCAGGGCCTAAAGTATGGTGCTAGTATAATTATAGTCTTAATCATCCTAAAGGACAGTCTGGACCTCATCTCTGTCCCCTAACCCCACCTTTCAGTCTGACATGATTCCCTGACTGGGAGGTGGGTGGTTTGGGCTCAATGGCCTAACTGTGGAAAACCGCCCAGCTTCCTCCCTTTAGGGGCAATGAGAGACCCAACACATTTTTTTAAGGGATGATACTAGTCCATCCTTGCTTCTGTCTAGAGAGAGGTGGGTCTCAAAAGGGCCTCCTGAGTCAGGTAGGCAGCTGCCTGTCATGAATGCTGGGGTACGCTCCAGAACTGGTGTGAGCAGCGTACTTCACCAACAGAGAGGAGCCATGGCTCCTCACTTCAGCGACACAACTAAAAAAAGCCAGCCTTTGGGGCAGGAAACCAACCCAAGATAAATAGGCTACCTAGTTTGGCTGCCGGCAGAGGACAGGTATGAACATCCACCATATGTATACAGAGAAAACCTGGCGTGAGAAACACCTTCCCACTCCTCGGATGCTAGGCCCCTCCCTGGGATGAGCATCACCCGACAAAGTAAGACTGAGGCGGGTAGGTCCCCAGAAAAGGACCTTCTTGGGATGGCTCTGCCCTCTGAAACGGGGCCTGCAGGCCAGCTGGAGCAGGGACCTTCTCCAGAGCCCACTTTAGAGGCTTTGGTGATCATCCTGAGCGACAAGAGGGGTAGGGGCGGAGCAGGGAACAGAAAACCTTCCAGGCGGGCAGGGCACTCAGTGTGGTGGGCTGGTTAGTGCCTCAGATCGATGTATTTCTCTCCCTAGAAACGGGAAGAGGAGAGGTAAGGGGGCAGGGGGTGGCAGGGACAGTGAAAGGAGTCTGGGGTGTGAATATGAATGCTCAAGGGAAGAGGGACTGAAGCCAGAAGCTGATGCATGAGGCGTGGAGGGAAGCAGGGGGAGTGGCGGGTGGGGAGAGCCTAGGCCCCCGAACTGGACTGGCCACACTGCACCTGGTGACCTGAGCCACGGCAATGTCGAGGAAAAGGTGGTGGTGACGGGCAGTGTTTGCTCAGGCTCCCTCGGCCACTGGCCTCACCCTACCATCTGGGACTAGTGTTAGGAAGCCGAGACAGGCCTGCTCCCGGTCTCCAACAGAGGAGGAGGAAGGGGGGAGACAGAGTTAGTGTTTGGGGAGACATCAGCCCCTGCTGCTCCCGAAACCTGAAGCTGTGGCAGGCGCTGGCCACAGGAGCTGCTTCCTACCTGGTCTCCTGGCGCCCTCTTGTCACCGCTGCTGCCCTGTAGGAGGCCCATCTCTTCTGGGAGCTTATCTGACTTAACTTCAACTACAAATTCGCTCTTACGAGACGGGGGCAGTGTGCTGGGAGGGAGGGAGGGAGGGAGGCAAGAAGTTGGCATCTCGGGCAAGGAAAGGGAGGGTCATTGGGAAAGATGGTGGACTGGGTGACGGACTCTTAGGTGCCCTGGGGCCAGCTCAGGGAAGGGAGCAGGCGATGAACGGGAGGGAGGTGTGGGTGATGGCAGCTGGCCAGTGGGCAGGGGTGGGGGGGGCAGGGGTCGTCCCTGCCCAGGCACGAGAAGCTGGGTGGGGGCGCAGGGTACCATGCTTACATCTCTTGCTTGCCTGACCGCCCGCATGGCAGCTTCCCCTTCTTGTAGAAGAAATAGAGGACAGCACCCAGCACAGCCAGGACCAGGACGCACACAGTCACAGCCACAATGGCCACACCCTTGCTTTCTGGCTCTGGCAGCTTCTTCTCTGTCCCACAGAGACGCTCCTAGTCACTCCCGGCCCCTGAGGCCCGGTTCCCACCACTGCCCGCACCCCCCCCACCCAGGGCTGACGGAAGACGGCCCCCCACTCCCCTCTTCCAGCAGGGCTCCCTGGGGAGGGCCAGGGCAGCAGGAGGATGCCGGGGCCGCTGACCTGTGGAGGTGCTGTTGGCTCTGACAGAGGGGCTGGCGGTGGAGACGCGGGGCCCGGTGCTTCTGCTGGAGTCTGCTGAGCGGTCACAGGGGTTGAGAGCTGGGCTGGGAAAAGCACCGGCTCACGCCCTCGCCCGCCACGCCGCAGGATGAGGCCCTTACCCAACTCCAGGAAAATGGTGGTGCTGTTCCTGCCCAGGGAGTTGGAGGCCACGCACTCCGCACCCGTCTCCAGCAGCTCTGGGGTCACCAGGACGCTCAGGACGCTCAGGACGCTCAGCGGGTCCTGGTCTCGTTCCTGCGCCTGCAGGGATGGAGGCGGCGCTCAGGGGTGGGGAGATCCCCTCAGGGATCCCTAGGCCCGGGCAGCCGAGGCGCGGCCGCTCACCGTGCCCTCGACGCTCCAGGAGATGGTGGGCCGGGGATGTCCGGAGGCTTCACAAGACAGGTTCAGCACCGCGTTCTCGCTCACCCACATCTTCCTCTCCTTCAGCATCATCCACGGGGACCCTGGGGGAGGGAGGGGTGCAGGTGTGGCACAAACCTGCTAGCCTGCCTCCCGTCCCCACCGGAGCATCCCAGGGCAGCAGGGGGCTGTGGGGGACTCCCAAGAGCTTGAAACCGCCCGGCTTGGGGGCGCCGCCGATCTCTGCCCAGAGGGCCCCTCACCGAAAATGGCCACATGGACCAGCCGCGTGCGGTTCAGGCCAGGGACGCTGGGCACCGTCGCCACGCAGCGGTAGCCTCCCCCGGCCTCGCGCTTCAGGTTGTGTAACTGGAGCACCGGCCCCTTCTCCAGCACCTGGCCCGTCTGGGGTGAGAGAGGGGTCAGGGGTTCACTCCCGGCCCCGCGCATCCCCGCACAGCCCGCAGCCCCAGGCCGGCCTGGGCACCTTTTCTCTCAGCCACTGGAACTCCACGGCTTGGTTACTCTCTGCCTCACAGGCGAGGGTGAGGCTGTCGCCCTCCTGGCTCTCCGGGGCTGCAGGGCTCACCCGGATATCAGACACGTCTGGGGACACAGCAATGGTGTCAGCCTGGGCAGGGCGGGGCGGGGCACGTTCCCTCTTGCCCCCGCCTGGTCCCCCTGTCCTGGGCCCCCCGGCCCCTCACAGTTCACCAGCAGCTCCTGTTGGTCGCTCAGCAGCGATGCCATGGTTTCCAAGTCCAGGCCCTGACACTGATAGAGCCCACTGTGCTCCTTCTGGGCAGACTCCAAGACCAGGGTCCCCGTGTCTTCGGGCGTCATCTCCTCTATCTCCTTGGTGCTGAGGTTCTGGGAGAGAGCAGAGGGGTGAGCAGAGGGTGCCTCCAGCCACTCCCGCGGCCCGTGGACACCCAGCACGGCGCCCTCCGTACCTGCTTGCTGATGGTGAAGTGGGGCGGGGGGTTGCCGTCCGCCAAACACCTGATTTCCACGCGGTCCCCTTCCTTCAGCATTCCCGAGGGCTCCACTTCCAGCCACACCTTCTCCGCCGGGTCTGCAGGGGCACAGAGGGAGTGGTCCTCAGCCCACGAGCTGTCCCCACGCCGGGGAGCGGAGCTAGCTGCCACCAGCTCAGCCCGGGACCATCACAGGACTCACAGAAAACCTGGACAGTGACTTCCTGAGACTCCTTCATGTGGTTCCCGCTGGGCAGCCGGTAGTTGAGCTCACAGTAAAACTGGGCATCTTTATCCTCTTTGGCCAGCTGGGCCTTCAGAACGCTCTCCAAGGTGTACAGACCACTGGACTCCACGATCTGGGACGACTGAATGTGAACCCCTGGGCCAAAGAAAGTGGAGAGGCTCGGCTTCGGCCCCACCTGCACCCCTACCCCATGGTCTCTGGGGTTCCCCGGGGTGGGGGGCACCTGAGAAGGACCCCTGGTGCCATGGAAGGCCAGGCACAGTGCAAGCCTCGCTAACCCTGATCTTGAGCTCAGCGGTTCTACTGCTCGTCATCTCCCCACGCCGCCAACACTAACGCACACGCACACAGGGACGGGGTGCTGTGGTGACTGAGGAAAAGGGCCCAGGAAACATTCCAGATGTCCACCATCAGGGCAACGAGGGGTTAGCTCCCCTACCCCATCCCCGTGGTATGCGCTACTGGGGGTGGGGGGCAAAACGATCCAGGTCAGGGTTTCTCAATCTCAGCGTGACCTGTGCTGTGGGGGGTCCCGTCCTCCTGTCCAGCAGCCCCCTGGCCTCTGCCCACCAGGTGCCTGGAGCGCCTCTCCATTCACAACAACTAGAAATACCTCCCCATGTTTGCTGAACGTCCCTGAGGGGGAGCTATGCCACCCCTGGTTGAGAACCACTGGTTTATTTATTTATTTATTTTTTTAATTTTTATTTATTTATGATAGTCACATAGAGAGAGAGAGAGAGAGGCAGAGACATAGGCAGAGGGAGAAGCAGGCTCCATGCACCGGGAGCCTGACGTGGGATTTGATCTCGGGTCTCCAGGATCGCGCCCTGGGCCAAAGGCAGGCGCCAAACCGCTGTGCCACCCAGGGATCCCGAGAACCACTGGTTTAAATGATAAAAATAAAAGCCGACGGGCTCCTACATGTATCCATCTGCTTGAGGAAGCACCCAGAAATCGGCCGGAAAGAACAAACACTCACGGCCAAGATTACTCCTGGGAGGGGATCTGGGGCAGGAAGACAATTTTCCTTCTAGATTTTCTGCAGTTTAAATTCTCGTGAAAAGATTGTCAAGCCTCATTCGTATACTTGAAGAAAACAAAGTGCAGTGAGAGGAAGGGTGGTCGCTGTGTGCAGCCACGTGCCTGGCTGTTGAGGGCAGGGAGGGGGCGACTCACGGTTCTTCTCCTCCTTCAGGGATTGGCCATTCTTATACCAGATGACTTGAGGAATGGGGTACCCGTTTCTCCCCACACAGGTAGCAACCTGAGGAGGACAGGGTGTGAGTCTCCCGGCACCTGACACCCCACCAAGCCCCCCAGGCCACCCCGGCCTGTCTCACCTCCACTGGTTCCTTACTGTTGACCGAGATGCCCAAGGGATTGACCAGGATGGTTGGCTCCTCTGGAGCTTCTATGAGGGAAGAAATGAGGGGCTGGAACCTCTATTTCCCACCACCCGCACCGTCCCCCAGGCACAGACGGGGTGGGGCGCTCACTGTAGACACGGAGCTGGATTCGGTGCTCCTGGGACAGAGGCCGCTTGCCCTGGCACAGGAAGATGCGCTCGTCATGGGGCGTGATGTGTGTCAGGGCCAGAGTGGTCCCTCTGTCCTGCAGGCTGAGCCGGTGCTGGTACTCCCCAGGCTCGCTCTGGCCCTGGCCCTTGCGCACGCGGAAGATGAGCGTCGGCTTCTCCTTGTGGACCTAAGGGGATGTGTCTCAGAGTTGGTGAGACACTGGGGCAGCAGGCGGGGTACAGCCTCCCGCCCTGCCACCCTCTCCGGGGCCCCCACACTCACAGAAAACCAGTCCACGTGGCTGAAGTTGCCGGGGGAATGGGAGGGACCGCACTTCAGAAGCGCTGTGCCCCCCACTTCCACCTCCACCAGCTCAGGCGTGGGGGGCTCCGCCTCTCCGGGCACACCTGGGGGTGCAGGAGGGACGTCCCAGCAGCTGTGTCAGCTCCAACTGCTCTCCATGCCCTCCCCTCACACCCCCTTCCCTGCAGCTGTTCCTCCTGCCACTTGGGTCCGGAGGGGGCTCTATCCTCCTAACCCTCAACCCCTTTCTACCTGCAGCTCCAAGCAGCCCGCTTCCCCCTGCCACCCCCGGTCAGAGGAGTTGAGGGTGACTGTCCCTGGTCATTGCAGCACCCACCCTGAGCACCAAGCATTTTCCAGTTGAGGCTGGCAAAGGGGCAACCAGGCTCTGGGCCAAGAGGAAGGCCCCTTTCCTTCCACACTCCCACCCCTTCCAGTGAGCTCAGAATGTGGGAATGCACGGCATGTGCCAGGCTGAGCCACACAGGCCCCATTGTGTCCCCTCACTGAGGAGAAGACATCACTACTCTGCCCCCCAAAGAGCCCTCCCCAAATGTCCCACAAGACTCAGTGGGCCAACCCTGACCAGAGCTCCCATCACGTGCTCCCTAAGCAGTACCTCCATGAACATCCCACCAACTCAGAGGACCTCATCTGGGAGTTTTGTGAGCACCGAGGGGTCAGAATCTCCCCCAGGGGTCAGGGCAAGGGCCAGGCAGTGGGCAAGAGTGACGTCAGTGGTGCCAGCGTGCCGCCTGCCCTGTGAGGAGGTGATGTCACTCACTACCATCTGGCTGGCCTCTGGGATGCCGGGCCGGTGCCCGGGGCTGGCTCCCCGACAAGGAGGGCAGGTCTTTAACCCAGAGCAGGGGCCCTCCGATCCCTGACTCCGTTTCCCCAGAGACAGGGGAGCAGGGCAGAGTGGGGCTGATCTACTGCAGCCTGGAGCCCAATTTAGCCTTTTCCCCAGAAATAGTCAGCTTGGGAGGCAGCAGCCGGGGGTGCCCCTGGGACGCTGTAGGCACTGGGCATGAGGCCAGCGAGCCGGGTACTGGCGAGCCCTCCCCTTCCCCCGCCGGACAGCGGCTGGGACCCGGGAAAAGGAGCCAAGAGAAACACGCGACACCGCTGCAGGCCATACAAGGGCAGCGTGGACCCGGGAGCGCTGGGCTCCCAGGCAGTTCCAGAGAAAAACTCCGAGGTGCAGCGGCGCTCTTCCCACCTGAATGCGGTCCCATTCCGGGAGGCGTAACAAGCCTGGGGCGCTTCCACTCCGGCACCCTCAATCCCTCGCTTCTGCCACCTGTGATCCGGTCCCCCGGGCAGGCGCGAGGCGCCCCACGCCGCCCGGCCCCTGCCAACGCCCTGCTCGTCCGGGAGCCGCCGTCCCTCCCCCCCGCTCACCTCCAGCCCGGCTCGAAGCCCAGGCGGGAGAGGAGGCGTCGGCGCACCCCCTCCTGCTAAGCAAGCTGCCTTTTCCAGCAACAGGCGGGCGCAAGATTCGGGGTTTGGGGATGCGCTCGAGCTGCGCCTCCGGCCGCCGCTCCAACCGCGGGCCCCCCGAGTGGGCACCTGAGGCAAAGGTCTCCCCAGCGACCCCAGCGGCTCGGCCCCACCCCCTCCCGCTCCGGCAGCAGCCTCCTGCCCGCCCCCCGCGTCCTCCTCCCGGGATACTCCGGATCCCGGCGGCAAACTGGCTGCAAACAGGAGTCGCACGCGCGCGAGGCGAGGCTCCGGGGCGCCGGGCAGGAGGAGCGCGCGCCGCAGCGCCCACCCCGGGCCGCCCGCGCCGCCGGCCCCGCTCCCGGGCGCGCCGCACCGAGGACCTGCCCCGCCACCCCGTTCGGGGCCCGGGCCGCTCGGGGCGCGGGTCCCCCGCGAGGCCACTCACCCGCGGCGCGGCGGCAGCAGCAGCAGCAGGCGGCGAGCAGCAGGGCGCACGCGAGCCCGGGCCGCCCCATGCTTCCCGGCCGGAGGGCGAGCGCCTAGTGAGCGGCCGCGCGCGGCCGGGGGCTGACGTCAGGGGGGCGGGGGAGGGGGCCCGGCCGCCCCGCCCCGCCCGCCCGCCCCGCCCGCCCCGCGCAGCCCCCCGCCCCGCCCCGCCCCGCGCCGCCCCAGCGCGGCCCCGCCGCGGCCCCAGCCCCGCGCGCGCCCGGTCGGCCGAGGGGGCTTGACAGGTGTCTCGAGGCGGGCAGGCGGCCGCGGCGGCGGGGAGAGGCCGGCCCGGACGCCCAGAGTCACGCCGGGTCCGAGGCGGCCGCGCTCGCCCCGCTCGCCCCGCTCGGCCCCCACCAGCCGCCGGGCCCGGCCGGCCCGCGGGGCGAGGGAGCCGCAGCCCAGGCCTCCCGGCCCCCGGGGGCCTCCGCTGCCGCCTCCTCTTCCGCCGCCCGGAGACCTGGCCGCGCGGCCGCTTCCCAGAACCAGAACCATTGCACCACTGCGGCCGCCGGCCTGGCACTGCCCCCAGCCTCGCGCACCCCAGCCTCGCTGCGCCCGCAGCTCTGCGGGAAGAACCCTGCGCCGGGCCCACAGACCCAGAGGTGCCCGGACTGGGGACTGGAGATGGCCCCTATGCGCTGCCCCCTCAAAGCCAAGCTCCCGCTAGTCCCCACCGGCGAAAGGGAAGGGGCTGAATTCACGGGCCCAAGGTTTTCACACTCGTCCACGTCCAGACCTTGAAAATTCGCTTTTTTGCCCTCTTCACTCAGTGAGCCTAGCTGGGACTCAGTTTCCCCTCACCTGAATGAAGAAGAGAGGGGGAAGGAAGGGTACATGGGTGCTGCGAGGTCTCCCGCTGGGCCCCTGAAAACCTGTTGCTGTCCTGATGGTTGAACCGACCCCCTGCAGCAGGGCTCCCTGCCCCCTCGCCCCCCACTGCTGACTGTGGCTCAGCAGCTGGGGGTGGAGGCATGGAGGGGGAATCCGCTCTGGCCAGGCTGCCCTCCACACAGCAGGCCCCCCCTCTTCCCAAACCCAGGTCTTCTGGCCTCTTGAACTGAGGCTCTGGGGAGTGGGATGGGCTCTTGCCTCTTAGAGACCCCAGCCTCACATCAGCTGCCTCCTTTGGGCGGAGGGTCAAATAGAGGTCTGGATTCAGGGAGGAGGCCTGTCGCCTGGCAGGGCAGCCTTTCTGCAGGGTGGGGGAGGAGCAGCGTGAGGCAGCAAACACGGCCAGAGATGGGCAGGTGACTTGAGAGAAGGCTCCGTCTGGGGTGGTATTTTGATGACGCAGAGATGACTGGCAAACCACATCAGCCCCGTTTTTCAGAACCTTGCCGACCCCTCTATCTCCGTCGGTCTCCAGCGAGAGGCAATGCCAAGCCGGCCACCGCAGGAGCCTGGAGCCCTGAGCCCGGGTGGGGGAAGAGAGAGGGCAAGCAGAGGACCGTGGTCCCGCATCCCTCAGAGCGAACGTACGGACTGGCCCAGGGCCTGGAGTGGAATGGATGAGTTTGTTTGTCTACAGGGGCAGGAATGGGAATGGCTGAAGGATGCTGTTTGCCCTGGCAAGCCAGAGCTGGGCATGGAGCTTCCCTGCCCCCACTCCCTTCCCTTCACTTAACACCATTAACTAATCATTCCCCTCTCCGCCTGAAAACAAAGCCAGCTAACCACCAAGGACAGTCAGTTCGGACTCCGTCTTCCGCCCCCATCCAATGAAGCCAGGTGGGGGTGGAGGAGCTGTCTTCTGCGGTGAAGGGGAAATGAGGTTGGAGCCCAGGGTGACATCCTTTCCCTCTGTGGCTCCACTGAATGAGCACAAGGTCTGTCCTTTAAGGAAGCCGGTAGTTCGGCCGATCTGGGCTGCCTGGGAGCGGGTGGCAGAGGTCAGGGGGGCAGGCAGCTTTGAGACAGTCTCAGGAGGGAAGCAGTTTTGGGATTCTAAACCAAAGAGAGATCAGAACTTTGGAGAGAATTCAGAGGGGTCTGGAAACAGGAAGAAAGAGCAGTGAAGGCAGGAAAACAGGGTAGAAGGAACAGAAGGTGGCTAGTATTTGCCCTCTGGCTCCTCGAAGATGCCAGAAGATAGAGCTGCCACAGTAGCAGGGAAGAGAAAGTCAGCAGAGGAAGAATGTTAAGCAAGAGAGGACTGCACCCCAGCGGAAGCGGGGATCAGGAAGGCACCGAGGGGCCTTCCACTAGCAGACTCTGGCCCCTGGGCTGGGTTGGAAGCAGTGTTGCCCGGATATAGGCCAAGATGACAAGAGGCCCTGGACCAGAGTGCTAATTCTTTGTCTGTTCATCTCTGGAAAGAAGGGGGAAGGAAGACTGTTTTCCTCCACCCCCCACAGTAGACCTAGGTACTCAGAGATGAGGGGACCTGCTGTGTGGAATGTCCTCTGTGTGCCTCTCTGGCATAGGTCTGACCACAGGCAGAGAAACTGAGGCTGGGCAGGGAGGTGGTTCTCAGGGTGGTGGGGCTTTCATTTGGGTATAAGGAAAAGTGGGAAGCCTGGGGCCCCAGCCCAAGTGGAGTGGGAGGTAAAAAGACCAGGATGGGCCTGCTCCCCGGGGGGCCACTGGGGCAAGGTTCTAACCTAGGAGTCCTCCTGTGAGTCCTCTCTCAGCTCCAACATAGCGTGCACAGTGGCTCCCACCCACCCTCCTGGTGGAGGGGCTTGACCAGGAGGACGATAGAAGGGCGGGCTGAGCGGAGGAAGGAAGCTAATAAAGACATTGCAGCTGCAGTGAGGAAGGAACTGGGGGTGGAGGGGGGTGGCTCAGGAGCCTTGGCAATTATGGAGGCTGGGGAACCCCCTGGCCTGGCCAGAAAGTAGAGACCAGTTTGAGTCTTTGTATGGGAGGGAAGAGAATGTTTCCAGAAAGGGGGTCTGAGTTGGGAGGAGACTGCGCTGAGGGAGTGGAAAACAGGGTGGGAGGAGGGTGGGGGGCAATTGTTGCTGAGGACATCAGGCCAGGAAACCGGATGCTGGGGGGCTGGGTTGGAAGATGTGGGGGAAGAGATTGAATGGGGGGAAGCAGCCCCTATCCCGGCCGGACGCTGTCTCACCCATGCCCTTTGCACCTGACCCAGGGCAGGAGGAAGGAGGTGTAGCCTGGGTTGAGGTGCGCCCCAGAATCACAGAGGGAAGAGGAGGAGGGTGACTTGTGGGTGGGGGGATGGGAGGGGCTATTTTTAAACTTGGAAAAGCCTTGAGTGAGTTCATCCCCACCCTGAGTACCGGAGGCGGCAAAGGCCCCATTGTGCAGGGGTCCAGAGAAGGGGAGCGGGGAGGGGTGGTGGCACAATGGCGAGAATTATGCTGGAGCAGGCGCGCGAGCCGCCGGGGGAGGGGCTGGTCGGCACAGCTGGCCCACTGAACTCTGGGGTCCAGCCCCGCTGGGGCTCCCAGGGGCGGGTGGTTTCCACTCCCACAAAGCCCCCTGTGGGGGAGCTGGGGTCTCTGGCATCCGGTGGTCCATCCTGGGGAGGGGGCTGCGGGTGGGATTCCCACGGGCTGGCTTTCCCAGGGACTGCGGGGCCTGTTCCCAGGCTCCCAGCATTCCAGCGACTCCCCTGGGAGCTGCTGGCCTCTCTTCTCAGCCCCTTCTCTGCCCGGGAAGGGGGGGGGCGAAGGAGAGAGAGGATGTGGGTGCACAGGGACTCTTCCTGGGGACCAGGGACCCTTAAGCCCGAGGGAGGGGGGCCACCCTCCCATCCTGATCCCCAAGCCTGCTAAGGCCTCGGAGCGGGGACTGTCCCTGTCCCCGCCGCCCCCGGGGGCCTCTCCTCGTTGGCAGCCCTCCAGCACCCAGGCCTCGGCCCGGGGGATCCCGCCGGGGCCCCCGGAGCCCCGCTCCCTCCCGGGGTCTCGGCCAGCGGGGGCCGGGCAGGCGGGGCATCCGGCCGGCTCGCACCAACCCAAACATTACCTTAAATGCTCAGGCGGCCGCCGCGGGCCGGGAGGAGCCGGGAGGGGCCGGGAGGGGCCGGGGCTCTCCGGAAGCCCCGCGTCCCCCTCCAGGCCTTGCCGGGCGCGGCCGCCGGCCGGGATTCAGTCCGCACGCCCCCCTTCTGGAAAGGAGGAGGGGGACAGAGAATGGGGTGGGGGGGGACAGAGCCGCGACTGCACCGGGCGTCCCTGGGGCCGCCTGCGGGGGCGCAGCTACCTCCCCTCCAGGAAGGAGTGGGACCCTCCGGCCAGGATTGCAGCGCGGGACGGGGACAGGAGCGGGAGCTTCTGGGTCTCCGTCGAGCCCCGCAGGACCCACTCCTGTTAGCTGTAGTGATGCCGCCTCCTGCACCCCCACCCCACCCCGTCCTGGACCCCGGTTCTCGGTTCTCGGGGTCCTGGGGGCCTGCCACTTCCTCCTCTCACTCTAAATTTGGAGAAGGGAGCCTGGTGGTGGGGTTGGGGAGAGGGCACGGGAGCAGGATGCTGGAGCTTACATCACTCCCCCTCAGGAAGGTTCACATCCGCTCCCCAAAATACCACCACCCAGAAAATCCCCAGAGAGCTGTTTAAATGTGACTTGGAGCAGTCCCTGAGGAGAGGCCGGCTAGTCCATAGCAGAGAGGCCTCAGGGCAACCCCAGGCACACCACCCAGGTGCTCCTGGCCCTCTCTTCCTTGAAGGCCACTTCTGCACTGTTTTCCCTTCCTCACAGAGCCCTGAGCCACTCAGGAGGAGCCCGGGAGGAAGGGACCTGTGGTCCCCACAGTAGTTGCCACAGCTGACCTTGGAGTGGGAGAGAGAGGAGGAAAGAAAGAGGGGAGGCAATCCTGGGGTCTGCTCCCTGCGCTACCCCCCTGTGGCTGGGGCTTCAGGTGGCCGGTGGCGGTGCAGAATTTGCAATCATGGGGCACCTGAGTGGCTCAGTGATTGAGCATCTGCCTTCCGCTCAGGGCTCAGGGCATGACCCCTGAGGTCCTGGGATCGAGTCCCACATCGAGCTCCCCGCAAGGAGCTTGCTTCTCCCTCTGCCTGTGTCTCTGCCTCTCTCTGTCTCATGAATAAATAAATAAAATCTTAAAAAAAAAAAAAAACACAACAATTTGCAGTCAGGAGAAAGCCCCAATAGGTAAGACTGGGGCTGTGTACCACCCCTGATCCCCACACCCCACATCTTCCCTTCCCTTTGCATCCCGGGTGCTGGACAGGGCTTGTTCAACTCTGGTCTCTAACAACTGGCTGCAAACTCTGTTAAGGAATTGGTGGCATCAAGACAGCTCCTCCACTTCATTAGCTAATCTTGGGCAAGTCACTGAACCAGTGACTGTTCTGAGGAGACATATCTTCTATTTGTACCGTGCTTTACAACCTAGACGTTTCACACTGGGATCATTTTCACCACCAATATTTATCTTGATCTCTGCCCAAAAAATGAGGAAACAAAGAGTGACATGGTCTAAAGTCACATAGCCCGTGAGCAATGGAACAATATGTTTTTCCTTTTTAAAAAATAGTATATTTTTAGGGGCTCCTGAGTGGCTCAGTCAGTTAAGCCTCTGCCTTCAGCTCTGGTCCTGATCCTGGAGTCCCGGGATTGAACCCTGCTCAGTGGGACACCTGCTTCTCCCTCTCCCTCTGCTCCTCCTCCCCTGCTTGTGCTCTCCCTCTGTAGCTTCCCCTGCTCGTGCTCTCTCACTCAATAAATAAATAAATAAAATATATTTTTAAATATTTTATTTATTTATTTCACAGAGTGAGAGAACACGAGCAGGGGAAGCTACAGAGGGAGAGGAAGGCTCCCGGCTGAGCAGGGGGCCTAATGCGGGGCTTGATCCAGAACCTGGGAGCAGGACCTGAGCCAAAGGCAGACGCCCAACCAACTGAGCCACCCTGGCACCCCTGTATTTCTCCTTTTTAAAAAAAATTATTTATTTATTGTGTGAGAGAGAGAGAAAGCTAGTGGGGGCAAGGACAGAGGGAGAGGGAGAGAGAGAATCTCAAGCAGACTCTGTGCTGAGCACAGAGCCTGACACAGGGCTCCTGTGATTATGATCCTGAGATCATAATCTACGTCGAAAAAAAGAGTTGGTTATATGTTGGCAAATTGAACTCCAATAAAAAAAAAAAAAGAGTTGGTTGCCCAATGGACTGAACCACCCCAGTGCCCCTATATATATATATTTTTTTCCACTGTGGTAAAATACACATACCATAAAACGTACCCTCTTCACCGTTTTAAGTGTGCAATTCGGTGGCACGATGTACATTCACAATGTGCAAGCATCACCCCGAGGAACTAAACGTTGAAGCAAGATTGCTCTAACTCCAAAACCAGTGTGCTCTACCTGCAACAATTTGCAGCTGAATTAAGTAAACATATAACGGAAATGAAAGTAGTGGATCGAGGAGCACTGAATTATATCGTATAAACAGGAAGCGCAACTGGAATTCAGCAAAGGAACCATGTGGGCCTCTCTGCCTGCACTAGCAGGGAAAGTCTTTCTGGAAGTGTGGAGGCTTTCGTGAAAAGGCAGGTTTCAAGAGGGAGCAGTGAGGATAGATCATTCCAGGCAGGGCAAGTGGCAGGAGCAAAGAGAGAGGGATGAGGCTGAAGAAAGAGTCATCTATGATGACAACTGCAGAATGTCTGTATAAACAGTTTCCGAGGAGCCATCTGGCTGCAGGGTGGGGCCCACGGGGAGGCTAGGAGACCTGGCTTGCTAGGATATTTGCATAGCAAGCCCACTGCTTTCATTACCATTATGTATTTGTTTGGAGTGGCTTGAGGAGAGCTTCAGGCACTACTACCACCTCTGGCACCACCCTCATGCAAACAGCTGGTACTCAGTAAAGAGTGCGACTTGCCTAACTAGAAATTCAACAGGGTAGAGGGCGCATGCATGTGAGAGCTTGAGCGGATGGGCTGGAGTTAGGTCATAGGGGAGGAATTAGGGGATCTTAAGACAGAAGAGGGAATCGGGAGCCAATGCAGGTTCTTGAGCAACGGCAGCCGATGTGATGCAACTGGAACTCAGGATTAGATGGTTTCTCTATTTCGTCTTTGCCCGAGAGCGCCCCCTGGTGCCCCTAGTTTGAATTGTTCCCTCATCTTAAGGAGAAGGTGGGAGGATGGGGCACCGAAAAGCCGGACTCTTGGGCCACATTCCAGTTCATCCTGAGTGATAACAGTAGTGAAATAAAAATAGACACGACATGTGGACAGAGAGGGTTTGATGTGAAGGAAAAGAGCACGGTGGTGGTTCTCTCCTCTGTCTCACCGTTCTGAGCTAGGATATTGGGTGTCAGGCACTAAGGTAGAGCTGGAGGTAGGCTGATAACTAGGACAGGGCCCATGGTCTTGGGGAACTTGTACTCTAGTGTTAAACAATTATAGCGTGTCAAATACCGGTGCAAATATGTGCATGCTGCAGTCACTGAACCCAGCCTGAGGTGGTCAAAGAAGGCTGCCTGGAAGGGGCGCCTGGGGGGCTCAGTGGTTGAACATCTGCCTTGGACTCAGGTCCTGATCCCAGGGTCCTGGGATGGAGTCCTGAATGGGACTCCCCACAGGGAGCCTGCTTCTCCCTCTGCCTGTGTTTCTGCTTCTCTCTGTGTCTCTCATGAATAAATAAAGAAAACCAAATAAATAAATAAATAAATAAATAAATAAAACCTTAAAAAAAAAAAAAAAGGTGGCTGCCTGGAAGAATTGATACCTAGCTTCATTCTCATGATAATAGTAGGTAACCGTGGGGGCAGGGGCGCCTGGGTGGCTCAGTCAGTTAAGCATCTGCCCTTGGCTCAGGTTGTGATCTCAGGGTCCTGGGATAGAGCCCTTGGGTCAGGTTCCCTGCTCAGCAGGGCTTCTGCTTCTCCCTCTCTCTCTGCCCCTCCTCCCACTTGTGATTTCTCTCTTTCTTCCTAAAATAAATAAAATATTAAAAAAAAATAGTAGGTAACCATGGCGTGTGCTGTTTTAAGTGTGACCTAACCCTACGACCCAGCAGTTGCACTACTGGGTATTTACCCCAAGGACACAAATGTAGTGATCCAAAGGGGCACCTGCACTCCAATGTTTATAGCAGCAATGTCCACAATAGCAAAACTATGGAAAGAGCCCAGGTGTCCATCAAAAGATGAATGGATAAAGAAGATATGGTACACACATACACAAACACACACACACAATGGAATACTACTCAGCCACCAAAAAGATGAAATCTTGCCATTTGCAATGACATGGTTGGAACTAGAGGACATTATGCTAAGTGAAATAAGCCAATCAGAGAAAGACAATTATATGATCTCACTCATATGTGGAATTTAAGAAACAAAAGAGGATCATAGGGGAAGGGAAGGAAAAAATAAAACAAGACAAAACCAGAGAGGAAGACAAACCATAAAAGGCCCTTAATCATAGGAAACACACTAAGGGTGGCTGGAGGGCAGGGGCTGGGGGTATGTGTAACAGGGTGATGGACATAAGGAGGGCACAGGGTGATGTGATGAGCACTGGGTGTTACATAAGACTGATGAATCAGTGAACTCTACCTCTGAAACCAATAATACATCATATGTTAATTAACTGAATTTAAATAAAATTTTAAAAAATACAAAAAGAAGTGTGACCTGGGGGGTGCCTGGCTGGCTGAGTCTGTAGAGCATGTGATTCTTGATCTCAGGGTTGTGAGTTCAAGCCCCACATTAGGTGTGGAACCTACTTAAAATAATTAAATAAATTTAAGAATAAATAAATCAAGTGTGACCTAGGGGTACCTGGCTGACTCAGTTGGTAGAGTGTGCAACTCTTGATATCTGGGTTGTGGGTTCCAGCTCCACACTGGGTGTTGAGATTGCTTAAAAATAAAATCTTTAAAGTGTGACCCAGCATGTTGGGTGCAAGATATTAATTGAAGTTGGTTAGTATCCTGCAAAGGAAGGATGAATTTAGTGAGGGATGAGGTCAGATTACAGAGTATTTGTAAACTATGGTAAATTATCTAGAGCAACAGGGTGCCTTGTGCCTGGTGTAAGCTTGAAAGCAACTGCTGACTGGATTAAGACCCATCAGAGCTCAGGCCCCACTTTCTGAGGTCCAGTTTCCCTTGTCGGCTCTCTACTGTGACTGAGGCTAGAAACATCCAGTCGCTTCCAGAGAGGCTGGCTCTGCATACAGGGTGAGGCCTTATTTTAACTGCCCACAAGCCAATTTATCTGATCTTAAGAAAGAGCTCCACACTCGAATGAAAGAAGAGCACTGGGGGGGCCTCTTCCCTTCTGTTACCCACATATGATAGAGACCCTCTTGGAAGCCTCTGCTCCCTCTCACATCCAACTTGAATGGGGTACAACACCTTTCTGAGTCCCCTATACACAATCCTTAAATGAGCCCACATAGTGGAGTACTATGCAGCTGTTAAGAGCAGAGTGATCTCTGTACGATGATATGGCCAGAACATCACTTTAAATTTTAAGTTAAAAAGCTCGTTAGAGAACACTAAACAGAGAATGCTTTTTTTTTTTTAATTTTTATTTATTTATGATAGTCACAGAGAGAGAGAGAGAGGCAGAGACACAGGCAGAGGGAGAAGCAGGCTCCATGCACCGGGAGCCCGACGTGGGATTCGATCCCTGGTCTCCAGGATCGCACCCTGGGCCAAAGGCAGGCGCTAAACCGCTGCGCCACCCAGGGATCCCAGAGAATGCTACTTTTTATGTAAGAATGGATGAACATTTTATATATTACACATCTATATTTATACTTTCAAAGAGAAACATTAAAAGGACCAAAATGAAACCAAATGAAAATAGTTACCTATATAGAAGGTGCAAGGAACAGGCCCACCCCCAGTACTTGTGGGGCCAGATCAGAGTACAAACAAAGGCTCACATATCATATATCGAAATATTTGAGTTATTTGAAAGCTAACTATTAAATATGCTTTACCCTCTTACCTTGACAAATACACTTTCTAATGACAAAATACAAAATTATGTAAAGGAATGGCTTTTCTAAAAAAGATAAAAAAAAATTTTTTTTAAAGATTTTATTTATTCATGAGAGACACAGAGAGAGAGAGAGAGAGGGGCAGAGACACAGGCAGAGGGAGAAACAGGCTCCATGCAGGGAGCCTGACACAGGACTTGATCCCAAGTATCCAGGATCACATCCTGGGATGAAGGCGGCGCTAAACCTCTGAGCCACCTGGGCTGCCCTAAGGGAATGGCTTTTGTATGACTTAAAGTCAACAAACTATCCAAGGAAAATTAACTTAATTTTTTTTTAAGATTTTAGTTTTCAGTAATCTCTATACCCAATGTGGAGCTTGAACTTACAACCCTGAGATCATGTGTCACATGCTCCACTGACTGAGCCAGCCAGGCACCCCATAAATTAACTTAATCATTATTGCACATACCTAGGTATTCTCATGATGGGTCAGCAATGTTCAGATGGAACAATACAGTCATATACAAGTCATAAATTATTATATATTTATTCCATAAAAGTAATTTTTCTTGCCTTAATTTTGGCAAAATCCCTGATTGTGTTGTTATAATAAAAATTTTCTCATAATGCATATTGTTGCCAGTAATGCTAAATTAAGTTGACTCTTCTTGAATTGTTCTTGTTCTTAGATGTTTAAAAAATTGATTCCAATTTTGAGAAACGTTGCTCCAAACTGAAATTATTCTTAATATTTTTAAACCAGTGCTTTGAGAGGTGTTTGGGTGGCTTGGTCAGTTAAGCATCCAACTTTGGTTTCGGCTCAGGTTATGACCTCAAAATCCTGAGATTGAGCGCTCAGTGGGGAGTCAGCTTCTCTCTCTTTCTCTGCCCCTTCCCCCACTTGTGCATACACTCTCTCAAATAAATAAATCTTAAAAAAAACAACCCCCCAAACAGTGCTTTGATTCAGAATTGGATTATAAACTTTATATCATGTTCAAACATTATATAGGAGTATATATGATAAATATTTTATGTATGTATGTATGTATTTATTTATTTATTTATTCATGAGAGATACAGAGACACAGGCAGAGGGAGAAGCAGGCTCCATGCAGGGAGCCCGACATTGGGACTGGATCCCGGGTCTCCAGGACCACGCCCCAGGCTGTAGGCGGCGCTAAACCGCTGAGCCGCAGGTGCTGCCCTATGATAAATATTTTATCCCAGAAAATATTTAAAGTATTTTTTATCACATTAATCTTTATCATTTATATTGCAACTTTCACCATCTCTTAAAGCCATTTGGTGTTTCTTGTTTTACTCTTTTAATGTCTTTACTCTTTTAATGTTTAATGTTTTTTAAAATTTTTCTTTCAGAATTTTATTTTATTTAAAATTTTTTTATTTGATTCTAGCTGACAATGTTACATTAGTTTCATGTGTACAACATAGTGGTTTGATAACTATACATTATGCTGTGCTTGCAAATGTAGCTGCCATCTGTCCCCTACAATGGTGTTACAGTGCCATTGACTATATTCCCTGAGGTGTTTTACTTTTTTTTTAATTCTTCAAGGCTGAGACTTTATAAAGAAAATTCTGAAAAGCAGTATGTTGCTACATGTCTTCAAATCTCTCTTCAGTTGAGACTGTAACTTGATCTTGGCCAGAATCAGATAGTCTCTGTATAGACATTGCTCTGGGGAGTATTTGCATGTGAATCTTTTCCTTTATGGTCACGCAAACATTTTTATTTCCTTGTTTTAGTTTCCATATGTATATATTTAATTCTCTTTTGAAATAATGTCAAACATTCAGAAAGTTGCAGATAGTAGAGAGTCCTTGTATGCCCTTTACTTAGTGTCACAGATTATTAACATTTTACCACATTTTTGCTTTTTTACTCTCATTCTAAACTAAAATTTTTAATAATTTTAAAAAGATTTTATTTATTTATTCATGAGAGACACCAAGAAAGAGGCAGAGACATAGGCAGAGGGAGAAGCAAGCTCCTTGCAGGGAGCCTAATGCAGGACTCTATCCCAGGACCTCGGGATCACGACCTAGCCAAAGGCAGATGCTCAACTGCTGAGCCACCCAGGTGCCCCTAATAATTAAAAAAAAAATTTTTTTTGCAGTCATCTCTACCCTAATGTGGGGCTTGAAGTCACAACCTGGAGATCAATAGTTGTGTGCTCTACTGACTAAGCCAGCCAGCCCACCCCAGAAATTTTTCATTTTAAAATTTTATTTGATATATATATAATTATTTTTCTTATGAATCAGGAGAGTGGATTGCGTATATCATGCTCCTGGGTTCCTTAATACTTCAGTATTTCCTAAGGAGGTTAGTCTCTCTCTCTCTCTCTCTCTCTCTCCCTCTCTCTCTCTCTTTAATTAATTAATTTTTATTTTATTATTATTTTTTTAGATTTATTTATTTATTCATGAGAGACACAGAGAGAGAGGCGGAGACACAGGCAGAGGCAGAAGCAGGCTCCATGTAGGGAGCCCGATGTGGGACTTGATCCCAGGACCCCAGAATCACAATCTGAGTTGAAGGCAGACCTTCAACCACTGACCACCCAGGTATCTCTTACCTACCATAGTTTTGTCAAACAATTGCCTGTTTGGACTTTTGGATTATTTCCAATATTTTGCAATGTTATAGATAATGTTATGATAAATTTTTATTTTGTTAAAAGTATCTTAACAGTAAATTTCTGGAAGTGGATTGCTGGGTCAAAGGGTAAATGCATATGTAGGGGTTTTTGTTCTGTTTTATAGTTTAGTTATGGTAAAAAAGAAACCCATGTAACATAAAACCTACATTTAACTATGCTAAGTTTATAGTTTGGTAGTGATAAGTATATTCTGTGTGAAATAGATCTCCAGAACTTTTTTATCTTGAAAAACTGAAGCTTTATGCCCATTAAACAAAAACTCCCCCTTTGCCTCTTCCCCTTAGATTCCAGTAATCACTATTCTTTCTGTTTCTATAAATCTGATTACTTTAGATGGGTATCTAAAGTGATGACACTGGGATCATAGAACATTCATCTTTTTGTGACTGGCTTCTTTCACTTAGCATAATGATTTCACGTTTCATTCATGCTATTGCATGTATCAGAATTTCATTTGTTCCTATGGTTGAATAATATTCCATTGGATGTGCAGACCACATTTTGTTTGTACACTTATCTATTACTAGACATTGGGTTGCTTCTACTTCTTGGCTATTATGAATAGCACTACTATGAGCATGGGTGCGCAAATATCTCTTTGAGACCTTGCTTTCAGTTCTTGTGCATATATTCCCAGAAGTGGGGTTGCTGAGTCATATGATGATTCTATTTTTAATTTTTTGAGGAAACCCCATACTGTTTTCTACAGTGCTGCACCTCTCTGCAATCCTACCAGCAGTGCACAAGGACTCGAACCTCTCCACATCCTTGCCAACACCTGCTGTTTTCTATTTGAGAGGAGCCATCCCATTGGGTACAAGGTGACATTCCACCTCAGCCCTACTAGTACTTCTCTGATGACCAGAGATGCCAAGCTTCTCCTCATTTGTCTGCTGGCTAAATGCACATCATCTTTGGAAAAATGTCCATTCAGGTGTCACACAAATGCCCTCCTCTATGTGATTTTCTGCTGCTGAGTGGTAGGAACTCTCCAGATGTCAACCTTCATTAGATACATGACCTGCAAGTCCTTCCTCCCACTCTGTAGACCATCCTTACCACTCTGTTGACTGTATTGCTTGACGCATAAGAGCCTCCACATTCAATCTGTCCAATTTTTCTTTTATTGCTTATGCTTTTGGTGTCAGATCCAAGAATTCACTGCCAAGTCCAATGTCATGAAACATTTCCTCTATGTTTTCTCCTAGGAATTACATAGGTTTGGGTCTTATGTTGAGGTCTTTATTTCATTTGGAGTTAATTTTTAAAAATATTTTATTTATTTATTCATGAGAGACACACACACAGAGAGGCAGAGACACAGGCAGAGGGAGAAGCAGGCTCCATGCAGGGAGCCCGACGTGGGACTCAATCCCAGGTCTCTGGGATCCGGCCCTGGGCTGAAGGTGGCGCTAAACCGCTGAGCCACCCAGGCTGCCCTGGAGTTAATTTTTGTAGATGATGTAAGATAAGGGTCTAAATTCATGCTTTTGCACTTTTTGTCCAGTGTTCCCAACACCGTTTGTTGAACAGACTGTCTTTTCTGCATTGAGTGGTCTTAGCATGCTCGTTGAAGATCATCTGACCAGGTATGCAAGAGTTTATTTCTGGGCTCTCTATTCATTGGTCTGTATGGATGTCTGTCTTATGCCATTACTACACTGTCTTGATTACTGTGGCTTTGTAACAATGCACACTTAGACATTGTGGATATTGCCAAACTCCTCCCCACTGTTGCTTTCCTACCAGCAATGTACCTGAGTGCTTATTTCCCCAGAATTTGCTTAAAAAGTGTTTTGTCAATTTTGTTTGCTTATAAATTTATTAGAATGTAGCTTCTTTAGATTTAGAAAGTATTTTAGAATTTAAAAGAAGTTGTTTAATCCTTCGGGAGATAAAACAACAACTAGATAGTCATATGCAAAAGAATTAATCTAGACACAAACATTCCATGTTTCACAGAAATTAATCTCATAGACCTGAATGTAAAATGCAAAACTATAAAACTTCCACGTAACATAGGAGAAAACCAAAATGATCTTAGGTTTGGCGTGGCTTTTTGGCATGATCTATGACAGAAAAAAATGGTAAGTTGGATTTCATTAGGATGAAAAACTTCTGTTTTATGGAAGACACTGTTGAGAGACTAAAGAGATAAGCCACAGGCAGGGAGAAAACATTTGCAAAACACATATCTGATAAAGAACTGGCATCTAACATATACAAAAACTTTATTATATTTATTTATTTATTTATTTATTTATTTATTTATTTATTTATTTATGATAGACATAAAGAGAGAAAGAGAGAGAGAGAGAAGCAGAGACACAGGAGGAGGGAGAAGCAGGCTCCATGTCGGGAGCCCGACGTGGGACTAGATCCCGGGACTCCAGGATCGTGCCCTGGGCCAAAGGCAGGCGCCAAACCACTGAGCCACCCAGGGATCCCCTACAAAAACTTTAAAAACTCAAGAGTAAGAAAACAAACCTACAGCTATTCTGGAAAACAGTATGGAGATTCCTCAAAAAGTTGAAAATAGAGCTATTTTATGACCCAGCAATTGCCCTACTGGGTATTTACCCCAAAGATACAAATACAGTGATCTGAAGGGGCACCTGCATCCCAGTGTTTCTAGCAGCAATGTCCACAATAGTCAAACTGTGGAAAGAGCCCAGATGTCCATCAACAGATGAATAAAGAAGATGTGGTATCTATATATAATGGAATATTACTAAGCCAACAAAAGAGAAAGCTTGCCATTTGCAACAATGTGGGTGGAACAGAGGGTATTATGCTAAGTGAAGTAAGTCAGAGAAAGACAATTATCATATGATTTCACTCATGTGTGGGATTTAAGAAATAAAACAGAGGAGCATAGGGGAAGGGAGGAAAAAATAAAATAAGATAAAATCAGAGAGGGAGACAAACCATAAAAGACTCTTATCCAGGGCAGCCCGGGTGGCGCAGCGGTTTGGCGCCGCTCTCAGCCCTGGGCCTGATCCTGGAGACCCGGATCGAGTCCCACGTCCGGCTCCCTGCGTGGAGCCTGCTTCTCCCTCTGCCTGTGTCTCTGCCTCTCTCTCTCTCTCTCTCTGAATAAATAAATAAAATATTAAAAAAAAAGACTCTTAACCATAGGAAACAAACTGGAGGGTTGTTGCTGGAAGGGAGGGGGGTGGGGCGATGGGGTCACTGGGTGATGGGCATTAGGGAGGGCACACGATGGAATGAGCACTGGGTGTTATATGCAACTGATGAATCACTGAATTCAACCTCTGAAATTAATAATACAGTCTATGTTAATTAAATGAATTTAAATAAAATAAGATAAAAATTTTAAAAAAGAGTAAGAAAACAACCCAAATAAAAAATGAGCCAAAAAAAAAAAATGAGTCAAAGACCTCAATAGACACCTCATCAAAAAAATGAATGAGGGTGTTTGAGTGGCTCAGTCAGCTAAGCATTCAACTCTTGGCTTTGGCTCAAGTCATTGATCTCAGGGGTGTGAGACTGAGCACCTCGTCAGGCTCTGTGCCAAGTCTGTTTGTCTCTCTCCCTCTGCTCCTCCCCCAGCTCATACACATTCCCTCTCTCTCTCTCTTAAATAAATAAAAATTTTAAAAGAATGACTGGATAAAGAAGATGTGATGTGTATACACACACACACACACACACACGCTGGAATATTATTCAGCCATTAAAAAGAATTAAATCTTGCCATTTGCAATGACATGGACATGGATGGAGCTAGAGTGTATTATGCTAAGTGAAATAAGTCAGTTAAAGAAAGACAAATACCGGGGCACCTGGGTGGCTCAGTTGGTTAAGTGTCTGACTCTTGGTTTCATGGTCTGGGGTCATGGGATTGAGCCCCTCCTTGGGCTCCATCATGCTGTGGAACCTGCTTGGGATTTCTCCCCCTTTCTCTGCCCCTCCCCTGCTCATACACTCTCTCATTCTCTCTCTCCCTCAGAGAGAGAGAGAGAGAGAGAAATACCATATGATTTCACTCATATGGAGAATTTAAGGAATAAAACAGCTGAGATAGAGAGGGAAGCAAACCATAAGAGACTCTTAATGATGTAGAACAAAGAGGGTTAATGGGGGGGATGGGCTAAACTGGTGATGGGTATTAAGGAGGCACTTGTGATGATCACTGGGTGTTATAGGTAAGAGATAAATCACTATATTCTACACCTAGGTAAGTGATAAATCACTATATTCTACACCTGACACCAATTTTATTATATATGTTAAATAACTAGAATTAAAATAAAAAATTGAATTAAGAGAAAGATATACAGGGTCACCTCGGTGGCTCCGTTGGTTAAGCATCTTACTCTTGGTTTTGGCTCAGGTCATGATCTTGGGTTCCTGGGTTCCAGCCCCTCATTGGGCTCCCCTCTCAGTATAGAGTCTGCTTGAGATTCTCTCTCTCTCTCTCTCTCTCTAAGCCTCCTCCCACTATCTCTCAATAAATAGATAGATAGATAAAATCTTTAAAAAATATACAAATAGCAAATACATGAAAAGATGTCAACATTATTTGTCACTGGGGAATTGCAAATTAAAACAATAATTATGCTACTACACATCAATTAGAGTGGCTAAATTTCTAAACACCAACAACATCAAATTCTGATGAGGATGCAGAGCAACAGGAACTCTCATTCACTGCTGGTGGCAATGTGAAATGGTACAGCCACTTTGGAAGACAGTTTGGCAGTTTCTTGTAAAATGAAACATACTCTTTACCATATGATCAGGCAGTCGTTCTCCTTGGTATTTACCCAAATGAGCTAAAAACTTCTGTCCATGCAAAAATGTGCACATGGATGTTTACAGCAGCTTTAGTCATCACTGCCAAAACTTGAAGCAATCAAGATGTCCTTCAGTAGGACAATGGATAAACAAACTGATGGGTATGTCCATACAGTGGAATATTATTAAGTGATCAAAAGAAATGAGCTATCAAGTCACAGAAAGACATGGAGGAAACCTGAATACATATTGTTAAGTGAAAGAAGCTAATTTGAAAAGGCTCCGTACTGTAAGAGTCCAATCATATGACATTCTGGGAAAGGCAAAACTGGAGGCAGTAAAAAATGTTAGTGATGGCCAGGAGCTGCGGGTGGGAGAGGGAGGGAAGGGAGGAATAGATGGGACAAGGGGATTTTTAGGGCAGTGAAAATATTCCGTACGACCCTGAATGGTAATTACATGGCATTATACATTTGTCAAAACTCATACAAAGAGACAACACTAATGGAAACTATGGACCTCAGTTGTTAACAACAACAACAACAACAACAACAATAATAATGTATTAGTATTACTTCATCAATTATAAACAGTAAAACAGTCAAACAGATCTAGATTTTTTTGGTTAAACTTCTTTTTTTTTTAATTTTTTTTTTTAATTTTTATTTATTTATGATAGTCATAGAGAGAGAGAGGCGCAGAGACACAGGCAGAGGGAGAAGCAGGCCCCATGCACCGGGAGCCCGATGTGGGATTCGATCCCGGGTCTCCAGGATCGCGCCCTGGGCCAAAGGCAGGTGCCAAACCGCTGCGCCACCCAGGGATCCCTTGGTTAAACTTCTATCAATGTTATGTATATATATATATATATACACATATATATACATATATATGTATTTTTAAAAAGATTTTATTTATTTATTCATGAGAGACACAGAGAGAGAGAGAGACAGAGACACAGGCAGAGGGAGAAGCAGGCTCCTCATGAGGAGCCCAATGTGGGACTTGACCCGGGGAGACTTGGGGTCACGCCCTAAGCTGTAGGCAGAAGCTCAACCACTGAGCCACCCAGGCGTCCTATATATATGTATTTTAAAGAGGGAGATGGAGGGGTGGAGGGGCAGAGGGAGTGGGAGAGAGAGAATTTTAAGCAGGCTCAGTGCCTAGTTCGGAAGGAAACAGGGCTCGATCTCACGACCCTGAGACCATGACCCTAGCTGAAATCAAGACTCTGATGCCTGATCAGCTGAGTCACCAGGCGCCCCTCAATATTTTTAATATTAGGCAACAGTCGGGATTCCTGGGTGGTGCAGCGGTTTGGCGCCTGCCTTTGGCCCAGGGCGCGATCCTGGAGACCTGAGATCGAATCCCATGTCAGGCTCCCGGTGCATGGAGCCTGCTTCTCCCTCTGCCTGTGTCTCTGCCTCTCTCTCTCTCTCTCTCTGTGACTATCATAAATAAATAAAAATTAAAAAAAATATTAGGCAACAGTCCATCTCAAATATCTGAAAATAGTGCAGATATATTTAAGAGTAATTATTCTTATTATTTAAGAGTAATTTCATTTTCCACCAGAGACCATAATTTGCTCTTTATTTGAGAATCTTCCATTGTTTTGCTTAACTCTTCAAGCTCTTTTGATATCTCATCTACATGAAATTCTACTTGTTTTAACTGCACCTAGCCGGCAATTCCATCATGTGTCCCAGAGAGGTAGTGAGGTCAAAGATGATGTATATCAGGGATCCCTGGATGGCTCAGCGGTTCGGTGCCTGCCTTTGGCCCAGAGCGCGATCCTGGAGTCCTGGGATCGAGTCCCACATCCGGCTCCCGGATGGAGCCTGCTTCTCCCTCTGCCTGTGTCTCTCTCTCTCTCTCTGTGTCTATCATAAATAAATAAATCTTAAAAAAAAAAGATGATGTATATCTTTCCAAGATGTTTCATCTTTGGGCAGATCCAGAGAATATTGTATATAATCTTTTTATTGTTCCAAAGAATGCCACCATTGTTAGCACAACTGAGGTCAGGTTTAATAACAAGTTCAAGTATGTGTCATACAGGGCACATGGCACAAAAATGCTTCTGGATTTTTAGTCCAAAAAATGACTTTGTTTTCCTTTACCTTTACTAACTATGCCAGTGCCATCATCATTGACTTGCCCTGAACAATCTTTTTTCTTTTTCTTTTCTTTTTTAATTAAGTAGGCTCCATGCCCAGCATGGAGCCCAAACACAGGGCTTGAACTCAAGACACTGAGATCAAGACGTGAGCTTGATCAAGAGTCAGATGCTTAACAGACTGAGCCACTGAGGCACTCCACCCCCAAGAACATTTTATTTTATTTATTTTTTTTCCCAAGAACATTTTAAATCAATGTCTACAATTATGGGGCGCTTTTTTCAGTCCTTTCCTTACATCAAAACAGGGCTAAAACCAATGAAATATGTATGCGTGTTTCATCTAGATTTACATATATACACATTTTAAAAATTCTGAATTAATTTTGCACATGTTCCTCAGCCACTGGATTAATTTCTGAGTACTTCTGGAACCATAAATTAGACCAAGAAGAAATGCAAGAGGATTTGACTACACTTCAACAACTCAAATCCACCTCCACTTAAAAATTCAGGAGTTTTGTTTGTGGCATTTGGACCCAGTCACCTCCTGTTTCCAGGATGCTATGAAATGTGGAGAAGGGCTTTTCTGGGTCCAAGCAGTGTCATTAGCACAGCCGATGTTTAGAGTTATGAATTCTGCTGGGCCAATGCCAAGCCCTGGATCCTGATTGACCAAGGAAAACATTTTTTGGTATGTTTGTGATTTGTGGGGCCCCTAGCTGGTACTGGGAGGGAACAAGGTGGCAGGGGCAGAATGAAAACAAACCTATGAATGTGCCTTTTTAAACATTTTTTACTTTGGGACCCTGTAAATGAACTGCATGAATCAAAAGCAGAAGTAGATCAAAAAGGGGAAAAAATCCAACTCTAATGCCATGGCAGTAATATAGATTATACTGAATCCTTAATGGGGAGCCGAAGGGGAAGGTTATAGTATACATAATACCACAAACAAGACTTCTGAATTGCATGTTTTTACACCATCTCTAAAATCCCCTTTCATGGTCCCAGCTAGCATCTCTCACCTAGCTAAACCAAAGCCCTACAGTAAGCGCTGCGGCAGAAACCAGTTGTGGCCCCAGCAGGCCTCTTGGGGGCACATGCTGAGAGTTTTAGTTCACCCCACTCCCCACTACAACTTCCAGTATAAAACTCTGCAAGGAGGGCAGCCCCAGTGGCCCAGCGGTTTAGCACCACCTTCAGCCGGGGGTGTGATCCTGGGGCCCCCCCGGGATGGAGTCCCACGTCCGGCTCTGGGATCAAGTCCCACGTCGGGCTCCCTGCATGGAGCCTGCTTCTCCCTCTGCCTGTGTCTCTGCCTTTCTCTCTGTGTGTCTGTCATGAATAAATAAAATCTTAAAAAACAAAAAACAAACTCTGCAAGGATAGATAGTAGCTCTAGGCATTCAGTTTTCTTAAGATCTGGCTGATTTTCCTCTCAATCACTGCAACTCACACAAGTAAGCAATTCGAACTTCTTCCTTACTGTCAGTTGGTGTCAGCTTTTTCCACCAATATTCTCCTCTTCTTTCTCCAGCCTCCAAACAGATGATGATCCCCACTTTGGCAACTGTGGGTTTTAACAGGCTCTTATCTGAAACACGGTCCTGGAGGAGAAAGAAATATTATCAACTTAGTAGAGATACTGTACTTGACTCCAAACCAAACCACCATTTCCATGGTTACCTCAAGGGGAGTGATTTATAATTTTTCAGCAGAGGAAAGTACCTTGGCTTGTTCAAGTGTGTCATCCCAGCACTTCTTTTGCATTGCATTCAATGGTACTTTTCAGCCGTTTCTAGCTTAAGAATGGAGAGCATTTTGTCATACAGCAATTCATTTGTCCCAAGAATTGTGGCCACACGTAACCTCTACTTGCTCATAGCTGGTTTGCCAGCTGAGTCAAAGGTTATAGCTCATTCAAGGTTCTTTGGTAAGTCTCAGATCATCCAGAAGAGAAGCTTTGGTCCCAAACTAATGGAAATACTGTTATTGGATCCTGCCAATTCCAAGAAGATTTATGTGGTGTGGAAAGCTGCCTGGTTAATTGGACACAGTGTAGGCAGAGCAAGTTCGCTGAATTTGATTTGGGCATGTTCAGTTTGAAGCACCAGTGCGATATACAGGCACTGTCTACGTCCAGGAAGCGGTGGCAACCTAAACTTTGCAAGAGAGATTCAGGCTGAAGGCACATATTTGGAAGTTGTCATGGAGACAGGAAAAGGAGCCATGAAAGAATACAGGGGAGGGTCATGGTCAGGAGCCAAGAGTGGAGGAAGTGGCCACTGGTATCAAGTGCCGCAGGAAGACACATTAGGAACACAGTAGTGGACAGCTAACCTTTCTGAAGAGGACAGGTTATGGGTGGGGAGATCAAATATCTTGAGGCAGAGGTGGGCGTATTCTCCAAGATTTGAAATTGGGGGAGAATGTACAGCTGCATAATAAAAACATCAGCAACAATAATCACAACAGACCATGATGTGAGCAGGAGGCTAACACAAATCTTTTTTTTTTTTTTTTTAATTTTATTTGTTTATTCATGAGAGACACAGAGAGGCAGAGACATAGGCAGAGGGAGAAGTGGGCTCCCTGCAGGAGCCCGATATGGGACTCCATCCTGGAACTCCAGAATCAGGTCCTGAGCTGAAGGCAGATGTCAATCGATGAGCCACCCAGGCGTCCCAATAACACAAATCTTTATGTTATTCTCCCTTGGTTAGAGAGATCAGCATTTTGTGGTTAGAGCTGAGATTGGGTTGGGAGTAGAGACAGACTATGCTGTAAAATCAAAAAGCAAAATAGGAAGTTGGAGTCTGATGGGCTAGAAAAAGGGAGGGGAAATCCCAAGAGGATGAGGACAAGGAAGAGGAAGGGGAAGAGGAAAGAGAAAGGGAAAACCCATCAGAAAACATTAAGTTGGGGCCTGACAGGTGTGAGAAAGAGGCTGGGGCAAAACCAGTGGAGTTTTAGGAACTGCAGCCCTTGCTCTGCACCATGCTATGACCCCTGGTGGGACCTCCACTTAGGCTTGCTGCCCTACTCAGCTTGCTATTAGGGGGGCTGTGGGGAGAGAGGGATTCAGGCAGTGTTTGGGGTTGGGTGAGTGAATCCGGACAAACGTTTTTTAGGTGTCCAAGCCTGGGGGAGGACAAAACATTCACATAAGCAGGAAATTAAAGCAATGGTGACCCGAGGGAAGGATAAGACTCCCAAGTATCCTTGGCATTACTAGAGAACACCAGATTTCCCAACAGATTTGGGATGGGGTCTCAAATACATTTGGAATATTAAAGGAAAGGATAACTTATTGAGGAACCTGGAGCCGCTCAGGTGTACATATCTAACTAGAATGCTCAAGTAAACAAATTAATAGGGGCTAGTGTAGGAGGGTGAGCTATTTCTGGTCTGTGGCCTCCTTGTCATAATGAGATAATCTCCTGAAGATGCTGAGAAAAGCTGATGACGCTGGAGGAAACAGTTTGGAATAGCAGCTTGGGAATCCCCTGTAACAACGTGTTTCCCCTTGGCAGCGGCTTGGGGGCAGGCACACCCTGAAACATTTTTGGTGTTTGGGTCTCCATTCTATTTGCCGGAGCTCGATAAACGCGACTGAATGAATGAATGAATGAATGAGTAGTGGAGGGCGAGGCCGCGAGTCTGAGCAGGGTGTGGAGGCGGTCATTCGAGAGCCCAGCTCAGAGAGAGAGTAACCTTCAACTCTCACCTAAAAGGTTCACGACCCGGGGACCAGTAGCAAGAACAGCACAGGTATCCGGTCCCAGTGCAAACAAACAAATCCTGCTTTGCTAGGGGGCGGGGCTAGGAGGAGGGCCTAGTCCGCTTCTGCCCTTCAACTGACCAATCGCTGCCTCAAGGGGGCGGGGATTTCAATCTGTCTCCGCCCTTCCCCTTGGAGAGTAAATACGTTCGGGCGCCGTTCAAACGGCCCAATGAATGCTCGAGGTTTCCTGCGGCTGCTCCTCAACGATTGGTCGGAGCTCGTCGTCCCGCCCTCCCTATCACGCTTTTTGCCCCGCCCCTTCGCACACAAGATGGCGGCGCCCAGCGGAGTAGAGGCCGCGCTTGGGGTTTGCTGAGGCTGACTCCCTTTCCCACGACCCCTTTGGACGCAAAGAGTCGCGAGCCCAGAGGACGGGGGCCGGGCGGGGACAGGGGTACCTGCGTAGCTGGACCGCGAGCCCGCGCCCAGCCTGCGCCGCCCCCACCCGGCCCCGGCCCGACACCATCCGTTCCCGGTCTCCTCTCGGTCTGACCCACTGCCCGGCCGTGGTTCGCCGCCACCTGGCCTCCAAAGCTGAGCTCCCTCCTCCGGCCCGGGCTCACCTCCACTTTAGAGATGTTTGGCTTCTTCCCTCCCAGACAGCCTGGCGTCCAAACCGGGACTCCTGGACCGGCGTCTGGCCCCTTTTCCCTCCACTGAGACTCCACCTCGCTCTCACCCGTTTCTTGCTCAGATTCTTGCTTCTCTCTGGCTTGGAGACTGCTCACTTCCCTTCCAGATTGACCCCTGACGCCCCCAAACATTAGCAGCCTTGACACCCGCCCTCAACCTGGAGCCAGCTTTCCTTTCGGATTAACCTCCACAGCCCTATCATGGAGGCTGTGTACCTGATAGTGAATGGGGTGGGCCTTGTGCTGGACCTGCTGACCTTGGTGTTGGACCTCAACTTCCTGCTGGTGTCCTCCCTCCTGGCTTCCCTGGCCTGGCTGCTGGCCTTCATCTACAACCTGCCACACACGGTACTGACTAGTCTTTTGCACTTGGGCCGCGGAGTCCTGCTTTCGTTGCTGGCCTTGATCGAAGCCTTGGTCCGTTTCACCTTTGGGGGCTTGCAGGCCTTGTGTACTTTGCTGTACAGCTGCTACTCTGGCCTGGAGAGCTTAAAGCTCCTGGGGCACCTGGCCTCTCACGGGGCACTGAGGAGCCGGGAGATCCTGCACCGGGGGGTGCTCAATGTGGTCTCCAGTGGTCATGCTTTGCTGCGCCAGGCCTGTGACATCTGTGCCATTGCCATGAGCCTCGTGGCCTATGTGATCAACAGCCTGGTCAACATCTGCCTCATAGGCACTCAGAACCTTTTCTCCCTAATGCTGGCCCTGTGGGATGCAGTGATGGGGCCGCTGTGGAGGATGACGGACGTTGTAGCTGCCTTCCTAGCCCACATTTCCAGCAGTGCCGTGGCCATGGCCATCCTCCTCTGGACCCCCTGCCAGCTAGCACTGGAGCTCCTAGCGTCAGCTGCCCGCCTCCTGACCAACTTCGTGCTCGTCAATGTCACCGGCCTGGTGCTGCTGGCTTGCGTGCTGGCAGTGATGGTGACCGTGTTGCACCCGGACCTCACCCTGAGACTGGCCACCCGGGCACTCAGTCAGCTCCATGCCCGGCCATCTTATCACCGGCTCCGAGAGGATGTCGTGCGGCTGTCTCGCCTAGCCCTGGACTTGGAGGCCTGGCGTCGAGTCTGGAGCCGCAGCCTGCAGCTGGCCACCTGGCCAAACCGGGGAGGGGCGCCTGGGGCCCCTCAGGGTGGCCCTAGGAGGGTGCCCCCAGCCAGGACCTGGCGACAGGACACTCTTCCTGAAGCAGGGCCCAGATCAGAGGCAGAAGAGGAGGAAGAGGTCAGGATGGCCAGAGCAACAGCTGCCCGTGGCCGGGAGAGGCTCAACGAGGAGGAGTCTGTAGCTGGGCAAGACCCGTGGAAGTTGCTCAAGGAGCAAGAGGAGCGGAAAAAGTGTGTCATCTGCCAGGACCAGAGCAAGACGGTGCTGCTTCTGCCCTGCCGGCACCTGTGCCTGTGCCAGGCTTGCACTGAGATCCTGATGCGTCACCCCGTCTACCACCGCAACTGCCCACTCTGCCGCCGGGGCATTCTGCAGACCCTCAATGTCTACCTCTGAAGACTCCTTCCCTGCCAGCCCACTTTTTCATGCTCCATGAAGCCACCTGCGCTAGGACAGCTTTAACACCTGACCTCCTGGTTCCTGGCCTGTATCCCCTCCTGCCCCCATGGCTGTCATGCCAAGCCTCCAGGCCATATCTCCAGGACATTGAGATAGGATACTCTGGAAGACTATGAGCTGGGTGGGGCAGGGTAACAGCTTCTCCTTACCCAGTGCGTCCCGGTGATGCCGGAGGTGGTGAGTGTGTCACTATGCAAGGCCCCGAGGCTGTTGGGGACTCCCCTCCAGCTTGCCGGGGCCCATCCAGATGCCAATCTCTGGGGCTCCCCCTCTACTTCTGGTTTTTCTGTTGAGGATTTGCAAGTCCTCTCCCTGACTCTTCCCCATTCCCTCCCCAGCTTCAGCAGCCACAACACATCACTGTCATTTGGATGTTTTGGTAACTCAAGGGCCTTGAAATGAACTTGAACCTTTGCTTTCACTCGGAGCACCTGTGTGCACTGGTAGGCCTAGGGGATAGTATCTCTCAGGTGCCTTGAGAGTTACCATTTCTGTCCATCTTGATCTTATGAGACTCCCTCCCAACCAGATCCAACAGCTAGGATCAAGAGTTTACCCCTTGGGGTGAGATGGGTGTCTGCACCTGGCTTTGGGACCACATTACCCTCTGGCACCCCAGCACCACTGGGAGCCTCAGGAGGGATACCAGATTTCCACTCCTACCCCTTTCATTCCCACATCACAGAGAACAATAGTATTTCCCCTCTGTCTCTCCCTGACATCGGGGAGAACAGACTGTACACATTTATTTCACTAGGGTCCAAATACGGAAGGGGCCAGCCTAGGGGTATGCAGCTCCCTGATGGGTCTGTCTGGCCATGTTTCTGGTGAATAAATTTCTGTTGACAGCTCTGATGGCCTCTGTGTGCATCCTAACAGGGCTGAGCAGTTGGTCAGCAGTAAGTGCACCCTAACTGATGTGCAGCCGGGTCCTTCAGTCCTGCTGGAGTCACTGTGGTCTGTGAGGGAGCTGGTGGCAGAAGAGATAAGATAGGATGTGAGGACTGTGCCTTGGGGAGAGCCCATGCCAGGTATGGCTGGTTAGCTTTCGCCCCCTCCAATTTGTGCCCTCACACACCTGGCTTTGGGAAAGCCCTCTCTATCTTTTCTACTTTGCCAGAATTAAGCCCAAGTAGAGAGGAGTGTGAACGTTCTCATCCCTTGAGTCAGCTTCCCAGCCTCTCTGGTGCCTCTCTTCCCAAGAGGTAATTTGGGGTTCTTGCTGCCTGGTGTCCAGTCTACCCTCTGATTCCTGGAGGAGCTGACGCTTGTCTTTGTGTCTCTTGGGCTGGAGTAGGCTGGGAGGCCTCCTGGCGGAGAGCTGGGAGCTAAAGCCGAGGACCTAATCCCAGTCCCCATGCTCAATCTGCTCTCACATGTCCAGTAAGGGGTGGGGGGGGGGCACTCCTGCGTAATTGTATGTTAAATCTAGGAGCATAATGCCAGGGGCAGCCTTCTGGAAACTGTTGGGTGGTTGGGCGGTGGGGGTGGGAGAGAGGGAATTAGAGTAGGTCAGGAAGAAACTGAGAAGAGGCCCCTCCGCATTCTCTGGGGTTGAGAGGCTGAACTGATTGTGGGTCTGGCAAACCCTGGATTGTTAGTCATGGGCTGGGGGTGGGGCTGAGCTGGCTTCTGAAGGTCAGAGGAGGGGAGCCTTGAAGGGGCTTTGTGGCTAGCCTCAGACTTGGTGGCGCGGCCCACCCAGACTATCCCCTGCACGGTGGGGGGAGTTCCCCACATCTATCTTGGAGTTGGGAGGCCTGGGGAGGGCCTCTCCCCCCATCCCTCCCCAACCTTACAGAGGGCGCTGAGCAAGGGAAGGCTCGGCTCCTTCCAGTCTCTGTTTAATGTGAGGATAAACATTTTATGAGAGAAGATAAACTTCCTGAACTGGGAGCAAAGGACCCCCTTTTTCCGCACCCCCATCTGGAATTACATTGGCAGACCTCAATACCCGTCCTTCCCCTAACTACCCTGGCAGTCAGGAGCTCAAGCTCCCTGGGATTTTTGCTGCATTCTGGAGTTGGGACGCCCTCTTGTGCTCAACTCAGAAACTACTTTCCTCTAAGCCACCCAGGAACACACCACTTCCCTGGCAGGGGGGGACCAAAGAATAGCGTTCCAGTTATCCAGAGACCAGGCAGGCAGCCAGAGCAGTCATAGGTGCAAACCCTGGGATCCTTTATGTTGATCAGGGTAGGGGTGTGAATGGTGAAGGTAGCCCCTGCCCAGTTCATATGACATCTTTGAGTTAGAATAAAGGTGGCCAGGGCCCGGTGCCAAGGCATCCTCAGCCAAGCACTCCTGCACACATCCAACACAACTTAGGCAGCAGCTCAATGGAGCGGCTTCTCATTCACCTGGGCCTGTTTCCTGTATCTCCTGCTGCATGACTCATCCAGCCCAGGAGCTCTTCCTTCTGCCTGACCACCGCCCTGCACATCCTCCCCAGCGCTCCCTCTCCCCTCCCCCATCCTCACAACCAGGGCCTTCTCACCGGTAAAGAAGAAAGCCTGAGCCAGAAGGATTTTTTTGTTGTTGATTTATTGAATAATCTCTGAGAAAAGGGCCCAGGAATAGGAGGGACAAGGAGGACCCAGAGAAACAGAGCACCAGGAAGAGGGCACCCTGCCTCTGGGGTCCCCGGGCCAGAGCAAATGGGGACCTACACCTGCCAGCACAGAGTGCTCCTTTGGTTTTGGGCAGAAATCCAGCCGCTGCCCCAGACTGCCAGCCCCGATCTCAGACAGCCTCTGTCCCCGTTCTCTGACAGCAGCAGGACGGAGTCATTCACAACATCCCCAGGGGGGCCAGCCCTCCCGGATGGTGTGGCTGTCACTGTCACACTCTCCCCCCCTAGGAGTGAGAGAGGTTGAGCTCACTTTGCAGCGGGCATCAAGCAAAGACGGGGGAGTTGTGCCAGTCAGAATACACCAGAAATCCCGAGAAGGTGCTGTCTGTCTTGATGCTGGCATAGATGCCAATGTAATCGCCCACGCCCACCTGCACCCACACCTGGTCCTCTGGCTCCAGCCTCACCATGGCGCCCCCTGACAGCGAGGCTGGTTTGGGCCACCCCCCAAAAAACTGGAAGAAAGAGGCGATGGACTCGCCATTCTTGACCAGATCGAACTGCAGGCTAGCCCGGTAGACGGTGGCGTGGACCGCGAAGTAGTAGACCCCGGGCACCTGGCAGGTGAACTTGCCGGTGGCGGCGTCGTAGTGTCCCTGCTCGTTCACCAGCACGCGGTCGAAGGGTAGGGGCGCGTCGGACGGCGGAGGCACCCGGCTCTCGGAGCGCTTGGCGCTGAAGGCGGAGCGCGGGGGCACGGAGCACTCGCCGGCCGGCCCGGTGGCCCCCGCGGGTCCCGCCTCTCCTCTCGGCCCGGGCTCCCCCCGCGGCCCCGGCAGTCCTGCGGGGTGCGGGGCGCGGGGCGCGGTCAGGGGCGAGCGCGGCGGCGGCGGCGGCCCCCGGCCCCCTCCCCGCCCTGCCGGCCCTGCCCGCCCCCAGAGGGTCCCCGGGCCGCGCGCTGCGCCACCCGCCCCGCTCCGGGAGCCCGAGCCCCGAGCCCCGAGCCCCGAGCCCCGAGCCCGCGGCGCCCCCTGGCGGGACCCCGAGCCCCGGCCCTCCGCCCGGCCGACGGCGACCCCGCCGCCTGCTTACCCGGCCTCCCGCCCTCGCCTTTCTCTCCCGGAGTCCCGGGCGCGCCGTCGCGGCCGTCGCGGCCGTCCCTGCCGGGCAGGCCCTGGCTGCCGTGGTGGCCCGGCGTGCCGGGAAGCCCGGGGTGCCCCGGGCACAGGCTGGGGATCTTGTTGTCGTCCAGCGGGGCCGAGCCGGCCGCCAGGCCCAGGAGCAGCAGGGCGACGAGCGGCCTCATGGCGCTGGCACGGGCGCTCCGGCCGCCGGGTCTCGCAGTCTGCGGGCCGGGCGGGACGGGAGTCGGGACCCAGAAGCCCGGGCCGGCTCGCTCCCCGCCCCGGCGCGGCCCACTGGGTCCCCACCCCAGCGCCACCCGCCTGAGGCTGAGCGGCCGCGGGGCAGCGGGAGAGGCGCCCCCAGGGCCGGGACCGAGGGCGCCGGGGCGGGGGCGGCGGGAGAGGCTGGCGGCTCCCCCCCACCCGGGCCCTGCCGTCCCCACCCCCGCCCGTCCCCCGCCACACTCACCCCTCCCGGCTCCCCGGCCTCCTTCGGGCGCTCGCTGCTCCGGACCCTCCGGCTGACCCTGCCCCGCCCCTGCGCTCGTCCCCTGCCCTCGGCGTCCCCCCGGTCCGGGTTCGCTCCCTGCCGGCTCCGCTCCGCTCCTCCCAGACTCCAAGAGGAAACCAGTTGTTCAGGGGCCAGGAGCTCCCGGCCGGGAAATAGCAGGGAAATAACTCGTGGTGTCGCCCGGCCGCCGGCCAAGGCTTGGGGGAGAAGGGAGGGGGAGTCTCAGCCGGGCACAGAGAGGCAGGGCTGTGAGACAGACGCCGGGACACCCGCTGCTCCGAGGAGCCGCAAGGAGAGATGCTGCGATGCCAGGGACCAGGGACAGGCCCAGTCCCGGGAAGTAGAAGCTGAGAACCCAGAGGGCAGAGTTCTAGAGGCGGACGGACAGCTGGATCCCTGGGACCCGAACAGGCAGGGCCTGCCACATGCCTAGGCACTCGGTACAGTTTTGTTGAATAAATGAAAGAGTCAGAAGGCAGGTGATGGAGAACTTGAGAAAGTAGGTGGCAAAGGGAAGGCACGAGATTGGAGGTGGTGCTCAGATGGGAAGCACTCCTCACGGTCGGTGGCTCAGTGGCTCAGTGGAGCTGGGGAAGTAAAGGGCAGGGAAGCTTCCATTAGCCCTGCCGAGGACTTCTCTTCCCCTCCCTGGGAGGCTCCAGAGAGGATGGGGAGAGTCCCCTGCCTGCCCGCCCTGACAGGCAAAGCTGGACCGGCAGGCAGAGGGCAGGGGCCTGCTTCAGGGTCAGGGTTGGGCACAAGCCTCCAGGCCAGCCGCCTCAGGTAGCCTGTTGCAGTTGAAAGGCCAGGGGGTACCCAGTAGAGCTAGGCCAGACTGGCACTGGCGCTCCGCCTCCTGGCAGACAGAGCGGCAGGGGGGCAGGACGCTGCCTGTGGGGGTGCAGTGGGGCACAAGCAGCCCGCAGAGGAGCCTCCGGAAGTTCTGGTAGCAGGGCAGACTTGTCAGGCTCTGTGGAAGGAGGAGATCAGCCCTCAGGCACCCCACTCCCTAGGCTCCCTCCACATCTGGGGGTCCCTCCTAATCTCTGCCCAGAGCACCTTGTAACCTCTGAGGATCTCCACCACCTCCTCCTGGGTGGCCATGCCCACCCAGACGTTAGGGAAGGCCGTGGTGTTGTAGCTCAGGCCGGTGCACATCTCCACCTGGACAGGCTCACAGGCCAGCTCTGCGGGGGTGGGAGGGGAGAATCACTGTGGGGGTACCCTGGCTTCTGACCTGGGGCAAGTCCCCTAACCACTCGCTCCGGGTCAGATGGGGGCTGTTGCGGGAATCAAAGGAGATAACGTGCACGGAGATGCTCTGTGCACGTCGTGGGTGCCCGTTATCCTCGAGAGCCTGCCCGAACATCCTTCGCTGGCCCTGGGCATCATGCAGGTGTCTCTTTGACCTCGGGAGTGTGGGTCACCGACATTGGCAGAGCCTGCTGGGCATCTGAAAGGAACTCCCCTGTCCCCTGTCCTTGCCTCCATCATCATCATCATCATCATCATCATCATCATCATCATCTGCTTCTTCTTTTTTTAAGTAGGCTCCACACCCAAGGTGGGGCTTAAACTCATGACCCCAAGATCAAGAGTTACATACTCTACCAACCAAGCCAGCCAGGTGCCCCTCACCTTCCTCTCTGAGGTGGGCTGTGCAGAGGGTGCTGAGTGACGAGGCTGGGCTGGTTCTCGAAACCCCAGCCATCGACTCCCAGATTCCCACTTCCCTGGTGACATTAAGTACAATTGCCCCCACCATGTGAGAATCCCTCCCGGACTCTGTGGTGTAGCTCCAGGGTCAGGATCCTGAGTCCCCCCATCAGGGAGGACAGGGGTGGGCTGTTATGAAGCATGGCAGTGGGGTTTCTATGACCGGATCCCCAGCCTGCCCTGGCCTGCCAGGCCCTGCCTATGGTGCTCTGGGGTGCACTTCTCACCTGGAGGTGGGAACAAGGGGCTGCTGCAACTGTCATCACTGCTGTCTGTGCAGTGTCTCCATGTGTCACATGTCCACTGCAGACTCTTACATCCTCCATCATGGCAAGAGAACTCTCCCGGCCCACAGGGATCTATAGGCAGAGCAGGCATGGCAGTGGGGACACACCTGTGCCCCTACCCTGCCTTCACGGTCCCCTGACTGGGATCTGGAGCCCTTCCTCGTTCTCCTGGAGGAGCTTCTGCGGCCCACACCCGCTCACCCAGGGACACCTACTCTCTGTGGCATTGAGGGCCTGGTAGGTGGCAGAGAAGCCACCACTGCTGATGCCACGGTCCGTCCTAAAGAGCACTACCAGGTGCTGGTGCGAGGAGATGAGGCGAGGTGGTGGCTCCGCTCCGCAGAACCTGCCCGAGGCAGAGAGCAGACCTGGGCAGGGGGCCCTGAACCTCCGGGGTGCTCCCACGGGCCTCACTCTGAGCTGGTGCTCTGGGCGGTGTCAGTGGGGATGGGACACAGGGCTGCTGACTCAGGGAACTTAGTGCCACATATTTAGTGGGCAAAGCCTTAAGCAAATGGTGGACTCGAGCCAGTTGGCGATGAGAAAAACCAGCGAGGGTTTGAGGGGAAGCGGGAGTGGGCCCCACGGGGCAGGAGAGCCAGGCAGGGAGGGCACAGGAAAATGACCTTGTGCACAGGGCAACACGAAGCAAAGGTTTTGGGCTAAGGAAGAACAAGACTCTTCCTCCGGTGACGGTGAAGAGGCCTCTGGCTTAGAGCAGAAGGCGATGGAAGCCAGGGAGAGAGCAGGGTCAATCTGCAGGAGGCCTTGCCCGTCAGAGTTTCTCCGGGGCTGCTGCTCAGCGGCTACCTGCCCAGGAGGCCGAGGGCCCCTGAGTCGCTGGTCTCGTACACGGCCACGTAGTCCAGCTTGCACTCGTCCTGGGCTTCCAGGCTGAAGTTGTGGAATTGCAGTCCCAGGCCGTGTCCCGCAGGCACTGAGATGTGCCAGGTGCAGAGCTGGGGGAGGGCACGGATGGGGTCGCTCAGGCTGCGTCTCCCGTCCTGAGCTGGGCATCCAGCTGCAGGCCGGGTAGGAAGCGGCTGGCGGCGGCCCACCCAGCTCTCGCACTGGTGGTGGATGGGCCTTTTAACTCCTCTGCTCTCCGAGAGACGGTTACCCAGCCCAGGAACACCTGGCTACCTGGTAAGCTCTAAAAACTGTTCCCTTGCTGCCTGTTTGAGCTCTGACCCCTGCAAGAACCAGGCAGTGTCTCCCATGCTGTTCCCCATCACAGGTGTGCCCGCAGGTGCCACATCCCCCTCCCTGTGGTGCACCGGCTTACCTGTTGGTGAGGGTACCGCTGCAGGTAGCCAGGAGCGGAGAAAGTACCCTGGAGCCCGGTCAGATTCCCCCCACACCCTGCAGAGAGGAGGAGGCTCATGAGTTTGCCAGGGTCTGGGCCAGCAGGAACCGCAGGGGAGAGTTTTGGCCAGGCCCTTGAAGAAGCACGTCTGGGCCAGAAGAACATCCAGGCAAGCTTGGGGCTGGGCCAGAGCTGGGGAGCCCAGGCCGAACCTGGATCGGATGCCCGAGGACAGTACCCGCCCTGCACCCGGCAGGGCCCGTACCCAAGAACTTGGCACTGCAGTTGGTCTCATCACTGCCATCAGCGCAGTTGGCAAAACCATCGCACACTGAGTCAGGCAGCAGGCAGACGAGCTGGTCACAGGGGAACTCGTCCTCAGCACAGCTCCCTGGGGACGGGTGTCTGCATTCAGAAACTCCCAGAGTTGGCACCCCTTTTGCCAGGGCTGGGCGTGTCTGGAGGGGAGGGGAGGGGACCCTTGAGAGGCAGCCAGAGACACGGTGGGAAAACACTCACCATTCCCAGGAGTCACAGCCTGGTACCAGGCATGGAAACCAGATCCTTCCACACTGCTGTCGGAGACGAAGGCCACCCGGAGGTGGCTGGCGTTGGTGTTGAGTGTTGGGGGAGGCACCCTCCCACACACTCTGCAAGAAGCCAGGGTGGGGGTGTTGGAGGCTCAGAGCTCGGGGCCAGCCGGGGTGGAGGCTGCCTGGGCCCTGCAGTCCTCTTTCCTCAAGCCCTGGCCTGGTGACAGTGGGGTCAGAAGGCATCCTTTCATGTCCCAGGGAGCTCTGACTCTCCTGACCTGCATGTCCATCCTTGTGGCATTTGTTCATGGGCCACATAGGTGGGGGAAGGCGACCTTCCTGAGGTCATACAGCAGGCTGGTGGCAGAGCTGGGCCCAGGTTGGGTCTCTCAGCTTCCTCCCAGTCCAGTCTTTCCCACTGCTGCTCCCTGGCTCTGTCCTCTAGACAGTGGCACAGGGCAGGGGTGAGTATCCTGGGGGCGGAGGGACCCACCTGAGGAGGGGTCCTTCAGGCTCAGGGGAGATTTCCAAGCGATCAAAAAGACAGGAGGCCACGCTCTCCATGCTGAGCGCTTCGATCTTGAGCTGTATGGCTTGGTCTGTGGCCACCTGGATGTGCCACACACAGTGGGCGTTGGGTGGGTAAGGGTCTGGGTAGTTGGGGCTGCTGAAGAAGCCCCTCGGGCCAGGAAGGAGGCCCCCACAGGCTGCAGAGATGAAGATTAGAGTTCCGAGGTTGAAAGGATTTCCAAGTTTCCTCTTCCTGGCCCCTGCCCTCCCCTCCTGATATCTTGGGCTCTTCTCCAGGAAGATTGTCCTGGGTACTCACTGGGCGTGGGGGAGGGGCTCATGCCTGCCTCCTCCAGCTGTCCTTTAGGGTCCCCAGATGCCGGAGAGATGGTGGTGGTGGAGGGAGCAGTGGGGTTGGTGGTCGTGTTGGGGGTCAGGCCTTCGGCAGGCAGTGGGTGAGAGGAGGCCCCGGACAGGGCTGTAGCCCGAAACTCTGGAGGTGGGAAGATGGGGGAGTGGGGTTCAGAGGACCTGGATCCCCAGAGGCGACAGATCGAGTGGCTCATGGAATCTCATTCCAAAGTCCTCCTCCCAAGCAGGGCGTGGTACTCACGGCCTAGGATGATGGCCACCAGCAGCCCGAGCAGCAGGAGGAGCAGGCTGGCCAGCAGGAGGACGCACAGCCAGGAGAAGTGGCAGTCTGGCTGCAGCCCTCGGGGGCGCCGACCTGCGGGTGGGGGGCAGGATGGCATTCTGAGAGCTCCTTAGGCAACCCTCACACTGTCCTCAGCTCCTGGGCCTCTCTGTCCTCCCCTGGGTCGCTCCCCGAGATGGTTACCGTGCCAGGGAGCTGGGACGCCGCTGCTGGCATCCTCCCGGAAGGCCGCTGGAGGGCACGGTGGCCCTGATTCAGGCTCAAAAGCAGGATTGCAGAACTCAGTCTGAAAGGGAAAGACTTGAGGGTGGAGGGCCAGTGGCGGCACTGCCTGGCTGGCACGTCCCTGGGCACGGCCAGCCCTAGGCGGGGATCTGGGTCCTGGGAGAGCTGTCCCACGGGACCCTTACCTTGCTCAGCCCTGTCACCTCCACACACAGGACGACATCTGAGCATTCCTTCATGGCTCGGGGCTCTGCATGGCTCTTGGAGAGTCCCTGTGATGGCCTGAGGCCGCCAAGGGCCCCTCCCTGACCCCAGAAGCCTCTCTGAGGGGCAGCTTCTGCTCCCTTTGGGAAGGGGCAGCTGCACCAGACCAACACTCAGACTGCCCTTGGCCGCCGGGTTCAGGCTCCTGGCTCCTCCGTCCCTGCGCCAGGGAAGCAGCCGGAGGAATTCGCAAAGGCATGAAATGGTCCCTTAATCCAACTCAGCTGAGGATGCTAAGGTCAAGGGCTTGGCCCTGGGCAGCCGTCCTTAAAGGCACAGGCGGTGGCTGAGAACACCCCGCATCCCACAGAGGAGAGTAGGTGCTCTGTGTGTGTGGGTGACTCCCCCTTTCCTACTTTCCTAACTTCCCCCAAAGTGTTGAGTGAGCACTTGAGGGGCGCCTGGAGGGAAGGAGGACAATGCAGGCACGAGGGCGCCTGGGAGCCGGGTGGAGGGTTTGGCCGCTGGAAGGCCTACGAGCCCTGAGGGCTCCAGGCAAACCCTGCCGCCCTCCCGTCCGGGGCCTGGGGCCTGGGGCCAAGCCTGGGTCTTTGGGAGTCCCCGTGACAGTACCTGTGTGGCCCGGGAGAGAAGCGGTACAGGGAGCATGTGTCGCCGTGACCGGGAGCAGGAGGGGCTGGCCGCCTCTTCCTGGGGCCCCCCGGCCTGCGCAGAGCAGAAGGGGTGCCGAGTCCTCGGACAGGTGGGCCGGGCAGGCCCTCTGCTAAGCTTGGTGTCATCGAGTCTGGCACTTGGTGCCATCTGCTGCTGCGGGATAGAAAACCCGCCCTCCGCAAGCTAGACCCCTTCATGCCTCTTCCACGGCGACGACATTCTCTTGGAAAACCCCAGCCTGGCCCAGCAGTCCTCGGGGACAAAGCGGGGGGCTTCGTGTTAGCCATGCTCGGCCGGGTCGGGCAGGGCGCGATGAGGGAGGCTACTCTTTTTTTTTTTTTTTAATGATAGAGATTGAGAGAGAGAGAGAGAGAGAGGCAGAGACACAGGCAGAGGGAGAAGCAGGCTCCATGCACCGGGAGCCCGACGTGGGATTCGATCCCGGGTCTCCAGGATCGCGCCCTGGGCCAAAGGCAGGTGCCAAACCGCTGCGCCACCCAGGGATCCCGAGGGAGGCTACTCTTGGCAGGACGTTACTCAGTCGGCCCCGGGCAAGAGGCCTCGCGGTTTGTTTCCCTCCTTAGGTCACGCGGCTGCGGAGAAGTGCAACAATTCACAGACGACGGCACCGAGGCTTCCCAAGGCCAAGTGGCCGGTGCGATACAGAGGCAAGACTCGAATCCAGGGCCGGGGAAACCCAAGGTACGTGCCTTCCAGGACACACCTGTCTTCCTCTGCTGGGGCCCAGGCTTGTGGCGACAGCGACAGCAGGGAACAGAGGAACCCGGAGTGGGGAGAGGAAACAGAGGCAGCAGATTCTGTGATGCTTAGGCTGCTGTCCTCATACTTGGGGTGGGGGGACCCTTCACCCACAGGCTCTTCTCCAGTCATCTCCTGGGGGGCCCTGTTTTGGGGGGCAAGCCATTTTTCTTGGACCCTTGGATGGGGACAGCTTTCAGAGGGTTTGAGAAGTCAAAAGTATTTACATCATGATGCTAAGATCTTATTTGATCTTATTAAGATCTTATTTGCCTTTTCTTTTAAAAAGTTATATTAAATTATTTATTCATGAGAGACACAGAGAGAGAGGCAGAAGCACAGGGAGAGGGAGAAGCAGGCTCCCCGCGAGGAGCCCGAGGCGGGACTTGATCCCAGGACCCCAGGATCACGACTGAGCCAAAGGTAGATGCTCAACCACTGAGCCACCCAAGTGCCCCCTTATTTCCTTTTCATTTGTGAGCACACAGGACAGGTTTCCAGAGGCTGTGCGGGAAGCTTCCCTCTAGCTTTGCCATTGCCCATCCTCTGGGTAAGGGGAACTTGAGAGATACCCCAGTGATTTCTAGCTCTCTTGGGCTTCTGCTTGTATTACTGAGAGGGCGGCTCCCTGTAGCTCCCCCATGCTGACCCACACATGGTTCTCTCTCCTTGACTCCCTGTGGCTCTTCTTTTTTTAAAAATATTTTATTTATTTATTCATGAGTGACAGAGAGAGAGAGAGAGAGAGAGAGAGAGAGAGAGAGAGACAGAAGCAGGCTCCGTGCAGGGAGCCCGACCTGAGACTCGATCCCGGGACTCCAGGATCAGGCCCTGGGCTGCAGGTGGCGCTAAACCGCTGCACCACTGGGGCTGCCCATCCCTGTGGCTCTTCTGCCACCAGGAAGGGTGAGGCCAGCCGGAGGTTGGCTAGAACATTCTGGGACCTCCCGCTCTCCAGCTTTCTCTCCTGCTAATTTGCTACCTCAAACTTCCACTTCAGCCAGACCAGCCTCTTCTTTGTCCCTGGAACATGCCATGTCCTTCCTACTAAAGACAAGTGTCCAGATGGAGAATGCTTTCCTTCCTTGTTCCGAGGGCCAGCACCAGTGGTGTACATTAGGAACCGTCAATCCTGTCCTCTCGTTCCCCTTGTCCACTGCCAGCCCTAGCCTTGACCCTCATCCCCCGGTTTCTGGATCATCTCAAGCTCTAGGAGCCTGGAAGATGGCAGCTTGATCCCAGCCGGCCTTCCGTGATCTCCAAGAGACAGGCTACAGCAAAATATCAGGAAATTAGAAATGCTCGTCCCTTGGATTTGGATCCTCCCTTCTGTGGTTCTGCTTCACTGATTCTGGTTTGGGCAATGCTATACTTACTTTGCATTCCTGAGCCTTTATTGCATGTCGTTTGGAGGCGAAAAGAAGAAACAGCATCCTGAGAGGCTGGGGAACCAAACATTGCCTGAGCATCAGCCACTAAGAGAATGTGGATGTTGATGGCACAGTCCTGGAAATGTGTGTGTGTGTGTAGGAGGTGGACATTTGAATACCTAGTATGTTCCTGACACAACTCTGAGTAGGTATTGTTATGCTCGGATTACAGAGGAGGAAACTGAGGCTCAGAGCAATTAAGTAATTTGCTTGGACTGTAAATGCAAATCTCTCTGCTGCCTGCTGCCTCCTGCTCAGGTGCTCATTTCTGCCTCTAGAGCGACAAAGGGTAGGGGTCCTCAGAGGTGCCTGGTGCCGACCCTGCTGGGGGCTAGGTGTGGGACAGATTGTGGTTTTGCTCTTGGGTGTGTGTGGAAGTACTGAGTCAGGGGGTTCAGCTGTTCCTGCTGTTCAGCTCAGTTCCTAACAGACACAAGGTTGGAAAATTTGCTGCAGAAAGTCCTGAAGAGGCTGTCAATTATTCACCCAGAAGTCAGAGTACTGAGATAGAAATGAGAATTGTCCTGCCTCTGCCTTTGACAAACCAGGGGACTTGAGTCAGCCTTCTCTAGTGCTTGTGTCCTCACTGGCAAAATGAGAATATGGACAAGGTGACCTCTACGGTCCTGACTCTGACGCTTTACGGAAAGAAATATGTATCTTCTGAGCACTGGTCATTAAAAAAAATCTAGAGTAACTCTTTAAATTGGAACCAGAGGCATGAAAGGCCCCCTCACTTGGGACTTTGAGGCGTGTATTTATAGAGAAGTGACTTAGGAGGAAGACACTTGAACTGAGAACTTCCAGGTCCAATCTCCTCAATGCAGATGAGGCACAAGGCCCAGCAAGAGGGAAGTTCTTGCTCAAGGTCACACAAGAACAGTTGCAGAGGGGAGAGCCCCCCCTTTCCTCCCCAGGGGGAGGCCTGCTGGAAGGCAAGCAAAGAATGGGGGAAGAAATCCCAGTTGCTAGGAGGCAAAGCTGATGGATAAAGAAACATGGGGACAGATTGTGTTTGAGATCTGTGTAGCACCCAGACCTGTTGCCATGGGAATGAGAAAGCCACAGGTTAAGTACGGAAGGGAGAGCTGGGGAGCAAGGGTGGAGTGGGCTGAACCCCTGCCCTTGACATTACCCATAGCCCTCTGCTCCCCTGTGGAAGACAACAGAAATGCACAGGTGGCTTCCACATCCAGTGAAAAACTGGTCAAGAGAGACGTGCGGCAAGGTACACTGATTTGGGGCTCACCCATCCCCTTTGCCAGGCGCCTTTTTCCATTGTAAAGACCACGCTGTTCACCTGTAGTTTTGGGGAAAGCAGCTGCCTTTAAAAATCTTATCCTGGGTCAGGCCACTTCCAGGGCAGGCCAGGGAGAAATACCAGGGTTTGAGTCACTGTTTTTCCCACTCCTGGGGAACGCCCAGAAGAAATGATCCCACGACGGTCTCACCCCATGATGTGAGTCTGACAGCAGGCACTGCTGTCTCAGCAAAGACGGAACAGACAGGCCTTGATTTTTTAGTGTCTGGAGCAGGGAGGCAGTTAGGAAAAATCCTGATAAAATACTCAGCTGGTGGAGGCTTCAGCTTCCAGAGTTCTAAAATCAGCGGCAGAAATAGAAAATCTGAATAATACTAAGAATTAAAAAACCGAAGGAGACAGGTCCCTGAGTGCCCCAAAGAGGCAATCTCTTTAAAGGGTTACATCTGTTTTAAATCTTGAAAAAACGCACTTCGGGGAAGGAAACCTTTATTGTAAAAGCAGCTCTTTCTAGGTATTAACAGGGCAAGCTGAAGTCTCTCGTTTATCAAGTGCCAAATCTTGCTCCCCCCCCCCCATCCAGGGACAGCCACTCTGCCCCAAGAGCAAATGTCATTATGCCCAGCCTCTGCTGGAGCTCGTCACGGGTCTGTACAGGCACCTGAGTGTCAAGGGCACTGCGAGTGTCCACACCAGCAGTTAAACGGCAGATGGTCCAGTTAAAGAAGCGTCTACCAGATGTGCCACATTTCTTAGGGGTGAAGAGGGTGTTGAGGTTATGTGGGATGATGCATGCTGAAGTATTGGGGGGGTAGGGACACCTCGCCCCTACGTGTTTTGCCCCCAGGAATAAAGTATCCGTAAACAAATGTGGCAAAATGTTAACTGGTGAATCCAGATGAATAGCATTCAAAACGTGTACTATTTCAGTTGTGTAGAGTTGCAAAATTTAGACTAGAGTGGGCAACTTTTTCGAGAACTTGGAATTCACGGTCTGGCTGAAGCAGTAAAATACCTAGGGACTCATCTGCTCAGAGCTCTTCCTGGGTGCAGACCCTTCCCAAATCAAGATGCCATCACTTACCAACTTCTCAAAGCTATTATTTATTCTGTACAAGGTTCCACTGTACATCAGACATTCTTCTACTCCTGCTTACATAGTAAACAAGTGCACATCAGCCCTTTGGCTCAGGTTCACAGGGCTTCCCTGGGACGGGCGGGGAGGGGGGTCAGGCCGGTTCAACTTGGGGCATCTTTCTCTGATGCCGCCTCCTGGGAGCATTGGCAGGCTTCAGGCTCCAAGGGGCACATGCTGGGCCCAGCTGTGCGGACGCACCGAGCTTCCGTGCCTTGGTGCTGCACAGCTTTACTCTCTCAGCACCGAGTTATGTCCAACCAGTTAGGGCAAAATCACACCCATGGGAGAGAATCGTACAGCTGAGGCAAGAGGTCCCCCAACACCCAGGCTCCGGCTCCCGGGGCAGGACTGCAGACCAATGCCGGGAGGGGCTGAGGGGCGGCATGGGCATCCCTGAGAAACTCGGTCCAAAGGGCCTATGTCTAGGAGGCTCTGAGAAGGGGCGAGGGCACGAAGGTCAAGAAGAAAACACGTTAAAAGGGAATAAATTATGGTTGAGAGTGGCTCTAGGGGTAAGGGGCTTGTGCTATCCTTCCAGCAGCTGGGGAGCAGACCAGGGGGGCGTAGAGGAAGTGGGCAGGAAAAACTTGATACACTACCGGAAGAAATCTCCTTCTACCAACTCTCCTCTCCGCCTCACCGATGCAAACCAAGCCCGGGGTAAGGGCAGGACCCCCATCTCCCCCAGCGGAGTTGAGCAGGGCACTGGGGAAAAGGGAAGAGGCTGAGGGATATTTCAGGGAGGGGCAGTTACCCCCTGGTCCCCAAATGCTATAAGGCACAATTCTTGGAGGCAACTAGATTCCATCCAAAACATTTAAAAAAAAAAAAAAAACCAACAAAAACCCAAAAACTTGTTAGATCCCGGGTCTACTGTGGCTGTGCTTGGGGCTTGGCCAACACCCCCCGAGCACCACTGGGGGCTAGCATCAGAAAAGGTGTATTTGAAGAACTAAAAAAAAAAAAAAAAAAATGACCAGCACAACGTCCCAGCTGTGAAGAGGTGTGAAGGAGAGCATCTCCAGTCTGAAAACTTGTTATGGTAATTAAAAAACAAAAAAGTTGGGTTTTTAAAAACCCAAGTCAGCTCTTTTCAAAGTCGTCCCCTTGTCTGTCCCCCTGGAGTTAGCAGCGTTAAGAGGGCTCTTGGCTCATGGGTGTTTTTCTTGCTTCTGGACCAGTGAGCGGGGGTCCAGGTGAAGACGGGTGCCAGGCTCGGGCGCCGGGGCTTCCGGGCAGCGATCCTCCCAGCAGGCTCCAGAGGGCGCTGTCTTCTCGGGAGGAGCGGGGGCTGGAAGGGCAGCGAGTGGACCAGGATCTGCTCCCCACAGACCGCTGTTGTTTATTACACACAGGAAAAAAAACCACAAGCTTAAAAAATGCAAACAAGAGAAGCCGAGGGGGCACCGTGCCGGCTCCAGGCTCTGCGTCCTGTCGATCTTCATGCCAGGGGCGGCTCGGGAGCTCCTGGTTCCTCGCTCCAGACCCTGACCAGGCTGCAGCCAACTCCTGCTCGGCAGTTTTAGTTTACTTTATTTCTCTCTTATTTGTCAGGTTTTTTTTTTTTTTTTGTCTTAAAAAAAAAAACCACTTAGGGTGTGGGGCCACCCCGGGGAAGGGAGAGAGGGATAGAGCGCCTCGCTGCTACATGCGGGAGGGTGGACTGGCCAGTTCATAGAAGAGCAGGTAGGCGTCGCTGGTGCGCACTTGGCTGGAGGACATGGGTGTGACGCTGCGGAGAGAGTGGAGAGAAGTCAGAGCCCTGCGGGGGCCCTGGGGACACAAGCTGAGTGCTGTGGGGGGCGGTGAGGGCCCATGGCTCCTCTCCCTGGGTGCCCTGGAGCCCATCTCTTTTAGGAAGTCTGCAAATGGGCAGCAGACTCCTACGTACCACACGGCCTCTTGGCACCGACCTCTCCTATCTGGTCCAAGTGGAAGCCACACAGATGGGCGAGGTTCAGGCGTCTGCCAGCAGGAGCCCCGCCTGAGACCATCTCACCTGGAGTCATTGAAAGTGTGCCATTCGCCTGTCACTGGACTCCGGCAGTAGGCTGTGTAATGGCCGCCCATGGTGGTTCCAGAGTGATTGGACACAGCGTACAGGTTGTAAACAGCGTGGTCTGAGGAGGAAGTAGATGGGTTCAGGCCCCCAGCGTGTTCCTGCCCCACGTTCCCTCTCCCTCCTGCTTTTCCTAACTCACTCTGCAGCCGCTTCCTTCCACCTCTGGGCCTCCCATCGGGATTTTAGGCACTGTGCCTCATTTCTGCCCTCCCAGCTGAAAATACTCACTGGTGTTTTCTGAGGCAAATTCTCTCAGGTCCAGGTCTCTTAGTGGGAAATTCACAAATGTTGTGAGCTTGCTGGTTCGTATTCTGGATTCTGAGAACCGCTTCAGATCTGGTGTTGATGTGAGTCAAGGACAGAAAGGGTGGCGAGGGTAGTCAAAGTAAAGGGGACAGGGCCCTAAGAGGGTGATGCACTTCCCAGAATCAGAAGAGCAAAGGAAGGAAAGGAAAGTCAACCAAATTTCCTTTTTTCCTGCTCTGCTTGCCCTCACTTTGGCCCCTTGTCACCAGCCACTCTCTAAAGGTAAGTCCCCGCCATGGTGGATCTTAAGGATACGGAGCACCAAGATCTTTGGGAACCTCTGGATGGAGAACTTCTTTATACATCGTTTTCTGGCTCGGCAGCGACAGCATGTCTGCAAGACATGACAAACAGCTACAGAGGACTTGGGGGAGAGGTCAGTGGGCCGAGTCTATTAACTCCTAGGCTGCGTCTGCGAGTGACAGGTCTTTCCCAGAGGGGTCTCTTGGGTGTGTGCTCTTGCTCCCACGGCGGGGGGGGGGGGACTTACTGGCTTTTCATCACCATCAAGCACATCCTCTTTGGTGAAGAGCCTCATGCAGTCCGTTAAAGTTACCTCGGGATAACCTCGCTGGGAGAGACAAAGAGTAAAAGTCAGAGGTCAATGACAAGAGAAGGTAAGAGTGGGAGATCCCAAAGTAGGGCAACAGGGGCATGTACCTTAGCGATGGGCAATGAGAGGTCCCAGAAGGGATCAAAGACAGTAGAGCAGTAACCACAGTCAGTACAAGTCAGGGAGCTCTTTAGCTGCCCAACGAAGAGATCTGCGGATGAGATGGAACAGCAGAGCTTAAACTCAGAGAAGGAGCACACATTTCCTCTGGGCTGCGTGCCCTCTGGGTGCTCCTGCCTCTGTCCGTGGGAAACAGGGCAGGAGGGGGGCTCCCTGGGAGAATGATTCATAGGGCTTTTCATGCTCACGCTCTGCTCAGGCAAAAGCAGTGAACAGGGAGAGCAGGCATTCCTCCAATTAATGCACTTACCCCCAATCCGACTGTCTTCCCGTTCTAGATATTTCCTCCACATCTGTCGTCCTTTCTCATCATCACTAGGAACCCGAGAGAGGGAGACAACTGGGTCAGAGTGCATGCCATGAGAAGTCTAAGAGCCTATCAATCTAAATGCTTAATATTCCAAATTCTCTCCAAATTATTACCCCCAAAGAAGTCAGCCCAAAACTCAAGTTCACCAAGTTTTTCTTCCCCACAGCATTCTCCTCTTACTTACGGAAGATGATCGAGGTTCTCGGGGTTGGACTTGGGCCTCACTGTCACTCGGTTCACCTCATTGTGGAGCCCATCCAGAAGGAAGCGAAGAAACTCCTGGGCGTCTTGCTGACTGAGTCCAAAGGAAAGACAGTGAGCAAGGCCTCTTGTTCCAAGAACAGGCCTGCAGGGGCCGGCACCCACCCTGGGGGAACGTGTCTGCAAGGCTCTTACTTATAGCCGACGAAGCGTGGTGCGTATCTCTGGATCTGGGTCTTGAACTCAGATGGGCTCACCACATCGTTGGGGGATGAAGTCCATATGGTTTGGATTAGTTTTGCAAACTCTACCGGGAGGAGAGGGGACACGGAGAGTAGGGGTGACATTTTCTATGAGAAACTCAAACTAGAATCCATCCAAAAAGAAGCTAAAGAAAGAAAAGTAGGAGGGACACACAGAACACACTACTACTACTGCGGCAATACTGGAGCAGACAGAGAGAGTCCAGGGATGGGCTCCTCACCTTCCATGAGGGCTGTGTGTACATTGCTGCTGTGGCTGAGATCCCGCATATAGAGCCTCTGGAGGCAGTAATCCCTCAGCTCCCGGGTGTTGCTCAGGCACTGCAGAATGGAGTTCATGAAGCACTGCAAGAGATCATCTGATCAGTAAGACAGAGACCCCTGTCTGGTCTACTTACATAGTGCTGAAGGCCCTCTGGTTCCTCTACCAAAGAAATGACCACTCCCACAGCCTCAAGTTCCTCTTCTCGTAAGGGAACGAGGCACAGTGAGGCAAGTTCCCACTGCCGGCACAGGTGACGTAACTGCTTATTTACCATAGAGGTGTACAAGAGGGTGTGGGTGAGCTGGACGGGAGTGGGTGGGAAGGGAGGGATGTCCTTAGGATCCAGGGAAGGAGCTGACAGGAGGGCAACTCCCCTTTAGGCAGTGCTTCCTGCTGGGGGCCTGGGAGGGAGGCAGAGCCCTGGCCATTCTATAAAACCCACCATCCAGGACGGGTGGGTCTCAAATGGCTTCTAGAGGAGAGGGAGTCAGTGGCAGCCAGGAAGGAACAATCATTATATGGTCCCAGTCGGGACAGTAGGGGGTGGCCTTAGGAAAGAAGTAGGGCTGGGAAGAGCTCACCGTGTTCCCAAGGTTTCGAAGACCAGCCAGACCCTGGGCGCTCTTAGAATTCTGTAAGCAAAGAACACATGGCAGGTGAGGCTGAAGGCAAAGAGACTGGGCCTGCGCTAGGCTCCCTCAGGCAACCTTCTGCCGAATGGAGCCATGAGCATTAGGCACACATGTTACTCTCTTCAACACACAACACAAATATTCTCCAGGGTTCTCCTTTCTTTGGTCAACATGTGTTTTCTCCTATTCTGTACCTTACTCTTCATTGTCTGCCCTACTGGAGGCTGGAGATTAGAACTGGAGCCTGGGAATTCGTGTGTTTGATTCCTGGCTACAAGGAACTCCGGGTCCCAAATCTGGGCGCTCTCTCAAATGACCCACTTTTCTACCCCTGGATGTCCAATACATGAAGCAGCTGTCATAACAGGCACTTCAAGGAGATCCTGAGACGTTCAATGACAAAACCTCTGAAGTGAGTTTAGACCTTCAGCTGGGGCAAACTGAAGCTGGCCTGCCATTCTGAATTGCCGGAGACAGGTGGAATTCCTTCCAGCTGAGCTCAGCTCCCAAAGGCTGATTAGAGCCTGGAGAATCCTCCCTGCTGGCCTCAGGTTTCCACATCCTGACTGATCACTGGCTGGGAACCCCTCTGAGGACGGCAGACTGTGGCCACTTAGAGGTAAGCACCTGGCTGAAGTGTGCCACTCTTGTTCTCGCCTCTATCGTGGAGGCTGGTGAGGGAGCTGGAGCAAGACAGCAGCTGGGTCCCAGGTCTCTTGGCTAATTCGGGCCCTACCTCGAAGGAGTCAGAAGACCTTTGGGCTCAAAGGGTTAAAGAAACAGTGTGCAGATGAGCCTGCCGCCCCCTCTCTCAGGGAGGGGACGGGGAGCTGGCGACTCTGGAGCAACACTGACTGGGGCATGCGTGGGGCCAGCTCAACCCTGATCAGAACAGGAGCCTGAAATAACTCAGCTAAAATTACTCATGCCGTGTGCTGACAGCCTCAGAGGCTGTCAGCAGCTCAGAGCCCATGAGGTTGTCAGCTTGAGGGGGTGGGGTGGGGAGAGGCAGGCTGAAGGAGGGCTTTTCTCAGGAATTGCCCTGCTGATCCCACAAGTAAGAGGATCCCTTCTTGCCAGGTATCAGGTCTAACACCACCAGGTAGGGAAGGAAATATACTCAGAAGAGAGACCTGGTTTCCACCTGTAGTTAGAGAGCCACGCTTATTGGCAGCAGGCGGGCATAAGCATCCTTGAACTCTGCCAGTGTTGGCAGTATATATATGGCCCCAAACACAAAATTTAAATCTTACCTTTCTGACAGTCTAAACCCTGATGTTCCAGTAAGAGGACCACAACAGAGATAATCCCCTGGACAAAGACCTTATCAGCATTTTCAGGCAGACCTGGAGGACTCCCCAGGGGCCCAACAAAAGCACTGCAGTCTCCGAGCTGCCCATTCAGAACCAAAAGTTAAAGCCTGACCACAGGCTACCCGCTCTCCCCTCCCCCAAGGTCCGATCTTACTCCTTTATTTTTGGCAGTGCTGGTTAGTTCTTACCCCTGTGCCTCAGATAACATCTGTCTAAAGGGGCTGGAGAAGCAAAGCCTGGCGATCATGTCAATGCCCACCCAAGTGGGCCTTCCACTGAGACAGTAGTCACTCAGCACTATTGGGGGCGGCGCAGTGGAAAACTGGATGCATCTCTGTACCGAGGCACTTTGGTGGTGTTGACACGTCTAACTCTGACCCAGCAGAGTGAGGGTCGGGAACAACACGTCATCCCCTGTGGTTACTATTCTTGAGGTTCTGACTCTACTCTGGGCCTGGCGGGTGGAAAGATGGAGAAGGCTCCTTTAAGGCTTTGCTAGGACCCTCTTTTTTTTTTTTTTTGTAGGGGGTGGAGGTGGCTTGTTCCTTTGTCTAAAATTTCCCAAGTTCAAAATTACTTGCCAATTTCTACGCGCTCTGTAGGGAAGGTGGCTGGATAGGAGGAGTGCAGGGGGGGGCGGGGGGAGTGGAGGGGAGAGCAGGGCTGGTCTAAGCCCAGCCAGATATTCTTCGGCCATGAATAGGAAATCAGGAGCTCCAGGGAAAGTCAGCACTTTCCATTCTACAGAGGAACAAAATGTCCCAGGAGTGACCTTTCTTATGGTGAAAACAATCCTACCTCAGGGCCTGACGGCGAGAGGCTAGAACCAAGAGGTCGGCAGAGACCCCACACAGCGAGCCTCTCAGAGCCTCTCCCCAGGGGAGCAGGAAAGGGCTCCAGCTGCGGTGTGGAGCGCATAGGGAAGGACTCCAGAGGGTCTGGATTAAGAACTTGGTTACAATTAGTCCTCCGCCAACCTAACCTTGACTTAGGGGGCAACCACTGTCCTAAAAAGCAGATGTCACCTCCTCAGTCAGTGCACGGGCAGCATTCACCCTCCGTGGCGGGGCGGGGGGCTCAGGGAGAGCCCGTGCTGGGTTAATGGGGAGGACACACTAGGGGATGTGGGTCACAGAAGCAAGGCTGACTGACGTTTGCGCCTTCACACTCAAGACCCCGGTAAAGGGCTTTCCTGCTTACTTCACCTGTGCCATGAGGGTCAGCCATGAGTCCTGGCCGCAGCCAAGGAGCCTGGTGTGGCCCTGGCACGGGGCAGTGCACGCACTGCCAACTCGGGAGCTGGTGCCTGTTACGTAAGATCTGTCAAGCTCTGGCCCCTTCTCCCTTCCCGAAGGGGGCAGTGCCCAGCCTCTGGCCCCGGCATTACCCTGGGGCGGCTACTTCATTTGAGGGCTCCAGCGCGCACTTAGCAGAACTGGGGAGGGCCGGGCCGGAGAGAGAAGTTGCCCTCTTTCACCTGTGTGCGACTCCTCTGCCCTTCACAGGGTCAAAGGACCCCCGCTACCAACCCTTCGGGGGAGCGCCCTCGGGGCCAGCGAGGAGGGGGCGGCTCTGGCCCGCCAGCTTTTTCTTGCTGGGCTTCTGGCCTTGGGGTCGCAGCCGCGGAGTCCAGCGCGCCGCCGGCTCCCCCACAGCGGGAACCGGTCAAGGTTACGCTTTCCTGCACCTGTCCCGAGAGGTGCCGCGCATTAGGAGCCCACGGGCCACCTGGTGCCGGGGTCACGGAGGGGGGGGGCGGGGGAGGGAGGAGGGGCTGGGACCTCGACAAGGGGAGGGGGCCGCGAGTAAGCCTGAGATCACCTGGGGAGGGGGCATTCCTTGCCGGGAGACCCTGGGAAAGGAGGGGTGGGGGCCGGGAGAATCCATCCCCCGGCCGCCGGGGCGCGCGGCACGGGGCGGGGGGGGGGGGGGGGGCGCGTCCCGGGAGGCGGCGGAAGCCCAGCGCCCCCGGCGTGGGGGTCCCGGGAAGGGGCCCCGCGTACCTTGGCTTTGTTGAGCAGGAGCCCCACGAAGGTGGAGAGCAGCAGGGAGGGGGAGAGCGGGGAGCGCGGCCGCAGCTCCTTGGCGAGGGCGGGAAAGGGGGCGGCTGCGGGCTCCTCGGGCAGGGTCACGGTGTAGGAGGTGCGCATGCTGGGGGGCGGGCGGCGGGCTCGGACCCGGACCCGGACCCGGACCCACGCCTAACGGCGGCACGGGGAGCGCGGGGGCACCGCGCGGGGCCACGGCCCGGACGCCGAGGCCGGTCAGGCCGCCACGGGACACGGCCCGACCGCGCGCTCCTCCGCCCCAACCTCCCCGGCGCGCGCCGCCAACCGCCCCGGCTCCCGGCTCCCCGCTCCCGGCTCCCCGCTCCCCGCTCGCGCGCTCCGGCGGACTGGCGGCCCCGCCGGCGCCTCGGGCCCCGCGACGTCAGCGCCGGGGGCGGGGCCAGACGCCAGCCCCGCCCCCGCAGGCCGCGGCCCCGCCCCCAGCGCCTGCCCGCGGCCCCGCCCGCCCCCGCCCCTCCGCCGCTTGGCCCGGGGCCCCGCCGCCCCCCGCCCGCTGACCGCGCGGGCCGGGACACCGCCGAGGCCCGGCGTCCCCGGGAAGGGGGCGGGACGGGCGGCCGAGCCCCCCGCCGGCCTCGGGGTCCGGACCCAGGAGGACCCCGCTGGACCAGGTCAGCCCCGGTGAGCTTCCCCCCTCCCGGGCGGCTTGCGGGTCCTGACCCCCGGGGGCGGCCGGGCCGTTGGCGAACCCGTTGAAAGTTCCGTGCGCTCCCCCGGGGCAAGATGCACTTGCACGCAAACTTTTTTTGCACGTTGCTCAGGGGGGACTCAGGCCCGCTTGGAGCCCGACACCCACACAGCCGGCGAGGGTCGCGATGGGCCCCCCGGGGTGAGGAGGATGGATTGACGTGGGGTCGGCACTGAGCTCCCCGCTCCGTCCCATCTCACCCCAGTCCCAGTCCGTCCCGCTATCAACAGAGGCAATGCTCCGATGTTATAAGGTACAAGAGGTCACTGTCCCATTTGGCCCCAGGGAAGAACATTTTCTGGCTTCTTCTATCCAGTTACCCAACTCCAGCTCTCAGAGAATCTCAAATTTTGATTTGTTTTGGGAGGTGGGGAGAAAGTACCACGGCGGTGGGGAAGCAGATGCTCAGCTGGGGTGGGGGCGAGTGTACTGCTCTGACCCTGAGGGCGGCAATGCTTGAAGAGCAGAGGTCTTCCCATTTTGTTTTGGATGCTCCACCCCCCCTCACCTATGGGGACCCACACAGAATCTGCCTAGAGAAAGTATCTTGTTTGGATCCTGCTGGCTATTTTTAGCTAGTATTTTTAGCATTTAAAAATACTCTGAGAAGCAGCAGCGTGTGCTGTTACTCATCTGTGGCCTCCTTCTGTTCCTCTCCGCGTGCTCATCCCCACATGTACACGCGCACTGCACACACGACCACAGCCACATGGGGGGATGTATCCAGGACACATGTATGGAGGGGATGAAGCTACTTGATGGTAAGCGAGGGGGGGCACAGAATGAGGTTGGTGAGCTCCCCAGTCACTGTCTTCCCTCAGTGACCAAATCCTGGACACATTGCTACAGCCTTTTCCTCCCTGCTTCCCTCTTTCCAGGCACACTCTTTCGAGCCAGTCCTACAGTGTCTGCAGGAATGCGTGCATTTAATGACGCCACACCTCTGCCCCCAAACACCTGGAGCACCTGACTCTTGCATCCAGTCCAGAAGCTGAGGTAGTTCTGTCGGTGAGGCTGTCTGTCCACAGACTCCTTCCATTGTCACCACCATGGCTCTTCTCTGATCCCTGCTGCTAACCAACCTGCTCTTATTTCTCTGCTTCAGCACTTGCCATCTCTCACTTAAAAGACAAAACTGCCACTGATTAAGTACTTACTAAATGCCAGGCACTGGCTAAGTACTTTATATACATTATCCCAGTGAACTTGCATAATTAACACAATGATGGAGGAGCTATTATCTCTATTTTCCAGATGAAGGACCTTAAGTCCTGAGAGGTCAGATGACTTGCCAGAACCACAAAGCTAATAAATGACAGTGTGGGGCTTTGAACCCCAACCTGTCTTATGGCAAAACCCATGCTTTTAACAATTACCAGGAGATTCTGGAATCCCCTTTCCTGCTCCCTGCCATTACTGGCTTACGAATTCTGCTCAAACCTTGAGTTTTCCACCAAGCCCTCTCTAAAGAACTCCATCCAGCTCGAAACACCCCATTACTGCATACCCCTTGTCTGCTGGCATTCAGGTTACACTGTACTAATTTATCTTAATATGTTTATTTTTGTTTTATAAGTGTCTTTAAGTCTTCTGTAAAGGGTTTTAGATCATGTGTTGATTATGCCATCACACTGAAACCTCCTCAGGGTCAGGGCTGTGGATTCTCTTAGTGGGTGCTTCATAAATGGTGTTGATCTCATCTCTAAGTGGGGGCCAGACCAGGCTCTGTGGGGTATTCTGGAAGTCCCACTGAGCCTCACAGGGTGGGGTGAGTCTGGATTTGCATGTTGAGTAAGCACTGTCTTGACAGGTGCTCACCTATGGGAGCATTGTGCCTTTTGTTCCATGACTTAAGCCAGCGATAGGAGTACTCCCACCCCAGGACATCCTGGCATTCTGCTAGCACACTCACTCCCTCTTTCCTGGAATGTAGAAGGTTAGGGACATTGCTGGGAGCAGGGGGGTCTAGATGAGGAAAGCTACTTGCATGGGAGCTCTTTGAGAAGCCTGGGGTACATGGAAAGAATTCACATAGGGTCTGGTCTTGTCAAGCAGGTCTGACTGCTGCAGGACACAACCAGCAAGGAACCATGGCTCATTTCTCAATTGGCCAACCCCCCACGACACCCTTTCTCCTCGGTGCCATTTCGCGAAGTGGGACGGGTAAAGGATGCATGTAGTCTTCTGGGATCTGAACCTGGCTCCGGTTCTGTGACTCTTTGCCTCAAATGTGCTGAGCTAATCTGAACGGGGCTCATTCCTCCAGCCTGAGACTGCCATTTCTCAGAGCCTGTGCTTGGCCTGTCTTCCCTGTGGTTAAGAAAGTTTCTTCACCTCAAATCCTTTTTGGCACGGATGGAGTATAAATAAATTAGAGTCAGGGTTAGCTCTGTGAGGGTAGTACTGAGAGTATCCTGCTTCCTCAGATCTCACTGATGGCTTGGTTCACGGTTTTGAAACACTGTTCAGACCCAGGCAAATGCTTCCCTGCGAAGCATGTACCTGTAATGACCACCACAAGTGGATAGACTGGTGGCTCCATTGCCTGATTGAACTGTTAGGGGTGCAGAGTTCTTGTTGGGGGTTGGGCTCCCAGCCCACAAGTGCTCCAGGGGATAGAGGGCCCTTTGCTTCCCTGCATCTCTAGTTCCCATCCCAGGAGGCCAAAAGCTCTGTACTCCTTTGAGCCCTAGGGCAGTCTGGCCTAAACCAGCTGGATTCCAGAGGCCCACACACTTCCCTCCCTTGCTTATATTTCTGTGCAGGTGCCAGTTTTACCTATCCATTGAGGTGAGAGGGTGTAGGGGGCCATGTGTGACGCTCTGGGCCTTGAACAGGATGTTCATTTCTGTACCTGCTGGTCAGTGGAGCGGCTCCCCCACGGGCAAGGAACATTTTGCCAGGCTCCGATTAACTTTTCCCTTGCTGAGCCCCATTCCAGCACCACATTAATTCATGAAGACATCCTGGAGCGGGGTGGAGGAGGAGGCAGGGAGGCTGATGCCGGGCGCTGATTAAGAAATTGAGCCTGGGTAAGGTAGCACTGGGGCCACCAGCCAGGTCACAGCCCATAGCTGGTCTTCAAGGGATGGAGACTATCAATATCTTGCTGACTCTGAACACAAACCCAAAGCGTTTGTCCTTTCTCAGCAGCTAGTACTCCTCCTGGCCCTGGGACCCTCTCCCTAAGGTCTCCCGTGAGCGTGAGAGTGTGTGACCTTCCCATGCTGTCCACAGAGATTCAAGCCCTCAGGAAGTGGGTGAGGGCAGCCCTGGGGTCTCAGGCTGCTAAGCTGGATAAACAAGACGGGGGTGGGGGGGTGGGGGGGGATGCACTTCAGCGTGGCTGAGTAAACAGAGAGAGAAGGCAGGGAAGGAGAGAGGTGGGTCACACTTCTCTGCTCCTCACCCAGGACCCTCAGGGCAGTTCTTGCCGCCTTTATCTTGTTCTCTTTGGAGTAACCCCTGCTCACTGCTTGGCAGCAGTCAAGTTCAAAGTCCCACCCAAGAGTGAAATCACATGACCTCCGCTTACATAATCTCCCTGTCACTTAACAGCTGGGAACCCAAGGCTTCTGGAGATGAGTCAGCAGCCCCTTGGCAAATAGGACCCAGGTACTCTAGGTTCCCAGACCTTTTGCTCCTAGCAATAGGTTTCAGAGCAGAGGGCAAGGGTCTAGAAGAGGCCACGTGGGGAGAATAGGCCGGCAGGCTCTGAGCCTCACTCCCTGGCTCTGCATCTGAGCAGCAGGTACTTTGCCTGATGACTGTGCCCTGGAGGGCCCTGTGCCAACCCCAGCGTTTCTTGGGGAGAGCAGAGGGTAGCCGGGGCAGGGCAGGGCGGGGCCAGGTGAGGGCAGGGCTGAGGCGGGTGGGCAGAATGCCAGGGCTGGGGAGGGAGCAGTTGGAGGGGTGGAGCGGGGGAGGATTAGGCTGGATTGTAGGGGTTAAAGCGCAGCCCTGGCAGGGCTCAGTGGGAACAGCTTGTCCTTCCATAGGCCCAGGGAACAAGAGAGGTGGGGCCAAGGGGGGCCATAACTGGGTTGGGCGTTTGGGCTCCTGTTTTCTGCAGGGCCAACCCACCTGGCCTGGCTTGAGTTCCCACAGGCAATGAGTGGGGGTGGTAGTGAAAGCTTTTTTTTTTTTTTGCCATTTCTGAACCATCAGTCCCTCCCCTCCAATCTGTCTGCATTTTAAACAGAAGGCGGAGCCTGGGGCACCCTCATTATCCTAGGCTGAGAGGCACCTCCATGGGCTGGTGTTTTGTTGGTGCTTATGCAAGCATGGGGAGGGGGTCAGAATTCATGTCCACCCACCACCACCAGTCCTTTACTTGTGCTTAGCTGAGTCTGTAATATCCCAAGTTCATGTTGACTGTTACTACGAATGAGGGGAATGAGCCTGGTTAGAACTGTTCTACTCCCTGGTTGGGGACCTGCTTTTGACTCCCCATTATGTATGTCAGATGTAGTTTAAGTCAGCCACCCGGAGAGCCCTTGGGGCCACGGCCACCCCAGGCGACCTTGGGTGGGAGTCAGGTCACGCTGGGCCTGGCCACGTGATACAAGGGTGGTCACCTCCCCGTTCCACTCAGCTGCCAAATGCCCCTTTTCTATCTCCTTTTCTACCTACTCTTCCATTGCATTTTGTAGGTTTCAGATTCCTTGACATCCACTGTTTGCTTTGAGCCTCATGACAGCCTGTGAGGTGGGCAGGGCAGGTATGACCCATCCCTTTTATGGATGAGGAAACAGACCTCAGATGAGAGGTGTCTAAGGTTAAAGAGGCAAACTGTTCGTTCCAGCCTCAGGTGACCTCTCCCTTTCCCACCACCTATGACACTTACCAACACCCTGGGCTGCCTTTTATTGCAACTATCATAAGAACTTATTTCCTCCAGCAGAAATCTCTCTTGCCTCCCAAAAGTGCCTAGAAGGGTACAAGGAGGACTGCCATTTATTGAGCACCTACTATGTGCCGTACAACCTTTGATTCCTCATGATAATCTACAGAGTGGGAGCTACGAACACTGGTTACATAGAGGGAATAGGTTCAGAAGTTAAGGAGCTTCTCTGAGGTTGCACTGCTAGTAAGCGGAATACCGTGAATGAATGCATGAGAAGCTCAGATCCCCCAAACGGAGATCTGAAAAGATGCTGGACCCACTTTTAGAAAGATGTGGTCCAGGTCCCTTGAGCAGGGCTATTCTCTCCTCAGGAGATGGAGCTGGCAGCAGGATGTAAGGCTGAGAGCAGTGAGGAGAGAGGGTGAGGCTAATTCAGGGTGTTACATCACAGACCCATGGGGGCCTTTTCCCACTGGTAGTGTCTTCTTGAGTGTGAGCTCAAGGTGAGACACTAGCTCCATCGTAGAGTGTTACTGGCTACTTAAGTGTGCTGCGAGCTGTTTCTGGATGGGAAGGAGGGGTGTTAGGGTGGCTGAGTTTGCCCAAGGGCAGTCTGCTACCCCTCCAAGGTCCTCTTTCAAAACTCTCCTCATCTGGTCCTGGAGGTGGAGGAGGGGCTCAGGTGTCCCCTGTGAGAGGGTAGAGGGCAACAGACCCCAGGGAGGGAGGCTTGAAATAGGCCTGTGTAGGAAGGAGGCAGAGTCCCAGTGGAGTTTGACTCCCCCCATAAAGGAGGAGACCTTGCTTTCATGATTGGGGCTGAGGGTGGGTCTGCAGTTTCATCTGTGGAGAGGAGGTTTTCAAACTTCAGCATCCTTAAAGGTTACCCGAAGAGCTTATTAAAAGGGCAGATTCCCAGGCGTATCCCTAGAGAGTTTGATTCAGGGGATCTGGGTGGGGCCCAGGGCCCTGAATTATTAAGCCTCACAGGTGATTCCTGCAGACTTCACTCTGAGGAACACTGTGTACCCTAAAGAATCTTTCTCTTCTGAGCAAAGGGAGGGAGCCTCCCAGAGGCCTTTAGAGCCCATCCACTGAGAGCTGCTTTCTGATTGCCCCTGAGATGAGCCACACCAGACACGTCCAAGTGAATCATGCTCTAGTCTAACCACACGTCCCTCTGGTAGCACCTATTTCTTCCAAGGCCAGCCTCTGTTGTCCCCTACTCCTCTTCCACATTAGCCCTTCAACATAGCCAGCCTTGTCTTGTCAGGTTCTGAATGTTCTGGGAGGCACCAACTTTTGTGTCTCCCTTGGCGCTTCACAGACAGCCCAGCAAGGCCAACACTCTCTAAGTAATGTTATCAAAGTTGTCCTCTCAAGACCTTTAGTTATGGCAGGCTTAAAGGTCTATGACCCAAAGCCCTGTGCCAATCTTGCACACCTGCTCCATTTGTCCGGATGAGCCTACTAAGCAGCATTTATTTCTTGCTGTGGCACAGCTATTATTTCCAAAAGGCACCTGTCCTAGAAGTAGGGGACTGGTACATAAGGTAATGAAGGAAACATAACACCCAGCTCTTCCTGCCCATTGGCTTGTCTATCCACTCACCTACCCACCCATCCATCCACCCATCCATCCATCCATTCATTCATCTGCCCACTCACCCATCCACCCATGTACCCATCCATGCAATCAGCAGATTAGTGGAACTCTCTCAGCGCTAGGCACATGGGGAGGCATCTAGAGATATGATTTCTTTCTCATCCTCTGAGAGCTTGCCACTCTATGTGTACACCAATAACTAAAGAAAAAGCAGGATGTAGTCAGTACCCCAGGGAGGTGTGTTCACAGATTAGATGCAAGCCAGCTCTTACTGTCTCTGGCAGAGCTCTTCCTTTCTTCTAGTTCAGGCAGGACCGGAATATAGAGGTATGGGATTGTCTAAAGCCCTAGACAAAAATTTCTCCAGCATCTTCTCCAAAGACACATGATAAGCACTGCTGTCCATACACCCTGGTCCCCCCTCCTTCTGATGTCTTATGCCCTGATGTTAAACCAGGTGCTCAGGCTGGGAAGTAAAAACTTGAGCAGGAGGAGAGATGCAACCAGAGCAGGGAGGTTTCTCTTACCACAGGGAACACGGGTGGTTTGGGGACCTCAGCATTCAGTTCAGGATGGTGTGAGGCCTGCAGGAGACCCTGGTATGTTGGGTGGCAAAGTGGAGGGTGAGGACTGCAGTGTATGTGGGGGTAGCTGAACATTTCCGAGAGCACTGCTGGATCGTTGTCGGGTGCATGGGTCCTGAAATGGGTTTCCTAGGGAGAGTGGGAAAGCCCCTGAGCAAGAGTACCAGACATGCTGAGATGACTTCTCTGGCTGGGGCCGTAGGATTTGGAAAGGAAACCTCCGGCTTGGATCAGATGGGGAGTTCTCCCCTCATCCTGGGTGTTCTACATCATTTGCTGCCTCCCCAGTCCATCACCGGGTCCCCAAGGGGCAAACTCACCATGGTGTCTCGCCCTGGGGAGCTGGAGAGGCTAGACCCAGGGGCCTGGCCCTTGCTTTTCTCCCATAGAGTGTAACGGCCGCTGGGTCGGTAGGTGGGGCTGAGGACTTCAGGGACTCTTGTGGGAGGCACCTGGGTGGGCAACTGAGGCGCACTGCCCTTTCGACCATAGTTCTCCAGGTAGTCGGTCAGGTACTCGGAGCGGCTGGCTGCCTGGTAGAGGCCCTGCAGGGCACACAGCTCCTTGCGCGTGCGGGCCAGCATGGGGCTGCGGCCCAGGTTCCCAGGATCTATCCGGTAGCTATCTGAGGTCCGGAGGCTGGAGAAATCCCGAGCCAGGTCTGATTGACTGTTCGACCTCCTTTGGGTCAGGGTTACACCCTGGTCGCGGGCAGTCACAGGCAGGTAGCTGAGGGAGCTGTTGGTCACTCCATAAGGGAATCCACTGCCCCCGCTGAGTCCACTCCCTGAAGGCCGTTCAGTGCCCCGAGTCTGGCTCTCGGCCCGCTTACCACCCCCAAGGATATCGGCTCTCAGCAGGGGGCGGCCCCTGTCATAGTCCAGGAGGGAGGAGGGGCCATAGGTCCGGGGCCGGGTGAGGAAGCTGGTTGGGGGGCCTGGCTTAAAACCAAGCTTCTCCTTCTCCAGGAAGGAGGCAGCCAGGTTGGCTCCATAGGAAGAGGGAGTGTAGGTGCCATAGCCCGATTTGGCATAAGGGGCATCTGTGTAGCGGGTCGATTCCGTGTAGCGCTTCAGGGTGGAGGAGAGCTGGGACATCCTTCAGGGTGGCACTCAGTGGGGACTGGGAGCCTCATGGGCTGAAAGACAAGGAAAGCAGTTGTCAGAGGACCCTGCCTGGTTTCAGGCTCCCCCATACCTGCTCTTCATCCCCAGCTCGATGTTCAGCTCGTAGTTCTCAGCCAGAGACAACACCGTCCATTTCCTCAAGAGGTGGGCCCACCACTAAGAAACACACCCATGCCTGTGTATACGTGCACACGTATACAGGCTTATGCACAGGTTTGCACGTTACCTGTGCATTCACACCTGAGTGAGAGCATCAGACATGAGGTGGCTTTTATAAACCACACAGGGCCATTGCTGTCAGCACACCCTGGCTGCTCTGAGGGCTCCCTTGCAAAGACCCAGTTCTGAGGGTGGGACTGCCCTACCCTCAGCCGCCCTCCAGTGACCCATGGTATTCCAACCCAGATCTCATCTGCTTCCTCTCTTCAGCTACCGCCCTCAACTCCTGGGTTGAAAATACTGGACATTTTAAGAAGTATTAATTCTTCCTGCTTAAAGGAGAGGCAGGATTCTTTTTGGAATCATACATTGTCTGAGCTGGAATGGCCCGACGATCATTTGGTCATAGATCCCTGGTGAGCAAAAGGAGGGTCATGAGAGGCTAGGGGAGGAGGTGGTGAGTGAGCATGTGGCAGAAAGTGGACTTGACCTCAGTGTCCAGATCCAATCCCACAATTCTTCCCTGGACATGGTCACCTGCTGTGGTGGGGCATCCTCATGTGGCAGAAATTACCCTCTTCATGGATCTAACTCATATGCTGTTTTTCTCTTTAAAGATTTTATTTATTCATCAGAGACAGAGAGAGAGAGAGAGAGAGAGAGAGAGAGGGGCAGAGACACAGGCAGAGGGAGAAGCAGACTCCATGCAGGGAGCCCGATGTGGGACTCGATCCCGTGACTCTGGGACCACGTCCTGAGCCAAAGGCAGATACTTAACCGCTGAGCCACCCAGGCATCCCTAACTCGTGTTTTAAGTGGAGTTGGGGTCCTGTGGACTTCCAGGGGTTCCTCTCTGCAACAGCCAACCAGCTGATGCTGATGACTTGGGCAAAGGGGGCCCCCTAGAGGCTAAGATCCTTCAGTACAGGCGGTACTCCCTGTCTCCACACCCCGCAAGTGGGGCTGGGGTGGATCTGGTGAAGGCACACAGAAATCTCTGAACTGAGGAGTTGTAAGGATCCTAAAGAATCATCTGTTTTAACCTCTCTGTGGTACAGATGGGAACAGCGACACTGATTTGCCCAAGGTCACAACTAGCAGAGCCAAGACTGGAATCCAGGTCTTCCAGGTTTCTAGCCCAGTACTCTTCCTACTGGACCTTGTTTCACCCCTCCCCATCCAGTTTAGGCTCACTTGAGGACTACCAGAGTCCCTCCATCACCCTACGTGCACAGGCTTCATCTGGAATGGAGCTGATGAGGTATGAGGGGCAAAGATGCTATGGAGAAGAGGAACTTGGGGGAGCTCGGGGGGAGGGGGCTCCTGGGAAGGGTAGGCAGAGCCTTCCAGGAACCTCAGAGTAGTGGTACAGGGCTGGTTTTGACTTGTCTCGTGACTGACTAGCTAGGTGATTTTGCACTAGTCATTCAGCCCCTCCGAGCCCCAATCTCCTCACCTGTACAATGCGTATAATCATCATCATTATGGTCCCTACCTCACAGGGTTGTTGCGAGGAATAAATGAGATAATAACACGTGGAAGCCCTCAACTATGACAGTGGTTATTATCTCTTCCCCCAACCCCCGCCAGGCTCTGGGCCCCTCCTTCGTAGGCCTATAATAATGTCAGGGCTGGCCGTCTCCCGGCCTGGCCGGCTTCTGACCTCAGCCCTGGGCGCCAGGCTTCCCTTGCGTCGCTCAGTGAGATGTGCGGGTGAGCGGGCAGTGGGCAGAACCCAGCCGTGCTGCAGACACTGGCTCGGGCAGCCCACAGCCTGCCCTAGTCTGGCGGCCCAGCACGTTTGGGCAGAGAGGAGCTGGTGCCAAGCCCTGGATGCTGATGGCTTGGCAGAGTGCCCTAGAAACTCAGTCCGTGCAGGGCGTGGGATAGGTGCAGGGGGCGGGAGATCACCAGGTGGCAACCTCCATATGGGTCCTAGAACAGAACTTCTAGAGCCTGCCAGAGACTGGCAGCAGTTTTCAGTCTGGGCTGCCTCCAAAAGGCCAGGTCCACATTTACTGTACGCTTTTCCCACCTGTCCTGGGGGACCTCCGTCTTTGCGTACACACCCTTGCCCACTGCGCTGCCACCTCCAGCACAGCTCCCACTCCTTTCTAGGAAAAAGGTAACTGGAGGGGGATCTTGTGCAGGGTTAGAGGGGAACCATAGCTCTCCTTCCATCTGCTCAGCTTTCTGGGATACAGAGGAGAGCGTGAAGGCTGAGGGAGGCCGGGGGAGACACAGACGGAGGCACCAGGGTGGGGGCGTGGGACGAGTCCTGCTCTATTTCACTTTGGAGAAACTCCATCAATAATTCAAAGTCACAGAGACTCCAGGTCTCAGGAACTGGGCTCTGGGACACCAGGCAGCCAATCAGATATGACCTCCCCCCTCACTCTCCCCCCCAGGGCATGAGCTCATGCCTCCTCCCATGGCTCTCACTCCCCCTCCTCCACACTAAGACTCCCAGGGAACTGGTATTCTGCAGGCAGTGCCCCAAACTCGTGACCTCTCCTGGCCCTGCTAGTGACGCAGAAGTGCTGGGGCTGAACAAGTTACAAGGGACAGGGACAGACAGCCCCAGGAAGGCCTGCAAGTATTCCTTGGGAAGGGTTGCGGCTAGAGGTAGAGTCCCACCTTCTGGCCCACAGAATCCCAGGAGGGCTCTCCTGTGCACTCCAATCTGGCAGGCAAGTGGCAGACCTCCGCTTTGCCACAGCAGCCCCGGCGGGTCATGCCATCACTAACAGCTCCCTCGAAGCTGCCTTTCACTGGGGAGAGGGTCTCCACTGGGGCTGAGGCCTGGAGCATGCCTATCCCCTCCCCCTAGCCCCTAGTTTCACTCTTGAGAAAAGTGTCAACACCTTCCAGGTGAACGGACAGCTGGGGTTGGTGCCCCTTGGCATTACCTGGCACGGCTGTCCCTGGAGACTGCAGAGCACACCACGGGTGGGAGAGCAGGCTGGGCCCTGGCTGTAGCCTTGCTGCGCAAGACAGGGACAGGACGGGCACTCACATGGCTTTGAGTCTCCTCGTTGCCACAGGAACAGGCCTGGACTGAATGGCCCTTTCATGGGGCAGTGGGAGGCGAGCCGATTGGCTGGGATCCCCCGTCTCCCTCTCTGCCGGGCGTGGGGCCCCTGATGCCCGTCTCCTTTCGCTGTTTACCCAGAGCTGGCAAGTATAGGCATGTGGCTCTAGGCAACTCCTCCCCAGGTGCCCGCCACCTCGGACAGCGGGGGCACTCCACCTGCCAAGCTCCTCCTCCATGTCATCCTCACAGGGGCACCTCCACTCTTCCCTGTTCTGCCAAAGCTCTCCCTCTCTTTTCTCAGTTTCCCCGTCTTGGGAGGTGCAACTGCATTCTGTGCACAGAGCCCTCTGCTTCCGGAAAGGACATGTGAGCCCAGCGACCATGATCCCACCAAAAGGCACTGAACACCTCTGGACCAGGCACCGTCATCCTGAGCGCATCACAAGCAGCTTCTCCTGGGTCATGCAGCCTCCCCAGAGCACTGGGCTGGCCCTCACCTGGCCCTCATCGCTCGCCTGCTGCTCTTGCAAGTGCACTTCCTGCTCAGCGTCCCCAGAGCCTCCGTGCAGTTTTAGGTTTTGATTCTTTTGGAGAAAGAATTTAAACTCACAAGCCTCATATGAAGGCTTCACGTAAATCATGATTTACATTAAATCAAAGTTAGTATTTTTATTGAAAATTCAACAACCAGACAAGGAATTAAATCATGAAACTTTTCAGTGAAGCAGTTAGCATTCCTACTTCTGAAGTAACTGCATAAAGACTTCTGGGACACCACGTATTAATGTGCTAATCCTCACGATGGCCCCCAGCGGTGGGTGGCATCGTTATGCCCACTTGCTGATGAGGAAACCAGCGTTGGTGGAAGTGACGTGGATCCCTCAAGGTCATGCCGCAAGCAGTGGCAGCACTGGGCTGGCACCTGTGCTCTGTCCCCTAACAGCCACCCTGAAGCCACCGCCCCCACTTGGCACTTCTCTCACCTCCCCCACCCCCTGCGCTGGCACAGGGTAGGACCTGTGGCATGGGGTCCAGGCAACGCAGGCATCCACTGTCTAGGCAACAGCATGGCAGGTACAGACTCCTACAGGAGGCTGCCCTTTGAGTTTCCACTGCAGGCAAATGAAAGCGAAGCCAAGTGCAACCTGAGCGCCAGGACAATTCTGATCGGCCAAGAGATGGTCCAGGAGGCCTCCATTTCACCCGCAGTGCCAAGCTCCTGAGTGTCCCCTGGTACTGGCATTTAGTCCCAGCCAGGGCCCTTGGCCCAAGGCCTGGTTATGGACATGCCCCTCAGCCTCCTACCCTTGCTGCAGCTTGGCCCACTCCCCAAAGTACCCAGGCTAGATGAGTCAGGGGTTAAAATGAGCCCTGTGTCCCTGGGGCAGCCAACCCCCATGCGTCAGCCACTGTCATTTCCTGTTGCTCACGTGAAGTGCTCCCTAACCTGCCCAGCCAGGGGAGGGACTTGCTCCCCAGGAATCCCAGGCACTCCTGGCCCCCAGGGTAGGGGATGGGTAGTGCCCCACATCCCAGCAGCCTTCATGGCCCCTCTCTGCCCAGATCCACTCTGCTTTCTAGGGTGGAGGTATGCCAGCTTCTGTGGCCTTGCCTCTCCCTGAATAGAAAGCCCCTAGCTTGGTTTCAGGGGTAGGCCTCAATAGAGTTCAGTCCTTCCCTCCTAGGGACCAGGTGTCCAGGACAGGTGAGTGGGGAGTCCCAGCCAGTCCTGCCAGGTGCTTGTGACCTCAGAGCTTTCCAAAGCTACTTGCTAACACCATTGGAATGAGGCACTGCTGATGTGCTGACCTTGAAAGGTAAAGAGGGCTGAGAGAGGGGTCCTATCTCCCTTCATTTACACTCTGACTCCCACTCTTATCTGTTTGGGCACTATCTGGGCATAAGCATCAACTCCTAGGTTGTGGGATGTCCTGGCTGTGGCAGATGCAGGTTGGGTGGAGGGCCCAGGTGGGGGCTCTGTGTATACCCTCAGTCCCCAGCGGCTCTAGTCTGCCCAGCCTGTCACTAGTAGCTCTCCTCTCTCAGCGCCTTGTGCCTTGTGCCGAGCTAGCCACCCACCAGTTGAGTGCCTAATCCTCTTACATGCCTTGGCAGGGGGTCGTTCAAGGGAATTTGGATCCATCTCTTTCTTGCTCCCAATAGTTGCCCAAGGGCTGGGAGAGGAGTGAAGGGATGAGAGAGATTGGAGATGAGGGCAAGGGTCCTAACTGGTGGAGAAGGGAGTAGGCCCAGGGTACTATCTCTATAGCATGCCTTTTGATTTGAGGCTGGGGGGTGGGGGATGAGGGGTAGGCATCTCTACACTTCCAAGAAAAGGCAAAGGAACGGGCCCTGTCGGGAGCTCTCCTGGTGCCCCTTCCACAGGCAGAGTCCCCGTCTCCCTCCCTTTCCTCTTGGGCTTGCCTTTGCCCTGTTCTCCCTGCCTCTGCCTGCCCCCTCTGAGCCTGAGCCTTCCATCTTGCCCCAGGCACCCTCCAGGCCCTGTTGGGCAGCCTCTCACATGCTCCCCCAAACACAAAGGGCTCCCTGGACAGCGGCCCCATGAAGCTCACATACTACACGGGCAGCTACTGACCTGTGTCCGGGGGCACTGGGCAGGATCTGGGGGCTTCTCCTTCCCCAGCAAGGCAGGGAGCGCGGTAGAGAGCCCAGAGGCTGAAGTCTGACTGGGGCTGGGTAATCCGGAGCTCAGGTTACGGACTCCGATATATATAGTATCTTATCTGACCTCACAGAGATGGCTAGCTCAACTCACTTGCATTCCAGGCCAGGGGAGAATTAAAGGGGCAGTGGCCAGCCCTCCCTCGAGGTGTTGCCCCAGTGGGCCACTGCCAGGCAAGGAGATCGTGGGAGGGCTCTTTGGAGGGGGGCATTTTGAAGTGGAACAGAAGAGGGATCCAAGGGGAGACGAATGAAAAGAGGGTAGAGGGATGGGGATGGAATGGAGAGGAAAGGAGAGGAGGAAGCCTCGGTGCTGGTGCAAATCCTCCCTTTTGAGGTAGAGACCTAGAGATCCGGGGTGCACAGGTAGTGACAGGCGGGACCTGCTCTCAGGCATTCGGTTCCAAATTCTTTTATAATGGACTTCTTTCTAGGCCTGGGCTTGTATTCCAGTTCTTTCCCTTTTATTGGCTGAGACAGTGGGCAAGTCATGTAAGCTGTCTGGACCTTAGTGATTTGATCTGTAAAACAGGAGTAAAGAGTATAATAATGCTATATATCTCACCATTGTGAGAATTAAATAATATTTGTAAATTTCCTGGCACATGGTAAAATTTCAATAAATGATAGTAATGATTATGCTGAATACTTCCACTAATTGTTACAATTAATGGGAGTATTTGTAGTTGCACCTGCCACGGAAGCCTTCCTAGGGAGAATAGGGCCTCTGGGCCACCCCTTGGGAGTGCTCAGTTCTAACACTAGACAATAGCCCCGTGGTTTTCTGAGCTGCTCCATGTCCCATAACTGGCAAGGGCCAATGACTCTTGCTATATTCCCAGATGTCCAGCCCATCCAGTGGAGAAGAGCCAGGTCGATTACGGCCCTTTCCCCCTTTGCCTAGAAAAATAAAGCAAGTGCAGCTGCCCCGAGGCTACCAGGAGAAAGCTGCTCTGGGGTGGTTCCACTCTACCTGTCGGAGTGCTCAGGATTCCAAGGCCACAGAGCTGGGCTGGGCAGGCTCACAGGAGGATGGAGCAGGATTCTTTCTTAACCTCTTGGGCCTTGGTGCTCTTGTCTGCTCCCAGTCTGTGTCTCCTGTTTCTCGATGGCTCTCCCTGAGGACTGGGAGTACCCAGGATGGTGCCTCCACCCTGTCTCAGCAGAGGCTACTGACTCAGCTTGGGTCCTGGTGATGCACTTCAGAGGACGCCCTCGTCCCTGGCCCTCATTCCAATCGTCATTCCGACTCCAGTTTGGCACGTATCTACAGTATCAGAGGAGTGGGGGATGCCCCAACCCAGCCTAACCAGCTTTCCTCTCCTCCACTTTGCGGGTTTGGACTCGGGGACCTTCTCATGCCCATGCCTGGGGAGGTGGACATCACCACCATCTCCAGCTCAGCCCCATTCTAAAAGCTGCCAGATGAGGAGGTAGACGTTCACTCGTGGGGGGTGGGGGGGTCCCACCTAGAATGGCTTGGCCAGGGCTTCCCGTGGCTAAGTGTAAGTTACTCGCCCTGGAGCACCGCGTGCCTGCTTCTGGTTTGGGATTGGTGAGAATTTCAAAGATGCCTCTCTCTGGTTTGGGATTGGTGGAAAATCTCCCCCTCCACTTAACTGCTGCCCTCCCCCCACCCCCACCCCTTTGGCAAACTGACCAGAGAGAGCCCGCCGGAGCTTGAACTGGGCGCACACGTGGGGAAGGGGTTGTCAGCGACCAGGCGTCACTCTCAGGCCATACACCACACGGGGCACAGAGCCCCGGACCTGCCCAAGCAGGGTTTCCTTAGAACACAGTGATCAGCACACAGATGGCTCTTCCTGGCACCCCGGGCTGTCAGCTGGCAGCCCCCCCCCAACTGGCGCCCACAGCTGGAGCTCCTCCGCACAGCGGGCGCTCGCCCTACATAGCTGGTGCCCATTCCACCCAGGCTGTCGTTGACACCTCACTTTCTGAGCCTCCGACCGCGCTGACCTCCGCATCCCTCCTCCCCGGTCTCCGACAGGTGGCACATACCTGCCTCTTCTCCGAGGATGGACGAGTGGGGCCGGGCGCAGGCATGGAGCTGCGGGTGAGTCCCGGCTGGTGCTGGCGCGGCGCAGTGAGCAGCGGCTGACGCAGAGGGCTCCCCGGCCTCGCTCCTGCCCGCCTCTCCCCCACCTCCGCCGGGGCCGGGTGAGGACCTCCCCGGGAAATCGGCGCCACCCAGCGGGCAGCCGCCTCATTGCGCCCCGGCCGGCAGAGCCCCACCGCGCGTCTCGCGTCACTGAGACGCGTCACGGCGATTGGCTTGTTCCCAGTGTGACGTCAGGGGAGCCCCGCCCGGCCGGCGTCTCCCAGGCGACGGGTATATACAGAGCGGCACGTGGCGGGAAAGCGGCGCGCGAGCTTGGAGGGGGCGGAGCCGGTGGGAGGCGGGCCCGCGGGGGGCGGGGGGCGGGGCCCGGGCCGCGGGCAGGTAGCGGGGGGAGGCCCGGGGCTTGGGCGCCGGGGGTGTGTGTGAGGGTATGTGTAAGCGTATGTATGTGTGGTGTGTGTGTGTTTGCACGTGTACACACACGTACACACACACAGACCTCAGCTTCCAGGTTTGGGGGAGGCCAAATGCTCCCGCTCCTTCCCACCGGCCTGGGAGGGAGCCTGTTCTTTGCCTCTCCTCCTTTTCTCTCCTCCGAAGCACACTCTGCTCATTTTGCTAACATGGAACCGGTGATTGGTGATGATTGCTGATGGCTCCCTGAGGGGGTAAACAGAGGCACTTAGCGGAAGGGAGTCTTTTTACTTTTTCAAGAAAAGGCCGAGACAGAACTTCGCCTGCCCCCATTCGTTTGTGTCTTCATGGTGTTGAAGAAAATCGCGCAGCCAGGTAGATTGGTGCCAAGGCAAACCCAGGTTTTCTTTTCTTTTTTTTTTCTTTTCTTCTTCTTCTTATTTCTTTTTTTTTTTTTTAAGATTTTATTTATTTGACAGCGAGCACGAGCAAGGGGAGGGGCGGAGGGAGAGGGAGAAGCAGGCTCTCTGTTGAGCAGGGAGCCTGACAAGGGGCTCCATCCCAGGACCCCAAGATCATGCCCTGAGCCAAAGGCAGACACAACCCACTGAACCACTCAGGCGCCCCTAAACCCAGGTTTTCAATTTCACCTGGCTTGTTGGTTCTTCCAAGTGTCCTTATGTCCTCCCCCGCCCCCATGGCTGCTCTAGCTGGCCATCACCATTCTCAAAGTCCCTCCTTGTCTTCTATTTCCCAGAGAAACTAGGGGCAACCTGGAGGGAAATACTTAAATTTCTGCCTGCAAACATATCCGAATCCATTCTTTTTTAAAAGAATTTATTTACTCGTGCGAGACACACACAGAGAGAGGCAGAAACAGGCAGGGGGAGAAGCAGGCTCCATGCAGGGAGCCCGACGTGGGACACGATCCTGGGTCTCCAGGATCATGCCCTGGGACGAAGGCGGGGGCCAAACCGCTGAGCCACCCAGGGATCCCCCGGAATCCATTCTTACCTCTACTTACTCTAGGGCAATGAAAGAGGAAGCTTCTCTCTTCTTGTCCAAGGTGAATCCCTTCTTTTTTTTTTTTTTTTTAAGATTTTATTTATTCATAGGCACACAGAGAGAGGGGCCGAGACACAGACAGAGGGAGAAGCAGGCGCTATGCAGGGAGCCTGATGTGGGACTCGATCTCGGGTCTCCAGGATCACACCCCAGGCTGCAGGCGGCGCTAAACCGCTGCGCCACCGGGGAATCCCTTCTGATCCCAGCTCTAGCACACTCCCTTGGGGCCCTCATTCCACCACGTTTTAGGGATAGCTATTGGATGTACTGGGTACTCTTCTATGTACCCCCCCCCCCCCGGGGTGGGGGGGAACTGCAGCAAGCAAAACAGGCAAAACTTACTTTTGCCTTCAAGGAGCTTACATTCTCCAAGAAGCAGAAGATAATGACCAAATAAGTGAAATCTGTAGTACATTAGGTAGCAGTAGGAGCTATGGAAGGCAATGAAACGGAGGGGGATACAGTGTGTAAGGTGTCATCAGAGATGGTCTCAATGAAGTGGTGACATCTGAGTGAACTGAAGGGGATGAGGGAGTGAATCATCTGGCTATCTTAGGGAAGAACGTTCTAGGCAGAGGTGGACTATAAACGCAGAGGTTGCGAGGTGGAAACACACTTGCCATTTAAAAAAAGATTTTATTTATTCGTGAGAGACACACAGAGAGGCAGAGACATAGGCAGAGGGAGAAGCAGGCTCCCTGTAGGGACCCCGATGGGACTTCATCCTAGGACCCCAGGATCATGACGAGAGCCAAAGGCAGCTGCTCAACCACTGAACCACCCAGGTGCTCCACACTTACCATTTTTGAGGAAGAAGAAGAAGGTCAGTGTGGCTGGAGTGAAGAAAGTGATGTGGGAGGTGAGGTCAATGAGAGAAGGCAGGGATTGCACCATATAGGGCCCTAAGGCCCTTCCACTTTTACTCTGAGATGGGAGGTATGGAGACATTTTGAGCAGAGGATGGACATGGATCTAACTTCTGTTTTAACAGAATCCTTCCAGCTGATATATGAGAACACATCTGAAAAGAGCCAGAGTAGAAGCAGGAGACCACTTAGGGTATCACAAAAATTATCTGGTGAGAGATGATAGTGTCAGTGTGATAGGTAGCAGGAGGGGTGGTAAGGAGTGGTTGGCTTCTGGGTGTATCTGGAATGTAGAGCCAGTAAGGTTTTTTGATGGATGAGGTGGTGTGAGAGAAAGGGAGGAATTTTTGAACATTAACTGAGAAAGTGGGTTGGGGGAGAGGAAAGGAGCTTGGCTTAATACATATTAAGTTTGAGGTGCCTGTTAGGCATGTCAGGATGTCAAGAAAGCAGTTGTATGTCCAAGTTTGGCAGGGTCTGGGTTGCAGATACAGACTTGAGAGTCGTCAGCATATGGCTGTTATTTAAAGCCACGAGATTAGGGGAGGTCACTAAGGGAGGACAAGTAGGGATGTGCCAGGACTGAATCCTGAAGCTCTCCGCCATTAGATGGCTTTAGAATGGAGTAGGAACCATCGGAGAGACATAAATGGTTATGATGAAGTAGAGAAGAAAAAAACCTGAGGGATGGTGGTGTGCTGTAAGCCCAGAGAAGGAAACGTACAGTGGAGGAAAGATCAGTTATGTCAAATGCTGTATATGGATTAGGTCACATGAATCTGGGGATTGATTTGCACGGGTGTTGGTGGCCTTGACAAGAATGGTTTTGGTGGAGTGGTGAGGTGAGAAAGTCTGTGGACGGGCTCAAGGATGGGAGGAGAGGGATGGGGTACAGTGTGGACAACTCTTTGGAGGAGTTTTGTGGTAAAGGAAGGAGAGAGACTGGGTGGGAAGTAAAAGAAATGAGGTCAAGAAAAATTTTTATTTAAAAATTATATTTTTATGTAAAAGATGTATATATATGTGTGTGTGTGTATATATGTTTATATATGTTTATAATGAGAGAGGGAGCATGTGTGCCCCAAGAGCATGGGCAGGGGTGGGGAGAGGGAGAAGCAGGCTCCCTGCTGAGCAGGGAGCCAGATGCAGGACTGAATCTCATGAACCCAAGATCATGACCCGAGCTGAAGGCAGATGCTCAACCAACTGAGCCCCCCAGGTGCCCCAAGAAAAATTTTTAAATGGCAAAAACAACTATGCTTGTATGCTAAGGAGAAAAGCCAGTGGAGTTGGAACATTGGTGATGTGGGGGAGAGAGGAGGAGAGCCTGAGCGATGTCCTTGAAGTGGTGAGAAAGGAGGGGATCCAGTACAGGCCAGGACACAAAGCATCCATCCAAAGCGAGAAGAGAGGAGGCACCATATTTGGGCCCAGATGCAGGGAGGAGGTTGCATGTGATGGAAGTGGGGCACACTCCCCCCACCCCCCATGGCCTCTTTGTGTTCGTGAATTAGGAAGCAAAGTCAGCTGAGAATAGGGATGAAGTAGGAGGGGACATTTAAAGAGAGAGGAGGAGTTATAAACTAGTCATCTAGGGTGGTTGGTTCTCACTTGAGTCTGTAGCAGAATCGTAAGCTGGTTAAAGGCCTGGTGAAAGTTTCTGATCCTGGAGGTCTGGGGTGGGCTGGAGAACTTGCATTTCTTTCTTTCTTTTCTTTCTTTCTTTTCTTTCTTTCTTTTCTTTCTTTCTTTCTTTCTTTTTCTTTCTTTTTCTTTCTTTCTTTCTTTTTCTTCTTTCTTTTTTTTCTTTCTTTTCTTTCTTTCTTTCTTTCTTTCTTTCTTTCTTTCTTTTTTCTTTCTTTTCTTTCTTCTTTCTTTCTTTCAAGATTTTATTTATTTATTCATGAGAGACAGAGAAAGAGGTAGAGACACAGGCTGAGGGAGAAGCAGGCTCCGTGTGGGGAACTTGATGTGGGACTTGATCCCAGGACTCCAGGATCATGACCTGAGCTGAAGGCAGATGCTCAGCCGCTGAGCAGAACTTGCATTTCTGACAGGTTTCTGGGTGACAGCCGTCTAAGAAGCATGGTGCCAGCGAACGGCACAGTGGACAGACTATGGAAATACAGCGGGGCTGTCAGCATCAAGGGCCCATGTGAGGTTCAAGTCCTGGATTGACAATGTCTCTAGTGTTCTTTCTCTTCATGTTCACAGTCGCTGTCACAGGCCTGTGTCTTTAAAATTTTCATTTTCTACTGACTTTCCCTTCACCATATAATAGTCTCCAAATTGTTCTCCTTTGAGTAGATTCCTTTTTTTCTTTAAAGATTTTATTTATTTATTCATGAGGGACATACAGAGAGAGGCAGAGACACAGGCAGAGGGAGAAGCAGGCTCCATGCAGGGAGCCCAATGTGGGACTCGATCCCGAGACTCCGGGATCATGCCCTGAGCCGAAGGCAGATGCTCAATTGCTGAGCCACCCAGGCGTCCCATGTTTGAGTAGATTCTAGTCCTTTCCTCTTCACAGGTCTCTTGGAAGAGTCGTGCTTGCCTTATTTCCCCACCTCCCTGTCCTGGCAACACCCACTTGTCTTCTATCCCTCAGATGTCAGAAAACCTCCCTCCCCTGGGCATTAGGATCTCCTGTGTACAATCCCAGTGGGTCTGTTTAGTTATAATCAGTGACTGGAAATCACTGCAAATTTGGTACCTCCCACTATTTCCTCCTTGAAATCCTCTTGTACTTTGGGTTTTAGGATATAATGCTTTTTCTGGTTTTCCCCCTGCCAGCTCCTTCTTCCTCTTCTAGTCTATTTTATAGCATGGTGGTCGTCATATGAGCAGGTTGTGGATTTCCTGATGTGACTTCTGATTCCTTCTTATTCGCTTTGAGGCCTGAAACATTGATTATCTGTTTCTTTACATGTGGGAAAAATGAGGTTCGTAGGAGTACCTGCCCCACAGAGTGGGTTGATTTAAGGATTGAATGAGTTATTAATACACGTGAAAAAACTTACGGCAATTACTGGCATCTAGTGAGCGCACGAGAAGATCACTCTGACCTGCTACTCATCCATCAGCTGGTACTCGTGTGGACCCCGTGATGCCAAAACCTGTCGTTTCAGGTAGACCTCATTCCTGAGCACCACTCATTATCCACCTGCCTTTGACATGCCTTTGGACACCCCGTCAGCATCTTACCCTCAACACATCCACACCTTCACTCCATCATTCCCTGTTCAGTTTGCTCCCATTCCTTCATTCCCAACATCTGCGGATGGCGTCACCTATCCAGTTTTCTAGCTAGACATTTGCTGGTTTCCAACTTTTCCCCTCCCTTAATTCTTACAGAGGGATTATTATCTTAGTCTACCAACTCAGAGATGCAGGAAACATCTTTTTTTTTTTTTCCCTGTAATATACCTACATTGCTACTGGGAGTGGTGGACACTTAGTTTCAGATGGCTGATGGAGTCACTCCTCCTTTCCTCAGTGATTGCCTGAATCTTGGGAGAATGTCCCATATGTATTTGCCAGAGCACTAGAGGAAGTGGCCCTTGTTCTAAAATAGCGAGCCAAGTATCCACTGAGATGTCTCTTGCCTGATTTCTGCCTGCATGGTTTCCTTAGGTCTGGTGTATCTCAGCTACCAACTTCCAGGTCACTCTTGGGCACATAGGAATCATTCTGGGGTAGCAAGAGAATGTGACCCTTTCCAAGGTTCCAATTGCCTCAGAAATAGGTTATCCTCTGTAGTCATTTATCCTGAAGTCCCTGAGGGCAGAACCCACCAACATCTGTACTCCCATTTCTTCCTCTCTGGCTCTTGTCTGCTGGGGATAATGCCAGTGGGAGGTCTGGCTTCACCCATGAGATTGCCCTGCATCTTTGGTACAGGGTTTTGAGTCCTTTTTGTTTTATCAAGGGCCCAGGCAATTGAAATACAAAAGCTGGAAGTGGCTTCCCATTATTTCCCCTGGTTTTTGCCGTCTCATCCCTTTACTGAGGCATACACGCAAAAGCTTCGCTGCTTAAAGTGGGACTGTGTGGAGAAAGGGAAGCAAAAAAAAAAAAATCCCATTTAGAAATATTATCTCATCACTTTCCCTACATCTGCTAGGGACCGTATCTTTTTGATTTTATCTCTTTCGTTTCCCTAAGGTTCTCTTCTCCATCCCTACTGCTTCTGACTTCTTTGAGGGTTTTTATCTTATTTCTCCTGGCTCGGGCAAGATTCTCCTCCCCAGCTGTTGACAGTTGAGTTGCTTAAACAGTAGGAGGTTTTGCATTTGCAGACCCTTGATGAAAAATAAGATTAGGATGACTGAGTATCCTTTGAAATGCCTGATACATATTTTATGTTCACTAACACCAAACACTAAAAATTTAGCACACTGAGCAAAGGAAGTATCAGTAGCATTTTACATGTCTTAAATTAGCAGTAATGTATGTATGATCATCCTGAGCGATTTCACCTTTTCAGAGTTGCCCTGCCATTTCAACAGGAGTGTGGTAAATCTAGTGTGTTTTGATGCATGTGCTATATATAGTTGGGGTTCTTCTCAAGCTCAAATTCCTTCTCCAAATATCCGATGCCTTCTTGGCTTCAGGTCTTTCAGCTGGTATGGCCCCAGCTGGTCCCTTCATGGTCTTCAAGTTAGTTTAGGGGGGCCTTTTTTATGGGGGGCCTGCCTGAGATTGGGCTGTATGATTTTTGGCACCTTGATAGAGAGGATACAGGAAAGCCAGCATTTAAAAGTTGTTAAGCGGTTTTCAGTGTTTCTAGAGAGAGATGGGCTTCAATTCATCCTGGGGTTGACCAAATCTTTGCTTTGGGAAAATGACTATGAAGTGTTATTTAGTTTTCTCAGTGTAAATAAAGCAAGTATTTACCACAGGGCTGAGAGGGATGTTAAGTCTGGTGGAATCAGAATTGTGTTCTTACCTCTGGAGTTTTAAGTGGGGAGAGAGGCATTTCTTTGTCCTCAGTTTTTTTTTTTTTTTTAAAGATTTATTTATATGAGAGACAGAGATCGTAGTGAGGAGGAGTGGGAGGGAGACAAGTAGACTCCTCACTGAGTAGGGACCCTCCCCTCTGCTCCCCCCCTCTGCCCCCCGCTAATGTGGTTCTCGATTCCAGGACCTTGAGATCATGACCTGGGCCGAGACCAAGAGCCAAAAGCTTAACCAACTGAACCACCCCAGCATCGCTCTTTGCCCTGAGTTGTGAGTGTTCTGTGCAGAACACTTGCTGGTTGTGGCCCAGCAGGTGTTTACAGAAACGGGGGGAGCAAGACAAAGGGTACTGGGGAGGACAGGAAGTGCTAGAGGTGAGAAGAAACTGGGTGGACAAGGAGCATCCTACAGACGTATTGATGTCCCACACAGTGGGCAAATATGGTCATTGCTCAATGTACCGAGTTGGCATGTGTTATGACGGTGTGAGTGGCTGGTTAGGGCTAGAGCCGTACCACGCCCTTGCGGGGGAGGGCGTGTTGGTGTTCCTCTGAAGGATGTGAACTTCCACTGTCAGTTGTGCTGAGGCAGGAAGTAAAGAATGTGGGGGGTTGGGGTGCCTCAGCCTAGCGGTAAGAAGAAAATTTCCCCTCCTTGGGCCTCACCACACTATGTTTTAGGCTCAGAGGTGTTGGTGTACTCAGAGCATTCCTGGGGCTGGAGTTGAGGGTGGCTGAGAGGTGTGCCCTGAAGGGCCCTCTTGTTTTGCCTCCTTTTCATGAGTTCAGCCACTGCTGAGGGGCAGTGGCTCAGACAGCCATGGTTCCTGTCCACTGTCCAGCCCAGCTCTGTCCAACAGAACTTCCTGTAAGGATGGAGATGATTTCTGCTCCGTCCAGTGGGTGAGCCAGGAGTCACCCCTGCTGTCGAGTACCTGAAATGTCACTGGTGTGACTGAGGAACCGAACATTTAATTTACTTGAATGTAATTCCTTTAAGTTTCCATCTAAGTAGCCACCCGAGGTGAGTGGCTGCCATGGTGGACAGCTCAAGTCTAGATGGCAGGAGGCTACAAAGGCCAGAGCTGTGATGACAGCTGTCGTCATCTTAGGACACGGAGGACACTGAGAGGCTGAGTCATCCGCACATGAGGGGTGGAGCTGCCCCAGAAGGCCCTACAGCAAGAGGGGGGAGTGTCCTGACTGTGTCAGGGCTCATGCCCAGCAACTTAGTGGCTCAAAACAACACAGTCTACACGTCAGAAATCCCGTGGGATCAGCTGGTTCTCTGGCCGGTATCTCACAAGGCCAAAATTAAGGTGTAGGTGGGGCTGGCTCTTATCTGGAGACTCAGGGCAAAAATCCACTTCCAAACCCATTTAGGCTGTTGGCCAAATCCGCATCCTTACAGCTGTAGGTATGAGGTCCCTGTTGCCTTGCTGGCTGCTAGTTGGGATCTGCTATCTGCTCCCGGACGCTGCCCACATTCCTTCCCAAGCGGCCAGCAGTGGCATGTTGAATCTCCCTTGTGCTTCAGATCCCTCTGGTTTCTTCTTTTTTCTCTTCTGCCACTAGCCAGAGAACATTCTCTGCTTTTGAAAGGCTCATGTGATTATGGTAGGCCTCTGTGTATTACTCTCTCTCTCTGTTTTGGGGGGTGGGGAGAAGGTAGAGGTAAAAGAGAGAGAATCTTAAGAGGGGGGTTAATCTTAATCGACATGGGGCTTGATCTCACAACTCTGAGATTGTGACCTGAGCCAAAAAAAAAAAAAAAAAATCAAGAGTCGGATGTTTCATGGACTGAGCTATCCAGGCACCCTAATAACATCCCTCTTTTAAGATCTACTGTGCCATATAACATAACACAGTCATGAGGATGACGTCTTGTCTCATTTACAGACTCCAGAGATTAGGAGGTAGGGAATCTTGGGAGGCTGTTTTTAGAATTCTACCACACCCACTTTTTGATATGATTCTTATCTATTTTTCTCGAACCAGTCTCATCTTTCCTCCATCTCTCGGACCTTCTCAAGCAGCTGATGACCTAGCTGCTTGTGAAAACTCCTGACCTTCCCACCTTCAAGTTCTCAAAACTTCTCACTTCCCCTGTCTTCTTTGCCTTCCTCCTCCTTCTAGATCCTTCCCTCTGGGCTAGGACCCTACTGTTTTGCTTTCTTCTTCCTCTTTTTCATTAGTCTTTCTCTGCCTCTAGGAATAATCATCACCAACATACAACCGTGCTCCAGTATCTCCCATCTTAAAAAACAATACAAAACAAAACCAAGCTCTCCTGGACTCCACCTCCCACACTAGTCACAACCAGACATCCTGAAAAGAAGTCCACACTCTGCCATTTACCCTCACTTGCCACAGCAGTCTGGCTTCTGTTACCAGAGCTCCACTGAGCTGCACTTGTTAAAGTCACTGTCTGGTTATCTATTGCTATATCACAAACCACTTCGACATTTAATGGCTTTAAACAATTTTTTTTAACTTTTTAAAAATTTTTATTTATTTATGATAGTCACACACAGAGAGAGAGAGAGAGAGAGAGGCAGAGACATAGGCAGAGGGAAAAGCAGGCTCCATGCACCGGGACCCCAATGTGGGATTCGATCCTGGGTCTCCAGGATTGTGCCCTGGGCCAAAGGCAGGCGCTAAACCGCTGCGCCACCCAGGGATCCCGGCTTTAAACAATTTATTAATGTATCTCATGCGGCTGTGGTTGAAGGAAATTCTCACTTGAGGTTTCTTTCTCATGAGGTTGCGGTTGGTAGCAGCTGGGTCTGGAGTCATCCAAAGGCTCAGCTGAGCTGGACATCGAAGACAGTGCACTGACATGACTGGCGATTGATGGTGGCTGTTGGCTGGGAGCTTAGCTGGGTCTGGTGACTGGAGTGCCTACGCATGGCCACTTATGTGACTTAGGCTCTCAGAATGGCAGCTGGGTCTTAAGAGGGAGTGTCCCAAGAGTGAGCATTCCTGGAGAAACAGGTGGAAGCTGCAAGGCTTCTTACGACCTAGCCTTGGAAGTCATGCAGCGTGACTTTTACCATATGCTATTGATCATAAGCAAAACACAGGGCCATGCCGGTTTCAAGGGGAAGGGATTACAATGGGGGGCATGGCTTTATAGAGGGGGTCATCTTTGGAGACTAGCTACCAACAACTTGGTCCTCCTCATCTTCTTGACCCCACCTCCTCCTCCTTAGTTTTATTTAATCATTTTACATGACTTTTTTTTTTTTCTCCCCTGCCCTTTACTTGACTTCTTAACAGCAGTTGACCTCATTGATTGCTTTTTTTTTTTTTTTTAAACTTTTTCTTCTGTGGCTCCACGGACCCCTAGCTTTTTTCCTCCCTCTCTGGCTCCTGTTTAATCTCTTTTGCTTCCCCCAATACTTGAAATATTGGGCTACCTCAGATTCTAGGCCTGGGCTTGATTATTTCTCTATAATGTCTCCCTGCATAGTCTCACTTGTTCCATAATCTGAGCCTACCATCCAAATGTTGATTATCAAGTTTTATCTCTAGCCCTGACTTTACCCCTGTGCCCAGAACTAGGATATCCAGCTATCTTCTTGTCTGGGTGTTGGATGGGCTTTGCAGATTTAATACATCCACTTCTCCACCCCCCTTGCTCCCCTAGCCTTTTCTAGCTCAGCAGATGGCATCATCATCCATTCATTGCTCAAGCAAAAACCTAGGGGTCATCCGGGATTCTTTGTCCCCTCCTTCCAACACCTTCACTTCACTTCCATGCAAACCACTAGTAAGCAAGTCTCTGTCCTTTGAGGGCAGGCTTCAACCTATTTCTTTAAATTTATTTAATTTTTATTGCCTAGTAAACTGATGTATTTACAGAGAAAAAAGTATTATATTACTAGGTTTATCGTGTAAAAGCAATCTGTTTCCCCATTCTAAATTCTCATTTCCCAAAGCAATCACTCTCAACTATTTTGGTTAGTTTTTCTGCTATTTACATCTGTATTTTAGAATTCTCATATAGATAGCTATTGATAGCTATTTTCCACTTTTTCAGTTTTAAGTAGTATCTGTTTACTTTCACCCGTGGAAATAGGTTTAGCTTTTTCATATGCCTGCTTCATCCCCCTTCTTGCATCTCCAGGACAGTGTTATCGCAACTTTGGGTTAAAGTTTCATGCTCACCATGGCTTAGTGTTTATATGTTGGTATGACTATGTGAGTGTTGTTTACAGCTCAGCTGGATAATGTGCTATGATTAGAATTCCTTTTTTTCCTCCCTCTAGAGTTAGTACTTGCCATCTTTTTGTTGGGTGTGTGCTTGCTGTTGAGAATTAAAAAATTATTTAAAAATAATTAGAGATTCATGGAAAGCTGCAAAAAAAATAGTATAAAGAGATCTTGTGTACCCTTCACCTGGTTTTCCCCAGTGGTAATATCTTACATAGCTGTAGCACAATGTCCAAATGGGACAACTGATATTAGTAAAATCCACAGACCTTATTCATATTTCACCAGGCCTCTCAGTTTTAACTTTGCATGTACCGAAAGGGTCACCACTTCCCTCTACTTTGCTAGAATTTTTGTCCAAGTTGCCATAGTGTCTCCTTAGGAATCCTGTAATAGTCCTTCTACTGTTGCCCTTCTCCAATCCATTTCCCACAGAGCAGCAAGAGCGATCTTCTAAAAACATCATTAGGTCAAATCTTTATCACTTCCCTGTTGCCCTTAGAATAAAATCCAAACTTTTCACTGTGACCTGCAAAGCACTAGGGGACCTGGCTCATGCCTGCCTCTTGGGCAACATTGTGTACCACCTCTTTCCTGGGCACCTCGAGCAAGCATACCCATACTGTTCTGCCGCTTAAGTGCACTTCCTGCTGTTCTTGAAAAGGCTGACTTCCCTTCCAGGTCTCTACCCAACGGCCCCCTCCTCAGGCTCTCCCTGGGCATCCTAACTGAAGTGTTCTCTTATCACTTCCTACATGGAGATGATCCCAATCTATACTCATCAGACTTATTCATTGGTTTACTTGCCTAATGTGATCTTCTGTACGACAGCATCTGTTTCGTGGGGTAGGAACTTGTCTCTATCATTCACTGCTCTGTTCTCATCCTGCACAGGGTATTATACTTTCTGGCATGGGGTGTTCATTTAGTGAATGTGTGAATGAGTATTGACTGGGTCAGGGACCCTATGATGGGCCCATGTGCTCGGAGGGCTGTTTCATCAACCAGCAGTAGTGAGTTGCCCTAGAAGAGGGGCTAAGGCCTGTCTTCAGACTGAACCCACAATAGATTCCCCTGCCTCTTCCCATGTTTTTCGGGATATAGAAGGAATAAAGTTTCTTTCTTTGTAATCAGCTTATAAAATAGTAGAGTCTGCTATTTGCACTCTTACTTATGACTCCTCCTCTGGGAAGCCCTTTAGCCTCTCAAAGGGTCTAAGGGTCTACTTATGTATTCCCGTAGCACTTTATAGAGGTTTAATTTACATTTAATGAAATTCACCCATTTTCAATATGTAATTTGATGAGTTTTGACTCACCAAGTGTGCACTCATGAAAGCATTCTAGAAAGTTCCCTTGTGCCTAGGCTGCTGCTGGTGCTGCTTTTTAAAAATTGCAGTAAAATACACACAACAAAAAATTCATCATTTGAGCCATCTTTAAGGATGTGGTTTGGTGGTGTTAAGTATGGTTCTTAGTGTTGTGCCACCATCACCACCATCTGTCTCCAGAATGTTTTTTATTTTGCAGAACTGAAACGCTATACCCATTAGACACCAACTTCCCATTCCCCCCGTTCTCTCCTTCCCTAGCTCATTAACTACCTACATTCTGTCTCTCTGAATTTGATTTTGGCTGCTTCTTCGTTTTTCCTATTGTGGTAAAAATAATGGTATAAATGTGGTAAAAATGTATAAAATTGACCATATTTAAGTGTATGGTTCAGTAGTGTTAAATAATGGCTTCTTTTTAAGGTGTGTTTAGGTTTAGTTGTGAGTGCAGAGAACTCCAAATAACAGTAGCACAAACATGGGTAGTCCACAGCTGCTGTGACAGCTGTACCAACACTAGGAATCTTGTGCTTTGTCATTTGTAACACATAGCTTCTACCTCATAGTTTAAGGTGGCTGCTTCAGTTCCAGCCCTCAAGTCCACATTCCAGGCAGCATGAAGGTAAACGGGGGTGGGGGGGTGGGGGGGTAGGAAGGCGTGTATTTTCCCTTTAAGAACACTTCATAGAAACGACACATCATTTTGCCCTATGTCCCATGGGAAAGAACTTAACCACATAGGCACATCTTGCTGCAAGAGAGCTGGGAAACATAGTCTTTATTCTGGACCACACATACCAGTTGTAATTTTTGGGTCCTAATGCTGAGAAAGGAAAGGAAGCATGTTGGGGAATAGCCAGCAGTGTCCACTACTACTTCCCCGCCTCAGAACACTGATTACTGAATTGAGATCAGTTCCTCGCTTCTTACCGGGGTGGGGGGTGGGGGTGGGGGCGGTGTCTTTTATCTGTTGGCCCAGAGCCAGGTCCTTGATGTTTGTTACACAAATTAATGAGTCCAGCCCAACCCTGTGATTTTGAACATTAGGGAAGTGAGGTATTGAAGAGTGAAGTGACAAGAGGTCATCCAGTCCAGGTTCCCACCAAATTCAGGAAACTGCTTTCCTGAAGGCGGAGCAGGTGGCCTCCACTGACCATGCCCCCCTGTTGGCCATCCAGGGCCCCTTCTGGCTGTGGAACCACACTTGGCCTCCTTGGAACTCTCCTGCTGGTCCCATGTTGGCCCCTACACCACGTGTGCACATCCCACGCCTTTCCCTGGCTCTAGGCCTTCCTCTGCCGAGCAGAGATGCCTCCTGGTAGTCTTCACAGGACATGCTCTTCCTGAGGAGTGGTGGGGAGCATTAGGGGCCTGAGTTTCCTGAGGCCCAGAGCCCTGGGCAGGAAGGCAGTGGCACCTTTGTCCTGGGTGGAGTGGGAGAGAGCTCATGACTCAACCCACACTTTGCCAGGAGTCTGAAGGTAGGACTCCAGCTCCAACATTTCCTTTTAACCTGTGGTGGCTGCTTTCTCGTGTAAAGACAGACATGCCCTTTGCAGCCCGAAGCTATGAACACAGGGGAGGCTGGAGGATGCAGATCACAGGTCCCCTGGACACCATGTAGATTTATGGGCTGGCTAGTGAAAGAGTCCCTGCGTCTCCTCATGGTGACCTCCTTGCCCTTCTTGAGGGAGACCCTAGATGTTGGAGAGACCCTTCCACTGTGTCCTCTGTCTCCGTGGATGATCTAGTCAGAAATGGTGTAGGAAAGGGCTCTGTTGCTATCGGGCAGGAAGAGTTCCATGCCCCAAGGTTGAACCCTTTGAGGTTGAGGAGGATATGAGAGGGGGTGAGGAGGAGTAGGGAGCAGGTTGATGGGGTGGGGTCTGGGGCATGTGTGCAGGAAGCAGGGCAGACCCCAGCACTCTTTATAATTAGTCATGTCACTGTGGACGTCCCGCAGCCTAACACCTCCTGACTTGCTCAGAGAGGACCTGATGGCTGGTTGTGACCTGCCTCTGAGAGCCCACAGCTCCCCTGGCTCATCACATGGTCTTTTTTGGCTTATATTGTGAGGCCTGATGGCCCAGACTTTAGGTTGTAGGCCCCTTTTTGGCTCCCCCCACCCCTTCCCCTCTTCATTTTTTCTGCCTTCCTAGAGCCCCTGGTTCTCTAATGACTTCTGCGGCTTCCTAAGCCAGCCCTACCCACTGCAGGCCTCTGGTTCTCCTCCCCCAAGTGTGGCTGCAGAGGGCAGCAGCATCTCCACTTGTAGAGCTGTGGCTGCTGAACTCTGGGGGAGCCACACGCCAGGGCCTGACAAAGGCCCCATAGGAGGCTTTGCACAGGTGCCAGGGTCTTACATATTCTCAGAGTTGAGGCTTCACACTGGCTTCCCAGTTCCTTCCAGAAAGTCCTTCCAGCTTTAACTCTTACTATCCCAAGGATGGCAATCAAACTCCTTCCTCCCACCTCCCACAGGCTCCTCTTATTTTTTTTTTTTAAAGATTTTTAGGGCAGCCCTGGTGGCACAGCGGTTTGGTGCCGCCTGCAGCCCACGGTGTGATCCTGGAGGCCCAGGATTGAGTCCCACGTCAGGATCCCTGCATGGAGCCTGCTCCTCCCTCTGCCTGTGTCTCTGTCTGTGTCTCTGCCTCTGCCTCTCTCTCTCTCTGAATAAATTTTAAAAAATCTTAAAAATAAAAAAAGAACTAAAAAAAAAAGATTTTTAATTATTTATTCATGAGAGACAGAGAGAGGCAGACATAGGCAGAGGGAGAAGCAGGCTCCCTGTGGGGACCCCAGTGGGAGACTTGATCCTAGGACCCCGGGATCACGACCTGAGCTGAAGGCAGATGCTTAACTACAGAGCCACCCAGGTGCCCCTGCAGGCTCTTTTTATTTTTATTTTCTTTGCATGACACTCAAAGCTCCAAGCAGGGCAGAGCAAGAGGACCCTGTGTCTATTGGTGTCTCTGGAGACCCCGGCTGGCTGCACCATGCTGAGTGATGGGGGCCTCATGGTTAGGGACACAGGCAGCTCTGTCTCCAACTTGCAGGATTCTCTTGCCATCTTTGGGCATGGTCACTACAGGGGCCACTGGCAGGGCATGGTCATTAACAGGAGGTGTCAGGAAGAGTGGGAGCCAATGGTGTGAATTTAGAACCTAGGCCTACGTCATGGGGAATAGCAAACGAGCAAGCCTCTGGATAGTCACCACCCACTTCTCTCAAGTTTCCTGGCAGAGCCCAGAGCCCGTTAGGCTCTCTGGGAGACCCTGGAGCCACGCTGTGGTCCCGTTCTAGCTCCTAGCACAGGATGACCATTGATGTTCACATTGTACTCACTGATTTTTAGGGGAGGGAGCCATACATGGACGGTGGTGTTTTCTCCCTGCCCTTCCCCCCAGTCCATGATGTAGGCATATTGGATTCGAGAAGAGATGCTTGTCCTTATATCTTGATGACATGGGCTGCCACCATGCCACCTCCCTTGCTTCCTCTCAGTGCCCCAGTACCTACCTTCTGTCTAGCATGTGTCACTTGAGGGGGCATTTCTGAGAACAACCAGATCCAAGATGAAAAAGAAGACTCTACACCTTAGCACTTGTTAGCCTATTGGGCCACGTGGCTTGGCCCACATATTGGCAAGTTTGTCTGTCGTTCCTACCAGGTGAGTCAGCAGAGATGGAACATTCATTTATTTGGCCAAATGTGCCATGTTTGAGTAGTCCTGAAAAGTCCAGCATGCAATGGCCTCCATGCTGACCCTGGAGGCAGCAGGGGCAGGGAAGGGCTGATAAAGGCAGAGGAGAGGGGGAGTTCAAGGTGGCAGTTTTGATCTCCTAGATGCACAGCTAAGGGAAGGGAGGCAGGCCTGGAGACAGACGGACGAGCAAAGCAGAGAAAGGCAGGAAGGCATTCTCCAGAGGCTTGGTTTTATTGTGCAGTTCTCTTTTTCCTCAGTGAGATACCATAAGCTGTGGTGGCACTATACACAGTCACAGGACAGGGCACAGCTGCCGGGGTGGGGGCGGGGAGCTGGGTGTTGGGGAAAGCCATCTGTTGAGGCATGTCCCACATATAGGTCTCGCTCCATGGGCTGCCTCAGACCCCCTCTGACTCCTCCCCCAGGTCCCCCAGAGGCCAGACCTGTGGGGCAGAGGGCTGTCTGAAGCCTCAGCCACCAGGCACTGGCACTGATGGGGGAGGTAAGTAAGAGCCTCCCAAATGCTTGGGCCATATTCTTCTCTGCTCTGGGACTCTACCTGGCCTGGCTTCCTGCCTACAGGCCAGCATTCTGGAAGCTCCGGAACTTGGATGAGGCCAGGAGGAGGCTTGTCCTCTGCTACCCTCTCAGCTGCTGGTTGAGGCAGTGAGGGACAGTAGGCTTTTAGTTTTAGTCTCATCCAGTAGAGAGGGATGATGGGCCCTCTCTCCTACTCCTTCTCCAACCCTCCATTAGCATGGCTCTTGGGCAGAACCTGCTTTTTTCAAGGGGCCACGCCAGGCCCATGGCCCCTAGAAGACCTCTGCAGTGAAAAAAGGACAGCTTCTGGCTGTGGCAGAGAAAGCTCCTGGAAATGCTCAATCCTGTCCTCTTGGGATGGGCCACAGATGCAGCACCCTCACATCTGGGGTCTTCAGGCACCATCCTTGCCTGCCAATGTATATGCTAGGCCCAGATGCACCACCTCTTCCTCTTCCTCCTCCAGGTCTCTCCCAGGCCTCTGGTCCTGGTGGGCAAGGATGACTGCCCCTGCCCGCCGCCCCCAGGCCTGGTACCCCTCTACCCTTCTACCCCTCACACGCCCTCACGCTCCATCACATCCCCAATCCTGGCTTCCCTTTTCACAAACTCGCAAAGAAAAGGAAGGAGAAACCAGACAGAAGCGACTCTGGGACAAAGAGTACGAAAGAAAAAAGACAGCCAGTGGCGTGCGGAGAGGGTGTGGGGTGGCAGTGGGGCAGAGGGGTGGGTAGATGACGCATGCAGCACTGGGATTCCTTAGGAGGGGCGGGGTCCCCATTGCTCCTCCAGACGTGTGAGGGACTGGGGGGAGGGGGTTAGCCAACTCAGAGAAAGTAGGGTCCCTGGACTGGGCCTTGTGGCTTCCTGGCCAGCCAGTCACAGGGAGATGAAGTCCATGGCCTGCAGGAGAGGCAGCGAGAGCAGGAGCAACAGCAGCCATGAGGTGTTCTGGGCCAGCAGGCTTATGCCCTCACACTTGACCAGTTTGTCTGTGGAGAGAGAATGGGGAGGAGGGGCAGGGTCGGGATGAAGAGGGGCCAGCATTCAGACAGGCACAGGCCCTGAGCTAGGGCACATTCCCTCGGGCAGGCTGGCGGTCGTGATGTCTTAGCTGGAACCACCGCCCGTCTGCTCTAGTAGAACCAACTATCTTTCCCATTGGCAGGTTCCCGGGCTCTTGAACAAATACATCAATCTTTACCAAGCATCTTCAAAAGAAAACTATTATGGGTGAGGCAGGTAGTGTCATCCCTGTTTCCCAGGTGGGGAGGAGGAGGATTGGGGAGCCCAGGTGATCTGCCCAGTCATGGTAGAAGTGTCTGCTACGCCACTCCTCCTGCCTCACTGTCCCCTTAGCCTTCCCCTCCATACACACAGAAGGCAGTGGCTCCCCAGGGTGCCAGGCAGCGAGCTGGGGGGAGGGGGAGAGAGGTATTAGGGCTCCTCTCCTCTCCAGCCCGGCTCAAGGGTACTGCTGCTGTCCCTAGCCACCCTCACCTCCCTCTCCCAGCTCACTTGGCCTTGTTGAGAGCTTGCCTCACCTCTGAGCACAGTGACGTTCTTGCTGGAGGTGATGGGAGGCTGGCCAGAGAGCCGGAGTTCACATGTGTATGTCCCCTCGTCCTTGGTGGTGAAGCCGGATAAGTAGAGGACCTTGATGTTGTACTTGCTGGTGAAATTGGTTCGGGAGCGGTATGAGTGCTCTGGTACCCCCACAGTGCCATAGATCACGTGCTGCTTTTTCTCCCGGGTCATGCTGAACTCATACTGGATGGGCAAGGTGGTAGCATTCTCGTGGCGGCAGTCCAGACGAAGGCTCTGGTCCACCAGGCAGGCTGTCAGGCTGGTCACCTTTTGTCCACGGGCTACCTGCAAGACTGGCACCAGCAGTGCCCACTCCCAAGTTGGGGGGCCTGCAGAGCAGGGGGCCTCCCACCCACTGTAACAGCAGGGAATGGCCTAGCCAGGAAGGGTACAAGGTTCTGTACCTTGGGCACCTCTCCCTATCCCAGAGGTCCCTGCAGAGCCAGTTCAGCTCCTCCACTGCAGACCCAGCCCTCCCTCCCTCCCTCATCTTCCTTAGTCCTGGGTGTCCTCAGGGAGCAGGAGATTCTGGGGAGTTGATGTAGGTTCTTGGTTCCCGTTTGGAGATTCCAACTCAGTCCAGGGCAGACTCAGTGGGCTCTTTTTCAAAAAACCGCTTCAGGCAGTCAGAGATCAGCTAGGTTACTCAGCAGATTTAGGGATGAACAAGAGCCCTCTCTCCCTCAGTCACCTCCTGCTTCTGAGGTTGGGAGGGAGAAGCTAGCTTCCCTAAAGGGAAGGAAGCCAAGGTGCTTGGAATCCCAGCCCTGCCCCTTACCCAGTACCTGTCAGCAAAAGAGCGAAGCCGATGGCGGGGTTCATGGTGCCGAGAGCTCAGTCCTTGATCTGGGGGTGGGACAGGTTGGGAATCAGCCAAGAGATAGGGCAGGTGTGTCCACACTTACTACTAGGGTTGGGGGCCTCTGGGACACATGCCATGATGACCATGGCAGGCATGCATGGCCTTAGGGTTCCCCCCCTTCCCACTTATGAGTGAATGTGACACTGCCACTTGGTGCCTTCCCCCTGGAAGAAAGGAAGGCGAGGGAGAACACACCCTATGATGGTGTGTGTCAGTGTGGAAAGCTTGGAGTAGTGACTTGGACCATTTCCTTTTCCCTTCAGGAAGGCAGAGACATCCTATTTCCTAATTGAGGCAAAGCAGAGCTAACACAAAATTTACTATCTTAATCATTTTTTAAAAAGACTTGTTTATTTATTTTAGAGAGAGAGAGGGGGAGACAGCACAAGGGGGTGGGGAGCAGAGGGGAGGAGGGAGGGAGGGAGGGGGAGAAGAGAAGGAGGGGGAGAGAATCTGGAGATTCCCTGCCCCCTGCCTGCCGTGATGTGCCTCGGTGCTTGATCTCAGGACCCTGAGATCACAACCTGAACTGAAACCAAGAGTCGGTTGCTTAACCAACTGTGCCACCCAGGCGCCCCTATCTTAATCATTTTAAAGTGTACAATTCAGTGGTGTTAAGTGCACTCGCATTGTTGTGCAGGCAATCTCCAGAGCTCTTTTTATCTTGCAACACTTAAACCTCTACCCATTACACAAGAACTCCCCATTTGGGGACTTTTCTGTTTCTTGTTCAGAAGAAAATCCCCAATGCCCAAACAGTTCCTGGTGTATAATAGATGCTCAAAAGATAGTGAGTGTGTGAATGAATGAATGAGCTTTAGATGGCCACAGGGTTGTTGTGATGGGGATTAAGAAAACTGACATCACGTCGCACTATGACTGCTCTGCTCCGTAGCGGGGCCACAAATGTTAATTTCCCTCCTCTAGAAAGGGCTGTGTGGCTAAGGTGCTTCCAGATGGGCCTGTACTTGGCACACAGCTAAGGGCCTGTGACAGTGCTCTCTGATTGCATATGTTCTCTGATTGCATAGGAACCGAGACGTTTCCAAATGTCCAGCTCTCTGGGCAGACCTCCTGGGCCTGCAGTGTTGCAGTCCGGCTTCAATAGACTCCCTGCCTAAGCTCTGTGCTCTCCCTTTTTTTCGAAGCCTAGTCTGGACCAGCATCCTGGTGACACAGAGCAGGGAGCCTGGCCCGTCTGCCCTGGTGCTGGCCAGGGAGAGGCCACACAGGAGGGGCCCTGCCCTGATGCCCATGCCTAGGTGCACCCTGGCGCATCCAAGGCCATGGGGGGTGGGGGTGGGGAGGATGCCGGGGTTCCCACAGTCCCCGGGCTGCAGTCTGTACACTCTCGGAAATATAACCAAAAGGGCCGTGGGGGTGCTGTCGGGGAACGGGGAGTTGGCATCTGGCTTTGGTTTGCAGACCACGAGTTATGGAGGAGGGGTGTGAGCTTGAGATCTAGGAGGGAAAAGGGGGACGCCTCTGCCAGAACCGGAAAGAAATAGGGCTGGGGCTGGAGAGGGATGGAGAGCCAAGGGATGGCTGGAGAGCTGCGGCGGAGGCACAGAGGTTTGCATTTCCTCTGCCAGGTGTCCCCAGCCCAGAACCCGGAGAAGTTCTGCGCTCCCTGCCCCCTTCCACTAGCCCGACCCTCATTCCGCTTCCGTCTTCCACCCGTCTCCTCTCCCAACCGAGGTCCCCCTTCCCCCCTCAGCCTTTCCCGGCCCCCCCTCCCCCGTCCGCCCGCCTTCCAGTCCCCGCCCGCGGCACTGCGGTTTCCCTGTCCTTTGACGCCCCGCACCCAGCCCGCCCCGCGGGGTCCGGGGCAGAGAGCCCCCCAGCTCCCTCATCCGCGGCCTCCCGCAGTTTCACCGCCCCCCGCCCCCCGCCCCCGCGAGCTGGGTTTGGGGACGCCTGCGTGGAGCGCGGGATGCCAGGCGCCCTCGGCGCCCTTCGTGCCGGTTCCCCTTCTGCGCCCCGGCCCAGGCGGCGGCCCTCGGGCGGGTGAAAGCCGGGGGGCGCCTTGCGCGCAGGGCGGGGTGCAGGGCGGGGTGCGGCCGGCCCGGCCCGCTGCCTGGGAGGCAGACCCCTCCCCCAGCACCGCGGGGCTCCTCGCCGGGGCGCCCCGAACCTGCTCCCCGAAGCCTGGGTCGGGAGGGCTGGGGCCTCTCCGGCGCCCCGGGTCCCGCCCGGCTCCCCTCGCACCTGGGCTCGCGTCCTCCGCCGCCGCAGCCTCCCCGCCGCGCCCGCCGCCTCCGGTTGCAGCTCCCTGCCCGCGCCCGCAGTTTTCACCGGGGGTGGGAGTGGAGGAGCGGGGAGGGCCCGGGACGCGGCCAATCAGAGGCCGAGGGGGGGCGAGGCAGCCTGGCCCAGCGAGGGGGAGGCGGCGGTGGGGATGCGGGAGCCGCCGGCTGCCGCAGAAGGGGGACCTCACCCTCGGGCTGGCAGGCCGCGCCGGGATGGGAGGGTTCAGGGCCCCGAGGATCAGGGTGGGGCAGTGCCGGGAACGCTAGTTGCCTCCCAGAAACCCCAAGACGATTGCTCCCCTTTTAAGGCTTTAATCCCTTCTGCTGACCTAGGCTTCAGAAGCCTGTGGGAAAACCGAGGGGGTTATAAGGAGTGGGGGTTGCAGGCCAGCAACCCGCCCCTTTGGCCCGTGCCCACGCCTCCTCACGCCTCCTCCTTTCCTTTTCTGCGGGAGCCCACCTCCCTGCAGCCTCAGTGAGAAGTTTTGGAGTTGGAATATTCCAGGCTTTCCCCAAAGGAAGATGGTGGGGTGTTTTTCCACATTGGAGCAGCCCTTCAGAAGCAAGGCAGGCCCTGCATCCTGTCCTTCCTGGTCCTGAGCCCTGCTCCACTCCCCCATCCGTCCCAGGACGCCCCACCCCTCAGGGGCTTTTGCTCTGGGGCACTCAGTCTCCCTCATTCCTGGGCTGGCCCCTCCTGGAGCAGACAGCTAGAAGGTTCTTCTCATATTCTCCTCCTGACACTCCCTTTCCTACTCCTCGTTCCTGGGGAGTGTCTGCTTGTTTGGTCTTCAGACAAGAGGGGTACTGTTTTCCACCAAGCACTGTGCTGGGCATATTACATCCATGGCTGTGTTGACCCCACACCAATATGCTGGGTCCATCCCATTCCACTCCCCATCCTGTTTCATGGCTAGTAAGTGGCAGACCTGGCCGATTGGTCTGGGCTGTGGAACCCCATGTCCTCAGTCCTGAGCCACTCTATGGGCTATATCCCAGCCAGGTGGGAGGGGCCGCTGTGGAACTGTGGGAAAGGGGAATAGAGGAAACCAGCCTTAAATCCCATGGGGCACCCGCCCTCGCCCTATCAATTTGAAGTCACCATAAGCCCTTGGATCTTTTATTTTATATTATTTTTTCATGGCCAGTGCCAATGACTTGTCTCTCCCACAGACAGGTGAAGTGGATTGTTTTTTGAAGGTTTATTTGTTTGATTTGCATCCCCATGGCCTCTTGGTGAATTCTGGCCAGGGCATCCTGTGGGCTAGCCCTGCCTCTCTGCCGCCTGATGCCCATTCTCCTATTTCTTCACAGAAGTCAGGTCCTGGCACCTTAACTGCAGTTTCCATTACCGCAGTGCTACTGTTGGAAGTCATCCCTGGGCCAGCAAGTGGGAGATTCACTTCCCTCTCCCTCCCTGGGAGGTTAGGTGACCTCCCAGAACACAGAGTGATGGACCTTTCTAACTGGAATGAGCTGCAAGGATGGTCCAGTCTAGGGGCCATTCGCTGTGGTAAAGAACAGAAGCTCTGGGGGTGGAGGGGAGGGTATGAAAAATGTAGTTTTCCCTGCCCACTTGGGATCTCCCTAGTCTAGCAGTCCTGCTGCCTGTGTCTGCACTTTTCACAAGCTCCCCAGGGCCTGGGAAGTACAGAACACTGGTCTGGCAAGACTATTCCTCTTTGTAGATCAGGTCACCTGGCTTCTCATTGTCTGTAGGATGATTTTTAAGGCACTGGACGTCCTAGCTCCTGGCTGTCCACCTTCACCACCACCTCATCTTGCTCATTCATCTTCTCACTACATTCCAGAAACCCAGAAGGGGGCCCTTCTCCCTGTCACTGCATGCATGTGTCCTCTCTAGGTTAGCAGCTTTCTGATTCTCAGTCTGAGGGGTCTTTCTTATCAGAACACAGTTGCATAGGTTGGAACCTAACCCTCCTCCCTCTCTCTTTCTCTCTCTCTTCTTTCTCTCTCTCTCTCTCTCTCTCTCTCACACACACACACACACACACACACACACACACAGATGGGACTGGAGACAGTACTTTTTTTTTTTGGCAGAACATGGGGATACCCAGAGGCCTCTTAACTACAGAAGATATCTAGGCTCTGGCTAGACAGGACCCTGGCTGCTGTTTCCCACTCTGTGGCAGAGTCTCTGAGTGTTGTTGGATGGAAGACCTAGCTGTGCTATTTTGATAAGGTTATGAGGGCATGGCCTACTTTCTGGGTCCCCAAACACTTTACTTCAGGAAGGGGAGGGGAGTGTGGACTCTAGAGGGTAGGGCACTTGTGTGTCTGCTAAAGCAAGATCTCTGGCTGGTTGGAGTTAATGGTTCAAATGAGACAGTCTAGGGGCAGGGATAGAACAAATTGTGGTGAAAGAGAGGAGATTTTAAAATCTCCCATTTGCTAACAAGACGGGATCAGGGTGCTGACAGCAGGAAGAGTTTAGAGGAATCCACCCAAAGTAAGATTTCCTGACATCCTGGGGCTGTTCTGTTGGTTCCTTAGAACCAACTCTCTCATCATCTCTAGTTGCCTCAGCTAGGGACACATGGGGTAGAAACTCCTCTAAAAATGCATAGTCCTTTAGGATGACCAGAGGACTACCAGCCGTTTATTTCTTATTCACTGATTCCATCATGGTGTTGACAGAATCATTATAGAATCACAGAGGTGATAGAAGCCATCCCATCATTTTATAGCTGGAGACTGGGGTCCAAGAGGGGAAGGATTTGTCAAAGGACTGACAGATACTTTTGGAGCACTGCCAGGACTAGCTATATCCTAGATCTGACTCCACATACAGTGTTCTCCACTGCGTCCAGGCTGGGCCTTTGGACTGCTACTAGACTGATTGCACTGGCCCATGGTGAATAAGGAAAACAAGGACAGTGTAGGATATTCTAAACATAGCTGTCAGGTTGCCACCTTGTTTTGATCACCTCCTCTTTACTCCATTGATAAGGGAGGGATTTTTACCCTTGGTTCAGAGATGGCTGAACACATGACATCTGATACCAGACAGATGAGATGAACAGTAGTTTGTTAGTCACATATACTCCCAGCCCAGAGGAGGATACCACACACAGAAGTTGCACATGAGCAGTGAACAGAACAGGAGCAATGGGAGGCAGGCTTTGTTAGTTAAACACTGGCTTGCTGAATAATTCTGTGGGCTGGCATGGAACTGAGGCCCACTATTCAGAGATAATCCAAAACTATGCCTAGGTCCCATGATAAGAAGGGTTGACTGACTAAGGGAACTTAATAGCAGAAACTAAGGTAGAAGGAAGACTTGTGGTTAGGCTGTTGAGGTACCCCAGATGTTATCATGTCAAGGCAACACATACTGTGGGGCCCTAATCTGGGACTCATCGAGGGCCTATGCCACATAGCTGCCCTTCCTTGGGAAGGCCTATGTTTCCATGCTAAGGTCGTACCTCTCTGCTTCTTTGAAGGGGCAGTGGTGGAAGGCATGTGTGTTTTTAATGTCCAAAGGCAAAAATGGAAATTTGGTAACTTCCTGTTGACCTGAAATTTTCTTTGGAAATGTGACTAGTCCATGAAATTCAAAAATCTTGGAATCAAGGGCTCTACCCTCTGCTGCCTTTCCCACTCTCTAGTTGAGGTCAACTCCCCAAGTGAGGTCACTCTCTGAAGAAGCGCACGTTGGTTGAAGAGTAGGACAAGAAATAAGAGTGATCTCTTAGAACACAGGCCAGAGGGCAAGAGGACAAAGCACCAATGGACGTATAATATTCGACATTTCATTTTTTAAATTATTTATTTATTTATGTAAAAGAATTAATTAATTAATTAATTTAGAGAGTGTGAGTGTGGAGAGTGGTAGGGGGAAAGGGAGAGAGACACGGAGCTCAATCCTAGGTTCCTGAGATCATGACCTGACCTGAAATCAAGAGTCAGAGGCTCAACTGACTGAGCCATCTAGACACTCCTCAACATTTATTTTAAAAATTTTATTCACGGACATATAATTAAATAATTAAGAGACATTTTTGTTTCAGGTGCGATGTTCTAGGCACAGGGCTACACATTGGAATTACAAAGATCAACAGAGCACAATTCTACCTTCAAAGGCTTGTCTAATGGGGGAGACAGAAATGGTATAGAGATGATTAGAAAGCAGTAGGGTAAGGTCAAAGGTAGAATGTGTATAGAGTATTGTGGGGCAAGTGATGCCCCAGTCATATAGGCTTTCTTGGAGGAGGTAAGACATGAATGGAGTCTTTAAAGATGATTGAGAGTTGCCCAGGTGTGGTAGATTGTTACGTTAACGGTCTCCAATGAATCATGCATCCCGGTACCCATACCCTTTGTGTGATTCCCATCCACATTTATTCTGGGCTTGGCCATGTGACTTGTTTTGGTCAATGGGCCATCGGCTAATGGGATGCAAACAGAAGCGTAGTAAGTGTTTGTATGTTGAGACTTGCCTTCTTGGAATTCAGTTGCCGTGTGAGGAAGTTTGAGCTAGACATGTGGAGGACTGAGGTGTCTCAGTTTATATCAACCACCATTTGGGATCAGCTAGCCCCCAGTTGACTGCCACATGATCACAAAAGCATGTATAATCCTAACTGATGCCACATAGAACAGAAATAAACCATCCCAGATAAGCCTACTAAGGTGGTTCCAAAACATGAGCACAAGTTCTTCGGTATGACTTCATCAAGTGATGTCTGTATCCTCTCTTGAGTCTCAATGGAGACGTAACTGCTTCAGTCAATAGCATACGGCAGAAGTGATGCTAAAAGTGATGCTAAAAGACTTCTGAATTTATTTATTTATTCATGAAAGACACACAGAGAGAGAGAGAGAGAGAGAGGCAGAGGGAGAAGCAGGCTCCATGGAGGGAGCCTGATGTGCGACTCGATCCCAGGACTCCAGGATCACGCCCTCAGACGCTCAACTGCTGAGCCCCCCAGGCGTCCCAAGACTTCTGAATTTAGATCTTAAAAGGCCATATAGCTTTTATTTTGTTTGCTGGAAGACTCCCTCTTAGGGCCACTGTATAAAATGCCTGATATCCTGAGGCCATGCGGTAAGGAAGAATCACGGAATGGCATTCATTACATGTAGATAAAGAAGCCTCCAGATAATCACAGCACCAAAGCTGTTTGAATTATCTACCTAGCTGCTTAAATTTTCAATCTAGGCCCCAGATATTGTGGGACAGGGACTGATCTATCCACGGAATTCAGGAGTGTAACAAAATGGTGGTTGCTTTAAGCTATTGTTTTAGGTGGTTTGCTGTGTAACAATAGATATCTGATACATAAATTGGTATCTAGAAGTGTGGTGCTGTCTTAAAAACCCAAACATGTGGTGTTCGGAACAGGATGGTGGGTGAAGGCTTGAACGACAAGCAGCAAGAGTTGTAAGTGCCTGGAAAGGGAGCTAGAAACTGCTTGGACTAAGGGTAACCAGTGTTATGTAGTTCTGATGCCACTGGCAGAAGGAGTGCCTAATGAATTTGTGGGTTTGGCTTGAGAGATGTAGAGATGGGACGTTAAAAGTGCCATCTGGGTGCTTCCAGCTGGCATGTCAGGTGTTACAAGGGAGAGATGGGCTAAATAAGGATCTCTGTCCAGTTTGCTGGGTTGGAAAAAAAATCTAGTTCTCATTTCTGGTCTTTCCAGCAGGTAGCAGATTCCCCAAGTAAGAACTGGCCTAAAGGTAAAGATGAAATCAAGGGTATGATTGTAGAACCTTTGTTAAGATCCCCAAGAAGATTTAAGGTGGTGCCCAGTAGACCTTCTTAGTTAAACAAAAGGGTTTCTAAGACTATTAAAGCTGCTGTTTTTTTTTTAAAGCTGCTGTTTTATAGCTGAAGTAGAGTCTTCTTTCTTCTTCTTCTTCTTCTTCTTCTTCTTCTTCTTCTTCTTCTTCTTCTTCTTCTTCTTCTTCTTCTTCTTCAAGATTTTATTTATTCATGAGAGACACACAGAGAGAGACAGAGAGAGAGAGAGAGAGAGAGAGAGGCAGAGACATAGGCGGAGGGAGAAGCAGGCTCCATGCAGGGAACCTGATGTGGGACTTGATCCTGGGACTCCAGGATCACACTCTAGGCCAAAGGCAGACGCTCAACTGCTGAGCCACCCAGGCATCCTTGAAGTAGAGTCTTCTTGAAATTAACTATGTACGTGGCTTTTGGAGCAAGAATTGAATCCAGTAGGGATCCCTGGGTGGCGCAGCGGTTTGGCGCCTGCCTCTGGCCCAGGGCGCGATCCTGGAGACCCGGGATCGAGTCCCGCGTCGGGCTCCCTGCATGGAGCCTGCTTCTCCCTCTGCCTGTGTCTCTGCCTCTCTGTCTCTCTCTGTGTGACTATCATGAATAAATAAATAAAATCTTTAAAAAAAAAAAAAAAAAAAAGAATTGAATCCAGTAATACTTGTAGAAAAACTATGAAGTCTTGAAGAGTATTGTTTTGGAAAAGACTTTTAGTTTGGACTGAAAGAAACTGAAATAGTTAAAAAGTGAAAAGAGGCCTCTTGGCCCCCAATTTACCATGGGCAGTAAGCTGGCCATTATTCACAAGGGCCTTCTCTTATGGAAAAGAAAATCCTCTCAGAGTGCAGAGCCAAGGAGAGGGGCAGCCCGGATGGCTCATAGGTTTAGCACCACCTTGAGCCCAGGGCCTGATCCTGGAGGCCTGGGATGGAGTCCCACGTCGGGCTCCCTGCATGGAGCCTGCTTCTCCCTCTGCCTGTGTCTCTGCCTCTCTCTCTCTGTCTCTCATGAATAAATAAATAAAATATTTAAAAAAATAAGCCAAGGAGAATTGGACACTATTCATGTAACATCCTTGCCTCCCTGTGAACAAGGAGGGGTCCTGGTAACAGAACCTGGCTGGGTTTCAGAATTGCTTTGAATCAGTGATCTCCCCGTACCTCTTATTCTCTCCCTTTTAATGTGAGTATCTATTGCAGATCTCCTGTGCCTGCTTCACAACTGTATGCTGGGCACATGTGGAAGGCAGACATTGTGTCTTGTTAGTTCATAGGTTTTTGGATCAAAAGGAGCTACACCTGAGGAGTTGTACCCCAGGACAACTTGCTGCACCTTGTGAGATCATGGACTTTGGGCCTGGTGTATGATTGGATAGTTACTATTTTGGATGTTTTGGGAAGGATGGATATATTTCATATGTGGAAGGCTGTGCATTGGTAGGGGTAGAGGGCAGACTGGTAGATTGCTATGTTAATCCCCCCACCCCACCCAGAGTCACACCTCTTCCACATTGATTCTGGGCTCAGCTGTATAACATGCTTTTGTCAATGGGACCTCGGTAAATCTGCCACAGGCAGAGACTTCATAAGTGCTTGCCCACTAGTGCTTGCTTCTTGGAACCCAGTTGCCATGTGAGGTGTCCAGGCTAGCCATGGGGAGAGACCAGAACTGGATACTCCAGCTGGCAACCTCACCCATTGGCTAGACACTATGCGGGCCCCTCTTGGAGCATCTAGCCCCAGTGTACCTGTCAGCTGCTCACAGTGCTTGGGTGAGCCCAGCCAACTAAGTTTGGAGCACATCTATCTGTGCACTATTCCAGCTGATCCCTAACCAAACCGCTGATTCACAGAATTACTAGTCTGAGTGGTTTGATACAGAGCAATAGATAGCAAACCAGATGAAGAGAAACAAAGGCATTAAAACAAAGGAGATGGTATGAACACAGACACAAAGCAAAGCAAAGTGAGTGTGGGAAAATGCAGGCAGTTTGGGGTTGTCTGAGGTGGTGAATGTTGAGAGGGGACAGTGGAAAAATGGGGAAGAGCTAGCCAAGAAAGCCCTTGTCTGTTTGGATGTGGGTGATGGGGAGTCATCAGTGATCTACAGGAAGGATGTGAATGGCCAGATAGATGCATTCTTTTTTTTTTTTTTTAAGATTTTATTTATTTATTCATGAGAGACACAGAGAGAGAGAGAGAAAGGCAGAGACACAGGCAGAGGGAGAAGCAGGCTCCATGCAGGGAGCCCGATGCAGACCCATCCTGGGACTCCAGGATCATGCCCTAGGTTGAAGGCAGGCGCTAAACTGCTGAGCCACCCAGAGATCTCCAATAGATGCATTCTTTAGAAAGATTACCCTAGGGGCAGAATAGGAGATGAAAAGAGGGCCATATAGACCCTCTCCTGCCCAGGTGGTTTTTTATTCATGTACTATGTTGAGAGTGGAGCTAGAGAGGTAGAGGGCAACTTCTGGGGAAGCAAGGTGGTTTGATAGACACTGCCTTGAGGTCAGGGTCATGTCTGTCTTGTTTATTGCTGTATCTCTGGGGCCTCCAGGTTCCAGCACAAAGATACTTCTCAGTATGTATGTATATATGTATGTATGTACGTATGTATGTATGTATGTATGTATGTATTTATATTTTGAATTGACATGTAGGTTACATACATATTTTTAAAGGTTTTATTTAAATTCTGGTTAGTATACAGTGTAATACAGTTTCAGGTGTACAATATAGTGTTGCAACAGTTACATAAATTATGAAACACCCACTATGGTAAGTATATTTACCCTCTGTCACTCAAAGGTGTAACAATATTGTTGACTATTTTCCCTATGCTGTACTTTTCATTCTTGTGACTTACTTATTTTATAATTGGAAATTTGTACCTCTTAATTCCCTTTACCTGTTTTGCCCATTCCCTCATCCCCCTCTCCTCTGGCAACGACTACTTGGTTCTCTGTATTTATGTCTGTTTGTTTGCATTTTTTTTGTTTGTTTTTTAGATTCCACATATAAATGAAATCATAGGGTGTTTATCTTTCTCTGTCTGACTTATTTCACTTAGCATAATACCATCCATATTTCATTCTTTTTTTGTGGCTAATAGTCCATTGTGTATATATATACTACATCTTTACCCAACCATCTATCAATAAACACATAGGTTGCTTCCGTATTCTGGCTATTATAAAGCTACAGTAAACATAGGTGTGCATATATCTTTTCAAGTTAGTGTTTTGTTTACTTTGGGTAAATACCCGGAAGTGGAATGGCTGGATCATATAGTAGTTCTGTTTTTAATTTATTAAGGAACCACTATACTATTTTCCATAGTGGCTGCACCAATTTATATTCCCTCCCACAGTGTACTAGGGTTCCCTTTTCTCCATATGTTTGCCAACGTTGGTTATTTCTTGTCTTTTTGATACAAGCTATTCTGACTGATGTGGGGTGACATCGTGATTGTGACTTCATTGTGATTAGTGATGATGAACATCTTTTTCTTTTCTTTTTAAAGACTTTATTTATTCATGAGAGACACAGAGAGAGAGAGAGAGAAAGAGAGAGAGAGAGAGAATGAGAGAGAGAGAGAAAGAGACACCGGCAGAGGGAGAAGCAGGCTTCATGCAGGGAGCCTGACGTGGGACTCAATCCCAGGTCTCCAGGATCATGCCCTGGACTGAAGGCAACACTAAATTGCTGAGCCACCCAGGCTGCTCTGAACATCTTTTTCATGTGTCTGTTGGACATGCCATGTCTTTGTTGAGAAATGAAGAACCTGTCTATTCAGGTTGTCTGTCCATTTTTTAGTAACATTGATTGTTTTGGGAGATGAGTTGTATGAATTCTTTTTATATTTTGGATATTAACTTCTTATCAGATATGTCATTTGCTGATATCTTCCCCCATTCACTAGGTCATCTTTTCATTTTGTTGATGGTTTTCTTAACTGTGCAAAAGCTTTTTAGTTTGATGTAGGCCCAATTGTTTATTTTTTCTTTTATTGCCATTGCCTGAGGAAACAGATTCAAAAAAATATTCTTAGGACTGATGTATAAGAGGTTACTACCTATGTTTTCTTTTAGGATTTTTATGGCTTCAGGTCTTACATTTGGGTCCATAATCCATTTTGAGTTTATTTTTATATATGGTTTGAAAAAATGGTCCAGTTTTGTTCTTTTGCATGTAGCTATCTAGTTTTTCCAACATCACTTACAGAAGACTGTCTTTTATCCATTGTATGTTCTTGCCTCCTTTGTCAAAGATTAATTGACAGTAAGTATGGTATTATTTCTGTGATGTCTATTCTGTTCCATTGATTTGTGTATCTATTTTTTTGTGCCAATACTGTACTGTTTTTGGTTTCTATAGGTTTGTAGTAGAGTCTGAAATCTGAGATTGTGATATCTCCAGCTTTGTTCTTTTTCTCAATATTGCTTTGGCTATTTAAGGTCTTTTGTGATTCTAAACAAATTTTAGGATTTTTTTATTCTTGTTCTTTGAGAAATACTACTTGTATTTTGATAGGTATTGCACTGTGTGTCATCCTTGTGTAGGGGCCATGCTAATTTCTGTATTGTTTCAATTTTAGTATATGTGCTGCCACAGTGAGCATTGACCTATTCCTAGGTCAGATTGCATTGAATCTGTAGATTGCTTTGGGTAATGTGAACATTTTACCGATATCAATTCTTTCAGTTCATGAACATGGTATATCTTTCTATTTATTAGAGTCATCTTCAGTTTTTTTCATCAACATCCTATAGTTTTCAGAGTACAATTCTTTTACCTTCTCAGTTAAATTTGGTCCTAGGTATTTTATTATTTGTGATGCAATTATAAGTGGGATTGTTTTCTTAATTTCTCTTTGTGCTAGTTCATTATTGATGTGTAAAACACAACAGATTTCTGTATATTAGTTTTGTATCCAGAAACTTTGCTGAATTTATTGGTTCTAACAGATTGTGTGTGTGTGTGTGTGTGTGTGTGTGTGTGTGTGTGTATGTGTGTGTATGGTGTCTTCAGGGTTTTCTGTATATATAATATCATGTCATTTGCAAATAGTGGCAGTTTTATTTCTTCCTTATCAATTGGGATGTGTTTTATTTCTTTTTCTTATCTGATTGCTATGGGTAGGACTTCCAGTACTGTGTTGAATACAAGTGGTGAAAGTGGACATCATTGTCTTGTTCTTGATCTTGGGGAAAACACTTTCAGCTTTTTACATTAAGTTGATGTTAGCTGTGACTTTGTCATATGTGGCCTTTATTATGTTGAGGTCTGTTCCCCCTATACCCACTTTGTTGAGAGTTTTTATCATGAATGGATGCTGAATTTTTTCAAATGCTTTTTCTGTATCTATTGAGATGACCAAATGATTTTTATCCTTCATTTTGTTAATATGGAGTATCGTGTTGACTGATTTGTGGTTATTGAACCACCCTTGCATCCCTGGAATGAATTTCATTTCATTGTGGTGAATCATCCTTTTAATGTATTGTTGAATGCAGTTTGCTAATCTTTTGTTAAGGAATTTTGTATCTGTGTTCATCCAGAATATGGACCAGTTCTTTTTTCTTTTTTTCTTATATAGGCTTCACACCCAGCATGGAGCCCAGTATGGGGCTTGAACTCACAACGCTGAGATCAAGACCTGAGCTGAAATCAAGAGTTGGATGCTTAATCTACTGAGCCACCCATGCATCCCTTCCTTCTTCCCTCCCTCCTTCCCTTCTTTAATGTCTTTGGTTTAAGGTAATGCTGGGATCAAAGAACAAATTTGGAATTTCTCTTTCTTCCTGATTTAATCTTGGAAGATTGTATGTTTCTAGGTATTTATCTGTTTCCTCTAAGTTTCCAATTTGTTGGTGTATAACTTTTCATAGTAGTTTCTTTTTTAAGAAAAAGATTTTATTTATTTATTTGAGAGAGAGAGAGAGAGAGCGAGAGAGAGAGCAAGCATGAGCTGGAGGGAGAGGGAAAGAGAATCTAAAGTAGACTTCGTGTGGAGCCAGAGCCCATTGTGGGGCTTGATTTTACGACTGTGAGATAATGACCCGAGCTGAAACCAAGGGTTGGCTGCTTAACTGACTAAGCCATCCAGATGCCTTTCATAGTAGTTTCTTGGAATCCTTTGTATTTCTATGTTATTCTTTGTAATTTGTCTTTCATTTCTGATTTTGTTTATTTGAGTTCTCTTTTTTTATCAGTTGGATTAAAGGTTAATCAATTTTGTTTATCTTTTCAGAAAACCAGCTCTTAGTTTCATTGATCTTTTCCAGTTTTTTTTTTTTTAATCTGTATTTCATTTATTTCCACTCTGATCTTTATAATTCCCTTTGTTCTACAAATCTTAGACTTTGTTGTTTCTTTTCTGGTTCCTTTAGATGTAAGGTTAGATTACTTATGAGATTTTTCTTATTTCTTGAGGTAGGCCTATATCACTGTAAAATTCCTTCTTTGAACTGCTTTTGTTGTGTCCCAAAGATTTTGAACTATTGTGTTTCTGTTTTCATTTGCCTCCAGGTATTTTTTGATTTCCTTTTTGATTTCTTCATTGACTCACTGGTTGTTAGTAGCATGTTGTTTAGCCTCCACATGTTTGTGTTTTTAGCAATTTTTTTCTTGTAACTGACTTCTGTTTTCATACTATTGTGGTTGGAAAAGATGTTTGATATGTTTTTATTCTTAAATTTATTGACACTTATTTTGCAGCCTACCCTGTGGTCTGTCATGGAAAATGTCCCATGTGCATTTGAATGGAATGTGTATTATGCTATTTTTAAGTGAAATGTTCTGTGTATATTTTGTATATATTTTATTAAATATGTCTGGTTTAATGTGTCATTCAAAGTCACTGTTTCCTTATTGTTTTCTGTCTGGATGATCTATCCAGTGATGTAAATGGGGTGATAAAGTCTCCTACTATTATTATATTATTGTCAATTTCTCCTTTTATGTCTGTTAATATTTGCTTTGTATATTTGGGTGCTCCTATGTTGAGTACATAAATATTTACAATTGTTATATCTTCTTGGATTGATCCATTTATCACAATGTCATGCCTTTCTTTGACTTCTGTTAGTTTTTTAAAATTTTATTTATTTATTTGTGAAAGACACACAGAGAGAGGCAGAGATTTAAGCACAGGAAGAAGCAGGCTCTCTGTGGGAAGCCCAATGCAGGACTTGATTCCAGGACCCCGAGATCACAACCTGAGCCAAAGGCAGACACTTAACCACTGAGGCACCCGGGTACCCCAATTGGTTTTGTTTCAAGGTTGATTTTGTCTGATATAAGTATTGGTACCCCAGCTTTTTTTCACTTTCATTTGCATGGAATATATTTTTTCATCCCTTCACTTTCAGTCTGCATGTGTCTTTAGGTCTGAAGTGAGTCTCTTGTGGACAGCATATAGATTAGTCTTATTTTTTAATCCAATCAGTCACCCTATGTCTTTTGATTAGAACATTTAGTCCATTTATATTTAAAGTAATTATTTATTTTTTTAAGATTTTATTTATTCATGAGAGACGAGAGAGACACAGAGAGAGAGGCAGAGACACAGACAGAGGAGAAGTAGGCTCTATGCAGGAAACCCAATGTGGGACTCGATCCCGGGACTCCAGGATCATGCTCTGGGCTGAAGGCAGGCACCAAGCTGCTGAGCCACCCAGGGATCCCCATATATTTAAAGTAATTCTTGATAGGTATGTACTTATTGCCATTTTGTTAATTGTTTTCTGGTTATTTTTGTAATTCTTTGTACCACTTCCCTCTCCTGCCCGCTTCCCTTTGATTTGATGAATTTCTTTAGTGCTATGCTTGGATTTCTTTCTCTTATTTTTTGTGTATCTATTATACATTTTTGGTTTATGATTACTATGAGGTTCACATATAATATCCTATGTATATAAGTCTATTTTAAGTTAATATCACTTAAGTTTAAACACATTCTCAACGCACTACATTTTTACTATCTTTATCAATGTATATGCCATCATATTTTACATCTTTTTATGTATTGTTTAATTATTATAGATATGATTGATTTTACTACTTTTGTCTTTTAACTTCTATACTAGCTTTATAGGAGATTGATCTACTGCCTTTACTATATGCTTGCTTTTATCAGTGAAATTTTTTCCCTTTTATTTATTTATTATTTATTTTTTATTTTTTTCCTTTTAGTTATGATCTTTTTTTTTTTCTCTTAAAGAAGTCCCTTTAATGTTTCTTTTAAGGGTGGTTTAGTGGGATGAACTTTTAAAATTTTTGTCTGGGAAACTCTCTCTCCTCCAATTCTGAATAAAAACTTTTCCAGGTAGAACATTCTTGGTTGTGGGTTTTCTTCCTCTCATCACTTTGAATATATCTTGCCACTCTCTTTTGGCCTGCAAAATTTCTGCTGAAAAATCAGCCAATAACTTTATGGGGTTTCTTTTATATGTAATTAGTTGCTTTTCTCTTGCTGATTTTAATATTCTTTATGTTAAAATTTTGACATTTTAATTAAGAGTTACCTAAATATTGTAGGTGCTGCCTATGGGGCAAAAAGGAGAGTGTTCCAAGGAGTGTTTGGGAGAAAGCAGTGGTGGTTTTTCTGGAAAGAAGAAGGAAGGTACTCTCAATGGAGGGTGTCTCAGAAGCAAATGCATAAAGGAGGGAAGTGTTTCTGAGGAACTGCATATTCTGAAGTTCTATGTGGCTTGGAGTGGGAGGAGGAGAGGGGTAGTACCTGAGATATGGTTTGGGAGGGAGAAGAAGCCAGAACACAAGAGACTGGATTTATAAGGCTGAAGATTTTAGATTTTATCCAGTAAGCAGTGGGAAACTGTGGAAGGCTCTAAAGTAGGGAAGAAGTGTGATGAGACTTGCATTTTGGAGAGATGAATGGAGACCAGGGCAACAGTGTAGGATTGGAAGTGTGCACAGAAATGGGTGTAGAGCAACTAGGAACATAGGAGTTCAGTTGAGGGGGCTGAGGGTTTGAAATAGGGCAGGAGCAGAGGAAATAGAGGAGATAGGACAGGTGAGGGAGACCCATGTTGGAGAATTAATAATATATAGGCACTTTCTATGGTGAGGGTTGCAAGAACTCCCAGATTTTTGGTGTGGCTTTTCTGAAGGATGAGAAAAGACAAGACAACTTTGAGGTGGAAGATCATGAACTTAGTATTGGCCATGGTGAGCTGAGGTACCTGTGGGACATACATATGGAGAGGTCCAGTTTGGGGCTGAGGAGTGAGGTCTGAGTGGAAGGTAGATATCTGGCAGGTGTTGGCAAATAGGGAGCATTGTAGGCTTAAAAGAAAACAGAGCCTAAGACAAGATCTTAAGGAGCACAATATTTAAGGAATAGCAGCAAAGGAGTATGAGAAGGAGTGCCAGTAGAGGGACACATCATCGAAATGGGCATGTTTCAGTGAGAAAATGCTCAGAATGTCAAGTCAAGACTAAATCATATCTATTAGAATTAGCAGTAAGGAGGTCACCTGGTGAGGATAGTTCCAGAAACAGGTAGGAGCTGAAGTCTGAGGTCGTTGTTTAAAAAATATAGGTCTTGTTGTTATTTAGGTATGGCAAGGCCAACAGATCAGGAGACGACTGCCATTGAAAAGGTAGTTATATTCATAGATCCTAAGAGGAGGGACACATGATCCATAGGAGGCCATTCAGGGAAGCACTGGGCTTGGTCAGGAGGCATAAGAAGGAGAGGGAGTTCTGTAGGCAAGAATGGGTGAGACAGGATAAGCAGGTTTAGGATTGGCTAGTTTGAATAATTTCAGTGGGTTCCGGGAGTGACTCTCATTAGCTGATACCTGACCCTGTGATGATGAGGGCAGGTGGCTAGTAGCCTGGAGAGAGAGAACCAGATAAAGGAGATGATTGATGATGTGGGTTCCGTCCAATCAGATTGGTTAGCTAAAAATTGGATTGGTAAATTAGATGGATTAAATTAGATTGGCTGGTTTGCAGTTGAAAGGTGCACTTCTGGGTGAATGGTGTATAAATCTGTAGGAATCAGTTAACACTGGGGTGGGTAGTCACCCCAGATGTTAAAGCATCAGAATACAGAACATAAAATACTTGATTCATATAGTTTTGGGTTGGGCAATGAGTGAGAAGAGATTGAAGATGTAAAGCAGAGAAACTTTGTGAGAGTGGTATAACTGCTGGTGGCTCCCTCTTCTCTCAAGAGTGATTGGAGTTGGAGAGGTGAGTTGCTAGTTTCTAAAGAATAGGGCTGGGGTCTTCCCTGAAGGGCAAGTCCTGTCTGCTGGTAAGATCTTGCTCATGCCTGTCTCCTGTGCAGCAGCCCCTGGCAGAAATGCTTGAAAGCACAGGCTGTGGGGCCGCTTGGGCTTTTGGACTCAGGGTTTTCGCTTGGCTAAGTTCAGTGCTTCTCAGTCTGTACAAAGTCAGGGGAGCGCCAGAAAGGGCTGCCTGAGAGGTGAGAATAGCCCCCCTGAGTCCTGACTCAGTCTGTCCGCTAAAGGGAAAACGAATTAGCAGTTTTTTGGCAGGTATAGCTGTGCCTAGGGATAAACAAGACTCATCCTTGTGGAATGTGAGCAGAGTTAGCATATTTTAATTTTATTTTATTGGCTTTTGGAAAAGAAAAAAGGGAGAGGCAGAGATCCCACAGCTGTCTGAAGCCACCTCTATCTCAACTTTCCAAAGTCAAGACCCATCTTCTTGGGCAAAGCTGCTTTGTAAGCAAGCTCCTGTCTCCTGATTAACAAGTTCATAATCTCCCTAACTTCGTCTGAAGAGGCTGACAATTACCCAACACTCTGCCAGCTGGCTTCAGCCAATAGAGCTGCATGTAAATACAGCGGCCTGTAGCTACTCTGGGTCAGGCTACTGCAAAGTGAAGAGAAATTCAACACTTAGATGGGAAAAGGAAAAAAACGGAAACATTTTCTTTATGTTGGAGGCATTTCTGCTGCTCATTGGCAGGAAGGAAAGGCAGAGAATGTTGATGGGATTCTTTTTTTTCCAAAGTGCGGTGTGTAGGAAAGCATGTATATCCACTTATCTGGCTGAGACTCAGGCAGATGTCATCCATTCAGCCTTCCAGGAGCTACTGGAGGAATGGGTGGACCTGGGGATGGGGGTGATTCCAAGCACGAAATTGTTCTCGGCCCAAATCCTAGGCATCATCCTTTCCTGCTTTCATCCGCGTATCCAGTCACTCATCCAAACTGGAATTCTAACCTGCAAGATGCTCCTGGGAGCCAGCTCTTTCTCTTCATCCTGACCTACACAGTGCTAGCCCTAATACTCATCTTCTCTTGCTTGAACTATTGTAGTAGCCTGCTAGCTGGATCCTGCCTCCAGTCTCTTACTCTCCATTGCTACCAGAGCAATTCTTTTCTCAAGCCATGCTTGTTTGTTTGTCTTTTAATGTATACACTTAAAAATTTTTGTAATGTTTTTTTAAATACAGTGATGCTATTGCATATGTTTTTTAAATACAGTGATACTATTTTGTAATACGTGTGTGGTTTTTTTTTTTTAGAGATTTTATTTATGTATATTGGAGAGAGAAAGAGAGGCAGAGAGAAAAGCAGGCTCCATGCTGGGAGCCTGATGTGGGACTCGATCCCGGGACTCCAGGATCACACCCTGGGCCAAAGGCAGGTGCCAAACCACTGAGCCACCCAAGGATCCCCTATGTGTGTGTTTTTATTTTTTTTTATTTATTATTTTTTTTATTTATTATTTTTTTATGTGTGTGTTTTTAAATACAGCGATACTAAACAACATGGAGTAAAAACTAAATCTTCACTAACTTGTGTCCTCTGGCCATCACTACAGTTAGCCATGAATATAATGATATTAGCAAATCTGTTCTTGGTGGGGAGGTATGGAACACACAGAAATGTAATTTTTTTTTAAGATTTTATTTATTCATGAGAGACACAGAGAGAGAGAGAGGCAGAGACATAGACAGACGTAGAAGCAGGCTCCATGCAGATAGCCTGATGTGGGACTTGATCCCGGGTCTCCAGGATCAGGCCCTGGGGTGAAGGCGGCACTAAACCACTGAGCCACCAGGGCTGCCCCAGAAATGTAATTTGTGATAGATTTGTTGTATGCCTTACATTTTTTTTAACTGAACAATGTCTATTGTGGATTTTTCTGCATCAGGATATATAAAGTTGACTTATTTTTTATCAGCTCTGTGATATTCCATTTATGATCATATTACAGTATATTTAACCATCATATTGGTGGCTATTAGGTGATCTACAAACTGTACTATTACAAGCAATAGTTTAAATATTATTACTAAATGGTTAATTCAAATTAAATTATTGCATGTTTTCTCCCTTTGCAAATGATGTACAGGCTTACATCATCAGTCCAGACTCTTCCCTGGGCTCTGACCCATGGATCAACTATTATTTTTTTTAAAGATTTATTTATTTATTTTAGAGAGTGGGAGAGGGGCAGAGGGTGAAGAAGAGAGAAACCCAAGTAGGCTCTGCACTGAGCATAGAGCCTGACATGGGGCTTGATCTCAAGACCCTGAGATCATGACCTGAGCTGAAACCAAGAGTCAGATGCTTAACTGACTGCGCCACCAGGCACCCCTTGATTAATTGTATGTCCACATGAATGTCTTCACTATGTCTTGTCCACTGCATAAAGGTGAACCCCATCTTCACAATTGCCTGAGCCCAAAACCCTGAAGTGACCCACAGTTACTTCATTTCCCTCCCAGCCCACTCATCTGGCCCATCCATGTGCTATGTCCCATGTCCCCTTTTTTTGCCCATTTCTCTCCAAGCTTTTGTATCTTTAGTAAGCCTTTTAACTTTACTATAGCTGCAGCCCTTCCACAGAAATATTTCACTGCCATCACTCAAAGCTTACATCACCTTTCACCTGGATGAATACAGTCATGATAAGAGTAAATGGCTTATAAAGTACTTGCTATGTGCCAGGCACCATTCAGTGTATTATAAACCCTAGTTCATTTTAATACTAAAAATCACCCTCAGGGTATGTGTACTACTACCATTAATATTTTACTTGCTTTCAAAAGATTTATTTACCTATTTATTTCATTCCAATGTAATTAACATACAGTGTTACATTAATTGTAGGTGTACAATGTAATGATTCAGCAATTCTTTACATTTCTCAATGCTCATCAAGATAAGTGTGCTCTTAATCCCCTTTATCTATTTCACCCATCCCCCATCCACCTCCCTTCTGGTGACCACCAGTTTGTTCCCTATATTTAAGAGTCTTTTTTCAATTGTGTCTTTTTTAATTCATTTGTTTGTTTTGTTTCTTAAATTTCACTTTTGGAAATCAAATGCTATTTGTCTTTCTCATGTACATCATTCAACATTATACCCTCCAGGTCCAAATATGTTGTTGGAAATGGCAAGATTTCATTCTTTTTTATGGCTGAGTAATATTCTGTTCTGTATATATACCACCTCTTTATCTATTTATCTATAGATGGACACTTGAGTTGCTTCCATATCTTTTTTTTAAAGATTTTTAAAATTTATTCATGAGACACACACACACACACACACACACACAGAGAGACAGAGACAGAGACAGAGACAGAGAGAGGCAGAGACACAGGCAGAGGGAGAAGCAGGCTCCATACAGGGAGCCTGATGTGGGACTTGATCCTGGGACTCCAGGATCACACCCTGGGCCGAAGGCAGGTGCTAAACCGCTGAGCCACACAGGAATCCCCAGAGTTGCTTCCATATCTTGAGTATTGTAAATTATGCTGCAGTAAACATAGGAGGGCATATATCTTTTTGAATTAGTATTTTCCTTTTCTTTGGATTAATACCCAATTGTTGAATTACTGGATCATAGGGTAGATCTATTTTTAATTTTTTGAGGAAGCTACATACTGTTTTCCACAATGGCTGCACCAATTTGCCTTCCTACCCATCTGGATGAGAGCACGAGGGTTCCTTTTTCTCCATGTCCCCACCAACTCTTGTTATTTCTTGTGTTTTTGACAGGATATGTGTACTATTATCTCCATTTTATAAAAGAGGATACTGAAGTGCAGAGAAGCTCATTAACTGGTAAGAGGCTGAGCTGTTCAACACTATTCTTTCAACTAAATGATCCCTTGTATCCCTTGCAGAACATCCTCCAAATCAATATTCTTTTAAAACGTGGAGCAAGTCATGTCTTGCACCTCTTTAAAACCCTTCAGTGGCTCCGTGTTTGCTTCTTTCTCTTAGAATAATATCCAAATTCCTATAAGGGATTCCACACAGAGAGTCCATGTCTCTGTCTTACCTAGTGTCATCTTTCTCACCAGCATCACATTTGACAGTCTCTCTTTTGGTTCTGGGGCATTTCCACTTGTCCCACCTCAGGGCCCTTGAATTTACTCTTTGTCTAGACAAGTGGGTCTCTCCTGGGGCTATTCCCTCTGCTTCTTCTCCCCTTCTCTCTCTCTAGAAACATTTGGCCACATCTAGAGACACTTTTGGTTGTCACAACTGGGGCAGGGGGAAGAGGTACTGGTATCTGGTGGGTAGAGAGGCCGGGGATGCTGCTAAACATCCTGCAATATATAGGAGCATCTCTGCAACAAGGAGTTATCTGACCCCAAATGTCAACAACTGATAAAACCTGTATCTTCACATGCTTCATTCACTTTCATCTGTAGATGTTGGCCTCCCTAGAAATGTCTTCCTGATTTTCCTATTTAAAAGAGAGCTAGGGACGCCTGGGTGGCTCAGCAGTTGAGCGTCTGCCTTTGGCTCAGGGCATGATCCTGGAGACTCGGGATCGAGTCCCACGTCGGGCTCCCTACATGGAGCCTGCTTTTCCCTCTGCCTGTGTCTCTGTCTCTCTCTCTGTGTGTGTCTCTCATGAATAAATAAATAAAATCTTAAAAAATAAATAAATAAAAGAGAGCTAGCCTCATGCCCCACCTAAATTATCTCTGGTCAGTTTCCTAATTATTAGTACTTACACTTTATTTTGTTTTTCTGGCTTCCTGGGTTCAACGCTTTAGGCCACTGTTTCTAGTCTTCATCTTTTTGGAAAACACCTTAGTGAGATATTCTAAGTTTTTAAATGTGGGTCATGTATGGTCTTTAGAATTTGTTGTATTTTGGTGCTGCTGTCACTGCAGTCTAGTTTTACATCATACTTTTTAACCTATTTGTGTTATGTATATAGGTACTAGTGTTTGAGAAGCACATTTATTGAATTGGGAAGACCTTGCCAATCAATGTTGAGTGAATTAAATGTTTTCAAAATGCAATACAGATCTGTGCTGTTTAATACAGTAGAGTAGCATGTAGCTATTTGAGTAAATTTAGATTAAAACCAATTAAAATTAAGTAGAAGTAGAAATTCAGTTCCTCACTTAGTTCCTTGCATTTCAAGTTCTCGATAGCAAATTGTGGCTCATGGCTACCATATTGGGCCATGAAAATATAAAACATTTCCATCATTGCAAGGAATGTCTGTTGGACTGTGTTGTTCCAGAATTTGGTCCCATTTTAAGATAAAGTATGTATACCACACATAAGTTCATAGAGATATAGATATAAATTTTATGGGTTTCCTGTTGTAATATTTTTTTTAAACTTTGTTTTCTTTTTATACAGTGTGCCTTTATTAACTAGATAGGATATACTAAATTATTAAATGTTAAAAATTACTATGTTCTTTGGGGAAATCTCTACTTTGCTGCATTTAAAAAAATATACTGCTTCATAAATATCTATTTATTTAAAAAGTTCCTTTTACATCCAAGGGAAAGCGACATAGTCTTAACATTTTTCTCATGATGGGAATGTCTCATTTCATAAGTGAATCCCTGGGAGCACTAGAGAAAGAAAGAGACTGGAAAGAGTAATGCTGTGTCCTTTGTCTCATCTCCTGAAATGCACATTCAAGACACATGGGCTCACCTTTGCCCACTCAGAAAACAAAGGACAAAGCAGCCCTTCCAGAAGTGAATATGGCTCACAATTATGGGGATGGGGTATGCTCACTTATTAGGGTCCTCCTGAGATTTCCCCATAATGGACTCTGGCTACTCCCTTTTATTCAGCTTCTTGGCAGGCAGTATGGGGCCATAAGTCCTTCTCTCTCAGGGGCCCAGAAGCTGAAGGGTCAGGAGGCTTGGTGGAGTGTCAGGGAGAAGGGCAGGGGTCTTGTCTGTGTCATCTGAGGCAGAGAAAGGCACTTCAAGAAGCCAGTTACTCTCAAAGGAAGCACCCCACTATTTGTGTGTCTGAGTGTTCTGGGTTGGAGCCAGTGAGAGACAGATGAAGGCAGGTCTCCCTTGTGATTCAGACTATATATCTCCCTTGGTTACCAATGGTGCTGGGATGAAAGTTAGGGCGAGGGGTGGGGTGGGTGGGATGGGGGAGACTAGGGTGAGGTGAGTAAGGCACTCATCAGAGGTGCAACACTTAGGAGGATGCCAAAGAACTCAGGAACTGAGATAAATACTATTTTAATGGCAGTATTTCAAAAAACAAAACAAGTGCAAAGTGCCACGATGAACAAAATATCAGTCTTTGAAACAAAGGCAAGATCTGCCCCTGCACTTGCATGATTCACCTTGCTTGCACCAACCTCTCCTTGGCCCTATCATCAGATAAAAGTTGGTGTCACCATCTTAAATGCAGTAAGAATTTCTCTCCTTAAAGAGTACAAAACAAAACTTCCTGTTACTTTTAGGAAATGCGTGGAGGTCACAGCACATGTCAGGACACACGTGGCTGAATTTTCACAAGGTCACATACAAGTGCAACCAGAACCCAGCCTCCCAGAAGCTGTCCTTGTGCTCCTTCCAGGCACTGAGCCCCCTTCAAGGTGACGCTAACCCCTAGCCTGACATCTATTTCTTATTTTTTAAAAAAATTGAGCTGAAATTCACACAACGTGTGAACCATTTTAAAGTGTACAATTCAGTGGCATTTTATACACTCACAGTGCTGTGTGAATGACTACCTCTAGCCAGTTCTAGAACATTTTCATTTCCCCAAGGGGAGACTTAACCATTCAACAGTCATTTCCTGTTCTCCCTACGCTGACACCCTCCCCCGGCCTATGGCTAACACGATTCACTCTGTCTCTTGGATTTACCTATTCAGGCCACTTCAAAGAAATAGAATCATAGGGCAACAGGTGACCTTTCATGTCTGGCTTCTTTCATTTAGCTAATGTTGTCAGGGCTCATCCATGTTGTAGCAGTATTGACACTTTCTTCCTTTTTACAGGTGAGAAACTGTTCCAATGTATGGATACACCACATTTTGTTTATCCAGTCATCTGTTGACAGGCATTTGAGTTGTTTCTACCTTTTGCTTTTCGTTTGTTTGTTTTTAAAGATTTTATTTATTTATTCATGACAGAGAGAGAGAAAGAGAGAGGCAGAGACACAGATAGAGGGAGAAGCAGGCTCCATACAGGGAGCCCGACGTGGGACTTGATCTTGGGACCCCAGGATCATACCCCAGGGCTGAAGGCCATGCTAAACCACTGGGCCACCGGGGCTGCCCTACCTTTTGATTTTTGTGAATAGTACTGCTATGAACATTCATGTAGAAGTAGTTGTTTGAATACCTGTTTTCAGTTCTTTTGGGTTTGTATCTAGCTTATATGGATAATTTTATGTTTGACTTTTTGAGGAACTGCCAAACTGTTTTCCACAGAGGCTGTACCACTTCATGTTCCCACCTGGAACGTACAAGGTTTCTGGCTTCTCCGTGTCCTAGCTAATTAACACTTTCTGTTTTGTGTGTGTATGGGTGTGTGTGTATGAGTTTTAAATTTTTAAATTATAGCCATGCTGTGGGTGTGAAATGATATCTCATGGTACTTTTGATTTGCATTTCCCTAATGATTAGTTATGTTGAGCATCTTTTTATATGCTTATTGGCCATTTGTAGATCTTCTTGGAAGAAATTTCTATTTAAGGCCACTGCTTTTTTTAAAATTGGGTTGTTTTGTTGTCTATTGACTTTTTTTATTTATTCTGGGTGCTGGATGTTTTAAAGATGTTGCTTTGCAAGTACTTTCTACCATTATGTAGGTTATCTCTTCATTATTTTGATAACATTGAATGCATGAAAGTATTAAATTTTGACAAATTGCAATTTACCTAATTTTTCTTCAGTTATGTGTGCTTTTGGTATTGTATCCAAGAATTCGTTGCCAAACTCAGGGTTTGTGAAGATTTAACCTTATGGTATCTTATAAAAGTTTTATAGTTAGGTTATATTTAGGTTGATCCATTTGAATTAATTTTTGCATATGGTATGATGTAGGGATCTAACCTTGTTCTTTTGCACATGGCTATCTAGTTGCCTCAGACCATATGTTGAAGAGAATATTTTTTCTCCCATTGACTAGCCTTGGCACCCCTGTTGAAAATTAATTGACCACAGATGTATGAGTTTATTTCTGGACTCTCAATTCTATCCCATTGGTCTGTATGTCTGTCTTTATGCCAACACCACATTGAGTTATTACCGTAGCTTTGTTTAAGTGTTCCTTAAATCAGGAATTGTGAGTTTCCTAGCCTGCCTTTTATTCATTTTGACTAGTTTTACAATTTATGAAAATGGAATCATATAATATGTACTTATAATATGTTTGCTTTCTTCTACTTAATATTATGTTTGTGAGCTACCTTTGAGGGGGCCTGGGTGGCTCAGACAGATAAACGTCTGCCTTCGGTTCAGGTCATCATCTCTGAGTCCTGGGATAGCCCTGCATCGGGCTCCCTGCTCAGCTTCTCCCTCTGCCTCTCCCCTCGGCTCGTGCTCTCTCTCTCTGTCTCTCAAATAAATAAATAAATAAATAAATAAATAAATAAAATCTTTAAAAACCCCTTTGAATGAATAACACATTGAAATGATTTAAAACATTCAAATAAGATGACAAGATTTTTTAAAAAAGATTTTATTTATTTATTCATGAGAGACATAGAAAGAGAGGCAGAGACATAGGCAGAGGGAGAAGCAGGCTCCCTGCAGGGAGTCTGATGTGGGACTCTATCCTAGTACCCTGGGATCATGAGCTGAGCCAAAGGCAGACACTCAACCACTGAGCCACCCAGGCATCCTGGATGACAAGATTGAAATGAAAAGCCAGGTTGTCTCCCAGTCCAGTTCTCCACCTCCCTTCCCCAGAGATAGATGCCCAGTGCTACCAGTATACTGAGCACTTTTGGAGAAAAGTTTTAGGTATAAAAGAGGCCTCAGATTATGTGCCTACCCCCACTCCCCCACAGAGAAGGCAGCACATACTGCATACAGAAGAGAACCCTTTATTAGATTGAACTTTCTAGGTCTTTCCTTGGCTTATCTTCTCCCCATCCACATTATCATTATTCAGTTTATTTTTTAAAGAGTCCAGGGCCGTTACTTTGTGGACTGCCACTCCGTTTTTCTGGTGTTTCCTCATAATTAGATTCAGCATATACATTTTGGGCGATGATATCAAAGAAGTCATGTGGGGCCAAACTCAGCCCATCGTATCAGGAGGCAGCTCATGTCAATTTGAGCTGTTACTGGTGAAATTAATTTTGATTACTTGGTTAAGGTGGAGCCTGCCAGGTTTCTCCACTGCAGAACTGTTGGTTTTTTTTTTTTTTTTACATTGTAATTAATAAGTCATCTTTGGGGAGATTCTTTGGGGCAGTGTACATCTTGTTATTCATCAAACATTCACTTAAAGGTTTTAACATCCTCCAGTGGTTTTTGCCCTGATCAGTGATTACTGTGATGATTGGAAAATGATATGTATGAATTTTTTTTGGACTGTCCTTGAGCTCTGCCCAACTCAAGAGTTAGGCTAGGTCAGTAGTACTGTGAGGTGCCTATTGTGGTGCTCCTGCATGTCTGTGACTCCCAAAGTCTTGCCTGCTGTCTCTAGAAGGCTCAGCTTGTAGTCCAGGGGAAGGGTGAAGACCCACAAAGAGAGAGAGAGATGTGGGGCCCAGAGTGACAGTAGCAGATACACTGAACTTACCTCCTTCTTCTGGCTCCAGAGAAATCAGATGCCCATTGGTAAGGTTGGTGTCATTTTATGTAGCTCCTGTACCTTGAACCCTCTCAGAGATCATCATGCCTTGGTGTTATCTTTGTCCTAAGGCCTTATCAGGTTGTTGGTGTTGTTTTTTGTTTGTTTGTTTTATATCTAGACAGGATAGCTCAATCTTCAGTTTTGAAACAAAATTTGGACTCTCTGCTCTGGAACACCAATTTCTTGAGCAAGTCATTCTCTAAAATGAATCCTAGAGTTAAGAGTTGTTCTTAAGTGGCTTGATGAGGGTATGTCTTTGGGAGTTGAATGAAAGTATAGCTGATATGACATCAGCTTGCTTCTCTATCCTGAATCTTCTCTTCAGGGTGATCTTGTCATGGCCTTTGCTTTGATTCTGAGGCCTCTGCAGGATCTGGTCTTCTCTGAAGTAGGTGTCTAGCTCTTTGATTCTGAAACCAAATGTATGTTCTAGGTTCTTTGGTGTTGCTTTCCATAGCGGGTTTTTGTTTGGAAGCATAACTGAAGTAAGATTTTTGGTTAAATACACGGATGAGAATTTTTAATGGATCCTCGGTGAACTTGGTGTAACTGTGCTTACCATGTGTAGCCACAATCTTGTTTGGAGAGTTGACTTAGCGCATATTGTAAGAGAGTCCTGGGGTCCATCCTAGGATGCAGCTAGCTAGAATGATCTCGTGAAAATGCAAATCTCACTAGTTCTGTGCCCTATCAAAGATCCTTAGATAGCTATCCAATACCTACAGCATCCCCAGCTTTATGTCTCTACCCCCTGGGACCTATGAATTTATACAAACATTCCCTAAACCCTGTCATTTTGATCTTTATTTAGCATGAAAAATATGAGACATGAATAATTTATAGGAGGTCAATATAGCTAATAATATAAAAAAGTATTGTCGTATTCATAGTTTTTGTATCTGTGGATTCTAAAGATATGATTTTTATGTCAGTGGGATATTCAGAATATTTTGACATTAAAAAAGGACAATGGGATATTACTCAGTGATTAAAAGAATTGATCATCAAGCCAAGAAATGACATGGAGGAACCTTATATGCATATTACGAAGTGAAGGAAGCCATTCTAAAAAGGCTACATTGCGCATAATCCTAACTATGTGACATTTCCAAAAAGGCAAAACTATGGAGACAGTACAAAGATTGATGGTTTCTAGGGTTTGATGAATAGATGGGACACAGAGGATTTTAGGGCAGTGAAACTATTGTTTGGTATTACAGTGGTGGAATATGTCTTTGTACACCTGTCAAAACCCATAGAATGTACACAAGAGTGAAGCCTAATGTAAAGTATGGATTCTGGGTGATGAAGATGCGCCGATGTGGGTTCATCCCTTGTAATAAATGTGCTCCTCTGGTGTGGGTGTTGATAATGAGGGAAGCTCTGAATGTGTAGTTGGGCAGAGGGTATATGGAAATCTCTGCTTCTTCTCAGTTTTGCTCTGAACATGAAACTTCTCTAAAAAATTAAGTCCATTAAAAAAAAAAAAAAGGATTCTTACATAAAAAAATGTTGGGAACTCCTCTAGCATTCTGGGTAAAAATCCAGATTCCTTCATGAGCTGGGCCCTCCACAGTTAGGTTTGTTTACTTTTCTGGCCTCATCTCCCACCCTATTCCCTCCTCACAGCAGGGCAGGTTGTGTTCGAGCCAACAGATCTTCTTGTTGGAAGCCACCTTCTTCCTTGCTTGATGCCTTCATCACTCCCTCTCCTATAGGGCTTGTCTTTATCCTTTGTCTCTGCCAACTTTAGGGTCAGCTCAAATGTCTTGCCCATGGTGAGCCTTTCTTGGTGTATTCAGTTCCAGGCAGAAGTGCTATCTCCAAAGCCTTTGACCACTGTCCTTTCAGAGCAATGTTTCTGGCAGATGCAACTGCTTGGGATGTAGTCGCTTATCTATGATTTATGCTTCTTTTTCTCCAGCCAGACTGTTCTTTTATTTAAAGGATCAGCATGGCATGGAGTATGTGATGGTTAATTTCATGTGTCAATTTGGCTGGGCCACAGGATGCTCTGGTAGCTGGTTAAACAAGATTTCTAGGTGCGTCTCTGATGTTTCTGGAAAAGATTAGCCTTTGTTATGAGCTCAATAAAGCAGATGGCCTTCCCACAAGTGGGTGCCATTATAACAAAGACCTGAAAATGCACAAATGGCTTTGCAACTGGAAGGGTTTTGAAGTGCATATGCTGGAAGAGACCCATTTTGTTGCTACGTGGCTCTGAAGAGAAGTTCTGGTGAGAGCTCTGGAAGAAAAGAGGAGAGCTCTAGAGAAAATATCCGTCTTTTTCTAAGATTTCTTTATTTATGAGAGAGAGAGAGAGAGAATGAACAGGGGGAGGGGCAGAGGGAAAGGGAAGAGAAGAGGGAGAGATTATTAAACAGACTCCACACTGAACCAGGAGTTGGATGTGGGGCTCCATCCCGGGATCCTGAGTTCATGAACCGAGCCAAAATCAAGAGTCAAATGCTTAACACACTGAGCCACCCAGGCACCCGGAAATCATCTGTCTTTTTAGAGAATACATAATTGATCAAGTGTAGAATGTTGGTAGAAATATGAGTGGTACAGGCCATTCTAATGAGGCCTCAGATGGGAATGAGGGACATGTTATGTGACTGCGGAGAAAAGGCCATCCTTGTTATAAAGTGGCAGAGAACTTGGCTGAATTGTATTTGTGTTCTAGTATTTTCTAGAAGGTAGGGCTTGGGTGCAATGAAATTGGGGTTAACTGAGGAGATTTCTTAACAAAGGTGGCGTGGTTCCTCCTGACTGCTTACAGTAAAGTACAAGAAGAGGGAAATGACTTGAAGATGGCTCTGGAATTGTGAAGCAAAAAGGAACCAAAACAAAGAAAGACTTAAAAGATTCTGTCTGTCTGTGAAAAAAGAGAATGTGTGTGAAAAAAGAAAATGCTAAGCCTGTGGCAGACTGACCCCTTGATAAGGGAGAGTAGTGTGATGGTGAACCAGGCATTTAATTAGCCACCTCCACAGAAACCAGGAATTGAGATGAGGTTGTGCCAGCAGAAACAATTGTCAGCTGGGAGGAAGGATCCTGAAGGTGATTTAAGAGTCACTGCCTCACTTTCAACAGGGCAGAAGGCCATCCAGCAGAGCTCTGGGGTGTGACCCCCAGCTGGCAGAGGGCCTTGGCATAGGGGGCACCTCACCTCACCAAGCCATTGGGGATGATGCAGTGGGTCTGAAAGGCAGAGCATTCAGCCAAAGAGGATTGTTTTCTGGCCTTAAGATCTCATGGAGTTTGTCCTGTGGGTTTTGGATTTGCCGGAGGCCTGCCCCTCCTTCCTTCTTCCCGTTCCTCCCTTTTGGAACCTGGGGGTGGGGTGGGGGTATCTGTCCTGTGCCTGCCCCACCATTGTATTTGGGAAGTACATCAGAAGCTTGGGTTCAGGGGCTCACCGCTGGAGAGGAGTCTGCCTTGGGAGGGAGCTTACCTCCAGTCTCACCCACATCTGGCTGAGGGGACACATGAGACCATAGGCTACTCCAAAGACTTGAGTGGAGGAGTTTGGGGTTTGCTGGGATGAAATGAATGTGTTTTGTATGTGAGAAGGGCTTGCATTTGGAGGGGAGGCCAGAGGTAGAGTGCTATACTCTGAATATTTGTGTCCTCAATTTTCATGGTTGAAACTTACTCTCCAGTTGTGATGGTACTAGGAGGCGGGGCCTTTGGGAGGTGATTAGGTCATAAGGGTGGAGCCCTGTCTTTGCAGTGCCCTTCTATGAAGAGTCAGGAGGGCTTGCTTCCTCTCTGCCCTCTCTGCCATGGGGACGTACAGTGAGAAGTAGAAACAGCTGAGATGTGGCCCTGATTTAAGGGATGGGGACAGGGAGGCCCAGGTGGTCTAGGTTTGCTTCCTGGCTTGGGAACCAGAGGTGATGCAGGAAATCCAGAGGTTTGGTTCCTTCATGACTTTCTTCTGTTCCTTCCAGCTTCTTCCTTCTAGCTAGGCTGGACCTCTTTTCCCAGCACTTGGCACACCCTTGGGAAGGGGGTCAGGGGGTGGTGGTGAGGGGGGAGCTTAGGCCCTGCAACCCAGAAGACATGCTTTCTTTCCTCCAGGGCAGTCTCGTTTCCTCTTTTCTCCTCCAGCAACTCTTGGTCCTGTGTTACCCTGAGCAACATCTTTCATCCCTCTGGCCTCATAGCATCCTTTGTGAAATGGGCTACGGTCTGATCTGCCCCCCTCAGTGAAAGCATCCACTGGAGCCTGGGTTTATATCTGGAGGCTACACTTTAGGGCCTCCCACATGCTGTGTCCTCTGAGAATAAGCCACCTGCCTGGGCTATTTTCAGACACAGCTGCAGTTGAATAAATCATGATCAGGAAAGGACAGCAGGTGAGCCCGGAGCCAGCTCTCGAGGGTGCTGGGGGTGCGGCCTGGCCCTGGTGCCCTCCCCAGTCCTCCTGCCCACGCTGCTCTGCTCTTGCCGCTCCCAGCCACACTTTCTTCCTTCCCCGGAAGCCAGCCCAGCTTCTCTTCCGCAGGAGGCTTTCCCCAAGTGACTCCACCTGCCTCCACCCTGAGCGACTTGACCCAGTGCCTATTCCACCCACTTAAAAAAAAATGCCAGTTGAGAACCTGCCTGGGGTGTGGTGGGATGCGGGATGGAGGATGGGTAAAGAGGTGTGGTTCTTCACCCCCAGCTGGTTATCCTCTGTGGGGATTTGAAGGCAAGAGCAGAGCCACACAAAGGAAAGCGGTGTACATGTGATAAGATGAGAGCCAGATGGAGCACAGAAGAGGGAAGCAGCACATGGTGTTGGGAAGATGGAGAAGCTAGCAATGGGAGGAGGTGCTGGTTTGGGCTATTCCCTCTGTATCTTCTTTTCTTCCCTTTTTCCTTTCTTCTTTTGATCTCTCAAGCATGCTATTCTGTATCAGATACTCTGCTAGGTGCCAGGGGATACAGATGCACTAATTTTTTCTTTTTAAAGAATTTATTTATTTATGAGAGAGAGAGAGAGAGAAAGAGAAGGAGAGGCAGAGGGGGAGGGAGAAGCAGACTCCCCTCTGAGCAGGGAATCCAATGCAGGCTCCCAGAGATCATGACCTGAGCTGAAGATAGATGCTTAACTGACCGAGCCACCCATGTGCCCCCAGATACACTGATTTTAGTTAATTAACTCAGATATGCAAGAAATGATGCATTTGTTTATTTTCTTGAGAGAGAAGGGCTCTAGGCCTCAATTCTGCTGATTTGGTGGTAAATGCCTCTTTGTTATCCTGGCCCCTTCCTGAGTCAAGGTAATACAAAGTCCCAGGTCTCACATAGAGCCGTGGTGCTGTTGGCAGCTGTCCATCTGTTCTCCATGCTGCTGAGGCTCCTCAGGCCTGCTCTGCTGGGTCCCTGGAGCTCACGCTCAGCGTATAGGAATCTCATGCCTGGTCATCTGTTGGGGAGCTCCTGGGGAGCAGGATGTGCTTCCTGCCCTTTGCCTCTCTAGCTTAGGAGAATCACTTTTTGGTTCTGGAGACTGTGTGCTTCTAAGCATTTCTCCTCCCCCTCATGGATACCTAGCATATTCACTCAGGCGAAAACAGAAGGCAGGAAGAAAAATGTATTAGTTAGTATTATGCACTGCATGGTGTCCCCTAAAAATTCGTATGTTGAAGTCATAACCTTTTGTGTCTCAGAATGACCTTAAAGAGGTAATTAAGTTAAAATGAAGTCTTCAGGGTGGGTCCTAATCCAGTATGACTGGTGTGCTCAAAGGAAGAGATTTGGATCTAGACGTGTATAAACAGAAGACCATGTGAAAACACCAAAAGAATATGGCCATCTATAAGGCCAGGAGAGCAACCTTCAAAGAAAGCAACCCTGCTTGATACTTTGATCTTGGACTTCCAGCCTGTGGAAGTGTGAGAAAATAGGGGTGTCTTGGTGGCTCAGTCAGTTAAGCATCGGCTCTTGATCTCAGCTTAGGTCTTGATCTCAGGGTTGGGAGTTCAGCCTATGTAAAGAAAAGAAAAGAAAAGAAAAGAATGGTGAGGAAATAAAATTTCTGGTCTTTAAGCCACTTGGTAACATTTTGGAATGGCAGCCCTAGCAAACTAATACAGTTGGGATATGTGTTTGGTTGCTATAACAAAGGAACCCAAAATAAAGAGGCTTAAACAAGACTGAAGTTAATTTTTATCTCATGAGCCAGTTTGAGCATGGGCTTCGTAGCTGACAGGGCTGGGGATTCCCACTTCTGGCTTTCTGTTCTCTTACCCCCTGGGATGTTGTTCTTACCCTCATGATCCCAGAGCATTCCTGGTTACGTCCTTAGGTCCACATCTAGCAGAAGCAGAAGGGAGAAGAGGGTCCCCTTCCTTTTAAGGACTAGAACTGGAAGGTGTAGACATCACTTCTCACACGTTCATGGCCACATGTAATCACAAGGGAGGGTGGCAGACGTCTTTACTCTGGATGTCTATGTGCACAGCTAAACTTTGAAGGTTCAGATACTACAAGAAGAAGAGGATAATGACTTTTGGGGGACAGCCAGCAGCCTCTGCCCTCCCAGAAGTGGGGAAGAACAGGAATCATGAATCTACTAGAATAGAAGAGAAGGGGGAAGGGGGAGAGGGCAAGGAGGATCTAAAACATTAATATCAAAAATTACCTGCCACATGGAGCATAGTAAGACCTGTGCAGAGACTGCCCAGACATTGCTCCCAAATGCTCACCATTTCTAGAGAACAGCCTTTAAAAATAAGCAACTATCACACAGCATGACAATACACAGTGGCAGTTAAATGGACATTATTACAATTATAGCCTACACCCAACATCACAGAGGGCAACAGTAATAACAAATAATAGATGGGAAGGTGGAAACTGAATTGATAGAATTCATCTTGGAACAGGATGCTCAATATTTAATTTTAAATCATTTGGGCTCTACAGCATAACTCCTACAAACCTTTAGTCAAATCTACTAACTATATAAAGGCCTGTGTGTGAGAATCACACATGGGTCATTTTTGTGCAGAACGGAGAGGACACTGCACCTGTTTATTGGTCACGTCAGGTGAAGCAGGACTGAAGTGAGGGTGGCCAGAGAAACTACTCCTGCGCATCCCCCAGAGAATTCCAGAGAGCCTGTGGTGGAGGTGGGGTTGGGATTTCTGCCAATGTTGCTGAATTTCGAAGATCGAAGCCATGCCTGGATTATAACCATAGTGACGGGAACCAGTTTCAATATGCTTCTAGAGGATATTTCCCTCCGCCTGGAGGAGTCAAAGAAAGTACAGAGAGGGGACTAATTTAGGATTGCCTGGAAGGTGGAGAAGAAAGGCCTAGTGATCTCAGCCAAGGGAAGAGGTTTGGTTAGGAGGCACCAGAAAGCAGGAGTCATGTGATTGCAGCCGGGCTTTCAGAATGTGATGAGGTCTGGAATTTGCTCTGTGGATGTGTCATGGCCTCTCCTCCTCTGCTCACTAAAGACGCTTGTGTCTGTTTTGGAGGATCTTCTTGATCTGCCCTCCATTGGTGATGGCTGCCTCTGCCAACTTGGTTCCTGTGGTTGGGCTTGTGAGGCAAAACACTGCTGAGAAGGGGAGAGAGGGGGTAGGAAGAGACAGAGAAGCCAGGATGGCAACGTGCATTGGGAAGGGCTGGGATTCAGTCTCAGGAGATGTTGGGGAGGCCTTCTGATTAGTACCCCTCTTCCTTGCCTAAATCCTGGAACAGCGAAAATGAAGATGAGGTGTCAGGCAGATGGAGATAAACTTTTTTTTTCTTTTTAAAAATGATTTTATTTATTTATTCATGAGAGACACACACAGAGAGAGGCAGAGACATAGGCGGAGGGAGAAGCAGCCTCCCTGCAGGGAGCCTGATGTGGGACTCAATCCCAGGACCCCGGGATCTCTACCTGAGTTGAAGGCAGACTTAACTACTGAGCCACCCTGGGGCCTCGAGATGAACTTTCACAATACAAAGGAGCTGTTGTTGGAAATTGCAACTTTATTTATTTTTTAAATATTTATATATTAATTTTACAGAGAGAACATGCACATGCATGCACCCAAGTAGGGGAGGGGCAGCGGGAGAGAATCTTCAAGCAGACTCCCTGTTGAGTGCAGAGCCCAAGGGGGAGCTTGATCTCATGACACATGAGATAATGACCCATGAGATCACAACCTGAGCCGAAACCAAGAGTCAGACGCTTAACCGACTGAGCCACTGAGGTGTCCCAGAGACTGTGACTTTCTGTGTGGGCTTCCTAACACTAAGTTGCAGAGGAAGACCTGTCCACTTATACACCCAGTCCCAGGCAATGCTGGGCAGATCCCTTATAAAACTTCCAGCAAGGAGGACACAGTAAGAGATGCACCTGGGAAGGCTGTTTGATTTGAGGAGAAAGGGAAGAAGAAACGTGAAGGCCACGCATGCCAGGTGTACCTTCCCAAATCACCAGTCAGATGAGTTCCTCCATCTCTCTTGGGGAGGAGTGTGTGTGAGGGTGGAAGGGGGCCTGGAGGGTGGTGTTGTGGGACCCCTCTCACATGGAAGGAGCTTCAGGATGGGGAAGAGGCCTTTCTTTTAATGACGCTTTGGGCTTAGAGCCATGAAGCCTCTGAGCAGCCAAGAGGGGGGTGTGCTTGCCCTGTCTGGAGTGGTGTTCACAGTCTCACTTAGCTTTGTATTCCCAGCACCTAGCACCATGCCTGGAAAATGGTAGGCGCTCAATACATAGTTTTCGAAGGATAGAAGAGAGGAAGGAAGGCAGACATTGCCTCAGAGAAGGAGCGGAATCAGAGATCTCACCCTGGTCAGCCCTTGCCTCCCTGTTAACCTGTAATTCACATAGAGATTCAGGGGATCTAATCCACATAGAGATGCAGGGGAGAAGCTCATGTCTTTCTTCAGGATCACGAGGGAGGTGGGTACACCCTTTACCTTTGTTACTTCCCCATGTTTCCCGAGGTGCAAACCAATTCAGTTGGTTGTGACCATAATTAGAAAAATAAAGTAGACGATCACAGTACAGGATAAAATGGACAGAAAATATGAAAGGACATTATATGTAATAAGGTAGGGGTTGCTTTATGAAAATTGGGTGTGTGTGTATTTGTATTGGTTTGTTATGTAAATTGTATGTTTTACTATGAATTGCAGTAAAAAATTTTCAAAAAAACAATGACTTCCTCCATTTAGCAAAAGTGAATTTTAACTTCTCCCTCTTTTCCTGAAAGGAAGTGAATTCAAATAGTGTGGTATATTTAATTGAGGGATGGGGAAAGAGGAGAGCACTTTGGCCTCAACATGACAAGCTTGTTTGTCTGCTTCTTGGGGCTTATGGCTCAAGAGCCTTAACTGGGTGGTGTTTTTACAGTAGCATATGTCCAGAGGGATGAAATAAAACAGTACTCGTACTTGAACAAGTGGCTAGCATTGTGTCTCCACACCATTGCCAGAGCCGGAAACCCCAGAGCACTGTGATGAGTTTGACTTTCCTCTTTTCCTGCGTGTGGAACTGGTTCATGAAATCTTGGTGCTGGCTATTATGGTGAATGTTACAGTAGTAATGGTATCAGCAGTACTCACAAGCCTGTGGGATGTGTTGAGTTCTTTTTAGCTTTGAAAGTTTTTCCCACCTGTCTTTTCATTTAATTCTCCAACAACCCTGGGAGCAGTCTGTCAGGTAAGGTTATGCCCATTTTATTTTAGAAGAAACAGGCGCAGACTGTTCAGAAAGAATTGCTAATAGGGACTCAGATATTTGTATGCCAGTGCTCGCTGCAGCATTGGCAGTAGCCAAAAGGTCCAAACAGCTCAAGGGTCCAGAAACAGATGAACAAATGAGATGTAGTATATACATGCAATGAGATATCACTGTACTGTATAAGGAGTTTTGATATGTGTAAATCTTGAAAGCATGCTAAGTGAAGGAAGCAAGACACAAAAGGACAAATATTGTATGATTTAATTTAATATGAAATATCTCAGGCACTTGGATGGTCCAGTTGGTTAAGTATCCAACTCTTGGTTTCTGCTCAGGTCATGGTTTCAGGTCATGAGATCAGGCCCCGCATTGGGCTCTGCACTGAACGTGGAACCTGCTTGAGATTCTTTCCCCTCTTAGCCCCCTGCTTGCACAAGCTTGCTCTCTCTCTAAAAAAAAAAAAAAAAAAAAAAAAATTATATATATATATCTGGAAAAGGTAAATTCATAGAGACAGAAATTACATTAGCAGACCCTGGGATGGGGATGGGGAGCTATTACTTAATGGATTCAGAAATTCTGTTTGGGGGCATGAAAAAGTTTTGGGAATAGATAGTGGTGATGGATGTACAACATTGTGAGTGTACTCACAATGCCCCTGAATTGTACCCTTAAAATGCTGAAAATGGCAAACTTTATATTATATGTATTTTTACTACAATAAAAATGTATTTAAAAAAGTGGATCAGAGGCATAAATATAAAGCCCCAATCTGTAAAACTTGAAGAAGAAAACTAAGAACACTGTTTTGTCCTTGAGCTAGGTGAAGATTTCTTAGATATGAGACCAAAAGTATGATCTGTCAAAGAAAAAATTAATAAATTGGACTTCTTCAAAATTAAAAACTTCTGCTCTTCAAAAGAAAATGTTAATAATGCCCATCCACTGATGACACAGTGATAGATCCATACACTGGAAAATTATTTGGGAATAAGGAGCAAGGTGCTGATGCATATTACAACATGGAGATCCCTTGGAAGATTTATGCAAAATGAAAGAAACCAGTCAGAACCACATATTGAATAATTCCTTTTCTGCTAAATATAAAAACGCAAATTTTATATCAATTAATGGTTGCTTGTGGTTGGGGGAGGGAAGGGAAAATGGGATTTACCACTAATGACTATGGGGTTTCTTTTTTTTTTTTTTTTAAAGATTTTATTTATTTATTCATAGAGACACAGCTAGAGAGAGAGGCAGAGACCCAGGCAGAGGGAGGAGCAGGCTCCATGCAGGGAGCCCGACGTGGGACTCGATCCAGGGTCTCCAGGATCACGCCCTGAGCTGCAGGCGGCGCTAAACCGCTGCGCCACCAGGGCTGCCCTGGGGTTTCTTTTTTAAGGGAAAAAATGCTCTGAGATTGTGATGATGCCTGCAGAACTCTGTTATATACTGAAACACACTGAATTGTATACTGTAAATGAGTAAATTGGATGATGTGAATTATACCTCAATAAAGTTGTTTAAAAAAGAATGCTTAGGAGATGAGAAGATAAGCCACAGACTGGGAGACAACGTCTGCAAATCACTTATCTGATGAAGAACTTGTATCTAGAATCTAAAACTCTCAAACACAATAACAAGGAAACAAACAGCTCAATTAAAAATATGTGCAAAAGATTTGAACAATTGCTTCACCAAAGAAGATATATAGATAATCAACATAGGATGCTTGATATCATTAATCATTGGGCAGGTGCAAATTAAAACCACAGTGAGATACCACGCAAACCTATTAGAGGAGCAAAAATGAAACAAAATCCCGAGTGCTGATGAGGATACAGAGCAATGGAAATGCATATATTGCTGATGGGAGTGCAAAATGGTAGAGCTGCTTCGGAAAACAATTCAGCAGTTTTATTAAAGTTCAGTGTACACTCACCAGATAATGCAGGAATTCCACCCCAAGTGTGTGCCTAAGTGAGATAAAAAACTTAGGTTCACCTATTGTGAACTATGGGGCTTTGGGTGATGATAATGTGTCCATGTGGGTTCATTGGTTGTAACAACTGTACCACTGTGATGGGGGATGTTGCTCATGGGCGAGGCTGTGCATGTGTAGGGGCAGGTTGGGGGGAATTTCTGTCCTTCCTGCTCAATTCTGCTGTGAACCTAAAACTGCTCTTTAAGTCTTAAAAAACCCCAAACCCAACTTATGTTCACATTAGAGAGGGGAGGGTGGTGAGGGGCAGAGGGAGTAGAGGGAGAGAGAGTCCTAAGCAGGCCCCAGGTGCCACGTGGAACGGACGTGGGGCTCGATCCTACAACCCTGAGATCATGACCTGAGCTAAAATCGAGAGTCGAATGCTTAACAACCAAGCCACCCAGGTGCCCCTTTATGTGATTGTTGATAGTGGCTTTGTTTTTAATTGCCCCAAGCTGGAAACAATCCAGATGTCCCTCAACAAAGAAAACTGTAACCAGTGGATAAACCAAAAATGGACACATGCATATAATGGAACAGTACTGGATGATAAGACAAGAACTGCTGATATGGGCAATAATGTGGGTTTGGTCTCAAATGCATTATGACAAAGAAAAGAAGCCCTCCTCAAATAGCTATGATGACTTTTTATGACATTTTGGAAAAGGCAAAGCTCTGGGGGCAGAGAACAGATACTGATTGCCAGGAGGTTTCTAGGGATAAGATTGACCACTAAGAGGACCAACAAGAAGTATTTGGATGAAAATGCTCTATCTTGAGTATGGTATGACTTCCCGTGTTTTCAGGATACCTAGAATGTTATACCTAAACAGGGTGAATGTAACTTATACCTCAATAAACCTGACTTAAAACAGGTTCATCAAAAGACAAAGCATTGTACACCTGTTATTCACGATAGCCAAAGGTGGTAATAACCCAAGTGTCCATCAATGGATGAATGGATAAACAAAATGTGGTATATTCCTACGATGGTAATCATGTAGTGGGGCAGATGAATGAAGTGAGGTATGTTCACCATGGATAAATTTTGGTAAAAATGTGAAAAAGCAGATCACACAGGACTACGTACAGTATGATACCCTTTTTGTAAAATCCAGAATCAAACAGAACGGAAGAGTACATTGTTACACATATTTGCAATAAAAATTGAGGAAATGGCAAGCACAAAATTCAGGTTAGGGTTGCTTCTGGTAGGAGTGAGGGGAATCAGGACGATGCAATGGGAAGGAGCTCCATAGATCAGTATAAGTTACTGTAACTGTAGTTCTTGGGTAACAGGCAAGTGGCAATAATACCTATGTTACTACAATAAACAAAGAGGCACGCATGAATCAGCAATAGTATATTATTAAATGGGATTATGACTAATTTGATCATACCTGATTCTCCTACAAAACCCCAAAAACCTCAATAGAGGATGTGATTTAGAAGTGCACAGTGCACAGTGAATGTGCACCCCTAAGACAGGTCCTGTTTCATGTGACAAAGGGCAGGCTACAATGAGGGTGGCTTTATAGAAAGTCCCTCTCATAGACTCTCCATGGGAGGATTGGAGTGGGGGACCAGCCTGATTCTCTATTCTCTATGTGGAAGCATGTGCCTCTTTGCTGGCAGTTGTACCTCTATGGCCCAGAGCTCAGACAACTCTCTTTTCTTGCTGGTGCCACACTCTAAACCAAGCTCACTGGAAATATCTCCATATCACCCCAGAGGTTTCTTTTTCTTTTTTTTTTTTTCAAATAGACGATTCTTTAGAGCAGTTTTAGGTTCACAGCTAAATTGAACAGGAGGAGGAGAGATTTCCCATATATCTCTTATCTCCCACTCCCCCCCACCACAGCCTCTCCCCATTATCAACATCTCCTATCAGAGTGGTACATGTGTTATAATTGGTGAACCACATTGACACGTCATTGTCACCCAGAGTCCGTAGTTCATATTAGGATTCACTTTTGGTGGTGTATATCCTATAGGTTTTGAAAAATGCAATGACATGTATCCACTATTGTAGTATTGTATGTAATAGTGTCACTGCCCTAACAATGGTCTGTGCCGTCTCTTCACTCCCCCCTTTTCTTGCCCCCACAACTACTAATCTTTTTATTGTCTCCATAGTTTTACCTTTGACCTTAGATGGTCATATAGTTGGGATCATACCATGTGTAGCCTTTTTAGATTGGCTCCTTTCACTTAGCTGTATGCATCTACGTTTCTTCCATGTCTTTTCACAGCTGTATAATTTCTTTCTTTTTTAGGGCTGAATAAAATTCTATTGCCTGAATGTACCAAAATTTAGTTATCTACTTATGTACTGGTGGACATCTTTGGTGCTTCCAAGTTTTGGCAATTATGAATAAAGCTGCTGTTAACATCTATGTGCAGGTATTGGTGTGGACATAAGTCTTCACCTCCTTTGGTAAATAACAAGGGGCATGAGTGCTGGATCAATACATAAGAATTTGTTTTGTTTTTTAAGAAACTGCCAAACTGTCTTACATAGTGGCTGCACCGTTTTGCATTCCCACTAGCGATGTCTGAGTGTTCCTATTGCTCCACATCCTTCCCAGAATTTGGCAAGGTCAGCATTCCAGACTTCGGGCATACTAATGATGTATAGCGGGTATCTCATTGTTGTTTTACTTTGCATTTCCCTGGTGACATGTGATGTGGAGCATCTTCTCGTATGCTGGTTTGCTTCTCGTATGCTGATTTGCTAAGATTTGCCCATCTTCTTCGGTGAGGCATCTGATAAAGTCTTTGGCCCATATCTAATTGGGTTGTTTGTTCTTGTATTGTTGCATTTCAGGAGTTCTTTGCATATTTTGAATAACATCCCTTTATCAGATGTGTTTTTTGCAAATATTTTCTCCCCTCTTTATGGCTTGTCTTCTCAAGAGAATGAGAAGATATTATAGAGCAGATACTTTTTAATGATATTCAGCTTTCAATTATTTCTTTCATGGATCACGCCTTTGGTGTTGTATCTAAAAAGTCATTGCCATACCCAACACCCTGTGCTTTCTTTCTTTCTTTTTTTTTTTTTCACCCTGTGCTTTCTTTAGGTGACTTTTCATTATTTCCTACCAAGGGGATTATTTCCTACTTGTGATTGTCTAGTTAGCTTTGGATTCTAAGGATGAGGTGTCTCATCCTTCTTGAGCTTACTAGTTTGCTCTGAAGTCAACACAAAGGGCGCAAATCCCATAGAAAATCATGATAGAACAGCAACATACCACGTGTGTGAATGGTCCAACATAGCCAGTTTCCCCCAGCGTGGAGCAGATCACTTATTCTTCTGTTGAACACCAGACAAGATAATTGTCTTATAATAGGTGCCACATTTGAAAGATATTTATTTTTAAACATCACAGTGATGCTTAGCTCATCAGGATACTCAGACTATGAGAGGCACACAATGAGAGCAGAGTCAGGTCTCTGGTCTCACAGACTCCCTGTGGGGCAAACACTTACTGGGTGGGATGGTGAGCATAATTGCCCATACTGCATGCTTTTGCACTTTGCCCTCTGGTGGAGCTCAGAGATTTGAATTTATGTAAGGTAAGTGCTTATATGATAGACTCTTTTGTATTTACCTTTGGAGTTTCTGGCTATGACTAGACACTGGTTTCCCTTCTGAGTTTTATAAAGCTCCAAGGGAACATGGTGAGAATGTCTCCGAGGAGCTTTGTGTACAAACCGCAAGGGGCAAAGGTGGGCCTGCCACCTTCCTGAAGGTACAGATCTGAAGCTGGATCAGAAAATGAAATCAATGCCAGGGACTAGATCAGTATACTCTCAGGACACATGGGAGATCATGGGTGGGTGGAAGTGGGATGCGGAAAGAAGTTAGAGAGGAGAGGGAAGAGCCCAGGAGAGGCTGTGTCCAGGTCACCAGGAGAAGAAAATGGGGGTGTTAACAGCACCAGTGGTGTCCAGGCCGGGAGGCTGGGGACAGTTCCTGAGTTGGCAACCAGGGGGTTACTGGAGAACATGACAGGGGCAGTTTTAGAATATCAGTGGGGTTGAAGACTGCAGGTCGGAGCAAGTCAATGGGAACTATAAACAGCTCATTTCCTGGCAAGGTTAGGTTAAGAAGGAGAGTAGAGTGATAAGGGACAGTGGTGACAAGCAAAGCGGGGGGGGGGGGGGAGACTTATGTCCTCTGTCTGGTACCCTGACAGGATCCTAATTAACATCAAAGAAATGAACGAGTAAACATATGAAGGTCTAATGGTGAAGGGAAGGAGCCAGTGGAAAATATTAAAAGATGGGGGAGGAGTTTAAAAGCAGGCAAGGGGTGGCATTTCAGAAGAGAAACTGTTGGAGTTACAGTCTTGTCCAATGTCCGGGTCTCTAGAGCTGGGAGGTCCCAGGTGGGGCTGGACAGGAAAGCTGGGGTCTGAACTGTAATCGAGGAAGACTGCTGAGATAGAGCCCTGTGAGGTGTAGCAGAGTGGGGTGTGAATGGTCAGTGTGACCAATCTAGTCCTAGCCAGAAACTCCAAAGGCAGAACAGGGAGTGGGGTACCTGGGGAGCCAATCTGGAGGTACAGGACATGGAAGATGAAGAGTGAGGGGGTATTGGAGGTGTGAGGTTGAGCAGGTGCCTGCTGGCAGCTGGGGGATGGCTTCGCAGATCAGTGTCTTCCCTGAGATATCTCCCTGCAGGACTGTCCTTCTGCTTACTTGCCTGGAGCCTTCTGTGGGGACTTTTGCTAAGCCCAGGGATTGATGAGCCAGAGCACTTATGCCATCTGGGAAGGTTTGGGGCCCCAAATAGTCTCTCTCGCCTTCCCCTATACTGTCAGAGATTATACCAGCCATTCAGAAGATAAGTGTGTATTTTCTTAATCTGCACAAGGATCTTATAATTTATTGATCACATTGGGGTACTTTTGAGTGAAAAGAGATGTTATTAATAATTATGCCAGGAGAACAGGTATAAACTGGAGCTGCCCCAGGAAAACTGGAATGTATACGGTTATATCCTGCCTATAATCCCCTATATCAGATTCTCTGATAAAAGCTAGATTTGAAGCTCAAGAAAGGAATGAGGACACGGCCAATGGACAAGAGGGGATGCCACACCTGTCTCAGTGGCCTGCTTGCCAATAAAGCATGGCCCAGTGGGATCAAACTCCAGTGCATCATGTTAGCCACAGAGGAGCAAGGTGTGGGAAGGTTTTCTGTTGCGTTTGCTGCTTAGGGAATGAAAGTAGGATGCAGAGAAAGCCTGTGGAATAGTTGTTTCTCCAATACCACCACCCAATATGGGGCTTGTTTCCTTCCACCTGTGGTGTGTGTGAGCTATTCACTCTTCCCGCCCCCCCCCGCCCCCCCCCCCACTCTGCAGAGGTTGGCTTCAGAAAACAGGCCTCTATCTCAGGCATCATAGGTTGAGAGGAAGGAGCTAGGATCACAATGTTTAATGTTTAAGGAATCCAAAAAAGAAAAACTGTGCAGGGATGTGGGGAAATTGGAACCCTGGTGGTAGGAATGCAAACTGGTGTAGCCAGCTATGGAAAACAATATGGAGGTTCCTCAAAAAATTAAAAATAGATCCAACAGTCCCAATCCTGGGTATATATCCAGAGGAAATAAAATAGGATCTCAAAGAGATCTTGTGCTCCCATGTTCATTTCAGCATTATTCACAGTAGCCAAGGTGTGGAGACAACCTAAGTGTCCAGCAACAGATGAATGTAGAATGAAAATGTGTTATATACGTAGAATGGGCTATTACAGAGCCCTTAGAAAGAAGGGAATTTTGCACTCAGCTATAACATGGGTGAACCTGGAGGATGCTATCCTAAGTGAAATAAGCCAGTCACAGAAAGACAAATACTGCACGATTCCACTTATATGACCTATCAGAAGTAGTCAGACTCAGAGACAAGGAGTAGAATGGTGGTAGCCCGGGATTGAAGGGAGAGGGAAACAAAGAGTTACTAACCCAGGAACATAAGTTATGTTATGCAGGCTAAGTTCTAGTGATCCGCTGTATGAAATGGACATCAATACAGTCAATAATAGTGTACACTCAAAATTTTGTTGAGAGGGTAGATCTATGTGAGGGGCACCTGGGTGGCTCAGTCAGTTAAACACCTGCCTTCGGCTCAGGTCATGATCCCAGGGTCCTGGGATCGAGCCCTGTGTTGGGCTCCCTGCTCAGCGGGGAGCCTGCTACTCCCTCTGCCTCTGCCCCTCTGCCTGGTCATGTGCTCTCTCATAAATAAATAAATAAATAAATAAATAAATAAATAAATAAATAAATAACTTTAGAAAAAGGGTAGATTGATGTGAAGTGTTCTTAACAAAATAAAATTTAAAAAAATTATGCAAAGAAAAAACTGGAAAGAAACACAGAAATGCTAACGGCATTGTAAACCTTTAGGTGACTTAAAATGAGTATACTTTTTGGTGCTTTCAATTATAAATAAATGAGTATTATTATATTTTTTAAATATTTATTTGCGAGAGAGAGAGAATGTGAGTGGGACAGGGGAGAGGGTGAGGGAGGGGGAGAATCTCAAGCAGACTCCCTGCTGAGCGTGGAGCCTGACGTGGGGCTCCGTCCCGGACTCTGAGATTGTGACCTGAACTGAAATCAAAGGTTGGACGCTTAACCGACTGAGCTACCCAGACGCCTCAAGTGACTATGATTTTTATGTTGGAAACATTTTTTTTTAATTCCTGCATTTGTTACTTTTGAGTAGTCTAAACTCCTTTAGACAGTTCTTAGAAAAGCACCCTCTCCTGCTGAATTGTCCCCACTTTTCCAGGAGGATATTTGTCTGTGTTACTCACTGGGCTGTGACTGCTGTATGTCTTCATCATCTTGGTAGCTCAGTACTTAGCACAGAGCAGGAGGTCTTATTTGCTGAGAGAAAGCTCAGTGCATGGCACTTGGTGTCCATCACGTGCAACCAGATGAGTATACCCTTCATTCTTTGGAGGAGAATATTTGGGGAGAGTGCCCTCCACCCCCATCCCCAGGAGTGCTCTTTATGTTGCAAAATGACAGAAGACCTGTCCCAATGTGGCTTAGGCAAGAAAGACAATTTGTTCGCTCATGTAACTGAATAATCCAGGGATTATGTTAACTTCAGGTGCTGGGGCTCTGATTACCTAATAGGGACCCAGGGTCTCTTTCCCTTAGGGAGGAGGATGTATTGAGAGACCATTACTGGAGGAGAAAGATGCTGGGCAACCAAAAAAAAAAAAAAATGAGGAAAATCCTCCACTTGGATGTGACAATAGATAATAGGGACATTATAGATAATAGGGACAAACTTAGCCAGCACGTCTCAGCAAGGCCAGGGCACAGAGCTTGACAGGAGAGTTCTGGTCTGGGTAGCTCCTGGGGTGGTTGCTTTGAGTGGGGCATGGATGGCAGAGCTGGAACAGCACAGATGGGGCAAACTTGAAGGTTAGGTTAGTTGGGGAAAAAATGGACATTGAATTAATTTACACATTCATTTATTCAGTAGTATTTAGAAGACCCAGGCTATGCCACACATTGACAAACTAGTAGTCACTAGGGTTCCTGTCCCTGCCCTTGCCAACAGCTTCTTGTGTGAACTTAGATCGTGTGCCCTCTGGGCTTCTGTAAGAGTGAGGGTGTTGGATTTGTGCATAGGGCTGACACATCTTAGGGACCAGGCAGGCAGAAACTGTTAGGTGATTGAACCAGGCAGAGTGGCCATGGAGCAGGGTGGGGACTTGTGTGACACTGCAGAGCATACCCCTAACATGGCAGCCTCCTCCCCAAGCCTGTCCAATGTTGCTAGCAAATATATTGCCAGATCTTCTGGGTTTTTTTCCAAGAAAAACAAAAATCTATATTTTTATATATAATCTGATTTTGACATATTAATAAAATTTTAAGTGGCTGTAGAGGCCAAAAGAAACATGTGTGAGGGCTACTCTGCTTCCTCCAACCAGATGGTCTGTAAGGCCCTTGTGGCTCAATTGTTTGGTAGTGCCTCCTAGCAGAGGGAGGTAGGTAGTGGGCAAAAGAAAAAAAAACATAACAAAATGCTATATTAATAAATACATGTAGACCTGGGATCGTCTGTAATCCTTCCTTCCACGTCCCCTACATGCTGCCTAGTGGCCTGGCAGCTGAACCAGTCTCTGCCCATGTCCTAATGGTGGGCAGGGATATCTAGAAGGTGTTGTCCACAGTGATTTGACTCTTCTGGGAAGGAAATCTCCCAAAGGGTAAGCTACTTCACCATCATCTATCTGTCCATCCATCCATCCATCCATCTACCCACTGACCATTAGTTTACAAATTGTTGAATGTCACTTTATGCTTCGTGCTGAGCTAGGCATTGTGGACCTTTCCTCAGTTAGTGACACTTTTACTCAGGGGTCCCAAGCTGCTGCTTAGAATACAGATTCTCCTGTTGACTGGTGGAACCCAAGGGAGAAAGGTGATTTTTTTCTAAAGTACATTATAAGAATTCTTTTGTTAACACCCCAGATACATCTTTTAGTCAGAGGCTCAGCACTTAGGAGCATTCAGGGCATAGGCTCCTTATCTAAAGACTCAATAATTTAAAGAGTCTTCCAGCTTGCAGTTCCTCCTTAATATATTACAAAGTATATTTTCGGTACTTCTCCAGCCCTCTGGAAAGGTCAGCATATGGGTGTGGGGCCATAGAGAATATGCCCTGCCTGGCACTTAGGAGCTTTGAAGGATGATGTCAGAGTTCACAGTAGCCTCAAGTACCTGGCTGACTTGCCAAACCCTCCCTCCATTTATTTCATTAAGCATTTCACTGAGTAAGGAGGTTCTGGAAGTATATCAAGTCCCGGTAGCAGCCTCCCTCTGGCAGGGGAAAGCTCAGTATCCCTACTCACAGGTCACTTCTGGCTTTACTGGTCCCATGTCCAGGGGGGGAGGTTGGGGGGGGGTTGGAGGGATGGACCCTGCTTACCTTGGAGAGCACAAGTCTTGAGTCCAGTAGGGGACACGTGGAGCTCTCACTTTTCTTCCCCTATGTGTGCTGCCCAGGGCCGGGAGACCCTGAGTTAATCTCCTGCAGTGGGGATGGTCCTGAGCTGTGGAGGTCCACACTGCTGTCTGAGCTGTGGCTGACCATGGCCATCACTCCCCAGGGCTTCATCGGAGCTTGTCAGAGCCAGCACCCACGTGAGTGCCGGACAGCTGGGCCTGGCCGCCTGTGCCTGCTGGTAGCTCTTAGCAGAGCTTCCTGAGCCAGTGTCAGGAGTGAGCTCCAGATATGCTGAGGTGTTGACTTCCTCAGCTGGGTGGAGCCCAGGGCCTCTCAGCTCCTGGGCCTTTTACTTTTACCTTCAGCTCTGAGCAGCTTTGTTTACTCCAGAGAGCCCCCAAACGTTACTTTGTCCTGACATGAAACAGTTTGGGAAATAATCTTCCTGGTTGTGGATAAGCAGGTAGCAGCTGAGTATCTGATCCCACTGAGGCTGGCCTGGTAAGGATCTGGGCCAAGCACCGGTCTAGATCAGAGATTCTCAAGTCTCACTGGGTGTGAGAATCTTTTGAGGGAGCTTCTTGAAGATGCAGAGTGCTAGCCTCAGTCTCTGCCTCCAGAGGGTGTGATCCTCAGAGTCTGAGATGGGATGGAGCAGCAGTCTTCTACTCTACCACTGCTGGTTTGGGACCCCCACTTTGAGCAGATCTGGCTTGGATGCTCATTTGGTTCTTCTGCTTCTTCCCGAGGCCCTTCTTGTCTGTCCCCGGGGCTACAGAGCTGAAAAATGACACTTTTTGAGATTAAACAAACAATTACGAGGCAGTGTGGGGAGTGCCAGCTCCCAGCAAGCACAGAGTGTTCTGGGAGGTCCAGAGAGATGGCCACTTCACCCTGGGGAGATGGGGGGCGGGTGGTGTTTCCCAGGCAAGGCAACTCCCTGCTGGTCTTAAAGGACGAGGAGTTTTCTGGACAGAGAGGAGAGGAAGCTGAATGTACAGAAGCTATAGGGAGGAACATCTCAGCTTGTGGAGCAAGCCTGGCCATTCCATCTGGGTAAGGGAGAAGGTGGGCTGGGGCAGTTTGAGGATGGTCTTGAACACCATCCTGTGGAGAGTGGATTTTGTCTGGAGTGCAGTGAGGAGGTACGGACTGGTGAGATCAGATTTGCATTTGTGGGAGCAGGTAGGAAGGCATGGGGCAGAGGCACTGAAGGTAGGCCGACCCAGGCTCCAAACACAGCTCTGTCTCTAGTGGTGTTAAGACTTGGGCAGGTTTGGTGCGCCTGGGGGGCTCAATCTTAAGTGTATGATTCTTTGTTTCAGCTCAGGCTGTGATCTTAGGGTCCTTGAGATTGAGCCCCACATTGGCGTTCACACTCAGTATAGAGTCTGCTTAAGATTCAATCCCTTGCCCTCACCATCTCTCTCCCTCAAATAAGTAAAAAATATTTTTAAAAATCTAAAAAAAAAAAAAAAAAAAGAAAAAAAAAGACTTGGGCGGGTTTCTTATGCTCTTTGAGCCTCAGTTTACCTCATAAATAAAAATAGATGTAATGTGCAGAGTCATCAGAAGATTAAATGGACTGGCACATGAGACAGTGCTTTGGCATAGTGCCTGGCACCTAAGCTTCCAATAAAATAATGTCCCCACATTCCCTAGCTATATGACTGTGGTAGCCAGGGGAGGGTGGACAGGGCGGTGGCAGGGGCAGAATCTCTGGGCACGAGCTGGGGGGAGACTGCATTACCAAGTCATGAATACCAAGTGGGATGGAGGACTGGGGGCCATTGTGGGGACAACTGGAGCATCAGGTCCTATGGCACAGACTCCAGGTCAGGTACCTCCTCGGCATGGAGAGGTAGAGGGGAACAGGGGCTAGATTCAAGGGGACCTGGGAGGGGGGTGGCATGAGAAGAGAGGTCTAAGACAAAACTCTGGAGAACAGCATACTTGAGGGGCTGACTGAGGAGAAGAGTCTGAAAAGGAGTTAGAAAAGGAGTGTCCAGAGAAGCAGGAAGAAAGGCTGGAGAGGCCTGTCATGGAGGCCAAGGAAGGGGTGGCAGTTACTGGCCCTGCACCCCTCAGAGAGGGCGGAAAGATGGGGACGGTGCCATGAAGGCCATGGTCCTCTTCCTGAGAATGGGGGGAACAGCAGAGACTGGAGCTGAGGAGCTCACACACAGTGACCATTCCCTGGAGAAATGCCCCTGGGCCAGTCTTCTAGAAGATTCAGGGTCAGGGGAGTTGCTGAGGAGCCTTTGTCCTGAGAGATGCTTGGATGTAGGGAGGAGGAAGGAGAGGAGGGAAGACACAGAAGGCTGTGTGGGTGGGGCCAGCAGGGGGCTCCTGTAGGTCACCTGGGGCCCTGATGGCCTGTGAAGGAGAGGTGACCAGAGCTGGGCCTGGGAGGAAGGGAAAGAATCCAGCAGGTGGGACAAAAGGTGGGCAGAGTGAGGGTGAGGAGGGGAAAGCAGGAAGGAAGGTGTGGAGGAGCTCAGTGGCCTGGAGGTCAGGAGAACCTTCGGATAGAATTGCAGGGCGCCAGCCTGGCCTTGCAGGAAATGCTTGCACTGGAGTGATGGTGGCTCCCGAGGGACCTGATTGCTCAGGGGATGACAGCCTGGGGAGCCGGTCCAGTGCTGGCCCAGGCCCTGCCGTGCAGCCTGGAGGAAGGCGCTGTGTTGTTCGCATGCGCCCTGACAGTTTGCTTTTCTCTCCTCCCCACAGTCCCTGGAAACTTAGCCAGGGTCTCCATGTTGCAATGATGTCAAGTATATTTAATTTGGAGTCTTTAATAAACCGGGAGTGGAGGGGGTGGGAGGGTAGAGGCTGCGAGGGAAGGGTGGAATTAAAACCACATCCTGGGGTAATGAGATCCCCATGTAGCCTTGCTTCCTTCTTTTCCCACCCCCAGACCCTGCTGGCCGGCCCTCCTGTCTTGCAGGGAAACAACACATCTCTGCGTGTCTAGTGGAAGCCAGTGGAAAATCCAGTTCACATTCCGTATGTAACCTTGTTGGCATGCACCCATCCCACAGTGGGAGAGCTGCCAGGAGGGGAACATACTCTTTAGGATCCCGTCTGTGACTGCAGATCTGCTGTGCAGGCAGAGTGGAGTTGGCCAGGAAGGAGAGATGGGAGGATTTCCCACCAAGGGAGACCCCGGCGGGGACGGGCGTTCACCCCTCTGCCACTGGGAGTGTGGAGTGGGCGAAGGCTCTGGGTGATGGGACCCCGGGGAGGTGGGGGAAATCAGGGAACCTATCTAGACGCTGGGAAGCTGTGGATCTAGGGACTGGCTGACTCAGTACAGTCAAATCCCAGCTCGGCAGGGTTGGCAGGGTAGAGGGAAACGCCCACTTATGGATGGGATGGGATTCTGGAGTCTCAGTGGCTTCCTGAGCTGCTGCTCCCCTTGGCTCTGCCACTAAAGAGCTCTGTGGCCACACCCTGCTGGCTTTAGGTGGCTGCCCAGTCTGAGCTGGAACTTGGGATCACTACCTCCGTATCTAAACACGCCTGAATCAAGATTGGATGAAATATTGCTCCAGATTCAGGGATGACAGTGGAGAAATAAGCACGAGAGATAACATGAACCCAACCCCCGAGCCAGGTTCAAGGGCTGCTGCTTCTTCGGCTGGAGGACCCCTGCCCCATCCACCCCCATCTGGGGCCCGGTCCGACCCTCCCTCTGTATGTAACAGAGATCATCTTTCTCAACCTCTCCTGTCCTGGAAGAGGTCCTGAGAGGACAGCTTCCTCAGGTAACAAGCTTGTACAAGAGATAAACACATCCAACAGCAGGAAGCTTGATTCGTGACCATCCTCCGGCTGTTTTCCTGGACTTTGGGGTGTTCTCTCTGGGCAGCAACATAAGGTCATGGGGCCGTCCATCAGGACAAGGTCCCCATTGTTGCATCTTGGGTTCTTTTTTTCTTTCCTTTAGGAAAAGAAAATTTAAATTTCTTTTTCAAGTTGTTCAGAAACCAGACAGTTTATTAATTGGGGGTCCCGCCAGAGACTCACCCCTGGAATCAAGATACAGTTGTGACAAAGGGAGGGGGGAGGGGGACCCAAACCATGCAAATGGAGCTTAATTCATTAAGTTATTGTTTCTCTGCAGGTCCTTGGCTATGGTTTCCTTCCTGAGGGGCACTCTCCATAAATTATAGCAAGGAGGTGGGGCCTCAGGAACCTGGCCCTTCCCCAGCCTTTCTAGGTGAGGGGAGAGCAGAGCTGTTTGCAGCAGACCTTGTAGTAGCTCCCCCAGGGGCTGAGAGGTGCATGAGTATTCTAGAATAAGAGAGAATGTAGTCTTGCCGTTTGGACTTCTTGGAAGCCTGTGATCACAGAATGCTGGGGCGGGGTTGCTAAGGGTCTAATGGGTGGTTATCTTCTGGGTCTAGGTCTCTCTTTATTATTATTATTATTTTTTTTAATTTTTATTTATTTATGATAGTCACAGAGAGAGAGAGAGAGGCAGAGACACAGGCAGAGGGAGAAGCAGGCTCCATGCACCGGGAGCCTGACGTGGGATTCGATCCCGGGTCTCCAGGATCGCGCCCTGGGCCAAAGGCAGGTGCCAAACCGCTGCGCCACCCAGGGATCCCTAGGTCTCTCTTTATGCTGAGGGTAAGTGGTGTGGCCCTGGTGGCTAGCTACCTGGTTAAGCTTGCTGATTTGTAGTTTGTTCCCTCTTTCTATGAGAGTCTTACTGATTTCCTCAAGTTAAGCTCTTTTTTTTTTTTTTTAAAGATTTGTATTTATTCATGAGAGACACAAAGAGAGAGGCAGAGACACAGGCAGAGGGAGAAGCAGGCTCCCCGTGGGGAGCGTGATGTGGAACTCAATCCCAGGACCCCGGGATCATGACCTGAGCCAAAGACAGATGCTCAACCACTGAGCCACCCAGGCGCCCCAAGCTCCCGCTCTTGGGAAGCATTGTGCAGGCTCTCTGGGATGCAGCACTGAGCAGCCCACACTGGGCTCCTCCCTTGTGAATGCACATCCCACTGCAGGAGGCAGACAGTCCAAGTATTGAGTAAGTGCGGTAAGATTCAGTCCTCATGGGATCCCTGGGTGGCGCAGCGGTTTAGTGCCTGCCTTTGGCCCAGGGTGCGATCCTGGAGATCCAGGATCGAATCCCACGTTGGGCTCCCGGTGCATGGGGCCTGCTTCTCCCTCTGCCTATGTCTCTGCCTCTCTCTCTCTCTCTCTCTGTGATTATCATAAATAAATAAAAATTAAAAAAAACATTAAAAAAAAGATTCAGTCCTCATAGTTTTGTGATAAGTGTGTTCCAGATAATCCAGTTATGAAATGAGAGATCACCTCCCTGTGAGGTTAATGAAAAGTGAATTATCTGGTGGAGCATGTTGATAATGGGGCAGGCTGTGCATTTGTGAAGGCAGGAGGATTAAGTCTATTAAAACAGTTCTGGCTTGGAAACATGGTTTCTTAGCATCAGCAAGAAAAGGAGGGATTGGGTAAGCATGTTTGTGTCCCTAGAAGAAGTTCTTTGTAAAGTAATTTTTTAAATGCCTTAAGTACCTTTGCTCTGCCTATAAAGGTTCAGAGCTGTGGCAAGGCTCTCAGCAAGGCAGCCCAATCCAGAACTTTTGACAGATGCCCTGTGTGAAGTCATTTTTTATTTTATTTTATTAATTTTTAGGAAGATTTTATTTATTTGAGAGAGTGACAGAGATAGCGACAGACACAGTGAGTGTGATCATGAGCAGGGAAGAGAGAGAAGCAGGCTCCCTGCTGAGTGGGGAGCCTGACATGGGATTTGATCCCAGGACCTGGAGATCATGACCTGAGCCAAAGGCAGACCCTTAACTGAAGGGCTCCTTTGTGAAGTCATTTTAAAAGTCATAGGAAATGATTTTAAAAGTAAAAGGTCATAAACCTGCATAGTATAAGAATACTGTGAAATTAATACATTTTTAGTTTGGAGACTTGCCTTGTATTTTGCGAGCTGAAATAAAGAAAACTCTGAATTTAGGGTGACCTGGGTGGCTCAGTGGTTTAGTGCCGCCTTCAGTCCGGGGCCTGATCCTGGAGACCCGGAATCGAGTCCCACAGTCAGGCTCCCTGCATGTAGCCTGCTTCTCCCTCTGCCTGTGTCTCTGCCTCTCTCTCTCTCTCTGTGTCTCTCATTAATAAGTAAATAAAATCTTAAAAAAAAAAAAAAACCCTGAATTTAAAGAGTGAATTCTGGCTGGTTCAGTTGGAGGAGCATGTGACTCTGGATCTCAAGGTCGTGAGTTCGAGCCCCACACTGGGTGTTGAGATTACTTAAATAAATAAAAAATTAAAAAAAAAAAAGGAATCTTCTTTTTGTCGCAGAAAGTAGAGAGAGTGAAGCTTATACTATACCTGAACTTGTACTGAAATGATAAGGTTCTAGATCATCATGAGATTACTACTTCTCCGACATCCTGTCTCCGTCCCCAAAGACATGAGCTTGAACTTGCCCTCATTCCTGGACAGCGGTAGCAAGTGTCTGGAGGACAGGAGGAAAAGCCAGCTGTGCTGTGCTTGCAGGGTTTCCCTGTAATTCTGACGTCACGATGAAAGCTGTTAGAATGTGAGAAGAGAGTTGTGGCTGATGAGGACAGCTTGGGGAGCCTCTCTGAGGAGCGAGAGCCTGAGCGTGGGTGGGAAAGAATGGGGTGCAGGTGTGCTGCAGGGTAGTGCATGGAGTAGGGAAGATGGTGCTGGGGGGTCCAGAGACAGTGGCTAGGGGATGCCCAGCCCCAGCACCAGGCCTGCCTCCACGTGCCCTGTAGCAAAGCCCAGCGTTTCCTTCTGGCTGCTTCTCTTCTGGGTGCCAGTTGCATCATTTGTGGTCTGTCTCCTCCATGGCTTTTGCCTCCTCCTGACTTTGGCCCGTGGTGACCTCTGGTCTCTTTCTACATCTCCTCTCCACCCTCAGAAGTAGGTTCTGCTATCATCCTTGTTTTATTGCCAGGAGACAGATCAAGGTATGTGACTTGCTCCAGGTCACACAGAAGGTCAAAGCCAGGCATTCAGGTTCCAGGGCTGTTTTCTTCACCTAGATGATGCTAAGCTGCACCTCCCAGGTGTGCTGCCGCTGTGGCTTCTGCCACCACCCTCAGCCCTGGCTGTGCCATCTTGTGGGTATATCCACCTGACCTTGATCGGCCACTGCTGGGGCGTCTGCAGGTGCCCAAGACTGGCTGGGTGTGCTGAGAAGAGAGGTGGGGAGGGCTCGGTAAGTTCAGCTGCTCACCCCCATGTGCCCTGAGCCACGTGGGATCCCTGGGGTCATCCCAGCCTGCTAGGCCATGGTGCAGGATGGAGGGGCTTCCTGAGATTCCCTATACCTGTGCGGGGTTCTCCACACCATTGTCATACCAGTAGCAAGTACCCCTGGACTAATGCTTTCATTTCAAGATAAGCCTTTGAGCAGGATACATGTTCCAGGTACAACTTTTCTGACCTCAGGGTGACAAAGGTGTTTGTTGCCTAGATACCCAGAGATTGGGGCATTGGGGGTGCTCATCAAGATGGCTCTGCCTATAAAGGTTCAGAAAGGTGGCCTTTCTGCCACCTTGGCTTCTCTCTGCCAGCTATTCCCCTCTGCACCAGCCAGGCTGCACAGGCCACTGAGATTTCTGCTTCCAAGTCCTACTGGAACAAAGCTGTGGTGGCAGCCTCAGCCAACATCACACGGCCTTTCACTCTTAGCCCCCACGAGCCATTGACATGTCCTGCTGTGTCTGTTAGTTCAAAGTTCCGAGGAAGAGGGAGACCCCAGCCATGTGTGCATGGAACACTGCCCTTTCACTTGGCAGGGTGTGGCAAGCAGGTCAGGCAATGATAGTTGTCCCTAGTTTAATATCACTATCTCCACTCCATAGAAGGGAAAGCTAGGATGGAGAGAGGTCAAGTAACCTGCCTAAGGTCACACAGCCAGTTGGGGACAGAACTGTGATTAGAATTCAGGGCCACCAGACCCTGTAGTCTCTTTCATGGGAGGTTGAGAGTCCCAGGCCTAAACTCACCTCCTCTCCTTTCCTCCACTGGTCTGTTCAGTTCTCCCAGGCCTCTCTATGCCTGGTTCCGTCTCTCATTTCTGGAAGGGTAACGCCTCAATATCCTACTTCCCACCCAGCCAGGCAGAGGAGCAAGCCACAAAAACTACCGAAGTGTGTATTTGAATCTGGCCTGTTTGCCAGTCACTGCACTGAGCTGCTTTATGTGGAATTTCTTCTTTGATTTTCAAAATGACCTTATGAACTAAGTACCATTAAAAAACCCCTCCATTCTGGGGCACCTGGGTGGCTCAGTCGGTTAAGCATCCAACTCTTGATTTCAGCTCAGGTCATGATCTTGGGGTCATGAGACAGCCTTGCATTGAGCTCTGTGCTGAGTATGGAGTCTGTTTGGGATTCTCTTTCTCCCCTGCCCCTGGCGCTGCAACCAAACCCTCCATTTTTTCCTGGGGCTATAAAGTATAGCACGGTGACCATAGTTAAGAATGTCATATTGTATATTTGAAAGTTGCTGAGAGAGTAGATCTTAAAAAGTTCTCATTGTAAGAAAAAGATTATTTTTGTTAACTATGTATGATGATGGAGGTTAGCTAGACTTATTGTGGTGGTCATTTTGCAATATATGCAAGTATTGAATCATTATTTCATACACGTGAAACTAATATATGTCAAATTATATCAATAATAAAAATTGACAGGCTTTGAGGCTCGAATTTACAATAGAGTGATTAGAGTTAATAATACTATGTTATATGCTTGAATGTTGCCAAGAGAGTAGATCTTAAATGTTCTCACAACAAAAAAGAAATGGTACTTACGTGACAGGAAGGAGGTGTGTTGGCTTATGCTGTGGTGGTCATCATTTTGCTATGTATAAATGTATCAAATCAATACATTAAATACCCTAAAATTATGGAATGTTGTTTGTCAGATATATCTCTATAAAGCTGGGAAAAAAGGGGTGCCTGGGTGACTCAGTCGGTTAAGTATCTGCAGGGTTGAGCCCCTGCATTGGTCTCCTTGCTCAGTGGGGAGTCTACTTCTCTCTCTCCCTCTGCCTCTGACCCTGCCTGTGCTTGCTCACTCACTCTCAAATAAATAAATTTAAAGAAACTTATTTTTTAAAATTTTATTTATTTATTTATTTATTTATTTATTTATTTATTTATTTTTGAAGATTTTATTTATTTATTCATGAGAGACATAAAAAGAGAGACAGAGACACAGGCAGAGGGAGAAGCAGGCTCCATGCAGGAGCCTGATGTGGGACTCGATCCCAGGACTCTAGGATCACGCCCTGGACCAAAGGCAGGTGCTAAACCGCTGAGCCACCCAGGGATCCCCTAAAGAAACTTATAAAGCTGGAAAAAAAAAAACCAGCATCTCTCCACTTCACAGATGGGAAAGAGATGTAAAAATGTCAAGTAGGTTATTCAGGGTCTCTTAGGGCCAGGATTTGAAGATTACCCGGAGGGAGTGACATCTGAATCTGGAGCCGCTCCTGCTCTGGGAGCAGGGGAGTTAAGTAGGTGAAAAGTCCTGGCTGGATTGTAAGGGGGAGTTGTGGGGAGAGGAAGGGTGTTCCAGTTGAGGGAGAGTGCAAAAGCCTGAACTGTCTCCTCTGTGCCCCACCTGGGTGCTGCCAGGTGGGAAGATGGAAACACCCCTTAGGACCACAAGCATCTCAAAGATGAGGGCTCTTCTTACCTGTGTTTGCCCAGCATCCAGCCCATGGTCAGGTGCGTGTTATGGCTCCCAACTATTTCTAGGCTGGGGAACCTTCAGGGGAGGTGCTCAGTGACAAGCAAGAGGAGACAAGCTGGGAAACATTGCTGCACCCCTTCCTGCCAGCACCTTCCCTTGCGCCTGGCAGATGTTCCAGGAAAATGGGCCCTGGGATGCTGCCCTTTGCCTGAGTTTGGATATGGCATCCAAAGATCATTCAGCCAGCGTGTCCCAAACTTTGGGGGGCCGCACATGTCTTCGAATTGCTTGGGAGAGCTCTTCCTGCAGAAAATGTGCATACTGCATCCACGCGATTCCATGTGGAGTGTCCTGGACACCTTCTCCCTGGAAGCCCACCTGGGAGTTTGCCCCACGAGGAACCCGGAACCCTGGCTGGACGCTCTCCCTCCTGACTGTCTGATATGGGCTGGGTCAGATGTCCATTTGGGAAAACTTGCAAGCCCACTCTGCTTCTCCCTGTGCCTGCAGCTAGTTCCTGAACAGTCCATCCTACTTCCGAGGGGTTGTCATCAAACCAGAGGCCCCGAGTCTCCCGGTCCCCAGAGTCCTCCCTTCAGCCAGCTGTGCTCCAGCCCTGCCCCTTCTTTTCTCTTCTGCTTCTGCCAACTGCCTGGGAAAATCCAGAGCATCCAGGATCTCCAGTGGGAACGGCTCCCATTCCTGGCCAGCCCCCGCCCTTCCCCGCCCCTTGCATGTGATCTTCCTTCCTGTCGTCCTATCCAGTCAACTACTTCAGAGCAAGAGTTTTTTTTAAAAAGATTATCACTAGGACTTCTGTTTCCAGTCCTCTCCTGCGTTCATTTTCCTTTCTAGTCTGCTTCGATTGCATCATCTCTACCATTCTCTTGCTAAACTCTAAACTGCCTTTCCACTTTGCCCTTTTGCTGCTCCTCCTGAGCCAAACCCCAGCCCTAGATTGCCTGGGGGCAGGAATCCTCTCGAACAGCCCAGTGTTCACCAGGCACGCTTTCTCTCCCCATCTCACGCTTCTGCTCTGAAACCCCCATCCCTCCCTCCCTCACTGGGCTCTTTCTGACTTCTCAGGAACCCTGGCACTCTGAAAGAGGACCACAGTCCTTAGGGGGAGTGAGAGGAGGGAAGAGACTGAAGTGAGTGGTCCTCAGCAGTACTCAGGAGAATGCAGTGTGGACATCCCCTCTTCCACGATCCTGAATCCCCCTGTGGACACCTTTCCTTTGGGTTCCTGGAGTCACGGGCTTGGATACCCTGTGTGGGGCTTAGCCCTTTGATCCCTTACCTGTAAAGATGGCAGACTCAACAGAAGGGTGGGGGTGCCCCCACCCCACCTCTGAAGACCCAGCTGCCCTCCATCTAGCCCTGGTCCCTGAGCACATGCCTTTGGGTGACTGGGCCACCCTCCTTCACTTGCACTTTATGGCCCTCATCTGGGCGTGAAGTCAGGGTTAGAAGTCCTGTTGCTCTTCAGGGACTGTTTCTAACCTTTGCCTCTTTCCCCTCCACACCTCAGGCTCAGTTGAGTGGAGAGTCACTTGCTTAGCTCCCTCCAGGGAGATCCCTCCACCTACCTCTGCTCTACCTCCCCCTAGACTTCAGCGTTCCAGGTAGCCCATGCAGCCACCTGCCTTCCCCTTGGACATCTCACAGGGATCTCAGAAGCACTGTGTCCAAAACTCAGTTCTTGATTTTATTTCCCCCTATGTGTTCCCCTGCCCACTTTCCCTCATCTTAGTGCCTATCTGCCCTGGAGTCCCCTTGGTACCTCCCTTCCCCCCTCCCCACTTCCCATCCATCACTGAGCCCTGACCTTTGCCTCCTCAGGGTCTCATAGATCCAGGTGCCAGTCTTCTCTCTGCTGTGCCCACCTCTCCACATCCCCCCACCCCACCCCGGGGGAGCTCCAGGAGCAGGTGCTCTTTCCTCTAGTCCTGCCCCACCCCATTCCGACTTCATCTACTCCTCTGATCACACCTCTCCCTGCTGAAAACCCATCAGTGGGGCCATTGGTGTCAGGCAACAATGTAAACCCTTTATAGGACCTCCAAGGCCCTGCCTTTCCTGGGTGCTCTGTACCTAGACCTTTTGGTTTCTTGCAGTCCCCTGAACTCATCTCTCTTCCTGGAACATGTCACCTGTCCTGCCTGACAGCCACCACCACTGTGCCTGGGAGTGGTCAGTGATTACCCCTGTAAGGGGCATACTGGGCACATATGGAGGAAGCGAGAAGCCAGAGCTTGGGGCTGCCCTCAGCTCCTCACCTGGCAGGTGGGATGGTACACATAGGAGACCAGGAGCAAGGGTGAGATGTATGCATAAACCTTCAAGTGAGGCCTTCCCCACAGGGACACTGGTGAAGGCATGGTTCTTCTGCCTAGGCCAATCCCGAGACCTCTCCCAACGTCATCACTGTCTTCGTTGGTGTCATCATCATCCCTACCACCAGCAGATTACCACATCTAGTGTTCATTGAACATCAGGCATGTGACCAGCTTTACACATTTTACCTTAGTAGTCCTCACCATTGTCCTGAGACTCAGCAAAGGGTAATCACCTCTTTGGGATGTGTTAATGGGCTGAATTGTGTCCCCCTAAAATTCATATGTTGAGATTCTCACCCCTGTCCTCAGAATGTGATTGTACTTGGAGAGGGGGCCTTTAAAAAAAAAAAGATTTATTTATTTATTTATTCAGAGAGAGAGAGAGAGAGAGAGAAAGAGGCACAGACACAGGCAGAGGGAGAAGCAGGCTCCATGCAGGAAGCCCGATGTGGGACTCGATCCTAGGTCTCCAGGATCACACCCCAGGCTGCAGGCGGCGCCAAACCACTGAGCCACTGGGGCTACCTTAAAAGAAGTCCAGTTTTTTTTTTTTTTTTAAGATTTTATTTATTCATTGTAGACACACAGAGAGAGAGAGAGGCAGAGACACAGGCAGAGGGAGAAGCAGGCTCCATGCAGGGAGCCTGACATGGGACTCCTCCGGGTCTCTGGGATCAGGATCTGGGCTGAAGGCGGGGCTGAACTGCTTAGCCACCTGGGCTGCCTGAGAGGGGGCCTTTAAAGTTGCCATCAAGGTCAAAGGAAGTCAAATGAGTGGGTCCTAATCCAATATGGCTGGTGTTGTTACAAGAAGAGTGATGAGAACAAGATAGGCACAGAGGGAAGACCGTGTGGAGAGAGACAGGGTGGATAGCCATCTGCAAGCAAAGAGAGAGGTGTCAGAAGAAACCAGCCCTGCTGATGCCTTGATCTTGGCCTTCCAGCGTCCAGAACTATGAGCAGAGAAATTTCTGTTGCAGCTGCCCAGCCTATGGTACCTACTATAGCAGCCGGAACAAACATACAAGATCTGAGGGCTGAGAGAGACCTCAGAAGTCATCCCATGCTTGACCCACTTCTTTTTGCTAAAGGAGAGATGAGCCCAGAGAGAGGGGACGTGCAAGGCTATAAAACAAATCAAAGACAGGACGCCCAGCCCAAGACTCTTCAGGATGCCAGGGCTGAGGTGCTGGGGCACGTGGATCTGGAGGAGGAGGGGACAGTGACACCCTCCTGGGGGCAGGGCAGGAACAGTGTTCAGTAGTCACCCTTCATCCTGGGACTCAGTTATCTGACGTCAGCTGTGGGGGTAGCAGGTGATAACTCTTGCGTATTGTCACAAGATACTAGTATAAGGCTACCTCCGGTGCACACCTCACTGACTTCACTCTATCTCGTCTTGTAGGTGTGTTCTCATCTCGCATCATGGCCAGCAGGATGGTGTGTACGCTCAATAAGACTATTGAAGAGAAAAAGACCACATTTGCATACTTTTTACTCCCGCATATTATAGTTGAGTTTATTATTATTAATCTCTTACTGTATGGAATAAATAAACTTTATCCTAGTGTACGTGTATAGGAGAAAACATAGTATGTGTAGGCTTCAGTACTATTGTGGTTTAGGCAGACACTGGGGGTTTTGGAACTGGGGGTCTTGGAGGAAGAAAGGTGGCACCTGGCCACCTGCCGAGAGGTCCCTGAGAAGTCCTCTTGACCTGAGAGGGGCAGGTGAGGGCATTGAGGTGAATTCAGAGGAGTGTGGAAAGACGAAAGGCTGGACATAGGAAGAGGGGAGGCTGCTTGACCCTCCCTGCAGGACCTTTGAGTTGCCCTGATGGAAGTTGTTACAAGAGCCTGAGAGGAGTTCAGCTCAGTAGGAAGAAGTGGCCAAGAGACGGGTTCCCGCAGGAGGCATGGAAGGTGCCAAAGTGGATCAGCAAATACTCATTTGGCACCCACCTGAGTGCAGGCTCAGTTCTGGGGCCTGAGACCCAGCAGTGATCCAGACAGACCTGGTCCTGAACCTCTCCGAGCTCACCCTTGGCCAAAGGCATGGTTCCACCTGCAATCCTCCCAGAGGCTAAGGAGAGGTTGCCAGGGTTCTGAGAACACTGCCCCAGTGGAAGCTTCAGGAAGGCTGGAGGGCAGAAGGAGGGAGAGTGTAATCACTCTGGGCAGGGAGGGGTCCGGTGCTGAGCCTGCTGGGCTGGAGGAAGTGATGAGCGAATGGCACTGGGCTGGCCTGACCCTGAATGTCCCTGCAGCAGGAGGCTGGTTATCACGGCTGCTCAGACCAGAGCAAAGGCCTCAAACTTTGTCCCGAGAGCGATACAAAGCCACTGGAAGGGTTTAGGTGGGGGAGTGATGCGACTCCCATTTATGTTTTGAAAAGACCAGTCTGGCTGTGGTTGGACAGGAGTGACAACAGAGAGGAGCTGGGAGTGCGGAATGGGAGGAGGGGAAGGAGGACGTGGGGCCTGGCCAGGAGATGGACCGGGGCTGGAAAGCGGTGCTCGCATGTGGGTGTGGGGGCACAGTCGTCAGGCTGCAGAGCTTGGCTGGGCTGGGAATGGTGGAGGCTGGCTGAGGGGTGCTACGGGTGCACCAACGTCACTCACTACATGGAGATCAGGGGTCATGGTTGGGCACATACAGCGTTAGGTTCCTGAAGACATACAAGGGGCCTGGAGAAGCAGGTGGATAGACTGGTCTGGAACCCATGGGGAAGATCTAAGCAGAAGGCTTAATTTGAGAATTAGGCCCAGGTCGTGGGAGTGGATGTAGCTACTCAAGAAATATATATACAGAAAGAGGAGGAGAAGCCTGAAACAGAGCTCTGAGAAATACCCACACCTACGGAATAATCATCAGAGGAGGCGCTTCTTTGAGCTTTCTTTTTTTTTTTAATTTTATTTATTTATTCATGAGAGACCTAGAGAGAGAGAGAGAGAGAGAGAGAGAGAGAGAGAGGCAGAGACACAGGCAGAGGGAGAAGCAGGCTCCATGCAGGGAGCCCGACGTGGGACTCCATCTCGGCCCTGGGCTGAAGGCGGCGCTAAACCACTGAGTCACCCGGCTTGCCCCTTCTTTGAGCTTTCTTGTCTGTAAAATGGGTACAGCCGGGGCCCCCCCAAGTCCCTCACACCTCTCAGTGAGGCTGGTGCCAGGTCCGCTGCCTCTGATGGAGGGAGTCTGACTTTGACCATCTTTGGGGAGCTGGACTCCGGGCTCGTGGGTGGTGGCTGGGGCAACGCCGCCCCCTCGCGGCCGGCCCTGCGGGTGCAGCCGGTGGGTGTGACCCGAGCTCAGCGCGGCCGGGGCACCCCACCCCACCTCTGCCCAGGTCGGCCCCTAGTCCTTGGCTGACTTTGGCAGCCTGGCAGCCGGCCTCCAGCTGTGTGTACCTAAGAGTGGCCCTTTGTTTTTGGCCTACGCTAGCTTCACCGGTGGGTGTATCTCTGTCCTGCTGGCTTGGGCTGTCTGTCCTTGTGTCTGTGATCACCGCCTCCTGTCTCTGTAGACTTACCCTCAGTGTCCACCTCACTTTCTGCCCGGGTCTCTGTTTCGCCTTCTCTTCTGTCTCTGACTCGCTCCTTGCCGCCCTCCACTGTCCCTGTGTCCTGGAGCTGGGGTCACAGCTGCCCTCCCCCTCTAGCGTTGGACTGATTCTTGAGAAGACTGGGCTTTTCAGTTTTTTCCATGATGAGTCAGGAACTCCTGGAGGGATAATGGCTCAGGCCCCACCCAGTAGTGACCTCAGAGAGGATGCAGGAGGTCAGAGAAGCCTTTGGCCAGGCTGGAGACTGTGACAGGATTTTCCAAAATATGCTCATGAGGCCGCCTGGGGCTGAGTACATTCCAGTGGACATCTGAGAAGAAGAATGAGTGAGTTGGCTGGCCACCAGCGCGGGGCTGTGCTGTGGGGGCTGTTCTGGCTGCTGTCTGCGTGAAGGCTTTCATATTCTCCTTAATACTCCCCAGGCTTTCTGCTGCCTCAGGGCCTTTGCACAAGCTGGTTTTCCCTTCTTGGAAGTCTTCCCCTAGGCCTCATCTTAGAAACTACTTTTTCTAGGAAGTCTTCCCTGATTTGCACTGTCTGCGATGGGGCCTTCGTCTGGGCTGGGAGGCAGCACGCTCTACTTGGTTAATACTACCCGGTGGCAGTTCCTCCCTGACTTGGGTAGCTCTTGCTATATCATCAGTGTTTGGCCCTTCTCGGCTCTCTGTAAGTACTTGTTGAAAGAACATTCTGGAGTTCCACCTGGTCCCACCAAATATCTCCTCCCTGAAGCCTCTCCTTCTCTCTCTGTGCTCCCACAGCTCCTAGGATAGTGCTGTCCAATACAGCAGCCAGTGGTTAGTTCTATGTGACTATTTACATTTTAATAAGTACATTTAAGTAAAATTAAAAATTCAGTCCTTAGCCACACTTGCCACGTTTTAAATGCTCAGTGTCCACTGTGGCTGGGAGGCTATAGACATGTCAGGCAGTGCAGATAGAGAACATTAGGTTGTGACAAAGTTCCATTCGTCAGCACTGTCTTGGAATAGTCTTTGGAAGCTGCTCCTTTTCTGAGATTTTTTCCTACCCTGAGAGGGAAAAGGACCATAATGGGTCCCCCTCAGGATCCCCAAGGCCTGGCACTGTCAGGTAATATACATTTTTGGATGGATGGATGGATGGATGGATGGATGGTGGCTTGGCCCATTGGGGTCCCGGGGACCTGAGCAGGGGACAGAGGGGTGCAGAGCTGCCTCTGAGCTGGCCAGGGGAGCTGGCTGTTGGTCTGTAGAGATGTTGCTCTGCTCCAGGTTCTGCAAACAAACAGAGGGCCATTGGTGCCTCTCAGCCTGAAAACCTGAACTTGTGAGTGGTTTTTCAGGGACTTGGAGGTTCCTGCATGTAGGGTGTTGGCCCGCAGGCCAGACTAGGAGGCCTCATGTTTTGGGGAGAGCTCCGAGCTGAGCTGTAGGTGGAAATAGCCAAGTTGGTTGACAGTGAATGAACTGTGGAAGGGGTTCCAGTCCTCAGGGGCTACCCTTTTGCAGAACTGAGCCCCAGGAGAGAGCCCTGGGAGAGGGCAGGGGCAGCTGCAAGGTGAGAGTCCAGCCCAGCCCAGGGCAGGGAGGAGTTGAGGCAGATCTCACCAGCAGTTTGGCTTGGACAGTCATGATAGTTGAGGTCAGAGCAGGGATCTGACCCAGCAAGAGCAGGGGCAGGGGGAGGGGCAGGAGCTCATTGAGGGCCTCTGTTCTGTCCCAGTGAGCTCCTCTCCACTCAGTACCCTAGAAGGCTCTGGCAACAGTCCTGTCTAATTTGGGCTGCTCTCAGGTGAAAGGGACCTGAGAACCCCTGGGCAGGAGAGAGGGAGGTCAGGCCCACCACAGACACAGACACAGACACAGACACATGCACACGCACACATCTATACAAATGTGCAGACCCACTCTCATTCTTACAGACATAATGACAAATGCTCACATGTGCATATGCTTATAGACACATACACACACTCACACTCAAATACTACCCCCTACCCCCAGTGCCTTTAAGTGCTCGCTGGATACTTGTCATTTCGTCTGACGAGCTTGGGACTGGCCTCCAGGAGACAGGACAGGGTGAGGATCGGCACTCGCATCTGAGTGAAGAGCCAGCCAGCAGTCTGAGGCCCCAGGGATGCAGCAGGAATTGGAGGAGCCCTTGCCAGCCTGCAGCAGGCACAGAGCTCCCAGGGGGCAGAACTGAGTCAGGCCTTGGAATTTGGTGGCTTTCTGGGGAGGGTGGTGGGAGTTTTACTGTGCATAGACACTTGCCAGGAACACTGGGGAGGAGGGGGATGTGGCCGGCCCACATGCCAGGTAGCAGCTTCTCCCAACCCCCACTTGTTCTGGCTGTTCCTTTTAGGCTCTTCCCCCCACCCCCTGGTTTCTCAGCATCTCTGTGCCCTAGATGTTCCAGGAAAATCTCCTGTCTGGCCTCTGGCCCAGAAACAGGCCCCGGGAGGTGGTGGGGGCAGGGCTGTCAGTTCATCCTCTGTCTGTTGGCTCCTCTGGGCTGGCAGCCTGGGGAGGGGGTGGAACTACCTGTGGGTAGCCCAGGACAGTGGAGGAGGGGTGGAGTGGGGAGGGTGAGGACCAGGGGCACTTAGAGTTTGAGCCCTTTCTGGGGGTGTGGCTGTGTCTTAAGGTGGCTGTGTGGCATGAAGCAGGCCAGAGGGACAGCTTTCCTGAGGTTCATGCGTGGGTTGTGGGTCTGCTGGGAGCCTGGACTTGTGCCAGGACCAGGGACTTCCCCAGGTAGGGAGGGGGTTGGGGCCAGCACTCAAAACTTGGAGCTCCAGAATATATCCCAGGGAAGGGTAAAGGAAATACTTGAAGGGTGACCTCTGGTGCGTATGAGGGCAAGGGGCCCACCCCCCTTATTTTTTGATGGGTCCCAAAATGGGTCCAGCCAGCTGGTAGGTCCAGGGAGCTGGACCTCCTGTGAAGGCTGAAGCCTGCCGTTGTCTGGCCGTGTGACTCTGAGGGTTGGGGTTAGCTTCTTGCTTTGCTAGGAAGCTCTGTTGAGAAGTGAGTGGACCATTTATAACTGAGGGGGGCTATGCAGGGTTGGGGGGCACATGATGGGTGGGAGCTCTGGAACCGACAGTGAACCCAGTGGTGGACTCTAGCCCAGGGCCCCTTGGACACGCCTGAGGCTACTGCCTCCAAATTGAAGGCTGGCTCCGGCACTGAGGCTGGAAGCCCACGGCGGGGCAGGACAGGGCCAGGGTGCCCTCTGAGTCCCAGCTCCAAATCCCTCATTCACCAATAGCTGAGAGAACTCTGTGGAGAGGCATGGGTTTTGGCCCTGGGGAGGGGAGTTCAGGTCCCAGCTGGGGACATGGTCCTGTCCCCGGCTTCTCTGGGCCTCAGCATCCTTGTCTGTGAGGAGTGGGGTGCCAATACCGTGTGGGGCATCTGTGAACCCATGTGTGGAAGTGCCTGGCACATAGGGTAAGCTCCCCTCCTCCTGTGTTCCCCCCAGGCTGTCCTGGAACTTTCCAGACTAGGTAAACAAGGACTGTAGGAGTGCTTCCTCTGGCTGGCACAACCCATGGAGACTTTGGGAGACACAGCTTTGCACGCCTACCCCCCTCCTATGTCTGAATCACAGGCAGGCTCACCTGGCCAGCTGTGGCCCAGGGAGTCACCACTTGCCACCCGTATGGCTGTGTGCTCTCCTTCACCTGTGGTGGCCACCTGGGTGCCAAGATTTTCGACCAGGGGTCAGGAGCAGTTTCTGTGGTCTCCCTGACACCCAGCCAGGCAGGGGCTGCAGAGCCCATAGAACAGTGCCTGTGTCTGTGCAAGGAAATTGTCTCCTGGACGAGATTTGAGCCTTGTGGGGTGGAGAATGTCAGGTGAAGTACCCGTCTATGCTCGTGGGTAGGTGGAGCGTTCCCAGTCGGCCTCCATGCCCAGGAGGGAAGGCATCACGTAAGCTCTCCTGCCTTCCCACCCTCAAGTCCCACTGTTTGAGAGTCTCCCTGTTGGAATAAGCGCTGGCTTCTCTTAGCAGCACCTTGATGTTTGTCCTGAGGTGGTGGTCACATGCCACCCGCTCATTTTCTAGATGAGGAGACCAAGGCCCAGGGGGACACTGTGGGGGTGGGGGTGGGAGAACAGAGCAATTAATTCAGCAAATGCATGTTGAGCACTCCTTGTGCACCAGGTGTCACCAGCCACGTGCCAGGCACTGGTGGGTCCTGGGATCTGGGTTGGGGAAGCCTTAGGCTTGCCCTGGACGAGGACACGTGGCTGTATCAGAATGTCCCAGTGGAAGGCCTGGGTGGCTCAGTGGTTGAGCATCTGCCTCCAGCTCAGGGTGTGGTCCTGGGGTCCTGGGATCCAGTCCCGCATTGGGCTCCCCTTGGGGAGCCTGCTTCTCCCTCTGCCTATGTCTCTGCCTCTCTCTCTCTCTGTCTCTCATGAAGAAATAAATAAAATCTTTAAAAAAAAAAAAAAAAAAAAAGAACATCCCAGGACCTGGAGCTTCGGAGGGCTGAGTGGAGGGAGTGAGGCAGGAAGAAGAGGCTGGCCTAGGCTGTGGATTCCCAGGATGGCGGCAGCTCTCCCAGGTCAGCCTGTTGTCCCACCTCGGGGCTGTGACACCTGGGGTGGGAGACAGCCTCTTGAGCAGCCTTCCTGTTTGTGTCTGTGTGTGTGTTTAATATTTTATTTATTTATTCATGAGAGAGAGAGAGAGAGAGAGGCAGAGACACAGGCAGAGGGAGAAGCAGGCTCCCTGCGAGGAGCCCGATGTAGAACTTGATCCCAGGACCCGGGATCACAACCTGGGCCAAAGGCAGATGCTCAACCACTGAGCCACCCAGGTGACCCGTGTTTGTGTTTTTAAAATCTGCTATGAAGTGATTGCATAGCACGGAATCCGTAGGGTTGTTACGAGTTCATATATGAAGTGTTGAGAGTAGTGTCTGATATACAGTAAGTGCCACGTAAGTGCTTGCCATTATCATTGTGGCAGCTGCTTCCCTGGGCTTTGGTGCCTTTGGTTTGGTGCGTTGATCAGATACCTTCCTCCCTGGAAAGTGGCTGGAGAGGAACAGCTGTGGAGGAGACTGAGGTTGGGGCAGGGTGGGGGGGGGGCAGTTGCTTGCTCTCTGTCCTCTGCCCAGACTTGGGCAAAGGGAAAACTGGTCAGGACCCAGCCATAGTCTGGCCAGGATTGGCCACTGCCTCTGGGGACACAGAGCTGCCTGGGCTGGGGAAGAATGGGCCTGCGAATGGGATGGGGAGCCCCAGTGATTCTTTTGAAGTTACAAAAGCATCTATGCTCCATGCTATAAGTTTTTTTTTTTTTAAATTTATTTATGATAGTCACACAGAGAGAGAGAGAGAGAGGCAGAGACATAGGCAGAGGGAGAAGCAGGCTCCATGCACCAGGAGCCCGACGTGGGATTCGATCCCAGGTCTCCAGGATCGCGCCCTGGGCCAAAGGCAGGCACTAAACCGCTGCGCCACCCAGGGATCCCTCCATGCTATAAGTTTTAAGAAACATATAAAATAAGCAATGAAAGTCCCTCTCTAAAACACTTTCAACCCCTTAACCGCCCTCAACTCCTTTTCCAAAACCTACTCCTCAAGATTAAGCACCACTAACAATCTACCCCGCATCCTTTCTAGACCTTTTATGTTTGATAATAATGTAAATATGCTCACATAAATACCCTTTTTGTTTACAACAACAAAAAAGGGAAGACGGTTACCTAATGTCACACATTATTCTGCAGCCTGACTTTTCCCACTTCACGAAGCATCTTAGAAATCCTGCCATGTCACACATATGGGCTCCTCCGTTGTCTTTACTGCGGCTAAGACTTCACAGCGTAGCTAACCAGGATTTATTTCACCATTTCTCCCGTAATGGACATTCTGGTGGTTTCCAATTTTTTGCTATTACTAATAGTGCTGCCTGAAACATCCATGTACATACATCTTGTGTCTGCCTGCAAGTTTTTCTGAGGCTAAATTCCCTAAGAGGAATTGCAGAGTGGAAGGGAATGTGCATTTAAAATCACCAGGGTGAACAAGTGGGCATCTTTAGGGTTTCCTCTTGCAAACACCCATGTGTGTACCTGCCTGTTCAGGGACCAGAGCCCTGTCGTGTGGGGAGCTCGGTGCCTGTAACCCACGTCCCCATGCTGTCTCAAGGCTGGGGGACCTAGCACACTTACTGCCCTCTGCCTCCCTCACGGGAGGCCTCAGCGCTGCCCCACTCTCTTACTAAATGTTCCCAGTCCATTCATTTCCTCTCTCTCTCTCTTTCTCTCTCTTCTACAATCGTTCTGTACCTTCACTCTTGCTGGAGCCTCCCTCTTCACTCTTGGCTAATGACCTCATTTCCCAGGTCTCTGAGAGAAGAGAAGCCACCAGGAGAGAATGTTCATGATTGCCTGCACCTGCCCACCTGCCCGCCTGCATCAGTGCCAGCGTCTCCTATCTCTTTCCTGGGCTAGGGCAGCCCTTCTCATCTACACAACCAGATCTTTAAAGAAAAAAATTATTACCGAGATATAATTACAAAGCATAAAATCCACCCTTTTAAAATGTGCAATTCAGCAGTTTGTAGCGTAGTCACAGAGTCCTGTAACCATCACCCCTACCTAATTCCAGAACATCCCAAGTGCAATAGCAGCCACTCCCCGCTCTCCGTCTCCACAGCCCGTGGCAAACACCAATCTACTGTCTGCGTGGGGAAGCCTGGTCTCTGCGAAGTCACCTGCTCTGGACATTTCACATAAACAGTCATACAAGATGTAGCCTTTTGTATTTGGCTTCTTTCACTGAGCATCACGTTGCCGAGGTGCCTCCCTGCCGTAGCCCTGTACTGGTACTTCTTTCCTTTTTCTGAGCAAATGCTGTTCCATGGTGTGGATAAGACGGTGTTTTGTCTGTCCCCTTGTTAGGTGATGGACGGTTGGGTTACCACTTTTTGGCGTGAACAGTGTTGCTATGAACATCTGTGTACACCTTTTCATGTGGCCATATGTCTTTCTCTCTCTTGGGTATACCTGGGAGTTGGAATTGCCAGGCGTATGCTAACTCCGTGTTTAACTTCCTAAGGAAACCACCCAACTGCTTTCCAAAGTGGCTGCACCATTTTTTTTTTTATTTTTAAAAGCTTGCCTTTAAAAAAAAAAAAGATTTATTTATTTTATTTATTTATGATAGACATAGAGAGAGAGAGAGAGAGGCAGAGACACAGGAGGAGGGAGAAGCAGGCTCCATGCAGGGAGCCCGACGTGGGACTCGATCCAAGGACTCCAGGATCGCGCCCTGGGCCAAAGGCAGGCGCTAAACTGCTGAGCCACCCAGGGATCCACGACTGCACCATTTTATATGCCCCCCAGCAGCATACAAGGGGTTCGATTTCTCCAGGTCCTCACCCACACGTATTACTGTGTTTTTGATTCTAGCCATTGTGGGGCAGGGGAGGGGAGGCAGATGTGAAGTGCTATCTCATTGGCATGAACAACTGGATCTCATTCCTTTTCACCTGCTCGAGGACAGTGCTCTCGTGACTCATCCCTATCTCTCTTCCCATAGCTTTTCCCCTTTCTCCCCAGTTACGCCCGTCGCTGTCAAGCAAATTCTTATTTTTCTCACCTTAAAAAAAAAACTCAGGGTGGCTCAGTTGGTTTAGCATCTGCCTTTGGCTCAGGTCATGATCTCAGGGTCCTGGGATGGAGCCCAGATTGAGCTCCCTGCTCAGTGTGGAGTCTGCTTCTCCCTCTCCCTCTGCTACTCCCCCGGCTTGTGCCCTCTTTCTCCCTTTCTCTGAAACATAAATCCTTGAAAAACCCAACCAAACCTCTTGACCCCATCTCTTCTCCAGCTACCTTTAAAAGAATTTAAATATTTTATTTATTTATTTATTTGGGAGACAGTGCACATGAGCAGAGGACAGAGGGAGAGGGAGAGGGAGAAGCAGGCTCCCTGTTGGGCAGGGAGCCTGTTGCGGGGCTCTATCCCAGGACCCCAGGATCATGACCTGAGCTGAAGGCAGACACATAACCGACCACCCACTAAGCCACCCAGTTGCCCCTCCAGCTACATTTTCATCTCTTGCCTCCCTTTTATAAAAAACAAAACAAAACAAAACAAAACAAAACACCACCAAAAGATTGTCTCAGCTTGTTCCCGGTTTCTCTCCTTTCATTCCTGCTTGTACTTCCTCCTAGAGGCTTTTGTCCCCACCCTGTCACCAGAACCATTCCTCTCAGGGTCACTGTTGCTCTCTGCGTTACAGAAGCCAGTAGACTGTCCTCAGCCCTGACTTGATGATCAGCAGCTTTTGACATGGTGGCTCACTCCATCCTCTTTCTTGATGTGGGTTCTGGTACACCAGCCTTCCCGGAGGACCCCCTACCCCCTTCGCTGCCTCGGCCTCCTCCCTCCTCTTCCCCCTCCTCACTCTCTTGTGCTTTTCTGCAGCACTTCCCGATGATTCTGAGAAGCTGAGCGCTCCCTGGCTCTGTCCCTGGTCCCTTCCCTTTTCTTTCAACCCACCTGGATCTCATCCAGTCTTATGGCTTTAAATGTCACCCAAATGCTGATGACTTTCAGATTACAGCTCTAGGCAGCCCCCCTGCCCCCACCCAGCTCCAAACCCCTTCATCCCACCCCCTGTTAATAGGCAGCTCTGACCTGGCAAGTACTGAACTCCCGGTTCCTCCCACCAAGTCCACCAATTCCAAGTCTCAGTAAGGACAGCACTGGTCTCTCTGTGGTTTAGGTCAGACCCTTGGATCAACCTTGCCTCCTCTTTTTCTCACATCCCAGCAATTCTTGCCGCTCCTCCCCACCCATTGCCTCATGTTCCCCCTGGGGACCAAGCTGCCACCATCTCCCGCTTGGGGCTTATAGAGGCCTCTTCACGGTGTCCTTGTTTCCACCCATGGTTGCTCACCCAGAGAGATCCTTTTAAAGTTTTGTTTATTTATTTGAGGGAGGGAGAGAGGGAGGAGGAGGAGGAGGAGGAGAAGGAGGAGGAGGAGGAGAGAGAGCTAGAGCACAGGAGGAGGGGGAGAGGGAGAGAGAGAAAATCTCAAGCAGACTCCCTGCTGAGTACAGGGCCTGATGTGGGGCTCCATCTCACGACCCTGGGATCATGACCTGAGCCAGAATCAGCAGTTGGAGGCTTAACCAATTGAGTCGCCCCACCTCCAGGAGCCTCCAGAAGATCTTTTTAAAATGCAAGTTGCATTATGCCAGTCTTCTGCTCAGAACGCTGCAGTGAAGCCCCATTTTGCAGGATCAAAGTCCCTGCAAGTGGCCTCTGAGGTCCTACAGGCTCTGGTCCCGCCTCCTACCACTGTCCTGGCCCCCTCCTTTAATCCTCCCTGGTCCTTTTCTGTTCTTCAGACACAACAGGCACGTGTTGTTTCTTCTGTCTAGAATGTTCCTGCCCAGAAACCCACAGGGCTCTCTCCTCATCTCCTCCCAGACTAGTCTCTGAGATCATGTCTGACCACTCTCCCTATAGTCACAACCCCCAGGGGCACTCCCCACCTGCTTCCTGATTTCTACCCGCCCCCCCAAGCTTCCCCGGGTCACATACTGTATGCTGTATGTGTTGGCCTTATGAATTATTTGTTTCCCTTCTAGACTGTGAGCACCGTAAAGGCAGGGCTTTTCGTCTGTTTTGTTCACTGCTGTATACGCAGCCTCTGAAATAATGCCCGTCACACAGTAGGTGCTGAATAAGCCTTTGTCCAATGGATGACTGGATGCCAATGGTCTGGAAGTTCTTGCAGACACTGAAGGACGGCCCCTCCCTGCTATGCCATGTGCAGCTAACAGGTGGCACTGTGACCACAGAAATGGCAGGCTCCTCAGCCACTTTTTTTTTTTTTTTTTTTTCCAGAAATGCACTGTTCTAGACGCCCCTGCTTCGGAGGTCGACTGCCGAAAAGTGTGTATGACACAGTATGTGCTTCCAGGCCAGTCTGGTGCCTGTTTCTGGAGGGATTCCAGAGGCCCTGTCATTATTTCTGGGCTGAAGAAGTTGCCCAATCTGCCTTCCCCTTCCAGCTCTAGGCCCAGGCGACGGTGAGGTGTAGGGGCCAGGCAGCCAGCTTTATGGTCACTGGCAACCGGGTGGATTTGGCGAGACCCCGGGGAATCTTTCAGAGCCCTGGCAGAGGGGAGGGCTTCCACCACCTGCCTGCTCCCTGCTCTCACCCATGGGACCTGTCCCACTGTTCCCAGGCACCCTTGTGCACCAGGGTCTGTCCAGCCCTGACCATTGTCTGCAGTCAGAGAGCCCTTCTTTTTCTCCTTGGGAGGTGAGGCAAGCTAAGGCTTCCTAGCCCTGCCTTCCTGCTGCTTCTCACCAACGACATGTAGAGGTGTGAGCGAGGACCCTGGACTCAGATCAGGACCCGATCCTGGCTCTGCCATTTGCCAGCTGGGTGATCTTGGCCAAGTGCTGAACCTGTTTGTCACCTGTCCAACGGGAGAGACATGTCTGCAGGTTAGATGCTTGTCACACACCTGTCTGGTTCTGGGCTGAGGCAGACTGGTGCTCTCAGTAAGCACTGTTCCCACCTTGAAGGCAGGTAGTGGGGGACTGACCCGGCCCCGAAATCAGCCTAGGAGAGAGAGGGCAGGTGGCTCGGCCATTCATTGTTCATTCACTTATTCTAACAGCTGTGCAGTGTGCCTCCCGTATACCTTGGGCTGTATAGGTCATGGGACCAAAAAAATAATTTGCTCCAACATTCAAGGAGCTAAGTATTAGTGGAAGAGACAGGACTATGTGTAAAAAAGTTAAATAACAAATATGAGATGGAGCACAAGAGATGTCAGCAGGCTCTTCACAATGCATTGCCCAGTGAGCAGGACAGACCAGAAATGCTGAGGAACTGAGGCTGTTGTAGTCTGGTGAGGCCATTGCAGGCTTGGGGGTGGCAGGGAGGGGGTGGCAGGCAGACGGAGGCCATGGCTGTGACCCTGGCTTTGGAGGGAACCAGCCTGTGATGATGTCTGCCCTCCCACCTTTACGTCTTCTCCCCATGGCCAGGTCAGGGTCCAGTTTCTAGTTTCCATGGGTCAGGCTGGAGATGTCCTGCTGCCTGCCCAGGGCTGTGACTGGTGTCAGCTGAGGCCACCTGGAGTTGGACGTAGCCCTAACCTACGGTTCTAAGGATGGGGCTGCTGTGGACAGACACAGAGCACAGCAGGATGATGTCCTGAGCAAAGGGCAGCCTGGTCCCACTGAGGCTTGGTGGAGGTGGTGGGGGAGGCGGGGAAGGAGTCACCATGAGGATGGGGAGCTCCTCCCTTGGGGGAGGGTATCCATTATGATACCTCAGATGCTGGAGCTGTTGCCCTCTTGCAGGGAGTGTGACCAGGGGCATGTCCATCCCACAAAGTCCTGTGTAACCTTTAGAAAACAAAACCATTAAGAGCCGGTGAAAGCCGCCCTGTGGATTGGAGGATGGATGAAAGCAGGGGTCCTGAGCACTGTCTCCTGGGGAGACCTCCACGGCTGCATCTAAGAATCCTGTGGGCCCTCCCCTTCCCCAACACATACCCAAGGCAGGAAGCCTTTGTACCCTGGGGTTAGCATTTCGGAGGGCAGAAATAGTTACACCCGCATCCAGCCCTTCCTCCTGTCTCAGAACCTGTGGTCCTCCATCCCTGCCAACGGCCAAGTCCAGCCTGTACCCGGCTTTCTATGCCAGACCATGGACTTGCCGCCACCGACCTTCTTCCTACCTTCCCCCTCCCTTATCCAGGTGCTGGCGGTGTCCCTGAGGCAACAGTGGAAGCACCAGGGAAGGAGCCAGGAGCCCTGCTGTCCCCTCGCTGACCTCCAGGCCCCTGCACCTGTCACAGCTCTCTTCCCAGAGCATCTGGGCTCCGTGGTTCCCTCCTGCTGGGGAGGCTGCCCTCCACGTGGGCACAGAGGCTGCCCTGGGCCTGGAGCGCCGGCTGCCACTGCCCCTCTCCCTGCCAGCCTGGGCCTGGAGCTGCTGCCCTGCCCAGCTGCCTGCCTGGCACAGAGGAGCTCGCCGGACCCTCTGGGGCAGCGGCGGGAGGTGAGTCTGTTTACTCCACCGCCCCACTCTCCCATGACACAAAGCGGAGCACTCACTTAGATTAATTAATCTGCTGCCCAGCCTGCTCCTCCGACCCATCTTTTATTCATGGACACGCAGCGTTCTTCGCTTTACCAGGACACGGGCATCAATATTTTATCCTGGCTTCGCTTGCCAGCTCCCCACTCCCTCCTTCCCGTTTCCTGGGGGCTCTAGGACCCTGAAGGCTGGGCATGCTGGTCTAGCCCAGGGCAGCAGCACGGTTGCCCCTGCTGCATCTCAGGCCCCTTACCTGCCCCTGTGCCAGTGGCGTGGTTGGCAGAGTCAGGCCTGACCCAGAAGCGTCTCGGAGCCAGTGAGCTGGAGGGGTAGAGGAATCAGAGGGCCGAGCCCAGAGCGAGCATCTGGCCTCAGCATTCTGAAGGGCGGAAGTACATAAGCCCTGGGAGGGTGTGTGGCTCTGCAGCTGGCACAGCAGACCTGTTAGCGTATTTTCTGGGTAACAAATTTGTCGCCAGGATGGGAGATGAAGGTTGTGTGGGGCCAGGCAGATCTGGTCACATAGGAAGTGCTCATTTTTCTTCCCCTTTTAGACCAGGCCATCTTAGTCATTTTTCATTTTTTTCCATCTACCTGCCACCCGCCCCCCTTTCCCCTGCCTCAGCAGTTGAACGAAAGACTATTTGAAGGAACAAAGTGGTGCCGGTGATCAGGAGCACTGGTGCACCTCGCAGCCAGCTTGTAGTCCTTCTTGCTTCATTGGCTCAGGGCTCTCCAGGCTGGCAAGGAGGCACTCAGGACTGTGGGGGCTGAACTTCCCATCTGGAGGGGCCCTAAACCAGGATCCCAGCCTGGGGCTCTCAACCTGAGGTCCGTGGAGGGCCGCTTGGAGGGTTATGGACCCTTGAGACACAAAATCAAGCAAGTGTGAGTGTGTGTGTGAGTGAGTATGGGTGTGGCAGTACTGGGGTGGGTGCTGGGTGGTCACAAAGGGATATGTTGCAGTCCTGCCCTGGAGAGCGTGTAGCCGGGATGGAAATATTGACACTCAGTTGGCCCTTGGGCAGGCTGTCGCGCTGACTTTTATCTCAATGTGGCCTCATGGTCGAGGGCGTCTCCTGTGCTGAGTCCAGTCTGGGGGGTTGCTCTGAACACAGCTTGTGCCGTGGGTGGAGGGGATGAGAAGCCATGCACCAAACCCCCAAATCCCCCGTGTTTGGTGTGGAGGCTCCCTGAGGGCCCTGCGAGACACCCCACTCCCTTCCTTTCCTCATACCCCATCCCTGATCCATCAGGACATCCTGCCTGCTAAACCCCCAAATCCATCTGGAATCCGAGCACTTCCACCGTCTGCTGCCACCCTGTCTGTGCCCACTCTGTGTGTGGCCTCTGCACGGCCTCCTGCCCTGCCCATGTCCCTCTGCGGTCTCTGCTCAGCACAGTCACTCTGACCCCACCTGGCCGCAGCTGCTCTGCGGCCTTCCCAGCTCGTGCCTGGCTCATGCGTGCTGGCCACCTTGACCCCACATGCCTGCGGGCTCCACCTGGGGCCTCTGAGCTCTTACTTTCCCCAGGTGGCCTCCTGGCACACTGTGTCACCTCCCTCAAGTCTCTGCGGAAATGTCACTCTAGCCCATCCCTCAACCATCTTTTTCCTCCCTGATCCGTGTCCCCTTGTACCAGACCAGTGACTCAGCTATGTCTCTTCACCGTTTGTCTCCTGCCATGCAGTGGAAGCTCCCTGAGGGTAGGGATTTCTATATCTCGTTCACTGATCTGTGCTAGAGTTGTGCTCATGAGCAGGAGCTAGCGGGGTGAATGAATGAATGAATAGTGAATGAATGAATGAATTCCCCACCACATTACTCCATGGCCCGTTTAGGACAGCCCACAGATGATACTGTTTTGTCCTCAGGCCTAAGTACCAGAAGAACCTTAGCTTGTGTTGAGACACCAGTGTTCATTAATTTATTTATTCAGTGTATTTATTGAGCACTTACTATGTGCCGGATCCCATCCCACATGCTGTGGAGACCACAATGAATAAAATAGGGCAACACCTCCTGTTTTCCTGTGCTAAGTGTTTATCTCACGGATCCTAAGGGGCTCGTCACAGATCTTGTTAGTCTTCCCTTCTGGGAATGGTTTTGGCTGCCCCCATGCCCAGCGCTAATTTTGTGAAATTTTCTGAGTACTAAAGCTGCCCCTCTGAGCTCACCTTGTTATTCTATTTTTCTTCTCCTTGTGTCTCAACTGTTTTTAATAGAAAATGGAATGTTTCTGGCCCAGAAGTCTGAGAAGCTGCTGGGGACCCAGGTTTTCTCAGGTCTCTCTCTGGAGTCTCTCTCGGACACTACCTGTGAACACTATCGCCTCCATCTCTGGGGCTTTGCCACCTGCCTCCTCCTTGTGTCACTTGTGGACCAGCTTCCCCATCCCGTGGCTGAAGATGAGGCCCCGCCACTCTTTTGCTTTGAGGAAATGGTCCATTTATATGTTTAATCTTATTTTTTAAAAAAGATTTTATTTATTTGAGAGAAGGAGAGAGCAAGCACGAGCAGTGCAGGGGAGGATGGGAGAGAGAGAGGTAGGCTCCCCACTAGCAGGGAGCCCTATGCGGGGCTCAGTCCCAGGACCCCAGGATCATGACCTGACCTGAAGGCAGATGCTTTCTTTCAAAGTGCTTCAAGATCTTGTGGCAGCATAGTGGATGCCTGTAGAGGTGTGTGTGGGGTGGGGGCTGGGGCAGGGCTAGCTCTGACCAGAGGACGGAGTAGAGATGGAAAATACCCCAGAGAGAACAAGAGGAGGGTGACAGACGTCCTGCGTGGGGGGACAGTCCTTTGTTGCTACTCCTCCTGACAGGCCCTCTTTAAGAGTCAGCATGATTTGATCAGCCTCAGACAGACTTTTATCACCAGTCTGCTGTCTCTTGATAAGTTCCTTCTCCCTGGCCCTGCCTAGACAGTCTTGGACTTCACAGCCTCATTTGCAGATAAAGTCACTGCCCCTTTGGCTGTTGGCCTCCTATCACAGTGGCTGGGGCGACCCCTGCATCCGAAGTTTGGTGCCAGAAGGGATGGATGCGTATGGGGGAGGCAGGAGCAATTGGCACAGAGGGCCAGAAGCAGGGGACACTCAAGGTGGCGTGGTTGGATGGCTGGGGTGGGGTGTGGGGTGGAAGGAACCAGGCAGAGGTGCTGCCCAAACAGCCGTGTGCCACAGGCATGCCTATGTCTCTCTCCCTTGAACCCTCCCTGCCACCGTCAGTACCTTGGCTTTGTGCCACACTAACCAGACAGTTGAGGGTAGGGGAGCAGGTGTGACCAAGAGAGCAGGGGACTTTGGCCTGAAAGCTAGAGGCAGAGGCATGCCCACCCTCCCTGGATCTGGAGTTCTCACTCTGACCCTTAGCCCCACCTCACTCCATGGTTCCCCCGCCCCCTGGGTTTGAGAAGAGGAGCCTACAGTAGGGGAGGCAGCTTCCTTGGTGCCAGCACTGGGGGTGTAAGGCGTAGTGGCCAACTGGTCATGTGCCTTTGAACAAGTTCTGTGGCTTCTCTGTGTCTCAGTTTCCCCATCTGCATATTAGAAAAAATAGTACCTATCCCACAGGATTGTTGTAAGGATTAGATAATTTATATGATGAAGAATTCAGAAGAGTACTTGCATATAGTCAGTGCTCAGCAAGTGTTAGCCACTATTATTGTAATTTAAGAATTCTAGATGTTTCTTCCCACCCCTGTATTTCCTCCATATATGCAGAGTCTGAAATTCATCTTTCACTTATTCCTTTGAATGATAGTTTCCCCAAAGGCTTTCTTTTAAAAAATACAGAATAGCACCTGACAGCATGAAGGTCAGGAACGAGGACTTGAGGCCTGGCTCTGTGCCTTGTGTGCTGTGTGATCTTAGGCAGTTCCACTGCCTCTCTGAACTGTGATACCTCCTTTTCAGGTGAGATGACAACAGACCTACCTGCAGGGTTCTTGTGAAGACAAAATGAGACCAAGTGTTTCAGACACTCAGCACAGTGTGTGGCATGACACAAGTGGTCAGGAAATACGAGGCTGTCACTTTCCCAGGTGCTTGCCATGCATCATTGCATCAAAGCTGACCTCACCTCTGAGCTGTAGTGTAGGGCTCAGCCTACCCCGTCCAGGTGAGGAGATGGAGGTGGAGAGGGGGGGAAGAAGCTTTCTGAGCAGGACTGGAACTTGGGCCTGCTGGATCAGGCCAGTGCTCTCCTGAGGCCTCAGAGGCCTGGCACATGTGCTCTTTGCATGATGGGGATAATTAGGTGCTTTGCCTTAACCTGAGGCTGGGGTGGGATGGGGAGTGGGCCCACAGGGCAGTGACTGGAGAAGCCCTGGAAAGGGCCAGCAGGGTGGTGGTAGCATGTGAGCTTATGAATACAGTAGGGGGGTGGAGGTGGGTTGTGCATTGGGAAACAGCCAACCTGCCACTTCACAGATTTGTCCCAACTCAGCCCTGCTCTCTGCCTCTGAGCCCCCTACCTCTATCTGTGTTGCCCCTGCCTCTTTGGGGCCTGGCCTATGGGCTTGGGAGGCTCTGGAAATAGAGCCTGTCCACAGGGCTGGAAGCTGGGGTGCCTGCCCGCCCCCCCCAGGGTGTGGCCTTTTCTGATGCCTACAGGCCTCAGGAGGGATAATGACTGGCCCCAACACAGAGAAAAGCTTTAGACATGATCTCATTTTTCCCTGAGATTGTGAGGGAGGGAAAAGTGCAAGTAACAAGTAGTCCATCTAGACTGAGCAGGGGAAAAAGCAATTTCCTTTTGAAATCTGTTTTTCTGATTCTTGAAAGATGCAATTTGGAAATGTGTTGGTGGCTCTGTCTGGGGTGTGGGCCAGGCCACCTACAGGGCATTGGGGTGGGGACCTAGGGGGGTGGTTAGGGAGTAGGGAGGGCTGTGGAGAAGGGGAGCTAGCCTTGCTGGGTTTCAGCCTAGTCTCAAGAACAATCCAGAAGAGGGAGATGTGAGATGGATTGGTGCGGCAGAGGGAGAGCTGAATGCGGGTGGCAGGGATTGAACAGAGGAAGGGGGTCTGGGAGTTCTGGTGGACAGAATGGTAGGGGAATGTGCTGGAAAAATTCCAATCTGGATAGGGTAGAAGGGTGGCCCATCACCTGAAGGATGTCCATGCCTTGGGGTCAGTGTCTTCAGAAATTTCATGAGGCAGAGACACAAATCCATCCTGAAGGACAATGAATTTCAGTCCCCATTCTGGAAAGCCCTCTGGGGGCTAGGTAATCAGATGGTAGCTTGGGGGGCTTTGCCAGAGCCTGTACGAGCAGAGGGGACCCAGCATGGGCTGGTAGAAGGATGTAGGCCAGCCTGAATGCCTGTTATCCCCTAGGGCCGCTTTCTGTGTTCGCCAGCAGCCTCCTCGTCAGGCTGCTGCTTCTTTTTGCAGAGCTGTTCCAGTAATCATGGCATGGCTGTGAAGGTTCCAGCTTGGGGGGAAGGCTGGGCCCCTTTGGGTCAGGCAGATACTGATACTGAGACTCACTGACACTGTAAGGGCCTCCCTGGGGCTTATCTTTCCCTCTGACACGATGCTAATCCTATATCCTAAAGAACTGACCTACTAGCTGACACTCCAGTGAAGCCATCAACCCCCTGAATCCACCAACCTGCAAATCAAGCCATTATCCTACAAGCCAACCCACCAACCACCAACCAACATATGACCCTACACCATGCCACACCACCAACCCAGCAATCTTCTATGCATCTACCAACCCACCCACCAACCAACCAGTCCACCAACCTTTTCTTCCACCACCTTATCACCCCACCAACTGGCTCAACTAGCTCACCAATCAACCACTACCCCACTGTCCAATCAGGAGCTAGAAACCATAAAGTAATATTTGCAAGAAAGGTTTAAGATAAAAAATTATTAACTATAACAGGAGGTAACTTACTAAGGTTTACCTACTAATTGTAACAGGGGATTGTCTCCCTCCTCTAATGAAACTTAGGAACCAGGGCACCTGGGTGGCTCAGTGATTGAGCATCTGCCTTTGGATCAGGTTGTGATCCCGGGGTCCTGGGATCGAGTCCCTCTGGGGAGCCTGCTTCTCCCTCTGCCTCTCTCTCTGTGTCTCTCATGAATAAATAAATAAAATCTTTAAAAAAGAGAAAGAAACATAGGAATAGCAGATATGGAGAATGGCCACTACCTCTGGGGCTGAGGCAGAGCATCAGAAGGAGCGATGAATCCCAAAGAGCCTCCCCTGCATATACACACCCAGGGCTGACATCATGACCCCATTAAAGGAAGGTACAGCAAGGCCCACTGACTGGATGGCAGGAGAATTTGCTGAGGTGCCACTGAACTCTCTAGAAAGCTGCCTTCTAAGGGGTGCTGTGTGCTGTGTGGAGGAGGCAGTGTGCTGAAGGACGCCTCTTTGTGGGGACCTGGAAGAGAAGCCCCTTCATCCCGCAGTGTTCTAGCCCCTTAGACAAAGCTTAACACAGCCAGCTGGTCAAGGAGAAATGTATGGGTCCAGCCATGATCACAGGCAATCTGGAGGAGACAGGCAGTAGGATCGTAACTGGCACACTCATGCTCCCATTACCCCACTACCCCAGCAACCTTCTAACCAGTCCATCCACCATAATCCTACTCATCCACTGACCCATCACCTCATAACTAGCAATCCTCTAACCAGTATATCAGTGCATCTCCCCACCTACCAGCCAACTCAGCGACCTAGTTTTCTGGTGGTAGGCTGTTCCAGGCTGTGTGCTCAGGGCTGTGAGGACACAGTATCCACTTTCCAGGAAAGACACTTTGGAGTAATTCATCCAAATTGGGGAGATGGATGCAACTTATTCATGTGACCAGCTAAGGGTCAACAGGGACCTGTTGCACAGGTGACACCCATTAAATGGACAAATAGCAGCAGACAGTGTGCTCTGAAGTTGGTGGTGGTAGGGGGGATGGCTATGGCTTAATGGTATGGGACAACTTTGTGAAGGGGAAATGATCTGGGTTTTGAAGAATGAAAGGAAATGTAGATTGGACAAAGCTTCAGAAAGAAGGCAAGTGGGGACAAGCATCTCTGGCATCTCTAGCATAAAAGAGGACTCAGGCATATGAAGACGTCTGCACGAAAGACTCAGCATGAGGGGGTGGGGTGGGGGTTCTTGGGCCCCCAGGGAGTGAGTCTCCATTTTGCCCACGACAGGGAAGAGCCATCATAGCTGTGGAAGGAAATGCTGATCGTATCATCAGCTGCTTTCCTAGGCAATGGATCGGCTTTCTTTTTTTTTGGTTTGTTTTTTAAAAGATTTATTTATTTAATCACGAGAGACACACACAGAGAGAGGCAGAGGCACAGGCAGAGGGAGAAGCAGGCTCCATGCAGGGAGCCCGATGTGGGACTCGATCCTGGGTCTTCAGGATCACACCCTGGGCTGAAGGCGGCGCTAAACTGCCGAGCCACCCGGGCTGCCCTGGATCAGCTTTCTACCTAATAGTGCTCTTCCTTTTTCATCAAGGACTAAAATGGGGGGGAAAAATCCAGTGTCAGGCAGACATCAAGAGGAACTTCCAGTCCAGACCTTCAGGAGTGTGCTTCTCTGGCTGAAATATTGACCTGCTCGGAGGCAGGGGAATAACTCCGATGACCCTTGCTAACCCCGTTGTGAAAGCGTTCCCCACACGCCCGGTCCACCTGCTCCCAGGCTGCCATCAGCCCAAGTGCCATTAAGTATCTTGGAATAAAAATCGGACTTCAGAATCAATTGATGGAGAGAGGTTCTCCAAACATTCACCAGAGAAGGTAATTAAATTCCGATAGGAGAAGATGGAGCTGTGTGACAGGGCGGTAGGGGCATCGTGCTGGCGCTGGGCTGCTGAGCAGTGAAATCACAGGCGTGCGCAGCCCAAAGCTGGCGGCAGCACAAAGGAAATTGGAGCAGTCAAATATTTCCCTCCTCGTTGAGTTCCATTTACATGTTTATAATAGAGGTTCTTAAGGCCCTAATGAGAAGGCTGCTCATTGCAGGGAAGAGGATGATTAAGGCTCTGCCAGACGAGATCAGGGACAGGAACAAAGGCCTGTTAATTACTACAGAGGGACAGGAGGGGAGCCAGGCTCCGTTCGCCGCTCCCCCAGAGCCTTCCCAGACTTGTACCTTCCTGCTCTCGAGGAACACCTTTGCCCCCAGCCCCAGTGACCACCGAGGGATGAATGGGATAGATCCCCAGCGCTACATTCAGGGGCTCATAGACCTTTCTACCTCCCCTCCCTAGGGGATAATTTTAGGCTGTATCTATACCATGTGAACATCTGTTCCCTGGAGAAGCGATCAGAAGAAACCATACCACTTAACTGCATGACCATCGTGCGAACCTACTGCCCACTAGGAGGTAGCCCACAGAAGCTTCTGGGCCCAGAAGGGGATCACCTTCTGGATCTCTTCTGAGGTCTCTCCCAGACTCAGGACACCCAGGGCACACGGATAGGCCACACTCGTGCCAGATTTAGTGACCCTATGAGGTTATCTGACAAGAAGGCAAAGAGTTCTTGTCCCTACGTTGATTTTAAGGCCTCCTTAACAACCATAGTTCGTGGTGTGGAAAAAGTATGGGTTTTGGGCCAGCAGACCTGGGTTCAAATCCCAGATTTACTATTTGCTAGTGAGCCTCAGTCTCTTCATCTGTAGAAATGGGATGGTCACACCTACGAATCTGCATGGTTGGTTTGATGATTCAGTGAGTTCATGTAGGCAAATAATAGGTGCTTAGTTCATGTCAGTGACCTTACCCCTAACTCCGTGGGGGTGGATTGGCAGTCTGAGGTCGAAGACCTCTGAAGTTTTCTCTGGGATCTCCCAGGGCCAGGAGCTGGTAGATACAGCATATGGGGTCCTTCAACAGGTCCCTGTTCCATATAGATTTTTTCCATGATGGAGGTGTCTGGGGCTGTAGAGGGGGAGAGCAGCTCTTAGTCTGGCCAGTAGTGGGTAGAAATCTGGACCCTTGCACACTGCCTGCCTCTGTGGGCTCTCTACTGTGCACCTAACTGAGGGCCTCACCTGGGTCCCATCCTACCCCGTAGGGCTCAGGAAATGAGGGGAAAATAAGATAAGAGGAAAAGACTTGGGGGGAGTCTCTCTGATTTTCCTGTGGGGAAGAGTGATCAGAGGAATGAGTTATGTCATCAGAGTAGAGAGAATCTGGCTATCAAGAGTAGAATTTGGAAAACTTTGATTTTTAGGAAAATGATCATCTTGTAATGGCCCAAACCAGAGGTTTCTCAGTTAAAATCTAGATTCCAGGCCCAGAGGATGTAGGGTCTGATGATTCTGAAGGAAAGGCAAAGACCCTAAGATGGGAGACACAAACTCTTTGAGAGGATATGGTTGCTATCTTGGTCTTCTCAGGGGTCAGTACTGGGTAAATAGGTCAGAGTCCATGATGTCATTGGAGGGGATGGTGGGGCAAGGCAGGTGGGGACACCTCAGGGGCTCCTTTGCTCACCAAGGCGCTTTCCTTGGAGCTGTCCACGGTGCTGGCCTCAGACCCACCTGGCACTGTACAGCTTGTCACCCGCAGAGCTGCTGCCCAAGCCCATAGCGTTGATCCCCTACTACAAATCCCAGAGTCCTCAGACATATCTAACTCTAAGATGAATTTTAGTTCAAGTCTTAGTGCTAGGAATAATCATGGCCTGTACCCTGGAGCTCCTCTTACCCAGAGCTCTAGCCAGACAGAACTCACACCGGAAGCCAATACAAATCTGAGGTTCAGCCCAACCCTGTCCTTTTCCTAAGATGAATCTTAACGCTCCCTTCAGGGGTAACCTCAACCCTAGCATTTCACTTCGCCCCTCACCCTCATCTCAGACTGAACCAGAGCTCTAAAAATGTGGGGTTGTGCAGACTGGCTCTTCCTTCCCTCCTCCCTTCTCCCTCCTTATAAACATGGCTGAGCATCTGTGGCAGGCACTGGAACTTGGCCATGTGCTCCAACCTCCCTCACTGCCAAGGATCAGAAAATTCATGTCAAAGTTAGCAATGGCAACATCCCTCAGTGGGGGGAAGTCTTTGGAGAAGACATGTTATCACTTTGCAAAGGCAAAGGACAGAGGTGGGCCGGCCGTGGCTCCTGCCCATTGCTCTCCACCTGCCGTGTGTCTCTGACTCTGGTCTCCTCAAGCCTCTAGTCCATTGTGCATGCTGTGTGGGGGAGGAAGAAGAGAGCAGGGTACTCCTCATGGAGGAGGGAACTCTCACAGAGGCAAAGCAGGTGGCTGGTTTGTGCGTAAATGCTGAGGAGTGCTGAAGGCTGCAGGAAGTATCAGACGTGATACTACCATCCAGAGGCCCCTCACGTGCTCATCCCATTGAAGCCTCACAGCACTCTGGGTGGGGGGTGTAGTCCCTGTTGGAGCTGAGAAACTGGAGGCTCAGAGAGGTCAGATTGCAAGGATACCGGGTGGAGTTGCTTGGAGTAAAATATAAGCCTCTGGCTATGCGCTGGTGAAGCTGGGAAAGTTAGAAGGAGAGGGTCCTAGAGAAGAAAGGTTTGGAGGAACAGCTGCAGGGGTGAGGACATGGGGCTTTTGTAATGTCAGGAGGGGTAAGTTGGGGACTAAGGGGGCGTTGAAGGAGAGAGACTGGCCCAGGCTGAGATGGGCTGATAGGATGGTCTGGACTTTGCCTTGGCCCAAAGCCAGGCACTGGGGAAAGCTTGAGGGGGAAGAGAACCCATGGCCAGTTCCTACCGAGGGGTCTGCTCTTGTGTTCCACGTGGAGAGCCCAGGGGTGAGATGGAGAAGGGGTTGGGGGAGCATGGCAGCCAGAAGAAGGTATGTGATGTTCCTTGGGCATCCCCAGGAACGCCCATGTGTCCCAGTCTACTGACCCAGACCACAGCCTCTGTCCCCTCCCTCCTTTCTCAGTTGGATCTACTGCTCACAGTCAGAGGGGCCTTCTGAGATCCTTGTAGGGCCTCTTCTCCCCAAGAAGCTGGGCTGTTTCCTCTTTCCTGTCAAATTCCATTCCACTCTCTGCTCCTTTATTTTCTAGTGACTTATAGTTGGGGTGAATATTACCTGCCTTCCAAACTGCGACATTGCTGAAAATGAAAGGAGGGCTGTTAATGATTTTTTGGAACAGCAGGTACAATACCAGGATGTACACCATGGTCTCACCCCTCCAGCCCAACCCCAGGGCCCCGCAATACCACCCTCAGCTCCTTGAGAGTCGGCCACAGCGCAGGCCTGCAGCTTCCAGGGCCCGGACAATTTTTTTTTAAGATTTTATTTATTTATTTATTTATTTATTTATTTATTTATTTATTTATTTATTTATTTATTTCAGAGAGAGAGAGAGAGAGAGAGAGAGAGAGAGAGGGAGGCAGAGACACAGGCAGAGGGAGAAGCAGGCTCCATGCAGGCTGAAGGTGGTGCCAAACCACTGGGCCACCGGGGCGCCCCCCCCCCCCCCCCCACCGCCTGGCAACTCTTTATTACGAGAGTTCTTTACCAGCTTGGGGTCAGGAGCTGAGCCCCAGCCCCAGCTCTCCACTCACTGTGTTGAGACCTTGGCCAATCACCCCTCCTCTCTGGCTCATCTCCTCCTAAAATGGGATGGTCATGCTGCTCTGTTCCTCTCTCAGGTGGAGGGTATGTGGGCAAATGGACGCATGCACACTTGAGGCTTGCTGGAGTTATCGTCCCCTTTCCTGTCCACATTTTTTTTTATGATAGTCACACACACACAGAGAGAGAGAGAGAGAGAGAGAGAGAGAGAGGCAGAAACATAGGCAGAGGGAGAAGCAGGCTCCATGCACTGGGAGCCCGACGTGGGATTCGATCCCGGGTCTCCAGGATCGCGCCCTGGGCCAAAGGCAGGCGCCAAACCGCTGCACCACCCAGGGATCCCCCTGTCCACATTTCAGCTCCAGTTATTACTTAAAAGTTTTAAAAGATTATAGTAAAATACACATAACACAGAATTGTCATCTTAACCATTTTTAAGGGTATGGTCCAATAGTTTTAATTATAATTACATTATTGTTCAAGAGATCTCAAGGACTTTTTAATCTTGTCAAACTGAAACTCCACACCCATTAAACAACAACTCCCCATTCCCTCTTCCCCATCCCCGTCAGCCACCATTCCACCATCCCAGATTTCTCTGGGAATCGGGCTGCTCTATGTACCTCATTCATATAAGTGGAGTCAGACAGTTTTTGTCCTTTTGTGACTGGCTTATTTCACTTAGCATAGGTCTTCCAAGATCATTTATATTGCAGCATGTGTCAGAATTTTCTTCCTATTTAAGGCTGAATAATACTCCATTGGATGATACACCCCATTTTATTTACCTGATCATTCATTAGTGGATATTTGGATTGCTTCCACACACCTTGGCTGTTGTGAATATTGCTGATGTGAACATGGATGGGCAAATATCCCTTTGGGGGCCCGGCTTCAGTTCTTTTGGATATATACCCAGAAGTGAGATGGCTGGCTCATGTGGTATTCTATTTGTAGTTTTTAGGGGGAACTTCCATACTATTTTCTATAGTGGTAGCACCATTTTAATTTCCAGCCAGCTGGGTGTAGGGTTGCAATTTTTCTACATCCTTACCGTAACACTTGTTATTCTGTTTTTTTTTTTTTAATTTTGCTTTCATCTTTGTTTTTTTAAATAGTAGCCATCCTCATAGGTGTGAGGTGATATCTCATTATGATTCTGATTTGCATTTGGTCTCAATGTATTTTTAAAAAAAATTCTTGGCCCCAATTAGTTAAATTCCCCTCCTCCATAGAACCTTCTTTCCCTGTAGCATCTGGCTATCCCTCTCTGTCCAGGATCCTCAGGCTGGCTTTGCAGTGGTCCTTGATTATTGCCTCTCATACTGGCCACGGACAGCCAGCCTGGTGCAGGGGACATGGTATCTTTCTTCCCCGCCTGCCTTAGCACAGCCCTGGGGCTCTAGGGAGCTTTCTCTGTCAAGGGTGACTGGATGCTGGTTGAGCAGGTCTTTAGTTCAGCTGCTCTCAGGCCTAACCCTGAATCAGAATTGTCCAGTGGGCTTGCTAATCCCCAAACTGCTGAGACCTGCCCCTAATTTCTGATTCAATAAATCTAGGGTAGCGCCTGCAAATTTGTATTTCTAACAAGTTCTCAGGCGATGCTGATGCAGCTGGTCCAGGGACCCCACTTGGAGAACCACTGCTGTTTTCAGCAAAAACCTAGCTGGCCCTGTAGGGAGCCTTCAGTCTAAGGGGTGCACTGGCAGCCAGGAGATGGCCTCAGGGGGAGCTTGTCTTGGGAGGCTTGGAGGGGCGGCGCCACAGACACCCTGGGAATGAGCTCCTCTTGCCTAGGGGCAGAGGCGGCCTCCAGTGTTTCTGGAGAATGTAAGTGTTGGATGTTCTCAGCCAGAGCTGTAACATCCAAGTTTAATCTGCACAGAGCCATTAGGGGGTGGGGGGGCTGAGCGGGAATTGGAAGCCAGGAAGGCGGCTGCATATTTCATGCTACTCCTGGCTTTGAAGGTCCCAGGAAGGCAGGCACTGGCAGCCAGTGACAGCTTCATCGTAATGAGGGATGGGGAGGTGCACCCCTGCTGGAGGCAGGGTGCAGAACCTGGGGCTCCTTGCCCCGGGGTGGGGGATGGGAAGACTGGATGGGGAGGAGCAGGGGGGTTGCCTGGTGAGCACAGATGGGAGGGGGGAGGAGAATCTGTGATCTGGGCCCCTCCACAGCTCAGCCCTTCTCTCACAAGGATCTAGGGGTGGTGGCTAGCTTCCTAGAGGACTTTAAGGGCCTGCCTCTGTCCCCAATGGCACATCTGGAATATCCCCCCACCCACAAAGAGGTGTCTCAACAGCTGCAGAAGCTTCTGGGTGGAGCAAAGGCCCCGTGTTCCTGAAACTGTCCCCAACTGGGCTTTGGTGGTATCAGGAGCCTCTGAAAAGAGAATAGGGCTCACTGCCACTCGGTGTTGGATCTACTTCCCTTCTTACCCCATCCCCCATCCACCTCCACCAGGAAAGGCCAAGGCCATTTTTAACGAGTTTATAATTGAGGGCTTAGGGAGAATCTGTGAACATTCTGAAAAAGCCCTTTGGTTTTTCTTCCTTTTTGCCGCATCGGCCCCGTGTTCAGCACAGCCGTGATGTAGCAGTTTAGCCCCTGAGATCCAGGGTGAGGGGACAGGTAAAGAGGCAGGATCCCTGCTCACCATCAAGCTGTGTCGGGGGACACTCTCTGGGACCAGAGGTGAGGAGGGGAGGGTAGTCTGCGTGGGGCCAGCGCCTCCTGTTCTCAAGATACAGACTAGAGGGCTGTGCGTCCCCGTGAGTGGGCTGCATCGACAGGCTGCCTGCCTCCGGGCTCAGCAGGGCACCGTGCCGGCCGCTGAGGAGACACCGGACCACTTGGAACATGACCTCGGTTCCTTTACTCACAGATAAGCAAATCATCAGTGGAGACTGGATGGAGGGAGGATACCCGGGCAGGATGCAGACTCTGCTGCCCTCTGCCCCACCACGCCCCATTTCTAGGGCCCCACTTGCCCTTCCAAAGGACTTTGCAGCCGTGGAGTAGGACAGGGCCTGGAGGGTGGAAAGCTAGGAGGTCATCGCATTATGGCTTTCCATCAGACAGATCCGGGTTAGAACCTCGGTTTTGCTTCTTAATTGCCAGAGATGGCACCTGGGCCAAGCCACCTGAACTTTCAGAGTCTCAGCTTGCTCATTTCGGAAATGGGGACATATAGGCAACTTTTGCAGGGATGTTGTGAGGATAGGATATGTGGGAAACACTTAACAAGGTACCTGGCACCCTGTGAGCTCCTAATAACCGACACGGACAAGGCCTTGAGATGGATGCGTGGAAAGCAGGTTAGGGCCTCTCCCAGGCCCAGAGCCCTTCCCTCCAGCCCAGACCAGGTGGAACCAGGGACCAGGCCTCCGAGCCCCCTCCCTCAGAGCGGGTAAGAGTGAGCATTCAATCCTGATTAGCTCCACCTGGCTCCCTCGTAACCTTTTCATTAGGAAATTATGTTTAATAGAAATTGTTCTGACACCTCTCAGCGCGTTTCCCTGCAATTCATTACCATCTCCGGGGAGGGGGCAGGCAGCTGAGTGGCTCCATCAAGGGAGCCCCACCCCCTCCCCCGGTCCAGTCATTCACTGCCTGTGTCGGTGGAGGGGACGCAGGACAGAGGTGTTCCAGCTTGGCATCCCCAGAAGGAGGCAGGCCAGCTGTTGGAGCACATCTGGACGGGACCAGCCCACTCTTAGCACCCTCCCCTGGGTCTGATTTGGGACCTCCCAGCTGCTGCCAGCGATGCCTGTGTGTGGATGGCATCTGATTCTTGTTCTGTCCTCAAACTGCCCCCAGCAGGGAGAGGGCTCGGTGGTCTCCACCTGCTGCAGAGCCGGAAGGCCGAATGTGCTCTGGTGCCTCTGCCTGCCTGCAAACTCTTCCTCTCTCCCCGCTCCCTTCCTCCCGGAAGCCTCCCTGGGTGGATCCCCTCTGGGTCTGTGCCTGGTGCCAGGATAGGAGGAGTTTATACCTGCTAGCCAGCTGCCTGGGGGGTGGGGGGTAGTGTGGTCGCATCCCCCACTGGCTGGGACTGGGGAAGGCAGGGTGGTCATCAGTCCTTTTCCTCATCCATCAGGGGCTCTCAGGATTCAGTTCTGAGGCCAAGGCCTTCCAGAACCCTCCCATCTGTCTCCTCCTAACTGGACTGTTCTATTTCTCCTGCTCCACCTTGGGAGGAAGTTGTGGGGGGGAGGGGCGTAAGTGGAAAGTCACCCCATCTCTCTCTCTCTCCCACCTTCTTCCAGACCTGAAAACTGGTCGGGAAGTTCTTTTCTGTGCCTCTCCCATTTTGGTCCCAGGCTTATGGAGGCTGCTTTCTCCTTTCTTGGTGCCTTGGATTTCTGCTCTATGAAACGAGCAGGGGCCCTCATCCTGTTCTCCCCTCCAAAAAAGAGGGTGACAAGAGCTTGGTGCTGTAAGGGCCCTGCCTCCCAGTGCCTTGGAGATCTGGGGAGCCAGCTCGGATGCCCCAGCATGCTCTTCCTGACCCGACGACTGGTGAGACCCACCCCCACCCTTGCCATTTCCGTAACCAGTATCTGAAATTAGCAGCAGCCTAATCTCTCTCTGCCATATCACTCAATGGTGTAATTGTGCAGAAAAAAATGTATTAAAATGCAAAACACTCAGTTGTAGTTCTTTATGTTAAATCCCGTCTTTGCTCTATCTCCCTCTTAATTTTACAAGGTTTTTTTCCCCCCGCTCCCCCTTTCATAAAAGGGAGAGCTGGGCATGCAGGGAATCATTTCAACTCCCCTATAAATCTCTAAAATGAATACTTAAATTCGAGGAAAAAAATACATTCTTACACCTTTAATTTCCCTGCTATGAAGTGTAATGAAAAAGCCTGATTATTTTTAATTCTTCCCTTTAATAATTCAGCGGCAGAGTGATTTAAGGCTGGGATTCATAATTACCTTTCCACTTTCTTGGCAAATGGACTTTTAATAGAAATGAGAGCTCTGGCAACTGAAATATATTTCAACAGGTGGCTGAAGGGTCAGGCCTGATGCCCATTGGTGTGCAAGTGCTCCCAGGGCCCCTCCGGGCTGCGGGTTCCGGGCCAGGTGCGTGGGCCAGGTGGCTGGAGGGAGAAGCGTACTGTGTGTGCTCACTAAGAACCATTTCTTGGACAGTAATGAATGGTCACAGTGTGGGTGTTAAATGATCCATTTATCCTGGAAGAGAGAAACTGGTACAAAATGGCCATGAAGAAAGTCTTCTGATTAGCAATAATAACCCAATAACCAAGAGCTTAATGATGGTGGCTGCAATTAATTGAGCAAATACTATGTGCTGGGCATGGTGCTAAGTGCTTCCAAGACATTCCCTCTTCTCATCTTTATAATAGTCTGTTAGGTGCGTGGAAACTAAGGTACAGAGAGGACTAAAGGGCAAAGTCTAGGTCTGTGAGTAGGGCCTCATTTCTGCCTGACCCTAGAGACATCACTCCCTCTCCTAGACTGATCTCCCAAACACTGCTCAGAGTCCGTTACCCAGAGCTCCCTGTCCCCAAGGAGGTGATGGAAGCAGACATGGTGCAGTGTAGGATTGAAGAGAGGCCATGGAAAGGCGCCAGGCGAGGTAGGAGTCAGGAGCCCTGGGCGCTTTCACTAGGTCCACTGCCAGCGAGCTTGGAGACACTGGGAAAATCACTTTTCTGAGCCTCAGTTCCCTCATCTGTAAAATGGGGATAATAAAAACTGACTTGTCTAGCTCAGAGGACTGCAGTGAGACCCGAATGAGGAAATACATGTGGGAAAGCCTTGTAAATCCTCAACTGCTCTACAAGGGTGAAGTCTAGCTACTGTTATTTGATGACAGGATGCATGAAACGGATCCATTTCTGTCCTTCTCCCAAAACCATTTTCCCTGCTGCCTGCATGCCCAGCCTTTCTATCAAAATCCAGCTCAGACTTTATATCTTCCTCCAGGAAGCCTTCTGGTTTGACTGCTCTCAGGACTCATTATTTCATGACTCTCCAACCTCGTCTTTCTCTATTTTTTATATTCAGTTATTTGAGTCCTTAAGTTCCTTGAGAACATAGGTGTGTGTGTGTGTGTGTGTGTGTGTGTGTGTGTTCTTTCTCTCTCCTATCAAACCCACTGTAAGGCTATTGACTCCTTTTCTTTTTTAACTGGAAAAATGCCTCTGCATTCTGACTGTAACGCATCAATACAGTTGATTCACTGCCTGAATAGAGACATAGATGGTGAAAACCCATGGATAATCCCAAACCATGAAATATTGGTATTGGAGTGCTATAGCATGCAGTGAGACAGCTGTACACACACACACAAGCTCATGTATACACACCCTTACTGTCCTGTACCTGTGTCTGGCTCATCTAAACTTGCTTATGTTGTGAAAATGATCCAGTTGGGAACACTTGTACCCAGCCCTTATTTCACAGTTTATTGAGTGCTTTCCCATACATTAAAGAATAGGATTCATACAATAGCCTCCTGCAGAGAGAGGTAGGGCAAGGATCATTGTTCTTTTCCCAGAATAGGCGAGGTTAGGTGGCTTGCCCAAGATCTTTCTCTGAGCGAGGAAAGCCTTAAAAGGCTTTTGTACTCCTGAGCCATGACTCTCCCAAGATAACAGTGGCTGCCTGGCTAGAAGGAGGGAGTTTTGGTATGTGTCTGGAGGACTCTCTGAAGGAGGAGGTGGCTGCCCGGTACACGGACTTAGGAGCCCCAGAGCCATGAGCTCTGAAGACAAAGCCCTTCTTGGGTCCAGCAGGGATCTCAGTTCTGACCTAGCCTTCCTGCACACATCCTGTTGAGCCTCCCTGTGCCCCAGTCTTTCCAAGGACCCAGGAGCCAAGTTCCCCACTCTCGAGTCTCCATTCTTCACACTCTGGCTTGCAATAGCTTGCTCCTGGGGGCCTCAGGAGGAGAAGAAAGAGCTAGAGTCAGAGGAGTGGGTCATGAGGTTGCCCAGACCTGGGTGTGGGTTGGGTGTCCCTTCCCCACCTCCCATTAATGCTCCCTGGAATGAGAAGGCAGCAGAGGGGTCCTCAGAGGCACTTGAGCCCTGATTGGGAATAAGTGTCTGATAATGACTCCCATCAAATGTCAAGCGGCCTTCTCAGCTCCTCCGGGCTGATTGCTCCCCCTGCACTGGGGGAGGCCTGGCCCTGCATGCTTCTCCACCACTGAGATCCCACCCTGGCGCTTTGTCAGGGCTTTGTCTCTGAGATGAGCACCCTCTGGGGCTATGGACAGTTTCAAGTCTCCCTGTTCAGAACACTGGGGTCTTTACCCCTCCTGGATGCTGCTGCTATGGAGTGGGGGTTTCGCAGATGCCAAGATGAGTGAGCGGAGTAGGACTAAAGTTAGAACTGATCCCACTGGTCCTGGGGCTGGGCAGAGTAAGTGGGAACCCTGTCAAGGTCTTTACAGAAAGGGTCCTGCCTCTTCAAGGCTCTTGCTAGAGCATAAACCCTGACATATGCATGGCTATGACTTGTCTTCTCTTAAGGTTTAGTGTATTTACTGTCTAGTGTTTTATAACAAACCACCCAAAACCCAGTGACTTGAAACAATTAGATTTATGATTTCTCATGAGTCTAGGGGGTATCTGGGTGGTTCTTCTAGTCTTGGCTGGATTGGCTTGTATACTTACGGTTGACTGTGGGTTGAGGCCTCTGTTGATCTCTGGACTCTCATATCTGGGGGTCACCTGGCCATAGGTGGGTTTAGGCCCTCAGGTGGGACAACTGGGCTCTTCTCAACATATCCTCATCCTCCAGCAGACTAGCCCAGGCTCGCTCACATGGTGCTGGCAGGGCTCTGAGAGAGCATGGAAAGTCCCAAGGTCTCTCGAGGTCTAGCCTTGGAATTGGCATACCATCACATCTGTTGAACTCTGTTGGTCCAAATAAGTCACAAGGCAGCCCACATTCAATAGGAGGGGAAATAGACTTGATTTCTTATTGGGAGAGACTCAAAGTCATGTTGTAAAGGGGCATAGAATAGGTAGGGGAGGATTTTAGGGACATCTTGCCTGCTATATCCAGCCTCTGAAGCCCCTTGTTTCTCCTCCTCCGAGGTCTGAATGGGAGGACTTGACTTGATCACCAGGGAAGGACCGGACAGGACGTTGATGACATGACCTTCCAGGCTTCTTCTGCTTATGCAGGTTGGGATGGGCTCCTGTTCTTCTGTTAGTGTGACATCCATCACATCACCATCCAGCTGCATGACCTGGGGCTCTTCACTTCTTTGGTTTCTGCCTCAGTTTCCCCATTGGTGAACTGAAGTATTTGGATTACATTTGATAATTAGATCAGATGATTAGTTATTGGGAACCTACCCCATGCAGGAGATGTGCCAGATATTGGGCTGGAAGATCTGAAAGGGCTTGCAGGGCTGGTGTGGGAGGACATGCTGGCAGGGGACAGGGTGCCCAATGGTGTGAAGAGAGAGGCTGATTACAAAGTGAGTTAATAACCTTCTCTACCACCTTGGGGGAAGTTGGTTCCCCCATCTAAGCTGGTTTCCCCTTTGGCAAAACTGGCCAGTGGAAGTATTTGGTAAGATACTAACTGATGGTACATTTGTTAACTGCAAAGTATGGTTCACGTGTCAATGGCTGAAGTCACTAGCCCTCTCCTGGACATTGACTTTACTGGAGAGAGCTGTGGGGATTTTACTTACTTCTGGGGAAATCTGATGTTGGTGTCTCACCATTAAGTCTGTGCTCCTTGGGCTGAAGAAACATGGTGGAACTTGCTGGGTCAGACACATAGGGGTGAAGGTTATAGAAACGGGGTCATTCTTTGTCGTCAGGTGGAGGATGCTCAGGGAACTAAGTCTCACTTGCTGAGCATTTGAGCAGATTCAGATTCGGCTAACATCTTTGGTCACCTGCCATCCCAGGCACTCTCTTAGATGTCACTGCTTTATTTTCATCCTCGCTGTGACTTTGTGGGGGCGTGCTCCGTTCCCACTGCACAAACAAGGCTGCCATGGCCTGTGGCTCAGGCAAGCAGAGTGACCCTCGTTCATCCACACAGCTAGTCATCACGTATTTAGAATCTGTCTCCTGCTGACAGCTAGAAAGAAATAATGGCTACAGACTTGAGATGAGGTTTGGATGCAGCATTTCTGCTTCTGGTACTATGACTTTTCCTACTGTGTCGCACTGGGGACTGCTCCGTTCCACGACCATTGGGAGTAGAGCAAGCTGCTATGGCCATCAGAGGCAGTGGGCAGCATTCAGGTTAGATGAACCAAGAACTTGCTGATGACAGGGGCTCACGATAAAAACAGTAATAGCTAGGATTATTAAGGACTTTGTGCCAGGTACCGTGCTAAGCCCTTTGCAAATAGTATCTTATTGAATCCTCACAAGGACCTTATGAAGCTTGTACCATATAGGTGGCTTGCCCAAGGTCACACAGATAGTGAGAAGTGGTCTGGGGTTTGCACCCTGGTGGTGTGGCTCCATCTGTAATGTAGCACTCTTGGCTAGGTTGGTGGGTCAGGTGCTTTCTGCCTTAAGTATCTCCAGGCTCCCAGCCAATGAGTGGCTGTGTGCTACCCAGGGGAAAGTGGAGTGCAGGTCCTTTCTGTTTCCAGGAAAGTACAGCTGGGGCTTATGGGAGTCTGCTCCAAGTAGGGCAAGGTATGGAGAAAAAGTGGTTATGGGGAGAGCGTCTGAGGTCAGCCTTTCTTTTTCAGGGAGTGATGCATTACTCAGATACCCAAGGCCATTAGCTCCCTCGATGGGTGCTGCTCTCTGCTTAGTTGTTTATCATGCCCAAGGGCGTGAAATTGATTCCAGAAAGCTTGTCTATTTCCTCTGGCTCTTCCTGCAGAGAGGGTGTGTGTGGGTTTGTGTGCGTGTAGGGTGTATGCGTGTGCAGGGCTGGCCAGGATAGGGGACACCCTCGGGGTTGGCAGCATAACCCATATGGCATTTCTCTTCAGGGGCTTTTGGGGTTTCATCTCCATGTCCAAGAATGGGTATTTTCCCAGGGCTGAGAGGGTCAGAGGGTAGAGTGGCGCAGAAATGGGAACAACTGGTTGGGAGGAGTAAACGCAAGACTATCAGAGGTGACTAGGGAACTGGGCAGGGGTCGGAGGACAGTCCTGTGTTATTTTAGGGAACATTCTGGTGGGGACCACAGTGCCTTAGAGCCCATGGGTGGGAACCTGGTAACAGATTTTGCAGAAAGTAGGGACTACAATACGGGCCATTCTCTATGTATGCTGCTAAGACCGGAGTCAGGCATTGGTGGATTTTTGATGTCAGTAATAAAGACAGTGGCAATAATTACATTGAAACAAATACTTAGTGAGCGCCTAGTCTGATCCAGGTTCTAAACTAGACCTGATGAGGCTTGGGAGGATTCAGAGAAGGGGCTACCTGGTCTGGGTCTTAAGGATGAGTTGGTTTCGCCATGGATGGGGCATGCTTCTGCATCAGTTGGGGTTCCCAGCCATAAGCAATAGGAACGACTCTGACTGATTAAGCAGAAAAGGAAAAGGAATCTAGTAGAAGGATCGTGGGTGTCTCATCTAATCACAGGGAGGGCTGGAGAACTAGACTCAAGATGCTTCCCTGTACCATAGACCCAGACTGACAGGGTAAACCCCAGACACCAGACACCAGGGAACCTCTTCTGCTGCTGCCACTCTCCACTGATTCTGGGCCAGGAACTCAATCCTGCTATCACTTCTGCCCCAAAGCGGGACACCTCCATGTCCACCCTCACCAGCACCAGTGGATTCTGGGCAATGCACTTACTCAAATTCCTCCCTCTAGAGTGAGGTCTCCTATGGGTGAATCTGATTAGGGGGGGGTCTGAGTCACAAATCTGTGTCCTCGCTGCTGCAAAGGAGACTGGGCAACCAAGATTCTGTTTTCTGTTTGACACATGAGGCTGGAGACTCTCAAACTCAGCAAGGATATTTGTGGGCAGCTAAACCAACCAGCAACAAACATGATAAAGTCCACCACAAGGACGGTAAAGCCAGAGGATAGGAAATGTATCTTTGCTTTGCCAGTGAACCTCCTGCCTCTAGCTTGTGCCTGGCATCAGGTAGGTAGTTGTAGAATGAATGAATAAATGGCAGTGATGAGGTGCCGCTGATCATGGGGCGCAGACAAGCTGGCTGTTCATTTATGGATATCCCAGGAAAGAGTTAAGGCATCTGGATGGCAACTCGTGTCTTACTTGGACCATCTTGTCAGCCGTTCTGTTATCTGGGCAATTGGTTTGATTCTTTATTCTTTGAGGTTGGGCAGTGATCTGGTTTTTAGGATTAGACAGAAAGGAATTGACCCAGTTTATGCAGGACAGGTTGAAACAGCATGGTTGGCAATTAAAACTTGCTTTGATTTCAACAAATCAAATGCTTTGATTTCTCTACATGTTTGCTCAACTATTACTCCAGTGAATACTGTCTTACCCAGTGCCTTACCCCTTCTACCCAGAGGGAGAAGCGGCACCCCCTGCCCCACCCCCAGATCCTGGTTTGACCTATTTGGTCTAAAGTCATCCCAGTCCCTGCTGACAGTTGGTCAGGATAGGCCAATGAAGTACAAGGAACAAGGAGAGTTTTTCTGAGGGGTGCAAGGAAATCTTCTGTATACTTCTAGAAGAGTCTTTGAGATTTGCTCTCTTCTGGTTTTCTCTGGACATTGTCATGGGTGGATATAACTGCCCCAGCCATCTTGTGGTCTAGTCTGAGGATGATGGATACACAAAGAATGACAGACTTCCAGATCACACCAGACTTACACCCACATTCTGCTCTACCTCCAGGGTAGAGGTAATTAAATTTCCATATATCTGAGCCACTTTGAGCTGTGTTCAATATTCAATGTCCCTGAAAACCCTCTAACAGCTATACCGATCGCTGGTTATTCAAGTGTAATGGCAGCCCAATCCAAGAGACAGCAAAGTTGGCATCTGGATGGTGCTAAGGGTGCTAAATAATGTTCCTTCTCCTCACTCTCAAATGCCTTTCCATTGGCACATGTGATGGTGTCCAAGATGTGTGAAGAAGGGTCCTTCCCTTTCAAGGCAGCTCTCTGCCTTGGGACCACCCTGTCCCCCTTCCTCCAAGAGGGGACCATGTTTCAGATAGAAAGACTCCGAGAATAGGTGATGGCTCATAGTCACTCAGCATGAAGGACTTTATCGGGGAGGTATTAAGACCCCCGTCTGCCACTGCTTGGAACTCAGATGGAAAGAGACCTTTGGCAGAAGGGGAAGGGGCTAGAGTCCCCTGACTCCCCAGCAAACAGAGATGGAGGAGTTGCTTCCTGTCCACATCCATGGCCTGGCTTGGCCATAGTTCTCCCAGGGTGGAGTGGGGTAGAACAGCCTGTGGTGAGAGCTTCGCATTTCCTGTGACTGCAGCTGGGACAGAGGCTGTCAGGGGCACTTGTGTCCAAATCACCACCCTCTAGGGGCATGGGCTGGCCCCATGTGACTTAAAGAGAAGTGGAGGGCCCTGTGCTCCAGAGGGCTCCAAACTGCTCCATATTTCCCTGGGAGGGGAGTCGGGCGGAACATAAATAAGACAATTTATTCAGAGAAACCATCTCCCCTATTTACATTTAAATTGAATAATTTAAAACACCTTTACCCATTTCCATAAATTATCCCCCATTGGACGGGCAGTCCAACCGCATGGAGGGGGTGCCATCCTGGGGAAGGGCCTAATTACATTCCCTGCTACAGGGCTGAGGTGGGAGGGGAGGGGGGGAGGGGGGAGGTGGGGAGAGGCAGGCAAGCCTGAGAGGAGGGAGCTCCAGAGGAGGCAGACATTTGCTCACAACCGGTAGGAAGGAGAAGAGAGCCAAGAAGAGATGTGGTCCCTTTAAAGAGCTTTACAACTGAGAGGTGAAGGACATAAAGTCTCCTTTCATCAGAGGAGTGAAGCCTTTAGGACCAGCCAAGGACATCACTCAAGTTTGATCTGGGTCAGCCATCCTCTGTTTACAGCTCCTGCAGACCCAGTCTCTGGCATGCGAGCAGAAGGGGAAGAGGAGGAAGGGACAGGCTTTCCTCTGGGATGGCTTAGTTACGGGTGTTTCCCAAACACCTGTTATTTGGCAGGCTCTGTGCTGAGTGCTGGGGATGCGGGGCTGACCCAGCTTGGCCCTGCCCTCCTGGGCTCCCTGAGACAGGGAGGAAAGCTGCTTTCACAGAGTCTGGGTGCAGCGCAGCAGTGGGGGAGGGTCAGGGTCCCAGGGAGGGGGGTGGAGCCCCAGGCTCACAGAGGAGGGCCTCTCTGGATGGCCCTGGAAGGATGGGGGGATTTCAGGAAGTACTGAGGAAGACAGGAGGCCTTGCTGAGAAGGGACAGTGTGGGTGGAGCTCGGGCATTGCGATCCTCTGTCACTGACTCTGGTTAGGACTCTGAGGAAGGGGAGCCCTCCTAGTGCCCAAGTGCCTCAGTTTCCTCGCCAAGTTCCCAGGGAAGCTGCAGACCCCCTGATACAGAGGGATCTGATTCTTGGCATTGGCCCAGTTGGTCTTCAGGGCCCTGGGGCCCCTCTGCCTCCGGAATCTCCTGGGCTGTCTCCCTACTTCCCCGCCCTCCCCAAGATCACCTCCCCCAAGCCTTTCCCAGAGGTGGAGCTCTCTCCAGCTTCCCTCCTCTCAGTCAGGGTGGCCCAGGACACAGACTAGACCCCCAAAGGACTCAGGCTTCTCCCCAGTTGACGACAAAAATGGCAGGTGAATCGTATGGAGTCAGGGTAATTTGGCCTGGAGAAGGGGACAACGAAGGAGGCTGGTGACAAGCTCTTTAACGCTTATGACACCCCTGGGAGGCAGGCATGATTAGCTCTGCTTAAGAGATGAGGAAACAGAGGCTCCACGCTGGAGAAGCCAGAATCTGAACTTTGTTCTGTCTGCCTCGAAAGGCCCTGCTGTCGATCACAGGCCAAGCTGTGGGGCCCACAAGGATGCTGACCAGCCGTCGCTAGCGAGTGGCGCTGTGCCGCAGGCCGTGTGAGCAGATGGAGCATAAACCTCTGTGGGAAAACAGATTAAAGTGGCCGTGGTGGTGCTGGGAATCTGTGCAGTCCCCTTGCATGTTAATGGAATCTTAGTGATGTGTTCCTTTGCCATCTTGCTGGGCGCTCCCGGGGGAGGAGGCACATCCGGCAGGGAAAGATGCCTGCGGGTCCAGACACACCTGGTCCTTTCTCCCGAATATCAGAGCTAAGGCTCTTAAAATAAGTTCCTCTATTCTAGGAAAGAGATGTCTCCCCCAGTGGCCTCTGAGCTGTTTCCTTAGCCTGTCCCCGGCACCTGCTGTCCCCACTGGCCAAGCCAGCGGTTTTGTCCTCTTGTACTGGAACCAGACAGGTGTACGTTCAGATCCTGAATCTATCACTTGCTAGCTGTGTGACCTTGGGAGAGGCACTTGCCCTCTCTGAACCTGAGTATCTTTAGGATCATATCAGTCGATCTCAGAAGGTGGTGGTAAGAATGAGATGAGATGGTGTAGTGAGCCGCATGGCAGAGAGCTCAGCACACAGGGAGCAGTTGCTCAATAAAGGTCAGCTTCTTTTCTGACATGTCTGCCACCTATTAATGAGATCCTCCCAGCTACCCCTTGCCTTTTTCAAAAGTCCCAGGGAAGCTTTTCTGGGAGACCTTCCACAGTTGGCTTCCTGCAATGACTGTCTCGCTGCTCAGTGTCCTCTTGACATTGAGGTGTTCGTTTTGCGGCAACTGACTTAAAGCCATTTGTGTCTTACTCCACTTGTGTCTCATTTTCCTTTTCTGTTAGAAGATGCAAAATAATACCTTACAAAGGTGCTGTGAAAATCAGGTTAGAAATAACTTGGGTTCAGCACCCTGTACAATGTGGGGCACACAGCTGTCAGCAACTGCACTATTGTGGGTGGGCTGCTTCCCCCCAGCTTGGGTCCTCCCAGGCGGAGATTGCCTCCTGTCTGACTTTCCCAGCACCAGGCCGAGGGAGTCCCTGAATCCTGGAGGATTCAGGCTCCTGGGAAAAAAAGTCCCCCTCCCTCACTTCAGAGGCTCTCAGGACATTGCTCTTATGAAGTTGGTAACTGTGCATTAACTGTGGACAAAGCAGTTGCTGGTGTGGCAGGGGTGACAGTGGAACTATTTAGAGGCGATTTTCATCCCTCTGCTAAGGTTTCTCATTTGAGGTTAGGATGTCCATGAGCTACAAAATAGGGATCTCCTATTTAATCAACAAAGAGCTTTTGAACATCTGAACGATTGTGCAAAGCAATCTCTGCGCGGATTCCTCGGCTCGTATTTGGGGATGAGAGACCCCTTCAGATCCCAGCCCAGACCTGTCCCCCTTCACCTATACATCTTGCTCATGCCAGCCCAGGCCCAAGGATGGCTAATTAACCAAGTTCCATCACCCTGAGAGAAGGAGAGGCCAGCCAAGGCGGGCATCACGGGGGAGCACTGTCGTGGATGTCCCGGATTATGACTCAGACACAATTGGCGGTTTGATTTTTTTAATGAATTTCTAATTTCTGACTTTTAATGAAGTTCTAATTTCTCCAGGCTCCAGTTTCCTCATAAAACAGGGGTTTGATTAGGTGAATTCCAGGGTCATCTGCGAGTTTTAGAGCTCTGAATTTGTAGGTCTCACCTGAGTCCCTCTTGCTGTATTTGAAGCCAACAGAGACCATGTAGTTGGTGCAGACACTTATATTTGGTAATAAGTGACCAGCATCAGATAAGTCCTAGAGGGCTGTGGTTTTTAGTCTCTCATAGTAGAAGAGCTTTGATGGGATCGTATTCTAATTAAATATTTAATGGGACGTATCTGCCTGTTAAAATCACTGCCACCACCTTGGGGATGGGGCTGCTTTGTGCTCTTATATGCAGCTTGTCTGTAAATGGCAGAGCTAAGCCCGGCTGGAAATCTACCCCCGCAGGACCACATGGGATCCAGGGATCCAAGTGGGTTGTCCAAAGGGCAAGGGAAGGTTTCAGGGCTGTGAATCTGCTCTCCATACTCCACTTCCCGGAGCCGACTCTGGCATCGCAAGCAGGGTCCAGGAAATGGGCTCAGCCCTGTGTTTGGGCCTGCTCTTACTCTGCCTACTTTCTGAGAGCTGGGGAGAGAGAATATGTGGTTTTCCTCTACGTTAATAAAACCCAAAATGAGGCTTCATTAAGGGCTCCATTAAGAAGCCACTGTTATTCTTGGCACTCATTAGTGTTGCTGCTTACTGCTAAGTTTCCACACTGGTGCTTTCCTGGGGCTTCTCAGGGCCCCCTCTCCATGCTGGAGAACTGCTAGTCAGAGAGGCCTCAACTGGCTGACTCTCAGAGATGGAAGAGCTAGTGCTTCCCCAGTCCATTTCATCCATTCCCCTGTCTCTGGACAACTGCCTTTCCGACTTCTAGGGTCCCTGGGAGCAGCCTGCATAAGGGGTTTGTAGATTTGCTGCAGGGTGAGCCACTTTGAACCGTTCACTAGGATAATGAAGAGGATCTTTCTTTCTAAGAGCACTGTGCTTTCTTTATCCTTCTGAGTTGAGGTCCTAAGTTAATTTTGGTAACTAATGAAACCCTGCCTCCTTCCTGTATCTCTGTGGGAAGACCCATCCCTAGATAACATATTTCTTTTTTTTAAGATTTTATTTATTTATTCATGAGAGAGACACACACAGAGAGATTTAAACAATAGGTGATTTATTTATTTATTTTTAAAAATAGGTGATTCTACTTTGGCTCACTACCCCTTAAAACATTCCTCGGTGAAATGCAGTATAGACATTCACTGTTCCACAGGTCCCAGCTTATTGCTATGTAGAAGATTTCTCAAATGTCTCAGAATACCAACACGTGAAATAAAGCTTGAGTGGCTATTCAATGGGGGAAGAGGGGTGAAGGAAGATTGGACACTGATGCTCAAAACCAAATGACCCATGACCTTTTGCTCATGATTTCAAGCCACTTTTTGGGCTTGGGGAGTTGGAGGTCCCCAGGCAGGAACATTGGTTCTGAGGTCCTGAGTTAGCGGGGCTCCCAGTGCTGCTTAGTCTAACTTTATCTGGAAGACACAATAAATAGGAATGATTTCTTTTCTGTCCATGACAAAGGTATGGCTCAACCTTTTATTAAACAATGTCCTGGTTTGTTGTTGTTAACAGGAGTCTCTTTCTTTGCCTTAGCTGAACAATTCAGCCATCATTCTCCATGAACTAACTCTTTTGCCTTTTTCAGTATTTCCACTGGCTTCAGGGAGATCAGGAGAGGGGCTGGACAGTTGCTTCCAGCAATGTCCCATTTGTTTTCCTTCCTTTAAACCTGGTGTATCTGTGACATCCCATTGTCTTGGACATCATATCACTTCCAAACACTTTGAGCCTCCCCAAGTGTCCTATTTGTTTTTTTTAAGATTTTATTTTATTTACTCATGAGAGATAAAGAGAGAGAGAGAGAGAGAGAGAGAGAAAGGCAGAGACACAGGCAGAGGGAGAAGCAGGCTCCATGCAGGGAGCCTGATGTGGGACTCGATCCCTGGTCTCCAGGATCACGCCGTGGGCTGCAGGTGGCGCTAAACCGCTGCGCCACCGGAGCTGCCCCCAAGTGTCCTATTTGAAAGATTCTCATGCCTTTGGCCGTGTTTCGCCTTGATTTTCAAGCCTCAGGAATACCCATTCACTTTTTGATGAACACACTTCATGTCTGCATCAGGCCAGCTGGGGCTGGCTGGGGTGGAAATGGGAAATATGAAATGGGTTGATACATGTCAATCTTGCGTCTTCAGCTTTCAGGGAAAACCTGTCTGGTATAATTATTGTCGTATGAAAGTTGTATAGTTTAACAGGGGCCCCTGGAGTCAAGTGCCTTTGCCTTTGTTATTTTAGACAAGTTCAATGGAAACCTTGGAGAATTACTCCACCTCTGTGAGCTTCAGTTTTGTCATCTGTAGAGTGGGAGTAATAATAACTCCATCCTGGGAGGTCGTGAGGACCAAATGAGATGATTCATACAAAGAGTTTGGCTTGTGGCTGATACATAATAGGTGCTCAAAAATGAAAGCCATTATCACGATTACCAACATAATAATGACTCCAGTTGGCCATGAACTGGAGCTGCTTTTGGTCTGGTGAACTGATGGATCACAGAGCTGGCATCAGGTGGAGGGGGCCGGGAGCTGTCCATGGTGCTGCAGCCATTAAGCTGAGATCAGTAAATGTCAGTGATCACCTATTTTATGTCTGGTACTCTTCTGAGCACCAGATTCTTTAGACAAAGGGAAAGCCTCTTATCTGGACTCCCAGACAGCCTCAAGTGTATGTAGGTGAGAGTGTGTGACGGGCCCCTGTCAGTGAGCCTGGGATTGTCTCAAGTGCATGTATATATGGAGGCATTTAAAAAACATGGTGTGTGTGTGAGTGTATTCTGTGTGTGTTTGTGTGTGTGTATGTGCACATGCTCACATGTACATGCAAACACATGGGTGGGGGTTGGGGATAAATGATGAATGGGGTGGAGCTGAAGTGAAGAAGTAAAGGAGGGGTATTGCTCTAATGTAACTCATCTGGGTAAACTAGCTGGTGAGAAAGCCCCAGCTTGGCCACGAGGGAGAAGCTGACTTCCTAGAACTTCCTGAGGAGATTGAAAGGTACACTGTCCCCCACCCTGTGCCCCTCCTGGCCCACCAGAATAGAGTAAATCTGAGGCCAGAGTGGAACTGCTCTCCTGCCGGGCATTCCAAACTAATTTTCTGGTACATTATACACTTGGCCTTTTGAACAATCAATAGCCTTAAATGCCGTTTGGTTCCTGCAGCCAAATCCAAGAGAAATAAGACATAATCCATCTGGCTGATATGGCCAGAGCAAGAAGGGAAGGAGAGAGAAAGAGGGAGGCCAGAGCTGCCTTGGGGATCTCTGCTTGGCTCAGGGAGGCGGGGGACTGGAGGGACCTGCCAGCTCTTGAGAGAATGGGCCTTTAAGAGATATTGATGGCTGGCTAATCACGGCCCCATTTGTCTCAATGCATCCTATCCATAGAGCTGTCACTGCGACAGTAGTGGAGTTCAAGTGGGGAAGGGCTGGGATAAGACTCAGGCTGCAAGGGTTAGAGTGAGGGATGATGTGGATGTCTTAAAATCCTGGATGGAAAGGTCTGGCTTGGGTCTTAGCCTGGGGTTAGATTTGACACATAATCCCCTAGAAGTCCTTAGGCGCCACCAGGCAGGGTATCCCTGGGGTCAGGGATCTGTGGTCCCAGTACAGGCTTAGGGCTGCTTGGAGCTGCTTGGAGGAACTCACCCCTGGCTCAAGAGAGGACAGCATGGTCCCTGCAGGCTCTAGTCTGGCAGGATGCAGACCCTGCTCTGGGGTTCAGCCTGGCAGAGGGTGAGATGTGAGGAGGTGCATGGGGAGGGGGGAGAGAGAGGGTTCTATATAGTAAAAGGAAGAGAAGGATCAGCCTCCTTCAGAGCCTCTGCTCCCACAGGGTGGAACTCCTAGAAGGACAAACAGGGAGAATCTGAAGTTATCCTTGCTGCCTCTGACAGCCTAGCTGGGAGGATTGCATCCCAAGGACCTCCAGGTGTCCTCGCCTTCTCCGTACCCTAGACCTCTGCCTCACTCAGAGGAACAAATTAAGGAGTCAGTTTGGACGTAAGGCACAATTTCCCCATATGTTCTGGAAATGGTCACTGTCTAGAGGCCAGTAGGTGGAGAACACAGACTTCTGCTGGATCCAGGGACTTGGGTCATTTCCCTTTGGATGGAATACCCAGATAGTGGGAGAAATGATGTTCATGTTGTGACGTCAATTGCATAGCAGCCTGGTGAGATGTGGGGGAGGCATGAACACATCTTCCCAAAAGGTTATCTGGGAGTGGTTTCCCTGGGGAAGGCATGTAAATGGAGGGAGGAGGAAGGAGGTACACCTGTCTTGCCCTACTCTGCACCTGGCTCTGGGGAATGGGACCCACTCTGGCTGCCTGTCTGCATTTTCAAGCACCAGCCTTTGAAACCTCAGCCTCTGGGAGCAGTGAGGTTGGGGAGGATAAGAAGGCCAATAAGGAGCCCTGTCAGGGGCCAGGGAGCCTAGGGTGGATGCATTCCCCATCCAGAGAGAGCTCCAAGATATGCAGTCGGGGACTAACATGGCAAGTGGTAGAAACGTGGGGAGAAGCCAGGTGCAGCATGTGCTTGGGCTGCTGAAGGCTTCCCAGTTCCTCATGGCTAGGGGCCCAGGGCGTCCCTCTAGGGCATGGCTCTAGCCAGCCCTGCTCAGCTGGAGAATGGTGCCTGCTTCCTAGGTCCAGGGCAGCTCAGCCTGCAGCTAGCGGAGCAGCAACAATCCAGCGGTGGCAGGAGCTCTAGGATAAGGGCGGGGCTTGCGCACTCCTCCGATGGGTAATTATGCTTAGAGCATGTTCTATGGAGATGCAGGGCTTGTCTGACAAGGCACGCTCTTGTTCCTGCTGCTGAGGCAGCTTGGGAGCGGGAGCGGAGCGGAGAGGCCAGGGGCTGGAGGTGATATTGTAGCTTGGGGAACCTATCGGGGATAATGAGCTGCTGATCCCAAGGGGCACTCATCCAATTGGGCACCCCTGTCCCTCCCCTGGCCAGGGGAAAGAAAGCAAGGTGTGGGGGGGTGGGGCTCAGCAAGAGGATCCCTTCAACACAGGGAATGCTGGGGAATGTCACATACATATGGCAATGATTATAACAATTATAATTATTGTAATAGCAGAGACACCAATATTTATATTGTGTTCTATACTTCTCAAAGCATTTTCACATTTGATTTCACCATAATCCTTTTGTGTAGGGACAGATCTTTATCCCCATTTGAATGATGGAAATATAGTGGCTTGGTCACGATCACAGGGCAGAGCCATGTCCTCAGCCTGGTTTCCTGACTTGGACTTCAGAGCTCCTTCTCTGTCTCCAAGTTGGGCAAGATCTCTGTTACAGCCACTCTGTAGCCTGGTGTCCCTCCAGAGGCTCGTGTGAGGTCCCCTCCAACCAAGGCAGGAGTTGAGGGAGGAGGAGGGAGAGGAGGCTTGGGCTCCTGCATTGGGATGTTCCTGCAGCAGGACAGGCCAGTCACAGGAAGTGGCATGAAGCTGATCTGAAGGCATGGGCGTGAACGAGCGAGACAGGCCCGCTGAGTATTTCCACGGACTCAATGCTGCAGCTGTGCCGCCATTCAGGGAGGAAGCTGTGACGCTGATTGTCATCTGCATGAGCAGGTCCGCTTTAAAAGACACTGCGTGACAAATAGCCCTTTCCATGCAGCAGGCACGTGAAAATGGTGCCGATGAACACTTCGTGGATTCTGTACTGAAAACCTGGGAACCAGAAAAGATGACAGGATTGTTCTTTGGGGCCGAGGTCAGTCAAGGAGGGCTTCCCGTCGGAGGCAGTTCTAAGCAGAGTCTAGAAGGAAGCAAATAACAAGCACATTAGAGATGAAATGGGAGTGAGGGTGGGGGAAATGCTTGGGGCCAAGGGGTGAAGGTTTGGGATGGTAAGCATGTTAGCTTGGATGGACCTACGGTGGAGACCATAGGTGGATGAGGGGTCGGGAGAACTGATGATTGAGATGATCAGATGTGAATTTGATAGGCTAGAAATCTCAGAGACTCTGAGGATCATTAGAAAGGTAGAAATAAGATCAAAACAGAGTGTGGAACACTTTTCCAAGCTTTGTGTAGAATGAAGGTTGGATGGAGAGACAGGACCGGTGTGGGCAGGTAAGCCCACCCAGATTTAGCCGTGTCCCATTCTCACTCGGAGTTCAAAGTGCTAACTATTGAAGCTGGAATCCTCTGGATGACGTCAGGGCTTTAGGACCCTCTGTACATTCTGACCCAGGTTGGGCTGGAACTTGGCAGGATGGATGACTCCCACACCCCATTGCCCCACCCCACGATGCCTTCCTTCCCCCAGCCAGGACCCAACTTTCCCTCTACAGGATGCCAATTCAGTGCTGAATCTTGCCTCAGGCTCCAGGAAAAATCTTGCTGCTCTGGGAAGATGCCCTGCTGCTCCTTCTGCTCTGCTCTGGGGTGATTGATGGCTGTGGGTAGGTGGGTGAGCAGCCTTCCCTCCCGCCTCAGCCTGGTTCAGATGGTTGGAGTGGGTGGGAAGCAGACTCCCAGAGTAGCCAAAGAGGAGTGGCAGGGCAGGTAGGCCAGGGGGTGGTCCAGATGCTCCACGGGATGGTTCTAGATAGAGTGACTGGTTCCCAGGGCTGGGAGATGGGTGCAAAGTACCTAACAGCTTAATACTAAATTCTTCTGAGTAGGCAAAAAATAACATTTTGCTGCCAGATTTCTCGGTTTCTCTAGGCACCCCCTGGGCTAGGACCTTGAAAGACCCATGATGATGGGGAGTGATGGGAAACAGTCTCAGGAAGAAGGAGGTGGTTCATCCTTAAAATGGTGTGCCCCGTGAGCTCCACTATGAAGTGTCTTCCCTCAACATTGCCCTCACCTCCGGGTTCCCACAGTGTAAGGTTGGGAGGGGGCTCTCTGTGTCTCTCTCTGCCAGGCCTTCCTGAGGAATTTTAAAGGGACAAATCCTCTTTTCCGGATTGGGGGTGGGGGGGAACCCAAGAGCTATAGGCACCTGTAAAACCAATTTAAAAATCAGTCTAGCCAACCAGCCCCCAAAGGAACCAAAGGGAGCTATAGAGTAACTCAAAAGCAGACACTAATGGAGGAGAAAAGAAATGTAGTTACATATTCATCAGCTTTTAAATATTCATGAGGATTGTAAAGCAGATTAATTTTCATGCCTCATTTCTCCCACGGTTCTCGCTGTCCATATTTTACCACGGCAGCAGAAGAAAAAGGAGCTATGGATCACTCGGCCAGTGCCCTCAGCATCACTTAAGGGGCAATGTGTGTGTTTTTGTGGGGAGGGGCAGGGGACAGGAGGGGCTGTCACTGTGGAGGTGAAGGTGTCTGTCTCCCGAGGGCCAAGCCAGGATGATGTGAGGACAGCAGCAGGACATGGTGGGGAGGTCGGGGAGGCGTCTGTGGGAGGGGAGCCATCTGGAGCAGAGGACTCTGGGGGCACGAGTTCACTTCTGGCCTCCCCTGGGTGAAGAGGGAAAAGGACCTTCACCAGAGTCAGCAAAGGTTTCCTCTCCACTCCCCTGAACTAACTGTCTGAGACGAATGATCCACTGATGGAGCCAGGTGAGAAAGCAGGGCGAGCGAGCACCGACGGAGTGAGGAAGGTGCCGGAGCCCCCGAAGAACAGAACAGAGGCGAGAGCACCCGGGAGGGAGCAGACACGGAGAAGGACATGAAGGGGCCGCTGAAGGCCCATCTGTTCCAGGTGGAGGGCAGTATATAAAAGGACAGAGGATGAAATGATGAGGATGGCAGTTAAGTATCTGGAAGGACTTTCAGGTCCCAGGGCTGCTGGGAGAGATCTTCTGTGGGTGGGAGAGGTTGTCCCCCGAGTCACACCCCAGCTGCTGCTACCCCACAAGGTGAAAGGAGCCTAAGGGGAGAAGGTGTAGCAGGAACTACTTGGGAAGCACAGCCAATGAGCGTCCTGGTCAGAGGGGCCAGGCAGAGGGGGGATAGTGTCAAGGGCAGGGTATCAAGTGAGCCATCCTGTGGCTCATGTGGTTGTCCAGAGTCATGAAGACGAACCAGGCAGCCTGCGCAGAAGCAAAGATGGGCCCTGGGGGACAGGGCCACTGATGCAGCCTTTCCTTGGGACCCCCATGTGTGGCTCCTGGGCACTGATGCCACCTGACAGCCCTTAATGGTTTGAGTCAACTTTCTTAGGATCACAGGAGGGATGAGCTGTTCTCTGAAGGGCCCATCTGGTTTACCAGCTCCTGCCCCCTTCTGTGGAGTACAATCCTCAGGGTGCTCTCTGGTGACCTTTGGGCATCCCTAGGCCAGACCTTACAGGTGGGCTCCTTCCCCAGCTTCATTCCCTCTGTCCTGGATCTCTCCATGTGGGTGTCTAGTGCACATCTCAAACCTCACGTGGCCACACTCAAACAGACTGTCCCTAGCACGCAGACCTATTAGCTTCCCTATATTGGTCAGCGGCAACTCTATCCTTCCGGCTGCTCAGGCCAAAACAACTGAGGAGTCATCCTTGACTCCTTTCTCACCCAGTCCTTTAACATAACACTCAGAACCTTGTGACTTCACTCTTACCAACTCTGTGCCCACCACCCAGGCCCAAGCTCCGCCTTCTTGTGTCTGGATGATCACAGTAACCCTGTGGTCTCCTTCTGAGTCCCATGGGGCTCTCCACAGTCTGGCCCTCCCCTTTGTCTCTCTGACCTTGTCTCTTTGTCATTCGAACCCCCAGTGCTCCACTGGTCTCTTGGCGGTTCCTTGAGCAAGCCAGGCCTGGGTCTTTGCATGTGCGTTTCACTCCTTCCCTTCCTCTAGCACTTTGCTCAGTTTGCCTTCCTAGTGAGGCATTCCTGAGGACACTATTGAAAAATACTGCTCCCTTCTCTTTTTTTTTTTTTTTAAAGGAAGCCAGAGGTTGTTGCAAGCTGAGGTAGTTGAAGAATACTTTTTTTTTTTTTAAGATTTTATTTATTTATTCATGAGAGACATAGAGAGAGAGGCACAGACACAGCAGAGGGAGAGGCAGGCTCCATGCAGGGAGCCTGACATGGGACTCGATCCGGGTCTCCAGGATCACACCCTGGGCTGAAGGCAGCGCTAAACCGCTGAGCCCCCCGGGCTGCCCGAATGTTCCCTTCTCATAGGAGATGACCCCAATGAAGAATTACTGACCAGGAAACTTCCCCTTCTGCCCACGAAGTAGTAACTGCTACAGTAATGGCGCATCTGACGAAAACAACTGAAGAGTGGATTAAAAAATCCAAAACAATGACTTTCAGGCAGTAGGCAACCGGTAGCATGGGTGGTCCCTGAGAGAAGGGAGGCCTCATTTGCACATCAGTTTAACTCCAGGCCAAAGCAAGGGTGGAAGATCCCAGACAGAGCCTGGGGTTTGAGTTGGGAAGACCCAGCTTTGAGGATTGAGATGGGCTGAATTTGTAAGGAAGAACATTGGAGAGTGGGAGCTGTCCACGGAGAGTTCTGAAAATCTGCAGAAGGATCCCCGAAACTTTAACTGGGAAGACCGATTTGCACATAATCAGGGTGAAACACCACAAGGCTGGGGAAAGAGCTGCCAGAGGGTAGAAGACTGAGCGATTTCTGGGTTCACACAAGGTCTGGGGATGGGGTGTGTTGTACGTGTTGGGGTGGAGAGAGCTTGTAGTATGTGGCACAACGGATGCAATCCTCAGATGGATGTTACCTTAGTCAGAGGCCAAGGGCTGCCCTGGACCCATCTAACAGAACTTAAGAGCAAGGCTTTGTGGGGTCACAGTGATTCCAAATCACTGGGAGCCAAAACAAAGTCCTGCTCTAAGTAGCATACAACAAAGTCCAGAACCCAAAGTAAAATTCACAGTACCCATCACCTAACAAAAAAATAAAAAATAAAAGTCATGCAAAGAAAGGGGAAAACCTGACCCGTAACCAGACGATAAATCAATCAACAGACACAGACCCCCAAATAAGCAAGATGGTGGAATGAGCAGACAAGGATGCTAAAGCAGGGATTACAAATATGCTCCAGATGCTCGGGACTATAGAGGAAAATATGAACACAATGAAGAGAAAAATGGAAGATTTCAAAAACCAAATGGAACTCATAAAGATGGAAACAGAATATCTGAAGTGAAAAATACCGCTAAACAAATAAGTGATTTTTATTTCTGCTGCAACCACTACCCAAACCACATGGGGTTGGGGTGGGGGGGATTTCCCCTTCTAGCTTATCCTCCCAGGGGCCAGTGTTTCCACCCCCTGTGAGGGCACTGTATTCAGTGCTCAGTGGCCCAGGACTCTAGAAAAACAGGCTTCTTTTCTAGTTGATCCCGAATGCAATTTGGATTTCAGGGGGTAAGCAATAGCTCTTCTGAGTCTCATTTCAGCTGACGTTTCCCAAATCTCTCCTGTGTCCTCCGATCTGAGTGCTCTACCACCTGCCCAGCTCCATAGCGAACCCCTCTTCTCCATCTCCTTTTATCCACGTAGTGACAGAGCTCTTGTAATGGGGTGATAAGCAAGAGCCGCTGTAGAGTTCCACATCTAGCCCTGGGTGGCACAGTGCAAGGAGGAAAGCGACGGGGTTCAGGAGACCAGTGGGGATAAAGTACTTAGGGAGGGAGCAAACTTCCTGTGGAGGTCAGGGAAGGCTTCACGGAGGAGATGGCATTTCTGCTGGATTTTGAAGGATGGATAAGGTTTGGGCTGGTAGGAATGGAGGCTTTTGAATTCCCTCACTTACTGTCTTCCATTTCTGAACCCCCAGCTCCCCTCTCCTCTTGGGATTCTAGTCAACTCTTCTGCGGTCAGGAATGAGTCCTGGAGGCTCCAGGCACCCAAGTTTTCCCAGCAAACTAGTGCCACTGGTGTGGGCAGCCTTAGGACTCAAATAGCCTTCACCTCCTTGGGCTCCGACCAGTTGGAACAGCGCCCCACATGGGCAGTTTGTGGTAAGAGTCTTCCCTGGACAGATGATCAAAGCCCAGGGGGCGGGAGCAGGTTTGAGCCAAGACTGGATGACTCTGTCTCTCTGGCCCCCAGTGCGCCCCCCGCCCCCCACTGCCTGCTTCTTGACTCCCAGCTCAGCATTCCTGCCATGAGGTACCCCAGTTTGGGGGCATCCAAGCATCTCATTTGTCATCTTCTCTCATCTCATCTCCCCTCTCCCTTCCCCCGCCTTCCCATCCTCCATTCTGGGTACCATATGATCAGCTCCAAAAAAGGGCAATTTTTTACGGGCTGCTTGCCATCGATCATCTGACCTTCAGGGTCAGTCTGGGGCATGGTGGGTGTGTGCAAATAGGCAGGGCCAGGAGAATGGTACAGGTGTCCATTCCTCAGGCATGTTTGGTATAGATAAGGAAGAGCTTGTTAGTGACATCACTGCACAAAGCCCCAGGCGGGAGGATCAGCAGTGGGGTTCCCCAAAGCGGGAGGTTTGAGCGAGGTGGGTGGGGAGCTGAGACACGGGCTTCAGGGGGACATGTGCACTCCTCCTCACCCCCCACCTTCCTGGGTGTGCCACCTCATAGCTTCCACATGTCACCAGGGCCAGGTGTTCCTCCTCTTCCTCCCCCACGAAAGGGTGGAGAGGTGATGGTGGCCATGTGGCTGCCAGGAAGTCTGGGTGAGCTCTCTATCCCCCAGGGCTTCACCCACCTACAACCTCAAGGCCCAAGCTGGGCCAGTGCTCCCTGTGGCCCCTGGGGGCGGGGGGGCAGGGGTGATGTGGGCACAGTTTGGGGAATGTTCAGAGAGGGCACCCTAGCCTGGTGGTTGAGTCCTGACTTTGGTGCCAGGTGGAGCTGAGCCTGAATTTCATCTCCACTATCTATCTGCTTCAGACAAGTTACTTAACCTCCAATCCTTTCTTATCTTATCTATGAGAGTAAGATAATTGCACTCCCCCACCTTCTGGCAGGGGCATGTTGGGCACTCAGTAAGTGGCAGGTGGTGTTGTTATGTTGTTGTTGTTGTTGTTGATGGGCTTGCTGGGAGGGCTGGAGGCTGCACCCCCACAGGCCTGTCCTGTCTCCCCTCTGCCTGACTCCCCACTCCAGCTGCTTTACTAAGCCCCCAGCTTCCAGACCCTTGTTCTGGATCCTTGTCTGACAGCCCCCCAGAGGGACCCATCGCATCCTTAATTGCCACTCCCCTGCTTGGCAAAGCCATCAGCACCTAATGTCCCATGTTATTGCTGCTTCTCTGCCTGTGGACACCTTGCTCCTGGGAGCTGCTCAGCCACCCGGGGCGACTCCATCTGGCCAGGAATAGCCACAGTGGGGAGGGGGACAGGGAGGGCTAGGACCTTCTAGTGATGCTTTGGTGATTATTTGCTTACAAGTAACTTAATGTTAGAGGGCAAAGGTCTCCATGACTCTACCACTGGTCCTTTCTACCACTTTGGACCTCCATTGACGACCCCCCCCCCCAGAGAAACCATGGAGGTACCTCCTGTCTCTTAATACCAGAGCCTCATGCATATCTTCACCGCAGGGAAGAACCCCAAACTCGGGAGAAACTCAGGGGTGTGAGTGCTCCCCACCTCCCTGCCTCCCTACCCCCCGCAGACTTGGCTCTGATGCCTATAGAGAGTTTTTAAGGTAGGGCCCAGCAAAATGTCGGGGCTGGGGAAGTTGAACTTGGAAGAAGACCTGGATCCTGGTAGAGACCAGGATCTGGGGAGAGCTTGTCCCCAGAGCTCAGGTTCCGTTTCCCTGGGTCCCCGGGCAGGGCCCCCTCCCTTGGGCTAGCACGTGTGTCATCCCTGTCCCCACCCCTGCACCTGAGCGGGATCCAGGGCGCACAGCTTCTTCCAGAGATCACGGTCAAGACTGGCCTGAGGGTGGCTTTGCCCCCACCGTCCCAGAGATGGGGCAGATAGGAAGAGGGCAGCTCTGCCACTTTCTCAGTCAGTTCCAGACAATAGACTTTGTTCAAAGGAAGCCCAGGGCTTCCCCATGTTTGAGAAAGAGCTTGGAAAGAGGCCAGGGGCAGAGGAGCCTCTCAGCTGTGGTCCTAGTCCCCCTTTCCGCCCCTCCCCTGTCCTCCTGGCCAGGTTCCTGCCACCTCCATTCCCAGGCTCCAGGAGGTGTCTCTTTTACCTTGAGCCCAGGAAGAAACACAAACCCCTTTGCTGGTTCCTCTCGGCATTGCTTGGATCTGCTGGCATTTTCACAAAGGACTTCCATAAATACTGAGGGAGAACAAAAGGGAAGTAATTACAGAAAATACAAACAGCATGAAAATAGTCAAGTTTCTAAAGTACAGGTTTCCCAGCCTCAGATAACCACCCTGGAGCCCGAGAGGCTGGCCCGCCTTCCCGGCAGGCCCTGTGCCAGGACTCCAGCCCTCGCAGACCAGCCTGCCGCTGCACTCCTTGGCTCTCTTGGGGCCAGGGGCCATGCTGAGTCCCCTTGCCCCTTCGGTGTCCCACTTGAGGCTTGGCCTCAGCTGCAGCTGGCCCCCTGGGCTGTAGCTTTGGATAGGCTGTGTGTCACTGGCCATGTGGCTTCCGGTGGATGCCTTGACCACCTAGAGAGCACCTGTTGAGACAGATAAGCCCGGGTCTCTGCTCCCAGGCCAGTCCATGGCACACCCACCAGCCAAGCGTGTACTCATTGGTGTGATGGACAGTTGTGCTGTGACTCACCGTGGCCCCTGGATTGGCCTGCTCACAAGCGGCAGTGAGCACACGGCAGCCACTTGTTCACTGTGAGCCAACCCCCTGGACTGAGGTCAGTCGGATTAGAACAGGCACCTGAGCCAAGCTGGGCCAATCAGAATTCATCTTTGGGGCATTGTTAGTAGGGCCTAGAGATGGTCTAGATGGTCTTTTCATGTCGTTCTTCACTGTATGTGGGCTTGGGAGCCTCAGTAGCCATCTTGAGCTTTGACATCTGCCCAGATGTGCAAGGAGAAGCAGAAGGGCAAGAGGTGAGCCGGAACTCCTGGTTCCTGTGGGCTTTCCTGTCCTTGATACCAGTCCTGACCGAGGTTTGACCACATTCTTGCCTACAAGATACTCTTGTGTCGTTTTAGTAAACTTCCTCTTTTATTTAAATGCTGGTTTGAGTGGATTTCTGTAGCTTGCAAGCCCCCCAAGGCTCAGCCCATCCCACCGCTCTGAAAGTGCAGACATGGTAGGGCAGCCAGGCCCTCAGAGAACTGAAGGAGGCCTAAGCAGAGACTCAAGTGAGGTGCTGAGAAGTCCCTGGGGAAAGTGTGAGAGCATCTAGGAGCATCAGCCTTTCCCATGCTGTTGTGGGCGGGGAGCCTGGGGTCTCACCGAGGGGGCAGGGCTAGCAGCAGGGCCTTTAGAGTATTGCTTGCCCCTTACCATCAACATCGAGTCATCAACGAGCAGCCCTCCACTTCCCTTCTAGCAGCCCACCTTCTGGCCACCCATCCCCACCCAGTTACTCGGCTCCATGGGTGTGTTACTCACAGACTAGGAGTCTGAAGCCTGAGCTCGAGCCCCATCTCAGGCGCTGATGAGCTGCGTGACCTTAGATCCCTGAGCCTTGCTTCCTCCCACCAAAAAATGGTAACCACAACCCCTCTGTACTTTGTAGGGCTCCTTCAAACCTTTCTCTCCCATGTCCCATCTTTGCTCCTCCTCTCATCTTCTCCTGCCCAGCATTTGCCTCCCCAGCAAGCCTTCCTCTCTGACCACCGCCCCCTCCCCTTGAGCACCTTCCGATCCCTTTCCTATATAGTTCAAGGCCATCCTGTGTTGGGCATGGGTGTACAGGGTTTCTTTGAGCCTCACTTTTGGGCAGGATGTTTACTCAGTCTCCCCCATCAGACTGAGACTCCCCAAGGGCAGGGATCCTGTGCCCCATCTTCCTCTGGACCCTTCGATGAGCCTGGAACAGCACAGAGCCCAAAGAGGGTGCCTGGAGGCAGTCTGCCGTGCCAGCTTCCTCCCTGACCTGTCCTTCTGCTCTTTCCCTTCCTTCTCCTGGCAGGGAGGACATTCCAGGATCTACTTTCTAAACTGAGCCAGAGTTACGCGCAACCCCAGCCTCTTTAGAAAACTAGCTCCAGCCCTGGGAGGATGCATTCTGGCTAATTCTTCCTTGCACGGCTGTCCTTCCATCCTGACACCCTTCTCTCAGCAGGGAGGTGGCGTGCCCCACCTGAGCCAGCCAGCACTTGCCCACCCGGCTCTCAGCAGGCTCCTTCCCTGCCTCTCCCACTCCCTGGCTCCCCCTCCCATTGCTGCCACCCATCGTCGTCGCCCGCCTGCCTCTCCCAGCCTTTCTATTCCCATCCTGGCTTGTCTCCCCAGGCAGCTGGGAGCAGGGCGCCTTCAATTTCTCTATTCAGTCTGAGGCGTAGCAATTTTCTGCTCTCCCGTAATTAGGGGAATTTTAAGCAAACTCCCCGACGGATGATTACAGCAGGTTCAATCCAAGCTCCTTTGATCAGGGAAGAATGAGGACGTTGTTGGAATATTCCTCGACCTGCTGGCCAGACAGACTCTGAGGCAGGAGTCTGGCTCTTGGGCTCCCCCTGGAGGGCTCCGGACTTTCATCCTGGTGCCCGGGTGACCCTGGGCCCTAGGGTCTCCCCCCCGCCGCCACCCGGGGAGGACTGGGTTCAAATCTTGCCTTGTTAAAGATTATTCCAGATGTGGCTTCTCTGGCTTTGGGCCAACATCTGGATTCAAAGCCTGGGGTGGGGCTGGTGATTTGGGGTAGGAAGGGAATTGAAGGAGGCACATAGGGCAGTGTCTTCTGGGAAGAGTTGTGCAGGCTCTCGGCAGTGGGATATCATTCCCACTGTGGCCTATGTGAGTGCGGATTCCGAGGGCTTTACAGTGTCCAGCCTGCACAGCACACTTGCAGGGTTGAACCTGCTTCCAGGAAGCTTAAATAATTCCATTTTTATTTATTTATTTATTTATTTATTTATTTATTTATTTATTTATTTATTATTTTTTTAAAGATTTATTTACTTATTTATCATAGACAGAGAGAGAGAGAGAGAGGCAGAGACACGGGAGGAGGGAGAAGCAGGCTCCATGCCGGGAGCCTGACGTGGGACTCGATCCCGGGACTCCAGGATTGCGCCCTGGGCCAAAGGCAGGCGCTAAACCGCTAAGCCACCCAGGGATCCCCTCTTTTTTTTTTTTTTAAGATTTTATTTATTTATTCATGAGAGACAGAGAGAGAGAGAGAGAGTCAGAGACACAGGCAGAGGGAGAAGCAGGCTCTACGCAGAGAACCCGACGCGGAACTCGATCCCAGGACTCCAGGGCCACACCCTGGGCTGAAGGCAGGCACTAAACCACTCAGCCATCCAGGGATACCCCTGATTCCATTTTTCTAAACTGTCAGAGGGAGGGGCACCTGGGTGGCTCAGTCAGTGAAACATCTGCCTTCAGCTCAGGTTATGATCCCAGGGTCCTGGGGTCGAGCCCGCCCCCCCGTGGGGCTGCCTGCTCAGCGGGGAGTCTGCTTCTCTCTCTGCCTGCTGTTCCCTCTGCTTACACTTTCTCTGTGTCAAATAAATAAATCTTTAAAAATAAAACTGTCGGGATCCCTGGGTGGCGCAGCGGTTTAGCGCCTGCCTTTGGCCCGGGGCGCGATCCTGGAGACCCGGGATCGAATCCCACATCGGGCTCCCGGTGCATGGAGCCTGCTTCTCCCTCTGCCTATGTCTCTGCCTCTCTCTCTCTCTCTGTGTGACTATCATAAATAAATAAAAATTAAAAAAAATAATAAAACTGTCAGAGGGAGAGGGACCTCCTTAGAGTTGAAAGGGCCTCTTTTCTTTATTTTGTCCACTTCTCCTAGTCTTTTGTGTCTGCCAGGGGCAGTAAGTAATAACAGGAAGAGCATGGCCTTTCGGGCAGCCTGACTAGGGAATGAATTCCATTTCAGCTATTTCCTGGCTGTGTGACCTTGATCAGGTAACGAACGTCTCTGAACTTTAATATCTATCCTAAAGGATTGTTTTGAAGATGAAATTAGATATGGTTTAAAACCCTGCTTGGCTCATAATAGGTGCTCAGTAAATATCATTCTCTTCTCCTTTCCTGGCCCGCTTCACACACTTTAAACATCATCACCCTTCATGGCAAACCCTATTCTCCTCTGTCTGTGCCCCCCAGCCCTGTGGACCTCCAGTGCTGGGCTTGAGAGCAGACTGAGTATATTAATAGACTACTAATGTCTCCGGCATTCCCGAGCAGTGGGCCTGGCTTTTCCATAGGTTAATTAGGTCATATTTCAGGATAATTATGGCGGTATATTCCTACACTAATTAAGTGGCTTTAAACCATCTCCACAACGCAACTCCATGAATCATAATTAAGCCTTACCGCCGAATGCCTCTGCCAGCCTCGGAGCCCTACACGCGGCCTGCTCTGACTGCTCAGTCGTGGGAGAGGATGCCGCGAAACTATGGCTTTGAAAAGGACTTATTTTCCTGGGATCATGTCAGGCTGACTCCTAGTGAATATTGGATGAGGCTTTGCACGGTTTCTCTTTTGTTTTCACAAGGAGAGAGACGAAGAGAAATACAGTGTTGATGTAGGTTTATCCTCTTCTCCTTGCTGCTCTGTTGACTAGATTTGAATAGATTCCCAGAAGATGTAGGTGGAGGTGAGAGAGGTAATGCTGGAGCACATGGTTGCAGGAGTCAGTTGATTGTAAGTGTGCGTAAGAATTCGTAAGAATTCGTGCTGCAGCTTCTGATCACTGGGGACCATGTCTAACATGAGCCGGTTCAGTTCACGGCTACCTGGCAAGGAAAACAAAAGTACCAGAGAACACATATTTGAGGAGGCCGGATGGACTTCCTCACTCCTGATTGTCTTGCTCTTGACGTGCCTTGCAAGTTGAGCAGCTCACAACTCAAGAGTGGCCACCGTTTGGGCTACCGTGGGTTCTAGCTGGAATACGGTGGGATGATTGGCTCCACCGCCAGGAGATCCAGTTCTGAGTCTTGGCTCTACTGCTTGCTGGTTGTTACCTTGAGAAAGCCGCCTGGCCATCTGAGCCTCAGCTTCCTTATCTGGGGAGTTGAAAAGAACACTAGCTGTCTCATAGGACTGTGGAAAACATTGAGTAAGACAATGGGATGGTGCCAATGACTTTATAAGGAGTTAGCCAATTTGGGGGCTGTTGTTCCAGGCATGGAGAAGGGCTCTCACATGGACAGAGCCACAGTCTTCTTCCAGGACTCCTTGGCACCAAGGTACTTATTTGTCTGATGGTTCTAGGATCTGGTGTGTTCCATTCATGTTCATAAAAGCCACAGATGTCCCTGGGGGACCAGAATCCAGGACCTCAGATATGGTAGCACCAAACGTTCACCATTAGGGCCACTGGGACACATTTTCTCCTGTCTGAGAGAGAATACAAAGCTTGTCTTACCAACTCCTACTACTGGAGCTTGGAGAGGCCACCGTGGGCCATGATGGCATTTGGAGGATGGTCACAGGATGTCTGGAGAAGATTTAGGAATCAACGTCTGGGAACCTCAATCCTAGGTTGACAGTCCTCAAAACTCCTGGTCCCTGTGGTTCTCCTTTTAATGCCTCCCTGACCTCAACTGTGCCATCTCCCACCCTGCTCCCTACAGTTCTGTTTCCCCACCCACACCTCTCCAGAACCAGCAGGTCAGGCAGCAAAGGGGGAAAGGGAGACTTTATCTTCTTTCTTTCTCTCCTCCCACCCCCTTCTCTCTATGGAGAGATGGCCCCAGGCATTTGGAGTAAGACACTAATCAAATAAGGCCAGGTGACAATATACCAACATCTTCTGTGGAAGCCAGGGAGATGCTCCGCTGTCCTCAGCAAAAGGACAGGGAATTGAGGGTAGGTGGATGAGGAGGCAGCATTTATTTAGCCTGATTGTCGCACACAGCCCCTGGCTCCTCTGACAAGAGAACACCATGTGAAGGCGCAGATAAGCCCAGCTGGAAAATTGACAGCAGTGAAGGTGGCCCTGACTCCCCACTTGCTACTGTGGCTGGTGGATTAGGGCTCTGTTAGAATAGAGAGAGAATAGAGGGAAGAGAGACTTCCCCCAAACACCACCTGTAGGTAGAGGGGAATGTGCCTTGTTCCCCCTGATGAGCAAAGGGTCATCCTGGACTAGCCAGAGATGACAGCTCCAGTTGAGTTCAGATGGAGAAGAGGGGCTGTTTCTTTAGTCGAGATGCAGGTCAGATCCAAGGTGAACTTCCTGCCCTCTGCATTGAGGAAGAGAGGGTGGAGCAGTGGGCAGGGGCCCAGCACAGCCTCTTCCGTTGAGGAAGAGAGGGCGGAGCAGTGTGAGCAGGACAGATTCTGTGGGATTTGGTGGCTGCCCACAGAGCTCTGCTGGCACCAAGGGCCTGTTGGAGATCTCAGCCCAGGAGGAGGACCTCTTCTGGAGGGGAAGGTTGGGTGAGGGTGGAGAGGGTACTTGACAAGGACCAGACAGCAGATTATGGGGGTGGATAGTACTCCCCAGCAACAGAGTCGGGAACCATGGGGGCCCAGCTCCCCCTGCATATGGCATTCACACTGACTTCATGTGCCTAGGAAGGCTTGCACCTTGGACATTTAAACACCTCATGCATGTCCGCATGTGAATGCATGTCTGCGCATGTACACTCATGTAACCACAATACAGTTGCATGAGGTAGTAGAGGATGGTCCTTGCTAGATCGCCAATTCAGCCTCACTTCATAGAGCTGTCATGATAAGAGACAGAGGGTGAGAAAGCCCTCTGCAAACTTTTAAAGTCTGCTCTAGCCGTGTAGCCTGGTGAGGATCCGTGTTGTTGTCCTACCCTAGCTTCTCTTGACAATGGAGAGATGGGCACAGTGGCAGCATCTTGTGACTCCTCCACCAGCATTGGGCTGGCCCGTGGGGAGGAGGATGAGTGGGAACTACTCCCTTACTCTTGTCAGAGCCAAGGGAAGGGACTACTGAGGCTGAAGCTCTACTTCCTCCCAGCCCAGTTAGACATTCAAGTCAACCAAACCCAACTCTGTGGAGCATACGAGGATAAATAAGTCTCAGGGCTCTCTCCCAGGAATAGAGAGAAACACTGTGAGAACAGTAAGATATGGAAGATGGCAATACAGCCACAAATAGGTGTCTATCCTAGAGAAGAAAAAAGATAAAAGAGTACATAGAAAGGAGAAAATGTTGGAAGAGACAGTGACTTTGCCCCCAAATTAAAGGGACAAATACACTTTCAGAGGGGAGGGGGCTAAGACAGTGCTAAACAATAGAAAAAAGAAAAATGCCATTCACAGACACATTAGGGAGACATGTAAGTGCATCCGAGGGAGAAAACTTCCATGCAGATCACCTACCAATAAGGAGGAATCAGACAATGAGATGACAAGTGATATCTAGAAACCACTGAAATCTATATGTAGCTAAATATTTATTTAAATATGAGGGCAAAATAAAGACATCCTCAGGCATAAAGAGGTATGCAGAATGTATTCCAACAATTAAAAAAAAGTGGATCTTAAGAAGCACATGTAAGATGAGAAAAATAAGATTGAAGAATAATTTATTGGATTTTATTGTTGCTTGAATAAATGATGAATCTGTGGCACAATCTGGAACTAAAATCCAGATCATCTCAACATGACAGCAGTCAGGAGAGACTAGGGGTGGGAAGAGACCAAAACCAAACCAAACCAAAATAGCCAGGGGCACCTGGGTGGCTCAGTTGGTTAAGCACCCTCCTTCCACTTAGGTCATGATCTCAGAGTCCTGGAATTGAGCCCCACATCGGGCTCCCTGCTCAGCAGGGAATCTGCTTCTCCCTCTGCCCTCCCCCTGTTTGTGCTCTCTCTTCCTCTCTCAAATAAATAGAATCTTAAAAAAACGAAAACCAAAATAGCCCAAATGTCCCACATGTGAGAAAAATAAAAACATACTACTGAATAGCCCTTGGACTAAAGAGAAAATCTTAAGGGAAATGATGAATTACTTAGGATTAAATATCAAAGAAAGCTCTGCATATCACAATTTATGTACTACAGTTAAAGCAGTCCCACGAGGAAAATTTATAGCTTTAAATACATCTATCAGAAAACAAGAAGAGCTGAAAACAAACGAGTCATCTATGCAAATCAGAAGGTGAAAAAAAAAAAAACAAGCAATAGAGAAAGCCCATATAATCAAAAAGAAAGTAAGATTAGAATAGGAATTAAAGAGGAGAGCCTGGGTGGCTCAGTAGGTTAAGCATCTGCCTTCGGCTGAGGTCATGATCCCAGGCTCCTGGGATTGAGCCCCATGTCGGGCTCCCTGGTCAGTGGGGATCCTGCTTCTCCCTTTCCCTCTGCCTCTCCCCCTGCTTGTGCGCGTGCGCTCTCTCTCTCTCTGTCAAATAAATAAAATCTTTTTTAAAAAAGCAGAAATCAATGAAATAAAAAATGATGCCAAGAATAAAAAACGGTATAAATGAGTACTAAAGACAAGAATTTCCTTGAAAAGGCAAAATGAACATCCTTTAAAAGACCGGTAAAATACATACCAAGCAAATATGAGCAGATTTTAAACTACAGGATTAATCTAACTCTGCAGAGCATCAGAGTTAGGTAAGCAAGAGCCAAGGGTCTCTCCCAGGGGTAGGGAGAAAAAGATCGTGAAGTAGAACTAAGATTTTTAAATATAAAAATACTATTAGAGGGATGCCTGGGTGGCTCAGCGGTTAAGGGGCTGCCTTTGGCTCAGGGTGTGATCCTGGAGTCCCGGGATCGAGTCCCATATCGGACTCCCTGCATGGAGCCTGCTTCTCCCTTTGCCTATGTCTCTACCTCTCTCACGAATAGATACATAAAATCTTTCTAAAAATACTATTAGAACAATATACATGTATATAAAGTTATCTACAGTTGACCTATATGAAATGTACACATTTCTGGAAAATATGCTGAAATCAACACAAAAGAAAAAGAAGGCCTGAGCAGACTAATAGGATGTGGAGGAAAATGAACCCTCATGCCCTGCCGGTGGGAATGCAAACTGGTGCAGCCACTGTGGAAATCATTATGGAGTTCCTCAAAAAGTTAATAATAGAACCACCCCACGATCCAGTAATTCCACTACTGGGTATGCATCTGAAGAAAATGAAGACACGAACTGGGAAAGATATCCGCACCCCCGTGTTGCCGTGGAGGGGAAGTTGGGATTGAGATAACGAAGTCTGGACCAACTGTGGTTAAAATACTCTACTTTTGCGATTTTGCAACAGCACAGACACATTTCTAGGCCCCTCCCAGGATCCCGGAGAGGATAGTAGACCTGTATCTGATAATAGCACTGAAAATCACAAAGGCCTCAGGCATTAACAACAAAGGCCCAAGACCACAAAGGGGGGGAAGCATTAAACTTTACAAAAATCGTTAAATGAAAGACCTAAATAAAGAGAAATACTTTATCCATGTTTGGAATGACTTAATTTTGGAAAGATGTCTATTAGCCCCAAATTAATTTCTACATTCAATTAAATTCCAGAAGGAATTTTGGGGAATTAAACAAAGTGAGTATAAAATTTCTATCGAAGAATCGAGATCCACAAATAGCTAATCCAATTAAAAAAGAAGCAACAAAGAAACAACTTGTTCTGCTGATAATCAAACTGATTACAATAAAAGCGTAATAATAAAAGCAGTGTGTTATTGGCATAGGGACAGACAAATAAGCAAAAGGAACAGAATAAAGGGCCAGAAGCAGACCTAGTCACACATAAATAAACTGAATTAAAATAAGTCTAAATAAAAAACCACAAGGGGACTCCCTATGAGAGAGATAGCGTCACATATCGGTGAGAGAATGAGTGATTTTGTAAAAGTCACCAGAAAAAAATGGTTCACTTCTTTGGAAATGAATTAAGTTGGGTTGGTGCTTAACACTAGATTTTTAAAAATTCCCAAGTAGAGAGAGTCCTACATGTGAAAAGTAAAATTATAAACACAAATGAAAGAAAATGTATTAAAAATAACTTGTGAAGCTGAAAGTGAGCATTTCTTTGAAAACAATTTAAAAAATAACCAGACACAAACCATAAGGAACAAAATAAATAGATTTGGTCACATCCACATTAGAGATTTTTGTTTAAAAAAACCCACAACGGTATAAGCAAAGTTAACAGAGGAGCAACAGACTGGGAGTAGATATTTTTGGAAGTCTAAAACTGACAAAGGTTTATATCCAGCATATACAAAGAACTGCAAATCCCTAAGAAAAACACAAGTATCGGGATGCCTGGGTGGCTCAGTGGTTGAGCGTCTGCCTTTGGCTCAAGTCGTGATCCTGGGGTCCTGGGATCGGGTTCTGCATCGGGCTCCCTGCGGGAAGCCTGCATCTCCCTTTGCCTGTGTCTCTGCCTCTCTGTCTGTCTCTTATGAATAAATAGATTAAAATCTTAAAGAAAAAAGAAAAGAAAAACACAAGTTTCTAAAAGAAGAAAGGAAACAGGGATATAAACAGGCCATTCATAGAAGTGGCCATTTGAAGAGCTAATAGCTACATAAAGAGTTACTTAATTTCCTTAACACAAATTAAAATAAGGTATCATCTTACCCCCTCGGACTGGCAAAAATAAGAAAATCGGAATTCTATCAGAGACTAGTGAGGAGGCGGGAAAGGGAAGGCCTTCAGTTCCTACTGGTGGAAGGTGTAAACTGGGCACGGAGAAGTTGGGTGGCCTGGGTACTGAGGGTCTGGTGCCCCATTGCTGCCACTCACACACTGGGGGGTAGGGCTCCGCAGGGTCTCCCGTCGGTGCATGGTGGACACGTGCGGGCAGGTGTCAGTCGTGGTCACGATCTGAGCCAGCGCCGTGTCCTTCAGTGGGGGCGGCATAAAGAGCCTGTGGCATTGTCGCAGGATGGCATGCTACCCGCAGTCAGAGGTAACGAACTGCATCTCTGTTCAGCAACTGGGGGAGATCTTGCAAGCAGCCCAGAGGGAAGAATTTTAAGAACCGGAAAGGAATTGATAGCGTGAAACCATTTATGTAAAAATTTTTTTAAGGATTTATTTATTTATTCATGAGAGACACACAGAGATAGGCAGAGACACACAGAGAGGCAGAGACACAGGCAGAGGGAGAAGTAGGCTCCCTGCTGGGAGTCTGTGCAAGACTCGATCCCAGGACCCCGGGTTCACCACCTTGAGCCAAAGGTAGACGCTCAACCACTGAGCCATCCAGGTGCCCTGAAACAAGTCATTTTAAAATGGGAACACTAGTCTTTTCTGGGAGACCACTTCTGGAGCCAGGGCTCGTCCTCCGGGGTCCCAGGTCTCATTAGGCTCCCTCATGGCCTCACCTTGAGGATACTGCTTGCCTCTCTGTTTGCATTTAAAAGCAAGAGAGAAAAAAAAAGTAAATGAGATCAGGGGTAAAAAGCAAAAGGATTACTTAATAAAACAGTAGAGATCAAAACAGTAAAAACAGAAAGCTCTGGTAAAAAGACAAAAAGCTCCACTGGATGGGATCATAAAGGGCCAAGTGAGTCTTTTGTCTAAATTAAAATAAGCCATAAAGTAAGGAGCCCAAGATTCAGTGCGTGGAGCTCCCAGAGGCTGCAGCTCGGGGCCTGGCACTGGGGGCTCTCCTGCCTTCTCCCTTAGGCTCCGGACCCCAGGCCAGATACTGAGATACCCCACCTGATGGGGCAGGGCTGATGGAGAGTCTCTCCCCACGGAGTCCACAGTTCTGGGCTGGGAGCACGTTCTGGCCTCCCAAGTCACCTTCCCTGACCTCTGCTCCTGTGTCCACCTGCCCTTTGCCCAGGTGGTCTCTGCCCCCTGCCTCCCTCCTGTGCTCCTACCACACCTGCCGGCCCAGTAGGGAAGGGCAGTGTCGCGACCTGTCCCCTGTTGGCCACAGGACCCCGGCAAATAGCTGAGTCTCAACGGCCTTATCTCTGAAATGGGGAGAATCATCACATTGGCCCTGCCTGCCTCCCAGGCATCTTTTGGGGCCCCAGGACACTACGGGAGGCTGAGGGGTTTTGCTGATGGAGGATCAGTTCATGAAGCCTTAAGTGAATTCCCACCCCGACAGAGGGAGTGCATTCCGTTATCCTTGAACTGAGTGCAGGTAACACCCAAGATACCCCCTCCATGCCTGGAAAAGTGTGGAGGTCATTAGTCGGTGCTTAATAGGTATTGATTGATTGATCAAAAGGGCTTGCATTCTCATTGTTTTCCTGCCTCTCCAGCCAGGCTGCGAAATCTTTAGAAGATAAACCTCTTCTCTCTGCTTCCCTCCCTCCCATTTGTCCCATCAATTATCAAATACTTGAGCATCTAACTATGTTCCGAGCCCTACACAGCCCTGCCCTCCGAAAGCCTGCATTCTGTTTCTGGAAATCAAGGAAACAGACAAATAGCAGAAGGAAATGCAGATTCTGAGAAGTGGAGTGGTCACACAAAAAAGATTGAGACGGGGGCCACTGGGGAGGGTGGCCAGGGTGGGCCTCTGGGGAGAGGGCTTCAGGGTGGGTGGGTGGCAGGATGGCCACAGTGGTGGAGCTGAGGGAGGAGTGGTCTAGTGAGAGGGAAACAGGTCTGCACTGGGCCCCAAGGTGTCAAAGCAGGGAAAGGTAGTCTGCAGGACTGGAGCAGGAGGAGGCAGAGGGAAGGAGGTGAAACCCGAGATGGAATCCAGAGCCAAATTACATGATGGGTTCCTGTGGGCCAAGAAAGAAGCATGGATTTTCTTTCCAGGGCAATAGGGAGCCACAGAGGGAGTCAGGGGAGCAGTGTGATCTATTTTATACTTTTGAGACACTTTCTCTCTGGGATCGAAGAGCATATTAAACATGGTGAGGATGGGGTAGAATGGTGGGTAGAGGTGGGTAGAGGGGTAGAGGGTGGGTCAGAATGTGGGACTTCCTATGGGACACCAGGTCTGGGGGAGGGAGGGGACAGTTAATGACTCAGAGGGCTCAGGACACATGGGCCAAATGCAATGGACCAGCCTCATTTACATCCTGATTTGAACAAACCAACTATAAAAAGCCATTTCTGAGGCAACTGGGAAAACACAGATTGAGTATTAGATAATACTGAGGAGCCATTGCAAATTTTGTTAGGCGTGTTAATGGTATGGTAATTAGGGGAAAGGAAGAGAAGTCCTTATCTGCTAGAGATACAGATTGAAGTCTTTGCAGGTGAAATGAAATGATGTCTGAGATTTGCTTTAATATACGGCAGGAAAAAAAATTCTGTGTCTGGGAGAAGAGATGAAACGAGATTAGCAAAATGTTGATAAGTTTTGAAGCTGGGTGATGGTACATGGGGGTTCATTATACCAGCTTCTGAAATCTTCTGAAAAAGTTAAAATTTTTTTTTTTTTTTTTTTAGTGGGAGGAATTGGAAAGAAACCATCCGTGGACACTCTGCTCACTGCCCCACGCAGACGTACTTGACCGGGAGCTGCGGACTCAGACAAACCTGGGGCAGCTTCCAAGCCGGCTGGTTGCTTTCTGTTACCTTCAGGTACAGCCACTGTTTCTTATCTGTAAAGTGTTGGGCTTTTAGAAGTAGTAAATAGTGCACCTAAAGCCCAAGCTTAGCTACCCAGGCAGTGGTTACTACTGTTCAGTTCCTGGTGGCCATCATACACGTGGTGCAGATGGGCCTGAGGCCCAGCATGGCTGGATTCTGGAAACTTCCCTCGGGGATTAGCCTCCCATATCTAGAAAGCAAAGGCCAAATACACGCATTGGGGAGCACAAGCCACCAGACATGTGCACACAGCCCTGGCTTGCATTTGCACACCTGCGCACACACAGACACCCCTCCACGGAGAGGCCTCCTCCTGGCACAGCCTGAGCAGGCTTGGAGTGTGACCTCTAGGAGAGGCCGGGGTGTCCTCCACCAGAGGGCCAAGAGTGAGATGAAGAGGGTCGTGCTCAGAGGAGACAGGCTGTGTGGCCCATCAGGAGACTGGGTAACATAATGGAGGTAAAGGGGGAGCCATGGGGTAAGCAAGGGGCTGAGGAGACCCTGTAGTAAGAAGGGGGACAGGCTGGGACCTTGGGACCCTGCAGGAGGGGCAAGAGGCAATGCCTGCCTAGAAAGTCTTCAAATACAGGAAGGACAAGGAAAGCAATGGCCAGACTACCAGCAGCATGAAAACATTTGTCTCCCAGGGGCCTGTCTGGAGTCTCTGAGCGAGCGAGAGAGCGAGTGAGAGAGTGAGCGAGAGAGCAAGCGGCTATCCTTGAGCCCCTGAGAGAGCTGGATGACCTCACAGGCCCCTCGCTGCCCCCCAGCTCTCCACATGACAGCCGCCTCTGTCTTTGTGCTGGGGCCAGAGGAATGCAGGCCAGGCCAGGCCCCCAGAGGCCCTTCCTCTCTGTCCTGGCTTTTGATCTGAGAGCCATGCAGCTTCCAGAGCCACGAAGGAGACTCTTGGATCAGAGAGGTAGCCCCTGGGGGGTGTGCGGGAGGGTTAGCCCCCACCTGCCCGGGTAGCAAAAATAATCAAAGGGTCCTCTGCCAGAGAGAGACAGGGAAGCGCAGAGGGACCTGTGCCTGAAGGATGGGGAGTGAGGGAGAGAGGGGCAGCGGAGGAAGCTTCTGGGGCTCAGGCTTGGGGGGAGGGGCAGGTATGCTGGGGCACCTCCAGCTTCCAGTGGGAAAGGCAGGGAGGCAGGGCAGAGAGGACCAGTGCTCTCTCCCTGCGCCCTCGCTTCTCCCCACTACAGGCACTGGGGCAACAGGCTCTTCTTGCAGGTCTCATCCCTGGGAAGACACTTTTATTTTATTTTTTTAATATTTTATTTATTTATTCATGAGAGACACAGAGAGAGAGAAGCAGAGACACAGGCAGAGGGAGAAGCAGGTTCCATGCAGGAAGCCTGATGTGGGACTCGATCCGATCCCGGGACTCCAGGACCACGCCCTGGGACGAAGGCAGGTGCCAAACTGCTGAGCCACCCAGGAATCCCAGGAAGACACTTAGAATCAAATCCTGAGTTGAGTGGCAGGAGGGAGGAGGAGACCCGTTCTGCCTTCGTTTGCTGTATTTTCCAGAGAACAATCTGGGGAGTCGCTAATCCTGCCCACATCACATTAACACCAATAAACCACCCTGAGGACTCCCACTCTTCAGTTGTCAACATTCATGAACTCCAGAGCTTGGTGCGACTTCCAAGTGGCCTCCCTCCCAATGCAGGCCTGGCAGGAGGAGCCGGTGGGGGGGCCCCGCCCTCGGTTTGCTCTGAGTCCTTGGGGTCTGAGTGGGGGCTCAGAGCCCCCAAAGTCTTGCAGACACCTGTGTTGGAAAGGGGGCTTATTGGCTTCTCCCAATCCAAGAGAACTTGTCTCCTCCACCGCCCTAGGAAGGCACAGTTTCCCTGCTGCGGGGTCTCCTGGCCCCGTCCTGGTGGAGTGGGGAGCACCTTGCTGGAGGCTCAGGCTACCCTAGGCCCGCCAGGGCTGGGGGCTGGGCTCCTTTAGTAGACCAGACCACTAGGCACTGCAAGGTGGTGGTTTTTTTTTTTTTAATGTTTATTTAAATTCAGTTAATTAACATATAGTGCGTTATTGGTTTCAGAGGTAGAGTTCGGTGATTCATCAGTTGCATAGACACCCCGTGCTCCTCCCATCACCTGCCCCCCTCCACGCCCATCACCCGGTTACCCCCTCCCCCCATGCCCGCCCCTCCAGCAACCCTCGGTTTGTTTCCTCTCTGGTTAAGAGTCTCTTTTGCCACCACAAGGTTAAGTGGTCTGCTCAGGAGCGTGGGATCAGGGCGGGGAGTCCGATGAGCTCTTATTTGCCTTGGTCCACCACCAGACCCGCCTCACCCCAGGGCTCACCCCGAGAGCCTCCAGGGCTGAGGAACAGCTTTTGGGAAGTCCAGCAGCTTCCAGGAGCTGAGCCTCCTCGTGTGATGGCTGCAGAATCACGTCCTGTCCCTCTGGATTTCCTTCTGGGGTGAAATCTCTGTCCCCAGGGGTGAAGGTGGACATCCCAAGGTCGTAGTGATCATAGGGGCGTCTAGGAGCGGAGCCCCAAAACCACCACAGCTTTCCCTCGAAGCAACTTTCTTATCTGAAAAAATTCAGACGCCTTGGCCTTCTGCTCTACAACATGTGCCTCTTTGTTTTAAATTACTTACCAGTTAACTCAACTTCCTCCTGAGAACCTTTGAGTAAGTTCACATTCCAGGAGGTGGGCCATGTTTGGCGGGTGTCTTCATGTGCTCCCCAGAACCGTGAGGGACTTAACGAGCTTTAGTTTGGGCAGTGAGGCTTCGAATGATCTGTGTGCCTGTCTCACTGGCTCGCTGTGCTCATGTGTAGGAGCACTTTTTATCTGGGGTGGGAAGGTCTTTATTAAGGGACTGTCGTAGTTTCCTGGGACTGCCATAGCACGTTACCACACACCAGGTGCCTTAAAACAACAGAAACAAAATCTGTCACAGTAAGGAGACCAGAGGTCTGAAAGTAAAGTGTTGGCTGAGCCATGCTCCCCTCAACACTGTAGGGCAGGGTCATCGCTTGCCTCCTCCACCTCCTGGTGGCTCCAGGTGTTCCTTGGCTTGTGGCCACATCACTCCCACATCTGCATCTGTCTCTACATCACCTTCTCCATTAGTTCAGAAGAGGAGCGATCCAGGCTTGCCATGATGGAGTGTTGGGGAAAAGCAGCCCCACCCCACCTTAGAGTTGTTCAACATTAGCCAGGTGAGAAGAAGGTGGTTCTAGGTTTTAGAGGTAAGGGGGACCCTTACCCTGAGACCCAGCGTGGAGCCAAGGGTGGCTGGCAGATGAAGAGTGACAGGGTGATGATAGCATCAGTTCCTTGGGCTCAGGCTGGGGGTAGTTAGGGCTGTGCTGCTTGGAGCAACACTCTGAGAAACTGCTGTGTCCTAAGAAGCCCCCCATCCCCACGGGGGCCGTGACATCAGCTGGGGCCTCGGTCAGTCCCCTTCTGTCTCAGCACTTTGGTCTGAGCCTCAGGGGAAGCTTGGTTCATAGGAATGTGCCCCCTGCTTCACAAGGCTGTCTCCCCTGCCACAAGGATGGGTGGGGGGTAGGCAGGCATCCCCGGACATTGTGCGCTGAGGGACAGGTGGCTGTGGCATGAGGAGCTCCAGCTCTTGTCTCCTGGGCATCCTGGTGACGGGGATGGAGTCAGCTCCAGGTTTCCTTCAAGACACTGGGAAGTGCCATGGAACCAGCATGGGTGTGTGCCTGGGTGCTGGTGGGGGCGGGAGGGATGGGCTGGGGAGAGGCCTGAGTATTTGCTCTCTGAGGAGAGACCCGTGCAGGTTACCTTCCCCTCACGCTGGGTATGGGCCACTCTGCCTACATGATCGTGCTCTACATTTGAATGCCTGTTGCCCCATGAAAACATCCCCACATCTGAGGCAGCACACCTATCCTAGCAACGCCACGGTGACTCAGGGCCCCTCTTAGACTCCTTCTGGGCACTGCCATCAGGGCTCTTTTATAGCAACCAGACGCCTTGCTGTACAGTCACTCCTCGCCGTTGACCTTGACAGCAGCCCACAGCCTGATGGGTCCCTGTGTGCCAGGCTTGGCTCTGGATGCCTCCTGTTTAAAAAAACAAAAAAACAAAAAACAAAACATCTGGTGCATTCAGTGGTCTTCAGCCAAAGCCTTTGAGAATCCACAAAGGCAGCAGGTATTTGCTGTTTGAGGATGGCTTTGGGTTTTGGAAATGATGTTGAGGCTCTCCGAGCTGAGAACCGTGTAGCAGGGAGAGCTCTGTAGAGCAAGAAGAGGGGCTCCAGAGGGGCTGGCGGGCTGCCCAGTGCCATCCTCAGCTCTCAGCCCGTTGTTGTGCTGCTGTGGCACCTCTGGTGGCCATGGCAGATGTGGCCTCGTGGTAGCTGGCTCCGCTTGCTACCTGCTCCGGTGTTCCCTCTCATCCCTTGTCCTGGTGGGTTTTGTATTGTTTGCAGGGGATCCTTGGCAGGACTGAGCTTCATTTGCCGCCACCAGTAACCAGCTCACTTACCTTTGGCTTGGCCTTTCTCCTTCCCTGTTTCTCTCTTTCCACCATGGCTTGTCCAGGGATCTCTTCCCCAAGGAAGCTACCTGCATGGAAGACTACACTTGGGGGACGCAGGCTGACAGCTGCCCTGTGGGCTTTCTTTTGAAGTTTTATGAATGAACTCTTTCAACAGAGCCTGACAAGTGAGTCATGCATCTAGTGACGTGTGTCCTCAGGCATTGCCTCATGGGCCTTTTTTTTTTTTTTTTGATCCCCCTTCTTGTTTTAAAAAACAGGTTTATTGAGATCTTACACAGCATACAACTTGCCCATTTGAAGTGTGCAATCCAATGGTTCTTAGTATATTCACAAAGTTTTGCAAACATCACCACAATCAGTTATAGAATATTTCCATCACTCCACAAGGAAACATGGTACCCATTAGCAGTCATAACCATTTCCCCCTCAAACCTGCTCCCTAGCCCAGGTAACTACTAATCTACTTCTTGTTTCTATAGATTTGCCTATTCTAGATGTTTCATTTAAATAGAATCATACAATATGTGGCTATTTTGTGTTTGACTCCCTTCCCTTAGCATAATGTTTTCAAAATTCATCCAGGTTGTAGGATGGATCAATAATTAATTTCTTTTTTTTTAAATTCCCATCATCTGTTTTACCCATCCCCCACCTTACCCCCACCCCCATGACCATCAGTTTGTTCGCCATCATTAAGAATCTGTTTCTTGGTTTGTCTCTCTCTCTCTTTCTTCCTTTGCTCTTTTGTTTCTTAAATTCCACATATGGGTGAAATCATATGGTATTTGTCTTTCTCTGACTTATTTCTTTTAGCATTATACTCTCTAGCTCCATCCATATCATAGCAAATGGCAAGATTTTATTTTTTATGGATGAATAATATTCCATTGTATATATGTAATGTGTGTGTGTATATATATATATATATATATATATATATATATATACTGTATCTTCTTTATCCATTCATCAACTGATGAACACTTGGGCTATTTCCATATCTTGGCTATTGTAAATAATGTTGCCATAAACATAGGTGTGCCTGTATCCATTTGAATTAATGTTTTTGTATTTTTGGGGTTATTATCCAGTGATATGATTAATGGGTCACAGTGTAGTTCTATTTTTAAGGTTTTGAGGAACCTCCATACTGTTTTCCACAGTGGTGGCTACAGTTTGCATTCCCACCAACAGTGCATGAGTGTTCCTTTTTGTTCACATCCTCGCCAACACCTGTTGTTTCTTGTGTTTGATTTTAGCCATTCTGACAGGTGTGAGGTGATATATCTCAGTTTTGATTTACATTTCCCTGATGATGAGTGATGTTGAGCATCTTTTCATGTGTCTGAGGGCCACCTGTACGTCTTCTTTGGGGAAATACCTGTTCATGTCTTCTGCCCATTTTTATTTATTTTTCTTTTTTAAAAAGATTATTTATTTGAGAGAAAGAGAAAGAGGGAGAGAGAAAGCAAGTGAGTGCAAACAGTGGGAAGGGGCAGAGGGAGAGGGAGAAAGAGAGAGAAGCAGGTCTCCCTGTTGAGTGTGGAGCCTGACACAGGGCTCGCCTCACCATCCTGATCATGACCTGAGCCAAAATCAAGATTTGGTCAACGGAGCCACCCAGGCATCCCTGCCCATTTTTAATTGGATTATTTGCTTTTTGGGTGTTGAGTTGTATAAGTTCTTTATGTATTTTGGATAGTAATCCTTTATTGGATATGGCATTTGCAACTATCTTCTCCCATTCTGTAGGTTGCCTTTTAGTTTTATTGATTTGTTTCCTTTGCTGTACAGAAACTTTTTATTCTAAAGTAGTTTATTTTTTGCTTTTATTTACTTTGTCTCAGGAGACATATCTAGAAAGATATTGCTACGGCTGACGTCAAAGAAATTATTGCCTGTGTTCTCTTCTAGGACTTTTCATGGCTCCAGGTCTCACAGTTAGGTTTTTAATCCATTTTGAGTTTATTTTTGTGTATGGTGTAAGAAAGTGGTCCAGTTTCATTCTTTTGCATATAGCTGTCCAGATTTCCCAGCACCATTTGTTGAAGGGATTGTCTTTTTCCCATTGGATTTTCTTTCCTGCTTTGTTGAAGATTAATTGACCATATAGTTGCAGGTTTATTTCTGGGTTTTCTATTCTGTTTTGTTGATCCATGTGTCTATTTTTGTGCCAGTACCATATTGTTTTAACTATTACAGCTTTGTAATATAACTTGAGCTTTGGAACTATAGTACTTCTAGCTTTGTTTTTCTTTTCTAAAACTGCTTTGGCTATTCAGGGTCCTTTGCGGTTCCATATAAATTTGGATTATTCTAGTTCTGTGAAAAATACTGTTGGTATTTTGATAGGGATTACATTAAATGTGTAGATTGCTTTGGGTAGTATAGACATTTTAACAATATTTGTTCTTCTAATTCATGAACATGGAACGTCTTTCCATTTCTTTGTGTCATCTTTAATTCCTTTCATCAATGTTTTATAAGTTTTCAAAGTACAAGTCTTTTACCTCTTTGGTTAGATTTATTCCTAGGTATCTTATCATTTTTGGTACAAGTGTGAATGGGGTTATTTTCTTAATTTCTTTCTGCTGCTTCATTATTAGTGTATAGCAACAGATTTCTGCATATCGATTTTGTATCCTGAGATCTTACTGAATTCATTTATTCTAGTGGTTTTTTGGTGGAGTCTTTGGGTTTTCTCTGTATGGTATCATGTCATCTGCAAATGGTGAATGCTTCACTTTTTCCTTACCAATTTGGATGCTTTTATTTTTGTTGCCTGCTTGGCTATGGCTTCTAGTACTATGGTGAATAGAAGTGGTGAGAGTGGACATCCTTACCTTGTTCCTGACCTTAGGGGGGAAGCTCTCAGTTTTTCCCTATTGAATATGATATTTGCTGTGGGTTTTTCATATAAGGTCTTTATTATGCCGAGGTATGCTCCTTCTAAACCTACTTTGTCGAGGGCTTTTATCATGAATGGATGTTGAACTTTGTCAAATGCTTTTTCTGCATCTATTAAAATGATCATATGGTTTCTATCCTTTCTTTTATAGATGTGATGTATCACATTGATCGATTTGAGAGGAATTCATTCCTTTTTATGGCTGAATTATAATCTGTTGTATGGATATACCATATTTTATTTATACCTTCATCAGTTGACAGACATTAGGGTCATTTCTATCTTTTGCTATTATTAATAATGCTGCTACGAATATTCAGGCACAAATTTCTGCGTGGGTGTATGCTCTTATTTCTTTAGAGTATATACCTGGGACTGGAACTGCTAGGTCATCTCTCTCTTCTTTTAATTTTAATTTTTATTGTTAGAGTAAACAATAAATACATTTCCATATTATTTCACAGTCTAAAAAGTACAGGAGAATTCCTATTCTTTCCTCAGAGTCAACCAATATTTCCCAGTTTAAGTGTATTTTAGGGGGACATTTCTAGCAATTATGAATATGTGTTCTTCCTTTTTTTTACACAGTGACATATAACACACACTGTTCAGCACCTTTCTTTATTCATCTAACATTAAATCTTATTCCATATCATTGCAAAAGGAACTTTTTATTCTTTTTATAAATGTGTGGACCTTCCTTGGAAGAAATAATTTAATTTAAATAATTTACTTAATCAATTTCCTATTAAAAGGCATTTATTTAGTTCTCCCCCAGTCATTTGTTATTACTAGCAATGCAATGAAAAGCCTTGAAAAAATACCATTTCCTGGCACCTGGGTACATCTGCCTTCAGCTCAGGTCATGGTCTCAGGGTCCTGGGATCGAGCCCCAAGTTGGGCTCCCTGCTATGTGAGAAGTCTGCTTCTCCTTCTCCCTCTGCCCCTCCCCCTTGCTCATGTGTGTTCTCTCTGTCTCTCTTTCAAATAAATAAAATCTTGAAAAAATACCATTTCCCTTATGTTGAGCTCATCTGTAGGATACACTTCTAAAAGTAGAAGAACCTTATCAAAAGGTGAACTTTAAATCTTGGCACATCACACCAAATTGCCTTCCATAGAATTTATACCAATTCACTGCCCATCAGCAATGTATGAGCATGCCTGTTTCTGTTTGCCCACACTTTCACCAATCTGATGGATGAAAAATGTGTGATTTTAATTTGCAGTTTTCTTATTATGAGTGATTGAAAGCATCTTTAATTCTCTTTTCTGTAAAATGTTCATATATTTTGCCCATTTTTTTCTACTGGATGTGGTCATTTTCTTGATGATTTATAGGTGCTTTTTATTTATCAGAGAAATTAGCTCTTTGTCTGCAATATGAATGCCTACAACTGTTTCCAGTGGGTTAAGCCAGTTGCTTTTGCATATTCCTTCTCATAAATATGCAGGATTCCTCCCTGAGAAAGTATTTGATTGCCCACCCTGTTGACCAGGGGTAGCTGTATGACTTGCTTTGGCCAATTAAATATGGGTAGAAGCATGTTTGTCATTCTGGGCTGAAGTTTGAATTGCCAGCGCCTTTCACGTTCTCTTTCCTGCTGCCATGGTAATTGGCATCAGCAGATGATGGCTGTGCCTCCAGCTGAAGAACCCAAAGTAAAGGTGGCAGTAGTGACAACACGGGAGCAGAGACTCTGACCAGTCTACAGGAAAACATAGAGTGTGGGCAAGAAAGAATCCTTTGTTGTTTTATGCTACTAAGACTTCGGCTTTTTTCTTGCCGCAGCATAACTAGCCTATCTTGACAGGTATAGATTATTCTTGCCACAAAGAAAATTTTTTCATTTTGATGAGGTTAAAGTGATCAATTCTTTATTTCAAGACTTCTGGGTTTGTATCAGATCTTCCCCCCTTCTGGATTATTATTTTAAAAGTTCTCCCATAGTTTGTTGAAAGTCCATGATTTCTCTCCCAATTTGAAATGCCGTCAGGCAGATCTGATTGTTGTTGCTTCACAGTTAAAGAAGCGGAGCCTGGGGTAGTGGCTGAACCAGCCACCATAACAAATGTTGGATTATGTCTGGCTGCTACTAAGACTTGACTATAGACACTAACTTCCATTAGGAGCTTGTTCTTTCACACAAAAGTCCAAGGTTGGGCCTTCTGGGGCTGCTAGGGCAGTACCAAGGGACATCAGAGACTCAGGTTTCTTATGTTCTTCTGCTTGACTCTCCTTAACATGTGGCTTTCTTTAACTTCATGGTCTACTGTGTCTGCAGGAGCTTCAGGCATCAAGTCTGAGTTCCAGGCAGGAAGTAGGAGGAAGAGTATAGGGTAAAAGGGCCTGTACCAATTGTTCATCTCCCTTTTTTAAAAAAAAGAATTATTTATTTATTTATTCATTATATCAGTGGATATATATATATATATATATATAGAGAGAGAGAGAGAGAGAGAGAGAGGCAGAGACACAGGCAGAGGGAGAAGCAGGCTCCATGCCGGGAGCCCGATGCAGCACTCGATCTGGGACTCGATCCGCGACTCGATCCAGGACTCCAGGACTGCGCCCTGGGCCAAAGGCAGGTGCCAAACCACTGAGCCACCAAGGGATCCCCTCTTCATCTCCCTTTTGAGAAACTTTCTTACAAATCTCATTCAAAAATTTTTGCTTATTATCTCATAGCTCAGAACTTAGTGATAGGGTCATGACTTGATTCAAAGGGGCAGGAAATGTTTTACTATGTATATATTTTCAAGGAGTGTTTGACTAAGTATATTTGAGGGGCAGTCTGGGTATGTTGATGTGATTGAACGGTGCTGGCTGCCCCTGGGGTGTGGTGACAAAGTCCTCGATAGCCTCAGGGCTTTGGAGGCAGCAAGTGCTCCCGAAACAAGAGCTCCCTTGGTGGTGAATGCCACCAGAAGGCAATGTCTTCACCCTTCCCAGGCCGGCTCCAGATTTGGGGGACTCCCGGGGGATGTGGCCGCATCTGTGTCCAAGAGGAGCCCTGAGGGGAACCAGCTTCCGCTCTGGGAGTCAGAGCTCTGGCCATCTTTGGCCCATCCAGCCCCAGCTGGCACCGACTGGCCATGTGTGGCTTCCCCTCCTCTGAGCCCATTTCTTTCTCTGTAAACCTGGATAATGAGAACTGCTCGCCAGGGCTGCGGTGGTAACAGAATGAAATCACATCTAGCGAGGCCTTCAGGGTTGCCGCTGTTGACCTTGGGACAAGAAGAGAAGGCTGCCTGAGAGATTCCTGCTGTCACCAGCTGGCCCACGGAGCAGGGGTGGCCGGTGTTATCAGAGACAGGCCCGGAGAAGGGTGTGTCGCTCACCTGTTCACCTGCTCCCACACTTCCCACTGCTTCCTGACCTTCCTTCAGAATTTCTTCACCAGCTCGACAAAACTGGAGTCACTCAGTTGCCATCAGATCCAGGTTTCCTCCCCACTCAGCCCTGGTCTGGCCTCTCTCAGCCAGTGGCCCCTTACTCAACTCCTCGGCCCCTTTAATACCTTCTTCTACTTCATCCTACTCTCTGTTAGCATCTCTAAACATCTCTCTCCTGACCGTTTCTTTCTCACCACCCTGTCCCTGACTGAGTCCCCTCAGCCTCCTGCTCTCTCCCCCACCCTTTTTTAAAGATTTTATTTATTTATTCTTGACAGACACACAGAGAGAAAGAGGCAGAGACACAGGCAGAGGGAGAAGCAGGCTCCATGCAGGGAGCCCGATGTGGGACTCGATCCCAGGACTCCAGGATCACGCCCTGAGCCAAAGGCAGATGCTCAACCGCTGAGCCACCCAGGTATCCCTCTCTCTCCCTTTAAAAAAAAAAAAAAGATTTTATTTATCTATTTGAGAGAGAGACATACAGAGATAGCGAGAGAGCATAAGAAAGGGGAGGGACAGGGGAGAGGGAGAAGCAGACTCCACTGAGCAGGTAGCTCAACACAGGACCCTGGGATCATGACCTGAGCTGAAGGCAGATGCTTAACCAACTGAGTCACCAGGCGCCCCAGCCCTGCTCTCTTTGGCCACTAGGGGCCTTGTATTAGTCAGGAGAGGCTAGACTTACACCCTAGTAACTAAAGCCCCTCATCTCAGTGGCCTAATTAGCATATACAGATTTGTTTCTTGTTCACAAAAATATGCATGACCCTCTAGGACAGCTGTCCTCAGTGATCCAAGCAGCTCAGATCTGGCGAAGGCACCATCTTTACTTCACATGCCACGCTTGTCACGAAGAATGAAGAGAAACTAGGAGATCTGCTCTCCTAATGCTTCAGCCAGAGAGGATACTCAGACCTATAGCCCACTGGCTAGAACAAGGCATGGCTCTGTTCGCTGCAGGTGGCTGCAGGTGGCTGCAGGTGGCTGGGGAAGTCATTTCTGTTTCTAGCAGTAACTGCCTCTGCCAAGAGCCCATAGGAACCTCCTACCAGTTCGCATCTAAGTTCCTGCCAGATCCTTGATGATCTGGCCCCACCTGATGCTCCCCAGCCCATCACCCACCTATCCCCAGAGTGAATACTGTGCTCCAGGTGTATCGTGCTAAGTCCTCCCTCCACGCCTCTGCTGACACCGTTCTCCTTGGTTATCAGTCTTTTGCCATTTCTTTCCTGCGTTCCTCAGGACCCAAGTCAAGGTCAATCTCTTTTGTGAAAAAGCATCCTTTTGGCTCAGCTGCGAGTGTTCTCCGGTCTCAGAGCTCTTCCATGGCTTATTTTTAAGCTCTCTCAGCCCCAAGCATGTGTTCCTTCTGTAGCCAGTGTAGACTGCAACCCTTGGAGGTCAAGGGCTTTCTCATCTTCTTTGCCTGCTCAGTAAGGGCTCTCAGTGATTTTAATTCATGAAATGATTATTAAACACCTACTAAATGCCAGACACCAAGCTCCGGCAAGGAGGATGCAAAGAGCAAGGAAACATGATCCCAGAAGGAAAGAAACTAGGGTTTTTATGTGCCTGCTGTGTAACATTTAATGATTAGGAGAGCTCTGGCGTCTGCTTGGGGTCGAATCCTGCCTTTGGTTAGATGAGCTACAAGACCTCAGGAGAGTTACTTAACTTCTTCAGCCTGAATTTTCTCACTCCAACAATAATAGTGATCACTATCTCCTGTATTCGCTTCTTAGGACTGCTTAAGCAAACCGTGGTGGAAGACATCCTAAGCGTATTCTCTCTATAGTTCTGGAGACGAGCAGTCTGAAATCAAGGTGTTGGCCAGGGTCTGCTCTCTCTGAAGGCTCTAGGAAAGAATTTCTCCCTTGCCTTGTCCTAGTTCTGGTGGCACCCGGTAATCCTTGGTGTTCCTTGGCTTGTAGGTACATCGTTCCAATCTCTGCCTCTGCCTTAATATGACATTCTTCTCTCTCTGTATGTCTTCTTCTTCTTCTTCTTCTTCTTTTTTTTTTTTTTTAAACAAAGACGTCAGCTATTCAATTTAGGGCTCACCCTAATCCAGGATGACCTCATCTTAACTCATTACATCTGCAAAACCCCACTTCCAAATAAGGTCACATTGTGAGGCTCTGGGTTGACATATATTTTGGGAGGGGACACGTACTCAACCTACTACACCCACCTCATAAGATTATTGTGAGGATGAAATAAGATGATGCCTGTAAATCATTTGGCACAATGCCTGGTGCAGTGTAAAAACTCCTCGAATGTTAGTCATTTTAAGAACAATATGTTAATCAGGATTATTTTATTTGCAAGTATCAGAAACCCAGCTCAGTGCTGGTGTGGCTGGGTCTGGGTGCTTAAATGAGGCTATTAGGAATCTTTCCCTCTTTGTCTCTCAGCTGTCTGTGTCATCTTTATTCTCGGGCTTTGTCTCCCGGTCAGATGGCAGAGACCTCCCTCAGCAGATCCAGGGCTCCATTTGACCAGCTGATCAACCTCCATGGAAAAGCAACACTTCTTTCTCAATAGCTCCAGTGAAAGCCTCAGGGCTGATTTGCACAGAGCTGGTCTGGACCATGAGCCCATCCCAGAAATAATCTCTGTGGCCAGGGAGATGAATCTTCTGAATGGTGTTGGCGGGGTTTTGGGGGGAGGTGAGGGGTTCAGCGATGGGGAACAGAGTGGAGGGTTAGCCACAGTGGAACCATTTGAACAGCAGGTGACGGAGGGGTGGTTCACAAAAGGGAAATCACAATGCCGGCCCATCAGATGCTGAGCAAGCAAAGACCCAGCTCATGCACTACAGACGGTGGCGATGCTGTGAGCCAGCTCCTAGCCCGGTGCCTGGGACCGTGCAAGGGTGCAGTAGGTGCTTATTGAAAGATTGCATGGATGGTGCAAGAAAGAAAATGCTAGTTTATACCAACTCAGTTTGCTCATGTTTTTTTTTTTATTACTTCCCACCATAGCATGCAAAAGAGGCATTATATTTCCAGTTTGCAGGTGGAGAAATTGAGGCTTAGAGAGTTTAAGTGATCTGTCCAAGATGACAGAATGAACAAGTGGCAGAGCCAGGATTCCAAGCCAGATGGGTCTCATCGTAGAGCCCGTGCACTGTCCTACCACACCGCCTTTGTCCGCTGGACTCACGGCCAGAGAAGACAGAGTTTGAAGCCATACTATGGCTTTAAAGTACAACAGAAAAGTGCACTTCCTAGTCACCGTCGCACAGTTTACCACCCCAGAAGCTCAAACCGCCCCCCTTTCCTTTGTCTAGTCTCTTCTCCCAATGTATTGCCCTTTGCTTTGTTTTAAAGATTTATTTATTTATTTATTTATTCATGAGCGACCCAGAGAGAGAGGCAGAGACACAGGCAGAGGGAGAAGCAGGCTCCATGCAGGGAGCCCGAATGCGGGACTCGATCCCAGAACTCCAGGATCACAACCTAAGGCACACACTCAACCACTTGAGCCGCCCAGGTGTCCCTGTATTGCCCTTTGTTAAAATGGTATGTAAGCCCCTGGACTTAACCACTTCTTTGGGTTTTCACTTCTTTTCCGTGAAGCTCCATGCATGTAAAAATATTAACATCAATAAGATTTGCATGCCTTCTTCTGTTAATCTGCATTTTGTTAGCTTAATTTGCAGACCCAAGGTACTGAACATAAAAGGGTAGAGAAAAGGTTGTTCATTTCCTACAATGATATTTAGGTTGTTTCTAGTTTTCAGCTATTAGGAATAAAGCTACTCCGAACAGTCTTATGCATGTCCTTTGGTGGATATAGGCCAAAGCACTCATTTCTGTTAGATATACACCTAGGAGTGGAATTGTTGGGGCGTCTGGATATCTTCTATCAAGCCTTTCTTGCTCTCCGTCCCCTTCCTCTCGGAGTCTCTCAGAGTGCGCAGAACCCCTGACTGCATAGACCTCGATAAACCTAGAGGCAGAGGGTTGAACAAAATGACCTCCTGAGGCCTCTCAGCATTTCCCAGAAGGATTTAACCAAAGGTCTCTGGCCTCAGCTCCCACCAGCGCCACTGTTTGCTCATGAAAATGTTTCATGTGATTAGCCAAGTAATGACATCTTAAAACTGTAGAGCTAATATATTACGTAATAAAACACAGGAGCAAATCTCTTTGACACATACTGGTGATTTACTCTGCCAGCCATAAAGATAATTACATTTCAGGTTGATATATAAAAGGCGGCAGGCAGAGCTTATGAAGAATTAGCATAGCTTTGTGTCGGACCTCTCCATCCGCGCGGACCTGTTCATCATTTCTCTCGCAGCCAGCCAGCAAACACTGACTCAGCTGGGCCTGCCCCGCCACTGGTCACTGCTGCCACTAGAAGGATCTGTTGGTGGCAGGGAAGGAATTGCTGGAGAGGCTCAGGTTTGGGGTATGAGGCATCCAGTCCTACAGGCAGCTCTGTAACATTGCAGGAAGGCCTCCAGCCTGGGAGACAGGACACTTGACCTCTGAGCCTGGCTCTGCCACTTTCAGCTTTAAGCCAGTCACCAAGTCACCACCCCTCTTGGAATCAAAATATGCCCTGGAGCTAAGATGCTTCCCCACCTCCTTGGCCTGTTACCCAGGAGAGGCTTATCATGAATGTTCTGAGTTCTTAAGACCAATTTTCCAAAGCAGGAATCAAGTCTCTCAATCTTCCAAGTGTCAATGAACTTCTAGGGGCAGAGGGACAGGGCATTTGTATCTGAGCCTGTCCTGGTGTCACCGACTTCCAGGATTCCCTTCCCCTATGTTCCTGCTGCCCTAAACCAGGGGCAGGGGCCCAGAACAGGACCAGGGAGACAAGAATCTGGAAGCACACTCAGGCAGAAGGATCCAACCTCCCTGTTTGGAAACAGGAAACTGAGGAAAAGAATGTGTGGCCATCTGTATTCACAGAGAAAATCCATGTCAGAGCTGAGACTGGAGCTGGGATAAAAAGTATAGAGCCAAAAAATGGGAAGCTTTTGCTACTGTTCCAGGTGAGAGAGTCTGGAATCCCGTTGCAATATTGGCTCCTTCTTTTACCTTGGCACAAACCAGAATTTCAGAGGGAACTCAGCCCCCTGCTGCTTGGCCGCTGCTTTCCCCATCCCTTTTCTGTTGCTCCAACTGGTGGTAGTTTGTTTAGGGGAAGGGCCGCCTGCAGCAGGGGGATGGACAGAATGAGCTCTAGAGAGCCTGCTTGGCAAATCCCCAGCTGGGGAGAAGAGGGGGGTGGAAACTGGGAGGTGAAGTGTGGGTGATTATGGTCAGAGCAGCCCACCGGGTGGGCCAGGTGAGCCCTCGGGAACTGGGTGTCAGAACTCTTGGGGTCTCCTGTCCTCCCCTCCCTCTCCTGCTGGTTTTCTGAGGCCCTCACCTTTGGTTTTCCACTACAAAAATGTCTTCATTTTCTCCAACCTGCGCAGAGCGCCTCCTCTTGGTACGATGGGGACATTCTTCAGTGACCTCAGAGTTTGGGAAGCAAGACTGCAAAAATGTGCAAAAACAGAACCCCCCCCAAACCCCACAAAAACAAAAAACGTCACTCCCAAGGGGTTGGCATGCACGTCTGGGCCCCGGAGCCCCTCCTCCTGGGCTTGAATGGAGGGAAGGCAGGTTTGGGGCACAGTGCGGGTGGGGGGGTAGGGGTGGGGAGGTGGGGGTGGATGTCCCAGGGAGGGAGCCTGTTGGCAGGCCCAGAAGAACCACACGGAGCCCCAACCCCCTGCACCGAGGCTGTGGGATGGATGAGGGTGGGAGCATGTGGGCCCCTCTGCTGCCACCCATCACAGGGCTGCGGAGAGGGGGTCCGGGCTGCAGAGAGGGGGCTCGGGGAGACAAAAAGCCCGCAGACAAAACGACGGCTCTGGAGCCGTCCCAGCGGGGAGCGCGGGAGAAGATGAATCGTGTTGAGTGACACAGGACATGGCAGATTGGATGTTTAATTCGGGTATCTCCGTAGAACACCCCCACACCCACCTCCTCGGCTCCGCTTAGCATCCTGCACAGAGAAAGCCCTGCTCCTCGCAAATTGCCTTGTCAGGCGCACAGCAAAAGCCCAACGTGACTGATGCTATCTAGGGGGTCCCTGCCAGGAGTGGGGAGGGGACTGAGCAACCGCAGAATATTCCTCCCTGCAGGACCCGGTGGGGGTGCCAGGGCGGGAGGTCTGAGTTAGACTCCGGGTGGGACTGCCCAGCCCGCTGGGGTGAGGGTGCCTGGGGGCCTGTCTGGGCCGAAGGAGGGCCAGGCCACCTCTGCTGGGGTCTGGCGGCGGGGAGGGCCTGAAGGTGGGGGGGGAGACCCCCGGGTGGGGGGTCCTGGAGAGCGGGCGGGGTGCAGAGGCGGGCACAGCCTCCAGCGCCAGCCAGTCTTCCCAAGGCTCCTCTCCCGAGCAGTCTGATCACAACCTGCCAGTCCCGCTTCCCATCCAGCCTCACCTGCCTCCAGATCTTTCCAAACAAGGAAAGGAGCTGCAAACATGGCAATCACCTCGGCTGGCAGGCAGCGGCTGACAGCTGCCAGGGCACAGCAAGGGCGGGAGCGGGGCCCAGCCTGGGAGGGGGAGCCGCCAGGAGCGGGGAGCAAGTCGGCTGCCCTCCGTGCCTCTCCAGAGCTCCTGCCAAGGCCCCCCAGGTGCGTGGGCTGTGAGGGTGGTGGCCGTGACCCCCCTGAGCCAGGCCAGGGCTCAGTGTCAGGGACCAGCATCTGAGGGGCCACCTGCTAGGGCTGCACTTCTAGACAGAGCCCTAGGGGTGGAGGTGGAGGGCAAGTCCAGGACCAGATATTGGCATTTTTGCCAAGCACTTGAGTTACCAGAGAAGTCCTTTGTCTTCTTCAGTTGTGACACACAGAGGCTGGGTTCTCCTCCATCCAGCAGGTCATGCTGTGGTTCTGGAGATCCCTTAGGAGGAGGAACTGGGGTGGCATTTAGTCCCTGAGGAAACCACACTTGCCAGGCTGTGGAGGGGCCTTGCCCTGTCTTCATCGCCCTCTTGGCTGCCTGACACCTACCGGCTCACTGGAGTGTTGGGGTGGCTAATCCAGGCTGTGTGGGATGAAGAGGCCTTTAGAACAGACTCCCCGGGCCTGAGTGATCTGGGGCTTTTCCGTGTCCCCAGAGGGCTGGAAGGAAAAGGCTGTGGGAGGGGCATCTGGACCCTTGCCACCTCCCTTCCTGCCAGCCCTCCAAGTCTTCCCGCCCATGGCCACTGTCTGCCTCTCTTATTTCATGAGCTGTCTTTCTGAAGCTGCCTGACTCCCTCTGAGCTCTTGAAAGCCTTGGGGACAAATAGAAGAGGGAGTGTTCTCCACATGAATGTGGCTTATTTGCCTCCAATGAAGCCACGGTGTGGATAATTTAACTGTATAAATCGAGATGGATTTTCCATCTGGTCTCACTGAGATTTCCTCTCAAATCAGAAAACATCTACTCTCTAGCTCCCACTCCTCCACCAAGCCTGCCTTCCCATCTTCCTCCCATGCAGTGCTGGATGGCTGTCCCCCCATGCCACTCAGGGAAGAAGGCCAACAAGGTGGCCCTAGAATGAGAGGGCTGAGAGCTGGGGGGTGGGGAGGGAGTCTAAGACAAAAGGGCCACTTAAAATGTCCCTTTGGCCTAACATGATGTAGGTGGAGGAAAATGTCGTAATCATCTGGAAGCTGGGGTGGCAAAGGATATCACCAGCTCATCCTGACACATCACAAGAAAGATGTTGGGTCTGGGATGCTGAGGCAGTCCCCAACAGCCAAATCAGAGCTCCCCGTGCCATGCTTCACCCTTTCCTCATTCTCTGCGGGGGGTGGGGTTTAATATCCTCATGTTCTCTCCTCCCTCACTGTGCTTTTAGTAAAGTATCTCTAGAAGCCGTTTACACCTGCATGAGAAGATAAGTTACCAGGTGACATCGCATGTAAATTCCTGGCTTATCTTTTCTGAAGGTTTTATAATTAAGTTAAACAAGACTTTGAAAAATCTAACTCTAGCTTTTGTTCCCTGGTCATGTAAGACCTACACTGATGGCACTTGGGGTCTCGGCCCCTCCCAAGAGTAGCATTCAGGAAGTGCTTACTGTGCCATCAGGGGAGATGACCCCGCCAAGACTATGGTGGTAGCACAAGCCTAAAGGAAGGCAAGTAACCCAAGTGGCCTCTTTCCCACCCTGAGATGCGGGATGGAATGGAAGCTAAAGAAATGTGCAGTGGGATGACCCAAGTCCTCTTTCTTTGCTAACTGTTCCCTAACTTTATTTAGCCTTAGTTTCTTATCTATAAAGAGGTGAGCTGGTGAGACAAACACTGGACTGGAGGATTCAGGGATCTTTGGCATGAGGAAGGACTCCATAGTCTGCAGAGATGTGCAGATGTGAGTTATTATTGCTGTTCCCACTCCTGTGTAGCAGGAAGGGAGAGCCTGGCCAGGTCACTTTGCTTCCTAGCGCACATGGCTCATCAAGCCACCACCCACCCAGACAGGTGCATGGTCCATGGTAAAAGGTGAAACAGTCACCACCACCAAAAACTGGGGGTATGATGCCTATCCACATGGGTCCCTCTCCATCCAACAGGAGACTCTAGGGCCTAAGCTGGGGAGGACCCCCTGAGCACTTCTGTAAGCTTTCATGGGAGCCTGTAGAAAGGAGGTTGGCTGTGGATGGGGAAGGTCTCCTCAAAGGACAAGTTAATACAAGCGTAGCCAACCCATGCCAATCAACGCTGTTGAGCATGTCCTGGGGGCCCATACCTGAGCTGGCCGCTTTATAGGACCTATGGAAACTGAAGGGTTTTACAGACCAGTTGAGATAATAAGGTAGCCCTTCAAACAGGGAAATAATAGGCAACATGGACTGCTATTCCCTAGTGTAGAATGAAGGAAGCTGTTCACCCCCCCAGGCCCTCCCTGCAACAATGGCCTTCCTAGGGGAATTGGAGTCCTATTCAGCTGGGCAGGGAGCTCAAGCGGCTGGGAGATGGAGACATGAGGTCCCTGGCATCATGCAGGCCAGGCTTCTACCTTTCAACATCAGTTCTCCAATGTCAGCTGAGTGTCCTACAGTTCAGATCAGTTCTGACATGTTAACACAGATCCACACAGGTCACCGGGCTCTGTCTCACGAGACTGCTCCCACCCCAGATACCAGCTGCAAGTCCTGGGTCCCTGAGCCACCCACACTTCTTCCAGGTGTTCCCACATTGACGCCCCCACCCCTTTCAGGTTCAGCAGTTTTCTAGGATGACTCAGAACTCGCTGAACGTGGTATACTTAACGATTATCGTTTTATTATAAGAGATACACATGGACAGCTAGATGAACAGGAGTATCAATCCAGGTGTGGAAGGGCCCCAAGCACAAGAGCCTCTGCCCCGTGGAGTCAGGCTGGGCCTCCTTCCCAGTACCTCTACATAGACACCATCGCCAACCAGATAGTTCCCTGAGCCTCATTTTTCAGAGTTTTCATGGAGGTTTCATTACTGAGGCACAATTGATTAAATTGTCTGGCCATTTGATTGAACTCGTCTTCAGCCCCTCTCTCCTCCCTGGAGATCAAGGCTTAGAGTTTCCACTCCCTGATTGCTTATGGTTGGTTTTCCTGAAGACCAGCCCAGCCCTCATTCTGAAACTACCTAGTTCCTCACTGTGAGTCACATCATTAGCATAAAGTCAGGTGTGGTTGAAAGAAGCATGAAAGAGGCAAGTCATGAATAACAAAAGATACTCCTGGCTTTCAGGAAATTCCAAGGGTTTTTGAAACTCTGTGCCAAGAATGGAGGACAGAGACCAAATATTTTTTTTTTTTTTTTTTAACACAACCTTCCTACTTACCAAAGGGTCCAGAGCCTAGTTCCAATGGGAGAGTAGGGATGGTAATAGGGGTTGGTGGGCTTCACAGGAAGAGCAACTGAAAGAAGAAAAGTAGGAGAAAGACAGGGTCAGAGATAACCTTTAGTTAGCTAGAGGTCTGTCCTGTGGAAGGGGAGGCTCTGTAGGCATCTGGACCATGAGTGCCAGGAATAGGGAACCAGGTTTTGGCGGGAGCTTCCTGGCAACAGATGGGCTGTCTTGGGAGGTGGTGAGCTCATATCACCAGGGACATTTGAACCAAGCTAAAATTCAAGTTCCATGTGAGCAGGAACTCAGTCAGTTTTGATCTCTGCTGTATGCTTGCGGCCTGGAGAATTGTCAGGCAAAGAGTAAATATTTGGTAAATATTTATTTGTTGAATGCCCATTTGTCAAGGCTAGAGAAGCTAGATTAAATAGCAAGAAGGCACAGGCCCAGTGAGAAATCCATAGAAACTCCTACCATATCCAGCTATTGTGCTGTCTGCTGTTTGTTTTTTTGAGGCCCCCCCCCCAAAAAAAAAAACAAAAGCAGGAAAAAAAAGAATCTCTTAAGCTCACAGTTAGTGGAGAGAAAGACATTTATATCTAGAAAAAAGTTCAATAAAGAACAACGCAGTCCAGTAAAAGATGGCAAGCTGAAACCATCCATTGGTTTGTATCTCCTCAAACCACATGAAAATGGCAGTAAAGGGATTTTATTAAGAAGCATGGGCCCATCCATTCAAAGGTGAAAGGCAGGTGGATGGAAACTTCTAGGTAAAGATAGTGACCTGAACACACACAATTAATTTTGCTTTTCTCGAAAACCCTACTAAAGTGACCATAAAGGGATTTTTGACAAGTCTGAAACCCACAGAGATGGAGAGAATGGGAGGGATGAAATCAGTAACAGAAGTATGGAAACTGGGGCAGCCCGGGTGGCTCAGCGGTTTAGCGCCTGCCTTCAGCCCAGGGCCTGATCCTGGAGACCCGGGATCGAGTCCCACGTCGGGCTCCCTGCATGGAGCCTGCTTCTCCCTCTGCCTGTGTCTCTGCCTCTCTCTCTCTCTCTCTCTCTCTTTCTGTGTGTCTCTCATGAATAAATAAAATCTTTTAAAAAAAAAGGTACAGAAACTGATGGGGGAACACAGGGCTAGCTGAGGACAAAGCCCGAGCCAGGGGCAGCACACTGAAGAAGTCCCTGAAACAGGCAAAGGGACATTCCTCTGATGTTAATACTTTGCTAAGGGCAAAGGCAATCTTAGCCCCACCCCCAGGATCCTGTAAGTCTGCTTTAACATATAAAAATTCCTTTAGAAATTTCCTTTATCGGTACCTCCCAAGATACACGTTGGCAATCATCCCCCAAGCACGTGGCCCACCGATACACATCTGAAGGGTCTCATGACTAAGGTCTTATTAGATGGTAATAAATGACTTTTTCCCAACACTAGCTAGCCCCCTCAAGGCCCTGGAAACCTGGCTTCCAAAATTCCTTACAGAGTACGCTGTCCTCAAACCCCTCCCAACTCCCAGGTATATAATCAGCCACCTCTCACAGGCCCTGGGCAGCAGCTTTTCCTGCCCACGGGTCCTGTCCCCGTGCTTTAATAAAAACACCATTTTGCACCAAAGATGTCTCAAGAAGTCTTTCTTGGTTGTTAGCTCTGGACCTCACCCCACCAAACCTCATCTATATTCCAAAACTTCATCAGAAACTAGAAAGCGATGATGAGGGTACTCAGCAGACTGGAAACGCTGAGGGGGATGGAGCTGAAAATCTACCCCCTACCAAGGTCCCTCTGCAGTGTCAGATGTCACTGGGAGTGGAGCAGATAATCTTGGTTGAAAAGAGAGCTTCAACCTCTGGGTTCCCTCCCAGAATCTGTGCAGGTGGATTGTTGCCCCCTTGCCATGTCAGTGGAAACTGATGTTTATTCCCAGAAATGGTAAAATAGAGGGTCTTGGGTGGGATACCAAGTTGAGGATGGGTAGCATGCTGGAAAAGTTGGTGGGGGGTGGATATGAGATGAACCCAGGTATACAGGACACTGAGAATTCCACAGGCTTCTTTCTAGAACGTGGGTAGCCAGGCCTTTACTCTCTGGAGAAGAGAGGCAGGAGAGTGGGAGGTTCTCTCTAGAGAATCCCATCAGCTCAAGAGGGGATGACTTAAAGATTTGGACGTCAGGGGTTCCCCAACTAAACAGCCAATCACCCAACATGAAAATCTCATTGTCAGCAAGTCCCATTCACCTCCTAAGAACTCCCGACCGATTGATTGGATTGGCGTTTGGTGACTCTACTCTTACATCATTGCTGACAACCAAGGACTGTGATTTATATGAGAAGAGTTGCCGACAGGACAGCTCCAGCTCAAGGGGGGCGAAGACAAACGGAAAGAAGTGGCTCAGCAGAAAGATGTACTCTGCAGGAAGAGGAAAACAGCAGAGAAGTTACCATGAGTATTCTTCATGAGAGAAGTGAAGATAATTACAGGAAATAAGAAATGGATGCTATAAAAACAGGACAAAAAAAAGAGTTCTTGTAAATTAAAAATATGATAGCAGAAATGAAAAATTCAACAGAAGCAGACGAGGGGAAAGACTAAAAAATCTCCAGAAAATAGAACAAAGAAGACAAATACAGAGAAAATAGGAGAGATAAGAACATTGAAGGGGCGCCTGGCCGGCTCAGTGGGTGGAGCATGCGACTCTTGATCTTGGGATTGTGGGTTCGAGCCCCACTCTGGGGGCAGAGATGACTTAAAAATAAAATCTTTAAAAAAAAAATTGAAGGTGTAATTAAGGGGGTCCTCTAAGTGAATCAATGGGTTTCTGGTACGAGAAAATGAAGCAGGAAGTTGGGAATCAACTGGAGCCACTCCAGGCCTGAAGGATTCTGTAAAGGCCTGACAGGTGCCTGAGAATGGAAAAATAGCCACCCCCAAGGCGCCACATTGTGAAATTTCAGGACACTGAGAACAGATCCTATAAGGTCCCTGCAAAGGATCAGACCTCACGGGGCATCTTTATAGTTAAAATCATGCGCCTGGTGATCTAACAAATTACAATATAAATACATAGTCAGGATGGGGAGGGTGAGAAGTGTGTGTGTGCGTGTGTATATGTGTGTGTGTTAGTGAGTGAAAAATAGAGACAGGAGGGAGGGGAGCCAGATTCTCATTCTACATAGTGAGAAGTCAATACATAAGGCCAGAAATAGAAAAACAAGGAAGTAGCAATACAAGCACATGTTAAAGAGATGTGGAGGTAAATATCCAAAGACTCAGCTGAAAGCAGTGGAAGTAGTTGCCTGTAGGCAGTGGTGCCTTGCCTGGGGTGCGTGTGGGAGTGGGGGGAGCAGGGGATTGCTGTTGTGTTTTGCTTTGTTTTTAATATGGAACCTGCTAGAGTTATGTAACTCTTTAAATTATGTACATTATAACATTGATAAAATGAAACCTTAAAGCTAAAAAGAAAATGGGTGCATGCGTTTTTGTTACATGATTATACATTTTTGTATGTCTGTGATCTTTCATAATACAAACGTTTCAAAGGGAAAACCCCAGGCCAGGGATTTCTGTGGGTTGGAGCTGCCAGACAAGCCTGTGGGAGGGGGTTCCTCCAGCCGAGAGTGTTGAGCTTGGAGAAGAGTGTGTAGGTTTAGGGGGGAAAGCAGGAGGACTTTTGGGGAGGAGGGAATGGCCTGAGCAAAGGCTCAGGGAGGTCCTGATACAGGAGTGTGTGTGTAGTAGGTTCTTTGCTCTGATTGGGTGACATGCCTCCCTACCTGTGCTTTTCTCACAGGTGGAATGTGAGGTGGATTGTTGGGGAGACTTAAAAACCACGCAGTGGGATCTGGACTTTACCTGGGGCGGGGGTGGGGGCTGGAGCGACCAGATTTTGCTCTTGGTGTGCAAGAGGGTAAACTGTCCCTGCCAGGAGCAGGACCAAGCCATAGGAGAAGAGCCCGGGAACCAGGGGTGACTTTTCAGAAAGGCAGTGATAGGCTTGAGTGGTGGCCCCGGAGATGGAAGGAGAGGAGGGAGGAGAAGAAGCTCTGAAAGTTGAAGGAGAGGACTGTGGTGGTGACTGGAGAGAAGGGGTGGAGGGAGGAGCCTGTGGGGGGCACTCTGGGGGGTCAGAGGATGGAGTCACAAGAACAAGAGAGTCCCTGAGGGAACTGGGGACCTGGGAAGGTTGGGCAGTGTGCGGCAGAGGGTGGGGTGGACCCTGGCAGGGGGCAGGAGCTCATTTCTTGGCTGCTCTTGGCAGTCCTAGAGGAGATCTCCAGATAATGGGACAAGGCCAGTCCCGACACTTACCTGCGTCTTGGGCTTTGCGCTCAGAATCTGTTCTCAGATCTGGCCTCGGTGGGCATGGCCTGGTGGGGAAGGCAGGCACCACTCCCCTCATTTCACCGAGATGTTTAAGGACTTACTCCATGAGCTCCTAATCAAAACTCACCTTTTACCCCCAGTTCCGTAGACTTCCCCAGCCCACCCTGGTGGGTGATAGAAGTGACAGTGGCCTCTGAAGGAGGCTTGAGGAAGGCCATGCATGGAGGGGCCAGAGGACAGAGTCCCCCCTCGAGGGGATGCAAGAGAGGAGAGGAGGAGAAGGCAGGCCAGGCGACGAGAGAAGGAAGTGGCTGTCCCCATGGGGAGAGGAAGCTCGGGCTTCGGGATGATGTTGGCGTCAAAACGATGGGCAAATGAGGTGTCTGCAGCTCCTGCCCTGGGCCAGGTGCTGTGCTCAGCCCCTCACTGGGTCCTGTGTGGGCTCCACCAAGTAGGGGGACAAAGCACGTCCCAAGGTCATTTCCTCAGTGGATGGTGGAGCTGGGATTGGAATCCAAGCATCTGACACCTGGAAGCTCAACTCTACATGTCCAAGACCGCGTGCCTTCCAGCCCCGGAGGTAGGGGCCAGGGGCAGTGCAGTGGCTTTCTTATGAAAACATCTTTTTTAAAAAAATATTTTTATTTATTCATTCATGACAGACACAGAGAGAGAGGCAGAGACACAGGCAGCGGGAGAAGCAGGCTCCATGCAGGGAGCCCGACATGGGACTCGATCCCGGGTCCCCAGGATCATACCCCAAGCTGAAGGTGGTGCTAAACCGCTGAGCCACCGGGGCTGCCTGAAAACATCTTTTTTCTTATTAGTATTAGTATTAGTTTATTTTTTTTACTGTTTACTCAAAGTAGTGATGATCACCATCCAAATGGGGAGAAGTAAACTGTTCTTGAAAGACAGTGGGATCTCTCCACCGCCTCCCCCACCCCAACCTTTCTGCACTCAGCCTGGAGAGGGGCTGGGACAAGACAGCCTGTGACCCCCAGATTAGGGGACCTAAGCAGGAGACCCTGGCTGGGTTGCAGAAAGGATATTAACCCTTGCATTGGTGCGTGAAGGGTTGTGTGTCTGTACATTTTTCTCTGTGGGGACAGCCAGCCCTCAGAAGCTGATCGGCCACCCAAACTGCCTCACCAGCTTTGGGGGGTGGGGGCTGCCCGCGTAGTGAGGGGGGCAGAGTGTGCGGGAGAGAACTCATCAAAGTGTGTGCACGGGTGTGCGCACGTTTGCGAGCTTCATTGTGTGACTCTCTTTGCAGGCCTTGTCTGTGACTAGGAACCATGTGTCTGTGAACAGAGTTGTGTATGTGTGTAAGTCAATGTGTGTGTGTGAGGGTGTGTGTGTTTGTATGCACATGCATGTGAGTTTGTTGATGCTAGTGTGGAATGTCTGTTTTGTGATCGTGAGTCACTTGTAAGAGGACAAATTTATAGAAACGTGTGTAAATTATGTGAATTTGTCTGTGGGTGGGGCTGGGGGAGTGTGTATGGTTAAGGATCCTGTGTGTCAAGGCAGATAGATTTGTGTGCGTGCATGTGTGTGTGTGTGTGTGTGTGTGTGTAACGCTACCTGGGAATGGATGAGTACATGGGGCCAGGTCCGAATGTGCTGGAAAAGACATCCGAGGTTCGGGACATTCTCCACCCAGAGGCAGGTCCTGCTCTCATTTGGGTTTAGAACAGCAAGTTAGAGAGAGGAGAATATCCTTTCAGCTGCCTGTCACCTGCCTGGGGAACAGTGACAAGAAAATGGGCTTGTTTATATCCAAATACCTTAATAACCATCAATTTCACGTGTGTCAGGGGGAGGGGTGGCAAGAGGCAGCGTTCACCTGGAAGGACACACAGATACTAAACTCAGTGTGCAAGTTAATTTGGGAGCCCCCCGGCTGGCAGGTGCCAGAGCCGGACTCCCAGGCCGCCGGGAGATCTCCGAGCACCATCTCCTTTTTCATTCCTTTCCCCTTTACATGCCTTTTAGCAGAGCCTTGGAATAGCATTAATTTATCCAAGGCAGTGCATGCCATAAGTTACTTTTTTAATTATTATGATCAAAATATTGCTTAAAATTGACGCCAGCTGCATGTGTTTCTGTCGGAGATCATAATTGCAATTGTAAATTGGGGAGCAGCTCAGAGCCGGGAGCTTCCCTGAGTAACGGCCCCGATACCATTATAGAGAGGTGGATAAAAATAAACCGGCAGATCGCGCGGCAAAAATACGCCAGTGCGAGTTAAAAGGATAATTAGCAGAGCAGAAAGGGAAGACGCCAGGCTCCCTGCTCTCCCCCCTCCGCCCCCCCACTTGGAAGCTCCCGGGCTGGGACTGAGTACTGTGTGGGGGTGGTGGGGGGTCGGGGATAGGGATGGTGGGGGTTGGGGTGGGGGGATGGGGAGTGGGGTCTGATGGGGAGGGTGGTGGTGGGAGACTGGGTTGGGGGGAGGGAAGGCTTGGAGGAGGGAGAGGCAGATAGGTGAGGTTCCCCCTCTGGACCCCAGTTTCTTCTGTAAACCTGAGATGATAAAACACTTACAGTGGTTCAAACCAGATGATGCATGTGACACATTTCCAGAACCCACAAATTCCACACCTCAGTAAAGGCATTGTTATCCCGGGGAGACTGGGTGTTTTTTACCTTCTGGATCAGGAACTGCTCAGGTTGCCTTTAAAAGGTGGCTGCAGGGGCACCTGGGTGGCTCAGTAGTTGAGCGTCTGCCTTTGGCTCAGGTCATGATCCCGGGGTCCTGGGATCGAGTCCTACATTGGGCTCCCTGCGAGGAGCCTGCTTCTCCCTCTGCCTATGTCTTTGCCTCTCTCTCTGTGTCTCTTGTGAATAAATAAATAAATCTTAAAAAATAAAAAATAAAAGGAGGCTGCAGGTCTAGCACCAGAAGGCTGCCTGAGAGCATAATGATTAGGAGCACGAGCCTTGGACTTCTTTCATTCCTTCATTCACGTGACAATGCTTATTGTGTCCTGGACCCGTTCTAAGCGTTAGGTGAACATACAGCCGTGAGCCACATAGAGACCCCTGCCCTCGTGGAGCTCACAGTCTAGTTGCAGAGCCCATGAACCGTGAACATAAATCGTAAACAGTGGAATTTTATAGAAGTAAGTTCTATAGCACATAAGTAGATACATTTTAATTGTGTGGCTTGGGGCCAGTTACTTAACCCAGCACGACACAACCGTTTTGACATCGTGGCACATGCCATTGCCATCGCAGTCGTACTAGAACTCACAATAGCTACCATTACGTAACACCTGCCACGCGCCAGCCACTGTTCTAAGCACTTGCACATGTAGTAAGCTATTTAATCCTCAGAACGAACCTGCGAGGCAAGGAGAAAGCTGATATTTTAAGGCTTGTGGTGTATTCCCACGAAGTTGCCATCCCCTGGCTGTGCCATCCTTCTTTCCCCACGCCTGTGCTGTACGTATTTGCTTCACGTCTCTCTGAGCGTGAATTTCCATAGCTGAGAAAGTGCCCCACACACGAGGGCTGAGAAAATGCCTGGGAGGTCCTCAGCACAGAGCATGTCATCAACGTCATCAACGTTCAGGATACGCTTGCTTTTGTTACTCAGCAGGAAGCCTTAGCAGAGAAGTGTCTGGAAACTAGTTGGGAGCAGAGACAGGGGAGTTCCCACCCATTAACCGTTAACCAGGCTTCTTGCAGAATGGCTAAGGCATGCGAGTCACAGGGAGGTCACTGGGGACACCTGGCCTGTGAAAGGCAACTGCAGGGGGGAAGGGTCTTTTTCCTGGGCCCTTATCAAATACAGAACAAATCAGGCTGAAGTGAGGAGACACTTTATTCGAAAAGACAATGGCAGTAGGAGTAGGAGGAGGGGACCTCAGGCTCTCAAGGGGGGTAGACAGAAAGGGCCTTTTTTTTTTTTTTTTTTTTTTAAATAGAGGAAAGTCAAGGAGGCTAGAGGAACCAGATGGGGGATGAGCAAGCAGGTGGTCTGAATGGGAAGGTTCTTTTCTGAGGTCAGCAAGTTCCCAAGCTCTGAGGACCGACTCAGGCCGCGGTGGAGGGTGGACGGGTCAAAGTCCAGGGGAGAGCTGCGTGACTGCAGTTTGGTCAGGTGAACAGGCATTTTGTCCAGGTTGGCCAGTGGGGACAAAGCATTTGGCTTATCGTGTATGAGACAAAAAGTGGCGTTGTCATAGGTAAACAAGGAGGCATCCTTGAGTCTGATCTAAGTCATACGGGGGGAAAAGGGGTTTTCTGCAGTGAGCCTTTTCCTGGAACCTGGAAGGGTGGGGGATTTCTCTAAAACTGCTGTTTTCCAGAACACAGAACTTAGTCAAAACACTGTCACTGACTGGGGCACCTGGGTGGCTCAGTGGTTGAGCATCTGCCTTCTGCTCAGGTCATGATCTTGGGGTCCTGGGATTGAGTCCCACATCGGGCTTCCCCCAGGGATCCTGCTTCTCCCTCTGCCTATGTCTCTGCCTCTCTGTGTCTCTCACGAATAAATAAATAAAATCTTAAAAAAAAAAAAAGATACTGTCACTGTCCACTGCAAGTCAGGGTGGGTGATGGAGAGAGGAGGTTGGTTGGTTGGTTGGTGCCTGATTCCTGTCCCGGAGCCCCACTTTGGAGGGGCTCCCAGGTAGAAGATGCTCTGGAGGTCTGGTCCTGCGTGGTAAGCTGGAGACCACGGTGCTGGGTGGTTCCCAGCGTGCTTGGCTTCCCCATCCTGCCCACCTGTGGCCCAGGTAGACGGCAGTGGGAGGCTGGGAACTCGGGGTCTGGGCGACCTCTGAACCACCCTCTCTGTTTGCCACATGAGCTTCCCTGAATAATGGGAAGAGGAGGGACTCTGTCCCCCTGGGTCTGAGTGGAGGGTGAAGGTGAGAGTCCAGGTCCCTCCCGGGCAGTGTACAGCCAGCTCCATGCTTTTTCCCTCCCCAGTCCTTTCCCAGCAGCTGCCCCGAGGGCTGTGAGTCTGCCCAGCGCTTGTCTGTGGGTGCAGGGTGCAAGGAAGCTGCATTGTGGGGCACCCCTCTGTCTACAGCTCCTGCCCCCCACTGGGCTGGCTGCCTCTCCCTGCCATCCTCGCACCCTTCTCGCTGTGCCAGCTGCGGGCTGTTTCAGGGTGAGATGGATGCCTCCCTGCAGGGAGAGGGCAGGAGAGGAGCTCACCCCAGTCTCTCCGCGGGCTCTGCTCTCCAGCCTGAGCCGGCCCCGTCTCAGCTGCAGCCGCCTCTACCTTCCAGGTCACCACTGTACCAGCCGCCTGTCTTCCTTCCTGTCGCTCCCGGTGACTCCCTAATGACTATAATCAGGGTGCCCGTGGAGAAGCAGGGGGACGGCGAGCAAAGAGTGCCTCCCGGCCACCCAGCCCATTAGCGGGGCAGCACCCGAGGCAGAGCACGGGGAGAGGCTGGGCAGGAGGCCCTGTCTCCCGCACCCCTCCTTCCCTTCCCTCCCCAGGCCTCCTGCTCAGAGCTCTGCTCTAATTATAAATGGTTTGACAACTTTAGGCCGGGCCCTGTAATTAAAAATAAAGAGGAAGATAGGCAGCATTGTCTCCTCACACGGCCTTTAATTGGTGGAGTTAATTTTAACGGGGTGCCTTGGAGGAGGGAACTCCAGAATCGGGGCCCTTGCTGATCTCGCCTGGAAGGCTCACACAGCCCACTTACCCATCTGTCTCCCCATTGGAAGGGAGCTCGGCAGGGCAGGGGCTGTGTCTTTCTTTATTCGTTTTCATGCCTGGTGGCTGGCACACAGTAAGCACTTAATAGATATTTGTAGAAGCAACAAAGGAGTGAACAGCCTGCTGCGAGGAAGACAGGGATCGTGAGCTTCTAAGGGTGTTCCCCCCGTCCCCCCCCCCCCCCCCCCCCGAATTCTTCCTCTTAGAATCTTGTCTTTGGGCTAAAACCTTCTTCTAGCCAGAGATGGTGACTTGGAACTAATAGAAAGAAAGCCTCTTCTACCAGCTCAAGTGACAGGGGAGATACTGAAAGGGCAAGGAGGGGGCACCTGGGAGGCTCAGTCGGTTGAGTGTCTGACTCTTGACTTCGGCTCAGGTCATGGTCATGGAGTCCTGGGATTGAGCCCCATTTTGGGCTCTGTGCTCAGTGTGGAATCAGCTTGAGAGTCTCTCTCTCCCTCTGCCCCCCATCCCCAGTTAAAAAAAAAGGGTGAGGAGGGGGCTCTCATGGGTCCCCTGGGGTGGGAAAGGAGCTGCGATTGGAACAGGAGAAACCAGAAAAATCAGGAACCCAGCCTTTCCCCATCTCCCGAGGCCTCTCCATGTGCCAAGACTCCTCCCTGGGGTCTCCCATTTGCTTGGGGGACCAGCCCCTCAGAGGAAGGGGACAGCTTTTCAGCCTGACCTGAGGTTAAATCTTTTCTTTGGTTCTCTGAACATGGCCAAAGACAGGCTGCTATTTTCAAATTTAACTGCATTTTTTAAAAAAAAAGATGGAGGGTAGGAATAGAAATACAACCAGTAGAATCTGTTGACCCGAATGTTAGGGATCCTGCTAGAAGTATGGACTCACTTTTCTAAATTCCAAATCACATGATGAGCTCACTCTAGCCTCCTGAGAACCAGGACCATTCTACCCTCCATCCCCCAGGCGAGGTCCCCACAAGGAAGTCCCAGAAGCAAGACTGTCCCAGTCTTTGGGGTGAACCCTTTCAAGCAGAGCGTGCCACAGAGTAGGCGCTCAGTAAATACATGCTATCCTATTTCCCACCAAGTAGAATAGTTCAGCAGGCTGGCTTAGTTTCTCCTAGGAGGAACAAAAAAGTCCCTCCCCAAAGACAAACCTTTCTATAAATCAAGCCCCTTGGGTCTAATCCTTCTCTCATGCCTCATCCCCCTAAGCTTTATCCCTAAATCCAGCCGGTACCCTAAGAGGCTGAATAATGTCTTTGAGATATGAGGCTGGCATGCCAGGCAGGGTGGCCTGCACCCACTGAGTCAATGGCACCCATGCCTCCGGGGAGGCATTCTTTGTTCTATAGCCTAGAACAAAGAAGCCAATTGAGTCGCGGAATGGATTTTTCGACTCGCGGCAGACACAGATACAATAGTCTATGAGCAAAGTGATTTTGATTGGCAAGATCTAGAGCTTTAGAGAGGAACAGTTTAGCTCTAAATTCCAAGGAGGCTTAACTGATTACTGAATTTTTAAAACGTAACCGTAGAGTGTTTGGGGAAGTAGTAGATGCTTACGCACTGATTGAATTAATGTGCAAACATCAATAGGACTAAACCTTTATTCTCATGCAATGCTTCTGACATTAGAGTGAAGATTTCATGAGTGATGGTAGGTAATGCTGTGCTCACACAGTAGCTTACTGGGAACTAGGCACTGTGCTAAGTGTTTGATATATCTCATTTAATACACTCAACAACCTCCTAAAGGGTATTTATTATGATTGTTGCCGGATTACAGATGAGCTCCTGTGAATTACCAACCCTATAAGAGTGCCTCTCTGTCTCTTTAAATTAATCTTGTGACTTCTCTCTTCACTACTGCTATTCTAGTCCAGGTTCTTTTGGGCGCTCTTCTCTAGGGGAAGATCTGTTGACACTTTCTGGGCTTGGGGAGACCCAACTTCCCTCGTCCTGAGGCTCTCAGGGAGAGGTGACCCTTCTCACTTCCCTGCTATCACAGTCTGTGCACACTTGGGCTTTTGTACTTTATATGCAAGACTTTACTATAATTGTTTGTGTATATTGATCCCTCTTACGGTCCACTCCATGAGTCGTGGGGTTTGCTCTGTGTCTCTGGAATCTAGCAAATGCTTGGTGCAGAGTAGTGATCAAGGATTGACTAGAAACGAAGGCCAAATGAATGTGTGAATGAAAGCACAGTTAACCACAGGGCGAGGACTTGAGGGTAGTTGCTAGACCACACAGGAAGGCACTCTTTCCTAGGAAGTTGGGGAGCCCAAAGAGGCAGAGAGCCAGATTTTAGAAGGAGTGGTTGAGCCTCTCCTCTGTCCCCCACCCCCAGCTTTCACTTAGGGACCAGAATGTTGGGGTGATAGAGACCACCAGGTGAGTCTGCCCAGCCCAAGGCAATTTGTGCCCTCCTTCCCCCTGCAACTTCCAGAACATCCTGCACCAGCAGGGGATAGACAAGAGAGAGAGCAGAAGGGTACCCTTTAGGCTGACAGGTCCTGAGATACTGCCTCTAGCACCAACCTCTCGCAGCTACCCCTTCTGGTTCCTGACATGCGGCTGGTAGCCAGGAAATCCACAGTGGCCCCCAGTCTGTGGGATGAGGGCTGGTGGCAAAAGTCAGGGCTAGCAGGAGAGGAGTAGTCCAATAATCAAGATGATAATATTTTAATGCAATACTTAAAAAACAAAAATAAAAACAAACTGACTCACCATGGCCCTTGGATTGGCTGCTTGGTTTTATAAATAAAGTTTTATTGCGACCAGGGCCATGATTAGAATGAGGTGAGTGAGACAGGGTCATGCAAGTGCGGGATTGGAACCCGCCTCTGCTAACATTTTGATATCTTGTTCCAGTTTTCTGGTATTAATTTTGGTTTTTTAAAAAATATTGCAGTAAAATGTTATTTACCTTGACTGTGGAGTTTTTTGGCACTGCCTTAAATTTGTGCTGAGGTGAGTGCTTTAGTCTCCTTCCTCTTCCAGGTCTTGGGAGATGGGACCTTTGTCAGAGAGGTGGGGGTAGGGGAGGACTGCTGTCTCTATCTGTGTCTTTACAGGATTTACAAAAAGGCTCCTCTTCTGGGAGGATAAACTACCAAAGGGACCCTCTCCTCTGGACAGACTCAGCAACTATACATATGGCCTGGCAAGCAGACCACAGGCTAGATTCCAGTTCCCATTCACCCCCTCTGCACAGCCCTCTGTATGGAGCACTGTATGCATGAGCATATGGGTGGCCTCATCCTGAGAATAGACCACAGATCGCCACCCACAGCCACTTCAGTGGCAGATGCAGTGAAGGTTGAAACTAATGCCCAAGGACCGTGGAGGGTCAACTAGCCTTCAGGGTGACATCAAACTCCTCTATGACTAAAGGATCCTGGGAGGAGTAAGAGTAGAGAAAACTAGAAACCCTAATAGGGAGTTTGAACTTTGAGTTTGAATCTGGAACCAATTGAGTGTTGACCTTAAAGAGACTTAACTTTTAAAAGGGAAGCAACAACAACAAAAAAATAAAATAAAAGGGAAGCAACATGGTTGTCTTTACTTGGCCAGATGACATGTTCTCTGCTGTCACTGGGACTAGGGCCTCAGAGCTATATTAGTTATCTACTGCTGTGTAACAAATTATCTCAAAACTGGGTGGTCAGGAACGTCAATGACTTTTATTATCTTTCACAGCTTCCATGGGTCAGGAGTTCAGGGAAGGCAAGCAGGGTGCAGCTTTCTTTGCTGGGTGATGCCTTGGGCCACAGTTGGAAAACCCAAAGGCTGGGCTTGTCTGCGGACCTCACTGGGCCTGTGGCTCTGTTTCTGGAGTGGCACACTTATGTGGCTGGCCAGTTGCTGCTGGCAGTTGATGGGAGGGCTCATTCCTTTTCATGTGGGGTCTTCATGGGTATTCTTGGGTATCCTCATGGCAAAGCAGTGGGCTTTGTCTAGAGCGAGTGATTGAGAGGGACAAAGAGAGAGAGAGAGAGAGAGAGAGAGAGAAATAGAGATCCTCTTATAATCTAGCCTTGGAAGTTATGTAGTACCTTCACATTCTGTTGACTAAAAGTAAGTTACTAAGTTTGGTTCACATTTTGAGGACATTTTTAAAAAAGATTTATTTATTTTAGAGAGAGAGAGAGAGCGAGAGCATGAGTGTGCAAGCAGTGGGGAGGAGCAGAAGGAGAGGGAGATGCAGACTCCCCACTGAGCTGGGAGCCTGATACAGAGCTCAATCTCATAACCCTGAGATCATGACCTAAGCTGAAATCAGGAGTCCGATGCTTGACCAACTCCATCACCCAGGTATCCTGAGGACATATCTCTCACTAAGACTCTGTTACAGCCTCCTAACTGTCAGGATTTCTCTGCCTCCAACCTGTTTTCCCCCCAGGGGCCAGAGCACATTCTAAAATGCAGACAAGCCACATAACTCTCCAGTTTAAAACTATTCAATGGCTTACTTTTTGTCTTTATTGACATATAATTCACATACCATAAAATTCACCATTTTGAAGTATACAATTCAGTGCATTTCATGGAATTGTGCCACTACCAGGAGAATCAATTTTAGAACATGTTCATCATCCCAGAAAGAGACTGGGTACCCATTTGAAGTCACCTGTTTATTCCCTTAACACCCCTCGTCCTCGGCCACCACTTGTCAACTCTCTGTGTCTGTAGATTTGCCTATACTGGGTGTTTCATCTAAGTGCAATCTTACAATAAATGGCCTTTGATGTGAATTTTTTCACTTTGTATATCTTCAAGGTTCATCTGTATTGTAGCACATATCAGGACTTCATTCTTTTTTATGGCTGAATAAAATAAAATAGCCATCGTATGGATAAACCATATTTGGTCTATCTATTCAGCAATTGAGGGACATTTGGGTTGTTTCCATTCTTTGACTATTATGAGTAATGCTACTGTGAATATTAGTGTACAAGTTATATATGGACATATATTTTCAGTTCTCTGAAGCATATCTGTAGGAGTGGAGATGCTGAGTCATATGGGAACTCTACCATCGAGTGGGTGTAAAGTAGTGTCTCATTGTGGTTTTGATTTGCATTTCTCTGATGGCTAATAATGTTGAGTATCTTTTCATGGGGGTTATTGGCCATTTATATTTCCTCTTTGTTTATTCAAATCCCTTGCCCATTTTTAAATTGGACTTTATGTCTTTTTATTGCTGAATTGTAAGGGTTTACAATTATATTTATATATAGGAGTTTTTACTCCTGTATAGTTTCTGTGGCTTCCTTTTGTCCCATAGGAGGAATTTCAGTACCCTTCATCTGCCTACAAGGCCCTTGCTGGTCTAACCTGGTTTCTTTCATGTGGTTCCATCTCCTTCCATTCCCTTCCTTTCACTGCTAACTTCTTTTTTTGCTTCCTCATCCAAGAAATGTTCTCTATCACAACTGGCTTTGCCGATACTGTTCCCTCTACCAGTACACTGTTCCCCCTTCTTGCCTGGCTAATATCTACTCATCTTCTACTTAAGGTCCCTCTCTGAGGGTTAAAAAGGTGGGTGACTGCAGGCAGATTCTGTGGCTGAAGGTCAGTCTGTGTACAGGTCCTAGCCTCGAGGGGAACCCTGGAGCCTGATGGTTTGGTGATGATAGCGAGGGCTAGGCTCTAATGAGAGAGCTGTTCATTTCCTGGGGCTGTTCATTTGCAGTAACAAAGCACCACAAACTAGGTGGCTCAAAACAATAGAAATTCATTTTGTCACAGTTCTGGAGGCCAGAAGTCTGAAATCAAGGTGATGGTGGGGTCATGCTGTCTCTGAGGTTCCAGAGAAGAATGGGTTCCATGACACTGTCTTAGCTTCTGGTGGCTTCTGGCAGTTGTTGGTATTCCTTGGCTTGTAGAGTCATCATTCTGGTCTGCTCTGTCTTCACGTGGCATTCTGTCCTGTGTGTTTCTATTTCCAGATTTCTTTCTTCTTAAAAGGACACCAGTCATATTGGATTTAGGGTCTACTTAATCCAATGTAAGTTCATCTTAACATGATTACAACTGCAAAGACTATTTCCAATTAGAGTTCACATTCACAGGTTCTGGGCAGATGTGAATTTTAGAGGGGAGGGGACAATATTCAATCCAATATATTCCATTCTGTGGTCTCCCCAAATTCTTCTGTCTCATATGCAAAATACATTCACCCAATCTTAACATTCTCAAAAGTCCTAACCATTCTAGCATTAGCTCTAAAATCTCATCTAAATATAATCAACTCAAAAAAGTTCTAGATCTCATCATATAAAGTCATTTACCCTGAGCATGGATGGAGCTCTAAGGAAGAGCCATCCTGGAGTAGAATTGCCCTCCATCTGTGGACGTGTGACACTAGAACGCAAGTTACCTGTGTCCTGTGGTGGGCCAGGCGTAGGATGGACATTCCCATGTCCCATGTTCTAAAAATTGATTCTGCTGATGGTTGCACAATTCTGTGAAAATACAAAAACACAGAAAATGGAAGGTATAGGAAGGGTTCCTGGTTTAAAGCAAGTTTTCAATCTAGCAAGGAAAGTTTCATTAAGATTCAAGGCCTGAGAATAATTCTCTGTGGCTTGATCCCTGCTCTGGGTCCTCAAGGGTGGCTTTCCTTCTCTGGCTATGCATCTGTGACTCTGCCTTCCAGATCATTCTTCCTTCATTTTGTCCCATCCTTATTCCTTTTAGTCTAGACTGCTAGTATTTCTAGTGATATAAAATTCTTTAAAATCTCGTGGGTCTCCTATGTATGTCAGAAAGATCCATGCCATTAGCCACGAGGGATCTCCACAGGTCCTTCCTAGATAATCACACCTCTATTCCTGACTTCTGCTGACAAGGTTGATTGAATCCATATCACATGCCTAATGTCTTTAGCAAAAGTTGTCCAGTCATATCCTTGGCCCTGTCTTCACAGCACACTGTTTAGATAGGTTGACAATTTTCCACATCAAATGCTGGTTCCTGTTTGTTTTTTTTTTTTTTAAGATTTTATTTATTTATTTGAGAGAGAGAGAGAGAAAGGGAGAGAGAGAGAGAGAGAGAGAGAGAGCACAAGCAAGAGGAGAGGCAGAGGGAGAGGGAAAAGTAGGCTCCCTACAGAGTAAGGAGCCTGATGCAGGGCTCAATCCTAGGACCACGCGATCATGACCTGAGCCAAAGGTAGACACTTAACTGACTGAGTCACCCAGGCACCCCTGCTGGTTCCTTTTTCCTTCTACAATTCATTCTTCAATTTATCTCTTTCCTCTTACATTTTCATGTAAGTGGCAAGAAGAAACCAGGCCGTGGTGCTACTTTGTTTAAAAATCTCTCTGCTAATTATCCAAGCTCTACTTTTCCATCCAATGCTAGAAGGGAGCTTGACAAAGATTCTTTATAACAAGGGTCATCTTTCCTCCAGTGTCCAGTGACATGTTCCTTCTTTCTTTCTGAGATCTTACCAGAAGCACCTTTAATGCCCATATTTCCACCAAGGACCTCTTCCACGCAGTCCAAATTTTTTTCTTACCTTAAACCTCAGAAGTCTTCCAGCCTCTAACTATTACCCGATTCCAAAGTCACATCCACATTTTTAGGTATTGGTTATACCAGCACGCCACTCCCTCATATCAAAATATCTCTTAGCTTCCTATGGCTATAGTTAACAAAGTACCACAGACTCAGTGGCTTAAAATAACAGAAATTTATTCTCTCACAGTTCTGAAGGCTTGAGGTCCCAAATCAAGGTGACAGCATAGTCACACTCCTTCTGAGGTTCTGGAGAAGAATCTGTTACATGCCTCCTTCCTAGCCTTTGGTGGTGTCCAGCAATCCTTGGTTTTGTCTCTCCCAGTCTGTCTGTCTCTACATGGCATTCTCCCTTATATATCTCTGCTTCCAAATTTCCTTTTTCTTCAAAGGACACCAGTCATATTGGATTTAGGGCCCATCCTATTCCAGTATGACCTCCTCTTATCTAATTATATCTGCAAAGAACTTATTTCCAAATAAGGTCATATTCATAGGTACAAGGTGGGCATGAATTTTGGTGGGACTCTATTCATCCCCGTACAGGAGACAATCCCTCTTCTCAGGGAGCCCACAGTTGAGTGGAAGGGGGAGAAGACATGAACAGGAGTGATGCAGTAGTGGGGAGAAGGACATGTTGGAGTAGAGAGCTTGTGTGGGGAGGGGTGTGGGAAGAAGGGGACGGAGGACATCTGAACCGAATCTCCCAGGGAATAAGAGTTAGGAAGGGAAAGGATGTGAGACTGACTCTCCAGGCATGGACACAGTGTGAGCGAAAGCATGGAGAAATGGCCCAATGGTACAGAGAACTACCAAGAGTTGTTGATGTTGGAGCATAAAGTGGGGGTCAGGAAGTGAAGAGATGAGACTGGAGCGAGCGGTGAGCAGAGCTGGTGTGGCATGCCATGTGCATCATGGGCCTTATCCTGTAGGAGACTGGAAGCCAAAACATTTTAGGCAGGACACTGATAAGGTCATATATGTCTAGGAAGATGACTGGCATCTGAGTGGGATGGTAGGAAGTAGCCAGTTGCAATGGACTGAATGTTGTGTCCTCCACTTAGATTCATGTGATGAAATACCCCCCACCCCAGGGTAATGGCCTCTGGAGGTGGGGCCTTTGGGAAGTGATGAGGTCATGAGGATAGAGTCCTCACGATGGGCTTGGTGTCCTTATAAAAGGACCCTAGAGGTGTCTCTTGTTCTCTTTTCTATCTGACTATGCTGCTCCAGCCTCTAGATCTGTGAGAAACAAATTTCTGTTGTCTATAAGCCAGTCTGTTGTAGCAGACTGAGACACAGCCAAGTGGTTATAGGTTACTGCCAGTCCAGGCTAGAGATGTGAGCAGTTCACTGTTGACGTGGATCTTGGCCAGTTTGCACGGACTGTTGTTCTTTCAGAGATAAACACCATGGATCTGCACCACAAACTCTGTTTTACAGGTAGAACTTGGCCTTCATAAAAGGAAAGCAGAGAAAGGTGCCAGAAATTGTTTTCCAAGAGCAAAGTTGGACTTCCAGAGGATCTGAAGTCAAGATTGAATTTCCCAGTGAGCTAGGTGGGCTCTACCGGGCATGGAGACACCCCAGAGTTTACTTTCCATGAATTTTTCCAGTGGGAACCTCCTCCACACTCCTGTTCTTTCTCTTACATTCTCTGTCCCCTGTCGGGTGCGATTTCCGGCAAGAGTTGAAACTTTTCAGTAGCACCCACTTAGGTAAGGAACCCTTAGGGTCTAAGTAGGCTGGGGATGCCCCTTTCTAGTAGGATTGTAGAGTGCACCTTCTTTTTTGGGCTAAGGAATCCTCCTGGGCCAGTGCCAATTTTAAATAGTGAACCCCAGGCACCGCAGGGCTCTTTTCACCCCTGTCCCCCTGTCCCCTTGGTGTCAGCTACTAAGCATGTGAGGACCTTCTCCTTTTAGGACATTTTAATACAACTTTCTTTCCTCCAGTGTAGACAAAGGAGATGTTCCATTCCAAAGGCAGCTGTAAATATGAATTGGATGTTAGTATTACTGTGGGTGGGAATCGAAAAGCCTAGGGTCTAGGCTGTAGGACCACCCCGAGTAGTTAGAGGTTATGTAAAAGCATAGTCCGAGGGAGGTGGCATTAGGGATGGCTGGGGAGTGGACACTTCCTGACGTGTGGCCCTGACACCTGCTTTCATTGATCACTCTGGAAACATTGTGAAAGACCAGCACATTCTTGTTTTGTTTTGGTTTCTTTCGACCTTTCACTGTCTTTGAGGTGTTCTAAGGCTCTGGAAGTTGTAGAAAATGGGTAGTAACACAAATGCTTATTGTCTTTAAAAATACCCTCTGTGTTCCTTGGAATGAGATTGATTATTGCCCTGTGGATAGACCTGTTTTACTTCTGTCTGTAAGGTCATTTCGGCTTTGCCTCTTGTTATGGGCTGAATGCTTGAGTCCCCCTCTTCTCAAATTCATATGTCAATGCCCTGACCCTGCAGTGTGGCTGAATTAGGAGCTGGAACTGCAGGGCAGTAATGAGGGTGACATGAGGTCAAAGGATGGGGCTCTGGTCATAGGCTAGCATACCCCCCCCTTCTCTCTCTCTCTCCTCCCTTGTGCATGCGCACACCAAGCCAAGGCCATGTGAGGACAGAGCGAGAAGACAGCCACTGATAAGCTAGGAAGAGCTCTCCTCAGAAACCTACCCTGATTACCCTGATTTTGGACTCCCAGCCTCCAAAACAGTGAGAAATAAATTCTGTTGTTTCAGCCACCCAGCCTGAGGTGTTTTGGTACGACAGCCTGAGCAGACGAAGACATTTATAGTTGAGGTCCTTTTGAGTTTTCCTTTGAACCAATGGCAACACCTACTGATTCACGCCATTAATTAATGAGTAAAATAAGATTTTGGAAACTGGTTGATTTTATATTTGCGTATGAGAGTCACGATTTTATCCTTCAGACAAAAATTATTCTTCGACGATTTGGTCCTTCGGCTAATGTTTCTTGTGACTTCCGTGGCCCAGGCACTGTGCTGGGCCTGCTGTTTGGGGATCAAATGAAGAATTTAATACAGTCCGTGTCCTTGTAGAGCAGGTGCTCTAATGCAGAGGTGGCCGGGGAGGGAAACCGGTGACTCCTGTGGAGTCTCGTGGCTGAGGTTGCTGTTGGAGGGCATGGCTTTCAGGAGGGATTTCAGGCAGGTTTGAGTTTTAATTCGTGTGAGAAGCATGAGTTTTGGAATCAGACAGGGCCAGGTCCAAGTCCTAAACACACCACTTCAAAGTTTTGTAACTTTTTTTCTTAAGATTTTATTTATTTATTTGTGAGAGACACACACACACACAGAGGCAGAGACACAGGCAGAGGGAGAAGCAGGCTCCCTGTGGGGAGCCCGATATGGGACTCGATCCTGGGACCCTGGGATCACGACCTGAGCTGAAGGCAGACACTTGACCACTCAGCCATCCAGGTGTCCTGAGTTTTGTAACTTCTGATCAATTAATTTTCTTCTCTGTAAAGTAAAAATGGTTGCATTTTACTCTGAAAGCTTTGCGAGAAATAAATGAAGTGCCACGCACAAAGTGCTTATCTTAGTGCCTGGTGTGTAATAAATGCTCAATAAATGTGAGCCTTGTCATCTTTTCTTGGCTGTGATTGCAGAAGTGCAAGGAAGGCCCCCGTTCCTCTTTCTCCCTGTCAGATGACACCTGACATTCCTTCGGAGGAGGAGAACCCTGTCATTACACAGCTCGCGGAGGACTTGCCGTGGGAACGGCCTGGGCCGGGGAACTCAGTGGCTGTGACACACGTTAGCATGTAATTTGCTGATGCCGGGGCTTCCGCCTGGAGAAGGTTTTGATCAGAGCAACCCCTTGCCTGTGAGAGCCTCTGAAAGCACTTTCACATTGCTGAGCTCGTTACTCCTCCCCGTGCCTTCTGGAGAGGGCAGAGCCGGGACTGTCATCCTCACTCCACGGAGGAGGGGACCTGGGCTCTGAGCAGGGACACAGCCTGGTCGGGCAGCCAGCCTCAGGCCTGGGTCTCTGGACTCAACATGCTCTTTCATCCAAAGGTCCAGGGACGGGAGAGAAGGAAGGAGGGAGGAAACAGAGGGAGGGGCAGGGGTGTCTCTAGAGACGGGAACTCGGGGACCCTGTGCCCAGAGAAGCAGAGGGTCAGCTCTGCTTGCAGGCGGTGGAGACTCTGAAGCGGGGAGGGCCAGGCTCTGCCATCTACAAGCTGGGTGACTGTTACCACCTTGAAGATAGCGATGCCTATTTTGTAGGGTTGTCATAAGAATTAATAAGATAAGATATGCAAAGTTGTCAGGCAGATCCCTGGGGAGAGGGCTGCAAGCTGCACAAGGGCAGGGACGGGTCTGTTGGTTCACGTGGTGTCTCCAGCAGCGGGCGAGGGGTGGGTGGGGGGTGGGTACCCCGTATTGTGCATTAAATGAAAGAATGAGTAAGCGGCACGTGGTAGTCATGGAGTGTAGACATGGGATTGCTGGTGGAACTGAGGAAGGCTGGGGACCTGGAAAGGAGGCTGGGGGAGCTGGGCCTGCAGACGTGGGGGGTGGAGCAGGCTTGGGGAGGTGCTTGAGTTCTTTGGACACCTGGGCTCTGGGATGTTCTCTGCTCTGGATCAAGGAGTCAGGAGCCAGGACACTACACCCGGGTGGGGGTTGTAGGCACACAGGAAGTCCCGAGGGGCAGAGAGACACAGACACTGCAGTCCCTGCCGGCCCGCAGGGCCAGCTCAAGTGCTGGGGACGGCGGCCAGGGAGATCTTTGCTGTGGCCCCGTGGGGATGGGCTTCTGGGCGGCCCAGGAGGACCCAGGCTGCCCCAGCATTTCCTGAGCACAGCCTCCCGTGCCTCCACCCGGCACCTGCCACCTCTGCTCCTTCTGTGACCCTCCTGGGACCACGGGGGTGCCCAGGCCCAGATTTCCTAGGGGATTTCTACTGATGCAGATGCTTCTGACAGAGGCTGTCTTTAGGAGAGGCTGGTGGGAGCCTCTGACCCTGAGCCCCAGAGTCTCTGGTCCGTCTCCACCTGAGCCTTCGCCGTCGCTGGCTCCTTCCCGTGACCATCTGTGCTTGATCGACCCTCTCCCTTCCCAAAGCCCAGCCCTCTGTCCCTCGCCCTCCCTCCCGTCCCTTCAGATGCCAACTTATCCACCCCCTCCACCCCCAACCTCTTGCTGTCTCCTGTTCCCACTCCTCATTTATGTTTCAAACCAATAAAAATTGGCTTTCTGGTGTTATTTCTCTGAGTGGAATCGCCAGGGGTCTCTGAAGTCACCAGTAACCCCTTGGTACCTACCCCCTGTTTCTAAACCCAGCGGACAGTCCCAGGACACCCGTGACTCAAGCAGCACTTGGCAACATGGAAACCCCCGCGTGGGATCCCCTGTCCCTCCTCCCTCCCTCTGACCTGTCTCTCCAGCTCCCCTCCCCACTGGCCTGGTGGTCCTCTGGGCCCCCACCCTTCCCCCTGGATGCTTCTATCCCAGGGCTCAGCCTCCCCACAGCTCTAAGGACCATCCGTGGGCCGTGACCGCGTCTGCACGCGGCTGGTCGCAGCAGCAGCAGCAGAGCCAAGATCCAACACACAGATACTTATGGACGGTTCTGCTTGGGAGCCTCCTAGCACCTCGGTGTCCCCGTGTGCGAACTGAAGCTCGCAGTAAATGTCTGCTCCCCGCCTTCCTGCCACGGTCACTACCTCAGGGAACAGGACCCAGGTGGCTGTCGGAAATCTGGCTGATTCTTGCCTCCTCTCTCTCTCTCTCTCTCTCTCTCAAGGTCAATCCTCCTGTCGGATTTGATCCACTTGACCATTTTTTCCCTCCTCATTAGGCTCCCGATCTACCCTCGCTCTCCTTGCCCAGGGGTCCCCATGCTGAGGTGCGGGGCCTTCCTCAGTTCCAGCCTCCTCCCAGCCTCCCTGCCTCCGGGCCTGCTCCACCTGCGGGTCAGCTCAGCCGGTCTGGGCTCTGCGCTTTCTGGCATGGTCCCTGACCTCCAAGGTTCCCCAGCCTCGCCTCTTTGAAGAGTAGTTAAGATGGTTAAACGGGCGGCTCTGGAACCGAAAGCCCTGTTTCAGATGCACGCATCACCGCTCACTAGCTCCATGACTTTGCACAGATTTCGCACCCGCGCTCGAAGCCTCAGCTCCTTCCTGTAACTGGTCTCTCATGAATAAATAAATAAAATCTTTAAAAAAAATTCTCTTATAGGTTCTTTTTTTCTATCAGTCAAGTTTGATTGAAGGCAAGTGAAGGAAAAAGGCAGACCCTCCCCCACCTTCTTCCAGGAAGCCTTCCTGGATTCCCCCTGCCCCTACCCCAGGTCTGGCTTCAGAATCCCCATCGCTGCCAATCAACTCGAAGACAAAAAGGTGGAGACTCCGGAACTCAGAGCAAAATTGAGAAAGAAGAGGAAATCAGAGTGAGGCGAGGGGGGATCAAGAAAATGCCTGGCAATTCTCGGGAATCTCGGAGAGTATGCAGAGTGGAGCCACGTTTGAGTATTAAGGGAAAAAGTGACTCCAGATCCCCTAACAGGCCTTCTGGAGAGCATGTGGGTCATTCGGAATTAAACTAGATAAAGTACCTAAAGCTCCCAGCACTGGGCCCAACCCATAGGGTGCTCCTAGAAATGTCGGAGTTGCTATTTTTAAAAACATGTTATCATGTCTGGTTCATAGGTAGCGAGGGTACGAAGGTATCTCAGGGGTGAGGTGGGCACCTGCGGGACCCCTCCTTGTAACCACCCAGTCTCCCTGGAGACTCTCCCCAAGTAAAGGACGCTCTTACTCCCTCCGGGACGCGGCCACTTCTGTTGTCACCGCTAACTAGACTATTAACTGACTGCAGTTCCAGTAATTTCGCCGCTCTTCGTTCATTCTGTGTTGCCAGCGCACGGGGTGTCTGTCCCCACTCCTCTGGGGCTGAGTGCCAATCCTAAATGACCGTTTTCTACTCAGGCATAAGAAAGCTGGCTGATTTTCATGCAGGGTTTAGGGGAATGGAATTATTATTTCTTGGTTCCTTCATGTATTCCTGTCTCCTTCCTCCAATGATCCTGTGAGCTCTTTGAATCGCGAATCGGATGGAAGGTTCTCTCTGGATCCTTTTGTTTTAGGCAATAGCAGCTCCATAGAGGTCTGTAGCTACAGTGGGTGTTAACTCGGTCTCTGGCCCGGCCCAGAGACCACACTTGGGCGGAAGGAGGCAGGGATCGGTCCAGAAGCCCCTGCTCTGGTTTTGCCTGTGTTTTCACACTGGTCTCTTGAGACCGTCTTTGCTGCCCAGATGGTGGTGAAGAGAAGGGGACTCATCATCTCTTTTCTCTCTGTGTCACCCTTCCTAACAGGCCTGTCCGGCCTTTGACAAAAGCTGATTTCCTCCTTCCTAACTCAAAAGCTGATTTTAAGCAAGGACCCACCCTCCTCCTCCATGTGCCCAAGGGAGAATCATAACTGGCCTACGAAGTCCTGTCGTGAGCCCATTTCCCTTCCCAATGAGTGATTTAGGCAAGGACATGGCCATGTGATGTAATTCCAGCTTCAGAGGTGAAGGAGAAGCATGGGGGCTCCTGGGAAACCATCCCTGCCTTTTAAAAAGACAGAAGAAGAGCTGGCCTCTTTTTCTGTTAGAAATCTGAGCCTGGATGTGATGGTTGGAACTGTGGCAGCTCTCTTGTGACCATAAGGGGAGCTGGCTTGAAGGCAAGGTGCACAGACTGAGGTTAATGGGGCAGAAATATATAAAACAAAACAAAACAAAACGCAAATACACATGCTGGCAAGCAAGCAAGCTAACGGTGTTGATGCGGTCACCAAACAGCTAAGCTACCCGACTGTGGAGCTGCGTCCATCGACATAAGCAAATCCCAAAGGCTGTTAACCTCATTTTAAACATGCTGTTAATGAAACAGTTGACACGAACTACAACTAAACCAGGAGTTTCTGATCCCAAATGCACGTGAGTGAGTTTTGAAGCTAACTAGAGGACTTTACATTCATCTCTGTTAAGTTTAATTTGGGGGGTTCTGATTTAACCATACATCTTTTATAGACCTTTTCGATTACCAATTTAACCACAGAATCCCTCCTAATTCCTTTCAACTCTGTTCCTTCCGATGAGCACAATTTCTTGATCCAAAGAATCAATGAAAAATTTGGTACTAGGCTGACGAGAGAGTTCTATAAAATGATACCGCAAACCTCATGGCACCACCGTACAGATCTTTTGAGCCTGCCTAGCTGCCCCACCCGGCCTGTACCTATCTGTCCCGTTCACTTTTGGACAAATGTCTTGCTGAAACCAGGAGAGAGTGATTAATGATACAATGATCCAGTTTGCCTTATAATAAAAAAAAATAGAACTAAGGTTAGCTGGCCTGGGCTGGGTCTGTGTGTTTCCAGGGCTATGACCTCCTCTGTACAAGTCTGTTGGTGTGGGGAGTCCTTCTGCACACCTCCTGGTACTAGGTGCACAGTTCTGGTTTGGGGATGAGGACTGAGCTCTGGTTGGTGGGGCCGAGGCTAGGGGATGGGAAGGTGGCAGGAAATGTTGGATGATGGTGTGAACTGCTTTTCTTGTCAAAGGCCAGAAAGGTTCTATCGGCCCCAGCTCCCCTTCCTAGGCCCCTTCGCCCACACGCTTGCTTCTGCTGCCCTAGCCTTGCACTGGGCCTTTCTCCCCCAGAGCTCCCTGAGCCTCCGTTGGGTCTGGCTCCATCTTCTATCGATCCCCATCATAGATCTTAGGTGGGAGGGAGGCTCTTGAGAAGGGAAGTATTCAAGAGGGAAGGTAGGGATCCCTGGTGGCGCAGCGGTTTAGCGCCTGCCTTTGGCCCAGGGCACAATCCTGGAGACCCGGGATCGAATCCCACGTCGGGCTCCCGGTGCATGGAGCCTGCTTCTCCCTCTGCCTATGTCTCTGCCTCTCTCTCTCTCTGTGACTATCATAAATAAATAAATAAATAAATAAATAAATAAATAAATAAATAAAAAGAGGGAAGGTAAAGGCCCCTGAAGCCTCTTCAGCCCAGGGGGGCCTAGATGGGAAGAGAAGTTGTGGGCGAGGAGGGGTTTATCCTATCTAGAAGATGGAGGCTTTCCCAAGCTGCCCTGGGGGTGACCCATTCCTGCCCCCACCCATCACTGTTCACATGAACCAGTCTGATTTGGTATCCTCTGGCCCTCGTTGGCCCAAGGGAAGAAGAAGGCAGACTCAGAGATTGGAGACGGCTGCCTTGTGGTCCAGAGCTTTGGAGACTGTGGCTGTCAGGCCTTACGGCTCCCCCTTCTCACTGCTCTTCCAGGACTGGTAGCCTGTGGGCAGATGTGAGTAGTGAGGGCAGATGGCAGCCTTGTGGGGCCCCACCCAGATGTCCCCGGGGCCCTCTCCATCAATGGCACTTGAACTTGCTCTGGAGGTGTAGCCTGTGCTAGGCCCAAGAGTCTGGAAGGTGGGTACCTCTCTCTATGGCTTCTGGGTTGACGCTCCCCAGTCAAAACAGAACCAGATTGGCACAGGACTGGCCTAGAAGTTTTGGAGGTTCCTACTGGAAGACCTCATGATCTAGAAGCCCCCAGGCCCCTTGGGCCTCTTTGTATCTGATGGTGGGCAAGAGGGCTTGACCAGACAGAGGTGACCAGGCTCTGAGTGGCCAGCAGAAGCTATGATCTGGTCTGAGTTGCTTGGCCCTTTTAGGGAATCTGCTATGGTGCCTGGTGAGGAGCAGGAAGCAGCAGCTTGGTATTTAAATTTGGAGGTGATGTGAGGGGTTCTAGAAAACTCGAGGAGCTGCCTCATGGGGTAGGAGATGAGGGGTGGTGGTCTTAGGCCTAAAGGCCTGGATGCTGCTCAGCTTGGGAGGCCAAGGGGGAGTCAGGGCCCAGCTCTTTCTGGAAGCTTCAGGGAGAGGATGGAGCATGCGTGGTGGTGAGGAGACACACCCACTCACTCTCAGCCAGACTCATGCATGTCCACGGGAGGGGAGGTCACAATCGTTCATTCACTAGTTAATGCCTGTTCCCTCATGTCTGGGGCTCATGTGGAGGGAAGTGGAATCTCAGGGCTCTGAGGGTCTGGGCAGAGGGGACTGGGATGCGGGATGAGGCTCTGTCCTGGGCTGGCCCAGAGCAGCAGCTGTGGGCTGGGGTGAGTACGAGAGGGGCCAGTGTCTTCCATGTGGATGGCCATTAGGGGCCTGTGCAGAGCCCAGGGATGCCGGTGACCAGGCTGGAGGAAGTGGCCCTGGGGGCAAGAGGTGGGCAGCCAGCAACAGGAAGTGGTCTTCCCCCGTGTAAGCCCCACGGCCCGCAGCTGCTGCCCTGCAGGGAGCTCACCCCACGAGGCTGGGGCACGTTTCCTGAGCTTTCCAGCAGGGGGAGCCCTGCCCCACCAACCCCGTTTCCTAGGGTCTGACCACTGAGGGCAGGGCGCCAAGACAGGGGAGGCCAGAGTGCCTCTGCTAAATGAGTGGGGGGTCCTGGCCCGCTCTGGGGAAGGCGTCCCTGCCTTCTCGGCCTCTGGCCTCCCACGGTATCGAACATAAGACTCACCTTCCAGGTGTGAGCCTGGGTCGCCTACTGCTCCTCCTCCTACCAGGCCCAGAGAGAAGGAGGGACACCTGAGGTGGCGAGGGGTCCCGGGAGCAAAGGCTGCCTTCCGGAGGGGAAGGAAACCCAATCAGAAGGCCTGGGAGGGGGCTCAGGCTTGGGGGCTCCCAGTCTGCTCACTGCCACGAAGGGGTTAGTGGGGTGAAGTGGCAGCTTGCTTCCCAGGGCAGCGCTCTACCCTCCACTGGCCCCCCTGCCCCGCGCCTGGCCACATCCTGTCCTCTGGGGCGCCGTGCAGGGCACAGGAACTTCTCTCGCCCACCCCGCCACCCGAAATAGTCCAACGGGCCCGCTTTGGGGTGTCCCTTGCTGAATGTGCTGACTGAGAAGAGGGGCAGAGGCCAGACATTTTGGGGGGGGGGGCTCTGTGCAGTTCCCTGGTGGCCCCTTGACACGTGTGTCTGCTTAAATTGAAATGAACGTGAGAAAACCTCATGTTGAGGGACAGTGTGCGGATCGTGGCTTCGCACTGGAGGGCACAGGGGTGCAGCTTATCAGTTATCACGGGTGACCGCGCAGCTCTGGCCCCTCAGCACCTAGGGGACCCCGGTGTGTGTTGGGGGGGGGGCTTGCTGAGCCAGGAAGCAGGGAAGGAGCGGGTTGCTTTTCTCCGTGTGTGGGGGCAGGTGATCTGGAGGGTGGGATGCTGCCTGGGGGAAGCGGGGTTCAAGGGGGGCCAGTGCCGGGCAATGGGCTGAGGTGGGAGGGCCCTGGGCTGCGGGGCAGGCCGGCAGCACCCAGCCTGACCGGGGTTCCCTGGCTCGCGACCCCCTCAGGCCCGTTCCCAGCCATCAGCTGGTGCAGGGGGGCGGCCCCTTCCCCTCGGCCGTGGCTGCCCGGGCCTGGGCCCGCAGAGGCTCGGGGAGAGGCAGCGAGCGGCCGGCGGTGGGAAGCAGCGCGGACCCAAGATCGGCTCCTGGGCTCCTGGGCCAAGGGGGCTCCGAAAGCCTCGATCCTACCTCCTTGGTTCTTTAAAATTATAATGTATGCACAGTCCGCGGCCAAAGGGGGATTTGAAGCAGCTAACCCCTTATTTTACAAATGAGAAAACAAGCTTCAGGAGGTTTAGGGACTTACTCCAGTCACGTCTGCCTTGAAGTTCCCTGATGTTCGGAGCCAAGAAAAGTTTCATAAACGCGGCTTTGGCCTCTCAGCCCCACCTCCCACCCCATCCAGACGCCAGCATCCCCTGGAGGGATGTGGGGCCATGCGGAGGCTGCGAGTGAGGACCTGGGCCAGAGGCTGGGGAGAGGGGGCTCCCCGGGCACGAGAGCCCAGGCTGGCGGTGGGGCCGAGCGGCTGGCGGGGCTGGGGGCGTGGGCTTCCTTCCGAGTGGCCGCCACAGCCCGCTGAGGCCCAGGCCCCAGAGCGGGTTCCGGTGGAGTGGCTCCTTCTGGGCCCCAAAACTGAGATGTTTGGACCCCTGCCTTTGGAGGCAGCAGCAGGCCTCACTCCCCGCTCCCCGGGTACTTCTGCTCTCCTTTCCACACACTCTCATCTCTGGAGGACTTTGTAACAGCAGTAATACCCAGAGCAACCCTCTACTGAGCACCTACTACAAGACAGGCATAGACTAGATCCTTGAGCTGCATTCCGTCCTTTAACCCACTCGACGATCCTATAAAGCCAACAGTAGCCCACTGAGACATGGAGTAGCCACGTGTCAGAGAGGTTCAGTGACCTCCCCAAGGTCACACAACCTGTAAGGGGCTGGCTGTATTAGGTTTCCAGCTACTTTTTTGAATCCCAGGCACTGGGCACTTTCCAACAAACATAGCAGCCTTTCCAGCATGGGGCTCTGGCCGAGTATGTGCTTCCTGGGACGCTGGGATGTGGGACTCTGGCCTGTCAGGGAGAGTTATAGTCTAAGGGGGGGGGGGTGCTCCTGGCAGAGCTTGGGCTTTGATGGGGCAACCCAGCTTTGATCTCTTTTTGAAGTCCCGGCCTCTGGAACCCGGCAGCTTCAGTGGGGTGAGCTCCAGGAAGGGGGAGATGAAAGGCCAGGAGGAGCCGGGTGGGAGCAGAGGGAGAAGGGAGGGTGGTGGGGGGGGGGCAGTGAGGAGCCAGGAGAGAGGAACAGATGTGTGAATGAGAATCAGGAAGCCAGCAGCTGGGAGGGAGAGGGAAAGGCTGGTGGGGAAGAGAAAGTGGGGGAACAGAAAGCAGAAATGCTGTGGGCTGACAGGGCCTGGCCAGGCCCCGGGCCAGAGAAAGGGAACAAGGCTGAGTTTGCCCGGTGGCGTGGGGAAGGGAGGCATGGGAGGGGGTGGCCTTGGAGGGGGGCGTGGGGCTGGGGGCTCCAGCTTTCAGCCTCTTCTGCCCAGGAATCTGGGCTCTGGGGTGAGCCTGTGCAGTGAAGCCCACCTGTCCCTCACCCGCCATCCCCCCTCCTCCCAGCAGAGGCACCCCTGTCTGGCTAGTTTGGCCACCGACTGGTTGTCGGGCTGATGATCCAGAGGCTCCAATAAGTTTCTGGCCAAGGTCTCATTGAAGGCATCAAATGGCCCAAGGGAGGGGGTGAAAGGGAGGTGAGGTGCTCACCCCTGGACTTCTGGGGCTCATGGCTCAGGCTTGCCACCAGGGGGAGGGTCTGCCCGAGTGGCTGTGCACCTGTTCCTGTCTGACATCCCGGTTCTTCTTTCAGGGCTGCCACAAAGCAGGCAAGTGAGAACACGTGGTGGGAAGGGGCCAGGGGCTGGGAGCTGGGGAGCAGGCCAATTCCCCTGCTCAGCAGCCTCCTTCTCCCCAAACCAGCAGCTCAGAGCCCCACCCTGCCCAAGGCCATGCTCTGCACTCCCACCCACACTGCCTGGGGGACCCAGAACCTGGCCCAGCACCTTTCAGACCCAAACGTAGGGCCTCCTTGGGATCTGATGGCACCCCTCAGCTCTGCTGGCAGTGGGAATGTTGTAGGCAGGGGGTGCCAAGTGACAGCTGATGAGGGCAGCGGCAACAACCTTCCCCATGCTGGGTTCCTGCCCAGGAGCCCCCAGGATTATACCCACCCCAATTCTCTGTACTTCAGAGGGGCTGGGAGGGCTTCCAAATTAGGATTTATGGGATTAATGCCTTCTTTTTCCTGCCCCCTCCCCACCCAAGCCAGTCTCTCTCACTGCAAGTGTCATGCCCTCTTCCTGCTGAGCCTCCTCGGGCCCAGACCTCACAAGAAGGCTCTGCAGTGGCTTTTCTGTCCTGCCGGCAACACCCCTTCCTCAGCAAGGGGGACAATGCCAGGTTCTCTAAGGACATCTGTGTGGACGCCTTGGGGACAACTCTGCATCCCCCTGGGTCTTCCCTCCTCCATACCTGATGCTGGATTTGGGGCTAGGCGAAATTCTGTCTGTAGAGACGGCGTGGGGATGTACAGGGGGTTGCTGAGATGCAGCAATTGTAGGATGGCTGGGGGGAGCAGTCCTGGCCCCTCTGGGCCCAGGGAACCAGTGGAGGAAATGCTCTGCAGGGGCCACCGTGAGTCCCTCCTGGGTCCTCCCCTCCAGGCCGGCCCTCACCAGCCTCGTGGGACATTTCTCATGCTCAGCACTGCTGTGTCTCTCCTGGCCAGTCCTGACCCCTTCTCTGTCCTGCCCCACCCTGCTCACCCCCACCCTGCTCAAGCACTGGGCCTTGAGCTCAGGTTTCCTTACCTGCCACCTGAGGAGTGACCCTTGGACCTGAGTCTCCAGCGCAATGATTCTAGTTTCTCGGTTTGAGGGGCCCTCAGCCTCCTTGAACCCCTCAGGGGGACTCACATGTTTGCTGAACCCCCTGTGACCTTACTGTCTCCCTGATTCTCTGCTCTGTGACCTCCATGCAGGTCCAGGACCCAGGCTGCAGAGATCCCTGCTCGCCACCCCCTGCAGCGCCCAGTGGTTCCCCTTCCAGCCCAGGGGCTCAGGGACCCTCCACTCTGCCGGGAGCCCCTGGGCAGGACCTTGCCTTGTTCCTTTCTGAACCCTGAGCCCTTAGCACATTGCCTGGCACACAACAGATGCTCAATAAAGGTTGGTTAAATCAAGCTGCTCAATGGACCCAAGGGAGGTCAAGAGGAGATGTGAGCATGTAACTTTGATCATAGGGCCTTGTGATTAGAAAATAAAGTGAGGCACCCACTAGTACCTAGTACTAGTACCCACCCACTAGGGCTAAGAGGCCACCTGTGATGCTGGCAGTGAGGCAGCTGCTGGGAGCAGTGTGCCCATCAGAGCCACAGAAGGATAGATGGGGACTGTTGGAGTGAGAAGGAACCCTAAATAATATTAGTTGTAACCTCCTTGTTTCACAGGTGGGGAAACTGAGTCTCCCAGAGGGGAAATGATATGCTGGAGGTAATACAATAAATTGGTGGTGGAAGTGAGACTACATTCTAGACCTCTGGGATCCTGGTGCAGGTACCTTTTCCTGCACCTGTCTGGCCCACCCCACCCCACTTTTTACTGCTGTACCCCTCCAGCCCTTCATGCATCTGTACTGCTAGGAAGAGTGAGGAGGGGCTGACAGAGTAGGAGGGTGGTGGGCAGAGTGTACCTGTAGTCCAGAGGCAGGGCTGGGCAGCTAGGGGTCATGTGCTAGGGTGGGCTCAACTGGATGGTGGCATATTCCACAACGTCTCCAGGCCCTGGCATGGTGGTCTGTGTCTCCAACATGAGTTCCAGGGCTGAGGTGTCCAGCTCTGCATAATGGACTTCAGTGTCCTTTAGGTCAGAGCCCTAGAAATGAGGCAGAGGGAGAGGGGGCAGGAAGGGGCGTGGTGGGTAAGGACAGGGACAAAGCACCTCAGGGCCAGGTGTCAGGATGAGATGGGGAGGTGTGGGAGTGAGGGGGGTACATGAGGGAGATAAGGGAGCCATGGAAAATTGTGAGATATGGAGGGAGGGAGAGAGAGAACCAGAATAGGAATCTATCAGTGGCAACAGAGTAGACAGGGGTTTGGTAACAACGTTTACAAAATTGGTCACAAAGCATTTGTATGTGCTGTGACACTGTGTCTCTGTAGATCCCTGAGGGGGGCTCCCAGGTGGGCAGAGGCAGGGTGGGTTCTGCCCCTGGCCCCCCTGTGCTTGACTCCAAGAGATTATTTTGGCCAGCCTTCTCCTTTTGCAGAGGGGAGAAACTGAGGCCCGCAGAGGGCAAGTGACATGTCCAGGGTGAGCCAGGAAGATGCTGGCAAAGTGGCAGTGGCATAAAATGGAACTTAAAGTCAGAAGAGCTGGCTTGGAACTTCAGCTGGGCTTCTTGCTGTGGCTGGTCAGATTCGTTGACCTAACTGAACCTAGTTTTTCATTTGTAAAATAGAGGGAAGAAATCTCATGGATTTTCACTATCATGGGGCTCTTGGGCTCCAGCTTCCGTCTGAGCTCTTCAGTGGCACTGCATTACTTCTGACTCTCATTTGGATTTGGGAATTATCGGAACAAGAGTCGTCTGAGGGCAGGGGCTGCTGCTGCTCTAGTGATGGCTCATGCTGTGGCTGGGCCAACCTGCACTCCCTCACCCGGCCTCAGTTTCTTGTTCAGCAAGACAAAAGGTAGCCCAATGACCTCTGGGGCCAGCTCTTAGCTCTTAAACTTTCTGCACCATCTCCTCCTCAGCTCACTGCTAGTGTTCAAGCAGACAGACAGGTGGTCTTGTCAACAGAGCAGGGGCGGAGGCTCTCCCCAGCCAGGGGGTCAGGAGCTTGGGGCAAGGAGGAAGGCTCCACACCATGGAAGGCAGACCCCTGTGACCTAGGCCAGGGCCTGCTCTCTTCTTCTTGGCTAGGCTCCCTGCGTGGCAGGAAGGCTGAGTGTCCTGATTTCAGTTCTCTTTCAGCAACGTGCACCCCATGCCCATCAGTGACCACAGTCAGGGACACATGGCAGGGCTAAGATTAGAGCAATTAGCTCCTGATTTCCCAGAAGTGAAACTCACACCCTAACGCCTTCCCTTCTGCAGCCCCCAGTGCTTCCAGAGCCTGCCTGGAGGTGAGGGGGGAAGTTGAGGGCACAGGAGACCAGGGAGGGAAGGGAGGGCCGAAGAGACAGGAGGCCTGACTCCCAAGCTGTGATTTGGAGGGCCTAGGAGGGTGGTGTAGAGGGATAGGAAGGTGGGCTCAAGGCAAGCAGGGCAGTGTGTGCGTAGCAGCTTCTGGGAGGAAGAGGCCTCCTGGAGGCAACACAGACTTGCCTCATTCCCAAGAGTCCCTAAGGCAGGAGGAGTTTGGTCTCCATAAGTGGAGACTCCTACAGATGGGATGGGTGGCTGCCATCCTGGGATGGTGTGAAGACCATCCTGCAGAGGCAGGGTGTGGACACATTGATTGTATCCTCTTTCTCTATGCTGGTGGGGCAGCAGGATGAATGGACCCTGCCTCCTGTCCTTCCCGTCATGGTGAGGATGCCCAGGGACAGGTGCATCCGGTGGAAGGGAGGCCATGGGTGTTCCCACTGAGGCCATCTGCTGAGAGACCATCGGTGTCCACAAAACTTCCCAAATGAATGCCATCTGCACAGAGAAGCCTTGATTCTGACCCCTCACCGTGGCTTGAGAGATTGGGGGTGATGGCAAATGGTGGTTCGGGGCCGTCTCACCCAGGTGGGTGGCAGCAAGTTCTCCAGTTCCTTCGGTGGGTTCTGGTGGGGAGGGGTGCCCTGGAAGCCCTGGATACCTTTGCCTTCAGCCTTAATAGAACTGTCTCAAAGATGGAAGCAGTGACCTGACCCCTGCTCAGGGTGGGGGAAGCCTCGGCTACAGGTCAGGGAGGCGGCGCCTGGTGGGCCAGGCACCCGCTTTGCTCTGGCTTTGGCCCCGCTCCCACCCCGATGGCACCCACCTCCCAGCACAAGTTCAGGGAACTGGTAGCAGTCACACCCTGAGATGGCCCCTGGGACACTCGACCACCAGCCCTACCGCAAGGCCACTGATGTCCAGGAGTTCCCACACGCCTTTTTGTCTGAAGCTGTGCAGACATGGAAATCCACCCCTCAGGTCTGGTGTGGGGAGCACTGCCGGGTGACAGCCCAGCTGCCGTCTGCTGGATCCACCGTGGCATCGGCCGTGACCACACTTCCCCTGATGTTCCCGCCACTGAGGAGCGCACTGGCTACTGGTGTAGCCCATCCTGGCTTGAGTCACGCTCCCCACCGGCCTTGCTGAACTTTCCACTTGCTATGCTCCCCACTCGCTCCTCCCCTTTTTCAGGGCCAGACCTGTTTTGAGGTCTGAAGCCTGTCCCTCCTCCTCCTGTGTCCCCTCCCTTTTATCCTTCACAGGCCTCCCCCCACCCCCACCCCAGGAGCCAGCAAAGCTCCTGCACATCAAATCTTGTCTTGTCATCTCTTCTAGGAGGCCTCACACCGACACAAGTGGTACCAGGACAGTCTGAGAATGTAGGTGGCAAAAGATAAACTGGGGATTTAGGCCTGCCAGCAAGGAGGACCCACTCCAAGTGGGTGGGACGCAGAGTCCTGGTGGATGTGGCAGGCCCGTGGTGATGCTTTTCCCAGAGGAGGTGTGCAAGGACGTCCGGGCATCTGAGACGTGCAGGAAACGGTGTCAGAGAAGCTGCTGAGTTGACTGGTTATTGCTTCATTATTTGGCACTTGTAGAGGGATAATGAATGAGAAACTCGGGGCCACTGACAGTTAGAGGCTCAATGTGAAGCCAGAGGAACTTTGTAGAGAGTTAAGCCAGCATCACGGAGCTCCAGCGATGCTCAGCTAAGCCAGGTTTGTTGTGTGAAGGTCAGGGCTCTGGGTGGGAAAATCTGGAACTCTGGAACTGAGCTTGAGGGTAAATGGATGCGTCCCTCAGAGCACGCAGCTGGCCCCTCACATCCCCAGTGAGAGTGAACACCATTCCGTACTGGGACACACTGCAAGGCAGCAGCCACCTTCCTCAGAAGCTGCCCCACTTCTGTTCCTGGCTGCCGACTGTGACTGAAGATGAAGCATGACCCAGCTGGGGACAGTTGGCCTGATGAAGGAGGAGACGTTACACCCAAGGAGAATGCGTTGGCAGGAATCATCTAGAACGTCCCAGCAGAAGCCAGGCTAGCGCTCCTGGGTTGGATTTTGAGGGTTCTTGATCAAAGGGGCCAGAACAAAGACTCGATGAGCAAGACTGCATTCACTTGGGGGGACTTTCTCAGAACATGGGATTCAACACTCTGACAAGGACCCCAGAAAATGGGACAGATTCATTGCTAGGGGGCATGGCATTTCCTGTTGCAAGTGCAGAATTGGGAGTGATATGCTGACACCACAGTGGACCCTTGGTCTGTGGGACAAGAGCCAAGTGGAAACCTCGGGGACTGCCCGCACCAGCCAAGAGAGCCAGTCAAAAGTGATGTCCTACAAGGGTTAGGGAGAGACTAATGCGGTCATCAGCTGATTGTCACTCCCAGTGACCCAGGGAAAATTTGTATCTCCATCCTCACAACTGTGGGTTCTGTAGGGCAGAGGGCCCCATTGAACTGTGAGCTCAGGCTGCTGCCTGGGCACATGGGCTCCTTGTGTTCAGGCGGACAAGAAGGGGCCCTTCTTGGTGGAGCTACTTAGTTCTGATCAGCAGGAGGAGGTGGGGCTGCTGTCACAGTGGGGCGGGGACGAGGGACTTACATAGGGCACAGGTGACTACTGGGGCTTCTTCTGCTCTAGGGGTGGATGGGCACATGCAGCAGCCCTGGCTGAGAAGGGTCTGATGATCTGGGGCTCAGACCTGCTCTGGAATGCAGATGTGGGTTGGAGCACTGGGTAAGCGTCCAGGCCCTGCTGAGGCGGTAGCGGAGTGAGGGAAGCTAGAGCGGGTGTGGAAAGGAGAAATGGGTATGAGTTGTGGCCTTGAGATTCGTCGGGGCAACAGGGGATACATCTCTCAGGAAGGGGGGGGCCTGTGGAGCATGGAGCAGACCCCCGTGGTGCCTGGGTGGACCGTCACATCCCCGGACAGGGCCGTTGGAGTCTGCTGGGGATAGCGTGGCTGACTGAGGCTCTTCCCACCCAACCCTCCTTCCTTCCTCTCCTTTCCCAGGTGTCAGACCTGCCTGCCCCCTCTTGGTCCCTCCCGACTGCCCCCCACAGTAGCTCTGCACACATCTAATCCCATCTTGGTAGCTTCTTCTTAAGAGGCCTGAACCTACACAATGGTCGCAGGACTCCATCCCTCCAAAGGTTGTGGTGTCCAGTCTGCTCCTAGTGTGGGCTTTGTCCTCACCAGCCAGAGGAGAAATGGAAACCCCTCTCCTTAAAGGTATGGCCGTGTCTCCTCCTCCCAGCTCTTTTAGACACCTGCTTTGGAGCCCTTGGACATCCCTCCTGAGTTCTAGCCTGGAGGCAATAAGCTCCCGCAATGGAACCTGCCACCTGAGTGGAGTCCTAGCCCAGAAACTTTGATAGAAACAAAGGGGTGTGCGTCAGACTTGGTTAGCGCCCTTGGGTTTGTGTGCCGCGTGGCAACTGGGCTGCCCAGGCTGGGACGACCGGGCTTGCGTGAGGCTCTAGTTCTGGGCCCCCAGCGCCCCTGCAGCCCTTCCACTCCCCTCCCGAGCCCTGCCTCCATGAACAGTGCGTGCTCTCTGCCTGGCTCCTTCTCACCGCTTGTTGGGAAGGAGAATTGATGACAACATCAATAATGTGAGTTGTATACAAGCTGCACTGCCAACAGACCCGAGTGCCGGGGATAAATCCTCTCCCGGCCGAGTAATTGCTCTACAAGCCAAAAGGAATTACGCTTCTTTTGGCGATAATACCAGTGCCTCCCAGGACGCCAGAGTTGACCTCCTTACACCACCCTACAGGCCGTTCTCATGTGCCCCCATCCCCCTCAACACCCTAATCATGTGGCCTCTGGGTTCAGGACACAGGGTGTCGCCATCCTCCGGCCCTGCCTGCCCATGGCTGTGGGTAGCCGTTGGCTCACTCTGTTCTTTGTCCCAAGTGGTCTTCTTGTGTTTCTTGAATGCATCAGCTCCTCAGAGTTTCTCTCAATCCACTATGAGCAGAGGCCAGGGAGGGAGGGCTGTTAGGGAGGCGACAGAGTCAGAGCCACGTGCTGAGGTCTGAGGCTTGTATGAGAGAGAAGTTTGCGGAAGGGAGTGTGTATTGGGAGTGAGGGGCCGAGGTAGGCCGTCCTGGGGTCAGGGGCTTGTATGAGAGAGGACGTGTGTATGTGCGCGTGTGCGCGAGCATGTGCATTGTGGGGGACCAAGGTGGCGGGCTGTCCCTGAGCCCTGGCCCCTCCCAGGCCCCCAGGGAGGGCTGTGCATGCCAGGCTGAGAGGGCAGCGGGACCGGGAAGTCGTTAGTGGGGATTGGGCTGCAGCTGTCCCCTTATATCACAGCGATTTTTATGCCCAGCCTGGGCCCCCTCTTCAGGGGATCCCGCCGGAGTCTTCCATGACTTTCTAAATCACTAACTTCCATTACTTACCTCTCCCTCTGTGCCCCAGCATCCCCCCTGCCCCACCATGTCTGCTTATTACCCTCCCTCCCCCCTTCTCTATCCACCCAGGGCTCTGGCAAGCTTATGCACTCTTGGCTCGAGGCTGAGCTGAGGAACGAGGCTGATCTGGAGGACCCATGAACGGGGCATGGCTTTCTCCTCTTTGGAACTCTGAGCCTCTGCTCTCCCTCCTACCTCAACCACGCTCAGGCCTGGGAATAATGTTCTTTCTCACTGTCCTCAGGAAGGGGTGGGTGAGCTGAACCTCTGAGCTTGTTGTGTGGCCCAAAGTGACACCTAAGACCCAACTTAGGACACCAAACCCAAGCTTGGGGCTGTCTTGTGTGCCTTCTGGGCCCCATGGAGCCGAGCGACAGCCAGGCAGTGGAAGCAGGCCATTATGCTGCGGACAGGAAGCCTGAAGCCTCAGCTAGTGCCCACCCTGAGGCTCTGCAAGCCTCCTCGGGCTTGTCTGTCTTTAGGTACCCGCCCCCGGCCCCCCCACCAGATGTGCTCACTGCCGTGGCTGCTGTGTGGTGAGGGCCTGGTCTTGGGAGCCAGAGGACCAGCGGTTGGAATAACACTTCTCCTAGTACTCGCTGCATGATCTTGGACAAACCTCTCAATTCCACTGAGCCTCAGTTTCCTCCTCTAGAGAATAGGGAGCGATAACAGGACCTACAACACAGGTGGTTGTGAGGGTTGAACAAAATAGTGTTTGAAGCCTCGCCACAAAATGCCTGGCATGCCCCAAATGCTCACACTGCCATTATGGTCTCTTCTGGTGGAACTGGCAGGGCCGCACAGGGCGGCCTGGGACACAGGGGTGGGTGTGCACCCCCACATGGGAAGGGCTGTCGGCTGCCGTCTAAGGAAAGGACTTTGTGTCCACAGTGAGTTCTAGCTCACATCCAAGTCTCTAGGTGGGTGGAGGAACAATAAAGGGTCGGTGGTCTTCTTATCCTGCACAGAATTGGAAGGTGGGGGCTAGGTTGGTCCCCTGGACTTGGCTCCCTGGTAATGCTCCCCCACCCCCAGGTGCAGGATTTGGCATCTCAAGATCGGCTCACTTTGGCACGTCCAGCTGAGAGGGAGGATGGCTGTGTTCTGTGAAGACAAAGGCCTGGCTCTCCCACCAGTGCCAGGAGAGAATGTGTTATCTTGGGGCCCAGGTGGTCTGGCCCGGGTCTCTGTGCTGGCACCATGCAGCGCCCCCCAGCCCCCATGTCTGCTAAAAGGCAGAAGCTGTGGACAGAGGTGGCAGCTGTTCAAGGGGACGCTGGCCCTCCGAGCACCTGGGACTGGGGCCAGGAGGAGGGGCTGCTGCCGGCTTTGGGGTGGTCGTTGGCAGGACCCAGAGCTGAAATGCAGGCTTGGTGGGGAGAGAGCAGGGCATCGGGACCACACCCTCTCCCTGGTCGGACAGCGTCCAAGCCCTGCTTTGCCCAGGGGACCTGCTGTGGTGCGACAGTGAAGGGCCACCCCTCCCCTCCCTGGTGGGCCCCAATCTGTGCCCTGCCTGCCCTGTCTCCTGGGCTTCCCGTGTCCTCCTTCCATCCGGGCAGCTGGGCTCGTGGCCAGGCTGGGTGGAGCTGGGTTGGGGGCGCCTTGTCTGGGGGTTGGGGTTGAGCAGTCCTTACCGAGGGGCGGTAGGAGGGGGAAGTGCCCAGATCGTAGTAGGGGGGCTGCAGGGGCAGCTGCTCCACTTCCTGCTCCTGCTGCAGCAGCTGCTTCCCTGGCTCCAGGTGGAGAACCTGAAAGAGGAGACGAGCAGCTACACGGACTACTCCCCAGGGCCTCCTCCAGGAAGCCCTCCTGGATCCCCAGTCTGGTTCCCATCCTAGCATTCGCCACGCTGGAGGCTGGCTGGGAGGTGCAAGTGACCAGGACAGGGTCAGGTATCTGTGGGGCATTTGATGATTTTCTTTTAATGAATGGATGCATGGAGAGGCTGAGAGGTGGAGGAAGAGCTTCCCGTGTGGGCCCTGGATACGTGGGGGGCGGGGGGGGGTGTCCTAGTTTGTCATTTCTCAGCGTGGGGGCAGGGGAAGCCTGGGCCACGGGCTCCAGCCCAGGCCTGGCCTTTTGGGAACTGTTCAGGGGCCCGTGTACGTGGGGGGACTCTGCCTTCGGGACGGGCTCCTCCCTGGGGCCATCACCCATCTTTCCTGCCCACCCCCTCATTCCAGGGACTCAGGCCCACCTGGATGTCCTCAGGCGCACTGGTGGCTCTGCCTGTCGGGAGGAGGCTCCGGCTCCTGGGAGGTGGGCAAGGCAGTCCTGTGAGAACAGAATGAGGCTCACACGGGGGGTTCTGCTCCAGTCGGGCCACCTGCCAGCTGCTGGCCCCCGACTGAGTCCCACTAACATGGTTGGCCTCTCGTGCTCTGGGTAGCCTCCTGAGGGGTCAGAGCTTGGGGTTTGGTCACTCAGCACAGGTGGGTGGAGGCCGAGAGTGCCCCTCCTGTCCTGCTGGGTGTCTCTGCGCCCTGCCGAGTCTGTCCCTCCCTCCAGCCTGGGGACGGGAACCCCTTGTAGCTCAGGTGTCCTGGCTCAGAGGACCCTGGGAAATCCGGAGGATGCACATGGCTAGGACCAGGGTGAGGGGACCGAGGCCCACAAGGGCACAGCTTAGGGGGACATCAGAAATCTCAGTCATCACAATAAATAATATTTTAATACAATATATTTAAAACCAAAATTAATGCAACAATCCAGGATGCACAAAATATCAAGATGTTTAAAAAAAAAAGGTCAGATTAGTATTACTGAGTTATCTTTGGTGTCAGTCTCCAAACTAGCCTGCATGGCACTATTACTGAGCCTGTCTTTGCCTAAAATGTGGCTATTTCATTCCTCAAGGACTTCGGGCCTCACCCTTTGTCAGCCGCGGGGGTGACCTTGGACCTGTGTGCATGGTTTCCTGGCCTCCGAACCGTGGACTCCAATGGTACATCTGCTTCTGGGGGGAGGGGGGCCCCGGGGCTGGGAGGGGGGGGGTCTGGGTGGGCAGAGGAGCAGGCTTGCTGGCACTCACCCGCCACCCTCCACCTCCAGCTGGCGCTCCTGCTGCCGGCGATGCAGGAAGAGGACAGCAAGAGCCACACCAAGGATGAGGACCAGGGCCGCGGTGCCCGCTAGGAACCTGGCCACTTCTCCTGGGCCCCTCTGGTGGAGGGGCTTTTCTGGAGCCCAGAGATGAAGGGAGAGAGAGAGAGAGAGAGAAGATGAGAGGGAGGAAGAGAGAGAGGACTCTTGGAATCAGAGAGGTGGGCCTGAAGCAGGAGAGTCAGACCCTGAGGCAGCCCCTGTACCGGCTCCCCTCCCCCATCATGCTGGTTCTGGGGGGGTGGGTGAGGGGATGTCCCAGTTAGGCTGGGGTAGACCTCCTACTCCGCCTCCCCGGGGCCCTCAATCCCAGACTCTGCTCTGATCTGGGGATCTGGGGCATGGAGGTGGGGGTGGGGGTGGGGGAACCAGGGCAGGCGGAGGGGTGCTCAGAGATGGGGGTCCCCACCCCCTCATTCTATCTCTGGCCCTGCAGGGAGGATTCCTGTTGAGGAGTTTAATTTTCTTCCCCTCCCTACCCAATTAAACAAGCAAATGAACTAATTGGTGCTTTGCCCTCCCAGCTCTGGAGAGGGAGGGAGGTAGGATGGGAGGGAAGGTGGAGACGCAGATTGCACGGGGACCCTGGGTGGGTGGCAAACCAAGTCTGTCCAGTGTGGAAGCTGAAAGGCCTGGAGGGCCGCCGTCTAAGCACCCCCTCTGTCTGGAGGCCCGTGGCCGTTGCTCCCTAGGAGCATTAGCCCCTGGAGGGAGAAGTGGTGCTGGGGTACAGGCAGCCTGCTCTGGGGTGGGGGTCGGGGGGCAAATCATTGACTCTCTCTGGGCTCCAGAAAGGGTCCTGGGGGCTTGTGACAGTTCATTGACCAATTTCTCAGCCCGAGCCTGAGCCACTGGCTGTCCCTGAAGAGAAGGATGCCATGAGGCTGCTGGAAAGGAGCCTGAGGCAGGGAACTGGGGGGTACATATTGCTTTCTGGGCGGCCCCGCTGTCCCAGGTCGAGGAGACCACGGCCACACCGGGCCTCTCCTTTCCATCCCTCTGCTAGGCTCCATGTCTCACCTCTGACCCTTCCAATGCGCGAGGAGGAAGGGACTGGTGAGAAAATCCTATATACTTCCTCCCCTCTCTCCTCCCCGCACCGTATTATGTATAATTAAACACAAGAGCACCTGAATGGAGGCGCTAAATTGCAGTTTGCCATAAACATCATGGAGCCAATTTTCCCGAAGCGGGATTGACAAGCACCTGCCTCTCTCTCTGCTCCATCCCAGTGCCCTGACGCAGGCTGTGTCTGGGGGAGGCCTCAGTACCAGCCGTGGCTCCCAGCGAGGCTGCAGCCCCTCCCTGGCCGGGTGTCTGTCCATCCCCAGCATCTGTCCATCCCCAGCTGGTGGGCCGAGGCCCCGCTGGGAGGGCAGTGTCTGTGTGTGTGTGTGTGTGTGTCCTGGGGACTCCGGAGCCCCAGACCCCTCCCCGTCCCTTGACTCTCCACCAGCACTGTCCCTTCTCAACTGTCGCAGACTCCCAGGGCCGGGATAACCGCAGCCAGTTACACAAACCTTGCCCGCTTTTCTGCAAATGGTAGCATCTTAGCAGCCACCACAACCCCCTTCCTGGACTTTCTTCTTTATCCTCAAGGCTTCCTGTTTTCGGCCCCTGCGGTCTTCCTACCCTGCTTCTCCCCTGGTTTTGCAAGCGAATATCGCTCCTCTGCTGTGTTCCAGGCGCTGGTCTGGTGCTGGGTGACAGGGAGGCACAAGGCCCAGGCCCTGCCTCTCAACTCTGCTGGGTCCCATTCCTCTTCCTTCTGCCTCCTGGACAGCTCTCCGTATGGCCGCTCCTCCCCGGCTGCAGAGCCACTACCCTGGTCCAAGCCACCAGCGTCCCCTGAGCGGCTGCGACAGCCTCACCAGCCTCCTTGCCTCCGGTCTTGTCCTCTCTTAGCTCTTCTCCACGCTTGAGCCCCAGTGATCTTTCTAAAAACCTCATCAGGCCACAGCCCTTCTTAAAAGTCTTCTGAGAGACCCTCTGCTTTCCCTCGGTGGGTGCAGAAGCCTCAACCCCCTCCCCTGGACTCGGGAATTTTGTTCGTGGGGGGCCACCAGGCAAACCTAGGTGCCCGTTTCCTCTCCGTGCAGCTGAGGCAGGCTGGTCTTCCAGACGGCTGGCTGGGTGCGCGATGGGAGTGTGAAAAAAGTAGCACAAGCCCACAAACCCCGTCTGGCTCAGAGTTCGGGTTTCTCTCCTCCTGGAGCCAGCTGATCCCAGGGCTGGGGGGCAGCCCCGCGGTGGACCTGGGCAGGAAGGGGAGACGGTTTGGGGCAGCCCTGCCTCGACTCCCTGCTTCTCGGTGACTTCCCCCCGGGGGCCCTGGGGCCACTGGAGCAGGAGAGCAAGCTGCAAGAGTCCCCAGGATACACACACGCATGCCCTTGTAAGGGGCCTTATGTCATGCTTACGGTGCAGACGACAACATGCGGCAAGTGACCCTGTGCACGCACCAGTGTGGGCATGAGGACAAAGGGCCAAAATATGAGTGCCAGGTCCCAAGAGTCCTGGGGCCCTGCCTGATTCCTCTGGAGGGTCCCCACCCTGGTGGAGAGAAACACTAGCGGAGGGACGATGAGACATGGGGCCAGGGAAAGGCTAGGAAGAGCAATTGGCCTGATTGACGTCTGTGTCAGGCACCTGTGCTGACCCGGGGTTTGTTTGATCCTCATGTCAAGCCCGCAAAATTAGATGATGTTACTCCCAGTGAGAAAAAGGAGGCCCAGAGAGAGGTTAAGTACTTTGCCCAAGGTCACCCGGCCAGGCAGTGCAGAGCGGGCTGCAGGGACTGCGTCCGTGTGACACTCTCCAATGAGGCTGCGGGTCTAAGTAATTCTGGCCCCTCATATGGCAGGAAGCTGCGTCGCCTGCCCAGACACATCCCTGCCGACCTCCTCGCCCTGGGTTGCTTTGTGTCTGAGCCTCCCCTTGACAGCTGTGAGGTGGGGGGCCCAGCGCTGGCCCCAGCTGGAGCCCTGGCACTGAACCCTCAGACATTCTCTAATTACACCAGGACAAATGTGCACCCCCACCCCAGCCCCAGCTGCATGGGCTTTCGGGCAGGACTGGTCACCTACAGGCAGCCGGGCCTGGCTGGGGCTTGAGTGGAGGGCCCGGGAGAGCCGGGGATCCCTCTGTGAGGGAGGGGGTCAGGCCTCTGGAGAGCATCTCCTGTGAGCCTACCCGGGCACAGGGCTGAGGCTGGTTCTGTTGGGCTTATCCTACTGAGAAAGCTCAGAGAGGCCAAGTCGGTGGTCCCGAGTCCCACTGCCAGAAACGCCGCCACTGGAATTGGACAAGGTCGACTTCTGCAGTCCCTCTTTTCCTTCTAGGAGCAGGGCCCGGTCTGTCTGTGACACAGGAGCCACCCTCCAGACAGAGCTTGCACCTGCCTTGGCTCAGGCCCCAGAGACCAACTGCCTCCTGCCTGTTCCTGGGACCACGCCAGTGACACCTCTAAGCCTCCGTGTTCTCACCTGTCACATGGTGACAACACACCTGGTTTTCCTGCCCTTGGACTGAGAATGCAAAATCCCCAGTTGGGAGATAAAGACAGACCTAGGTTGTAGTCTAGGGGGGCTGCAGGCCAGGGACGGTCAGGGGCTTCCTGGCTCTTCCTCAAACCAGGTCTGCCCAGGGCCCCTGGTGGCTTAGTCGGTTAAGCATCTGCCTTCAGCTTAGGTCATGATCTCGGGGTCCTGGGATCAAGTCCTGCATCGGACTCCCTGCTCAGCTGGGAGTCTTCTTCTCCCTCTCCCTCTGCCCCTCCCACTCCAGCTCATGCTCGCTCTCTCTCAAGTAAATAAAATCTTAAAAACAAAACAGATCTGCCTGTTGCAGTAAGGCCCCATGATGGGAAGTGTGAGGAGCTTGGGTTTCACCCAATGTTTGATAATCTCAGTCTGCTTCTCCCTACCACCCTGACCCTCAACCAGCCCCCAGTGGTCCTGAACCCCCATCCCTCACTCAGTGGCTTCGTGTCATGCTCACTTGCTCTACCCATCACCCCTCCTTTAGTTCAATAAATATGTCCTGAGCACCAAATATGTGTCAGGCACTGTGATGGGTGCTGGGGGTCTTGGCCCTGGCTCGTGGGGGGAAATAAGCCCCCTATTTTGTGATTCTTCAAAAGAAGACTGTAAGAGATCCAGGAGAGGTATGCAGAAGAGAATAGCTCTGGGAGTTCATGGCTTCACACAGGAGGAGCCTTTGGAGCAGGGTTTTGAAAGGTTAATAGGAGTTTACCGGGAGAAGAAGAGGAGAACATTGGAGGCGAGGTGAGGAGTGTTGCAATGACCACAGGTGAAATGTGGGCTATATGAGAAAAATTGCAAGTTTGGGATGTGGCCAGGAAATGTGATGCAAGGGGAGACGGACAGGGCAGGAGTCTGGGGCAGGGGAGGAGGCCCACCTCACTCAGAGGTTTAGCTTTTATCTGTAGGTAATGTGACACCCTCTGTCCTGCTACCCCTGCCTGGGGACAGAGACACTGGTTTCTCAGGGGCTGGACTGACCAGAGCTCCCCTGTAGCTGCCTCTTTCAGAGCCCCTTGGGGCAGCACGTGGCCCTTCTGCTCACCAAGCTGTCCTGGGTTGGTCTGCCCTCTGCTTGCCTACAGTGATGCAGATGGAACAGGTGGTTCTGGGGGACCTGAGGAGCTCAGAGGGGTGGGGTGTCTGAATGTGGCCCCAATGCCCAGAGGTAGAAGAGGCTGGGTGGGGGAGAGGCTGATTACATTGCCAAGGGGGCCCACCCAGTGGGCCAGTGTCCACCTGGCCATTTGGCCAGCCCAGGTGTGCAGGAGTGTGGCTCCTTCCTGCTGGCCAGAGGCAGGTGGCGAGAGCTTGAGTGGGGGCCCTCTGGACCGCTCGCCTCTCTTGGGGGGTCTGAAGGCAGCCCAGCAGTCTCGTGGGTACCCCGCATCTCTAAGTGCCAGATGGAGGCAGGGCTCCCAAGACCTGTTTTAATCTTGTCATTTTACAGAAGCTCAACTGTGAGAATGCAGGTCCTGATCTGCAGGTGATAGGGACATTCTTTTTTTTTTTTTTTAAGGTTGTATTTATTTATTCATGAGAGACACACGGAGAGAGGCAGAGACACAGGCAGAGGAGAAGCAGGATCCCTGCAGGGAGCCCGATGTGGGACTCAATCCCAGGACCCGGGATCACAGCCTGAGCCGAAGGCAGACACTCAACCGCTGAGCCACTCAGGCACCCCTGATAGGGACCTTCTGACCATAGAGGCCAGGGCACCCCTGGGGCCGTGGCTGGGGACAGGGAAGGGCAGCAAGGCTTCTGGAAACCAGCAGTGGCGGCCCCGTAGCCCTGTGGCCTCAGCATCAAGACTAAGGTCCGAGGCCCCCCAGGGAACTCCTGCGGGGGCCCCACCTCCCTTCCCACGCGTGCCTGACTGTGCATTCCAGCTCGCTGCAGCCCCTGCATCTGTCTCTCTTTCCTCAGTTCCGTCTGCCCAGGTCTCCAGGCTGGGTGGCTGCTGTACGATCACACTTGGAGGTTGTAGAAATCTCCTCTCCCTTTGCCCAGGAGTGGACATAACCCTCTCTTCCCTACGTTGGGGGGTGAGGTGGGGGGGCACCTTCCCCTGAGCCAAGGTGGTGAGGGAACCCACCCAGAGGCCTGAACTGATGCGGCCACCCTGCAGCGACCAGGCTAGGGTGGCTCGGCCTCAGGGTGGGGCTTCAGGTCAGATCTTCTCCATCTTGGAAATGAGGTTATCACAGATTGGGGTTAATTCTTCATTTTCCTTAGTCTTCTGCTTTACTGTCTTCTCCAGTGACTGGATGCGCACCTGCTCCTTCCTCAGGCTGGCCTGGAAGGCCAGGGCCTCTGCTTGGACCTTCCACGCACCTGGGCGATCTCCTCGCTGGCCAGCTTGAGCATCTCTTCTGCGTGGGCCTTCAGGGCCTGGTACCGCTGGCCCTCCTTCTCAATCCTCACTATGTAATCTTCGACACACTTCTTCAGAGATTCTTCATTCGTGTGATACCCCTCGATCACTTCCTTCTGTTTCTCAAACCGCTTGAAGAGGTCAGAGAAAGACTTTTCCATGGAGCTCAGGTCTGTAGCCAACTGGTCTTTTTCCTTTAGAATCTTCTGGATCTCAGCTTTTGCTAGTTCCTTCTGTTTCTGAGCCTCCTCCATCCCCTGATACTCGATCCCCTCAAACTCGTCCATTATCTTCCCCATTTCCAGATTCTTCGCATGGAGTGTGTCACACCTGCTCCTCAGCAAGGAGTTCTTCTCCAGCAAGGCCTCTGCCTTCTTCTTCCCTTGGGCTGGAGAGCTAGGGGGCCTGAGTCTCTAGTCCACAGCCTGGGGTGGCCCTGGGCGGGTGCTGGGGGTCAAAGCTCTGGACTGGGTTGTGCTTCGAGCCCGTCTCTTCTCTTAGAAATCAGCGTTAGTGTCAACAGCCTTTTCTCTTTGGCCACAGAATTTGCTTAGGCTCCAGACTCAAGTAGGGGTCCCTTTGCAGTCACCTGTTCAGACCTCCTGGATGGAGATTGAAGGCTCCAGGTGTGCAGCCGGTCCTCCTGTCTCCCTAGCCCCTGACTTCTGTTCCATTTGGCTTGGGCAGATGTAGATTCCGGAAGGGGCCTAGCACAGCGACTGGCACATAGCATGTGTAATAAATGGCCACTCTTTTCGTCACTACTATTCATTAAGTGTAAATCGATGGTGGTGATGCTGCTGCTAATAATGGTGATGATGCTGGTCCCCGAAAGTTTGGCATCTCTCGCTGAAGTGTGGGCCAGGGTCCACCTGGGGCCACGTTGTCATGATATCACTTATATCATACATGTGCTTTTACCTAAATTATCTCACTTGATGCCTGCACCCCTTTGCCTGTTGGTCAGATGGGTAGGTGGAGGCTCAGAGAAGCTTAGTAAAATGCTCAGGGCCACACAGCTCACTGGTGATGGAAAGGAGACAGGAACTCAGCCATCCCGATCCTCAGTGCAGTGCTCTGACCGGCCCCCTTGAGGGCCCTGCCTGGGGGGTTTTCATGTCCCCTGCTGCCTCTGGTTCCAGGGTCATCTGCAGAGGAGGACAGGCCAGCTCAGTCTTGAGTTTACCACTTAGGTAGCTGTGTAATCCCCAGCAACTCACTCAAACCCTCTGAGCCTCAGTGTCCTCATCTGTAAGATGGGACTAACAGCAGGGTTGTTGTCAGGTGTAAATGAGGTGAGGCGTGTTCGGGTATTAGCATGGTGCCTGTGCTTAGTCAGTGCTTAGTAAGCATAGTTTCTAGCAGGTCAGGGACATGACTGCTCCTTGGGCAAATCCCAGGCAGCCAGGGCTGGGGCCCCTGCCCTAATCCTTCCTGTTGGTCTCTCAGCCTTCCCTTCAGCTTTTCCTAGTCCTTTGCTGGTTGTGATCCATAAAGCCCAACTTGTCTAGACCTGCGTGAGCTCTGGGACAAGGGGTCAGGGTCTCCCAGCATGTGTGTGTATGCGTGCACGCAGTGTGAGAGGCTATGACACTATTTTGCACAAGGTGTTCTGGCCATCTGGAATGCTCTCCCCGGTGTCTCCAGGCCTCCCAGCCCCTCCCATTGGCTCTTCACACTTTGAGTTGTTAGGAGAAAAAAGGATCATAGAAGAGGCTGACTTTCCCAGAAGCTCTCCCCCTGCCACTGGGTTTGTTTCAGAGCCCCCTCCAAGGTCAGGCCCAGCTGGGGAGAGTTACAGGATTTCACGCACATTCCTGGAGGGGGAGGGACTATCTCTCTGATGGGGATCCCTGATGGGGATCCAGGCAGGGGCCTGATGAGCGAGGGGTAGGGGTATCCAGCCCCAAGTAGGGCTGGGGGCCTGGGGAAGCCATTTATCTGCCTCCCCCCACAGGGCATGGTCTGGGGTGTAAGTGATTTCACCAGCCCTCCCCCACTGCAACATGCACGCTGCCCCAGGTCTCAGAAACAGCTTGTCCTCTGAGCCCCCTGCTGCCTGCTTAGGGGGGGGCCATCACTCCCTCCTAGTCTCCATGGTGCCCAAGGAGACCCTCACCCACCCTAGCAAAAGGCCAGGGCTTCCCCTGGATTGTTTGAGGATGACCTATGAGGGGTTATGCCTCCAGTTTTTATAGGCTCTTGCCCTCCTTGGTGCCCCTCTCCACAGGCTATGGCTCAGTGTCAGGGGTCAGGGAGGGGGGCGTACAGGGGTGGAGGCAGTCCTCAAAGCAACCCCCCCATCACCCAGTATGTGGCCCTGCTCTCCTAAACTTCTTCCCACACATCAATCACTGTCCATAGGGCCAAGTCATTCTTCCACTTTATTTCACTGGGACAAGCCGAGCATTTTTCAAAAGGAACATGGCTAAGAAAATAAGAACAGGCAATATAAAAACACAGGAGTGGCCGAGTTCATGGAGAACCTATTTCTTATCCTAATGCCATTTGTCATCCAGTCACAGACTCCTGAGAAATATCTTGAAGGTCAGCACTGCAGGCAGAAAGCTTGGGCTTCCCTGGAAGGAAGTGAGGTCCCTGTCCTTGGAGGTATTGAGGCAGGGCTTTGGAGGCTCCTTGGTGGGAGATGATTCTGAAAGGTCATTGCACCATGGTGATTCTTTATAATCACATAGAAGTTCGGGCTTTACAAAGGGCTTTCACCTGTGTTCTCATGTCTTTGGTACAATCGTGGGAAACAGGCAGACTGCTTTACAGGTAAGAAGACTGAGGCACAAGAGACAAGTGGCTTTTCCCAAGTGTCCTCGAGGTCGTGACCACCTTGCTGGGATTCACATTTCGAGCCCCATGGGGGCAGAGCTGCTTCAGCTTCAGGGCACCCATGGTCCTGCCCCGACTAAGCAGGAAGTAGATTTGGCTCACACTCGCAAGGCACCTAGGAGGTGGCCAGAGGTGATTCTGGAGTCAATGGGCCTTCAGCCCTGGACAGCATCACCCCCACAAGGACACATTAGCATGAGAGGCTGGGGGGGAGGGTGTCCCAAGGGAATCAGAAAGAGTAGAAATCCTAAAACAAAGGCAGGGCGCTGAGGGGCTGTCTCCCTGGAAGTGGTGAGTGTTGATGGCCTAGCTGGCTGTCTATCCTGGGCAAGGGGCCCTCCATCATCCCAGGACCCCACATCAGGGCTTCTCCCTGTAGAAAATCTCCCAAACCAAATACATATCGAGAGTAATCACAGCACAGTCTGGAGTTATTGAAATGAGAGGGGATTTAGATGTGAAAACGCTTATGTTAAAATGTAATGAAACTTAATGGCTTTTCTCTGGGCCTTGCCAAGGTGGCAGGTGCAAATCCCCTCCACTCAGTAGGGGCTCTGATTCTCAGATGGGGTGTGTGGGGGCGGGTTGGCAACGAGCTTTAAAACCCAAGGGGGTGCAGAAGACTCAAGAATTCTGGAAGACTTCAAGACCTAGACACATCTAGGGAGGGGAGGAGGAGCGGGGCAGTTTAGTTCTGGCAAGTTCTAGGAGCAGCACCATGGGATGCCTCAGAGAGAGGATTTGGTTCATCTGTTTTTCCCTCAGGGGAAAACAATCTTAAGAGAAATGGGGACACCTGGACTCCAGGTCCTCCCCGGAAGGGGTGCCGGAGGACGTCTGATGGGGACAGGGGCTGAGCATTTAGGTGGGCGTGTGGGGCTGGGTGAGGGTGGTATGGAGATGGTGTGTCCTGTGCACAGGCTCCTCGGTTGTGCCCTACTCGCCCCTCCCTGTGGCCCTCGAAGTAGGCGTTATTGTCTCCATATTACAGCCCTGGCCTCAAGCACCAAGCCAATGAGAGACAGATTTGGTGGCTGCACCCAGGCCTGCATAGCTCCAAAAGGGGGACCGCCCACCAGTGTTCTGGGTGGGGAGAGGGGGTGGTCTGGGCTAAGCTTCAAGACTCCGGAGCTCTACCTCACACGGGGCTGTGTGTGTTCAGTGTGTTTTGCAAGTTATAAATCATTGCGAAACTGTGAGCCGTGGTGGCATTTTGGTTCTTTTTAATAAGAAGTTCGCTACATTGCAAAGAGCACTTGGCTTGGAGTCAAAAGGCCTGAATCCAAGTTATGAGTCTACTCCTCACCACCTGTGTGACTTTGGGCAAGACATTTAGCTTCCTGAGCCTCTGGTTAATCATCAGCTAAATGGGGCCAGGAAGACCTGCCTCCTGCTTACCTCCCCAGCTGGCCGTGAGAATCCTGGGGCACACAGCTTCCCTTCCTGCAGCCCAAGGGGCCTGGCCCAGTCTAGTTGATTCCTGCTGCAAACCTTTACATGGACGTCCTCTCTGGGTGCTGGGTTTTCAACAGGCTTTTCCAGATCACTTCCGTTTTACGAAGTCATCTTTGATACCATCTTTTCCAGGAAACCTTTCCCCCCCCGGGAGCCCCACCTGTCTCGGATGACTCTATCTGATACCAAACGAGGTTCCCACACGCTCAGTTGTCCCCTGCCTGGGGCACTTGCTATTTCATGGGCATACTGAAACTTGTTTCAGGCCCAGGGTCTCTCCACCCCTCTATGAGTGAGGCTGGTGTGGCCCCTCTCCTGGCTCTCTTCCAGCCCTGTGGTCAGGACATAGCTCTACTCCTTAGAGTCTCTATGGTTTCAGGCAGTGGGCAGAGGGTACAGTGGTTAGAGACACAGCTTCTGAAGCCAGGCTCCTCCCTACCCCTAAGTGCTAACTCCATGACTTGAGCAGCTCTCTTCATCTCTTCACTTCTCTGTGTCTTGGGATGGTGATAATAATACTGCCCACCTTCTGAGACTGAGGTGAAGATTTATTTTTTAAAAAGATTTTATTTAAGAGAGAGAGCAGAGACATAGGCAGAGGGAGAAGCAGGCTCCATGCAGAAGCCTGATGCGGGACTCGATCCCAGGACCCCGGGATCATGCCCTGAGCTGAAGGCAGGCGCTCAACCACTGAGCCACCCAGGTGTCCCAGTGATTTGTAATTCTAAAGCAGGCAGGTGAATGTCTTGCTTGGGAGCTGCATGTGTTGTGCCATAGGGCCAAAAGCTTTGGGCACTGGGTGTGACACCCAAGGGCCCAGGCTTGGGGAGGGAGAACCTGATTGCTGGAAGGTGATGGCAGAAAACACAAAAGAGGATGGGCAGATGTTGGATGGTGAGTTTTCCCAGCCAGGCTGTGTGCTGTCTCTCTCTAGAGCCTGTAGGAAGGCTGGTACCAACCAGTGGGGGGCCCTAGATCCCTTAGAGGGCTGGGATGCCTCCTGAAAGAACTCTGTGTAGGGATCAGCACTTTTTATTGATCAAAACCCCCAATTTTTCCTTCTCTAGAGGAAAGCTCTGGAGACAGCAGCCAGTCTTTCCTGGGGTCTGGCCATCCTCCTACCCTGGGACTCCCTAAGTGGCCTGCCAGAAAAGACATTCTCATTGTGATCTTACCTATTGGGGACTCCTTCTCTGCTCAGCCCATGTAGAGGCTTGGATCTTTGTTAGTGGGACCAGATTCTTCACTTCTGTGTGGAGGAGGGCAGAGTGGGGGGTTCTCACCAGTAAGCGGGGTGAGAACGGCCCGACAGGCCGCTGCCCGCCCTCCCACACAGCCAGCCAGGCTCCTCTGAGAGCTGCTCTGGCCACTGTCACCCCGGACATCTAGTCTCTGGATCGATTGCAGTAGATGGAGGTGATGGATGGGGTGTGGTGACTCATCAGTATTGGGGCTGCTGAGGAGCTCCGGGGGACCTCCTACTCCAGCCCCACTCGGTGTCCAGAAGCAGCCCAGGAGAGGCCAAGGCTCCCAGCTTCCAAGCTCTTTGTCCCACATGCTGATAGGGACCGACTGGGAGGTGAGGAGCCTTGCTTGAGAAGTGGCTATGATGGAAGTAGAGCCCCGATTCCCAGTCTGGCCTCTTCCCAGCCCCTCCCTGCCTCCTGCCTGCCATCCAGCTCTGACCACCAGCCCTTCCCTCCAACCCTTCACAGTCCTCAGTGAAAACGGCAGCTGGGTGTGGCTCACTGTCCCCTGCTCTTCTTGTGAAACCCTAGGATACGTGCATTGCTTAAGTGTCAGTCTGGGCAGCAGTGGAAGGTTTCCCAGCCAGCCTCACCCAGTGTGGCCACTGTGGTGCTCCACACCTCATCGAACCACAGGGTGTTACTCTGTTTTGTGTCAGGATGTGACTCTCCTGACGGCTGGCCCTTCCTGAGGCTCTGGGACCCAGTCCAGAGCGCATGCCGTCCTCCCTCCTTCTCTGGCTCTCCCCAACCCATCCTGCCTCCCCAGTGCCTCCTGGGCCCCCAGAACAAGGACCTGTCTGAGGAGGGCCATGGCATAGCTGGATGGACACTAACCCCTCCTCCTGGAAGTGCATGACAATGGACTTTCAAAATTTTCTTTAAAGCCTAGGGTCCTTTCAAAACCCCAAATCTCAGTCAGTCATATGAAGATGTGCTTGACATCCTTAGTCATCAGGGAAAGGCAAATGAAGTCACAATGGGATGCCACTCTGCCCCCACCAGCACAGCTACACCTGAAGGAACAGATGACAGCGTGCATAGGCAAGGAAGCGGGGTAAGAGAACCCTCGTACCCTCCTGGTGGGGGCATGAGTTGGCACAATCACTTCGGAAGACCGTTTGGCTGGATCTGCTAATCCCCATCCCACTCCCAGGTTTATGCCAAACAGAAATGAGTGTTGTGTGCTGCAAAGTTACATATGAGAATGTTGTAGCAACCTTAGTCATAACTAGCCCCAACTGGAAACACCAAACACATCCGGGGAAAGAAGCAATGCATCGCAGCAGATTCACACAACGCAGTATTACACAGCAAGCAAAAACACGCCTCATGGGTGCATCTCACAGGCATCATATGGGGTGAAAGAAGCCAGACACACAGGGAGCTTGAGTGAGCATCTGTGTCTTGATGTGGGGTGGGTGGTGGTGACATGGGTGCATGTGCCGCTGCACCCTTAAGGTCGGTACACTCTATTGTTTGTACAGTGTTCCTCAATTAAAAATATATGTGAAGGTAAAAGCAACAAAATACTAAAATCTTACACGGAATCCTGGTAGGTAAAACAGATGGAAGCTGAGACCCATCCTTTTGCTTTCCACCTCAGGAGCCTCCTGGGGCATTTTGGCAGATGCCACTCTGGAGAACACATTGGAAGCCTTTTCCTTGGGGTAAACATGGCCTCAGGGATCTCCATCAGGACCATGCCTCAGAGGGACATCCCAGCTCCTCTACACCTGTGTCCCTCCCACCGGATGGGGGGGTCTTGTGGGACAATGCGAATCATGGTGGTTGCTGTGTAGCCAGAAAGGCACAGAGCTAAGCCCCTAGCTGGGACTTGGCAAGTGTCCTAAGGCCTGATGTCATTTCCATGACAGGTTCCATTTCCCTGCCACAGTTTGCTGCGTAGGGCAGATAGGCAGTGGGGAAAATAATAGTAAGAGATAATTCTAGCCTAGCTTAACTCGACAGAGCCCTCGCTCTGTTCCAGGCATTGTGTTAAGTACTTTACAAAGGGATGATTCGTCTTTAATCCCTACAGCAGCCCTCTGTGGTAGGTGCCACTATTATCTGCTTTACAAATAACTTTCTCTATATACAACTGTTTTTATTCATCTCAGCAGTCTATTCTTACAGCTTGAATTATAAAGCTCAGGGAAGGCAAGCAACTTGCCTTAGGTACACACAGCTGATAAATGGTACAACTAGGGATGGAATCAAGGTCAGTTGGACCCTAAAGTCTGCCTCTTTCCTTTCACCAGGGTTTCAACAAATGTCTGCTGTGAACTGAACTGTTAGAATCATCTAAAAGGACCGCAACGGGCTGAAATACTGACCCCGATCATTACGATAAATGGATAGCAGAGAAAAATGAAAATTACCACATTTAGGGGAAAAATTGACAGCTCAAGTACTGGGTGAGGGAGATCTGCTTAGTAGTAGCACACATGATAAAGATTTACACATCCACCCACCCACCCATCCACCCACCCATCCATCTCCACCTATCCTTCCATCTACTCATCCATCCATTCATCCATCCATCAACTCATCTACTCATTGTCTCATCCATCTACCCACCCACCCACCCATCATCATCCATCCATCCATCCATCCATCCATCCATCCATCCTTCCACCCAGAAATGTAACCACCAGGTCTGAGCCCATGCCATCAGGTGTTCCATGTCACTACTGAGGTCAGATGGGGTGGCTGTATCCACCGTGTAAGAGAGAATAGGGCAGGTTCAGGGAGGACATGCAGGTAATCCTCCCACCCTTCCATCTTCCATCCCCTGCTGGTCAGATCAGTTCCAGGGAACAGTATTTTATCCCTGGTCCTCAGAATGAGAAGGAGCTGGTTATGTGTTGTTGTTTTTCCAAAGAGGGACTTTAAAAAAAAAAAAAAAACATTTTTAAGAGCAGTTTCAGGTTCACAGCAAAATTGAATGGAAGGCAAAGATATTTTCCATATACCCTATGGCTCCATTATGCACAACATCCTCTACTATCAAAATCCCGCACCAGAGTGGTTCATTTCTTACAATCCATTTTGTTACATTCAACAAACTTCTGTTGATACATTATGACCACCCAAAGTCCATAGGTAGAGGGGGTGGGGGAAGGGTGAAATAGGTGATGGGGATTAAGGAGCACACTTGTGGTGATGAGCTCCAGGTGATATATGGAGGTGCTGAATCACTATATTGTACACTTGAAACTACTAACACTGTATGTTAACTAACTGGAATTAAAATAAAAACTTAAAAAAAAAAAACCAAAGTCCATAGATAACTGGGATTTTTGATGTGGCTTCGAGAGCTTGCTCTGTGCTGGGTATTGTAATAATGCTTTTCCATAACTACTGGTCAACTGAGCCAAGACTTGAACCCAGGTTTGCCGGACACTCAAGTTCAGGCTCCTAACAGATGTGTTGCTAAGAGAGCAGAGGAATAAATATATGAAGAAGAGGTTTAGCTTGGACCAACCATCTCCAAATATTTGAAGGACTGTCCTAGGAAGGTCAAGGAATTACCTAGACCAGCGAGTGAAACTCAGTGGGGGGGAGTTTTATCTGAATAGAGGAGTTGCCCTATAATGGTAGGGCTTACCTCGAGAGGTAGTGAGCTACTTGTCATCAGAGCTACCTGGGATGCTTGAAGGAAAGCCCTGCCTTGAGGGAGGTTGGTCCATTCCACCTGCAAGGTCTTTTGACTCTCACTTTGATAAATTTGGTTTAAGCTTTATTGGGCACCCACTGCGTGTCTGCCCTGGGATAGGTGCTGGGGATGAATTAGACATGATCCCAGCCTTCAAGGGGCTCACAGCAGAGTAGGGAAGGCAGCTTGTGTGGTTCTAGTACCTGCTGACTCTTGTTGGCCCTGGAGGGCTCAGGGTCCTGGGAGCATTGCACAAGGGAAAGGAACTGGCCCCTGAGTGAGGGGAATGGGTGTGATGAATTCAGGCTGACGGGGACCCCAGTGTGTGATGTCTGAGTCAGCCATCCCTTCCTCAAAGGACTGCTCCCTGTGGAATAGAAGACCTTCCTCAGAGAGGCCTCTATGGGTCCTTGTGGCCGGTCCTCAGACAAAGGGCACAGGCCTGTCCTTCTCCTCTCTGCCTCTCTCAGAGAGTCCCATTTATCTAAGAGGACTGTTAGTGGCCTTCACTAAAAAAAAAAAAAAAAAAAAAAAAAAAAGCACATCTACTTCTTCTAAGGTGGTAATACAATGGAGCAAGACTTTCCACTGGAGGAGGGCCTGTTGGACCTCTGGCCTGGGCTTTTTTTTTTTTTTTTTTCAGATTTTATTTATTTATTCATGAGAGACACACAGAGAGAGGCAGAGACACAGGCAGAGGGAGAAGCAGGCTCCCTGCAGGGAGCCCGATATGGGACTTGATCCCAGGACCTGATCACGACCTGAGCAGACGCTCAACCACTGAACCACCCAGGCATCCCTGGCCTGGGCTTTTAACTCAGAATCCCGCTTTGCCTTCTGGCATGTACCTGGAGGCCAGGTGCCCAGGAATGGCCTCAAGCCAGAAAGCCTGCCTCGTGAGGGCTACAGGTATTGCTCCATCCTGGCTCCTCCCTGGCCTCCACCGCCACCACCAGCAGCCAGGGTCCCAGGTGTCTGAGGTGATGGTGGCGGCGATGGCAGAGGTGATGGATGGGGAGCACAATAAACAGCACGTAACCAGTGATGTATGATTTTGCCAGATGACATAGAATGCTATCACTCATAAAACCATTCCATTTTGTGGTTAAAGAAGATGTGGCCTATGTATACAATGGAATATTACTCAGCCCTCAGAAAGGATGAATGCCCACCATTTACATCGACGTGGATGGAACTGGAGGGTATAATGCTGAGTGAAATAAGTCAGAGAAAGATGATTATCACGTGGCTTCACTCATATGTGGAATATAAGAAATAGTGAAAGGGGCCATAAGGGAAGGAAGGGAAACTGAGTGGGGAAAAATTAGAGAGGAAGACAAACCATGAGAGACTCCTGACTCTGGGGAACAAAGGGTTGCAGAAGGGGAGGGGGTGGGAGGATGGGGTAACTGGGTGATGGGCATTAAGGAGGGCACACGATGGGATGAATGAATACTGGGTGTTATACTGTACGTTGGAAAATGGAATTTAAATAAAATTAAGAAAACAACGACAATAAACAGCATGTTTGGCACCCCAGCTCTTACTTGCTTAAGCTGCCAAGTCACCCACCTAGCCACCCCTCATTCTAGTTTCCTATCTCAGGGCCTGCTTCTTCCTCCTGCTAGGCACCTGGCATGACCTCTGCTCCACACCACTAGAATCTCCAGGGTAGCTTGTTGTGCATGCATCTGTCCCCTGTCTGGGTCAGCACCCCAGAGGCTCTGATTCTATTAATCCAGGGTGGGGCCTGGGTATTTGATTTTTTAAAGTCCTAATCGATTCAGCCGTGTGTGTGTCCCGGGTTCAGTTCTCTGACTCAATGGAGCCTGTGATGTGTGTGGATGATGCCCTGGAACTGGTTCTCCAGCCAAGCCAGGCTGTTCTGTGCCCTTCCTGGAGGAGCTCAAGATGAGCTTAGATGCACCGGCCGGCCTGGAGGGGCCGGCTCAGATGAGGCCCCAGGCAGTGGAGTGTGTGTGCCAGGGGGTGTGTGGTTGGCAGAGGGAAGGGAGAGGAGGGGGCAGTGCCTCAGCCACCCATCCAGTTGTTGGTGGCATGGAGGCAGAGTGGGGAATGGCCTGGCTCTGCCATCAAGGCTGTAAACCAGCAAACAGTCTGGGGGCCACAGAAGCCAGTACCAAGGCGGAACGCAAGGATTGCTACCCAGAAGTGTCGGGCCATGGGGGCAGGGCCGAGGTGCTTCCAGGAGCAGGGTTCCCCCTCCGGCTTTCACAGAAGCCTTTCCTTGTGCACCTTTCCCTCCCCGCCCAACACCTACTTCCCATTCTTCAAAAGCATGGCGGATACCACCTGTGATCATTGAGATTTATAGTAAGAAGCATGTGTTCGGTCTTTGTCCTGGTTCCTGGCACAGAGCTCCTAAAACCCTTGGAATTTCCTAAGTGATAAGAGCTCTAAAGGTGGCTTGATACTCATAAGGAATCCTTTCAGCCACACCTGGGTTTAAGTTAATGAAGTTTGGAAAACACCTAAGAATGGAGGCTGGCTGCCAGGGGAAGCCGACTGTGTGATTAGAAGGTTAGAACTTTCCGCCCCACCTCTGACCTCCAGGGAGAAGTGACAGGCTGGAGATTGAGTTCAGTTACCAGTGTCGATAATTTAGTCCATCACACCTGTGTTCTGAGGCCTCCCTAAAAGCCCAAAGGGATGGGGTTTGGAGAGCTTTCAGCTTGGTGAACACACGCAGGTGCTGGAAGAGTGGCCTGCCTTGAAGAGGGCCTGGAAGCTCCCAGCCCCTTCCCAGGTGCCTTGACCTATGCGGCTCTTCCATGAGTTATATTCTTTTTATAATAAATAGGTGATCTATTGAGTTAACTGTTTTCCTAAGTTCTGTGAGCCACTCAGCAAATTAATTGAACCCAAGGAACCTCTGATTTATGGTCAGTGGGTCAAAATCACAGGTGACAACCTGGATGTGACCCTGGCATTGAGGTGGGGGACAGTCTTGTGGGACTGAGTCCTTAGCTAGTAGGATCTGATGCTCCCTCCAGGTCAATAGTATCCGACTGATTTATTACTTGGTGGCATGGAAGAAAATGCACATTGGAATTGGTATCTGAATCGTACCATCTTTTCCACTCAACTCCAAAAGTGGCTCCCACAAACCCAATTTATCCCTCACGGGGGTTCACACTGCTCCATGGGTGAATTGAAACCCAGAGGACACCTGAGTGGCTCAGTGGTTGAGCATGTGCCCTTGGCTCAGGCCTTGATCCCTGGGTCCTGGGATCTGCCTGTGTCTCTGCCTCTCTCTGTGTGTCTCTCATGAATAAATAAATAAAATCTTAAAAAAAAAAAAAAAAAAGAAAAAAGAAAAAAAGAAACTGGTGTCAGGTCTTGCATTCTCCAGAGTTAGGCTGGCACCACCACCTTCCCTGGCTTCCTCCCCTTCCTACGGCTCAAGACCTGCCTCTGGCCCTGAGCATGTTGAGCGCATGCTTTCTGATGGTCTGGTTGCTAAGCCTCAGTTTCCTCACTGGGCTTCAGTTCTCATTGTGCTGAATAAGCATTGGACTAGAGTGATCTCTTATAGAACAAGTGATATAAGATGCTAAATTCTCACGTTAGCCTGGGGTACTCTTAAATGCTTCTGGTCTGGAGAACTCTTACGCATCCTTCAGGCCCAGAGGAAACACCACAAGGCTTTCAGACCTTCCCAGGCAAAACTGAGCCATTCCTGTTCCGTGCTGCTGCCACAGTGCTTTACGCACAGCTCTGCTTCAGCCTGTGGCCACCAGGCACTGGTTATTTTGGAATTCAGGACTCCTGGAGGCTCTGAATTCTTTGAAAGCAGAGACTCTGGGTGGGACCATCACAGGATCTCATGGAGCGTGGCCCACAGTGGCCAAATGAATGAATGAATGCATGAGTAAAAAAATGAATCCCTCAGTTTGTCAAGTTCATTCTCATCACCATCTACGATCAGAATGGTCAAGGTAAGGAGAGAGGCCTCTGTGGTATCCAGAAGGGAGCTCTGGCTGCCCAGCTATCTTAATCCTGGGCTCACAGCTGAGGTAGGGCAGTGGCAGGCACACCCCAGGGGGACCTTAGTCACTCAGATGGGTCCTGTCCCCAGGCCATCCAGCGTTGTGCTGTGCTGAGGGTGGGGATGCGGGGATAGGGTGGAGGGTTGAGGTTTGGGTGGAAGGAGCCTAAAGGGGAAAGTTCTTGCTGAACCTAACTCAACTAGCAACTAGAAAGCTAGGTGTGCCCTAGGTGTGTCTCCTGGGACCCTGGGGGAAAGGGGCCAGGTCTGGCTGGTCCGGCCCGGAGAGCCTGTGCCTGGGACTAATTGGCTGGCCCTCCTTCTGCTGCTGGAGAAAGTCTTGGCTAATTTGCCGGAACGCTCTAGTTAAATGCCAATTAGGACGTTCTGTCCACTGCTCTCTTCCAATATATTAATAATATAATTAAGCATTTATTGCCTGCGCAAATTAAAAATTAACTTAAACGGACAGCCTGGAAAACTGAGGAAGTGACCACTTACGCCACCAATTTGCATCTCATTCGAGAATCAGCATCCAAACAGTCTAGGGTGCTGGTCTGGCCTCCCAGTGAGGGGCCCAGCCAGCTGCCAACAGCTGCTGGCTTCTTCTCCACGCCCAATTCCCCGATTCCGCCTGGCCTCCCCTCCCCACCCCATCCTAGGTGTGGAGGATGGGCTTCGCCCCAGATGAGTAGGAGGGCTTTCTGCTAAGCGGCCACCTTGGCTTCCAGCATCCCTACCCCCTTTCCTCAGGGGCGTATGGTATGGATTTCAGTGAAAGGAGATGCTACTGGGGGTGACAGGGGGAGGTGAAGCCCCTGCCACTCCCACCCAGGATCGATTTGTCCTGCATTCCAGCCCAGGAGATGGGAAGCAGATGGTGCTGGAGTGGGGAGGGGAGGTGAACAAGGGACGAGGAAGGAGCCCTTCCCTGCAACCAGCCCTCTGGAGAGATGAGGGGCCGGGTCTCTGGGAGAGAACTGGCAAGGGACAGGTCCTGGCAGTTTCCTGGAAACAGGAGATGAAAGGATAAAACTCCCCATCTCTTCTCTGTCCCCAGTGTGTCTGACACGACAGGTGTGACACTGCTGGTTTTCTTCTCCAAACAACCGCAGGAGGGGACTTGGCAGGAAGGAGCAGGACAGCAGGGAGTGGGCGAGAAGGGGGAACTGGAAGCAGCCTGAGCTGAGCTCTGCTGCTGTGGGGCAGGGAGGCAGGGACTCGGGCCAGCTGGGGCGGGGGGTGGGGGGGTACTGTCTCAGTGAGCCCCCCACCTCCCAGGCCGCCTGCCCTGAAGGCCTCCCTGCCTGTGCTTGCGGAGCCCAAGCCCTCTACTGCCCACGGTCTTCCAGTGTGCGGGCGAAGCTTTGTGGCAGCTTGCGAGTTGGGGTGAGGTCCCAGGCAGGACCCTCACCCCCCACCCCACCCCGGGGCGAACCCCTACAGGCGTCTGCAGGACTGGGGGACCTGGGCACAGGGTGGAGGCTCCCTTCCCTTCCCCACCATGCCGGCTCCACCCTGTCCCCGTGCCCACAGCTGTGAGAAGGGCACAGCGACTGCGGGGAGATGACGAGTGACGCAGGCAACCAGGGTTGTTTTAAACACTTTATTTATAAAAAAGTACATTTTTTTTCCTCAGTACATTTTTCAACCCATCATTTTTTTTATACAAGTAAAAGGGGGTGATGCAAACACCCCCTGGGTCAGAACCAGGAGAACCTGCGCTGGGCTGTCCCTGGGGACCAAAGACGAAACGGTGACAAAGAAACCGAAGCCAAGGTAGAGCGTCGCACTCAGAGGTGAGGGGTGGCAGCTTCTCCTGGATTTTGTTTCCATTTATACAAAAAGAGAAAACCTTTTTTTTGTTTGTTTCTGGCCAAGAATCCCATTTCCTCACAGCAGGAGTTGGAAGAGCAGCAGGCTGGTGGCGCAGGAGCCCCTCTGGTCTTCCAGTCGGGGCCATGAGGGCCCAGGAGCCCCGGGCCGGGCAGAGGCACAGGCCTGTCCCCCAGGTGCTCAGGGCCGGTGCAGGGCTCCCTGTGGGTGCGGGGACCTGGGAGGGACCCACCTGCTCCGCAGTAGGAGAGGGCTCCTGGTGGCAGTCGGCCTCCAGAACTCTCTCTGGGCCCCCAGAGGCCTGCGAGCTCTCCCTCCCCCCAGCGAGCTGCCCATATCCCCCAACACAATTCCCCGATTCCTCTGCTTGGAGGATGGCAGAAAAATTATTGCACCAGTGGCTTGGGCACGTGGGAGGGGGTTGGCAGAGGGGGCTCACACCCAGGAAACAAGGCCCCTGTGAGTCTCTGTGGTGGCCTGGGCATGGGGAAATCACCTCTCTCCTGTGTTCTTCCAGCAGGACCCCGGTCCTCTGCTGGCTGTGCGTCTGCGGGTGTGCACCTGGGCTTGGGTCTGCGTGTGTGGGGGTGTGCCCCGTGGGTGTGTGGACTGGGCCTGAGCTGGCCGCGCTTGCCTGCTCGTGATCACCGATTCCATTCTGCTGCTTTTCAGCTCCTTCTGATGAAAGGGGACTCGGGTGGTTTGTGTACACATTAGAACAATATCAAAATCTTAAAGAAATGGGGGTGGGGGGGGCCAGAACAGGGAGGGTAGCAAGAGGCAGGGGGACAACTGGGGGACGCCTTGGCACGAGGAATACCAAGTTTATTTCATTTCCAGCAAAGGCAGAAGCTCAGCTCATGCTGGGGGCGTGAAGAAGCGAGACGTCCTTATCTCTCTTCGGGGCCAGGCCTCCCCTCGGCCAGCTGGGCTGTGTCGGAGGGCCCGAGAGCACAGTGCCCAGCTTCCCGCAGACTGGGGTGCCGAGAACCCCACCTGCCCCGGGCCGGAGTGCCACCCCCTGCCTGCCTCACTGCTCTGCTGGGTGTGCTGTTGGGCTCCAGGCTAGGCAGGAGCCTCCACATGGCCCACGCTCGTGGCATGGACTCCACAGTTTGTGCTTTGCTTGGGGGGAGGGTCTGGAGGTGTCTGAAGGGGGACTCAGTGCTTTGGCTGGGCCCAGGGGCCCTCCTAAGTACATCATAGAATGAGGAATAGCGGGTGGCAGTGGGGGATGAGGGAGACACAGGAGGGGAGAGTTCTTTCAGTTTCATGGTTTCAAGGAGACAAAATGCCTTTATCAGGCAGGCCCCTGGGATTTCCTCCTGCCTGGGGGCAAGGAGACCAAACAGAGGGCCCAGAGCGCTGTGAAGTGGGACTGGATGGGGCAGTGATGTAACATGGGAAAGGTCCTCTGCCCTGGGAGGGGAGACACTAATACTGCTAAGAGAAGCAGCCCAGATCCTCTGCTCCCCCCCTCTGCCCTGTTGGCTAGAAAGACCCCAGAATTTTCTCCCCCAACTCCACCCCATCTGGTACCCCCAATGCCAAGAGGGGAGAGCTGCCCCAGGGCTGGCATGGCTTCAGACTTCTGCTACGTGGCTACTGGGCAGCCAGGGCTGGGGCTAGGGCAGTGGGGGCCAGGGGAGGGTGGCCCAGCTGCTGGGCCCCGGGGTTGCCAGGGCAGAGACAGGGCTGGCTGGGGATTCAAGAGCAGCACCAGGGCGGGGAAGAGTGGGGCTGGGGGCTGGGGCTCCCTTGGGAAGCCTATGGCAGGGTAGGTCAGTGCCCGTGGGGCACAGAGTGGTCTGCTTCCCCCCTCCCCCCAACACTTGCCATCCCACAGAGCCCCTGACAGCCTAGGTTGAGTTAACTAGAACCCTAATGGGCAGGCATGAGCCCGCCTCTCCCATCCCAGGGTCTTTCCTATCTAGAGTGCTGGGGGGGACAGAGTGAGCAGATGGAGAGACTGAGGCACTTTGAGCTGGGGAACGGAAGGGGCTGGGAGGGGCCTTTCCCCCATTGTACAGACAGGAAGCCCTCGTCTTGGGGGACTGATGGGAGCCCAGAGCCCCGTTCAAGGAGGGAATCTATTATAACTCAAAGGGAATGCTTCCCCAAGGGTCCCCTCCTGCTGCCCCCCCATCCCAGAATGGAAACCAGATATAGCTGAGCAAGGGGTGGAAAGTGGCGAGCAGGAGCTTCTGAGTCAGGATCCCTGGCCCCCCCACTCCCCTTGCACTTTCTGGCAAGCCCAGAACATCTACATTGGCCTTGGCAGGTGAGGTGCCACCCGTCCGCGCTCTTCAGCATCTGTATTTGCCAAGCTTCTGTGGGGAGGACTCCCTTCCCCATTGCCCTCCGTGGTGGTACTCGGTCACCTCGGACACCTGGACATCTAGGGAGCCCAGCCCTGACTCCCCAGGAGAATCAAGAGCTGCTAGCACTTGACAGATAAGGGAGAAATCTTGAGAAACTCCCATGCTGAAAGAAGCAATTTAGGGCCAGCCCGAACTCCTAGGATAGGGGCACCAGGGGGCCCTGGTCTCAGCAGTCGCTGGAAACTTCTGAAGGCTGGCCTCACCCTCAGCTGGGAGGGGAAGAGGTGGAGCAGAGAGGGGTGGGCCCCGGCAGGTGTGCAGCCTGGGAGGGCGTGTGACCCCAGGGGAACGAGGGGTGGACATGAGTGGGGAGTGTGCATGTAGGTGTCTGTGTTGGTAGAGGTGTATGGGAAGTGTGGGCCAGAGTCCACCCGGAATCCCACTATGTGGGGAGCAGACAGGGGTCAAGAGGAGAGACACACCAGAGCTGGGCCAACTTCACTCTCTGTTGGCCAATGAGGAAAAAAAATGTAAAACCAACCTCACCAGGAAAATACACTGCTCAAGGCCCTGGGTGGGGACCTCCACTCGATTCACTTTAGAAAGGAGACAACCCTGGGTGCTTTGGAGAAGCCTCTCCCTGCCTCTCGGGTGCAATGGCTGTCTAGACTGGGGGTCCAAGGCCCCGGCTGCTCATGGCAGGGGGTGCTGGGGTCCCTCTCCCTGGGAAAAGAGGAGCAGCATCTGGGGGTGGGGTGGGGCTTTCCCCTTGGAGCCCCCGGGCCCTCCACCCCCAGTGGAAAAGACACAAACAAATTCCAGTGTTGGGGGCGAGGGAGGGCGGGCTCCCCAAACCCTGCTGGGACGCCCAGGTACACAAGACGAGAACAGGGCTCCCCGCACAGAGGGCAGGCGGAGGGTACAGCAACACCAAAGCCACAGTGAACACAACACCATGGGGAGGACAGGGGTGGGGGGTAGGGGGGAAATTGTAACAAAGCCAGGTCGCACCTGCCCTGGGCTCCCCGCTCCCCAGGGGTGTGGGGCTGGCTTTGGGCAGCTGGGTGAGTCTCTGTCGAGCTCCTGGGGGAGCGGGCTGGGGGGGCGGGGGGCGTGCGGGTGGGGGCTCGGGGAGAAGGGCGCAGACGAGGCTCTGGAGACGGGGCGCTACACGTACCACTCCTTCTTGGAAATGAAAGACCCGTCGTTCTGAGAAACCATGTTCTCGGCCAAGTCCAGCTGCTCGGGGTCGTACTGGTAGCCCAGGGTCCGGTCCCCGTAGCCGTCCTGCCGGGCCTCGGCCTCGTCCACCGTGAAGTAGGGCCGCTTGGCGTCCTCGTCGTACTTGGGGTGGGGGCCGCCCACCTTGCGCTCGCCCCCGCCGCCCCCCTCCTCCTCCTCCTCCTCCTCGTAGCTGCTCCCGCCCAGCGGCCCGGGCTTCTTCTCATCGTCCGAGTCGTCGGGGTACTGCAGGTTCTGGGCCATGGGCGGGTGGTGCTGGGGGATGCCCGCCTTGCTGTAGCCGTTGCCGTACACGTGCTTCTTGGTGCTGTAGTCGCCCTTGAAGGTGTGCCGGCGCCGGCGCAGGGCCACCACGATGCCGCCCACCACGATCGCCACCAGCAGGATGCTCCCCGCCACGCCCCCGATGATGGCCGTGGGCACCGGCCCGGCGCGCCGCCCGTGCTCGGGGGGAGACGGGGTGTAGGGGAACTCTGGGCAAGGAAAAGACATGGAGGGGGACAGTGTCAGTGTCTGCTGGGGGGGCAGGGGGGCAGGGAGGCAGGGGAGGGAAAGGCCAGGGTGTGGGCAGCTCCAGATCCGCAGGCCCCTCCGGGAGCCCCCATCCCCTCCAGGGCCCCCCACTCTAGGGAGCCCTCAACCCCTCCAGGAGCCCACACCGCGTGGCGCCCTGCCCTCTGGGAGCCTTCACCCCTCCAGGAGCCCCCTGCCCCTCTGGGAGCCCCCACCCTCTCCAGGGGCCCCCCACCCCCTCTAGGGAGCCCTCAACCCCTCCAGGAGCCTTTACCTCCTCCAGGAGCCCCCTGCCCCTCCGGGAGCCCCCACCTCCTCCAGGGACCCCTACCCCTCTAGGGAGCCCTCAACCCCTCCAGGAGCCCACACTGTGCGGCGCCCTGCCCTCTGGGAGCCTTCACCTCCTCCAGGAGCCCCTCCCCCTCCGGGAGCCCCCACCCTTCCAGGAACCCTGCACCTCTTGGCGCCCCGCCCCTCCAGGAGCCCCCACTCCCTTCAGGAGCCCTCACCCCTCGGCGCCCCGCTCCTCCGGGAGCCCCTACTCCCTCCGAGAGCTCCCACGCCTTACAAGAGCCCCCACCCTTCAGCGCCCCACCCTTCCTGGGTGCCCCCTAACCCACCCTCTGGGAGCCTCCAACCCCTCCAGGAGCCCAGTGCGCAGTGGTGTTGTAGTGGAAGTGCGAGGAGAGGCAGAGCCCTGGAGAGCCTCCATGCTGGCTTTCTCCTTGGCTGTGGTGCCAGCCCACCCGGGTCCCTGTGTCCCCTAGCCGCCAGTCACCTGTCAGGCACCCGGGGAAGTAAGTGTGCTATTAATTTCTATTCAACACACGAGGGAAGGAGGCTTAGAGGGGTTGAATAACTTGCCCGAGGCCACCAGCCAATGATGCAACGTTGGTTCTTTTGCACGGAAAACCAGTGTAAACGTTACCCCTGCCCCTCTGCCCGACCCTGCTGCTCACTGGGCGCCCCACGTCTGCTTCCACCTGCTCCCCAGTACACAGGGAAGAGGATGGGTTCCCAGAGCGGCCCCGTTGAAGCCCTGTGAGTCTCAGAAACCAGGGCTGTGGTTCTTGGCTGCCGCCTGGCCTGCAGGGCAAGGTGGGTGCCCAGGGTGCTGGCAGCCCGGGCTGTGAGCAAGATGCTCAGCATGGCTGTGCAGGAAGGGGGCACGAGCACGCGTGAATCCATGGCAACAATGGTGTGTAGGGAGCACGTGCCGGGGCACACCCTGGCCGTCTCGGCCAGCCCGCATGCCTATGCTGATGGGCCCGATGTGTGTGTACCAACCTGCACCCTGAGGACAGGGTGGAAACCAGGAGGCAGGAAAGGTGGAGAGAAGAGAAGGGAAGTAGGTAGGAGAAAGGGAAGGCCGGGTGGGTGAGTGCCAGCCTCTGGTCAGTGCTGCCCCTGACTCTCCCTCTTCCTTCCCAGCCAGAGGCCAAAGGACACCCTCCTCCCCCAAGGGGAGGGTGAGGGAGGTCGTTCCCAGCACCACCACAGGGTGGCACCGGAGACCACGGCTGACCACGGTCAGGGCAAGAGTCCTGGTGGGCAGGCCCAGGGGGAGCCTGGGAGGGCTGTCCGATTGTTCTAGGCCCTCCTCTCTCAGGCCAAGGCAAAGGTGTACGGTTTGGACATTCCTTCCGGTCTCTGGGAATCGGTTTCTGTCAGCTTACTCCCTGAATGAGCATCACTCACTCCAGGGGAATCCTGCTCCTCCTAGAAGCCCATTCCCTCCTCCCAGAGGTGAAGCTAGCCCCGTGTGGGAGCGGGTGGGGTGCTGTCTGCAGCAGGCAGGAGCAGCGCAGAGACTCTAGAAGAGGAAAGGACTTCTGGGAGTCCGGGCTGGGAGGGCTAATGAAAACACGGGGGCCCGAAGAAGGGATGGCGATCTGCCTGCAGGCACATGGCTGAGCAGGGACCACCCAAATGCTCCTGTTCCTGGCCTCTCCACATGCAGGAGTTGGCAGAGCGAGCAACAACTACTTGTCACCACTGTGTCCTCAATGCAGGTCAGCGAGTGGCTGTCCAATAAATATTTATTGAATATTTGTCCTCACCGCCTACTTCCAGAAGTTTCCCTGAAACCTCAAGCTTCTCCTGCTTTACCAGGTCCCATCTGTTTACTGCCTTTAAAAAGCGCCGCACACCTGCTCCCCACGAAGTGGGAGCTGCCTCCACAAGGCGTGCCCCAAAAGGCAGCTAGCAGGAACCTAGCCTCTGCTGTTTTTACCCTGCCTGCTGCCTCTTCAGTTCTTGCCCAGATCTGAGTGCTCTCCTCTCTAACCTGCCTCATCACTTCCCCCATCCACCTACCCATCTACGGATCTATCCATCCACCGATCCATCCGTCCATCCATCCATCCACCCATCTACCCATCCATCCATCCATCCATCCATCCATCCATCCATCCATCCACCAAGCCACCCACCCATCCCTCTACTCCCTACCCAACTATCCATCTATATACCCATCTACCCGTCTACCAATCCATCCATCCATCCATCCATCCATCCATCCATCCATCCATCCATCCACCTATGCAATCAAAAAACATCTACGGAGCATCTATTTTGCTAGTCACAGGATACAAGAAACTCATAGCCTATCTGGGGAACCAAATGACACCCTTAGGGACAAAGCAGCACACAGACATTCAAGGGCACTGGCAGAGAAGTGCCTCAGGATTCAGGGGAAGGAGAACAGTGTGGACTGGAGTTAGCCCAGGCTCCTTGGAAAAGACTTATGCCATGCCTTGAAAGATGGCAAGGACTTGGAGAGGCCAAGAGAATAAAACAGGCATGCAAATGAGGGGACCTACCTTTCCTTTCAAATCTTTCCATCAAATCTTGTTGACTCTTCCTATTCAATATTTTATCACTTCATGCCAGATTTTACTGTCTTTGATTCCCGACTCTCCCACCTCCATCTGGTCTCTGTCCCCTTTCAGTCACTCTATCCACGGTCAGGAAGTTAATTTCCACTGTGTAGACACTACCACTCCCTTTCTCAAAGATGAGCAGTGATGTCCCCACCGCCCACTAGACAGTGCCAGTCTGGGCTTCAGAGCTTCCATCATGCCACTTGATCTTGGCTTTGGCTAACTTGTCCGCCTTGTTGTCCAAGTTCATTCTTTACTGCAAATCTTTGCTCATGCTGTTGGCACTGCTAGAAATGCCCTTCCTCATTCCTTCCTTTCCATTCTTTCAGTTTTCGAATGGCTAAGGTTCTCCTTTTCTCGAAGGAATGAGGAGAGGGGCTGGGGAAGTGGCAGCCTCAGGATAATTCGGAACTGTTTCTAGTCAGGGTGTTACGGCTGTGTGCAGTCTAAGTTCTGATGCATTTATTTTTATGCTTTCTGCGACAGCGGAGACCCAATGAAAAAATAAAGCTCTCCTACATCGTACTCGACTAGATTGAATTTTGGGGGCCCCACTAATCAAAGTATGGTAGAGTTTGCTGTATTACCTGTTTCATGAGAGTGGCTTGTGTCCCAAATTAGTCCATAAATTCGAATTCAGAGTAAATCCAGAACCTGACCACTTTCCACCATCGCTCTGCCCCTAATCGAAGCCACCATCACCTGTCACCTGTATTATTGCAGTAGCTGTATAACTGGCTTCCCTGATTATAACCTTTTCCTTTTATAGATGATTTTGAACACAGCAGCCACAGAGCCCTGTTAAGTCTGGAGAGTTTAAAATGGCCTACATGACCTGTGCCTCCACTCCCTACCTCTGATTTCATCTCTTGCTTTCTTCCTGGCTCACTCTGCTCCAGGCTTACTCAGGGCCTTTGCACTGGCTGCCCTCCACCCAGAAGACTCTTCCCCTAGGTGTCCCATGGTCCCTCCCTCACCTCCTTCAGGGCCTGGCTCAAACTTCTGAGATCACCTTCTCACTGAGGCCCTCCCTGACTGCCCTATTTCAAACCACAGCTCACGAACCCCACCCTGGCACTTGTGACCCTTTGATCCTGTTCTTCTTTTCTCCATGTCACTTTTTTTTTTAAAGATTTACTTGACATGGAGAAAGCACAAGCAGGGGAAAGGGTAGGGAGAGGGAGAAGACTCCTTGCAGAGCAGGGAACCTGATGCAGGACTCAATCCCAGGGCCCTGGGATCATGACCTGAGCCAAAGGCAGATGCTTAACCACTGAGCCCCCCAGGTGCCCTTCCATGCCACTTTCAAAATGATCATATATTTTTTCCAATGTATTTCATCTGTTGGTTGCCATCTGTCCTTCTGTATTAAAACATAAACTCTAGAGGGACAGGGACATTGTTTGGCTCATTGATATATTCCCAAGCATCTCGCCTGCCTGGCATGTGGCTGGAGTTCAAGAATATTTGTTGAACGAATTCTGTTAAGGCAAAGCTTGTCTCAGAGGTGAGCCTCTGGGTGTCTTTCCTCCTCAAGGTCTCTTCTTTTTCTTTTTCTTTTTTTCTGTTTAACTTTCCCCCCCCCCCGCTAAGAAGGTTTACTCTTCCCTGGGGATCTGTTGGGACCCAAAGGGAGCGCTGGTTATTTTGGCTGTTTTAGGGCCAGGCCTGCCCAGAGGTAGAAGAATGGCTAAGACGACCTTCTGGCACTGTGGATTTCAGAGTGCAGATGCCGAGTGAGGGTGCAGGAGGAGAAGACAGGAGGGTCTCATTCACTGGCAAGTGGAGGTGGCTGTGTGGTGTGGAATGGAGCACCTCACTCCCCACCCCCCGTCTTACGAAGGGTGCAGCTTGGCCTCCATTCCTGAAAGACCATGGCCTCCCCTCTGGGATGGCAGGCTGGTCGGGCCCCGGAGGTGGTGAGAGTTTGGCTTCCCTTGGGGGCTGTGAGTGAGGGGGTAGGCAGGTACAAGGGCTGTGGGCAGACCAGCTTAGGGTTTTTGTTTGATCTAGGATCTGGAGGAGGTTTGGGGTCAAAGAGAATGTATGGGCTTGCTTCCAAACCAATGCCTGGGGCTTCCCCAGGCAGGCATCCTGAGATGAGGCCAGGAAGCTGCGAGAACTACACCTCCCAGTGTGCAGTGCTGTGGCTGCAGGGAGGGTAGGAAGGCCCGAGGTTGGACTCTGAAAGCCCTCTTGTCCTGTAGGAGCTGCGGCAGCTGCACAGCGAGTCAGGCCACTGGACAGGGCCTCATCAAGCTGGAGCAGCACTGAGTCCTCCCAGGGGCCAGGATGCAGCTACCTTCACACAGACTCCGCAGCACACTGCCATTCACCAGCCTGGAGAAAGGCATGTTTGCCCATGGCACGGCCAGGGCTCCCGTTTGCACACTCAGTATGCAGACAGGCACCCGCCTGCTTGCCACTGCACATTTACACACTCAGGACCACACACCCACACTCATGCCCCGGTGTGCATCGTGGCAGGTTCACACACACCCTCCCTTCCAGATGGACCCCGAAGCCTCACTGACACTTGTTCCTGAGAATTCCCAGTCTAAGAGAGAGACCTGTTACCCTCACCCTCAAGTGGTCATCCCCAGTGGATGAGCCCAGGACTTCAGTGGAAATAGGAATTGGGGCAGACACCCTCCCTGCTCTGCTCCCTGAGTGGCCTGGATGCTCTCTTCCCCACAGCCCCAGTCCCAGGGATAGATGCTGTCCCATTTGGACCCTTTACTCTGGTCAAGGCCATACCCTGAGCACCTCTCCCCACTCTCTACATTAGAGGGAGAAGGGAAGGGAGCTCACTGGTTTGTTTTGTGACTACTGGCCGGACCCCATGAAATTGCTCTTGGCCACTTGGATCTTGGAAATGGGCCTCTCTGAGGGCCTCAGGCCCTGAGGACATGTACACACAATTCTGGTGAGTCTGTCTCCTTGTCCCCATGGCCACAGCCCAGGCCTGTTACTTCCCACTAGGGACACCCTCACTATACAGCCCCTAACTGGTCCCCTGGTGCCATCCACACAGCCTCCCAAATGCTTGGTCTATACGACCTGCCTCGCCACACTGCTTCTCCGCTGAGAACCCTTCAGAGACTTGCCTTTGACAACACAGAGAAAGGCTGGTTTCTCCCATTCCTGCCCACCTGGCTCCCAACATCTCCTTCCTATGAGCTTCCTTTGCCTGCAAACCCCACCTTCTATCATCCTCATAGGAACAACTCAAACACCACCTCCTCCACCTTGATCCGGGGCCCCAAGAAGCCCGTGCTAAAGTGTGTCTGTGCAGGTGCAATGCCTCGCATATGTGTGCCCTGCACACACACGTATCTTTGGCACACACCCCACCACATGCCTCCTCCCCCTCCTGCCCCAGCTGCTCCTCATTTTCCTCTCCAGATGCGCCCAGGGCAAAGCTATTACCCGAACGGATGGCCAGAATGAAAAATTAAATTTCCACTTATCCGTCTCACTCATGCATTCCCTCCTGACTGGGGGGCTTGGAGCCTGGGGCCTGGCCGTGTCCCTTGGACTGGGCCCCCAGAGACAGACACGAGGTGAGGTGGGACTGGGGCTCAGACGTTGTCTGTGAGCTCAAGAACACACAGCTCTGCAAGGCTCAGACTTCCTGGATGGGCCCTCCAGGGGGGCAGAGAGAGCTTCCCTCCTTCCCTTGGGACGGGCTGGCTAAACCGCTCCTGGGCACATCGATGATTCAGTGAGCGTCATGCCTCTCTGGCTTCTGCCTCACTGGGCTGTCAACAAGAGTGGCCTATGCAAGGCCCTTCTCACCACCCATGTGTGTGACTTGGTTACCACCCCTGTCCCGCCCCGTGCCTCTGGGAGCACAGGAGGATATGCCGTGTGCCTCTTCTAGCTGGAGCCCAGGCAGCGTGGCCTACCTGCTCACAAGGCCAGCTAGGCCTGACCACAGACCCCATGCAGGGTGCCACTGCGGCCATCAGCCCCAAGGAAACAGCCCACCTTCATGGCTGGCTTCTTTCCTCTCTGTTCTGTAGCCTGGGCCTGGGAAGTGCCCCCTTCCCTTCCTCCCTGCTCCTGGACCTGATGTGACTCCCAGATGAGCAGTCCTGGACTCTGGTCATCCAGCGTCCTCCTGAGCTTTGGGAAAAGAGAGGCCCTGACTTGGCTCTTTTGACCCTGCCCTGAGGGCTGGGTAGCACCACCTGGCCCCATAGGCCTCAAAGGGCCCCTTACTAGTCCACTCATGCCAGGGGTAGAATCATGGGGGAATCACTGCTCCCAGTTTCTTGACCTCCTCCCTGATTTCCCGTCGCCCCCCAGTTGGGGGGTGATGCAGCAGTGGTGTTGGTGGCCCACCACTGGGGAAGGTACCATCACACAGGGGGGCTCAGTGTGTGCAGCCAGTGGCCCATGCCCCTGGCCGGAGGTAAATGGGATTATTTCTGTGTTACAGGCTGAGAAGTGAAGGCCACAGAGCCAGGAAGAGCCAGGATGTGTGCACAGTGAGGCCAAGTGTGTGTTGTCCCTTGTAGGACATGCCTCGCAGTGGCGCGGTCACACTCTAAGTCTTATGAATACTTCTCATCCTGTCTGCTCCGTGGTCCCACGGCCAGAGCCTGGGCACCCATGAGGCTCCTACTGAAATCTGGCCCAGATTTTCTCCAGGAGGGGACACGTGTGTGACTCTACCCACTGCCCCACCCCGTTTCCACCCCAAAGCCTAGCCTGGAGGATGGGTGGCCTTAGCTTTTCCCAGGCTCCACCTCGGATGCTTCTACTACTTTAACCAGTCAGAGGGCCAAGGGCAGGGGGTTGAAGAAAGTGGCCAATGACCAGAGACTCCACCTTCCCTGGGTGAGGATGGATGGAACAGCCCCAATGGCAGGTGGTGCAAATCCTGGACGCCTTCAGGCGGCTCATTTTGCAGCTGTGCCTTGGACGTACCCACAAACATGGTTGACTTCTGAGACGCTGGCCCAGAGCTAGTGCGTCTTCAGAACTGTGCTTGCCCTGCCCAACTTCTGATACTCCAGGGCCTGGCTTGACGTTTCCCTGAGGTCACTTCCTGCGCATGACACGTACCCTGGACACCACACTTCCTGTCCCGGGCGGTTCTTTCTGTCACTTTCTTATCCTGCAGCCAGCTCAGCTACGATGCTAAAGACACTCCCTCTTCCAGCTTGTGAACTTGTGATGGCTACTGTACCCCTCTATTGGCTTGTTGCGACCTTTCCATTAATAATGATAATGATAGAGATCAAGATGATAATCACAGAGCACGGGCCATTTGTTGACAGACTGGTCTGTGCTAGGTACTGGGCCCACATATGCAAATTCTGACAACAAGCCTTTAAGGCACCTTGTCTCATCCCCATTTTCACAGGAGGGCTTGTCCGCGTGCCAGCTGCCTGACAATGAAGCCTATGCTCCTTTCGTGGCCCTGTGCGAAGCCTCTCCCAGAACATGCTAGCTCCTGTGCTCCTTCCCTTTGCCCTGAGACATCAGGTGGCTGATTCTCCTCATCTGCACTGACACAGAGAGAGATGCAGGGACGATAGGAATTCAGTCAAGGGTGCACTGCCATGGCTTTGGGCTGTCTCCTTGTTTTCCCCCCAGGGTCCCCGCTTGGGATAAGCCTCGCCCTTCTGCCCACGTGGGGTTCCTGAGCTGCAGGATTTGAGTTCCACCTGCAAGCCCCCCACGCCAAGCCAGCATCACAGGATGCGGGCAGGCTCTAACACCTGTCCTCCACCGTCCCCCGCTCCCCAACCCCAACAGCATCCTCCCAGATAGCTCTTCCTTCCTCCCTGCTAGAGCCTCCCTCTGACCCCTCTTTGATCGGGGGTCACCCTGTTTCACACACAGCCTTATAACAGGGGAAAGAGAAAAGCAAAAGCAAGGCCAATGAATGGCCAGAGCTCAAGGGGGATCCAGAAGAGGAAGAGGAGACACAAACTTCCTGCAATAACAGAACCCGAAGGTTGCGTTGCGTCGACAGTGGAGGAAGCAGTGGTGGGGAGAGAGAGGCAGGGCCGGGCGCAGCCTCCTACCTGTGATATTGACCTCCACCTGGCCCGAGCGCGTGCCGATGGGGTTGGTGGCCTCACACACATAAGTCCCCGCCAGGCTGTAGTTGATAGGCCCCCTGAAGAAGAGGGTTCTGTTCTGGGCCTCCACGCCCTTGGGGAGAGAGCCGTTGAGCCTGTAGGGATGGGGAGACAGGCCAGATGGTTATGACTCTGGCTCAGAAGCTGCCCTGGTGTCACCCACCTGCCTCCAAGGGTCCCCACCCTTTGGCCGAGTTAATAATAGGCAGGGTCTGTCTTGGGAGGAGGAGAAGCAACCACAGCAATAACCTATTGCATTTCACAGTTTCCTATTATTCAGCGTTTCATGCTTGATGGTCCCAGCACTAAAATGTAGACAGGACAGGAAGGGACTGGTCCCACTGAACAGGTGAGAAACTCTACGTTCAAGGTCAAGGAACACAGCTCTATGTGATAGAACTGGAGCCTTAACCAGGTCTTGGACTCCTGGCACGGTGCTCTTCTGACCACTCTTTGGTTTCTTGGGTTGCTGGTTCATCATAGAGATGTCTGGGTCCTAACCCCGGATCTACTGAACCTGGACTGCTGGAGCCATGGCCTGGAAATCTGTATTTTGACAAGTGGCTCGGGTAACACGATGTGACCCATGTCGAGGAATCGTGTTCCATTTCACTACCTCATTTTCTCAGTGGGTGTTATCACAGGCCTTTTTCCTGGGGAACATCCTTCTGATCCCCGAGGCCTCGAAGCTATTATTCTCTTGGACCTAGCAGCTCCCAGGCACACTGCTGAAATTGGCAAGCAGACCCTGGACAGCCACTTGCACCTTCAGAGGCACTTCTGGTTCTAGGAAGTGGATGGAGGGTGAGAATTAGCTAGGGCATGCCAGCACCTTCCACTTGGACAAAGTGGACAGAGACTATAGACACAATGTGGGCACAAGCTTCTGGCCATCAACATCAACCTGCTTCTTGGCTTCCCTACGCCCATCTTTCTATGTGTTCCATCCAGCTCTTCTCTGGGAAGAACCTTGGCTCAGGCAATCAGAGCAGGCTGGAGGGGCAGACGGGACCTGTGAGAGCCAGGCTCAGAGACTGTCATCAACAAGATGACAGGATGTGGGGCAAGCACTCCATGAACACTGGTGTTCTGGGCTGACGGCTGCCCTCTCCTTGAGAACCTGGGGGTGCCGGAGAGAAGGAACGGGAACAAAGAAAGATCTGGGATGCTCCAGAAAGCCAGCTTCCCTGGGGACACCTCGATAAAAATAAATAGCGGGGGCTGGGGTGGGAGTGACTCAGACTGAATCACCAAAGGGAAACGATAACATTCTTTATTAGGGAGAAGGCAAGTGGATTATGAGGGAATCCCCCTCTGGCAGAATGGTTTGGCCCACTGACCCTGATGCTGCCAGACATGGGGTGTCTGTGCCTGGGATCTCCCCATCTCGCTGAGAAACCTGAACCAGGATCCTCATTTCCTCCTGACACGATGCTCCTGGAGGTGGTGGGGGAGGGGTGGGTACCTCCCTGTGACCAGCCAGCCCCAGAGCACTTACGTGGTCCAGTGGTACTCGGTGGCAGGGGGGTTGGCATCGGCTTTGCATGTGAGCTTCACATCCATCCGCTGAAGGTACCAGTTCCCATCAAACCCCTCGATGGTCACTTCGGGCTCATCTGTGGGGCCGGGGATGATGTTTGAGAAGGGTAAGGGCAGCCGTGGCAGGGTGAGGGGACCTTGGCCAGGGAAGGGATAGGAGGTAGCAGTGACGTGGAGACAGCTGGAGAGGGGGAGAGGGAGGAGGTGGATGGGGATCACGGGCCCTCAGAGCAGAAGGAGCGAGGAGGATGAGGAAGGACAAGGACAGATGAGCCAAGGGAGATGGAAGAAGAGAAGAGGGAGGACAAAGCACCCCCAAAAAGCAAGAGGGAGGGGGAAGGTCAGAGGGGTGAGGAGGAAGGAGTGGGGGGAGTGGCAGGAGGAGAGAAGCAGAGGAGGAGGGAGGGCTGGCATGGGGGAGGTGGGGGGAGGGACAGGGATGCCCACCCCGGGTACCCGGCCCACACCGTGCCCTGCTTACACTGCACGTTGAGGGTGAGGCTTTCCCGGAAGCGATCCATGTGGTAGTTGACGATGCAGGCCAGGGACTGCTGGTGGGCCTCCCGGCTGGGCACCAGGCGGTAGCGGCTGATGACGGTCACTGTGCCGTTGGGGTTCCGGATCTCTTGGTACTCCGCTTCGCCCTTCAGGCGGGTTTCCCAGGACACCACGCTGGGAGGCTTCCCATTGGCGGAGGTGCAGGTGGCCACCAGGACCTTGTCGTCCTGCCCCTTCTTGGCTCGAAGCACAGCCTGGGTACCCTCCACCCAGTTGGTGGGTTTGGCTGCGGGGAAGCAGAGAGAGCCATGGCACCAGCTCTACCGCCCCGCTCAAGGTGTGCAGGCCCGGGATGTGGCCCTCGCCATCCTTGCCTCTCAGCTGTGCTGCACCAGAGTGGCTCCCATCGCTTCTCATGGGACTGCTTCATATCTAACCTACGTCCTTCCTGCTCTACGACTGGTAGCCAATCTTGTCAAGCCGAAGCCTTCTCAGAGCCTTGGCATGCTCAAGGCAAGTGGCTCATGCGGCCCTTTTCCTTACCTGGTGTCTGAAGCTTCTGGCTACTTCCCGGTCATCCACAAAGTACCCAGGTGGGCCTCCAGCCTGACTCCTAATCCTCAGCTCTGTCCACAGCTAAGGCCCTGCTCCCGACCCCCAGTGAACTGTGGGACAGCCCGGCTGGAAGGGACTGGAAGCACCAAGCCCGGAGCTTTGGGAGCATGTCAACCCAGGGAGAAGGTCTGGGGCCACTGAGGCACACGGTGAGGATGGCCAAGCCCCAGGCCCCAGGCCCCTGCACAAGCAGGGAGGGAGGGGTCGGGCCAGCTTACCCATCACGGTGAGGTTGAGCTGGCTCTCCCGATTGCCGGCGGGGAAGGTGGCAAACTCGCAGATGTAGACCCCCTCATCGTCCAGCTCCAGGCGGGAGAGGCGGATGGTGCCGTCGGTGAAGGAGGGCCGCAGGAATTCCACGCGCTCGCGGTAGGGAGCCAGCACCGAGACGCCCATGGCTGGGTTGTAGATGGCCACGTTCTGCTTGGAGCCATTGGTGGCCTTCTGCCAGGTGACCTGGGTGATCTTCACGCTGGGCAGCGGGTTGGTGAAGCTGCAGTGCAGCACCACATCCGTGCCGATGAAACCGTACATGGAGTCGTTCACCTGGACCACCTGGGCGTCGGTGCCTGGCAGAGGAGACGCGGGGCTGGTCAGTGACAGGCTCGGCCCCCCGCCCAGGCTCCCGGGGCGCTGCCGCTTTCTTCCTGGCGGCATTTCTCTTTTGATTCTCATCATAAAGATAGTACTCTGCTTGTAATAAAAGCACTCTAGGCAATACTGAAAACTACCGAGAAGAAGAGGCACCACCCATGATCCATCCCGCTGCTCAGAAATCTCACCGCTAACCTCGTAGGCGGCATTCCTCCTCTACTTCCTTCTCTCTACATCCTTTCTCTAGATGTCTCTGCATGACCGTCTCTTCCCTACACAAAGTCAGAATCCTATTGCACGTATTGTTTCCTACGTTGCCTTTTCTCCATGGCAGGAATATACACCTCCACCCTGGTTTCTGAGGAGGCTCGAGGGCACTGCTCTCCTAGGAGCCGCCAACTGCGTCAGCCTTCCTGGGCCTCAGTTCCCTTTTGGCAAATGGGGCATAAAGATCCAGTCCTCCACCTCACCGGGGTTGCTAGGAGAACCAAATGGGACTAACGAGAAAGTGTGTCAGGAGACAGGAAGCGCTGCCCACATGGCTCACAGTGGCCGCCATGATGGCCACCCCCATAGGTCTTCTCCCTTAAGACTGGGTGCCCACGCCCTGGGGGCACCGGCTCCGTCCCTGCCACCCAGCCAGGCAGGTTGAAGTAGGTGCTGTGCAAGGCCCTACTGGCTGGCTCCTGACCGCCTTACCGACCTAGCCTAAAAATGTCTGGACATTCGGCATCCTGGTTATCTGGGCCCTGCCTCTTGGTCCACGTCTCTCCGTACATGATGCCTTCCAACTGTGTCAGACGGGGCCCCTCCTCAGAACACGCCATGTTCCCGTGTTCCCTTCCTCCCTCTCTCCCTCCTCCTAACACTCCTACTAGACTCTTGCTCATGCAGCACCCTAGAAGGCCCTGGAAGGCTCTTCCCCTTTTCCACCGAAGGATCTCCCACTCAGGCCACCTCTTTTAAGAAGCTTCCCAGACCTTCCCCGCCACCTCTGCTACAGATCTTTTCTGCCTCGGCATGTGGTTGTTCGCGCCTCTGACTTCTCCACCAGAGCAGCATCTATGCGCTGCCCAGCCCAGCCCAGCGTCTGGCACACAGTAGATGCTCAGTAGATCTTTGTTGCCAGACAAATTGCAACGGAACCCGTGAGAATAGAGATTTGCAAGAAACAGGGAGTGATCAGTGGCATCGGATGAATGAATCAATTCCCCCCAGTCTCCTCACCGATTGCTTTATTCCCACTAGAATGACTTGTTTGAGCTCTGCTCTACCCCGAAACTCAGGGCAGCCATCCCCTCCGGTGGGTCTCTCCGGCCCCGGCTCATTACTGAGCTCTGTTACTGGCGGTGCCTCTGCACACTTTGTTTGGTCACATCTTTACTGCACTCAATTTATGGATAGATCTTTGGCCCCTTTGAGCCAGGCCCTTGCCATGCTCTGAAAGCTTCCCTGATGCTCCTCACTTCTCTATTCTCTATTCATATCCACACAGCCCTGAAAAGCTGACCTGGGGTACCCCACCCCTACCCCTCCAGCTGTGCCCTCGGCTGGTCTATGGGGCTCTGACATGTCCCTGGGCAGAGAGCACTGTGGGCTGGTGGGAGTACAATGGAGGGAGCATCCATCAGGGAATCGGGAGAGCTGGGTTCTCTCGGCTCCCTCCTGAATGGACCTTGGGACCTTGGCCAGCCACTTCCCCCTCCTGAGCCCTATTTTCCTCCTCTGTAAGGGAACAGGACTCCCCCAGTTCCCATGGTCCCTTCTGGCCCTGAGTCTGTTTCCCTGAACTGCAGCCCAGCCCAGCTGGGGCCCCACCCCAGAGCGAGTCCCACGGTGAGGTCAGTGGGCCAGACAGCCTAGTGCTCCTGCTGACTGGCCAGTTGGCAAGCGGTTAAGCCCTAGGCCCTCCCAGCAGGATAAGTGGGTGCTCCCTCCCCCACCCCCTAGTCGCCACTCACCAACCTGCTGGAGGTTGCCCAGCAGCTGAGATAATGTGGGTATAATTGGGGAACTTTCACCACACAAAGCCAGAAAACAGGAAAAGCCAGTTGGGAGGGCTTGGGCCATAGGTTGGGGTTGGGGGTTGGGGTGTGGGCACCAGGAGCTGTCTTGGGATTGGTGCCCAGGCATGGTGGGGCCCATAGCGGGACACAGCTCACCAAGCCTGCCTCGACCCCATCTCTCATCTCAGTCCTCAGCAGGTGTGGGGACGGGCAGGCTTCAGTGCCTGGCACACACGCTGCCATTCATTTGCTGTGTCTTCAGCGGTGACCTCACCCTTCAGAGCTGTGAATGCCAGGAGGGAAGATCGCTGACAGCGGCCTGGGCATGGGGGCGGGGCGAGTGCCGCCAGGGGCTCGGGCGCCCCAGCAGCCCTGTCTCGTCCATCATTGCCTAACCAGACCGAGGCAGCCCTCCCCACCCTGATGTCTGTTTTGGGGTTAAGGCCCCTCTCTCCTCTCCAGAAGCAGCCCCATGGGGGGCTAGCAAGGAGAGTGCCTGGCATGTCAGCTCATTGCACACAAAGCCAGTTCTCCTAGCCCTTGCCCCTTCTCTCCTAGTGATGAGTGGGCAGGTGAGAGTGGGGGAGGGCCTCTAAGGAGGAGGTGGACTCATTTTGATGTTGACCTCTCTGTCCACAGTCCACTGGGAACAAGGGAGCCCTTGGGGTACAGGGTTTGGGGTCATTCCCCGCTCCCAGAGTCCTGGAACTGGGAGGGGCTGACGACACTGGCAAGGTCTGAAGACCCTCCCTAAGCCCTCCACCCCACTCCAGGCTCAGAAACTCAGAACCCAGCTCCCGGTTTGGGATTGCCAGTCTTGGCCTGAGGATGCAGGGTGGGGGAGATGTGCCTCATGCTTTTGACTGGGCAGACTGGGAGGCTTTCGGAGAGGGGGGCACACCTCCAGTGATCGGAGAGGCAGGAGCAGAGTGTCGCAGGGAATGGGGGAGCGGGGATCACTGCTGCAAAGGCGGAGAAAGGGCTGGATCAGGGTAGTGACCCAGGAAGAGGGCCCTCCTCCACACAGGAAGAGGTGGGCCATAAACCTCCTCTGGAAGGCCCGGGAGAGGGGGCGGAAACAGGAGGCCAGGCCTTTCCAAGCTTCTCCATCAACCACTCAGGCCCTGATGACCTGGAAGCTGACCCTTGTGTCTCCCCAATACTGCCTGAGCTCTTCCCCTTCTCTAAAGGGTTGTCCCATCTCTTCCCCGCCTCGGGCAGGACATGGGCTTGGAAAGAGCCAGACAGTGGGGATTTGCATCCCCCCTCTGTCACGTACAAGCTGTGAAACCTTGGGCAAGTGACTTGACCTCTCTGTGCCTCAATTTGCACTGAGATTGCACATCTGTAAAATGGGCATAACAGTCATACCTAGCCCATACAGTCGTTCTCAGGATTAAACGAGTACATGCAAAACTAGAAAGCAGCACTTAGCACAAAATTAAGTGTGCAGTAAACGGTAGTAGCCACCATCACCATCACCACCGCCTTCATCGTCATCTGTATCCCTTTAACTTCTCTTTTCCTGGTGTGTGTGTCTAGTGTGTCTCTTGGTGTTGTGTCCTGCCTGGCTTCCAGCAGATTGTGAATCCCTGTGTGAGAGGGAAGGCACGGGTTTGCCTGGGGTTGAGCTGACCGCATCATGGCTCGCTGGCAGGATCCAGGACTCAAGAGACTAGCCCTCGAACCTTCTCTGGTTCCCCAGGCCATTAGGGCTGCTCCACACAAAGCATCATCTGTCCTCTCGCACAGGCCCCCTCTTACGTGAGAAGCAGGGGCTGTCCCACATGTCGGGGACGGGACCACTAGAATGGTAGCAGATTGGAGCTCCATGGACCACATAATCTGTCATTTTACAAAGGAGGAGTCCAGGATCCGGAGGGGTTGGCTCACTTGCTCAGGGACACAGAAGAGCAGCAACCAGCCCAGTGCTGGTTGGGAAGATCCCACTCTACTTTTTTATAAGGGACTCACATTCTTCATCTAACACCCCAGGGTGCCATACTGGGTGGCATCCGTCCTTCCTGAAATGTGATCTCACAACCTCTCTTGCTCCTTTTGATAAATGGCAGGAATACCAGTTATAAAATGCAGCCACGGTGCCTGCAGGTCACCCTGCGCTGGGCGCAGCGGGCGGGTGGGGCAAGAGGTTGGGGGCCAGGGGTGAAGCCCAGTGGGAGCCTGGGTGGGGGCACCTGCAGGAGGCACAGAGCAGGAAGGACCCAGAGAGGCGGGAGTGAAGGGTAGAGAGATCCATGGGAGCCTCCGTCCTCAGCAGAGAGGTTCTGGTATCCCACGGATATCAAGGAATGTGTTTTCCTTTTCCTGACCTCAACATTTTCCCTGACCACCCTGTGAGCTTGTGCCAGGGTCTGGGATCCAGGGCCCTGCGGGCCTGGGTGCAAGTGCCTCAGTTTCCCCATCAGAGCTGGGGTTGGGCAGTTTGGACTGCCTTCATGGCTTCGCAGAAGTGCTGAGCCAGGCATCGGCCGGCCCCCCCAGACGTCAGGAACCTGTAAAAGCCCGAGCTCAGCAACAAAGCACAAAGGCTCCTCAGTTGTGGCCGACAGACCTGCTCCCCAGGGCCCCGCCCCCTGCCCTGCCCGCCACGGAGCTAATCCGAAGCTGAGGCCATGGGTTCCCACGCAGTGGGGTGTGGCCCAGAATGGGGGGCATCTGCTCCCCACACCCACCTTGAGCAGTTTCTCTTCCCACCCTTTGAAACATCAGACCCCCCCCCCCCCCGCCCCTCTCTGGCCAGGCAGGCTGGGACTGGGCCCATGAGGGCGGGTGGGGGGGCACCGGCAAAAGGAGGGGGTTCTGGGATTTCTAGCACAGACCAGCTCTTCCTCTGGCCCCCATCCCTGTTCAGAGACTCGGCCTGGGTGCCCTCAGTCGGGTGGACAGCAGGCACAGACCCGGCTGGGAGGACCACTGTGGGAGGAGCTCTGGGCTCCCCACCTACGCCCTCTCAGAGCCCCAAATCCTTTGGGATCCATCCCTAGGGCTTTCCAGGGATCTCACTCCCTGCCACCACCACCACCACCCCAGAACTGGCAGAAAGGAAGAGGACATCCGGTTAGCAACCAGCTTAGTGGTAAGTGGGAATGACTCACCTGGGGAGGGAGGGTGGGCTAGGGTGGGGGGTGGGGTAGGGCCTCCAGCCGAAACCCTGCTGAGTCAGCACAGTGAAAGGTTAGAGGGCCCCTCCTCCCAGTTGGGCAGCTACTTCCCTAAATGTCAACTCCCAGGGCTGGCCAGCTCCTCACTTTCTGATGCCAAGGCCGATCGACCTGGGGGAGAGGCTGGCAAGGAAGAGGGTATGATCAGAAGGGAATCCCGTTTCTAGGGTCCCCTCCTCTGGGAAGGTTTTGCCAATCAGTGTTGCCCAGACCCAGTCTGCCAGCAAGAACCCACAAGAGCAGGGTTCTCACCGAGATCCTTTGAACTTGTCTCATCTTGTATCTATGCCCCAGGCAGGTTTCCCCATTATTCGGGAGCCCCCGAGGGCCCAGGCTGCATCTCTACCCTCTGAGGTCCCTTCCATGCCCAGGACAGGCGTCCAGGGTGACCCAGGTCAGAGGGCTCAGTGAGGACCCAGGAGCAGCAGCTGACCCAGTCCTTGTCCCCATCCCCCTAGGTCCCCAGGTCACCAAGGCTGAGTGCCTCCTGCACTGCAGGTGCTCTGCCCGGTGGGAGTGGGCCCTGGAGGACTCTCTCTGGGAGCAGTGCCTGCTGGGATGGCTCCAGGTGTCCCGGGGCTTTGAGTCCCTGCTGCATCCACCTTGCCAGCAGAGGTGATAACATCCCACCATCCCACAGTCAGGGGCTAATTGCTACTGTCCAAACCCAGGCGCCTCCGCCCCTCATTTGGGGTCACAGAAAAACTGCCGAGGTTTTCTTCTTGGCTGATGACCCCCCTCAAACTCCCGACATGGAGCTGGTTTAATGATGGGCTGTGGGGCTGGCGCCGGAGCCTTGGGCGGGTGAGCGCAGTGCGTGGGAGAGGAGGGGGCGCGGCAGCCTGGGAAAAGCTCGGTGGAGAAGGAGCCCAGGAGCTTCCAGACAGGCTGGGCCGGCCCGCTCCCCAGCAGCCCCAGCAGCCCCAGCAGCCCCAGCAGCCCCAGCAGCCCCAGCAGCGTGGAAGCCCCGGGGTTGTGGTGGTGGCGGTGGGGGCTGCTCCGGCAAGTCTCAGCTCTCTCCGAAATCTAGCAGGACAGGTTGGGGGACCGGGATGAATCAGGGAGCTAGGTTGTGCCTTCTCCCGCTGGGGAGCAAGTGGCCAGGGACACCTGGACCTCTCCCGCAGGCCTGTTCCTGTTGGCTGCCCCCTCCCCAGGGCCCAGGGCAGGGCCAGGCCAGAGCAGCCCCCGACTCCCCCAGGACGTCCCAGGAACAGAGAGGCCTTCTCAGTTCTGCGGCTCTCTGGCTCGAGCCTTCAGACTCCACCTGTTGATCCTCTCTGGACTGCTCGCCCTGCACCTGCAGCATTTCCTCTGGCCCAGTGGTGGGGAGGAGTATGTGCTGGAGGTCAGGAGAGGAAGTCTCTGGTCCCCATGACCCGGTCACATGTCTCTATGTGGCCTCAGGTAGGGCTGTTCCCTCTCTGGCTTCAGTGTCCTTTTCTGTAAAATGAGAGTGTTGGACCCCATGACCCTGGAAGACTATACTTCGGACATCAACTGCCTGGTTGTCTCTCTGCCCTAGGTCTGCACCTTCTAGGATCAGACTCTAGGACTTTGTCATCAAAGGGCTGCTCCACCTCTGTCTACTGCCCAGCTCCTCCAGGAAGACCTCCCAGATTAGGCAGAATGTGGAAAATCCAGGCTGCACAGCAGCAGAGCGGGGTGGATGCTAGCTCCTATACGCTTTGGAATTCATCTTTGTTCTCCATCCCCACTGGCCCCCATCCAGACTCCCCATAAGCCTCCCCCCTCAACTAGCGCAGTCTCTTCCCCGCCCCCCACCTCCAGCAGAGTCTCACTTCCTTATTTTCTCAACACCCTCAGATGGGACTCTAACCACCCCTACCCCCATTTAAGTAAATCCTAAGCCCTTCCCTTCATGGCTTAACTTAACACTCAGCATCTTATTCTCGCCTGCTGCCACCACTGCTACCACCGCGTCCCCTCCTCCCCAAGCTCCGCCCAGGCGCAGGCCACAGCCAAGTCCACATACCTGCCTCCAGGCTCTCCTCCAACCCATTCACCACTTTCTAAAACATAAATCATTTTCTATTTAAAATCCTTCCATGGGTTTCCTGCAGCCCTCGGGATCAAGTGCAAAGTCCTTTTGGGCTCCAGACCTCATCTTGGGCGCCGGAGCCCGCAGCCACCTCCTTCCTCCCTGCTCTGTCTCTCTCCCGCCACAGGGAACGTCATCCGTTGCCTGCCAAGTTACTCCCTCTGCTGCAAGCCCATACCCTGTTACCTGTGCCCCAGTCCCCTTCATCCTTCCTGAGTGACCTTACCCTTGATTTTGAGGAGGAGGTTTCCTGGAGCACCTGCCCCCCGCCGAGTGAGGGATCCAGCACCCGAGGGCCCCAGTACGATACATGTATCATAGCATCTCTCCTAGTGCGGGCAAAGAGTAGGCATACGGTAGGCAGAAGGGAGCCCTGCGTGGTTGGTGGAGGAGGCTCCGAGCCAGCTGGGGTTCCAGGCCAGGCTTAGCCACATCTTGGGTCTGAAATCGCACATTGGTCAAGGGCAGGGCCTACACAGGAGGACACAGCACGGTGTCAGCAGGTAGGGTAGGAGGACAGAGCTGGAAAGCGAGGCCTCCCATCTGCACCCAAGACAAGCAGGTCAGGGCTGGAATCTTCTTGACTGAAATCAGGAAGCTGTACCCCAAAAGGTATCCTGCTGGTCTCACCACAACCCCACATCCTCTGCTTGCTTCCCACTTGCCACGTCTCGGTTTCTTTCCTCTTTCCTCTGCCCCAATTCCTAGCACACAGCCCTGCCTCCTTCCTCACTCTAGACCAGAGGTGAAAAATATTCTTCTCACCCAAGCAAGCTGCAGAGGAGGCCCTGCTCCCAAGGTCTCAGCCCTGTGAAGCCTGCACGCCGCGCCCCCCTCCAGCTCCGCACCCCTCCCAGCACAGCCTGGGTTCCTCCTGGCTTAGCCCTTTCAGGCCTGGAGGAGCCTGGAAGGCCGGGCTCGAAGTCTGGGGTTCGCACAGGTCCCATCTCTGCAGCCCACGCCAACCGTGTCCACCCCACCTGCACAGACGACACACCTCCCAGCAGACAGCCACGGCAGCCAGGGCCCCCCTCAGCAAGGGTGCGTCTTTAATGACACATTTTGGGGAGTGTAGGCAGCAGCCTCTCCAGAGAGCTGGTGTGGGGGTGGGAGAGGCGGGGGGCTGCCATGAAAACAGAGGGAGAATCCCTTAGGCCTCCCCAGGAGAACCTCTTGAAAGCTCCGTATCAACATATGCATTGTCTCCGTCCTGCCGCCTGTCTGGAAGTGGAGTCTCTAGATCTGCCTCTTGCCAGAAGGGACTTGTCGGACCACCCCAGTGCCCAGCTCTGCCCACGCCCTGTCCGGCTCCAGGCGGCTGTCTGTACCCGAGCCTGGGGGCTGGGCCTGTGTGGGGAGGGGCAGCGAGGGGTGGGCATGGGGCAGGGATGTCCTGTCTGCTTCCCGGGAGGCTCATTCTAAGAGCGGAGGGTTGGGTGGGAGACTGACGGCCTTAAGAGGGCCAGGGTGGGGGTGCAGAAGACAGTAACTCATCCACGAGCACTGACTTTGAGTTCAGACGGGCCTGGGCTTGTACGCACTCCTTACTGGCTGGGTGACTGCATCACCCTCTCTGCGCCTCAGTTTGTCATGTATGAAATGGGTACAATTATAGTGCTGTTGCCTAGGGTCGATTTGAGGATTAAGTGAGATAATTCATAGAAGCTCTTAGCACAGTGCTTGGCACATAGTTATGCTACATAATGGGTTGTCTAATTGTTATTACAGGCTCGGGGAAAGAAGCCACCTAGAAATCAGGCAAGCTGGTTTCTATTCTGGCTCTGCCAACCTCCGCGTGATCTTGCGCAAGCCATCGCTGTGATGAGGCCGCGGTCCCGGGGCAGAGGTCCTTAACCTTGGTGCTATTGACATTTAGGGCCTGATAATTCTCTGTCGTGGGGGCTATCCCACGTGCTGCAGGGTGTTCAGTGGCATCGCTGGCCTCTGCCCATCCTTCCTCCGCTGGGACAGCAAGAAATAGTTCTAGAAATCGCCAAATGTTCCCTGTGGGACAAAACAGCCTCCAGTACAGACCACTGGCCTAGAGGGAAGGGCGGGGAGCTCAGGCAGGGGTGCTGCAGGGTGTGGGGATGTGCAGGGCAGACCTCGGCGTGGCTGGTGGGCTCTCGGGAGGGGAACTGTCCTGGGCCCTGGGGCCCAGCGGCGGGTCAGAGCAGGGGTGCAGGCCTTCCTGCCTGGAGAGCCTGCTGGGGGCTGTATAGGAGGAAGGGGGTGCATGAGGTGTGTTTGGGGAAGGCAGGTGGAGAGGACCAGAGGCCCCCGGGGAGCCTGTAGCCCACCGCCCTGTGCTGTCAGAACACGGTGATGGAGTAGTGGGGGTCCTCGGAGGACAGAAGGGCAGCGGAGACACAGCAGTGGGGGTGCGGCTGGGCGCCTCGCACAGGGAGGCGGAGAGGCTGCGAAGACAAGGCAGCGTGTTCCTACGAGCGGAAACGAGGTCGGGCAGCGTCTTTCTCCGGCTGGTAAACCGCTATCATTTCGGAAGGTTTGCACCTCATTTGGTTTCTGCTTAAGTGAAATCCACAACATGTGTTCCCTGCATTAGTGGAGTGTTTGTACTTAATTAGTGGCAAATTCTTTCATATTAAAGTCATTAAGTTTTGCCGTTTGCTCTTCTCACCCCGGGTCTGGCTCTCTCCTTTTCCCTTTTAATGCAGGCGGCCTATTGCCGGTCGTTGGGCCGCAGGAGGCGCGGTGCACGCACCTCCCCTCCCTGTGGCACTAGGACCCTACGACCTCAGCCCCCGTGCCCGTCCAGCCCTGGGCTGGCATGTGTCGCTCCTAGCCCTCTGGTCCCCGGGCCAGGCCCCTCCGTGTGGCCGGCAGCTCTCTCTCCTGCCTCTGGGGCTCCTCCTAGGGCTTGACTGTCCCCAGCCGACCGGGCTTCGGGGTGTGGGCCGGGGCACCGCTGCTGGCCGGGCAAGGAGCGACCGTGGAGCTCAGGAGGCCGCCCTCGCACATTCGGGGGGAAGATGGGATGGGGTGGAGACCGCCCCGTGAGCCCCCTCCCCTCACAGACACAGGAAGGCCTCGGTCTCAGTGGTCCCTCGGGCTGACGCACACGCTCTGCAGCCACAGCACAGTGGGGACGCTGGCCCTTGGGCAGGAGGGCGGGTCGCCCGTGATCAGAGCCCAAGACAACCTCTCCTCCACCTGCATCCGATGCGGCCTATGAAGCAGCCGCCGGCTGCAGGCCCCACACCTATTTCACTTTTAGGTTAGATAGAACATTCCCGGGCAGGGCAGGAAGGGCTGGGTCTTCCACGCTGCCCTTCACAAGACCTTGAAGCAGCCCCGACCTGGACTCCTGGGACTCCTCCCGCAGACTCTGCAGGCGGCGCTGGGATGGGGGCTCGGGGCCTGGCCTCAGGAGGTCCGAGATGGGGCAGGAGCCCTCCCCTGCTCAGTGCCCCCTCCTCCATGAAGCCCCTCCCGCAGCATCTCTAGTTGCCACAACCTGGTCCCAGCCCTGCTGTCTCTATCCCGCAGAAAGCCTTCCTTGCTGCCCTCTGAACTCTGCTCCGGGCTCTGGGCTTTCTCTGCACTCCAGGCGGCGGCATTCAACCTCTTTACTGGGCACGGTCCGGGGAGCCCACGAGGGGACCAAAACTGGCAAAGTCTCGGGGTCTGTCACGTTTCCTCTTTGACCTTCTGCAGCTAGTGACACCCCAGAAGCCTCACCTACGGGGTCTCCAGCAGGAGGCTGGAGGTAGGCCGGGGGAGGCAAATCCTTTGTGCTCGAGCTCCCTGGGCGGATGGGCGAACCCAAGCCCTGCAGATGAGAGCATCTCCCAATGTCTCAGAAATTCAGGTTACGTCTGGGTGGCCTCCCGGGGGGGCCTGGGGTGCAGTGGATCACAACAGAGGCGAGCGAGAGCTTAGGGAAAAGGGAAGGGGGAGTCTTGCCAGGGCCCTTCCATCATCTTCAGAACCCGCCTCTTTTTCACACCCCTACACTCAGCCCGCTCTGGCTCGGCTGCCACCTCTGCCCCGATTCTCTCCGCAGGCCAAGGCTCAAGCGGACATTTTTCTTCCAAATAGAAGCCACAAGGTGTTGAACTCTTCAAACCCTTCCAGCCTCTTGGATAGCACCAGCTTTAGCTGTAACACCCCCAGCTCACTGTATCAACCCCAGTGTTAACCCCGAGAAGCATCCTCCTCAACCACAGTGTAAACCCCAACATAAGCCCCAGTCCGATCTCAATGTCAATGCCAACCTAGACCACAAGACCGGGGTTATGACTCTACTCCCATGCTAACCTCTTCTTGGTTTTAACCACAGAAGTCAGAACCTTCCATCGTTTCTGTCCTAATCTCCTAATCTGCCTCAGCTCCATGGCACCCCAGGAGGAAGCAGTTTTTTTTTGTTCTACCTGACAGTCCTCCCCCTTGGGGTGGCCACAGGAAGAGGGGTCTCCAAAAGATCCTGACATCATGTTGCAGGGTGTGGCTGGCTCCCCTGTGTGTGTGGGAGGGTCCACCTGACAGGGGCACCCAGCTTCCCACGCAGTCCTGCGCTTCCTGCCGTGCCTCCCACGGCAGGGCCTTGTGGACATATGCAGTCCCTGGAAAGTCTGCCCTGGGCTGTGCCTTTGCCTGGCGCCCGGGAGGCTGAAAGGGGATGGTGGGCAGGCCCACGCTTTGTAGCTTGTCCTGCTGCTAATTTCAGCTTCAGCTCTTACTAGCAGTAGGACCCACAAACAAGTCCCACAACCTTCCCGAAACCCAGCCTTCCCACCCATAAAATGGGCCTAAAGCGAGGCCACCTCATTTGGTTGGGGTGAGGAGGGAGGGAGGGCATCTATATAAAATGACTTCCGTGGTCCTGGGGTCTTCGGGGACATGTCCTGCCTGGCCTCACTGCTCCTGGCCTCAGGCTTTCACCTTGCCTTCCCTCCTCCCTTCTCTCCTTTCTCAGCACTGAAATCATCACCCTCTTCTTGGCAAAATGCTGAGGGGCGCAGGTCCCTGCCCTTGCCACAGCCTGTCTTCCTGCTCCACAGGGCAGGGGTGCAGCGGCTGAGTGGACCTAAGAGGCAAGAAGGGGAAACCCCAAGTCCTGGCCATTCCTCCCAGCCCTGCCCACTCTCCCCCAGCTCCTTTGCCACCAGGAGTGTCTGAGTTTTGAGGAAGGGGGGGTGTCTTTCTCCTACTATCCTCCCCTCCTCCCTGCCATCCCTTTACCCAACACCAATCTATCAGGAGCCACACCCAGACCTGCTTCCAGCTCAGACTTGTTGGGGTTTCAGAGACTTGTTGGGGTTTCAGGAGTCACTGGGTAGGGGCCCAGCATGCCAGGACCTGCTTCCCGTCCTGCCTTGCAGAGTGCGCGCACGTAGGCAGCGGGGCACGGTGCCCAGCTGCAGGGATGCAGCCCAGCCTCCCGGCCACCTGCTCCCCCCCTTCCCTCTCCTTCCCATTCTCATGCCCTGGTGGCCCTGCCCACCGCACTGCTCACAATGGCCCCTGAAAGCTGGGGAGCAGCTGGTGGCAGAGGTGTGGGGGTTCCACTGTCTGAGAAGGGTGTTGCCTGCCTCAAGATTGGGTCTACCCGCTTAGCAGCAGAAGCTGGGCGTCCCACGCACTCCCCTCCCTCCCTAGAGGAGAAAGGACAGGATGATGTTCCTTGACAGACCTTTGCCAACGGATGGCAAGAACAGTAAACACATGTGTATAGCTTAGGTGTTCCTGAATGTTTACTTATATTAACTCACTTAATCCTCACAACAACTCCGGGATCTGGGTTGCATTACTGTCTCCATTTCAGGGATGAGGAAACAGAGGTCAAGTCACCTGCCTAAGTTGCACAGTCTATGAAGCCGATTCACCACGCGCAGCCTCCGTGAGGCTCTGTTCAGGGTGAGGATATGCTCCTCACCACCACATGGGCTGCCCAGGGCCCCCCTTTCTCCCCTTCCTGGGGGATGAGCGGCCAGTACACCCTTACCAAGCCCCAGAATCACAGGTAAAGGTGAGACTCGATACGTGGGACCCTTGCCTGTCGGCAGCCAAGGTGATGGGGTTGGATTGGGTTCTTTTTTGGGAGGGCAGATGCCATCCCCTCACCCTGGCTCCAGGTGAGGGTGAGGCTGAGCCCTCCATCCCTACACCTGTCAGGATGACAGGGCTGGCTGGGACCAGGGCATTCCCAGCCAATGGGATGTTACTGGGCATCTCAAACGCATCAAGCCTCCATTCTTCCCTTGTTCCCTTTGCCTCCCGATCCAGGAGTTTACAAACCTGACCCCTAGTCTGAACTCTGCCAATCTCCGGCTGTGGATCTTCCTTCCTCTTTCTGTAGCTGGGATTCTCCAACTAAGAGATGCTGGTGCTCACATCGACCCCATTGCCTCTGGGGCCCTGGGGCCTGGGAGGGCCAGGTATGCCAAAGCTCCAGAAATGCAAATAATGGCTACTACCACTAAGCACCTATGGCGTGTCAGTCATTTACATAGATAACCAGCCCACGGTTTTTACAACCATCCCATGAGGGGAGTCCCCTCAGCTCCAGGGCCAAAGAGGAGAGGGACTGCCAACCTCTGTCTTTTCCCCAAACTCCAGAAATGGATGGTTATTCTCATTTTTCATCCCTGCCCTGTACCCCCAGCCCAGCCCCCACCCCTGCTCTGGGTTATTAGCTACCCTGAAGCCCAGGAAGTGGGCAGCAGGTGCTAATGAAAAATCTAAGGAGACTCTTCACACCCCTCCCTGAGCAGGGGACTGGAGGCCTGGAGGGGGGGTACTTTGGGGCCCACTCAGTGCCTAAGATGTACAGAGAACTCCCAGCCACCTCTGCCGGCGGGCTTCCCACCAGAGGCTGCCGGGATAGCATGTCAAATTAGCTTAATGAGCAAGGCCCCAGCTTTAATTGGGGCCCTCTGCTTTGCTGTGCTGTCTCCTGCTTTCATTTTTAATGCTGGGAAACGGTGGGTTTTCTTCCTCGCGCCTATGCATTTTCACCCTGGCTAATGGCTCCTCGCTCAGAAAGGCCCCTACAATGCTAATTGGGTTTAATTCCCAGGGTAATTAATGATTCTATTGGAAAACTGAAATATTGTGGGTGAATTCTGTGTATAAATAGATAGGGAAGTCAAAGGGACAGAGAACTCAGAAGGAGACCTTGGGAGAGACCGGGGCTGGAGGCAAGGCGAGCCTGAGAATCTCAGCTGCTGGATCCCTTAGATGGTGACCATCTGGCCCAAGAGCTCCCCGTTTATAGACGAGGGAACAGAGGTGCAGAGAAAAGTAGAGCAGGGACGCCTGGGTGGTTCAGTGGTTGAGCGTCAGCCTTCGGCTCAGGTCGTGATCCCGGGGTCCTAGGACTGAACCCCCATATTGGGCTCCCCACAGGGAGCCTGCTTCTCCCTCTGCCTGTGTCACTGCCTCTCTGTGCGTCTCTCATGAATAAATAAATAAAATCTTTAAAAAAAAAAAAAAAGGCAGAGCAACAGCAGGTGGCCAAGAAGTTGGTAGGGATGGGGCAGGAGCTCGGCCCCAGAAGAATAGGGGTGGGAGCGTGTGACTTCAGCCTTCGATGGTTCAATAATGTGATAATGGACGTGAGCGCACCTGGGAAACAGCTATCAGCCAGACGCCAGCCGTAGAAATGTACTGTGGTTGTTTCTCTTGTTGTAGTTACAAAGGCCTTGCCTCTGGGTCAGTAGATAAGCAAATAGCTCATCAAGCCAGGAGGCAGCCAGGTGTAGAAAGGCAAAGGGGTGGGCGGGTGGTGGAAGGCCCTGGAAGGCCATGGCCTCTAGCCCACCTCTGGCTCTAAATTTTTCTCCTCTCTTGTCCTAAGGGAAAGAGCTGGATGGGGCATCTCTTGAGGTACCATCTGTATCTTTCCTGCCTGGCCTGTACCCACGAACCTGATGGGGAGGAGGGAGAGATGGAGGAGATATCTGCCCCTTGAACTTCACGGTGACCTGGAGGTTTGGCACCAGTCTGGGGAGGGAGGAGACGGGGTTGGAACAGGAGATGAGAAGCGGGTGGGAGAGGACTGGCTGCTGGGCTGTAGGGTGGGTCCACATGCCCCACGGCCTCGAGGCCGCCTCCGCGTCGAGAGCCCTGAATCCAGCCTGTCGGTCTGCCAACTGGGCACCTCACCCTCCCCGTGCCCCACTGAGCTCTTCTCCTTCCAGCTCCTCCCTCACCCCCCTTCTCTTCCTGGGCTGCACTGCATCAGTCACCTCTTTCCATCTCGTGGCCTCCCTCCTCTGAGTTTCCAGAACCTAGCCTTGGCCTCCCCATTCTTACAGCCTCTTGCCTGGGAGGTTAGGCCCGTATCAGGTCCCATCCGGAATCCTGGCACCAAGTACACCAAGAAGGGTGAAGTTTTTCATGAGCACTTACAATCTAAGCAGTATTGTGAGGAGTATTGCAGCAACTCTCCTTTCATTCTCATAAAAATCCTCCTCCAGGAGACAGGTCTCAGTGGTGCTGCTGGGAAACAGAGCCAGACCTGGCCGAGGGTCTGTCCGTGCTGCTGAGTGGGTCTGAGCACGAACCTGATCCTGTCACACATCTGAGCTATTCATCAACCTTCACCATGGGTCCCTGTCTGTGTCCCCAGCTTCCTCTCCTGTCCCTCCCAGGTCCCCGCCCTCCACACCAGCCACCGAGGGCAACTCCCACCCACACGGCCACCAGCTCTCGGGGGTACGGGTGAGGGGATCTGCAGGAGACACACTATCTCTGAAGCCCCAGAGCCCCGCACGGGGTAGGACCTCAACCCGTGTTTGCTCAGCGACCTGCGAGCCAGGCTGCAGTCAAATCTCAGAGAGCACACTCGGGGGATGGGACGTGGGGCTCTGTCAACCTCTCCAGTCATTCAGATTCTTTAATCAAGACTTCTCAGGAAGCTGAGGATCAAAGGAGGAGCAGACTCCCTGGAGAATGCCATGACTGCGCAAAGGAGGGCTTCTCTGTTAAGAGAAATGCTGAGAGGCCCCACGCGTGGAAGGAGCATCCAGCTCCACTTCCCCCCAGTGGGGAAGGCGGGAGGCCCCCTCCTCAGCTTTCCAGTGTGGCCAGCTGGGGCTAATCCCATAGCTTGGCTCTCCCAGCCCCCTTTAACCTGATGATCCTCAATTCTGGAATGATTTAAGGAAGGGGCCACCCATTTTGTAGATGTAGAAATGAGACCCAGAACAGTGAGGTGACTTGAGACTATGCAATCTACTAACTAAAAAGCCAAGGACAGAATCCAAGTCTCTTGCCCCTTCTTTTCCTTTTCCTGGTTCCAAAAGGATGAGGAAGACAGAGTAGAAGCTGCCCCTGGCTGAGGGAGGGTAGGCCGGTGTCCCATGTCTAGTGCTCAGGGACCAGGCTGGCCTAGAAGAAGGTGAAATGGGCACCCTCCCCACCCCACCCTCAGCAGCCCCAGGCTGGGCCCCTGGGTGGGTATAATCAGGAGGTGCTCTGGAGTTCACCCCAGCCTGCTCCCTGGGAAGAGGGTAGAGGAGGGAGGGAACCCTAAAGAAGCAGGTCAAAGCAAATCCTCTCCACATGTCCCACCCCCACTGAGGGCGGGCAGAGCCGGAGCCTGTAGGACCAGAACCCAGGCGTCCTGTCCTGACACGTCCCAGGGAACAGCCTGATTGGGAAGTGAGGGAGTGAGTCCAGGAGTTGGGGGGGGGAGGGCATGCAGAGAAAGGGAGGGAGGGCAGAGAGGGACAGGCAGGGGGCTGGGTGGTCTGTGCCACCTCAGGGGACTTGGGGACAGGGGCTGGTAAGGAGCCAGGGCAGGGGTGGGTTGAGAAGGGGTGGAGGGGATGCTGATGAAGCAGTGTTGTTGGCTCAGCGGGTCTTTGGCCCAAGGCCCCCGCCTCCCTGGTCACAGGCTTAGACAGGTTCGGGAAGCAGGGCTGCCGGCTGCAGATGGGGGCAAGGTGGGAAGAAGTATGTAGCCGGACCGTCTGGGGAAGAACCTGGACAACAAGCCATAATCAACAGGAGGCCTGGCAGGCAGGGGTGGGGGGCTGCCTCACCTCCCATCTCCCAGCCCCCTCCCAGCACTCTGGGTGCTGCCCTGAGCACTGCCAGTCGGCCCCAGGAGGGCCAGTGCCCACAGTGGATGTGGGAGGTGGGGATGAGGGCGGGGAGATGCTTTGAACCCAAGAAAGCCTGGTGGGAACTGGTTCTTGACTCAAGGCAGAGAAAGGGTTGGGATGGCCAGGGCTGGTACTGTTTTGTTTTGTTTTCTTCCTTTTATGAGATGTGAACTCAAGCAATTAAAAATACTCATTTTATTTTACACAATCTGCCTTGCTGTATCTCTTCGTCTTTGCTCCATCTAGCTCTGGTGCCCTCAGAATGGCTGGCATTCCAGTCACCTTTTTCATCTGCGAAGTGATGGGACCGATGGAATGTGTCCTCAAGTTTTTACAAGGCTCAGCCCCCTTCCTTTGTAGGTTCCCTCAATCTAATAATAAACACTGGTGGACAATATCTGTGCTCCCTGCCTCCCAGAATTCCAGCGGCAAGTTATTTATTTCCACCCCTGTTGACCGAACACCTCCTCTGTACCAGGCACTGGGAAGTGTTTCCTGCTTCGGGTCTCCTACGATTCTCGCTCCCATCCTTGGGAGCCAGGATGGATATTCCCATTTCACAGAGGAGGAAACTGAGGCCCAGGGATGGAGAAGGTTGCCAAGTTGCATAACTAAAGAGTGGTTGGTCTGAACTTGAGCTGCCGTCTTCTGGCTTCCGTACCCTGTTACTTCCTTTCAGAAGGAGAACGCCCCTTGTTTTTGTCTGCTCAGTTACAGCCTCTCCTAAGACCAGATTCCAGCTTTCTATGCATGCAGTGTTTAACTCAGGGCCCAGCCAGCAAATCTGTAGATTTGCTTAAGAGGAGAGGATGAGTTTCCCTAGAGGGCAGGGCGGGCATCAGAGTTGGTAGACCTGCTGAGCCTGGGTCTCCTCCCAGCCCCTCTGGGAGCAGGGAAGGGAAAGGGAGCAAAGACTGGGGTTTTGGAAGTAGCTGAGCTCTCGCTGCAGAGCCAACTGGTGCCTGGACAGGTAGCTGGGGACCACACCTGCCCAGGCCCGGCCCTGCCCTGCCCAACATGCTGCCCAAGTTGGCAAAGGGCTACCAAATGGACTTGGGCAAGAAAGCATGTCCTTGGAAAGGCGACATCAGGCTTTACCCTCTGGGCCAGGTGGCAGCAGCAGAGGCATGCCCAGCCAGAGCTGGGGGCCTGGGCCTCTGAACCACCCAAGCAGAAGTTAGACAGAGGGGCTGGCATATACTATCCTCTGCCCCTAGCAAGGTTTTACCCGAAACAACTTCACCCAGGAGACTAAAGAAATCTTTCAAGGTCTACATAGCAGGAGATCCTGCCTGGGAAACTGCTAAGTTCTATACTCTTCCCCGATGGACAAGTTTGTCCTGGGCTCTGTCTTCAATTTCTGTTGCTGCAATGGAAGCACATTGTGTCCTGTGGTGTGCTTGGGGCTGCTGGCTCAGGTTCCAGAGGTGGAGATTGGGCAGGTCCTCCTCTTACGGAGAACATGAGGGGTAGGGAGGCCAGACAGACCTGGGCTGGGCTCATTGACTCACTGGTAGTGGGCCTCAGTGAGCCTCTATCCTCATCTGTGAAATGGACTTAAATCTTTTATTGACAAGTGGCTATAAGGATTCAATGAAATCATGTATGGACATGGTGAGTGTGACATGGGGAAGGTGATCATGAGATGGCAGCTGGTATGTAGATACCTGGGAGGTCATGACAGAGCTAACAAGCTAAGATCCCTCCCCAGGACCTGGGCAGGTTCTTTCTAGCACCCCAAAGGCCATGGAAGCTGCCTTGTGCCCTCCCACAGAAGAATGAGCAGCCTTAAAATTCCACATCAAATCTCAGTCAGCTAATTGCTTTTTGCCCCAAATCAGCACCCTCACTCTGGCCTATCATGCCTGGCCTGGTCCTGGAGTCCTATGGCAAGTAGGGACCGAGGAGTGCTCTGCAAAGTGCCCCCGTGTGCTCCCTGCAGAGGGTTAGCAGTGGCGTCCCTGTGCCTCTACCAGCCGGCCTTCTGGGTGGGTGCCAGCACAGACCTGTATTCACACCATGGGCCTTGAGGATGCAGAGAAAAGAAGTACCAGAGTGCCAGAGGTTTGACATGGACCGAGGGGCTTCCTCCAACCTCCTTCCCCAGGTCTAGAAGTCTAAGAAAGTTCTGAGTGTCCTTATGGGAACTCTGGGACTTTCACCCATCCGGCCGGCAGATGCCAACTATGTCAGCTCCTCCTTCTCCCTGTGTCCTTCTCCCCACTACCCCAGGCCAGCCACACCCAGCTCTGGCAGTGCCCAGCCTGAGTCCTGGAGAGGAGAGGCCCCGATCCCAGCTGTCTGCCACACCCCTACACCTTAGTACCTCTGGCCGGCAGGCATGGCCGGGCCTCTGGGCCTGGAGTCACAGGATAGCTGGGAGGGCCTCATTCCAACAGTGCTCCCTGCTTGCTCGTCACCCACAGATGCGAGAGGGAGTGTGGCAGGAGCCTGGGGTAGGGCCTTTTGAAAGACACTGGGCGGACTCACTGGGCACTGGCTTGCCTGGCTCAGAAATCCTTAGCATGACCTTCCAGAGCAGGTGCTAGGAGACAGCTGAGGAAGTGGAGGCTCGGCAGCACCGGGGCCATGGTCATTCAGTGCTGGAGTCAGAATGAAAACACAAGTTTGTCCCCTGGCTCATGCCTCCTGGGCAAGGCCTCTGGAATGAGGAGACTGCATTTCGGGAAAACCCAGAGTAGCTCTGGATCTGTTCCCTGCCTGTACAGTGGGAACTGCAACCACTAGCACACTTGCTCTTGCAGACTTGTTGGGGACATCCACTAAGACAAGCTCTGCAAAGAGAGCCATGAGGCCAGACAAGAGGTGCCTAGCTACTACTGTTCGTCGATTAGGGTGGGGGGACACAGGACAGGACTGTGTCCCCTGTGAGGGCAAGGCCCCTCCTGAGAGCTTTGCCAGGAGACCTGGAGGGGGTGGGAGTACTGACTCGCCCCTGGACCTGGGCCTTGTGGTCTGCCCAGATTGGCATATGTCCCATCCTGCAGCGACACCGCACTGTCTGGCTGCCACCAGCTCCTCAGCCTGTTCTGGCTCTGAGGGTCCCTCATGCAACAAATTTATTTTGTGTTGATGTCACTTCCCAAATATACTAACACCAAGTTCATGAAAGGGGCCTGGGCTAGAAGTCGGGAGACCTAGATTCTCATTCTGGTGCTGCCATGAGCCAGTGAAGCCTGTGACTTGCTCTGTCTGGGCCTCAGTTTCCTCATTTAAATACAGGAACTAGTCAGTTCATGCTTCCTTCAGGTTCCCTCTAGCTTGGCCGGCCTGGGAGTCTCCAGGTGCAGGCTCCAGGTGCAGAAGGCAACAGGCTCTCGGGCCTCAAGGGGATGCTGTTGGGATGGGGGTGTTCATCTCCAGGTCTTCCCAGGGCCCCGGGAGCTGCCGATTGGCAGACGTGGAACCTCTGGGACGCTATTTCTGCACGACGGGACAGAGAACAGACTGGATTTTGCAACTCTCTGAGGCCCTGCCAACAAGGCGTGGCTGGTTCTCAAGGACTTCTCATGAACCTAGGTGGTGCGGAGAAGTGTTTCTCAGAGCCGGTTAGTCGCTGAAATGGCAGGGCCGGGCCCTGTTCTGGGACAGGGGTGGGTGTACCAGGGAAGCCACCAACTCCACAACATGAACCCAGGCTCTTGGCCAAGTAGAGGGGCAGCCTGCACAAGTGCCTGTGCTTTGGTAGCTGGGAAGGCTCCCGGGCTGGAGCTCTTGAACTCACACCCAGGAAGTGAGGCGTCTATTAGTAAGTGAGACTTTGGCAGTGACTCAGGGGCTAGGTCCCTGCAGGGCCCGGGGCGGGGGGCACAGGCCAGGAAACAGAGCCCTTGCCCAGCCAGCTAAGTTCTGATCCTGCCTCTGCAGTGATTCATGCTGTGGTCTCAGTAAGGTACCTGCCCACTCTGTTTCCTTCCTGTCACCCATGACATAGGAATACCAGTGGCTGCTCTTAATGCTTCCTGATTATTATTGTTAGGGTCAAACCAAAATGCCTTTTGAACATGACGGAACTTGAACACCTTTACGATGCCTGGGCTCCATCTCCCCCAGTAGCACTGATGGGCCGAGGGACGAGCATCAGTGGGCAGCTCTCCCCACAGCCCTGCAGGAGGCAGGGACTGACTCGGTCTCACTGAGGTCTGGAAGCTCAGACAAGTGAGTAACAGAGCTGTGGTGCTGGGGTTGCGGGGCTCCAGCCCCAATCAGTGCCATTCGTGAGGGGACCCGGCACCCCAGGGAAAAGGACAAAGTGACTTCGTGGGGTCCTACTCAGCTGGCAGTCCCCAGATTGGGACCTTGAGGCCCCAAAGTCTGGCCTCTTGCAGACTCCTCTCCTCCTTCTGCTCAGGGGGGCATCTGCAGAGGAGACAAATCTGGGGGAGATGTTAATTAGTTCTGACAAATTAATAAAGAAAGCCTAATTTGTTCTCCGGATCTAATTTCCTTCCCTGTGCTTTCTTTTCCTGCCCAACAAGCTGTTTGCTCGGGAAATGGAGGGAAAGGTGGCGGCGGCGGGGTCATCCGAAGACGGGTCCGGCCCAGATCAAGCTGCCCCCTCCTCGCTGGCTACCCAACGGCCACCCCCACCCTCCCCTCCAGTGCTCCAGGAAGCCAGCCCCAGACACTAAGCTGTCAAACCACTCCCAATTATCTCCCTCTATGCCCGCCGGCTCCAGGGGCGACAGTTGTAGCAAGCTGGCGTTGACTCATTCTGTCACCGGCCTGCCCTGCTTGGGAAAATGCAATTTAATGAAGTCCAAAGGCAGGGCTGGGGCAGACAGGGTCCTAGGCAGAGGGCGGTACTAGCTTGGGGATGGCGGGGAGTGTCCTCTTTCTGCGGGACAGGGTCCCCGATCCGTCTGCTATTATCTCATCTTGAGTGCTCCACCAAATGCCAGCAGGAGGGGTCATCCTACAGCTTGCCCTGCCTCCACTCACCTCTTCTGCAGCGCTGAGCAACCAAGGCATTGACCTTCTCCACAAGGGCCTCCACCCCCCTTGGCTGCCTGTTTTAATAGCGTATGGTCATGACAGCTCGGAAATTCTTCCTGCTGTTTAATCTTGATCCCTTTTGCTGCAAAGCAAGTGCATTTCCCCATGCCTGTTGATACAGAATCTGGGAGAGGGTCAGCCCCTGCCAGGCACCACCAGGCCAGCCCCGGGTTAGGGAAAGAGGCTATCCGTGCGCTGGCAAGCCAGCTCTGGTGCCCGGAGAGAGCGGGGCTCCCCTCGTCATTTTTGGCTGGGCTGGGCTTGGCCCTGGCAACTGGCACCCTTCTGGTCCTACTAATTGGTGGCATTTGCTGGAGACTCCCGTTCTCTCTAGTTGGATAGCAGAGAGGCCCTAGCTCCGGGCCCCTGGGTTCAAATCCCAGCTCGGCCGCTGGCCTGCTGTGTGACTTGAGATTTTCTGTTTCTGTTTCCTCGTGTATAAAAAGGCAACAACAGTAACTTCCTCATGGGTTGCTGGGAAGATGAAATGAACTTCTGTAAGAGGGCACCACGAGCAGAACCTGGCAAAGAAGAAGTGCTCAGCAAGCATTAGCTCGTGGAGCTGCCGCCCGCAGTGCCTTCCAGACCCCTTGAAGCACGTCGGCTCCTGTTGATGCGGGGCCCCCACACCTGCTCTTCCTTCTCCTTTTTCCTCTTGCTCCAGCGCCTCTCATCCTTTAAACCCACCTAGATGGGGTCAAAGCTGCTTGTGTGTTCCCCCCAGGCCATGCCCTTTGGGAATGGCCACACCTGTAAGAACCTGTTCACTGGCTGTCCCCTACCAGACCATGGCCCCATGAGAACACGGACGGCCCTCTCCCGCTCAGGCTGGGTCCCAGCACCCTGCCAGGGCCCACACACAGCTCCGCCAGCTCAAAGTCGACTAACAGGTGGCACGGCCGGTGGGGCCAAGGAGCATCCCAGCTTCTTCTGCCCCAGTAGAAACGGTCTGTGGGACTGAAGCAGTTTCGAGAAATGCTCCTGGCCAGGGATAGAGGGGGCCAGTTTGGACCACAACCTTCTCCTGCCTGATTCCATTCGGGGTCCTACATGCTGGAGGCCCCAGGAGCAGTTAGGAAGTGCTTTCCTGCTGGATGCCAAAGGGGCAGAGAAACGTCTCACCGCAAAGGCAGTTAGGCATCTCTAAATCTGAGAGAGCAGCCGTGGACCTGACCCAGTGGTGGAGTGAAGCCATGGGTCCTGCATGTATGTGTCCACTGTGCACCAAGGATGGGCCAGAAGGGACCACATGGGAACAGCTGATCTGACCCTCTTGGAGCACAGATAAGGCTACTGGGGCCAGACACTGCCAAGGAGGCCGAGGCAGGACTCCTAACTCTGAGGCTGACACTCTTTCCCTGAAAGCATGCTCAGCTCATGGTAGCAGATCTGCTTTCTGTTTGAGTCCCACATTTGATTCCTGTCACCCTTGATGACTGTTAAAGTTTAAAGTAACCGCCCATACGATGCTCTGAGTGAGGTCCCCAAAGGATCAATCACATGCGGTGTGAGGTGTCTCACTGCCAGGTGAAAGAAATGTGTGCTCGGCTCTTCCAAACCGTCCACTCCACTGCATGCACGCCTCTTCTCCAAGACTGGTCACTGATCCCTGCCCCCCAAACCTCCCAGACTCTGCTCCTTCAGGAAGCTGGCGCCTGCAAGTGCCACCAGCTCCTGGCTCGGGGACCCTGCCTTAGCACCCAGTAGAAGGAGTGGCTCACTCAGGCACATAGCTGGTTTTCCTGGTTGCTATCAAGTTCCTGCACTCATGCTAGTGGGCAGGGCTGTCTCCCTCCTCCCTCTGGATCTTTCTTGGGACCACTCCAGTGTTTCTGGAGATGGAGAGAGCCCAGAGACACGAGAGAAGGGCTTCCAGAGATAGAGGGTCATCCTCGGTGTAAAAAGAGGTCCCTTGGGTCCTCCCAGCTTCTACCTCCCCATCCACAATTTGGTTTACTAAGCCTTGTGAGGGCTCAGAGAGGGTCTGAGCACTCGCTGGAGTAAGGGCAGGCTCTGGAGGTGCTGGGCATGTCCTGCCACACGCCCAGCTGGGTGGACGGATGCAGAAACAGGGCTGGAGATTCAGCTGTGTCCATGTGCAAGCCAGGGAGGGAGGTGAGGAGGTGGGAGGAGACCCCACTGAGCTGGGACACGGGCAGTAGGCGGTCAGCAGGAGCCAGGCCAAGACCCAGACTGCCCTTGACTGTGGGTGGAAAGCTACTCACAGGACAAGACAGCATGCATCCTTGGCCTGGTGTCAGACCCGAGGCTGGGGGAGGGCTCGGACTTCTTCCACTCCCAGCCTGGCAGGAGTTTCTGTGGCAAATGTGGACAGCTCTGGCTAAGAGCCTACCCCTCCAACTGGGATTCTCCTCGAACTTTCCTTGAATGTAAAACAGGGATAACCACCCCTGACCCCTGGAGGCTGCAAGGAGATGAGGTGACCACTTCATAGATGCTATAAAGCCCTGCAAGAAGGGAGGCACTGTCAGGGGGCAGGGTGGCTGGTCAGCATTAGCTCCTGGAGCAGGCTGTGGCGAGCAGGATTTTCAAGGAGAACGTGTGTGTGCGTGCGCGCGTGCATGAGCAGAGGACTATTTAAGATGAAGGGTGGCCAGGAAGGCCTCAATGAGAGGGGACTTCTGAGTCAGGAACCAAATGCCAACCGTGTGTCTTGCCTTGGAGAAGAACATTCTAGGAGCAGAGGCGTGAGGTGGGGGTGTGCCTAGGAAGTCTGGCCGGCAGCTAGAGGGGAGGGGTGCAGGGACCAGAGCACCAGGGCCCAGGGTCCTCCGAGCAGGATGGGAGTAGAGCCCTTGGAGAGCACAGGAGGAACATGGTCCAGGCTAGGTTTGAGCGAACCTGCTGACAACTCTTGAGAAGACGCTGTTGGGACTGGAGGCAGAAACCAAGGTCCCACGGGGTGGGGCAGGGGGTGCAACCAGGTCTCAGGAGCCCACTCCTCCTACCTCTCCAGGTGAGACAGCTGGCAGCTCACTCCCTCTACCTGCAGACAAGCTGTCTTCCCACCCTGGGCCTGGAAGGGAGGTGGGGGGTGGGGGGGCAGGGCTGGGGAGGAAGCCCTGCACAAAACAATGGCTTTGAGCCAAGACAAGAGAGATGCTTGTTCCCCTTTATTTATGATAGTTGTTGGGAGAAATAAAGCCAGCCCCCACCCCCACCTCCACCTTTCTCTTCCATCCGCACCTCTTCCCTGGGCACAGGCTTTCCTCTGACACAGAGATCAAATAACTTTTCACTCAAAGGGAACGATATTATCTCCCCATACAATTCAGCACCAACACCAGCAGACCGACATCCCCAGATTAAAAGGCAATTAGGCAGCTTTGTTTTTGCAGGGGCCGAAGTTTTGCTTGGTACCCTCCTTGGGAACCGGATCCCACTGCAGGGAGGGCCAGCGACTCGGGTGACTCCCCATGGAGGAGGCGGCTGATGGAGACCTGGGTCCCCCACCCCCAGCCTGGCCCCCAGAGACAGGAAGGACCCCCAGCAAGGCACTACTGTAGTTTTCCTCTGCGTACCCTTGCCTTTAGAGAGTTAAGGCAAAGTTTGTGTGATCCCCACCCCGAAAATACCACACTGATGGCTTTCAGGCCTATTTCAAATAGCATGGACCTGCCCTCCCCCCATCAGGGTTTCCAATCTTTTGGAAATGACCTAAAAGGCGGGGAGAGAAGGGGCTCGGCTTCTTCACTTGGTTAACTGTGCTGATACCACATGTGGGGTTAAGGCCCACACAGCCCCTTCAGAGCATCCACAGTCCCATCTCATGGAATCCTCGGAGTGGGTAGTATTTATTACCCTGCTTTTATGCCCAGTTGTCCTATACTCGCAGAAGCAGAAACAGAGGGCCAGAGAGGCAGAGGAGGTTCTCCAAGGGCACAAAGCTAGTAGGTGGTGGGTAACCCAAATCCACCTCGCTCCTCAACTCCTCCCCATGGGGCTGGCTGAGGAAGGGGAGGGTTTTAGAATCCATCCTTCACCTTCCAGTAGTTTGTTTGATGAGGACGGCAGGATCACTGCCACCCCTGCCAGCCGGGGTGGTCAGGGAAAGTCCACCCATCCACAAGTGGCCCTTGAAAGACGGGGGAGGCTTTCATTAGACACAGGTGCAAAGGCCACCATCATGCTTAGCTTGTCGTAAAGCTCCCTGGGCAACTGGGCTCTTGCTCCCCCCACCAGCCCAAACCTCGTGCGCCCCCTCCCTCTGCTTCTCCCATGCTGAGCTCTCTTCTCCAGGATATTTTAGGCTCTCTCTTGCCTTCGGGTCTTTGTACAAGCTTTTTTTTCTCCTCTTTACGATTTTATTTATTTATTCATGAGAGACACAGAGAGAGAGGCAGAGACACAAGCAGAGGGAGAAGCAGGCTCCCTGTGGGGAGCCCGATGTAGGACTCGATCCCAGGACCCCAGGATCATAACCTGAGCCAAAGGGAGATGCTCAACCACTGAGCCACCCAGGTGCCCCTTTGCACAAGCCCTTGTGTCTGCTCGGGGCACTGTCCTCTCCTCTACCCATCACTCCCCTTTCTAGCTAAGGGTCACCCTCTGCTCTCCTCCCTGCCCCTCCCCCATCCTGCCCCACAGTTTTGCCAAACCTTCCACCCCATCTCTCATGCTAGCGACCATGGAGGTGCTTCACAAGGGCTGTCTAATGGAGGGAACGACCCCTCCCCACCTTCTCTCACCTCTGAGCATCCATAAAGGCAGCTCTCAGACCCAGCCATACCCACCCAGTCTCTGCTAGGTCAGATCGCTGAAACCTCCCCTCCTTTCCAGGCCCTTCTCCGGGGTCACCTCTCCCAGATGAAATCTGCTGGCCCAGGTTTTCCTACTTTCCTACTTTCCATCGCCGAGTGAATACTGTGAGTCAAGCACCGTGCCAGCTTCTCCGGGCAGAGGTGACAGGGGTGGTGGTGAGAGTGGGAGAGCAGAGGGATAAGAAAGAATAAGGCATTTTCTTTTTCTCTAGAAGCTCCGTCTAGCAGGAAACTCAGACATGAAAACAAATAATTACCGAGTTAAGTTTGGTGTTTCGTTTGTTTTTAAAAGTATGAACCCAAAGTGGCGGGAGTCCAAAAGGAGAAGTGGTCCTGAGAGTGATGGTGGGATCAGAGAAGAGTGGGATTTTTAGCTGGGTCTTACAGGATAAGCAAGAGTCCCTCAAGAGAGAAGAGGCAACAAGAGAAAAGTGTCTCTTAAAGCTCAAGGGCCTGGGGCATCTGGGTGGCTCAGTGGTTGAGCACCTGCCTTTGGCTCAGGGTGTGATCTTGGGGTCCTGGGATCAAGTCCCACATCAGGCTCCCCACAGGGAGCCTGCTTCTGCTTCTCCCTCTGCCTGTGTCTCTGCCTCTCTCTTTCTGTGTCTCTCATGAATAAATAAATAAAATCTTAAAAAAAAAAAAAGCCGGAGGGCCACGAAGCGTTGCCTATTGGTGCAGAGGTGAATGGCAAGGGAGATGTGCACCAGTTTAAAAATAGCTCTGCCTGAGACAAGGGACTGCATGTCCCCCTGTAGCGCCTGGGAGCCACCGACATTCTTTATTTAAGCAGGGTGGTGACACAGAGCATGGCGCCAGCCACAGAAAGGCCACATGGTGTGATTCCATTGATATGAAATGTCCAGAACAGGCAAATCCAGAGACGCAGAAGTAGATTAGTGGTTGCCAGGGGCTGGGGTGGGGGTGGGGTGGAGAGAGGAATGGGAGTGGCTGTAAATGCATGCAGCATTTCTCTTTGGGGTGAGGAGAATGTTCTCTGTCAGCAAGTGGTGATGGTCACCCAACTCTGTGAACATACTAAACCCCACTGCACTATATACTTTAAAAGGGTGACTTTTATGGTGGGTGCATTCTATCTTGAGGCCCATGGAGAAGGATGGATGGTGGTGAGCCGGAGCCCACCCCTGCCCTGATGAGGCGGGCTGGCCACGGAGGGACCTCTCCAAGGCTGCAGCACCCCCAGAGGTGGGGGGACCCTCCTCAGCACAGCTGCTCGAAGTAATGACCTATGGCCCCAGCCTCTCATCTTCCTCCTTGCCTTGCTCAGGATGGATTCTGCGGGGCTGGAGGTCATGGGAGAGAGCCTGGGACCACCTTCTCACCTGGAGCAGGCTCCCCACCCCCCCACAAGGGGCAAGGGGCGTGGCTGGCATCTTAGGCCTGGGACCTAAGCGGCAGACAGGTCACCTGACAAGGCACGCCACTTATTTCTGAAGACAGGCAGGTCCCCTGATAATAGAGCAGGCAGGGAAGAGGCTTTGCCATAGACGGGGAAATTAGGGCAGAAAATAACACCATGAAAACAGAAGTGTCCAGAAATAGGAGAGGAGGAGGCTTGCTTACATCCCAGTGTGTGAGGGCCTGTCTGAGCTCCTGGGCACCCAGGGACTGTCCGGCTGCAGGGCTGCCACAGTTTCTCTGCTGGGTTCCCAGCTCTTTTAGGTACTAGGCATGTGCTGGGGGCCCACTCTGTGCACCAGGGATGGAGGGAGAGTCCTCTGTGTGGGGTCCTGAGCATCCACAGCAGGGCTGTGAGGGAGCATGCATTCCCAAGGACCCCATTCTCAAAGCCCTGTCACCTGGAAGGTCTGGGGACGGAGATTCCCTGGATACTGGCATGGGGGGGCAGTGCACCGGCGATCACAAGTGGGTTGAAATTTCCGAGGCTTGTACAGTGGTGTGTGCGTGTGTGTGTGTGTGTGTGGGGGGGGGGGGGGTCCTTGGTTCAAGATTTTGAAATGCCCGGATGGGGTGAGGAAGAGGCTTGGAGGCAGGGGTGCTGAGGCTTGAAAGTATAGGCAAACACTGCAGCCTCTGACGTCCTCAGAGTTCCCTTCCGGTCCCGGGGAGGGCAGAGGGTAGGGCCAGCTCCCCAGGTCTACGCGGGCACAAGTGCTTCTGAATGGAAGTGGGTGGAAGCCCAGAGCAGCCTGGGATGGCAGGGCTGGGACAGCAGGGTGATGCCGGGGCTCCCAACTCCCCAGTGGGCAACTTTATTCTTCCTCTGGGCTTGGGGACCAGGGCAGGGCAGAGAGGAGAAGGCGAGGCAGTGCAGGTTTGAGGGGGAGGACCTCACTGATTTTTCCCAGCATCCCCCAGGCCACTTCTCTCACCACAAACCTCAGTCTCAAGCCACTTGGTTGTCATGGAAACAAGCAGAATAGAACAGATGGTCTCCACTAGCCAAATTCCAATTAAACAGGGCAGAGATGGATCGAGAAGGGGTTGTGATGTGACTAGGCCACTGAGGGCTCTGTCCCCAAACCCAGCCTAACCACCCTGGGCAGCCCAGCGGCCGGGGTCAGAAGGACATTCTGGGAGGTGGGTGGAGAGCTCTGCAGAGGAGCGTCACCACCCAGTCCCCTCTTTCCTTACCCCTTCTCAAGGTGGAAAGTGGAAGGCTGCAGGTTGAGGGAATGCCACCTTGGAGGGCAGTACTGGGGACACACTTAAATCTACAGAGATACCTCAACAGAGACACACGCATGCATTCATGTTCACACGACTACACATGTGCGACCCAACAGTGCCGTTTGTGTGTACACACGTGTACGTACGTGCCCATCTGCTGGCACAGAAACACATGAGGGCACGTGCAGAAAGGTTAGGCAAAGCCATTAATCAGAGGCACACTCTTAGAACAAAGCAAAGAAAATGCTTTGAAAGACAAAATAGGCAATTTATTTCAATTTATTTAATAAACATGTATTAAGAAAATGGGAATTATAAACACACACACACACACACACACACACACACACACACACACACACAGACGCATGCACAATACAGTCCCAGGCTCAAGGACACACAGGATACATTAACTAATAACACGATCACTGTGCTACGGCAGGAAGGCTCACGAGTGCCGTGACAATACTGGGGAGGAAATGATGAATTTGGGGCGGGGGATTAGAGAAGGAAGGGTCTTGAAGGATGAGACGAAGCTTGCCAGGCCGGGAGGGAGAGCAGGAACAAAGGCCGGGTGGGAGGAAAGGTGAGAAACAGCGTGCGGAGGGCACAAGCCCAGCGTGAGTGGGGTCCGGATGCTACACACACAGACGTGTCAGCACACACCTGCCTGTGGAAACCACACACCCAGGCACAACTTCACACGCACAGCCACAGAGCCCCCCTGGTCCCTAGAGCTCGATGCATAGGAGATACTTAGTAAGTAAACGTGAACTACAGAAGAAAAGATGCTTTTGTTTGCTGCAAACAACATGAGGTGGATATGGGAGGTGTTGGGAGAAAGGGAAGCGTCACAAGTTTGCACATCTTGGCTACGGCAGTTACACAAGGTGCCAGGAAAACAGAGAGGTGTGCAGAAGAAGAAACCTCATAGCTTATGAGGGGCTGAGAAGGAGGGAAGCCGGCCAGCTCCCATCAGCTTACTGTGCACTTATGGAGCACCTACTGTGTACAAGGTACTGAGCTAGAGCCTGCAGAGATCCTAAGGCTGAGTCCTCTCCTTCAATGAGCTGTGTCTGGGGTGAGGGGAGGAGAGAAAGAAAGTACTAGACAACACAGTAGGTTCTGGCTACAGTGAGACCCTAGTCCAGTGGTTCTCAACTGGGGGTAACTCTGCCTCCCAGGCAGGGGACATTCAACAATGTCTAAGGACATTTTTTATTATCACGTGGTGGGGGTGGGGGAGGATGCTGCTGGCATCTACTGGGTAGAGGCCAAACACCCTCCAGTGCACAAGCTAGCCCCACATGAAAAAGAATGATCTGGCCCCAAACGTCAATAGTGCTGGCTGGGGTTGAGAAGCCCTGGCACAGAGCATGGTGTCTGCACTTAAGTGAGCAGCACTCCGGACCCTGCGAGAGCTTCAGACAGAGCAGGTGTATGACACGCTCAAACCTCTTGCTCTGACAGTGGCGTACAGGCTACGCAGGAATGGGGAGAGGCCCCCAGGGTGGCTCAGAGGGTGATGGTAGTGGGATGCGGAGGGGTCCCACAGATATGGAACCACTAAAAAATTGACAAGCCAGGTACAGAGGATGAAGGAGAAGGAGTCCCAGCTCCAGAGAACAGCAGAATTGGGGTTCTGAGCCCAGCGAGGGCTGCCCTGGGGGGTTGGGGGGGGGCGAGGGTGGCTTTGGGCTGCACACAGGGCATGAAGCAGGAAGGCCCAGAAAAGACAGCCTGGGGTGCAGGCGAGGCTGAATTTGGATGGAACAGATTGGGGGGGTTGTTCCTTAAGTTCAAAACCCTCCATGTGGCCTTCCCAGGCCCCTCCATGGCCAAGGGGTCCCATTCCCCATCCAGGAGACAATCTAGAAGATGCCATCGTCCTCCATGGGTGCCCATGTGTGGCCACCCTCAGGCTGCCCTGGTCACCCTCTGCCACGGCAGCCACTTCTGCTCCAACTCCAGGTCTCAGCCTCAAGGTCACTTCCAGGGAAGCCTCTCCTAGGTTAGGGCCTTGCTGGCCCCTTCACAGCCCTGTGAACACTTGAATCGCCCAGAACGTTCTCTGGACCACTCTGTGCATCAGTCCAAAGAGCAGGGAGGACCTGTTTTGGGGACAGTGCCTCACTGCCAGCTCGTGCAAAGAATTAAAACAGGCACAAGAGGCTCCCCGTTTCCCTGGCTTTGACCCTGCCTCCTTTCCCATCTCCCTATTTCCTGACCACACGACTTCTAAAAACAAGTCTAGAAGGAACTGTTCTGGTAGCCATCAGGGTAGGACAGCATCAGGGATCCTGAGGGAGAGGCATGGAAGCTTGCACAACACAAGAGCAAGTTTCCTAGCAGTCAGGGATGAAAATGTCACCCCAAAGCCCAAACTCAAGGACACATGGCCTCATCTGCTCCTCACCCTGACTCTCCAACCCTGTTCCTGCTGGGGGAGTTACCTGGTCTGCAAGTGCCCCCTGAGGCACATTTGCCTTTGAATAAAGCCTTTAGCCTTAGTTTGAGCTGCTTAAAGTACTTTTTCTCAACACAATAAAGTACCTGGCAGCTAAAGTACAGATGCAGATAAACATCTGTTGACTAACTGACCCCACCTAACAGATTAGGGAAGCATTACCTGCAGGGTCACCCTACCTGGCCAGCAGCAAGGTCAGCCAAGTGAGTCAACAGGGGTCAGTGGCATTGCCAAGGAGAGCAGCTGGGGATGCCTTCTGGGGTGGTCGCAGGGCCTGCTCTTGAGCAGGAAATATCCAGGGGCATCCAAAGAGCCTGTGGGGCGGGAGTGGGGTGGGGGGAGGCCAGCTAAAGCAGGCCACTAATCTCTCTTGAAGATTAAATACCACCCTGGCTCTGGAGACCAGAAACCAGCTGGGGGAGGGGGCGGCCCAGGGCAGGGGTGGAGGTGGGGGGTGAGGGAGCTGAAATTGGGGAAAACCGCCAATGATTAACCAGAGCTACTAATTATTAACCAGCTAGACTCTTGGACTTGAGGACCCCATTTCTGGCTTCACCCATCCGCCAGGGTCGAATCCCCAGCGTCCCTAGGCCTCCCTGCACCTCCCCCTCCCCCAGAAACTATCTCCAGCCTGGCCTTGCTCTTTATCTTCCAGTGCCCTCCCTGGTGGCTGCTGCTCCTGAACATCAACCCTACTCCCCACCTCAGGAAGGGGTCAGGGAGACACTGGGATGACAGTGATTGAAACTAACTTTGGGCTGGGTCTGGACAACCCAAAGGCAGCCTCCTCCGTCCTTGGGATCCATCTCCTCATTTCCAACCCCAACCCCCACCCCACCCTCTGGAGGGTAGCACTGGGCCTTATCTGTCTCCCTGTTCAGCCTCAGGATTTGGCAAGGGGAGGCCAGAGGAGCAGAGAAATGGAAGGGAGGGGTCTGATGGCGGGAGGGGTCTGATGGCTGGAGGGTGGCTAGGAGCCGCAAGCCTGGGGGGCGTGGGGGAAGGGGCTCCAAGCTGAGCCTCCTGGGCTCAGGGCAGGGGTGCTGGGCTGAATAGGGCAGAGGCATGTTGGGGATCAGGAAAGAGGCTTCTGGGTTACCTTTAGGATAAGGAGAAGCCCAGACTCTCCAGGGGCAAAAGAGTCCTTTAAGCACTGGCCACGGAATCTGTGGCTGAGTATCAGAGCAGCAGAGTGGGTCACCGGGGTCTGCCCCAGGGTCATTTCAGTGTCTGGATGGAGTGATGAGCTGCCTGCAGGGTGGTGGACGACAGCACATGGCTGACAGCGGGGTGCCTCACCCTGCCACATGCCCTGGCTTGCCCTCCTAGTGCCACGACATGCACGGAGCCACTGCCCCGTGTCACAAAGCACTAATCGGCGATCGGAGAGGCTGCCAGGAGATCACGCCACGTGGGTGTCCCTGCGGTGCACTACCTCCCACGGGGCCCCCCACCCATTCCAACTGGTCTCCACCCGTCCCCATCAGAGCACAGGCTGCTGGAAGAATGAGGGGCTGCTCCCACAGTCTCTAGAGTTAAGAGACTGCAGGCAGAGAGAGGGTCCTGCTCCTCCACCCCTCCCCGCTGCCCCCTTCCCCCAACTGTCCTCTCTATGCCCTGAATCTGTGCAATATGCTCCCTTTCTCAGGCCCTTCTCTCCCCATCACCAACTTAATTCCTTAATTCCCACTGGAGATAAGCGGATCTTTCACTGCAATTTATTGTTAATCCAAAGGAAAACAGGGTTCGGAAGGGGTGAGTTGGAGGTAGGGAAGCATGAAGGCGGCCAGCCCGCTCTGCCCCTTCCCGGATCCCTGGATGGATGTAGTGGCTGGGGAACCCTAGACCAAAAAACCTGGGTCATTTGGGGCCCCCCTCAGCTACTAGGGATCTAGACAACCTGGTTCCATGGAGAGCACCCAAGATGGCCAATGTGGGTCAGACTTGGTCAAAAGCACTCAAGGGAGAGAAGAGTGAGAGCTGGAGACCCTCTTTAAGCGCCGAGGAGACATCATGTGCAAGGTCAGATGCGCTCCACACGATCCCAAGGAGACAGAAACACGATTAGCGGGTGGAAGCTCCAGGCATGCGGATTTCAGCTCCGTGCAAGGAAGAATCTGGGGCAGTCAGAGCTGTGGGGGCTTCCATGTAGGGTGGTGAGTTCCCCGTCACTGGAGGTACTCATGCTGAAGCTGGATGTTCAACCAACCGGTAGGGATGCGGTTGAGGGGTTTTAAGTGAATGGGTGTTACATTATTTGCTCTGCTGCCATCCCCTGCCTGGGGATGACAGCCCAGCTGGGAGGCTCTTCCCAAACCAGGGGATGGGAGGGGAACAGATGGGCTCAGAAGCTTAGCCTGCCTTTAAGGGTGTAGGAGAATGCAGTCCCGGCCCTGTCACACCTGCTCCTCCAGAGCCAAGCAGGGAAGCCTTAGGAAGTGACAGGTTTACTTGGGCACAAGCCTACAAGGGCCCCAGCTCCTCTCGACATCTCCTAGCCAGGCTGTTGTCCTGCGGGCATTTAGAGATGGCACCCTCAGCTGTCACCTACTGTGTGTGAGGCTGGAGGACAGATAACATCCCACATCGGACTGGAAGCTCCAGGAGGCCAGGGAAGTTATGTTCACTGCTCAGCCCCTGCTCCCTGCTCAGTGCGGGGCCCACACTGGTGAGTGAGTGCAGGAAGGAGCCCGTCTACCCCTCCTGCCCTAACACACCCAGGGCAGTGGGATTCCCACAAGTGCTGGCACCCAGAAGCCTACACATGGGGTTCTTTGGTTGAGGGCATAGAACTCTCGCTTCCAGCTACTCTTTAAAAAGGGAGCATGGGACGGCTCCAAAGAGCCACTGGGCATCTTCTGGTGACCATCTGGAGGTGGAGATGATTTTCCAGGAGCCCAGGGGTGTAAGTGGGTGATGCACCCTGTCCAAGTTGAGAGGTGACAGGACCTCAGCTGAGGGACGCCCAGCCCCAGGGAACGGACCCTCCTCTAGATGTCGGCTCCCTGGGCCAACAGCTGCTGATAATAACCAAGTGGTGTGAAGACTCCCTCCGTATCAGGCACTGTGCTCATCACACACACGCACCATTTACCTCTTCTAAACCTCTCATGATCACGTGCCCGCCTTCCAGTGGAAGGAACCAAAGTTCAGAGAAGACGAGACACAGACATACACATGGGCCCACGTAAGTAATAAGAGACAGAGACCACTTGGCTTCAAAACAAACAGTGCATTCAATTTGCCGGGAAAAAAATAGTCAAGCCAGTTGTTTGTGATCCTATAGACAAAACAATTATCTAAGATTGACCTTCTGCATTCTGTAACTGGCGGCTGGGGGGCAGTGTAGACCCTGCCATGGACAGTCATCATCTTTGATTGCCTGCCTCTTCCCTCCCCCCGCCCCCCCCCCAGTACCCAGCCTCTGCCACTCCCGCCTCTCCCAACTGGGTGAGGGCCCCCCACCTCCGTGGGGGAAAAGATGGCAATCAGAGTCTAATCAGGAGCAGACACACACACACACACACACACACACAGCACAGCACCTCTTGCACACACACACACACAGCACGTGACCTCATGTTCTCTCTCTCTCTCTCTCTCTCTCTCTCTCTCTCGTGCGCACGCACACACACACACACGCACAAACCATAAACCTCTCTCATACACACACAGAGGACATAAAAACACTTGTAAAGAAACACATAAAGCAGCACAAATGATCATTACGGCTTGAGCTGTGTACACAAGTGCAGAGGGGGTAGGAGTGATGGAGTGAGGATGGGAGAGGGGAATCGAGCCATTTCCCGGGCAGGGTGCTTCTGGGCAGAGCAGGGGGTGCTGGTTCCCAGGCAAACTGCCTGTCAGCCCCTGTTCCAGGCTCCTTGGAGGGAAGGGGGAGCCACAGAGACTCTTCCCAGTTACTGCCACCACCACTGCCGCAGTGCCAAGAGGTGGGTGCTAGGGATGCTGCAGGCTCCCTCCTCCCCGTCCCCCACCCCCACCCCAGTACAGACAGGAAGGCCCATCATCTGACTCCTGGCAGGTGATTCAGATTGGAGAGGGTGCTGGGTGTTCAGGAGCAGGCACAGGGAGCAAGGACTGTCGCTTAAGTTCCCCAAAGGCCCATCCATCAATCGAGCGGAGATAATCAGAGTGCTCAGCCGGCCCAGGACACTGATTACTCTCTGGGCACCATAAACACAGGGAATAAATCTGGGAAGGGGCCGGGTAGGAGGGTGTCTCCGTAGCAGGGCTGGCCACCCTGCCTGGGAAGGGAGAGGAGGCCCATCCATCATTCTGAGAGATGTAGCTATCTAGGCCAATGAGATGAGGACAGTTCGGGGGGCGGGGGAGGTGGGCAATCATAATAAAATAATCCAGTGCAGTGTGGCTGTTCTGCTCTGATCTTATTTACACTCGGGAGAAGCCTGTCCCTGCCTCTGCTCCAATTTTTACCCAGGAGCCACTGCAGAAAGCTTCTGCCATTGACTCAAAACTCTTGCAGGGTGCTTGACCCAAGGGGCAGGAAAGTGGCTTGGCCCAAGAGCGCGGGTGGGCATCTGTAGGCTCTAGGCGACAGGGGACCCTTTGTGCACTCCTTAGGTTTGCACGGGGGGTCACATGGGTCTTAAGTCCTCCATTCTACTATTGCTTCCGAGCACTTCCTGGGCGCGGGGCAGACTCCAGCCCCAGGAACCAATCACAGAGTTTGGCCTGTGTCTGGGCCGCAGAGGCTCCACCGTAATTCAAGCTAACGGAGCATGGATAATCTAGAACAGCAGAGGGTCTAGGAGGAATTTCTCTCTGGCGTCGAAACATATCAGATGACTGTTTTGCAGCCCAGTTACCCTCCTAATTAAGCAAGTTTGTGAGGCCCGAGCCCGCGTGGTGACCTGCAGGGTCAGGGTGTGCTGAGTGGAGCATCGGCCCTGGGTCACCGTCGAGAGGACAATCCGCATGTGGGCCATCTGGAGGTCACTTAGTCCTCAGCCACAACACTGGAAAGTGTTTTTGATCTTTCTGCTCCCACGACCTTCTTCCCTGGGATAGTTCTTTACCCCTGCTGCGAGGCTGCGTGGCTGCGTGGCTGGCACGCCTCTGTCCCCAGCTCCCCGTTCTGAACCTGCCTGGGGCAGAGGAAGCACCAGCCCTTTCATCCCAGGGGATCAAAGAAGCCAGTACAGGTGAACACCCTATATCCTCCTCACCTCCCCAGATAAGGGCCCCTCCCTTGCCATCTTTTGGGATCTCCGGGTGTGGGCAAGAGAGGCCAGAACCTTCCAGAAGCTGAGGATGGACCCTGGCAAAGGATCAAGCTTGCTGAGCTCTGGACCCGCCCAGGACCCAGGAGCAGCCTGGGAATGCCTGCTGGGGGTAGTTCCAGGCGGCTTTCTTGGGAGAAGCTATTACACCTGGCCCTAGTCTCACTGTGAACCATGGGAGGAGGCCCCCACGTGGCACCAGTGATCCCCCAAAGCTCAGGGGATGAAAGAATGATGATATCGAGACATTTCTCGCCAAGATAGCCACATCAATACTCCCAAGACGAAACAGTGACTGCAGTGGGATCCACCAGGAGTGCAATGATTGCACTTCCAGTACCTGGAAGGATATAGTGGAAAGGACCACTGAGACTCTGATGATAAGCTCTAAGAACTCCCCACACGCTCTAGGGGTGCACCAGGTTACCCCACACCATCAAAGGGAGCAGGAGTATAAGTGATATATGCAGGGTGGTGGGCATTCTGGATGCAAAGTCCTATGCTTTATTATTTTTTTCTAAGATTTTATCTATTTACTCATGAGAGACACAGAGAGAGAGGCAGAGACACAGGCAAAGGGAGAAGCAGGCTCCCTGTGGGGATCCCAACATGGGGGTTCAATCCTAGGACCCCGGGATCATGACCTGAGCCGAAGGCTGACGCTCAACCACTGAGTCGCCCAGGTGCCCAGCAAGGTCCTATGTTAATCCACGCTTGGTAAGCTGTCTGTCTCCATCGCCTGTCCACACAGGAGAGAGGCTGCTTAGCTAAGTGGGATGATTATGGACACTGGGCCCGACTTCCTGGCTCTGCCACTTACTAACCGTGTGACTACCGGCAGGTTACCTAACCTCTGCAGGGCCTCATCTTTCCACGTATAAAAAAAAAAGGGAGACTAAGAGTTATTATGAAAATTAAATAAGTTATTACATGTAAGATGTTTACAACAGTGTCTGGCACCCAAGAGCTCTCAATAAAAGTTTGTTATTACTATCATTGTCATCAACTCTCCAAACAACCAACCGTGTATTCAGTTGGCATGTACTAGCAGCCCATGATGTGGCTAACCCTATACTAGGCCCCGGGGACACTGAGATCCATCAGTAACAGACCCTGTCCCTCTGGAGCTCTCGGTCTCAGGGAGAAGATAAATCCCAGGCCCAAATAACCATATAGCAAGACGAAGAGTGGTTAGTGCCACGGGGTGGCACGGATGAAGTGTGAGGGGGCTTTGAGATGGGAGAGGTTATCCCCAGCTGGGGGGGTGGGGGTGAGTCAGGAGGCTTCATGCAGAAGTGGCTCTCACCTCAGTATGTATGTACTTATTTATTTAGATTGATTGGATTGATTAGATTTATTTAGATTTTTTTAAAGATTTATTTATTTATTCGTGAGAGACACACAGAGAGAGGCAGAGACACAGGCAGAGGGAGAAGCAGGCTCCATGCAGGGAGCCCGATTTGGGACTCGATCCCAGATCCTGGGATCACGCCCTGAGCTAAAGGCAGATGCTCAAATGCTGAGCCACCCAGGCGTCCCAAGACTGATTTATTTATTGAGAGAGAGAGAGAGAGAGAGAGTGAGCAAGAGAGAGCACGAGAGGGGGGGAGGGGCAGAGGGAGAGGGAGAAGTGGACCCCTCTGCTCCCCATGCTAAGCAGGGAGCCCAATGCAGGGCTGGATCCCAGAACCCTGAGATCATGACCTGAGCCCCAGGCAGATGCCCAACCAACCGAGCCACCCAGACATCCCTCACTTCCAGTATTTAGATATAGGAAGTATGCAGAACTTTGGGGGAGAATGCTGGCATTTGCAAAGGCACTGAGATGGGAAAACATGGGGCATAAATACAGGTGTGCGGCTGGGCAGGCCTGGCATGCGGGGGACCACCGTGAGATGAGCCAGGCAGCGGGCAGCCATCAGGTGCTCCTGGGCCTGTGAGTGTCTTTCTCACACGGACTTTAGGCACGTCCATCCAAGAAGCCGTGTGGGCAGATGGGAGCCAGAGAGCCGCGAGTCAGGGGCCGCTGCCATGGTCCTAGGAGCAAGGGCGTTGCAAGCAGCCCCTCCCGAGGTGGGGCCCACATCAAGTGGTGGCAAGGCTGGCTTGGCTCTGAGCACCTTCTCTAACCTCCTTTGTCCTGGCAGCTGCCAGCATTTGCCCACAAGCCACCAGGACTGAGGGAGGGGGTGCTTGGGGCACTGCTCAGGGCCCAGAAAATGGAGCATGTAGAGGCGGCCCAGCCAATCCCTCTTGGGGTGTGCACTCCAGACCAGCTGTAGACCAGGGCCTTACCGGGGAGCTCCAGGAGTCCGTGCAGGTCTCCAACCCCTTTCCTCCCAAGCAAGGCTGCCTCACGTCGGCCCAAACAGATTGGCCCTCCCATCTCCCCTGACTCATCTGGCGGGCACACTAGCTCATGTGCCAAGCGTGGGCTGGCCTGTGTGACCTTCCATGGGAGCACACAAGTGAGCTCGTGTGCCCTTAGAATCAATTATTTAGGCCTGTTGCTCACTTTCCTCCCCAAGACTGAGGTCCAAGAAGGCGTGAGCTTTCCTTTGCTCTGGTCTTGTTTTTCCTGGTGACATCCACTGAGCCCTGGTGGTATTCTGGTGACCAGTGTATGCAGGATGGTGGGGGAAGAGAGATAAAGCAGGAGGGGAAGGTGCAGGCAGAGAGGAGACTGGCTGTTAACCAACAGGCACCAGAATCTGCTAAGCAAGAAATAATCCCATCTTTGGTGGGAAGAGCCCCAAGATGGCGCCCTTGGCAGTCCATCACAGGGACTGTGGGCAAGTTATTCCACCTCGGCAGGATGTGAGACCAGCAAGCCCCTGCTAAGGCTGTCAGCTGGCACAAAGGCATCGTTAGGGGCTGAAAAAGGTTTCTACCATGAGGTCCCCAGGTCACTACCCCCACCTTCCAGGCAGAAAGATGGGCCAGGATTCAGGCCAGGGTGGCTGTGAGGAGTCCAGACTCCGCTACTAGGATGTGTCTCTCAGACCTAGGGATAAGAGAGGGCTGCTGTCCCCCAAAGTCCCTCTTCCCCAGAATGCTGGTTCGCTGAGCTTCTTGGCCAGCTCCTGCCAAACAAAGCGGACTCCCATGAAGAGCCCTGGAGGGAGCTGTGTCCTTCTCCCCTTCAGGCAGGGGATAGAACTGGGGGTTCAAGTGGGCGGGAAGGAGTGTTTCCAGCCAGCTTCGAGGAAGGGAGCACACTTTCGAGGCGGGACTCCATTTAAGCCCAGAGATGCAACTCAAACTCCCAATGGGACATTCTTGTGCCCATGGCTATTGGCCTGTTTAGCTTCCTGGGCCACGCCTGCAGCTGTGTCCCAGTGGAGCTACCAGCCAGCGGAACTAATGTCCTCTAATGAGATCCGGGCCAGAGTGGCCGGGCGGGTTTTATTGTCTGTGGCTTGGTAATGAGACTCCTCATAAACTGGGAATGAAATTGGGGTCTGTGCAGACCAGAGCCGGGTGGGGAGTGGCCCAGGAGAGGGAGTCAGCTCTGCCTGCCAAATCTCTGCCTCCCTTCCCCCTCTGTGGCCCAGTCCAGTCCACGAGCTCTCTCTGTGACTGCCTGGGCCCTGGGGCTCCGTGCTCACCCCTCAGGGCCCTGCCCATGTCTCGGGCCAGATCTCCAGTGGGTGATGCTCTAGGTTCCAGAAGGACATCCTTCCCCCTGTCCCCCTCCCTCCCACAGCTGGGCGTCCTGTACTGTGGTGCAAACCTGGGCTGCTCCATGGTCAGCTCTGGCTGGGCCACCCTCCAACCTACATCCTCAACTTATCCCTCGCTTCCCCAGGGAGCTCCAGCTTGTTGTAGGGGGAGAGTGGTGGTAGCTGGCAAAGTGAAGGACCATTTCACTGGACACATTTTATCCCATGGCCTGGCTCAACCTCTGCTGTATGTGTCCATCTCAGCCTGTTTCATCTCTCTCATGGACAGGATTTGGAGTCAGAAGACCTGGCACCTGACGTGGCCACACTGGCTTGAGGTGGTCAGCAAATTACTAAGCTGACTCACTTCCCTCCTCTGTAAAAGGACCAGGAATACCATTCACATGGGGTTACCGGGAGGATCAGCTGGAACCATGAGCTGTCAAGAGTGCCACAGACATTTTTATTATTAGTGGCAAAAGGATCCCATCTGCAGCAGGAGAAACTGGAAGAGGGTTTTCTAGCAGCAAGAAGGGGGTGACGCCAGAAGGGATTCTCGATCTGGCTGTGCCATCCTGCCAGATGAGTGGACTGCTGGAGAGAGGGTCCCGTTGCCCACCCTTCCCCCAAATGCGGAATTCTGAAGGGAAGCAGGGGCTGAGTCCCAGGCCCTCCCTGCCAGCCCCGGCTTCTACCACAGCCAGAGCTCCAGATGGGCAATGGAGCCCAGCTGGGCCATAGCCAGGGAGTGAGGCGGGTGCCTGGGAGAGCCCCTGGTGACATGCTGCAGAACAAAGGCCACACAGCACCTGCTGCTCGAGAGTACACGACCACCAGGGTCATTCTCCTGCAGGTGCCTGGAACGCACCAGGCCACTTGAGCCCCTGGGACGCTGCGGCCTCCTCCACCATTTCCAGGTGGAGGCAGGAGCTCATGGAGCACCTCCTGGTCGGCGCCAAGGGCAGTGAGGTCAGCACCGGGCAGGCAGCTGAGTGGCACTTTCTCGAGGGAGTACAAAGGTGGCACTGCCCAGTTGGCAGAGGCAGAGGGGGCCAGGATCACTCAGAGGAAAGGCATAGAGCATAGGAGGAGCTATCACCACACTGCCCATTTATCACACGCCTGGCAATGCGCTCAGCACTTTTCACACATCACGGTCAATCTGATCTTTACAACCTCCTTTGAAATCTGTATTAACAGAAACCCATTTTACAGATGGGAAAAACTGAGGCTTACGAAGTAAACTTAACCAAGTCTGCTCAGCTAGCAATTTGTAGAGCTGGGAGTCAAACCCAGTCCACCTGGTTGTGCTCTGCTGTCTCACTTTGTTGGGCGGCCAAGATGGGGTACTCTCCAGGCTGTAGGGAAAGGAACCAAGCTGTCTGCCATTCTCTCTTGACTAGGGCCTGGGTCCACTGCTGCTGCCCCGCCCTAGAGACCATAAAAGCACAGATCCCATGAGCAACTGAGAATACATACCAATGACCCCCACCCCCCTCCCCACCCCTCGCCCCAAGGATAAACCTTGGGATTATCCATTGGCCTAAGGAGCCTATAGCCTGTTGTCAGGAAGACTTTCTTTGTGTCCTTGCTGGGTGTCTCCTGTTGCACTAAGTTCACCCTTCCTGGTGGAATGGGTCAGGGTTTGGATATTAGGCTTCACCTGTCTTCTTCCCATCTCTTCTCTCTCCCCATCTCCCAAATCAGCACAATGGAATCCAGAGCTTCAAGGGTTAACTGGTCTAAAGGGTGTTATCTCCAACTCAGGGCATTCCCTCTGCAAGGTGATCCCTGCTCAGATCTTAAATTACCTCTTGCCCCAGCCAGCACATCTGCTGCTGGCTCTGCAGACCTGGTCTCTATGCAGACCTGGTCTCTATGGAGAGGGGCGGGCATTGTGGGGAGAAATAACAACCAGCCATCCTGGGGCACAGGGTCTTGGGCTCTTCCACGCCCCTCATTCCCTCTTCCTCTCCCACCAAGGGGGCTCCTGAGTTCTGCCGCACAAGCCAGGGTGTTTCCAGGCACATGTATGTTGCTGACCCGGACACACATAAGGTTCTACAGGGCTATCTACGGGGGACCAAAAATCCACGCTCATGTCCCTTTTTAAATGCCTGGAATGTGCCCACCTTTCCCCCTAGAAGATCGCCTTTCCCCCAGGTACTCATACAGGAAACAAAGATGCCAAATCAGTAGCTGAAAGCCTATCTCCCGGGGCCCCTCCCAGCCTTGCAGGGATCTTGAGAAGCCTTGGGGCAAGCCAGGCCCCAGTTAGCACCAGGTCCCAGATGCTCTCTGCCAGGGAGACAAGAGAGCAAAGTCTCTCCAGGTGAGCATCTCCCTGTGAGAGTGTGGAGACCCAGTCTAAAGCCAAGGACAGAATAGGAAAAGCAACCAGTGTATAGGCTGCCCCCCCCCCCCCCCCCCCCGCCAAGGACCCAACAGCCCATCTTGGAAGGAACTGGCCGAGGGTGAATCCTAGGTCTCTTCCCAAAATCACCTCTCGGACACTCTGACATCCACACAGGTATTACCAAGGCTCAGAGCTACTCACAAAATCCTAGTTGGAAAGACGTCAGAAATCAGTTATATGTAAATATACACTTGATATATATTTATGGTCCCAGTCCCGTGCTGACCCCACATACCAGTGCACAACCCCTCCTTGCCCTCATGCCCATGGGTCTGCAGGGGCACGAGGAACTGTAGATAACCAACAGAAGCGCACAAAGCCTTGCACATGTGTGTGCGTGTGTACCCACTCGACGCTGATGGCGAGACAATATGCAGACTGTCAGAAACGTTATAGCCTAAGTCCCACAGCTAGCTAGTGTCCATTTCGGCCTGGCACACTGGCTAACATTCAAAGTTCAAAACAAACAAAACGACACCACACAGCATCAGTAAAACAGGGGAATATACAGGCACCCTCTCTTGTCTCTCCCCCGGGTAGGGAGCCATTCAAGTCACCAGGTTAACCAGGAAAGATACAATCAGGAAAATCGAAGGTTTATTCACACCTCCCTTGGGTGTTTTCTGTTTGTGCCGAACAATGAACATTAGTCAGCTGCTAAACAATGGCAGTATCATAGACAGCGGCTGGGGCAGACCCACTGCCCGTACCCCACCGCTCTGCGCCGGGCCTGCTGGCTCGGCCGTCAGCACTAGGGTTCGGCTGGCTGGTGTGACCATCCTGGCAGCATTCAGCTGGGTCCTGGGTCAGGAAGTGGCCAACGAGGTGGATCCATTGTGCAAAACTAAGTGGCTTGAAGGGAACGGATGATGGTCTCGGCCAGCATCGGGCAACAAGGGGCCACCCGGCCCCCTGAGACACAGATACTCAGGCTCAGGGATGCTTTATAGGCTGCTCGGCTGGGGCTGCTGGGCCCAGGCTCTGCAATATCTTCTCCCCTCCAGCTGACTATTAGGCCTCGAATCTGATTCTGAGACACTCTCCATAGCGCAGCCTCCAAAACGGGCACTGAGATTGCTGTTCACACATGCTGTAATCCCCAGGCCAGCAGAATTGGTTCTGCCATAATGTCCTGCCCAGCAAGCCTGAGCACATCACTGTCTGAGAAATGCAGAGAGGGAAAGAGCCCAGCAGCTCTGACACTCCGAGTTTCGAAGGAAACCACCTTCTGCGAGCTCTGTACAGACTGCAGAGAAGGGGTGTGCTGTGGCCCGACAGGTATTCTGAGGGTGTGCACGACACCTGGGGTGTGTGTTCTCTTTCCAGACAAAAGGTTTGGGGAAGCCAATTAGGGAGGGTGTGGTGTAGGTGGGACACCAGTTCTGTGCACCTGCTTCTAAGGCAGGTTCCCTGCCTCCTCCCCAGGGCTCCTCCTGGCCCTCTTTAGGGCGCGGTCCCCAGGCCCCACTGGCCCTCTCCTCTGGGGTGACCTGTAGGAACCACAGACTGTTATCTCAGAAGCTTGTGGGGCTTCACCATCCAGCCTGGTAAAATCTGTGTTGTAAAAACACACTTCTGTGTTTACGCGTCAATAGCCAGATTGGGAGGCTTTTTTTCTTTTTAGTCAGGGGGCTATCACACACACTGGGGATTGCCCCCACCTGCTTCCCCCAGAGAGGTCCTCTGCTCACTGGTCCATGCTCCCCGACCTGGCCCAGGAGAACGCAGAAAAGAGCATCAGGCTGGCAAGTCCCCAGAGAGGAGCAGCAGTGAGCACTCAGGAGCTGGCGGGTGGTGGAAAGCCGGGTGCGGGCAGGCAACTTCTGGGCCTACCAACCTCCATCCAAGTGTCATATGGGCACCACCTCACCCACCTGCCTCCCTCTCCAGGGGCACCAGGGGAAGAGGCACAGGGTACAGGAGCCTGGTGAGTCGAGGAACTCTGGCTGCCCCTGATGCCAGCCAGCCATAAAAATGACAGTCAATCGAGGAGCGCTCATTAAGTGCCTGTCTGAGCTGTGGTTCTTGGTCTGCATCCCATCTCCTCAATCTGGATTTTTGGTGGCAGGAGTGTCTACACTTGAGCCAGGTGAGAGTGCCATCTCTCCCTGACTCCACTTCCTGAGTGGGGTGGAGCAGAGCTGGCTTCCTGCCCCCCCCAAAGGAATTAACCACTATGTATCACAAAACTGGGGGAAGAGAATAACAAAAGGAGGGGAGGATGGGGGTGAGTGCATTCTTTCCCCCCCAAACCTTCCCACTCTGTCCGACCAGAATTAGGTTAACCCCTGGTGTGCCACCAACTAGAGCTCCCCTAAAGCTCTCCTTTTTCCTAGAATCCTGGTGTGGACACTGTGCAATTAAGGGTTCCCAGAAGCCCAATCCCCCAGTGGTCAGAGGAGTCCTAGCTAGGGCCTGAGCTCCCGCTGGCTTCCCAGGAGGTCCAGTGTGCGAGGAAGACCTCTGGGTCACCATGACCACCCTGGCCAGGGAGGGACTCAGTCAGGCCCCTTGAAGTGGGCAGTGCTCCCTGTATGCCCCCTCACCCCCACCTAGCAGGACAGGACCCCACAGGCTGTAGGGGTGGGGGCACCGCTGTGCCAGCTTCCACAAAGTGCTTTCGATGCCATCTGCCACTCAGTGAGATCTGTGGAGCCCTGGCAGCGAGCTGCTGGCGGAAGGGGTATAGAATCGAACGGGGCCGGGTTCGTACCTTCCAGGGGTGCACCCCAGCCCCACAACTGGGCAGCCAGGCTGGCCCCTGGGTAACACACTAGCCCGGCGGAGTCTGCAGCATCGCAAGCATCTCCAACCCGCGGCTGCCAGCGGCGCTGGAGATCCGATATTCTAGCCCCACTGGGAGCTGGTCTCTCTGTACTCCGGCCCCTAATTCGGCCACCCTAAGGCCAGACCACGTGCTCCAGCCAACCCCCTCCCTCCCCCTAAAAGCCCCATCTAGCCCGGGCGGGAGACCGGCTCAGGTTTCTTCCCAGAGGGCTGGAGGACCCCCACCCCCACCGGTCACCAGCCGCCGAGGGAGCAGGGCAGCTTCCCGCCGACACAAAGGGTTAAAGCCAGGCGAGGGGACTCGGTCGGATTTGCCTCCTAAACGCATTTTCCAGTTCATTCCCCAGCACAATACGCCGGGGCCGGTCCCAGCCTCCGCCCCCACCCCACCCGTCAGATGGGCCACCGCGGGCCACCCCAGGGTCGGGCGTCGGGTTAACCCCTCGGCCGCCGGCACCTCGAGGAAGGACACGCGGGGCACCCTCGGGAAAGTGGGTCACGCAGCCACCTGGCTGGCACCAAGCCCCGGCGCCTCCTCGGGGGGGCCCGCGCCGGGAGCGGAGTTCCGAGGCGAGGTGCAGCCCGCGCAGGGCCGGGGCAGGGGGCGGGGGGGGGGGGCAGCCCGCGCCGCCCGGCCTCACCCCCCGGGACAGCGACCGCAGGTGAGCGAGGAGCTGCCTCTGACGCAGGAGCCGGCTCCCGGCGGCCGCGTGGGGCTGCGTGGGGCGGGCGGGGGCCCGAGCGCGCGAAGCCGTCTGGCAAGGGGGCCGGGGCCGGCGCCGAAGCCCCCCAGCCGTGCCCGGCCCCGGCCCGCCGGCCCGAGACCGACGCCCCCCCGCCCTCCCCGGCTGTCGTCTCCCACCCCGGGACCGCGACTGCCGTGGTTCTTTTGCATTTATGTAACATGCGGGGTTTCCAAACTGCTCCCCGGGCTGAGGGCCGGTTATTAAATAAATAGAACGCGATTACATATTATGATCTTTGTGAAAAACTGAGCGGAGAAAGTGCTTTCTGGCTACACGGAGACGAGCATCCGCCTGCTTCCCTGCAGGGCAGGCAGCTGGGCTTCCCATCCTTTCTCCGCCGAGCCTCCCGCGCCCCCTTACCTAAGCCGTGACCCAACTTTTCTGGCTCCTTTCTCCGCCGATAACCCAGCCGTGCCCGCCATCCAGCTCCCGGCCCGGGAAGGCATCGGACGGGGCGGGTCGCGCTTACCTGGGAGGAAGAACGCGGTCAGGCCGAGAGCGAGTCCCCACCAGCGTCCGGCGGCGCCCGCAAGCCCCATGCGAGCCATCGGGGGCCGGGGGTCCGGCGAGCGGGGCGGCGAGGACGGCGCTCCCCGCGCTCCACGAGCCAGCCCGGAAGACGGAGGCCGATCGCCGGCGGCCGGCGGGCGCTGCGAGGATCCAGGTCAGCCGCAGCCGTCGGCCGGGCCGGGGCGGGGCGGGGCGGGGCGGGTGGGCGCGAGCGGCGCGAGCGGCGCGGCCGCAGTCCGGGCCCCGGGCCGCCGGCGGCTCAGAGGCTCGGAGGATGCCCGCCGCAAGTTGCTCGAGTCATGCCCCTTCTCCTCCTCCGCTCTCCTCCCCGCGCCGGTCCCCGCCCTCTTCTTCCACGCAGAGCCGGGCTGGGGAGAGGGACCCACCCCCGGCGCGCCCGGCTGCCCGGTGCCCGGCTGCGCGGCGCGGGCCCCCGGCCCCCGGCCCCCGGCCCCCGGCCCCCGGCGCGCTCACACCCTCCCGCTCGGCTGCAGGTCGCCGGCGTCCATGGCCGGCCGTCCTCGGCGGCGGCGGCGGCGGCGGCGGGCGGCGGGCTCGCGGCCCAGGCGGCGGGAGGGCGGGCGCGCGGTCGGCGGCTCAGGCGGTGCGGCTCCGCGCGGAGGGCGAGCCCGGGGCGCCGCGCACCCCCACCCGCCCGCCTCCCGCCTCCCCGCGCCGCCGCCGCCGCTCGCGCTGCCCGGCCCCGCGCCCCGCGCCCCGCGCCCCGGCCCCGGCCCCGCGACGCTGTGGAGCTGCCCGGGCGCCCAGCCGCGCCGCGCTCGCCGCTCTCGCTCTTTCTCTCACTCGCCGAGCGCCAGCCTCTCCGCCGCTCTCCCCGTGATGTCAGACCGAGGGGAGGGGTTAGCGTTAACCCTCCTGCCTCCGACGCGCCGCCCGCGCCCCCGCCGCCGCCGCCGCCGCCGCCACCCCCCGCGGCCCGCCCGGACGCGCGCCCCTCCCCGCCCCCCGCGGACGCGCGACCCCGGCGCGGACGGCGGGGGCCGCGGCGGCTCGCGGGCTCGGGAGGTGCCCCTCGGCCGCCTTCCCGCCCGGGGAAGGGCCGGAGGGCCAGCCGCCCTGCTCCTCCTGGCGAAGGCAGGCAGTGACCCCTAGCGGCCGGCGCGGGGGGAGGCTGCCGGTGGGGGTGGGGCTGGGGGTGGGGGTGGGGGTGGGATGGGGCGGGGGGGGCGCCGGAGGGGCGAGCGCGCCGCCGGAGACTGCTGGATCCGGCCGAGTCCGGCTGCACGGGCCTCCGCGGGCCCTCTGCCCCGGCCTTGGCCCCATTTTACAGATGCGGAAACAAAGGCCGGGAGGAGGCGAAGGCCGCTCGCCGGGGGCACCGGGGCAGAAAGTGGCCGACTTGGACTGCAGCTCCCCTCTTGGCCGCGTCGCCTGAACGCTGGATGGAGAGGCAGCTGTGCGGGACCGAGCGGAAGCTGCGGGGAGGGGAAGCCGGGGATGGGGGCGGGGGGCGCGGTGGGCGACAGTCCGTGACATGGGGGCCAGCCACAGAGGCGAAGGTCTTTTCTGATCGCCGCTCCCTTTCAGGGTTTCCGACCCCCCCCCCCCAAACGGAAGCTCCCTCCCCTCCTGAAATCAGCGGGAAACCGAGCTCTGCTCCCTTTGCCAGAACCTTGGTTTTGTGCGATTTGCAAGAATCCCGCGAAAGTGACCCATCCAGTCAAGTGTCCTCGCCAGGGCAGGACTCTCCGCCCCATCCCGTTCACCACCCACCACATCCGGGTGTGGCTGGCCTCCTGCCAAGGCGGCTGGGCCCTTCGGGGGGCCCTTGGCAGCCCCAAGCCTGCCCGCTGCGCCTTCCCTCTGGATCGCCTGCCCTCATCCTCCACCCCGGGGAGGGGAGGAGGCAGACGGTTTCCTACTAGGGAGATCTCCCCAGATACCTGGCCAGATAACGCTCCCTTTGCCCATTGCTGCCATTTGTCCAGCGGGCGGGAGCCGAGGGGAAGGGCCAGCTTCTGATAACACATACATTCCAGTTTCTGGGTGTAGGAGGAGCAGAAGGAGGACGGGCAAGGGGAGGACCACTTTCTCACCATTGGGGATCTGGCCCTGGAGTGTCTCTTGTTTCCCTGTTGAAGTGGTCTAATTTGGCACTCACATGGATGTTTGTGCACTCACGTACACATCTTTTACATTTAACACATGTAGTTAAGCTTTCTTTGTACCAAGCAGGGTGCCGGGCTTGGGGATGTAGAGACACCGTCATTGCCCTAAAGGCACACAGTCTAGTTGGGGTGCTAAGGGGGAAGACAGATATAGAAACAGATGTTATAAACAAGTATTTAATGTGTGTCGTGTATCGGGATTTGATAGGTTTGGGAGAAAGTGCCCCATTCAGCCTGGGGTGAGATGGGGATCAGGGAAGGCTTCTGGGGAGAAGGGACACAGGGGCTGGGTGAGTCATCTAACAGATATGTGCTGGAGTGGGGAGGCATTCAGGGGGCTGGATTTAAGGTGGGGGGAGGCCCGCATGAGGAAAGGCAGAAAGCAGTAACTGGATGAGTAGGACCCACAAACAGGGGATAGCCTGAGCCTAGGACTTGGGGGAAGGAGAGGCCCGCAGATCTGTGAATGCCAGGGAGCCACAAGGAGGGTTTTATGCTGGGGAATGTCCGATCAAATTTGACTTGTGGTTGCCCGGTCCAGCGGCCAGGCACTTCCCCTCTGGCCCCTGAGTTAAGGGCCACGGCCGCATTGGTTCATTGCCGTGGTCTGGGACTCTGCCTGGCACATCGTAGGAGCTGAGCAGAGGGGCTTGCAGGGGCAAATGCAGAAGCACCAGTACCCACTACTTCCTGTTCATGTTCCCTCACCTCTTCATCATTGGGTAAGGCTTCTCTGATCTGCTCTTAAATGAGATTCCGGAGAGGGCGTCTGGGAGGTTGTCGTGGCTGCCTTGGGATGGGTTGGATGGAGAAGATGAGAGCAAGTAAATGAGATAGTATGGTCATTCACGCATGACCTTTAAACAAGCCCTAAAACATGCAAAACACCAACATAGGTGCCAGCTCTGGATGCGTGTGTGTGTGCGCGCGCGCACGTGCGTGTGCGTGTGTGTGTGTGTGTGTGTGTGGTGGGTTACAGCAGATAGGAAAGAGAGTCAGGGAGGCCACAAAGGAAAATAAGATAGAGCTTGTTTACTCAGAGAGTAAACAGATGTCTTTTTGAGTATCTACCATACGAGGTCCTGAGGGTACAAAAGTGAACAACCAAGACCTTACTCAAATAACTATATTAGAGCACGAAGCTTGGTCACTGCCAAAGGCAGGCCCAAGACCCAGCCATCTAGAGGAAGGAGTGAGTGCTTCTCGTTGTGGAGAGCAAGGAAGGCTTCTGGAAGAGGTGTCATGTGCCCGAGGCCCTGAAGGGTGGATCATATTTGGACCAAGGGAGACCAAGGAGAGAATTTTGGTGGAGGAAACAGCTTGTACGAGAACATGGAGATGGGAGAGGCCGGGGGCCTGTGTGGGGACGGTGGACATTGCAGGGTTTTGTTTTTGCATTTTGGGGATGTGTAGGAGAAAGCGACTGCAAAGTGCAACCAGAATGCAAAAGGCCTGAAAGGTTTCCTCCAGTGGCGGGAAGAAGCACAGGACCAAGGGTCAGGAGATGAGACTCTGGTCCCTCCTCTTAAGCTGGAAGCCTAGGAATCATTCTGGCTTCTTCTTCTTCAGCCACCATCTTCTAACCCAAAAGCAAACACTGTTCATTCTGTTTCCAATAGTAAGTCTAGAAGACTGCCCTGTTTCTACTGTTAGCACTATCCACATGCTCATAATTTCTGCCCAATCCTTGCAACACCCCCTGGCCATGGATCCTCTGTACACCGAGGGGTGGGGGTAAAATGTCACGGTCAGGCACATGGGACTCTGGAGCAAGACTGCCTAGATTTGGATCCTTAAACCCCCGCTTTAGCTGTGTGCCCTTGGGCAAATGACTTAACCTCTCTGTGCTCAGGTTTCTCAACTGTAAAATGAAGGGAAATAGTAGCACCTGTTTCATGGAACTGTGAAGATTCAATGAGTTGAGCAACAGGAGGTGCTTGGAACAGCGTCTGGTGTACGTACCGAACAGTTTAAGGGTCAGTCATCATTATACCTGAAATTTCTTTCCCCGCGTCCAGTTTTGCCCTCCTCTGCTATGGTGCCAGAGGGATATATGAATCTTTAAAAGTTTTGCTTGGTAGTAAGTTTTGGATTTACCAAAGAGTGGCAAAGATGGAACAGTTTGCATGTGTCCTCCGTCCAGCTTTCCGTGGTGTTAATGTCTTCTAGATCCATCACATATTTGCCGAAACTAGGAAATTAGCCTTGGTTTAATACTATTAACCAAACTACAGAATTTATTTGGATTTCCCTTTTTTCTGCTAACGTCTGCTCTCGGTGAGGGGATCCGATCCATAGTACCACCTTGCATTTAGCGGTGGATTGTGTCCTAATGCAAATGAGCAAGTCCCAATACCTGAGAAGGCTTCCTTGGCCTGCCAGCCTGTGAGGCCCGTGGCCAGTCCTCCTCGGGGCCTGGGAGGCCTCGTCTCACCCAGATCCAGGGCTTTGAGGAGGAGCCACGGGGCTTTCCTGAGGTTCTGTGAGGCCATCGAACTCGCATCCTTAGCCTTTACCTATGCTGTTCAATCTGCCCTGATGTTCCTCTTCTTTCTTTTGGCCAGACACTTATTTTTGAGGGCTCAGTTTACCCGTGTCACTTCCCCAGAGTGACCCACTGTGCCCTCTAGACCAGGCGCGCCCCCTCCTGTCTGCTCTCACAGCTCCCTTTGCGTGCTTGTAACCCTTCCATAATTGCTTATAAGGCTTGATTCTTTCCCTCCTGGGCTCCTTGCCTGCTCCATCCCCCACACCTCGAATGTGCCTGACACTTGGTGGGCACTCAATGAAAATGCGTTGATTGACTAACTCGCACCCTGTGCCACTTTCTACCAATCGCTTCTCCTCTCTGGGCTTCATTCATCTCATCTCGGACTGAGAGTTGAATCTGTTCAGTGGCTTTCCGACTGCATTTTGAAAGCCCTAGAATTGCCTGCATTCCCCGCTCGCTCTCTGCCTCATTAAGAGCCATGTTTAGAGAGCACTTTGTTTTCATGCTCTTTCAACATGGGACTTTTGAGGAAGGTTCTTCTTAATGGATTCTGCTGCTTAAAAAGTTTGACCCCCCCTGACATATTATTGCATTATATATTCTGTACTGTGCACACAGTTGACCCTTGAATAACACGGAGGTTAGGGGCGCCAACTTCCCGCATGGTTGAAAATCTGCATATGACTTTTGACTCCCTCCAAACTTAACTACGGATAGCCTCCTGTTGACCAGAAGCCTTGCTGATAACGTAAGCAGTCGGTTCACACATTTTTCATGTTCCACGTATCATATGCTGTATTCTTACGATTATGTAGAGAAAAGAAAATGTTATTAAGGAAATCATAAGGAAGAGGAGATACATTGGCAGCCCTGGACTGTATTTATTGAAAAAAAAAATCCATGTATAAGTGGAGCTGTGTAGTTCAAACCCGTGTTTTTCAAGGGTTGACTGTAGTTGCATTATTTCAAACTCCGTGATTTATTTTTTTCTGCAGGCTGCAGTGAGCCATGGAAGGTCTCTGAACAGAGAACCACTTATTGGGGAGCTGCTGGAACTGGGCTTTCAGGAGATGAATCTGGCAATATCGTGGGTAGGACAGGCAGAGGAGGACTGGTCAGGGAGGGAGGAGGGGAGCGCGGAGATAGGGTTGTCATGGGAGCCAAGTGAGGAGAGAATTTCTTGCAGGAGGAGGTTGCCAATGGTGTCTGATGCTGCAGAAAGCAGGCGGGGATCGGGAGGGGGGCTTTGGAAATGGTGGCAGAAGCACGGTTGACCTGTGAGAGTGGTGTTGGCAGTAGGGTCGGGGCAGAACCCAGATCAAAGTGGCAGGAGGAGCAAACGGGAGGTAGGCCAGGAGAGGCAGCAGGTACTTTTGGAGAAGTTTGATGGTGGACAGAATGAGTAAAAGAGTGAGGCTTAGCATAACCGAGACAGAGGGGCTACTTCCCCCCCCTTTTCTGGGAAATCAGAAGCTACTGAGCATTTTGCAGGCAGAGGGAAAAGAGCGAGCAAACAGTGAAATCTGGAGTAACAAGTGTAAGAACATGAGAGAGTGCCCTTCACGGAGCAGGCCCCGGGAGGGGGCATGGTGGTGTGACACAGGAGTGGAAGTCAGCCTGGGGAAAAAAAGGACCTAGCCTTTCTCTGAGCCTGGAGGGAATGTGAGGAGGGAGGTGAGGATGGAAATTTTGGAGTGGAGATCAGAGAAGTTAATGATCTGATCGGGTCTTTGCAGTGAGGTTGGAGGTGAAGTTACCTGCCAGAGGTGAGAGAGGTGGCTTCACACCTTGGGAAGGGGAAGGGCCAAAGGAGGCAGAAAGGAGGTGGAAGGGAGGTGGGAATAGCAATCTTCCCCACCCTGAAGGAAGAGGAACCAGCCTAGTCTGTGTGCCTTCCTCAAGGAGAAGCAGTGCCAGTGGGCATATGTATGGGAGAAGGAGATTTAGTTTAGTCTGGGAAGACTGTTGATGGAAACGTCAATGGGATAGATTCCCTGTCTCTTTTCAGACTGAGACCCTGGGGCCACGTATTGGCGTTGCTGGCTGTGGGACTCTTGCCCTGGCGTGGACAGTGGCCCACATGAATTTCATGTTTCCTCCTGGCTCCAAGGCCTAATGACTGCAGGAAATGACAGCCCGCTTGGAGGACAGGCACATGGACTCCCTGTTCTCACTGACCCCATGGCTGGGGGCAGGGACCAGACAGAAATGAGCCCTGAGGAGGGTGCCATCCCCAGGAAACTGTCCCAGAGCCCTCCCTCAGCTTCCACGGGCTCTTTGAGAGAGGCAGCTGTTGGGTTTGGACAAGACCCAAAGTCAATACAATAATGACTTCCCCTCCCGGCCATATTCCAGGCCCCTCTGTGTCATTTAGTAATTGGTTAATAAAGCTCACTTTGATGTGAAGGGAGCCCTATTAAGACGTCCCCAAGATGTCCCAATAACCAGAAATCTGCTGATAGAAGAAGAGAAACTTGAACATATTTTAGGGTGATATGGTCAATGGGGTCACCCTTTCCTGTGATCCTGGTACCCCGTCTAGGGTCATTGGAGGATGAGAGCGAGAAGAGAGAGAAAAGGAGGAGGAACCCCCTAGAGGAAGTATGGCCAAGCCCCAGCCAGTCCCAGAGAGGACTCACTGGCATGGGTGCCCCTTTCCCTAACCTGACAGGCCAACCTCACCCCAGGCAGTGGGAAACCACAGCACCTAATTACTGTTATCATCACCTTGGTAGCTGTGGTGATTATGATGGTGCCTGTGTATCCCACAGTGCTTAGCAACATTTAATTATTGTTATTCTTACAGAGATCACTGCAGAGCCTCCCTATTGCCCTGGCTGCCATTGCTCTTGGGGACGATGGATCAGCTGAACACAGCTGCACCCCAGATACAACGATCTGCCCTATCAGAGTGGTACCAGGATGGCTAACAGGGCAGCCAGGCTCTCCCTCATGGACCATGGTGTCCCAGGGATCTCCATGGCTCTGGGAGCGGGAGCTCTGAGTGATGATAGAAGGCCCCAGTTCCACCTTGAACCAACCAATTCTCCAGAAAGAAAGGATCCAGAAGGCAAACTAGTCTACACCCTGCCTCTGGTCAGAAGGTCCTCAATGCATCCCTGCAAATCATCACATCCACAATCCTTAGGAGTTCTGGATGGGAGTGGAGGCAGCATTCCTGATTTGGGAATATTAGAAAACTCTACAGTGCTCTGGGGAAGAGGGTTCTGCCGAGGACCTGCATAGACCAGAGAGCTTAGACCGAGACAGGGCAGGGGGCTGGGGAGGCTTCCGCCTACAGTGTACCCAAGGTGAAAGGGAGGAGAGAGAGGAAGAAGACGCTCCCTCGGTGTCCCACCCCCACTCCCTTCCTTTCACTGGTGCCTTCAATTGGGAGTGGGCGGGTGTCGTGGTCAGGATAATTATCAGGCTGCACTGCTTGTCTAGAGGAACCAGATTTTTTTTTTTCTGGTGGGGGGAGGACCACGTGGAAGTCAAGAAATGGAGTTGATTGTCAAGGAGGAACAGAGATCGGGGGTCAGCCCCAGCCATGCAGAGAAAGGGGGTGATGGACACTTGCCCCAGGACCGTGGGGGATGAGGCCTCACGTTTTTTTTCTAGGGCGCTGTGGAGCTGTAGGTCTTGACCTCTTTGGGCCTCAGGCCTTTTCAGGATTCGATGAAAGCTATCCCCCTCTGCACATGGCACACATGCACAGGATAGTATTCACATGGCAACCCCCCAGAAGCCCCACTGGGCCCCTGAGTTAGGAAGTCCTGCTGAGGAAGGAGTCCTGGGGGAAGGAGGCAACCCTGAGCCCAGACTCCCTGTGATCTGGGCTAATGAGGGATGCTAGTGACATGGTGGATCCAGAATGAGGAAAATCTTTTTAGTGTGAACTAAAAAGAGGCGTGATATGTACACTGCATTGCAATTCTGTAAAAAAGATGTACCTGTAGAGAGAAAAGTGGGAGGTCAGCGTGGAGAAATGAAAACAATTTGCGGGTGAAGTTTTTTCTATTTTAAAATTTACTTACCATCATTATAAAGTTACTTTAATACTAGATTTACTTTCCCCCTATATTACGTAAAGTGCTTTTTCTCCAGAAATGAGCTTCTGAATTATGTTTGATTTAGGTTAATATTAATGTCCTGCACTTCTTAAGCACATGTTTCTGGGGACAGCTGCTCCAACAGGATGTCAAGTGGCCTAGATATGACATCCAAAGGGTAGGCAATGCCCATGCAGTTCATTGCACTTTGAGGAGCCTTGCGGGGGGCAGCCTTGCAGAGAGGAGGTATATGATTTAGAGTCAGGATTCCCAGGTTTGCATCCTGGATCTGCCATTTACTAACTGTGGACAACAAGGGTGACCAGTTTTCCCAGTCTGCCTGGGACTCAGGGGGTCCCCAGGGCCTGGGACTCTCAGTGCTAATCACTGGGAAAGTCCTGGGCAAACTAGGGGGATGGTCATCGTATTCGTGAGCCATGCCGCCCTGTCTGTGCCTCAGTTTCTTCATTTGTAAAATGATCTTGATCACTTCCATTTGGAAAAGTGAGGTTTATTAATGAGGGATGGAACAGAGGAGTCAGAGTGGGGAAAGGGGGCAGTTCTCCTCAGCCTTGCAGACCAAGAGCCCATGCAGATGTACCCTGTGATTTAATGTGGAGGACTCAAGGTGACCACTGTGCCCCACGAGGCTTTAATAATGATTCATTATCAAATGTTTATGGAGCACCTATGACTGGGTGCCATGCTAGGGATTGGAATAAAGCCATAAACTACTAAGACATGCTCTCTCCCTCCTGGGGCCCAAGTCAATGGGGGAAGAAAGGCTCTATAAGGAGGTGGCATAATAGGGGAATCTAGGGATCTCTAGGGATGTCAGAGTTGTAGGGACCCTGCCCTACTCTAGGGGGTCAGGAAGAGTGAGGGAAGCATTCCTGAGGAGGTGAACTGAACCCTGAGGGGCAAGGACTGGCTAGCCAGGGATATTATATGGAGAAATAAGACAGGGGGAAGGCAACAAAAAGGCCCAAGGGTCCAGGTGCATTGTGGGACTGTGAGCAGTTGGGTCGACCTGGTGCGTTGCCGGAGGAAATGGGGAGAAGGGGCCGGGAGGTGCGTGCTAGGTCGTGTGCACTGTCTGAAGGAGTTCGGATTCAATCTTCAGAGCAGCAAGGAGCCCCGGTGGGGGTGCAACAGAGCAAGGGTGTTTCACCCCACATGGAAGTCAACTGGTGTCATGCTAAGCCGCAGCTGGTATTATGCTATGACGGCATTCCTGAGCCAGTCCCCAGCTTTAGCTTGTTATAGCCAGGTCGTCCGGACCTAAAGGTGCCAGCTCTGTCTGTCCTGCTCCCAAGGTCCCTGAGCCTGGCCCATCTGCCGAGGGCTCCTGCGGCTCCAAGTCCGGTATAGTCAATCTGTACCTTCCCATAGCCGAAGGCGGGGGTGGGGGGCACTGCCTGGCACAGACTATGACTCTAGAGAGCAGAGTGGCGCCCTTCTCCCAAGCCTGCTGCTGTCACCACAATGTATGTGTGGGCTTGATGGCTGCGTGGCAATAAGCTCAGGGCACGCGGGGGGGCTCACATAGCCCAGGCAGCTGATAATACTGAACAATTACACCGATCCGTCCAGGAACAGAGAAGTGGGTGTGTACCCATATGGGTGTGCATGCATACACATGCAGGCGTACGTACACCCAGATTCACTGACATTTATGCCCACACTATCACTGAGACTCAGGCAAGCCCACGGAGAGATTCCCTGCTGCCTGCATGAGATGAAGAGGCCTACATTACATTACATTCATCCAACACTGACACACATATGTTGCAAATGCTCCATATACAGCCTCACATGGGTGCCCGCACACCTATGCTGACGCACACCCTATATCAAGGTAGCATATTATTATGTGTTAGTGTGATATTATATTAAGACACTGGGATGTGTGCCCATGTCCCCATTTACTCATAGACACCCATACATTGCCCCAGACACTCCTTTCAAGGCAGGTGCAAACACAAGAACTCCTTTTGTAAAACTGGTACATACACTCTCATGTACAAAAGCAGGCTCACTCTCTTAGACGTACAGGTTACTCTAATTTGCTCTCCCAGTTGCACCTACACAAAATCACAACAGCAACAACAATAATAATAATAATAATAATAATAATAATAGCAAAACCAGGTTGGGCGATTGCTTTATATTTTTCAAAGGGCTTTCAGGTCTATAATCTCATTTGATTCTCACAGCAGCCCGGTGAGGTAGGTGGGTGGAGCAGGCATTATTACCTCACATTTATGGTTGAAGAAGCAGAAGCGGGAGAGGTGAAGTACACCATCTGGGAGGCGGCCTGGAACCCAGATCTGACTGCTCTGCAGTGAGCTTCCCCAGGGGGGGGGCGGCTATTTGACAACTTCCAGCTCCCACTGCACTGTACAAAGCAGCAAGCAGGACATCGGCTTGCTGCTGGATTCTGGATTCCTGGTCAAAACATTTCCCGGAGTCAACTCTGGCTGAGAAGTGGGAATTGGAGGCTGATAAAGGGAAACCGCCATCATTAGGAATCCCATAAAGTCTCATTTACAACTTCAGTCAGATGAAAGGAGCAATTGACCGCGTTGGAGGGAAAAGCAAATACCGATGTCCTTTAGGGCTGCCGCTTCCGACAGCTGATCCTGGGAGGGCACTGAGGTCCTGGGGTGGGGGGAGCCCGTCCCATCTGCATGCTCCCCAACTCTGTGCACTTCCTCTCCCCTCTGTCTGGGTGGGCCTCAGGGCCCATGAGCTCTGGTTCTTGGAGAAGGGGGAGAAAAAAGACCAAAGAAAGTTCCCCCCCACCCCTGCCCCAGCTCCTCTCTCCTCCCAGAGCTCCTCTCTCCTCCCTCCTTGCTCAGTCCTGAGCCTGTGGGACTTCCAGCAGCCTGCCTCCAATTGGCTGGGGCAGAAACAGGGAACAGGCTGCCAGTCCCCTAACACCTGGCCTACCACTTCCATGGGGGCCAGGCCTTTTAGGCATGAGATCCAAGAACTCTGAGGTGACAAGGACAGCTTTCTTCAAAGGCCTGTGCTCTGTGGGGAGGTGCCTCAATGGTAGCAAGCATCAGGAAGCGTGATCTTCCTTCTTTTGCTTCTGCTGCTGTTGTTTCACTCGGGGTCTATCGTCACTGGCACCTCAGTTTCTGCATCTGCCAAATGGGGGCATTAAGACCACCCTTACACTGCCACAGTGAGGACCAGATGAGATGAGGTGTGTGAAGCCTCCTGCACCAAGCCTGGTGTGCTGCCGGGCTCCACGGAGTCAGTCTCCCGAGGAGGGCCTCCTTGCACCTCGGCCAGGGCTGGAAGGGTGGCGTGGCAGGAGGCACTCCCTCAGCCTCTTGGGTGTGCCCGCTCTGGCTGGGAGGGAGGGAGGGGCAGGGAGGGGACATCTGTTTGACACTCTTGTCAGCATCCGTTACCTGGTGTGTATTTTCCCAGGAGCTGATTACATTACAGCATGTGTTGATAAACATTTGGAGTTGGAGCGGAGTGGAAACTGAGCAGAATGTTAAGCGGGTGGAGGTCTGGTCAGGAGATGCTGAGAAAGGGCTGGCTGTGAAGAATAGGGGGTAGTGGGGGGACAATCTGGTGACTTCTTAGCCTGCTCTGCCCCTTTCTCTTTCTTTCTCCTCCTCTATGCTCCCTGCTTTGGCCTTTGGCAGGGCATCCAGACAGGGTCCCAGAGGCAGCACTTTATAGCAGAGGAGGTGTGGGGTTTGGACTCAGGCAGTTGTGGGTTCAAATCCTCGCTCTGCCACAGACTAGCTCTTGGCACTTTGGGCCAGTTCCTTAACGCCCCGAGACTCAGTCTCCTCCTCTGTAAAGTGGGCTTCGCATACACTTCACCGAGTAAAGATGGAGAGGACGCCAGCCATGCCTGGCACGTAGAACTCAGCACTCAGCGAATGTTGATTTTTTTCTCAGTTTACCTGGAGGGCAAAAGGCTCCCTGACCTTGATTGTGCTTTGGACGTTAGGCAACTGTCTTATGTTTACTTTGGACTAAGGGGAAGCGGGCTCATGTTTTTCATAATGCAACTTCCCTACCTCTAACCCTGGTTAGGACTGGTCAGGTGACCCAGGGTGACTGGAATATTCCGCTCTAAATCTTTAGATACCTGTGCACTTGGAACAGCTGAAGTCAGTTGATTATTTGTTTAGTTATCAGTCCGATGTCTTTCTCCCTCACGAGTCCACAAACTCTCTGAGGGCAGGGGTTGTTAGGAGGCCACAACTGAGTGCTCAGAGCCTTGCCCAGCGCCCAGCGCCAGAAGGAATTGGTGACTGTCACCCACCTGATTGGTTCAGATAACCCCTCTCAGAGGTCCCTGCTGTCTTGTTCCGTGGCTGCTTCTGAATTCAGAGCACTGGCTATGCTTCTCATTGGGCCTTCGGAGTAACTTTTCCTGGGAGCGTCTCCTGTGTCTCTGAGCGTGAGTTTCTCCAGGACTGGGGGTCTAGCCCTTCAAGATGCAAGAGGACGCGCCACCGAGTGTGGAGGAAATCCGACAGACGTGCCCAAGCGAGGAGGGACGCTGCTCTCATTCCACCCCCTCCCCCATGCGGGTCCCCGCCCAGGCACCTGCCACCCCAGCCCCCCTGCAGGTGCCCGGGAGGCCTCGGAGGCGGCCGGGACTGCCCCAGGTTGGAGCAGCACGACTGCCCAGCGCCACCTAGCGGGCCTGGGGCCGGGGGAGAGCGCGTCCCGGTCTTCCCGGGTCCGGCGGGACGACCACTGTCCTGCCGCTCAGAGTGGGGGCGAGGGGGGCCGGCCACCGCCCCTCCGGCCCCTTTCTCTACGTGCACAGAGTGTGCAGCCTCCGGGGAAGCGCGCTTCTGCTGGGTTCCGGGAGCCCGGGCCCCGACGGCAGCCGCGGGGGGGTGGGGGTGGGGTGCGCGCCCCGGGCGCCCTCGAGGCGGCCTCCCGCCCCTCCCCCCCGCACTTCGCGGCGTCCTTCCCGTCCTTCCGCGGCCACAAAGAGGCCATTGATTGGGAAGAGTAGCCAGGCTGTGGTAGGAAAGCTGGAGGGGCCGCGCGGACACACACACACACACACACACACACACACACACGCACACACACGCGCGCGTCCTGCAGCGCCCAGCACTCTGCGGGGGCAGGGGTGGGGGGGGGGCGAGCCGGCTGCGGGGCCTGGGGAAAGCTCTGCGCCTCGCCCCCTCCTTCTCTGCCCCCCCAATTTCTGCAGCCACCACCCACCTCTGGACTAATCTGCTGCAGCGAATGGCTCATCCCAGAGGCTGGCCTCCCTCCCCATCCCCACCCCTAAGTGTGCTCTCCTCCCCCCCGCCCCCCCGCAAAGATGTGCGTGGCACTTAGGGGCCCTTTTTAATACCAGGCGAAGCCAATATTGTTAGGGACGAAGAACCGCTGTCGCAGCTGCTGCAAAGACAAATACGGTGCAGCAACGGTGCAGCAACGCATCCCGGGCTGATAGGAAGGCTCGCGCCGCTGCCGCCGCTGCGCTGTCAGCCCCCATCCTCTCTGTGGGATGGCTAATAGATGGCACAGGGCACCCCGAGGACGTGCTGGGGGCCGGGCGAGGTGGGGTGGGAGACCGGGAAGGCAGGGGCGCGAAGAGTTCTGCTGGCCAGGACTCCCCGAGTCTCTCTTCCTAGCCTGCTCCTGGAGGGTGGAACTGGATTTGAGGCTTGGCGCCAGGCAGGGCTCTGAGCCTTCTACAAACTCCAGCTCCATCGCTTCTGTGATCAGGAAACCCTACCTCTCCCAGCAGCCCTATTCCCGGCCCCCTGGCCCTCGAGAGGCCAGCGCCGCCCAGGGCTGCCCTGGGTCCCTGGCCCTGCTGGGTCCCTGGTCCCTGCCCCCATCCTGTCTTAGAGTCCTACAGCTAGGACTGGTGCAGCAGTGGGGACTGGGGGGGGGGGGGGGGAGGTTTGGCAGTTGGTGCTTGTAAACAGAGAACTGGGAGTGGCAGGAAACCGTCTCCTTGAAATCCCACTTGGTGCCTCCCTCAAAGCTCCTGCTTGCCACCTGGATACCTGTGTGTACACAGGAATTGGCTGGGCCCTGGGGGAGGGGCCGGGCTGGGCTGCCGGCTTGCTTGGTTTGAGAGGCTCCTGCTCCTCCGCAGTCCCCAAAGCTGCTGTGGAGAGTGTGCCCTTGTATGGGTGCCCCCATTTGTGGGCAAAGCTGTGCCATGTGGGTACCTAGAGATGTGGATTTATTTCCAGATTCAGTCCATCTGGGTTTGAAGGGATTTTGGAAGAGACTTCTCTGCCCCACCCCTGCCCCATTTCACTACATCTACGCCAAATGCTTATCTGAATTCTCTTTGATTGCTCCCAGTGACAGGGAACTCACTACTTACCAAGGCAGTCCATCCCTGCTCTATCCATTGGAATAATGAGCTGGAGACTGTGCCAAGAAACCTAGACCCTTCCCCACCGCCCTTCCCGCCCTGGATTGCAGGAAAACAGGGCCAGGACAGAGTATCAAGAAATAGCAAGGTAATATAGTTACGGCCAATGTTTGCTGAGTGCCAGCTATTAGCCAGGCACTGTGCTAAGTGTTGCATATATATCCGCGCTCGTAATCTTCATAAAACTCCATGAAGTCATGTCTGTTATCTAATTGTAGTAAAGAGGAAACTGAGACACGGAGAAATTAAGGCACTTGCCTAAAATCTCACAGCCAAGAAGTGGCAAAGCCGGGTCTCAAAACCAGGAGGTCTGGTTATGCGTGAGCTTAATGGTCACATTGTAATTGCAAGCACCACCCAGAGAGACAGACAGAAAGAGCACGCGTGCGTGTGTGTGTGTGTGTGTGTGTGTGTGTGTCTTCACCAGCATTTCTGGCCCAGTAGAATTAGAGGTTAGTGGGAAATCTGGACAAGAAATGAAGACATCAAGCCTAGATGGACATAGGGGACATGCTCACAGTGAAGTAGCACGGGATAAATGTGGTCGGTGGATGGGAAATAAATGGGGATGATCTGTATTTACGTTGCACACCATCCAAGGGTTAGGTGGTACACGGTTCAGAGAGTTTTATGTTCAATTTTATGTCTAGACAGAGTTTGAGATGAGGTTATCACTTCTCTTCTAATTAGTGCAGGAAGGCTTCCCCAGGCACCTCTTTCAGGAGCTCTCCTGCTGTCTTGGCTTTGCCATCTGTCCCCAAGAGTGAGGCACGGGTAGAGTAGCTGAGGGAATAAGCACTCTACTGGGAATCAGGACACCTGCATCTTTGGCCTTGAGTCTGCTACCAGCTTGGTGTGTGACCTTGGATAAATTACTCTGCCCTTTCGGGTGTCCACATCCTCACTTCTACACTTGATCTTAGCCAAAAGGCCGAGAAGTGATCACTTCCTCACTTCTAAAATGAGGGGGTAAGACTGGGTGTGTGGGGGTCTATCAGGCCCCTTCAGTGGGTATACTGTCTGCAGTCTGTCAAACAGGGCTGCTGTGCACAGGTGGACAGGTTGTGCATTGTGCAAGGACCCTTGGTGAAGAGGTAGATGGGGGCTAAAATCCAGCCTAGGCTCTTCTCACGAGGCCATGCACTGGTGGGGCCTGTGTCCACCTGGGGAAAGAGGTACTTTTTCCTAATTTGTGCAAAGGTACCACAGGGGTCTGTAGTGACCCTGCCAGGTCTCCACGCAGAGCTGGGGTGGTGGTGGTAAAGGGAATCTCTTTATCAAAAAATGAGATTATAGGTTGGGGCTGGAGGGAGGAAGAGAGAGGTTTGCTGGTTGAACAGGGGCAGTGGGAAATCACCTGCAGGAAGCTGATCTTCAGACAGAAAGGGAGGTGTCAGTGGGCAGTGGGCGACCACAGGGGGTGGGTCCTTGGGCTGAGGTCAGGGTACCCCTGGGAGTGGTGGCTCTCCCTGTCCCCTCAGCCTAACTCACTCTTGTCTCCAGTCACCCCCCAAAGCAGCTGGTCTCTTTGAAGTGGCTCTTTGTGCCAAGCTCCCCTTTCCAGGGAGATGGGAAGGGTAGGATTTTGTTTTTTCCAGGGCCCTGCGAGAGGGCTGCAGACTTTTAGAGGCATTCCCTTACCCAGCGCATGGAGGTCCAGCCTGGGCCTGCCCCTGTGCTCAATAGACAGGTGTGGACCCTGTCCTCAGGGAGCTTATTGCCTCACAGTGCTTTTGTCCATGGCTCTAGAAGGAAGTGACCCTCGTTGCCTGAGAGGGAGCAGTCTGTGGACAATGTTGGGCAGCCTGGTGCCTATACTGGGCTTAGTCTGGCCCAAGGCTGAAGACTTTGGGCCTCATTGGCTCTTGAGAAGAAGGGGATCTGGTAGGGATAGATTTCTGAGGCCTCTTGGTACCCAGGGACACTGTGGGGTATCACCGAGGAGGAGAATGGGGGTGGGGTGGGTTGGGGTGGTGAGACGGATGGGGAGGTCTGCAGGCTGGGGGTTCTGGGAAGGGGAAAGCCTCACTTTTGCTGGGTTGGGTGAGTGACAGAGCAGGAGGGGACTCAGGGACGAGCCCCCACGGGAGCTTGTTCTGTGAGGGGGAGCCCACTGCTGATCACAGACCAGGCCTCTGGGGACCATGCGTCCTCCTCGGCCACCTCGCCTCTGGCCCACAGCTGCTCAGGAAGTATCGTCGTATCTGGCATTTGATGCTCTTTCACAATGGAAAGTGTCCCCTGCCGTCTAGCTAGCTCAGTCATTCCCCCCACTTGCACACAGCACAGCAGGGACAAGTTTTGGATGCCAGACTGTTAGAATGGCCAGGCCTGTCCTGGTGTTTGTGGGGATGGGACAGGCATAGGAAAGCCCTACCCGGTGTTGTCATCTCTGCAGTGATGACTGTGCCCTCATGCCTGGGCCAGCCTGGCCCATCCCACACTCCTGGGGGTACCCACTGGTAGAAAGGCATCACAGGCAGGCCAATCTTGTATCTCTTGCTCACAGGGTGGCTGTGCCAAGTGACACTGTGTTTTGAGGCTGTTCCCTACTCCCTAGCTGCCGTACATTTACTCTCCAATGCTTAGTTGAGCGTGATCCTGGCTCAGAGAGGCTCACGCTGGAGAGGCAGCTGCCCCGGGGGTGGAAGGAAGCCACAGGGTGTCCTCTGCCTCGTGTTATAACAGTGGTGATGATGATAACAATGATACTGGTATTGCAGAGCTGACATCGAGTTCTGACGACATGCCACACACTGTTCTAAGTGCTCACACACGAGGATGTGTGAGTTTCCTGTTGCTGCTATAATAAGTGAACATAGATAGCTATAGTGTTTTTTTTTTTTAAGTTTTATTTATTTATTTGAGAGAGAGTGCACATGAGAGAAGGCACAAGTAGGGTGAGGGGCACAGGGAGAGGGAGAAGCAGACTCCCTGCTGAGTAGAAAGCCTGATGCAGGGCTCAACCCCAGGACCCCGGGATCATGACCTGAGCCAAAGGCAGATGCTTAACCAATCGAACCACCCAGGCGCCCTAAGACTTAGTGGTTCAAAGCAACACAAATTAGTCTTGTAGTTCTGTAGGTTAGAAGTCTGTCTCACTGGGTTAAACATTAAGGTGCATGAAGGGCTGCATTCCTTTCTGGTCATTCTAGGGGTGGTCCCATTTTCTTTCCTTTTATAGCTTCCCTGCATTCCTTGGCTTGTGGTGCTTTCCTCCATCTTCAAATCCAGCAATATTGCATCTCCCACGTGCTTCCTCCACTGACCCATCTCTCCCCAGCCCAGCCAGGGAAGATTCTGTGCTCTTAAGGACTCGTGTGATTATATTGGCCCACCTGGATAATCCAGGGTAATCTCTCCATCTCAAGGGCCATATCTTAAACACCTCCACAAAATCCTTTTGCCATGGGACATAACAGTCTCAGGTCTCAGGGATGAGGGCATGGACATCTTGGGGACCTATTTTTCTGCTAGCAGAGCATACTTGCACTTTTTTTAATATCATGGACTGGTGAAGTAGGGAGTGCTGTTACCCCCATTTTAAAGAGAAGGAAACCAAGGCATAGAGAAGCTAAATGATTGTGCAAGATTACCTTGCCAGTATTAATATGTTTGGGATTCAGACTAAGGCAGCTCACCTCCAGAGTTGTACTTGAGTCACTGTGACAAAAGTAGAACCAGAGAGGAAGAGGCAGATGTGCGGGTTGGACAGGGCATAAGGTCAAGTCCCCCCAGATCAGCCAAGCGGTGGAGCAACACGTGTTTGTGGAGCATCTACCCTGTGCCGGGCCCTGGGAGGGGCTCTCAGGAGGGTGGCACAGATCTCTAGTCTGAGCCCGGGTTCAAAACCCATTCTCTTTTCATATCCCATCACTGCGTGTGTGAGGGGATGGGCCTTGTCCTGCAGCGGTTAACTGGGAGAAAGGATCGTGCTCCTGTGGGCCTAGGGCTCGGGGCTCTGGGTGAGCCTGGCTGGAGGACTAGGTTGCCCTGCACCCCATAGGACCCCGCTAGATCAGCCCAGAGCCCGAGGGGGCTGGCTTACTGGGCTGACTATTCCTGCCCATCCATCATGGTGGGGAATGGGCCTTCCGTGAGCTGGGGACCTGCAAATCATGGAAATTAAGACCAATTAGAGGGGGAACCAGCAGCCCCTTGGCAGGGCTTCCGGCCACAGAGGCGGCTCAGGAACTTTATGGATGTTTCCTTCTATTTTGTGGTCCAGCTGGGAGGCAGAAACATGCCAGCTCAGCACAAGGCCTCGTCTAGATGCTTCTGAACAACTGGGAGGCAGGGCATCACCTCAACAGGATCCGCAGCCTTCTCTCTAACTCCCCACGGGCCCTGCTTTCCCATCCCCAGGGACGCTGGAGCCAGGATCCTTCTTGGGGCCCTCCTAGCTGCATACCAGGCTCCTTTCTCTTCCTGCTCAGCTCTGTCCTCCACACAAGGCCTCTGGAGAATCAAGCGTCGTGGGTCTGGGGGAGGGAGAGCAACAATGGCAGGTCACCTTGTGGAGTGGGCAGCAGGCTGCTGGATCTGCCCCCTGGCTGTTCCCACCTCCTCTTCTGGGCTCCCACAGCACCCAGCCGGAGGCCAGGGCTCCCTACTTCCCCGCCCCCGTGGGCAGCTCCTGAACAAACCCTTCCCTTTGCTTTCTCCCCAGGGAAGAAGAGAGTAAGGTTTCAGAAAGTGTGCGGACCAAGGTAGTAGAGACCTCATGGCATCTGGGCAGGGAGCAGGGTGGTGGTGGGGCGACAGGTTGGTGCTGAAGGCACAAGGACAGATGCAAAAATAATTCTCCAGCTTCTTGGGTCCTTTGTGAGCTTTAATCCTTGCCCCCTCACCCTTGTCCGTCCCCCCATGCCCTGTGATGAAGGCAGAGATGGGCCTGTGCCCTGCAGAGAGGGCTGGCCATGGCCGATTGTCCCTTTCTCTGGGCCTTCAGTGGGAGGCTGCTAAGGCTGCTCCCAGCTCCACCATTCTGTGACTCTTATCTTGGTGTCTCTGCCTCGGGACTCATCCGACTGGCCTTGGGGACCTGGCTTAACCTCTCCGTGCCTCAGTTTCCTGAGCTGTAACATGAGATTAACAATAGCACCTACTTCGGATGGTTATCATGCGGGTTGAGTGATTTCAATTTACCATGACACCTGCCACGTAGTCAGTGTTCTATAAATATTAGCTATTACATGCATTATTATTACTCATGTTATTAAAAAAGACAGTGTTCTGTTGCTTTCAAACTGCAGTCTCTGGAGTCAAGCAGGTCTCCGTTGGAGTCCTAGCTGTTCCACAAATAATGGTGAATGGCTTTGGGAAAGTGGCTTAGCCTTTGGGAGCCTCAGGGTCTTTATCTACGAAATAGGTACGATGATGATAATAACAGTACTGGCTTCCTAGAGATGCCGCGATGGTTACATGATAGCCCAACACATTTGCGAATGAACTGTAAAGGACTTGGAGCGATACACTGCTTCGTCTTCCTGGCTGAAGGTCAGATTTAGGACCGTCTCTAAGGGCGAAGGGAGGACTCCTGACAAATGGTTGTGACCTTCAGAGTGGCCAGAGTTCGCCACGAAATCCCACAGGGAGGAGTGTCTGCTCCTGGCTGGAAGATGTGAGGAATCGGAGCAGGACTTGTGGTTCTGTTCCCAGGCCACTCCAGGTCCAGAAGTGGGGTGGTGGTGATAGAGGGTGAAGGGGACTCGGCCCTGCCTGGGCTTCTCACATGGAGAGTGAGTGGATACCACACTGCAGCCAGACCCGTGAAGGGCACAGGTGGGCTCCATCCTTGGTGGACGCCTGCTGATGGCCGTGGTGGTGCCAGGGTGGTCAGGCTCAGAGGGGAAGCGAGAGATAAACATCACACCTGAAAGAGCCTTCCCTGACCTGCAAATCTGTTGGGATCCCCTGTTACATGCTCTCAGAGTTCTCTATCCTTTGCCTTTATGACTATTATTACAGTTTGTAAATACTCATTTCAAATTTTCTTTTTCTTTTTTTTTTTTAAGATTTCATGTATTTATTATTTATTTGAGCGAGAGAATAAGTGGGGCGAGAGTCAGAGGCAGAGGGAGAAGCAGGCTCCCCTCTTAGCAGGGAGCTCGATGTGGGGTTCCATCCCAGAACTCTGAGATCATGACCTGAGCTGGAGACAGACACTTAACTGACTGAGACAGCCAGGCACCCTGTAAATATTCATTTAAAAAAAATATTGATTGATTGATTGATTGATTGATAGAGAGGACAAGTTGGGGGAGGGCAGAGGCAGAGGGAGAGAGAGAATCTCAAGCTGACTCTATGCTGAATGTAGAGCCCAAGACTCAATCTCATGACCCTGAGGTCATGACTTGAGTTGAAACCAAGAGTCAGATTCTCCAGTGACTGAGCCACCCAGGCACCCCTCTTTTTAATTTTTGTTTTTAGTAATTATTGAATATTTGTCTCCCTCCCTAAAATGTAAGTTCCCTATGAGTGGAAGCCATGTTTGGATGGCTTACCATGGGATCCTAGGGGTTTTTGTGAAATTTTTAAAATTTAAATTCACCAAGGGTTTGAAATAGTAGTCAGTGCTCAGCAACATTTTGCTGACTCAAGAAATAATAAAAACATCAAGCACTTATTTAGCCTTTATTATCTGCCAGCCATTATTCTAAGTACTTGACATATATTAACCCATTTAAACTTCACAATATTCTTATGAGGTAGTTATTAATATTATCCCTATTTTACAGATCAGGAAACTGAGGTACAAAGAGGTTAAGTAACTTGCCCAAGGTCATGCAGCTGGTGGAGCTGGGATTCAAGCCATCCAGTTTGGCTCCAGAGTCCATGCTTTTAGCTCGATGCTGTACTGGCTCTCTGAAGAACGGATGGATGAGCCACGTTACATATTTATAATGTATACTACATTTGGACAAATGGGTCTTGGGGGAGGGAGTGAATGGCGTGACTCCTGTAGATGTGGCCACGTGGTCCTGAGGAACACAACATGACTGGCCCCTGCTTATCTGCAGAGGGACAGGGGATCCGTGAAGGGCTTTGTTCTTTAAAAAAGATTTTATTTATTTATTCATGAGAGACACAGAGAGAGGCAGAGACACAGGCAGAGGGAGAAGCAGGCTCCATACAGGGAGCCCCACGTGGGACTCGATCCCAGGACCCCAGGATCATGCCCTGAGCCAAAGGCAGGTGCTCAACCACTGAGCCACCAGGGGCCTTTGTGAAGGGCCTTTTGGTGGAAGTCCCCTCCTGTTGTCCACTCCTCCTCAACCAGGTCAGGGGGCGTCTGTGCACATGGGGCCTCTAGCTTGCCATGCTTCCTGGTTCCCTCTGTCTAGGATTAAGGAAGTGCCAGGAGACGGGCATGGACATATGAATCCCGAATTCCCTGTCTTGGTCTCTGCCTCCTCCCAGGCCTCCTCCATCCCTGGAAACCCTGCTGACGGGGTCGGGGTCTGGGGACTGTTCTATCACTGCAAGGAGGAGGTGCAGAAGGTGAGTGTGGAAATGCTTCTACCCATCACCCCCCCACCCCCCGCCATACCCACTTCCAGCCTGATATCCCTGCATCCCTTCAGCATTCCTTTTCCCAGCTGCTGGCTTCCTGGCATGTCTTGCTCTCTCTTCTGGCCAAACCTGCCCCTGCCATAGTCATCTCCTGCCCATGCACAAGTCTTCTGTCCAAGGAACCCTGATGAACAAACACGAGAAATGTGACTTCTGGTGTTCTTTTGGCAGCCAGCTTTAGCTTCTCTTCTGGGATTTCTGTCCTCTAGGAGGGGGCATATTTCAGCACAGTCCAGCCGGCCCTAGCACTATTGATCTTGCTGGCCATGATTGAGGTGTGATAAGGACACAGAGCTGGGGTAAAGGGCTAAGTTTGTAGGCTCCTTGGCACCAGTCTGTGCTACAGAAATATCATGAGGTGGAAAAGATATAATAACTTGAGATCCTTTCTTTTAGGGAGAGGACCGTGTGTGGTTAGGGGAAATCCTTTGATCACTTCCTTGAGGGGGCTACCCCCCTCGAGAGACATATGGGAGGGACCATGGATGGACACTAAATTGCCTTTAAGAGCCAGTGTGGTGAGGATGCCTGGGTGGCTCAGTGGTTGAGCACCTGCCTTTGGCTCAGGGTGTGATCCCAGAGTCCCAGGATCGAGTCCCACATCGGGCTTCCTGCGTGGAGTCTGTTTCTGCCTCTGCCTGTGTCTCTCTCCCTTTCTCTCTGTGTCCCTCATGAATAAATTAAATAAATAAAATCTTTAAAAAAATAGCCAGTGTGGGGAGCAGGGAGGGGATTCAGTTCTCTGCAGAGCTTCAGCTTTACTAAGTGGGAATGCAAGTCCGGGGCCAGAGCTGAATTGCTCAGGGCTCTGGAGGGAGGCCTGACTCTTTTCTGTAGCATCCTCCTCCTCCTCCTCCCTCTGCTCTGCCCATACCTCGGGTCTCAGTGTCACCTTCAGACCAGCAGGAGCCAAACTTCCAAGAATACCACTGTGAAATCCTCTGTCTCTGGCTGAAGGCAGAAAGCTGAAGGCTGATGGTAGTGAAGCAGGAGATCTGTATTCTGGTCCTGGATCCATTATTAATACATGTTACACCTCTGTGAGTACTGTGGGCATGAGGTGGTGCTTGGACCTGGTGACTTCTAAGGTCACTTCCAGTTTGAGGATTTCAAGAAGGTGATGCCATTTGGGAAGTCCCTAGAGCTCTGAGGCAAAAAACCTACCCCTGGGAGCATGAGCCAGAGACACTGGAAAACATTGGTAACTACTTTATGGTTGGCACAGTGCCAGGGGCTTCATATATGTTATCTCCTTTGTTTCTCACCAGAACTTTATTGTTGTTGTTGTTGTTTTTAAACTGAAGAAAGTATAGCTTAGAGAGGCCTAAGTAGCTTGTCCCAGGTCACACAATATAAGAGGGAGAGACAAAATCTAAAGGTGGGTCGTATAACTCAAGGCCTGTGTTTGGTGCTGGGAGACAGAAGTGGGTGTGTGGAGTGGGCAGGTGTTTGGTGGTTGCTGTACGGAGAGCAGAGAGGCTCGTCCCAGGCTGGAGACTGTCATATGCCAAGGACATTCATGCCTGGGGAGGAAGAAGGAGACTCCTGAGCAGAGGGGTGGGGTGGTGAGAGGGGAGGTGAGGGCAGGAGAGGGCCTGAGCAGCCACAGGGGAGGCTGTCCAGGGAAGGGCTGCCCCCCCTCCCCCCGGAGGCTGTCTGGTCGCCAGAAGGGTGAGAGCACCTCTGAGCGGTATCCGGTCCTGCGGGCTGCTGGCTGTGCAATGCCATGGCTGCTCTCCTCATTGTCCCTCTAGGTCCCTGGGGCAGGTCCCAACTGCACACATGCACAGACACGCTCCATCGTCCTTTGTCACACACCCCATCAGACACAAAAAGGCCTGCGCCCTGCCTCACTCGGAGGGCTCTTCACTTCCTGGCACTCACCTTGGCTCTCCTGTTCCCAGCCCCCAGCCACATCCAGTCTGTGTGTGTGTGTGTGTGTGTGTTCCACCTCAGCCTGCATAGTGCACTGCTATCTGATGGCTTCTCTCGGGTTTGCACAAACATACACACAGTATGATGATCTTTGTTGAGTGTCTACACACACACACACACACACACACACACGTGCGTGCACACACACATACACACAGCCTTCTGTCTCTCCCCCCTGCTTCTCAGCTGGTCTTTCTCTCCAATCCATGCACATCTCTGGGTCCCGGAGAACCCCATTAATTTTTAATGGGTCTGGGCTCTTTTTCCTCTTGTTTTTCTCCTCACGGTTCTCTTTGCAGACTCCCTACCACCCCTGAGGCTGCAGGGCTGGGCAGACCCCCTCCTGCCAATGGCATCCCCGGGAGCAGCTGGCTGAGGAATGGCTATGTGGGTGGGGGCAGGCAGTGCTGGGAAGGGATTTATTTGCCTTGGATTCTTTTCTGTGAACATTTTTGTCCATTTGCCACGATGTTTCATTGATTTCAGCTGATGTCATTCTGGTGCGTGGGAGAGGCTTTGACACCCACATGGCGGGGGGTGAGCACTGACCCAGGAGTCAGAGAACCCTGGTGCTAGCTCCAGAGGAGCCTCAGTTTCTCATCAGATGAGGGGTTTGGAACTGATGGTCTTTAGTTTCATTCCAAAATGTTGAGATTCTAGGAGACTTCTGCTCTATTTAGAATCTGTCTACACCCTGATCATTTCAATTAAAATCTCTTTCAGTTTAACTCATTTGTATGCACAGACATCATACATGCAAACATGAAGACACACACACATGCACACATCCAAGTGCAGCTTAGCTACTGTATGTTTTCCAGGAACTTCTCCAACTCATCTGGGCCTCAGGCCCTTTGCAGGGTGGGGGCTGCAAGCACAAGTGTGTGTGTGTGTGTGTGTTCATGTACATGTATGCACACACACATATCACACCATTTTGAGCTGCATCTCTGGGTTGAAATGTGCCTCCCGATGACAATGACCCGTGCACCCATCAGCTTCCCCACCATCCCCACAACCCTTTCCTAAGAGTTAAGACCCAAATCCTCAGCCTTGCTCTTGCTGCTCCCATCCTTGTAAGAAGAAATGAAAGGCCTACATAGAAATAGAAATAGCAGAGACATGAAAGGGGGCTTGGGATGAGCTGGGGACCCTGGAAAGTCAGTGCTGGAAGGGACCGCCCTGACTGCTTAATGTAGTGGACAGGTCTTGAAACACTTCACTTAAAGCATGGAACCTCGGTTCTTTTTTTTTTTTTTTTAATTTTATGTATTTATTTATGAGACACACAGAGAGAGGCAGAGACACAGGCAGAGGGAGAAGCAGGCTCCCCACAAGGAGCCCCATGTGGGACTCGATCCCGAGACTCCGGGATCACGCCCTGAGCCCAAGGCAGACGCCCAACCACTGAGCCACCCAGTTATCCCAGAACCTCGGTTCTGACCAACTCTTACCTGGGCAGGCAAATAAACAACACTGATAAGCCAAACCGCTCAGGGCAGGGTGGGTGGGGGCTGGCGGCCAGCCTCCTCAGCATCCCCCAGCCCCCACCCGCACTCCCACATGCCCCTTCAGGGAGCGAGCTTGCCTGCAATCCCTTGGAGCTTTGACAAATACAGCTTAAAATCCACCCATCTACCGGTGAGCTCTCCAGTGCCGTCCAGAAGCAGCAGCACCACCTGCAGCCTTATTAGAAATGCAAATTCTCAGGAGGCCCCACCCTGGTCCGGCTGAATCAGAGAGCTGAGGGGGGGCTAGTGATCTATGCTTAAACCCTCAGGTAATTCTGGTACGTGTTCCAGTGTGAGGAGCACTGAGCTAGCCCAACCCCCTTGCCTTCCAGACTGGGGCATGTCTTAGCCCAGATCTTAGAAAATGGCATTATGGTCAGGCTATGACTCTGGGTGACCTATCTGTAGCGGTCTGTATGATGAAGCTCTGGAATATTCCTGCCCATTTGTTGCCTCTCCTTCCCCTGGGCTGGCGTGAATACTCAGGGTCTGGCTGGCGTAGAGCTCTTTTTCTTCAATGAGGCTGCACAGAGGGGTGGGCGGTGAGGGCAGCCCCCAGGCCTGTATGAATGGGGAGGGGTGTGTAGGAGGACCCCGATAAGAGCAAAGACTTAGAGTGCAGCACTCGTGTGCTACATCTAGGGTGTCTTCTTGGAAGAGGCGGACCTGGACTCCAGAGGACAGGACTTGAGGACGCAGGGGTGGTGCTCTTGCACAGGCCGGTGTGATGGGGTTGGGAGGAGGAGGAGACCCAGGAGGGCCCAGGTGGGGAGCACGCTGGCAGGGGAGGGGCTGGCTCGGGGTTGGGGGGGGAGTGGAAGTACTCAGCTTGCCAGCCCTGCTACCAGTCCCCCAGAAGCCTGGGGACTTCTCGGAGGAATTAGGGAGCGTTTAACATCTCCGGCTAATTAGCTGCCGCTTGCTACCGAGGAAGGAGGAGAGGGGAGTTGGAGCCAGGCAGCTTTGAAAGGCAATGCTGCTCCTTGACAAAGCCGGCCTGGGGAGGTTTCAAAGACAACTTCTGAGCAGCCCGCACGTTTCATGTTCATTAGATCCTCGCTTCCCAGGCTCCAAAGACAAACAGTGGGATTTCAGGGTTTTCTTCCCTTTTTGGAGACATTTCATTCTGAGCCGTGAGCTTTCAGCTGGGGCGGAGGCAGAGCCACTGAGCTCCTGCTCCTCCAAATCCACATCCTAAGCAGAGCCCAGCTTCATCTACTCTGCACACTAGAAGCTTCCCAGGGGCCCCATGGAGCTCTGCACCAACCCCTCCCACCAAGGTCAGTTAAGCAGGTGCCGTGGGCATGGAGGGGGACAGTCCAGGGACTGCTGGGCTTTCAACTCAGCAGGGACAGGACCCAGAATTCTCATTTGTCACTATCTCCCCACCACCCAGTGTTCAATCAGTGTTGACTGAGTGAGTGAGTGAGTGAGTGAGTGAGTGAGTGAAAGGATGAATGAGTGTGCTGGTCATTTGCCTGTTGCTCCCAGATCCGTTTCCTGCCTTTCTGGCTCCTGTGTTGTGGCCAGGGAGCTCCATTTCCGAGACTACCTCACCTACTGGCTTCTGGGTAGATCCAGCCAATCAGAGGCAGTGGAAGGAGGTGGAGCTTGGGAGGAGGGGAAATGCAGGGGTATTTCTTCCCTCTCTATCCCCAGCCAGGGCTCTGCAGCACCTGTGTCTCTTCTTTGGCTGCTGAGGAAGAGCCCCCTGTGGGCCAGCTTCCTCTGGCGGGTCTGCGGTGCTTCCAGCTTCTGTCTGGTGGCTTCAGCTCCTGGGCTCCTGGAACACCGCCTTCCCCTTCCAGAAGAAGGTGGTGGAAGGTGGTGGTTCCCCACTGTTGCTCATCTCTGGGTTGTCCCGCCTCTTCTGTTACCTTCCAACCAAATCCCTGATTTCAATCCCTCTGGTTGAAGGCCAAGAGTGGCTTCTGTTTTCTCCGTGGGCTCTGTGAGATGAATGAGTAAATGTGCTGCTTTTTCGTTGTTCAGAAAGAAGACTCTAAGAGCAGCCAGGTTTGAGCGGGTTTGGTCTGCCTGGGACCTGGGGTCCTACGGAGGACCTGGATGCTCCACCCCGCTGCCGAGCACATGTCTCGGGCACGTAGGTATGGTCGTAAGGCCAGGAGACTGCTCCTAGCCCAGCGTTGCTCTTTCCCTCCGAGCGTGGCTCTGCTGCTTCGTGGAGGCTCACGGTGACTTGCTGGGTGGACCATCTTATCCCCATGTCAGGTGGGAGAGGCCGACTCTATGAGCTTACGTGGCCTCTCTCTGCTTTCCCAGCCACACGGGCACTTACTTCTGTACATGTAGTGTTCCTGCCCACCTGCCCATCCTTACTGTTTCTGCTGCCTTTGAACACTCAGCATCCTTCACCAGCCTCCTGGCCAGTCGGCCTGCCCCAAGCTCACCTGCTTCCACATGTTCTCCACACCCCTGCCAGGGCTGTTTTCTAGAACAGAAGTTAACCCATCAAGTACCCCACTGCTTAAACCCTGCCTTGTCTCCTTGCTGCTGAAGGAGTGAGGCCCAGTCTCCTTGGTGTGGCAGCAGTGCCCTCTGAGATCTGGTCCAGCCCCCCTCAAGCTGTGTCTCTGGTCTCCCTCCCCACTCCCACTCGCACCCATAATTCAGCCTCAGTAAGCCACTTGAAGCTTCTCAAACACAGCTGGTGGGCCACACCTCCATGCTTTTCCAGGGCTGTGCCCTCATCTCCGAGGACCCCCATCTTCCTGGGAAGCTCCCTCTCTTTCTTCAAGACCTGGCTGCAGGATCCGCCTCTCTGGGATGCAGTGCCCAGCCCCCTGCTCCAGGAGGATGCCTCCTCCCTGCCGCCACGCACCCTGTGTTTTCTCCTTCCTGTTGCATTCATTGCACCGAATTGCAACCATCTGTCTGTACCTCTATTTCCCCTCCGAGGCTACAAGTTCCTTGAGGGCAGGAAATAGGTTATTTAGAAATGCTCACTTACTTACTTAGAAATGCTTACTGAACACGAACTTTACGCTCAGCACTGTGCCAAATGCTGGGATCCCTGGTTGTTTGTGTCGCGGAGTATATGGTCTAGTGGGGAGTTATCTCTCGTGCCAGTAGCACTAGCAATGTAGAGGGCCCCACCTACACGTATGCAACTATAGCTTATGAAGGCAAAGTAAGAGTGTGATAACACTGGTGTCTGGTACTTGTAGGTGCTCCATAAAGGCTACTTTTTTACCCCAGCCTCAGTCCCAGGCTCCAGGATGTGCATTTAATGCTGTACTTGAAGCTCTACTCCCACAATGGCCATGTGTGTTCCTCCCCGTGGGAGGGACTCCGTCTCTTCAACTCCTGTCTCCAGGGCCTCGTGGCACATAGTAGGTGCATGACAAATGTGAGTTGAGTTAAAAATGGAGTTGCTTCCCTGTGTATGAGTTGGGATGGCTTTCCTATCTGGAGGAGCCCAGGACACCAGGCAGTAGGGTCAGGGCTCTGGACGTCGTAGCCCTTCCTATCTCTGAACATGGAAAACAGGAAAAGGGGAGTCCTTTCACCTCTGTTACTTCCAGGCTGTGTGACCTTGGACAAGTCACGCAGCTGCTCTGAGCCTCATTTTCCTCCCCTGTAAAATGGAGATATGTCACGAGTTTGCTATGAGGAGGCTTCAGTTAATACACAGAACGTGTTAAAGCTGCGCCGGCATAGAGTGGGTGCTCTGTACGTCTGCAGCATCATTGGTATTATTTATTACTATTACCGTTTTTATGGCAGGTTCCCTGGGAATTATTTGCGTCTTCTGCACGCATCTCCCCTCCAATCCCACACCCGGCCCAGCCCCCTCTGGCCCGGCACGCGACTGGAGTCCCATCTTTCCTCTTGCTAGGAGGCTGTGGGTAACTGGGGCTTAATTAAGCATGCTTGACTGGGGTGTGATTAGCGGCTGCTGTGAGTCAGCGGAGGCCCAGGGTGGGGGGGGACCGAGGGGGGTGGAGAGAGAATGGAGCAGAAGGCTTCTGGTGCCTGGGGCTGTATTTCTAGCCTCAATCAGCCCACTTTGTTCAACGATTGAGGGGGACAGGGTGAACAATCCTTGAGTCTCTCTGGTTCCTCTGGTAGCTCTCACCAGCCACCCCACGCTAGCCGTAGCTCTGCGGTTGTCATTACTCACTCATTCATTCAGCAAATATTGCTTCCTGTCTGCCAGCCATTGTCCTGGGTGCTGGGGATGGGGTTGTGAAGAGCATGGACAGGTCACTGCCCCCATGTGACACACTGACCTGGCGGGGAAGGTCATGGAAAAGTAAATAGAGATTAATGTCCACCACCATGCAGGGTGGGGTGGGGTGGCGGGGCACACGAGAGCCCCTGCTCCAGATGATCTGTGCGGCACAGCCTCCCATCACATTGGAGGTGACATGAGTTCCTTAGCTGTCTGTCTTACCCACCTACTGTCACCAACCTTAGACCGTGGACTATGTGACATTCTCTGTGCCTCCAGCTCATGGCATGGTGCTTGGAACATAGCAGGTGCTCAAAGAATTGATTGGTTGGTTGGTTGATTGAACCCCAGCTCAGGAAGCAACTGGATGTGTGATCCCCTAGAACAGGGGTTGGCAAATGATAGCCTGCGGGCCCGATCCTGCCTGCAGCCAGCCTATTTTGGATAGCCCTCAAGCTAAGAATGGTTTCTACATTTTTAAAGGAGTGGGTTGTAAAAAATAAAAAATAATCAAAGAATAAGACGCTGTAAAGACATATGTGGCTGCCAAGCCTAAAATACTTACTCTCCCGGGTTTTGCAGAATATGCCTATTGACCCTCGCTTTCCTCATCTATGCAGCATGGGACCCCAGTTGAGACACTGCAAAAGCCCCTTCCCGGTGTTCAGTGGTGTCCTTCTGTGCTGCACGCTTCTTGCTCTGTCCCCGAGAGCCTGTGTTGCATGCATCTTCGTATCACGGGCAGCCCCAAGCCCCCATGCCTGCACCCCTGCCTGAGCAGGAGCTCAGGCGGTCTCGGCTGATTGGTTAGTTATGGTGGCAGGAGAGGGAGCTCGGAGTTGGGCTCCACTGCCACACAGCTGTGTGAGATTGGGCAACAGTTTGAGTCTCAGTTTCCTCACCTGAAAAATGGGGATAATAACTTAGCACCGACTTCCTAGAGTTGCAATGAGAATGAAGGAGGTCAGTACACAAGGAGGTGCTTTGTGAGGTCGGGAGGGCTGTCCAAATGCTCGTAACTACTGTCACTGTTACTACTGGACATGTTGTGAGTACTTAGCTTGGTTACCTAGTTCCACTTGGTATGTTTTAACTCATAGGATGGTTTCCCTGAGAAGGATGGTTGGGTTCTTGAAGGTCAAGGTGATTCTAAAGCTGCCCATCAGAAAGGTCCCTGGTGAGTGGTCTCAGTGATGGGTGTCTGTGGCCCTGGGGCACTCCATGCCTGCTCACTGCTTGCTCTTTAGTTGTGAGGGCTGAGGAAGACTATGGGAAGGAACAGTGTACTAAGCCTTGGGGAGGGGGCACCTGGTGGCTCAGTGGTTGAGCTTCTGCCTTAGACTCAGGTCATGATCCTGGGATCCTGGGATCTAGTCCCACATCAGGTTCTCCACAGGGAGCCTGCTTTTTCCCCTGCCTGTGTCTCTGCCTCTTTGTGTGTCTCTCATGAATGGATGGATAAAATCCAAAAAAAAAAAAAAAAAAAAGACTTGGGGAGGGTGAACCCCCTGGACTGGGGATGGAGCCAGATGGGCACAGCAGTCTCAGCCCTGCCCCCATATCCACCTCTGTTCATTGGGGTGGAGAACTTGGCTCTCCTGCCTAGACTGGCTGTCCCCTACCCTGCCACTCATACTGCTATAGGACCTAGCTTCATCTCTTCCTAACCTTGACCAGCCTTTGTTTAGCATTTTCTTTTCAATGAGCTCTCCCATCAGTATCTACTTTGTCTTCCATAAGAGCCCTACATGCTAGGGATATCATTTACCCCCTTTATAAATGAAGATACTGAGGTTCAGGGAGGTGAAGAGACTTGCCCATAGTGAGTGTCCCAGCTGGGATGAGGTCTAGGTCAGTCCAGGGCTCTATCACACCAAATGACCTTTCTTCACCTGCCTCAGTTGTGTCAATGGTCCTGTCTTCTCCTGGTCCCTCTCCCGCTCCTGTGCGGCTTTGTCCCAGCTGACCCACGGGCCTGGGAGAGTCTCCGTCTCCACCTCCGTGCCGGCGCAGTGGCAGGCCTGCTCCCACAATGGAAACCTGCCATGACAGTGGGGCTGGAGGCCCCCTTGCCTGGTCCTGACCCCTGGGTCCAGGGCTAGAGATGACTAGGGAGCACTCGTTGGGGGTGCCAGAGAGGAGATGTCAGATTCAGTTACCATGACATAGAATATTTATGCTGCCATGGGGCCCTGGGTGTCATAGTGCATTAAGTGGGCTTCTAGGACCCACTCCCTCCAGCCAGGAGCCTGCCCCTCTCTCCCTTCCTCCTGCTGGATGCCATAGTCATGGCATTTCTGAACCCTGGGGATACAGTTAGGGCCTCCTGGATGCCCAGCCTTTAGGGGATGCCACTTCCTAGGGGCTGAGGGTTTGACTGAGGGAAGGAAGTCTTGACCCCTTAACACATCCATCTGGTGTTCCCAGGGGGCCAGGCTCTTATTTCCTGGTTTGGTGGGGAGACTCCAGGCTTTGAGCACTCATCAGTCCCTGTCTGTAAGCTCAGCTCAGAGGTGATGCCGAACCGAAGCCTGGATAAAAGGATAGGCTGCAGTGGGGCAAAAATTTAGACCTTGTCTCCCAAAAGGAGAAGACCCCATTAGTCCTATAGGGATGCCTAGCAGCCCCTGGCCCATCAGCAGGGTTTTCCTTCTGCTTGGCTTGGTTTCTGCTTTGTCTCTGCACCTCCCCCTCTTTCCTCTGTGTAGCATGAGGTTGAGGACAGTGGGGTTGGGCAGTGAGGGGGTAGCAGAGAGGGCACATAGCCACATCCCTGAGGAATAAAGTGGTTTTTGGGGCATCTGGCTCTGTGGGGTACTCAGAATAAGGAGAGGCAGAGAGCATGAGCTGGGTGCGAGCTGAGCCCCAGGGTGCGGGGGCTGGCTACATGCCCTCCTCTCCTCTCAAGGCCTTCCTAACTCTGATCTGTGGGTCTGACCTGAGCCTTTCCAGCTGCACTACCCTAGACCCCATCCTTGCTCATCCAGACTCTAGTCTGCTCTGTCTGCCTACATCCTTGTCCTCCTCCCTTGTCCCATGAAGCTTCCACAGGCTAATGCTGACCATGTCTCCTCCCTGCTCCCAACCTTCAAACTCCCCATAGCTAACAGGGCCACATCTAACTTTTGAGCTCGGTGCCTGTGGTCCACCCATGGTTCAGCCCTGCCTTGCCCTGCTCCCTCCTCTGAGGCCGTGCTCTGGCCATGGGAACCAGTGCAACCCCAGACACGCCGTACTCACTCTCTTCTTGGACCTTGGCACATGGTGACCCTCTGCCACGTTAGACTGTTAACCAATTTCATCACTTAGAGAGATGCTCCTCGTCCTTTGTGTCTCCTCTCAAGATCCACTTCCACTGTGAGGCCTCTCTTGGCCTCTCCTTCCACGGAAATGCCACTCAGTGAGGCACACATCTTCATTGTAACTATTATCTGCTTTTATTTCAGTTGTTCATTGATGTTTCTCTCTGACTCTTGACAGCGAGGAACTGAGGGTTGAGACAATGTCTTAATCACCTCGAGACCCTTGGCAATAGCTCTGTGTTTGACCTACATTGCTGATTTTAATAAATGGAAAATGCACGCCCAAAAGAATGTTTGGAAAATGCACAAATTAGTAAACTAATCAATGGACTCAAGGAGTCTTCCCTGATCCCTGTTCCCTCCGCAAGGCCCGTCACCCCTCCCTGGGGGACAGGGTGAGACAAGGCTCAGAGCCCATACTGCTCCATCCGAATTTCTGTCATCCATGCCTGAATCCAGCTTCAGAGCCCAACACACTAAGCCCATCTGAGGAACTGCATTTGCTGTGGCAGTGTCAACCTCGGCCAGCTCCAAACTAGGTCAGGCCCTGCTGCCGGCCGCCAGGAGTCAGCCAGCACTGACTGCCCGGTGGCCTGGCCACGTGGTTGTCGCTTCTGGGTAGAGAGAGAAGGCGGGGGTGCTGCTGAAGTAGAAGGGTGGTAGCTGGGGGTCTGCTGGGCCTGGGTTGGAAGACAGAAGGTCTATTAGCGAGGGAGGCCAAGGCAAGTTGAAATGTTTCCCTTGCTCCACACTCATGAATTAATTAGTGAATTCACCATTTATATATTTACTTACTTATTTATTCAACCAACATTTATTGTTCACCTGCCCCATGCCAGGTATTGTACTAGGTGCTGGGGTTGGAGGAGGAAATCTCTGTCCAGAGAGGGGAGGCTGATATAAGCAATCACAGTAAGATGAGCTGGAGTGACATCAAGTTTGTACTAGACACGCTGGGCTGGCCAGGTGAGAGAGAGCTGACGGGGTGTGTGGAGATCAGAGAGCCACCACGTCCCCAGGGCCAGCTGCTTGCACGTAGGCAGGAGCCAGCCTCCACCTCACCACCTCACACCCTGCCCACGAGCATGTGCCCTTGACCCCTTCTCCATCCTCCCACCTGTGTGGCTCCTGCCCCAGCCTGAGCCCTTTCTGGCCTTTCACCATTAAATAGGATATCCACTGCATTATTACTCAGTTTTGGAGGCTTCCTTTGTCAATTTGAGGAAGTTCCTTCCCAGTCTCTAGATCACCAAGACTTTTTATCAAGAACAGATGTTGAGGGGTGCCTGGGTGGCTCAGTCGGTTATGCATCTGCCTTCAGCTCACTTCATGATCTCAGGGTCCTGGGATTGAGCCCCGCATCAGGCTCTCTGCTCAGCGGGAAGTAGGCTTCTCCCTCTCCCTCCGTCTCTCTCTCTCTCAAATAAATAAAATGTTTTTTTTTTTTTTTAAAAGAGAAAAAAGAAAGGGTGTTGAATTTTTGTCAAATGCTTTTTTCTGCATCTTTTGAGATGATTATTACGGCATTTCTTTTGTAGTCTAATACCTTGGTGAGTTACATCAATTGATATTTTAATTTTAAACCAACTCCGTATTCTTGAGATATCGTCCTCTTAGTTGCAATGTATTGTCCTTTTACTATATTGTTGGGATAAATTTCCTAAAATTGGTTCAGAAATTTTGAATCTCTCATCATGAGGCATATCGGTTTGCAACTTTCTTCTAGTGTCTTTGTCTGGTTTTGGTATCAGAGTAATGCTGGCCCCATAAAATGAGCTTTGAATGACTCCCTCCTCTTAATTGTCCAGAGGACTTATGTAGATTTGGTAATATTTATTTCTTCATTGTTCGGTAGAATTTACCAGTGAAGCCTACTTGCCCTGGATTTTGCTTTGCAGGAAGATTTTTAACTACAATTTCAATTTCTTTCATAGATAGAGGGCAATTCAGTTTACTTCTTTTTGAATGAGCTTCAGTAGTCTGCTGTCACTCTATTTTTAATTCTTTGTACAGCCATTTACATTATATGATATGTTCTTGTTTTTTCCCTTAATTTTTTTACTTTGTTTAGGCTTTCCCCCCATAAAACTGAGCTCCAGGAGAACAGAGAATGATTTTATGTTTGTTTGGCTCAGTTGATAATTGTGGAACGAATAGAGGTTAATTTTAATCTTTCTAAGAACACTGTAATATGGATGTTCCCATTTTATGCCTGTGAAAATTGAGGTGAAAGAGGTTAAGTAAATTGCCCAGCAACTACCACATCACCTAATAAGTGGATCAAACATCTGATCTTGCTCCTAGATGGTTCTCTTTCTGGGTAAGTATTCACTTACCATTAATGGTGGTACCACTTATCATTAATGGTGGCTTATAAAGAGCCCACCTGCAATTCTGCCTTTCTCAGGGGTTTGGGGATAGCTGTCCTCTTGGCAGATTCAGGGGAGGGGCATGGGAAGGATGAAGAGACTATAGGCCCTAGGAATGCACCATAGGATTTGCTCATCACCAGAAGGTCTCCTGACTCACTGTCAACCTGCATGCGTCAGGGAAGCAGTGGGGGACCTGTAGTGGGAGGGGTGCTTGCATGAGGGGAGAGGGCCTGCCCCCATCCTCATTCCCTGGGCCTTGGAATGGCACATTCCAAAGCCTCAGCTGGGTTCCCTGTCCCCCTGCCCTCTGGTGTCACATTGGATGAGGCTTCCACTGCAGTAAAGCAGCAATGGCAGGCAGAGGCAGCAAGTGCTGGTGCCCTGTGAGGCAGGCAGAGAGGGGGGCACGGGGGAGAGCACAGAAGGAGGAAGGGCAGAGGGCAGGCACCTGCACCAGGTGGCAAGGTGTTCTGTTATGGGGGTGGGAGTGAGCACCCTCCCGGAGGCAATTTATATAACGCATGGCTTGGCTGTCAATTGGCCTGGAAGCTGATGGAGTCATTTGCATGCCATTACCAGATTGGCTGGGAGAAATGGAAGGGCACTTGTCCCCTGGGGTGGTCTCTGCCATCCTGTGTTGGCACTGGACTGGACAGATGTCATCCCCTTCATATGGGAGAAGGCAGCACCTCCCTGCATAGAGTAGCCACTTGTCTTTGTGGCCTCATCTCAGCGACTGGGGTCAGAGGGCGGGGTCTAACACAATTGCCAGACAGCAGGGTGGGCAGGCAACTTGTGCCTGGCATGGGAGAGAGATCCAGGCAATGCCCTGTTACCAGGTGCTGGTGTGAAGTTTTATCTGGTTAGATATTTCTATTCACTTTTTATTGTAGGGTAACAGACTTCCACGAACCCAGCAGCTCAAAACAACATGCGGTTTTATCATCTTGCAGTTTCTGTGGGTCAGGAATCCAAGCCACCTTAGCCGAGTCCTTTGCTCAGGGTTTCATGGAGCTCAAATATAGGTATTGGCTGGCCTGCGTTCCTTTCTGGAGCCTGGGCCCCTCTTGGAAGAGAGGCCCATGTACTCCCAAGCTCATGTACCAGAATTCAGTTCCTTGTGGTTGTAAGACTGAAGTCCCATTCGCTTGTTGGTTGTCATCCAAGGGACTCTCTTGACTCCTAGAAGCAGCTCACGGTTTCTTGACATGTACCGCTCACACGGGCTCACTCACTTCACAGCGGCTGACTTCTGTAAGGCCTCTGAGCGGTCTCTCTCTCCCCAGGAAGGCCCAGTTCCTTTCTTATGTGCCTTCACCGAATTAAGTCAGGCCTGCCCACGATACTCTTCCTTTTAAAATTAACTCAAAAATCAACTTATTTGAAACCTTAATTATCTCACGATACCCACGAGTCCCTCTCACACTGAAGGGAATTATACAGGGTGGATACACAAGGAGGTGGGAATCTCGGGGTTCCTGAATAGAATTCTGTCTATTGTAATATTGAACGGGAAGGGGTGCTGGAGAGGGAGAGAGCCAGAGAGGTATTTAGATGTTCAGAGATGAGAAGGAATGATGAACACAGAACAAAGGAGTTATAAAGAGCCCACCTGCAATTCTGTTCCGCTGGGCTCTGCTCTCCCCTTCCTTGCTTATAATGAAAACAGTTGATAATTCAGAATTTTAATTATAAACAGTGGCTGTTGCATGGATAGGAACCAAAAAGAGCATTTGCTGTATGTGCTCATTTCTTACAGGGAATTGGTGGGAACCAGCTCAACCAATAACTATTGCTATTGGCCATCTGCTGGGACGTGCAGATAGCTTATAGACTCAGAGAATCACAGACTATTAGAGCCAGAGGGGACTTTGGGGATCTTGTAATCCAGCCCAGTCATTGCATAGATGATGGAACCGATGCCCAGAGAGGGGATGTGAGCCGTGCGCGGTCACACAGCTAGTTGGTAGCAAGGTTTGCCAGGAACCAATTGATGCCCACTCATTCAGCAAGCAGGTCTTGTGTGAGGACTGAGAGAGGGCAGATGGGTCCTCGGTCACCTCATGCACTTTCTACTACACCAGTTTGCCTCATTACACAGTCCCTGCCCCTCTAATGCACCTGGCTTCATAGAATTCTTAACGTGTAAAATATTCAATAGCGGTTGCCTTCCTTGTCCTGCTTGGCCATGGGGAGTAGACAGAGGGGGCTGCAGCCTGAGCACAGATGGGGTGGCAGCAGGAGGAGGGGGCTCTGCAGCCTGCAGAATGGCAACGTGTGTGTGTATGTGTGTGTGTGTGTCTCCAACTGAGATCAAACCCTGAAAGCAGGAATCCACCTTGCCGTCTCCTCCCCCATGCAATCACATCCTGCATATGACTGTGTCACCTCCATCCCTCCAGCAGCCTTTATCAGTGTCACAGGTGCTCAGTCACAGGACACAGGCTACTGGGGAAGGTGATTAATGATGGCAGCTGTGGTCCCTCCTACTCTCCCAGTCTCCCTGACCTTGTCCTTCCCCTCCTCTTTACGGTTTCCCTTGTCCACACCATCCTCTAAGAAAAGAGATAAACATTCAAGGTATGAGAGTGGAAGGGGGGGAAACTGGGCTCTTCTGGAGTAGCTGCTCTGGGTCAGGCACTGCGCCAGGCTCTTTCATTTGTTCTCATTTCACAGTGTGTATGGGGAGATGCTGCGGGGTGTCCTGGGCTGCAGGGGAGGGCTGTGTTCTTCCATGTTCCCATAGAGGGCAGTGCCAGGCTGATTTCCTATAGACACATTTGCCACCCTTGGGCACATATGTTGCTCATGTTGGCTCTGATGTGCATGTTGTCAGTGTGCCAGGCTCCAGAAGACAAGCCCACGTAACCCTGGAGCCTTCAATGTCAAAGCTGTCAGGGACCTTAGCAATCACTCACTTTCCTAGAAGGGTAAGATGGAGCCCAGAGAAAAAATGACTGGCTCAAGGTCACACCAAGCTGGTCTTTCCTGATTCCTATCCCAGAGTTTGTTCTTAAATTAGCTTTCATTTCTCCTGCTGCACTTTTCTTCTCCTCTGCAAGCAGGGACATGGTCATGGAAGGGTTCAGAGCTGTAGGGTAAAAGGTAAGGAAGGGTAAAGGTCTTTAGTGAAGGATATTTATGGCATGAGAATGGTCTCTCCCAACACCCAGCTCTGAGCAGCTTCACCCAGCCGCCTCCATGAGTGATGGGTCTTGTTGTCATAGTGACTGGATGGGGCTGCCAGCCTACTGACAGGGCCTGGGATGTGACCGAGCCTTTTACACGGAGGCAAGCTCCGTGCAGTGTTCTGTGTCCTTGGACCTTTCCATTGTGTCCATGTGTATGTGTGCATGGCAGGGAGAGGGGTAGAGAGCTGCAGACTGTGTAGGGAGGCCTCTGGTACTAATACACATAACCCCAAGCCTAGTTTCTGACTTGTGGAATATGACAATGGGTCTTCATGTCCCCTTATGTTTTGGGGAGTCCTAAGCAGTCATGTAACTCAGGAGGGTCAAGGTTGCTTTTTCCTGCTTCTGGTGGCTTCCTCTGTGTCAAGCTGGGAGGTTCAGAGAGAGGGCTGGGCCCAGCCCCCATCTTTTTGCCCTCTGTAGCCTGGTGGTTTGGTGAACTTGGCTGAGGGGGGAGATTAGATCAGAAGAGAAAGGACTGGGAACTCAGGTCTGGCAGATCTGAGAGCATGAACTAAACTCCACGGACCCCATTTTCTTGAGAAGTATGTGAGTAGTAGAGTCAGGTGGCATCTTCTCCCTTAGGAGAAGACAGTCCTCTCTGTGAATTCAGCACCTTGGACAGGGTTCACCCCTGGGTTTGGGGGGTGGGCTGTGAAGGTGGGAAGGTCCTTCATGCCTTTTAGTGCCCCCGCTCCCCCAAGGTCTGTGAGTCTGGTGGTCATGGGTGCCAAACACCAACAGTTCCCAGTAGACCCAAGCCTGAGTCCCTGGGCTCCTGGGTAGACTGGCTTTCATGCCTGAATATTAAGAAGACTTGACTGTCTAGGAGTCCTGGAGTTTGGGCTATTCCCTCCGGTGGGAGTGGGGTAGGAGGAGGGGGGCTCATGGACATGTGGCCAGAATGGTAATTGCTAGAATTGGATTTGGGGAGGCCAGTGCACAAGCACTGGTAAATTTTGCCCATTTGCTTTCTTGACGGTAAGCTTGAGGACAGGAGCCAAGTAACTCTGGTTCACTGCTGTGCCCCCAACACCTCGCCCAGGACCTGGCCCATGGTAGGCACCCTTCAATGATTAGTTATTAACTACGTCTTAAAGGAAGAGAGCACAGAGAATGAAGCCTGGAGGGGGAACTCGAGAGGAACAAAGACAGGACCCTGGATGGGCCTCTGCTGGGAGACGTCTTCCCTGCCCTGATTCGTTTCTACTGCTCTCCCTAGGAAGCTCCTTCCTTGCTCAACTGTGCCGCTCTCCCCAGTGTGCCTCGCTTCCCCACACCACGTAGGCCTCGTCCCTCTTTTTATTTGCCGACTTCTGACCCATCCTCCAGGGCTTTGCCCAAGGCCACCATCCTACCCCTTCCCAACCCTTCCTTCAGACTGCAGACAGCTCTCTCACTCCTGAACTGCCAGAGCTCTGACTCTCTGGACCCCTAGCACTAAGAAGGACTTTGTATTCTAAGTATGTGTGTCTTGGTTCTGTGTTCTGTGTTCGGGTGCCATAGTTTAAGCAGTTATTTTTTTTAATTTTTATTTTTTTAAAGATTTTATTTATTTATTCATGATACACAGAGAGAGAGAGAGAGAGAGGCAGGGACACAGGCAGAAAGAGAAGCAGGCTCCATGCAGGGAACCCGACGTGGGACTCGATCTCAGGTCTCCAGGATCAGGCCCTGGGCTGAAGGCGGCGCTAAACCACTGAGCCACCTGGGCTCCCCAAGCAGTTTTTTTTTTTTTTAATTTAATAAGATACTTTATGTAACCCAATAGTGTCATTTCAACATGTGCTCAATATTACAAACTTATTAATAGGATGCTCTACATTCTTCTTTTTCAAATCTTGTGGTGTGTTTTATGCTTTGGGCACATCTCAATTCACACTAGTTGAATTTCCAGGGCTCAGTAGCCCCAGCTAGAGTGGACAGCACATTTAGCCAACTTTTGGCACTGAGAACAGGCCACCTGAGTGCACGTGGCATAAAGCACCACCCAGGCCACTTCACTAGATGTCAACAGGATAGACAGCCCCTGAGAGCCTGAATCTGGGTTCCTACTCCATCTCTCCTGTTCTTTACTCAGCTGGGGCTGGTCCTCTGTGCTTCTGTCACCTGCTCCTGTAAAAGTGGGGGATAATTTCTGCTTCCTCTCTATAGCAGCAGAAGGCTATAACCTGCTACCTCAGGCTTCCCACAAATAGAAGGTGCTATATTTCCTTCTGCATGAAAGATTTCAGCCTATATGGCCCTACATTCTACTTTGTATCACCTCTTCCTGTTTCCACACCTCATCCCGTCCCCCACAATCTGTCCCAGAATATTGAGAAGCTCTTGTTCTAATGGAATCGCCCACCTACTGCTGGCATAGGTGCCTTGAATGGTACTGAGCTCAGCATTAGTGGAGGGGTAACCAAGACTAATGTGCTCTTGCAGCTCAGCTGATGCAAAGGGGAATTCTGCAGGAGTTAGAAGTCAAGCAGGAGAATGCCAGGGAGTCCCTTCCCACTTTGAGATTCCACAATCCCCTTAGAGGGTTGGATGGTGGGAGAGCAGAGAGGCCTGAGAATAGCACAACGTGGAGATGAGAGGAATGAGGACTAGTGTTGCCCCCAGAACACTTGCGGATGCCCAGGAGGCTGTCTGGTGCCCCCAGCGCTGTCCCTGCACACCGCCTGCACCGTAGGCACCCCTATGGCCTCCCACTCTTGGGTCTTCTCCTCTGCAGGCTAAGGACCCCCGTTTCTTCTCAGCTGTTTCTATAAGGGAGGCAGCAGAGCGTTGGGGTTAGAGCAAGGATTCTGAGCCAGATCTCCTGGGTTCGAGTCCTGACTGCACAATTACCTGGGGAGTGATCTTGAGCAAGTTGATCAAGCTCTCTGTGCTTCGGTTTCCTTCTCTCCACAGGTGGCTGCAAATAGCACCTGCCACACAGAGTCCTCATGAGGACACAAGGAGTTAGCGGTGTGCTGGGGGTATAACGCTACAGAAGCGTTTGTCAAATTAACTATGTGACAAGTCCCCCCCCACCCCCCCGCACACACACACTCTGATTATCATCTTGTGGAGGTGACCTGGTTGTCAGGGTCCCTTCATGATGGGAGACCAAGAACTGAGCACAGAATGTCAGCAGCACGAGACCGTGACCTTCCTCCTCTGGCCACTGCTCTACTGGTGCGGCTCGGCCCAAGACACTTACATTTAGATGGTTCAGTGGCCTCATCACGCTCTTACCTCCTCTCAGGTTGGTTTTCAGAGTCTGTTTTCCACATTCTACTGAGAAGCGGGTTCTATCGTACCTTGTATTCGTGCAGCCGAACTTTGCCATTAAAACCAGAAACGTCTCTTTCCCCTCTATCTGATACCACAGGAGGTGCAGGCTACTGCCCCCAAAATGTCCAGGTCCTTTTGGGGTCTGGGTCTCCATACTGGACATATGGATGATGTCTTTCTGCTCAGGAGCATCTGATGCCACTGTGCTTGCCATGGTGTCCAGGAGGGAGAGGCTTCTGGGGTGGCATGACACAGAAAACAGACCTGGCTCTAGCACCTTCCCTTCAGCCTTGGTGGTCTGGCTCTTCCCTTGCCTTTGCCCCAAGCCTTTGCTGGAAGGCTCTATATCACTTGTGGATCTTGTCCTGGGAATGGCTGGGCCTCAGAATGTTCTGGTCCCCACAGGGTCTTTAGGGCAGGTGCTTCTCCCGTCTGCCTCTCTGCCCTTGTCTTGTCTTGGGCCTTGTCTTGTCTCTGGGCCCCATGCCAGTGTGAGCTTCCTCTTTGCTTTCTGGATGGCTCTTGTCTATGCCATTAGAAAAGGAGGTCCCTGTGGGCAGCAGGCAGGTCCCCTCTTCTCTTCTCCCTCTAACGGTTTGTGCACAGAGCCAGTGACCAGCTCTGTCCTCTCTACTGAACAGATCCTAGTTATTAGCCAGTCTTTCAGAATGTGAGCCCTCCCTTCTTTGAATCCACGAAGGGTTTCCCTACACAAGACCCTCAGTTGGAGCAACGCCACCAGAGAGGGGCAGAAACCAGTGGGCCAACGCAGGAGAAGGCAGAGAAAGATGACAAAACAGGTCGACTAAGGGATGGTGCATGAGCCCGGGGAGGGCGGGAGGGAGAGGTTAGGGATGGAGTTGTGGCCTAGTGCTCTTCCTTTCCAGACTCACAGAGTCAGGGCTGGGCGGGGCCTCTGGGATCTCCTGCTTCCATCCCCTTCTCCTCTCATTCCCTTGCTTTGTGGGTGAAGACAAAGGCTGGGCGGGGAGGTGACTCTGGTCCATGCAGCTGGATTTTCCCATTGCGTTTTCCTGAGCAAGATCATACAAGATGGAGTTTATTTGGGGGGCCTCCCACATGGGACCCAGGATGTCCTCCTGCTATCTTTCCTACAGACTTTCCAAGACTCCTTCACATGGGAGACCAGCGGCCCAAGGCAGAGGCACCCTGCAGGGCATTTCACTGCAGAGGAAGAGCACAGTGGGGCAATTCTTCACCCACATGAACTGCATGGGACTGCCCACCCCACTGTCTGGGGGCTGGGGCTGAGGCTGCTTGCTGGTCAGGGCTCTTGGGAGGACAGGGCATGAACTCACAGACTGGAGTGTTTGATGGCTTCACGTCCAAATCAGGGATGGGGTTTTCTTCTGGGTCTGAGCACTGGCTGTGTGATGGTGGCCCAGTTGCTCAACTTCTCTGAGCCTGTTTCCCGTCTATGAGGCAGAGATAGTAATTCTTTCCTCCTAGGAGGGTGAGAATAGTGAGAGTGCTTGGGGTTTCTATGTCATTATGGAAAAGATGGGGGCAGTATTACTACCCCCACCCCCTCTCTCTTTCCCATCCCTTTTTGTCCCACCGCCCTCCTGGGGCTCCTCCCTGTCGGCTCTGAATGCTTCCTTGGCTTGGAACGAGGTGGCTGCTCCTGCCTCTTGGGAGAAGCCACCGTTCCCTTAGCTGTTTGTGGAGAGATGCCAATCTTCTTGCTCTTCTTCATGCAGTTTCTTTCTTTCTACCCTCTGCGGAGTCCCAACCAGCCCTTCTCTTGGTCTCCTACAGCCAACAGCCCCCCGGGGGGCAGGGGGAGCCTTTGAGCCCTCAGCGGACAGCCCCCTGGGACCGAGAGAGGGCAGTGGTCACTCCGGCCGGTGTCCAGCAGGCCAGCCCGGGCACAGAGGCAGCTCGGCTCCTCTCTTGCTGTTCCAGGAGGCAGGCATCCCCGGGGCTCCTAGACTGAGTGGCAGCAGCAGCAGACAGAGAGAGGACCACCTGCTGTCCCCCCTCCCCGCGCCTTCCCCGACTCAGCCCAGGCATCTGCAGGACTAGGTGGGGGACTGAGCCCTCGGCAGGCCGCAGGGCCCGAGGCTGTCAGACTCAGGTTCTCATCCCACCTTCTGAGCTGTTGAGGAATCACGAGCTCACCACCAGCCCACACCGTGGTGACCAGCGGGGCGTGGCCATATGCCAGCCTTGGGGTGCTCTCATCTGCACACCCTGGGTGTGGTCCTCACCTTCCAGGTGGCAGGATGTGATGCCTTCAGGGCAGCCAGAGATGAGTGGGATCAACTGGGGTGTTTTGTCCTGCCCTCGGCTCCAGGAGCCCGGGCTCAGCTTGGTTCTGGCCGGGAAGGCCGCGCTCCTCATGCCCGGCAGGAGACTCCTCCAGATGCTGGACATCTGCAGGGCCAACCAGCTATGGAGTGCATTTGTCCAGGGCATGCTGTTAAGGAGACGCTGACTTGGCATGATTGTGGCCAGGGCGGTGAGGCAGGGGGATGGAAGGGATGACCTGTCAAGGTGCCTCCTTCCAGCGAGGCGCCCAGCTGGTCGGGTGTGAATCTGTCCTGCTGGGAAGTAGGGTGGGTGGCGGAGCATCTTCCTAGGACAGCATGTCGGCCTGCTGAACACTGTTCTGAGGAAGGTTGACGCAGATTTATGCTCCTACAGAATTCAATAAACTCTACAGCCCCCACGCTCCTGCATGCAGGCTGGCCGATGGCTGCAAAGCCCCACAGCCCATCTGTTGGGGTGAATCGGGGTTCTGGAGACCCCCCTGGAAGGAGCACTTGAAGGACCTCCGATGTGGATTGGAGGGGGGTTGGCTCCTGCCTTTGGAAGTCCCATGCTTGCCTTCACACAGGCCCATGCTGGCCGGGTCGCCAGTGCTGTCACCTTGAAGGCCAGCATGTGTAAAATGAGGGTGCATGGCCTCTAGATTCCTGCTACTTTGATAAGTGCCCTGGGTTCTTGAGTTCCCTACCCATTTCCTTGTCCCCTCTGCACCCTCACAGAGCGCTCTCTGCCCCTGGGTGGGCAGGCTAATGATCCCCCACCATCCCCTGGCAGCCCCTCCTCTGGGCTCCTGTTCCGGAAGGGGTCACCAAGTGCAGCCCGTCCTTGGGGCCCCAGTTCTGCCCCGGCCAGGAGTCCCCTGCTCTGAGATGAAGAGCAGAGGCTGTGGCCGGGACCTCTGAAGCATCTGAGGTCACCTGGCCGGCTGCTGCTGCCCACTGTTGTCATCTTACACACAGAGCCACCAAGGCCAGAGAGGGAGGGTCATTTGCTGGAGGCCCTAAAGCTGTCACAGAGTGGTTTTTAAACATACCTTAAAACCCAGGCCCCCCGGGGCTCAATGTGGTAGGCGTGGTGCCCAGCTGCCAAATGCGTCCCCAGCCTGGGAGGGACAGGGCCTGTCAGGGAACCGTCAGTGCTGCCCTGCTTCCTACCGGAACGGGGCGGTGGGGGACAGCAGAGGGGGCAACAGTTGGTTCCCCGATTCCAGCGGGTGGGATGGGCCATCTGTGTCCTGCCCTGCCCTGCTCCTGATGCTCCCTGTCCTCTGGTCCTGGGCCACTGCTCTGCGGTCCCTCCCCCTGCACCGGAGCCCCCCTGGCTTCCAGAGTTGGTCTTGGCAGAGAGGCCCGCAGGGAGGGGAAGGGTGTGCTGCTCCTGCTGGGCTTTCTGGAGCAGTAAGAGCTGGGGTAGAGGCAGCGCTTTCGGGGAGGGGCCTGACGCCTGGAGGCTTCTGGGGCATCACAGGTTTGGGACAGCATGACCTTAGGGCCCCCATGTGCTCCGGGAAGCTGCTCCCCCCCCAGCCCCCTGCCAGGCTCCCCTCTGCCAGCTTGGGGCCAGTAGCTTCAGATGCCACAGCTGCTGTCCCTCTGGGTGCCCCCATCCGCCACCGCTGATTGCAGTGTGCGCCATTCCATTTTTCACATCCCTGCTCGGCCCAGGCGGCCCGAAACCAATCCAGAGGCGGGCCTGATGCTGATTGCGGCGCTAAAAATACCGGCGTGGCTTCAGATGAGAGCAAGGGGCTTGGTTTCCCCTTCACCCAGCACGTTGGCCCTTGGCTGCCTTCCTGCAGAGTGCTTTGGAGAGACCCTGGAGCCTGGGGGCAGAGAAGCCCTATTACGCTCATGCCCTTTGCAAGCAAGCATCTAGGCACAAAGCAGAATAGGGGCCAGAAAAATATTTTTGCAGATATTCGGGGGCCAGATGGCATCTGGGGGCATTCTGATGTTTTGAGTGGTAGGTATTTTGTGCTGTGTAGACCAGTCTTCCAATGGTTTGTGATTCTAGGTGTGTGATTTGCTGCATCCTCGCTGGGAAGGAAAGCCAAAAATTTCCCAGGCTTTTGTCCCCTTCCTACCTCTGCTTTGCTTCCAACTTCTGGTCAGTCCTGTGGGTTCCTCCTCCTGCATAATCCTTCCCATCTGTTGGCCCCTGCTCCTTTCTGTCCCCATTCTCTCTGTTTGGGTCAGGGCCCCACCCACGTGTTCTCCCAACCACTAGGAGCCTCCTCTCACCCCTGATGCTGGGCCATGTCCCTCACTGCTGTCAGGAGATCTTCCTACGCTCGCCTCTCATCAACAGCTCCTCTACCCTGGAACTTAATTTCTTGGCCCTGCAAGATCCTCCATGGTCTCACCTCAACGAGTCCCTCCAGTCTTATTCCCCCCCAAGACACCCTTGATACCAGTCACATTGGGCTGGCCTCTGTTCCTGGCACAAGGCCTGGGGTTACTTGTCTGTGTTTCCCTAAGGTGGTCAGGCTGTGGGAGGCTGAAACCAAACCATTTCAGGGAAATTGCAGATTAACATAATCATAAACTTTATTGCCCCCTTTGCTGAGAAGTAGGCTTTGGCACAGAATCGTAGAGCCCGTCCTGGGAGCCTGGTCAGCTGGAATAGGGTGAAGCAGCCTATTGGTGTCTTCTTGCTTTCCGACCAGTGTGAGTGACCTCGCTGGAAATGAGGAAGTCTGCCTGGAGGGCACCCTAGACCTTGCCAACGTATTTTAGGTTCTTGGTCATAAAGCACGCCATCCCTTCACGCCTGGACCCGGTCTGAGAGGCTGGCACTCAGGATTAACAATGCATTAACAGAGAGAACAAGACTGAGTCTTACCAGATGGGGCTCCCCTGGCCTGGTCTAGGGGCAGTTGCCCATCTGGCCCAGGCAAGCTGTTTGGGAAACCACTGAATGCTATCAAGCTGTGTAAAAGCCCCCTCCCCAACCCTCCCCTCCCCCCAGCACCTGCCACCATAGACTCTCTAATGCCCAAGCTGCTAAGTCAACCTCCCTTGTTGACAGATGGGAAACCGGGGTCCAGCGAGGGGTAGGGGGATCTTCTGAATGAATGACACAATCAGAACTGCCACCCAGATCTCCTGGATCCCCGTCAAGTGTCTTCCCACCACGGCCTCATTCTCTCATCCAGAATGTCCTTCTCATGCTTGGAAAGTCTGCCCATCTTTCCCATGAGCTGCTGAAGGCCCCTTCCTATGCGTCATCGAATGAGTGCCCTCCAGGTAAGCTCCCCAGGGACAGGGGTTGGGTTGGTTTCAAGTCTGTACCCAGTCCAGGGCCTGGCCTATAGAAACGGCTCAGTGAAGTTTTGTTGAAAGGACTGCTGAAGAATTCAAAAGTCCATTCTACTGACCTTGCATTTGAGGGTGGATGTGGTTACTGGGGTAGGAATTTGCATTGCCTTAAAGCCAAATGCTGCACTTTCTCAGGGCAAGAGGAGCCCATGCACGTGGGAGGTAGTGTTCTCAGGCTGTCCACGCAGCCCCTCCACTTCCCACTCGCTGCTCGCGTTGCTGCCCAGGCCAGCACCAACACCAGCCGACCAGCTCCCCCTCCCCCTCTGTGAACAGTGCTCTTTCCTGCTCACCTCCGCCCGGAGGGATGGAGAGAAAAATCATTGGCCTGTGGTGTCAGACTTTGGTTCTCATGGCTGCTGGGCACCAGCCACAGGGAGCGTAAGGTGGAACGGAGATGACGGTGCAGAAGCAAACATCACAGTGCATGAGTCGAGCGGTGTCTCGTCCTGTTTCTCTGGATTCCCCAGACTTAATGAGTGTGTGTGTGTGAATGTGACAGTCTTGCCCCAAGGCTCTTCTTGGTGGGGTGGCAACGAGGACATGGCCCCTCTGTCTCCTCCTCCACCTTCAGTTCTTAGGATTGTCTGATTGTCTAGAAAGAAACCATGCATGCTCACTTCAGGAATGGAGGGTTTATCACAAGGATGCAAGGACGCCTCCTGGGACCCCCTCCAAGAGAACATTGGGCCTCGGGAGAGGGGAGAAGTGCCTGAACCCTGCCAACTTCCCGTCCTGCCTGTTTCCCCGCTTTGATGCCATGCTGGGTCGCATCCCTGCTGCTCTCAGAGCTCCACTTTCCTGCCTTACTCTGCAGATCAGCTTTCTTCGCTTGCTCATCGACACATGGTCCTAAAATAGCTGCTCCACCTCCCCCAGCCTGCCCGGACTGCCTGACCTCCAGCTCCGGGCCAGTCCCACCTGACTCCCAGGCTTTGGACTCCTTGGTGCTAAAATCTTAAAAGAGTGTATCTGATTGGCTGTTGGTCAGCCAGTGACTTGGGTCCTGCTAGGTCAGGTGTCCACTTTTGACCCAATTGTACGATGCCAGCAGGCAGGGGTCCGTGGTACCTGGTGCTGCCCGCCCAGGGTTGTGAGCGGGCAGGTTTGGTAGAAGGGGAAGCTGGGTGAAGCAGCCTTCACCTTGTAGGACCTAAATTTGGCCCCGTGGCCAGCCAGGCTCCAGTGGAAGGCAGTTTCCTTTCCAGAGCCATGACCATGGTCAAGGGTGCACCCAGCCACCTTCCTGTAACCCCTGCAGGGTGGGGCTGGACCCTCCTCCCCTCAGCTGCAGGCAGGGTAGCCTGGGACCAGGGGTAGGTTTCCACACCCCAATCTCTCCTTCCCCCACGTCCTCGCTCTTGAGTGTAGGGAGCTTCCACCACACTCTGGCACACCTGTCCCTCCTCCACCCCAGCTACTGCCCCACAGCACCTGCTCCCCTTGATTCACAGCAGCCCAAGCCTTTGTGGGATGAGGGCAGCAGCGGGGGGACTCTGGCTGGGGTGAGGGGGACTCTCTGGTGTGGCTGGGGCACTTCTAGCATGCTGCTCCTCACCTGTGGGTTGTCTCCTGGGTCTCCTGAGCACCTTGTGCCTGTCTGGCAGTCTTTCATCCTTTGTGGTGGCTTAAAATGTGTCCACAAATTCTCTAAAAGGTGGAGTCCTCCCTTGAGCGACTTAGAGATGTGTTCCTAACAAATAGAAAAAGACAGAAGTGATAGAGTGTGAGTCCAAAGACTAGGTCAGAAAAAGCACCGTGACTGCCTGTGACTGTCCTCTGGCTCTCGGGAGGCAGCTGGCACGCCAGGCCCCATAGGAAGGCCGTGAGGAAATGGGGAGAACTGAGGCTTCCTGCCACAGCACATGAACCAGCCACCTTACAAGTAGGCCTCCTGGTCCCAGTCAAGCCTTCAGGTGCCCGCAGCCTTGACTATAACCACATGAGGGAACCGGAGTCAGAGCTCCTCTCAAATTCCTGACCCTCACAAATTATGATGTGATAAATATTTCTGGGCTTAAACCACTGAGTTTGAGGATTATTTGTTACCCAGCAATGGACAACTGATGCATCTCCATACTTGTCTTCCTCGGGTGTTTGACATGTTGTGGGAAGAACTTTAATTCATTTTCCCATTTCTGCTATGGGAAGAACCAATGGCCGAGGTCACTCTTGGGTCCTCCCACCGTTGACCTGCTGTATTAAGACCTCCCACCTGGGAGGCTGGGAGGAGGGTCTGGTGTTACTATCTAGCCTCCGGTGGGTGTTATCTTCTTCCTATGTACTCCTATGAGCCTCCCTCCTAAACTTCTTTGGGGGAAAATTCTTTGCTTCAAACCCAGTAGCAGCTTCGGCCTCACCCCCATCTCCTCTCCCAGGCTTATGCATTGTCCGAGGACCTTCAGCTGTGTCCACCCAAACCCTTCCCTTCAATTGGAAGAAATGGGTCCCACAAAGTCTTCAGAGTTCCTTGGGCGGCTAGGTCACACACTGGACCCAGTGGATCCCAGGAGGCAGAGATTTGCACAGCAAAGCAGAAGTCCAGTGGGGTAAACAATTCAGGCTCAATGTCAGGAGGTTTTAATTCTGGTTTTGCATATTCATGAAGTCCTGTGAGATTCGCACAGCTTCTTTAACCCTTTTGGGGTTCTGTTATCTCGTCTGTAAAATGGAGCTAAAAGTATTTTTTCCTGATTGTTACAGGGATAAAATGAGATGATAAATGGGAAAGTGTTTCACATAAAACGCCTTACAAATGTGAAGATTAAAATATGAGGATAAAAGACAAACTATGACAGTATTTAAGGTTTATCCAGAATATGAGCTACCATTTTTTGAATAGTTATCTTATTTAATTCCGAGGTTGGTATTCCTGTCCCCATTCTAGGATCAGGAAAGGGACTGTCAGAGAGGGGACCCAGCTCGCTGGAAGTCCTCACATCCTCCATCTGTGCTGCCACTATTCCTAACCTGCACCCTAATGTGAATATGTCCTGAAGAATCCAGAGAAATGGTGAGCTCCACAAATAGCCCTGGCTCTGGCCCCTGAGCTCCCCGAGCTGCCTCATTCCTCTGCTCAGCTGCCCCTCAAAGGCTCTGGCAGCTGAGAAGGTCAAGGTCCTGACTGCTTCCTTTGTGACATGCCCCGGCCTAGTGTGCTTTTTCTTGGGTGTATACTAAGGGGATGGGGGCGGGGGTCCCCCGGTCGGTCGCAAACCGACTCAGAGCCTCTCAAGAACTGTAAACTGCTCCCTGTGTGAAGGAGAAAAGGTTATAGAACCACAGGGGGAGGTTTGGCCAGTGAGAAGTTAAAAGCCAGATTTGCTAGAGATAAGCTCTGGGTGATGACCCCGGAGGGAGGGCCGCATCCATTAGCACCTGTGGCCCTGCAAGGCCTTCAGACCATCTCCCCATTAGGCTGAAAGCCTGTCCAACCCCTCAGGTTTTGTATTTAGGGACAGGGGAATTACCTCAGTGAGCCAGGCCAACACAGTCCAGAGCCGGAGGCCGCGCTGCCTCAGCTCCTACAAAGCCCTCCTGCCCTTACAGCAGCCCTCCCCTGTTCACAATCTGCTCCTGGGTCCGCCCTCTCTCCCCTGTGTGGGCCGGACTTCCACATGCAGAAAAAGGGATTTCTGAGAATTTCTCCCAGGGATGCTTTAGTCAGAGGACCACAGTGCCCCTGGGATCCACGAGTCCATGTGCTTCTGGCCTTTTGAAAAGGAAGGTTCCTTTGCCTCTGTGCTGTCCTTCTGGACGAAAACCATGCATGCTCCTGGGCACCCTTTCCTCCCAGCCTCAGAGCTGCACACAGCCCCTGGGGTTAGGTAAGGACAGCCACCATTCGGGGGGTGCTTGGGGACAAGGGGGCAGTGGCAGAGACAGGGAATGAAGGGGGTGGGCAACATGTCTCCTGTCTGAGTCTGAGAAATCCCTCTTGCTGTTGCTCGTGGGCCAAAGCAAAATGTTTTCCCTGGCTCCGGGAGTACCTAATTGCCGCCCCCTGCTCACTGGGGCTGGCGCATTTGTCCCCACACAAGGGAAAGGTCAAGAAGCTGCTGAATTGCATTTTCCTCTCTCCTTGCCATGTGTCTCTGAAGATGAGTCATTCTCTTTCCTCTCTTGCCTCCCTCCCTCCCTCCCTCCCCCACCCTGGTCAGTCATCAGATCTGGGGCGAAATTGCTGCCCAGCCTGGCTGCCTGGGCCTCTCTGCCAGCAATGGGCTCCCAGGCTCCTCAGCAGGGCATGAGAGCCCCGTCCTAGGCCTGCGGGCCTTGGAGCTCAGCCTCCTTTATTTAATATTCTGAAATATCTATTGAGCAACTTCTGTGTGTCAGGTACTGTGCCAGGCACACAGGGGTTGGGGGCATGGTTCCTGTACTCCCAGGCCTAGAGTTGAGTGAGGAGAGGAATAGTGAACACACACTCATGCACCATACACATGATCATGTGTAATTAACACCGTGATGCGGGTCATAAGGGAAAAAGCACAGAGGGCCTTGAGAAGGCATGAGGAGCACCATATAGATGGGGCAGGGGATGGCTAGGAAGCCTCCCTGAGACGAGACTTGAAGAACAGAGTGGGGAAAGCACTTCAGGGAGAGGAACCAGCACACGCAAAGGTCCTGTGGTCAAAAGAAGCTTGGTACTGTAAAGAAGGAAGAGTGAGGTTGACATATGTCAGGTAAGCACAGGTGAAGGCAGGGAAGATGAGGCCAAAGCATGTAGGGCCTTGAAGGCCAGGCTAAGAGACTCGAAATTTATCCTAAGGGCCAGTTTAGGCAGATTTCTTATAACGTTAACAGGGCACTTACCACAGCCAGCGATTCTGCTCCACTTGCTGTATTTACCCAAAAGAAATAAAACTATGTGTGCACAAGACTTGCATACGACATTCCCAGCAGCACTGCTCATAATAGCCCCCAAACTGGAAACAACCCCAACACCCGCTATCTGGTGTTTAGATAAAATGGTGATGTGTATATACTGGCAAACTACAGAGCCACGAAAAAGAACCAGCGGCTGACGGATGCATGTGGGAGGCGTGTAGCGATGGGGGGGCGGGGATTCCAAACCTGCTATTGAGTGACAGAAACCCGCCACCTAAGAGTACATACTCTTTGATTCCATTTATGGAATCTTTGAATCAATGCTCTTTGAATAAGATCATAAATGGATCATATAAAATGATTCCATTTATATGAAATTTGAGAAAAAGCAAAACTAATTCACAGTGATAGAAATCAGATCAGGGACCCCTCGGGTGGGGCGTGGGGGTGCAGGGTGTTGACTGGGTAGGGGTGTGAGAGTACTTTCTGGGACGATGCGCTGAGGGTCATGCAGGGATATGTATTTGTCAACATTCATTATTTAGACACTTGAAATGGGTGCGTTTTGTTTTAGTGTAAATGTGTCGATAAAGCTGATTTTTGAAAAAAGCGTTTTTTTCCCTCTCGCCGAAAGGAGTATGGTTTCTATTACCCAAATAAAGGAACACACCACTTGCACAAACAAAACAAGACAAAAATGATTAGATTTGAGTGTTTTTGAAAGCCCTCCAGCTTCTGTAAGGCGAACGAGGAGGGGGAGCGTGTAAGTGGGGGATTACTGCCTGTGTTCAGGGAAGCCAGGATGTCGCCCCGGGATGCGACCGGAGCAGACTGTGCACCCCCTAGGCTCGCCCATGGTGCTTCCTCCTCAAGCTCCATGGGCTGTGTTGGCCTGTAGGGGCACATGGCCCCAGGGTGGAGACCCTGGTCCCCGGTGAGAGGACCCGCATGCCCTTGCCAGCCAGGCCAGCTCACAGACACTCGGGTCCCCAGGTTATTCCTGTTGCCACGCTCAGGCACTCAAGCCCCATGCGTACCTCAGGCCACGTACCACAGAATTTTTGCAGCCTGGGGGGTGTGCGGGTTTGAATCCTGCTTCCCTCATGCATCAGCTGTGTGATCTCAGCCCAGTGGCAGCCCCTGGGGGCTCGTTGTCCTCCTCTGTAAGGTGACAATGACAGCAAAGGTGGCCGCTTTCGAGATGGCCGTGAAGACTGGCCCAGGTGAAGGACGGAAGGCAATCTGCACCGTTCCTGCACGTCCTAAAAGCTCCGCAATGATGATTCGTATTTCACGTTCACGCTCACTTCCATTCACACTCCAAAATTAGCAGAAGGTGCGGCAGGAAAGGCTAATTCATTTCTCCACGGAGTCATTCACTCGCCTCCTGCACCCCCTTCCTGTCCTGGGGTCCCTGCATCTGCTCCAGCCCTGCTGTCCCTTCAGACAGCTCTCCTGGATCTGCCCAACGGTCCAACCTCACCTTGCTCTAGTGGACATCAGGTGATCCTCCGTCCTGAGCGTGGGCAGGTGGGCAGGCCTGGGGGTACTGAGTGCAGCCTCCACCCCCTCGGGCCTGGCTCCCTCTTGCAGCCCATCCTGCAGCCTCATACCTGGTCCCCAGGAGCCAAGCCTGCTCGCAGCCCTCCTGGGAGACTGAGGTAATTGGCTCAATTAATCAGCTCAATTAGCACCTTCCGGGTGAGTGGATCAGCTCAGGTCCCACCCAGGCTCTGCCAAACGGGCTCCGCCTGTGCTGGCGCTGTGCTGGGCACAATGGCGTGGCACAGGGGACCTGGGTGTCTTGTGCTCTCCTTGGAGAGGCCCTGAGGGGGGAAGGAGGAGTAAGGGCTGGAAAGACAGAAGAAGGGGGATAATGTTCCAGCTTTCATCCTTGTCTCAAACTCCATTCCTTTGCTAAGGAACAATGTAATAGGGTTTTGAATAAGATCATTGTAGTGGGTTTGAATGAGTGGCCCCCCAAAAGATATGTCCATGTCCTAAGCACCAGAACCTATGAATGTGACCTTATTTGGAAGAAGAGTCTTTGCAGGTGTGATTAAGTTAACGGCTCTCAAGGTGAAATCATCCTGGATTACCTGAGAGGGCCCTTGATCCAATGACAAGTGTCATTATAAGAGACACACCGAGGATGGGCATGGGGAAGGCCCGGAGAAAGCAGAGGCAGGGAGTAGAGTCACACAGCCCCAAGCCGAGGAAGGCCTGGAGCCACAGAAGCAGGAGGAAGCCAGGAAGGACTCTTTCCTGAAGCCTTAGGAGGGAGTGTGGGTCTGCTGACACGCTGATTTTGGGTCTCTGGCCTCAAGAACTGTGAGGGAATGCATTTCCATTGGAAGTCATCTTGTTTGTGGCAATTTATTTATCTTTTAAAGCGTTCTAATGCTCAAAAAAAAAAAAGTTTAAAAGTGGCCTATTTGGTCCAAACAGACCCAGAGGGGATAACTTGGTCACCGCACGGACAAGAACCCCCCTTGTACCCAAACTGCCACACCTAGTGGGCTGAGGGTCTTTATTCATTTCCCTCCAGGAGGGGGCCGACTTATCATGTTCTACGTGCGCCCGGCTGAGGAAGGGGCCGAGAGGTCCCACTTGGAATCCTGATTGGGCCGGTGCTGTAGCTGGGCCCAGGCCCCAGGACGCAGGCTCCATCAGGAAGGCCTCCCATCAGGAGGGCTTGATTTGGGCCCCCCTCTGGCACCTGTATTCCTTCCTGGGGTGGTTGGAGACAGGCCAGGGCTGGGAGAGAAGCTCAGAGCCTTGGGGGCGATGGCAGGGGATGGGTGTGCGATGTGCCTGGCCTCTGGGATCCTTTGTTTCTGGGTGCCTTCTCAGAGCACCTGGCTCAGGGTTTGTGTTCTCAGCGTCCCTCATCACCCCTCAAGGTGTGACTACCCACCCCTCCCGCAGGCCCCGAGACTCTCTGGGCATCCGCTGTGCCCAGGCACGCCTGCCTCCTTGGTGCCCAGCTAATGGCTCCTGTGTAGGGAGAATCAGGAGGCCTGGCTGTGTTTCTGAATTGGGGGATTGTCTGAGGGCTAGAAGAGGGGGAACAGGCACTCATTCCCCATTGTGCCTTTTAGGGTAGAGATACCTGTGTCCTCCTGTTGAGTTCCTGATTTACTCTGTCTTCTCCCAAGAAGCCTCTCTTCTGGTGGTCTTCTGGATTAGAAAAATCCAGGTTTCTGGGGAATTTAGTGAGAAGGTCATCGTCTACCCTTGGGTAGGCTCAGGATGGCAGCTAGCTCTGAGCAGTGATCAGAACATTGGACAAGGAGCAAGAGCTCTGGTCTCAGCCATTGGTTGATATCTTGAAGGATGTGTCCCAGCCTCCTGATGGCTTTCATCCCGCAGCCCTGGCTCCATGTCGGGTTGCCTGGTTGGAAGCACGTCTGCTTTCTCTCCCCAGAGATTTACAACAATATAATAGTAATAACCATTCATGGAGCGTCTGGGGGGTGTTTTGGGTTCCTTACATGCACTATCTCTAATTCTTATAACGACGAAACAAGGTGATCATTACACCTCCATTTCATTCACGGATAAAGAAACCGGCTCAGAGATGTTTAGTGTCTGCCTGACTCCGCTTCATTAGCAAGTACCATAGAGACCTTGCTCCTTGCCTCGCCACACACAGCTTCCTGCTCCAGAACATGTGCGAGATAGGGTGGGGGTGGGGGGCTGCAGGAGGGGAGGCTGGTCTTTGGAATGTTCCAGAGCCCAGGTGGAGGCTGCCAGGATCTCTGGTCAGCCCTGGGCTCCGAGCACTGCCCAGCCTCCCCCTGGTGGGCTGCTCACTAGGCAGGCTGAAGAGCGGCACGGAGAAAGGGGAGCCAGGGCCGCTGCCTGGTGGGAGGTGGGAGATGGGGCACAAGGGAGAGAACCCCTTGGGGGGTTCAGGAGCTACTTCGGGAACCTCCTCCAGGAAGGCTTTGCTGGTTCTAGCAGCCCTGGGGGCCCCTCCACCACAGTCACCTTTGATGAGTCCTGAATGGCCACAGTGGCTGGCACTTGGCAAGACCTCCTCTTCCTTCCGGGCATGGCGCCTGGATGGGAGGTCAGCAGACACCCATTCTGGTCACCCCTCTGTCTGGCTTCAGTTTTCCCACCTAAGGAGCCCAAATGACATCTCGGCCCCTGATTCATGACAGGCATGTCACTGCACAGATCAGCTGGGCTGTCCAAAGGTGAGGGCCTTGGTCCCCAATTCACCTTACTCCTAGGCCCCACCTTCCCTTTTCTAGAAGAGCAGCCCAGAGCCCCGGACTTGCCTCATGGGCCCTGCTGCTGGGGAGACGCAGGGGAGATGCACACAGCTCCTGTGCCAGTGCTGACATTGGAGGGAGACTGGTCCCGTGGGACACCCACGGGGATGGTCTAGATGTGTCCCTTCTCTCCAGAATGTATCCTTCACCCCTAAAGCACTGACGCTTCCCGAGCTCCCGAGATCTGCTCGAGCATTAGGACCCGGAGCAGTGCAGTGGGCATTGCTGGCTGGCGGCTGCTGCTGCTTCTTTTGATTTTTCCTTTTCTTAGGGGTGGTAGTGTTGGGGGTGGTTTGGGTGACTTAGTTCTCATCTCCCATTTCCCCAGGCCCCCCGGTGCCCAGGTGCCTGCATGGGATGCTCACAGCTTCCTCGGGGGCCCCGGGTCCCAGGTTGAGCACCCATCGGGGGAGCAGGGGACAGGAGGCGCCCGCACAGAGCCCCGTTTCCTGACTGACTGACAAACAGGAGCGATAGCATCTCTCCCAGCCCTCCCCCGGGGCCTCCTTACAGACGAGTTCAGCCCGAGTCATCTCTGCCGTCAGACGCACCTCTCTGTCCTGTGGAGATAAACTCATCACTCTCCACGGCAGGCGGGGAGGGCCGGGAGGCGGCGGCTGTGCCCACTTCTGGGCCCTGCTCCCACGCCTGGCGGCAGGCAGGGTGCGGGTCTGACCAGGAGGCCTTCCCTCTCCTCTGCCCTTCACAGAGGCCTGCAGGATGGCTGGTGGGGGAGCTGCGTGCTCTCTGCAGGGGCGGGTGCGTGAGTGTGTGCGGGGGGAGTGGGAAGATACGGGGACAGGCTGTCACTCCAGAAAGGCAGAGAGGAGCGGGGGACCAGCTCAGCATTGGGTCTGCTCTGCATCCCTAGCTGAGGGTCTCAGCCTGTCCGCAGGGCAGAGACATGGCTTTTTGGGGGGTTCTTCTTCCTTAACTGATAGTGTAGGATAGCAGTTTGTAGCTTTGGGGGGGTCCTAGATCTTTTGAAAATCTGCTAAAGGTAACAGACTGTCTCCCTCTCCAGTGGCATGTGTGTCTGGACACGTACACGTTTGCCACTGTTTGTGGGAATTCATAGGCTTCCCAGAAGGCTCACTGTGGTCTCCAGATTCAGAAATCCTACACTTGATGGCTTTTAGTCTTGTACCGTGTGAGGGAGGCAAAGCGGAGCTGCGGCCCGAGGCCTAAGCAGCGAGGAGTCTCGGGCTGGGGAGCATCTTGGGGTCAGACCAAGATGCTCCCCAGCCCAGCCCTGCTTTTACTGCGGTCATGCATGTGACCTCGGGCTGGGCTGGCATGACTCTATGGGGCCCTGGCATTTGCCACCAGGGCTGCTCTCTCCTTCCAGCTACACACTCTTCCACCCCTCACCCTCACCCCTAGTGCCCCACCAAATGTCCTACAGGCCACATGGTGTGCATATGTGGCATGAGGGCAACCAGAGCCGCCTGGAGCCATTTGCTCTGTGCTCTGCATAAGGAGGAGCTCTCTGCGGGAGTTGGAGCAAACTGGCGTGGGGACTGTCACTGTCCCAGGTATGTCCCAGGTCTTGGCAATCCCACAGAGCTTATCCAGGCTTCTACTGTCCTACCCTGAGTTAGAGGATGACATTTTGAAAAAAAAAAAAAAAAAAAAAAACCCTCTTGATTTCTTGAGCTGGAATCTGCCATTGTCTGCATCATCTTCTGAACCCGTTACAGAGGGACAATAATGAAAAAAACCACTACCGAAGGCTCGCTGTGCACCGTGATCTCATTTAATTCTTGTATCATGCTCTGAGGCGGATCCTACTAGGGTCCCAGAGACAGAAGAGGAGCCCAAGCCCAGAGATGCAGGGACAGGTCCCAAACCTCACAGCTAGAAGCATCTAGAAGCTGTCAGGCAAAGGAGACCCAGGCTGTCTGCTCTCCCATCTGTGTCCTTAATCACATGCCGCCCCAGGAGCCAGTGTGTGGACACCAGGGGATGACTGAGGCCACACTTGGTCACCTCACAAGCTAGCACCCTCACACTGATGCTGACAAGTCAGTAGAATGATGGGATCTGGGTCGGTAAGGAGGCAGAGTGTGCTGTGTGTGTGAGCACAGGGGTGCGTCTGTGTCTGCATACATGAGTATCTTGAGTGTACAATTCTTTTGAAGACAGAAAAAGGCTCTGAGTAGATTCCATACCATATGTGGTGCTTCAGCCTTGCCCTGCACAGAGGGGGGCAGAAGAGGACCCAGGGAGGCTTCCTGGAGGATGCAGCACTTTAGTGGTATCCCCAAGAATAATTAAAGTGGATTGCCCTGCCCGGGCTGCAGCTGAGTGGTGCGGCATCTTTGTGTGTGTTGCACAAAGGCACGTCTTGCACAGCCCTGCTCTGGGCCCTGCCTGATTCTATCCCAGCTTCAGTTCTTTGTTTGTCTAATCCAGATCCTCTTCTTCCTTGGCACTGTGTGTGTGTGCACATGCGGGGAGGGGCTACGGTTAGGACAGACACATGTGCGGCAACTAGGGCTTCCAAGTTCATGGGGGTTCCCTTCCTTGGGTTGCTCAAGGACATATGTGTGGACAGCACTCGAAGGCCCCTGCTCAGTCCTCCAGCCTTCTGACAGCCAGAGCCTGCATGGCCCCCACTGGGGCAGTATTGGGGTGGGGGCGGTGCATGGAACTCTAGATTGCAGGCTACTGTCCCAACATCTGCCTAACTCATCCCCCGGGCACCCTTGATCCCCAGCAGGGCCCACCCCTGTTCCCTGGGCAGCAACCAGCTTCCTGCCCTGGGGAAGTTGATCTTACTATGTGCACACATGTGTGTGCACGCATGCATGCATGTGCATGTGCGTGTGCGTGTGTGTGTGTGTGTGTTTGCAAAAGGGAGAGGGAAATGGGAAGGGTATGAGGACACACCAGGAGAAAGCATCCTGTGTGCCAGCAGTGGCCAACATGGATGCTGAGGGCACCTCTTTTTTTTTTCCTCTTTTCCTGGTCTGGACTCTGGGTGAGCTTGGGAGCCCTGCTTGGCCACATCCCAGGTTCAGCCCAGCCCTGAGAAGCTAATTCATGGGGGCCACTGGCGGGACAGCTCTTTAACCAACCCCCAGTGGTCAAAAATCCACCAGATGCCCCCACGCCCCCTGCCCACCGACTGATGACGCTCCGTAACCTCTCTGGATGCCGTGCGGCAGACGGAGGGGCAGGGGGCCTCTGTGGGGCTGACCTAAATCCCACAGGCCACAGCCAGGGAAAGCCTTTCCCCTGGAGGCTCTAGGGCCCCAGAACGAGGAGCAGGAGTGTGGGTCTCCTGCCTCCCAGGCCCCCTGGGTCTGCGCGGGAGGCTGGGGCTGGGATGGCTTCCCAGCTCGGTGGGTGGCTAGGAGTTACTCATCCTCATACCAAGAGCAAACAGCAGCGGCTCAGCAGGGAGGGTGGAGGGGGCCCGGCCCATCCTGGGCTTGTGTTGCCAAATTTGTTTGTGTTTATTCTGGTTCCTCTGCACAACATGGAAACAAATGTGCTTGATCCCGCTGCTCTGTCTCTGCTCTTCACAGGGTTGGTGGCACAGGGGGTTGGTGGCTTGGCTCAGGCCAGCCCCTTCGTGGAGAGGTTCCCTGTCTCCTGCCCCAATCCCAGTTCTTCAAGGAAAGGTCAGGGGCTGGGGTGCAGGGTTGAGGAGTGGGTAGGGGGACAGAAGCCACGCAGGTGAGGCAGAGAAGGTGTGGAAAGCGTCTGGTGCCAGGAGTCAGGGGACCTGCGTCTCCTGCTAGCTTGGCTGTGACCTTGATGGAGCACCTACTTTAATAAGCACCTACTAATTACTTCTGTTCTTTCACCTCAAAGATACCTTTACTACCAAAAGTACCTACTCTAAAATGATGATCATATAACATGGTGGGACTGCTGAGTATCACTACAAGGGCGATCATATTACGATATATACATGTAGCAAATTAACATACCATACAACGTAAATCTATATAATGTTTTATGTCAAATATACTTCAATGAAAAATTACCTACTCTCATTCTTGGCAGTGGGGGTATGGGCAAGGAAAAATCCTCGTCCCGTGGAGTGTACCTTCTGGTGGCTCTATGACACGCATATTCCTTGTTCATTTTACAGGTGAGGCTCAGAAAAGGTAAATGGTTTGCCTGAGCTCCCTCCACTTGCTCAGCGGGTCCTATACCCTCCCTGGCCTCAGTTTCCTCCTCTGCAAAGATGAGGAGTCAGATTAGAAACTCTCCCAGCCCTTCCATGCCTGGTGGTCTAGGGTGAGGGTGTGGGATTCAGAGGGAGGACTTCCCTGGGGTACACGCGTGCCCAGTGCTCGGCCTGATTTGAAGTGGTCACATTGTTTGGGGGGGGTTGCGTAGGGAGAGGGCAGCAGTGTTTTGAGTCAGTGGCTTGCCTTTTGAGGGGTCAGGCTCTGCAGCCCAGAGGATGTTCCATCATCCTTGGATTAACAACAGAGGGCTCCAGGAGAAGTGCTGCCTGCATTTGATCCTCACCGATCAGCCGGGTGGGTCCAGGCCCCAACCTTTAGGGCGCTAGACCCAGACAGATGAGCAATCTTCAGGATGTCACCTGCCTGGGCAACACCTCTGCTTCCCAGCCCCAGCCCCAGTCCCAGCCCCAGCCCCCAAGTCCAATTTCCAGGGCATCGCCTACCTGAATTAGCTGACATGAGGGAGAAGGCAGTGAGGGGGACATCCTGCTTGGAGACCCCAAGGGAATGAGTGTGGAAAAGTTCTAGATGCCCTGAGAGCATGCAGGGAGGGCCGTGTCCATGAGGACCCCTCAGCTGAGCCGGTGACAAGGGACCCTGCAGGCTTGGGGAGGGTAGAGGCGAGACTGGCAGGCTCTGAAGGCCCAGGAGGACAGACAGAGCTTCTCTCTGAGGGGAATACGGCTGGGAGCTCGGGAGGGGTGTGGGGTAGCAGAAGGCCCTGGAAGGTGAAGCTTCGCTGATGTGCTCCTCAAGATCAGAGCAGGGGAAGCAGTTAGCAAGGTTAGACCAGAGGAAGGACTTCCTAACTAAAATGCTTGCCATGGTCCAACTGGGTGCTGCTTTTTCTGGAAGGAAGCCTGTCTGACCTCTCGACACCTGCAGTGGCAGCTCAAGCAGGGGCAGAGGGCTGGAATCCGAGACCGCCTCCTCCCCCTCCCCCAGGATCCTACCGATGCCGCACGTCCTAGGACCTCAGCCTGCCTGATATCGGGAAGGACCAGCGTTGGGGAGATATTCCTGTAGTGTTGGGGTCACCCTAAGAGCCCTCCCAGCTCTGCCTTCCCTGCCCTCCCACACAGCCCCCACCCTTATCTCAGCTCCTGTCTCCTATCGGGCCTTGCATGGGAAGTTCTTCTGCAGGTCTGCCCTGCAGCAGGCACTGACTGGTGGGGAGTCCCCTGGTAACGGCCTGCCCCCCCCCCCCGCCTGCGGGGACCTGGGGGGAATGTATTGCTCGTGGCAGCGTGTCAGTAGGCTTTGCGTGGTGCGGCCGGGCAGGGCTGACAGCGGAAATTGGAAGCTGGCTGCTGTTTGACAGGTATATTATTCCCGCTGCCCTCGATTTATTTACCAAACAGCATGCAGAGCCCCAGAAAGCTCCCGGAAAGACGGAGGGAGGTGAAGTTAAGGGGCTCAGTCACCTCTGTGCGTGGACATTGGTGCCACGTGGGAAGAGGAGAAGGGAGCCAGGCCGGTGTGGGGGTGGGGATGAGGGTGGGGGCCGTGGGTCTTGGGGCCAACTGCGGGAACTTCCCCCAGGGTCCCCGCAAGACGGGGTTTCCGAAGCATCCTGGGGCTAGGGCCAGTGGTGTGGGGTCAAAGTCAAGTGAGGACCTGTGCCCCACAGGTGGTTTGGGGAGAGGGCACTGCCTTGCCTCAGGCACAGGGGCTAGAGAGGGCTATGTTGTAGAGGGGGACCCCTCGAGAGGTGGGGGGTGCAGAGCAGGGCTGCCCGGTGCGGTTGTCTAGGGGCCCAGCAGCACCCAGGCACCCAGCCGGGGGGGTGAGTGGGGTCTGACCTTGAGCTCATGGCTGGTTGCCACGCCAGGCACCCTGCCGCAGGGCTGTGTCTGCCTGGAGGGGGCACCTTTTCCTAGTCTGCTCAAAGGCGTCAGGTGGGCTAGTAACAAGTCTATGAAGAGAAGCCGAGTAGTCGGAATCAGGCAGGCTGGGATCCAGGCCCATCTGGGCGCCACACAACCCATGTGGCCCTGGGAAGTCCCAACTCCTTGCCATCTCCTGCAAACCGTAACAGCAGCAATCCTAATGCCAGTTCTTGGGGCGGTGGTGAGGAAGAAATAAGATAATCTACACGAATGCTATGGAGGCAGAAAACATACACGTGGTTTTCCAGGGTTTCTAAATGAATAGAGGAAAAAGGCAGAGCGAACCCTCTGGAGTGTGCATCCCAAATGTGGAGTGGTGTGAGTCACGGGGGTGGGAACGTCTGCAGGGTGTTCGGGGTGGGGTGGATGTCGGAATGTGGGTGTGACTGTGTTGGCTCAGATGTGGATCTGCACTGAATAAGAGGAGGAAGTTCAACGGAGGAACCCTTGGCTGTTGCCGAGTCTGGGAGTGTATCCTCCGAGTCTGAGTGCGACTGCACGCTGGCGTGCACCTGCGTGCCAGGTAGGGTGTGAGGAGGTGTGTGTGGCTCTTGTGATAGGGCTTCTGAGGTTCTGACTGAGCTCTGTAGGGATGCGCGGACTGTGTGCATGAGAGTTAAGGTGTTGGGGTCAGGGTGTGCAGGAGCGGGCACAACGTGGTGCGTGTGCATACACACATGCGCGCACACAGTCCTCAGCACAACACGAGCACAGTCTTGCAGTGTCTGCCGTATGTCTCCTGCCTCTGAACCTGATGCAAAATTCATGAAGCATCCGTTTCTAGAAAGGCGGAGATGGAGATGGAGCGGGGATTACGCCCCATCCTGCCTGGTGAGTCACAGAACAGAGCGGGGCTTACATTGTAAGGTTCCCTCCTCCTTGGCGGTGCAGTGTGGGCTGAGATGCCCATCCACCTATTTTTTTTTCTGGCACCTGGTCTGGGGACTCCCTGGGCTTGTAATGATGATTGTCCCACCCCCATTGCCCAGCTCACTGACCATGGTCCCAGAGGCGGAGCTGATGGACTGGCCAGAGGCCTGCAGGTGCAGGCAGTAGAGAGGGAGGTGCTGGGGGCCCAAGTCATGTGAGCCTCCTGTGCCCATCAGACCAGGCATCTCTGGAATAGTGGGCAGCGCAGGAACCGGGGACCACGGGTGTAGGTGGGAAGCAGCATCTCTGGGGCGGGCAGTCTCCGGAAACCCCGTTCAAGCCTCCGTGTTGGTCCAGCTCCTTCTTCTCCAGAGTCATCAGAAGGGAACAGAGACTCTGCAGCAGGTTCATTCACACCTGAAAGTTGCCCCTTTCATACCCCTGAGGGTGAGGGGCTCCCGGGATGGCAGGGCAGCAGGGATTTCAGGGCCCTGGGTGAGCAGCGTGCCATCCTTGCTCTGATGCTGGCACCCAGTTTCCGGTGATGGATATGGCTGGGATGTGGGGCCCCAAGATGAGCCCGGCATGCTGACCCCTTCGGAGGAAAGTGCAGGGGAGGCTGGCCGCGGTGCAAGCACACCAGCTGGGAGTGAGACAGGAAGCCCAGAGGGGCAGGGGCCCTGTCATGTCCATTTACGCTTTGTGTACTGGAACTCGGCCCTCTGGGGAAGGGGGAGTGTGGGCGGGGGGAGGCGATGCCAGAGAGGCTGGGGGGCCATCTGTCCCCCAGTCCAAGCCAAGACATGCTCATTGCCCACAGCCTCCTGGGCCCCAGACCCGACCGTTTCCTGTGTCCTCTCCCTCTGGCTGCCTGCCTGGCCACGTCGGGCCCCTGCTCTGCCCACCCGGGCACCTCATGTTTGCGCCTCTGACCCTGCCTCTCCGTCTTTCTTTCTCAGCCATCCCATCCCCCGTCGTTCTCGCTCCTTGTCTAATCTCTCTTCTGAACCTGAAGCACTTTCACCTGAAATCCCATTCCCCATCTTCTCTTTGGATGTCCTCGCCTCAAAAAACCAGCCATTACAGAAAGAGGAGGCTGGGCTGGAGGGAGGCCGGGCCAAGGAGCCCCCATGCCCTCTCCCCTGCTGTCCCCAGATGGGTGTCACCACCTCAGAGAGGAGGTGGGATGGTGACACCCATTGCCATGGGCCATTGTGCACACAGTTGTGCATATGCTTACACGTGCACACACACATGCACAGCTCCCCTCATGGGGAGGGGAAGGAGGACTTTAAGTGAGAAAGAAAGGAGGTCCAGGTGACATCGGTGCTTCATGTGTATCAGTGCAAGGGCTCATAAAGGGGAGTGAGCCAGTGAGGCAGGAGACATACACTTGGGCCTTAGCTTCTCCGGGCCTCGCCCTCCAGGCCTGCTGGCTGCTGCCCAGGACTCCTCGGGGCATGTGTCCGCATAGGTCAGCCCTCCAATCCCCAGGGACGCCGAGCTGTTCCTGCGGCCACCACCCCGCAGTTAAGTGCTGGGATCCTGAAGACCCCAGGTGCTGGGACCAGCCCTGAACCCGACTCCTCGGCTGAGGACTCAAGACCCTTCACAGCCGTCTTGGCCTTTCTAGTTACCCCCTCCCCGTGCTCTGTGTGCCTTTTCATCAGCTCCCTGGCATTAAAAACCCCCAACAATGCACACAAACTAACAACAGAAAACCCAACCAAAAAGAGCTTGGAAGTCAGATTGGCCCCTGGGTGGGTGGTCCCATCCCTGCCATCTTCTTCGCTCTGGGTAGTCAGCTGGATGGTTCTTCCTTTTCCCAGCCTTTCTCAGCCGTGTTGGCTTGAGAGCTCATATGACCCTGGCCACAGGGATCCGTCCGGAGCTGGGGAGGTCAGCCTGAGGACGTCTGTTGGAAATTCTGAAAGGGGCCCTCTTTCCTCTGGCATGGCTGAACGGAAGGAAGTGTACCCCAGGCTGCTTTGTGTGTGCCTGGGGAGACTCTTTTGGGGAATAAAGCCAACACAGGACAGCAGAGGCAAGTGACAGAGAAAACAGTACTTAATAACCTTGACTGAGAGCCTGGATACAGCCGTACCTGAAACAACGAAACCACATCTATTCCTGGACAGTTCACTTCCACCAGCCAGTTGCTTTTTTTTTTTTTTTTTGCCAAAGCTGGTTTGAGCTGGGCCTCTGTCTCTTGCAGAGTAAGGAGTTGACTAATAGAGAGAGATGACATAAGCTCCCTGAACCTGAGTCTTCTCATCTGTGAAATGATCTCCTTAACAGCATTGAAAGCATCGGTACTGAAGGGCGATACCCACCAGGAGGAACAGCAATGCTCTTGGTACCTCTTGCCATCGTTATCTCACTTGATCCTTTTGAGAATTCTGGGGGGTCCTTAGGACTATAATGATCACACACCACTCTGTGGGGAACATTCTCAGAGTCGGGGATGGAACAGGTACCAGGTAGCTTTCATGTGCTCTGCCCCAGGCCACTCTCCACCCTCTGTCCCAGGGAGGCTGATCCTGTGCTTCTGGAACCCCTGGTTCTGCCAATGGGGAGGCTCCAGCAGCATCAGAGACACCGATCAGACCCCCACTGGGGTGGGGGATGGGAAGCCCTGGACTGGCCATGTCCCCTGACTGAAGCTCTGTACTCCTCATGTCATTTCAGAAACTATTTGCTCCCTTTGGACCTTGATGTGGGTAGTACCTCTGCTCCTCCCCCCCAAAACCCTGCCAACACATTTATAAAATGTGCCTTTATTCCGTCCCCCCTCATTGGTTTGGCCATGGCTATCCCATGGAAACTGGTGTTGGTTTGCCCAACTTTGTCAACAACTTGAAGTCAGGTATGGACTATCTATACTACTCAGTGGTCCCACCATCCCAGGACCTGTCACAGTCCCCCCTTCCTCCAAGCCCCAGGGGAGCCACACTCTCTCCCAGGAGCTTCCCCAAATCCCCGTCCTTTCACCACGTCCCATCAGAGCTATCCTCCCCCTCCACTTCCCTCTGCACATTGCTTGCTTCTCTGTCTGTTGGGTATTGGTGCCTGCTGGACAAAAGGACTTCAGATGACTCCCCTTGAATCTCCAGTGCCCACCACCTCTGCCTCCAGCCCCTCAGCCCCTGCCCAGGACCTGGTGCGTAGTAGATATTCAATAGCCGTTGATCGAATTCAGTGATGGAGCAGGAGGTGGATTCATAGGATGTGGCCACAGGAGCCTCATGCATGAGCTTTGGCTTCTTTCTGGAATGCCCTTCCCTCTTCTAGCTGCCTGGAGAGTCTTCTCTCATCCTTTGAGCCTCAACTCAAACGTCACCTCCTCCTGGAAGCCTTCTCTCAGCCAATGATCTGGCTCTTTTGGTGCCTCAGCTGTACCCCAGCAGCTCTTACCCAGCTCCTTCCGTGTGGCCCGGAGCCCCCAGAGCAGGGCTACCCATGTCAGTGCTTCTCTCTCATGGCTAAACACTGTGCTCAGTGCAGGCTGGATACTCAATAGATGGCCACACAGTGGACAGCAGTGGCTGGGTCTCTTATTTAAAAATACCGCCCTACTGGGTAGTATGGGGGTAGCCCCTGATGGAACATGGGGGTCACGGGCAGGGGGTCATCAGAAGAAGGAGGTCCTCCTTGAACAGGGAAGTGCCCCCCTCCCCAAGGCACAAGGGACACTTGCATGGATCTGCAGGACCTTGGGTGTCTGGGAAGCATTTCTGGACAGCAGGGGTTAAAGGTGGCACGCGTCTTGTGAAGAACAGCAAAGGCCATCAGAAATTGGGTGTGTGTTGTGCTCTTAGGCCTGTGCTTGGGGTTTAACTCTCATTGAACCTCCAAGAGCAGGTGCTTGCCCTGGCACTGCCCAGATGAAGAACCCCGCATGAGAGGGGTAAGGGAGCTGCCTGAGACCAGGCTCAGGAAGAGCTTGGCCTCACATTCAAGCCTGGGCGTAAAGCTTGTGACTGCAGCTCAAGTGGAGGCAGAGGGGACCGGAGGGAGGGGTCGCGTAGTGGCCTCCACCTTGACAATGAGCCAACTGTGCTATGTGAGTCTGATTACCCGGCTTCCTGGGATTTGGGGTGTGAATTTTCTCGGGCTGTGCCTGTACCATTGGGTCCCTGTGTGACTGAACCATAGGGACCTAAGGGGAGGGTCACAGGGCCAGGCTTGGGCCAGGGTGGCCCATACTCAGGCAGAGACCCCAAGGGGAAGGGGAAATCTGGGCACCAGAGGGTCTCTGGCCCAGTGTCCGGCTGCCATTCCAGCACCTGACGTAGCACTGTGCTAGGACAGGAACACCCAGAGCACCCAGGCTCACGGTGCTGCTGGCAGGACCGGCTCTCAGTGCTCTCCTCACAGAACTGCGCCTCGGCTAAGCTTCCAAAGGAGCAGCCCAGGCTGGGTTTCCCTTCCCGGGGCCTCGGGTGCCAGCAGCCTCCCAGCCTCCTGCCCTCACAGCACTGCAGAGATGCAAACACATGCCCTTGAGCCAGCTGAATGACGGCGAAGGGTCCGTCCTTTGCTCCCAGACCCACATCAGACTACAGAATTAATAAACTGGATGGAAATAAATTAAAATTATCTGCTGTTTTAGCTCTTCTGTTCTACGTAGAACTGCAAGCCAGTTCTGGAAGAAGAACGAAAGAGCTCAGGGCTCCCCAGAAGCAGAGAAGGAGACTGAGCCTGGGGTCCCACGCTCCCTCCCCAGGGCCCTGCAAAGACTCCGCGTAATGCAGGAGCAGCTCCTCCGCGCTCTCTCTCCCTCCCCAGGTAGCCTAAGGGAGAGGCTCTGGATCCCAGTGGGTGATGCAGTATCGACAACTTCCTTTCTGTCTTCTCGATAACCAGCTCCGTGCACAACAGATCAATTTGCAATCATAGCTGCTTTCCAGCGCTAACTCACAGGCTGGTGCTGCGACGGCCACCACCTGCTTTCCTTCCTGCCTTCCACAGCTAGAGCTCAAGGGGTGGGGGGAGCAGTGGGTGCCTGGGACTCAGGTGTCAACGTGCCTAAGGCCTGGGGGGCCACACCCCCTAAGCGGGGCCCTCTCCCAGGGGCAGGGGATAGTCTGGAAGGGCGGGAGCTTTGGCTCTGCTGTAGAGGGACGTAGGGGTTGGGGGTTGGGGGTTGGGGATGCCAGGAAACAGATGAAAGGCCTGTATGAAGAACATGTGAAAGGCACAGGTGAACCCTGGTTCTCTGCGTGGCAGGGACCCCAGAGGCCATCCAGCCTCTGCAGCACACAGAAGATGAGGGTGACACCATCCTGCTCCTCACACATCCAGCTCCTTCCACATCACACGACCCTCTCTCCAGCTGTCAGTGTACAAGTGAGGTGATGCTCTGTGGGTGCAGCGAGCCCCTGAGGCCACCCAGAGCCCAGTGGCTCCAGTATCCATGCTGGACTTCCCATAATAGATGTCCAATCAGTGTTTATTGAATGAAAACCTGCATGCTTTAAAAAAATATGGGTGAGCCAGCCTCATCCCAGAGTTACAGAATCGGAATCGGGGTGGGGCCGTGGTATCCAAATTGTTTACAGAGCTTCTGGGGGAGTTTCTAGCAAGGTGCCCAGGATGAAACCAAGAGGAGAAGCCATTTGGCCAGCCCCCTGAGCTGAGTGGTGAGATCAGAAGCCCGGCCTCCGAGACCGAGGTGGGCCTGGGCTCCCTGGACGTGGTGCACCTGTGCAGGGGAACAGGTGGGCAGAGGGGAGGCCTGTGGAGGGAAGGGGCTCGAGGTGGAACTGAGGACATTCATTCCTTGCTGGAGAGGAACTGGGCCCGTGGAGGGAGAGGTGCCCTGGGGCCACCCGGTCTGGGCTCTCGAGAGGAGCGGCCACCCTTCGGCAAAGTCCAAGAAGGCTTCCTTGAAAAGGAGGAAGTTGGATTTCTGTGGCAGGCCAGGCCAGGCGAGGCCACGTGGGGGTGGACGTGGCATGAGAGCACCAGGGGGCGGCAGACCTAGCCCCGAGTCCCTGCTCTCCATCTCCAGCCCCTTCCCCACACCGTGCCTCAGTTTCCCCTGCTGTCCCCTGATTTTAAAAATGGGGATAATTGCACCAGTTCGCTTGCAGTGTGAGTGTAAAGAGAAAATGAGAGCATGTGGGGAAAACCACTTTTCGGCCGGGAATTGCCACACACAAACACACACACGGAGGGAGCCTGGGGCCCGAGTTTCACAGACCAGGGTCTGACTCCGGTTCTGTGACTTCCTAGCTGTGCAACGGGAGACAAGTTGCTTACGTGTCGTCATCTGCAAAATGAGGATAATGAACCGCTACATCACAAGATAAATATGAGTTGTCAGCGAGAGAATGTGTCCCTGGCACATAGTGGCTCAATTAACGTCACCGTGCCTTTGCCAGGGGAGCAGTGTGGCCCAGTGGCAAAGTGACATTTGGGCCTGGCCCCTCCTCTGCTCCAGCAGCCTGACCTCACCTTACCTCTGTGAGCCTCAGTTTCTGCATCCAGGGGAGTGGCGTGTAATACGAGCCTCACCGGGCTCCTGGGACAACAAAACCTCTGAGCGGAGGACAAGCACACTGGAGGAGTGCGGTGAAGGACAGGGACAGTGAATCAACGGGCCGCGGAGCGAGAGGGAGAGAGCTCTGCGGAACCGGGGGCTGGAAGGCGAGCAAGTGGCAACAGCCCCCTCACTCACTGCCCGCTCGCGGGGCTCAGGCCCGCCAGGCCCGGGCCCTCGCCCGCCCGTTGCACGTGGCATTGATGGATGCTTGGGCTGCAACCGCGGGCTGCAGCCAGGATCGATACTCTAATCAACACCACACGGAACCGCCAGCGCTTTTCCCCACCCCAAACTGGGTGGGAGGAGGACTTGGGGGTTGCCGAGAAGGGGGAGAGATTAACTTCCACGCGGAGAACTCACTCGATGAATAATTGAATCAGTGGGAGAGGAGGAGGGTCGGGCGGGGAGAGAGCACAGCCAGAGCCAGAGAAGCCAGTCTGACTGCAGGGGTGGGTGGGGGGAACGGGAGGCAGTGGCCTCCTGGGCTGTCCTGGCCGGGGGGAAGGGATTCGGGACAAGGGTGCAGGCTCTGATGGGACAGGGCGTCGTCGCCTCCTGCTCTGCAGGCCTTCCGCCGCGTGCCCCCACCCGCGTGCTACGCCAGCGCATTATCCTCATCCTGACCCCTTCTCTTCTCAAGCCTCGCGCCAGGCCCTGGGTCTGGGGCTCCCACGCAGACCCCAGAATGGCCTTTCCCTCCACACCGCCCTGGAGTGTGAGCTTACGTGGTCCTGGGGCCGGGTCACGGCCACGGGTTTCTGTCTGCATTCCCTTCTGCCCGGGACCCCAGGCTTCCTCCCCTCCGAGGGCCAGAGCCTTTTGCCGGGAGCCCAGTGCTCGTTCCTGGCCTCGCCCTGAGTCCTGCTAGCTCATCTGCCGCAGTGGTTTTGTCCACCTGCTTACTAGGCGCCAGGCCTTCCTCTCCTGAGTGACCAGTGCAGTGGTGAGGCCCGGGGATGAGTTCAGATCTTGGCTGTCGCTCTAGCTCCACTCTTTGGAGCCTGGCTCTGCTGCCAAGCTAGGGTCTGTGCACCCCACATCGTTCCAGAGAGGAGATGTGGGCATCTCCCCCTGCCCACTGGTGCTAAGAGCCTTGCAATTCCAGCATCTGAGCTCCATGGGAGGCACACGGGGGAAGAGACTTGGTCCTAGTCATAGCTCTGCCAGGGTTTAGCTGCGTGACCTTGGATGAGTCATTTCATGCCACTGAGCCCCACTTCACTCAGCTATACGAGAACAGCCATCTCTGCCCTCCTGGCCCCAAGAGGTTTCTGAGGGGAGAGAGTGCAGTGATGCTTCCTAATGGCCCAGGAAGGCTCAGCCAGGAAGGGGCAGGACGGAGCTCAAGCTGAGGCTGCTGACTCCACACCTCGTGATACCAATCCACCAAACCCCACTGACTCCCGGCGTGGAAATAATATAAGAATGCAAGCAATGGATGCATGTGGGTGGAATATGGGAGAAGTTGGGGGAATCAGGGACAGGACCCCATATCTCATCTTCTGGCATCTGTCTCCAGTTCTTGCAGACCAATCCCGGGTGTCCACGGAAGTGTGTGCTCAGGGTCAGGGCTCAGGGAGATGGAAATGTGATCACAAAGCCTGGCTAAACCAGGGGGAACTACAGTCAGCAATACCGTCCCTGGCCAGCCCCCCTCCATCCCTCTCCCTAAACCACCTAGAATGTCACAGCTAGAAGAGACTTTACAGCTGAGATCCCCTGAATTAACTCCAGGGCCACTGCTCTTTACATGAAGATCGGTGGTTTGCAAACTGGGTTCCTAGGGGAATTCTGGGCCTGTAGAGATGCCCTGGAGGGACTCTGATGGGAGAGGTCATGGGGGTGGGGTGAAAAGGACTTTACCCCCTCACCCCTGTCCTCCATCTCCATTTCAGTGACAGCCATTCCCTCCGGTTTGATCTGTATTTCATTTCCAGGTCAAATGTCTAAAACTGAACCGGTGGCCCTGCGCTCCGCCCACTGCAGTCTCCTGCACCCGACCAGACCCAGCCCTCACCCCTCCCCTGCACACTGTCCTCATCTGCCCCTCATGTGCTCCTCTCCCAGATCACATCCCTCTTCACCTCCACGCACGCCTCTCTAAAATCCAAGCCAGTCCTCTAACTAACCAACCCTAGTGGCCAATCTCTGCCAAAGACACAGCGGCAGAACCCTCCCACATATTGAGACGTATAACAACTCGGGGCTTCTGAAGGCGGTGCCTCCGTTTCCTTTAAAGGTCTTGGGATAAGCCAGCTCGGGAGATGCTTCTGGTCAAGGAGGCCTTTTGGGACTGCTTTCCCCATGGTGACCTCGCAGGCCTGCCCTGCTGCCTGGAGCAACCAGGGTGCTGTGCCCTCCCCTGGGGCACAAAGCTGAGTCTCGGTGCCACGCTGGGCAGCCAGGGGGATCCGCAGAGTCTGTGGGTGGGGTGGAAGGCAGGAGCACAGGCTCTGGAGCCTTCTAAGCCTGGCTCTGCTCTGACCTTGGGTAAATGCTGTGCTTCAGTTCCCTGCTCGGAAATGGGGGTGATGACCAGAGCACCACCTCCAGGGGTGGGCATAAGGACACCTGGAACAGTGCCGAGCATGGAGTGCCTGCTGAGCTTGTGTTCGCTGTTGTGGGTAGGGTGGGGGCAGAGGCAGACGTGACCACCGTACAGGTGATTCACAGGTCTGAGGTCTTTCCATGCCCCACACTCCAGCTCATGTAATCATCCCCCTACCAGCATCTCCATTTTATAGATGGTGAGATGGAGGCTCAGAGCAGGCCCCATGTTATTAGGGGCTGACTCCCAACCCGTCCACCTCCCTATGTTGCACCTAAGCTGGTGCCGGCTTCCCAAGTCTGCCTCCAATGTCAGAGTCACACCTGGGGCTCCCTGCAGAGGGCACCTGCTGCTTCCCTGAGACTGCCCCCTCTTCCCAGGCGCCACACCATTCTGCTCACGTCCTCTTCTTCCAAGGCTCGGTCTGCTGAGCCACTGCATCCCTCCATCTGTTCTTTTCATCCTCACTTTGGCTCGAGGGCCTGACCTCGTTTAGGGGGGTTGATTAGGGAAGGGTGTGTGCATGCATGTGCGTATGTGTTTGTGTGTGCATACGTGTTGGTGTGTGCATATGTGTTTGCATGTACACATGTGTGCATATGCATGTGTACACATGTGTGCATTTCTGGGAGCATGTGAAACGGGGCGAGCACGTAGTGCAGTGTAGAGCATACAGGACAGGGTTGTGGGCTAGGAAACTTCGGCTGGGCTCTGCAGATTCCTGGCCATGGTTCTCAAACTAGCACAGCATCCACTAGGGACCAGATACTTAGCAAATGCCCACTGAAGGGATGCATGTGCCCGCCTGGCACAGACTCTGGAGGGCAGCATCCTGAGCAGGGCCGGTGGGGCTTTTCTCCTCCCAGGACAAAGTGTCTGTCATTTGTTGGCAGCTGCCATCTGTGGATGGAGTGCGTGGGGATGGACTTCAAGCTCCCCTGTTCCATGTCCAGTGTGTAGACTCTGTCCTGGACACAGAAGCTCCCCTCCCCTTGCCCCTGCCACCTGCTGTGGAAGCCATAGTGGAAACAGCTCAGGGAATAAGTGGGACTTGGGGACGAGCCCTACAGTGAATGGCACTTGTCGATGCCAGGAGGTGGTGGGCGAGTTGGCTCATGTCTCTGAGCATCTCTTCCTCTTCAGTGAAAGGAGGCTCCTCCTCCCTGCTCTGGCGGTCTCCCAGGGTTATGAGGATGCAAGGGGATGGTAAGGACCTTCTCACGTGAGGACTATTGTCTAGTCTGTAAAATGGGGATATGTGCCTCCATGGGACAGGGCCAGTGTGCAGGGTCCTCGAGGCGGCTCACGTGAAGCTCCTTGCACAGTGCGTGGTAGGAGCTGGACAAAAGCAGCTGTTTCTAGTAAGTGCCAGCTCTCCTCCCTGGCGGGCTGACCCCGTGCTTGCCTCTTTCCCCGGCGGAGCGCTCTGCGGCCCGGCAGCCAGGCCCAGGAACTCTCCGGACGGTTCATCTTCCAGGATTCTTTGTCCCAGGCGAACAAAGCCCTGGTGTACTTCCCTCGAGGGTGATGTCATCCTGCCTCTAGGACAAAGCCGTTGCTAGCACTACCGTCTGGGGGTCCTGGGGGGCTGTGTGCCCGGGCTGCGGCTGTGTGACATTTGCTCTGGAGGCTTAAAGTCAGCCCGACCCGGCGTGGGGAAGAGGAGACGGGGTTCTGAGGCCCTGGTGGGGGGCACGTACCTTGTTTGGCTACTGGTTAGGAAGCAAGCAAAGCTCAGGGAGCAGTGGCTTGGCCGGAGAGGCCCCATCTTATTCCTACCCCGGCGTCAAGGACTGGAGCCCCAGGGTGGAGGTGTGGGCTGTGAGTCTGGGCACGGGTGTCCCCACCCTGGAGCTGGGGTGCCCTGCAGCACTCCCCCCAGCATCACCAAGGGGCTGATAAGGCATTGGAGACAGCAGACCCCTCTGGGAATGACAGGTGCCACCTGGCGCATCCCCTGGGCAGGTTTGCAGCCCTCTTGCCTGATGCCCTCCCTCCCTCCTTCATCCTGTCGTCCTGTCTCCTGTCGGGACAGGACAGGTGAGTGGCCCCAAGGGCCGAGCCCCTCCCAGGGCTCCCCGGGCCTGGCGCCGGCCCTGCTGCAGAGCCCATTTCTGCTCCATTAGGCTGGCCATGAAATGTGTTCAAAGGTTCCTGTCGGGAACAGAAGCTGCCACCGCATAAAACATGCAGAACATGAAGCACTCCTTTTCCTCCCGGATGTGGTGTCGCCGGTAGGTCCTGTACTCTGGGGCCTAGAGCAGGGCCTGGAAAGGAGCTGGATCCCTGCTCCCCTCAAAGACACAACCCGCTTGTGGCAAATAAAACAGGAAAGTTGAAATACAGTTGCAGTTTAGTTCAAGCTGGATATTATAGCTTCAGGGGCAGGCTCAGAAGGAAGGAGCGGAGGGCCAGGGGAAGGAGAGAGGAAGTCGTGAGCACCATGACCGTCCAATTTCCTCGGAGAATCAGGGACCCTCGAGGCTCTGAGGGGCTGGGGCGCTGAGGGGCGGCTGACCTAGCAGCTTCTGGGGAGCAGCTCCTGCGGGTGGGAGGGGAGTGGGGCCGGGCCGGGTGCTCACTGCTGCTGCTCGGCTGTGTGGGCATCGTGGGGGGCCTCACCCGCCTGGCCACCTGGCCGCAGCCCTGGCTGCCCCGTCCCCGTGCTGTTTGAGCATCGCTCTCTGGCTGGCCACACATATCCCTGGGCTGTGGCCTGTCGCATCTGTCACCTACACCGGTGGGGCTGCTGGTGTGACTTGCCCATCTCTGGCGGCGTGAGTGTGGGCTGCTGACGGCTCACGGCTGTCCCTTCTGCAGAGAACTGTCCTCTGCCCAGGCGAGTTACCTCCCCGGCGGCTCCTCGGGGCAGCCACCAGCCAACCCGCGACAGGCTGACACAGGGAACAAAGTCCTGAGTGCCTTGCCAGGAGCAGAGGTAGTTTATTTTCCAGAGTGACCACCATGCATCAGGCCCAATGTTGACGTGTCCCAAGACCCCATCCTTCCTCATGCCCTTCCCTCCGTGGCTTCCCTTACCCCTTTATGGGTTTTGGCTGAAGAGTACTCCCCCAAGAAGTCATGAAGCGTGAACACCTGCATCAGGCTCTGCTGCTAAGGAACCCAAACCTAGGACCAGCTGGGTGGCCTGGAGCAAGTCATCTGACAATGTGCGCCCCAGTGCCCTCAGCCACATAGGGGGCAACAGCATCTGTTTATGGGATTTGCTGAGACAACCACAGGAGGCGTTATAGGTGGACTCTTTGCCCTCTGTTAGGTCACTTTCAAATTTAATGGCTTAAAACAACACACATTTATGATCTCACCATTCTCAGGGGGTGGGGGTGGGGGTGGGGGCAGAAGTCCAACCTGGGTCTCACGGGGCTAAAACACAGGTGTCAGCAGGATTGCATTCCTTTCTGGAAGCTCAGGAGAAAATCTGCTCTCTTGCTTCTGGAAGTCTCTGCATTTCCTTGGCTTGGCAGTCCCTTCTCCCCATCTTCAAAGCCAGGAATGACCAAGGAAGTCTCCCTTGTATTGCATCACTTTGAGTGTGACTCTTCTGCCCCTCTCTTTTACTGATAAGGACCCTTGTGATCACATTGCACCCCACACCATAATCCAGGATAATCTCTCCATCTCAAGATCCTTAACTTAACCACATCTGCAGAGTCTCTTTTGCCATGGAAGGGAGCATATTCATGGGTTCTGGGAGCAGGAGATAGACACTCGGGGGGCATTATTCTGTCTACAGCAGACCCAGTGGATCTGCTTACTTCCTCTCCTTAGGCAGGTTATTTCCCCCCTTTGGGACTATTTCTACCTTGTTAATGTAACGATGGAGATTAAAAGGGGATCATGGGTGTGAAGGGGATTGCAAATGGGTTAGAGAAGTAGAGGCTGGTCCTGCGGTATTCATGGTACCCCCTCCAGATTCTGTGCCCTGTGTGTTCTCTTCTCTTCGAAGCCCTTCTCCCTGCTCTCCTGTGAACAAAGTTTTCTGGGGATCCCTCTGTAAGGGAATGCTCGAGATGCTCTTGAGAATGGGGTAGAGAGATCAGGGCTTCTGAGCCTGTTGAGGACAGGGATGAGGGGTGCTAAATCCAGAGCATGTCTTGCCCAGAGCATGTCTTCTTGGTGTGAATTTTCAGAAAGGGATGAGCAACCAGATGGAGAGAGAGGGATGGCTGCAAATGACTTGGGATCTGGGAGACAAGCAGGCATGGGGGGTGGAGTCGCCAGTCATGGTGGGAGCAGAAATTCAGCTAATGGCAGCTAGACTACTGATAAGTTTTCTTCATTTCTACTTTTCAACTTCCAGTTAAGTTCCTCATGAAAAGGCACCTGTATCAGCTGTGTCAAGCAGAAGAAAAGGAAGGGGTTGGGTTTGGGGAGCACTGGGGCCAGGGAGAGGAGTGCAGAGGAAGGGGCCAGGGCAGCAGGGCAGCAGAAGTATAAGTGGGAGCCTCCAAGGGGAAACCATTCGCCTCCAAGGCAAACCATTCAGGGGCATCACATCCTCCAGGAAGTCCGCCCAGACTGGGTTGTGTGTGCCCTACTTGTCTCGCTGCTCCACTGCGATGATCTGGTTAGGGGTCCATACATCCCATGACGCTGAGTCTCCTGGGGAACAGAGGTGCCATCCTGCTCTTCCTGCATCCCAGGATCCTGCTCTTAGCCACTACTTACTAGGCAAGGGACCAAGGTGAGAGCAAGAGACTACCCACATCCTCATCACATCTGCCCTGTTGGCAAGTCTGTTGTGGCAAAGAAGCCCAGTGAAGACAAGGGCCAAGTCTCCCTAACTCTCTGCACATCAAGTCCAGTCTTTCTGTGGCCAGTTAGATACTAAAAATAGAAGTGTCTTGACATTTCTCACTTTGCTCAAAAACCTTGGTGTGAATTCTGGTCAGGAAGACAGATTTGAGATCAAGACCCTAGTGGGTCAGAATTCTCTGATAGACCTTGCAAGTCACTTCCGTCTTCTGGATTTCCTTCTCTTCCCTTCGCCTCAGTTTCTCTAAGGGGGTAATTAACGAGGAAAATTGCAAGATACTTAAAGTGTATATCGTGATGATTTGACATGATATATACGTTGTACAAGGATCCCTCCACCTAGTTAATTATCACATATTTATCTTTTTTCTTAAAATGTGAGAACTTCTACTTGCTGAGCAAATTTCAATTATGCAATATACCCTTATCAATTATTGTCACCAAGTCATACATTAGATCTTCACACCTTACTCATCTTATAGCTGAAAGTTTGTATCCTTTTACCAGCTTATCTATTTCTCCCCAGCCTCAGCCCCTACTCTTTGTTTCTATAAGTTTGAACTTTTTTTTTAAAAGAATCCACATATGTACATAGATGCAACTGATTTTTCTTTGCATATTGATTTCATATCCTGAAAATTTACTGGACATAGTGAATTTCCTTATTTTTCCTTCCTCCTCCCCACCCCTTTCTCTTCCTCCTCTACTTCCTCCTTCTGCAGTTTTATTGAGGTATAATTGACAGATACTTAAGGTGTTCAAATGGGTACATTTTGACATATGTATATAATTGTGAACTGTCACCACAATTATGATACCGAACATTGAAGGGGTACAGAACATGCCACTTCAAAATATACTGCTTTTGGTTATTGATGATTTTGTGCTGGGAGTCCTTGAGAAACAGAAGATGCAGAAAGGACTCTCTGACCTCCCCTTTCTACCTAAAAGCAGGTCACAACATTTCCTGGGAGAAAGACACTCTCCCTGTACCACGAAGAGGAGAACACTTTTATCATCAGAAACTGAGAATTAACACTGAGGTGGTTCTTTGCAGACAGACCTACCAAAGTAATTCTGATCTTCCATTACTTTCTCCATGTCTCCTAGTCACTGTGTCACAGCTTACTGGCTCTGGTCTAAACTTGTCTGGTTTGTCATACCCCACAATATATCATTCTTAGTTTAAAAAGAATACAAAAATTGGGGCCTTAATGGTGTCTTTGGTCTTCATTTTCCCTTTGAAGACTCTTGTGTGGAAGTAAAAATGTTAAGTAAAGTGTGCATGCTTTTTTCCTACTTTCTCATGTCTCATGTCAATTTAGTTATTAGGCCCAGTCACAGAACCTAAGAGAGTAGAAGGAAGTTTTTCCTCCTCTGCAATATATCCATCACCCCTCAAAGTGTCTTCCTGCCTACTGGGAATCCCTCCTGGCAGCTTCTTCCCTCTTCAAAGTCTATGGTTCTAAAGTGAGATGATGGCCTCCAATCTGATGGTAGGAATAAGGGTTTACAAATTGAGAGGATTCCCTTCTCAGACTTGGGAGAGGAGGTATGCACCAACAGACAGTTTCTCTGCAGGGGTAGGGTGATAAGGGGGCTTGAGGAGAGGGCTGGAGAGGATGCTTAATTGGCAAAGCTGGGAATTCAGTCAGGTGATAATGTTATGGGTGCTAATAAAGATGAAAATTATTTTATGCATCAGAAAGACCCTGCTTGCACTTCACCCAAGTGCATGGAGCTGGAGGACAAAGAATGGGAGAGAAAAGGAGGGATTTGTGCTGATCCCCAGTAGAGCAAGAAAAAAGGAATTCGAGAAGAGGAGGAAGGTGTATCCAGGAGAGACAGGTGGTAGGAGGGTTTTATGGAAGCAAGGGCGGGCCAGTCAAGCTTGGAAGTAGAATTCTCCTGGCAAAAGTGAGGGCTCTCAGCTTTGGTTCCTTTGGTCAGTTAAAAAAATACCTACTATGTTCCAGGCACTGTACTAAGTACAGGGAAATATAGTCTCACATAGGAGACAATATGTACACAGATGCCATTAATAAATATCTTAACCACTGTGATATAAATATTGACAGAAGAACTGGGGCATCGTGGGGATGAGCAACCACAGCCTGGAGGTTCTGTGAAGATTTTCTTGTTGAGCCCTGTGCCTGTAGAAATATTGGAACCAAAGATGGCTGAAAAGTACCTTCTTGACAACAATCACCACTGCCTGAGAGTCTCATGGGGAAGAGGAAAGGACCTAGAGGCTTTGGGAGTTGAGATCAAATCCATGATACCTGGGGGAGGTAGGCGATAGCATCTAGTGCAGGAAGTTTGGGAACCACATTATATATCCTTGAGGGTGGCTGGGGCAAAGGGAAATTTTGAAGAGATAACACTAATAGAATAGTGATGTTACTATATGACATGGATTGTGCTATTATTAAAATGCAAATGTTTACCATTATTTTTCTAAGAGTAGCCCTAGAATCAACAGGAATTACCTGGCATCTTGTTTGAAAGGAAATTTTGAATACACCATAACTAAGTGGGATTTCTTCTGGGGTGGCAAGGATGGTTCAATATCCACAAATCAATTGATGTGATAAACCATGTTAACAAGATGAAGGACAATAATCATATAATGCTATCAATAGATGTAGAAAGAGCATTTGACAAAATTCAACATCTATTTATAATAAAAACTCTCATCAAGGTGGGTATAGAGGGAACACATCTCAACATAATAAAGGCCACATATGACAAACCCTCAGCTTACATCATACTCAATGATGAAAGCTGAAAGCTTTTTCTCTAAGATCAGAAAGAAGACAAGGATGTCCATTCTTTCCACTTTATTCAACATAGATTTTTGGAAGTCCTAGCCAAAGCAACTAGGAAAAAAAGAAAGAAAGAAAAAGAAAATTTTCCAATTTCCAAAATTGGAAAGGGAGAAGTAAAACTATCACTATTTGCAGATGACCTGATGTTATATCTAGAAAACACTAAAGACTCCACCCCAAACTGTTAAAACCAATAAACTAATTCAATAAAGTCGCAGGATACAAAATCAATACACAAAAACCTGTTGTATTTCTTTATACTAATAATGAAGTATCAGATAGAAAAATGAAGAAAGCAATCCCATTTACAGTTACATCAAAAAGAATAAAATACCTAGAAATACATTTAACCAAGGAGGTGAAAGAACTACACCCTGAAAACTGTAAGACATTCATGAAGGAAATTGAAGAAGACTCAAATAATTGGAAAGATATACCATGCTCATGGATTAGATGAATTAATATTGTTAAAATGCCCCTATTACCGAAAGGAATCTACAGATTCAATGCAATCCCCATAAAAATTCCAATGGTATTTTTCACAGAAATAGGACAAACAATCCTAAAATGTGTATGGAACCACAAAAGACCCTGAATGGACACAGCAATCTTGAGAAAGAAGAACAAAGCTGGAGGCATCATTTCCCTGATTTCAAAGTATATGACAAAGCCAATAGGTTTTTTTTAAAAAAGATTTTATTTACTTATTCATGAGAGACACACAGAGAGAGGCAGAGGGAGAAGCATGTTCCATGCAGGGAGCCTGATGCAGGACTCAGTCCCAGGACCCCAGGATCATGCCTTGAGCCAAAGGCAGATGCTCAACCACTGAGCCTCCCAGACGTCCCAACAAAGCCAGTAGTTAAAACAGCATGCATAAAACAGACATGTTGAGCAGTGGAACAGAATAAAAAGCCCAGAGATAAACCTACACATACCTGGCTAATTAATTTACAGCAAAAGAGCCAAGAACATACAATGGAAAATGGATAGTTTCTTCAATAAATGGTGCTGGGAAAACTGGACAGCCACATGCAAAAGAATGAAACTGGACCACTTTCGTACACCATTCATAAAAATCTGTTAAAAATGAATTAAAGACTTGAATGTTGGACCTGAAACTGTAAAGTTCCTAGAAGAAAACACAGATGACAAAATCCTTGACATTGGTCTTAGCACTGATTTTTAAAATCCGACACCAAAAATAAAAGCAGTAAAAGCAAAGATAAACAAGTGGGACCACACCAAACTCAAAAAGTTTCTATACCATCAACAAAACTAAAAAGGCCACCCATAGAATGAAAGAAAATAATTGCAAATCATATATCTGACAAAGGACTAATATCCAAAAAATATAAAGAACCTATATAGCTCAATGGCAAAACCCCAAATTATCCGATTAAAAAATGGGCAGAAGATCTGAATAGACATTTTCCCAAAGAAGAAGAGCAAGTGGCCAACAGGTGCATGAAAAGATACTCAGTGTCACTCATCAGCAGGGAAATGCAAATCAAAACATGATGAGATAGCACCTCACACCTGTTAGAATGGCTATTCTCAAAGAACAGGTGTTGGAGAGGATGTGAAAAAAAGGGAACCCTGGTGCACTGTTGGTGAGAATGTGAATGGGTGCAGCCACTGTGGAGGTTCCTCAATAGATTACAAATAGAACTGCCATATAATCCAGGAATCCACTTCTGGGTATTTATCTGAGGGAAATAACAACAGCAAGACCTTCCCCCACCTCAATTTGGAAAGGTATCTGCACTTGCACGTTCACTGCTGTGTTATGTACGATAGCTAAATATGGTAACAACTCCGTGTCCATCGACAGATAAACGAGTAAGGAAATTGTAAGATGGAGTATTATTCAACCATAAAAAACAATGAAATCTTGCCATTGTAACAACATGGATGGACCTGGAAGGTATTATGATAAGTGAAATAAGTCAGAGAAAGACAAATATTGTGTGATTTCTCTTACATGTGTAATCCAAAAAGTAATAAACCACATCATCAAAAGACTCCAAACTTATAGATACAGAGAACAGATTGGTGTGGTGCTTGCAAGAAGTGAGAGGTAGAGAGTGGTGGGAGAAATAGGTGAACTGTTTTTTTTAAAAATCTATTTTAAATAAATTGAAAAAAAATTTAAAAAGCAGATTTGGGACCTGTTCATCTCCCACTCACCCCACTCCTTACCCACTGATTTGGAATTCTAGAGGGGCCATGAGTGATTCTAGGATCCAAACTTAATAAATATCCAGATGTCTCTTTTATAAAAGGTTTTTTTTTTTTTTTTTGAGAGAGAGAATGAGAGAGAGAGAGAGAGAGAGAGAGCATGAGCCAGCAGGGGGGAAGTGCAGAGAGAGAGAGAATCTCAAGCAGGCTTGGTGCTGACTGCAGAGCTGGACAAGGGGCTTGATCTCACGACCATGAGATCATGACCTGAGCCAAAATCAAGAGTCAGATGCTTAACTGATTGAGCCACTCAGGCACCCTCAGATGTCTCCCTCTATTTTTAAAAAATATTTTATTATTTATTTTAGAGACAGAGAAAAAGAGAGCAAGTGAGCATGTGTGCACGAGCAGGGAGAGGGATACAGAGAGAAGGTGAGAATCCCAGGCAGACTCCATGCTGAGCACAGAACCACACTTGGGACAGGTTCCATCCCATGACCTGGAGACTATGACCTGAGCTGAAACCAAGAGTCAGAAGCCGAACCGACTGAGCCACCCAGGTGCCCCACCCAGATGTCCCTTTTTAAATTTAAACTTTGAATTAAAGAATACATATATTTAAAAAAGTCACAAATATGCACCTTGATGAATTCTCATGAACACACCATGTCTAGACACAGCACGTCACCAGCCCCTAGCAGCACCCTTTGCCCGAATCCAGCCTTCCTACTCCCTCCACCAAGTGTAACCCCCACTCTGGCTTCTAACACCATAAGTTAATTTTGCCCTTACCTTTCCTTACCTTTATGTAAATGAAATCAGAAATATGTACTCATTTGTGTCTGGCAAAATTTCCCTGAGCAGCTGGAGAGTCTGGGTAAAGGCTTTCTTCCCTCAGCACTGTTTTAGAGATTTATTTGTGTTGCAGATAACTGTTGTTTTTCATTCTTATTGATGTATAGTATTCCTTTGTATGGCTTTATACCATCTACTTATCCATTGATATTTATTTGATGGGTATTTGGGTTGTTTTCAGTTGAGCTATTGCAAATAGCGCTGCTGCTGTCACTCCTGCATGATATTTTGGTGCACGTATGCACACATTTCTGTGGGGGTGGAGCTGCTAGGTCCGAGTGTATGGTTGGGTTGAGCTTTTGGAGATGGTGCCTGTGGGGGCAGCCTCTAAGATGGCTCCATTGATCCCCGCTTCTTGGTCTTCACACTTGTCATGGACTGAACATTTGTGTGCAGCTCAAATTCGTATGTTGAAGCCTTAAGGCTTCCCAATGTGGCCGTGTTTGGAGATGGGGCCTCTGTGGAAGTAATTAAGGTAACAGAGGTCATTAGAGTACAGGCGCTGATCTAATGGGATTAGTGTCCTTATAAGAAGAGATCAGGGAGCTAGCTTGTTCTCTCTTATTTGCTTTATCATTTGTACTCTCTTACCACACTGTTCCGCTACACACACACACACACACACACACACACACACACACACTGGATACTTTTCTGAACCATTTCAAAGTGAGTGGCATACATGATGACCCTTTACTCCCAAATAATTCAGTCTGTACTTCTTAGGAATATTCCCTATCACGACCACCCTACAACTGCCAACGCCCGTCAACGTAACATTGCTATAATACTCCGATCTACCTCACTCTCTGTGTTTCAATTTTTGAAGTTGATCTAATAATGCCCTTTATAGCGTTTCCCCCTCTTCCCATACAGAATCCCGTCTAGAATCAAGCATTGTTCCCAGTTGTCACGTCTCTTCAGTTTCCTTCAATCAGGAACATTTCCATGGCCTTTCTTTGTCTTTTATGACATTGACATTTTGAAGAATACAGTCCCTCCCCTCTCTTCCCTTTTAAATAGAATATTCTTCCTTTTGTTTGTCTGATATTTTCTTATGATTAGAGGAAATACTGCTTTGCCACCTGGAATCTGTGCGAACGGTGTGGTGTCCTTCTCTGGGTCTCATTAATGATGCTAATTTTCATCACTGGTCAAGGTGGAGTCCAGTTATGATATTTTTCTTTGAAACTGATAAGCAGGGGCACCTGGATGGCTCAGTGGTTGAGTGTCTGCCTTTAGCTCAGGTTGTGATCCCAGGGTCCTGGGATCCAGTTCCACGTCGAGTCCCTGCAGGGAGCCTGCTTCTCCCTCTGCCTATGTCTCTGCCTCTCTCTCTGGGTCTCTCATGAATAAATAAATTAAAGTCTTTAAAAAAAGAACAGGAAACTGATAAGCAACTTGTGGGGATATATGAAGATTCTGGAAATATTCTGCTTCTCATCAACATTTCCCCTAGATTTACCATCCATTGATGATTCTTGCCTGAGCCAATCTTTACTATAATGGTTACAAAGGATGATTTGCCATCTTCAGCTCTCCCTCCAACCTTTACCAGCCAGCCATCGGCATTATACTATACTGTGAACAGGAACCCTCCCTTTGAAGGCAGCTTAATTCAATGTACTCTAACTTACTGGTTTTTCTTTTATAGTGAATGTCTTTTGTGTCCAGTTAAAAAAAAATTTTTTTTGGCCTACCTCAACCCCTAAAGATATTCTTCTATTTTCTTCTAAAAGCTTTATTATTATTAGACTTTCAACATTTAGATTGGTGATCCAACTGGAATTGAGGTTTTGTGTCTGATGTCAGCCACGGGTCAAGATACAGAAATCCAATTAACCCAGAATTTTTTATCAATCTTTTTTATTTACACAAGAAATGTATGAATACGCTCCCCCTTAAAAAGTTCCAGGACATTACAGATAATGCTGGTGTTGTCTTTAACCCAACCCACCCTTCCTTAATCTTCCCCCCTCTCCAGAGCAGGGACCATGGAAGTAACCATTGTTACAGGTTTATTATATCCTTCTGGACTTTTTTCCCTAAGATGTTACATACATGCTAGTTACATACTGTTTTCTTCTTTCCTCCTATAGCTCACCTTGTATGAATCATTCTGTAGCTCACTTTCTTCACTCAGCAACATGTCTTGGATGCCTTTTTGCATCAACACATCTAGATCGCCACAATTCTTTTGAACTGCGACACTGCATTATATGCTATGACTTATGTCACACACTGTCAAGTCCAGCCTATTTAGTCATTAGACTGTTTAGTCATGGATTTTTAAAAATATTTTATTTATTTATTCATGAGAGACACACAGAGAGAGGCAGAGACACGGGCAGAGGGAGTAGCAGGCTCCATGCAGGGAGCCCGATGTGGGACATGATCTCAGGACCCCGGGATCATGACCTGAGCCGAAGGCAGACTCTCAACCACTGAGCCATCCAGGCATCCCTAGTTGTGGATTTTTAAGTTGTTCCTAATTTTTTGTTTTGCTACTACAGCGATTTTTATTCATGCTGTATTTGAATACAGTACCAACTCATACTGTATCCAAAGTATACCAAGTACTCAGTAGGTAGCATTGTTGTGAAAATTGAGACATCCCAAAGGGAGCTGTTGTCCAAAACCCCTGAGAAGTAGACGAGGATAAGACCTGGGGTCTGGAAGGCTCAGGGCTGGTCTTGGATTCAGGTCAAGCAAAAGAAGTCAGGGTCTGGTGACTTGCCTGGGCTTCTAATGCCAGTGAGTGGAAAAGTGGCAGTGACACCCATGTCTTGGGAAGCCAAACCTAAGGACACAGCAGACCTCCTGGGCTACTCCTGGGGCTGCCCTGTTCTCTCCCTGCTTCTCCTCCCTTCAAGCTTGACTCCTTTGAGGAGGGGGGCGGGATTGGTGGAGGTCTGCTCACTGCCTCCTCCCTTCCCGTTGGGGAGAGGGCACGCAGCCCTAATGCCCTGTGGTCTCCCTTGGAGGAGCCAAGCCTACATCTGGGTTCTAGAGCCAGCCCTCTTCTGAATGTCCATTTGGTGAAAGTCCTCTGCCTTCTAAGATGCCCTGCGGGACAGGCAAGAACAGATTTGAATTGAGAGAAGCTGCAGCCCTTAAATCACATGTTGGGTAAAATAATCAAGGAATCTTCCCCAAATTTGTCAACGGCAGCGGTGGGCCTAGCGGTTCAGTAATGACTCGCACTTGATGACAGATCTCGAGAAAATGCGTTTTGGAAGCAATCAGTATATGCTGAATAGAATCCTATTTTACAAGCATTTTATCTACTCTTAAGGACATGGGAGATGAGGAAAACAGATAAGCCTCTCTATTAATATTGATTAGGCCATTATATATCTGAAAAAGAGATTTTAGTCAGAGATGATTGCACCTTACCAGTGCAGCCTTCCTTCTTGAATTGAATCGCTTAATCTGCTGCTCAGCACTGGGGGTGTGGGGAGGGAGGTGCACATGGGCTGAGCTCCTTCCCGCTGGGCAGAGGAGTTAGGAGGACCGGGAGGGCACTCGCATGCTTCGTTGCCAGTCCCACAAGGGCCCAATAAGAGGAAGATAAAAAACAGTTAGCGGCAGGATGGATTGAGGTCAGACTTCAGAAATAACTTTTTTTTTTTTTTTTTCCCGTTTCTGGAAGAGTCCAGAAGCTGAGGCTAGAACACCTTTTCTGGAATAACTGTAAGAATGAAGATACTACTCACAGGTTATAAATAGGCTCTTTTATTATTCACTACAAAAGGAACTGATAAACATGAAAAAATGTTTGACCTTACGAGGAATCAGATTTAAACGATGAAATATTTTTACCATCGTGTTAGCAAAGATTTCTTAAAAAAAAAAAAAAAAAAAAGCATCATTTCCCCGTGTTGAGCAGGAAGTGGTGACCTGCACTTTCATGCGTTATTGGTGGCAGTGTAGGTGAGTACAATGTTTTTGGAAGACAATTTGATGATATTTATAGAGACCTACTTTCCGTTAAGCACTAGGTTAGGAACCAGGTATATCGTATTTAATGGAATTAAGCCCTTGCCCTCACAGAGCATACCATTTAGTGCAGGGAGACTGAAAATTAAAAAGTGAAAATACAATTAAATATTGACACATGTGAAGGGGCTTCAAGGAAATTAAAAGGGAGAAGGCAAGAGGGGAGGTCAGTGAAGGCTTTTCCAAGGAGACCGAGGATTTTTTTTTTAAGATTTTATTTATTCATGAGAGACCCAGAGAAACACAGGCAGAGGGAGAAGCAGGCTCCATGCAGGGAGCCCAATGTGGGACTTGATCGCAGGACCCCAGGATCACAAACCGAACCCAGACACTCAACCATTGAGCCACCCAGGTGCTCCCAAGAAGGCAGAGCTGGACTGAGTCACGGTCGATAAGAAGGAGGGAGCCACAGGAAGAGAAACAGCATGTGCAAAGGTCCTGTAGTGGGAGAGATCTTTGATGTACTGGGAAGAGACCAGAGAGGACACAGTGGGTAAAGGAAGCATGGAGGGGAGTATAGCTGAGGGTGGGATGCCTACAAAGTGCAAGAGGAGCAGGAAACCTTCCTGCTGGTTTCAGGAAGGTTGACACCACCTGCTGTTACTCTTTTAGGAAGAGGTTCCCGGCTGCTGGGACAGCGGATTGGGTTGGGTAAGTAGAAGGAGGAAGGGCAGTTAGGAGCCTTGGGAAGCATTGCAGGTGGGAGATGACGGTGCTTGAATGGGGCCTTGGCAGGGGGATGGGTTTCTAACCTCACAAAGTCTAAACCCCTGAGACCAGCAAGGCTACAATGGGAATTTATCCCAAGGAAACAATCAGACGCACACAGAGATTTACATACAAATAAGTTCATTATGATTTTAGTTATAAAGACAAACAACTGGAAACAACATAAACGCTCACTATGAGAGGTTAAGTGATGGTACATCTAGACAAGGGCTGCTGCACAGTTATGAAAATCATTGTTTGAGAAGAATAATGTGAAAAAAAATCAGGCTACAAAACAATGTAGATTACGATGCTGATTTTAAAAAAGTAGCATCTACCTTTCCTTCTATCTAAAATAAACATCAAAATGCTACAGATAACTCTGGGTGACCTATGGGTGAGTTAAAATTTTTTTTTCTGCATTTCAATGCAGCGTCTTCCAATAAGCATATACTTCTATAGTTTAAAAAAAATACAAAAAATATTTTGAAATAAAAAGGTAAATCCCTTTAAAAGAAGCAAAGGGCAGGCCTGTGAGTGTGAAGGGAGGTGTTTGTGGGAGGGGGAGCGAAGCAGCCCTGTAAGTGCAGGGTGAGTGCAAACCCAAGTGACCAGGATCCTATGGAGGATGGTGGAGCCATTTAGGGAAATAGAGAAGACTGGGGGTCAGGGTGGAGAGAGCCTGGGCATCTGCATTCTTCAGCGCCCAGAAGACCTGCCTCCAGCCAGGCTGTGCGTTATAGCCACACTAATGGGTCCTTCAGGAAACCAGCAAAGAGATGGATAACAGAGGTGCTGAGAAGGCTTTAGGAGACACCTTCAGGGCCAGGAGGGTCCAGGTGAGGAGGGAGGAGTGGTTGAACTCTGCACTGGTCACTCTCCTTCGCAGAGGTGAGGAGACAAAATGAGTGAACATATGTCCAACCTTCAGAAGAGTGCCTGTCACACAGCCAGTCCTATAGAAGTGGTAGCTGGTATCATCTTTCCAGTTACTCAGGCCAAAACCCCAAGAATCACTCGGGCTTCGTCCTTCTCCTCATCCTAGCATCTGAGCCACCAGCGAATGCAGTCTCTCTCTTTCTCACCCCTGCACTGATGCCCCAGCCCAAGTGTGCGTCATGCCCTGCTGGGATGGCTGCAGTGGCCTCCACGTGGTCTCCCTACCTCCAATCTTGTCTGCCCTCAGCCCAGCACCCTCACATCAGCCAGCCAGACTTCTCGAAATGAAAATCTGATTATATGACTCCTCTGTTGGGGTTTAGAATGAAACCCAAACTCTTCACCATGGACTACAAAGCCCTAGAGAATTTTCCATTAGAAAAGAAGTGGAAATTTAAATAATGATTTTTTTTTGGCCATTGGATTAGATAAGGTTTTAAAAATAAGAATGTGTGTGTGAGGCTGGAGTGAATCTGTATTGTAGCCTGGGAACCTCCTGCTGGTCCAGCATTTTGAGGGAGGAGAGTGTTTCAAGGAAAAAGGTGGTCTTTTGGGTCAAGGGCTACAGAGAGATCAAATAAAATGAGGACCAAGAGCTCATTATGGCTTTGGTGGGAATGGTTCCTGAGGAGTGATGGGGAGGGAAGCCGTATTGCAAAAGAAGGCAGACAGAGAACCCTACAAGTGGCAATAGCAGAGAGAGAGGGGTGCTGGGGAGGGGGCAAGAGGCGGGAGACGGTGAGGAGACACCAGCCTAAGGAAAATTCTGGAAGAAGAGAGCTCTCTGGGGCAGGAGGGGCACTGGCTGAAGCGGGAGAGGTTCTTAAAGCCCAGCTGAGGAGCCAGTAGGCAGTAGAGGTGGGAGGAAAGGAACTTCGGGAAGCCTGGTATTTGCTAAATGTCCCAAGGGGCTGGGGCCCAGTTTGAAACTCATTAGAAAAAAAACAAAGGAAAGTGCCTGAGTTTGATGAGTTTGGTTCTCCGTGGCAATTCCTGCTGGAGCCTTCTTAATTTCCTTGGTTAAGTCAGATTGCTTTGATCGCTGCCTTAGAGGAAACATAATGCTGATAAGGGATGTCTGGTTATGTATCTGTGTGGGATTCTCCACAGGAAATATGAGCTGGTGATGCAAGGGCCCACAAAGGAGAAGACAAACACCTGTGTGTGCACATGTTTGTGAGTGTGCATGGGGGTGCTTGTGCCCATGGGGGCCCTGTGTGTCCTTTCCAGCTCCAGTTGGGAAGGTAGGAGGGGGGGCCTAGGCACTTGTCTTTGAGCCTGTTTGTGGGATAGGATAGCTGGGTGAGGATCGGGTAGGGACTATGTGTTTGGGGCTCAAAGCACAAATTCTTTCATTTTTTCTATTTTAAAGTGTGTGTGGAGCAATATATAAGAAAACCCCTCTTTCTGCCAATCTGTATTCCTCTTTTCCTTCCAAATCCTGCTTATCGCCTGCCACCCCCGGAAAGCCTTCTCTCTCAGCCCCACTCTTGGTGTGACCAGTCCCTGCTTTGAGCCAGATTTGTCATTGGCCCAAGGATAGATGCTCACACTCCAGCATCTAGAGCAAGCTCACCTCTCTGGGTTTCAGTTCCATCATTGCTACATCAGAGAGGATGAGGGCAAGTTTGGCTCTTGGAGTCCCTGGTCCTACGTGTCCACAGGGAAGGTAAAGGTAGACAGGGCAGACAGGGTAGGCGGACACCCCTGAGATCGGCAAACATTTGTTATGGGTGGGATGTTACAATCTACCCTTTTCATGCATGGCCTTGTTCAACTTCACAACAATCCTGTAGTCAGGAACTGCTATTATCTCTATTTTGGTAGGGGAGGAAATGGAAGCTTCCAGCAAATGAGTGGCCTAAGGTTGGTGTGGCAGGCAGGGTCAGAGCTGAGTTTGAGATCGCCACCTGGCCTGGGCAGGGGGCCTGGCCAGGAATCTGGGGAGGGGCCAGATGGAGCTGTGGCTATTCTCTGAGGTCATTAGCAAGGACTCTGAGAGGTCACCTTGTCTTACCGATCTCTTGCTCCGCTGGCCCTGTTTTCTGTTTCTCCTAGGCGTGGACACTCCCAGGGGTCAGAATTACATACCATCTTTTCTTTAGGTCAGGGACTGAAAAATTAAATTCCTGAGGGTCAGGCAGTAATCACTTGAAGTGGGACAGAGTAAGTGCAAATGTTTGTTGCCTAAGAGGTGGTAACTGCAGCTCCTACGGGAGAGCACTTGCTTCTCAGGAGCTCTTCAGCTCCAGTCAACTGTTACCTCCTGGCTGGAGGGCACAGTGTCGTCAGAACTTCTGATCCTTCAAGGGAAGCGAAAACTTCTTGACTTTTAAAAGTTGGTTCAAATCAGTTCTAAGCAGTATTTTAAAATAAGTCAATAAACAGACAAAATACATTTAAAGATGGAACGTGGCTCTGTCACATGGTAGGCTTGTAACCTCTGAAGTCTGATCTCATCCCTGCCTTGCTCCGGGCAGGCTCACTTGAAAGCTCCTCCTCTGGGCACTCAGGAAAGGAGGCTGATGCTTTTGGTGGGATCATGGCTAGCGACTTTGCTGCGTGGTAGAAGTCTCTCAGAAGATTCTCCTCCCTTACACCTTCCCCACCCCGTCACCCAAGCACACATCTGTACATTCCAGGAGTGGAGCAGACATTGACAGGAATGAGTTTCAATTTCGGATCTCTTTGAGTAGCTGAACTTCTAAGTGGACTTTGAATAATAATGTGAGCTAGTACCATGGTGGCAGTCCCTTGAATTAACATCTTTTGTTCTCAAGTTTCTCTGAGATGTTTGGAGATGTGGTAGCTGGGGCAAAATGAACATCCATCAGGCATTCAAAGAAGATGGCCAACAGACAGGGAAATAAGATACCATGAGCAAGGGCGAAGAGAAGCAACAGACAACAGAAATAGAGCAGCCACATAGACTCCAGCTATTGGAAATATTAATAAGGACTATGAAACAACTGTACTTACAATGTTCAAAGAAATAAAAATCCAGCCTGAACACTTCAGCAGAGAATTGGAACTTATAAGACACACAAAAGTTTTGGAAAAGGAATTCTAGGGTGACAAGCGCAATGGCTGAAATTGACAACTTGATGGATGGATTTAATAACAGATCAGATAGAGCTAAAAAGAGAATGACTCGATTGGAATTTAAGTCAGAAGAGACTGTTTGGAATATAGCACTGAGGGACTGAATGATGGAGTTACGGAGAGGATGGTCAAGGGAAATGGGGACAAAGAGACAAGTCAAATTTTTTTTTCCCCCAGAGTGGAGCCCATTGAAGGGCTTGAACTTCCAGCCCTGAGATCAGGACCTGAACTGAGATCAAGTCAGACACTTAACTCACTGAGCCACCCAGGCACCCCCAAAGTGACAAGCTCTAATATATGTCTCATTGATGTCTCAGAAGGAAATGGCAGAGAGGAGAGAGGGAATAGGGCAGGAGTAATGTTCAGGTTTTCCATTGTTGAGGAAAGACATCAGCCTGTAGATTCAAGAAGCCTCCAGAGGTGAGTTGATCTGTACTAGGCACAGGAGGGCTGGGTCACTCACTGGTTTGGAGGGTCAGGAACTAGTAATTAACACATCCCCGAGCCTAGATGGGAATGAAGCCTGAGATCCCCGACTGGCAGGAGTTCCTCCTGGTGGGAGTTGAGGGAAGAAAAGTTTTCATTTATTTACCTCATGCACTCATTCATTCATCCATTTTTTTCATTTACCCATTAATTAATTCAACATTGACTTATTGACTACTTGGCCTGAGTCACTAATATTGACATTTGGTCAGAAAATGGGGAAGTCTTAGTTTTAAGAGCGATGTTCTTTCTTGAATGAAGCAAGAGGGCAAAATAATTTAGCACCTGGGTGCCCAAAAGCAAGATGGCTCCTAGGGGTTTATGATGATCGGGATCAGAGGCTGGTTTGGGAAGAGAGGCAGTTTGATGGAAAATATTCCCAAACTATAGCCTATGAAGTTTTTTGCCCATCTGTGAAGAAAAAACAGTTATTTCAGGAAGAGATCATTTGGGCTCCACATAAACTCTTTGATATTTTGAGTGAAATTTGCAGGGTTTTAAGAACCTGACTAATTTAATGTCATTTGTATTACATTTACTTTCCTTCATTTGTCACTAAAATTTGTTATAATTAAAGAAGCCTGTGTAAACTCTACTAAAAGGAAGAAACTGGCTTGTGTGCTGGTGTGGGCCACGGAGAAAGGAGCTGCCACAGCCCCGTGAAGGCCGGATGTGGTGGCAGCAGTAGGCATGAGCAGGGGCAAGCCATGGTATCCCTTCCAGAGGCAAGCCAGGACTTTTTTTTTTTTTTTTTTTTTTTAAGCCAGGACTTTTTGAACAGCTCTCCCACCTGGAGGTTTGGGAAGGTCGAGAACACTGGAGCCACATGCAAACTTGAGCACTGGCTCCCTCATGGCTTTCAGCTCTTTTGGGTCACAGGCTACTTTGTGATTATGACAAAGTTCAGTCCCAGGAAAATGTGCATACAAATAGCATTCCCTGTGCAAATTCAGAGGATGCATGGATGCTCATCTGAAATCCTTTGGTCTATCCACACTCCTTCATTGTTATTTGGGGAAACTGGGGTCCACCTTGGAGAAGAGACTTGTCCAAATGCACACAGATAGTGGTAGAGCTAGGTCCCTATCCCAAGTGTCTGGAGCTGGTCCTCACTCACTCGCCCAGCAACCTTTAGGCTGTCCAGGGTGGGGTGGCAGCGGGCAGCTCTCTCTCTGGGTATTGTGGGTAGGATGGCGAGCTTGTCTGGTTGCTGAGGGGGGAATCAGGTTTGTGAGATGTATTTGGGGAACTATCAGTGGGCAGAGGGCCCACAAGCGGAACCTGTTTTGGAAGATGGGACCCTTCTCCTGAGAGGCCTTGGAGGTTTATACTAGCACCTTTGTAACCAAAAGGCACTGGGGAGTAGCAAAGGCTTGTGAATAGAATGACATGGTGATTTCAGGGCCACTGGAGGAAATGATCCCTGCAGTCTGTTCTCTCTTCTCTCCTATCAAACAGTCTCTGAAGCAACCTAGAGCTCTGGAGGCAGCTCCAAACTCCCAGGGTGACCACTGCCTGGGCTCCTCTTTCCTGGAATCCACCAGAACACTGCTTTGAGCCTGACTCTAGCCTCATGGGGCTAATTCCCTTCTGGTTTTCTCTCCTCCCTGTTTTTCATTTTCCTTCCTTTTGCCTTATTTCCCCTCTGCTGCAGGGACAGAGGAGGGAGGGTTACAAGCACCACACACAAAACTCTCTTTTTCTTTTAAGAAAAAATTATGATTATTAAAGATTTAATCTTCGAGTCTAAAAATACCTCGATGTAAATGCTTCTGTTCCCCCAATCCTCTTCCCTCCCCTCCCATTCTCGCTCCCTTTTGCAATTGGCCCCCCTGAGAGTTGCAGTGGGGGCAGGTGTGGACACCACTGGTATCTCTGCAGTACAGTCGAGAAGTGGGGGGCCTGCAGGGTTGTAGGGAGGTGTGGTCAGGGCCCGTGTGACTGAAGGAGAGGGGTGCTGGGGTCTGTGACGTTCACTGCTTGGTTTAGCCCACGTGCACTGTGGGTGGGGCAGTGAACCAGCCTCAGCCTCTTGCTTCTGAATTGCTGAGCGGTTTCCAAGCACACTGTAGCTGTAGGCAGACTTCTTCCTCTTCCCGGCGAATGTTTGATTTGGAGTTTATTGATTCCATTTGCCAGAGTATTTTCCTTAAATATTTTTTGAGTCTAATGCACACCGTGCACGTGCCCGCAATGGCTCTAGCTAGCCTTGCGTTTCTGCAAAACCAATAAAGCAATTTGGATGGGCTGAAATTAAACTCGGAGGTATCAGGAGAGGGTGACTAGAGATGTGGGTTGGAGGGAGGAATGGGCTTGAGATAGGAGAGCCAGGAGGTGGAGAGAGGCAGGACTGTGGATACAGAGTGGGGATCTGCTGTGGATACAGACAGACAGACAGACAGACAGGAAAGAATGGGCAAGAGGAAGGGAAGTAGCCAAGGAAAAGGATAAGGAGACATGGAAGGGTTAGAGACAGAGAAAGGAAGAGAAAGATGAAAAATATATTATGGCCAGCTTGCAATTTTGTGTGACCTTGGGGATTGAATGAGTTAAGTCTCCAGATTACTCGAATTACTTCGGAGGTTCTAATTTTAATCTCTTCCTGCTCTCACCTAACCTTTCATGAAAAAAAGCAAAATTGACATGCTGGACAGCACTGTCTACTCCTCCAGCATCCACTCACTCCTCTCTCACTGTGTAGAGCCAGGCATTCCCAGCCCCCCGGCCCCAGGATTGGTTGAGGAACAGGCATGTGACCCAGAAGCTAATCAATACATAGCATTCTCTTGGCCCCGGTGATCCGTTCAAGGGCCATCTTGTTATCAGAGTTAGTCCAATCAGACAGAAAGCTGGGATTTTTGTTAAGAAGTAGGGTAAGGAAAGTCTTTTATCTCCACCTGGTTATGAAAAAGGAAGCATGGTGTCCCAGAGCTGCCAGCAACCATTTCACCTCCATGAAGGGATTCAGTCTGGGAATGAAGCTGCTATATTAGGAGGGCAGAGTGGAGGGAATCAAAAAGAAATGGAGCTAAGTCCTACAAGGTGTCACAAACCTCTGGATCAAACTCATCCTGAAGCTGACATGTCTGGACACTCGAATTAAATGAGCCAGTAGGTTCCTTACTGTTGAAGTGACTTTGAGCTGGACTGTTACCTATAGTTGAACGTGTGCTAGTTGATGTCACATCTGAATTTGACCCCTTCTGTTCTTTTAACTATAGGGTTCATGGAAGCTCGGGCACAGCACACCCATGTGTAACTCTGGACTGGGCAAGGTTTCAGGGAAGGGCAGGGCTTCAGACAGACTCCCCTCTTGAAGCTTAGCTCAGTCCTGAGGAACAGGGTTGCGGCTGGTGGGGTGGGGGAAGGAAGGAGGAGTAAAAGAATGGAGAATCCACATTCTGGATCATCGTGCCCTTCCTACTCAGCAGGGTAAACACATTCTCCTCTGATCAGCCCCAAGATAGGCTTCAGAGCAGCTCTCAGCTCCAAGTACAAGTTCCCTAGCTTGGCAACCCAGGCATATCTCCTACTGTTCCCTTCTGTGTACCCCACTGCCAGCCAGACGCAGCCCCCTGCCGTTCTCTGAGCATGCCCGCAGCTCTCCTTGTCTGCACACGTGCTTCGAGGGGTTCCCTTTGCTTAGAACATCCTTTCTCACCTTTATCTGTTTGGATTTCACGCATTTTTCAAGCCCTGTTTCCATGCCACCCAGAGAGCCTCCCCTGACTTTAATAAACCATCGAACATCTTCCTGCAGGGGCTTCATCAGAATCTACATGAAGTAGGGGTGGGTGGTGGCCAGAGAGAATGTGTAGTTTGAAAAGTCATAATCAACGTGTCTACTGTTTCTGTACACAAAACTGCTGGGAGTAAAGTTGACAAACTGTTCTTGACTAGTGGAATTATATAGTAGGTAGCAAGAGAAAGCATTATTGGGGTCATGGGTTAAAAAATTATGTTGAGAACTGGCACTCTAATTGATGAGTCTTCTTCCTCGGTTGACCTTCCAAGGGCCTTCGTACCTTTCTCATGACATTTTCCGGATCCCGTCTTAGGCTGCAGTTATTTGTATATTGACCTCGTTCCCTTGCTGGGTCAGAGAACCATTGGCTGCCAGGACCCTGGGAGATTGTGGGCTGCAGAGATTCGCCACCTGTTCTCCATGGAGAGGCACACAAGCGATGGTGTTCACCTTTACAGTGTGCTCTTAAGGTTATTTTGAAAATCTGGGTTTGAGAGCTGTTGCCCCTCATCTTTCTTTTATACACAAGAAAAACACAGAAGAAAGGGAATGACCTGAAACAAAGAGGTCATTGCTGGGCTTTCTAAAGGCCTTAGTGAACTGTGGTCTTGACAGCCTCATTTGTAGAGATAAAATGCTCTTCTACATTTATGTAGCAACTCTTTACATTTTAAGAATAAAGCTTGGAGGTCTCAATGAGCAAAGAGTTTACCATGGGGTGGGGAGAGGAGACAAGAGAGGGACTGTCCTGCTGCTCCATGGACGGAGAGGACAAGGAAAGCTCTCCGGGCTCTGTGGGGGTGGGTGGGTGCTGTGAACACCCTCCATTCTCCATGTCACTCTCTCTGCCATCAAATCCAGAGCAGGTTGGGTGAGAGAGAGATACTCCCAACAAGCTACAGGGAGCCTGAAAATGCTGGAGCTCGGACTTCTTGCTCTCCATGTGGACCTGACAAGAGGACCTGCCTCTCAGAGTTCAGCTACGCTTCTATCCACGGAGGTGTCCTGGGTGGGTTTGAGTCTGTGTTCCTGATCACATGCCCTGCATCCAGCTCATAGAGAGTCTCAGAGCAGGGGCTTGCAGAAATGTGGGAAGGATTGATGGCAGAAGGCCTGAGGTCAGGATGAGGCGGGCACATGGTTGGAGGTCATGGCTGCAGCCCCAGACTTCATCTGGGAGAGCAAGTGGGATGTCAGGAAAGAGCAGGTGGGGCCAGAGGAGACCTGGTTGGAACCAAGGACAGGTGGTCTGGAGGGTATTTCACGAGGCTGAAAATATAATCCAGAGGGCAGCAGGCATGTGCCAGGAACCCCTGCCCCAATGCCATCTAAGGAAAGGATGGAGCGCAGAGGCTTTTTGAGGGGGAAAGAAATTGTACCAAGAGAGGCTTTGGTTCTTGATTGACTGTTTTTTTTTTAAGGTTTTATTTATTCATAAGAGACACACAGAGAGAGGCAGAGACATAGGCAGAGGGAGAAGCAGGGTCCCCATGGGGAGCTTAATGTGGGACTCGATCCCAGGACCCTGGGATCACGATCTGAGCCAAAGGCAGATGCTCAACCGTTGAGCCACCCAGATGCCCCTTGATTGACTATTTAAAAAAGAAAGTTTTCAATGTAGTTAATACTTGCTGGTCTGTTGCCCTCCTCTACCACTCCCCACCCTCCCAAGACCCCACCTACCAGCAAGAATGGACAACCCGGATCAAGAAGCATCTGGGGAGGGGAAATAAAGTCACTTGGTCTCGCCCATTGAGCTATTGTCATAAACACCACACTTCACTGCAGCAATTACAGTCTTGGAGAGTGATACGAGAAACTCGGGGGCTCTCAGGGAATGTGCGTTGGGAGATCTGACCCAGTTTGGGACATCAGAGAGGGCTGCCCAGAGGAGGTGATGTTTAGCTGAAACTCTGGGAGATGGTAGGAGTTAGTAGGATGCAAAAGGAGGACAGTGCTCCAAGAAGTGGGTGTCCCTTGCTTCTTCACCCCATGTGAGGGCTCCACCAGAGTCCCCTGGGGTCGGCTGCCCTAGCCAATTGGCTCTATCCCCTGACCATGGCCCAGAGCAATGGGATGTCTCTTAGAGACCCAGGGGCCGCTTGTAGGCCCTTTGCCATGGAGGCATGGAGGTGGAGAGAGCCTAGGTCTGAGCCCCTGGCCAGGCAGCCTGACTGCTTGCTCTCCTGGGGGGTTTGGCCCTGGCGGCTCAGCCAGCCACAGTACCCAGCACTTCTGCGCAGGGTTGGGGCTGGGAGAGGCACAGCCTCCACACCCCCTGCCAGTCCATATGCCGTGCTGCTCAGCCAGGAGCCCGTGCCTGGTGTTGGCTGCTCCACTTAATGGTCAGGACAGGAGGCTGTGTGCCCATCTGCCGGCTGGGAGCTTGTGTGGAGGAAGCCCATTAGTGGCCACTGCTCGTGGGCCAGCCTCATTAGCCCGAGCGGGAGCAAAGGGCAGTAGGCAGAGTGGAGCTGAGGCTTCCCTTCCAGGGCCTTGGTGGGGGGATAGAGAGCAGTTTGGGGGAATCTTTGAGGGGGGGCGGCAACGGCAAGACAAGTGTTCAGCTTTCTCCTCGTTTCTGGTTTAAAGGGAAATGTTCTAGATCGGAATCAAAACCGCAGAACAGGAAGTTCTCTCTCATTGAAAGCATCTGGACCAAGGCTGAGAGTTAATGGACTCTCATTAAAAAGGATGGAGGAGGGCTTACCGGGAAGCTGGTTCTCAGAATGGCAGAGTAGGGGTGGGGAGGGAAGATGGCTGAGGCCCCGAATGGTCTCCAGCCTGCAGGAGGCAGCCCTGCTAGTGAGCTTGGCTGGGAGGGGAGTGGAGGGGGAGCCCTGTTGATGCTTCCTGTAGGGTTTGTGGGAGCCGAGGCCGTGGCCCAGGCTTTCCTGGAAGAGCAGAGGCCCCTCCCCAGACCTTCCAGAACCCTGTGGAAGGGTTGGAAGCAGCAGGCTGGGCCCTGGCTGCAGGGGAAGGATTTTGCCCTTCATCAGCCTCATTCTCAGGATGCCTACCCCTCACAGAAGGTCAGGGACAGGGCCGCCAGACACAACGTAGGCTGCCGGGTTAGATGTGCATTTCAGATAAGCAACAAATAATTGCTTAGTATAAGTCTATCCCAGCAATATTTGGGACATGCTTATACTAAACAATTAGTCATCGTTTATCTGAAATTCAACGCAAACTGGGTATTCCGTGTTTTTATTTGCCAGATTTGGCAGACTTTTCAGGCTTTTGCTTTTGTTTTGTTTTGTTTTTGTTTTTTCCAGAGACGCATGTGAGGGTCTTGACACAGTCCTGGGGAAGCAGGCAGCAGCGTCCTGACTCCCAGCCCTGTCCCCGGGTCCATCCTATGGAGGCAGCAGGTACTGTGGACATGACATAGGACCCTGCTGTGGTCGCTGTGGCTATATAGAGCTGTGCAAGCGAAGCTCAGACTGGCGAAGCAAGCTTGGGAAGAGGAGATGTTGATGGCAGGGATAGGAAAGCGGCCCAGGCCCTTTCCCAGCCTGGGGGGAGAGCATCTTCGGGGTTCCCTGAGCTCCTTGCTGCGAGGCTCTCCCCTCACTTAGTTGGTCTGGTCTCCCTCAGTTCGAGAGTCGGCAGGTATTTTTCCCAGACTCCCTTTTACTCTGACTAGGGGAACACTGAGCATCTGTCACTGGCTCTTGCAGCGGCGTTGGCCTTCCTGGCGTGGGGGCTCGGGCCTCCAGCCTCTAAATTGTACTTTCTGGAAACCTGGAGCCACGTGGAGCAGGAGTGAGACAGGATAAAAGGAAGCCTCAATATTCCAGGGCTCAGCACCCCCACACAGAGCTTAGGGCTGGGTTTCTGAGGGCCCTGGCTGGGGCACTCTGCCCACTTGTTCTTTTTTATCTGAAGCCTTGAGCTTGGCCTCCTGCGTGCCCTGGGCTCAAGGTGAGTCGGGCAAGGGCTGAAGTTCATGAAAATAGGCCCTGGGGCTGCAGCAGGGCAGCTCCTCATCAGGCCTCTGGAGGGGACCCTCACGAGGCCACCGGTGCCAGGACCTCAGGGGGTTCATTACCCGGCCCGCCGGGGTCTGCCCCAGAAGCACTTAAACACATGTCTCTCCCCGGGGCTGCTCCCCACCATTCATGCTCTGGGCTCTGGCCCATCTGGCTTTAAATGAACAAAACGCCAGGACCACAGCATCTTCCTTACGAGAAGATTCCGGAGGCCAACCGCCCTCAGCAGGATGTGTTTGCTCCTGACCGCCAGCAGCCTCTTTCTCTGATTTTCTTTTTTTTTTTTGGCTACTTCTGCATATCCTTCCCTGTCCCCATCCTGGATAAGCCTCCGCCTCCTCTGGGCCAATTCATAATCCCCAATTTCCTCAAAACTGCTAAAAATGGATGTCCTGTTGCAATTGTTTGGGATTAGGTCCACTTGGCTCCGAGGCCGCCGGCACCTTCTGCACCACCTCCCGCACCCCTCTGACCCCGGGGTGTACGATTCCCCGGACTACAAATTCTCCCCAGAACAGACCCGCCGCTTCCTTCCTCGTCCCTTGGTGCTCATGACACGGTGCTTCCTTTCTCAGGAGGCATTCGATGTTCCTGCGTGCGAGATGTCCTATTGTCTTTCGATTTGAGAATCTTTCTTTCTTTCTTTTTAAATTTGATTTATTTATTCATGAGAGACATGGAGAGAGAGGCAGAGACACAGGCAGAGGGAGAGGGACTCGATCCCAGGACCTTGGGATCATGACCTGAGCCGAAGGCAGATGCTTACCCACTGAGCCACCCGGGCACCTCGTAATTTGAGAATCTTTCATGAGTGCATGTCCTCAGCTCCACTTTCTGTCCATTCCTGCATCCTACCTCAGATGGCCACGGAAGGAGCATCGTTCAAGCATCACCGACCTCACATTCTGAGGGTTAGCTATTAGAATGGAGGGTACTGGGGTTTATCAGACACGCAGGGTATCTGTGAGAAAGCTGGGCCTGGATGGAACCGACGAGTCGGGTTCCAGCGGCCACCCCACCCTGGTGTTACTGATCCTGGGGTGTCAGTCTAAACCGGGTGCTGAGGTATCACTGGAAATGGGACAGGCTGCAGAGAGCTGTACTGACCTGCCAAGTGTCCCCTGTGGGGAGTGGAAGTGCATGGCCAGAAGGGATACACTCATCAACTGCTGGGGGTCCCTCGGGGGACGTCAAAGGGACATGTTCGAGTAGCAGCAGCGGACTGACCCCTCGGTCACCTTTTGGGGAGGAGGCCCAATTAGCTGCTGGCCTCTGGCTTTGCTCTGTAGGTGTGGAGTGTGCATCTGGAACCGGAGCTAGAGGGGTGGCCAGGCCAAGCCGTGGCCTTAGCTCCTCTCCCAGGCCGCCCTTGACCTTACCTCTAAGCACATATGGAGCACATTTCAGTTTGAATGAGCAACAAATGATGACTCTGTCTGGGGCACCGGCGTGTTTCTATAAATCTCTGGGGAGTCCAGTGCCACTCCCTTGCTCTGTAATCTCAGTCACTCCTTCTTCTCTGCTGCCTCTGCTAGGTCCAGGAGCCAGGCTTCAGGAGAAAATCCTCCTTGGCCTGGATACCCTCACCCACCGGCTCCACCCAGATATGCCCCCAGGCATGCCTCCGCCCCAGCCAGCCACACCAGCCCGTGGGAGCCACCTGCCACCCCTCCACTACTCTCACCAGGTCCTTGTAAACCCCTTTTCTCAAGGGCAGTGGGTGTCCTTGGGCCTCATGAGGTCTCTCCGGCAGCATGGGATGCCGTGACCCATCCCTCCACTTAAACCCTCTTTTTTCTCTTGACTCGCTCAATAAAGGTGTCTTTTGATTCTCTTCTTTCTTCTGTGGCCAGACTCTCTTCTTGATTGTACTGTCTGTGTCTCTAGGGCTTTCTGCACTCCCAGCATCAGATACCGCTTTATACCAATTTACTCACTCATTTGTTCATTTATTCACGTGGGAGATAACTATGCACAGGGCCTCTCCTAAGGCCCGGGGTGTGGTGGCGAACCCCAGCTCTCACAGAGCTTCATCAAGTGTGTGTGCACATGGGAGGAGTGTGGGAGGTGTGCAAGGAGCAAACTGATGAGCAAGAAAAACTGATAGGGAACAGTGTTAAAATGCAGCCGTGTGGGGCCCTGGGTGGTGCAGTCACTGGAGCGTCCAACTCTTCATTTCAGCTCAAGTCATGATCCCAGGGTTGTGAGACGGAGCCCTGCACTGGGCTCCATGCTGGGGGTCGAGTCTGCTTAAGAGTCTCTCTCCCTCTGCCTCCGCCGCCCGTCTCTCTAAAAAAAAAAAAAAAAAAAAAAAATTGCAGCAGGGTGCTGAGTAGCTACTGTCAGGGATGCTCAGGAGGCCTCTCCGCTGAGTGACACTTTCATGGAAAGCCACAGACAAGAAGGTGAGGGGCACCTGGGCAGCTCAGTGGTTGAGTGTCTGCCTTTGGCTCAGGGCACGATCCTGGGGTCCTGGGATCGAGTCCTGAATTGGGCTCCCCTTGGAGAGCCTGCATCTCCCTCTGCCTGTGTCTCTGCCTCTCTCTGTGTGTCTCTCATGAATAAATAAATAAAATCTTTCTTTTTTATGGTCAGGGGGCAGGAGGACATGAGGGTAGAGAAGAGCAAGCTCCAAGGCCCTGCGTGGGGAGCCGGGGAGGCTGCCGGAGGGGCAGGGGGCAGGCCAGAGAGGAGCAGAGCAAGGGGGATGAGGAGGCACTCACGCTGACCTTCCCAAGCCAGGCAAGGGGTTGGCATTTGGTTCTGAGGATGAGGAGGAGCCACTGGAGGGTTTGATGCTCTGTAGAAATGGGACCCGGTCACTGCGGGGAGGGCAGCGTGCTGTGGGAAGCGGGGAGCTGGCAAGGGTGGGAAGGAGGCAGTTAGGGCTGTCGCACTGTCCCTGGAGGGAGAGGGTAGGAGCTCTGAGCAGGTGGAGGGAACAGGGCCTGCCTGCTGGAGAGAGGGCCACGGGCTGGCCCGGAGGTGGTGAAGGAGGAGAAAGATTTGGGAATGCCTCTGGGGTTTGCCTTAAGCCAACGGACACAGGGCCAGGCCACACAGGAGCCCAGAGGCCGGAGGTGGAGGCAGGCTGTTTCGGGGTGGGGCAGGCGAGGGGAGCATGGCCTCTGTCCCTACCTTCACTCTAAAAACTGGACGCACCTCAAGCGCGTCGCCTCTTCCTTGCCATGCCCTCCGCGTTCTCTCACCCAGCCACCTCTTGAAGTGCGTTTTTCACAAGACCCTCAAGTTCAACATCCAACAGCTGAGCAGAAAATCAGTTCGGGACTCGCCCTCACTTCCTCCTTCTGATCCCCCTCTCCACACCCAGGAGTCCCTCGCTTCCCGTCATGTTGAGCACCTAGTGCTGCCGGGCTCCGAGCCCACTCCCACCCAGCCCCCTTCCACTCCGCAGCCTGAGGGGTCGCTTTTCTTCAGAGCACATGTCCGACCACGTTGTTTTCTTTCTCAAAGCTCATCGAGGACTCCCCTTGACCTTCAGGACAAGTCCAAGCTCGTCATCCCCCTTGCCCCACACCTGGTTCTCCATCCTCACCTCCCACCTCACTTAGGCTCACCAGGCTCCAGCCAAGCCCAGCTACCTACGCGAGCTCCTTCGAGCCTCTAGGACGTCCCCCAGAAGGAGTCCCCCTCAACTGTATGCCTCCCTCCCCTCCTCATCCTATTTGCCTTTCAAGAACGAGCTTAATCAGGACTCCTTCTTCCTGAAGCTTCCCTTCACCCTGGCCTAGGAAGGACCCAGGCCTGGGATATGCTGAATGTACCCCAGATCATGCTCGTGGAACATTCTGGAAGGGCTCTGGCTCCTATGTCGCCAACCTCAGGTAACGATGGAGATAGAAATCCCTTACTTCTCTTACTTCTCTTCAGCCTCCCCAGTCTGCCAGAGCCCACCGTTCAGCCAGCCAGTGAGTCCAATTCTGACTCCTAAGTATGTTCCAGGGAGCTTCTAATGCTTGGGCTCCCTCTTGTCCTCCCTGCCTCTCACCCCTCACCTGGTTACCTGTCTCTCACCCTTCAGCTTCAGCCCAAATGCCCCCAACCTGTCTCTTACCCTTCAGCTTCAGAGCTCAAATGCCCCCTCCTCCGGGAAGTCCTCCCTGACTTTCAGGTTAGGTCTCCTCTGGTTATACACTCCACAGCGCTGTATAATTCTCCGCCCTCACGCTTACCTGAGTGGACTGTAAATACACACTTCTCTGATTGTTTGCTCATGTCTGGCTGCACTAGGCTGTGAGCTTCGCCGAGTCCAGGCACTGCGAGTTTTTGGTCACCCTGTACTCCCCATGCCTGGCACAGTGCCTGGAGCACGGCAGGTGCTGAATAAATATTTGGTGAGTGAGTGGACAATCCGGAATTACAGATGAGGAAGGGCTTTGCAAACTGCAAGGTTCTCCCGGTGACTCCCCAGCTTTTGCAGCACTGGCCCCCCCATGGGGTTGCTTCTTAAATGTTGTGGGGATGGCAAAGGGGAGACGGCCTACCTTGGTGAGCATGTGTAATTTAGACCTGACCCTCAGTAAAGCTGATATCTTCCCCTCCCTTGCACGCACACAAACACACAAGTGCACGCATGCTCTCTCCATCACACCCAGGGGCATGGACTTGCTCTGGGTGTGTGTGGTGCCGTGTGGCGGTCTGTTCCGTGTGTACATGCCTGTTACTTTCTGCAGATGGCTCTCACGCCGGGTGCTCCCAGAGAGAGGGAACTGGTGCCTACAAGAGTCTCCGTAAGGCTGTGAGTCCTTAAAGGAGGTAGACACTGAATCTGTGACCAGCTAGGAAATTGCATTTAAAACCTTTTCCTCTGAAAGGCAGGCAGGGAGAGTAGGGATGGTACCGTGGGGAAGTGTTCGAGGACTGCTGTCTCCAGAGGGATGGCTCCAGCCCCCCGAATGGAGGAGGTGAATGCCCGCAGCGCTCCCTACCTTGTCTCTGTATGGGGCTGGGTGCTGGGGTCTCCTTCCTGAAGCCCTGGTTTTGGACGATCCCTCGACATTGTGGCTGCGCTTTCCTTTCGGAGCTAGAATTCTTCCAGCAGCCTCCCCGGCAGATTTCACACAGTCAAGCATCAGAAAGGGCCTTGAACACTGAGGTTGTTATCCAGCTCAGCTTGAACCCTTCCAGAGACAGGGAGCTCACTCCTTTGTGGGGCAGCCCCTCCCACTGGCGGCTCGGGATCATTTCTTTCTCTTCCGGAGCCAGCTGTGCCTCCTTGCCACCAGCACGTCGCTCTGAGAACCTGCATGACTCTCTCCCTCTTGGTGGAAGAAGAGGGTTAACCAGCAGGGTGGCCAGGGGCTGCAGGTCACAGGGGATGACATCCCTCTCTCGTCTCTCCACCCCGCAGCAGAGGCCTTCCTGCTGCGTGCTCCCCCCGGGCCCCAGGGTCCGTCACCCAGCTGTGACTTACCTAAATGTACGTCACTCAGGGGATGGGTACATTTGATTGCTGGGGAACGTGACTTTTTCTCCTAGGCTTTTCAAAAAGTTAAGTCATGATTGGTCTAAAAATAGCCTGTGGAAATCAGAAGAAACAAACACGCACACAAACGATACTAAAAATCCAGAGTACCTAATTATAGGAGAAAGGAAATGGCTTGGCAGTGATGTTTTCATAGTTTCTCTGAATCAAACATTGTGCAGGGAGAGTAAAAGACATGAAGCATTGTTAATAAATTTTCCTACCCAGAGCCTCTAACATCTTTCCGTCAAGCTATTTACAACCTCCATGGGCATTCCTGAGTGTGTGGTATTTACATTTGTTCCCCTTCTCTGCTTTTTCCTCAGGCAGCCTCTGCTTACCACCAAAAACCTCACAACGCGCATAATCAATCAGGCCACCTGTCACAGTTGCTCAGTCCAGGCACTGAGCAAGCACCTTGGGTGAAGAAAGCTCCATAGAAGACACTGAGCAAAAATGATGGACTGGTTGCTTCATGAGCCCATAGGAAAGAAAAAGAAGAAGAAGAAGAAGAAGAAGAAGAAGAAGAAGAAGAAGAAGAAGAAGAAGAAGAAGAAGAAGAAGAAGAAGAAGAAGAAGAAGAAGAAAGGAGAGATCACTAGGAATCATCCTGGGTTCACCAAGCACAAGTCCAGCCCAAACGACCTCCTTTCTCAGGCCGAGAGGTTTTCTGGATTGGTAGATATGTGGTGCGCTGAGGACGTCGCGTATGTGGATTTCAGCAAGGCGTTTTGTAAGGACTTTGATGTAATCCTCGGGGACAAGATGGAGAATCGTGGATTAGACAGTAATAGAGTTAGATGGATTAGCAGGCAAAGTGCAATGCGAGCCAACAGTGGGGGGGAGCTGCCAGGAGAGCTAATGCAATCTTGGGCTCTTTTAATCGGAGCCCAGAGCCCAGAAGAGGGGAGATCATGGCATGTCCCTCTGTGCTTGGCAGTGGCCACACCACATCTGGAGCATTGCATTTCATCCCAGGAGCCACAGTTGAGCAAGGACGTTGACAAATGGGATGGCATTTGGAGGAGGGGGGACTGGGACACCCCGGGGTCTGCATACCACACCACATGAGCAGTGGTTGAGGGAGCTGGGGACCTGAAACCTAGAAGAAGGAACATCTAAGTGGATCCTGACAGCTGTTTTCAAATATTTAAAGGTCTGCTGTGGAAGACAGAGTGGAAATAGTGGATGCAGTGTCAGAAACACAGCCCTTGACAGCAAGGTGGGTTTTTGGTTGGGTCGGCAGCACACCAGCAAGAAAGGCGGAGCTCCGGGCCCTGCAAGGGGGTTTCTGCCCTCAGCCACCCACATGGGTTTACTTCCTTGGAGCAAGACTGAAAGGTGGGGCCTGGCCGGTGTCTATAGCTCTTCATTTTTCTGGCTGACCAAAACTACACCAAGCCCTGTGCCGGGCCTGGCGGATGGATGGACACCGAGGTGCATAGGACATTGTCCTTGCCCTCGGGGGCTTATGTTCGAGTCAGAGAGATAAACACACAAACCACTTCTGTTCATACAAGGATTTCCCTGCAGAGTAGAGCAGCCTTCAGTTCAGCTGCAAACTAGCTGTGTGACCTGGGGCAGATCATTATACTTCTCTGGGCCTCAGGCGTCAAGTGGATTCTAGGGCTGGTCCCCTCCACCTTTGCATTGCGCACCAAGCAGCTGGCATATTTGTTTTAAAATGCAGCCTTCTTCCCCACTGCATCAGTGGTGCCGGGGCAGGGTGGCCAAGTGAGTCTAATGCTGGGGGCAATGGATCACTGACACAGAGTTAGGAAATCATGCAGCTTCTAAAAGAAGTGTCCGTCTTCCGCAGAGAGTGAGGGAAAGTGGGCTGGAGGGGAGGCCGGCCAGCGAGTGGGCTGTGGCTCGGAGCCGGGGAAGAAGGGATGCCAGCCAGGCTTAGGGCAGGGGGAGTCAACACAGACGGGCGGGTCTCAGTGGGGACACACAAGTGGCAAGTCCATGTGGGATGAGGATGGAGAAACCTGCACACGAGTCTCCGGAATGAAGCTTTGCAATCGTTTGGCAGCTAGACTCTCCTTGAGGACGGGGACGGTGAGCAGCCGCAGTGTCTGGGCTGCAGATCCTGACCATTGGTCTGGTGACCCCAGGGTCTCTTGCCGGCCAGCCCCCTGGAAGCTCAGGACTGGGGGCCACCAGGTTCTGGCCCAAGGCGGCTCCAGCGGTCCCTCCAGCCCAGCCCTCTGCTCCCTCTCTCCCTGGATCCCCTCCGTCCCTTCTTCCCTCTCTCCCTGGATCCCCTCCGTCCCTTCTTCCCTCTCTCCCTGGATCCCCTCCGTCCCTTCTTCCCCTTCCTCCTCCAGGCAGCAGCGCCAGGGAAATAATGAGGTTGCCCAACTGGCGGTGCGAGCGCCATCGGGGTGTAGAATGAAGACGGATGACTGTAGCGAGGAGACAATTTGAAAAGGGATAAATACAGGCAACAAGTTATTCACCACGGCAATTTGTAAAGAGCGTTAAAAACCTGCAGATGGGTTGTTTCACATCATCTCCTTTTCCATTTGCAGGCTGACAGGCGCGGGTAAACGACAGTGATGGATGGCCTGGGGCCGGGCCCCTTAATCTACGGCTCTGCCATTGATTAGTTTGGCTCGCGCTGCACCCCGGGGTGGTGGACGTGACCTGTCTCCCAGAATTGAGAGCCAGAGCTGGGCAGTTGGACTTGGAGGGGCCTCTTCGGGGAGAAGGGAGCGGAGCTGGCCCCAGAGGCGCGGCGTGTGGATGGGGGGTGGGGAGGCCCCCAAGGCCTTGTCCCTGGAGACCTGGAGGTGGACAGAGAGCAGCAGGAGGTTTCGGGTAGCAGAGGGTTGATCTGAGGCCCAGATTGGGAATAGAGGAGCAGTAGGGGTCAGGAACCTGGAGACTGGTCCTCCAGCCCAGCCTCCATCGGAGGCTGCCTCCCGCCACCTCGGCCTCCTCGTGCTGCCCGGCACTGACCGGTGATGAGGCCTTATGGGCTCTTCGATGGATTGCCCATTGGTATCCCAAGTGCCTAATTAAGGGTTCCCTGTGAATGAATCAGCAGGTTTCATCCACCCCCCGCTTGTTATAAGTGGGAGGCTGGAGATCCCACGGATGAAGGTGTCACAATCGTCTCTGGGGGCCAAGGGTGGGCTGATGCCAGGCTGAGTTAGGATGTCCAACGGAGTGTAGGCGGAAGGACCCTCGAGAAGGTACAGAGGCAGGAAGGGCGCAGGCAGGCAGGCTGCTGCAGAGGGGATCAAAAGATTATTAGGCATCAAAGACTACAAATTTAGGGCAAGGTGAGAACGCACAATTCCCTGCAGTGCCTAAGAAATTAGGGAAAGAAGAGAGATTTGAGGATGAGCTACGGTACTATATTGGAAAAAGCATTAGGGTAGGATTTGGGGGACTTTGGTCTTGCCTCTGCTCCCCCGGTGGCTCACTGTAGGGTGCTGGGCAATGGCAGGAACATCCCTGGGCTTCTACATTCTGAATTGAAAAAGAGAGGCATGGAATAAAGTGGCCGCTCACACTTGTAGTGTGTTTTGCCATGTGCAGAAGTGTGCTTGCAATCATGGTCCCATTTGATCCTCTTAATAACCAAAAGAGAGGAACAAATAGAGACTCAGAGAGATTAAGTAACTTGGCCAAGGTCACACAGCTTACAAGTGTGAACTCAAGCTCGAGTTCCGCCTGGCTACACCGCGTGGCTCCGTGGTGTGTGGGACTCAGGCACCTAGAGAGAAGCGGGGCCACTGAAGTGCAGATCAGTCAGGTTTTAAACAAACCCTCACCCGAGTTTGAATCTTTAGAACAAAATACATTTTTTTCTAAAAATGGGGCAATCCTTGCCTGCTGGGCCGTGAGTCTGAGTGCCCCTGAGACCCCTCGATCTTGCTGGAAGGGTGATGAGAATACATATCAGGACCGGTTTCCTTAGAAACTGACCTCAGAATGAGATGACCGGTCCTGGGGGCTGGCATCCCTCCTGCCTGAGGCTGATCCAAAGCCTCACCATTCACGCAAGTGTGGTTCAAGGCCCACCTCCTCCCTGAAGACCTCCCTGATAACCACACCACAATGAGGACTGCTGGGTGCTCAGGATGCTTGATCACACCCTGCCTTTGTATCACCAGTCGGGGAGGGAGCTGCTTAGAAAATGTGATTACCTTGTGGTTCTGTTGGAGAGAGTTGGAATCGAAGACCTTCTACAGCCCCCCACTTCCCCAGGCGATGACCCGAGCGAGTCAGGATTAGGTAGTTGAGCCCTGAATGGGCAGCTAAGTACCTAAGTACCTGCCTGTCCTTGGACAGGCCACTTGGCCCGACACACGTCTGTGGTTCTTGCCTCTGAATTAAGAGGTGATAGTGATACAGAAAGATGACCAAGGTCAGGGCCTCTCAGCCCCGGCTGTCCATCAAAACACTTGTGGAACTCCTGAAATCGCAGCGATCTGGGGCTGCTCTCAGCCCTGCTGAGTCGAAACCTCTGGGGAGGTGGCCTAGGCACCTGGCTCTTTTCTTCCCAAGCTTCCTGGCTGGGTTCGCCGTTGGGCCAGGACTAGGAAGCCATGACCCCTGAGGAGTGAGGACAGCTGTCACCACCGGAGGCCTCACTGTAGGTCAGGCGCCATGCTAAGCCCTGCGCTTACCTTACCACGTTTAACCTGCTACAACCTGGCAAGCCCTGGGTGCACTTAATCCATCTCTGAGGCCCCATCCACTCTGCCTGGATAGTGCTGCTTGATTGGGGGCAGTCCCTCCACCTACTGCCCCCGATTCCCTGAGTCCACACCCAGCCACTGCACACCTCCCTGCCCCCCTAGTGGAGTTGAAGCCCATGAGAAAACTTGGCTCTCTCAGGTCCCTGGAGAACAGACTCCAAGGCAGGGGGTTGTGCTCTGGAAGCTTTCTGGGGAGCACTCCTAGAGAACAACCCCTGGAAGGGAATGGGGGAAGCAGGGTGGGGCAGCAGAAGGGGACGGTGATGCAGCTTCGATAAGGCCTCAGTCAAGCCAGCGCTGAGGCTCAGATGGTCCTGAGGAGTCATCTCGAGCGCAAGGAAGGGGTTCGCCCCCCGCCACCCCCCTCCCCGTGCCCCGCATGGACCTGTCTCTGGTTGCTGGCTGCCTCTGGGGAAGGTGCCTAACCTGGGGGAGGGCAACTCCTTTCTGCCAAGGACGTTGCTGGCGAGGGACTCAGCCGCAGCCATCAGCAGGCAGCGCCCAGGCGGCCTGGTTCCGGCAGATGGGGTCTGGGCGGTACCGTTCTACCACGGCACTCGTTTATGCAAACAGAGACTCCGAGATTATCTTGCCTAAGACCGCAGTCTTGGAATGGGATCCTTGGTCAACTCCAAATCACATATTCTTTCCACGTGGCTCAAAGCTACCCGGTTATATTTAAAACATTTGCATAAAATTTGGAACCCTAGCTCGACACCCCCATCCCCCACCCACACACGCACATGCACACGCCGCCCATGGCAGGGAAGGTAGAAGGGCTCAGCCTAATGTCCCAGGAATAGAGTGTGTGGAGCTTAAACGAGACAGCAGCAACAATATGAAGACAAGCCTGGGTCTGTGGAACTCAAAAGATTTGTTCCAATATTAAATGTACCTTGATAAAATATATTTATCATTTTTGCCTCAATTCATACACCAAAGGATCATTTTTTTAATATTTTTTCAGAATAACATGCTTTAATGATTGTGTAATTGTTACGCCATCTCTTGGGTGTCCTAAGGACCCCACCAGAGGTTGACAGTTCCTTTGTCCTCACCTGACTGGGGGCCACGGGGCCTGCCTCTTTCTTTCAGGGGTCCCCTCCCTGTGTGCTGGTATGAGAGGCAGCTGCACCAGGCCAGCAGGCTTGGCAACTAACTCAGGTGTCCCTTATATGGCCATCGAGGGGGGCTGCTTGGCACCCTGGTTCTTCTCTGCGAGCAGGCCTGACTTGGCTGGTCTCAGCCCAAGGTGGCGGTGATGGGGGCGGCATGTGCGTTCCCGCTTGGTTCCAGGCCTGGGGAGGCAGAATGGGAAAGGCAGCAGCTGTGAGCAGAGGGAGGCGTCAGCCTGTGTGGTGCAGAAACACCAAAATAGACGCAGTGGTGGAGGCAAGGGCGGAGGAGGCAGTCTGAACGCTCACCTTGGGGAAAGCCAGCTCCCGGGGAGCCCGGGGAGCCCGGGGAGGGAGAGCTGGCCTGGGGAGAACCAGAGGGGCGAGGAGCCCTTCCATCCAGGGGAGCACCCTGGGGGCCCTCGAAAGCCTAGGGACCCGTGCGCTGTCTCGTCACCTGCTCACTCTCTCTCCATGTGCTCATGTACCCCCTCGCTGACACACTCCTTTGTCTCTTCAGATTGAGGGTTCATGAGCACCGGGACCAGTCTGCTTTAATGCCCTCGGTCCCTGCGTCACTCAGCACAGTGCCCGACACCCAGCCCTGAGTAAGTGTTGAATGGGTGACTTTCCACCCTCCTTCCTTCATTTTCATTTATTCAACCACATGCTCATTCACTCCCTGTGAAGTATTGGAGCCTTCCAAGGCATGCAAAGAGCCCGCAAGGGCCTTTAGAGCATGAGTATTGGCTTCCTGGAGGTCATAACCTAGTTGGGGAGTCAAGAGCCACACCCATGGGGGGGCGGGTCAGAGGTTGCATAAATGGTCTGGCCAACCTGGGAGTCAGGGCAGGGGAGAGATCGCCATGGGCTGGCCTGGCCCGGGAAATCCTGCCTCAAGAAGCCGGACCCCGCAGTGGGGAGGATTCAGGGAAGGTGAGGGGAAGGGAGTGGAGGAGGACTCACGGATGAGCGAGAGGAGGTGGACCAGGTGAGTGGAGCAGTGGGGGAGTGATGGGGGCCGTAAACGGAGGATGGGTTGTCCTCTCTGGCCTTCTGGAGCGGACGGCAAGGCCTCAGCCTCCGTAGGCTGCCTGGAAGCTTGACTTTCTTGGCTCTGCTTGGTGTAGGCTAGAGGTGGGTGTGGTCACTTCCTGAGAAATGACCCAGAAACTGATTTTGGAGAATCTGCAACCCAGGAATGAATGAGCTCATGGCGAGCCAGGGTGTCCCCCAGGCTCAGCAGCTGCCAATCATCACAGTGGGGGCCGTGACATTGCCTAGGATGACTTTCTGGTGACAAATGAGAAGGCAACTTTGGACCAGAGAAAACCACCTCCTCCTGAAGCAGAAAAGAAACCAGCTGGTCCCTCAGATTCCTCCTCCCTCTGGGCCTCTCAGGCATGCTCGATCCTTCACGATCGCTCGGCATCTGCTAATCAGGTCCCGTGAGAGCTGGCTCTGATGCACCCTGTGGTGGAGACCCAGCCCTGGAGGGCTCCTCTAGCTCCCCGCCGGCGGAACTTGGGCCTGCCTCCTTGTGCAGGAGGCACCTGCTGGAGCTCACCTGTGTCTCAGCCAGTCTCAAGGCACAAGTGAATCCCGACACTGCACAGGTGAGGGGCCCAGGAGTTCCCATCCTCTTCTCCTCCTGCTCACATCTCTCCCACCTACTCAGGAGGACGGAGGCCTTCTTGGGTCACCGGGAAGAATGTGGGGGACCCAGACCCTTTGACCCCCTCTATGCAGAGGTCCTCAAAAAGGGGCAGTTTCCTCCATTGGCCTCTGGGGAAGTGACCATTCGTCCTTAGTAAACAGGAGAAACAACCAGGCCAGGAGCTTCCAGCTCTTGTTAGGTACACGTTTGCAAAGGGCTGGCCTACCCTGTGCCTGCCTGGGCCCTGCCAGGATGCACGGACGGGGTGGCCCAGGGACAGAAGCAGCCTGAAATTCACAGAACCACCTACTCTGGAAGCCCCACTCTGGGGGTGTGTGTGTATGGGGGGGCCTATCTCTCTCCACCATAGCCAACCCCTCCCCATTGCTATTTCTCTTCCCTCAACCCCACCTGCTGGCTGAGCCTGCAGTTTCTACCTAGGGCTAAGGTCATCTGATCACCAGAGGAGCTGGCATCCTGGACTGTCTGTGTTTCTTCCATGGGAGGTCTTGCCATTGGGGCACCCACCCTGGGGCACCCCACTGGACCCTTAGCCTGAGGGGAGAGGCAGCGAACTTCATCACCGGAGGAAAGGCCTCTCCTGGGCAGAAGGGGAGGGAAGGGGGTAGGTTTCTGGGACACGCCATTCCGAACAGCTTTGGCAGTTTTGAAGGTCACTTTTTTCCCCTTCCACGAAAGAATTTAATTAGGCTTCCATAAAGCAGTTAGATTTAGGAGCGGAACATTTTTAGCTCCCCTGCTAGGAGTGCTCATGAATATTAAAGACTGGGGAAGGAGGCAAGAGGCAGGAGCTGGGCCAGCTCCTACCCCTACCTGGCTCCCCGGGGACTGCGGCACAGTACGTGGGCATAGGATAGAGGGCAGCTGGGTTCCTCTGCACAGGGGGCTGGGGGGTGGTGTCGCTAGGAGTTGTCACTAAGAGTTGAAGGCATCACTTCTTCCACTCAGGTAGGTCCCAGGGTGGAGAGTTCTGCAGGGCAGTGTGGGCGGGGGAGGGAGGGTCGTGCTGGCCTGAGGGCATAGGCTGCAGCAGAGGGCGGCAGGCCCACGAATGGCACCCAGGACCCACTGCAGGCCACCTTCTATTGCTCCTACTGCTCTTGGGAAGAGTGCCTGTTGCCCAGGCAGTGGACTTCAGGGGGTTCCTATAGCAAAGGTCAGCCCCCTGTCCAGTGGGGCATAGCCAGGTCACGTCAGAGGTGGGGGGGCATTGATCACATCCACTGTGGAAGACCCTAGAGGAGGATATAAAGAGGGACGAAACGTGCCCTGCAGGAGCTTCCAGTGGGGCCACGAGACAAGACAGGCTCCCCAGAGCTGTCCGAATGAGCAAGTGGACAGGCCCAAACGTGCTGTAGACAATGGGTGGATGCTTAGTTCTGAGGAATGTGGGTGGGTGGGGAGCGTGGGTGGAACACTGCTCTGGTGTGCGGGGCTGGGCACTGCCAAGGCGGCTCACCCATCACCCCCAGGAGCCCCCTCTGGCTCTGCCCTTGGTACCCACCATACCTCACCCTCTCATACCTTCCAGGCACATCCCTTCTCATCGTCCCATGGGAGCCCCACTCCCAGGGCCCCCGAGAAAGGCAGAGTGGGGGCTCCTGTCTCCTGTTTCACAGATCCGGAAACCGGGTTCTCACAGAGCTGATCAATAGCAGGCCAGCCCAGCACATTTTTGCCTCCGCAGTCATGGTTCTGCTCATAGTGGAGCTTAAAGACTTGTTGATGGGGCTTAGGGCTGGGTCAGGAGGAATTTGGGGGGCGGGTAACCCATTTCCCCTGTCCGAGTCTGCTCGGGGTGCCATATCAAAGTACTACAGATGGGGTGGCTTAACGAACAAACATTTATTTCTCACAGTTCTGGAAGCTGGAAGTCCGAGAGCAGGGAGCTGCCAGATTCAGATTCTGGTGAGAGCCTGCTTCTTGCTTTGCAGACTGACGCCTTCTTGCTGTGTCCTTAGCTGGCGGAGAGGGGGCCGAGGGAGAGGGGGCCCTGATCTCATCTTATAAGGACACAGACCCCACCACGTGAGCCCCACTAAGCCTAACCACCTGCTTAACACCCCACTTGCGAATCCTATCACACTGGGAGGACTTCAACATAGAGATCTGGGGTACATGATCCCTAGGAGATTCCCACATCTTGTTCTAGACAGAGCCAAGGGCAGGGCCAGGCTCAAAGAGGGGAAGACTGGAGTCATCCTTATTCATACACACGTCAGATTTCACTTACCCAGCAAACCCTGAGCACCCAGTGAAGGCCAGACACCGTACTGGGCACTGTTAGGTGACAGGAGAACAGGAAGCTCAAACAATGTGGAATAGTTGCCCAGAGCTCCAAAACGTGTGGAGAAGAGGAGAGTTTCCTGAAGGGGCCATTGTCTTCTTGTTCTTGGTTTGGGGTGCCCAAAGCTCAGGTCTAACCCTGGCAGCCGAGGCAACAGGAAGGGAAGGGGGCAGCTCATTTCTGGGCTCAGCTGTCTCCCTGGGCCACTGCCTCCCCACCCCGATCTTGTTCATCAGCCCACAGATACCCTCCTCGTCCCCAACCCACACAGCTTGGCCAATGGCTGAAGGCCTGGTCCAGTTGCTCAGGGAGTCGTGAAGAAGACCATGGGCTTGCCGGGGTGCCATTTGTTATTCTGGCTCTTTGAAAGCAGGGGGTAGGAAGTGATCTGGCCCTTCTGCAGAGGCGTGGGTATGACCCCCCGCCCCCCCCCCCCCGAGCGGTGGCAGAGCTGGCCAGGCCCTCGCCACCCACCCTGCTCCCACTGCTCATGTGGCACAGGTGTTACCTGGCAAGTTCTATGGGTTTGGGTTTGGTTTTGGTTGAAATTGAGGCCTTGCTGAGGGTTTCGCTGCTGACTTGCTTTGTGACCTTGAGCAGGATTCCTAACCTCTCTGGGCATGTTTTCTCTCCATGACAGGATGATGACAAGAGCCCCAGGGACACCTGCTTCCAAGCATGGGGAAGGGGTCTGCAGAGCCACGGTGTCAGCAAACAAGGCCTTGCTCTCAGGGCGGCCCTGCTGTTTGGGTTGGAGCACAGGGTGGGTCAGAGCTCCATGCAGGTCTGTATTTAGGATCCTCTCTGCCCCCCTGGGTGCTTTGTGGCCCTAAGCAGGAGGCTTGCCCTGCAAGGTTTCTTCCTGGTCCCCTGTCTGGTAGGGGGGTGGCCAGGGGCCTCTGTGGCTGTCCGCATCTCTGGGCAGTGGGGGGAGATGCTCACGGCTTGGGTCTGCAGAGAGCACAGCCCATCTCCCCGCCCCGTTCGGCCCCTCTGCCCTCGCCTGGTCCTGCTCACCGGCTGGACTCCCCGGCCACCCATCCATCTTGCCTATCGGAGAGCCCACGGCACACGCTCCCAACCTTGTCAGCTTGAAATTAAAGACTTGCTCCACGGAGCCGGGTCCTCTCCAGAGACGCTGCACTTTGATTATCCCCTCGGAAGGAGCAGCTGATTCCGTTTCTGCTGTGCTGCTCCTGGAGGGGTGGATGGGTGGACGGGTGTCGGATGGGCGAGGGAGGAGGCAGGGGAGGGGGGGAAGGGGAGAGAAGCTTCTGTCTCCTCAGCCGAGCACCCCTCGCAGAGCTGGGGGGTCTGAAGGCGGCTGCCTGGCCTCACGTCCCAGGGAGCAAAGTGACCTGGTGTTTCCATGGCTCTGGTGCCAGCTCGGACTGGATCACCCTGGAGAGTGCATCTTGCCCCCCACCCCAGCTTAGGGTGGACCAGCTGGTGGTCCCAAGGAAAGAGGAGGTGCTTGGCACGTGTGAATCTGCCGAGGGGCCGGCCTCCCTTCTTTGCCCTGTCTTCCCTGTGTTTGGTATTTCTCTATAGAGAAAATGCAGCTCAGTGAGGAGCCAGCCCGTCTCCCCAGAGCGCTGCTCACAGCCCCACGAGGGAAGGCCCCACTCTGCAGTGCCCTGACAGGAAGGGGTGGCTAGAGGGGGGCCTGCAGGTACTTGGTCTGCGTGAGGCACACAGGTGCCAGCGGGGACCTCCCTGCACCTGCAGATCTGTGACCCTGCCCTAGACCCTGGTTGCACAGCCTGGTAAGCTGATGCTCTCTCCCGAGACTTCGAGGAGTTTCCAGAGGGGAGTCAGTCCCCACGAGTACCTCGAACTCAGATATCTGCTGAATTCGCTCAGTTTATGGATATGTCTCCTGTCCTACGTGGGCTGTCCCACTTGTGTGGTTTCCACTCCAATGTGGGATTTCTTTTTTTTTGTTTGTTTTTGTTTTGTTTTGGTTTTTTTAATAATAAATTTATTTTTTATTGGTGTTCAATTTGCCAACATACAGAATAACACTCAGTGCTCATCCCGTCAAGTGCCCCCCTCAGTGCCCGTCACCCAGTCACCCCCATCCACCGCCCACCTCCCCTTCCACCACCCCTAGTTCGTTTTCCAGAGTTAGGAGTCTTCCATGTTCTGTCTCCCTTTCTGATATTTCTTACCCATTTCTTCTCCGATGCGGGATTTCAAGTCCTGCCTTCAAATTCTCCCCCAAGACCCCTCCCACGAGGCCTTCACATCTGCGTCAGATGTGACCAGTGACCCAGCTGGGAGCAGGTGGGAAAACATATTTTTGGGGAGTCGGCACCTGTTGATAGGTAGGGGAAGTTAAGACGTCTAAAAACAAGAGAAGGGATCCCTGGGTGACCCAGCGGTTTGGCGCCTGCCTTTGGCCCAGGGCGCGATCCTGGAGACCCGGGATCGAATCCCACGTCGGGCTCCCGGTGCATGGAGCCTGCTTCTCCCTCTGCCTGTGTCTCTGCCTCTCTCTCTCTCTCTCTCTCTCTCTGTGTGTGACTATCATAGATAAAAATAAAATAAAGCATTAAAAAAAATAAAATAAAAGCAAGAGAACCCTCCCCCCCAAAATGGGATCAAATTGGCATAAATGATTTTTAAAACATTTCAACAGGCTGCTGAGATGTAATTAGCACACAATACACTACACATATTCAAAGTGTTCCGTTTGTTAAGTTTTGAAAGCATCACCACAGTGAGGACAGCAAACAAGCACCCCCCCTGGTGTTTCCTCCTCCCCGAGCCCCAGGCAACCACTGATCTGCTTCCTGTCGCTGAGGATTGGTTTGCATTTCCTAGAGTTTTATAGAAATGGAATCATGTAGTCTGCCCTCTCCCAGGCAGAGAGATTTTATATCCCAGAAAAGCAAACAGCTTCGTGTTGAACATTTGACATATATACTCTTAAAACATGCTCTGGCCACTCCACACCACTGGGCTGCTGTATTTTCCGCTGCCCCTGAATTTTAATGCGGAGCTGTTCAGCGTCTTTTTGTTTCCTTGACTTCTGTTAATCCATATCCTTAGAGACTTATCAAGGTAATTTCCTGAACAAAAGAGACTTCCCTCCCTAAGATCAATTCCAGTACCAGCTGTTAGGATGCATTTTTCTGGCCTCTTATGCCTAGAGTGTGAGTGTGTGCACGTGTTTGTGAGTGTGTATGTGACTATGCACTGTTGTGTGACAGTGTGTGTGCACATTTGGGAGGAGAAGCGTGGGTAGGGCAGAGGGGGCTAGTTCTTTTTTTTAAGACGCCTCCACACTCACCATGGAGCCCAACGCGGGGCTTGAACTCACCACCCTCAGATCAAGACCAGAGCTGAGATCAAGACACTTAACCAACTTAACCAACTGAGGCACCCAGGTGCCCCAGGGCTACTTTTTTCCTTTCCTTTCCTTTCCTTTCCTTTCCTTTCCTTTCCTTTCCTTTCCTTTCCTTTCCTTTCCTTTCTTCCTTTCTTCCTTTCTTCCTTTCTTCCTTTCTTCCTTTCTTCCTTTCTTCCTTTCTTCTTTTCTTTCTTCTTTTCTTCTTTTCTTTTCTTTCTTTTCTTTTCTTTTCTTTCTTTTCTTTTCTTTCTTTCCTTTCCTTTCCTTTTCTCTTTTCTTTCTTTTCTTTTCTTTTCTTTTCTTTTCTTTTCTTTCTTTCTGTTTTCTTTCTTTCTTTCTTCTTTCTTTCTTTCTTTCTTTCTTTCTTTCTTTCTTCTTTCTTTCTTTCTTTCTTTCTTTCTTTCTTTCTTTCTTTCTTCCTTTCCTTTCCTTTCCTTTCCTTTTTTCTCTTTTTTCTTTCTTTGCTCTTCCCTTTTCTTTTCTTTCTTTCTTTCTTTTTTTTTTTAAACACTGATGCCTTCCTTTACTGGACACTAGGGTGAAGGGTTTCATACCTGACTGAATTCAGTCTTCACCGCAAATATGTGACATAGGGATAAGAATTTGCTTTGATGAGAAAGCAAGAAGCTAAATAAATTGAGATCCCAAGAGGCTAAATAAATTGTCCACAGACAAAAGCAAAGCCAAGCCCCGAGTCTCTTGGACTTAAGGCTTGGGGCTCATTCCTCTGCATGGGGCACAAGGGATGAGGTTGCCTCCATGCCATCAGGAGCTGGGTGGGGACAGCTGCTTGGAGGGCTGTGCTGAGACAGACGGCGCAGCTGCGACCAGGCTCGGTGACAAGACTGGCACAATCAATTAGTGATGTCTGCAGGGGTGTGGATGTGGAGGGGGTGTCTGCACGTCGTTGCCTGGCTTTATACCAAGCTTCCTTCCTGTAATGCAAAATCGAGTGACTCTTTGGCAACAAGAGGTTCACAGCCCTGATGTCTGGAGGAGCACCCCCGGGTGTCCCAGTTGGTTGGTCCTGTCTGACCACCTCTCTCCAGCGTGGCTCCTTTCCTGCCTGTGGTCCTCCCCTTGGAGTCGCCGTCCAGGGACTGCTGCTGTGAGAGTTGTTCTCATATTGTCTCCAGCTCATCCTCTGTTGGAACCTGGGCCCCCCAAGACCACCATCTTGCTCATTCCCAAGCACTAGAATTCCCTGGCCAGGCAGCCAGGACTCGGGCTCCCCTCTCATCCCATGTTTGATTTCTTCTTTCAGCTCCACTGCTGGTTCAACGCCACCACCTCTCATCTGGACAGCAGCAGGTGCCTCTGCTCTGGCCTCCGGACAGCCCATTCTCCCCAAGGCAGCAGAAAGGATCCTTCTACGATGTGTGTGGGATCATGGCACTTGCCCCATGGTGGCCCCTTAATGGCTTCCATCCTGCTAAGTTTAGACTCTTAACTCCTCCCTGTGAGGCCTCCGAGGGATCCTTCTCCCCTGCTCTCTGTTTGTGCTGTTTCCTCCACTCGGGCAGCATCAACCCACCCTGCGAGGCATGAACAGCACACTCAAGTTTGCCTCTGACCTTTGCACCTGCTTAAATATTACCTCCTTCAGGCAGGCTTCCCTGACCACCTCCCTCAGTCACGCACTTGCAGTAATGACTGCTTATCCCCACTTCCTTCAGAGCACTTAGCACAAGATTCTAATATGCCTGGTCACAAGCTCCATGGGAGCAGGGGGGGGTCTATCGTTCTTCATTCCCCCCTCTAGAACAGTCTAGAACAATGCCAGGCACACAGCACCAGATACTTATAGAAAAAAATAAATCCAAAGCACTTTTTATGATCATACATTTTATTATAAGACTCCTCCAGTTGTTTATGAAACTGGAGGGGAATAGTAACAATAAATAGGAAAGACATGAATGTCTGTGTGACCTCGGGGAGGCCATGTCACCAGCTTGGATTTCAGTGTCCTCACTTGCAGAAAAGGCCTGAGGCTTGTCCTCACACCCCCACAGGGCCAAGTGGGCTGGTGACAAGGGTAGGAAGCACTGTCTCCAGGGCTGGGTCACCATTAGGCTTCTCAGGAATTTGCCTGGGCTCGAGCTGTGCTTGGTCTCAGGAGCTGCAGCTTTGGACCTGGGAGGCACCTCTGTCTTTCCCTGCCTGGGGCCAAACCTAAGACTGGCCTGGCCTCTCCCCAGCCCCAGCTTCAGTCTCAACTTCTCTCTCTCTCCTGGCCCCCTCCAAACCCCCTCCCAATTCCCAGGTCTACTTCCTTCGTGCCCAAGAAGCCCTTCCTGGGAGCCTCTGAGCCCCCAGATCAAGGATGCTTGGTGCCAGCGCATTACACATTGCTGGAGGAAGAGCGGTGTGGGGGAAGACCTAGGGGAAGAGTCACCCCCCCTCCCAGGACTTGAGGAAGGTTGTTCTGGATCCTCTGGATTCTGCACGCCACCACCCCCTCCCAGAGCAGCTCAGTGGAGGCATGTTCTTTCTCCTGCCGGAGCCACCTCTGGGCACCCCCTGCACCAACCTGCACCCTTCCCATGCCCGTCGCCTCCTTTCTCCTCCATCTGCAAGAGGAGATGGAGTCTACATCACAGGTAGAGGCCCCTCAGGGAAACTGCAGACAGCACTGGGTTCGGGAAGACAGTGAAAGGGTTGGGGATGGCTGGCTTCTGGGGACATTCTCAGATGACCCCATCTTTGAGCAGTGGCTGCTTGGTGTGGGAGGGGCCTCCAGAAAGTCCTCGGGGAGGCAGTCTGGCTCAGGAAGCACAGCCCTCCTTTCACTCCTGCTGACAGAGTCTGAGGAGTGGCCCTGCCTCCCTCCAGGCCTTGGTTTGTCTGCTCGAGTATTGGACTGACGCAGCCTGAGCCTAAGAGGTGATGAACGTTAGGGACGTGGCTTCTGGTGGTGGGTGGGGCGACCTCAGGCCAGTCACTACCCTCTGTCTGCTGGAAAATGAGGGCTTAGAACTACAGGTCTCGGGATGATGTTTGCTCTAAGAGACTCCACCCTCATCCAGGACTAAGGTGCAATGGACTGCTCCTTGTTTCGTGCAGGTGAGCTGCCCTTTGCGCAGAATTTCCAGCTTCCAGGCCCCCGGGTTTTCAGCAGGCCGGGCCCACTCCAGCTCGGTAGCAACCTCATCGTCAGCGTCTGCTATTCTTTGTCACAAGACACCGCTTGCTAGCTGTTTCCGTGCCTTGCCTCGCTCCGCTATGCAGTAGATAACACTTGCCTTTCGGAGGATGAAATAGAGATCCTGAGACTCGAATCAAGTTGGGAGCGATCAAGCCAGGACTTTCCCTACTGCCAGGGCCACGCTCAGCCTACAGTGCCAGGCCACACGCGTGCGTGGCCCCTCCGGCCTCCTGCCAGTGAGTGGGACTGCATAAACACCCACTGCGGTGAGCAGAAGACCCAGGGGGTTGCCCTTCCTTCCCTGGACACCTTGGCAATCAGAGCCAAGTGACAAGATGGGTGACAAGATGCCCCCCCCCCCAAGACCACCCTTAGGGCTTCACCCAGGGCAGAGAGGCTATATCCTCTTCAGGGCAGGCACCTCCCTTTGCCTCTCCCAGGACATCTGGCCTAGGACCCAGTGTTTGCAGAGATACTGGTGCTGGGATGGAAAATGTTATCAGGGAACGGAGTTCCTGCCAGCCGAGGTGTGTTCCTTGGAAGAGCAAAGGGCTAGCGAGACGAGCATGATCCAGAGACAGCCGCAGGGATGGGCCCGAGCGAGGATAAACAACACGCTGGTTGGTGCAGGGAAAGCAAAGAAACCGGGACGAGTAAATAAGGAGACAGATGCTGAGCACGGTGCCAGGGGAATGAGCATGCAGCGGGGCGCCGGGGCCAGGGAAGCCTGCTTGCACACGATGGAGGTATTTGATGGACGAGGGCAGGTAGGAAAGGCAGAGGGGGCGGAGACGAGCTTTCTAATGCTTTCTCTCTGCTTTGAGACGAAGGATGATGAGGTCTCTGAAGCTGGTTGGTACCATTTTTTTGTTTTCCCCCTGGGGCTTCCAGCTCCTCATTCTGAAAAGCCTGAGAGCCAGAAATAACCCATGATCCCCTTGCAAGCAGAGGTGGGGTCTCCGGGCATCCAGCTGTCCCCTACTCCCACACCAGGAGGCTCATCACACCACAGACACACACTGTCAATACTCAAAGGCAGAGGGTTAAAGAAGGTAAAATAACAAATCAGGAGATAATAAACCAGTCAGATGGTTTCTTTCTAAGACAACTTTACAAATAAGACTATGATATACCAACCTGAAAATAAGCCTTCTTTATCTGCCCCCCCTGGAGAGGGAGAGGTGGTCAAGGCAGTGATGTGGGCTTCGTCTGTCTGCCTGGTGTGGAGTCTATGAAAACCTAAGAGCATGCCAGGGTGTGAGCCTGAGTGCCAGACCATTCTGCAGTCTTCGGCCCTGGTATTGTGCTGGGTGACAAGATGTCCCCCAAGACCACCCTTAGGACTCCAGCTAGAAAGTGGAGAAGCCGGGGGAGGGCAGAAGGCTATATCCTCTTCAAGATGGTTCTGGAGTTCTTGAGAGGGAGGTGCCACCCCTCCAGGGACGGGAATCCACGTGCCATCAGCTGTAGGTCTTGAGAAGACACATCCATCTGATAGCCCTGCTGGTTCATTTGTATCCATTTGGTGTCCTCCTTGGATGCTGGGATTTATCTTCATTAAGGAAGGAAAGAGACATTTTCTGATGAGGTCTGAGAGACTGCTTCACCTTCCTCCTGTCCCACCCCAAAGTCGGGGCAGCAGGCAGGGCGTTTTTCCCGAGATCTCAGGGAGAGATGGGTTCTTGTCCCTCTGTAAGGAGAAGGAAGTGTCTGGACAAAGGGAGACCTGAGCAGAGGGTCTCTGGCTTTGTGCACACCTCTGGGCTTTTCCTACATTCAGGGGAAGAAACCAAACACTATCCATCCCTCAGCCTGAGGGCTCTCTGTGTAAGAGGCTCTGAACACATTATTGCCCTTTGTTCTGAGAAGAACGGATGTATTAGTTATCTATTGCTGTGCAATAAATCACTCTAAAACTTAGTGACTTAAAATGACACTAATCATTTATTATCTCTCCCAGTGTCTGGTGCTCAGGAGCAGCTTGCTTGGGTGGTTCAGGGCCTCTCATGAGGTTGCAGTTGGGATGCTCCTGGGGCTGCAGTCATTTGAAGGTTGGACTGGGGCTGGGGGCCACTGCTAAGGTGGCCTCTCACTGGCCGGCGAGTTGCTTCCTCTCATGCAGGCTCTCTATGGGGCTACTGAGTATCCTTCTAGCATGGTGGCTGCTTCCCACAATCCAAGAGACCAAGGCAGAAGTTCTGGTCCCTTCATGATCTAACCTTGAAAGTCCCACGCCGTCATTCCCACTATGTTCCACTGGACACATTGTGCGGGCATGCTTCTGTGTTGGAGGGGACTATACCAGGGCCTAATTCCAAGTGTATCAGCAGAGCCATCTTGGAATCTGGGCATCACAGCAAGGATGAGAACATGCTTAGGGTAGGGATGGCATCAGGATGAAGGCTTCTTCCAAGACTGGGAGCCTAGGGAACAGAGGTGATGTAAAGAGCACTGACCTCAGAGTCAGAAAGATCTGGGATTGAATCCCAACTGAGTCACCTGCTAGCTGTGTGACTTTGAGCTAATAATCTTGCCCCCTTGGCCTCAGCTTCCTTATCCTTCCTCAACTAAAGAGAGTGAGTATCATGCCTCCTACTCTGCCCCTGATTAGGGTGGGTGACACGTAGTCAGGCTTAGGAAAAGATCGTTCCTTCCTTCCCATGTCCTGTCCTCCCAATGCCATGGCAAACCCCGCAAGCATTCTGGCCACCCACCATCCATCTCCTGGGGGCCACTGACCTGGACAAGCTCCTGGAGCTCCACACACAAGAGTCTGAGGGCTGAGATCAGAGGAGATACATCTTCTGTCTCTCCTGGTCTGGTTGAAATACCCCAAGATTGTTCGTTGACCCCAAATTCTGCCTCCTTTGCCTGCCAGGTGAACCCTTGCCTGAGGTGATCACGAGCCCACTCTCCATCATGCTGCACTTGTTAATGCCTAGAATGCTAATGCCAGCCTGAAACAGCTGCTTAAATAGCACCGGGAAGAAGCTACTGGGCAGCCAGCCCCAAGTGGGGTGCTGAGGGGAGGGCAGGAACTGTAGAAGGAGGTGGGCCGACTCCAGGCCCCGAGGTCCTGAGCTTGTGCCAGGCAGCAGGCATGAGGGAAGTCGGCGGCTTTGACTTCAGGGACTCTGGGCCTGAGTCCTTCTCATTCCTTCCCTTTAGCTCATCCACTTGGCCCTCCATGGCCAAGGTCCCGGGGAAGTGGCTAGGTGCTCAGCGTTGACCGTGTGCTGTCTCTGGCTCCAGGGCCCAGCCAGAGACAGTGCCACCCCCTTCCTAGGAGGAGAGAACTGGTTAGTTTCTGGAGCACCTCTGTACCAGGGCACCTTGGTGTGTGCCCAGACCCTGGCTCCAGACTCAGCTAAGTCCCCAGGATCTGTACCTATCCCTCAGCAAACTTAGCACCTGCTGGAACTGCTGCCACTTCCGGACCTACCTCCCTGGGCGGGTATTTGCAATGACCCAAAAGACTCCATTTCATTCTACTCAGCATACTTCTCTTGAGCACCTGCTAGGGGAGCAAGACTCAGCTTGTTCCCACAGTGCCAGGTAAGCAAAGAGCTACCATTTTGAAACAAAGAATTATAGGAGCCCAGTGGAGAGAAGACTTAACTGCCTCGAGATGGGGACTGCCAGGGATGGCCTCTGAGAAGGGATAAGATTTGAGTTGGGCATTGAAGGATGAGTTGGATTTTTCCAGGTGAAAAATAGAGTGAGAGGTGAGCAAGAGGAACAACGGATGGGGAGCACAGCATAAGCAAAGGCCCGGCGGTGGAAGGGAATTCTAAGTAGCCAGTATGATGTGTCTGGAGTGTAAAGTTTCTGGTTCTGAGAGAAGCGGCTGGGAATGCAGGTCGGAGTGAAGTTGTGAAGCTCTTCACTGCCAGCTACGCATCACACCCTTTGTGCCCGGGTCCAGGGGAGCTACGGGGGGTTTCTAAGCAGAGGAGGGCAGCATGACCCAAGTGCTGCTTTAGAACAACCAACATCAGGGGGTCCCAGCTCCGCTTTCTTCGCTGCCCCTCCTGTCACTATTCACCTGCTCCCGGCCACCACCCAAACCCAGCGCATCAGAGAAAGAGGGGCCGACAGAGCTGTACTACCAAGTTAATACAAAACCCCCGGCGCCAGGGCCACGCCAGCCCAGGAGGGAGGCAGCCGTAACAGGAGAGGAAATTACAGATAAGAGAGGAGAAATGGCCACAGCAAGATGAAGGGAAGGCAGCAGCCGGCGGAAAACAAACCAAGGTGTCAAGACAGAATCAATAACCATCACCGCGAAGAGAAGAAGATGGGATTCATTACGGAGAGGGTAAAACAGACATTACCCAGCCTGCCCACGCGGCTCGCTGCACAAGTGGAAGAACTTTCGACTGGGCAAGTGCTGATGGTGGAAATACTTGACAACACAGCAGCATTGGAGGGAGCGGGGGAGACAGAGGGGAGCGCAGAAGGAGACCCACGGAGGGTCTGGAAGACACAGCCGGGCACGCGGGGGACCACGGGTCAGTTTGGTGGAGGTGCACAGGGATGAATTTGTGCCCCGGTCCTTGGGCCAGGGGTGCAGAGGGACAGGGAGCTGGGGACACACCTGAAACTGCCGAAGTGAAAGCAAACGGGGGAGACAAAGGTGCACAGAACAACGCAGAGCAGGTGCGCAAAAGCCCCTTGGAGGACCACCCACATCTTCTTGGACAAGGTGCTGAGAGCTGACCACGTTCGCATCCGCCACCTTATCTTGTGCAAGGAGACTAGGAATCTGACCTCTGGGGTGGAAACGTGTGCAAAGGAGAGGAGGGTCTGCGTCCCAGGCCAGGGCTAGGGTCCTCCTCCCTGTTCCTCCTGGAGCCAGGCAGGGTGGAGCCTTCCCCGCGCTCCACCGCCCCCAACAGATGCATAAGGAAAAGCCGAGTCTTCAGGTCACCAGATCTGTAAAGGTGGAGCTGGTGCCGAGTCCCAGGGGGGATGGATCCCAGGGCAGCATCCTCTACAATTGGACCAGGCAGAGGGGCAGGGTTGGAGTCGGGGGCTAGGCGGGCCCTGGGGTGGGGAAGGGGCTGAGTGCCAGAGCCAGCTGCAGGAGCTCGGCCAGGCGGAGGGGCAACCTTCTGGCCAGTGATCACAGGCATGACTGCTATGGATACAGCACTCGAGGTGGAGGAGCTGGTCCCCCGACCGGCAGGCAGGACGATGGAAGGGGCAGCAGGCAGCCTCGGGGTGGCCTGGCGCTGGCAGCAGCATCCCAGCCCTAGGGAGGAGGTGTGAGACTAACCTAGCAGAGGCCCAGACCTGGAGAGACCAGGGTATCAGGAAGCCTAACAAGACAGGGCCTGGAATACCAGACCACGCGTTATCTGTCCCAGAGCCCTGCAGACCAGCGCTGGTGCCACACTGGTGCAACCGGAGCATCAGGCCCGCACCATGAAGACCTCTCAGTCCCATAGCTGAATCCAGGCCTGGGGCAGAGCCTACACGTGGGAGGAAGGGAAGGGTGTGTCGTGAGAAATCTCAGCCTCGGGAAAAGGAGGCTGCAGAGGCCAGGACCCCAGAAGGTCCAGGGACCCAAGGCCGCACCTTCAAGCCTGCCTGCATCGTCTCCACCCTGGGTTGCTAAGACTGGCTGCTTGGGAGCTTACAGAACTATGCACAGGGTAGCTGTGGGCAGGGGTGTCGGCATGCTAGAGGACCAAGGACCCAAGGGGCGTCCCCCTAGGCATCCTGCACACAAGAGGCCGGCACCTGATACGGCTTGCCCGGAGGGTGCTGGCAGCTGCACTTGGCGGTGGTGTTTAAGGAGTGTACCTGTCAGGGTCAATAGGGAGACTGAGTGGGATGTGGGAGCTGCGAGAGCGGCCAGGCCCAGCGCACTCACGCCGCGTGAGGAGAAGGCCCTCAGCCTCCTGTTCCCGCTTAGACGCTGCTCTAGACGCCAGCGAGAACCAGGAGCACCAGCAGTTACTACGGTGTACGGACTCCGTGCGGCAACCACGCTCAGCGCTGCGCGTGCCTTATCTCATTGCAGCCACACAACCAATATCGTGCCCATCATCAGAGAAGTGATGGAAGTGGCCCAGGGACACACAGCCTTAAGGTGATAGAACCAGGATACGAGTCCAGACTGTGTGGCTCCAGAACTCAAACCCTTACCCCCATGACATTGTCTTCGTCCAAGGGCAATCCCTAAGCTCTTCAGATGTCTCCATCTCAGAGACGTCTGCAGATGGCCCTCTGAGCTGGCCCTCGTCCTACCAACACCTGGCAACCCCAAATCTTCAGGCTTCTTGGTGTCAGTCTCCAGGTCTGCCCCACTCCTGAGATTTCCCCATTTCTTGGAAGGAGGGTTCTGGGGCCAAAGGTATGAGGACCAGCTAGTTTCTGAGACCCTGCTGCATCTCTACCCCCTGCATCCCACCTCTCCATCCCTCCCACACTGGGTCCCTTCATCCCTCCTGTCTTCGTCTGTCCCCCCATGTCCCAGCTCTCCTTCCTTTCTGCCAACCTTTCTGTTTGTCTCTGTGTCCCTCACAGCATCTGCACCCCCCTCTCTGTCATTGCCTCCTCTGTCCTAGACTTTGTCTTGCCTCTGTCTCCCTATATTCTTTTTTGTGCTTTCCACATGCCTGGATTTGCCTCCACCCCCTCTGTCTGTCGTGCTCATACACCTGGCAGCAAAGCCCTGGCCATTTAGGGCGATGTGCTTGAGAGATCTCCTGCATGCAGGTATATCCCACGGGCTCTCCCCCATGCCCGTGACCAGCTTCCTATCCTTGCCTGGCGCAGGAACAGCCCAGCCTGGGCTTAGCAGAGGACCTCTCCTGAGGGTGAGGGGCTTTGATCGCCGGGAGTCAGCACGGAGACAGCATCCTTGGCCTTTGGGGAAAGAGTGATGGGCTGGGGAGGAACAGAGGGTGGTTTGGTTGAAAGCACACAGGTATCAACAAAAAATCTGATTCAAACAATGAACTGGTAAGATAAAGTGACTACTGCTCTCTCAGAGCTTGGGGTGCTACGGATGTGCCCCGTCCTGCCCCATAATAAAGGATGCTCAAGCCCCCACCCTGGGCCTGCCTTGACAGCTCCAGACAAGCTCCTCCCCGGGGGCCCCAGGCCTAATGACTGTTTGCAGGGGCAGAGCCAGACTTGCTGGCACCTCAGGACCTCTGAACTGGCCCTTCACCTGCCTGGGCCGCTCCTTCCTCAGAAGTTTGCGTGGCCTGCTCCCTCACACCCTGAAAGGATTTTGCTGGGATGTCACCTTGTCAGCTGGGCCTTCTCTGAAAACCCCTGTTTCGTTCTGGTAGTCTCTACCCTCCTGCCTGTGTGGAACCCTTTCCTACCTCTCCGACTTACTGCCTTCCCAGAACCTTCAGGAGAGAGCCCAGTACGGAGTGGGTACTCAATAAATATTTGTTAAATAAACGGGTACTCTGTATACCTGGGTCAGAAAATATTGTTGTACCATGGGGAAGGCTTGGCAATCTTTATGCATTTTTAAACAGTTTTGTCTATTTTTTTCAGAATCTGAGTTATTTCCTTTCATGTTTTTTTTTTAATTTCTAATTCACATTCACCCTGTTCTTGTTACTCCGTACTGTTTAGATAATATAAATGGTCATAAAAAGTTAGAAATAACCCAAATACCCAATGAGAGAGATTAGTCGGAAACCTATCTAGTATTACAACACAGAATATATGATAAGACTCTATTTTTGTAAACTAAATCTGTAGATATAGAGATATTTATCTCTCATTATTTGGCAAAACGTTTTCTCAGAAACACGAGGTTGGTTATTAATAGCTGCCAGATGAAAAGGGGACTCTAGAGTCAAAGAGTTTAGGGAACAACAAAGTTAAACAGATTTCTTAGCTGGGGATCTCTCCAGAGCTTTAAATTCATTTATGATGAATATCACAATGAATATTCATTACAACCAATATTACAAGCTCCAAGAAGAAAATAGAATATGTAGTACTTTTCAAACTTTGACCAGGTTTGTTGTTGCTGTTAACATTCTTGTTTTACAGCACAGAGGGACTGAAATTCTAGAACTTTCTTTGGGAGGACATAAAATGTACACCAACACCCAGACACATGCAGAAAAGAATCCAAGGTGTGTATACCAAGATGTTCTCCGTGGCTTGCTTTTTAATTTTTGCAATGTTTTTCTAATTTTTAATCTTGAAAATTAGTTAGACATGGACGTTTCCAATCAACAGCCCATATTTTTTATGACCCACCCATCATCTTGACTCAATAGGCATCTCTGGAGCCCAATCAGGTGGGTGGATGGGAGAAGGGGCTTGGAAGGGGGGAGCCAGAGAGACTAGGTGTGGACAGGTGGGTAAGAGGGCGGAAGGACAGCGAGATGGGAAGAGTGTGAGGAGAGAGCAGGTTGGAGCAGGGAGGAGAGAGGACTCCGAGAAGTGGTGGAGTAAACAGGAGGAGAGGAGGGAGGAATGCACAGCCCTCGACATTCCCGGGAGTGTTGTCAGGTGCCCAGTGTGGGTGCGGGGATGGTGCACAGGCCACTTGCCCTCAGTGAGACCACGGCAGGACCAGAGATGGGGAACAAACCACGTGCAGAGAGGGGCCCCGAGAGGCAGCTGTCAGCACAGCCCCACAAGCAGGGCCCCTGAGAATGGTGGCAGTGCCCACCCGAGCTGCCCTTTCTCCTAGAGGACAGAAGCGGGGTCCCCGAACTCCTGGCCAGGGTCTCCGGAGAGGGACTCCAAGACAGCCATCTCGATCAAGCTGGGTGGGGGTGGGAAGGACTGGGCCACTTGTCTCAAAGCTGCACATGCAACGTGCACACTGTTTTTTAGAGACTGTTTGTTATAAATGGACAAAAATAGATCTTTTTTTTTTTTTTAGAATCGCTCTTATTCACATGCTTTACGTAAGATTGAGAAATGTCAATTGCCAACACCAGAGAACACATATTATTATGATGATTTGGAAACCGGAGGATATTATACTGGGGTTAAAGCTGCCCCCAGCCCCAGCCCCCGGGGCACGACTTGTGTCAGGAATCGGTACGGTCACGTCCACAGTCACTGGCCCCTGGAGGCCCCCTCCAGCCTGCCGATCCCTGGATCTGCACAACTTGGTGCAGCCTGCACCCCGCCCCCCAACTCCCCAGACTCTCCCTGGCCGGAATTATAGTTACTAGGTCGCATTTCTGGTGGGAGGACCTGTCCCCCCACTCCATTCATATTTCAGGTTTCGGATGGAGCACTCTGGGGTGCAAGTGTGAAGGGAGAGGAGGACAGCCTGTGCCTGCTCTAAGGACCCAAACTTATTGTCCGAAAAGGGGAGCAGTACTGGGCACTGGAGCTGCTCTAGCTCCACCCATCTCTCCGGCAGGAGCTCCATTCCAGGATCTTCCTGACCTCTTGGATTTTAGAGCCTGGCAGGAAAGGCAGTCAGGTCGATAAAATATAAATGTGATGAGTACAGTGGGGTCCCAGGAAGGGAGGCATGATCGTGGGAGCAGGTGAGAGCGGAGGGGCGGGGCCAGAGCCTGGGCATGGAGGAGGCTCTGTGGCCGTGGAGAGCCCTGAGGGTGAGCCAGGCAGGGCCTAGGGCTGGAGAGCCTGGGAGTGGCTGGAAGGAAAGGGGAGAGTGTGTGAATGCGTGCATGTAGGTTCATTGGCGTGTGTATGTATGCATGCATGCATGTGCATATATGCATGTGTGTACGTGTGCATGTGAGTCTGTGTGTGTGTGTATCCTCCATCCACCCACCACCTGCAGCATTCACTAGGGTCCAGCCTCCAGAACCAGATCCCTCACTTGGGATCCTGACTGAATCTTCCCTTGATTCAACCTCTGCCAAGTTCCTCTACCCTCCCCTCCTCTACCCTCCCCCGCCCTCCTTCCTTTGCAAAACAACAGTAATGGCACCTACCTGGCAGGGTCATCAGGATTCAGCAAGGTCGTACAGGTAAAGCACTGAGACTAGTTCTGACACATGACAGTTCTCAGCACATGTTCAGAGTAATACTATCAGTGACATTATTTTATCTGTCAGGAGGAGAACGTGACTTGCTGCATGAAAGCAAAGCTTGAGATACAGACTCCCCCTGCCAAGGCCCCACCCTTCCCTGCTTTGGGCAGGTTTTCAGCTTCGCGTACCCCCTAGACATCAGAAGGGACCAAGGAAGCAACCCGATGCTCCAGGGAATGACTTGGGAGGGCGGGGGGCTAAGGCGCAGCACCCACCTCCCCATCCCATCTGGAGAAGCCCCGCAAGCAACCTGTGACAGATGGCAGTGCTTTGAGTGACTACTTCAATTTTAACTCTTTTCGATAATCCAGGGCCAGAAAGCCACATACTTTAAAACTGTCCCTGGATCATAGATCAGCCCAAAGAGACCAAGTCCAGTTCAGTTAATAACCTCTGGAAACCCCATCAATCACTGGGGGCGCCCCCTCCTTAGTGCTCTCCATATTGACTCCTGGCAGAGATGAATGGACCACCTCTTGGCGGCCCCTCTTGGGCATTTGCAGCTCGCCTTCCTGTAGCCGCAAGTTGGAGTTTTCTGAGCTGAGCCCAGGGTGGCAATAGGAGCAGTGGGGCGACTGTCTCTTAGAGGAAGTTGGCCCCTTCCCCAAGACCGTTCTCAGGGGATCCTTCCTGACCTCTCAGGGGCTAGGCCTCTACTTGTCACCCCCAGTGACTGGTGGAGGCCCAGACGGCCTCAGTCTCTCCTGCAGGAAGCCCCTGAGAGTCTGTTCACCAGGAAGTGACCGCACAGGGGAGAACCAGGGTCAGGGAAACATGGCATGCTCCCCATTGGGTGGAAATCCCCATCTGCAGACAGCAGAGCTCAGGACTGTTCCGTTCGGCAGAAGCTGGGCCCTTCTCTGGAAGCTGTCTGCCCAGGGATGCTCCCCGCTGATGGAGACCTGAGACGTATGGGCTCCTCCTTCCTGCCATCTTTCATACTCAGCCCTGCTGCCACTTGAGGACCTGTCCACACACTTGCCTCTGAAATTGCCACCCCACTGCCCTCTTGTCAGTCCTCCCACACACCCTGCCAGAGGTCTGTTGGAAGTTTAGACACCACCGTGAGCCCATCCCTCCTGTGGACAAAGCACGTTTCCCATGTCTCCCCACTTCCTAGGGAATAGGATCCAAGCTTCTTAGCCTGGGGTTCAGGCCCAACCAGACTCTGTTAGTTGGCCCAATATTTATTCCTTGGCCTGAACACTTGGCTCAGATCAGATAAGTCATTCCTCCCTCGCCCACCACCATCTTGTAGGACTCAGGATTCACCCCTAACACTCATGAAGCCTCCTCTCTGCCCGCTCCACCTATCCAATCCTACCCACTCTGCAGGTCCCAGTTCAAGCTTCACCTCCTCCATGAATTCCTCCTTGACCACTCCAGTCCCCACTTCTGGCACTCTGGTGGCATGCGCTGGGCCTGACACAGCCTTGGGCACATGGCATGGGCAGCTTGGTACTGTCGCTCATGCCGCACAGAGTCCTTATCTTGGCATCTTTTCCCCCAGATCTATCTGGTATCTCCCAGGGTTCACAGCAGCCTCCTTTGAGACCCACTGGCTATTCGGAGGGTGATAGAACCAGATGGAAAGCCCTGGAGGCAGGACCTGTATTGTCTTTTCACCCACAAGTTCTCAGTGCCTAGCACCAAACATATCACATAGTGGACAAAAGTCATGGCTCAATTAGATTGCCTTGAACTTCATCTTTACCTCTTCAATGGCACATGTGCCTTCTGCCTTACACTGCAAATTATATACTCACTCGTGTTCTGTAACCTACTCAGCATGTGGCTTCCCCAGCAATATCAGCAAGGGGCCTTGCCGTAAATGCCAAACACTTGGATGAAGCCCTGGATGAAGTCTCCCGCGGGCATCCTTGGAAATTCTCTTTGATCCATGGTAACCTAGATGCATGGGCGAGGTGCCCTGTTTAGGGGTCTGAGGTGCCATCGAGGCTTGGTTAAACCGCCCTCCTGTCCCAGTACACGCATACACCACATCTTCTTCCTCCATTCATCTGTCAATGGACACTTCGGTTGCCTCCACACTCTGGCTATTGTGAATAGCCAAGCCAGCCTATTGCTGGGATGGAACACTATTTTCTTCTTTAAAAAATGTAGAAAATCTCATCATGTATGACAACATGGATGAAACCTGAGGACATTATGTTAAGTGAAATAAGCCAGTCACAGAAGGACATATACTGTGTCATTTCACGTATATGAAGTATCTACAGAAGTCAAACTCATAGAAGCAGAAAGAATGGTGGTTACCAGGGGCTGGGAGGAGGTGGGAATGGGGACTCGCTGGTCCAAGTGTATAAAGTTTCAGTTCTGTGAGATGAAACGTTCTAGAGATCTGCTGTGACCATTGTGCTAATAGTGAACAAGAATGTACTATATAGTGGGATCCCTGAGTGGCTCAATAGTTGAGTGTCTGCCTTCGGCTCAGGTGATCACGGGGTCCTGGGATCAAGTCCTACATCGGGCTCCCTTCAGGGACCCTGCGTCTCCCTCTGCCTGTGTCTCTGCCTCTCTCTCTGTGTCTCTTACGAAGAAATAAAATCTTAAAAAAAAAAAAAAGAATGTGCTATATATATACTTAAAATTTTAAGGGGGTAAATCTCATACTGTGTGGTTCTTTTTCCTACAATTAAAAAAAGAAGAAGAAAAATATTCAGAGGAGTTAAAACAGTAAATGTGTTAAAAGCAAAACGAAACCAAACCAACCGGCCCCTCAGCCCCATGCCGCACGGGGCCCGTCCTGTGCCAGCACTCTTCCTTCCCGGCTCTTCCTGCCCAGGACCAGCTGCAGACTGGCAGCTCTGTGTTCTGCAAAGAGCTCTGAGCTTAGAGTTGCAAGATTTGGGTTTCTTGACTCTGCTCCTTATTAACTGTGTGATGTGTGCAAAATATTTAAACTCCTTTCACTGAGTTTCCTTATCTTTGAAAACGGGGAGCATAGAAATACCAGTCCTGGCTACCTCACACTGTTTCTGTGAGAATCTAATGAGCTCATGTTTGAGAAAGCGCATGGTAAATAATAAAGCATTATACAGGTTGCTATTATCATTCCAGTGAAGTTTCTAGCCAGATGGAGGCTGGGGGTCAGAAGCTGTAGCTCCTCTTTCTGTTCACTCATTTGAATTAGGAGCAGTCAAGAATCCTATAGAAAATGACCCCGGAGCCTGAGCTGCCTGAGGGGCTGTGCTCCAGTTGGGACTGGATTCAGCGACCAGTAACCCAAACAACAGTGGCTCCTATGAGGTAGGAGTTTATTTTTCTCTCACATGAAAATCTGGAGGCGGCCAGGGAATGTCGGGGATGGAAACTTTGGTCCATATATCCCTCAGGACCCCTTGGTCCTCCCGCCTTGCTCCTCTGCTCCCCTGCAGGGCAGCCTTTGTCTCCTACTCGAGATGGCCACCATCACAACCACGTTCCAGGTGACTCCATGGACGGGACAAAAGGGGCAAAGGGCATACACGGCAGCTATAATGTAGGGAAGGTTCTTGGAAGCTGCCTGACGATCCTATTGGTGTGGGGGAGAACTTAGACACACGGTCACACTTGGCTGTGAAGGAGGCCGGGTTAGGTAGTCTTCACTCTGGGTGGCGCATGCCCAGGAAAATTCTACTGCCTTGGAATGAGAGGAAAATGAATGTTGGAAGGAAAACCAGCATCTTTGCCGTGGGGTGGAGGGGTAGGGATGGGAAGGGGAAGAGAGGTTGGCCAAAATCCATGTTTTCCTGTTGGACTCGAAAGCCTTTTTTATTACCGTATTTCTTTGCGCCAAAGACATGAAGAGAAGGTAACAGTGTGGACACTGGTACTTACCCCTTCCGGTTGTTCTCTCCATTCCCATGGACCAAGTGTCACTGGGATGTCCCAAATTTCAGGACCCATGATTGAGAAATGTGCCTCAGAGGCATAGATGGCTGACTTATTTTTTTCTGATAAAGTAGGAAGCGGGCTAGGTGATAAATGTGGTCTAGGACTCCTATCTCTAGCTGTCCGTCTGTCTATCTGTATAGTATGACAGACAGACTAGCATGCGAGGCTGCCTTAGCACCAAGTCATGAGCCGTGAAACAACTGCCTGGAAAGTAGTGGTCCCAAGCATGTCACATACGTGATCGTGTCCATTTCACAGAAGAAGAAACCGAGGCACTGAGAGATCAGATAACGTGTCCCAAACCACACAGCTTGTTAGTAACTCAGCCAGGTGTAGACTAGGTGTCTTGTTTTTAGAACTCCTGTTCTTACCACTACACTGGACCCTTCCCCCATCCATGGGCCTGTGTATCTGTCTTGTCAAGGCAGACAGGGCTCCCCTGACCTCCCCTCTGCCTCTCTGGAAGGCCCCAAACCGGCCTTTTTCCTGAATCAGGAGATTGTTTCTCACAACCTGCATTCTTCGCCATTCTTCTTAAATATCACTTCCCCCAGAGAGGCTCCCTTTAATAACCCACTTGGTCTGGTCCTATCGTCCCTCCTTCACCCCACTCAGCGCTATTGCTCTGTCCAGCAGCTGCTGGCTGGGCCCTGGTTCATGGGGCTCTGTCGTAGGTGGCCTGTGTACCTCTCATGTGTTCCTGTCCTGTCTTCCAACCTTGATGGGTGTCAGTGGGCTATAGTCACAGTGTGGGATCTGGGGCCTCTTCTCTCTGCCCTATGCATACCCCTCCTCTATTTCGTGAATCTGGCCCCCTCCCTCCAGCCCCGGGACTATACTCCTCTACCATCCCCTTTCCATGTATAGCCCACCTCAGCATCCTCTCTGGCCCCTTCCCTGAGCCCATAAGGATGCCCAAGTCATGGGATAAAAAAACTCCTGACCAGCAGGATTCCTTTCTGGTTGCTACTCTTCCTCCTTTCCTTTCTCAGCCAAGTTCCTTGAAAGAATAGTCTATATTTGATTCTTCTTTTTTCTTATCTCCTCTATCTCTTCAAACAACCCTAGCCTGTCTGCTGCCTTTGCATGCCATTGACCTTGTCTGGCCAGGGCTACATATGACTTCATATTACATATCAATGGGCCCTTCTCAGCCTTTATCTTTCCATTACGCTCCCTGGCATTTGATGCTGTTAATTAACTGCTCCCTCCTTCTGAAAACTTTATCTGGACAGATTAGATTTGGGAAGTCTTCACCCAACCGATAATCTGGTGCAGGTACTTGGATTGGCAAATGTGGAGTTCGGGGAGGACCTAGGGCTGGAGGTATCACTCCCTGCTGAAAGCCTCTCATGGCTCCCCTTTGTCCTAAGTCCAGATCAGGAAGGAAGGCCCTCTCCATCCAGGCTAGGGAAGTTGAACATGTCAGGGGATCAAGCCAAGCCTGGGGCCAGGAAGGAAGCAGAGCCCAAACCCAAAGGAAAGAGGTTCAAATAGGTTATTATCACCCAAAGGGCCAAGAGCAAGCGTGACATTAATCCCTATCTGTCCAGTGGTTCTCAGCTTGTCTTTTAGTACTTCTGGGAAATCTTTGCCACCTCTCTGAGTAGTTCATCTCTCTGTGACAAGTCTCTACAGCACCAGGCAGGCAGCTCCCGTTCGTAGCACTTCTCCTAATTGACATTTGATATTTACTTTCATGTTTGTGATTAAAAAAAAAATCACACGGATATCACATTTGATATTTGTGATTTACATTCATACATTTGATTGTTAGATCAGTGTTTGCCTCTTAGACTAAAAACCACATGAGGTGGGGATCCCTGGGTGGCTCAGCGGTTTAGCACCTGCCTTTGGCCCAGGGCACGATCCTGGAGTCCTGGGATCGGGTCCCACATCGGGCTCCCTGCATGGAGCCTGCTTCTCCCTCCTCCTGTGTCTCTGCCTCTCTCTCTCTCTCTGTGTCTATCTCTATCATAAATAAATAAATAAATCTTAAAAAATAAAAAATAAAAAAATAAAAGTAAATAAATAAAAACCACACGAGGGCAAGGAGGACTGCTATCTCGCGTTCTGCTGTGATGAGAGAGTGGGGGGGATTGATGAGGGTCCAGAGGAATCCCAGAGGCAGAGGAAGAAGAGCACAGAGAGGTAGAGGTCGGGGGCAATTGCCTGGAACATACATTGGCTAAGACTGTGTTTTGCGGGTTAGCTGAGGTGGGGCACATGGGTGGGGCCGGGGTGTGCTGATACATGCAGGATCTTTCTTGGCCTGGCTCCTTCCTGCCCTGGAGCCTCACCTCTGCCAACCTCTTTCTCCATCTCTGCTTCCATTTTTCTAATTCCAAGACCCTGCTTGTAGCTCCCATATATTTGCAGTTTCATATCCTGAATATTTCTTTACCTCTGCTCTTTCCTCTTAATCTTCTCTTCTTACCCATGGCAAATTATTATTTGTCTTCCAAAACGAAACTCAGAGGTCTCCTTCTCCAGACAGGGTTTCAGAACCTCCCAGACTTTCACACTATCCAGGGTCATTGCGTGCAAATTAACTGGCAGCTCTATGAAGGCAAAAGCCCTGTCCCAGGCTCCACTATCCCCCTAGCACCTAGCACATAGTAGGTGCTTAATAAGTGAGCGAAGATGTGAGTGAACGAATGGCAACCTAACCCAGATTTTTGAAAACAATGTAGAATTCAAACAGTCTCTCTCATCGCTCCTTACATGTATTCATAGTTATCACACTGTAGGTCCTGATTTTTCTCCTGAAAATTGTGGTTGCTGTAAAAATCACACAGTATTTCCCAAGCTAAGGTCTTTGGACCCCCAGGGAAAGGCATAATAAAAGGTTCTGAGAGCTTCTGTCAATGTCTCAAATAGCCCAACAGAAATCATACTGTTATCTGTACTCGGGCCGCAAGGCTTACCTAAAACATCGGCTTTCTCTGCTTTTAACGGGGATTGTGTCAACCCTGCGCTAACGGTGGTTATCTAATGCTCCTTGGGAGCTGTGATTGGCTGGGGATGACATCATAGGAGTCCCTGGGGTCTGTGGAAGGAAAAACAATAAAAGAGATCCTGGAAAGTGAAAAGGTTGGAACTACCACTGGGAGCATGGGGCTCTGGGCTCAGAATTAGGAGACTTGAGAGCGGGCCATGCCTCTGGCCTAACAAGCCACCCATCTTCTCTGGGGCCCCCCATCTCCCCATCTGGAAAGTGGGAACACTCATATCTGCCTCGAAGGTCAAATAAGGACAAAGGTGCCTCCCAGAGAGCGAAGTGCTAGTGGAGAGCAGGGTCATGCCCAGCCTAGGAGGTCCTTGGGAGAGTACAGGCCGAGGAGGGAGGAGAAGGGCTTCCTTGAAGTTGGAGCACGCGGTACAGAGAGGGGTGGGGTGAGTGTCATGTTGGGTAGGGGTCCAGCAGGTGTCAGGTTGTAAAGGACAGTGAAAGCACGCTAAGGACTATACCGTCCTTCATGGAAAAATCCGAAAAATCCGAAATCGGTGTTGGCCCTCAATTATGGTGGACGATGTGGATCCCAGTGCTTCCCTCAGTGCTTCTCAGGGAGTAATTTGGACCCAGAACCCACTCCCACCCCCTTTGCGCAGTGTGGATTTCGGCCTAAGGCTCTGAGAGGTTTCGATTCAGCTGTGGCTCCCAACACGTGGAGTCCCTGAGTGCCAGGTCCTGGGAGCATGAGCGGTTCCTGCATCGCCGGGACCAGATGCTGGCATGGCACCAGAGGGACAGAGGCCCTCGGCGGGAGGTGCGACTGTGCCCCGGCTGAGCTCTTCTGTCCAGAAGAGGGCAGGGGCAACACTAGGTGCTGCACCCCTACCCACCCACCCAGGTGTCTTCTGAAAACCCATCATTCCTGGATGCCAATGAAAATGCTGCCTTCTGGAGGAAATTCCTTCTTCCCCGAGTCCCACCCAACTCGGGATGAATTCATTCTTTCTCTGCGCTCCTATAACACCTTTCAGACACCTCTACTCACTACTTATTTCGCTCTGGCAAGTGCTTGGATGATGGCCTTTCTTGCCCATCTCCTCCCCAGACCGAGCAGGATTGCGCCTCGCCTGCACTTATACCTCCAGCCCTGAATGCTGAGCCCGGCAGCCAGGGCAGGGGCCCTGTAAGTGGTGTTGACCGTGGAGAAAAGGTCTCTGGTGGCCAAATCTGAAGCCCGATTTGATCCTAGCCCTGTAGCACCCTGTGTGCACTGAGTACCATTACCCCTCTCCTAAGGCCCGCTCTTCCTTCGTGTTTTCTCAGCATCGGCAGTGAGAGAAGTTGAAGCAGTGCCCAGAGATTCTCCTTGGAGAAGGTTTCCATGAAAACGTCAAAAGAGATCTCCAGTGAGGACAACACAGAGGTCATCCCAGGGAAATTAATGTACTACCATGAAAATTTCCCAAAAAGATGATGATGTCAGAGCTACCCTTTGGCCCCATTTGGTACCTGGAAGATTCTTGGAGACACAAAATCCTTCTGGATGTGCCCCTCCTACTCTCTGAGCCCACTTCCTACCAGGAGCCCCCAAATTGCTCCCCCTTTCCACCTAGCTTGGAGGGAAGCCTGCAGAGACCTAGCTGGCTCCTTTGCAGGGGTAGGATGGAGAGTGGAAGGAGAGCGTCTGCTGGTGGCCTTGGCAGGTCGGGACCTGCCTCGGGACTGTCCAATGGTGGCGGTGCCACACTCATCTTTAGGGACAAGGGAGCACCTGAGAGCTGCTTTTCCTCCCATGGCCCCTCCAAGTCACTGTGCTGGAAAAACGCTTGCCTCTGTCACCAGGCTGCACCTGTAAATAAATCGGAAGATAAAAGAGGCCTTTCTGCTTTTCAAACTGTGACAGGCGCGTCCTGGTAAATTGCCTTCATGCTTTTTTAATAGAAGTAAAAAGGTTTGGGTGGATTGCGTCGCCTAATACAGAAGCACTTTTCTCTCATTTGAGCGGCCGTAGATGGGATAATGAACACATTTTTATCTCTGTCTCTAAACAGAATGCAAAGGACCCAGAGTTAGACAAACTTTCCTTCATGGCATTTCGAGGAAAAAGCTGGGAGTGTGTGGAAACCTCTTGGTGACAAACCCTACAGGAACTGGGAGCTAAAGTTTAGGGATTTGTTTCCCCAAATAGTAGGCAGCCTTTTCTCAGGCTGGAAGTGTGTTGGCTCCCTCGATGTAGAGACCCACTTGTTTGTTTGAACCTCAGCTTATTTGTTTATAAGATAAAAGTAAGGTTCCTGATTTCTAGATTTGTTGGGAAGACATGGGCCCGGTTCAGCCCCACGGAGGATGTTCAATTAGCACCAGTTAAAGCCCATCCTGGGTTTGTATCAGGCTGTCCTGATACATTGGAATTTGGAATCAGCGTGTCTAGAGGGCATGGATGCCATACTACCATCCTACAAGTCAAATAAGACCTTCCCTGGCCTCCTCCCTCCCCCATGGCCCCATCTCCACCCTATCTGACCTTGTTGGGGTGGGGAGGGGCAGGTCCCCAAAACAGACATGAGTGGAAGAAGAGTGGAGTGAGAACATAGTGATAAAACTGGCTACCCCTGGGCCCCTTCCGCAGGTTTCCAACGTGAGCAGGGCAAGTGGCGGAGGAGAGTTTCAGATAGGATACAAACTGGATGCCCCGGCACATGTTCCTACCAAGAAGTAGCCATTCAAGGGCACCCTCTCCATAAGGAAGAAGGCTGGGTGAATGGTCTCTAGAGGCCTCCCAGGTGCCATCCATGCAGTCTGGCCACCAGGGACCCTTCCACATCCCTACAGCCCTTCCTAGGGACGTGAACTTTCCAGCAGCTCTCTCCATCAACCCCTCCCTCTGGGCCATTGTTTGCATCTCCCATACTGCTGTGCCACTCTTTACCTAGACATTGGTCTTTCCTCCAAAAGTGGGAGAAGTAAAACAAGACTTGTGCTGTGGATGTCCTTGTCCTCAGCGCCCAGTGTAGTCCTTGACATGTAGCTTGTCAGGGACCGATTGCTGATGTCCCCCAAACTCATGTTGCAGCCCTGACTGCGGATGTGATGGTATTTGGAGGCGAGGTTTGTGGGAGATAATAGGGCTAGTTGAGGTCATGAGGGTGGACCCCATGTGGGATTCTCTCCCTCCCTTGTCATGGGAGCACAGAGCAAGATGGCAGCTGCCTACAAGCCAGAGAAGACACCTCAGCATGAAACTATCTTGCTGACACCTTCATCTTGGACTTCTTGGCCTTCAGAACCATGATAAATTTCTGTTGTTCAAGGTCTTCAGTGTATGGTGTTTTGTTAGGGCGGCCTAAGTGCTCTTGGAGTGTTTGTGGGTGAATGAATGAGTGGCCCCAGGAAGTTGAAGTCTTCACACACTTGAGGAGAGCGGTAAAGCCAACTAGGAAGCAAGATGTGGCTGAGGCTCCAAAGCTGAGAAGTATGTCTGTCCCTGTGCCCACCCCAGCACCCAGGGTAAGGGTTTGAAAAACTGGTTATATGACCCTTAGTTTCCCATCCACCCATAAAAACAGGATGCAGAGAGATCACGAGACTGCTGGGAGGCTCTCTGTGGAGTGTGCTGTCCTGAGGCTGCGTCCCACCTCCCCCATGGGAGATGGAAGTGGGCCTTCCCTCTCCCACCTACCCAAAGATGGGGACATGAAGAGAGCCACTCAAGAGCTTCGCTAAGGCTTGAAAAGATCTAAAGGTGAGAGGCTGCGGCTGGCCCAGGGCTGCAGATGCTGGGCAGAGATCTCATAGTGGCGACATAGTGGCCTCAGTCCTCTTAGCGTCTGGCAGGTCACAGAGAGAGCCCACTTCTTCTGGGCTGCTGTCGGCCTTGCAGACAGATGCTGGAAACCTGGAAGACTCCATGCCTATGCCAGAGGCGGGACTGTGCCTTGGCTACAGGACTGGAGGAGGAGATGGGGATCCTAGGCCTCCACTAGAGGAGGTGTCACTACATCAAGGGAATCACAAGTGAGAGAACACACAGGAGCCCCTGACAAGAGAAAGACTTGGCATTTGGAATCGGCGTGTCCAGAGGGCATGGATGCCATACTACCATCCTACAAGTCAAATAAGACCTTCCCTGGCCTCCTCCCTCCCCCATGGCCCCATCTCCACCCTATCTGACCTTGTTGGGGTGGGGAGGGGCAGGTCCCCAAAACAGACACGAGTGGAAGAAGAGTGGAGTGAGAACATAGTGATAAAACTGGCTACCCCGGGCCCCTTCCGCAGGTTTCCAACGTGAGCAGGGCAAGTGGCGGAGGAGAGTTTCAGATAGGATACAAACTGGATGTTCTGTTGTTCAGAACAACCTGGCCTCTCTCTCTCTTTTTTTTTTTTTTCTCTTAACTGAGAGTCCCTCCAGAAGCTATGAGTTTTTTCTAAGAGGTCCTGCAGTGGTCAGGGAACAATGTGCTTGAGGGAGCTGCAGCCCAATGACAGAATGAAGTCGCTTTCTGCTTATGCCCAAGCGAATTCAGCAACCCCGGTGGGGATTATAGTGCGTACTGCCTGTGTGCTGGGGGGAAGCCCAGGAACCCACCGCCCTGAGAGGCAGACGTGAGGGAGAACTCGCGTGGAGGTGTGTGTGAAGCCTTCCGGCCTGTGAGCACCCAGCGGTCTGCCGATCTGGGCCTACCTCACAGTTCAGCAAGAGAGGGAAGGGGGCCTTCAAGATTTGCTTCCTAATCAAGACACAGCACATTTTTAACCTCATTAGAAGATAAGTCAGGCACCAGGGGAGTTTAGAGGGAGCGAGGGCACATTCATTTAGGCTATTTCTTTACATGATTCCTTGCCTGGGGTTGCCTCCCAGCGTGAAGTGGGTCCACAGAAGGGCAGAGGAAGAACGGCTGGGAGATTAGTCTCTGAGTCGTGCCTTTATTGTTTTATTTATTTTTTAAATTCTCAGTGTTCATTTCGATTTTTATGTTCAATGCTCATCGTTTCCGGGCAAACCAGACACATGGTTATCTTTTCCATATATGTATGGAAAGACCCCCCACTCAGTCAAAACTCAAAAGAAATTATCTTTGAATTAACCATAGTTTCCAGGTTATACGTATGGATCGTCTCTTAAATTTGCTCCAGCAATTGAGAATTTGCAGTACGCATTTACTGGATCTGTTTAACCCTTTCCAGGCCACCCCTTCTTTTAATTCTTTCCCATGATGAAGACACTCTGGGGTAGGGGGAGGAAAATAAACACACAGAGGGCCCTGGCAACAGGCTGGCTGGGCAGTGAAATGGAAATGTGTTTACAAGGTGAGGAAAAAAAAAACGATTTTGGGCAGTGAAGTTGGCAAAAAGAGATAAAGGGGATTTGGTTAGAAGCGAGAGTTAAATGATAGTAAAGGTCTAGAGAAGCTGTGATCAATAAATATAAAGTTCAACCTCATTGCATTTTTTGCAACTGAGAAGGGCTGAGCCCCTCCTGCCTCCTGCCACCAGGCCTCCGGCTGCAGACTGTGCTGGTGGATTCGGTTGATGAGGCCCTCAGACTCTGAACTTGAAATTCACGGAGTCTGGGCAGAGCTCTCGCTGAGGCAAAGAAAAGCAGACACTGTGTTCCTGCCTTCCTGGCTGGGGTGAGGGCAGGCTGGGTACCTCTGCCGTGTTCTGGGGCTGCCCCGAACCAGCCCAGGGCTTCCTATGGGGGATACTATCCAGAGAATCCTAAGTTCCACGCTGTTTTTAACACAGGACAGTTTAGCCCAGTTTGTTGTCAGTATAAGATTCAGAGTCCCTACCCACTGCCTTTAGGAGCCACGAGTATATGCTTTGGAGAAAAATGAAGCGAGGGATTCTCAGAAATGATCTTCAGCCTGTGAGAGTCAACCAAGGCCAGATGCCTACCCATGTCCCACCACTTGATGAGTCCAAGGTCATATATGCAGGGATAAAAGTATTGGTCTCTGTCTAGACCACCAAGACAGGATTGGAACCTGGGTGCATGGCTGCCTAGGGGACCCCATGGGTGCTCTTTGGGAGTCCCTGCGAGCCTCTTATTGAGAAAATTGAGCATTTTAGCGTTTTACTGAAGTTTGCCATTTTCTTTTGACCCTCAAAGAGGCTTGGGCTTCCCCAAAAGGAGAAAACCACTGGCCTATCAGGTTCTATATGATCTATGAAGATACTCTGTTACCTACAACTATATAGACCAGCGGAGCTATGAATGTTGAGGAAGTGAGAAGCAGGAGGGAGTTTTGTTATATTACTTCTTAAAAGTAGGGGAGGATGCTTTGGGGAGGCTTTCCTTCCATCCACCTGTCTGTCTATCCCTCCATCCTCCATCACTGAGTGTCTAATATGTGCCAACACTGCCATTAAGTGTAGAGGTTTAGACACAAATGGCACAATATAGTGGGAGAGATAGATACATTCCATAAAACGAAATACTGTGAAGAAAGTTCTAGAATTGATGCCTTTTGTGGTACAAGTTGAAGTACATGGTGGGGAAGAAGAAGAGGGGCTCTGGTGGGCTTCATAGAGACTAGGATGCTTGAGCCAGGTCTGCAAGGATAAGGAAAAGTGATAGAATCTTTTTTCTTGGGTGTCTTTTTAAGATTTTATTTATTTAATCATGAGAGACACGGAGAGAGGGGCAGGCTCCCTCCCAGGACCCCAGGATGGCGCCCTGAGCCAAAGGCAGACACTCAAACACTGAGCCACCCAGGAGCCCCTTCTTGGGTGTTCTTAAAGTAAAGGTACCGTCCTGGCCAAAGGCCGGAGCCAGAAAAGCAAGACTTTACAAAGGCTGACTGTGCAGGGAGGCCTGGGGATGTGTGCATGCCTGTTTGCACACACTGTTGGCTGTGTGCTTTGTGTGCCTCTTGGGGTGCAGGCAGGGGAGGAGGGATGGAGATGGAGCAAACGGAGGGGCTCTGTGCTCAGTATCCTCCGGCCTGCTGTTTTGCTCAGTCCCAGGCAGAGACAGAGAAGAGCGTGGGGCTCACTGGTGATTGACGTGGCTTTTGGAGGAGAGAGACAGGCTAATAAATGGAGCGCGGAACAGCGGGAGACCATCTGGGCAGGACATTGCTGCCTGTCTCCATCCTCAGCTGCATCTTGAGAGACAGGGGACGGTGACCAGGCTGGCCAAGAGATTGGGAGAGGCCAGAGTGATTTTTCTCTGTCTCCCTCTCTGTCCGCCCTCCCAGCAGGACCAGGAGTGGAGGAGGGGACCTCCGGCTGGGGTGCTCCTCCCCTAGGAGCAGGTGTGAATTGAAGGCGTGGATCCAGGGAGGAGTGGGGGGCAAAGTGTCACTAAACACCTGCTCTTTTTGGTTTGGTTTGGAACACCTTCACAGCTGGCTTCTAGGAAGCCCACCCCATGCTAATAAAAGATGAGAGGGGAAAGACCACCTCAGCTCCTAGCTGACTTGGAGCCAAGAGAATTGTGGGCTGCCTGGAGGCGGAGGTAGGGCCATCTTAGCGGCTTGCCATCAGGTGTGTGGATGAGGACAGGAGAGACAAAGACTTACTCACAGGCTAACCGGGGAGCCCCCACCCCCTACCCCTTAGGGTCCAGCTCTGGAGAGGAGAGCACAGAGGGAGGCTGAGAAGGCAGGGGGAGGGCATTGAGACCCAGCTCAGCTCCTCCTGCCAATGGAGGTGAGACAACCCCTAAACCTGGAGTTAGACTCCTATTTTCACACTTATAAATATTTTCTAAGGTCCAGTAGTCTCCATGTCCTCGTCCATTTACTCCCCTCTGGAGCCCTACGAGGCAGGTGTTTACATTAATTAGCCCTCTTTCCAGACGGAAACACTGAGGCGCAGAGAGTGCTTGGACTTCAGTTGCATTAGCCAGCACGGAGCGCAGGCGCAATTCAGACCTAGAAGCCTTCTGGCTGCAAAGCCCATGTGCTTTGCAACCAAAACCTGCCCGACCCTTTGGAGCTTCTGGGAATTCACAGCTTTCCCCAGGCTCCCCGGGAGAGAGGAGCTGGAAACCTGTCCTTGCCGCATCTGAGGGGGAGAGCAAGAGTGGGCGAGGCAGGATGTGCACATAGAAAGCCCTCAGCAAAGGCCGGGAGGAACAACCAAAGGCTCACATTTCTTTTTAATTATGCAGTGAGGGGCACCTGGGGGGCTCAGAGGTTGAGCATCTGCCTTCGGCTCAGGTCATGATCCTGGGGTCCTGGGATCGAGTCCCCCATCGGGCTCCCCGGCAGGGAGCCTGCTTCTCCCTCTGCCTGTGTCTCTGCCTCTCTGTGTCTCTCATGAATAAATAAATAAAATCTTTTAAAAAAATTATGCAGTGATATATGTAGTTACATTAAAAAATCCATGCAGTACGGATATAGCCTAAGCGCCCCCTCCCTCCCCCCACCCTCTCCCAAGTCTTCCCTAGTGGCAGCTGGGGGATTGGTGTGCATCCTTACAGCCCGTCACCTGTCTGTTTTACACATACACATGCACAAAAAGAAACATGCTGGGTCTTTGTTTTTTTATGTAAGTGGTAAAATGTGGTATTATGGCTTACAGTTCATTCTTTTCACCTTTTTGCTTAACCATATGACTTGGAGAGATTTCAATTTCACTACCTATAGAACTACCTTATTTTTTAACAGCTAAATAATATGACATTTTATATTTATGTGTATATGTCTATACTTTACATATATGTATAGATATTGATGTGTATATTGTTTGACATATATGCGGACATTTGGGGCATGTGTTTTTCCACTGTTAAAAACAACATAACAACAGAGCAGCCTGGGTGACTCGGCAATTTAGCGCCGCCTGCAGCCCAGGGCCTGATCCTGGGGTCCCGGGATCGAGTCCTGTATCAGGCTCCCTGTATAGAGCCTGCTTCTCCCTCTGCCTGTGTCTCTGCTCCCCCACTCTGTCTCTCATGAATAAATAAGTAAAATCTTAAAAAAAAAAACCCACAACATAACAACAACAACAAAGAAACAACCTAACAAAGGACATCTTTGTCCATGCTTTTCCATACACATAATTGAGGAATTCTCTAGAGGACACACCCAGAAGTAAAATTCCTGATAGAAAGGAAAGTGCACATTTAATTTGAATGAATCTTCTGCCAATTTACACTCCCAACAGCAGTGTTTCAGACTTCCCATTTCCCCACACTCTCTTGAACACTAGATATTATTAATATTATACTTTTTTGCCAAAATAAAATATTTCATTTGACTTGATTCGGATGTCCCTTATTTCTAATAAACATTTTTCATATGTTCACTGCTTATTTATCTTTCCTTTCCTATGAATTACTTGTTCCTATTTTTTACTTATTCTTATCATTTTTGTGGAAACTCTTTATACCTCCTGGATATTAATTCACATCTGTTATGCATGTTTCACGTATTTCTCCCAGCCTGTCAATTGCCTTTTAACTTTGTTTATAGGTTTTTTTTTTTGTCAGACAGAAACAATTAGTTTTGACACAGTCGATTTATCAATTTTTTCTTTTATGGTTTTGTTTTTATTGTATCTTCCCTAAGAAGCTCTTTGCTACCCCAAGGTCATATTTTTTTCTAATTTTCTTCTAATATGTGTATTGCGTTCCCCTTGCTTATGAAGCCTGGTCAACTTGAAATTTATTATTTTGTTATGGTGGAAAGTGGGCTCTAACTACTTTTTCCAAATCGATAGCTTCCATTATTAGTGGCTCACCTATTGCTTATTTCCACTTTCCATAGATTTTCATTTAGGCATTCACCCCATTCCCGTCTATCCCTTGGGCTTTGGGGCTGGGCCTCTTGAGTTTAGGGGTAATCCCATACGTCTTGCCAAAACACCAGAGCATGGCGTTGCATTGGTCATGATGATTAGCTCAGGATCAGCAATATGACCAGATTAAGGTGAGGGGAAGTTCATTGAGTGCACCTTGGTGACATACTGTGCTCACTTCTAAAAGATAGCACTTGGAGGGGGGAAAAACTGCAATAACACCCTTTCTTCCTTTGGACACCATGGTTTGTGGCTATGGATTCAGGGGTTACTATGTCTCCTTGGCTACCATGAGAGAAGCCAACCTGAGGGTGAGGACACCTGCAGAGATGGGCATGGCTATGAATGAAGCCTGGAGAATGGACTCAGCACCACTGGGTTGAGCCATCCTTGAAGCCTTGCTACCACCGTATCTACCCCCCGGCCCTTTGGAGGTATGCAAGCAGTATGTCTCCTTATGATTGAAAACTAATTGAGTCAAGATCTGTGTTAAGGGCGACAGGCAGCCACTTGATACAACAAATAGTTGCTTCAGTGCTACCCGTGACCTGTCAGTCCACCCCCAATCATTAGTTAGAAATGCTATCATGTCATCATAGACACCTGTATGGGCGCATTCTCCAGCTGACATCTTGTCATTCTCAGGACTGTGGCTGATGTAATTATAATATATTTTCCACTGGTACAGTAGATCCCTCTTGCTCATACTCTTTTTCAAAAGTGCCTGGCTATTCTTGTTCTTCTCTCGAATGAAATTCAAGAGAATTTCATTGAATGGAATTGAAATTAAGTCGATTAAGTTCTATAGAATTCAGTTGGGATTTTGATGGGAAGTGGATTTGAATTTGGGGAGGATTGTCACCTACACAATGTTGAGCCTCCCCAGCCGGGAGCATCAGATGTCTCTCCATTTCTGTAGATCCTCTTCAGTGACCCTCAGCAGAGTTTTATAGTTTTTCCATAAAAGCCTTGTTCATATCTCACTGGATTCATTCCGTGGGACTTTAGAGGCATTTGTTGTTGCTGTCGTTGGTTTGGGGTTTCTATTTTGCATATCTGTTTTTTTAAGTGGTGGCATGGAGGGAAGCTTTGGGTTTTGGCCGTTGTTTTGATACTTAACCATCGTGCCGTAATCTTATTATTTAACAGTGTGTCATTTCGTTCTTTTGAATTTCCTAGGTAGATAATCATATTCTCTGAAAATAACATTTTCCTCATTCATCCTTCTTTTGTTTGTTCTCCATCCTTCTTTTTCTTCCCTTGACGCAACCTCCAGAATCTTGTTTGAACAAAACGGGCATCCGTGTATTGTTTCCAGGCAGAATGGAGATGCTTCTAATGTTTTTTGGAAGTTCTGGAATTAAGGAAGTTTAATTTTCTTCCTGCATTGCTGAGATTTCTTTTTTAAGTGAGGAAAATAGAATTTTATCAAGTGCTTTTTTGGTGTGTATTGAGACAACCACATAGAATTTTCCTTTATCATGCAGTGAATTATATTAACACATTTTATGATGTTGAATCAGCCTATATTAGTAGGATAAGCCCAAATTGTTTATGAGGTATAATTCTTCACTCATTGCTCAATTTGATTTGCTAATATTTTATTTTGGATTGGGGCAGCAATATACAAAAGTGAGATGAGTCCTTAGTTTTTCTTTGGTGGTTGTACCCTCCCTATCTGGTTCCAATACTTCCCGGACACTGCTTCTCAGTCCCTTTGATGGACCTAACCTGGCATGCTCTAGGGCTCAGGCTTTGATCCGCTCTCCCTCCACACCTGCTCCCAGATGATCTCCCCCGGACCTGTGGCTTTAGTACCACCTATATGCTGGCAGCTCCCAGATGTATAACTTCGGCCCAGTCTTTCCCATTTCCAGACTCCTATAACTAGCACTCATATCCACTGAGCACGTCCAGAGCGGAATCTCTAATTTCCCCTCTCAAAGATGCTCCTCCCACAACCCTTCTCAACCGCAAATGGCAACACCATTCCCTGGTTGCTCAGGCCAAAAACTTTGGAATCAATCTTAACTTCTCTTTGTCTTTCATACCTCACATCCCATCTATCAACAAAACTTTTGGTTTCACCAGGATCTGACTGCTCCTCATTGCCTCCAGCCAGCCCAAACTGCCATCTCATCTGCATCATTGCCATAGCTTCTAACTGGTCTCCCAGCTTCCATTCTTGCCCTCCTTCATTCTGTGACACAGCATGGTGTTCCCCAACCCCTCCATCCCGGTCACTCTTCTATCCATGTCGGCCTCCATGTTTTGTCTCCACCACGCCCAGCATGCTTCAGCCCCAGGGCTTTTGCACCTGCTGCATCCTCTCCCTGGATCACCATCTGTCTTTCTTCCTTACTTCCTTCTGGCCTCTGTTCAAATGATTCCTTATCCTGAGGACTTCCGCAACCACCTTACCAACACCTCACTTCCTCACTCCCTGCATGCCTCATACTGCTTATTTTTGCCCTGTGGCACTTACCTCCGTTTGACATACCATGTATTCATTTGTTTGTTCATTGTCTGTCTCCTCCAAATCAGATGTCATCTCCATGAAGGCAGAGGCTTGCCTGTTTTGTTTGGTGCTGTATCCCCAGCACCAGCATTATTCCTGCGCATAATGGGTTGTCTCATAAACATTTGTTGAAGTAGAGAATGATTTTTCTTTTGCATTTGTGGATTGACTTTAATGCCAGAGAATTCTACACGTATATCTCACTTTTATCCTTGAAAAATATTTGCAATGGAAACGGGGACAGAATCATAGAATCATGCTTTTCTTTTCTCTTCTTTTTTTTTTCTCCACAGATGTGAAAGCTGAAGCCCAGAGAGCCTAAGGGATTTCTCAAGGTCAAGAGCCAGTTGATGGTCGTGTTGGGGTTGAATCTGTACCTCGTGTAGACCTGAGGGACTCCCAGAGTATCAGGAGCTGGGGAGCTGTCGGGAGCTGGAAGCACGGATCAGGTGAGATGAGAAGACTCTGTGATCTGTCCTCCCTCACCTGCTGTCCTACTTTCCTAGAGATAAGCCATTAGACAAGCCATTAGAAAGAGCATGGGTGTAGGCTCTGGCTTCGTAATCAGTTGTTGACTCTGGGCTCTTGTAAATGAGGATGTTCCTATCTTGTGTGTGCTGACCACCTGCCGTTGGCCTCTCCGGGCCCCTCTCCACCCTTCTTCACCCTGTTTGGGCCCACCCCACCCCACCCCTAGGCTTGCCCACTTGCACAGAATCAATGAGCTTCCTTGCTCTCCGGTCCCTGATTGCTCTCTGGCGGGTGGCATATTGGAGGACAGGAGAACAGTAAGGTCAAGGACTTATTCCCCAAATGCCTACCTTGCAGGATCCCCACATAAGGGCTGTGTCCCTCAACCCATGGCCACAGCTCCTAACACTACCCGAAAGCTACTCTCTCCCAGTGCCCAGTAACTATTCCCTCTGTTGTCCCTTCAGGTCCAGGGGAGGTGAGGGACCCTGCAGGATCCTTGGTTAGTTTCCTTAACCTGCCTGCACCTCTGTCAGCGGTTGTCAACTCTCTTCATAATATGGAGGTTGACTGTGTCACTGCCCCCTTGGGGTCCCCGACTGTCATTACAGCTCCAAGGACTCCACGAGGTAACCTAAGAGCCAGAGACAGCCCTTGACACAATGCAGAGGCTCTCCAAATGATAGTCCCTCCTCTTCTCTTCTGGGAGAGCCAAAAAGGATTGCTGACAGGCAGGACAAGGGAGACGAGGCCACAGTGGGACACCTGAGCTCTGTAGTGCAGCGTAGGCACCACGGAGGAGACATGACCACTCCCAGGGCAGCGCGAGTGATGCTCTTGTCCCCTCTTCCTCCTTACCTGTGTCCTGCAGTTGGGAAGACTCTGTAGTTGGTCTCAGGGCTGGAGGTGCATGTTGAGGGAGGCAGGTGGGGGGACAGGGGAGGGTGGAGGTAACTTCTAGCAACCTGCTCTTTTGCCATCTTATAGCAATTTACAGCTCCTCGGTCCCACTGGCCTTCCCCTAGGCCACCCCCCGGGCTGAGACACAGCTGCCCGTCCCCACCCCACCCTGCCCAGAGCAGTAGCCTGGCAGCCTCTGTCCATGCCCCAGCCTGGCAGCGGAAGACAGGGCTGTCAGATTGCATCACATCAGTGCTTGCGCTGGAACTCCAGCTGGGCCAAGTGACCTTGTAGGTTTTGAGGAACATGGGCGGCGGAGAAGGAGATAAATAGCCTGGTTGGATTTATAGCATCTTTCCAGGCAGGGGGAGGTGGGAGCCAGCCCTCCCTTGAACACCAGCCACCCCCACCCACCCAATCTTGCAATCACTCTTTGCCATCTGTACCTTCAGGGGTCTTGCAGCAGGTGGGAGTCAGGCTAGACTTCAGAGTGACCATTCTGAGTCTAAAGGCGATAAAGCACTCGTTAACAAGGAAAGGAGAGATTTCTTGTTCAGAGTAAAGAAGGTTCAACTCCTCTTGGAGCCCGCATTTTCCGATGAGTGCCTGAATTACCACAATCTACTTCTGCCAAGCACTTTGGTGTTTTAAATGCAGGATCTCCCTTGAGCTTCACAACACCCCCACAAGGCAGGAATGTTTAGCTGTATTTACTATGGTGGAGGAACCAGAAGCCCAGAGAAAGCTAAATGAACTGTCCAAGAGGCAGAGGGGAGACTCAAATCCAACTTGGCTAACTCCATAACCAGATGAAGACTTTCCCTGCAGGTTATTTTCAGTGATGAGATCATGCATTTGCCCTTTTCTCCCTCCTCCCTCCAGCTCACTGATGGTGGGTAGCATGGAAACCAAAGCTAAGTCAAGATTTTGGTCTAATCTCATCTAGGTCACCTTCCTGGAAGAGGTGATAGGAAGGAGGTACCATTGAGAATAATGCTCTCTGTAGATGGGGGATCTTGAAAAGGAACGACCATTCTGAATCTCGAAGGGCTGCCCCAGAGAGGCCACTGATCATCCTGAAGGATGACCCTTCCCCACCTCGCCTCTCCCCTGGCACAGGCATCATTTTCCTTCCCCCACCTCTTTGGTGTCTTGGCAGCAGAAGGGACTTCAGTTAGACTTTGGGAAGGATTTCCCCATTCTTCCATTGAGAACCGTCTTATACAGTTGTATATCCACCCAGAGAGATCACAGTGCGGATCCCGTTGCTGTTTCTTGCCATTGTGCTTGGGTTCAGCCAGTTGTACTCCTTTTGTCTTTTGTTTTTGCTTTTTTATTCCTCCCCTAGTTGTCTACAGGCTTCCCTGATGCAGAGCAATCACCTCATGGAGCATGGCCCCGAAGCTGAGGGGTGGAGTGGAAGCTGTGTTTGGGGGTGACGGTGACATAATCTTGAAAAAGCTCCATCTGTCATCTCTGGCCTTTTACTGTTATAACAGCACTTATGGTCCTAGCCAACTGCTGAGGAATCTGTCTGTGGTTTAATTAGCCTATAACTCCAGCCTCCCCCACCATGCAAGAATGCAATAAACAGCTTCCATCCTCTTAGTGGGGCTGGGCAGCCACAGCAGGGGCAGCCACATGAGGCCTTGGGGCCAGTGAGGTCTTTGAGGGCAAATGAAGGACTCAGGGACCTGCGGAGAATGACTCTTGACTGGTGCCTCCCCTCCCTGCTTGGGCCACAGGAGACCAGTTGGTGTGCTCAGAGGAAACAACAATGACAATACAACAATCCCTCAGATCTACAGAGTTTTCCATTCAGCAAGAGCTTTCTCGGATGCTTTCTCATCACGTACCCCTCTGGACTTCAGTTTCTTCTTCTCTGAAACAAGGGCATTGGACTCAATGATTCCCGAAGACTTTTCCCCATCCAGGCTGTCCGTTGGTTCCATTATCCTAACAAAACCTCAGGGACAAGACTGGAGCTGGTGTCCATTAGCCTCATTTTATAGTTGAGAATACTGAGGAGCAGAGAAGGGAAGTGATTTGCCCTACGTCACTCAGAGAACCCTGCCAGGGCCAGGCCTGGCATGTAGTGAGGTGGGGAGAGGAAGGAGACACACCTTGACTCCTCAGGCAAGGAGAAAGGAGGCAGAGGTGTGCTTAGAGGCTGTTCCTGGGCCTGCCCTACCGCCCTGCAGGGGAGGGTGGCTGGTGAGCTCTGGGTGGTGCCGGGTGCTGTATCCCTACGGCCTAGAACAGTGCCTGGCATGTGGGAGATGCTCCAAAAATGCTGGTCAGTGAACACATGAGCAGATGGGCCTGGCCCCCGTGATCTCAGGGCCCCCAATCACAACGCCCCGTGGTGCTGGTGTGGGGCCCAGACACGGAGCCACGTGTGTACTGTCAGTAGAAGATGCTGGACCGCGGAGGGTTCCAGGATCAGATAAAACTCCCGCACTTCTCTGGCTGCATGGGAGCACCCCTTGACTTCCTGCTTGCTTCCCTCGCTTCACCCAGTCCCCTCAGAGCATGTGATGGATGCTCTGCCAGGGAGGAAGGGTTCGATCTGGGTTTCCAATCTCCTCTGGATACACCACCGCCAAAATACAATACACAATTACGGGGACACGATACATCAGTGATCACTGAGGGAAAGAAACCCCATTTGGGCGGCAGAGCTAACGGCTGGTATCTAAACTTATGACTAGAGTCAGCTCAGAGCCCCTCTGGTTCTGCTGCAGGAAGCCAGCAGTCGCCCACGGTGACAACTCAGCGCCCCTTCTCCAATCCCAGCCACGCCCTGGGCCCCACTCCCCTCCCACCCCAGTCCCTCCTTCCAGACCTCAGAGCCCCAGCTCTTTCCCTTCTGCTCTGACGGGGCTGCCACCACTCTATGCCCTGGGCTTCCCTGTCCTCCAGCCCGGCTGTTGCAGACCCTCAATCTTCCCAATTGCCCCTCTTTGCTGCCTTCCAAAGCCAGAACGAAAGCCCCCCTCCTTCCAGGAGATCGTCTGCTGGGCCATTTGGAGAACAGATTGGAGGTGACCAAGATCCTACAAGACAAGAGGCAATTGTGCGGCACCTGCACGCACCCGAGGGCCACGGTTTCTGGCTCCTACCTGCCACCACTGGCTTCTGGCTCTGCCACCAGAGACTTGAAATCACAACCAGGGGAGCCCAGGAGATAAAAACTAGTGCCTACTCCAGAGCCCACCTGTCTCAGAAGCTGAGCGGCTTCTGGGAGGCCTCCTGCTCGGCCACACCTGCCCCAGTGGGGGTACACCCAGGATCAGTCCAACAGAGCAGTTCCTCCCTTCAACATCCCCTCCTCTTAGGAGCTTTGAAACCTGGGGTTCATGCTCAGGATGTGTGAACCCTTGAAACCGCACCACAAGTTGGGTACGTGTGTATGTCTGTACTTCTTCGGAAAGAGTTTTCATAGCCTTCATCAGTTCCCCCATCCCTTTAGAATAAAAACTCTGCCTATGCCCTATCTGAAGGTGAGCATGAGGGCAGAGCTACCTTAAATCGAGTAGGAGTTTTGAAGTTTATTTTATGGCCTTGAGTCTTGAGTTACATTTTCTTGGCATGTGGATGGGTCCTCTTTTTCTGGTTTGATAAGCACGTTGGTCACTTAGGTACATGCATAGAAGTAACCTGCCCCAGAGCCAGGGTCACAATTCAGCCCTAGAACAATGAGGACATGAGTTAAACAGCATCAAAGTGGAACCCAAGCCCCATCATGGCCCATCCAGCCCGAGTTCTCAGCATGCAGTTGATAACCAGACTGGACACCCACCGGGGATGACCGCCGTCCCAGGTCAGGGTTCCTTGGAGCACACCCTCTTTCTCCAAGCCTGTGGGCTTTCAGGGAGACCTAGCTGAGCCCCACTGCTAGCCAGCCCATGAAAACCCCAGGCAAATCTGCTCATTTGTTTATGATAAGGCCCTTCAGCTTCTGGAGTTTTCAGGAAGGCAGTGCTGAGCTCACTTGTCTCGCTGAGAAAACAGAAAGGCCTGTAGACCAAGAAGCATCCTCGAGGTCTGTTGATAAATACCACAGCTTTTCAGCCTGCTGAGACTGTATGATCTTTGTTGAATCACCTAATCTACTCGGCTAATTATGCCCATTTTCTCTTCTCGAGCTCTCTCTCACTCTCCCTTCCTCGTCACAATGTGGCACTTCAGAAACTCTCTCGGAGGAATTTCAAGGAGCCGGCTGGGTCTCTGTGGAGTACACTGCATTATCTCATTACCGTCCTGCCTGGTGATCGGATTCCGTTAGCTGACTCTCTTTATTAGCAGGCAAAGGCAAACTTATGAAATACCTTTAAACCTGGATTTCCTTAACAATATATCATTGGGGAACTGACAGCCCTCGCTCGCTTCCCTCTGCCAGAAAGAATTAAGATTGTTCCCAATTTAATCTCTCTTCCGCATCGGAGGCGGATATTTGTTGTTTTAGCAGTAAACTTGTAGTAGAGGTTCTGGGGGAGGAGGCTTCGGGTTGTCGCAGAATAGCTTTGATAGGTGTCCCATGTCCCTCTGTGTGGACGGAGCTGACCCTGGCTTCAAGGAGCCTGGACAGAGGTCCCCGGTTCCAGCCTGGATGGAAATGGTCACTGTCTTTGTAGTTCCAGGGACAGGTGTTGGCGTGGTGGCCAGGCTGTCATGGACACTGCTCACTGTAATGCCATCTAGTTCCTTGGCCTTCTGGCTTCCTGAGAACAGAGTCACCTGGCTGGCTCTTGATGGGGTTCAGCGCTACCCTGGCTGGATACCCAGGGGTATGGTGCAGGGGTTGGGTGCCCTGCTCGGATCCCCTTGGTTGGCCCGGTGCACTCACTCCCCCAGCTGAATGTCAGTGGCTAAAGCTCACAGCTGCCCCCTTCTTTAGAGAATGAGCCTTAGACGAATAGGAACCACCTGACCCCAGAGGGTAACAACACCCTGCCCTAGTCACCTTGCCTGAAGCCATCAACTTCTGACTGACTCAGGAGCACAGAGGACCAGTCCCCCCGCCCTCCCCTGCCCCCCCCCCCAACCTCCCCGCCTCAAGGTGAGTCTGATTTTTCGGTATAACCCACACTCCTGGGCCCCAGGGGAACCAGGCTGAAGCTGATCTCAGCCCAGACCTCATTCCCTCATCTGCTTCTCTTCTGCTTCCCCAGTAACTCACATTCCCTGGGTTCAGCCTCTAAGAAATGGTTGCCTTTGGGCTGCTTGGGTTTCCAGGCTCTTCTGGGCCTCCTCTGGAATCACTTGGTGTGCCTGGCAAGGAGTCCCCCCCACAGACAGTCAAGGCTGGCAGGACCATGCAGTCAAGCCATGAGCAGTCACTGAGGCCTCACGTTCACTGCCTGAGCACCCTCTGGCCTCAAGGGACAGGCGTGGCTGGGAGTGCATGGACCCATACCGCCTGCCTGGCAGGGGCTGCCTAGGATGCTCTTCCCCCCTCTCCACCTGCTAGCCGAGCACATAAGCCGCCCTGGGAGGCTGCTCTGAACCATGGCCTGTTAGATCTGCGTGGCCCCACCAGAGCCGTGGAACCTGACCAGGGTGCACACTGCCAAGCACATCGCATCCCTCCAGGCGCTCTGCATGGAGATGTGCAAGGCTGCAGAGGAGAGGAGGGGAGAACTGTGTTGGAAAATCCTATTATCTAGCCAGGCCCCCATTGACAGCCCATGCATGAAACCCACTTACAAAGTGTTGAGTCAAAGCCTCACGGACCGCCTGTTCTCACGGGAGCCCGCCCATCACCCTGCCCACCGCCTCCGCACGCAGGATGCCAGGCCGCCCGCTGTCCGCGCTGGCTTGCTCTAGAGCTGTCAGTGCCCTGGGCCGGCCAGCCCCCTGGCTCCTGCTAATGTCGGGAGAATTTATTACAGTGACAGAAGAGAAACACTTTGAGGAAAGCATGATGGTTTTCTGATCGCCACTTTGCTGATGGCTTGAGTGCACCCAAGCGAGATTCTTGGAACTGTGAGGATTTTTTGAAGGTCCTACTGTCTGTCCATCTTCCGGCACCAGATGCAGGCAATGCCACAGAGGCTGGGGTGGCACTTGTAATCAGGGGGCAAGGCACTTAACCTCCCTGAGCCTTGGCTTCCTTCTCTGGAAAAGGGAATGCCCTTTCCAGCTGAGGTCAAGTGCCCATATTAAGTGCCCAGTGCATAGTAGGTCCTCAGATGCACTTTTATTATTATTTTTCACCTCAGCCAAAACAGTTCATACAATGGGCCAGGGAAGGAGAGGCTACTGCTTTTCTTTGTAGACTACTTTGATAGCTTTTTTTTTTTTCAAAGATTTTATTTATTTATTCATGAGAGACACAGAGAGAGGCAGAGACACAGGCAGAGAGAGAAGCAGGCTTCGTGTTGGGGAACCCGATGTGGGACTCGATCCCAGGACCCCAGGATCACGACCTGAGCCAAAGGCAAACACTCAACCACTGAGCCACCCAGGAGTCCCTGGTAGGTCTTACATGTGTAACAGTCAAGAAGCTCATTTACTTAGCCACAGTACCTCCTAATAGAAATTATTCTGGTCTCAAAAGAGACGACTACTACTCCTTCCAGCTAACTCCAGTATAGTCCTGATGGCGTGCCAGGCACTGTTCTAAGTGTTCTGCTCACATTAAACTGCTCCAGCCTCACCACGACCCTATATGCTGGATCCTGTTATTATCCTATTTTACAGAAGGAGAAAATGAGGAACAGCTATTGCCCAGAGTCAGAGCTATTAGTGAAAATGGAATAAGAAGATGTAGGAAAATGTTAACAGGGAGACACTCTAAGATGCTCATGGTAAATTTGTTTAGCTGATTCATGAGCTTTTCCCTTTTTTGTGGGACCAGGGTGGGAGAGTTTCTGCTCTGCTTCACCTTGAGAAGTGGACCCGCTGTCCCCTCAATACACTGCTTTGAGTGTATTTGATTAGATTGGCACAGAAATCGGGCCACCTCATCTTTGACACTTACCCCTTCCTAAAACGTCCTGGTGAAGAAGTGGGGAGGAGCTCAGGGAGAAGGGCTGGTCCAGGCCTGTAAACCTCATCTCCCTGCTCCAAACTGGGGCTCTGATCACTAGGCCATATTTTGCCCACCAGTCAACAAGGCTCCTCTTCCCCAGTCTCCCACTCTGGGGGTCCTGCTTCCCAGCGGGGTGTATCCATCCCCCAGGGAGAGGGGCTCTGGTGCCTTCCCAAGGCAATAAGAGTGTGTCTCTGATCTCAGCGCTGAGGATTCTGGAGCTGACACAGAGGAACACATTGATGAAACAGGCAGGCTCTTGACGCAAGGCAATGCCAGAGCCTCAAATTCTCCATTTGTGAAATGGGCATGAGAAAATAATAGTACTATTAGGGGACTGGGAGGATTTAATGTGTAAAATGCAGTATCTGGCACATAGGTTAAATAAAGCTTGGCTATTACAGTGGCCAGACTCAAGATTACAAACTGCCTTGGCTCCGCTGTTCGGGTCATCCAATTTATCCGTAGGAAAGTTCACTTTTTTGTTTAAAACAGCCTTAAAATTCAGTGCCTCGAAATCAGTGTGAGGCCTTTCTCTCCCTGCTTGGTGTCCAACTCCATGCCAAGCAGAGAGGAGAGGGGAAGGGAGGAGGGACTGGAGTGAGTGGGCAGGCCTGGGTACAGACGGGGGAGATGTCCTTGGAGCTAAGATGTTTAGCGGTCTCCAGGTGAGTCTGTGGAGACCAGAGCTTGTTAGAAGCCTTCGCCAGCTGGCAGCAAGCCAGGCCCCGTTACCTAACTAGGCCATCTCTGATGGGGCTTCCGGGGGGCGGCACTGCCCCGTCTGAGTGAATGGCATCCTCTAGATGCAGGTATGCTGCTCTGGCCCTAGATGGTGGTTTGCAGACTGTGGGTGCAGGACCCCCTCCTGGTCCTCCCGCCTCCCACAGCCACCTGGGATGGCCCAGGAGTGGAGAGCCCTCGGAGACTGAAGAAGGAACATGACTGCTGGCACGTTCCCAGCACCGTGACACTGCTCCGCAATCCACGGAACCGGAGCTAGCCTGGAACACAGAGGGGGCGCCTGGGTGGCTCAGTCGGTTGGGCACCTGCCTTCGGCTCCGGCCATCAGCCACAGTCCTGGGACAGAGTCCCGCATTGGGCTCCCTGCTCAGCGGGGAGCTGCTTCTCCCTCTCCTTCTGCTGTTTCTCACTCGCTCACTCTCTAGTAAATAAATAAATAAATCTAAAAAAAAAAAAAATAGAAGGACCGCATCGCTGGGGGATAACAGCTTCTAACAAAGGGGATGCTGCATCCCTTCTGTGACCAGGGGAGATTTCCATCAGCCTCTCAGCCTGGTGGTCTGCCCCCAGAGCTGGGCACCAGCCTCTCTTCTCTGTCCCAAGGGCACTCAGAATGGACCCCCGACTCCATCAGAAGACTGGCACAGACCTGGGAGACCTCGTGAAAGGTTGCTGACCTGGACGGACACCGTGGGCCTCTTTGTAAATAAGCCAGGCAGGCCTGGGGAACTCCCGGGGACCACCGAGGGTCATCTGACCCACATGAAACGTTGATCTGCTTTGAAAGGAGTTTTTCAACCACGCAGACAAGAAGGCATTTGTGCCTGTGGCAAGCAGGTAGCTGAAAACAAAGGCCTCCACGGATGGCTAGCACGACTCCTGCCCCTCCTGGCCTTGGCTTTGAGGAATGAGAAAAGGCAGAGGACAAGCCACTGGAGACTCATCCTCCCTTGGAGAGTGCTGTGGCTCTTGCTGAGCTGAATTCAGAGCCAGCAGGTCAGAAAGAGCTTCAGAGTTTCTCTCTACCCGAGCAGGGCCCTTGGGTGCCTTCACACTCTCACAGGCCAGCCACCACCTATGAGACTGGTTGGAATTTAAAAAATACTGGGGGCTTTAAAAAATACTGATGCCTGGTCCCCGTCCAGAAATTCTCGTTTTAATTAGAATGAGGTGGGGCCTGGGTACTGACTTTTTTTTTTTTTTTTAAGATTTTATTTATTCATGAGAGACACACAGAGAGAGGCAGAGACATAGGCAGAGGGAGAAGCAGGTTCCCTGTGGGGAGACCCATGCGGGACTCAATCCCAGAACCCCGGGATCATGACCTGAGTCAAAGGCAGATGCTCGACCACTGAGCCACCCAGGCATCCCAGAGCACTGAGATTTTTTAAAAGCTCCCTGGCCACATTTAATGTATAGCCAAGTCTGAGAACCACTGGGGTCTACACACACATAAAGACAGCGAGGGTTCTGGATTCTGGCTTTGTAACAGAGTAGCTATCTCATCTCAAAGGTTGTCCTCAACTTCCCCAAATAGTGTCAGGATACCTTACTTAACAAGGATGTATTTTTTTATGAGATTATTTTGGAGGATATTGAAAAATTAAGCCAAGAAGGAATGCCTTTCATTAATAACAGAGAATTAATTTATAATAATTAAGTATATAATTAACTGTACTCAACAGACAACCTCTGTGGATTGTTGATGTCTCCAGACGGTGAGGTTAATGTTGGGAGACAGGTGGTCTGAAGCAAATCACAAGTGCACATCCTTGAGGCTTTGAAAAAACAAGAGAGTTTTATTTGTATTTATTTCTTTTTTGAAAGAGAGAATATGAGTGGGGGTGCAGAGGGAGAGGGAGAGAAAGTCAAGCAGACTCTCTGCTGAGCTCGGAGCCCAGGGGCTCCATCTCATGACCCTGAGATCATGACCTGAGCCGAAATCAAGAGTCAGATACTCAACTGACTGAGCCACCAAGGCACCCCCAAACAAGAGAGTTTAAAAAAAATCTATTTACTTTGAAAAAATTATGGATTCACATTATATAACCACATATAATATAAAAACTAGGAAATTCATTTTGGTGAAATCCACAGACCTTATTAAAATCACAGACTTTTTGTTGACCTTCAATTCGTTGGTTTCTTCATTCCTTCAAAAGACTTTTATCAAGCCCTGGGCATAGTTTTATCAAAGTGTGGTCTGTGGATCACCTGTATCAGATTCACCTGAGAAACTCATGGGAAATGCAAATTCCCAGGCCCCCAGGCTCAGACCTACTGAATCCGATGGCACAGGATTGGAACTGGAAAGTTAACACTTTTAGTAAGTTTCCCAGGTAGTTCTGAGGATCACAAAAGTTGGAAGGCCTCTAAGCTGCTCTCTGGTGGGCACTGAGCTTAGTACAGAAGATACACTTAGGAAAGACTAGTGATTGCCTTACTGGGTAGAGGAGACAGGTACTAACAGCAGTGACAGGGGCTGAAATAGAGCCATGGAATATAGCCATGTGTTGTAAGAGCATAGGGGAAATAGCTCTGGGTGGGGGGTGGATGGGCAGGAGCTATGTAGGTCAGGCATATTTAAGTTGGGTTTTGACAGATGAGTAGGAGTTCAAGAGTTGGTCAAGATTGTAAAATCACAACAAGAGCTTTGGCATATTGTCTCCCTTTGCCTTCAAGCTCATTCTCTGCAATGTGAGCTCCTTCATAGCAGGGAGGTGTGGTATCCACCTATGTCTCCCGGATGCCTGGTACACTGAAGGTGCTCCATAAATATTTGGCGAATCAAAGCATGAAAGCTCTGGCTGGCTAGATAAACAAGGGGCAGGAGGATGGTGGGTGACCAAGTGGACAGGTAGATGAGTAGCTGGGGGGTGGCTGGGTCCTTGCATGAGCAGCGAGAGTAAGGGTCCTTTCCGGCAGCTGGAAAGAGCTGTTTTCTGGCCTGAAATGCTCAGTGGTTCTGTCCCCTGGAGCCCTCAGGGGAGGAGCCGGAAACCATGTGAGAAGATGCAGCGGGGCTGTGTGCAGAACAGGCTCATCCTGTACAGTTAAGCCCCGCACACCCCCAGAACCCATGGAGACAGCTGGCTTTGAGTTTGAGCTAAGTGGCCTTCACCCTGGGGAAAAAAATAAAAAAGACATTTACCCTGAAAGCACTCTTCTGCTCCTTAATAAGTATATTAATTTTAAATGCCAGAGGCAGACTCGTAAACTCTTTCTTGGGGGATTATGGCCACAGCCCCGCTTGCAGGGAGATTGCTGAGCCGGCCACTCCTGCTCCCATTAGCAGAGAGAGTGGGAATCCGCTGTTTTACAGGCAGCCTTGCAAAGGTCATTCCTGCCATGTGTTGGACGTGGAAGGAGCAGACGAGCTCTGCTGGCTCTTTATCTCCTTTGCTGGTCTTCCCAGGCCCGGGGAGTTGTGAAGGAGTGCCTCTGGGTTCCAGCACTGGATCAGAAGATGCTGGGAGGCGGAAGAGGAGCTCTCTGTTCTGAGGAACCCAAAGCATGGAGCTTCTAGAAGATGCAAACGTCCTGCTCTTGTCTGCAGTGCCACTAGATCGGATGCCTGGGGGGTGGGCACCCCAACACCGCTTGTCTGCCATGCTTCTCAAGTAAATCACAGGCCCGCTGGAGTTTGAGCTCTTTGCTGGGGAGACTGTCTCACCAAGGCTCTGTCTATACAGCCCCAGAGGCAGCTGAGTTTTCCAGCAAAGGATGCAGGTTGTGAAACCAGCACCCCTCAAGCTTTTCTTTTTTAAAAGATTGTATTTATTTATTCATGAGAGACACACAGAGGCAGAGACACAGGCAGAGGGAGAAGCAGACTCCCTGTGGGGAACCCGATGTGGGACTCGATCCTGGGACTCGATCCTGGGACTCCAGGATCACACCCTGGGCCAAAGGCAAGCGCCCAACAGCTGAGCCACCGGGGCGTCCCCCCCTCAAGCTTTCTGAGACTCCATTTATCCATCGATAAAATGGGAGTAATGCTCCCAACCTCAGAGTGTTGCATGCATATTAGGGGGAAGTTCTGCGCAGAGCGCCACTGCAAAGAGACCCCGAGTGTGAGCGGAGACTGGGCCAGGTACTGAAAAGTACCACTGGTTCCAGTGCTGGTGACTGGACCTGCAAGATGCAATGTGAGTTTCAAGAAATGTATGCAGTGCCCCCAGACGCCCTGAAATTTGTGATCTGCCTTCCATACTTTTTTTTTTTTTTTTTTTTTTTTGCTAGCTGGGTTCTCTTTACGGATTCTGTTCTGTAGGTGATCTATTCCCGCTTGACCCCAAGCCACCTACTCGACATTTTTCAATTAAGCGTTTCATTAAGCGTGTTGTTTTACTTAATGATCTCGTGTGCTTGGTCTAGGAGGGCCCTGGTGCCTGACCAGTAAAGAATGTAGGAAGCTTTGTTGCGATGTGCAAAGCCCAGGCGCTTCTCTGATGAGGTTCCTGCAGGGAAAGAGAAAGAAAGAAGGAAGGTTTCAACAGTTATTCCAGTGAAAAGTGTATTAACCGTCAAAAGAGTCTGTGTTGCTAACTTTTTGAGACAGGTTTATTGCATAACATATTGGGGAATGTTATCAGGATGGTTTATTTGCTTCATTCTTGTGCCAATCCCATTGCTGAGTGGAGGACACTTGTCAAAGGAACTCACCAGAATGCTTTCTCAGCATGGAGAGGCCCATGGGGTTGGATGCCATGCAATTCATTACCTTCTTTTTTTTTTTCCCCTGAGGAAATCTGAACACAGAGAGCTTGAAGCTGTGGGGGTGAGGGGGGGGTTGCGGGGAGACTTCTGATTTATTCTGGGACATATAGACATTTAGACTCAATGGGGCCAAGAGGATTGGGCAGGTGACAAAGAGAGACTGTACTTAATTCCCATCGATGAAATGCCCAGCTCAGTAGAATCTCATATTTTAGAGAATTGCAGAGCTATTTGGCAATAATAAAGTCACAATTTCAGAAGCGATTCACAGACTTGGATGAACGTGAGGCGTGCTTTTAGGTTTCGGGGTCATCCTTTGGGGTCCAGCGTCAGGACATTCTGATGTGTCATAGCTTGTCACCAGGACTCCACAGTATCTCCAGAACCGTGGACTCACTGTGAGGTGCTGAGGCCCATCTCTGCACAATGGCAAGTTCTAGGAAAGCATCTTCTTAAACCTAGAGGCAGAAATGAACGCATTCCACCATTCTTCTAAGAGTTTCAGGCATTAAAAAACAATATTCTCAGCAGCTTGATCAAAACTGATCGATGACCCGCACCAGGCCTATAACTGAGCACTTCGATAGGAATAAAATTAATTAAATGGGGTGTGCGTTTTTTCACCCTTCAACATTTGTATTGCTGCTAAAAATCCATACTTTTAAATATACTTCATTGTTATTCATTAAAACTGCGTGCAATCTGTACTTACAGCGCTTCAATCACATAGGCTGTAACCAAAAAAAACTGGGCATCTCGGGCTAATGTGCCTCCAGCAAGCAGATTGCTGTGTTCCCCGAACTGAGCAGCATTCAGCTTGAAGAGACAGAGCAGTCATAAGGCTGGGCTGAGCTGGCTCTTTCATAAACCTGGCAAAACATGATCAACGGACCCCAGAGGACTCACTGTTAAACTGGGTCTGCAATAAAGTGGCGGGCGTAAATCAGTGCCAGGGATTTAGAGAGGTCGCTTTCACATCCCGTGATGGGCCATCATTCCCCTCCTTGCAGCTCCTGCTCCCTCCCTGGCCTGCGGCTGCCCCTGGGTCCCCAGCCCTCTGCAGGACTCTCAGTACATTATTGTCCCTTAGCCCTTGCTTTAGGCCCTCCCATCCCACATCCCCAGGTCCTCATTATTCTCCAGGTCTGGCCCCTGTCCTAGCAGGTGCCCCTCTCCCCTGGCCGGCCTCCTCTAGCCTGTGCCGGCTTCTTCCGTCCTCTCCTCTGAGTCACTTCCAGGATATTCGCTGTCTGGGGGAACGTATCCTTTGATGCTCTTGGTTTTTCTAGGATTCTGTCAAAGATGAGATAGAGGGATCAAATACATGTGGTCACAATCAGAAGAGAAGCTCACAGGCAAAGTGTGCCCCAGAGAAGCAAACCTAGAATGATCCATCTCAGGCAATGGATTAATATCCACGCTTGCTCTGGGCCTCGTGTCCGAGAGGGAGAGCATTCCTGCTGCACTGCGCTTGGTGGTTCAGCGGATGCACGCCCAGTGACAGCCAAGCAGGAAGCCCGACCCAGAGATCTGGGGCTGTAGCCAAAGAGTTGCTAGCATTACAAAGAATCGCTTTGATGTTTCCTATTTTGCCTTTACAATTCATTAAAATGATACACGTGTCTCCAGAATATCTTTGTGGAACGTAATCCTTTCCTCTAAAATCTTTGGGTAAAATTTTATGCTTTGGGAAAAGATGCACCTCCCACCCTATCACCCTGTAGGCCCAGGGTCAGGGCTCCCTGTTTGAGAAACATAGACGTTCATTATCAAATTAATCTTCACCAGTAATTGAGTCGTGCCCATGAGGTGAGTGAGAGAACAGAGACTCGTGAACATCAAATGACTTTTTTGAGCTCATCCAGGGCTTGGATTAAAAATGTAGTCCCAAATCCCTATGCCCACCCATTCCCATCCAACTGAAGTACTTTGCTCTCCTGTCTGGTGAGCTGCCCTTGTCACTTGAAGAAGCAGCCTCAAACCTCGAAGCTGCTCGGGACATCCAGTTTTCAGAGTGTGGAGCGTGACCCCCACCCTTGCCTCCACCCCAAACCTCCCTGCTCCACATGTCCCTACAGCTACACTGACAGCACACAGCTGGCTTGTCACTTAAGAGCAGCAGCTGGAAGTTCAGAGGGAACGGAGCCTCAGTACCTCCCCATCCATATAATTGGATTGTGGATTCAGCTGTTGCCATTCAGGAATGACAATTGTCAGAGTCACAGGGGGCTGGGTAAGTGGGGTGGCCTTAGCAGAGAGGGGCTGTCTGGAAGCCCTGGGGGCCCCCCTGTGGAGGCTCCAGCAGTCCCTGGCAGCCTGGACCAAAGCCCAGGCTCCTGCAGGCGGGAGCCAGGTCATGGCTGGGGCCCTTTCTCCTTCGGACATTAGCCTGGGCAGGGCCAGCTCGGAGGGTGAGGCAGGTGGTGGGCACAGTGGAGGCCGTAGCCGGGGGCCCCCTAGGACTGACTCCCTGGCCGCGGTCTGACATCAGGCAGCAAGGAGGGAAGCAGGGCCAGCTCTGGACTCCCTGTTCATCCCCATCCTCCAGGGCAGCAGCCTCCATCATCTCCATCAAAGTCTTGATGAGGTTCAGGAGGACGATCTGATGTTGTCGACTCCTGGCCATCCTTTGATGGATCCCCCGCCCCCGAGGATGCGGTCCAGATAGATGCCTCCTACTGACTTCCACTGCGGCTCACTGCCCGCCCTTCCTCTCCTCCCTGACCCTTAGCCTGCCCCAAACCTGCACTCTCATGTTGTCCTTTTCAGTACTGGTACCTGCTTCTGCCCAGAACAGTGTCACTACTGGGACTGCCTGGCTAAGCCCCACTTGTCGGGCAAGATTCAGCTTGAGTGCTGCCTCTCCCAGGAAGGCCCCCCCTGACCATCCCAGCCTGGGCCAGGCAGTTGGGCACACCCACAACTTTCACCCCATATCACAGCCATTAGCTCCACTCCTCTGTCTCTAGCGCTGGACTTTGAGCTCCTCAAGACCTCTTTTTCTCCAGTGCTGTGTGGGAGGTGCTGAGTAAATAGTTTTTGGGTAAATAAACTTGCTGGCACATGGGACTTGGCCAACAAGGAATGGTGGGAGGGTGCCAACAATAGCCATAATGGCTGCCATTTATTGACTGCAACTGCATGCCAGGCACTGTGATGGGCAGGTGACACACGCCAGCTCATTAAAGCCTCAGCACAGCCCTGCGGTTTGTCATTCCCATTTTCCAAGTGGGGAAATGGAGCCTTAGTTTGTTGAGGTCACAAGGCAAGGGGGCTGAAAAGCCAAGATTTCATCGGAGGCCTGTCGGTTGGAAAAGTCTATGCTTTAGGCCAGCAGGGAACTTAGGCGGGTGCCCAGTGGTCCTGGACTTCCCGTACCACAGCCTGCAGCAGGGGCTTGACTTGTACAACCAGTGAAGGCCTGGGACCCCAGGAGGCTCTCGAGCATCCTCCCTGGGGAGTTGCCCCAGCAGCAGTGTCTCTGTGACTGAATTGCCCAGTGTCCTCTGCTCCGTCTCGTAGCTTGTGTCCCCACAAGCCCCCAGCCCCACCCCACCTTGCTGCAAGAGAGGAAGAATAAGTGTTGATATTATATGATCCGTGATGGTTTGGGTGACAAGGAGTCAATGTGTCCCTGGGTGGACTCATCGTGGCCTGAGCAATGCTGGGCCTTGTCCTGTCCGTGGGGCACTGACGTCGATGAATGAGTCTTTCCAAGTCAGAAGCCACTTCTCCCACCGGCGGTGGCCAGCGCCGATCCACAGCTCTGCCTGCAAGGCTGTGTCAGCCAGGCTGGACGCCACCTGAAGCAGGCCTCAGAGGAGCAGAGGAGGGAGGGGACACGATGGGCCTTGTCGCCGTGTCCCTAAAGTCAAATTACAATGCTTCCTCCACGTTGGGCATCCCTGGCTTCTCTGTGTCCTTTCTGCTCCTAACCACAGCCTCTAAGGGGGCCCCTCAGCCAGCAAACCTGGGCCAGCCCTTAATCATCTGTTCCAACAGTGGGGCTGCTGTGTGGCCTGGAGAGTCTAAAATGCCGATCATCCAAACTCCCTACCACGTCTTCTTTGCACTGCGGTTACTCGGTTTTCAGTTCATGTCTGGACACTGGCCGCCTTGGTGTTGACAAAGCTCAGAACGTAGCCACTCTTTGCAGAAGATGACAGCTGCCATCTCTGCTCCCAGACCTCCCACTCCTGGTTTGCAGTCTATACTGGGGTGCGGCCGCCTCAGGAGTAGTGGAGAGGAAGACAATGTGCCATGGGTTATTAGTTGACAAATGGACTTTCACTATTGCTTCATTGAGGCTCCAAGCTGAGGACAGTGGGTGACAAGTTCCTGCACGTTGTGGAGACAGAGGCATGTACTGAATATTCCCCCGATGTATCCCTGGAGCGCAGTTCTTCTCTCCCCTGGTCCTGCCAGGCTGACTTCTACAGGCAGCATCAACTGGCCTCCTTTGACTTGGGGTTTGAGGCTGAACCCAGCCAATGGGAGGCACCTGCAGGAGATTTGAGGGCAGAAGGAGAGAGGTCACTGTATTTGTTCCTCTGGTTCCTCTCTGCTTGGTCATGCTTTGTTTGAGAGTGGCTGGATCCTTCTAGTAAAGTCTGTGGCACTAGTGTGACAGCCCTAGATCTTCTAAGGTTCCAAAAGCATCTCCGTTCCATTGTCTATTACACTCAAGATGTTTCTCAATCCCTTGTAGTTCCCTGAACTCTGCCCACATCTTTACAAACAATCTCTTCAATTCTCTTCAGTTGCCCCTCTGAGCATGCCATCTGTTTCCCGCCATGACCTGGCCCAGTAGACCTATTGCCAGACATAGCCACAGACTTACCAAGAGAGGGGGGGAAACAGGCTCTGTAGGCCCATCCCATGAGCCACCCTCCTTGCAGAAAGAAGAAGGTCTGAGACTGGGAATTTTGGAAGGGAGCTGGTACTGTGAATTTCCCTTCCTCTGTCTATCCCAAGCCAAGAAAAGGAAGCTTCCAGAAAATCACACATAGAAAAAAGATTTTGTCTACTAGCAGGAAGAGTGGCACTCACCCACCCTTGCTGGATGCTTACACTGTAGAAACTCAGAGATCTGGCTCTAATTCTCCTGGAGTGGAGCTCAGAAAATGACCTGGGAGCTACCTGGGTGCACAGAGTTTGGAGGTACAAGGTTACCTCCTGAAGGCCAGATGGATCATTGCATGTTGGTCTGGCTTGAGCTGTCTTGAAAGGTGCTACAAAGAACACTGGCTGGAGGAGGAAACCAGGCAGGCTGTGTGGGTACACCCCTGAGTTGCAGATGATGGGGAGTCATGAGAGATCAGTGGGGAGCCCACCGCTCCTGTCTTGTTTGCCAGAGAATAGCTCAAAGAATGCACAAAATCCACCCACAAGAGACCAAGCTTGCATTTGGGCATCGACCAGCTCATTCAGGAGCCAGAGAGCCAACAACAGCTCAAACCAAGTAAAAAGATTGTGTTGTCCCTGTTTTGACTGTGGAGGAGCCAGAGGCAGCACAGTCAAGGAGGAGGAAGAGAAGGGCCAGGAGGAAGAGTAAGCAGCAAGCTGCTTCCCATCCCACTGCAGGGTCTCAAGCCTGGCACAGGTGGGGCAGGGGAAAGTGGGAAGAACTTTTGATTGGGTAGGAGACTGCAGTTTTTATTTGGGTTGCAGTGGATTTTTTTTTAATGAGTAAAAATAGACTGTTAACAGACATTGATTGAAAAGTTATAGGATCATATGGTAGTTCAATTTTTAATTTTTGGAGGAACCATAAATTCCTCCGTAGGAATACTACTTTCCATAGTAGCTATAGCATTTACCATGTACAGTGTACAAAGGTTCCTTTTTGTCCACATCTTCACCCAACAGGTATGAGGTGATACCTTGTGGTTTTGATTTGCATTTCCCTGATGATGAGTGATATTGACCATTTTTTCATATACCTACTGGCCATTTGTATGTCTTCTTTGGAAAAATGTCTATTCAGATTCCTTGTTACCTTTTTAATTGGATTATTTGCTTTTTTTTTTTTTTTGCTATTGAGTTGTATAAGTTTGTTATATATCTTGGATATTGCCTTTTCTATATAGTTTGTGACTGTCTCCTCCCATTCCATATGTTGCCTTTTCATTGATTGTTTCCTTTGCTGTGCTGTTTAATGGGGATATATCTGAAGGAAGTAAAATATATCTGAAAGAATTAAAATCAGTATCTTAAAGAGATATCTGTACACCCATGTTCACTGCGGCACTAATCACAATATCAAGCTATGGAAGCAACCTACATGTCCTTCAGTGGATGGGGCACCTGGGTGACTCAGTTGGCTGAGTGTCCCACTCTTGATGTTCCTCAGGTCTTGATCTTAGGGTCGTGAGCTCAAGCCCCATATTGGGCATGGAGTCTACTTTTTAAAAATGTCCTTCAGTGGATGAATGGAAAAGAAAATGTGAGATATTCATATATATAATATATATCATGGAATATTACTCAGGCATGAGAAAGAAGAAAATTCTACCATTTGTGACAAAATGGATGAATCTGGAAGGCATTATGCTAAATAAAGTAAGCCAGAAAAAGAAAGGAAAATATTGTACTGTATCATTTATATATGGAATCTTAAAAAAAAAAAAATAAAGCCGAGTTCCTAGAAACAGAGAATAGAATGGTGGTTGCTAGAGGCCGGCGGGGAGGAAGACATGGGGTGTTATAGGTCAAAGAGTACAAATTTTCAGTTATAAGAAGAATAAGTGTGGAGGATGTAATGTATAGCATGTGACTGTAGCTAATAACATGATATTATATCCTTGGAATTTGCTGAGAGTAGATCTTAGTATTCTTACCACACATGCACCTACATACACAAAAAGAGTTAATTATGTTAACTATGGGAGGTGATGGATGTGTTAATTATCTTGATCTTGGCAATCATTCTATGTGTATGTACACCAAATCTTCACATTGTGTACTTTAAATATGTACAATTATATTTGTCACAAGAAACAAAAAAAGAAAATTTCTAGAATCTGCTTCCTGTGGTGTGGGTGGGTGTGCAGGGAGAGAGGACATCTGAGAGGACAGGTCTGAATGCAACAGAGAAGGGGAAAGGCTATGTCCTGATTTTCCCACCCAGCCCAGTCATTCAACAAATTGGCTTTAAGGTCATTGAAGTCTTTGGGATTCTGCAGGACTGCAGACTAAATAAAAATAGGAAGGTAGTTACCAACACAGAACTGAAACAAGTAGAGCAGGTGGTGATGTTAATACAAAGTTGAAGGGAGAGTGACAGGTCACACCTGAGGACAAAATGCAGGTGGAATCTGCATTTATCTCCATGGGTCTTACAACCTGTACTGGGCTGGTGCTATGCTGGGCATTATTGGGGGACGTCTGTGCCTGGGACAGAGATGCAGACGTGAATGCCATCCTGGCCTGTAGGAGCTCATGGTCCGGTGGGATATTTCATTAATCTGGTCCTTTATTATTCTATAATTATTCCCTTTGTTTTCCCCAAAGTAGTCAACTCCTGAGAACAGAAGCCACAGCAGACACTCAGTGACACATTTCCTGCACATCTACCACAGGCCAAGCTCTGTACTGGCCACCTGGGCAACCAAAATGTCCTAAGTCACATGACTCTTAGCCCATGCTGGGCTCATGGCAGACATGCAATCAAAACTTCAATTTACCTGCATAAATATGAAGGATAGCAAGCAAACCCCTCTAGGCAGGGGTATGCAGGGTCTCTTCCAGGTGAGTCCTTGGTTTGCTCTGGTCTGACTTCATGCACCTTTCTCGATGTCTATTTTCCAAGTATTGCTCAAATTCCTATTCTATACTAGGTATAGGAGAATGTAGCCATGAGGAAGACCCAATCTGTGCCTTCAAAGAACCTGAAATGCAGCAAGAGATGATAAGTAAGCCCTAAGAGCAATCACACACGCGAGGCACCATGAAGAAAGTTGGGCTGCAGGGGAGCGTGGAGAGGACAGGGATGGGTTGGACCGGGTCCAGGGAGGCCAGGAGAGGCTTCACATTGAGACAACCCTTAAGCTGAAAAAGTGAAGGAAGGGCAGAGCATTCTAGGCTGAAGGAGCAGCTCAGGGAAATCCCAGAGTGCACTTGAGAAACAGTGGGTGCCGGGAGCTAGGCCAGGGGTACCCCTGGAGCAGTAGGCAAGGCTCACGTGGGGCTTGTCTTGCAGCCCATGCTAAGGGGTTTGGATGTCCCTCTTAGGAAACTCCCTGGAAGTTTTAATTTAGGGAGGCACTGGCATCAAATTTGCATGTTGGAAAGAGATCATCTCACGGTCCAGTGGAGCATGGGAGTCAATGAGGGCAGAAAGTAGGAAAACTGGTCAGGAAGCTTGAAGCTGTGGTAACAATCCCATCAAGACATAGGATGTAGAGGTGAGGCCCGGGGCCAGAACTTTCAGGACAAAGAATTGACCAGAACTGGGGCACCTGGGTGCCTCAGTCGGTTGGACGTCAACTTTCTGCTCAGGTCATGATCCTGGGGTCCTGGAATGGAGCCCTGCAATTCGGGCTCCCCACTCAGTAGGGAGTGGGGATCTGCTTTTCCCTTCCTCTCTGCCCTTCTCCCCACTTGTGCTCTGTCTCTATCTCTCAAATAAATAAATAAGATCTTTAAAAAAAAAAAAAAAAAAGAATTATCCAGAACTAAACAAAAGAGTTAGGAGAAATGGAGAAGAGGCCAAATGGTTTGGCAGAGAGTTCGGGGAAGCCTCATTCCAGCTGGTTCTGATCTGTCCACCCTCCTGGCCAGTCATCGACCCCCGGGAAGGCTAGGACCCCGCCTCTGTGCTCAGAGTCAGCCGGGCCAAGCCCCGGCCTGGGGCCCAGGCCCGGCGTCTGTGGCCCACGCAGGCACCCTACAGGACCGCTGCCTGGCCCGGCTCCGTCTCCAGGCCTAGAGGCTACCGCAGCGTTCCACAAAATTACATTTTCCTCTTTGAAGGCAGCCTTTGCAAACAGAGCATTACTTAATCGAGAAGATATTTAGATCTGTGTATCTCTTGTAAGGTACACGGCTCCCCATGGTGACATCTTAATGGCCAGGGGCATGGAGAGGAAGGTAAATAATCTTTACCTTTGCTGCAGCCTGGGAATTCTCTTCGTTTGTCAGATATGATTAGCTGTTACCCTTCTGGTCTCTGCTTGTTATTCAGGTCCCCGCTTGTCACAGTCACACCCCTTTGGATGCTCACGCCTTGCTTTCTCTCCAGCTCTCTCTCCCTCTGGTGGCACCCTGACTGGCTAGTAATTTATGTATGACAATATGAGACTAATTCGGTTATTATGTCAAAGGGAAATTGAATCTAGGGTTTTAGTGCCGCATCTGGGAGAAATCTTCAAATGAATCTGGAGTGGAGAAAAAAGCCTCTGAGTTCGATTCATCCGCTTGTCACCCTGTCGGCAAGATTAAGTCATTATAGAGGGCTAAGCCAGGGCCAGAAATGCGAAAGGAGAGGAAGGAGATAAAGGGAAAGCAAGCGGAGGGGGTAAGGGAGCCGAGTGCAGGGAAGGGAGGGGAGGAGGCCGAGGCTCTGGCCTGGGCCTGGGGCTGCTGGAGCCGAGCCTGGAGGCATCGGGCCTGGGAGGAGGAGGGCTTCCTGCCTCTCTGGGGACTCCCTTATTTACCCACAAAGGCGGTCCTAGCTGTGTGAGAGCCAGGGGACAGATGGACAGGGAGGAGGTTCAGTGGGAGGGCATTTATGCAAACATTAGCTTGTCTCTGCTCTCGGGTGTCTTAAACATTGTCTGAGTTAAAATCTGCCTCTCCTGCCTTCCGGGATTAGAGCGCTGTGCTCCGGGAGGCAAAGCGGGATGGGAGCATTTCTCTTAGGGAGCACCTGAGCTCAGGTGAGGGAGCAGGGGTTCCCCGGCCTCCGCACAGTGGCGGGGCCCAGGGGCCGAGGAGCAGGTGTATGCCATGGGCTCGCACGTCTGGGGACTGGGTGCTTGCTCTCAGTCTGGCGAGACAAGGGGAGGTGGATGGGGTGGGTGCCCGGGTGCCTGGGTTGGAATAGTGGGGGAGAAGGATGTCACAATGTGCCTGTGACTTGAATATAAAGGGATCTGATTCTCAGGAATTATGAGGATGTTTTATAAGGTTGTTCTGCTCTCCGAGACAGATACTCAAACCCTGCTTACATTGGTCCAGTTGTTAATTAGATTTATTTTCTCTGCCATGAACTATTGTCTACTCTTGACCTTGTGGAAATGCTTAGGTTCACGCTCACTGGTGAGTAGGTTTCCTTTCTCTCTCCCATCCTGTGGCTTCTCCACTCTGGGTGAACTTGGGTCTCTAAGTAGGTCCTTCTAGTTGCTGGTCCCTCCTTCCCCACAGGAGAGTCATGGGGGATTTGGCGAAAGGAGCCACCTTCCCACCAAGAACTTGAGTCGCCATGTTGGTTTCCATGTTGAGTCGTGGAGATTTCGGTGCCCAGATTTGAGCGTCTTCCTAAACTTCAGATTCTGATTCTCATAAACCTGGACCACCTACTCACATGGGGAAACTGAATCCCATGGATACCATGACGACAGGTCTCCCCCTCACACCCCTAAAGACATCATTCTCGCCTCTTAGACTGTCCGGGCCAGGATTCCCCTGGCCCCAGAAAAGGATTCCAGAAGGTCCTCTTGACCATGCAGCTGCCTCCAGGCAGGATTTCAGGGAGATGACTAGGCCAGAAATGAATCGAGGCTCAATCCTACACTCATCCTTCTCTACCAGCCCTCTTCTCTCCGCTTTCCTGGCCTATCCATAGAAAAAACAAATTTTCCCCCAAGAAAAAGGAAGAAGCTCAAATTAAAAAAGAAAGAAAGAATTCAAAATAACCCTCAGTTCTTAACTCACGTCAATTTGACTGTTTCTTCCACCACCCACACATCGGCTTCGACCAGACACCCACCTACCAGTACTTATGCAAAAGATATTGGCAGCTTGCTACTAACCCGAGAAACGTCTCAGCTCTAAGGGTGGCTTTGTTACCATCCCTCTCTCGCGGGCCTTTGTATGTCGGGGGGCCTTTTTCCATTCTAATGAGGGTCCTAGTGCCCTCAGAAGGACCCTGGGCTGCTGCAATCTTGCACCCTCACCTCCTGAGCAAGCAAGATGTGTACGCGTCTGTCCCATCTCCAATACCCACCACCACGCTGTTTAATACCAAGCTTCTGTTCATTGGCTGTGTGATCTCAGGGATGGTTATTTATTAATAGATAATTCAGAGCCCTGGACGAGTTCATCACTACAACCCGAGGATCTGAGAGAGGCCAAGGAACAGATGGGTGTTGCTGAGCATCAGAGGCAGGGTCTGTCTGAGTTCCGGGCCGACCCTACCTTAATAGTGGTGGAGAACAAAACCCTTATAATCCTTGGAGGGAAGCTGTCTCCATCCATATGAAAGCGAGCTGTCCGTGTGGCAGGCCTGCCCAGCGCCATGGAGGGGCAGGTATCTCCTTAAATTCATGGACATCCCAGGAGCCCTCAAGTCCACATTCCCGATGAGCCGACTGTTCTGAGAAGGGCAAGTTCTAGGGAAGAGCAGGCTTGTTGCAACCACAACACTCTGTGACCAGTCTGATGGGTCCTGGCAAGGGCTTGTCATTAGGGGGCATTTAGTTCATTCTGCTTTTGGGCCCAACTACAGATAAAATAGCCTGACAAACTAGTTGGGGAAAGGAGCTCTCTTCCTTCTAGAGTCTTCTGGGGAAAGAGATGACACGGCTCCCTACTGTCATGCACAATGCTGGCAGGCCCACTCCTGAAATCCTCCCCAAAGCCTCATGCTGCAGATTTAGCCGGAAGAACCAGATGGTCAGAGTAGTCTGAGTAGACAGGTAGGGGGTGGCAATGACTCCCCCCCGCCACCCCTGCCTCCCACCCCGGCTGCTCACTAGCTCCGCTCCCGGAATGTCCCTGACAGGAGACTGAAACCAACACCCAAGCCACCTGTCAGTGTAGACACTCCTGAGTCCATGCAGGTCCTTGGAGAGTTCTTTCAGGCCACAGGGCAAGAGGGCCAAACATGGCATTTCTGTAGAGCCTAGAAGAACACACACATGTCTTTCCTGCTGTTGCTGGGATGGGGCCACGGGTCTCAAGGACCAGTCAGGGCTGGTGAACCAGTAGGACAAGTGGGAGATAGAGCCCTAGGAGCAGAGCCCAAGCTGGGCAGCAAAAGCTAAAGGAACAAGACGAGAGGCACTGGGAAGAGACCCGGTAGAGAGACTATGGGTCTGTAATAAGCACTGGACTCCAGGGTTGCTGGCTGTGGGACACAATTCTAGGATAGAACCTCGGACCCAAGACCTCTGCACCCTCCCTGCCGGCTTTTGGAGGCTGGGTTGAGGCTGGCGGGTGATGCTGGGCCTGCAGGTGAAAGCAAGGACTTTCAGCAGAGGGAGAAGGGGCTAGGAGGGGGGTAGCGAGGAGCCACACAGGCCGTTTCTGAGGCGGACCAGAGCCCAGCCGAAGAAAACCCCAAATAAACCAAGGCTGGATTTAGGGATGAACTGGTTTACATCTTCTTAGTGGCTCATTCTCTCTAGCTTTACTTTCCTTAGGAATGTATTTAATTTTTAATTTTATGAGTAAGACATGAATACATTCTTGTAAAAATTCAAAGAATACAAGTGAAGCAAAAAGTCCTCATTACCTTCCTTGCTTCTTCCCCCCTCCTTGAAAGAAATCCCCATTTTTTAGGTCACCCTTTAGATAGGTGGGTAAGGCAGGTAGATAATCGAGACAGGGAGACAGATAAGTGGGTGTTTATGTGGCTTGCCTTTTTCACTTGACCATTTCCTTGCTGGCATTTCCATGCCAGTGAAGAGGCCCCCTCCATTCACTTCACTGTTGCGACGTGTTCCATCAGTAAGTGGTGCCAACATTTAACTGGAAACTTGTCGATGGATATTTGCTTTGCTGCTGTTGTCCTCTTATTGTTTCCAATAAGCATCCTTTTACATGGCTATGGTGGAGTTTAAGATGGGTTTAGGAGTGACCAGTGGGGACAGGAGGCCTTCCGGTTGCTTGGGGAGCCAGGGGATATGGGGAAACCAGGCTGGGATTGAAACAGGCCCCTGAGCACTCTCCAGACCACTCCTATGCCTTGGATACCTTCTCAGAGTGGCTGCTCCCAATGGGGCCTGTGTGGCTCATGGGGTTCGGTCCCATTGCTGTCCCTCAGTGGCCACCCGGAGACCCAGACTATAGCTGATGCAAGTGACCACGTTCCACCACGACTGTCTTGTAAGACACCTGTCAACCTGTAGCCCAGCCTGCTCTGGGTGGTTTAGAGCTCAAGCCGGACCCTGGCAGGAGAGCCCAAGAATCATCCTCTCACTGCACTGATTTCCGACAGCCTGGCTCTTTCTCAGGGAGGATCCCAAACTGTATTCCTGCAGCAGCCCCAGCTGAGGGACAGGTGCTATTTTGAGCTGTTTTCAGGAGTTGGTTAATGCAGGGATGAGTGGGAAGGAAGGTACAAGGAGGGGTCTCTCTGGATGCAGGGCTGACGTCACAGGTGAGTTTACAGAGATGTGGTTTCCTGTGTGGTTTGGGAACAGTTTCTCCCCTGGTCATGTGTCTCTGGAACAGTCGGGGAGGAGGTGACTTCTTTGTTCTCAAACCTCTCGTGCAGACTCGGGTCACCTTGACTTTTGGTCTTGGTGTGCCATCTTAGCCAAAGGCAGGTGAAAGACACAGGCAGCTGGCCTGGGGGGCCCAGAGAAGAGCAGTGAAGGGTGGGGTGTCTCCTCGTTTGAGTGCTATGAAAAGAAATCTGCTGCAATCTCTCTTCTTTCTCCTGCACCCCTCCCACCTACTTGCCGATTAATGGACCACCTCCTAGATCTCGTCTTTCTCCTGCCCCCCCCCATCTACTTGCCGAGTAATGGACCACCTCCTATCGCCAAGGCCTAGGGCAAGATGCTGTCCATGCTGCTGGCTGACCTTAGAGAGGGAAGTCACAGTACCTGGTAAGAGCAAGGGCTCTAGAGTCTGGCATCAACTGAGTTTATATCTTGCCTCGAAATCTTGATACTTTACCTCTCTGTGCCTTGATTTTTCCATCTGAAAGATGGGTGCAATTATTAACATACTTCTCTCCGGAGGGCTATGGTCCAGGCTTGGTGAGAGGGAGCAAATATATCAGTGAGCACAGTGCCTGGCAGATGGCAAATGCATAAGCGCTGACAGTCAGGATGGCTGTTTATTACATTGTGTTGTAATGCTCTCTTTAGCTTTCTGTTTCTTCCACCAGATTTTGAGTCCTTTCCAGAGATCAGAGTCATCTTCCTTGTCTCCTTAACACAGGTCCTCAAAATAGGTTTAAGGAAAGGAAGTGCAGTAGGGGAAACATGGCCTCACTTTCTCCAACTGAGGGTCTATTTCCCTGCTCCTGATATGGGCGGGCCATGCGACCTGCTTTGACCAGTAGAACCCAGCAGAAGTGATGCCACCTGACCTCCAAGCCAGACCTTACTTGCAGCTTCTACGCCTTGGCTCTTGCCGCCCTGTGGCTACCGTGTAAGGAAGCCTCCTCGAGGGTGTGAAGCAGGTGGGGACAGGGGCCAGGCCACCATCCCAACCATCCTTGCCATTTTGCTTGCCTCCAGGCATGTGAGCGAGGTACCTGGAAGAAGCCTGGCCCCCAGCCATGCCTCTGATGGCAGCCTCAAAGGTGAGCCCCAGTGAGACCAGCAGAAGCCCAGCTCAAACCACAGAATCATAAGCAAATAGATGGTTGCCATTTTAAGCCACTGAGTACTGGGATGGTGTTTTATTTATTTATTTATTTATTTATTTATTTATTTATTTATTTAAATGTAGCAATAGATAAATGATACAGGAAACTTGAGGCAAAGCCTTCCTAGAGTTTATAAGCAATGAAAGGAAAAGCTAGGTAGACATAGTCAGAATGGACCACAGAATTTCAGAAGGTAGAGTTGCCCAGGGTCAGGGAAAACAGTGTGGGTCCCATTGGCAGAGGCTGTACAGGGAACATGGTTCCAGAGAGCTAAGAGGCTCCCCAACACTGAGTTGGGACCCTGTGGTCATTAATGAGGCTGATGGGGAAAAGGAAGGCAGTGTGAAGGCAACACCCCGGTGCAGGAGGAGCTCTGTGGTGAGCTCAGGCTGTGAGTGGGTGGGGCATGTCCAAGACTGAGGGCGGTGGGGAGAGAGGAGGGTCCACATCCCAGGCAACCAAGAGCCATGGGAAGGGTACCAGCGACACCACAGTCCCAGGTGGGCTGGGAACACCAGCGACAGTGGGTACATTAAAGATTTTTGAAGCCCATTACAAGTGAACGAGGCCCATTCTTTAGGGAGGATGTTATAACATTGAGAGAGGCCCAAGTGAAACAACATTCCCACCCTGCTTGTTTCCTATTTAGGAAAACATTCAGCGCCCCAGTTGCAGGAAGCATTATAGAGGCAAGGGGCCCCTGGAGCAGTGAGTGGCGCCCCCACACTCCTTCCCGGGGAACTGCACTCAGCCTCTCAGCCTCCAGCCACCATAGTTGTGGACTGTGTGCGCATCAGGCCTTCATCTCGATTTCTTTTGTGCATCCGTTAGTGAGATGTGTCCTAAGGTTTGAGAAAAGCCTAAGAGAGGTTATTTTTTGGGTCTGGGAACACCTACACACTTTTCTACATCAGTGGATGGTTAACGGCTTCTTTGCTTTGCACCACTTTGACTTACAAAAGTTTTCATAGGATTGCTGCTTTCCGATAGCAGGGGAAACCTGTATTGGGGAAACCTGTATTTTGCTTGGGATTTTTATTCCCAGGCCAATGTGTGTTTCATCCCAGTGCTCGGGAAAAGGTTCACAGCAGGATGGACACATCATCATCCTTTCGGGGTGGTCGATCCACTACCATCAGAATGCACCTGGACACTCCCATTGAGAGCAGATTCCTGCCCACGGACTTCTCTCACCGGGCCTCAATCATCAGTTTCTAAGGTTGGGGACTGGTGACATCTATTTATTTGGCCAACACATACATACCACTTACTGGTACTGTTCTAAACGATTTATATACATACCTCTACTTTAATCATCATAACGATTCCACGTGGGAGATCCTCTTGTTACTTCTATTTTAGAGATAAGAAAGCGGAGGCCTGGAGAGACTGAGTCACGGAAAGTGACAGAGCCCAGATTTGAGCATGGGCAATCTGGCTCCTGAATCCACCATGCTGTGAATCACATGCCATGCAACCACTTGTAGATTTTAAACACTCTCCATAGGTATCCCCCCTGCACACTTACATTTGCAAACCACTGCTCTAAAGGATCCTGGGACTAGAAGAGGCAAATGGTACCCCCATTTACTTTAGAAAGGGAGATGGGGGAAGATCTTAGAGACTGTCATCCTCGGTAAAACTCCAGCATTGGTTTTTAAATAATAGATGGTTTATTTGGACACTAAGGGAAATGGTGAACACCAGGAACCAACATGGGCTTGTGAAGCAGGGCCAAGCCAAAATCATCTCATTTATTTCTCAAGAGCATGGCTGGACTTGAGGATCGGAATGTAGTGAACATATTCCGACATCCATTCCACCCCCAGATGACTGGTTCAGTTTGAGGCAGACCTAAAAGAACTGAGCCAAAGAGACACGAAGACAGACTTGCTCAGAGCTTTGGAGAAGAGAATCCAGTTTGTCTCTCCCTGGATAGGAGCAAGGTGTGTTGCTCCAATTACTCTGGCCGCCACCTTTTGAGTGTGAGGGTAATCGAACTTAAGAAGCTAATGCTGTGTGTCTCTTCCATAAACGGTGTTGGGAAAACTGGACAGTAGCATGCAAAAGAATGAAACTGGACCACGTTCTTACACCATACACAAAAAATAACTCTGAATGGATTAAAGACCTAAACATGAGACTTGAAACCATAGAAAATCCTAGAAGATAACACAGGCAAATAACCACTTTGGCATCATCTGTAGCAACTTCTTTCTAGATATGTCTCCTTGAGGCGAGGGAACCAAAAGCAAAAATAAGCTTATCAAAGCTTACTTTCACTATATCAAAGTGAAAAGCTTCTGCACAGCAAAGGAAACAATCAACAAAACTAAAAGATAACCTACTGAATGGGAGAAGATATTTGTAAATGACATATCTGATAATGGATTAGTAGCCAAAATATATAAAGAACATGTAAGAGTCAACACCTCAAAACCAAATGATCCAATTAGAAAATGGGCAGAAGCCATGAATAGCCATTTTCCAAAAAAAGACATGCAGATGGCCAATAGACACATGAGAAGGTGCTCGACATCACTCATCATCAGGGAAACATAAATCAAAACTACAAGGAGACTGTCAGGTTGGCTAAAAGCAAAAACACAAGAAACAACAGGTGTTGGCAAGGATGTGGAGAAAAAGGAACCCTCTCACACTGTTGGTGGGAATGCAAACTGGTGCAGCCACTCTGGAAAACAGTATGGAAGTTCCCCTAAAAGTTAAAAATAGAACAACCCTATGATCCAGCAGTCGCACTACTAGGTATTTACCCAAAGGATACAAAAATACCAATTTGAAGGGATACATGCACCCCTATGTTTATAGCAGCAGTATCTGCAATAGCCAACTTACAGAAACAGCTCAAGGGTCTATCAATTAATGAATGGATCAAGAAGATGTGGTATGCATGTATATGTCTAATTGATGGTTATCAGAAAGGAGTGGGGTGGAGGGAGGGGTGAATTAGGAGATGGAGATTAAGGAGTGCACTTGTCGTGATGAGCACCAGGTGATATATGGAAATGCTGAAACTTATTGAGACTAATATTACACTGTATGTTAATTAGCTGGAATTTTTTTTTTAATTTTTTTTATTTATTTATGATAGTCACAGAGAGAGAGAGAGAGAGAGGCAGAGACACAGGCAGAGGGAGAAGCAGGCTCCATGCTCCGGGAGCCCGACGTGGGATTCGATCCCGGGTCTCCAGGATCGCGCCCTGGGCCAAAGGCAGGCGCCAAACCGCTGCGCCACCCAGGGATCCCAATTAGCTGGAATTTAAATTAAAACAAGCAAAAAAAAGATAAAGCTGTGGACAGCAAATAAAATGGATAGAATCTGAGCCTCTGGGAGACGTCATCAAGCTACCAAAGTAACCAGTCCCAAAGCTGCATCCATCTCTGGGCTTATGGTTACGTAAGACCAACAGTCTCCTTGCTGTTTAAACCGATTTGATTTAGGGGTTTCTATAACCTGCAGGGGAAAAAATATCCTAACTGATATAAGAGGAACGAATGCCTTACATACGAAACACTTCAATTTTAGAAAGTTATTGACCACAGTTTTCATCCTTATGGCAAAATGAAGAAACAAGGGCTAAACGATATCCTCAAGAAGATTCACAACCAGGAGATCTAAAGTTGACCAGAGGCCAGGTATAACAAGGCAGGTGGTACCTTTAAAGACAGCCAGGTGCATGCTCAGAAAGGTTGTGTATCTGTGCCTTTAAAAGGAGCCCCCCGCATCTTCTGGAATTCATTTGGACATTGCCTAAAATGACTCATTTGTGTCTGCAGATTCCTAAGCTTGGTGCATGCCTCAGACTCTAACTTTGGTGTGTGCTCCCCTGAGCTCTTGACGTTTCCAGACCTGATGCCACGACCTGGCACCCTTGCCTCCTGGACAGGTGTGATTTTTTGGCATTTCTCCCCTTGCCCTCACCCTTTTCTCCCAGATTGGAATTGACTTTTTGTCCTCTACTTTTCCCAAAGTGACCCCCGACGTGCCTCTAGTCTTAGTCCAAATACAAAGCTGTAACTGGCATTTGACATTGGAACTGAAGTTATGCCTCACAGATGAATGTCACCAGGTAGGCGGTTGCTAGTAAATGGTACGAGACACAGACCTTGAATCTTGGTCCAGCTTAGACCAACCACTCGGCATAGAAACTCAGTTTACCCAGTTTGCAAACACCTCCAAGCTGCAAAGCTAAAGTATCACCTGACAAACTCTACTTCAAAACGATCTTAAACATAGCTGGAATAATAAGTCGAAAGCGTTTTTTTGTTTGTTTTGTTTTTTTAAAATCTCAACTACAGAAGTAGCTTGTAGTAGTTTTTGTGAAGTCAAATGAGCTAACTAAAGTCAAATAAAAACCCGCAGTTTGTTTAAAACTGTCAATGATGTGATGTTGCTGCCCAAAAGGCCAGTCGCATTTTAGGGATGCACCCTCCAAGTAAGGTGTCCCGATGATGGAGGTGATATGCCACTGAAAACAGAATTCTTTTAGGGGTCTGTTTTTGGAAAAGGGCATCCAGAGTGCATCAAAGGACAGAGAAGGAGGAAGTGCAGCGGGGCAGGAGGGAACCTCTGCAAAGCTCCAGCTCAGGTCTGGGGTCAGTTACAGGAAAGCAGAGTTTGGTTCATCCTGAGCAACAATTTCCTACACAATATAACTTAAAGCAAGTTGTTAGTGTGACCCTGACAGGGCAAAGACTATGGAGTCACACGGCCCTAGGTTCAAACCCCAGCTCTGCGCCACCCTAGATGCATCACCACGGACAAGCCAGTTTTTATGAGGCTCGGTCTCAGCTCCCATTAAATGGCGATAAGAATGCCTACCTCACTGGCTCATCGGCCGCAGCCCACCTCGCGTGTTTAGCATAGCACCAGCACACACAGCGCTCGATACACGGTAGTTCTTAATCACAACAGTCAGATGGGGTTCCAAGTCGGGTAATAGGTTCTCCATCACTGCGGTGTTAAGCAGAGGCTATATGTCAACACGTCAGAATGTTAGAGAGGATTTTTATGTTCTAGGTTGGAGGTTGAAATAGCTGATTTGTAAGGCCCCTTTGAACTATAATTCTGTGATTTTAAGTCATTATGAGAGCCCCGACTTCTGGTCGGGTCAGGGACAGTAATGTATTAGTGGGATGGAAATCCACTGGTGGCCCCAGGGTAGAGAAATTTCACTGTGTGAATTACTGTTCAAATATGTCATGTGTGTGCCCATGCATATCCGTGCGGGGTGCAGATACGCAGTATCCGTGCGCATTGGAGCATTTGTACACACGGGAGTGTGTGTTTGCGTGTTTGCATGGAACCGAGCACTGCCCCAGATGACACCCACGTATGGCATGTGAAAGCACCCTCCCTGATGGCATAATAAAAGTAGATTCCGCTGTGACCCGGGCGCATGTCCATCTCAGCTCCTCTGCCAAACCTACTCGCAGGAGACGTGTCGCTCTTTTGATTTCTGGGATGTTTGTAGTTGCAGGGGAAGCTTATCAATAAGGGCTGTAGCACCATCGATTCTTTCCGACCACTGAGGGTCAGCCCTGGGAGCTGGGATCTGATCGCTTGGGGTTGGTACCCTGGGCTATCCCTTCCGAAAACCGTCTTCAAGCACCTGGGCTTTGGTTTTGGCCTCATTGATTCCCTCTCTAGACTTTTTAGACTTTCCCTTCAGCCCTATTGATTCCCTCTCTAGACTTTTCTCCCTTTAAAAAGCTTTTCCCGATCCCATCTGAGGCACCCTGTACAATCTGCTATCTCAGCTCCTCCTTCCTGGAGGAAAACCTTTTGATAGACAAGTCATTGCTGGTGGTTACTGCCTGAGGAGACCCACCTTTACCCACGGGGTCACTTGCTCACTGAGTACCAGTGCACGTCGGGACTGTGCCTACTACCACCAGCAGCACAAGGGCTTACCACTCACCAGGAAAGTCAGAGGTAAACAACCCCATAAGCAAAAAACTGTTTCAGCCACAGCTCAGAGGCCAGGTTAGGGAATAGGGAGGAAGAAGGCAATCCCACCTCCCCTAGGAGTTCCAAGCAGCTCTGCCTCCGTGAGAATGAAGGTAGGAGTGCTGGTCCTGGGGTAACTTGAGTGTGGCCAAAATACCTCGGAAAAGGAGGTGTTCCTGGGATACTGCCCATGCTCCCATGTGGGTAAGTGTCCAATAAAAACTGAATGGTTTGCAGAAAGCTTCTGCAATCTTCTCTCAGGTGATATCTCATAGCCACAAGTTAGCACTGTTGCCATTTTGCAAACCCGAGGCCCAAGGCTCAGGGTGGTGGTGTGACCTGCCCATCACCAGGTAGGATGAGCCAGGACTTCACACCAAGTCCTTGAATTCCACATCCCATGTCCTTTCCAGCACATCTGCTATCTCCAGGAAGCTGCCAGGGGATGGGCCCTGGCTGTGGCTGGTGCACCCCATGCTGTGAGATTTCTCTCTTCCACCGCCCCCCGCCCAGGCTCTCTCACATATGGCTGGTAACTGGCTTGAGGGCCCTTGGGTGGTATTTCGCTTGGCCACATCTTGTGCTTGTTGGCACCAGGCACTACCTCTGGGGAACTACTTTAGCTTAACCTATTCACTGGCTTCCCGTCCCAGCTCCTGTCGCAGCCGGGTTCCCTTTGGAATGCCACCTGGAGGAGTAGGGACCGCTGGGCAGGCGGGCCATGCAGCAGGGCGGCCGCTCCCCACAGCAAGCCGAGGGGCTGAGTGCATGTGGACAAGCCCAGGAAGCCTCTCTCTGTTTCTGCATAATCTGGCCCTGCTGCCATGGGGTCCTTTATAGACTCTCTCCTGAGTTATTCCCTATTTATTGTTGTTATTACTATTGATCCAGCCTCTAAATAGCGGAGACCCCAAGGCTCAATTGAAACCACCAGTCACATCGATAATTCCCTTATTTGTAATATTGTCACTTCTGAGACTCTTTGGATGCCTCTCGATATCCTGGAGAGGTGAAGGAACTGGAGAAGACGATTTCTCTGTGGGAAACTGAGGCACAGAACAGGCCCCAGTCTTCTGATGCTTGGCTTCCTTGCTCAGCAACTGGTAGTCGTCCCCCCTCCTGCTATGGGGTGTTCTGAGCTGGGTTGAGATTCTCAGCTCCATCGAAGATTCCCCAGCGCCCCCCATGAGGGTGAGGTGCCCTTAACAGAGTGTAGGTCCTCTGTACCTGTCTCTATTCCCCCAGGCCCTGGAGGCCCTCAGCCCTGCCTCCCCACCTTGTGCTCCAGCCTCAAAAGGGAAGAGCGAAGAGCTTTCCTGTTTTCCTCCACCCCAGCCCCCCAGATATTGCGAGCTGCTTTGTGAAAGCCGCAAGAATCTTTTTTGTAAATAGGGTGGGGGGGGGATGTTGGGGGTGGATGTAACATCACAGATGCTTGCCTTTTCCATTCTGAGAATATTGGCAGGAGAAGAGGAGTTAAGGTGGTACGTGGGTACCCGAGTTTCCTTATATGCACAGAACAATGTGTCTTCCGGTGGGGGCATGATAACCTCTTTCGGCAGCCAGTGGGGAGCGGTTCCCTTCCCCGGGGTCCACGGGCTGGCAAACAGTGGTGCCACCCCACCCTCCTGTTGGGAGGTTGAAGCTGCTGGCACATGTGGGCGATGCTCAAGCCCGGTTATTCAGCTCCTGAGGTGTCTCTAGCAGCAGCAGCCACGACAGCCTCCGTGGAGGTCAACCACCACCAAGTACGTACCTCTTCTCTAACGTACTACTTCGCTCTTCCTTGGCCCTGTTTGTTGGGGCTCTCGGGGTGTCTGTGCCCCTTTCCAGCTGCGATGCCCTTCCCCACGCCCCCGTTCCAACCTCAGGCCACGGGGACCTCACCTGTTGGCAGAAGCCAGCATGAGTCAAGCCCCCCATTTGCAATCTTCCGGGCTCATAAAACTTGCCACTCGGTGCAAGATGGGGCGGTTCATCCCCTATTTCATCTCTGGGGGAGCGCAGGCACCGATGCTGCTGATGGATGGGAAGTTTAGAAAACGAAGTCTTGGAAATCGATAGAAGAATATACAAGCTATGTATCATGTGAGCGCCTCTTGTCTGCTCTGCAGTAAATCAAAAGTAATGAATGGCAGGCTTCTGCAACCCAGGACCCCTGCCTCTCCCTGGGGGGGGGGTTGGCTGCGGGGTTGGGTTTTCATAGTCTGAGCACATATTTTCTACTTCAATAGGCCTAAAAATAAGGGCTTTTACTGATTTTTTTCCCCCTTTTATTATCTCTGCCCCCACCTCAGGCCCTTTCCTCTGTAATTTCCACTGTGCAGGCGCTCGGCGTCCCTCGTAGAGGAGCGATGTATTGCAAGATAAGCGGCCTCGGTGGCTCCGCGAACGGACGGCTCATCCCCAGGGCTGTGTTACTGCGATATTAGCAACCTCTGATCCTGCTGCAGTCGGGACACCTCAGCGTCTCCAAGATGATTCTCTCTCAGCTTCCTCAGACACGAGGATGCGGGCAGCACTGGGCGAAGGAGCCACTTCGAGGAGATGCTCGAGGGGCTGGAGGAAAGGGGGGGCAGCTGGAGGGCCCGGGGCCCTACCTGGCCTGAGACACCTGTGGGCCAGGTGGGGTCCAGGCCTCTGGCTCGCCATCGGCAGTTCCCTCCTTCCACGCACCAGCCTCCCTCTGCCTCTTCTTTGAACGTGCCCTTCCCTCTTTTGCTAACTGAACCCCCTCTCTGTGGCTTCTTCCTGCAGCCCCCCCCAACCGACCTTGACACATAGGGGGTTGTTCTCTGTCCCTCCATCCTGGGGGCCGAAGAGGGTCCCCCTGGCTCCTCGAGGCTCAGCTCTCTGCCAAAATCCATCCCTCCTCCTGAGAGAAATACCCAGATCTGAATCTCGGGCCGAAGACTCCACCACTTTGAATTTATGATCCCTCAACTCAAGTGGGTGTTGGCTGATGGCTGGCACCATTCATCATTTCTCTGGTCCATTCATTCTCCCATTCACCCTTCCTCTCTCCTTAAACCTCCAGCACCACCACCACCCCCCACCTGCATCTTCATCTCCACTCCGGACTCTGGTGATGTGGAATAACCTTGCTATCTACTCACGGGAGAAGTGGGAAGGGATTGAAGACAATCACATACTCTCTCCTCTACAACTGCCCTCCCACCACCGCTGTTTTCATTTTTTTTTTAATTTTTTTATTTTTTCCACTGCTGTTTTCAAATTCTGGGCCTCACTCCTCTGTGCCGTGGATGGACTGTTCCTGCCCTTGGCCGTGTGGCCAGCCCCCCGTCCAGCTTGTGCTCCAGCCCCCACTGCCCCCACCACAAGGTCATCACCTAGCTACATAGCTACATAGCTAGCTTCTCACTCGCTCCAGGGTCACTCCTATCAGCCTGCAAACCTGCTGTTATTTCTCCCACACGGAAAGAAAAGAACAAAAAAGAAAAGAGGAGAGGCACTCTGTGCCCAGCTTCCTCCTCCAGCTGACAGCTACACTCCTTGAAAGAGCTGTCCACCTTCACGCCTCTGATTCTTTTCCTCGGTGCTCCTTTAAGCATTCAGAGGCTCGTCCTGCCAGCCTGCTCGTCAAGGCCACTCTTACCCTCCAGAAAGCTGCATTCACCCACGAGCTCCCAATCCCCACTCTACTTGACCCATCAGCAGTGTCTGGCAGTATTGATCACTCCCTGCTTGTTCAAATACTCTCTTCACAAGAGTCCAGGACCCCACACACTCCTGGTTTTCCTCTTTCATCGCTGGCTCCCCCATCTCCTCTGCTGGCTTCCCTTCATCTTGACATTGGAGGCGCCCAACACTCAGCCCATGTACCGCTTCTTTTTTTCCTCTCTGCACACACAGCCTCTTGGTAATCTCATCCAGATACATGGCTTAAAATTGCCTTTATATGCAATCTATATGGTGGCAACTCTAAATTTATGTCTCCTCTGAACTCTGAAGTTCGCCCTGGACAGGTCGGCCTAAGCCCATCGGTGACTCTTGCAGCCTGAAGGATAAAACCCCAAAGCCTGAATGGGGCATAAAGGCTCCTATAGGCTTTGCCCCACTCCCTATATTTCCCATCCTTAATTCCTGGTCTGGCTGTGCCCTGTGCTTTGTGACACTCTGATTCTGTGGACATGCCACACTGTCACTCACTCGGGCCTTTGCACACTCTTGTGCCCACCCAGAGCCCCAACGATGCTCCTTCTCCTCCTTTGCTTGTCCAATTTCTACCTCTACTGGGGTGCTGTTCCTGCCAAGCCCTCCAGGGTGAGGGTAGATGTCCCTCCTAAGCTCACACAGTATCCCAGACCCTGGACTCTGGTGATGTGGAAACAAACAAAAGCGCACCCTCATCAGGCTAACTCTCTTCGATTACTTCTCTGTGATCCACTGCTGAGCACAATCCTAACCCAAACACACCCCCAGCCCTGGCTGTGTTCCTGGCACCTGGGAGACATGATGGTGTGGTGTGGGACCAGAAGGATCCACCATTCTCCAAACCCACACTGTACTGTCTGGCCTTTGCCTGGACTGTCCCCCTCTCAGCCCCTCTTCTACTCCCATTTTCACCTATTGGAAAGAAGTTTGTTTTTCACATCCCAGCAGGAATGGCTTCTCTCTCTCTCTCTCTCTCTTTTTTTAAGATTTATTTATTCATGAGAGACACAGAGAGAGAGAGAGGCAGAGACATAGGCAGAGGGAGGAGCAGGCTCCCTGCAGGGAGCCCAACGTGAGACTCGATCCCAGGACCCTAGAATCATGACCTGAGCCAAAGGCAGACGCTCAACCACTGAGCCACCCAGGTGCCCCAGGAATGCCTTCTCTTTAAGTTTGTGCTGATCCCCTCCATCCTCTGTGCTCCCAGATTTATTAATGTTTATCACCCACCTGCTGGTTCAACCCCTATGATGGGCATTGTGGCTACTCATGGCTGATTCTGAACTTAGAAGGCTCTGAGGAGTGAGTGGTTATGTTTATTTACCCCCTACGTCCCCCACCCCATACTGAGCCGAAACCCCTGCCTTGCATATCACACATCATCCAAGTGTTCTTTGGATCATGGGTGTGGCCGTTCAGTGACTCAACCCACCTTCTCAGGGAAATCCTTCCTGACCACAGCACCCACTTCCCGCATGGCTTTTTCAGTGACTAGTTTCTGTTGCCTAGAAATACACTGAAAGCCCAAGTTTGGCAGGAAGCACATCCAATTCTATGTCTGTTCTCTTTTCCCCATTCCCCAGGTATTTACTGCCAGTGTTTCCTAGGTGGTGGGGGATAAAGCGTGCTCAGACTGAGGCCGAAGCTGATGATTGCTGCTGGTGGTGTGGGTACAGAGCCTACCCCCCTCTCTGTCTGAAGGCCTTCCAGACCCATCAGATGGTTTTCAGAGCCTTGATTCCTCAGACCCCATGCAGAGATTCCAGAAGCACTCTGGCGCCTGGCTTCTATTTCTCAAAGCAGACTTCCTATAGCTCATGCCGGTTCTTGGTGGCACAGTTTGTTTCGACCCACCACATGCCTCCGATTTGTCCTCGGGTCTATCTTCTCTCCACTGCTTCCTCTGGGGCCCTACTTTTCTCAGAGGATTCTAGGTATGAGGGTGCTTCCCACTGGGGGGTAGACGGGGTGGATTAATTCTAAGAATCTCTCTAGGGGCCTCCCTGAAAGTATAATTTAAGACAAACTGAAACCCCCAGAACCTCATCTTTTAGAGCCCAGAGGCAGGAGAGAGTCCCCAGGAGCAGAAGTGTTTAGCCAATGAATCTAAGGAAGAATCTGTGCCCTCAGTTCTTGGAAATATAAGCCCATAGACTGATTGAGCAGAGGACGTAAGAGATCATTTGGTTCCGGAGTCCAAAATCAGGTGTCACAGGGACCAGAAAGGGGATGTGAATGAGAAAATGCAGGGTTCTGATGATAAATGACAGCTGACACCCGCCTTCAGTGTTGGAGATTGTCTTTGCCTGGCTTCCCCCAGAAAGCAGAGCCTGAGGCAAAGGCTTCTGTGGCATGATTTTATCAGGGAGTGTGAGCATGAGCAGCAAGGGGAGCGAGGCAGGGAAGGATGGAGAGATGATATGAAAGTGTGTTATCAAGCTGGTCACCACCATGGGTAACTCATTGCTCAATCTTGAAGAACCACCCCCAAGGACCTGCAAAAACCATCTGTCCAGGACGAGAAAAAGGAAGATTTAGCCACCAATTCCAACAGCCTGTTTGTTAAAGGTTGGCCCCACTGAGCACTAACCGCCCTTCCCTTCTGGACCATAATCCATGAGTGCCTGAACATACCCCTTGGCATCCCATGTCATGGCGTCAGCAGTGCCAGAGGTGAGGTGAGAGGGGTGCAGCGGGAAGCACAGACAGGAGGCAGGCCCTCTAGGCTAACACCCGCATGGTATCTGTTGAGTCCATGCAGAGATGCTCATCACTGCAGCAGGAAGAGAGGTGGGTCAGGCCAAAGGCATTTGAGTTAGTGCTTAAGAGATGTAGATATAGGCTACTCCGGGCCGGGCTCATCTGGACTTTCCATCATATCTGGCGCTCAAAATACAAAACAAGACCTCCTTCTTTTGCCTGCAGAGAACTTCCCCTGTTTCTGAAGAGGGAGCATAAGCACAATCAGTCACAGAGTCTCCCTCAAGATGGTGTCCAGATACAATTTGTCAGAGACTAAGGCGAGATTAGTGAAACAAACAACAGTCCTCACTGCTAACGTCTGGTCCTAAGGGTGTCATGGTTAGTCACCATCCTCTTTCTCCATTTTCCATCCTAGATTTGCCTCACTCTTGGCCGGCACCTTGGCTGGTCTGGGTTGCTTGCCTAGGGGCTGCTGGCCTTTCATTCCTGAGGAGTCGGGGCTCCTAATGGCCTTGTCCCTGTTCAGGTATGGCTGTCACTATGGAAACACCAAGAGATGCTCCCAAGTATCAAGGTAGTTGACGTAACTTCAAGTTTAGGAATATCCTTACTTTGTCCTCTGGCAGAAGCATTCATCACCAGGAACCAGGAGGCACAGATTTCTCAAGTGGGTCACTAGGAGTCATGGTGAGAGGACCAATTCTACTTCTACCCATCGATTCCCAGTTCTGTGCATTCTAGCTATTGGGGACCCAACACCATATATGGGTCATTCTTTCAGCACATATACTGTTTTCCTAGAGGACAGTACCCCAAGCCTCAGGGTATTGTCCCTAACCTGGTACCTAAGCTTAATAGGACATTTTACTATTCTTTTAGGCTGCCTGCTTCAGGGTGACAAGCACATGATAAGACCATGAATCCCATGAGTGTGAGCCTATTGGTGACACTTCCCTGGGTGACTTGGATTTCTTAGTTTGGGGCAACATTATATGAGATATTGGGTATTTTGTACATGTTCAGGTGCTGGTACTAATGGAGGTTGGGCAGACAGGGAAGGCAGACCTAGGTCCAGACTAGTATCTGGCAAGGATGAACTGCTACCCCTTCCAGGGCTGAAGGAAGCTGGTACAATCAACCTGCCAACAAGTGACTAGTGTCCTTAAAGAATGGCGCCATATTAAGGGCTCTGTGTCAGTCTTTACTGCTGACGGTTTGCATATCCAGCTGTAGCAGTTGCAAGTTGGCCCACGCACGGCCTCTATTCCTGTCACCATTATCAGTCTGTACCTGCTCCCGGATGACTGACCAGAGAGGCAGTCTCCAGGATGACTCATCCTTTCTACGATTGGTGAGAATCAACCATAGCTGCTTCTGGTGGCACGAAGACGGCATATTTGTGCCCATCACCATCGGTCCAGCCATACACTCTTTCTCAAAGCTACTTTGTCCCTGATATTTCAATATTATTCTTTCTAACCCTCTGACTCAGCAACCAGGCCACTTGCCGCCACCCAGGAGTCCATGTGTATTCATACTTCAGAAGTATATTCATACTTCCATATGTTTCCCTCTATAAGGAGTGGACAACCAAGCATACTTAGTACTTGTGGCTCTGCCCAAGGATAGGATTTTCCATAACCACTGATCTTCAGGGCCATCTTCTGTTTCTGCCAACATGATGTGCTAGACAATTTGCTGTCCAGGTCCCAGTTCTTTCTGTCCCTGTTGGTTGGTTGTTTGGAACTCCTGCAGGAGTCCATAGGTGTGAGTTAGGGGAGAGGTGTTGGCACAATAAAGGTCATTGACATGGGAATCTGCTTATTTGTTCACTTATTTGTGCCTTTAGGTCCTGTGTGGGCCTGTTCCTGAATATACCATTCCCACCATACAAGGGACTATGTCTGCTTAACGCCATGACTCAGTGGACCCGGTAAGGAGCTGGCTCCTGATGAGAAGCGTGAGTCTCACAATCACTCGTTATTGGGTTATTGGGTCTCTACTGGGACCGAGGAACAAACCAAAAGGAGCTTCTGAAAGCATGGCCGCGGTCCCGAACCCCAGGGGGCATGTGCACTGCAATTCCCCTTCCAGGGCTTTGCCCAAGACTCCTCACAGCCTCCTTCTGTATCACATATACCTGCAGCACCCTCTGGTCTGCTGGGACATACAATCCCAGAGCTGGGCAGCTTGCACCAGAGGCAGAACCCCTCGCAGAGCCCTCTTTTGTTTGACAACCCCCCCTTCAAAACTGGTAGCTTTTCAAGTCGCCCAACAAATGGCTCAGGGCACTATTATTCCCAAATGTGCTGTATGCTGCCTCAAAAGTCCGAAGAGGCCCACTAAGCACTATGCCTCTTTCTCAGTGGCAGGAGGTATGCAATGCAACCCTTTGTCTTTTACCTTAGAGAGGATGTTCTCGAATATTCCAGACTCCGAGAGATCAGCCATGTGGCAGATCCCCGGATTTTTGTCTGGTCATCTCCCACTTGTGGTTAATGGGGGACTCCCCAGGTACAATCTGCATGAGGACATCATTGCAGTGAGGCGGTGTGCTGTTCTGCAGAAGTCAAGATGATTGGTGTCCCTTGGACCACATTGTGACCACATTGTGACCACACTGGGAGAGAACCAGAGCCCCGGGGGAGACAACAAATGCATCCCAACTGCTTATGATCCTCCCTATGGATGCAGAAATAGGCATTTGCTTGATCAATAGTCTCATGCAAATGCCAGGGGCTATTTGACCTCTCCAGGAAAATGACCACATCTGGCATGGAAGCTGCAGTCAGGGTTGCCACCTGGTTAGGTTTATGCTCGTCCACAGCCGTTCCCCATGATCAATTTGGTTTTGGCAGGGCCAGAATGGGGAGCCGAACGAGGATGTGATGGGGAGCACCAGTTCTATATCCTCTAAGTTTTTAATGGTGGCACTAATCTCTGCAATTTCTCCCACAATGTGGCAATAATTCTTTTGATTTACTATCTTGGCTGGAACTGAGCTGGAGGGTAGTTTCAGAGCCTCCCACTTGGCCCATCCTACCGTAATGGCCCTTCATTCACATTTGTGGAACCAAATGTGAAGCTTCTGCCAGCATCTTAGTGTATCTATCCCAACTATACACTCAGGAACCAGGGAAATAACCACAGGGTTGGCCCATGGATCCACTAAAAGGCAGTCTTGGCCCAAAGTCCCTTTGCCACCTTTGCTCCAGAAGCCCCCACACTAACTGGAAGCCCACAGTGGCAGGCAGGTCAAGCCCCTTGTCAGCGTTGGCTCAGATCCAGTACCCAACGGCCCCTAGAAATGTGGGTAACATTGCCCTTTTCTTCATGCACAGTCATTCTAGCAAATGGCTGTGGGTCCTTTGGGAAGAGATTGGAGGAGTATTTATCATATGAACTTGTGGTGGCCTTGGATGGTCCTTCCTTAAAAAGGACTCTCTTCCCTTTCTATCAGTGGACCCTGGGTCTGGCCTTAGATCTGGAAACCAAGGGAGGGTCTGATGTCATCCTTCTGCTTTACCATTTCTTGATATTTTAAAATATTACGTAAGTAACACCCTTGCCCACTGTCCCTTTTTCTCACATGATGGCTAATTAGTCACCACCAAGTATTCCTGCAGGTCAAGGCACCCTGGTTACTACTCTAGCCTTGCTGCCCATTTTGTCTCTGATACTGCAGTGTCCCTACCTGGCCTCTGCCCTTCCCAAATGCCCATTAGAAACGGGGAGCCCAGTTTCACCATCAGCTCCAGTTGGGGTGATCCCCCCTGCCCCAGCACCACCAGGGCATCCCTTATTGTTTTGGGGTGGGGGTGTTTCTTCTGGGCACTCCTGGAGTTTCCAGGGCTGCCATTAACAAAATACCAGAACCAGGTTTAAAACAACAGAAATTTATTCTCTCACAATTCTGGAAGCCAGAAGTCTGAAATCAAGGTGTTGGCAGGCTCCCTCCAAAGGCCCTAAGGGAGGATCCTTCCTTGCCACTTCCAGTTCCCTGGACTGTGGCCACATAACTCCAGTCTCTGTCTCTGCTTCTCTGTGTGTCTGCTCCTCTCCTTATAAGGACAACAGTTACATTAGAACTCACCCTAAGAACCTCCTTGTAACTTGATTGCATCTCCAAAGACCCTATTTCCATACAAGATCACATTCACAGGTCCTGGGAGTTATGAATTCAACATATTTTTTTGGAGGACATAGTCAACCCTAACAATCATCAGCAACAGTTTCCAGGTCCTACATAGAAAATCCATTCTAGAATTCTCTCTGAGCCTCCTGACCCCTTCTTCAATGCTATGCCAAGAAAGTTCTGATATCTCGACTCAATTTCTGTAGCCCATTGTTATGGCCGAGCTCTAAGAGGCCATCTCATCATACTGTGAGGACCAGCTCCTGACCTGACACTAGATCTTGAGTCTAGGGTGAGTGCTCCCACACTAGAGTCTCCCCTGGGCGGCTTCCCCTCCTCCCCCACCACCCTCTACCCAACCCGGTCAAGCCCACATCCACCTGTGCTCATCCAGTCCCGGCAGCTAGTGCTAGTCAGGACCTGCCATCATTCAGCATATAAGCTAGTTCCTCTGGTGCAGGACTTTCCAGCTCAGGCTCTTTTGAGAACTAACCCTGCTTGTTGGCCTGGAGGCAACATATGATGACAGGGCAGATTTTGAGGGAAACAAGAATTATCTTGAGAGGGAGGCCCCTGTCTCAGGTGAAGTCCTTACATGCTCTCCAGGCCAGGGGAGGCTTCTCCCTCTGTCAGGGGGAAGGTGAATCCATTTGCCAGCCTGAAGCAGCCAGAGCCCTGGAAATTCTAGATTCTCAGGCTCATCCATATATTCCCATCCTGGGTTTCAGGGTTCTGTGCTTGAGTTAGCAAGAGCCTACCCTCTTTTTTTTCTCCAAGGCTTTCAAAATGCAGTTGACAAAAGGTTTTGTGCTACAATCACTACTATTACTATTGCCCCAATATTGTTCAGATACCATGGCCCCAGTGTATCCCAATGCCTTACCTTCCACCTGCACGTCTACCTAGGATTCCATAGAAGAGAGCTTTACTGAGTGATGCCTCTGCATGCCAGGGGTTTCCACCCAGCTAGTCACCAAGCGATGGGGTTCTTAATGCCAGACCTCAGTGAGTAACCCAACTCCAAAACCTGACCTTGAGGGGCAGCCGTCTAGGGCCACTCCCGATACCGAGGTCTTGGCTTGGGTTTCCGGAAAGCAGAGCCCGAAGCAACAGCCCAGGCACTAGCTGCTTCTTTATTAGGGAGTGCAGTCTCAAGAAGGAAGAGGAGGCAGGGAGGGGAGAGCCACTAGAAGGACACATTACTGAGCTGGCTGCTGCCAAGTGCAACTGATTGCTCAATCTTGCAAGACCATTTTGAGAAGCTGTATGTCTCAGGAGCTTCTGTGGTGAGGGAGAAAAGGAAAAATTTTCCACTAGCTCCCATTTTCCATTGATCAAAGTTTTGCCTCACTGAGCATGAACTCCGCAGCACTTTTAGGTTGCACAAGTATGGGTGCCGAGAGGGGTTCTTCAGGGTCCTCAGCTCGACGTGAAAGGGAAGCCCAGGGGCATAAGGCTAGGGGCCAGTGCACACGGGGCAGGTACCAAACAAGAGCCTGCTTATTGCACCTGCATGAAGGCAGGTGGAGCCCACCCAGGGCTGGGAGCAGCAAAGGCTTTGAGACTGGAGATGGGCGGGGCCGAGAGGGTGGAAGGTGGTGCCAAATCCGGGCTCAGGGAGGGATTAGGGATCCCTGGGGCAGATGGCACTGTGGACCAGGTTTGCCTCCCAAGGGAAGCAGCTGTATTTAGCCCCAGCTGACTGCAAGATCTCCTGAATGTTTTTCAAGGAAGCGAGCAAGCTGGCTGCTTTTTCTTTCAAAGTTGACCATGGAGTCAGATTTAAAGCACAATGTGCGCCAACACTGTGCAGGTCCAAGAAAACACGTCCGATTATTGCCCCTGGGGGGTGGGGAGGTCTGCTGGTTTGCCATTTCCTGTTCTCTCATCCTGTGAAACCAAAGCCACGAGGGGATGGAGGAGATCTGGGCCTGGTGCTGGGCCTCCTGCTCCCAGACCAGCATTCTTTACTTCTGCAAGGTGCCCTCTTGGTGCTCAGGACCCCTAGCCTCTAGAAAGATCCCTCATCTGCCTTGAGCTGCTTTAGGGGCCTTTCCCCCCAACACACACACCCCCCCTCCCCGGGCCCTAACTGCACAAGGGTGTAGCATCTTTTGGCCGCAAAGTGATTCCACCCCTGCCCCGCCCCTCACTGTGACAGCCCCTTGGCCTCAGGTTGGCACCGGGACCCACGCCCCCAGGACTCTCAGCCTTGTTGGCCTGGCTAATGAGATAGAGCCCGTGGCTTCCCACCACACCGCCAACCTGAGAGCCGGGACCCATCAATCCTGCTTCCCCATTGCTGAGGACGCCCCGAGTGACGGATGAAGGGCTCTGGCCATGAATCATCTCCTTACCTTTCCCCATCTCCCGGCCAGCCTCACGGAGCTGGGAAGATGAATGTCTGCAGAATCTCACCTGCTCTCCTGAATAATTTCCCTTTAAAAGAGGCCACTTATCAGTAATTCATTACTCGCCTTTGTTAGCATAAACAAGGCCTGGGAGGTGGGGAGTGGGCGGGCGCTGCCCCTCCTCCCCCCAGCCCTGCCAGCCGGCCTCCTCGGGCCTCCGCGGGCCTCCGGGGCCCTGTCACTTGCGTGGGCCTCCAGCCTCTCCTTCCTACTGGGGGGGAAGCAGAGCCAGGGTCTTAAGGAGAGCTGTTCCAGCTGGTGGTACCCACTGTGGCAGATGGCATACAGCTGTTTCTGGTGACATCTGGATGAGCACAATCAGCTCCAATGGACAATTTCTTTTAATCTTGAATTAAATGTCACAGGCTGCCTCTTCCTTTTATGGCCCATATTCACCCCTGTCTGTGTTGTCTGTAGCCACAGCATAAGATATTCTAGGCCGGGGACCACTTCTTTACAAGGCAGCCTTGTCCCTCCATAGCCTCTGTTTGTCGGCTGGAGCACGAGGAAATACCTGGGACAGTAGGAGTGACCCCGGGAAGGATGAACATCCAGCCACAAGGGAGGTCAGTCCGGGCTGGGCCTGCTCCCCTGGGGACCCTCTTGGGGAGGTGGGTACCTGGAGCTGGTGGTGGTTTGTGCAGTAGGTGCTTATCAGAGGTGCGATTCCAGGGGTGCCCCAAGGGGGGGGGGACAATTGGCAGGAACCAGGGCAGGCCCAGACAGGCAGGTAGGGCCCCACCCCTTGCTCCACACAGAAGCAGAAGCCGAGACAACAAGAGGACCTCAGATTTCAGCTCAGTTCGTCCCCCTGTTAGGGACTGTGGCTAACTTTTTTATGTCACTAGCAGAGGACCAGGAAGCAGAGATGTTTCTTGGGACCTCATCCCTCAGACCCAACTCCAGCTCCCCCACCACCCTGCCCCGCCCCGCCCGGCATCTGATACCTGGCAACACCTGTCGCATCCCACAATGACACCGGCCATTCAAGGACACTATTTTTATAGCTCTCACCTACTCCATCCATTCTCCAGCAGCTGCAGGGCATCTTGAAGTCATAAATCTGATCATGCCACCCCCTCGATTAAAAACCTTCAATGGCTTCTAGTCACTACCTTCAGGATCAAGCCCAAAGTCCTGAACATGGCCTGCCATGTGCCCTGGCCTCTGCCTGCCTTGACTCTCCTCCTCTTCCTTCATTTCCTCCTCTTCTTCCTCCTTGCTCATGCCACACAGGTCTTCTTGCAGCTGCTAGGGAGCCTTTTGCTTCTACCAACCCCAGGACCTTTGCACTTACTAGTCCCTCAGCCTAGAATGGACTTCCACTAAGGTAACTCCTATTTATCTTTTAGGTCTTAGCGTAAGTGCCAGGGCCCCAGGACGCCTTCCTTTCTGCCCCAGATTAGACTAGACGTGCCTTCTTCTCCTGCAGCTTCTCGATATCTCCCTTTAGTCAGTGCACCTAAAAATGGTTTGCTTATCCATTCTCCCCACCAGACCACATGTCCACAGGACGAGGGACTATGTCCTGTTCCTGCTCCTTCCCCAGCCGTGAGTATGCAGTTGGCCACAGAAGGGCCCCTTGTAGAATGAATGAATGGATGAGGGAGCGAGGGAGCGCACACGCATCAGAGAATCGAACCCCAGGCCTGACAGTTATCTTCATGGCAGTGTCCCCGCAGACCCACCTCTCCCAGGCTCTGCCGGCACCAGCTTCTGGTCCTTCCTCCACCATCAGAGATGTCTGCCCACTGTTCAGACTCCCTCGGCCATAGCCATGTCTCCTTGTCCTTTCTGGTTCCTGGAAGCGCAAGGTCCTGGCTCTGACCTCAAGCCCACCTCCTCTCTGGTTTCAAGATGAAATGGCTTTTTAAGGCCAAGGACTCCAGCCCCACTGGTCTCTTCCTCTGGGGGGATGTCAGGCTGCAGCCTCCCCACTGCACCCAGCTGTGTCTCCTCCTCCCTCTGGGCTCTGAGGCTGCCAAGGTTGGCTGGCTGGCTCCCCACCCCCCCACCGCCCCCACCTGCCTCAGGGAAGGGCCCGGCCAGAGCTCACACTGCCCATCATCTGGCTTTTTAGATTCCACTCTGGGGTCAGAGTTCATCTCAGACAACACTGGCATAGATTAAACAATACAGCACATTTGCAATTCAATCGCCACTCCATCCTTTTGTCTGGGCTGACCTGAACTGAGTTCCAGCTCCTGCATGATTTTAGGGAGGCTGGAGGATGTTTGCCACAGGATGGTGGTGTAATGACTGGTATCCTTGCTGCCAGTGGCGGGTGCTAATATCCTTTCTCTGGGAACGCGCAGAGTGGTGCCGTGACATCATTTGCATAGATTTGCATATCCTAGGCGGCCTTCTCTCCTGGGATCTGCAGCCTTGGGCTGGGCGGCCAAGCTGGCCAACAGGCTGGTGTCCTTTGGCAGGCAGACTGAAGGCCCCCACCCCGGCCATTCTTGCCATGGACTCTGCTTCTACACCCTCTGTGCCCCTCTCAGGTCACTCAGCTGGTGGCTCTACCTCTGACTCATCAATAGTCCCTCGGCCCATGCCCCTCCCTGCGGTCCCCTGTCCCACCCCCAGTGGAAAGGGCTTGGTAATCCAGCATTGGTTGGTTCATGTACTATTCCACAGACTTCCTGAGGCTTTCCTTTGTGCCAAGTGCTGTGCTAGGGACGGGGGATATAAAGAAGGGGCCATCCTGAGACGCTATCTCCCTTCTTCACCTCGCCTGGGGGTCCGCAGCCTGGAGCTGGGTTCTTCCCATTGTCCTTACTATGCCATTCCTCACGCTGGACCTGAAGTCTCAGCATCTGGCTTTGCAATAGCTCCACTTTAGCAATGTCACCACCCCAGCCTCTCAGGGGTCCCCAATCCACCCACTGGCACTGGAACCTGAGACCTCTCCCAGGAGGACAGGGGCCCTTCCTTTTGGGAGGTCACACCCAAATAAGCCTCCTGGAACTGACCCCTGCCCTTCCTTGGGAGCAGAAAGGGGTTACTGACTCCCCAGGGGCAGGTTGGGGTCTTTATAACAGTTTTCCTCTCTTGACTTCTGATCCCAAAATGTGGAAGGCAGACAGGGCAGCGAGGAGGAAAACTGACAGGGTTAGCAATGGGAGAGCCAAGTTCCAGAATGGGCTCTGTCCCAGGGGACTCTTGGGAGACCCTGGTCATGGCCCAGCTTTTCTGAGCAGGGTTGTCATTTGGCCAATCCCTCTTGGGGACACCAGACAACAGTTCAAAGGCTTCGACGGGCAATAGGAGCTTCCCTTTTGCAGGCCTACAGAGGTAGAGATTTGTCAACATCTTTCCTCCTGGTGCTTTCTCCTCCCCTGATCCCTGTTTCTGTGGGAGACCCCTGCGGCCACCATTTCCCTAGGCTGTAAGCCTGACTCCTTTTAGGACACTGCCCTCCCTTATATAGTGGCCCATGTCCAGAGCATCACTACGTCCTGACCTGTTCCACTGTCTCTGCTACCTTTGAGCTAAGGTGGGAATGATCTTTTACTGGAACCACTAATGCAGCCTTTGGTCTCCCCGCCCTTTGATCCCACGGCCAGGTTAAATTTCCTAAAACAAAATCACGTCGGCACCTTTTCATTCAAATGCTTTCACTGCTTCCCTAAAGCCCACAGAATAAGGTTACTTTCCACCCTTGGGCCATAGGTTTGTATTTGCTTTTTTTTTTTTTTTTTTTTTTTTTGCAATACCTAGTGCAGTGCCAACTACACAGAATAGTAATGACGGCTAACAATTTGGTATAATTACTATGTGCCAAATACTATTTTAAGTGTCTTATAGATATCATCTCTTGTAATCTATTCAGCAACCTGAGAGGTAGCTACTAATTATTACATCTGTACAAATGAGTCAGCTCAGGCCCCAAATGATTAGAGAACTTGCCCAAAGTCCCATAGCCAGTAGGTGATAGAGCTGGGACTTGAAGCCTGTGGTCTGATCCCAGAGACCCTGCTTTCAGCCATGATGCAGAATGCATGACCATACCCAGAGATGTGCAGTTAACATTTGTCTTGTGAATCCACACATGCATTTATGAATCAGTCAGTGAAAAAAAAATGAGTGAAGGAATGAATGAAGTTACTCCACCTGTAGGTCAGCAGACAAATGTTCTTTTTTTTTTTAAGATTTTATTTATTTATTCAAGAGAGACAGAGAGAGAGAGAGAGAGAGAGAGAGAGAGAGAGAGGCAGAGACACAGGCAGAGGGAGAAGCAGGCTCCATGCAGGGAGCCCGACGTGGGACTCGATCTCGGGTCTCCAGGATCAGGCCCTGGCCTGAAGGCGGCGTTAAACCGCTGAGCCACCGGGGCTGCCCCAAATGTTCTAAAATAATCTTATTCTGTCCCCTTCTGAGCAGAGATAGTATAGCATCATGGTTAGGGACATGGGCTATGGAGTCAGACCCTGGGCTTGAATCCTGATACCACCATGTATTGGCTGCGTCAGATGGGTAAACTATTTAAGCTCTGCAAGACTCCATTGCACATCTGAAAATGGGAATGAAGAGAGCATTTACTGTGAATGAGATGAAATTAGGGGTCTCTAGCATGTCACCTGGTACTTGGTACACCGTAGGACCTCAATACTTGGTCACCAATATTCCCATGGGAAATTGTCCCTAGTGCGCACTGCTCCTGTGGACAGTCTGGGTGGGAAGTCTGAAAGGTATAAAAAGTGATTTTTCTCTGTTGGCTAGAGGCAGCAGGTAGGATGGGTGATGAGGAGGACACCCAGAGGCAGAGAAGGGCCGTAGGATGAGGGTGACCCCAGTAAGATTCAGGACAGGGCCTTGGCTGGGAAGGAAGGTGGATAAAGAGAGAGGAAGCACCATTCAGTGCACACCTCACACAAAGAGGGTTCTGCAAAGCCTCTCTCCTGTCCTTCTCCTGGTTAATATGAAACACAGCAAGCATTGATGAAGTCATTTTTTAAACCATAAAGCACTGCAAACATATTTGTAATATTGTGCTTCTGTGCCATGGGTAGTGTTTGCGTTTTTCTTTTTCTGCTGCTGCTGCTTCTTCTTTCTTTCTTTTTTTTTTTTATTTTTTTTTCCAGATTCTCTGCTGTTTAGCAAACCCAAACTGTCTTCTCCAAAATGTAATTCTTTCAATGGACACACTTAAGAATGTTATGCTCTGGTCAAATCCTTAATGGCTATTTTTTTCTATTGATGACTCCTCGTTTCAGTGAGTCACTGCCAAGAAAATTCACCTGGAGGCCAGAATTGACTCTAATGGTAAGTCTAAGACAAACATCCCAGCTTCAATCCTCTCCCTCCCAGGTGGTCAGCTGCCTGGGAACCAGGATTGAGTCCTTCCCATCTTTTATCTTGAGAGCCCCACGCCATGTCTGGCCCAGCTCAGACCCTCAGGGAAAGCCTGGGGGATTCTGGTTCTGGAGCTCTGTTACTCACTGTGTGGACTTGGGGAAATTATTTCATGCCTTTGTGGCTCAGTGTTCTCATCCATAAAATGGGAATAATCTTAGTAACCTATTTTGTAGGGTTATTGTGACTGCTCCCTCTCTCCCTCCTTCCATTCTCTCTCTCTCTCTCATCCAGTTGGACCCAAACAGTTGCTCTCATATTCAAAATCCCATGTGTTCCTATAGCACGCTGCTGTCCACAGGGCCTCTCAAATACATTATCTCATTTATTCTGAAGTAAGGGAATAAAGGAATCTCTCAGATGAGGCTACTAAATCCAAGTATGTGGCCAAGACCATATGGTTAGTAGTTAGCAGGGGTAGGACTCAAACCAGGTTTTCTTACACCAAGTCTCGATTCCTTTGGGTTAAAAGAAGCCGGGCGATAGTTCCAACATAAATGACATTTACTCAACCCGATTCTAATACAGCTCTCAGATAGCCTGTCATTTCACATGGGGAGAAATCCGTCAAAATGGATGTTTGACATTGAGGGAAGCAAACAACCAGTGGAAAGGCTGAATGTTCCCTTTTTCCCCCAGGGGGTTTTGGGGAGCAGGGCTCTGGGGAGAGCCTATGGAGGCCAGGGCTCAGTTTGACGTCCAGCAGGAAAGAGCTGCTGGTGTGCCTGCAGGTGACCTCTGTGAACCGGCTGCCTCGACGTGCTGGGTTCCCTAGGATGAAGCAGTGAAGGAAGGGGACACTCACTGAGGGACTTCCCTCAGACAAGTGTGTATCCACGTGGGAGCACCTCTCACCATCCCACTTCTCACTTTCCTAAGAAGGTAAGATGGTGAGTGCTCTGGTTTCCATTTTTAAGATGGATAAACTGAGGCTTGGGTTGGTCAAGGTCACCCAGCTAGTAGGTAATGAGCACACCACCAGCTGGGTGCACGCTTTCTCATCCTGGCTGTTTCTGGGCTTGAGAAGGGGCTTCATGGATGCCATATGTCTCCAGTCACCAAGCGAGTCTGTGAAGGGTTGGGCAAGGAAGCTAGGTACGCGGCCTCCCGGCCCCATGCCGCCTCTTCGACCTCCCTGGAGGGTTTTCCGCATCGAAGAGGGAGCCCAGGCTACAAGACCCAGGTAGTCCCGGAATCCCAGCTCTACCTGAGAAGGGAAAGTTGCTGCCTGCCGAGAAAGAGCGAGGCTCCTGAGAGGAGTGAGCTTCTGGGGCGGCTGCGAAACGTCTGGTGACAATATTTGTGTCTAAAAATACAGCAGCCGAGAACCAGCTAATTACAGCCTCTGGAGTCATTCATAACTTGGCGTTTCCCTGTTAAACCCAATCTCTCACACGGCTCCTCCACAGCAGCAGCCCCTAAGGAGGCCACCTGTTGGTGGAAACCCAGTCAAGAGGGCCCAGGATCAGCCTCAGTCCATCTGTCCTTCCACCCAGGAGCCCAGCCTGGTACCTGGTACGTAGCTGGCACCTGCTGATGAAGTGCAAGAGAGCCGGGAGTTTCTCAGATCAGCTGAACACCCTCCACACACACATGCACACACAGCTGCCCTTGGCCACTTACCTGTCGGGAGTCTATCCCAACTTGCTGGGACCCTCCAGGTCAGTGGTCTGGGTGGAACCTCATGATGGATGAACTCCGCAGAGATGCTCGGGGCTCAGGCAGTGTGGTGCTGGAGGGCCTCTCTCCTGGGGCTGACGCAGGGTCCTGAGGCTCTGTGGGGCTGGCACGTGGGCTAAGCAGGCATTGGGACCCTACACCTCCCTACTCTGGACCCCCTCTCTCCCAGGGCCTCTCAGATGATTTGAGCCTCTCCTATCAAGAGGCAAACAATGACTCAGTTGCAGAAAGGAACAAATGATCTGAGACGAGACCAGGCACAGTCCTACTGTGCCTCATTCCTGCCTGAACGCTCACAGTGGACACAGGTGACAGCAGAAATGGGAGAACAAGTCCCATGTGAGAAGATGCCCTCACCCCTCCCAGAGAAGGGGTTTGTGTGTGTGTGTGTGTGTGTGTGTGTGTGTGTGTGTTTAATCAGGGAGGCATTTGAAAGTACAAGACCTAACACTTGGAGGGTATGTTTCACTTGACTTGCTGCCACACACATAGTGCTCTGTGGTTCCCATATTAATTAGATGAAGCGGTATCTATGATTGTGTCCACTATATAGATAATTAAAAGGAGAGGTAGAGATGCTAAGTCATTTCCCCAAGGTTACCCAAGTAACAAGTAGCCTTGAACTCAGGGCTCAGCCTCACCTCCGAGAGTCTTCCTGCTGAGCCCGCAGCCCCATCTCCTACACCCCATTCCCACCTCTGAAGCTTGGATAGCCGGCCTGTGGGGGCCCCAGCTTGCAGAGCACACCACACTCACTGCTCCCTCCACACAGCACCAAATGCAACCTAAATCCAGCGCCACCTCCCCCTGTTTGGCTCCTGAAATACATTATAATCTCACTGGGAAGCTGGATCCATTAGCCTTTGACCTAAAAGAATAAGCCAGAGCCTAAGAGAAAGCAGGCAACGAGAAAACGGGCAAGGAGGGAAGGATGGCAAGATTGGTCCAGGGTGAGGCCACCTGCTTGTTGGCCAGCGCCCCTGCTGGGCCTGAGCCAGGTCAGCTGGGGCTCCGAGGGGCCAGGAGAGCGAGAGGCCCGGTCCCTGGCTGGGAGAGGCAGGGCTGTGGGTGAGACCCCACCACGCACCGGTCAGCAGCCCTGCGCCCCGAGAGCAGTGCCCCAGAAACAGGTGCACCTCACCTTCTTGCTGGTCAGCACGGGGCGGGGTTGAGCACCTTGACCTTCTTGCGCAAAGGGGCAGCTGGACCACGACACAGGGCGCTGCACGAGGAATGAGGCTCACGTGGAATCCCAGGGTCACAGAAATTACAGATGAGAAAGGACGCCGGGGTCAGAAGCACCCGTCCCCAGGGCCCTCTGGCAGGTCCTCCTCAGTAATAGACTCCTCCTGATTCCTCCCGGCTGGGCCGCTGCCTCCTCAGGTCCGCTCTCCCCGTTCGCCAGACAAGCCGTTGTTCATAGGAACGAGGGACCTGCGCCGATCCCTCCAATGATTGGCTATGAGATTTAGTAATCATTCAGGAGCTGGGGAAGAGGGGAGAACCAAGGGTGTACAGTGCCCAGAGCCACGGTGCCCGAGCAGGGCGAGAGGGAGCGCTGGAACCCTCGGGAGCTGGCTGGAGCCCTGGGGTAGCGGGGCACAGTGTGGCCTCAGCACTTACTTGCTGTGCAAACTTTGGCAAAATGCGAACCTCTCTGAGCCTCAGTTTCCTTATCTGCAACTCTAGGCTGATGAGGTTTAAGCACAAGGCCGCAGGAAGACTAGGGGAGTCAGTAGAGGAGAATCTCACTTGTGCCTGGCCCGTGTGAACTACTCCACACATGATTATTATCACGCCCCTTCCCTTTCCAGATCCATCTCCGTGTCTGTAAAACAGAGCTAAGCAGGCTCTTGGTTTGGCTCACTCCACATGCCACCGACTTTTGCAGAGACGCTCCTACATGTCGCACTCACAGTCGTGATGATGGAGACAGACAGGTTCTCTGATCTCACTGAGCTTCCTGCCTTTATGAGTTTCCTGGAAGAAAGTTGCTAAGAAGCTAATAAGGATGCTTGCCATCTGATGTGATGGTTGTCCTGCACAGGTTGTGACCCTGTGACTCTTCGGGGGCAAGGGAGGGGTCCCAGAAACAGGACAGCATTCCAAAGACAGTGTGGAGCTTTTCCCCCTCCAGGGGCACGACTCTAGCACCATCTTAACCCAGCTGGTCCCTTAGGCCCAGGGCCCGAGGTCCCAACGTCACCATATCCCCTAGTGCACCTCTGCCGGCATCAGCCAGAGGATGCTTCTGCACGGACACGTACACACATACACCTTCTAGTAGCATCGAAACCGGTCACTCTTAACCTTGCTGCACATTAGTGGTCCCGACCCATGGCAGACTCCCGGCCACACCCAAATCAACTAAGTCAGAATGTGTGGGAGTAGGACCCAGCTGTCAGAATTATTTTCAGGGGCACCTGGGTGGCTCAGTCCATTAAGCGTCTGACACTTGATTTCCGCTCAGGTCGTGATCTCAGGGCCCTGGAACTGAACCCCACATCAGGCTCCACGCTCAGTGTGGCAGAGTCTGCTTGAGATTCTCTCTCTCCTTCTGCCTCTGCCCCTTTCCCCCTTTCTCTAAAATAAATAAATAAAGCTCTTTATTTTTTAAAAGAATGATTTCCAGCATCTTAGTGGAGACCCAATGCTCTAAGCAGTTGTGCCTGTGAAGGACTTGGGCGTTGGACCTCTGCTCCTCATCACTCTTTTTGATACAGCTGAACAGCCTCAGTTTCCCTGATCGGCCTAGAGACGACTAATACCTCTCTCATCAGGCTACAGCGAAGGTGATACCAGACCTTGTGTGGGTGCTCTGGGGTGGCCTGCAGGGTGAGCGGTCTCGGCCCTGTGACCCTCCTGGCAGAGGCTGCCTTTGGAAAGGCAGCGGGCACGAACATTTCCTTGGGGGCTCAGCACTGTGTGTACCCAGGGCTTGTCAGCGGGTGCTGGGAGGGTCACCTTAGTGAATGTCCCATGCAGAGTTCCCCTCTGACTCATCAGCACAGTGGGACAGTGGTCCTGAGGCTGAACTGTCAGCCCCAGGTGTCCCCTCCTCCATCCCCTTGCCTGGTCCTCTCTCCCCTCCTCCACCCAGCCCTAATCCCACTATCTCTAGATGCTGCATTTCCAGCACCTTTTGCCCAAGAAACATTTGTCGCTGGCAGGTGTCAGAGCCTGAAAGGGGCTTGTATTAATCACAGTGAGATACACTCTGCCGAGAGCGCAGCCAAGGTCCTTTGAAGAGCCGTGGAGGGGAGGAGCTGGGGAGGCAGGACCCATCCGCCATGCCACCGCCAGCTGCTGGCCACCGGCCGGGCCCACCAGACCAGCTCACGGAGTCTGTCTGTGGCCTCAGGCCTGGGCTGGCACCACGAGGGCTGCAGACGCAGTATAGAGCAGTCCCTGACCTCACTTCCTTTATAACCTATATCGAGAGTGACGCACACCAGGCTTGAAAATGCTTGCAAAGCAACATGCAGACAAGTGCAAAGTAGTGAATCAGGGTTGAGGAAGTGGTGAGGAGGAAACGATTCAGGTGAGAAGCAGATCTGGGGGGTGGGAGGGTGGGGTAGGAAGAGCCCTAGATATGGAGTATCAGTATCAGAGGAGCTATGCCCTGCTAGTGGGGAGAGAAGGGGGGTGAGATTTGCAGATAGTGAGGGAATTATTGTTTCATGAACCTTGGTTTTAGTTTTGCGGGATGTGTGTGGGTGGGTGTGTGCGCGCCCGCATGCATGTGGGTGGACTAGGCCCTGATAGAAAATGTATTTCTTACTGCGACTTGTGGTCTAAAAAGTGTGCGTCACGGGGAATCGAAGCTCTGGGTTTGGGATGAGCACGGTCACCGACTTTAGTCCATGTGACGTGGACAGAAAGCCCTTCACCTTTCAGCACCTCCCTTCCCTGCCAGAAAAATGTGAATGCCCCTCCCTGCCCCACTCTTTACCTTCCCGGATCGGCTGTGAGGCTGAAATAATGTATACGTGGAAGTGCTTCGTAAATTTTAATTCCGACTAGGAAGATGCCATTCTCGTTAGGTGACATCACTCAGAAACCTATTCGGAAGAGGTGGAGAGAGGGCTGGATTCTGAAGGAGATGGTGATGATGACCAACAGCCCATCCTCAGACGGTGCTCGCTAGGTGCCCGCCACTGTGCCATGAAGGGCCAGAATGTGGTCGGCGGGCAAGGAGGGGGCCGGGGCACTAGGACCAAGCCAGGTGACCAGAAAGCCTGGGTGCTGGGCCAGCAGCACAGGGTGAGTCACAGCCAACAGAAATGCCAAGGTTGGGTGCCAGGTGCCCCTCTGCACAAGGACGGCTAACGTCCCCAGCAGAGGTGTGCTGAAACAGGACCATGGGGTTCCCTTCCTGCAGGAGAGACAAGAGCCACAGCCTGACTCAAGCATGGCAGCCTGACTCCGCGAGCAGAGAAGGAACCATTAGCTGTGAATCCTCTTTGAGCCGGAGTCCGCGTCCAGGAGGTCCAGCCTCTCCTGTCCTCAGAAAAAACAGACACATCGCTCTGGACAGACAGGTGCACCTGCATCCGGGGAGACACTCTTCTTCCTGGCCAGAGGCCCGTGCCCACCTCGGATGAGCCTGTGAAGGAGAAACCCGGGCCCCAGTGGGAAGGTTGTGATCAAAGAGCCATTGAAGACTTGCTGCAGGAAATTGGAGCTGCCAATCTCCTAACAATTGGGGTATTTTTCTACACTATGCATCTCACGAACGTATGGTAAGTGCTTGGGCATCACAAAGGTCCTATAAGTGCTCTGTATTACAAGTCAAATCCTGTTACCGCAAGTACCATTGCAATGAAACTTTCTGTATGACAAAAGCAATTTCCATGTCCTAGTCGATGGCCCACTTATTTCAAACAATATTCAATATGCCGACAGTGATAGTTCCCTTCTCTGAGCACTCGGCTTGCTGATTGTCCATTCTGCTCACTCTGTAATGCACGCGTGTACCAGCTTGAACCATTCACCGTCATTGGATGCTTATTATTCTTGCCTGCCCATCTGGGTGAAGAAGTCCTCAAGGACGGAGCAGGTCCTGCCCTGGGGACCAGCGTGTGTGGATGTGGAGACTGCTAGGCCTTCGTTGGTTCCTGACTATATGTTTCCTGCTCATCCACTACAAGCGTTACACCAGCTATGAGATGACCGTACTGGTAGGGTGCAGGTCCTGATCTCAGGGGGCTCCCAGGCTAGCAGGGGGAGCAGACAACTAATTCAGGATGAGAAGCCTGTCCTATAACAGGGCTCAGAGCAGAAATACAAGGAAGTGTCACCTAATGCAGGTCAAAGAGATCCAGGAAGACTTCCTGGAGGAGGTGACACCTAAAATACACCTTGACAGATGAGCAGGCAGTGGGGGAGGTGGAGGGTCAGGGCAGTGGAGGGAGCTGGATTAGAACCCAAGGGTTGCATCAACACCACAATAACAGCTCACTTTTATTAAATTCTTGCCATTTCCAGGCTCGAAATACAGGCTATAAAGACTCTATTTTTATTTAAGCCTCACATCGACCTGACTATCCCCGTTCTACAGGTGAGGAAACTGAGGCTTTAAGAGGTTAAATAATTGGCCTAAGTAATTTGCACAATCTGAGTATTAGCTGTCCTTATTATTATTATCATAATAATCACTGTCAGTGTTCTCTCCCAGCCTAAATTCACCTCTTTTGGTAAATTAGGTTTCTGATTAACCTCACCTACTGAGAAGGTCCCAGTGCTAGTTGAGGGGAGGCTTTGAACCCAGTACTTAAGGCTGCAGAGGTGAGATCAAGAACGGCAAGAAAGGGCCAACCTGGAGGGGTGGGTGGGCTGGTGGAGAGGTGGGCGGGATTGGCCGTGAGTAGCAACCACCCAAGGGGTCCAGGTGGGGAAGGCCGTGCCAGTCTGGGGCTTTACAAAGAGTCCTCTGGGTTCACTATGATGAAAGTATTTCAGGGGCGCAACCAGAAGCAGGGAGACAGGTTAGGAGCTGTTTTCTCATCTAAGCAAGAGATACGGGCCACCTGCATTCAGGCCTCATAGGCATCAAGAAGAGGGAGCATTTCAGGAGGAGGGCCGGTGGCGCCCCAGCCACCGGGACTGGTGAGAAGAAGGCAGCGTGGACCAGGGAGGAGACCCAATGACAGAGGTTGGCCCTGGAGGCGGGGAGGGCATCCAGAGGGCCCACTGTCCATGCCCAAGGGCACTGGAGAGGCAGAAGGGGCTCCGGTGGCATGGTGGGCATTTGGGTGGCAGGTCATGCTCACAGCCAAGGGGCAGTGGCCTCTGGTTCTGCAGGAGCAGCCCCTTCCCCTGCCCCCAGCCCTTGGCGAGGGCAACGGTACACACCAGATACAGCCAGGCAGGCTAGTTTCCCAAATAGTCGGGGGTCAGAGGGTTAAGGCCAGAAAAGAAAGACTAACTGGATCACCATGGACAGGTTGGGGTAGGAAGTGTTAGGGCTGCAACTCCAGGGTTTCAGGGGTGCCTGGTGCGCCCCACAGATAGTGACAGGGCTGCCCTCGTGGTGCACCCACGGCAGCCGCCACCCTTCCTGAGGACCTGGGCACCAGGGACTCCAGCTGGCTGGGCCGACGGGGGCAGCATCTTTGTCCTGCCCAGCCCAGAGGTGGGGGCATGGTGGGCACTGGGCAGATGCAGGCCAGACCCACAGTCTAGCATCATGTTCCAATTCGCATCCCCCATCCCCAACTTTTGAAGTCTGTGGTGTTGACACTGTGTAGACTTTGGAAATCCTAGAAGGAGACAAAGCGCTCAAGGGGATGATTCTAAAATAGGTAGTGATGCTCCCCAGCCAATATTTTGTGTGTTGTGGGGAGAGAAATATATCCAGAGATAGTGACATCAGAACGCTACAGGAAAGCTCTAGAGAATTTAGTGCCGCTGCGTCTCTGCTCCCACTCATTAGGAGAGAGCAGCGGTGTTTTAAATTCTTTAAAGTGGCTCTTCAGTCAAGGAGGAGTTTATAAAAATAATTTCTGCAGCAGAGAGGACAGCGGGTGACAGGCAGCAGCTGGGCGAGGGGTTGAGAGGGCCGGGGAGGGAAGCCGAGGAGGCCGGGAGGCAGTTGCTGGTGGGTAAACAGGGCAAAGCCCTTCACCCCAGGGTGGAGCAGAGCAGGTTCCATCACAGGCAGCGGTGCCAGCGGCAGGGAGAGGCTCGGCGGGCTGTGGCTGGGCTGACAGCTGGCGGGTCCCCACCTTTGGCCTCCCAAGACCTATCGGGGCTGGCCTCAGGTTGGTCACTCCTTGTCCATACAGACCCTTTCCAAGTGGTGGGGCTTGGAGAGCCCCCTAGGCAGACGCAGCTCTGCCCCAGGATGCAGGCGGGGCACAGCTGGATCTTAGCCCCTCGGCCAGGTGCCCTGGTGCCACAGTCCAGGGGAGAGAAGGGGCTGCATCCATCCTGCTGATGCTTTGGGAAAGAGAGCCTGCAAGCCAAACTGGAAATCCTAGCAACCCAAGAGGAATGGAGGCATTAAAAAAAAAAAAAAAAAAAGTACATTTTAAGATAAAGGAAGCAGAGAAGGTTCCTGGTTAGCCAAGGCAACAATGGGGCAGGGGGCAGGGGGCAGGGGGTGGGGAAGGCCACAGCGGTCCCTTCCTTCCCCAGCTAGAGCAGGCTGCCAGTGGCCAGGTACTTTGCTAGCCGTAGCCTCACTAAATCCTGGCGGAAGGAATGCTGTAGAAGAGGGAAGCACGACTCGGGGGTCTCATGATTTCCCAAGTTCTTTCAAGAAATGGGACTCGACCTCAGGTCACCTGACCTCAAACCCAACCTTTGTCTTAGGCAGCCTGTGCGGTGTGGCAGGTTGCAAAGACGGCCACCAAGGTGTCTCCCCTCGCTGTACGCACCTGTCCCCTCTCCATTAGGAAGCTGGATTTCTTTCCCTTTCCCCTTGACCGAGGCTGGCCCTGTAACTTGGCTTTGGCCAACGGAATGCCACAGAAGTGACATGGTGCCGGGCCTAGGCCTCAAATCTGGCTGCCATGTAGAGACTCATGGGCCTGGCTGGTGGCTGCCGACAGATCACAGGGCTCAGTGGGGCACAGGGACGGGAGAAGCCGGCAGCCCTGCAGCCACCCCACGTGCCAGACTCGGCAGTGAAACCATTTTCAATGCTCCAGCCCCGGCCAACTGCAGCCTCGGGAGCGAGCAACCTGGACACCTGGAGTAAGGAAGAGCTGCCCAGCGGAGCCCAGCTGCCCCTGGAATCCTGGAAAATGAGAAGTCATTGATGTTTCTTACACTGTGCCATATAACTGAGACACCCAATTAGCGCCGCACTCTCCCCGTGGGGTGCTGGTATTGGAAGGGTGCCTGGGCTGCCTTCCTGGCTCTGATAATTGAACGACACCAACCAGGAATGATCTATAGCGACTTGACTACCATTCATCTTGTCCTTGTTTATCTAGAGAGACCCTGCCCTGAATCTAGGACCATGTCTCCTCTGTTCGTCTTCCTTTATGTCCTAACACCCACCTTGGGCTGGGAACCCCACAAGCTCTGCTTTCTCTCCAGATGTTGGGACAATTCTCCACACAGAAAAGTGCTCGGTTGTGATGTGGGCCCATTCATGTGCCCATCTACCTGGCTGACCATTAGGGTAAGTGCCCAGATCAGACTCCGCCGACCATCCACTGGAAGGGGCTGTCTTATTTAGTGCCTCTAGTGGGTGACTTATTTCAGTGGGATGATTCAACTTCAGTCTGTACTTTTGCTGCTAGCCCGGAGAGCTTGGTCCAGCTGAGGAGGGCATGCTTTTCGGCTCTTGCTGCATAGTCTTTGCTCTGTGGAAGTCGTCACAGGCAATTCAGAGGTTCTGGAATATGGCCCCACTCCCACCCAGCATCCTCTACCTGGAGGTACCTTGTTATACGTGCTGTGCCCCAGCTAATAATGTGTTTTCACATAAATTAATTATAAAATGACTAATGTCAGTTTCCCTTTCATCGGGGAAGGCGGAAGGACTGGGGACCTGGGGAGGGAATAGGAGAACTGTAAATGGAGCCACATCTTTTCCTTGGAGAGATAACTCCGCAGGATCTGGGCACTCCCAGCATTTCTCCACCTCCAGCCGCCTCCGTGAGCCTCTGCAGGGAGATTTTTCTGAATAATGGAACATTTTCCTGTTTTAATCAGATGCAATTTTGCAAGCAGTTTTTATGATTTAGCAAGTCCATTAAAACTGGCATTTGTTCTGCTCTGACACTCAGAAGGGGCTCCACAGAGCATAAACATTGGAAATTACTTGTAGGGAAAGACAATATTAAAATTCCCCAGCCTGGGCCTGTTGTCTGAGAAATTCTGTTATCAAGCATCATGCCAGCTACCATCAGAGGCGCTTGAGATAGATGCTGCATCCTCTTTACGCACTAGCTGGGGGCGCTGGAGCTCAGGCAGCAATAAAGATGGGATGTTGTTATCTTTCAGCACTTTTGGGCATCAGGAGGCGAGTGGGTTTTAAAGGGAACTCACTGGAAGGGCAGGTCACAAAGTGCAAAACCTCAAGGAAGAGGATGGGTGAGCACAGGCTTAAGGGCAAGCCGGGAAATTGCTTTCCTGCCCACAGTGAATGAGAGGGTGTGTTGGCACGTAATTAAGAAGGTCAGTTTATCAATTTCACTTGCAGTCAGTTCTCAATTATCCGTGTACCGACAGATGACCGGGGTCAAGTGAAAACTCTAATGAAACTCTCCTATCACTCTCCCTGCTTCCCGTCGTCAGCCCTTCTCCCCCACGTCTTCGGGGGAGCATTTCTGTTCTTTCAATCAAAGCAAAAGCAATAGCAGAAAGGTAAAGCCTGGCAGATCAAACTACGTAAAAATAAGAATTTATGCAAAAACCAAACACTCTGAAAAAAAACAAAGAGCGCCAGGCCAGCACAACAATAATTGATGTCATCAACCCACTACAGTACAGTATTAAAAAAATTTTTTTTTAATTTAAAAACAAGACTACGGGTGCCTGCGTGGCTCAGTGGGTTAAGCATCTGCCTTCAGCTCAGGTTGCCATCCCAGGGTCCCGGAATCGAGCCCCAGGTTGGGCTCCCGGCTTGGTGGGGAGTCTGCTGCTCCCTCTGCCCCTCCTTCTGCTCCTGCTCTCCTCTCTCTTACTCTCTTTCAATAATTTAAAAAAATATTTTATTTATTTATTCATGAGAGACACAGAGAGAGAGAGGCAGAGACACAGGCAGAGGGAGAAGCAGGCTCCACGCAGGGAGCCCGATGTGGGATTCGATCCTAGGTCTCCAGGATCACGCCCTGGGCTGAAGGCGGTGCCAAACTGCTGAGCCACCGGGGCTGCCCCTCTTACTCTCTTTTAAATAAATAAATAAAATCTTTGAAAAAAAAAAGAACTTAAAAATATTAAAAACAATACTAAAGAAAAATATCTGCTTCCAGTCTTCAGGCCAAGTGTTAATGTTTTAATATAAATAATTGATATGTAAATTAAAGGAACATTCTAGGGCAGCCAGGGTGGCTAAGCGGTTGAGCGCCGCCTTCAGCCCAGGGTGTGATCCTGGAGTCCCAGGATCAAGTCCCGTGTCAGGCTCCCTGCGTGGAGCCTGCTTCTTCCTCTGCCTGTGTCTCTGCCTCTCTCTCTCTGTGTCTCATGAATAAATAAATCAAATCTATAAATAAATAAATAAATAAATAAATAAATAAATAAATAAATAAATAAATAAAGGAACATGCTAGCAGTCAAGATGGCATAGGGATGGGGTAAGGAGAATAAACACAAAACAGGTAGAGGATGTGAATGGCAATACAAAGATTTTTTTTTTTAATGAACATATGTTAGAAAGTGCAAGCTCACTTGTAATTAAAGAAATGTGACGATAAGATATAATTTGGACTTCCAGCTAACCATGGAGGATTGAGCATGTGTTTATTTCCTCTTCCTTCCAAATCCCACTGCAATGAAAATAAAGAATAAATGAAAGACATAAACTCACAAGAACCCACAGAATGGGGGTGGGGGGGAGGTGGTGGAGGAAGCCAAACACTAATAAGGATCTGCAGGAGGATGGACAGAAGCCTAGGGGTTCACCGCAGACCCCCAAAGCTCTGGAACTGGAAAGCGCTGAGGCTCAGGATCCGGCCAGAAAAGACTCAGAGGCAGATCAGAGGCTCCATGAGCTGGAAAGAAGGATATAGGGGTGGGTTGTGGTAGGATTTAGGGCTCAGGAAGCAGGGGCAGGACCCTTAGTTCAGCAGTGGGATGGCCTAGAGAACTAGATGCATACCCAGGACAAAGACTTAGGCAAATAGCCCAACTGACTTTTAAGAAAATAAGAAAATTCACCCTGGAGCCAGACATAAGAAACGTGGAGCAGGAGGCACTTGAATGGACACAGCAGCAATTGTGCGACTTTGCCAGCTTCAGTGACCCAAGGACGTGGAGTTAGTGCTCATGTGAGGCCTAACGACTAGGCTTTGGGCCTTCTCAGAAGGAGCGTTAGAACTGAGGTCCCTGCATGGAGACTTGACCCTTAAATGGTTACACTCGAACCAAAGAATGGGATGGAAAAGTCTACCATTGGTGGGGAAGGATGACAAGGAAGTTACAAGAGTAGAGTAGAGGTCTCACCTGGTAATTTATAATCTGGGACTAATTCCTCATGTGGAATTGGTCTTTGACTGTATGCTAGCCTCATGCCTAGAGATAAACAAGCTGATAATTTTATATTAAAAAGGGCCCTGGGTTGGGGGGATAGATTTGGGCCCCTTAACATAAGCAAACACAAGATGTCCTTGAAAGAAAATGTTCTCATCTGGAGTTGCTTAGGATCCTGGAGATGGAACGCTGGGAGAGATGAGTTTACAACACAAGTTAAAAACCCAGGAAGAGTTTAGTGGTGGAAGGAAGAAATGGAAAAGTGTTTGCCACAGTGGAGACCAGACTGGGAATGTTTGGCATGCTCACAGAAGTTAAAGGAGGGCAGGGTAGGGATGTGGGGGAAGATGGTGATGGAGAGTTTGCCGGAATTTGTGAAGAATCCCAAGTAGAATAGATGAAACCAAATGCACATCAAGAAACATTACTATGAAATTTCAGAGCACTAAAGGCAAAAAAGATCTTTGAAATCAGCAGAGATAAAAGACACAGATTATCCAAAAGAACATTTGTATTGAAAATAGTGGAATATTTGTCCAGAAAATACTGGAAGAATATATCTAAAGTTTGGAGAGAAAATAACTGTCAACCTTGAATTTTACACAAGCCAAGTCATTTTTTTCAAGAGTGAGGGTGAAGTAAAGATATTCTCAGATATGAAATGATTGAGAGTCTTTAACTGCAGAACTTTTTTGAAAGTACTGCTATGGAATAAATGCACAATAGCAAGCACAGCAAAACCATCTTAAAAATCATGGTACAGGGCAGCCCGTTGGCTCAGCGATTTAGCGCCTCCTTCAGCTCAGGGCCTGGTCCTGGAGACTGGGATTGAGTCCCGCGTCGGGCTCCCTGCGTGGAGCCTGCTTCTCCCTCTGCCTGTGTCTCTGCCTCTCTCTCTCTCTGTATCTCTAATAAATAAATAAAATCTTAAAAAAAAATGAGTTCTGAGATCCTTGTTTTATTTCAGAGGAAAACAGACACCGATTAACTTTGGATTTTATGTTACATATAGATATTAAAAATTTAAGAGCATATGCTTTTTTTTAAAGATTTTTATTTTTTTAAGGTTTATTTATTTATTTATTCATTCATGAGAGATACAGAGAGAGACTCCAGGACTCCAGGATCATGCCCTGGGCCAAAGGCAGGTGCTAAACCGCTGAGCCACCCAGGGATCCACTTTTTTAAAGATTTTTAAAATGTTTAAGTCATCTCTACACCCAGCGTGGGGCTCAAACTCACAACCCCAAGATCAAGAGTCACATGCTCTACCGAATGAACTCCAAGGGTACACACTTAAAATTCAAAATAGAATGTGTAACTTCCAAAACCATGGGCAGAATTAAAAGGATACATTTTTAGAAGCCCCAGCTGCTGTCATTCCAACAGGAGGGAAGAAAGAATATTTTCTGAAAATGCCTACAACAGTATTTTTAATTCCACATGTTCTTCTAGAACATCGCCACTCCCACCAAGACGTAATGTATTCCTCCCCTTGAACCTGGGCAGGACCTTGTTATTACCTTGATAAACAGAATGTGGTGGAACTAATGCTCCATGATTTCGGAGGCTTCAGTATAAAAGGCAACATGCCTTCCACTTGGTGCTCTCTCTCAAGATTCTTGGCCTTGGAACTTGGCCACCACTACAGTGAGGAACTCCCAGCCATACAGACAGGCTGGGTGTAGTTTCTCTGGATTGACAGTCTCAGCCAAGGTCTCAGCAGACAGATAGCATCAGCCGCCCACGGGGCAAGTCCTGAGACAAGTCCCACCTTTAGGTGTTCCAGATGAGGCCCCAAATATGGTAGAGCTGTGTCCTGTCCAGTTTCTGACCCCCAGAATCTAGAAGCATCATAAATGTTTGCTTTATACTACTAAGTGTTGGAAAAATTTGTTACACAGACATAGCAACAGTGTAAATAAAAAAGCACAAAATAAGATGGCAGCATTAAATCTAATATATAAATAATCACAAGAATGTAAACTGATGAAACTCACTTGTTAAAATAAAGATTGTCCGGTTGGGTTTTTAAAAAAGTTTTGTGTTGAAAAGTTGAACAAACAAACAAAAAACTTGGAAAAGATGTACCGGTCATAGACCAATCCCAAGGCATGGGAGTATTTCACTGTACATTAATGTAGCTTTTATTATTAAGAATAAGGATGGACCAAAAAAAGAATAAAGATGGACACACACAAAAGAATAGAAATGGACACTATATAACATTACTAGGATCCATTTGCTATGAATATATAGAAATTCGAAATTTGTGTGAAGCTACTAATATAGCTTTAAAGTATATAAAGCCAAGATTGACACAATTCTAAGGAGAAATTTACGTATCTAAAATCATAATGACCATTGTAACACAGCTCACAGCAATTGATAAACTAAGTAGATAAAAATGAGTAAGGATTAAAGGTTTGAAAAAATATAACCAAGACTGAGCTGTACTTAACAATTGGAGGGTGTACCTCCTTTCCAAGTGCACTAACACATCTACAAAAATAGACCATGTATGGGGTCCTATAACAAGTCACAACGCTAAGGAACTAATATCATAAAGGCTGTGTGCTTGATCCAGAGTGTAATTAAGCTATCAATATATTTTTAAATCTTTTTAGAATATTCCATACAGTTATAAAAAATTTTTTTTAGTAGGCTCCATGCTGGGCTTAAATGTGGGACTTAAATTCATGACCCTTGGGGATCCCTGGGTGGCTTAGCGGTTTAGCGCCTGCTTTCGGCCCAGGGCATGATCCTGGAGTCCCAGGATCAAGTCCCACGTCAGGCTCCCTGCATGGAGCCTGCTTCTCCCTCTGCCTGTGTCTCTCATGAATAAATAAATAAAATCTTAAATAAATAAATAAATAAATAAATTAATTAATTAATTCATGACCCTGAGATCAAGACCTGAGCTGCAATCAAGATGTGGATGCCTAACTGACTGATCCACCCAGGTGCCCCCAGTTATACATTTTAAAACACATTTTTAAATAACTTGTGGGCCAAAGACAACATAAAAAGGGAAACGAGACGGCATTTAGACCTAAAAGAGGAAAAAAATACAAAACATCAAAATATGAGGGATGCATGGGGAGTAAATAGCCTCAAATGCTTTGGTCATAAAGGAAAGATTAAGCAGTTAATGAGCTAAGAGTTCAACTCAAAATGTTGGAAAAGGAAGACAGAGTAAACCCAAAAAAAGTACAAAGAAGATAAAGGCAGAAAATAATGAAATAGAAAATGTTATAAGAGAAGTCAATAAAACCAGAACCCGGTCCTTTGAAAAGACCAACAAAACAGACCAACTTCTGGCAGGATTGATGGTGGGACAGAGGGAATGCATACAAACAAAGGTGGAAAAGCAGATGTAACTCCAAATATAGCAGAGAATTTAAAAATCATAAGTTTCATATGAATATCTTGTTTCAAATAATTAAGTACTCTAAGAACCCTGGATAAAATGTATTTTTTAGGGAAAAAAAACTTGCTAAAAAAAAAAAAAAAAAAACACTTGCTAAAACTTACTCAGAAGAAAATTAAAAAGTAGAATAAGCCTATAGTCATTGAAGACATTTGATAAGTAACTAAACATTTACCTATATCAACAACCTTAGCCATGACTAACAAAACATCATTCTCAAGTGATTTCACAGGGAGCGTCTACCATGGATTCAAGAGACAGGGAATCCCAGTCCTATACAAAATGTTCTAAATCAGGGATCCCTGGGTGGCGCAGCGGTTTGGCGCCTGCCTTTGGCCCAGGGCGCGATCCTGGAGACCCGGGATCGAATCCCACCTCGGGCTCCCGGTGCATGGAGCCTGCTTCTCCCTCTGCCTGTGTCTCTGCCTCTCTCTCTCTCTCTCTGTGTGTGACTATCATAAATAATTTAAAAAAAAAAAAAAAAAAAAAAAAAAAAAAAATGTTCTAAATCAGTGCTTCTCAAACTTAAATGTGCAATCAAATCACCTGAGTATTGTTCAAATGAAGATTCCTAGCCAGTGGGCCGAGGGCGGGGCCTAAGATTCCACATTTCTAAAAAGCTCCCAGGTTACCCAGGTATAAAGGCTTCTAGAAATCACTGAGATAAAGATAAGCCAATGGAAAATTGGGCAAAAGCTATGTACAGACATACCTCAGAGATATTGCAGGTTCAGTTCCAGACCACTGCAACCAAGCACATATGATGATAACATGGGGCAATGAATTTTTTGGTTTCCCAGGGCCTATAAAAGTTATGTTTACACTATGCCGTGTTAAGTGTGCAATACCATTATGCCTAAAAAAGCAACATAATACATTAATTTAAAAATACTTTATTGCTAAAAAACGCAAACCATCATCTGAGCTTTTAGCGAGTCATAATTTTTTGTGCTGGTGGAGGGTCCTCCCTTGGTGTTAATGGCTGCCAACTCCTCAGGGTGGCGGTTGCTTACGGCTGGGGTGGCTGTGGCAATTTCTTAAAATAAGACAACAACGAAGTCTACTACTTTGATTGACTCTTCCTTTCACAAACCATTTCTCTGTGGCATGTGAAGATGTAAAATGCTAGCATTTTACCCACAGTAGGACTTCCTTCAAAATTGGAGTCAATCCTCTCAAAACTGCCACTGCCTTATCAACTAAGTTAATGTAATATTCTAAATCTTTGTTGTCACTTCAACTATCTTCACACCATCTTCTGTAGGAGTAGATTGCATCTCAAGAAACCACTTTCTTTGTTCATCTGGAAGAAGCAACCCCTCATTTGTTCAAGTTTTTATCATGAGATGGCAACAATACAGTCCCATCTTTCAGGCGTGTCTTCTGATTCCAGTTCTCTTGCTGTTTCTACTGCATCTGCAGGTACTTCTTCCACTGAAGTCTTGGACTCCGTAATGTCTATACGAGGGTTGCAATCAAATTTTTCCCAACTCCTGTTAGTGTTGGTATATTGACCTTCTCCTGTGAATCATGAATGTTCTTAATGACATTTAGAATGGTGAATCCTCTCCAGAGGTTTCCAATTGATGTTCCCCAGATCCATAGAGGAATCACTATCTATGGTGGTAATAACCTTATGAAATGTATTTCTTGAATAATAAGACTTAAAGGCAAAATGACTCCTTGGTCACGGGCAGCAGAGCAGCTGCTGTGTTGGCAGGCACGGAAACAACATTCATCTCATACCTCCTCATCAGACCTCCTGTGCAATGTCAATGCACAGTAATATTTTTAAGTAAATTTTCTGAGCCCAACAATGGGCTTAAAATATTCAGTAAACCACGTTGTAGACAGCTGTGCTGCCATCCAGGTTTTGTTGTTCCATTTACAGAGCTCAAGCAGAGTGGATTTAGCATAATTCTTAAGGGCCCTAGGATTGTGGAATGGTAAGTGAGCACTGGCTTCAAGTTAAAGTCACCAGCTGCATGAGCCCCAAACAAAGAGTCAGACTGAGCTTTGAAGCTTTGAAGCCAGGCACTGATTTCTCTCTAGCTGTGAAAGCCCTAGATGGCATCTTTGTCCAGGCTGTTTGGTCAACACCGAAATATCTGTTGTTCACTGACTATCTTAGCTAGATCTTCTATAACTTGCTGCAGCTTCTTATGGAGATGGCTTTTTTCCTTAAATCCATGAACCCACTTCTGTTAGCTCCATGCTTTTCTTTCTTTCTTTCTTTCTTTCTTTCTTTCTTTCTTTCTTTCTTTCTTTCTTTCTTTCTTTCTTTCTTTTAATTTATTTATTCATGAGAGACACACAGAGAGAGAAGCATAGACACAGGAAGAGGGAGAAACAGGCCCCATGCAGGGAGCCCGAAATGGAACTCAATCCCAGGACTCCAGGATCATACCCTGGGCCGAAGGCAGACGCTCAACTGCTGAGCCACCCAGGAGCCCCTTCGTGCTTTTCTTCTGCAGCTTTCCCACCTCTCTCAGCCTTCACAGAATTGAAGAGAGTCAGGGCTTTGCTCTGGATTAGACTTTGGCTTAAAGGAATGTTGGGGCTAGTTTGCTCTTCTATCCAAATCACTCAAACTTTCTCTACATCAGCAATAAAGCTGGTTTGTTGTTGTTGTTTTATCATTCGTGTGTTCACTGCAATAGCGCTTTTAATTTCCTTCAAGAACTTCTCCTTTGCACTCACAACTTGGCTAACTGGTTCAAGAGATGTAGCTTTCAGTCTATCTTGGCTTTGGACATGCCTTCCCAGCGAAGCTTACTCATTTCTAGCTTTTGATTTAAAGTGACAGATGTGCAACTCTTCCTTTTCCTTGAACATTTAGGGGCCACTGTAGGGTCATTAATTGGCCTAATTTCAATATTGCTATATCTCAGGGAATGGGGAGGCCAGAGGTCAGGGAGAGAGATGATGCCTGGGTTAATGGTGTAATCAGAGGACACACACATTTATCAATTAAGGTTGTTGTCTTATGTTGGTGTGGTTCATAGCATCCCCAAACAATTACAATCGTAATATCAAAGATCACTGATCATAGACCATCATCACCAATACAATAATGATGAAAAAGTTTGAAATACTGTGAGAATTGCCAAAATGTGGCACCGAGACACTAAGCAAGCAAATACTCTTGGAAAAGCAGTGCAATAGCCTTGCTCAGCACAAGATTGCCACAAACCTTCAATTTGTGAAAAGTGCAATATCTGCAAAGCATAATAAAATGAGGTATGCCTGTGCATTGAGTCCACAGAAGAGGAAGCTTGAATGCCAATAAAAAGATGCCCAATTTGATTGTTATAAGCAAATGCAAACTAAGTGTAAGATACTGTTTCACACTAACCAGATTAGCAGATCTGGTTTGCTAAAAATATGAACTACTAGGAAATATGTGGAATAAGAAAACCCTCCATTGCTGCTGATGGGTGGGAGGATAAATTGGTATATTTACTTTGGAGAACAATTTGCCAACATGTGTGCAGTTGAAGAACTGTATATGCTATGACACAGCATATGTGTCCAGAGAAATTTTTGCATATATGCTCAGGAAGAAAAGCAGGAGAATGTTCAGACTAGCACTGTATATAAGAGTGAGAGATTGGAAACAGTTTAAATTTCCATTAGCAGGAGAATAATTGAATAACTAAAAACTATACAGCAGAAAAGCTGCATGTTGGACCTCAAAAAATGTTGAAAGAAGTAATTTGAAGATTCTTAGGTATACTTTGATACCTTTATATAAATACAACACATTTACTATAATAGCATGTATTGTATATCACACATATGTAGCAAATTATAAAAATATGCATGGGAATGAAAAATATCAAAGTCAGCAATGGTTGCAACTAGGGAGGCAGGGAAGTAGGATGGGGTAAGGGTATAATGCCAACTGAATTTATCATATTTTATTTTTAAAAAAGCTAGGAAGCAAATATACATAATGTTATGAATGATTTAACAAAACTGAAGGAGTAGGTACGTGACTATTTTCACATTACCCTCATACTTGCCTGTATGTTTATAATAACTTATAATAATAGTAATAATACATAACAAAGAGAATGAGAGAGAGCATAGCAAATGAGAGATATCTTTAAATGTCTTAAAGGCAACAGGTGGTGAAATGGTCACTGATAAAGCTAGAAAAAGAGGGATCTGCTACAGATAATGTAGCCAACCTGCCCAGAGAAACAGATTTTGATCTCAGATGTAAGGGACAACAGAGAATGAGAATGATATTTGGAACTAAATCAAGGAAGCTGATTGAAAATCCACATACCAAATAGTAGCTGCCCATACCTGCACTGTATAAGTTTCTGGAAATCATATTTCTACCCTCTAGACCAAAAAAAGTTTCTTTTAAAAATAAATTGAATAACCCTAAAATGAAAGTCCTGCTTTATTGTGATACTTTGGTGTCTCCCAGTAAAATGACTGGCTCATTGCCCAATCATCGCAAGATGAAGTCCATTAGTCAGCTGGGCCTGCTCATGAACACAAAGCTCCTAAGTGGCTTTTGATTTTCTTATTCTTATAGCTGAAAAGATATCCAAGAATCCCAAAGACTTGAGACTTAAATAGAGAAATAAATAACAACAAAAAAACAAACCCCAGCAGAAGATAATTCAGGCAACAGTAGATAATTTTTAAAAACACTAAAAAGACTGATTAGATCCTTAGGGAAATTAAAAAGATATTGTATACATGTAACAAGAACAGGATGCTATGAAACATGAGTAATTAAAACACAAAAGACCTCTTGAAAATTTATTTTTACATATATTTAAGATTTCATAAATTTTAGAAATTTCATAGAAAGCTAAGAAGAGGGCAGCCCCAGTAGTGCAGCGGTTTAGCGCCGCCTGCAGCCCAGGGTGTGATCCTGAAAACCCAGGATCGAGTCCCACATCAGGCTCCTTGCATGGAGCCTGCTTCTCCCTCTGCCTGTGTCTCTGCCTGTGTGTGTGTGTGTGTGTGTGTGTGTGTGTGTGTGTGTGTCTCATGAATAAATAAATAAAATCTTTTTTTAAAAAAAACTTTCCTGTTCCTCAGTTTAAAAAAAAAAAAAGAAAGAAAGAAAGTTAAGAAGATAAGGTCAAGGAAATCTTCCTGAAGAAGAACCAAAAGAAATAGAAAACAGGAGGGGGTAAAAAGACATAGAAGAGCAATTGAGACAGTCCATCATCTGATTAAGAGGATCCGAGACAGGAAATAAACAAACAAAAAAAAATAGAGGGAAGGAAAATTTCACAACAATGCAATATAAGAATTTCCCAGAATTGGAGAAGATAATTTGGATTCAGTGGTTCTATGGGGCACTCAAGAATGAAAATTGAGAACGCTAAGATTACAAAAAGATGGAGTGTTAGCTCAGTTGTACAGGGGGAGGAGATGGTGATGGGTCATTTGCAGAGAACTAGCATCAGACTGGCATCACAATTTTCATCTGTTACATCAGGCTGAAGAAGGCACTCAAGCAAGTCCTCAATAATCTGAACAGGAATAACTTTTAACCCCAGAAATCTAGAATTCTATACCTAATCGAGCATAACAGCAAAGCACATATAATTTGGCACATGGGACTCAGATAATTTATCTTTCATGTGCCCTTTCTTAGGGATTTAGTTGGGAGTGTGCTGAAAAAATGGAATAAATCAAGAGAGAGGAAGATCCAGATTGAGGAAAACACTGGATCTAACCCACAAAATGAGTAGGAGGCAATCTCAAGACTGTTGGCTGTCCTGGTCATCCAAAGAGCAACCAGTCCAGATTACAACAGGAGGACCGAGGTGTCCAGGAACAGGTTTTCAAGAAAAACAAGAGAGGCTTATGGAATATCTGATGTGAGGAAACACTGGAGAAAATAAATAAATAAATTAAATACATGAGGAATTCTATAAACACAAATCATGCAAGACAAAAAGAAAGGAATTGGAAACTCTAGGGCAAATAAAAAGTTATACAAAAAGGTTGTGCAACTAATTTGATGAGGCAGTAAACGGTATTTCCGTAAGCAAAGTAATAATTGTTTATTGATTTTTACCAAAAATAGTAATAGTGGAAGGATGAAGGAAGGAAGGGGTAAAATAATTAAACACTCAACCATCATCACAGGGAATCAATAAATAGCATGTAAAGTACATAAATCAAGACACTTCAGTAAAAACATAATATTTAGAGATACAAAAGTAATTACCAGAATAAATCAATTGAAAAGATAAAAAATGGTAGTCCCTGGGGAACAGGACTGAAATCGTTGACAAAGTTGGAAGCAGGGACCGTTGTAGTTCATAATAAGCTGTTTAGTACTTTGGCTTTTAGATCATTTGTCCTGGGTTTTTTGTTTTGTTTTGTCTTTAAGATTTTATTTTTAAGTCATCTCTACACCCAATGGGCCTCAAACTCGCAACCCAGAGACCAAGAGTCACCTGCTCCACCAACTGAGCCAGTCAAACAAGCCCCTCGTTTGTCCCTGTGTTGATTTTTATTTATTTTATTTTTTTAAAGATTTTATTTATGTATTCATGCCTGTGTTGATTTTTAAAGCTGTTTTTCAACTTCTCCGGGGCACCTGAGTAGCTCAGTGGTTGAGCATCTGCCTTTGACTCAGGTCATGATCCTGGGGTCCCGGGATCAAGTTCCACATTGCATTCCTGGCAGGGACCCTGCTTCTCCCTCTGCCTGTGTCTCTGCCTCTCTCTGTGTGTCTCTCATGAATAAATAAATAAAATCTTTTAAATAGATAGATAAATAGATAGATAGATAGATAGATAGATAGATAGATAGATAGAAAAACAGCTTCTTTCAGGCCCTGGCCAGCTCTGAATTATTCCAGACCAAGAGACTACATTCAATTCTGTACACACAGGGCAGCCATGGGAGGTTTGGGGAGGTAGGAGGGAAGGATCACATCTAGACCTTGGTACAGCAAAGTCCCTCTCGAAATGGGACTTCCAGGGCTGAACACACCGCTCCCAGCATCAGCATAGACAGCGTACAAACCTACCAGATCCTCGGGGCTATAGCAAAGCAACAGCACTGACTTTTTTTAAAAAATCTGATCTTTCATCCTTCAAATGTAATCAAAACCATATTCAGGAGAAAATGTAAAATTTTCTGGACTTTGCCTACTCTTCTTCTTCTTCTTCTTTTTTTTTTTTTTTTTTTTTTTTTTTTTTTTTTGTGGTCTGCTATTGATTCCTTCTGAGATAGTGGGTCGTGGGTACACCGTTCCACTTTTTAATGCTTCAAGGCCCTAACGTTGCAGTTCAAGCCTGGGTCTGGATGAGTTTAGACCATCTTTACCTCTGCAGCCTGGCCCCTATATTCCATCAACAAAGCCTGAGATTGTATTGATCTTATCCACAGCCACACCTATTCTATGGCTCAAGTTGAGCTTCGAATCAGCTAAAACCTCACGTTTGTCCCCTCCTTTCCCCCCTTCCATGAACTGCTATCAAGTCATAGTATCACCATTCCTTTTTTTTTTTTTGGAATTCCTTTTTTAACTCAAGTACGGGATTATACATGCTGCTGTAAAAATTATTCCTTGGTTTCTGTCCCATATTATAATGTGCCCAGATGGTTTAAAATTTGACTCTAGCCTCCACACCCCCAACTTTAGGTCACCTCTAAATCAGATACACCTGCTTTCTTCACTCCAAATCATTAATAAACATGTTGAACAGGATTGAGTCCAGAAGAGTCCTGGGGCATGTGCCTAAGACTGACCTGTCAGTTGAGGATGGCTAATAGATGGCGTGTCTGTTCTGCTGGCTGCTGGCTGCTTGGAGCCCTACACCAAGAAGGATTCCAGAGCTCCATCTGGATTCACGGGAAAAGAGTGATGTAGCTGCTTAGTGATGCCGGCCTTGGGGAGAGCATGGTGGTGCACGTGTCACAGATCACCATCCCTGCTCCAGAACAGCGTCGCATCCACTAAAGTGTGTGATTTGCATTTGTTGTTCAATCTCCCTGAAGTCCACCTTTACGAAGTGTTGTCTCCCAGCCCACATTTCTCCGCCTTGTTCATAAGGACAGGAGAGGCTTTGTCAATAACACTGCAGAATCGATGCACATTATGTCTGTAACATTCTCCTTATCTACCCATCCAGTAACTTCATCCAAGAGGAAAATGAGGGGAGTCGGGGAGGCTTCATTCTTGGTGAACCCGAGGCAGAGTTACTAATGATCACCACTCTATTTTCTAAAATTGGGTGCAACATCTTCAGATGGCCTGTCTCCCGGATTATTTTCCCAGCCCCTGGGAATTCTCCAGATTTTTAAACAATGGCTCTGGCATCCTATTAGTACGTTTGCAGGACTAGAGAAGTAAGTCACTTGCACCTACAAATATGAACACTGAAAACAGTCAATTCCCTTACTACCTTTGTATCTATCATTTACCATTTGTGTCACTGTTGTATTCATTATAAAAATAATGCATGTCTCTTATAGACAACCTGGATGCTATGGAAAGTTGGGAGGAAGGAAAATCACCCACGATCTCAACTTCTTTTCCCTTGGGTAATTCTTGAGAGTTTGCTTTTGTGTCATTTTATATAGCTGTGACCATAATGTATGGACGACTTTGTATTTTGAGTTTTCACAGAACACTATATCTTCTGAATTTTTCAAGTCGATATTAATTTTTAATCAGCATAACTTTTAATACCTGCATAATATTCCATCTAGGGGATGTGCCGTGGTTTATTTAATCAAGCCACTGCTGCTACTGACCACTGAGGCTGTTTCTATCATTTTCCTACTTAAAATGCCCATTCTTTTATGTATTCATTATTAATAAATGTGGATTATGTGTCAGGCACTCTGTGAGATGCCGGAGATGCAGAGATGAGCAGGCCCCAGCGAGTAAACATGGAATGACCATGGAAACAGGGCATGTGAAGAGGATGGGGGGTGCGGTGGGCCTAAACCCTCCCTGTGGACAAGCTGGGGGAGCCTTCCTAGTAGAGGGAGTTGCGTGCAGACGCTTCCCAGCTTCTTGTGCCCTGGCAAGGAGTTGAGATGCAAACCCAAACAAGCTGCTGAAGGACTTCACACATGGTCAGAAGCCCTAAATGTGACTTCTAGCTCTGCTCCTGCAAGCCGAGCGCCCTTAGGTGAATCATGTATTTCCTGAGTCTCATTTTCTTTTTCTGGAAATTAAGGATACTGATTTATCTGCTACCTGCTTCCAACGTTAGGGCGAGAATCAAAGGAAGGTAATCAATATGAGTTTTGTCAACTAGAAAGCACCATAAAAAATGTGAAGCGCTGTAGGAAGGCTGGATAAATCCTCGTGGAGTTGAATTCAATTCTCTCTCAGAAACCTGGCTGCCAGTGGGGGTGGTGAGGGGGAGAGGACAGGGTGCAGGTGGCAGTGTCTGCTCCTCCTGGTCACCTTTACAACAGTGATGGGAAGTTAGAGGAAGCGCAGTCAACGTGAGGCAGTGAGTCAGAGGAGCTGCTTTCCAGACCAAACAGTCCCTGCCCCAAATCTCCTCTTCCAGGTGTCAGAGCCCAACTCCACCCGTGGTCTCTTGCTTTCCTTCTGGCACCAGGGTATAGACTGAGAGCATGGTTATTTCAAAGGCTGGCCTTCCTCCCAAACCCTTTCTACCCCAGTTAATTCTCACCGGAAGGTATTTGAGCTCTTCTGGTTTTCTCTAGTCCCCACTGTGTAGCAATTTACATGGGAAGCTTGGAATGACATCTCAGGGGAGCCAGTTTTCTCTCTGTCCCAATGGATCATATATAATACATACATTCATGCACACACGTGCACACACATACACCATGAAAACTTTCTGAAAAGTATTTATCACTTCATAGGGCCATTTGTAAGCATTATCTCATTTGATTCTTACCAACACTGCAAGAACAAAATAATGGGCTATTATCCCAATTTCACATAGGAGGAAGCTGTCAAACAAAATTTGCAAGGAGGCTGCAAGGCAAACAAAAGTTATTTGGGGCCTTTGAAATTGCAATCTGGGGAGACACAGGTTTGGGAGAAAACCCCAAATCGTGCTCTGCTGAGGGGTGGGGGAAGCAGAGGGTCTTGAAAGGCAAAAAGAGGAATGCCAGGAAGGCTTACCTAGATCGTTTTGCAGAATGACGATGAGCTGAAAGAGTCTATTATCTGTTGAATTTGCAGCCTGCTGTCTTGGGCTGCAAGAGGAAAGATATTGTGGTTTGGCAACGAGCTATATTTGAAGTTCATGTTCTGAGCAGGAGTGGACATGAATAAGCAAGCCCTACTCCCCTCATGGCTTCCCGGCTCCATTTGAGATGGACTCTCCTGACAGGAGGGATCCTACTTGAGGCTTTTCCTTTCCTTCAGGCTCCAAGAATTGAGATACTTTGCCCAAAATGCAGACGGTAAAAATAAGCAGAAGTCAGTCTTCTGATGGGGTGCCCCGGACTTTTCTTTGCACCCCACCAGGCCACATCTGAGCAGGCAAGACTCAAAAGAGGTGGCCTCCAGCTGAGATAAAGGGATGAAGGGAGGTGAACCTTAGCCCCAGTCAGCAACCTTCTCCCAGCACCCCCCTTCTCCCATTTCTCTGGCCACTCCCCCGTGGGACGAGGGATCAGAATTGATATCCTAAGTATGAAAATCTGCCCATGGAAGCCCGGGAAGGCTTGCAGTGACCCCAGACACCCAGAAGAGCCAGCTCCCTCCTTCCTTCACAATTGGACTTTGCACAGCCCTAGAAGCCAGCAGATGAAAGGGGGACCTTGGGATAGTTGGTGTGTTGCAAAAGCATGACGGACTCCAAACTGTCTTAGCAAGATCAGACCCCAAGGCTAAGGCTATGTAGGTAATTCCATCCTGAGGAATGTCTCTTGTTCCTTTGTTCTGGTTTTCACTTTTTTTTTTTGTATTTTTTTTTATTGGAGTTCGATTGCCAACATATAGTATAATGCCCAGTGCTCACCCCATCAAATGCCCCCCTCAGTGCCCGTCACCCAGTCACCCCATCCCCCCACCCACATCCTCTTCCACTACCCCTTGTTCGTTTCCCAGAGTTAGGAGTCTCTCATGTTCTGTCTCCCTCTCTGATATTTCCCACTCATTTTCTCTCCTTTCCCTTCTAATTTGAGGCAACAGGATAAATAAGCAAACAAAAGTATTCATGCAAGTCTCCAAATTTTAGGGAAGGAGAAGCCCTGGGCTCTGACATTCTCTACATTCCTGTCCCTAAGCTCTTTCAAAGCTACGACAATCATTGAGGAGACTTGGGCTGAACCTACCAGAAGGGCCAGATTGTCTTTGTCCATTACAAAGCCATCCCTTTGGGGGCTGAATTCTGAACAGAGGTACCTCTGCCCAAACTCTCTGCTCTGATTGTCTCAATGGACAGAAATACGAGGTCTGGGGCCCATTGGGTCTCTCTCCCTTCCACACAGGTGCCTTGGAGAGGGCACCGGGATAGACCAAAAGCCCTGGTGTCCCATCCAGGGCCTCACATCTGAATGTCCTCTTTGCCCTCATCAAGTTGTGGGGTATTAAAAAGTTATTCCAACCCCACCCCATGCTTCAGCATTTGTAAAGAAAACAATCCCTGGTCAATTATTGGATCCATCTTTTAGGGGTAATATTTGTGTGTTGTCATAGGGTTTAGCTGTGGGGAATGCCTCTAAGAAGGTGGCATCTTGCCACAAAAAAAGTGCTATCAGAGAAAGAGAGGATCTCCTCCCCACCCCAAGAAACCTGCATTTGTGAGGGACACATGGATGCATCCACGGCCCTGGATATTGAGGATAGTAAATGTTTTATCTGAGCTTTGCTAGTTGATGGTCACTAAAATGGTGCCTGTCCTGTGGAGGAAAATCCAGAGATACACAACTATTTTTAACTCTTTGAGGAAACTCCATACAGTTTTCCAGAAAAAGTAGAGAAGGTGACAAAACATGAGAGACTCCTAACCCTGGGAAATGAACAAGGGGTACTGGAAGGGGAGGTGGGGGGAGATGGGGTGACTGGGTGACAGACACTGAGGGGACAGTTGACGGGATGAGCACTGGGTGTTACAGTATATGTTGGCAAATTGAACTCCAATAAAAAAATAAAAAATATTTTTATATATAAATAAATAAGTAAATAAATTATATATATATATATATTTATAAAAGGGGGAAAAAAAGAAACCAGTGGGGAGAGGATGCAACATTTAAGCCCTGGAGCGCCAGTCAGAGCTGGAACCAGATGGCCTAGATGTATCCCAGTCTCCCCCTTAGTGATTCCCTAGCTTCTTGTAAAGTATGTTTTGAACCAAGTTCCAACTTGGTCTCCCCCATGCCAGGGGGGGAAGAAAGGAGAGGATTCCATCCCTCCCCGGAGGCTGAATGTGACTAGAAAAGAGGCTAGGGTTAGCTGGAGCCAGAACGGAAGATCCCAAAGAAAGAAGCCTTTGAGACACAGAGACAAGACACATGGGTCATGTACCCCACTGCATCAGGAAAATCCCTCCAGTAGCCACTTTGGAAATTCTTATTTATTTATTCATGAGAGACACACAGAGAGAAGCAGAGACACAGGCAGTGGGAGAAGCAGGCTCCCTGCAAGGAACCCGATGCAGGACTCGATCCCAGGACCCTGGGACCATGACCTGAGCTGAAGGCAGATGCTCAACCACTGAGCCACTCAGGCATCCTACCACCTTGGAAATTCTTGATCATATTTTTATTAAAGAAAGATGGCGTTTGTTTAGCATCTGTTTAACACACTGGTTAAACGTTTATTTAGAAGGATTTTCCCCTTGAGTAAAGGGACAAGGGCAGGCAGGGGGCCCAGGAGTACGCGATCACTCCCGGTAGATACACTGGTTTTCAAGCTTTTATGTTAGCAACGGGAACCTCTCCTCTTACCAAAATCTTCTGTGGGATGTCAGTATCGGAAACTGATCAAAGAGGAAGTGTTCGGGTTGAAGAGGGACACGAGGAAAATTCTTTCCCATTTGGACCCTTTCAGGTTCTCCTTCATCACAAATCATCCCTGAGGCTCTTCCCAGAATCCTAGAGGTCCATGACAAGCATTTGAGAAGCATTAATTTTATCCAAACTCCCCATTCATAGATGATGAATCCTAAATCCAGGGAAGTGAGGTGACCTGCCCGGGCTGGTTAGTGTACAAGTGGGACGCCAGCCCAAGGGTTCCAAGGTAGAGCTTCTCAAATGGTGGGCCACACTGCACTGATGAGCTGCTAGTAGGTCTCAAAGCTCTGAGACCGACAGGGGCTGTTGGAGTGCCCTTGCTAAGGTGCTCTGGAAAATAGCAGGAGTGGGGCAGGTGTCCTAGGGTCCTCCTCAGCAGTGACCCTGAGCAATCCTTCACAGTCTGCTATACCATGATGTACTAAGCCTGGCCCAGGAGATGCTGCTCTACCTGGATGTGTACTCGAATTGCCAGCTCAGGACAGGCCACTGCTGTATAGTTGCCGGCAGTATTTTGGGTTGGAGCACCCAGGTGCATAGCAGAGACCCTAAGGTGCTGTCAGGGCTGGGGACAGGGAGGGTGAGCGGGGCTGCTGGTAGATGCATGTCCACGTAGTGTATCTTCACGATACTCTTCAACTCTGTATCTTCACAAATATCAAATGCTTCTAAACGTTTACAGCTCCTGTGTCCCTTTAGTGGCACCCAAGCAAAGCTGCAGGGCGACCCCCCCTGACAATGCACACACATCTCCTCAAAATCAGAGCTTCAGCATTATTTTAAATACCTGATACGAAAACACCCCGTAGCATTCAAATCCATTAGCATCATCACAAGATAGTTTAACGTTACATTTGTCAATGAAAGAAAAGGAAGAGCTCTCCGAGAGGCTTTAAATATAATTCCAACGGCCGTAAAATTTTGAATGTGCTGCTGACTTTTGCACGTGAAGTTTCTTGTCAATGAAGATTATCAAGAATTTGAAGAGATCTGTATTGAAAACCTGGAACAGGAATTACCTGGAGGCATTTTAAACAGAAAACCCGATATAACGGTTATGTTCGTAGAAACAATATTAAGTTACCATCTAAAAATTGGAAAACGTTTTTTAAATTTCCAAAGTCTAAAATCTTGGCAAATTTAAATTTTTAATATCACCCTTGATATTTTTTATTTTTATTCACTCCTTCTACAAATATGATTGGAGAGCCAAGTAATATTCTAACTCTGGGGAACATATCCCTGAACAAACAGACAAAGACCTCTGTCCTTTGGAGTTTGTATTTTAGTGGAGAGAGGCAAAGAATAAGTAATAATATAATATAGCAAGTGAGGTGATGAGTACTAAGGAAAAAATCGAGCTGCATACAAGAGATAGAGAAGATAAGGCGGTCAGGGCAGGCCTTATTGAGAAGGTGACATTGGAGCAAAGATTTGCAAGACGTGGGGAAGTAAGCCACGTAGACATCTGAGGGCAAGGATTGGGGCAGAGAAGGTGACATTGGAGCAAAGATTTGCAAGACGTGGGGAACTAAGCCACGTAGACATCTGAGGACAAGGATTGGGGCAGAGGAAAGACCAGGTGCAAAGGCCCTGAGGCAGAGCAAGTTTGGCATGTTCAAACAACAGCAAGGAGGCTTCTGCGGCTGGAGAGCAGTGAGCTTAAGAGAGCAGTTGAAGATGAGATTGGAGAGGTGACGGAGGAGAGATTATAAGGGGCCTTGTGGGACATTTTAAGAATGTCACTCTTCACTCCGAGTGAACTGGGGAGACATCTGGGGCTTGTAGCAGTGAAGTGACACTTTCCAAGGATCACTCTGGCCATTGTATTTGAGAAAAGGCTGCAGGCGTGGAGATCAGAGGAGGCGGACTAGTTAGGAGGCTATTGTAAGAATTCAGAGGAGAAGTGACAATGGTTTAGAACAAAATGGGAGCAGGGAAAGTGGCTAGTTTATGAACACACTCTAAAGGTAGAGGCCAGAGGATGTTCCGGCGTAGCGCGTGTGCACACATAATACAGACACGCATACAAGGTGTTGAGCCTGTAGAATATGAAAGAACAGGTCGCAGGTGACTCCACAGGGTTTAGCCTGAGCAGCTAGAAGAATAAACAAGACCATTAACGGAGTTGGGGGAGACAGCAGATACAGCAAGCTGGTGGTGACGGTGGGGAGGCCAGGTGTTCAGATGGAGATACGCCATTTTTGAGATGTCTATTATACTTCGAAGTGGAGACGTCCAGCAGGTGGTTGGCTATCAAAGCTTGGAGTTCAGGGAGATTTTATTTTATTTATATCATCATAATATAATGTAAGGAAAATATAATGAGCTTTCCCCTACCAAGCCATGCATCTCCGCCACCTCTCTCCCTCCCTCTCTCCCTCTCTCCCTCCCTCCTCACCACCCTGGCTTTCTCAATTGCCTCAAGTTCACCCCAGCGTGCCATCAAGTATTTTCATTTTCTATGGAAAGGCTTGGAAAGCATGTTCCCAACAGCATGGGCTCCTAGGCATCCAGGAGCCCTGAGTTTTAATTTTGCTTTGTGTGTAGAATGGATCATCAGCTTTGGGCATTGCCATGGAGGAACCCTTATTTCTGGCGGCATCTATTCAGATTGGCCAGAGTCAGTGTCCCACCAGTTGTTAGATATTTTGAATTTTACCACCCTGGTGGCAGTAGAGAAAGCGCATGATTTGGAACCAGGAGGACATGGTTTTGTGCTTGCTCGACCTCTTACCTGCTCTGTGGTGGCTGGGACCACTGGTCTGGGTTGCTCGTTCATTAGGTGTTGGCAGCTCTGTTCTAGAACCCCCATTCTGTATTTGGGAGCCCATCAGGTGATTCTTGGTAGGAGTTGGGATCCACTAAAGGGGCCCTGACCCCTGGCAGCATGACCTACTAACCTTCACATGATACCACTTGGCACTTGGGATTTTAAGATAAGGATATAAAGGCATGGAACTGATTTGAAATGCATTTTGGCAGTAGCCAAAGTGCAGTGGCCCCCAACGGACTCCTCCTGGTGTGGTCTTGACCCTGACTCCGCCATGTTGGTTCATGCATGTATTCTAAGCTTCCCACACAATCTGTAGGCTATCAGCATTTTCCTCTCCAATTTTCTTAAGTTAGCCAGAGTCCGTTTTTATTGCTTGCCATGAACTCCGACGCGTTGACCTAGGGCAGGCTGCTTACCTCCTCTGGGTCTCACACAGGCTCTTGTTCTCAGTTCTCTCTACACAGAGATATTATCTATCACACAAAATGCAATGAGACAATAACTTCCAGCACCTAGCACAGCACTTGGCAACCAGTAGCTACTCCAACACCAGTATTTCCCTAGAATAGTACTCTCTCCCCCTTGGCTGCCCTTGGCTCCTTCATCTTGGAAGTGGAGATGACAGAGAATGCAAATTCGTCTCATTCTCTTAAATCTCTGAAGAGGACAGCAGACTGGTTCACAGGGTCACAAGACACGGGTCTGCTTAAAAGGCTAGAGAATTGGGAACAGTGCAAAATGAGGGCAGTAACGGGCTTGCTAGTGTCAGGAGGAGTCTCATTAGCTAGTCCATAACTCAGCAGATCATAGCAGATATGCCCCTGGTTCCGGAGTGTTCTGCAGTGCGGGGGATGCGGCCTCATCCATCAGCCCGCCGAGCAGAAACGCAGACAGGAGCCACTGCAGTGACGCCTGAGTCAGCCGGGGAGCAGTTAGTTGTGGGACGGAGGCTGAGGCAGAGTGAGGTGTCGGTTCCACCAGCACCTGGCGTTTCTAAGGCTGTGTTAGCAGGGGGCTGTCAATCTCTGGGCAGAAAAACAAGAGACAGAAAGAAGAAACAATCGAGAATCAGACTGCATTGAGAGAGGAGCGAGAGGCTGGAGGACTATTTTAAGTAATGTTTGATAAATTACCTGCCTGTCCTGGCTTCCCCAGAAAGGAGATGCTGTGGAGTTGATGTTTGCATTTGACAACTCACCGAAACAGCAGGCCACAGGGACAAGACGGCACAGGGCCGTAGGAGGAAGCCGTGTGCTGAGTAGGCCCTCGGGCGGGGGGGTCATGTCCATCGGTCACAGGTGCACACTTGACCCCACGTGCAGTGCTGCGTGCACACACACATACACAAATGTCTATATGCACAGGGAAGGCGATAGCCACGCTCGTTCTCAAGCACAGGCACACGTAAAATACACATGTAAGTCCACGCCGTACTCCACGTGCTACCCGTGAGGCCCTCCCCCCCAGGTCAAGGACAGTCGCAAAAGGCGTTCATTGGTGGTTAGGGTGCTCTTTCCAGGTAGGCAAGAGAAGATGCCCAACCAGGAGGAGGCACCTTAATTGTTGGGGAAGGGAGACAGTGGCATTGCAATTTTCCAGAAATTAGCTGCTCCCTCCTGCATTTTCTCTGGATCTTTGTGCTGCCCTAGGGAACCCCACCAAAGCCTCTTAACAAGGACAATTAATTTAATTAACACCCTCCTGTGAAAGTGGTAAAAATGCTGTAGCAAGGAGGCTTCTAAACAGGGTATGTAGGTCTGAATGGACACACAGCTTCTGCCCTCACCCGCATTTCCTGACTTCTAGCCCATCCTCCCTGCTTCCCCCAACAGAACCATCTAGGCACAGGTTGAGCACATCGGATTCTCCATCTGTAAAACGGGGATCATATTACTGACTTTTGTCTGCCTCTCAGGGCTGTTATGAAATTAAGATGAGATTATGTCCATAGAGGTGTTTTGCATTTAGTCAGGTATCCTGGGGAACACACAGACTGGCTGTTAAGAGAAGCTACATGTTGTTGTGCAAATGTGGAAGACCCTGGTTGGAGTCCTCCTCTTTCTTATGACTTAAACAGAATGCTTTTAGCTCTTTCCCTCGGTTTTCTTGACACTCACCCTACTCTACCCTGGTGTCATGAGGATCCAATGAGATTACACATGTAAAAGTGCTTTATAACAGTACATGCGAGCCAAACTCGACTGTTAAGCTGGTTATGGGACCTGGAACACCTGGCCTTTGCCTGGGTGGGGTCGGAACTAACTCAGTCATGGGCCAATAGCCAGGGTACTCACCATCTAAGATTATAGGGGTGCCTGCTGCCCAGTGAAAGCCATGCCCTTCCAGTGGAATATTCTAGAAGCTCCTGACCTCCTGGAAGGACCTCAGGAAGGCTATAACAACCCTTTTCTGGACCTCATGACCAGAAAGGAAGCAGGTTGGATGTTTCTTCTAGAAATGTTACCAATGCCATGGACTTTGCAACAAATCCAGTCTTCATCTTTCATTTCCTTCCTTTCCTGTATGCCTGAGGATTCCCTACAAATAAGGTCCAGAAGACTCTGGACATTCTTGAGGAGTGTAAATCCTAATGCCTCTTGTGTCTCTGAATGTCCAAATGTACAAGGCCATGCAGTTCTTCCATTCCCTCATCGGTAACACAAAGACAGCATTGACCTCTTAGGGAAGTTGTGAAAATTCATCAAGAAAGGCCTCACCAGACAGACACAAGGCAAGGTTTCCACTTGGTTCCCCAGGACCTCAGAGCTGGGTTTTCCTGAGCCTTGTCCCGAGCAGAGGAGGAGGCCAGTACAGAGGCTATAGCCAACATGTGGCCGGGTGGGCTGGGAGGAAGGGAAGAATGTACTGAATTGTTCCAACCTTCCCAGAGCTGTGGTAGCCAGATGTGTGGCCTGGCCAGAGCTGCCTCTTGCTCTCTTCTCCTGGCCCTGCCTCTACGATGCCTCTGATAGCTGGGGCCAAGGGGAGAAGACTCTCAAGTCAACAGGAGACAGCAGGAATGCTACGTCTCATCTCTCACCCACTTGCTTTCTTGCTCTTGAGGGAAGATGGTCCAAGCATTTGTTCTTTCCTAAATGCTTATTGGGATCAATGAGCAAGCAGGCCCAGAGGGGAGCCATGTAATGGGAACATTGTCTTCCAAGTTCCAAGCTCTCCCCCGGGATTCCAGAAGGCCAACCGTGGCTGGCTGCCCAGTGAGAGCCCTACACAGATTTCTGCAGTATTGTCAAGATTTTCACCATAGGTACCAACTTGCTCCTCATCTGGTGGACACATAAATCTCCAGTCTGCCCGGGAAGGAATGTGCTGTAGTGGGAAGAACACGGGTCTTGGAGCGGGAATCCCAGGACCTAGTGCACCCCGGCCACTAATTCACTGTGAGTGATTCCTCATCTGTACAGTGGGATGAATAGCACCTGCTGCGCTTGCTCTGTGGGCTCAAATGAAACAGAATGCAAAAGCACTTTGAACGAGGGAAGAAAAGATTTATGCGTTGAACACCTGCTCCGTGCCAGGTACTTTACCTGCGTCTCCCCTACTTACTGATCACTTTGACATATGTCATCTCTTCGGTCCCCTCGGCAGCCTGATAGGTAGCTGTTCTCGTCTCCACTTTATAGATGAGGGACTGAGCCTTGGGGAGATTATATAATGGGCTCCAGGTCTCAGAGCCAGGAAATGGTGACACTACAGTGTCCTCAGCATCCACAGCACCTGGGAGCTGGTGAGGAATGCAGAATCTCAGGCACCAGGGCAGATCTATGGATCAAGGTCTGAGTTTTAACAAGGTCCCCAGCTACCTGCTTTCTACTGTGTTGGGTTTTTTTTTTCAAGTTTTCAAATGCAAGCCCCAAAGAAGATGCTACAGTAGTGTAATAATAGCATAACGACCTTTGGGGCAAACTCTCCCTCCAGAAGGGGTTTCTGAAAAACCTTGACTCTCGTTTCTTGGAATCAGATCTTACTTTCCATGGCAATTTGTCAGGAAGTCAGAAGCCACAGGCCCAACCAGGTTGCTGGAGCAACCTGGACAGTCATTTCCAGCCCCACCCTGAGCCTGGGGCCACTTCTCCTTCCTGGAAGCGAGGCAGAAAAAATGCTGCTTCAATGGTTCTGGAACTTGCTTCCCGGAGGAATTTCTAGCTGGGAAGGCAGCCTTTGAAGCATTTTTCCTCCCAATTTAACGCTACAGGCCTCCCACCGGGTGGTGATTGGCTGCATGGCCCATGTTCCCGGAGCCCTGCTAAGTGACTTGATCTCAGCGCTGGCACTCGGAGAAGCAGTCCCAGCTGCAGCTGTCCTGGCCTCCTGTGCCCCTCTCATGGGAGCTTTCCAGTCATTTACCTCTGCCACAGACTCCCAGCCAAAATTAACGGAGTCTCCCAGGGGCCCTCAAAGCTCTGCACCCACTCAAACACTCAGACACATTGGTATTCAACAGCCAGCCAGCGGGGAGCAGACCCTGGCTCATCCTCCCCTCTCACACTGTCTTCCAGGCCAGGGCTGGGCTGCTCCCAGAAAGAATCCAGCCTGGCCTGGGGTGACAAGCCATCCCTCTGCTGCTTGGTGCAGGTGGCACGGGCAGCACAGAGGGACAACAGCCAGAGCACCAGAGACGCCAAGCCTCACCTAGGAGGTTGGGGCACCTGAGCCTCCTCCCCAAGGAGCTAGGCCAGGTAGGTTAATCCAGGCGGTGAGTGGAGACCGTGTAGCCCAGTGCTCAAGTGGCCAAGCACTGGAATTGGACACGAGGGTTCGTGTGCAAGTGTTCAGCAGTTAACCTCTCCGAGCCTGTTCCTCTATCTGTAAATTGGAAATAATAATGCTTAATAATATACCTGCCTCACCTAATGAGGATTTCGTGAGATCATGAATGTTAAGAATTTAGCAGATGCTTGACAAATGGTAAGACCTTAATAAGTTGGACTGTCTATTAGTCAGTGAGTGGGCTTGTCCCTGCTGCAGAACATACATAAAAAAGAAACTCAAAAATGAAGAAAAAGCTTATAAACAGCAGCCAACGAACATAGTCGTTTTTTTCAGAATGCCTGTTGTGAGACCCTACTGTGCTCGGGGCATTGGAAAGATGACATAGCACAGGATGTGGCCCCACTGCCTCGGGAGCTCACAGAGGGGACTGACCTGGTGGTTTACAAGCTTAGAGTACAGGGTGATAAGTGGTGCCCTGGTGGGCATTTGGCCTAGCCTGGTGACTGGAAAAGGGCTCCTGGGGGAAGGGATACCAGAACTGTCTCAGAAGATAAGGTAATAAAACTAGGAAGGAGCGATGGGACAAGGGGGAGAAGTGTCCCAGGGAGGAGGTAGAGAGCACACACCGAGGCACGGGAGGGTTAGAGGACTTGGCACCCCAGCCCAGGATGGGGTGGGGGCCCAGAGCAGAGCCAGGCCGTGAGGGACCTGGCACTCAGGCCCAGGAGTTAGGACTTTATCCAGAGTGCCTGGTGCACAGTAGGTACCTGACAAATATTTACTGTCGCCAAAGAAAAAATAATGCTAAGCCTCTGAAGGATTTTAAGCCAGGGAGTCACATGGGAAGTTATCAATTCAGAAAGCTCTCTCTGGGTGGCAGGGAGAGAGGCTGGCTGGGAGGAGACCCACGCCTAAGACCAGGACGGAGCTGACAGGGTGGGTACAGATGCGTTGGGAGCAGGGTGCCGCCCTGGGTGATGGGCACACGGGGTGGGAGGATCCTGTACAGAGGAATGGCCTGGTGGGATGGATGGGGTCAGACAAGACAGCTCTAGAACACAGTCGTGGAGACACAGAAGGACAATAACTCGGTAGAGAAGAGAAAGCCAATAGCTATGTGTCTGGGGGAAGAGAAGGGGATGGGAGGAGAGGGGGATGTGTGGGGGTGAGGAGTAGGCAAGTGGGAAAGACAGATTTGTTCACCCAGAATGTCCAGAAGAGAAGGACCACTGAAGAAGATGAAAACCAGATGCCCTTGTGTCTGGCTCTGCGGCGTCCCAGAGAAAGTCCCTGCCTTTCCTGACAATCCTTCACGCGTCGAGCATTTACCCTGGGCCAGGCTCTGGGCAGGGACGGGGCAAGTGAAGAGGAAACGTCTCGGTCCTGGTTCACCAGGCCCTCCCAGGGCAGGAATGTTGATAGAGCAGCATCCCAGTTCTTATCCGGGCTACAGAAGAGTCTCAGAGCTTGTGGCCTGTCCCGTGACAGCGTTTGGGGCAAAGAAGCACCCGGAAACTCTGTGTTTTGCTGATAAACATGGCAAGGCTTTCACTATGGTGTTCCACCACCCTGGAGGAAAGCCCCCCCCAACCCCAAGGAGCAAACTGTGCTGGGAAAACTCTCCCTGGGGTCACCAAATGGTTAGACATGCGTCAAGGTGAGGACGGAGAAGGTTATGATGGGGGGCGGTGGGCACAGGCCATAAATGCTCTACACAGGTAGAAAAAGCACACCTTGGATTTGAACCCAGGTTCATCTCAACCTCAGAAGTCCCAGACACTACCTGGTTGCTGGCTTTCACTACAGCTCTTTACGGAATTTTGTAAAGAGGGTCTACAGGTGCGTATGGTGACGCCTCCCCTCGGCACGCAGAGTCCTGCGCGACAACAGAGTCCCCAAGCTCACGCTCTTCCTCGCCAGCCTCATTCTGGCTGGGGGGCCCCCCCTCCCTTGTTCCCCTGTGCCCAGTTCCTTTCCCTCTGCTATGGAGGAGGGCGGCGGGGTGTGTGGGACCCCCAGGACAGCAGAGCTGTTGTTTTGAGATCCATTTATTTTAATAAAAGTTAAATCTCCCCCACTGCATTTCCATCCGCAAGCCATCAATATTTCAGGACTATTGCTCATCCCAGGGCGGCAGAGATGGCCCCCTCCGCGTCTGAGCGTGGCTTCCAGTTAAAAGTTCACCACAGAAAATTTGATGCCTAATAAATTGGAGCCTTCCCTGCTTTAAATCATTTTGAAACCACGATTGCCGCGCAAAATATAATTATTACAAACTGGTCATTTGTAACAGAGAAATCTCATTAAAATGATTCTGTGCTGGAAAGGCAGGTGGGAGGGGAGGAGAGAGGCGGCGGCTGCAGCAGGCAGAGGGGGCTGAAGGAGCAGGAGAAGGCCAAGGAAGGCTTGGAAGGGCTGGGGGATGCTTTTAATTACAGATTGATTATTTCTGGTGATTGAGCATGGAATATAATCAGCTCAACATTTTGAGACCAGAGCAGAAAGGGTGGGGACAGGCAAGATGACAAGGACCGAGGGGTCTCGATCTCTTTTCTGAGTCGAGCAGCCGGCCAAGGGGTGGGCTGCAGGGGGCCAGAGGGGCACAGAGTGGCGCCAGGCCTCCCCCCTCAGACTCCCGGCCAGCCCCTGGCCCAGGGAGGTAGCTGCGGCATTTGCAAGGGGCTGTGGAGCTACTTGCTTCATCCAGGGTAGAGAGGGACTGCGACGTTGTGGGACCTGTGGCCAGTTATCAGGAAACAGGATGCGGGATTTGAAATCAAAGTGTTTGCATCCCGGCTCTGACCCTTGGGAGCCAGAACCTGGGGGGATCGATTCACTCGAAGTCTCCCAGCCTCCGTTTCCCAGTGACTGAAATGGGCAGGGTCCTGCCCCCGGTGTCGCAGGGCTGATGGCTTCACCTGGCATAGAACACACCCTGCAAAGTCCGTCCCATCTAAATTTTCTGACCAAGACTGAGATACGGAAAGAAGCTGCCAGAATGTAATTTCTTTCCGGAGAGAATGTTAAGAACAAGGCAGGCACTTCTCTCCCAGGCTAGGTGTGGGGAGTCCCAGGTGGTCCTTCTCCAAGGTACGGGGGAGGGAAGTCTGGTCCCACCGGGAACCACCCAATGTGGTGGCTGCAGGGTCACTGCTCCGGAACCAGTCCTGGGCTCCGGTGTGTTGATGGTGCTGGGGGCTTCCTCACTTTGCCTGCTGCCCCTGGGATTGTTTACCCCTCTTCCAGGGCCTCTCTGGGACCTCCCCTAGAGGTGCTGGTGGCGGGGGAAAGCCACAGGCCCATCTCTGCTCTCCTGGAAGGCAGCCAAGGAAACACACCTGGAAGAGGGGCAAGAAAAGCCAGGGCAGCTCCCTGTCCTGGCCCTCAGCGCCCTGCCTCCTTCCTCAGCTCGGTGCCTCTGCCCCCCCAGCCCAGCCTCTGCGGTGAGGTTCACGACAGCCTAGGATCCCCCCTTGTTTCCCAGACTTCACCCCCTCACCTCCAGCCTCAGGCCTTAGGGATCTGAAGTACTCCTTGCTCCCTCCTGGCTCTGAGGAACCCTCCTGGGGACGAGTTCCAGGCTCCTGCATCAGGGCAGGAACTGGAAAGAATACAGGTGGTGTCTTAGTCCTCAGGCCACTACAGCAAAAGACCACAGACATTCATTTCTCACAGTCCCGGAGGCTGAGAAGTCTAAGATTACGATGCCAGCAACTTTGGTTTCTTGGCGAGGGCTCTCTCTCTGGCTGACAGAGAACCACCTTCTTGCTGTGTCCGCACATTGTGGATGTAGAGACAGAGCTCTGGTCTCTCTTCCTCTTCTAATAAGGGCACTGATCTCATGATGGGGGCTCCACCCTCATGGCCTCACGTAAACTGAATCACCTCCTCTAGGCCCCACCACACAACACCATCAAATGGGGGATCAGGGCCTCCACATAGAAATCTGGAGGAGGACAGACATTCATCCCATAACAGGTGGTCTTAGTCCTGGCAGGTCCTGGGCAGGTGAACCCCAGCCCCAGCCCCAGGGGATGCTTGCCTTCACATCTCCAGGCCTTGACACAGACAATCCCCTTGCGAGGTGGGACCCCCACCCCCAGGCCTCGGTGAGCCTACAGAACATGGGCAGGCAGCATGCAGGCATGCATGTGAGCACAGGTGGGCACACACCTGCACCTGCCCTGTAGCCTCCAGAAGCCCCCTGAGGGCAGGACCACGGTTTCTCTATACTCCCCATCCCTAACCCGCACTCTGCCTACACATGGCAAGATCAACCCACCAGGAACAAAGATCTTCCCGGACATCCTCGGACCAGACGTTCCCTGGCGTCCTGGGTCTGAGCACCATTTCTAGCCGAGGGGCCCTGAGTAGGTCCCTTAACCTCTCTCTAAATTGGAGATGATAGTAACAGCTGTTCTGCTTACACAGGAAGGACAGAGGATAGGCGAGGTGGTGTTCATCCGATTGCCTTCATCACGCACCTTACTACTGACTGGCCCAGGGTCATGGGGGAAGCTGAGGAGGAAGAGGCCATGAGGCCATCCTCCTGATTGGGGCCCCTCGGTCCTCCCTGAGGACTGGAGGAGGAGGTGTCCAGCCGATGCTTACCCCAAGGGTCTCCTCCTGCTGCGTGCCTTCTGCGGGCACATCCCCGTGATAGGCTGGTCAGCCCAGGCTCCTGTAGGCTGGACGGGTTCAGCCAAGAGCCTGCACGCGGAGGCAGGTGCGCACAGAGGGACACCGGTGTGCGTGTTGGCGGGACCGTGGGTGACTATGTGGGCAGAGGGGCCTCCATGTCTCCAAAATAGCTCTGCGGCACAGCGGTGGCCAGGACACACCAGTACGTGCGGCCGGGGTGGGCGGCCGCCTGAGGGTTGCCAGGGAAACCATGGCTGCAGGAGCCCCCAGCCACTGCCTCCACTGCCTCCTCGCCATGGAGACAGCGAGCCGGAGGCAGCAAGGGTAACGGAACAGGTGGCCCCTGCCATGGGCTCTGAGAAACCACAGCAGCTCCCACACCTATCGCCAGGGGAGGGGGTGGCCTTGGGATCAATTTTCCGATGACAAAACCATGTTCAAATGTCAATTCTTTCTCTCCTGCTCGTGGGCTTCCTCCCTCTCCATCTCGTCGGTTTATCCCTGTGCTCTCTCCCGTTCCTGGCTTGCGTTTCATGTCAGCACGACGCTGATCTTAGAAGAATGAAATTTGGCAGCAATCGAGTGCCTAATATGACCTCATCCTGTCTGGTGTTTTCGGGGAAGGATGCCTCCTGAAAGGCGGGGGCGGCGTGGGGGCTGGGGTGCACAGGGTGACAGGCTGGGGAACCACGCGGGGAGCCTGTGGGCCCTCTAGATTTGAATGGGCAGCCTGCCCACACAGGGGTTGGGGGCCTGGGGCTTTTTTCCTCAGTCAGATCCCTGGAGCCCAGCGTTTTTCCATCTCTAAAGAAGACCATGAGCTTGGGCCAACTCTGGCAGTTTCCAGAGAACTTCTCTTATAGCAACAGCACATGGGATCCCTTCCAGGCTTTCTGGTTAAAAACTGGGCTAGGAGGGCTCTGTTGAGGTCACCCCATCCAGCCCTGGTCTCCCCAGCGGTGTCCAGGACACATGGCTGCCCCTTTTAGGGCCACCGGCCCTCTCTCACTACAATGCAAGCCCCCATCTGGGGGTCTGGGCTCACCAGAGATGGAGAGAGGTGCCCAGCATCTCCTCAAAATGAGCACCCAGGCCTGTATGGGAACAGGGACCCTTCCTGCTTCTCCCCATCCCTGCCCTTTACACCAGGGTTTTCTCATTTTCCCATTAACTTCGTTAGTCAAGCAACGTTAAATTTTGTTTATCATGACTCATTGGCTATTTCTCCAGGTAAGCCGACAGTGGAAAGCTAGGACTCCTAGAAGTCACCAACCTACAGGAAGCAGCTCCCCTCATCAACTCCTTAGGTCCTGACCTCTCAGCTGCCACCATGCCCAGCCCCCCCTCCCCCCCACCCCGACCATCTCAGTGCAGCCTCAGTTGGGTTCTGCACCACACTAGCATCCGCATCCTTTCCCCCTCCTGCTCTGGGTACCAGGTTATTGGCCTGCATACCCTGCCCACTGGCCCCACTCCACCCACCCTGGCCATCTTTCCATCTGTTGGGCTTGCTGACTTGTCTCTGCCTGTTTGATGTTCAAGCCGTCAGCTGTGACAATCATATCTGATCATTAATAATGCAATAATGGAACAGTGACTGGAGAGACACTTGGATAATCAGCTAGCACAGGCTCATTAGTGGCACAGAACAATCACAGCGATGTAATAACAGATCCCAGGAAATTTCAATTAAACCTGGAACTTTGTTAGGGTTTCATTTTATTTTCAGCACGACGAAGGACAGCGTAATTGCAATCAACTAAAGCCAATGCAAATCTCCAAAAGAGACCCCTTCCCCTGGGTCTGCTAGGGAATTAAGTCTCACTCTTCCTTAGCTCCTGCCCATCTTCATTCTGAGCCATTTAATGAACTCCTTCTCTGCCCCGAAGAATGTTCCAACTTCTGTCCCTAGCTTCTCTTAACGACAGGATCATTCTGGCTTCTGGCTGTAGCGATAAAGATGATGATGCTAGGAATTAGCACTCATTGAGTGCTCGACATATGCCCGGCGTCATGCTAAACCCTTTACGTGGATTATCTCATTTAAAACTCACTACAGCGTATTGAGAGGTACTGATTGATATTGTCACCATTTTACCTATGAGGTCACTGAGTCTCAAACTTAAGAAACACTTTCTGGGTAGCACATCTTGTAAATATTAGTGGTGTGGCCAGAAGTCCAAGCCAGATCTGCACAGGTCCAAAGCCCACCATATCCCTGTTCATTTCTTTTCTCTCTCTCACTCCATTAGGTATTGGAGAGACTAGAAAATTCAGAAGAAGGATGGGGTAACCCAAGTACTGTACTGCCCAACCATCTCTTGTGGGGTCCTGGGTCTCCAGTCTAGGGTGGGCAGCTGGGGAGATTTTTAAAGAGCGGTTTCCGTGAATGCTGCCTATGTCAAACCACCCAATCAGAATCTCTGGCCATGGCGCCCACACATCCATATTTTTCCAAAGCTCCTTAGGTCATCCTACAGTCCACTGTTCTTAAAACCTCACTCAGAACTTCTCCACCTGGCTGGTGGGAACAAGCATCTGGGCTGCTGGCCCAGCCCTGTATCCCATGGATCTGAGAGGGAAGGTGAGTCAGAACAAGGCTCCTTCTGAGAAGGCGTGTGATGACTCCCCTTCTATGACTTTGACTCTGGCTTCCATTTCCTCCTCCCCGACAGGACGGGTTGGACCGGGCGGTCCCTAAAATGCTTGCTAGCTCTGGCAGCCTGCAGAGGTTTCCTAGAATAGGCAACGCCTTATCTGAAGTTCACGAATTGCCATGGGCTTGGAGAGGAGATAATTCAGGGCCAGGAGTACCTTTCCAACACCCCTTAAGTCATTGTTTCTCTACAGTCAAGCCTCATTATTTTCAGACTTGCCCTTAAATTGATTCACTTTTACTTAAGTGTTTTTAAAACTAAATTTTACATCATTATTATATATGGAAAGCCATGTCCCCTGCCACAAATCGAAGGTAACCATAAAAATTTTACCATTTAATTAATCTGCATCACCAAGGGTGTGCGCAATACTCCGTCTAACTCCGTTCTGCAAGCGTGATCCTGATGGCTAACCACCTCTGGGCGGACTGCAGACCCACTCCTTTCACTCCTACAGAAAAGAACCCTGCGGGAAGGTCTAAGTCTTGAAGGAGGTAATCGGGTTTTTGTCCTACTGTTAGGGAGTCTTGTCCTTCCAGTGAGACTCAGTTCTAAATCTGCAGCCTTGCCCTTTTCTGAACCTCAGGTTTGACACCTGCAAAATAGGTGTCAGGAGACACAAGGTGCAACTCGTGGGCTTCGTGGTGGTGGGAGCTTGCTTGCTCCTCCTCTCTCAGCTCTGATGGTCTCAGGGGCAGAGGCAGGACGGACTAATGGAGAGAAAAAGAAGACAGATGATTGTGTGGTGAGTGGAGGCACTTTTGAAAAGTCCTTGAACCTCAAAGTAGCAACCTTCCAAACTCACATGAGACACCTTAGCAGCCAAAATTGGGTGGCTGTAGAGACCACTTAGACCCATCTAGGGCCCCTTTTCTCACTGCACACTTGTTACAGATCTGCACTCACTGGAAGGACTGTGACCCAGCCCTGCTGACCTAGAGCTCCATTCACGGGGCAGATACGTGAACAAAGGTGCACACCGCACTGTACTAGGTGCCACCCCCAGGGGGGGTGATCTCAGGGAAGGACAGGAGTCGTTCAGCACGTTCCCTCCACAAGCTCTTGCCTCGCAGCCCTGCACTCCACCTGCCCTGCCCAGAATGCGAGCCCTTGGTCTTGTGTATTTGGGGTCCACTTGTGAGTGGTAGCTTGCCTAGAGGTTAAGAGCACAGGCTTTGGGGCTGGCTCAATTTAGGATTTGTGTCACTCATGGCAAAGTATTAACCTTTTCAGCTTCAGCTTCTTTATCTGCAAAACAGGGACGCTATAAAATTATGTGATATGATGTCAGCGAATTGCTCAGCAGAGAGCTCGACACAGCCTTCCAGAAACATTACCTGTAGTTATTATTGTAGCTTCTAATAGAAATTCCAGCTTTGGAAGGGGACAGAACTGGATTCAAAGGCTGGATCCATTGCTTGCTGTCCATATAGCTTTGAGCCTTGAGTTCTCATCCATAAAGAGGAGCAGTGATGGTGGCTTCTCAGGCAAGGTTACGAATGCAAGGTCCCTAGTGCTGCCCACCTCCTTCCCCTGCCTTGAGCCAAGAAGAGGCCACGTGTCCAGCCAGCACAGGGCAAGTCTAGATGAAAGGCTCAAGGTTCACCTGTATGCCCCCCCACTCCCATCGACTCTGCCCCAACCCAGCCCAAAGTGGCCCTTCAGAGGTGCTGTTGGGCTCCATGTCACCGAAAGGACAGACCCAGCTTCCACTGCCAGATCAAGGCCGGCCACCCAGTGTGGACAACACTGCGGCCACCGGCCACGACAAGGACTGTACGCAGTCCAGAGAGGACGGGGCAGCTGCCCTGGGTCAGGTCAAGGGGCAGGGCTGTAGGAAGGAGAGAGAAGGGGAAGGAAAGAGAAAAATATTCCCCCCTCTTCTCCCTCTCTCAATCCCCCATTCCCTCCCCACTCATTTCAACCCTCAGAAGTTCCTCGAAACCCTTCAAGGCGAAGCGGTGGCAGAGGAGGGCCCGGAACTCCTTGTAGAAGACATGTGTTTCAATTCTGTTTCTGTCTTTGCCAGGTGAACTTGGATGTCCCTCCTCAGAGTCGGGGAGGGAAGAGCTCTCCTCCAACAGTTACTGTGAGCAGTAAACCAGACATTTTCAGAGACGCGGCTTCTGTTCTTCCCCCCTTTCTCCTCCTTAGAAGCCACAGCTTTTCAGAAGCCACAAGATCTTCACTTCCTCTTCCTTCCCACCTCTGAGCCCCTCTCTGTCTCCCAAGCCAGGACACCCTCACCACCACCCACGTGGTGATCCAGAAGCCGTATTTTCAGGTGTCATGACCTCCTGAAACATTAGGACATGGACAGTGGAGGCCCCTTTCTCAACAACTGGAGAAGATCCCTGCCCCACGAATACTTCCACCAGAGGGCATGAACGAAGACAGGATACCTCGGAAGGGCACACTGCGCTGCCCGGTGCTCCTGAGCCAGGAGATGCCCTCTACTGACCCCACTGGAGCCCACATCTCTCTCACCTGACATGTCTGGCCAGAAGCCACAAGTCCTCAGTTTACCCTGTGGCATCCCACACTCCGTACAAACAAGAGCCTGTGTGTGGCAAAAATCCTCCAGCAATTACCTGTAGAAACAGGGTGGAGAGTGTTGGGGACAGGAAGAGGAATTTATTTATTTGTTCTCTGTGCTTTGAGTTCGTTTTTAAATTGTCCTTCTGTAGATAAAGGCATCTCTCCAGCAGCTCAGCCCAGATCACGGCAGCTAATCTGCATCCGGCAGATCAAAATAGCCTCCAAACCAGATGGAGACCCAGAGCGCACCAGGAAAGCAGAACCGGTTCTAGTGCTGAAAGTGGGGATTTAAATAGAGTCACGTGAAGCCTTTTTGGGATTTTTCTGGGACGAGTGGGGGTAAGGAAAGGAGACTGGGATTGCCGAGACCAGGAAGCGGCAGGGAGGAGAGAGGCAGAAGTTAAGGAAGGGAAGTGAGAATTCACGCTGGCACTTTCCCTATAGATTTTTTTGGACCTCTGCCAGGAGGTCAAGGTGTCCGTGTGTCTGTAATGCTCAGACAGGAGCAATGCAGGAGGAGGTTTTGCGTGTTCCCCAGACACAGCACGGTGCTAGAGAAGGCACGGCTCTGGAGCCAGACCTGCTTACATCCTACCCATGCACCCTTGAGCTTCAGCTTCCTGGTCTGTAAATTGGGATTATGAAGTTTATCTTTTAGGATTTTGACAAGGCTTAAGATAAGGAATGGGTATCTACGTCTCCCCAAAACTCATATGTTGACCTAACTCCCAAGGTGATGATGTTAGGAGGCAGGGCCTTTGGGAGGCAGTTAGGTCTTGGGGGTGGGGCCCTTGGGAATAGGATTAGTGTTTTTATCAGAGACCCCAGAGAGCTCCCTAGCCCCTCCCACCACATAAGGACACACTGAGAAGGCTTCCTGGCGTCTATGAACTAGGAAGTGGGCTCTCACCAGACATGGAATCTGCCAGCACCTTGATTTTGCATTTCCCAGCTTCCAGAACTGTGAGAAAAAACTGTGGCTGAAGCCATCTGATCTAATCCAGGATTCCAATCTCGGAATCCACTTTAGGGAAGGGCGTGTAGGGGGACACGATAGAACTTTGCCTGGTAGAAGAGGAGAGCTTCCATTTGGGTCTTCAGGGCCTCTTCTGGAGCCAGCGTACCCCCTCCCGGGAGCTCTGGGGTGCGGTCAGGCTGACTGACGTACGGACGCTCACTTCCAGATCCGAGATCCACTAGAGGGAAGGGGCCACGTGTGCTTTGCTCACTGCTGTACCCCAGGGCCAAGCACAGGGCCTGGTACACAGCGGGCACTCGGTAAGCACGGGCTGAGATGAGGTAGTGAGAGATTCCAGAAGAGGAGGAGAGCAGACTCTGACCATAACCAACAACAAAACTTTGGAACAAGGCAAATGACTCTTCGAGTACTTTGTAGGAACTTCCCCAAACGCTCCCATCTGGGGGCTGCCCCAGCCCAGCCCCGACCCCAGGTCTGTCTAAATCCCTGGCTTGGAGTCACTCAGAAATGAACACAAGCCCGCCTGCCCTGTCTCAGGCTGTCTCCTCTGTGCTGATAGGATCCCCCGCTCTGGGGGCCTGTGCTCCTCCTGGAATGGGAGCTCCTTGGGGGAGGGATAGACTTGGGAAGCCCCAGTCCTGGGTACCCGCACAAGGCCTGGCAGGTCTCTGGTGGGAGGGCAGGCAGGGAAATGGGGTGGGGGGCACGGTCCTGGAGGCGTGGGCCGTCTGGGGCCTCCCCTTCCTGCCCCTCTACCTGCCTCAGCTCCTGGCCGGAGGCCTGGCCCTGCCCCCCGCAGCAGGCGGCCCTCGCGCCCCGGCCTGGCCTCCACTCACGTGTCCGCCCGTGGCCAGTCCCCGGGGGCTGCCAGGGCTTGATGGACTGCCGAGCTGCTGAGGCTGCCTTTGTTCCCAGCGGTTGCGCACAGGAAATCGATCCCGTTAATGGAGAAAATCTGGGTCGTGATGCGGAGATTGGGGATTGGCCCGGTGGCCCCGAGAGTGCCCACCTGCTGCGGCTGGAGCCCCGCGGGGAAGCTGGGAGAGCGGGGGCGCAGGCTCCCGGAGAGCCGGGTCGGGAGGTGCAGCGACGGCCCAGAAGGCACAGAGATGCTGGGGGGCGACGCTGAGGCGGGGCAGCTCCAGGTGTGCTGGGGCAGGTGGGGGGCTGGCGGGCGGCAGGAGGCCCAGGAAGGGCTGCCCAGGGCACGCTGGCCTTGGTCGGGGCCCAGGCACAGGAGCGCCGGGTGCCGGTGGGACGTGGCTCCCGTGGACTCCCCGGTACTGAGCAGCGGGTGGGAAGCCTGAACCCGGAGTCGCAGTGGCAGGTGTGATGGGATCACCTGAGCACCGCCAGGCTGGCCGCCCCCCAGCAGGACCCACCACGCGGCCCCGTGTGGCTCCCCCACCGGGCCTGCGGGCCGCTCCCCATGCCCGCTGTGAGCGCTGTCGTCGTGCTGTCCCTGTGGAAGGCCCCCGCCCACGGGAAAGGCCCAGAGCACAGACTCAGTCAGTGTTTGCATCCGCACCAACTGGCTCTGTTTTGCCGGCACCGTGTTCCGCGTCCTGCTCCCTCTACCCCGGCGCCCGGCCCTGGGGTGATGGTGACGAGGCCTGCAAATTGCTCTGCCTTCCCTCTTTACACCTAGCGGCAGCCTGTCGCCTAAGCCAGCCTCCTTCCCACCTGGCCATCTGGCAGGGGCCCCGTGGGTTCCGGGGTCCCCCACAGCTCCGGGCTCCCAGGGGGGCCAGCACAACACAGGCTTCTCAGCACTCCAGCACCCCCCATGTGTCTCCTGGGTCCCAGGTCAGACCCAGAGCGCACGTCCGGGAGGGAGCCTGTCGTTGGTGAAGAGACACCAAGGGCCTGCACAGGAGGCCCGGCCTGGCCCTGCACCTGTCTGGGCCCTAACTTTGTACACGTCACTGCTCCTCCAGATCCTGAGGGCCTGCCCTGCTACCTCCTCACAGGACTCCGTCGAACCCACAAGAGGGGAAACAGGTGTGCAAATACTGCATAAAGTGCTGGGTATATGCAATTACTAATGCCGTGTGTACACACTTCGTATCCAATCACACGACACAGGAGCTCCTTCCCAGGGACAAGGATGACTCTGAACACTCTGTGAGATGCTCTGTCTGACCCTGATGGAGTTTATGGGCCAGGGTAGGTGGCAGGACAGGGTCAGAGTGAAGTTATGAGAGGAAACGTCACAAACAGACACAGAAATGTATGAAACTGCTCTGTGCCCCCCTCCCCACCGGTCCCTAAGGATGGAGTTTCGTGATCCCAACTTAGAAAAAGGGGTGCTCTTCCCGAGTGAGCCCCCAGGACTACAGGCACCCAGGGCCTTGGTTGGAGGTTGGTAGGAGGTGTGCTTGGTGTCCCGGCCCTGTCAGTTCAGCAAGGCAGCAGGTTGCAAGGAAAGATCTCCTGTGCTAGACGGGGAACAGGGTCCCTCTGCCCCTCACCTGGTCCTCAGACCCCTCAGACAAGAGGGCTGACTTCCTTAGGCTCGGCGGATGCCCTCCCCCTACCTCCACCCCCAGCATCCCAGAGGAGAGCACCTTGGTAGAGCCCCACCTGGCGCTTTGCAGACTGGCCAGCTCTCACACCTGGGAGGGGCATGAGCACTCAGTGCCCAGGGAACCAGTCTGGGTGTGGGAGAGATGCCATCCTGTGTTGTTTCCTCCCATTACAGGGCAGCTCAGGGGAGGGGGGAGCTTGCTAACAGCAGGAACCACTGCCCCCCTGTGAGAGCAGGGGAGGAGGCAGGTGTTCTGAAGCTTGCAGCCAGTGAGCTGTTCTCAGAGGGGGCAGGGCAGGGGTCTGGCATTGTTGGTTGTTGTCGGGGAAGGACGCCAGCCAGGGGGTTCATGCCAATGGGACTTACCAGAGGCAAGTCTCGGCAGGGCTTTTTGCTCAGTAGGGTAGAAAAACAGCCTCAGCCTCACCCCCAGCTCTGACCCGGCATAAACCTCCCCTGGGGTTCCTAGCCAAGGCCTGCCACGCCTTCTAGGGACCTGGGTCCAGGGCCAAGCAATGGTGAGGGAGCAGCAGCTCTCCATGGCACACTCACATCAGACGTGCCCTCCGTGGCCAAGGTGGCCTCCATGGCCTCCACCCTGCCTCATCTCTGGGCTTCTGAGCTCCATGACCGTGCCCACAGCCACAGAATCTGCTTTGCCACTCAGCAGTGAGATGGCAGTAAGGTTTCTGAAGATGTTGTTTTCCTATTTTTTAACCACAGGAATCAGGATGGGTCCGTGGTGAAAGTGAGGATGTTGACCCTGGAATCAGAGCCACACGAGAGCTGGAAGGATCTTTAGATCACGCATTGCGCATCCCTGATTTCATGGACCAGAGGGGCACATATGCCCCAGAATGCACAGCTGGTAGGGACAGAGCCCATCCCAGAGGAGGTCCAACCTGCCCCCAGTCTCCTTACCACGTGGGGTGCCTCTTCCCGCCCGTCCCTCAGAGTCCCGAGATGGGCTCTCAAAGGCCGGGTGGCCAGAGCCTAAGAGGGGCTCCATCCGATGCTTCCTGGAAACGTGCCTCTCAAAGGAGTGGAGGAGCCCCGTGGGGACAGGTGACAGTGGCAAGACCAGAAGAGAAGCCAGCTGGAACCACCACAGCTCTGACCGAGGCCACCCAAGTGATGGATTCTCCCGTGAGTTGTCATGACACAGAGGAAGCACTGGCCGTGAGTCAGGAGACCGAATCTGCTACTTGCAGCTTTGTGACTTCGTAGTCACAAGTAATGGAATCTCTCCAAGCCTCTGTGCTCATCCGGAAAATGGGCGCGCTCCACCTCCTTCACGGATGCATTGAGAGGGTAGAAACGCACCCACATTCAGAATGTGCAGCAAAGTGCGTGGTCCACAGTAGGCACCCAACCGTGCTGGCTGTTTCTCCTTACACCCCCCCCCCTTTCCCTCTGTGGACTTGGTTTCCTGAGCTGTGAAAGGTAGAAGGGAATTAAAATGGTTTCTATAGTATCTATGACTGCCATCTCCAAGCCCCAAGTCATTTTTAAAATCTTCTAGTGACTCGCTGGAGCTGGCGTGCACGTTCTGCAGCCCAGCCCTCTGCCGTATTGCACACACAAAGACACACCAGGCGCTCTGACTCTGTCACAAAATGGAATTTCAATCCTGGTTTACACGTGCCCCATGAATATAGCATTCATAGGTTTTCAAGAACAGTTCTGATTTATACCCGTTCGTCATCCAAACTGTGACATTTTTAGAATGAAAGTGTTGCCAGGACAACAGGTATAAACCAGGGATGCCCTGAGAATCCTAGAAATACCCATCAGAGCCTCAACCCTCGGGGTCAAAGAGCCTACCCTGCGCCCCTGCCTGAGATGCTCGTGACTCTGGGTCTCTGCTCGAAGAAGGTCTCCCGACCGTGTCGACACGTCTGTCTTTCTTCTCTCTTCACAATTACCTGCTGCCCTATCATCAGCCACTTGCCTCTCACACTAACCACAGCAGCTTAGCCATGGGAATCCTGTCCCTGACACGGCCTGGCGTATAGTATGTGCTCAATAAATGTGGATGGTAAGGAAAAAACGCATGAATGCCCCAGTGAGGAGAGAGTAACCAGCCGGAGAGTAGGGGGTTAACGCAGCTCCTGCTGGAAGCTGGAAGAAGTCAGCTTAGCAGTAAAGAAGGGAGCTATTGTTTCCTACCAGGCAAGCCAGAGCAGGCCTCTTCTGTGCTCTCCCCTCTATCCCCTACGCACACACCTCTGTGCATGGCACCTGGTGGTTGGCCCATGAGCTGACATCTTCGTGCCTGCAGGTGCAGGCCTAGAGGACAGCCAGTGCTTTGTTGAAAGGCTCTGGGAGTTGGAAAGTCTCAGCACCCAGAAGAACCCGGAGGGGACCGCACCCTCCCTCCCCAGACATGGCTCGCTCCAACCATGGCATCCAGTGAGTCCCCCGTGCACTCCAGCAGGCTGCCTGGGTGCTGTCACTTGTCACTTGACAATGGAGAAGGATGTTTCTCTATTTTCCAGCTCAGATGAGCTTTCGAAGATGCTATCTGGCTGTGATATAAATCCATTGAGAAAGCCCTGGAGGGAGCCCCTTGCAAAGCCCTAAATTGGACACTAAAAACAGATAAAAGCCAATGGTTTAAAGGCTTTGTGTGAGCTCCATTTGGGGGAAGGAATGAAAACAGGGATTTAGTTTGTCCTCGCTTACCAACACACTTCAGGCAGGTGTGGCCTGAGACTTTTAAATCCTCCATGTCCCTGTTGCATGGATCTGAGTGGCCAATGAGCTGACGCTGGCGTGGAGTCCTGAAGCTAAGACAGCTTCAAGGGCCTGCTCCCCTCGCCTCTCTCCACCACTGCTGCCCGTACCCCTGCTGGGATGGCCAAGCTCAGGGCTCAGCCCTTGAACAAATGAATGCATGACTCCCGACCCTGCCCCAGCCCAAGAGCTGCCCAGGGTTGACTCAGGTCCAGGTATGCAGCATTTCCTTAGGGTGAACCAGTCAAGTCCACACCTGCCACTTCTGCAACCTGGGGCCCTGGCTTCCCTAGACCCAGTCAGAGGACAGGCACGTCAAGTAACAAGATGTTGCAGCCTGCCTGGACATCACCTTCTCGCACACTTCTGTCTTTCTTGGCTGCCTGCAGCCAACGAACCTGGAATGTGGGAAGGAGGAAAGGCCAAAATGAAAATTCCCAGTGGGTTTTGGCCCACCACACAGCACACAGTACAAGCTGGAGTGACCAGGGCTCATGTAATCCTGCAGCCCTTCTTTGGGGTAATGGAAGTGTAGCTCTTCCAGTCAAAAGTGCAGGCCATCACTTTTGCGAAATATTGCCATGGGGGGAAGAGGGACAGTGCTAATCTTTAACTCAGTGGTTCTCAACCTACATATTAGAATGCTCCCCAGGATGCATTTTAAAATCGCAATATCGGGGCCATACCCCAGACCCTTGAAATCAGAACATCTGGGGTAAGACTCAAGCATCAACAGTTTCAAAGGTTCCAGATGATTTCAAGTCACAACCAAAGTGGGAAACCACTGTTCTAATTGGCTAGACCTATTAATGACCGTGTGGAGGCTGGGGTCAGTGGCTTCTGTATTTCTCAAGGCTCTTTCCACTCCTGCCTTCACCCTCACCCTTTAATTCAGACCTGAAGTGGAGGGAGAAGGGCTGGAGAGATGCCAAGTGATGGAGGTTAAAAATGCCACTATTTCTTTCCCTCAGGCACAGTGAACCTGACCTCGGTATGGTCTGCATTAGGATTTGCAGAATGTGGAAACAGTATCATGTTAGAGATGGAAGGAATGTTGGAAATCATATAGGTCAACCATCCCTCCAGTTTTAGAGGCAAAGGCACGGAGGAGAGTGGGGATGTGGCCTACTAGGGTCCCTGAGCACTTGCGTGAGTCCTGGGCTCTATCCTTTGGGTGATGACACCGATCTTGGGACTTCTGGTTCCATGCAGCTTCCAGCTCTGCCACTGAATGGTGGGGGCCTGGGACAGCAAAACCTTTTGGCTTCTGGTAACCTCTCTGTGAATACAGTCCCCAAGACAAAGAGGAAAAGAAGAGTCGTCATAGCACCACGTTCAGCAGACGTATTCTTGAAACTTGGCCCCACCGTTTAGAGGCTGCGTGACCTTGAAGCCACTCTTAGCCTCTGAGCTTCTGTTCTACTCATCTATAAGATGAGGAACCTATAACTATCACAGAGCTGTTAGGTAAAGGTTAAATGAGATAATACATCTAAAGTATCTAAGCTACTCTAAGAGTTTAGCAAAAGCTACTTTCTACCCTTCCCTTCCCTCCTCCTGGTCCTTTCCTAGAATCAAGATGATGAGTCCTCCAGGCAGGATCGCTGCTCTCAGCCCCTGGAGGCTGTGCTGACCTAGGCCAGTGTGGGATGTACGTCTCAAACACCCGTAGAAGGGTTCCCTCTTTGGCCAAGGGAACCCCTTGCATATACAGAAAGGGTAGGTCAGCTTTCTTCAAGCTTCATAGGAGTGTTCCCAGGAGGTCAAGCCTCTGACCAGAAGTTTTCAGAGTTTCTGGTTGGCTCCTCCAGCCCCAGACGAGGCATCCTTTACAGCCATCGACCTAAGTGACCTAGAACTAAATGAGATAATTAACTGATTTGTCAACAAGTGCCAATTGTTGAGTGCTCACTGGGGGTCAGGGATAAAGGAGTGACAAGATAGGCATAATTATGGGCTCTCATGGAGCTTCCAGGTAGATAATACATTAGACAACTAATTTCACTTTGAGGGGTACATGCTATGATGGGGGAAAGACATGGAGCTTTGGGAACACTAATGAGGAGAACTCACCCAGGCTCAGAGGAGGCCAGGAAAACTTCCTGGAGGAGGTGGCCACCATGCTAAGAACTAAAGGATAAGTAGGAAATATCCATGAGAACTTCTAGGGGGATGAATCCTGTTCTAGGAAAGGTGAAGAACATGAGGGGGGGTGAAGGAGGGGTGAAGATCATAGGTTCTAGAGAGAACCCTATGCCTTTGAAGATCTGGTAGATTGTTGAGAGACAAGCATGCAAAAGCCAGCTAACCCCAGACCTTTCAGTGCAGTGATCCTCCAACCTGAATACGTGTTAGTCACCGAGGAGGCTGGGTAAGCCCAGATTACTGCCCTGCCTCCAACCGGGGATTTCTGATTCAGTAGTTCTGGGGAGGGGCCTGTGAATTTGCCTTTCTCCCAAGTTCCCGGGTGACCCCCATTGGCTGGTGCCAGCCCTGCTGTGCTAGGCCGTGTGAGGTAGGGAGGACCTCAAGAGGAAGGAGAACAAGCAGTAGTCAGAAGTGGCCTCCAGAGATCCCGCCTGGCTGCAGTGCACAGACTGAAGGCTGTGGAGTGAGTGGGTGCCTGCGGGCAGGGGACCCCAGCATCCCCTGCCTCTCCCCACTGCAACCAGGAGTACACTCAGCTCCGACAGCTTTCAGCTCGAGCCAGAGAGGGAGCACTCTGCTCAAAGACAAATTTCCATAGACCCCTTGTGCTTCGGCAGGTCTCAACGATTAACTGGCTTTGCTCTGATTGTCTTTTTGAGAATGTTTGTTCAGTGAGCTTTGGGAGATGGAGACAGTGTGTCTCTGGAGCAAAGGAAAGGTTAGCTTCATGTCCAGGATGATAGAGATTATGTGTCCTTCTGGGGCAAAGGTCAGAACGGCTTATGTCCCGTTATAAAAGATTCAGGTTCCCTGAGCTCAGGCTTCCTTCTGGTAGAGCAGCCCACTGCCCATGCAGGCATCACCTGGTCCTCTTCCAGTCCCCCTGTAGGAACTGGGGAGCCGTGCCTGCTGACGCTCTGGCTACCACTATGGCTAACAACCTCTGTCCCTCACCAGGAAGTCTCCTGTCTTCTGCCAGCATCCAGGGAGCTGTGGCGGGCTAACTCAACAGCTTGTGAGTATGGTAAAATCCCAGACCCTGCCCAGCTCTCAACACTCCCCCACCCCATGGCACCCCTCTGCCTCAGGAGAGTGGTCTCTCCTGGCAGCCTTCCTCACCCCCACACTCCCACATAAAACTGTACTAGCCCAGCCTCCAATTCACATTCTGGTATATCCACGAGTCACAGACTCCTCTCCAGGACTTGGTAGCAGTGTTTTCTGCACTGACCCTCCACGTGCAGGTGGGTTTCCTCTTGAAGACTTCCATCCTCCAGGAATCTAGCACTTCGGAGCAGCAATGACATTTTCTTTTCTTTTTATTTATTTTTTTAAAGATTTTATTGATTTATTTGAGAGAGAGACAGAGAGAGAGAGAGAGAGTGCGAGAGCATGAGCAAGTGGGAGGTGCAGAGGGGGAGGGAGAAGCAGGCTCCACGCTGAGTGGAGAACCTGACGTGGGCCTCAATCCCAGGACCCTGAGATCACTGCCTGAGCTGAAGGCAGATGCTTAACTGACTGAGCCACCCTGGTGCCCCAGTTAATGGCATTTTCACAGTCCCACATGTGCTAGGCTTTTACAGATCCTAGGTATTTGTGCATCCATCACTGTATCTGACTTTGCCAACAAACCTGACGTGTGGAGGGGGGGTGCTGATTCAGGCCCCATTCTATGGATAGGGAAGCAGATGCCCAGACATTGAGACTCATCATTATTAGCAGGACAGGACCAGCTCCAAATCCCCTGCTCTTTTTCACAACCCCACAGTTGTTGGTGTTTTCTTGTTTTAATGTCAACCTGAGCCAGGCATGATTAGGTATGTAAGGTCTGATGGCAGTTAAAAAAAAAAAAATTCTACAAAGCCAAAGAGAGATGGTTCACGAATTACATTAGCATTAATAATCAAGAGCTGACTGCCTGTACATTTAAACATTTCCAGACCTAGCTTTTACTCAAGACTGGGAACAAGAGCACGGGCCCCATCACATGCCCTTACACAAGGATGTGGTTGTAGGTAAGGAGGGGGGGGGTTCCTTTTTAACAGTCCAGGAGAGGGACTGTGCTTCCCAGGTGGTGGTGGGGTTCGGAGGGGGGCAGGCTGCAGGCTCACTGCAGGCCTTATGGCTTGTTTTTGAATTGTAGATTGCCTGGTGTGATTGGAAAGTCAGAAGTGTAGCCAGGCCCCCTGCAGACCTATTTATGTAGAACTGGTCTCCTCTTTGAGGCTGAATAAACATCAGAGACTGCCCAGCCTATTGTCAAAGCAGGTGCCAACTTCAAACCAAAGCTGAACATTTGGGGAGCGCTGGAAGCCTGGCCGGGCCCCACTCCCACCCACCCCCCTCCGCGGTGTGCTCAGGATTTCCTTCTCTGGCTTCCGTCTGCAACCAGCCACATGAAACTTTTAGCACCTGCCTCCTCCTCGGCTCCTGTTCCGTCCTTCTTCTCCTCCACCACTTCCGTTTCATCTCTAAATGATCTAATATTAATGTTCTCGTCATTACAGTGTTCAGAGGAAAAGAACAGGTTTTGTCCACAGAGAGAGGGAGTTGAGAAATTAATATAATATTTGTTCAGGATTGATTTCAAGCTGTAATCCCTGCTGCCAGAGAGACCCATCTGTTTAAAACTATCAGACACTAATTACCCAGAGCTCAAACACAATAGCAGGATTGAGGAGCAATGTCCTGATACTCCCACACACACTTGCAATTTAGCATTGTTATTTATTAAGGGGAAAAAAAATCTCTTAGTGAAGACGGATCCCCCATCCACTTGACTGGCAGAGGTTCCCAGAGGACCGAGCCCAGTAAGGAAGAAGCCCGAGGAATTTCTTGATCAAAGACTGCCTGGAATTGCATTCATCCAGCTATAAAGGCCAAATCCATTCCAAACTCTCGTCCCGTTGCTTCTCCACCCCAGTTGGACTCTCCAGTGAACTGAGTCTTTAGTGAGAGTTAATAAAGATAACCATCATATTCCGGGTAAATCAGGGTTGAAACTGCAGATTGATCTTTGAGTGTGTATCTTTCCTCCTCTGGAATAATCGGGTGCCAAGCCCCACAAAGTCTGTTTCTACCACTTCGCTCACATCTGACCCTGCTCCTTTATTTTCAAGTAACACCCAAGTTCTTGGACAGTATTCCGAGTCATAGGTGCCCAACTCCTGTCTCTATCTCCCTCTGATCTATGTTAGACTCCATTGCTACCTGAGTCAGAGGACAGTGACGGGAGAGCGGGAAGAGGGAGAAGAGGGGGGAGAAGATGGAGAAGAAGAGGAGGAGGTCAGAGAAAGATGGGGAGGATGAAGGGGAGGAGGCAGTAGAGGAGGAGGAGGATGGAGAAGAGGAGGGAGAGGAGAGAAGTGAGAGGAGGAGGAAGATGACAAGGGGGAGGAGAAGGAAGATGGGGAAGAGAAGCAGGAGGAAGGGTAGGAAAGAGAGGACAGGGTGGATGGAGAGGAGAAGAAGATGGAGAAGAGGGTGGGGGGAGGACAGAGAGGAAGCAAAGGAGGATGGGGGGAGGAGGGGAGGATGGAGAAGAGGAGGGAGAGAAGGGAGAGGAGGAGGGAGAGGACAAGGAGGAGGAGAGGAGGATGGGACGAGAAGCGGGAGAAGGAAAGAAAGAGAGAGAGGGAGGAGGGGGAAGAGGGAGATGACGGAAGGAGGAGAGGGGAAGGGGAGAAGAGCAGAGGAGGAAGAAGAGGAGGAGGAGAGAAGCAGAAAATTGGTAGTAACATAGCTAATTAAGTCATTCACCTGTTCAAAAACCCTCATGGCCCCCCTGGGCCACCAAATAATTGGATATTTAACACCCTCCAAGCTCTGGCCTCAAGGCATTTCCAGCTCTCCTTCCTACTCTTTTCCTTCTGTGAATATATAATATGAGATGGACCGTTCCAATCTCCAGATTCACTGCAGATGTTCTTGTGTCTTCCCTTTTGTCAAGTTCGTTCTTACTGTCTGGAAGGCCTGCCCTTGCTCTCTACACTCCTTCCTTCTCCAAGCTCTTCTGTAATCCCACAGCCAGATCTCCCTCCCTCTCCTCTGTGTCACTGTCCTGTTTTATTTGGGCTGTGCTTTACAGCACCTATGGTTTGCCTAATATACAAGTTTCTACCCCTAGTAGACCGAACCCTTCTTGAGTTGGTGACCAATATTTACAGAACCACTGTTCTGTACCAGACACTGGGCATGGCACCGGGAAATAGCAGTAAATGGAACAGATTTGATTCTTTTATGAAGAGTACAGTGTGGGAGGACAGACAGTAAACCACCCATTGGTGTCACGCACCACCACTGAGGAGGAGCTCTGGGTCTGAATCAGGGGTGTCCTAGTGAGGTTGGGGGATATCTCCAAGAAGAGGCATCATTTAAGGTAAGGACTATCTAGGCAAAGAGAGGAGAAGAACTTTTTGTTTCTATTTTCTATCTGGAAGAAACAGGTTGTATCAAGGCTTTTCAGAGGTCACACACAGGATCTAGAAAGCTCCCCTTGGAGGCATCATAGAGGACCAGAAACCCAGTTTTTAAAAGTATATTTTATTTATTCATGATAGAGAGAGAGACAGAGACACAGGGAGAAGCAGGCTCCATGCAGGGAGCCCAACGTGAGACTCGATCCCGGGACACCAGGATCACGCCCTGGGCCGAAGGCAGACTCTTAAACCTCTGAGCCACCTGGGCTGCCCCAGAAACCCACTTGAGAGGCTAACATAGGAGCTCAGATGTGAGGTAATAATGACTTAAATTAAACTAGGCTGGAGAGGAGGGGTCAAATTTAAGAGATACCAAGGAAAAAGAATCACCAGAACTTAATTTCCAAATGGCTATTGGGGGAAGAAGAGGAACAAGTCCAGGATGGCTCTCAGGTTTCTGGATTCTGAGTGGATGGCGGTGTCCCCAACCGGGAGGGGCTATGTCAGGAGCAAGAGCACATTGGAAGTCAGAAAAGGAGCACCATTTTGGATATACTGAGTCTGAGGTTCTGTAGATGTTGGGAAACTTCTGGCACTTTCTTAGGACCTGCCATGGTGTTATTTGAAACCACTTTACTGAAGTATAACTGACATATAATAAACCGCACAAATTCAAAATGGAGTTTGGTTAAGTTTTGACACATGTTTATACCTGTGAAACCATCACCACCTCAAATGGTAAACATACCCACCACTCTTAAAGTTCCCTCCTGCCCACTGTAACCTCTCCTTCCTCTCCTCCCAGGCAACCACTGATCTGTTTTCTGCCACTATAGATTAGTTTGAGTTTTCTCAAGTTTTTTGTAAATGAAAGCATACAGTACATACTCCCTCTTTGTGTGGCTTCTTGTTTTCAGCATAATTATTTTGAGACTCTTTGTGTTGTTCCATTTTTCATTAATTTCTCCCTTTTTATCAATGACTAGTATTCCATTGATTGGATAAATCACAATTTGTTTATCCATTCACTTACTGATGAACATTTGGACTGTTTCCAGTTTTGAACTATTACAAATAGAGCTGCCATAAACATTCATATACAAATTTTTCACCTGATGAAAAACTATATATTCTCTTTCTTTTTTTTTAGGATTTTAATGTATTTATTCATGAGAGACACAGAGAGAGAGGCAGAGACACAGGCAGAGGGAGAAGCAGGCTCCCTGCAGGGAGCCCGATGTGGGACTCAATCCCGGATCCCAGGATCACACCCTGAGCCAAAGGCATCATGCTCAACCACTGAGCCACCCAGGCGTCCCTATATATTTCTCTTTCTCTTGAGTAAATACAAAGAGTGAAATGCTTAGCTCATCTGTATGGCTATAACCCCGCAGTGCAGTCCTGGCACAAACCATCTGAGTTCATACAGGCTCCTCAGATTAAAGGCATAGTCTTCCATAAGACTGCCCTCGCTTCAGATGCCAGGCCACCTGCACTTCTGACCAACGGACAGAAAATTCAGACATTCTTGCAATTTCCTCAACTTTGATAAGTCACTAGATGAACTCCCAGGACTCTAGAAAGCATAATATTTACAATTACAGTTTATGATAAAGGATGCAAATCACAACCAGCCAAATGAAGAGACATAAGGGGAGGTCTGGGAAGGTCCTGAATACAGAACTCGCAGGCCCTTTCTTCCTGGAATCCAAACATGTTGCCCTCTTGGGTATGTTCACCAATCAGAGGATTGACTGAGCATCGGTGCCCATAATTTTTATTGGGGTTTTATTATGTGGAAAGGGATGATTGAATCCTTGGCCATGTGACTGAACTCTCTCTCCAAACGTCCATCTCTCTCTGAGGAACATTCAGGCCAAGTCACACAGCTCAAACCTTACCCTCTAGTGTGACAAGGACCGCCCCCATCCTGAGTCATCTTTTTAGCCTCCACCCAGGTGTGGTCCCAGAGCCTGCCATGAATAGCAAATGTATTCCTTTCAAGGGTTTAGAAACTCCCTCCCAGGAACCAAGAAGAGAGATCAGTCAAATTCTTTGTGTACAACAATGGTGTCTGTAGCCAATAAATCTTTGTTAAATATATTAATGACTAAATTATAAATGAAAACCTACAGAAAATGAATGACCAGGAATAACCCTTTTTAGTTGCATACAAATGAAAACCGTCTCAAACGAATTAAGCAAAGTGTTGGCTTGCAAAGTGGAAAATAACTGTGAGTGTTCAAAGAATGAAGGGCTGCAGGTATCCAACCACCAGGAGCCAGAATCAGGAACCGGGGCTGTCAGAAATCTGCCTCCCTGCATCCAGACCTCATTTCCATTTGTCTATTCCATCGGCAGAAAGGCTTTCTGTCCCCTTGTGACAGGGAAGACAGCCTTCAAATGCCCTGCATCACAATCTTTTCTTTTGCTTTTTCAATCTCTTAGCACAAATATATAAATTGGAGGCAAGAACTCTAATTGGCCCTGTTTGGGTCACGTGCTCAGTTCTTGGTCTGATCACTGGTCCCAAGGGAGGAGGTGATTGTCCAGGCCTGGGTCACTTGCCTATCCCCGTGGCCTGCTGTTATGATTGACACACCAGTGAGAACATGGGAGACTGGTAGGCCCCCAAAGGGAGAGATGGCAAACAGATAAACATCAGATACACACTACACTTCATGTCTATGTTTTAAGGGGCTTCCCCATATATCATTTCACGTAATCTTCCCAGTGATTCTGGGAAGTAGGATTGCATTTCACAGATAAGGGAATGAGGTTTGGTGAGGTTTGGTTCGACTAGAAAATTCAGCTGCAGCTGGGGCATATTGATTCCCTGACTCCTCCGCACCGACGTGGGGGGCCGACCACCAGCCCACCCAGGCCACCTTCCTTGACCTGGAGGGACCCCTCTCTAACCCCTCAGTGATGAGCTTACCAGGTCTGAAATGTGAAGGAAACCAGAACCAGTGGGTAACACCCAAACTGCAGCTTGAATGATGGAAATGCAATGAAGGGCACTCTGTCAGACTCCTCAGAGAAGGAAAGCCTGGATTCTGTTTGGCAGGAGGATCTATTTTCACCTGGCGAGGGTGGTCCCCCAAGGACCTCGTGTGGTCTTTCCAGGGGCAGAGGCGTTGAACTAACGAGGGTCTGTTCCAGGTCCAGCCTTTGAAGCTATGATGGAAACCCAGCTCGTTTCTGGCTCTTAATCCGAAGGGAACAGAAGGAGAACGGCACGGCCATTCCTTTGGGAGGCTGGCACCTGCCTCCACGGTTGTAGGAAGCCATGTCCTACGTCTGAGTCAGAACCAATGACTCCTCTGGGAGACCATCAAATTAAGACCTTTCAATCGGGAAGGCCTAATGCTATTGATTAGAGAACAGACACCAAAATCCGAACTCCCCTGGCCCCTGGCTGAACAGATTTATGTTCTCCCTGTCTCTAAATCTTGAGCTTGTACCACCTGGCACCCCTAGGAACTCAGGACTCAGACAGTAAGCAGAGCCCTTTACCCTTTTCCTGGAACATTTCTGCATCAGCCTCGGTGAGGGGCTTGTCCTGATTCTGGGGCTCTGTGTGGCCTGGTGTCCCGCGTCTCTATGAACAGCAGCAAATGTCACATGCAAGGTACCTACTCAATTAAAAGAATTCACAATGTATTTCATAATTTCCCAATCTTTGCAACTTGGACACCCCTTCCCCCCGTCCCCACCCCCTCACCCCTCCACCCCCACCTCCCCGCCACACACACACACACATTGTGCTTTGCCCTATGAATGACAGGGCTGGAAAGTCAGGAAGTCTTTGTTCAATGAAGAATTCGATGAATGGATGAATGAATTACTTGAGCAGATGAGGGCCTTTCCTCGCTTTGAAATCTCTGTGGCCACGGGTCACGCGTTGGAGAACATTGATCAGAATCTCAGCCTAGTGCAACTGGTATGACGGTCTCAGCATCCCATGACCAGTCACCCCGCAAGTCACCTGTGCTTCCTCTGAGAAGCTGTCTCAATTCCCACCACCCCTGGGGATTTCGCACCTTGCAACAGAGATGCTAACAGGAAAACAGCCATTTCTGGGCCCTGAACCAAAGACACAGGTGAGATGGAGTGATGTGGATGGAAGCCACAAAGGAGACAGGGACACCTGAACCTGCCAGACTCCTGACCCTGGAGACCAGGGGAGTGAGACAACAGAAACTCCACACTGGTCCCTTCTAAGGGTAACTCCTTAAACGGCAGAGGGCTGGATTTAGGTTATACCAATTCCCTCTCACAGCAAGGCCCCAGAGGTGGGGAAGTGGGGAAGACGGAGAACAGAGTTTCCTTTTCTGCTGTTCTTAAAAAAGGCTACGACTTCTCCCACACCCCACCCTCCCCAACCCAGGCAGAGAGGCCAGGGCACAGTCCTCCTGCGGACAAGGGGAAAGAGACTGGCCTTGCCACCAGCAGAGAGAGGGATGTGGAAACAGCCTGGCATTCTGTCGCCAGCGTGCTGGACAGGCCACCAGGACGGCGTGGGGGGCTGCTCCAAGCCCCCCATCCCAGGCCCAGCAGTGTCAGTAATTAGAGCACGGTCCTTCCTGACCCAAGCAGAAGCGAGTGTAACCAGAGAGGCCCAGTCTTCCATGGAGGGAGGTCAGGGGGGAGGTGCTGCTACTGGCTGTGATCCTTCCTCCCCTCCCGGAGGGTGCGAGGCAGAGCAGGTGCAGGAAGCAGCTGAATTAAACAATGTCATGGGGCTGGGGGGAGGAGGGAGGGACGGTGGCGCTACAAGGAAATGCTCATTCTGACAAAAGGAAATGAAAGCCCCAATGATCCCACAGGGAGGAAAGGTGAGCTGGAGGGAAATGAAATGGAAAACAGCAACAAATTGGAAATCAGGCACAAGGGTGGTGGGAGGGAGTGTGGAGGCTGTCAAGCAGGGAGACAGCTCCCCAAAGGGCTGGGCTTTCTGGAGAGGACCCAAGACCCTGCAGGTCGGAATTGCCACTTCCCTGGAGTCAAGGGGAGCCCAGTGCCTGCTGCTGCTGCCGCCCACCAGGAAGAGCTGGCCATGGCTGAGGCACCTCTGGGCCTGGCGGTCCTCCTGCTGTTCCGTGGGGAAGTCAACTTAGCAGTCACCTTGCGAAGCTGGGTGAGTCTAGTGCCAACGGGGATCTTCTGGGAAGGCCTCTGGGTACCCTTGAGAAGATTCCTGATCTTGACTTCACTTCCGTGAGAGTGCTGGGAGCCAGACACATCTGGGCAGGTGCATAAAGAAGCCAGGGCGCCAGCGTGGGCTCCACCAAGTTCCACATCCAAATGATCCCCTGTCCTTTGCGGGTCCCCTGGGGCTTGAGCATCATTGCTAGAAGGTTTCATAGGCACAGAGCTCCCCTCTCAAAGCCTCCTCCCAGGGTCTGGGAGCCACCTATGGATTGCCCATCTTCCCCTCTAATCTCCTGTCATCCCCCATATGGCCTTCCAGCTCCATCTGCATCGAAGTCTCTGGCTCCTGCCTCCTGCCGTTGGGAAGGTCTTCTCTCCTGCGTGCTGACTCTGCTTCCTCCAAAAGCCTTGGCAGGGGGTCACTGGCTGCTTCCTTCACTGTGCTGCTCTGGGTCCCTTGTGACTCTCACTCAGTCTCCCCTGTGGCTTCGAGCCTGCCTTAATCTGAGAGGCCTTCGGAGCCAGCTCCAGTCCCTTCCTTCCATGACCCCCTCTCTAAGCCTGGAGTTCAGGCCAGAGTGAGCACCCCACCAGCTGACTGACCCCAGGGGTCTGAACGTCATCCTCTGGGTAAGATATGCAGGGCTAACTTACTCGGGGGGCAGCAGTTATGATGTCACTTTTATAAACCAACACATTGGCCTCGGGGTTGTTGGTGCTACCTGCTAAGTCACCTGGAAGGAAGGAGTCTGAACTAAGAAGGATTTCCAGTGTTCATTTCCAATCAAAAAGACTTAAAACTATGTGTGAGAAGAACAGCGGTAGGAGGTAGCGCTGTTCCCCTGGAGGAGGTGTAGGCGCTAGCACCTTCCCGTGTGCGCAGGGCTGTCATGGAGCAGAGAATAGACTCCATCCTTGTGCTGCGGAGGGTAGAACCAGAGCCTGTGGGTAGCACTTCAGTGTGGACAGACTTCAGCTCAACGGCTGGAAAAGCCATAGAACCATCCAGGTGGCCCTGAGCCCTAAGACACACCGAGCTCCCTCCTGTCAGAAGGTTACAAGTGCAGTGATGACCAACTTGTAGAGAAGGTTTAAGCTTGGAAGAGGAGGAAGGAGAGGCTGTTGGTGGGGAGGGAGAGGCAAAGGGGCCCGATGACCTTCAAAGTCTTTCCAGTCCTGGAGAATCTGACCACGACTACACAGGACAATGGCTTCAACCAGCAAGGGACTTCCAAGGCCTCCAGAAACAATTGCCCTAATCATGCATCATAAAGTCTGCACGGAACTGCAGAGGTCATCGCCCCTGTGCCCGAGGTGCCCCGGCCCAGCAGTGAGTTTATGGCCCGTGCAGGTGGAATTTCTGTGGGGTCGTGGTGGCAGGTAGTGGAGGGCTCTGCGGTGGCAGGCGGAGGCGAGCTCTGGAGCCAGGCACCGAGCTGGGAGGCTCTTGCCGAGGCCCCTCCATCAGCCGCGAGTGGATAACAGCGTGCAGATGTCCTCTTCGGGCTGGAGGGAGCTCCGCTCAGCTGGCAGCAGTGAAACAAGTGTCTCTCCATTGTTGAGCTGCCTCGCCAGCTGCTGACAAGGGAGGGGTTTGCAGACAGATTGAACCCACGGAGGGATAAAAGTCGCTCGGAGACAAACACACACACTCACAGAATTTCCTGAGCTGAAGCTGTTTGGAAACTCCTGTCATACTCGCAACTCCAGCAAAGAGAAGGGAGGTGAGCGGGGAAGTGGCGGCTGCAGACAGAGGCTGGGGACGTTGGGCGCTGGTACTTCTCTAGAATTCTCCTCCTTCGTTATGGAAGCTTCCTTTCAGAATGACTGGGGAGTGGTGTGACTCATGACTGCAGTGCCTTCACTCCTCAAGGAGCAAGACGCTGGTGGCCTCGCTGCAGGCTGGCTCTCGCCAGGGATTTTTCCAGGTTCCTCTGGTGGGGAAGGGGGGGTACCTTGCGCTAGCTAACATGGGCCAGTGCCCCCGAGATGCCACCACTCCGAGCCTTGGAAACATCCGGTGAACCTTCCCCTCTTCTGTACAGGCGGTTGGTGTCCTGTGGGCACAACCACAGGATCTCAGAGCAGGTACGAGCCAAATTGTCCTGCCGATGGTAGAGCTAGGAGATTGACGGGGCTGAGGACGCATGACAGGACAGGAGTCTGTGCTGCTGGTTAAGTCCTGCAGGCCAGGGGCAGCCCGGGGGGCTCAGTGGTTTAGCGCCACCTTCAGCCCAAGGTGTGATCCTGGAGACCCGGGATCGAGTCCCACGTTGGGCTCCCTGCACGTTTGCTTCTCCCTCTGCTTATGTCTCTACCTCTCTCTCTGTGTGTCTCTCACGAATAAATAAATAAATCTTAAGAAAAAAAAAAAAAGTCCTGCAGGCCATCCTTCAGATTCTGCTCTGTTGCCACCTCCTCCCTGTGTCCTCATGACCCGGACAGCACAGTCTGTCTCTGTGTGCTATCCTACCTCACCCAGGAGACCCTGAGGTCTCCAGAGACCTCTGGGGGGGTCTGTTCAGTGGAGTGAGTCTGCATCCACGATTATAAATTGCTCAAGAGCAAAGCAGGGTGGGGGTGAGGGCGAACAAGCCAGGTGGCCACGCTGGGGCTCCCCCAAGGCCAGGTCCGCACCTAAGAATCAATGCCTTCCTGTGACACCTTAAACCCCCAGGCTGGGCTCCCCCAGCTCTTGGCCCCGGGGCACAGAAAGAGAAGCAAATAGTAATTGTTAGGACCCAACCACATAGAGACCATCTCTTAGCCCATTTACCCCTCAGAGCAGCTGGCCCCTCATAGGAAACATGAGGCAGGGGACGCTTGGTATAGCCTTGGACTTTGCTGCTGCTGCTTCCAGAACTATTACAGGAGCAGAGCGTGACCTCCCCGAGCTCTGAACGCTGAGGCCGGTGCTCTTTGCACCAAGCCCACTGCCTGCAGCAACCGCGCACAGCTCCTGCCCAGGTCAGGCTAGGGCTACTCTGAAGGGCGGCCTCGGGGGCCTTAGAGGTCCCTGCTAACTAACCTAGAGGGGACAGAGGTCTACCACTCCCGACTTGATGACAGAGAGTGTCGCTCTGGCCCAGTGCACCCCAGTCCCGACTGGACTCCGTAGTTCCGGCGGGGCCCAGGTGATTCCAGTGCCTGTCCACCTGCTGGCGAGGCCCGCTTGCCTCCGTGAAGCCCCCCCACAGCCCCTCACTGCCTCTGCGCGGCTAGTCCTTGCTCGGGCCTCCCCTGACCTGCAAACCGTGGAAGGCACCCGCCTCCCCTCTCACCTGGGCCTCCTCCTCTGCGCAGACTCTGTGCGGGTGCTTCCTGCGGGGAGCTCTCCAGGCTGCCAGGTCCTGCTGCTGCTCAGGTGGGACCCTGGGGTGGGGTGAGGGGGCCTCTGATTTGCCCGTTGCCTCTGTTTTGGAGGAGCAGCCCCTGGAGGGACCTAGGCCCTAGCAGCCCCTGGCCCTAGGGAGACTCTGCCCAGACTCAGACGGCCGAGCCACGGACAGGCACGGACACCTGTCGGCAGCACTGCCAGGCCTGGATGGTTCTGTATTACCCTCGGCCCCTCCTCTCCCGCTCCTGCCTTCGCTGCCGAGCTCCCTTCCCACCAGGGAGGGCCACAGAGATCGGGTGCAGACAGGGAGTGACAGGACGCCCAGAGGCGACCACTGGAGGGGCACAGGTGCCCCGGACAGCCTGAGGGGCCTCGTGAGCCCCCTGCAAGCAGCACCCCAGCAGTGACAGGGCCCGTGACTGTCTGGGCCAGGGAGAAAGCAGCCAGTGCTCAGGATGGATTCCGGGCAGGGGATCAGCAGGTGGCCCAACTTGGAGCCAGACTGTCTACCCTGATGGAGAGAGACCAGAGGCCCACCCAGGAAATAGGTCTCAGGAGAGGATTTTCTGACCCCTCCCAGCCACCACCACCCTCATGACCTCTCACTTGCCTGAAGTCCTCAGGGAAGACTCAGGGAGCACCCTCCCCACCCCCCCAGGCCACCTCCAGCCCAAACTTCAGAGCTTTGCATATTTACCTTCCTGAGCACAGTGGTGAGAAGGGGGGGGCGGCGGCTTTGTGAAACGCAGTGGACACAGCATCTGCAGGCAGGCACTGGAATCAGCAGGGTTCCCGCCAGAGCTGAGTCGGGATTGGGGGGCACTGGCCAGAGCAACCACCTGCCCCCACCCCTACCCCTCCGCCTGGCATCCCCAGGAAGCCGCAGGCTGGCCCCATCCCACCTTGTCTGTCCCCAGCCTCCTGGAGGATTCTCTGCGGCCCCTCAGCCCACCCCACACTTCCTCAACGTCTGCCCTCTTCCCCTGGCCCCCCCAGGCCCCTGTGCCCACCTCTCCTGGGTTCATCAGCCAACAGCTGACTTAGCTTGAAGATCCTTATCAATGCTTCCTCACTACCCCTTCTCCTGTGCCCTAAGTCTTGACCTCCTAGAGTCCTTTGCCCCATGCTTGCCACTGCATTAGCATCAACCGCCCTCCACCCCGCACTCCCCCCCCAAACTAATCTATAGGTCCCTTGAGGGCAGAGACCACACCATCCCCAGTGTCATGCTTCCCCTCTGCCCACCTGACCCCTTCCTCTCCCGCAGCTCCTTCAGCAACAGAGGCTCTTCCTTTAGCTGACCTTGTAGACAGGAAGTCCTGCCTAACATCTAGCCTAATTCTGCCCTGCTTGTAGTATGTTTCCATTCCTCCGTGGAGATGGAAAGCGGTGGATTATCTTCTCCTAAATAATAACCCTTCTTAGGCTTTAAGACTATTATTAAGTCACCTTTGAGCCACTTTCCTTCTCCAGGCTAAGTAATTCCAGTTCTTTTCATGTTCCTTCAGAATGTTACTCCCTGCCCTGTAATTAGCTTGGCAACGCTTGTGAATTCACTCCAGCTTCTCCACACCTGGGATGAAGATGGCATTCAAGAGGGTAACAGAAGGAATGGAATTGAGGGCCTACTGTGTGCCAGGGACTACCCCCCCGCCCTCCCCCCCACACACACACACACCCACGCACTAAATTTAATCTTCCTAGCAATTAATGAGCAAGCTCCTCGCCCCGTTCTACAGATGAGGAAACAGAGGCTCACTATGGTTGGCGCGGTTTCTCAATCTAGGCATTAAGAACATCGTGGGACAGATCATTCTTTGTCGTGGGGACTGTTCTGTGCCCTGTAGGATGTTTATTTAGCAGCCTCCCTTGCCTCCCCCCACTTGATGCCAATAGCAAAACCACACTCCCAACTGGGACAATCAAAAATGCCTCTAGACGTTACCAGGTGTCCTTTCGATGACAAAAATCACCCTGTTTTTGAAAACTACTGGGTTAGGGGTATTTCCCAGAGATCACTCAACTCCTAAGTAACAGAGACTAAACTCAGCTCAGTCAACTTCGAAGATTTTTCTTTCCACTATCTCCTACAACCTCCTAAGGCAGAGTCTCACTCGGGAAAACTCTGGGAGAATATTAGTATGTTTTGTTCTGTATCCCTTCCCACCCTAACATTTAATCCTCTGTCCGTGTCCCTGGGATCAAGTAATAGATTACTCTGCTCCAGGCCTAACCTCACACTCTCCAGGATTGCCCATACTCAATTTGAAAGCATTAGCTTGGGTCCACTGCGACCATAGGAACTTTTTAAGAAATTATTAATGTTCAATCAATTTCTGGGTATCATTAATTTCAGCCCCCTTCAGGCACCTGAAAGCAAACAGCAAACTCCTCCTGCCTTCTCCAAGAGCCAAAGGTCTAATCTGGGAACTGGCCGTGCACAGGAGCAGTTTACTCTTTACTGGGAAAGGCACACACCATTCTTGCATCACCCCTAAGCAGGCATTTGGAAAGTAGGAACACTGAGTCCACCGAGCAGTTGCTTAGACTAAAGATGCCAAGCAGCCGGTTTGAGGAATCCACTGAGAGCAGCGTTGGCGCAGTGAGGACACTGCCATAAACCAAGGCAGATGAATATCGTGGACTGCAAACTGTAATGGGGACGTGCGTGCTGATGGGATGCGGTGGGATGGAAGCAGGTGCCTGCACGCTGCACTTGCCACTTCAGCGCTTTAGACCAGCCCGGGGGCCCACACTCTGCTCTGAGGCAGGTTCCCCGCTCCTGGTTTTACCTCCTCTCTTCCAGGTGCCAAACGTGGGGGGAAATGCCAGGCTCGTACAGGATGAACTTTTCCCTTGTTCTCCTGGGCATTCACAGGAAGCCACACAGAGCCTTACTGCAGCTCCTTCTTTTGCCTCCATCTGTCAAAATCGAGCTTCTGCTTCAAGTCCCTCTCCAGTCCGCGTCTCTCAACCCCGCCAAACCAGTCTGCCGGTCTCACCCAAACATACAATTTCCCCCTGAACATTCCTTTTCTCATCCATTCTGTCTACATCGAGCTTCTGAGAATCTTCTCTGTCTGGGCCCTATTCTAGGCACTGGGGATACAGCAGCTTGCAAAACAGACAGAAATCCCTGTTCTCATTCTTGAGGGGAAGGCCTGACATTCTGGAATTATTTTTTCTTTTCTTTTCTTTTCTTTTCTTTTCTTTTCTTTTCTTTTCTTTTCTTTTCTTTTTTTTCTTTTCTTTTCTTTTCAGATTTTATTTATTTATCCATGAGAGACACACAGAGAGGGGCAGAGACACAGGCAGAGGGAGAAGCAGGCTCCCTGCGGGGAGCCCAATGTAGAACTCGATCCCAGGACTCCGGGATCACGCCCTGAGCTGAAGGCAGACGCTCAACTGCTGAGCCACCCAGGTGCCCCTGGAGTTATTTTTTTCTATCTGGATGCCTTGGCCTCGCCCATCCCATCTTATTGCTTAAAAACCCAAGCCTTCCCTCATCTATAGATCTGACCTCACCTCCTCCATGAAGCCCTCCTTCTTTATCCAAGGCAATGTCACTCCCCATTCTGGACTTCTATTGCCTTTATTCTATGAGCCACACTCCCCGTGCATGGATGTATGTATGCATCGTGCATTGCCTCTCACCGTCTGTGTGTGTCTGTCCTATCTCCCAACACTAATGTAAGCTCCCCAGAGGGCAGAAGACAGGTCTGTCTCACCTCTGTGGCCCTGCGGCACCCAGCAGAGTAGCCTACAGAGAGAAATGGCATATTAGAAAAATAACAATAACTAGTATTGACGCACGCTTACAAAGGCCCAGCTGTTGTCCCAAGTACTTCTTAAGGATCAGCTCATTTGATCCTGACAAGAAGCCCACAGGGCCTTGGGGGGAGGGGCTCACGCAGGGGTAGAAACACAGGTGGAGGTGGCGGTGGTGGCAGCAGCAGCAAGGAAAATATTGTGTGCCAGGAGGAGCAGGCCTGGTGGCAGCAGAATGTGGGCTTCGGAGCAGGACCTGGACTGAAGTCCTGGCTCCACCGTTTCCCAGCTGGGTGACCTTGGACAGGTGACTTCTCTCGCCTTGGCTCCTGTGTCCTTTCCAATGACAGGATAATGACAGCATCCGCGTCATAGAAATGCGTGACAATGACATGAACTAGTGCAGATGGCATGCCCCAAGCACAGCACCTGACACACCAGAAGCACTCAACGCGGGTGCCTATTATTATTACGGTCATCGTCATTGTTATCCCCCCTTCCGAGAATCGCCACCACCTGCTTCCTGTCCCACGGCTGGCCCAACCACCACCACCACCACCACCACCACCCCCATCCCCACTGCATGCACGCGCGCACACACACACACACACACACACACACATGCAGCCCTCCTCCCCGCATCCTCGATGGAGCAGAGGAATCCTTGAGTGCAATATTCTGAGAAGAGACTCTTCAGTTGCCACTTTGTTCCTCCTCTTTCAACAAATGAGCCCTGAAACCAATAAATCCCAGAGGTCACGTCTCATTTATAATAACCCAGGGCCGTGGGGCCAGAGAGGGGATGGGAGCTCTACCTGGGGCGCTGCCAAAGCATCGAGGGCTCAGAAATACAAGGGCCCAAGGGGACAGCCCAGGAAGCCAGCTGCAGGTGAGATGAAACCACCTCTTCCTCAGCCACTGCGAACCTCTGGACGTCGGCTGAGTGCTCTCTCCAGAAGGCTCGTGCTGCTGCAGACATACACTAGTGGGCTCCAAGTAGAGGCACAAAACAGTCTCCCGGGGGAAGCAGCCCTGTGCATGTCGGCGACTAGTCCTAAGCTTCACCCACCTTCTCGTTGAGTTCTTTAGCTCTGCAGCCTATGACCTTTGTCACTCCGTGTCTTGCAGGGTAGGTCCCAGGAGTGCCAAACCCTCCACTTTGCTCATACTGTATGGCAGCCTCCTTCTCCCTGGCTTTCATCTATGCATCCCTCCATTTCTGCCTGCAGCAGCGAAGCATCAATTATACACTCCAATTATGTGATTATGCATATTTTCACTAATTAATAATAATTCTTGCTACTCATCCTGCCAACTCCTATTGGAGTACCTCAGAGGCCATTCAAGAGGATAACTTGAAGCTTTGACACGAGGAGGGAATGAGCGAGGCCTGTAGAACTTCTGGGATGAAAGGGAAACTGAGTCACCACGAGGCACCTCCTCCAAGTCTGTGATAGAGGTGACCACTGACTCTAAGACTTGGCTTTGTCTGGTTAGATTATTTACCCAAACGTATGGGCCTGTTGGATGGTGCTGCTGCATGGAAGGTGGCAGGAAGAAGAAAGTAGTTTGACCAAGGGGCGGTACTTTGTGGGTGTCACACTGGTTGACATTAAGTTTAAAAGTTTCTCTTATTTCCAGAAATCCGGATTTTTTTTTTTTTTTTTTTTTTTGGTTATATATAATACTGTGTCCTCCCCTCCTGAGACTCATTAACACACTGGGAAGTTACCTCATGATCTGGACAAGAGCATTGCTCTATTTCCAGAGATCATATTTCGGAGTAGGATAGCCCTGGGAGATCACGTAGTCCAGCGTCATCGTTCTTCACAGCAGAGGCTTGAAGCTCAAGCCAATAAAAACTACAAGTATACCTCAACATCATGTCCATTGTCAAATTCAATTATCAAGACAACACCATGAGGTATATTTCACTATTCCCATAGTAAGGAGAAAACAGGTCTTATAAACTTGCCCAAGGTCACACTGCTTCTAAGTGACAGAGCTGTGACTAAAGCCAGGTTCCAGTATATTCCAAAACCAATGACTTTTTCACCGTGTCATGTTGATAACACAGCCAATTAGTGGCAGAAGACTCGAGCACTTTAATGCATATGACAAATCCATGAGCTCTTGGAATAGAAGATAAGCCAAACTGACAAAGAGAACAAGACATTCCATCCTTAAGCTCAGTCTTCCTGAAGCCAAATTTCATTTTGATCAGTACAGTCAGACAGCAGTCCCAGTCATTGAAAAGAAAATCAATCAAAACAGTTTGCAGGCTGAACAGACTGATCAGTGTAAGAGACCTGATGAGTTCAGGTCTTATAGTTCATCCAGGTCTGAGCTTAAGCCTTGAGTGATGTTGGGATTAGATGTGCATGCCGCACAGTGACAGCCTCACAGGACCGAGTCCCGCCACCGGTGTGCTATGGCCCGGCTCCCCTGCTGACCAGCTGCCTGGAGCCAGGACCAGCATGGAGAGCTGGACATGTGGGTCCCTCAGCCCTATCCCCAACCCCAACGGGGAAACCAAGGGTCAGGACCTTGTTCTTATTGACTGTGGCCAAGGGCAAAGCTGGCTTCAATGGGTTTGCAGAGTCAGAACTTAAACCCAGGGACAAGAGAACCTAAAAAAATGGAGGCGAAACTCTGGGTCTGCCACTCCTCCCAACAACCCTCCGCCCCACAGGAATCTGCCCAGCAGGGATCCCTGGGTGGCGCAGCGGTTTAGCGCCTGCCTTTGGCCCAGGGCGCGATCCTGGAGACTCGGGATCGAATCCCACATCGGGCTCCCGGTGCATGGAGCCTGCTTCTCCCTCTGCCTTTGTCTCTGGCACTCTCTCTCTCTCTGTCTCTCAGTCTTTCATGAATAAATAAATAAATAAAATCTTAAAAAAAAAAAAAAAAAAGGAATCTGCCCAGCAGGGGAACCCAACAGAGAGGTGGCCAATAGCCAAGCACTGAACCATCCCCATCACAGAAATGGGTCTGAGACCCCTGCACCTGCCCCAGCTGCTTGGTTCTGGGAAAATGACAAAACCCCAGCATTCCAGTTCTAGATGTGAGCTTGTCTCCCTCTCACAGGTGGGACATCTTTTTACCAGTCCTTTTCATAGAACTGATTCGCTGTACTGCGAATGAATTTTCTGTATGATCTTCTTTTGCCTCTACTAGAGATTGAGAGAGTTGGTACTGGAGGGCTGTTATGTACAAATAGAGGAATGAATGGCCGATAAGTACGTGAAAAGATGTTCAACATCCTTAGTCATCAGGGAAGTGCAAATTAAAATCACAATTAGATACCACTACCCGCCCATTAGAATGACTAAAATCTAAAAGAATGAAATGCTGAGTGTTGTAAGGATATGGAACACCACACGTGCACCACGCAGCCCCATGAAATGGGCTCTTGTCCACTCCCGGTGGGAGTATAAAATGGTACAATGCCCATGTTGGGAAAATAGGCAGTTTCTTAAAAAGGTAAACACGCAGTTACCCATACACTAGACCCAAGATACACTGAACCCAACATATGCTAGATCCGATCATTCCACTTCTAGATATTTACCCAAGAGAAATAAACATGTCTACACAAAGACCCACACATGTCCTTTCATTGCAGACTGATTTGTAATACCCCAAACTAGAAACAACCCAAATAACCATCAACAAGTGAAGAGATACACAAACCGTAATGTAGCTATACAATCAGTGGAATATTGCTCAGGAAAAAAGGAACTGCTCATACTTGCAACACAATGGATGCATCTCGAAAAAAATTATACCGAGTGAAATAAGGCAGATAAAAGGAGTACACAGTACATGCTCCCATTTATATGAAATTCTACAAGGGAGAAATCTCAGCTATAGTGACAAGAAAGCAAATGAATGATTGCCTGGGACCACGAATGGTAGGTGATTGGAAAGGAAGCAACACAGGAGAAGCTTGGGGTAGTGGAAATGTTCATGCCATGACTATGGTGGGGCTTACACGGGGGTATGCGTGTGTCAGAACACATGGAGCTCTACACACTCAAAACAGACCTGTAAATTCTACCTCGATAAAGCTGTGAACAGGCCATGTACAAGATTATTATGAACAACCCTAAGAATGGATTTAAATAAAACCTTTAAATTATTATTTAAATCCGACCCAAACTTAGAAAAAAAAGAACAAATGTCAAATAAATGTTCATAAAAGAAAATACACACACACATACACACAGATGCTGTTGTTGATGGACTCCGTCCTGGGGACCCAGGAAGACCTGAAAGCTGCCCCTAAGCAGATTCCTTAAAGAGAGAGAATATAAACACAGGAGGGAAGCAAGATAAAGAAATAAGTTTTTCATCAGTCATAGTGTTGCTCTCAAACTCCACTGTAGAACCCTAGTAAGCTAGCCCAGCCCATGTGGAAGTGTCCTTTTGCTAGGTCAGGTGGCCTTGAAAGGCATAAAGCCAGATGAGCCCCACCCTGCTCCTGCCCTCAGCACTCAAACCCAGGTCTCTGACTTTGCTCAGCCCATGTAAGCCACGACCATGGGCACCAGAGGAAAAGAAGCCAGGAATGGGCATTCACTCAGGATTATTTCATTTCTGAGAGCATCACCCACTGGCACAGACAGCCTAACCCATGGCCAGCACATCTTTCCTCTAAAGTAGGGTTTACAAATTCCAAGTCCTACAGGGGTCCATAAGTAAGATATAGGAATGGGCAAAGTGGGACTACCATGAGACAAGGGGGAGTGATGGGGATTGGGGTTTCCCCAGGTATACGTACCTCCTATGTAAAAGGAGCACCATTCCATAGGGCCAGCCCATTGTTGGCAAGTGGGGAGTAGGACTAGTGTTGTTAGGCCTTCCCATTTCTCAAGAGAAGCCAAAAATTCAAGCTTTTATGTGAAATGTCTCAATTTTAAATATTGGCAAGAAGTTTTTAAAATTTTAAACATGGTATGAGCCAAACAAAATACAGACTCAGGCCAAAGCAATGAAGAGCCACCAGGTTGTGATACTGCTCTAGAGGCTACCGTGGCAACATCCAAGGGTTGTATTCACCACTGAAAGATGGTGCTTAGCCTCCCGGTCAAGGCATAAATCCTCTATCCAACATTTCCAGCAAGTTGTTTTCCAGCTCATTCGTAAATCTCCAGTGACGGAGAGATTGACTGTTCCATCATATGATGGGTCACTTTATCCTCTATGCCCTTCAGCTGGCTCTGACTTCCTCCAGGATGCAGCCAAGATGCCATCTACTCCAGGGAGCTTCCCCTCAGCCCCATACCTAGACTGGAGATTCCTCCTGTTTGCTTCCATGGGCCCCTAGACTTCCCCATCTCAATACCTTCCATACCTGTCTCAGAGCTCAGGGAGGGTGGGGGTTGAGGGAGAAGGTGTATATCCTGTGATTAGTGCACACAGTAGGTATATGAGCCAGCCCTTTCTGATTGCAAGTGATACAGATCTATCAGATTACTTAAGTAAAAAGGAATTATATCTTCCATATAAGTGGCCGGGAAGGCATAAGGCCGGACTCAGGAATGACTGAATCAGGGCTTCATAGGGTGTCAGCCTTATCTGATCTCACTCCACCTCCAGCTCTGCTCTCCTCTGCACACTGACCTCCATCTCAGCGTCCATGCGGGAGGAGGATGGCGGCCAAGGGGGAGGGTAATGCAAGGTGTACGTGCGCATCGTTATTATCTGCCTTGTATGATAAGGAATTGGAGGCACAAGGTATTAAGTAACTTGCTCCAATCACACAGCTATGAAGTGAAGGAGGAAGGGGACAGAGGAAGCAGTCCGCCCCCTGCACCTGTGCATTACACCCTATGTAATCCGGCCCCTCAAGATATGCCTTTTTCTTGGTCACTTCCAGATGTGGCCTCCTACGGGCAGGCAGCCTTTGTCTAAGTGCTGCAGCTAACATCCTCTCCCTGCCCCCTACAGCATCAACAGTATATAATAGAACAGAATAAGTCCTGATGAGCAAGAGAACGGGAGACAACCGACGCAGAGGGTACCGACCCATAGCACACACTTCTCTTGGTACTTGGTGGACAGCAAGGTTCTTAGCCCTTCACTGTGTTTTCTGGGCAAGCTCCCTTGCCCCCTGCCTTCCATGGCCATGGCTGAGGTGGACACGGGAAGATACAACCTCTAGAAAGTAGCTCTCTACTTAATGAGGCAGTAGGGACCTGGGGACCACTCTAGATGATGCATCTTACATAGATTATTGGATAGATTGGGTGTTTCTCTTCTAGGATAGTTCCCTTGGGTCTTTGGTAGGCTGTTGGTGTTTGCTTCTGGGCTGGTCCATGGGTGCGCACCTGAAGCCAGAACTCTGGCTGAGACAGAGTCCTTGGAGGTATAACCCGACCAGTACTCTGCCCATCCCCCTAGCCAAGAGGTTCCCAGCCCCCAAGGTGCTCTCCACCTTTCTAATTGCAAACAATGGCCTTGGGGTAAGAGGGGATAATCTTGCTCCTTGAGCCCTACCTACCACATCTCTTTCATGGAACAGGGGCTCATCACTGGTGACTGGGAAGGGCCTAGTGGACCGGTGCGTTCCCACGATCCACTCTGATTTCTGCAGTTTCCCACTTCCCTGCCCTTACACTAATTTTAGGTTGGGAAATATAATTTAGCTTTCCAACCCCGCAGGCCTCCGTATTTCTGGATTCTCAGCTGTTTTGGATTTCAGGCCACAGGCAGGAAGTGGCTCTCCTAGTCAATCAAGCCTCATGGAAAAACCCTCTGCTCTCAAGCAGGCCAGCTTCAACCTCAGCTTTGTCACTTCCCAATCGGGCCTTCCTGGAGGTCACTTCTGCGTGACAAGGCACCAGTCTTTTCACGCAGGGCGCCCCGTCCTCACTGCCCTGCACCTACCTCCACGCAGAGTGGTGTGCCACTCACAATGTCCCACTCCTGGAACTAACATCTGTACCAGTTTTGTTTAAAAAGTAATAAAAGAAGCAAAACTATCCTAAGTGGAAAAAAAGATGAGTTGGCTCATCGACCTAAAAATCCGATGTCTGGCTCCAGGCGCAGCCAGATTGAAGGCCTCACAATGTCTGCGGGTCACAGTCTCTCTGTTTCAGAGGTTTTGTCTCAGGGTAACACATGGTCCATAGTTCCAGACCTATGTCCTCACCGATTAATGTCCAGCAGGTTAAAGTTAGAGCTTTTCTTCTCCAGTAACCAAACTATCCCCTGACCCCTCGCCCCAGAGTACATTCTTACTGGACCAGACTTGTCCCAGGTCCATCCTTGCAACTGGTCACACTGCCCTGGAGATGCCGTGCTCTCCACGGGAATGAAGATAAAGGGGATTTCTTTCCAGAGGAGCTGGGGTACAGATGCCTCCTACAAGGCCAGCAGAGGTCTGGTGACTAAAACAGCAGGAATCCATACAACTGATGCTCAGTAGGTACCTATTCCCTGAATGAACACACAAGGGACCCGCCCTCTGAACAGGAGCAGGGAAGTACGCTGGAAATGAATGACGTCTGGTTTTTCTTCCTTACTCAGGGAAGTCTGAGCCAGCAAGAACAGTATGTCCTGAGAACATGTTTACATTAACAGTGAATTCCCAATGATTAGAATTGGCAGATCCTCTCTGGATTATCCAGATCATGTGTTTAACTCTCCCCTGCCACCACCCAGGGTCCTCTGGCACTGTGGGGCTCCAAGCAGAACCCACAAGGCCAAACTAAATGACTTTGAAGTTCCCTTCATTCAACAAGACCTTGCCCCATTGCTCTAGACTGAACTGTATCCTCCCCAAATTCACATGAAGGAGCCCCAGCCCCAGGGTGACTACATTTGGACGTAGGACTTTTATGGGAGTAATTAAGGTGAAATAAGTCATAAGGATAGGGCCCTGGTGCAATAGGATTCATGTCCTCCTCATAAGAAGAGGAGGAGAGGCCAGAGCTCTTTATGTGCACACACCAAGGAAAGGCCACATGAGCTCATAGCAAGAAGGTGACCATCTACAGGCCACCAGGCGACTCTCACCAGGAAGCGAACCCTGCACCTCAGACTCCCCTACCTCCAGAACCATAAGAGAGAACATCCATTGTTCGAGCCACCCTGTCTATGGTATTTTGTTGTAGGAGCCAGAGCCGACGAAGACACACCCATATGCCCGCCACCACACAGTGTGTACCCAGGGAGTGTAAGCTCATCGCCATATCTGTCTAAGCAAAGCAGATGTAGGAAAGCAAATCCGCTTTTGGCAGGAGGAGGCGGGGATAGGGCTGCGCTGGGAGGTCATAAAAATCCTCCAGAGCCAGACCTGAGTAGTGAGATGTGCACATGCATGCACGTGAGTACACACCTCGTATGTGGTTTGGGATTATAGGCCTTGCTGCCTCCAGCCACTGGCATGGGGGCTCAGGACCTGACCGTCCTGGCGGGGCCACCACACTGTCCAACCTGATACAAACTAGGAAGTGTGTGGACTCACTGTTGCTATCCACAAGCCTCTTCCAGATATGCTTCGGGGTTTGTCCTGAGCTGGGCTCCCTGGAAGCCGAGGCTGAGAAAAGCAAACATGTGCAAGGAATTTATTAGAGGGATGCTACCTGGAGAAGCTGATCAGATGGCGGCGCCGTTAGTTAGCACCGGGAAGGGAAGGGTGTGGATTTCCAGCAAAGCCCCAATCTCAGCCTGAGCCCATGGAAAGCTCTGGAATGTAAATGCCACTGTAGAGTTTTTTTCCCCCCAAGTTGAGGCAAAAGTACCAGGCTTCTGTGCCCCTGCCTGGAGGTGGTGGGTGAGGGTGAGGGGTGAGGTCACCCTCCAGGTGCGTCCAGGTGAGGGGGGCTCCAGGAGCCCCAGAGCAATCCTCTGAAGGCTGCCCATGCGAGCTGTGAGCAGCGGGGCACACAAGCAGGGGCACAGAAGCATGAGAGGGACATGAGGGGACCTGGGCAGGGCCCCAGCCACATCCACAGCAGATGCAAAAGCAGAGATGTTGTGTTAGCTCACTTACCCTGAGCCCCACAGGAGCAGGCCCAGAGAAGTGGGGGCTTCTAGTCCTCCGGGTTCCTGACTCTGAGGCGTTTCCCTCTACTCCACCGTGCTCCTGGTACCTTCCCGGTATGTGCGTGGCCTTTCCTTCATTCCATCCCTCCAGACCGCTCCAGGCTGGAGACAAGGTGGCTTGCTGGAAATTGCCCTTCTGCTCCTCCACCCCCACCCAGCCCAGGTCCCCAGCGGCAAGCAGGACACTGAGTCCTGGTTCCCCCTAAATGTGCAGCTCTGGCAAGGCTTCCTTCTCACCAGATGGATGACAGCAAGTTCGCTTTCTGTATCAATCACGTCACAAATCATTAAGCATATTGACACGGAGAGGAGCCAGCCTCAGCGCCTGCAAAGGGTGGGGGTTTTTCCACCCCTGAGATGGGGGTGGGGGGGGTGGGGGGGGCTCTTCTGCCCTGTGCTCAGCCAGGAGGCCTGCCCTCTCCAGGGCCCAAGACCGGGTTCCTTGGACCCACAGGGTAGACAGAGTTCACGGTGATTTATCTCATCCCTGTAAAGGCCCTTCCACAGGCCACAGCTGGCTCAGCTGCCCTTCCGTAGCCAGGGACAAGAGGGGCTGCCAAAGAGAGAGCCGTCTGGCTCTGAATTCATCCAACAGCTAGAATGGGTCTCATATACTCAGGACCTCCACCTGTGTAGACCATCAAGGAGCCTCCAAGTTACTCCAAGGTCATATCTTCCAACCCCCACCTCTGGGCAGGACCACACTCTCTGCATCATGAGAATCTCAGCACTTTCTAACATGATCTCACAATCCCCAGAAAAAACCTCCATGTGGTTCATATTTTGATTGGTATTTTACAGAATTGTCCCAGAGAAATCCAAGGTCACACAGCTGAAGAAGCAGCAGGGGCTGAGTTTCAAACTCAAGCCTGTGTGGCTTTACAGTCAGTCCCGGTAACCACCAGCGCTATATTCTTTGCCTTTCAACTGAGACTTCCCCCCTGCAATCCTGTTACACAGTCCTCGGGATCCCTGCTTTCCGATATCTAAATTAATCCCCTCTATTTATAATGTAAACCTACCTCCTGTCTCTTTTATAGAGTCCACCTTTATAATAAACTTCATTTCCTAGTGGACAGAAGGTGGCTCAACCCTCTGCCTTTCCTTTTCCAGATAAACTTGTAATGGTTGAGCTCACTTGGAGGAAAAAGGGAGAGGAGAGGGGAGGAGAGGAGAGGAGAGGAGAGGAGAGGGGAGGGGAGGGGAGGGGAGGGGAGGGGAGGGGAGAGGGGAGGGGAGGGGAGGGGAGAGGGGAGGGGAGGGGAGGGGAGGGGAGAGGGGAGGGGAGGGAAAGAAGAAGACAAGGTTACGTGGTAGACAGAGTGACCCCCTCCCCTTAGAGATGTCCATAGCCTCGTTCTCAGAACCCGGGAATTGTTACCTTACCCAGTGAGACAGACTTCACCAGTGTGGTCAAGTTCAGGATCTTGAGATGGGAAGATTGTCCTGGATTTCTTGGGTGGGCCCAGTGTAACCAGAAGTGTCCTTACAACAGGGAACAGGTGTGTAACAGTGCCAGCAGGGGTCAGAGAGGGGCATTTGAAGATGCCACATGGCTGGCTTGGAAGCTGGAGGGAGAAGCCACAAACCAGGACACGAGGCAGGCCTGGAGCAGAGAGAAGAAGCAAGGAAATGGGTTTTCCTGCCAGAGCTTCCAGAAGGAACGCAGCTCTGCTGACGCCTTGACTTGGGCCCCGCGGGACTGATTTTGGACCTCTGACCTCCAGAACTCTAAGGCAATAAATCTGCATTGTTTAAAGCCGCTCTGCTTGTGGTCATGGTCACAGGAGCAAGAGGAAACTAACCCGGCAAGTGAAACAAGAACATTGCCAAGCAGTTAGGAATCTGTTCTGGTGACAAATTTCCACAGGGTCGTAAAATCTGGGAGGAACCCCGAGAGCTCATCCAGCCTCCCTTCCTCATTTTGTACAGGAGCAAACTGTAATGTTGACAATCCTTCCGTGCCTCGGTGTCTTCATCTATAAAATGGGCACGTTCACAGCCACCCCTCAGGAGTTTGTGAGCTGCAAGTAAAAGACTGTCACCTAAAGCGCAGTCAGAATGTAAGCTATTGTCACAGGGCGAGAGGAGCCCCAAGAGGCTCAGATTGCCCAAGGTCACAGGTCTAGCGGGCATCAGAGCCAGGCCCCCTGACTACAGGCTGGTAAAACCCCTCCGCCGTTCTACACACTCAACTCTCCATCCCATCAGCCGACAAACAGATATTTGAGGTAGGAGCCTGTCTCAAAGGGAGGGAAAGTTCCTTAAAACATGGCCAGGAGTCCCTCTAGAACCAGCTCCCATGAGCCCGGACCCCTGTCTGCTGAGCCCGACCTTGCAGGCTCTTGCAGGCCCTGTAGTCCTTGCGGACACATGTGATACACTCATGGCCAGAGCATCACAAACACAGAGGCGTGCAGCCCTCCCTCCCCTCTGCCGCAGTTGGAAGAACTCCCCAAACCATCCCTGCCTCCTCCTCCAGGAAGTCTCCCCAAAGAGAGAGAAGAGTCCTCTGCTCCTCAACCTCACCTTCCTGGACAGACACAACCGTGTGAGCCTCAACACCGTGGCAGGGCTCGGCTGCCTGTCCTCTGCTCGGTGTCCCTCCACCTTCTGTCTGTATCAGGGGTCTGCTGGGGGACCGTGAGCTAGGGCCTGGGTCCTCGGTGCCCCCTTGCCACAGGCCCCAGCCAGCACCCCGTGCAAACGAGAGTCCACTTGCACAAACCTGAGAGCCACGCGTCCTTAAGTTCTGTCCCTGAGGCGCCTCACGCCTCACCCTCGTCCAGGCTGTGGGACAGTGTGTGAGCGTGCTCCTGTCATCTTGCCGCCCCTCGAGCCCTCCCGCAGCGCTGCCCCAGGTCCCCTCTCCCTGTGCCCGGCCACACACAGCCGCCCACCCACCCCGCAGCCACCCCCACTAATGCGTGAAGCCCCACACAACCCTCCCTGACGATCTCCTCTGACTCCAGTGCCCTGGGTCCAACAGCAGAATCCACTTCTCCCGCAGAAGCCACCACGAAAGAATTGTGTTGTGATTTTCAAAGGAAATTGAAATCCTCTCTTTACTGCTTTATAAATGAACCTTATAATTTTTCCCTGTCTACAACATCCCTATGAATTGCCGTGTGTGTGCGTGTGTGTGTGTGTGTGTGTGTGTGTGTGTGTTCGTGTGGGAGAAAGAGCGTGCATGAGCCCAGTGCCAGCCAGCAGCCAGGCTGGGCATGTGCCTCTGGTCCATCAGATGAAGGACCACTGCCCCGACAGGGTTGAATTGTGCTCCGTGGCCACGAGCCACAGCTGGGCCAGGCAGGCTTCCCCACCCCACTCTCGGTCCCTCGGATCAGAGCCTCTAAAGCAGAAATGGGGAGGGGACTAGCCCAACCTTTCCAGGGAACTCAGGCTAGTGGGGGAAGATGGACAGCCCAGAGGGGGTACAGCAGGGAGCCCTGGTAGGTAGTGGGTGTGAGGATTGAAGGGTGGAAGGAAGGTCATGGGAGAACAATGACAGAGGTGGTCCTAGCAGAAAAGTCGCAGAAGGATCTAGAAGAGAAGCATAGGGGCTGGAGCAGGGAGGAAAAGGAGCCCAGGCCAGGGCAGCATGAGTGATGGGCACATTGGTAATACCTGTAGCATCTAGCTCTCCAGAAACTCTGGACCCTCCCTAAGTCTTCCACTCATCCAAGGAGGGTGGGAAATCAGGGACCCCCTTTGTCAGCAGGAGAGGGAAAGGGGAGTCCAGGCAGAGGGCGAGCCAGGCCCATACCGTTAGGAGCCAGCCAGGCCCCAACTGTCCTGCTCCGTCTGAGGGCAGTGGTCTTGGGTATTTGGGCTGCGGGTCCATAGAACAGTGAGTGGGACATTTTCTGCTGCACCAGAGGAGGAAACTGGGACCCACAGCTGGAAAAAGGGGGGCATCGGGACTCCCATATCCTAAAACACTTAGGCTCAGACCACTCCTCAGGGTGTGGGAAGGGGCTGCCCTGGGGACCCAATGCCACCCACGACTCCTCCTGCGTCTGTCTGTCTGTCAGGGGTGTAGCTCCTAGGCCTGGGGGAAGGAACTGGCTGTTCCTCTTCTGTCAGAAAAGGAGCCTGGGTGGGGGCAGAGCTTCTCCAGCCAGACATCATGCTTGGGGTCGGACTTGCAGCTCCAAGAGACTCGAAGGTTGGGAGAGCCTGCCAGCGGAGCACCCGGCCCCTCTCTGGCTGGAGGTCATCTGTCCAGGCAGCAGACGTGCTGAGCCACCCCGTACCTGCCGGGCAGGGAAAGGAGCCTGGAGATGGCAGCGTGGAGTGAGGGCCCGCACGGAGGGGCCGGCCCTAGCATCACGGCATGTGGCTGGGACGGATCCATCTTCCACGGGTCAAGGACACTGCAGAAGGTAATGGCTTAAATCACCTTGCTGGCAGCTCCCCCTGCAAGAGGGCAGCCCGCCAGGCCAGGGGACCCCCGTGAGGGAACTAATTGGTGGTGACTCAGCATCAGCCAGAGAAGCAGCTCCACTCAATAGAGAGAGGACCTCCATGCCTAGGTACAAGGCACTAGTCAGTACTAGTCAGTACTAGTCAGTGCTGGGTACAAGGCACGAGTCCCTCCCTCCCTGTCCTCCCTCTGCATGTGGAGCCTCCAGCGGGGAGGAGGCCATGAGCATGGAGAGGGAACATCCAGAAGGAAGTTGTCCCATCCCTACCCCCTTGCATGGGAGGAGGAGGACGACGACGAGGAAGAGTGAAAAGCAGACCCCTCCGGCCCCACTCCAGGCCCCAGGGCCACAGGCAGTGAGCAGAGGTAAGTTGCAATCAGGTGTAGGATTTGGATTCTTCAACTTGATTTATTTAATAACCAGAAAGAGGTTACAGAATCTGCCCAAGATATTGTCAAGGGACAGAAAAAGGAGATTCAACAGAGTACAGTTGAAAGCAGTGACTTGAGAAAAAAATTTTAAATAAATAGTTCATGTTTATGCTGAACTGAACTAAGCCTGAAAGATAAACCAGTTACACGAGGGACAGATGGCCTTTCGAGAGCTCAAGGATGCCTGGGGGAGGGGGGGGGGAGTGTGGTTAAGAAGACAACCAAAATCATGAGTAAGGAAACCAGAATCCCAAGGAAATCTGAACAGTGGGGCCAAGCCTCCCAGATAGGAGAACCCCAGGGCTGATCAGAGGCTGGGACGGTCCCACCCTCCATCCAGACCCCAGACTCGCAGAGCTTTGTGGTTGGGATTCAGATCCTGGCTCTGCCACTAATGGGCCATGTGAGCTTGGGAAAACAATTAAGCCCCCCTGTGCCTCAGTTTTCTCGTCTGTAAAATAGGAGAGTAGCACCCGTCCATAGGGTAGTTGTGAGGATTCAGTGAGTCAATACAATACAATGTAAGTTCTTAGAGGGGTGCTTGGCCTGGCCACTGTCCTTCCCTCTGGTGTTCTGTCTTTGTGGCTTCGCTACCCTCCCCCTGCCACCTGCTCCCATCCCCAGCCTCTCCCCAGCCTTTTCTCTACCTCCCGGCCTCTCTTTTCCATCCCATCCTGACCCGAGCTGGCCCAGAATCGACATCGGGGCCTCTTGGTGTCTGTGCAGGCTTTAGCCTCTCTTCTGGGCTCACGGTCTGATGCTTCCTGGCTTCCTGGTTCAACTTCTCAAGCGCAGGGAGCTGCATGGCCCCGCACTCCTGGTTTACCCGAGCCCCTCACAGGCCAGCGAACAGCTGGGGCCGGGGATGGAGGCGTCACATGGTATAAAACATGGGCGAAGAGGCTGCCCTTCAGCAGAGGCTGTGGGGGTGGGCGGTGGGGCGCGGTGTCTCCTAGAACGAGCTGCGTGTGAGCCAGGCAGGCCTCATGGTTGCACAAGCAGACTTACTCCGTCTCAAGGCCACCGTGATGGCAGGACTGGAAGAGTGTGAGGAAGACTCTACCAACAGTACCTTGTCAGGTCCCACCTGGGTGCCCAGGATAGTGGTGTGCGACCCACAGACCCAGCCAGTGCAGGACAGGAGCAAGGGGGAAGGGTGGCCCCCACCCTCAGGTGAGGAGGCAGATAGGTCAGGCATAGACTCAGGCCTCTTGAGTAGCAGACACCCCAGGATCTGGTGGAGCCACAGTGCGGCCCCAGGGCACCTCCCTCCCTCCCGCAGCACCCCTCCCCTATGTGGCAGCTTGGGCATCCCCAAGCCCAGGACCCTGTGAGACTCGGGTCCTGGCCCCCTGGCCCTCTTCATCCCCTGCAACAGAGGAGCTCCTGCTGCATTCAGGGTGGAGGAGGCGTGGAGGGGGCGTTCACTCCCCAAACCTGCCAAGTCAACTTCAGAGGAAGCTCTTCCTCGCCCCCCCTACAGCCATTCAATCCCCCGGGTCCCTGGTGGCCCACCTTTGTGTCTTCATTTTGTTTGCATATTTACGTATCAGTCTAACTGAGTTCTTTGAAGGCAGGGATCATGGCTCATTCATCTCTATATTCTGGCCCCTGGTGGCCCGAAAAAAAACTCTGCAAAATGAATAGCTGGCTAAGCTGAAGTTGTCTGGGAAAGCTTCCCTGAAGATGGAGAGCTCGAGAGGGGCAAGACTGGAGCAGGAGCAACGAGCCAGAGAGATAAGGTACTCTGGGGAGACAACGTGGGCAGAGGCAGGGGGATGGGACCGGGGGTGCACGGAGGCACCAGGGGACCCTACAACAGTAGGGTCCCCACCCCCAAAGTCCTCCCCAAGCCTCCCAACTTGACCCCTGCCCCGGATGGACCAAAGGGCTGTCCCGTGCGGAACTGATGCAGGGAGATCTCCCGAACAAGCTGGCTCTGAGTGCCAGGGCCAGCCTGCGGAAGGACTGGCCATCCTTACCTTGACAATGGCAGGATGGTCCTTGCCGGGAACCTGCTGGAACCTGCCTCTTCACCATGTCCGGCCAAGTCCTGTCCTCCTCTGGACGGCTCCCTTCACCTGCTCCTCCTGAGGCCTCCAGGATCATCCTGCGGTCAACGATTTCTTCTTCATTTTAAAGAATCTCTACACCCACATGGAGCTTGAGCTCATAACCCACAGAACAAGAGTTACATGCTCTCACAACTGAGCCAGCTAGGTACCCATCCTGGGGTCTCTTTGATGCCAGTGGTGGAAGGCTCACCCATTGAAGGGGCCTTTACTTGAGATCAGGCAAGCCAATCTTGTCACTGGCCTCAAAGAGGGAGGAAAAATGCCTAAGACCTCGGAGGGATTCTTGCAAACTCCCATCCTCTCTCCCTTTCTCTTCTTGGAGGGTGTTTCCTGGTTTGCCATGCTTCCCGGCCCTCACACTGTCTTTTCTGCCCCAGCCACCCTCGTAGGGACTCCGTAGAGTGAGAGTGGGGAAGGTGCACACAGGCTTAACTCGGACTAAATGTCACTGGCTTGGTGGCATCTCCTCACTTAACCCATCAGCGGGAGGTCTGAGCTCACTCCTAGGAGCTCTGGACCTTTCAGAGGAAGCCCCAGGATTTCAGAGGTTGGAAGAGAACTCCTGTCTCGTCCAGGTGCCCCCCACTCATTGCTCATCCCCTGCTATCTTCCCTGGACGTAGGAGGAATCACCTGGAAGACGTCTGGATGAGATGCCCGGGCCCCAACCTCTAGATGGGGCTGGGGAAGTCTGGAGTTGGCCAGGCCTCCCAAAGGTCAAGAATACAGATGAGGACCCCAGGATCAGAAGAGCAGTGACTCACCCCCGGTGAGTGGTGAAGGAGGCTGGTCCCCCCGTGTTCTTGCCCTGTGCTTCCTCAGGTCCTCTGGGACAGCTCAGGGGAGGTCCTGTCTCCACCACACCAGCCTGTCCCCATCAGCCCTCAGCCCTGCTGGTTCCCAGGCCCCCCTTCTCTCTGCTGCTCATCTCCTTCCCTCCTTCCGCATTGGGCACCCTCTTCCCACCTGGCCTCAGCCTCAGCCACTGCAGGACAAGAAGAAGGTCCCCATCCCTACAGCAGCCTTTACCCATTGCCTTCTGGTGGCTCACCACAGACGGAGACTGGGAGAAAGGGGCTCTGACTCTGTATCCCCAGAGCCGGGCCTGGCCTGGTCACGGGAAAGGAGCTCAGGACTCGTTGGGACAGTCTATGGAGGGGTGAGTTCATGACTTTGTTCCTTACATTTGTGGGGATATTTGCCATTTTTTAAGGGCAATGCTTAACCCAAAGGCATAACATGTTAATGGTGGGATTTTTGACACTTGTCACTCGCCAGTGGTGAGGGTTCTACGTGCTTCTAGTCCTCCCCTTACGACCATACCAGTCAGATGTGCCGAGACCTGACTACCTCTCTTTGAGGGCTCACAGGAACCACCACCCCCATTTCCTCCACTTGGTTCCAAGGAATTCTCCTTGACTGAGGAGCTGGCTCCCCTTAGCTCTGCTCCCCATCCCTCCACCTGCCAGCTGGACACAAGCCCCAGGCTCAACTCATTTGTGCTCCCCTGTTTATGGATTTCTAGCTTATGCATGAAGCTAGGGAACCTGACAGGCTCATTCAGCAACCTCTTGGGGCCTTTGCCAGGCCAGCGGCCACCTCTGGCTGGGGTCTCCAGGAGACTGCTGGGGCAGAGGGAAGCAAGTTCACTTCTGGCGGGGGGGTGGGGGGGGTGGGATTTGAACTGATGAATATATTGGTGCCTCTCACCTGCTGGCTCCTTCTTTCTGCAGATAATCTCACAGGCCATCCAGTTTCCTGTGACAAGAGAGAGGCTTTGTTCCGGAGACAGCGGCGGGCAGGCAGCTCATGTTGGAAGGCTTTGCATGATCTTCTGTAACCCCGCCAAGCCACCTTCTCACTGGAGCTGGACTCATGAGAAAGAGGGGGGCAGGTGGAGAGGAGACAGACGTCTACTGTGATCCCAGCTATGCCAGGTGTAAAAGGCCTTACAAATATTTTCCAAGTGATTGATTCCAAGGAAAGGTGCTGGTGAGAAAGAAAAAGAGGAGTCCCTTGCCAGGCCTACAGGATCTGCTTTGTAATTCATACACGTAATGGCATGGGGCTCAGTGCCCCCATGGCACCTGCTCCTTCCGCACACCCCTACCCACATCTGTCCCTAAGAGGCGCTCTCTGGAGCCCTCCTCCTCTGCTTCCCAGGGGCCTCAGAGTGTTTCTGCTCCGACTCTACCCAGAACATCTGGATTCCAGGACCTAGAAAACTCACACCCTGGCCCTTCTTTGTCTTCTTCCCAACCAGCATTCCCTGAAAGCCACACCATGGCTTCTAACACCTCCCACACCCCTTCTTTCAGACAACTGAGGCAACTGTGGCTCATAGTAATTAAGGAACTTACCCAAGATCGATCCAAGCAGCAGAACCAGAAACCCCATCCAGGCCTGTCTGAGTTCTCACCCCACCTCCATGAGAACAGAGACCCATACACGGGTCTGCTCCGACCCAATTTCATCCACTCCTCCTCCATCCACTCCTTCTGCTGCCCCAGGAGCAAGGCAAGGGTTGGGAACGGGGCTAGAAGTCACCTTAAATCTTTTCCAGAGCAAGATGAGGCAAGCAAACTCTAAGTGTCGAGGTGAGAAAAACTGAGAAATTTTTCATGAGGTCTGAGAAATGTATTGGGGTTCATTTCCATGGGTTAAATAATTCTGGTCAGAAGGGTGACTTTTTTTTTTTTTTTTTTTACCTCTCAACCTTTTACTGTGAAAAAAAAAGTGTACATATAGGAAAGCTCAAAGAATAAAACAATAAGAGCTCCTAGGCCCCAAATCTACATTTCATAATCAACATTTTATCAAATTTGCTTTATCCAAGTATTTTTCTAGACCATTTGACTAGAAGTTGCAGTCCTTTTTTTTTTTTTTTTTTTAAATTAGGGGCTGGTTTTAATTTTTTTTTTTTTTTAAGATTTTATTTATTTGTTCACGAGAGGCACAGAGAGAGGCAGAGACACGGGTAGAGGGAGAAGCAGGCTCCATGCAGGGAGCCCGATGTGGGACTCGATCCTGGGACGGAGGTATCACGCCCTGAGCTGAAGGCAGATGCTCAACGGCTGAGTCACCCAGGGATCCCAAGTTGCAGTCTTGAAATACTTCAGCCTGTATCTCTTAAAAAGAAGGACATTCCCCTGTGGAACCAAAATGTCACTTTCATAGCTTAAAAAAATTAATAACTTCCTAATATCATCCAACATCCAGCCTGTATTCAGATTTCCTCGGTTATTCCAGAAATGTCTTTTATGGCTGTGTTCGAAGAGCAGACCCCAATGGTCAAACACAGCATTTGGTGGTTCTATCTGTTGAGTCTTCTTCCACCTTAAAAGTAGTTCCCCTGACCTTTATTTTTTGGCATGGCATTGACTTTTTGAAGAAACTGAGCTGATGGTCTTGCAAAATGTCCTGCTTTTTGAGCTCTCGGGGTTATTTCCTTATGGTGCCATTGAACTTGTTGCTTTATTTCCTATAAATCATACCTTAGATCCTGAGCTTGATTAGAGTTAAAGATTTTTGGTGACAGAGTGTCGGTGGTAGCAGCTCCTAAGATCCCTGCCTCCTGGTATTTACATCCTTGTGTGTGGTTGCCTCTCCTGGAGCGGGGGCCGGACTTTGTGATTCACTTCTAATAAATAGAATACACCAGAAGTAATGGGTTGTCACTTCTGAGATTAGATTATCAAAAAGCTATGGCTTCTGTCATGGGTGTTCTCTCTTACTCTTGGGTTGTCTGTCCTGGAGGAAGCTAATTGAGACAGCCTCCTCTATCTGCCTCCCATCCTTCAACACATGCCATGCAAGCACTCCTGCTTTCTATTCAGCTCAGCCAACATTACTTAGATTTTCCTGCATTTAAGCCATACCCTAGCTTATGTGAGAAATATGACATAATTTTTTATGCTTTTGGTTTTATATTATTTTTCTTACTTTTTAAGATTTTATTTTTAAGTAATCTCTACACCCCACGTGGGGCCTTGAACTCATAACCCCAAGATCAAGAGCTGCATGTTCCATGGACTGAGCCAGTCAGGCACCCTGAGGATGCGCCAGGCATCTTTAAAAAAGGAGCTTAGAATATAATAGGGAAGATATAGATCAATGGAAGAGAATGGACAATCCAGAGATAGACCCTCACAGTTAGTCACTGGGTTTTTAACAAAGGTGACAAGACAATTCAATGGAGAAAAAGATAGTTCTTTCAACAAGTGGTGCAGGAGCAAATAGATATTCACAATGAAGAAAGTCAGATTACTCCCTCACACCATATGCAAACATTAACTTAAAATGAATCAAACATCTACATGGAAGAGCTAAAAGTGTAAAACTCTTAGAAAAAAATACAGACATACATCCTCATGACCTTGGATTAGACAACAGTTTCTCGCAAACAGCAAAAGAAAAAAATAAAATGGACATTATCAAAATGTCAAGGACATCATCAAGACTGTGCAAAGGTGCCCACAGAATAGAAGAGAATCTTAGCAAATCATATGTCTAATAAGGGACTTGTATCTAGACTATATAAAGAGCTACTAAAACTCAGTAATAAGAAGACAAATAATCCAATTTAAAAATGGGCAAAGAATCTGGACAGTTCTCCAAATAAGACCTATAATGGCCAAGAAGCACATGCGCAGATGCCCAACACCATTGGTCATCAGAAAGATGCAAATGAAAACCACACTTAGATACAACTATATCCATTAGAATGTCTAAAAACTAAAAGTAGCTTAGATTTAAATTCAGAAGATGTTACTAATCGGAGTAACCTGGGTAAAGGGCACCAGGGTGAACAGGATCTTTCCATACTATTCCTTATAATGGCATTACAATTGTCTTGAAATAAAAAGGTTCGTTTTAAAAATTTTTAGGCTGTTTATAACGTCGCAGCACAAGTTCTAGAAGATTAAATGGGCTTTTTAAGAAAGTATAAATTATATGTATTTGTATGATACAAATCTTATGTATGGAAACACACAGGCACAGAGCATACATAGAGAAGGAGCATGGGTTTTCATGAGTTCAAGTCCCTTTGGAAGTCCAAAGGAGAGAAGCCAGAAAAACATTTAAGGGAAGGATTGCCTGGACTTAGGAGTTAATAGGATCTCATCTCCCCGATGTCCCTGAAGATGGCATCACGTGCACACTTGGGCATCTGCCCACCACCTCCAGTCAGTACACAATGTCTCTGCTCCCTCTCTTTTGCTTCACCTACTCTTTGTCATTGTCCTTTATTCACAAAGCCACTAGAGAACTCTATTTGTTAGGATAATTAATGGTGGCTCTAGAGCAAACCACCCCAAATCTCAGCATTAACTTCTGCTCAATACATACACTTGGGGTGTTTGTGATTGGGCAACTCTCCTGGGAAGGTCTCCTCTTAGTGGTGCTCTGGGCCTACCCTGCCACCATCCTGTGGCTTCCAAGGTCACTCCAACGTTGTCCAGGCAGCAGGGATTAGATTATCAAAAGAGAGACTGTCTTTCATGAGGAGGAGGTGAGCCCTAGAAGTGGAGCATCACTTCTGTCCACATTCTTCTGGCTGTAACTTAGAGATATGGCATCATCTGCTAGAGAGCTGGGAAATGCAGTCCTCCTATGTTCCCTTATGGCATCATTTCCTAATTGGTCCTACCAGTGGTCCCATACAAAAAGATGCTGTGCTCTGATGTTCCTACCACCCATCTCTGAGATGCCAGAGTAGGGTGGAGGGCTCACTCTGCACTCTGTTCTGCACTCTGCTTGTGCCCCAAGCAGCTCAGCTTGCACCCCAAGTTTCATAATGTGCCCACGGAAACAGCTCCTTCAGCTTCAGGGTTCAGTCTTCGCCCCATGTGAGCCCCCTATCCCCACTGCCCTGGTCATTTGTCCTCCTAAGCCAACCTGAAGACTCACACAAAAAAGAATGTCTTTCCTTCTCTATTAACCGAAAAATAAAACACCTAGGATATCACTTCAGAAGACTGATTACCCTGAGGGGCTCCAGCCCACCAAGTGTGAAAGCAGCTGAGCTCTGCACCAGTGGCCTGGGAGCCCTACTTCAGGGGGTAGAGACGCAACAGACCCAAACAGGTTAAGGGAGGAGCAGATTATGGTGCAAGGGGGATCTAATGGGCTCTAGCTCAGGCATCTTGTACTTACAGCTGAGATCCCAGATGTGGGTGCATATATGGATTTGAAGCTCAGGAGAGAAGTCTAGACCAGTTTCGCCATATATCTTATATTTTTTCTAGGATATGGGTTTAGCTGCTATTACAAAATGTGAAATAACAGTGGCTTAAATAGAATGAGGTCTCCTTCTCCCTCATAAGCATAAGCAATCCAGGCTGATGGGGAGCTTGGGGCTCGAAGGAGTTGGGGCCCAGGCTCTTCCTGTCTCATTGCGAATGTGCAATCCAAGGTGACTCACTACCATCTGCATTCCAGCTGGCCAAAAGGCGACATCAGGCAAGGGGAGAGCGTAACCCTGAGAGATGCATACATCACTTCTGCTCACATCCCATAAACTGGTCCCAAGGCTACACCAGGCTGAAAGGGGGTGCTGAGCAATGTGGCTATTATTTCAGGCAGCCTTATGACAGACTATTTCTGTTATTATGGAAGAAGGGCTGGGTGGACATTCTGGGATGACTGGGAATCTCTGCCACACACCCCATCAGTAAAAACATCTTTGAACACATACTCCCCAAATATATGTGTATTTGTTCATAATTCGTATTGTCAATATGTATATTATATATTTATAAAGATATTTGCTTGGAACGCCTGGGGATGGTTCATTTGGTTAAGCAGCTGACTCTTGATTTCATGATCTCAGGATTGTGAGATAGAGCCCCGTATTGGGCTCCATGCTGAGCACAGAGTCTGCTCATCCTTTTCCCTCTGCTCTTTCCTCTTGTTCACACTCTCTGTTTCTCTCTCTCCCTTTCTCAAATAAAGAAATAAAAGCTTAAAAAAAAGACATTTTCTTTCTTACTTTTTAGATAAAAATAAGAGCAATATATTTTTTTTATACCTCAAGAGATCCTCTTGTGCACACCCCCTTGGAGAGGAGTGGTCAAGGCTAAAGATGTAGATTTATAAATCAACAGCAAATACGGAGCAAATAGCCAAAGCACTGCCTCTGGACAAGATCACCCAAGGAAAGCACAGACAGAGAGTGAAAAGAAAATCCAAGGTTAGGAGATCAGGGAACATCAACATTTAAGATTTGGACAGAAAATAAAGAAGCAGGAATGATCTGAGACACCGAGCAGGTGTCATTGAGAGGTAGGAGGAGGAAAGAGATGTAGTGGTCATAAGAAATCTGGGGAAAAGAGAATTTCAGCAAAAGCCATGTACAGCAAAGATTGACACGAGACCATGATTCACACATGAAGGTGACTGGTAACCAGCCTGGGAAGCAAGAAAACTCAGGATGAATAAATAAGGATTAGATGGTATTTTGGCTTCTATGTTCTAGAAAAGAGGGAGCCATGGAAGGTCATTGAGTAGGAGGGGCACAGGAAGACAGCTGAAAGTAAGGAAGACACATTTGGGTATTTGAGTGAAAAGTGGATTAGAGGGGCCAGAGTCTAAAGTCTGGAGGCCCATGAGGATGTAAACTCAGACCAGGCTAACCAGAGTAGAAATGCCCTCAAACACATTGCTTTGGAGAAGTGGAAATGACCCTGTGACCAACTTGATATGGAGACTTATAGAGAAGGAAGAGATCATGGTCTTCAAGGTTGTGGGCCCTGGACGCCAAGGAAGCAGAAGCAGGACCATTGTTTGGCGAGGTTCTGGTGGGAAAATGCATGTCTGGTGGGGTTGTCCAGGAATGTTTCCTGGAGAAGGTGGGAATGCTGATCCCTGAGGGCCTGGTCTTCTATCCCAGGCTCTCCCGCATTCCTGGGCCTATAAACTCTCATGGGAGAGGTCTCCACCCCTGCCCCACAGTGCCAAGCATGTGATCATGACTGGATAGCATCCTAGAGACCCACAGACCAGCCAAGGCAACTTTATTGTGATGTCCGGGGACTGTGAGATTGTCACTGAGAGCAAAAGGAGCTGTTCCTCCCATGCAGAGTCAGGCTCCACCGTGTGCCAGCAGCAAAGGCCCTGTCAGGTGGCATCAAAGCAGGACATACCGAGGCCACAGTACAGCTCATCTCTGAGGCAACTGTACACACAGCTCTAGGAGTCAGGGTATAAGTCAGCACTTGCTAGAACGACCCTGAGCCATTAACATGGCCTAGGGATGTCTTGCCTACTCCCATCATCAAAAAATGGGTAAAAGGAAAAAAAAGAAGTAGTGAATTTCTATAAGTACTTGAGGAAGGAAATGCTATTCTCAACAGCAATAGAATCTGTCTGTGAGGAATGCCCCTCCATGGTGCTCCAGCCCTGGGGACCTCCCTGCAGGATTCTGGTCCGCCTGCAGGATGCTGGTCCTCTTGGTTTACCAGCTACAGTGCAACAGGACTGCCACTGGGAGCCCTCCCTGGGGAAGCTCCAAGGAGGCTGCTTTCCCAAGCCCCTCAGGGACCAGACGGAAGCTGGATTGTAGGACAAGTATGGCAAAAGGTATTCAGGGCACAGCTCACTGGGACCTGGATGAATCTGGACACCAGAAGGCAGGTACACCATCGTCCCACCTCTCCTGGCCACGTCCCAGGCTAGACCTGATGCTCTCCAGTGTGATAGTGGGTACTGAGGAGGCCTCCCTCAGCGGTCAAGAGAGGCCCCAGCCTTGGATGGTGCTTCTAACTAAAGATGAACAGGGGAGGCCCATTTACCTCCACATAAGGAGCAAAGGCTACTGACCGGGTTGCTTCTGTGCAGACACTTCCTCCACCAAATTATTATAAAGATAAAATAGGAAGCAATGAATCTCATAAAAAGGGCTAAGTTCTGATATTTGGGCCAAATAATGCTAAAACCTTCAAGGATCAAGTAGCTACACAGCCCCTTGGGTAAATGCCACAGAGGGGGGCACCCTGAGTTCCTTGAGCATCTCAGGGGGTGGGACTCATTTCTACCTGGTGAGTCTCCACTCTGCACCAGGCCTGTCTCTGGATCTTGAAGGACTAAGAGAAGTTTGAGCAGAGAGTAGAAGGTGTTCCAGGCTGTAGGAACTACTTGTCTAAGGGACCAAGGGAGAGAAAGCAGTCTATGCGGGCAGGGTTAAACACACGGTGAAAATCTAGATCGGCCTGGCCGCAGCAGAGGGGGAGAGGAAGGGAAGGAGGGGGAGTGGGGGGGGGGGCTAATTATGGACGGCTGTAATCCCAGGGCAGGAGAAGTGAGCTCCAGCCAGATCATGATGTGCTTACGTGGTGGGAGCTTGGGCTTTATCCAGAGGGCCATGGAGAGCCCCTGAAACGTTTTAAGCAGAGAGGAGACATGATCAGATCTGTTCTAGAAATGTAGCAGGGTGGTTTGGTAAGAATGTAATGTAGCAGAAGAGCCGATTGAAAGACTAGCTGTGTCTTGCTTTCTCCATTGTGGCTCCTGGATAAGGAATGAAAGGTATTTCCACCCCTCTTCCTCCTCATTCCCACCCCGGAGGGGAGCCAAGCCATCACATCTTTGAGGCCTGGGTTTTCCTTACCCATGGGGTGGGGGGACTGACAATGTTTTTTTGTGTGTGTTATAAGGCAAAAGAGGGAGAAGTTGCCCAGCGGGTCTGCCTCTTTGTTTTAGAAGGCCTGGGTCCAGCCAGGGAGTGTTCATGCTGAGCATTGAGGAACTAGACCCAGAGAGGTTATGGGATGTGTGGGGACTTGCAGATGGTCTGAGAACTATGAACCCAGGGGAAGGAGGAAATCTCACGGCTATCCTGCTGCCAAGCAGCCCATCGGTCTCTCCCACCCAGGCATTGACCCTCGAGAAGATCCCCAGGGCTGGTTCTGAAGACCCCTGTGCCCTGATGGGACGTACCCAGGGCAAGCTCCGACCTAGGAGTCAGGATCCTGGCCCACCGCTAAAGCGCCGTATGAGATGAAGTCCATCCCATGGGCTCTCAGGCTTCATTTTCATATTGGTAAAGTAAGTGCTTTGGATTTGATGTAGCACACGGCTCCTTCCGGCCTGTATATTCTGTGAGGTCTAAAGACACGCTTGAGTGCATTGTCTCAGCACAAAGACAGGGCACAGAGCAGCCCGGGGAGGTGGCCAGAACCCCTTAGGGCCACCTTCCTTCTAGGAAGGACTCCTAGAGAGGGAGCCCTGGAGCCGGGCATCAATCCCCGAAACCAGAGCACAGGAGTGCACAAGCACCTGGGTTCCAAGGGGCCCAAACGGGCCAGGTTCAGTGAGGCCTAACATCTCAAATACTGTCTCCGAAGGGCTGAAAATACTTCTAGGTTCATATAAGGAAAACCTGGGGGAAAAGTAGGTGGGTCCCTGTGAGGGCGGGTTGGGGGGGGGGTCAGTCAGGTGAGGCCCCTCCATCATTGTCTTATGATGGGTCACACAGGGGGTCCTGCTGGCTTCAGGGCAGTTTCTATTGCTTGAGGGCGTGGTTTCAGCTTTGCTCTTGGGGCCTTTTGTCTGAGTTTAGAGAGAAGCCAGAAAAAAACTTAATCAGAAAGTAAGGACTGAGGTCAAAATGGAAGTGCTTGAGTCCTCTTTCAGCCCCTGGGTTGTAAGTAAATTGAGAGCAGCAGTAAATTTCCTGGTGCCTCAGATCCAAGTGCTCCGCTGGGTGTAGGACGGCTGCCTGGCACCGGGCAGGGTGCAGCAGGCACCAGGGCCCCCTTGCTGGGTGGCCTGGAAAACAGACCAGGGTTACCACCCCTGACTCTGTGCTGTGGCCACAGGGCCGCTTCCCGCACGCTTCCCACTACTTCTCAGGGACGGCCTGACCAGAAAAAAGGCACTTTCAGAGGCTGTGGCTCATTTTCCATTCTCTTTCTCCAAGCAATTCCCCTCTCTCCACCAGTCTTTGCTCTTCTGATTGCCTTCCCCAGGGACTGGTTGCCCCAGAGAAAACAGAGAAGTAGGTGACCAAGTGGGCTGATGCCCTGGAGGATGGGAAGGGAAGTAGTTAATGGCAAGAGAAATGTAACTAACTTTAGGGCGGCTTACAACCTCCACACATAGGATAGTCATTGGAGGGGCTGTCATCCCATTTTACAGATGAGGAAAATGAGGTCGAAGAGTAAAATGAATTGCCCAAGGTCACAAAGGCCACAATATTTTTCTCCAACCTAGGTTCTTCAGCTGTGGCCCTGTATGAGACTGACCAAAGACAGGTTAGCAAAAGAAAACAAACAGGTATTAATGTGTGCAGCATCCCACAGTGAGTCCCTTAAAGGGTTGGATAGACTTGGACTCCTGTCCCATCTTAGATCATCCAAAGGAAAGGGGGCTTCTGGGCAGGGGTGGCAGGTTGTGGGAAGGTGGCCAGAAGAAGTGGGGGTGGGGGTGTACCAGTTGCTTAGCAGGGTTTGGTAGGTAGATGTTAAGTCAGGGCCTGCTCCCCTGGTAAGAGTCATGAAGAGTCTCCTCTACTCAGTACAGGAGAGGGAGACACTTCCAAATGGAGATTTCCTTTATTGATGTAAATCTCCCTTTACAAAGAAAACTTGTTCCCGTTTTAGAGCTTTCCCTATCAAGGCCGGCTCTAAAGAAGCCACATGCCAGAGACCTATTTGGGGGGACATACTCAAGTGATGTCAGGATTTAAGTCCAAATATCTTGGGCTTCCTTTAACTTTCGCCTCACAGCCTCCCCCAAAACGTTTACTGACCGTCTATTTTGTGCCAAACGCTGTATTGTGCACGGGAGAGAGTCAAAGTCAAATGATGCCATGTGTGGCCTTCAGGCGCTGAGGTCGGGATGGGAGACAGACCCCGAAACAAATGGTGTGATGAGTGGCACATGGAGGCCCTTGCAAAGCCCTGCAGGACCCCAGAACAAGGCAAGCTAGGTAAGGCTTGGGGGAAGGGGATAGTGGGGGGTAGAGGAGTAGGGGGCATCCCAGGGGAGTTCCAGAGGATGACTTACAGTCCACCAGGCAGAGAAGGGGTCAGTAGGTGGGAAGGCCCCAGGGCGTGAAGGCAGGCGGTGTCGTACCTTCGCACCTCCCAAGCAGGGATGCCTCCCACCAACATCTCTGGATGCCAGGACTGGTGTGAAGGTTGGGTCGGGCGGGGTGGTGCCCTCCCTCCCAGGGCCCCTTTCCAACGGACCTGGGCCTAGGACTGTACCCCATGCCTGGCTTCCTGAGGGATGGTTCCGCCAGTGCCTGAGGCCCTCCTGACAGCCGCAGCCCCCCTCCCTCAGACGGATCTTCAGTTTAGCTAAGCAGCCGGGTCCCTTTGGGTTTGATACCATCTAATTGGTTGTGGCTAATCCCATATTAACTCTCCCCGCAGAAGCTAGAGGGCCTCTCCCCACCCTCCATCACGTCCCAGCCCCTACAGAAGCTTCTGTTATCATGTTTATGAGCCTCCACAACCACAGACAGGCAAATTTGCATATAAATAACCTGCCAGCACAGGAGGCTGCAAGAGGCACCTGGTAACGACTCTGTTTATTACTCTGGAGAGAGAAGGGGAGCAGGAAGGCCTTGTGCTGGGTGGCCCAGTCGGGATGGTTACATTTCCACCTGCTGATTAACTGAGAAAGAGTCTATGACCCTCAAACGGCGGAGGAGGAACAAACATGAAGCCTCTCAGTTCCTCCCTTTGGGGAAACCCCACACCAATCTGTTTGTCACCCGAGACTGTAGGACCCATCGTTGTCACCCAGGCTGGCCCTGCCTGAGCATCCATTCAAGCAGCCAGGTACGGCCCTGGGCTTGGTGCAGTTTGGAGACATGATGCAAAGGGAGATGGGCCATGTCCTCATGTCCTATTGCAAAGGACGTGTCACAGGCCTAGCAGGGGACACTGAGAAGAAAAATCTTTGAGGTGAGGGCTGCACAGAGGGTGGCACGGGCCCCCGCAGGTGCCGAGGTGAGTCCTTACACCAGAGAAGATTCCAGGGGGAGGGGCATCTGGGCTGGTCCTTGAAAACAGACACGTCCAGGGTGGAGAGCAGAGCGGGGGAAACATCCGGGCCAGAGGGAATGAGGTCAGCAAAGGCAGGAAACGCTTGCATCGCTGAGTGGATTATCTGCAGGGTGGCCGGTGGGGGAGAGGAATGGGGAGATGAATTGGAAGCAGCAGAAGTTATATGCCCCTGTGGGGTGCCCGTGTGACTTAAGTTGTGACTTCATCTCTTCGACCTCAAAGATTTTTGAAGACTCAGGAGAGACATCAGTGGAGGAGGCAGGTCTATGGGCTAAACCTCCCCCAAAATGTGGGGTGGCCTAACAGTTACCTATGAAGGCAGGAAGGGATCACCCTTAGTGGTGTTCTGACATCCAGAACACAGCAGCGAGGCTTCATTCAGAATAGGCTCTGCCCCAGAGACTGGGAGGCTGGACATCGGTATAGAGCGTCCCGAGTCTTCGAGAAGGTAGGGGTGAGGAGCACAGATCCAAAGGACAGGGAACCTATGACTGGACTATAGAAGTAAAATTGGAGAAAAAAAAATCCTCTCTCAACCCAGAAAACCCCCACAACGGTCTTGGGGACAGTTTCCTTATCGAATAAGCATTAAACCAGAATGTGATGCGTATCACAGCTTATCTCCGAAGAGACTTCAAAGACAAAATGGAATCTCACCCCCTTCTATGGTGTAGGGGAGAGAACCCTTTCTCTCTACCCTCCTAGGTTCAGTGGCTGGGTTCAGTTTTTATCAAACTGATAAAAGACAGATTAACCAGAGAATAAAATGGTTTTAATTACACGCACTCTCGCACGGGAGTTCACAAAGAAAAATGTGGCTTGAAAAGGGAGCCAGAATTTAGGGACTTATTTTAGGCTAGACAAAGAAAAATGGGTTTGGGGCTTGGCAGCGGGGGGAGGAAAGTCATGGGAAGGTGACCAGGAAAAGTATGGCAAACAAGGGTTGTTTAGCAGAGTTTGACACGCAGATTTGAGTCTGCCTTTTCCTTTGATAAGAGCTGTTAAGAAGTCTCCTCCTCCTGCTACAGGAGACGGAAACACTTGTGCAAATGGAAATTTCCTTTATCGGTGTCAATTTTCTTGACAAAAGGGAAACGTATGCTCTGATTTTAGAGCTATCCCTGCTTCTGCTGTTCCTCAGTGGCCTTCCCCTCAAAATAATCCTCATGCCAAAGGGGACATCCTTTGGGGTGGCATATTCTGGTCCCCTTCAGTAGCCAAGCAGATGCAACTCATTATAAGGTACCCCTTGTTTATACACCATGATGGACGAGACCTCGTCTTCAAATAAGAGGTCTCGACAGCACCATTTCTCACCCATGGTTAGTTCATCTTGTCTTTACCTGGTACCTGGGCGACCATCCGCGTTAGCTGATTGGCTTTATCCAGAAGAAAAACAAGTGGCATAATTTGCAACTGGAGGTAGTTTTGCCAAGTGGGAGCCAGGCACCCACCAAGGTTAGGCTCCTACCCTCCCACAGGAACTGAGAGAGAGGGGCGGTCTCTCCCTTGATGTTTGCATTTCAAAAGGATGGCTCTTGGGTTTTTGAGGAAGTGCCTGAGCCTTGAGACCAGCGGGAGACTTACTTGGCCATTATGAAGATTTCCATACATTTGAAAAGGACACAGGAAAAAACTCTGAAAGAAAAGAGACAGGAGGTAGACATCTACTCCTTATTTTCAACAGGAAGAATTAAGCCTCCTGTTTCAATTTCTAGTCTCCCTTCCGGGACCCATAGGCTCAAGGTCAACGGTAGCTGGGACCTCGGGAGCAGCACTGGCCGCCTTGTCAGACTCGTTCGAGTTCCACCTCTGCCGTGCCCGCTGCCGGACACGTCAACTCCCCTCACCTTTGCAGTGCAGATTGGAATTGCCACCTCAGAAGGTTGTGAGGAATAAACGCGGTCCTATTGTAAAGTCACCTGGGGTGCATTGGCATCGCGAAATACCCTCATTTGAAATTAAAGCATATACTACCATGAGGGTTGGAAGGGCGGCCTGAAGGGCAGTTCACCAAACCCCAAAGCACCGAACCCGAGGGGATTCCTTGAGCACTTACATCAGCTGGGCATGGAGCAGATCGAGGGGACCGCTCCTCTGAGCAGCTGGGCATAAATTTAGGGGATTCATTTCTGTAGAGGGGTTGCAGTCTGAAAATATAAATGGGGAAGGGTTAAGGACACTCATGAGTCTGCTGACTCCAAAGGGGCTGACAGGAGAGTAACAGGTGTTGGGGCATGATCCTAATGCGGAGGTTGACAGCTTCTAGGGTAAAGCCTTTCCCATAATGTCTTGGGAACACTGTCACAGGCAAGCTCTGGCCAGACAGATGCATCACGGGTTTGGACTTAGTGGATAATTCTTCTATTTCTGTGCTCCACAGTTCACAGGTCCCCCCAAATCCCCCCAGGATGACAGGCTGCATTTGCAGTGGCACCGTCTCTCCTTTCTCCGTGCCATAAAGCCTGCAGCAGGACACCTGCCCACCCGAACTCCAGAAAGGCTACGTCCCCAGAGATGGGGGAAGGAGGACACAGCACAGCCACAGTGGTCAAATTCATGTCCTTCTGCATTCTCTGGCCCCCACCATGTTTGCATCTGTTTTGAGGAGGGGGTGAGGGGGGTGCCTTCGTGTTGCCATGGCAACTGGATTCCCAGGGAGGCAGGCCATCTTGGGACAGCCGTGCAGCCCCAAGATGAGGCCGCTGGAGCTAGAAGGAGGGAGTGTCCTGTAGGGAAACCGCACTCTCCGGGCTTTTACTGTTTGAGGCTGGGCAGGGGGGGTTGAGAAGAGCCATAGGCCCTGGCGCTTTTCCCAGCTTGCTTTGGTGATGTCAACCCACCTTGCCAGCACCTGGGGAGAGTCTGGAGCCTGAAAGGAGGAGAGGCCCCCTCTTCCCTCCCATCTTCCCACGACCCCCTGGGGGAGTCAGAAAGGGGCTAGGGTAGGCCCAGCCCAGCACCCTGGGTGGTAAAATCGGATTCCAGGGAGGACGGGCTGAGAAGGAGAAGAGCCAGAGTGACAGCAGGAAATGGATTTTCATCTGGGGTGGCTGCAGGGCAGGGGGGCCGCTGGCGGAGCAGGTGACAGGCTCAGGCAGGGTGATGGGGGTGCAGAGCTAAGCCGCGTGCTGGGGGGTGATTGAAGGGTGGCTTGGGAAGGATTGAAGCTGGAGATCGAGGATTTGCTGCAGAGCCCAGCGCCCTGGAGGAGCATGGGACAGGGTGTCCTGCCGCCGAGGCCCAGCGGGGCGGCCCTGCGGGGGGGGGGGGGGAGAGGGACAGGATGGAGGCTGATTCAACACCTTGGCAGGCAGGACTGGTGGGACCAGTGCTCTGGGGCCTGTGCGTCCTGGGCTGAAGGCCGGGTGACAGAGCAGGCCCCGCGCAGGGCGGGCGGGCGGGCGGGCGGGCCCAGAGCGCAGAGCGCAGAGCTGCCCCGGAACGCAGCCCGCAAGCACATTTCGCCCTTAATGTTCAAACCCAATTCCAGGGCAGCTTTTCTCCGGAAAAGGAAGCATGGTTCAAAGAGAACATAATGAATTGGCTGAAATAAATAGCTGATTAGTTGCAGATAACATCAGAAGCTCGCCGAGCGCAGGGAACAGCGCACGGTCTTGGCAGCAGCTCCCCCGCTGCTGGACGCAGCCTCCCCGGGGCAGGGCTGCAGGCTCGGCCGAAAGTGGGTCCCCAGGCCTGCAGCGCCCACGGCGACACTGAGGGGCCTGGCCTGGTGGGGAAGAAACAAGGCGCACAGAAAAGCACAAGGGGGGCTGCAGTCCAGGCTCTCCAGCTGCCACCTCAGACATCTCCGAAAAATGAGCTAAAACTAATGTCTCCCCTGACCGCTCCCAGGGCCTTTTCAAGAATCAAATGAGAAAGAGTTAGGGCATGAACTCTGGTCATTATTATCCATCAGACACGGGACTCCGTAAGGCAAGGGGGTCTGTTTTGCTGACTTTTGCACTCCCGCCCCTGCATTTAATGCCTGGCACAAGCATGTGTTCAGTGTTGTTGAATAAATGTGGACCATCCACTACCCCAGTGGTTCCCCCCCAACCAGTCATTCACAGGTGGACTGGGGCCCAAAAAGTTGGGGGCCCAGCCTGGGGGCATTTGGTCATGATGCTGCCCTAAAGCCAACTTCCACTGATGTTTGGATGGGCCATAATTTTGAGCTAGCCATAGCTCTATTGTCCTGGAAGACCGAGAACAGAATGTTATTTAAAATTTGATGGAGGGCAGCCCGGTGGCTCAGCAGTTTAGCGCCGCCTGCAGCCCAGGGCCTGATCCTGGAGTCCTGGGATCGAGTCCCAGGTCAGGCTCCCTGCATGGAGCCTGCTTCTCCCTCTGCCTGTGTCTCTGCCTCTCTCTCTCTCTCTCTCTCTCTGTGTGTGTGTGTCTCTCGTGAATAAATAAATAAAATCTTTTAAAAAATAAAAATAAAATAAAATTTGATGGAGAGGGTGGGCCATGAACTAGATTTGCCTTCCATGGCCCAGGAGCCCCACCATCAAGAGCAGAGCTGGGCTCTTCTCCCCGGAGTTCTTCATCTTCTGTTCTTTTTTCAGCTTTCTGATTCAGAAGCAGAGATGGGGTGGGGACGGGGTCATTTTATAACCTCCATCTGCTATTCAGTCTGATACTGGGAGGCCACACAATGTATCAATCATCTTAAGCTGCAGGCACACTCCACATTAATTATAATTTAGAATAACTGGGAGTTGAGTTAAGTGGCAGTTGACTAGTTGACATGTTTTGTAGACATGTAATCAAACATTTATTAATTTTGATTTTGCAGTTTTCTTTTGGCGTCGTGGGACCAATCAGTTCTTTTTTCAGGTACCAGACACTTGTGGAAGTCCTTCACTTCAGAAGACCCGGGCACCCAAGCAGCAGCTGGAGAAAGGGAGGGAACAGTCGGGGTGCCAGGACACCCTATGCTCCCCTAGAAAGGGGAGAAGCAGCATAGCCTGTGGCTTCAGCACGTTCGCACGAAATAGGACAAGTGCATCTGGATTTATATGCTGTGTGACCCTGGGCAAGCTGCGTGACTTATCTGGGCTTTAACTTGGAAGCCCTTGGAATAGTGTTTGAGAAGCAGGGATGGTGGCTACAGGCAAAAGATGGTCATCAGGCCTTCTCTCCCCAAGATCAGAAGATGTGACTGTGAGCACATGGTGGGAACTCAGGGCAGGGTGGTCTGGACACCTGCAAGAAGAGCGGAGGGCATCCTTGTTTCCCTGCCCCTGGGAGGCAGAGACCCTATGGGGGGTCAGTGAGGAGCTGGTGCAATGAAACTGGGGTCTATCTGGGCCCTTTTATGGTCTCCAATGACTCTCACTGGCCATTTTATATGATTTCTATCCTGTTTCCTGTCAGTCTGCACACAAAGGGCCTGGGAAGGGTACATCTTCTTTCTGACAACATCAGAATGCGGCATCTTCTTTCTGACAACAAATATGTGTGTGGCTTTCCCACCACAACCAATTCTGCAGTTCTCCGAAACCAACCGCCTGTCCTGTAATTCAACCCTAGTCCAACACTAACTCCCCAGAGTTAACATCAGACCCCACAGGTTTCAGGGCTCCATCCCACAATACTGCTCCCACTTCAAACCCCAGTCACAAGTCCTGAGGGGCCACCTGTACCTCTGACTGGTTATGAATCAGGGGTTCTCACAACCTCCTCTCGGGTATAATAACCCCACTCATGACTCACAGAACTCAGAAAAACTATTTATGTTTAGTGGTTTATTAGAAAGGACACAACTAACTGGAAGGGATGCTCTGCTCGGGGCAAGGTATGAGAGAGGGAGGGGTGGGGAGGAGGAGTTTGCACTCCTTCTCTGCCCACCACCTTCCCAGCACAACAGGTTGTCCACCAACTCAGAAGCTCTCCAAACCCTGCTGGTTAGGGCTTTTTCTGGAGGTGTCATTACACAGGCATAATGGATTAGATCATTAACCACTGGTGATTGGGACTCAGTCCCCAGGCCCACTCCCCGTCCCGGGACTGAAGATCATAACCCTCTAATCCAGGCTTGGGCTGTCTGGCCACCAGCTCCCATCCTGAAGCTGTCTGGTCCCCCCACACATTCCAACCCAGCTGGAGTCATAGCATCAGCACGCAAAAGAAAAGACACTCTCATCACTCAGGAGATTCCAAGGGCTTTAGGAGCTCTTGGCCAGGAACCCTGGACAAAGGCCAGAGGCTTTTATTTTTTATTTTATCTCACATAGTATTTTTTTATTATACCACCAGCAATTTGCAGCATTACCCCGCGGCCCTCAGGGGGAGGACTAAGTGTGAGCTGAGCTTGGGTTTCTCAAACATCCCCCCGGTGCACATCATTGGGCCACCCAGCAGACCCCAGTGTTTTTTCCAGATGTTTTCTAGGCTGCCCCGTTCCTGCACATCATCTTGTTAGTAGGGCCTAGGAGAAAGACCTAGAGAGACAGAGAGGAGGATAAAGATACTCTCCTGTCTCCTTTGAGCCCCTTTCTCAAGGACCCAAGTGTCTTTCCCCCCTCTGTCTCCATGTCTGGGTAGCAGGATCCACGCATTCTCTGACAAGTAACGTGTCTAATCCCGGCTTTTCCAGGAGTTCACCTTGGCTGGACCTCATGCTGGGGTCTTCTCTTCCTTCCCTTCCCACCCAAACATGCGAACACCATCTCCCCAGAGGGAAGAGAGGCCACAGCAAGCTTCTTGGGAGTGTGTGGAGAGAGAGATGAAAACACTTGGCCCTTGGCGATTTTCCTCTCTGGGTTTTATAAGCCAGTGCATTTTCCCAGTGAAATCGGATCCATGTGGGTCCTGATTCATTTGTGCACTGGGGAAGGTTTGTGCATCAGAGAGATGGAGATGCCAGGGGCCCCTTTTAGTTGATTTAACAAATCCCTTTCAAGCTTTTATTTTTTCATTAGGAAGCAGAAGTTGCTTGTTCCCAAACCACATGGAGACACATAGGCACATACACACACGCCCCACTGGTTTCAAATCTGTACCCTCCAGGCCCTGGAGCCTGGAATGGCCCCCATGAACCAAGAGTTCCATCTCCCCCACTTAGCACCTGCTGGGGAACGGCCTGAGAAAGAAGTCTAGCAAGAATTTGTAAGCACTGGGTGGAAGGAGGCGGGTACCCTCCTGCCCTAGGAAGCCACCCACCCTCTGCCCCCACCACCACCCCGGGCAGCCTCCTATTTCAGGACAGCAGTATCTCCAGGCCCACCTCTCAAGTCTGGGTTCAATTTCAGTGTGGTGGGAGGGCCTGGGCTAAGAACAAAGACCCAAAGGGGACGGGGGAGCCCTGAGAAGCATCATTGGCTTTCCATTCTCTCTGCTGGGCAGGACCATCCAGAGACACCACGTGGCCCATCATCCACAGTGCCAGACATGGCATGAGGTCAAAGGAGGAGAAATGGAGTCCGGAGGGCTTGGCTGTGGCACTAGCCCCCCGGTTATTGGCTGTGTGAACTTGGCCCATCACTGAACCGCTGAGGCTCATCTCCTTGCTATGCAAGTACCAGCATCTGATGACCTTACAGAAACAACTGAAGATGGGCAGTTTATTCTGTAAAGTGCCAAGTCCTTTGGAGAGGTGAGATGTCGGGAGGTGTCAGTATCAGTCCTGTTGGTAAATGTTTCCAGGGGGCAGGGCTAGGGTGGCCGCCCCCAGCCCTTGTCTCCTAAATACCTGGAGAGTCCTGCCTAGCATGCACCTGAATTGCTTCTGAAATGACTCACGTCTTATGTCATAAGCAGACCTGAGCATCTGTCCTGTGACAATCTTGTGGTCCTGACTGTGTGCACGCGCTCGGCACACATCCCACTGTGGGAGAATGAGCTTGATGGGTAGGGGAGGAAGGAGGAAGGTCTGGCCTCTGATGCCCGGCCCTCACAGAGCAGCATGGCACGGCACGTCCACTGCCCAGCAGGCCACAGAGCTAGGTCCCTCTACTTTCTCCATCAGAAGGAAAGTAATCTGAGCAGCTTTGACTGGTTTTCAAATCAGTGGGTGTGAAAAATACACCCAGATCTGAGGCTCTGCAATGTGTCATTTTCATCTGTGCAATCGGCACCCACTGACCCTACATCCTCCCCGAAGCTGGGGGACTTTCTCACCGCCTCCCTCCAATCTCATCTGCATCTGATTTGCCGGCAGACCTCAGACCCGTCTGCAGCTCTTGGAGCCATTTGCTTCCACTTAGGAGTAAATGGTGGTTCTAGGGAGCCGGGCTGATGGGACTCGCACTCACCCCGGTGGCTGGCACTCCTTCTGTCTTGCCCTTTTAGGACCTCGCCTAGCAAACACGGAAGGCCCAGCAAGCTGAGATTTGCATGCTGCCTCGGTCTGCACCCACAATTCAATCACACAACCTGTCTGTGAGCATAAAAACGGATTTTCTCTCCTAATGACTCCCTTAACTGAGCTGATGGCTGCCCTCCCTCAGGGCAAGAGCGCCCGAGAAAGATGGCCCTCTCGCCTCTGCATCCCTCCCCTCCGCCTCTTTGAAGCAGAGGTGCCCAGATGGACACATTCCTTGAATGGGCCCAGAGTGGGGAAGGGGGGAGAGTACGCTGAGAGACAGGAGGTGGGCTCCGTGGTCCCCATGGGGCTCTCCCTCTCCTGCCAGCCCTATCTCAGTTCCATTAACCTTGCTCTGCGTGTGCTGTGTTAATGGGCTGAGAAGGACAGATCACCCTGCTTGCCTGCTGAGAGGAGGAGCTGCTACTTGTTGCCAAACCCCCATCATCTGGGAGGGCAGGACTCAGGTCCCAGGCAGGCCTCGGCTTGTGGCCTGGCTCCCCGCTGCACCCCCAACCCCTGCTCCAGGGAGACGGACCTGTCAGCAGCCTGATGCTCACAGGGCTGGAGGGAAGTCCTCCCTGGATCCTCAGGGCCCCTCCTCAACAGCTAGGGAGATTCAATACTGTCAGCTTCCTAAGTGCAGTAAAAGAGTCTTTGAACAAGAATTCCTTTTATTAACTCTTCCACTACTGCTGGGTAGATCTATGATTCATTAGTATGCTTTTGAGGAAGAGGAAGCTGGGTGGTGGGGAGCCGCCACTAAAGCCAAGGGGCGAGCCATGTGGCGAGATGAATGTCACAGGCCTGAGCTGTGTAGACACCCAGCACTGGACTCCATGGCCGTACCTTGTTTGCAGCGTCCCAAGTGGGAGATTTCTCCTTGCCGCCTTTCAGGGTGCCATCTCAAGAGTGGGACTAGGCCCGGTCTTGTAACTGAGGCAGGATCGCAGTCTCCATGGACAAGGAAAGAAGAAAGCTGTTGGCATGGGTGGGAGAAATGGGAAGCCACAGGAGTCCTGGTGGTAATAGAGTCTGGAAAGAAGAGCAGAGAGCACTGGCTGTTGTGGGGCCCTGGAGAACCACATCCTGAGAGCTACCCTGCACCCCCTCCCACCTCACTTGGTCTTCCTTTGAGCCCCATGCCACACCTCCTGTCCTGAGATGTTATCATGAATATCCTTAGAGTTAATCTCCATGTTCTGGATAAGCTGGGGAAATAGCCAGCCCAGGGTTTCCCACATTTTACTTAATTAAAAATCACAAAGGTGGTTTATTAAACTACACATTCCTGAGTTCTTTCCCAGACCAAGGAACACAGTCTCCAGGATAGATCAGCGTATGCACTTTTCACCAACACCCAGAGTAGGTCTTACAGCAAGTTGGGAAATACACTGGCTTACTCTCATCCTCCTTAATTCATCCATGTACATCAGCTAAATTGAATGTGAAAAACCACATTACTTAAAAAAGAGGGGTAAATGCCCATTTGGTGGTGCAGCCGGGGAACAAAGGAAGCTGCACCGATTTTTTACCCCTTCCATTCCTCCCCAGATCCAAGGCAGGATATTCTAATATCATTGGAGCAGTTTCCCCAGGATAGATATATCTGTGACCCTTCCAGGACCAGGAATTCACTGCTGCTGGGTTACGGTCTCCAGTGGTATGAAAGTCGAATATTCCAGTTCTGTATTAACTTCAGTTGTCACCACATATTCATTTTCCTCTTCTTCTGTAGTAATAGAATTTTTAGCCAAACTCATAACAGCCCAAATAAAGAATACGTTTCCAGCCTCCCTTGCAGCTATATGTGACCACACACCTAAGCTGTGGTCAATGGATGTGAGCAAAGGTAATGTATGCAACTTACAGATCAAGGCTGATGGACAACGTATGTGCCCTGCCCTCCCCCTTCCTCCCTTCCTGCTGGTTGGAACACAGAGCTGTGGGGAGGAATCTTGGCTCATGCGAACAAGTCAGGGTTCTCCAGAGAAACAGAACCAATAGGGTGTGTGTGTGTATACATATGCATATATATGTAAATGTGCATGTGTGTAGATGTACGTGTGTGTACATGTGTGTATATACATGTAATTAACATATATACTTGCATATCTATAAATTATAATTACATATTAATAGACGCACATATAGATACAAAGGAATTTATTATAAGGAATTGACTCATGCACCTACAGAGGTTGACAAACCCAAGATCTGCAGTCAGCAGGAGGGTACCCAAGAGAGCCAGTGGTGTGGTTCCAGGCTGAGTCTGAAGGCCTGAGAACTGGAAGAGCTGATGGTGTGATTCTAGTCCAAAGGCTGGCAAGTTTGAGACCCAGGAAAAGCCAGTGCTTCGGTTCAGGTATGAAGGCAGGAAAAGACCAATGTCCCAGCACAAAGACAGGCAGGCAGGCAGGCACGAGGAATTCCCTCTTGCTCCAGGAAAGGTCAGCCTTTTGTTCCTAGTCTGGCCTTCCACTGAGTGGATGAGGCCCACTCATATTAGGAAGGGCAGTCTGCTTTACTCATTCTGCCAATTTAAATGCTAAACTCATCCAAAAGCACAGAAACGCTCACAACAACATTTGGCCAAATATTTAAATGGGCACTTCACGGCCCAATCAAGTTGACACATAAGATTAACCATCACCAAGGGCAACTCTCGGGATGCCAGAGAGCATAGGGATGCCCTATACTATGACACTCCCATACCAGCCCTGTGATGGGAGAGAGAAATAAATTATTTTGCGTAAGCCACTATTATTTTGGATTTTGTTACTCTTAACTACAGGGCCTTAGTGTAATCTTCACCCAAGAGGTGTGTTCACCACAGCTGTCACACTTTATGGCAGGGCTGAACCATCCCTAGAAGTTTCTCCCACATCTCTCCTGTCCATCACAGCAAGACCTGCACTCCATAGGGCCTTGTCCTAAGGGGGTGGGGGGACATCGCAAGGAGGAGTTTTCTCCTTTGGGAATATTCAGTGGCATCCTAGCATATTCCACACTCAGTGGATTTTTGAAAAAAACCTTTCCTATATTCAACAAAGTTATTTTCAGTAATAATCATGAAATGAAACAAATAATAAAGTACAGAAAAGAAACACAAAGAGTAAAAATGTTCTTAAACAATATATATATGCAATAAATAATATTTTAGATAAATAATTTTCTAGTAATTAATAAGTGAATTTTAATAAAACCCAAACATTTGCAAATGGCCCAATTCAGGCCATACTAAATTGCACCAATGATGTTATATTTTATCTTTTATAATCATTCTTTACCTTTAAACCATTAGCAAGTAATATATTTTTTTAAGATTTTATTTATTTATTCATGAAAGACACAGAGAGAGAGAGGCAGAGACACAGGCAGAGGGAGAAGCAGGCTCCTTGAAGGGAGCCGGATGTGGGACTTGATCCCAGGTCTCCAGGATCAGGCCCTGGGCTGAAGGTGGTGCTAAACCGCTGAGCCACCCAGGCTGCCCACAAGTAATATTTTTTAAAGAATAATGAATTTTAATTTTTTTGAATTTTAATTTTAAAGATATCATTGAAATTAAGCAAAATAGTTCATCTATTATTTTTTTTTAGTTCATCTATTTAAAAAAAATAATAGATAAAAGGATTTAAGGGTTTTTCATCGTCGTCATCGATATTGGCAGCAGCGGCATTATATTTAATCCACAAGTATCTGTCAAGATATTTGTTCTGTGCCCAGTGTTATTCTAGGCCTGGACAATTAGCAGCGAACAAAACAGAAATCCCTGCCTTCACAGAGCTCAGTTCTGATGGGAGAGACATAGGCAAATATGGGACCGGAAAGTGCCAAGAAGAAACCTAAGCCAGAGTTAGAAGGTGGATGGTGATGGGGGTGCTGTTTCCACTGGGGGCTCAGGGAGGGTCTCTGTGAGGGGGGCATAGGAGTCTTGGACCCCATTTCCTACCTCCCTAGCTCAGGGGGTCAGGCCCCCTGGGATCCAAGACCACAGGCTCCGAGCTAAGCACCTGTTACTAGGAGTGATGAGCACAGGGGAACATTTGCAAACCCCAGGGCCTGACTATCTCCGAGTTCAGACACATGTTGTGGGGAGACAGGGTGAGGAAAGAGACATCCATTGCCTTCAAGGGGATGGGCAGGCACGCGAGGGAGGGCATAAAGCACGCACCCAGAAGCAGAGGAGCAGACACCAATTAGCATGTTGCAAACTCCATCTGTCAGGCAGGCTGCATGGGGGAAGGGGGAGCACCAGTGGTGTCTATGGTGAATCGACATCCAAGTACAACCCGAATGTCACAGCTTCCCCATTCAGGAAGTAAAAAGGTCCCACTAACCTTAATGCCTAAATCCCAATGCTCCAAGCCCCCAGCTCTGTGGTGGCAGGAAGGCCAGTTTTTTAGGGAGTCACTGCTCACATATAGTTCTAAGCATCTTCAGAGAAGTCTCATGTGGGCTCAGTGCCCCTCTGGCCTTCTTCTCTGCACCCACCAGAGAAGCATCCCTGGGGCATCACTTCTAGATCTCCATTCTACTGCTAATATCTCGCCACTATCAAGTCCACTGACACTGTAGAGAAGACCTAGGTCAGAGGCGGGAAGTCGGGGTAGCCCAAGCTCAGTACTGTCACTCTTGCAAAGTGGAAAGGGAAATGCTCACAGTACAGAGAGAAAGACAAAGGGGTTGGTTCCTAAAATGTTATCCAATTAGGCCAGCAGCAAATCCACTCCCCTGGACAGGATCAGGGGATGGCCTCCATCGTGCCCCCCATCCTTGATGGCCATGTCAGAGCTGTCCCAGCCCAGAACAGGCACCACTCCAATGAGCCACCTCCTGCTTCTGCTCCAGTGGCAACTCTGACTTTGCAAACAGAGAGGATGATTCTGCTCACTCCGTCAAGGGGTATCACAAGGCAAGGGCTCCTGAGCCCCCACGTGTTATAGATATTTCAGTTCATGGACACACATAGCTCCTTTATCTCAAAACACACATGTCACCAAGCACCTGGATCAGGAGGATGGAGGCATTAACACTCCCTTATGAAGTACAGGACTAGAGACTAGGTCTGGCTTACTGTTCCAGACACCTTTCTCACTCAGGTGAGTTCATTTTGAGAGCCCCTGACATCTTCTCGTGTTTTCTGCTCTCCTTCGGGTATCATCCTTCCCGCGGCTCCCTCTAGCCCCCCATCCATCTGACATGTTTGTGTCCATGCTCCAAGGGTAGACAAGATTTGGCTCTTAATCCCTGGAAGGTCCGTGACCTTCACATACAGGTTGGGAGAGGACCCCCTCAACAGATCCAATGTCCAGAAACATTCAACCTCAACACGAGGAGTGGTGGGACAGAGTCCCAGCCAATGCCAAGATGCTTGGAATGTCCTGTTGCACATCATGTGCATTTACCTTACAAAGGTTTAAGTTTTCTTTCTTTTTTTTTAAGATTTTATTTATTTATTCATGAGAGACACAGAGAGAGCCAGAGACACAGAGGCAGAGGGAGAAGCAGGCTCCATGCAAGGAGCCTGATGTGGGACTCGAACCAGAGGCAGACCCTCAACCACTGAGCCACCCAGGCATCCCAGGGTTCAAGTTTTCATAGTGAGTGCTACCACCTTGAAAAAGAAAATGGGGGTGCCTGAGTGGCTCAGGGGTTCAGCGTCTGTCTTTGGCTCAGGGCATGGCCCTGGAGTCCCAGGATGGAGTCCCACATTGGGCTACCTGAATGGAGCCTGCTTCTCCCTCTGCCTGTGTCTCTGCCTCTCTCTCCCTGTGTGTCTCTCATGAATAAATAAAATAAAATCTTTAAAAAAAAAAAAAAAGGCTTTATATAGGCAATTGGTTGAATACACTCTGGCACATGCACATAGTACTAGGCAGCTGTGTAAAAAAAAATAAAAAGAGAGGGGGGCAACCCCTATGAATTGATATGGAGTGATTTCCAAATGTCATTGAGTGAAAAAGGCAAAGTGCAAAATAGCATATGTGCTATGCTACCTTCCATGTAAGAAATAAAGGAAAATAAGAAAATGTACATATATCAGCTTATGATTACAAAAGAAACACAGGAAAGATAAACCAGAAAATAATGAGGTTGATTATCTACAAGAAGTGGGAAGTGGTGCTATAAATGGAATATTTGTGTCCCCTCCAGATTTCATAGGTTGAAACCTAATCCCCAGTGGGATGGTGTTAGGAAGTGGGGCCTTCGGGAGGTGATGAGGCCATAAGGACATAAGGATGTCCCATCCTCAGGGATGGGAAAACCCAGCAAAAAGGACCCACAGTTATGAACCAGGAAGCAGGCCTTCACCAGACACCAAAATCTGCTGGTGCCTCAATCTTAGACTTCCAGCATCAGGAACTGTGAGAAAGAAATTTCCGTTGTCTGTAAGCCACTCGGTCCACTGTATTCTGTTAGAGCAGCCCGATCGGACTGAGACAGACGGGGTGGAAGGGTTAAGGCAGGAAACGGTACCTCTCTGAGTGTATCTTTTTTTTTTTAAATAGTGTTGACTTTTGCAAGCATGTAATAGTCTACAAACAATAAAATTAATAAGAATGAGGAAGAGAAAGAATGAAACAAATGAGCCTAATTATATTTCAAGTGAGGATCATAGCCATTCTACAGGGGGATAAAGAAAGAAAGAACTAATCCAGGTATAACTTATAAAAATAGTTTTTGAAAAAAAATAAAATAAATAGTTTTTGATGATTTATCCTTAATCTGGGCCAGGATAAGGTGTGTATGTGTGTGTGTGTGTGTGTGTGTGTGTTAAGGTGTGTTTTAGGAAATACATACTGAAGTGTTTAGGGGTAAAGAGCTACAATGTATATATCTTTTTTTCTTTTTTAAGATTTTATTTATTCATAGAGACAGAGAGAGAGGTGCAGAGACACAGGCAGAGGCAGAAGCAGGCTCCATGCAGGGAGCCCGATGTGGGACTCGATCCAGGGTCGCCAGGATCACGCCCTGAGCTGCAGGCGGCGCTAAACCGCTGCGCCACCGGGGCTGCCCTACAATGTATATATCTTACCACAAATGGTTCAGGAAAAAATTATGTATGAGCATGTATACATATAACACTATATGTGCATATGGCTTATATATATATATATATATAGAGAGAGAGAGAGAGAGAGAGAGAGAGAGAGAGACTAAAGAACAAAGTAGATGGGGTTAACCGTCACCAACAGGCAAATCTGGGGCACCTGGGTGGCTCTGTTGCTTAAGCATCCGACTCCTGGTTTCAGCTCAGGTCATGATCTCAGGGTTGTGAGATCGAGCCCCATGTCAGGCTCTGCACTCAGCACAGAGTCTGCTTGGGATTTGCTCTCTCCCTCTCCCTCCCCCTCTGTTCATAGTTCTCTCTCATTCTCTTAAGTAAGTAAATAAAGAAATAAAATATTTTTAAAGAAATGGTTAATTTGGGCAGCCCAGGTGGCTCAGCAGTTCAGCGCCGCCTTTAGCCTAGGGCGTGATCCTGGAGTCCCAGGATCGAGTCCCAGGTCAGGCTCCCTACAAGGAGCCTGCTTCTCCCTCTGCCTGTGTCTCTGCCTCTCTTTCTCTGCGTTTCTCATGAATAAATAAAATCTTAAAAAAAAAAAAAAGAAATGGTTAATTCTAGGGAGAGGAGGGTTAACTTTCTATTAAAAAAGAAACAACAATAGGTAATTCTGGGCAAAGCATATGTGGATGTTCTTTGTTTTATTTTTAGTTTTGCAACCCTTGTGGGTTTGAAACTCTTTCCAAATAAAACACTTAAAAATACCCTTATATTTGCCTTGCACTTGGCCATTTTTCTTTTCTTTTTTTTTTTTTTTTTTTTTTTTGGTGTGTTCATATGCACTGGTACTTCTCATCCTCCCAGCAACCCCATGAGGCAGGCAGGACACGCATTGTTTTTTTGTTTTTGTTTTTGTTTTCTTTAAGATTTTACTTATTTATTCATGAGAGACACAGAGAGGCAGAGACATAGGCAGAGGGAAAAGCAGGCTTCCCTGCAAGGAGCCTGATGCAGGACTCTATCCCAAGACCCCGAGATCATGACCTGAGTCGAAGGCACCCAGGTGCCCAGGACACGCATTGTTATTCTATGTCCCATTTTACAGATGAAGAAGCGGAGGCACAAGGGCGCTGAGCCCCTCACTAGGTGTTACCTGCTGTCAGATGGGGCCTGGACCCTCCCCAGCAGGTGTCAGGCATGGCTTCCTCTGTGACAGCCACACATGTTCTCTCATCCTATCAGAATCCATTACAGTTCCTGCTAGTAATCTCTCTGGGAGGTAATGAGTTCCATAATTCTATTTCCGTGAGTTTATTACCCAGGCCTTTGAAACCCAACGCGGGACTCCGCTTTTTCACTGATCCCCCGGCCCTGGTGTCCCCTCCCACAGCACTACAGCGGTCCCTCGTTTGTTCTCCCCAGAGCTGGGACACACACTTACTTCCGAAAGGCTTGCATATTCTATCCTCATGTCCTATGTGTTTCTGTTTGTCTCCCTAAAGGGTAGGGACCAAATATTGTTCCTCTGACCCTCAGCCCAGAGCTCTGTGCCTGGCCCTGAATACTTGCCTAATAAATGGCTCTGGGGATGAATGAAACCTCCTCTTATTTGACCCAAACTCACCTCAATCAAGTCTCAAAGTGAGCCTTTCATCGTGGAATTGGAATTAAGTAGGATTCAAGTTAACACTGTCCTGGCTGGCATACCTCGATGGCTCCTTTCTTTTTCCTGCAGGGGGTTGCAGGTTAAGGGTAAGTCAGAGCCATAGGGAAGCAGGGTGGGTCCCCACCCCCAGTACAGTAAGGAAGAGCTTCCTAGTCAAAGTGGCACAGAGGGGAGCAGGAAGCAGCAAGTTCAGGGGATGAAGTGGACGGAGGAGGAGACGTCTGAGGGGGGTGAGTAAGAACCTACCACTGACCGTCACAGGCTCCACATGAAGCCAGGGTTCAGCCCTAAGGGAAGTGGGAATTTTGGTGGAACAATCTTTAACACAGTCTTGGTGACCACCTCTCCCACCCAAGTAGCCCAGAACGTAGCCCAAAGAAGAGACCCTGCACACCCATCCCCGGAAGCCTGATGGACACCCACCTTCATGAGTCAGCATGCACGGGGGTGGTGGGGTGAGGGGCGGGGGCGGCTGTGATCTAGGATCTTCCCAGCACAGCTCCACAAAGAGTGTGAGAAAGTAGAACTTCCAAATAAACCCCTGGATTTGAGACAAGGCTGAAATCTTATTTGAAGGGATTTGCTTTCGATTTCATTTTTTAAAATGCATTTTTAATAACAAGCCTATTCAATCAAAAGGGGGTATTTGACTGCTTGGAACAGCAGTGGGATCTCCCTCAATGTAATTTGGATCCTTTCCTAAACCCACTTCCTTTGAATCTGCCAGCTTAGATCTGTCTTTAGCTGGTAACTCACAAAGCCTGTTGTCAGTGGTGTGGACGAAATTCAGCTGGGAGCGTCCCTAAGTACATCTCCGGACCCGTCCCTGTAACGCAGGAGAGTAAGTTCCCATTCACTGGGCACCAACTAGTGACATCACACAAATACCTTAATGTCGGAGGGGAACGGGCCTTGGGTCATATGGGCCCAGCCCCTCTCATAGCAGGAGACCCACATGGCCAACCTTCTGGACCCCCTCCAGTGGCTGACCTGTCCTTCCTCTCATAGAGCAGGAGGCCAGACAGAGGGCTATGACCCCAGAGCATGGCACCAACTTTTCCTGGTTTTCTGCATCAATGGGAGAAGCAATGAGGACTCTGATCTGACGGGCAAGTCCGGAGACTCTAGGATTAACACCCTCAAGGATGCCAAGGGAGGCAATAGGTGCCGCTAACCTCTGGGGTTGGGCTGCTCTGAGTCATGGGTGGGCCAGGGAAGTCAGTCTAAGGTCAGAGAGCTGGAGGCCCTAGGCCTCGAACAGACCTGAGTTAGACACGACACTTTTGCTTAGATTCCTCCAATTCACAAGAGACAGCTGTAATCTAGGCATCTGCAGCAAGCAGCAGTGCCCACGTGGAGGAGTGGTGACACACCTGCCTGGGATGGGAGGTGGTCTCAGGGCCCCACAGCACAGAGAGAAGCTGTAGGATTGGGGAGGATTGGACCAGGGCAGGAGCCTGGGTGTCGGAGCTGGCTGTGGCTGGCACCCCTAATGTCAGGGCGGAAGATGAGGCAAGGGTCATACCGAGACTGAGCCAAGTCAGCCTCTTCGCTCATTGGTGCAAACTCGTGACACGTTCAGTTCAGTTCTTTCCTAGAAATGATCCGATCCTAGCAGAGTTTAGATGATCTGGTGATCATAGGGAGCTTTCCCAGTCCTGGCACAAAGACAGAGTAAGGATCTAATCTAAATTCCATGTATTCTCAACAGAGTGGCCACAAGGATCCTGGAAGAGCTCTCCTCTGTCAACATCCCTGTGGCTTCCTATCACGTCCCCAAAACCCTCACAGCAGCTGCAAAGCCCAAGGTGGTCTGGCCCCATTACTTCTCGGGCAGCATCCCCTGTGGTTCCCTACCTGTGGCCTCGTTCCAGCCGGGGGGGGGGGGGGGGGGGGGGGGGGCCTCCTCTGTGTTCTCCCAGCTACCCAGCCTGTGGGCTTCATGCTCCTGCTCTGCCACCCCCCCTTGGGGTCTGCTTCTCCCAGGTATCCCCACAGCTTTGGCACTCATCTCCTGCAGTTCTCCACTGAAGCCTCATCTTCTCAGAAAGCCCTGCCCAGACCACCCAATTGTAATTGCACCCCCCCCACACACACACACCCTAGGCCCCTCCCCTGGGGTAGATTTTATTTACTATCTGACCCACTAGGTGTTTAAATGATCTGCTTATTACCTGGCTCCCTTGCTAAAAAGCAAAGCTCTGTTGCCATTGGAATTTTGACCTGTTTCATGGATCACTCACTCATGACAACCCAGAAGAGTGCCTGGCACACAGTAAATACGCCAAAATATCCATAGAATGAACAAAGGTGAAAAAAAGTGAAGACTACAGGCTCTTAGCTTGATCCATATCTGACCACCTCCTAATAGGCTTCCTCCCCCAGGCCCAGGATTTGCTTAGCTCAGCTCCTGGCTCCTGACTCCCTGCCTGCCTTCTGCCCTCTGCTACCACCTAGGTCAGTCCTGTCCCATCCCCATGATGACAGAGGGGCCGAAACACATGGGCCTGACCTCAGCATTTCCCCATTTCCCACAGCAGTCGATCAACCTGTTTCTATAACCTTCTAGAATTTGGAGTCCCAATGAGCAACCCAGTCTCTCACAGCCTCTTTCAGGCAAAGCAATCCCAATATCTTTAAAATATATATATTTGTGTGTGTGTATATATGTGTGTGTATATATCCTAGACCATGATACTCAGGCAAATAAGCATCAATTTGGTCACAACAGGTGATCCTCTAGCCAGAAGGGAGTCACCCCCAACAGGAGGCTTTTGGATTAAGCAGGCTTCTGTCCCAATAAAGGCCTGCCACACAACCCTCAGCCATGGGCAAACCTGGCCCAGGCCTCCTCCCCACAGACTCATTAGCGAGCCGATGCAAAAAAAGAGCCCCTTTTTTGAGGCTGCTCCCTAAATCAAAGGAACGTATGCTTTCAGAATCATAAAGTACATGACGACCCAAAAGAGAAATTCAGTAGACACATGTCCCATTTTGCCAGGGCAATTCTTTCAAGGCTCACCGACATTAACATCCAGAGCTGGTGTCGAAACAGCCCCACACAGACTCCAGGATTCCTCAAAGCAGTAGAGCAAAACAGAAACACCAGCCATCTGTCTCTTGAAATTTTCTGGGAGGGGCACCCCATAGCTGGGAAGACACATGGAGGCAGGTTTCAAGTCGGAGATGCAGCACAGTGAGTGATGGGAGCAGACTCTTTCGGGAGGCCTTCCCCCCCTCCCACGGCTGTGAGTGTGAAGCAGGGGTATTGCCCACCCACCGCCTGGTCCCCTCCACATCCAGCGGTGACAGCGGCCTGGGACCCCTGGGAGCCAGAGAGCCTGCGAGAATGCTGACTAGAGAGAAAAAACCCTGGCCCGGCGACGTCCCCAATCATCCTGGGCCAAATTCAGTTGAAATGAGACACTTTTCGAAAACAATTTCTGGGTAAGTGGTGGGGAAAATAAGATCACTCTGAACACACGGAGCAAAGAAAGGGGCAGCCCCACGAGTGTAGAGATGGGTCCTCGGTCGTCGGGGGTGGGGTGGGGGTGGGGTGAGCCCGACGACTGCGCCTCACGCACCTTGTGCAGAGGCATCAGCTCGGGACAATGACTTGTGTGGGTTGTCATGACGATGAAATTGAAACTGGGATAAACAATAGCCACTCAGCCAGCAGCCTCACCTCCGAGCTGACCTGTCATTACGCTGGCAGCTGCCTGGGGCTCAAGCAGACCTCAGGAGATGAGCATCCCTGGGCCAGGCTTTCATAACAGGTGGCCAAACAGGAGGCTGGAAATCAACCGGGCCTTTTGGCCCCTTCTCGAGCTCAACTAGGGAATGCGGCGGCCTCCAGTAAAAGGTCCCCTGAGCCAGCGGAAGGACCACAAAGCCCCGAAGTGGGCCCAAAGACCCAAGCATCCAGCAGAAAAGGCTAAGAATCTGTACCTCATCCTAAGTTCAAAACCTCAGAAATCGTTGCTCACTGGGGGTCACCCTTCCAAAGGACTTCCCGCATTCCTCACCAAATGGACTGATGCAAAATTGAATTATTGTCTCCGTGAGAATTCCAAAGTCCCTTTGTAGTTCCAAGGCAAATGCAAATGCACAGTCCTGTGGCACTCTGTCCCACCCTCGCTGGGGATTCTGTGATTCTGTGTGCCTCAGACTCCCAGCCTAAGCCCCCACCCACATCCGCAGGAGCTGGGCACCAGGAAAGAGAATTGAATATGCCCCCTAGGGCTCAACCCGGCTTTAAGAAATGCTATTGTTATTTATATTTAATAGGGGCTTCAGAAAACGCTGCAAATCCTAGGGCTTGGCAGAAATGTAAATGCTAACTGATTGTTATTCTTACAGAAACTTAGAATTCAAAAGTTTAATCACCCTCATTAGCATAATTTGGGTGACTTCAGTCCATAACCTTACCCTGGAGTTGATTATTTATGGCGCCCTGAACAGAAGTCGAAAATTAACTTTGATTTAATGTAACAATTCCATCCCCAATATAATTCATAATGCAGATACATTTGTCAAAAATAAATCAGGCTGCTTCGCCCATCTCAGAACAGGAAACCCAGAAAGGAATAGAAAGAGAATCCCTAATCTTTGGTTTCTGTATTTGTTCTGGCTCATCCTTCCCCTCCTCACGTCTGTGCCTGCCCAGGGACAGGCTTGGGAGAAGGCCGAGGCCATCAGTGTGTGGAGAAATCTATGGATCAAGGGGCCCCTGGGTGGCTCAGTCTGCTCACATCATGATCCCCAGGGTCTTGAGATGGAGCCCCACATCGGGAGCCTGCTACTCCCTCTCCTGCTCCCCCTGCTTGTGCTCTCTCTCTAGCTCCTCTCTCTCTCTCTCATTCTCTCTAAAATAAATAAATAAAATCTTTAACAAAAAAAAAAAGAAATCTATGGATCAAGACATGAGCCAGGTGGGAGTGGGGTTCCCTCGGGATGAACACCTTGCTTCTCCTGAGGGTTTTATATCCAAGTAAGCAGCTTTCTAAGAAGATGGAATGAGAAAACTCATCACAGGAGGCTAGTCTGCTGGAAAGGCTGTTTGTGGAGAGCATAATTGAATGTCTTGCATGTGTTTTGAGGTCTCTCCGTTTGCAGCGTGCTTCCAACCTGCACCATTACTGCACTCAGTCCTCACAACAATGGCCAGGGCTGATGGAAACTGAGGCCCAGAGAAGTTAAGCAACTTGTCCACATCCCATGGCTGGGAAAAGGCAGTGCCTAGCCTGGAATGCTGGTCCCCGGCACCATGTGTCAGCAGGTGGGAAGAAAGGAGCCTGGCTGAGCAGTCTGTGTCCTGGCCCGGGAAAGCGGAGTGCTTGCGCACCCCATCAGGGGCTGGGGGTGACCGTGGGAGACACTGCTCCCAGTGTAGACAGGAGAAAGCCTCAGGACAGCGCCAGCTTACCGATTTCCAAGAACTCAGAAGTGGCATTCATTACTCCTACTTTCTAGAAAAACTCAGAAAATGTAGGTTTCCCACATATGCGGCAGAACGTACCGTATAGAACCTCCCCAGGGGATGCTGGGATCCTCTTTATCCCACTTCATATAAATTTGCCTCTGAGATGTACCAAGCTCTCTGCCAAGGAAGAAATATCTTTCCACGGGCAGCACCAAGGAGCCAGGCTGGCGTTGCTGTGCAGGCTCCCCCTCCGTGCTAATTCTCTGTCTGGACTGCTAAAGCCACCCAGACGTGCCAAGTTTTAGTGGCAACAGGTTTGCCTGCCAGTAACCAGCATCCTCTGCTTCCTCTTGCAAGCACCTACAGGCTAGGTAGTGCCAGGTCCCCTCTCCATGCCAGGCAGAGCTGATGCTCCCTCACAATGGGCCGCAGGGCCGTATGCCAGCAGCCAGAGCCTTGGCCAGTGGCTGGCAGGAAAGTGACCAAACTCAGACTATGCCATTTGGCTCTTTGGCTTCTGCGGTGGAAAAGCACTGGCTGAGAAGAGGTAAAAGCTGTTGGCGAAATATAAAGTTTGGGTTCTCTTGGTCCCAACTCAGCAGGGATAATCATGAGCTGGCAAGGCTCCCCCATATGAGTGCATGCATGTGTGTGCGTGTGTGTGCACATGTGCGTGTGCACCTGTCCTCATGCTTAATCACATAGCTTTTTTTTTTTAATATTTTATTTGTTTATTCATGAGAGGCACAGAGAGAGAGAGGCAGAGGGAGAAGGCAGGCTCCATGCAGGGAGCCCAACCTGGGACTCGATCCCGGGACTCCAGGATCACACCCCGGGGTTAAGGCGGTGCTAAATCTCTGGGCCTAATCACATAGCTTTAACAGTTACAAAATTGAGAAGAAACCAGGCCACCCGAAACTAACATAACCCTGTATGTTAACTAACTGGAATTAAAATAAAAACTTAAAAAAAAAAAGACAAAACCAGGCCAAAAGATTCAATGTGAAACAGAGAGCATCCAGAACCTTGGATCAAATTGTGACCAATCTCAGACTGGGTCACCATGATGACAGAACCATGACTTGATTCACCCGATTAGAAAAACCACTTGGTTTCATCCAATTCATGTAACCACCTGATCCCACCAATGGGGGAACACAACATCAGTTGTTAGAGATTTTGTCGATCAAACACTCAAGGAATTGACTGAATTGATGTTTTATCAACTAAAGGCTGTGATGCTGTGTAGCTACAGCTCTGGCCCACTTCTTGGGTGTCACTCTGCTAAATGAGAAGCCACTCTTGCTTCCATTTCTGAATATACAACATTAATAATAACAAGAATGCACACAGGGGTACATCTACGCGAGCCAATACCCTACTGTGTGTCCTCCATATACGTTCTTCCAAGTAACCCTCAAAAACTCTATGAAACCTGTGCTTCTATCGTCATGACTTTAAAGCTGAGAAAACTGGGGCACCTAGGTGGCTCCGCAGTTGAGCATCTGCCTTTGGCTCAGGGTGTGATCCCAGGGTCCCAGGATCGAGTCCACATCGGGATCCCCACAGGGAGCCTGTTTCTTCCTCTGCCTATGTCTCTACCTCTGTGTGTGTGTGTGTGTCTCTCTCTCATGAATAAATAAATAAATAAAATCTTTTAAAAATTTTTTTAAAAGCTGAGAAAACTGAAGTTCAGAGCAGTTAAGTAGCTTGCCTAAGGTCACACAGCTAGTAAGTGACATATTTGAGGCCCAGGCCCATATCCATTCAGTTTCCCTCTTTACACTTGCTCACATGGAGAGTGTTGTCTCCCAACTAGATTGTAGGCTCCATGACAAAGGCATCTGGAGTCCCACATCTACAACAGAGCCAGCATACCGACACAGAATAGGCTTTCGATAAATATCTACCGAGTCACTAAACGATAGAATGAATAAATGAATGAGTCCCGCCATCACTATGTCATGAAACCAAACAGCTTCACACCCACCCCCTGACCCGAAGCCCCCAGCACAGAGTAGCTAAGGGTGCACATTGGGGTGCGCTGCTCCCAGGGGGCAAAGGCGAGGTGTGCCCATGCCCTCTGCTCTCTGGAGGGTACAGGAGGGATCCTGCCCTCACCACACCCCAGTGCAAGTTTCCCATCAGCCATATGTCTCCCTGACAGACCCCTGTGCTGGAACGCCCTGTGCCTCTTGGCATCCGTTATCATCACGGCCTAGTCATCCATGCTGCATCTTCACCAAACAGCTGTCAGGCCTGGGCAGCAGATGGCTTTGGCAATCTTGGCAATCCAGCCAGACACGTTTCTACCTGAACTTTGGCCCAGTCGGTGACTGGATGGAGGAGCCACAAGGGAGATCTTCTAGAAAGGAAGGTGCCTTCTGGTTTCTCATCCCCAACCACACAGGGCCAGGGGAAAGGGACACGCTAATGGCAGTGGGGACACAGCCATGGGAATGTACCTGCTTTGGACACATAGGAGCTTGTGACTCCCATTCATCACCTTGCTCCTGGGCATGCCTGCACACAACTCACCTGGGACAGACCTGTTCCTCCCCGCCCCCCAGACGGGAAGCTCTCTGATAATCGCATCTGTCCACCACATTCAGGCTGTGGTCCCTCCCTATGGGCAACGCCACGGGAGTGGGGAAATCCAACAATCGGATGACTCCCTCCAGGGCTCAGAATGGAGTCAGCATCAATTCTCAGTCCAGCTTCTCAGATCTATGTGTTGTTACTGCTGCTGTCTTCAAAGACCCTGACTCTATGCCTCTTTCCTTGCTCCCCCTCCTAGGACAAAAGACACCCAGTACCTAAGAAGGCAGGCTTCACCCCTCCCTTGGAAGGGATGGGAATTTGCCAGAATTGAGTAGTAGAAAGTTTGCAAAACAAATACATTGGGCTTACAAAATCCTTTATATTTGACAAAGCATTTTCTCACTGAGCCCTGCAGCTGTGAGATATTAAGCCCATATTACAGATGAGAGCACAGAGGCTCTGGGGCGCCTGGGCGGCTCAGATGCTTAAGTGTCTGCCTTCGGCTCAGGTCATGATCTCAGGGACCGAGGCCCACTTTGGGCTCCCTGCTCAGTGGAGAGCCTGCTTCTCCCCACACCCCTCTCCCTGCTCGTGTTCTCTCAAATAAATAAAATCTTCTGGGGAGAAAAAAGGACACAGGGACTAGGTCAAGGCCACAAAGCTTGTTCTAAGCCATCTTTCCCCTCCCCATTACCTAGGTTCTCAGCCCCTGGAGAGCAGGAGAAGAGAAACTGATGCCAACAGGCCACATCCCCAGCTGCAGTGGCCACTTGGTGGAAGGTCTCGTGTCACTAAGGCTGCTGTGTCCTCCTCCCTCTCAGCTCTGTGAGGGCTGGGACAGATAAAGGACCTGCCAAGTTAATTCTGTATGCCACGGGGAGCCCAGACAGTTAGTTTTTCTGGGTGTGTCTGTGAGGATGTTACAAGAGGGAATTACCCTCTGAATCCATAGAGGGAATCAAGCAGACTGCCCTCCCCAGCGTGGGTGGGCCTCATCCAATCAATTGAAGACCTCAATAGAACAAAAAGGATGAGTAAGAGGAAACTCCAGCTGTGTGCCTCTGGAGCTGGGACTTCCATTCTTTCCTGCTCTGCGCTGGATTGAAACATTGGCTCCTCCTGGGTCTTAAGCCTAGCAGCTCTCAGGCTGGGCCTATCCTACTGGCTCTCCTGCAGCTCCAGCTTGTAGATCTGGGACTTGTCAGCCTCCATAATCACATAAGCTAATTCCTTATCAGAACTCTCTTTCCATTTCAATATATCTGTATCTATACCTATTGGTTGTCTCTCTGGAGAATCCTGACTCTTCCAGGGTCCTGGACAGGCTCTGACTGGGGACATGAGCTGCAAAGCCAAGCCACGGCAGGCAGGCAGGCAGGCACGCCTCCCACCCTGGCATCGATCAAGAGAGGAAGTGTTTTCTGCTCTTTTGCAAGGACTCTTCCTCAGACACTGCCCTTTTTCCACAAAACGTTTTTTTGAAAATATTTATTGACACCCGCCTTGTGGCAGGTGCTATTTTGGAGTACAGGTCTATCTGTGAATGAAACAAAGATGCCTGCCCTCATGACACTCAGTTTCCACTGCAAATGTAATAAGGAAATTAGATAGTATATTACAAGGGAGAAATGGTTTGAAAAAATTAAAAATTGTCTAGGGTGAAGGGAACCTGGTATGGTGAGGAGGGCGGGCAAGTGTTGGTTGGCCTTGTGCTCAGGGAAGGACTCAATGGAGTGAAGTTTGAATAGAACTGCAGGAGGCAGAGGAGCCAAACAAGCAGGTATTTGGAGGAAGAGCATTCCAGGCAGGGAAAGCCAGTGCAAAGGCCCTAAGAGGAAAAGTGCCTAGAGGAAGAATTGTACAGAGGCCAGTGTGGCTGGCACAGTGAGGGCCGAGGGGCTGACAATAGGGACGGGGTCGGGATCCCTGGGTGGCGCAGCAGTTTAGCGCCTGCCTTTGGCCCAGGGCGCGATCCTGGAGACCTGGGATCGAATCCCACGTCGGGCTCCCGGTGCTTGGAGCCTGCTTCTCCCTCTGCCTGTGTCTCTGCCCTCTCTCTCTCTCTCTCTGTGTGTGTGACTGTCATAAATAAATAAAAGATTTAAAAAAAAAATAGGGACAGGGTCGCAGAGGCAGGATGGTGCAGGGCCACTGGAAAGCCTTGGAAGGGGAGTTGAGGCAGGGCTTCCAAAAGAGGAAGGTATGATCTACTTTAGGTTTCAAAGGGATCTCCTTGGCTGTCTATTGACCCCTTCTGCAGGGAGGTGAAGGATAGAAGCAGGAAGATGAGGCTCTTTCAAAATTCAAGCCAGGGATGGTGGTGGCCCTGCCCCAGGCAGTGTCACCAGTCAGATTCCAGATGGAGTTGGACAACAGGTGGAAAGGCCTGCCCCCCAGAGCAGAACAGGCAAGTTCTGGTCTTGGGTCCTTCTGCTCTCTGCCCAGGAACATGCCCTAAGGATATCTCAGTCCCTGGGCCTCCTCCACCCAGAGGATATCCCTAGCCACAGCTTGGAATAGCTTTTAATGGACAGAGCTGGGGAGGATGATGAGAAGGCCAAGTTCTATCATCTCCCCCAACATCTGGAGCAGCCTTTAAGGTTGGACAGTACCACTCTCCGGGGAGAATGTTCTGTACCATAAACATAGACAGTGGTGTGCTGGTAAATATTCTACGACTGGCTCTCCAGGGGGAAAAATGTGGGTGTTTGTGCGTAATTTTACTGATATAAAAATATGTTGCATATATTTGACAAATACTCATAAAACACAATACCTTTTATGGTAACTTCTGTATAGCCGTTGGTTCTCACAAAATGCTACTGTTGATTTTTGCAAGACTCAAGACTCATATCTGTGGCCAACTTACGGTTGCAATCGACAATCGAGAGTAGTTCCCACCTGATTGTTGGTTGAGACTTGAGTTTACATTAATGGGTAAAAAGAAAGAGAAACACAAAGATGTTCATTGGAACTTCCTTCTGTTTGTCACTGATGTGAGCGACTTCTTCCCGGCATCTGATAATAGTCTTCAATTACTGCAAGAATATTTCCTCGATTTTTTTGTGCCATTTACAATGTAATAGCTACACACACAAAACACTTCTAAGTTCAATCCCGCATTATTAAGATTTTCCCCATCACTGTTTAAGTCTAAACAAATAACAAAACAATAAATGAAGACCTGACTTAAAGCATCTGCTAATTTTCACGTTGTGAAGACTCCCACCCTGGCTGATTTCAATCTACCAGGGTGACATTACCGAATGTGGTTTTGGAAAGAGACGCTTAGCCATGAGCCATTATATAGTATTTCCAAAATACAGATACAGTTGACGTAAATAACCTCAGGAGTATAGATAATAGTAAAATGGAGTAAAATAATTAGGACTTGGTAATGAGTTTTGAGTATTTATTACCTTTGTGTTTAATATAACTTATTTAATTGTGAGTTTGTATAATTTAATTTTTGATAATGGCCGTGTTTATCAACCAGCTTGCAAAAATCACTGAAAGTTTAACAATCGGCCCCTGTGAGCCAATTCAAGGCAGCGCTGGCACCCCCTTGGACTGTGAGGTGCTTTCTAAGACATCATCCCTCTTCCTTAAAGAGAGATCCAGCTATTTGTCACAGAAATGGGGGAATTGAGGGAGGAGGAAGAAGGGGTGAGGTGAGATGCAGCTGAGGTCTCAGAGCAAGGGTGGCCTCAGGGAGGAGTGGCTGGTCTGGGGTCGGGGAGGGTGGGGGAAATCTGAGAGAGAGAGAAAGAGAGAGAGAGTGACTTGCACATGAGGGCAGTGAGGTCAGTGAAGGTTGTGGGTACCAAGGAGCTCAAGCCCAGGCTCACATCCCACCACCAGCAACAGTCAGGCTGCCTAGGCCAGCTTCTTAGAATGGGATCTTCTTGGTGGATCTTCACGCAGAGGCCGCCACACCCAACTTTGAGGCTGTGGTTGATTAAGAAATTAGCTGCAAATCACTCACCAATCAACATAAATAACAAGTGTCCACAAGATGCAGGCTCTGCCAGTGCCGACCTGCTCCCAGCATCAGCACATGAGGCCACAGGGAGTCAGGTGGAGGATCTGGCTCTGTTGGCCCAATGCATCGTGTTTTTTCGTCCCAGAACTTAGCAAAAAGCCAAGAGAGGGGTTGAGAGGCGAGAGCTGCACCTGCTGAGTACAATGTAGGATCTGCTCTCCCTCTCAACAGCTCGTCCTCCTCAAGCCCTCAGGGTCCTGTTTCCAGAGAAGGTTCAAGTTCCTTCTCTACCCACCAGGACCTCCAAAAGGCCCACTTGACCTTCGGGGTCCCAGAAGTGAGTTATGGCAGCAATGCCAGGCCTTCCCGACCTCCTGGAGCCCACCGTGGTCTCAAACATGAAGGGGGAGTGGTGCGCAGTTCCCAAACAACCAGAGAGGATGAGCAGTCGCCTTGAGCTCAGTCACTCTGAGTCTGGCTCAGCTCAGAAGTTGAGGGCAGAGCAGGTGTCGTCGGGTTCTGGATCCTGTAAGAGGTGAGGGCTGCGGGGAGTGTAGCCAGGGCCTGGCACAGAGAGGCCCCACATCCTGGCCAAGCACAGGAGTGAGAGCCCGTCCAGCCCGGAGCTGTCTTTTCTGAATCCATTAGCTGTGTGACTGTAGGCAGGTTAAAAACCTTCTCTGAGTTTCCAGTTTCTTCATGTCAAAAAATAAGTTAATAATGCAATAAATCCTCAGCCTTCAAAAATTTCATATTTGGCCTGGTTTTTATACAGTGATCTGCCTGTTTGCCTGGGAAGCACTCACTCGCTGGTCCCGTTTGCCTCCCTGGAAATCCTTGGTCTCAGGCTTCACCTGTCCTGATGAAAGCCTGGGAAGAAGGACGCAGCGTCTGTTTCTAGCCTCCTGTTCCCACTCCTCAGTCCAGAAGCTCGTTCCCCCGGGAGGCTTGGAACCTGGGTTCCTGTAGCTCACACCTTACAATGGGTGGCAAAGCCCCAGGAGCTCCACACAGGGGTCTGCGTGGCCCTAGGTGGGGCAGCTCTGCCCACACTCCTCATGTCCATACTTTCACAGCCTTGGGGATGGGGGAACACGTGGGCCTGCGGGGTCCCACAGACCGTGAGACATGGAGCTGGTTCTGCTATGGAACAGTTACTGAACATGACCAAGTGACTTGGCTTTTCTGCCTCCTTCCTGCCTTTTTCATGAGAGGCTTTATGGAGGATCACCTGCGACCACAGGCGGTGCTGCCTGCATGGTGCTGGGGGAAGGGGACACTCCACTCCCCCCACCCCTACCTGCCCAGCCCATCCTCAGATTTCCCCGCCACTAGTGATAGCTCAGCTCCAGAAAGGAGCTGAAATTAGGCCCAGCTCAGCCTTGGGCAACTCCTGGAGGGGAGAAGCAGGGTTGAGCAGCAGATAAAGGGAGGCCCAGCACCAGAATGGAAAGGTAGGAGAGGGAGGAAGCACCAATACAGCTCTTATTCTGCAAATTTCTGCCATAAATCACTCTCAGGAGTAGCCTGGGAGCCCTCAGAGCTGGAGGGAGAAGATTCTAGAAATCCCAGAGTCTTAAGCCTGGGAGAGTCTCCTGGAGGGCTGGGAATTTTGATCAGCTCTTGGTTCTTGCTGGGGGCCTCAGTGTGCCCCACTGCAAAATGGGGAGCACGAGCCCCTCCTCTTAGGCTCTGTGCAGAGACAATGCCCCCAGGAGCGCCGAGGTCCCCATGCAGCTGTGCGTACATAAGCAATGGGATTGTGATTAGCAGTTATCGTGCCTGACAGCGTTAGTTAAAAAAAAAAAAAAAAAAAATTCACACAGAGCTCAGGAACATGCTTGCTCTGGGGTGTGGAATCATAACTCATATTTATGTAGCTCCTCACAGCATGAAAACCCCAGGCATGTGCATTTTTCTCATTTGATTCCCACAACAAGGCAGGAATGCAGGTAAGGCGGAGATCTTTCCCCTGGTTTTACAAACTGGGACTTTCTGTCTCTAGGGATAGAGGGACTACCGCAGGCCCCGGAACCAGGTAGTTTGGGGGAGTGGGAATGAGAACCCACATTTTCCCTTTCCACTGCCTCAACCCAGGATGCGGGGAAACAGCAAACAAGCTGAATCCTGGGAAGGGGGGGTGTCACAGGGCTTTGGGGTCCAGGTTTGGCTTCCAAATGTCCTGCTTACCAGTGGAGTGGCCTCAGCTACTTCCCTGGTATAATGGAGGTCATACAAGCAGCCCCCACCCCCTGGGGTCCTTGGACTGTTTCAGAGAGATAAGGGATCAGGGGCTCAGCAAACTCCCAGCACAGAGTAAGTGCTCAGTTAATGCCAGCAATTGGCTTTCTCATTCTTAAGCTTTCTTTAAAATTAAAAAAAAAAAAATGTTTTAAGATTTTACTTGAGAGAGAGATCACAAACAGGGGGAAAGGGGAGAGAGAGAAGCAGACCCCTGCTGAGCAGGGACCCTCCCCACCATGTGGGGCTGGATCCCAGGACCCTGGGACCATGACCTGAGCCAAAGGCAAATGCTTAACCAGCTGAGCTACCCAGGCGCCTCATTCTTAAGCCTTAAGGGGAACGTACCCTTGGTTTGCTTGCCAACTAGACGCCGAGGGATGGAGGTGGTAACTGGGTCCCCCACCCCATTCTCTCCCAGTTTGAGGGGTCCAGAAAGTCATTTCCATGGTCTTTCTCACTTTCCCCTGGAGTCCCCATCCCGGGGGCTTCCAGGCCCACAAAAGCCAGCATCACCAGAGAGCCCAGAGGACATCACCAAGGTAATAGGTGTCCTGGGCTGAAGTGGAGGCAAGCAGGGATCCAGACTCTGGGGAGCTAAGAAGCTTCTGCTCTGACCCCGGTTTTGGAGCTGATCTAAGCACAAGGAAGGCCCAGGAAAGATCTGCTCCAAACCAAAGCCATGATGTGGGAGGAAGCTTGGGGCAGTGCCAGGAGCATGGGCTCTGGGTCCCGGCTGACCTGAAAGCTAACTCTGCCTCAGTTTCCTCAACTGTAAAGTGGAGCCTATAGTACTATAGTGAGAATCGAATGTGGTTACCTGGTAAAGAGGTTCTCTCCCTCCCTTTCTTCACTGTGGAGGCCAGAATAAGAAGGCTCAGGAGGCCAGGCCACCTGGTGGAGCTACCTAAAGACCTGGCTTCTCTTTTCATGAGTGTTCTCGGGTAGGGTTCCCAGGGCTGGGATCCACTTGTGGACCCCCTCGTCAGGCAGGACTGACGGACAGGAGTGCCAGTCACAGGAGCACGCAGCAGCTTCTCCCACCTTTTCAGGGCATAGCACCTGTCTCTCCCTTTCAGGATGTCCCCACCCACCGGACACTGTGAACCCTCAGACACTGCCCTGTCCCCCTCCATGGCTGCCTGAGTGCCCGGTCCCTGGGCCTCCCCCAGGGTCCCCACAGCCTCCATGCCACACCTGGGCACCGCACGTGGCCTCCTCCTGCCGTCCTCCCCCCCGTGGTGGGTGAGCCAGTCTGGTGACGTGTTGTGGACGCCGAGGGCTCCACTGCTAAGTGGTGTGATTTAGCCTGGGTTCTGTGTTTTGATTTTGCCCAGCTGCGTCTGTGTGCATTTAGATTAATCCTATTAGCTAGTGGGAGCGGGGCTACCTGCTGTTTATCAAGAGTGCTTGTGTGATTCCCTTTTAATATGTAGCCACCTTCCCCGGGCGGAGAGGCCTCCAGTTTTCTTCTGCCCACAGGTCCGGGGAGAAGTGCTGGGGTAGGCTGGGGGCTGCCGGGCACCTGCGTTCAGTCTCGCCCAGACCCACCTACCAGCCTGCCCTGCCTCTTCCATCCTCAGCCCCTATCCAGGGTCCCACTTGCATCACACGGCCTTTGATGTGCTGTATCTCCAAAGCCAGCAGGTGGCAGGTGCTCTGAATATTTGGAGACCCATCCTGCCTGACTCTGAGTTTTTTCACCTGTAGGATGGGATGAATGATACCCATTCCCACCTAAGCAGGAGCTTGCCCTGAGGGTGAAATGAGAGTATCTGTTGACAGCACTTCGACAGGAGTGGCCCTGGTGCATTGTCGACCTCAAGGCAGGCGGGTGGTGTGATGGGCATCATCAGAAGCAGGTCGGGCTCTGCTGAGATAGCTAGGGGACGGGGGCTATTCCCATTTTGCAGGTGAGGTAACTGAGGTCCAGAGAACTTGCTAATGATGAGGGACCCCACATCCATGGGATTCTTCCCAGGGTAGACAATCAGGTGCTGGATGAATGGGTGACTTCACCGACAGGGACCTTACGACCTCACAAAGCTCTACCGTGGGATACCTCTAGTTACTGCAAAATTCTTACTTTCATTGAGCAAATGCTGTCTGCCCTTTATCACACCTTCCCATTGGCCCTGGCTCTGCCCTGTACCAGTCTCCTGATCTCGAGGTGCTTGGGTCCCCACTGCTTACTGCAGCCCCCGGGATACGGAGGGTCCCCTCTCTCCCCACTCATGTCCTCAGGCACAAGCCCAGCCCTGCCCAGGGACCTCAGTGGGGAGTCCTGGGAGTGAGCCCGCCCCCCCACCCCCACTCCACCAGGTATACAGAGAGCCAGATCCCCCTCCCTCAGGGGCAGGGGCCTAGGCCTCCACGGGAGATAAAGGTCTTGTCACAGTGATGTGGGAGCCCTGGGTCCCGGCGTTGTAACCCTCCCTCGGCCACCCGTCCGGTTATGGCAGGAGCAGGACCCAGGTGAGAGCGGGCGGCCGGGAGGGGGTGCGCACGGAGGAGATGCTCATTCCAGCAATCTGAGCAATCTCATGCTTGGTTAGGTCTGCAAGTGACATTGCTTCGGAGCTGACCAGCTGCGGCCCCAAGGCTGACCTAACTAGAGGGCTGGGAGACCCAATCTCAGGCCTGAGGCCCCCACAGCACCCGGGGGCAGGTGAGGTGGGGGCAGATGTCAGGGCACGAGCCTCCCCACACCCCCAAGGAGCACAACCAGCCTGTGGTGAACTCAGGCAGGAGAGTGCAACTGAGTCCGGACGCTCCAGACAAGGTGGGAAGTGCACCTGTCTGCAGGAATCATCCTGCCCGAGCTGCCTCAGCACAGCAGGGGTCCCAGGGCAGGGGCCCCCTCTGTCTGCCCTTGAGGAGTCAGGCTGGGTGGGACAGGTGGGGTCTGCTCCCTCCTGCCTCAGGGGCCCTCGACAATCCAGGACCAGGACCTCCGGCCGGCCGTGTGCTGGATGCCCAGGGAGCTCCCCGCTGACGTAGGGACCATCAAGAGCCATCGGTTCCAGCAACACCTGCAAGTCAGTGTGACCTTCCCGAGCGTGGTGTGGGGCATCAGGGTGGGCTGAGCTGGAACCCCATCCCAGCAAGCGACTTCACTGCCCTGGCCTCAACTTGCATTTCTGTAAAATGGGGATCCACCTCACCAAATCACAGGAGTCATTCAAGCCAGTCCCGAAAGGTTACATGCCCTGTGATTCTATTTACTTGGCGTTCTTGAAATAACAAAATGAAAGAAATGGAGAGCAGATCAGCGGTTTCCAGGGGTCAGGGAAGAGGGAGGATGGGGAGGGGAGGATGCGTATGGAAGGACAACAGAAGACATCCTGGTGGAAAGAATGGAAATCGAGGGGGCGCCTGGATGGCTCAGTCCATTAAGCATCTGCCTTCAGCTCCGGTCCTGATCCTGGGGTCCTGGCTCGGGCTCCCTGCTCGGTGGGGAGTCTGCTTCTCCCTCTGCCCCTCCCCTCGCCCCTGCACTTGTGCTCGCTCTCAGAAAAAGAAAAAGAATAATAAAGAATGGAAACCAAGGAAATGCCCTGCACCTGGACCGCTTCGGTGTCGGTAGCCTGCTCGTGATATCGTGCTTGGGTTCGCAAGCTGGTGTTACTGGGGGCAACGTGGGGTCTCATTGTGTTCTTTGTTACAATTGCATGTGAATCTTCAACTGTCTCAAGAGGCTCAATTTTTTGAAAAACAGTTATTTTACATCTGGGGGAGAGTAAGCATCTGTAACAGAAGCTATTCATGCTCCCCATCCACTCGGGTTCCTCTATGAACCAGTATGGCCTGGGAATTGGCATCGTATAAAAGTGTCCTGGCAAATGGTGGTGGTGGCAGCTGTGGCAGCGGTGGCGGTGGGGGGGTAAGAAGAGCCTGAGACCATGTGTTTAGCATTATTTATTTCCCTGCCCGCCGTGGGTGCCTAATAAGTGCGCATGTGACGGAATGAGGGAGGGAGGGAAGGACCGCAGGCCCGGTACAGCAAGTCAGCTGGCAACCCCTCCAGAAATGAAGCGGACTTGAAAGCAAGAGCTCCTTGGGATAGACTACAGGACCGACCTTGCAGCCCGGAGGCCGGCCAGGCCCCAGTCCCCGCCAGGCCGCGTCCACCCCGGGGCTGCATGGCGGGGCGTGTCAGGGGAGGGAGGGCGGGCCACGGACCGCGGGGCTCTGGGGACAGCAGTGCGACACACTTTAATTAGCGCAAGAGTAAATTACATCAGACGTAGAGAGAGCCCGGACTTCTCCCGACGGCGTGGGGAAAATGGAAGCCTAGCATTTTCAATTTAAGGTTTAGTTAGATAATACGTATTGGTGCCAGTAGATTACAGAGTGGATATTAAATCCTGCAGGATTTGGAATCGTGAGCGTACAAATGGAATCCGTAAGTAGGGGAAGCAGCCGGAAGGGGCTGGCCCCCTGTCCTCAGCTCACAAGAAAGCCTCTCTGTGAAGCAGGAGCCAGCACAGACCTGGGTCCTTAAGCTCCTGCCAAAGCCTCCAGGCCGGTGAGGGGGGTTGGCGATCATTCTGGGGGCGCCCTGAGCAAATTCTTCCCATCCACCTTACAGGCACGGATGCCAGGGCTCCGGTGCACCCCACATTTTAACAATCAAAATGGGAACTCCCACTCCAGCTCCATCCAGCCCTTTCTCTCCTCTCCATCTGGTCAGCTCCTGTCCTCCCTCCCAAATGGCTCCAGCCTCCCTCCTCCAGGAAACCCTGAACTCCACTGGGAGTCCTCCCTGAGCCCAAGGAGGCTGGACTTCGGGGTGTTGCATTCACGGATGGTGATCTTCTCCAGGGATGACCTCGGGCCCCACCTCTCACTCTTCGGAGGAGGGAGTGACATGATCTACTCTCCTGCGGCCTTGCACCCCCCCCCCCCCATGCACCGGGAGATCTAACACGGGTTGCACAAGTGGGGTGTTTACATTACATTTGTGTTGACTTCTGGACAGCTAATGATGCATTTGAATATGCGATACATTCACAGCATTCGAGACTCAAAAAGTAGAGAAGGATCGGGGCGGGAGGGCGGTGGAAGTCTCTCTCTGCCCTGCTTTGCAGGGCCCCAGCTTCTCCCCAGGACAGCCAGGCTCTGGAGGATCCCAGCCCGGCTGGGATCCTCCAAGCAAATCTTCATGGAGTTTGCCTCTTTCTTCACAAAATAGCAGAATACATTCCAGGTTACTCCCCTCCACCCTTCCCGGAGACTGGATTACTGGTTCACCGCAGGGGCAATCTGCAGGTTCCTGTCATCTTTGAACCAGGCAGGCCCTGCGGCTTCAGGACAGGGAGCCCGAGGAGCAGGGAGCTGTGAGGATGGACTCCCGGACCCCCTTCTGCCCACCCCAGATGAGCCTGAGGTCGATCGGATGACCTCTGAGGCCGCCCTGGACCGGCAAACCCGAGCGCGGGGACACAGGGCCTTGGAGCCTCGGGCTGGAGCCCGTGGGATGGCAGTGACGACGGTCATCGCTGCCGGGTGACATCCCTGGCAGGCCCAGCACGGAGTCTGGGGCTCAGTGAAGGAGGATACAGCAGCTTATTAGTTTAAGCAGGATGAAATGTGTAAATTAATTACCCCGGCCACCCGTGCATGTAGCGGCCGGCCCTGCGCTCCGGGGAGACAAGCTTTAGCCTCCGTTCCCGCAGGCTGGCAACCCTTGCAGCCTCGACGGGGGGCCCGGAGCCGCCTGCCCACTCGGGAGGCGGGTGGGTGCTGCTCAGCCCCTGCTCGGCCGGCGGTCCTGCGGGAGAAGCGGGTCGTCCCCGGGATGGTGAGCTTGAACTCGGCCTCCACCGCAGCAGGGGCAGGGGTCAGAAGAGAGCGGGCAAAGGGGGTAAGGGGCCCGCCCTCTGTCCTGTTCTCGGCACCCAGGCCCTGAGTCAGGTGATACCAGGTGCCAGTCACTGTGGGGACCCTTTCCTAGCTGCCCTTCATTTGATCCTCACCGAAACCCTAAGTGGGCTCTATCACTAGTCCCATTGCACAGATGAGAGAATCGAGAACAGGAAGAGTGAGTAACGTGTTCTGTTGACCCCGCGGCTCACTGGGAGCGTCAGATTTCGGGTTCAGGACAGCACCCTGTCTCCCAGGAGGACACACAGGCAAGGAGCCGTCTCCGGGGTCATGTCACCCAAATGTGCCTTCCCCGCTCCCGTGCCCCGTGGCAGGAGTCCCTCCCCTGTAGCCCGGTAGCCCACGCAGCTGAGCCGTGGCCTCCCTCCCCCTGAAGCTGGGACCCACTCTCCCACCCACCTTCCCAGCCCACGGGCCCTCCCTCTGCTCTCAGCCAGTCTCCCAAACTGCCACATCCTCCTGTGCTCCCAGCCGCCACCCCCCCGCTTGTTCCTCCTCCCAGAATGCCACCAGCATCTCCTCCACCTGCCACAGTCAACCCCACTGTCCGTGTCTCCGGCTGTCATCATTGTCCACCTGGACCTCCACTCTAGCATCACCCCCACCCCTCCCAGAGCCCTCTTCTAAGGGCCTGAATCTGATCACTCCCCGTCCTGTGGTGGCAGTGCCACAGTTTAGGAAATCCCACATCCCCATGCAGTGCTGTGCGATGGGACCCCACCCACCTCACTGCTGCCCAGGGTACCCCCCTCAGCACCCCAGTCGGCTGGCCCCTGCCCCACAATTCCCCACAGCTGCAGAACACACTCTCCAAGGCAGGTCCCCTGCCAGGCAATCCTCAGCCCCAGGTCTGCCCCCCACCCCAGGAGAGCCCCCCTCCCTCAGCCCTCCCTCAGCCCTGCTCCCCATGTCACTCTGCAGGGTTCTCATCACAGCTAAACCAGCCCACGTTCATTTATGACTTTAACCTCGGCTTCCCTGACCAGCTGTAAGTTCCACGGAGAGCAGTGCCTCTTGTCTCCTCACGCTGAGGTCTTGACACACCATCGATATTTGGGGATGAATGAGGAACCCCCTCTGTGCCACCATCCTGAATCCTCACCACTCCCCCAGCCCCCTGTCTCACCTGGGCTTGCACAGTGGACCCAACCCTGGGCTTCAGGATATCTGGTCCAGGTCCCCCTCCAGGCAGGTCCCCACCTGAGCCATCAAAGACTCACAACCTCACCTCCCAACGAATAATCATGGGTCCTCCCCAGGGACAGGCTGTCAAGGCCACTCCTTCCACCTATGGATCCGCTTTCTGCAAGTTGCCAGTAAGGACCAGGGTTTGCAGTCCATTGAGGGTCTTAACATGAGGATGGAACCAACCTCAGAGAAATGCAGATTTCCCCCCAAGGCCAACCACGAAGCCAGTGGGGAAACAAATTATCAGTCCATTTAGGATTAATTTCTTCACCAAGTGCCTGGGAGCCAGACCTTCCCTTCCTCCCAACCTGGCTTCTGTCCTCCCTGGAGGGACGCAGGGGGTCCAGCATCCTTCTCAGCCTGGGGCAGTTGCGGGGGGGGGGGGGGGTCCCTGCCTGCCTGCCCACCCTCCCTTGAAAGGGGGTCTAGTAGTTGCCATGACCCTCGTCCCACCCCCTCCTCCTTGCCTCTGCCGTCCTCAGCCTCAGCCCTGGCAGAGTGATGGATTAGGAACCAGCAGCTGGCACATGCACCCAGCAATTAGTGTTTATCTCCCTTGTTTATGTGGCTGAACAACAGTTCATTTTCAAACTTAATAGTCAATACTCAGAAAGATAAAACTGTCCGGGTCCCTCCTGGGAGGCGATTTGAGGATTTGGTGGGAAGAGGAGGCCCCGACAAGAGCTGGGCTCACAGCCTCCAAGACCCCTCTGGACCTGCCTCCCTGGCCCCAACTTTTATTTACCCTCCTCACCTCCCCGCACCGTCCATCAGGAGGAAGATACAGGTCTTCCCATCTTGTAGGCAGGAAATCCGAGGCCGAAGGAAGTCGAGGAGCTCTGCTCCTCAATTTTCTCTCGCCCCGGATGTTGAGGACTCTGGCTTCGTCTGAACCACCTCGCTTGCTGGCCTGGCCTGTGCCGAGTCCCCTCCACCTCCAGGGACTGCGAGCTGAACCTGACCTGCCCACCAGGCCCCCTCCCTTGGCCTGCGGGCCTGCAGGGAGAGCGCAAGGGCAGCAGCCCGGTGTGGGAGCCGACCAGCACCCCACCCTGCATGCAGCACCCCTGCCAGGCTGGGCAGGGTGTGGCGGGAGAGCTGCAAGCCTCTCATTCCTGCTCGGCTGGGGGATTGCCGGCCTGTAATCACACATTCCACACTCCAGGGCAAGGTCTACTTAGCTAATGCAGGAGGAGTGGAGAAAGGGGCTCCCGGGGCGCAGAGGCTGTGGGGCCCGGGTCCTGACCGCGCCTGGGGGCGGGGGGGGGGGGGGGGGTGTGCCCATTACCCGCGGTGAAATGCTGCCACCTGCTGGCCGCCTCTCAGAACTGCAGGGAGCCGCGGGGCTGGGAAAGTGGAAACTGACCCCCCACCCGCACCCGCACCCGCACCCCCACCCCGTCCCGGTGCCCCCGACCCGGGTCCAAGGGCGGAAGATACAAAGGTGGGGAAATCCAGCTTGGTCCCAGGGTGCTGTCGCTGCTGATGCTGCTGCGACAGCAATACTATTACCGCACCTTGTTTTCCTTGTCCCCAGCAATCCTATAAGATGCCGTTTGCTTCTGACATGCAGGTAGCTTGCAAAGGTCACCCGGCTGGTAAGTGCCACTGGAGGGGTTCTAACCCGGGCAGTCAGCCCCCAAACTGTCGCCCTAAGTCCGACTCCCAAGTGTAGGCTCCCCACGGGAAGGTCCCAATAACCCCCTCAACTGGCACCTTCTCGGTTCCTCTTTTGTGACTTTCATCCTCCGCCCGCACCCCATAACGGCTTCTTAGCCTCCAAGGCCTGTCCACATGCCCACACGACTCTTCTAGAACAAAAAGGAATAACCCCTGACGTCATGGAGTGCATGTTGCAGTGGGCCCTGCAGATCCAGGTCCAGACCACCCACCCCACCCGCCAGCCCCTCTGAACAGGGAAAGCTTCTGCTTGGATTGGAGCCCAAGCCCGGACGGTCAGGATGTAGAGCTGAGGAGGGGCCCCTGGGCTGGGTAAGGGGCGCCTCAGGGATTGGAGAATCGGATCCACCTGGCTCTCAACCCGGTTCTGGTCACGGAGCCCCAGCTGGGATGGGGCTCAATTTTCCAGGCCCTGCCAACCACCCTTGCTATGAGCCTTACCACACAAACTATTCCAGCTGGGAGAGGACTTCAGGTATGATCCAGTGAAAATACCACCTTCTTCTGTAGACAAGGAAGGTCAGGCCCAGAAAGGGCGAGCAGCTGGCCTAGATCACACAGCCCAAGGGGACTGAGCCCAAGTACCCAGCCAGGACTCAGTGCTGAGCCCCAGGTCTGCCTCCCTCCTCCCGCAGCCCGGACCCCTGCGGGTCCTCCCCCCATCTGCCAGCAGGTGACCCACAGCCTGGAATGGCCTAAAGCCCAGAGCTGGTGGGGACAAGACAAGGAGTGAACCAGGGCTTGGCTGGGGCTGAGAGGAACGCGAATGGAAATGGTCTTGCTCCTCTCCTCCTTTCTCTCTCGTTCTGGGGAGAGATGCCTCCCATTCCCTCCCCTCCCGTCCCTGAGCCACTCAGGGCAATGGTCCCATGTTTTCACTTGTGCTGAGGAGAGAGGCATCCTCCAGAAATGGAGGAAATTCTTCCCCCTGACTGCTTTATAATCACAGCTCCAGCGGTAACGGAACCAGCAGGGAATGATGGGGGGAGCGTGGTGCTCAGGGGACATCCCCACCCAGGCCCCAGCCAAGGGCCCAGGGCCTCTGGACATGGCTGTCCTCCTGTCCTCCCCCGTGCCAGCCTCCACACTGCAGGTGGCAGCTCCAGGTGAGGCCCCGGCCCAGGACAGGCAGGGGCCCAGGGAATTCAGCGAGGCCGGGTCCTTGTCCTTCTTCCCTCCTCTGGAGTCCGTGGCTTTGGGAAGGGCCCCCAATGTGGGGGGAGGGGCTGGCAAGGCCTTTCTCAGAGAGTCTGGGCCTCCCTGGAGCCCCGGAAAGTGACCCTCATCCCCATCACAGCCACAGGGATTGCAGGTCCCTGTGAAGGTCCGGGAGGCTGTGGGGCACCGAGTGCCTGGGGGAGGGCACCTGCTGGCCTGGGAGAGGAGGGGAGGGGGTTGCCCCTCCATATGCCCCAGGAGCTAGCTCATTTAGGTACTGGTGGCACAGGTACAGGTGGCAGGGGAGAGGGCAGGGGAGCAGAGCAAGGAAGGACAGTGAGAATGAAGGAGGCTGGGAGGAGGCAGGGTCCCGGCCACACCGGGGAAAGTGTGTTTTACTTGTGCCCTCTTTCCCTCTCTTCCAAGTCATGCTTCCTCCTGTCATGCTTGCCTCTTTCAGGAGGCCTTCCCTGACTACCCCTCCAGGTCGCTCTGGGCCTCCAGGGCCTGGGCAGGCTCATCTCCTTCCTGCATGCCCCAGCATGGTGCTGCCTTCGGGGGCCTCGTGGTTCTCCTGCCAGGCCTTGGCTGTGGGGTCCCCCTGCCCAGGAAGCCCTCCCCACCACAGAGAAGCCCCCGGTCAGTGTCCACTCCAGCCTGTGCACAGCCATTCCTGGGGTCCTGCTCCTGGCCAGGGACTGGGGTCTGAGCACTCACAGCCCTCAGGGTATTCAGTGTACCCCAGGGTACCCTAGCCCACCATCCTCCCTTCTGTCCACTGTTCGCCGAGGCCCCCCTGACAAAGGTCCGGTCTCCTGCACTGCACCCCAGGACTCTGATGGGGGTGGGAGGGAGACCAGAGGAGCCACATTTTCTGGAAGAAAGGGGAAAGAGAACCCCCCACTAGTCAGTGGTAGCAGAGTGTTCAGAAGAACTGCAGCCAGTCCCTCTGGTGACCCTTGAGAAATGTTTGTTCCATACAAAAGAAGTCGGTGATCATTGGTTTATTCAGGAGGGGAAAGCCCAAGCTGTATGTCGCCCTCTCCTCCCCTGGCCAGCCGGCCCCCACCCCATTGCCCCCCCCCCGCCCAGGGCCCTCGGGAGGGCTGGTGAGAGGAGGAAGGAGCCCACCTTGCTGCTCCTGCTCTGGTCCTCTCTCCAGGCCCTGAGCCCCATGACAGCGTGCGACATGGAAGGTAGTCAGAGGGAGGAGGAAGACCCATGCGGCCAGTGGGTAAGCCACCCTTAAAAATTACAGCAGCAGGTACCTGAAAATTGCAAGTTACCAGCCGAGACAGTGTCCCCAGCCCGCCCACTTCCCGTCACAGCGAGAACCCCAGGATTCCGCAGGTGCGTGGCACGTCCCTTGGGCAGCTGGGCCAGTGGCTATTTTCATGGAAGGATTGTACCATGTTGAGGGACTGGCTTATCTCAGCTGGTAGAAGAGGAGAGATCTTGGCTAAGACCATCCCAGCAGCCAGGAGAGCCCGTCCCCAGGGACCTCGGACTCGGCGTGGCTACGGTGACACCCAAAGTGGTTGGGATGATGGCTCGGCCCAGGGCTGCAGGCTCAGGCTGGGCAGCGGTCGGCAGGACCAGAGCAGGGCGCTCAGGGCCACTCTCCTGATGGGCCCTTTGGGCCCGTGCGGATGGCAGCTGGGCGCCTGTCATGGCCAGGCCCCTACTGACCACATCACAGGGAAGGAGCCTTGGAGAGAAATGGCCAACAGGCCTCGAGGCGGCAGGGGCACGGGCAGGAGAGGCAGGCCGCTCCCTCGGGGGCCCCAGCAATTACATCCAAGAGGAGGGTGGGGGGCTAGGCTAGTGAAGCCCACCTATGTCCCAGCCCTGCGATGGCTGGCCTCTGAGCACAGGAAAGATGGTGACCATTAGAAGCCCCAAGGCCGGGGAGGGGCCTGGATGGAGCGTGGCTGATGAGGGGGGGCGGGGGGAGGCTCCCTTCCACCCAGATGAGAACAGTAGCAAGAGCAGCAGGATCAGCCGGGGAGGGCAGGGGTAGCAGCGCCGCGTTGCTGCCTGCCTGGAACTCACGGGGCCTCGTTGGACCCCATCCCATTGCCTTTGTTGACGTAGAACGGCCGGTAGTGAGACTGTTGGGGGTGAAACAAGAGTGGTTAGGGAGGGCGGAGGGCAGCTGACCCTATTACCCAGACCCACCCTAGCCTAACCCCCCTGCACCCCACCCCTGGGGAAGCAGCAGTACTTCAAAACCCATGATTCTAGGGGCCTGTGACCTAACCCACAGGCTCTACTACCCTGTGACCAGGGTTGGGCCCCCATATTATCGGAGTCTCGGGGTTCATTTCCTAATCAGCTCATTCTCACCGGTTGATTGGTGAGCATAAACTTCAGCCCCCCCATCAAACCTTCTCTCTGTGGCCTAGGATCCCCCCACCACCACCCAGCACCGCCACGGCTCCCATTCGCACCACACCTTCACCTCTGCAGAAGGGCGCTGTGCTGTTACAGGTGCTTTGTTTAGAAGGACTCATGGAGTTTTTACAGCCGCCCAATTAAGTGGGTTACTAGTATCATACCCATTTTATAGATGAACAAATCAAGGCACAGAGAGGCTAAGCAACTCTCCCAAGGCCACCCAGCTGGTGAGTAGGGGAGCTGGGATTCAAGCCCTAGCAGTCCAGCTCCAGAGCTCCCCACCACCCCCTACAACCCCAACCATGTCTCTGAATTGCTCTGAGTCCCAAGGGCTTTAGGCATTTGCTTCTGTTCTCTCTGCACGATTCCCCTGACAGAGAGGGTACACAGAAGGCAACCTACTGCCCAGCCCGCCACGGATGGGGGCTCCCCAGCCCCAACGCCTCTCTCATCCCGGCCCCTCACTCAGGGAGCGTCCTCAGTGCGGAGCCAGCAACAACCTTCCCGCCAGCTCTGCGTGTGGCACCCCCTCCGCCCCCAGTCAGCTCACCTGGGCCCTGAGAAATCTCCCTCCGGCCACGAGGAGGCCGGGTTAGCTGCTGCTTGACCTATGTGAGCACACTCAGCCTTCTGTGGGGCTCTGGAAGCGGCTTTGTCCCTGAGCTGGGTCAGAGAGTGGACCCTCCTCACACGCCACTGATGCCAGCACAGGAGACACCAAGGATGTTCCCAGCCGCTGCCTTCAACCTTCCAGGCCGGCCTGGAAACTGGTATCCCCTAGTAGCTCCTTGCCTGCCCTACAACTGGCCCAGAGCGGGACGCTGGGGAGAGGAGGGCTGTGGAATGTGGGGCTGAGTCCCTAGCTCAGACCTTGGTTAAGCCACTGATGAAACAAATGCAAGAGACAGAGGTGCCCCGGAAGGAGAGAGACGTAGCCCAAATCACACAGCTCTTAGCATCAGAACAGGGCCTGGACCCCAAAGCAATCGATAATAGACCTAGGAATGGCTCAAGTCTTTGTTTCTGGAAGTCTGGGCCACCCGACTCCTGCTACAGACGGAGGGATTGCAGCAGAGGAAGAATGGCTCACACGAGGCCCCACGGCAGGTTGGCACGAGGGCTGGGGCCAGACCCCAGGCGTCCTGGCTCCCAGGACAGCCTTCCTCGTGTCCCAGCACCGGCCCCCATGCTTCCAGCACTGCTTGCCAGCGGCAGACACCAGAACCCTGCCCTGCCAAGCGTCTCCAGGTGGTAATGAGCTTTCTCCGCTGGGACCCAGGCTCCGGGAGGTGGAAGAGTGTGTGGCAGGCATGGCAAGGACTCAGTCCAGTAACAAAAACCCTGTTTTTTTTTTTTTTTTTTTTCCCTCCCCGTATCTGCTTTGTGCAGTCCTGCTGTCGCCGTGCCCCTGGGCCCAGCTCCAAATTACACACACGATTACTTAGCTCCCATCACCAGCAAATTAAAGATTCTCTCCAATTAAACCAGCCCCAGCCACTGTGGCCCCGAGCAAATCACCTCCCCATGCTCTGACCTCCAAATGCAAAGACAGCAGGGAGCTGGGGACTCCGGCCCTTGTCCCCAGCAGAGCCATGATGCCACCCACATCTCGGGGCAGCTATCGGACTGCTTCAGCTCCAAGAGAGAAGCATTCCGGGAGGTGGAGGCCTAGCATGTGAAGGCAGCCCCCACTCACTGAGGTCCCGGGCAGCGGTCAGGTCTAAAGGCTACCAGGGATCACCTCAACTCAGTACTGCCTTATAACACCGAAGAAACTGAGTCTCAAAGAGGGAATCTGATTCACCCGGGATCCCCTGAGCTGGCTGGGCCCCAAGGCCATGCTTTCCTGTGTGTGGTTCAGGGCCATTAGCTATTGAACCCCTAAATATATCTGTTCCGGACTCTACAGCCTCTGTCTCATCATGCTATAACCCCAAGGGCCTCTGTGCTGTCAGAGCTGGGGAATGGCCCCAGGAAGGGGCAGGGGCACCCATCACTAGGATGTCCGTCCCCTGGATGAGAATTTCACACTCCCAGAGCTGATAGGGACATAATCATTCAGCAAGTACAGACACGCAGCCACCATTTGCCAAATGAAAAAAAAAGCCAGGGCTGCCCACTTTACAGATTAGAAAACTGAGGCCCAGAAAGTGCCCAGGTCCGCTGCCTGTTAGTCCCGGGTCTCTACTACCCTTTGCTGAACATAGGAATTCAGGCCACTGCCACCCCCTCCTTCCATCCCATGGCCCAGAGATGTCACATCCTCCCACCACGTCCCCTGGGCAACTGGTGACCACTTGTCCCCCGGGGAGCCCCAGTCAGTGCCCATTCTGGACGCGTCTGTGCCCAGGCAGGCTGTCCTGGCAGCCCCTCACTCACCAGCAGTGTCTGCTTGCCAGATTTCCAGGTCTGGGGCTGGGCCTTGGGGCTCTGGCTCCTGATGAGGGAAGGATAGCCTGCAGAGACGAGAGGCGCTGGTCGGAGGGAGCAGGGCCTGGCCGTCAGGGCTGCCGAGGCCCTAGCGGCACAGCTACCGGCTCCCAAGTGACCACCAAGCTCCAGCCAGCCCGCTACCAAGCACAGCTACCCCTGAAGAGGTGTGCAGCAGCCTCGGGGTGGGCAGGGTGGAAAATCCTGGGGAGGCCGGCCCAGGGGAGGAGGCACCCAGGCAAACAGAGGGAGGAGGAACAGGCCAGGTGGGCTGGGCCGGGCGGGGGCAGGGGAGCGTTGCCCCCAAATCCAGGTCAGGATCTCATTGCTCTGTAAGGATGTCCCCCTGCACCTGCCCTGAAGGTGCCCCACGGCCCCGCCCCTTCCCACGGGCACAGCCGGCCAGGGCTTCCACCAGGAGGCGCCCTTCCTACTGCCGGGCTGCCGGGACAGGGCCCACCCTTCACCACCCTGCAGGACCTCACACATCTTCTCCTTCAGCCTCACCCTGTTTCTGTGAGCAGTTTGCCCCGAGCTGCACCGCCAGGAAGTGGCAGCCAGGCTAGGAGCCCAGGTTTTGCAGGACGCCCAAACCCGTCCTCATGTTCCTCCTGCCCCATTCCACTGCCTGTCACCAGGTCCAGGAGCAGGAGGCTGGGGCTGGGGCCCAGCAGTTGTTTGCCATGTGGCCAAAGTCCATGGTTAAGACAGCAAGGCCACGGCGTTCTGGGCCTGGTCCTCCCGCCTGCCCTGCTCCCCTCAGCCCAGCGGGATCCGTAAGGGGCTCTGGTCCACAGAGCTGTGGGAAGCTCTCGGCCTCAGCCATCGGCCTGCAGGGACAAGCCGTGGAGCCTAGGAAGGAGCAGACTCTGACCCCAACAGGAGAAGCTCAAGAAATAACAGGGTCTGGCCTCGGCTGGGGCAGCCCGGGGCCCTGTTCTGGCCTGCTCTGAGGGGGGGTGCACTGGTCAAGCCCAGAAACCAGCTCAGCACCGCCAGGCCGCCAGCCGGGCTGACCTTTCCTTTTGGTTTGCATTTAGCAAGACGGTGGAGGCAGAGCAGAGAACCCAGGTCTCCCCCTGCATCTGGGGGTTGTGGGAGTTGCAACCTTAGAAAGGGAGGGTTCCATGGGGCCTGAGTGCCAGATGGGACAGAGGGGGAATTCAGATCTCAATTCTTAGTTCCCAGAAAGAAAAACCCATGCCAGCCACGAGAGAGGTGAGGATGGGGATGGGGATGGGGATGGGGGGGAAGGTGTGGTCCAGGAGACCAGCCTTGTGCAGCAGACAGAAATCCAGGGGAAGGGTGAGCTTGAGCTAGTGGTGCTGGGGTGGGGCGGGGTGGGGCGGGGTGGGGCGATGCATCCGTCTTCCAGGGAACTCTGGGGAGGAGGACCAGGACACCCTAGAAATGGCAGAGAGCCCCAGAGGATGTCCCGTCTGCCCTGCTGTAGGAGGGAGAAGGGGAGGGAAGACAGGCAGGTACCAGGATTATTTTTAAACCGCCCACTGCCGTCCAGTGGTTTGGAAAACTCTGTGGTGGCCTGTCCCAAGGTGGTGAACTGATAGGGGACTTTCCCAGTGCCTGATGGGAGAGAGAGAGGCATTAGCAGCACGGCCTGGTCCCACGAGGGGCCAGAGGGAGTCACATCTCACCCTGGCGCGCTGCTACTCTGGTGGCCCTAGTAGGTGCAGGTGGGGCCATCCTCACAGGCGGGGCTTCTGCTTGCACACGGGCAGGCCCCGGCCCAGAACCCGCCATCCAGGGCCGCTCCCAGCTGATCTGTGTGGAGGTGACCACAGGTGTTCCTGGGCTCTTCCTCTGGGGCTCGGTGTATTTCAGGAGGGGCTCTCCTAGGGCAAGACCTTTGCCAGGGGAGGTGCTACAAGCCGATGGGGGAGATACTGGGGAGCATATGGAAGCTCCAAATCACACCAGCTGGGAGGGGACCATCTTCTCTTTGATCCAGGTTTGACCAGAGAGCAGGGAGTTGCTGCTGGGAGCCAGACAGGTCAAGGCAAGTGCCAGAGTTTCCCAGCCCTGGCTTGGGGAGAGGACATCCCTGGGGGTCTTGCGGGCTGGGGACCCTCCAGTCATATTCCTTTCTAGCTGGTCCTTCCAAGAATCCCTGCCCTGGGTACAGGCTGGGATTCCAGCCTGGAAGGGACGGCTGAACGGTAAAGCCACCTTCGAAGACCACTGCTTGGGGGCCTGCCTCCCTCCGTCTCCCTAACCCCAGCCAGCCTGCTTCTCGTTGCTTCCAGGCGGGATGTCTCAGGGGTCAGAAGACGGACTGGCTTACACCACAGCCCACAGAGCTGTCCTAGGGCTTTTCAGAAGAGACACAAGGACCCTGGCCAACCTCAGGGGACAGGAGGCACTGACCCCTCAGCCTTGTCTGGGGAGCGGACTCAGACTCGGGAGGCTTTAGAGATGGTCCGGCCCTTCCTTCCTGAAGGAGGGCCCCTGACAGGACTCTGACCCTGCAGGTTGTTGGCGGTGGCTATGCAGCCACGGGGTTCTAGAGTCAACGGAGGCGTTGTTGCTGGATGAACAAAGTTGAACTTTGCAGCAGGAGGACTCAGAAGGTGGCCCTGACGGAGGCACCCTGGGGAGGTCAGGGGCAGGGGTGTGGAGTGTACGGCATCCCCAGCCCCCTGACAGTGCAGCTCATCGTAGGGACCAGCGTGACGGAAGCAAGCTCCGACCCACGCCGGTGCCGCCGAGCCTCCCCTGACCGCTCCCTGGCTCTCGGGACAGGGTCTGTCCCCTCCAGGGTGGACAGCTGGTGAGTGACGGAGCAGAGACCATCGCAGAGCTTGGAGAGAGACGGGAGAAGCAGGGCAGGGTGGGGAGGGCTCACCTTTCAGAGAGAAGGAGGAGCTGCCTTGGACTGCGGGCAGGTCGTCAGAGCTCTGGATGGTGGAGGAGTACTCCCAGACCCTGGAGGTGTAGTTACCTGGCCAGACACAGGGAGAGGTGTCACACCGGTGTGGCCCAGCGTGGGGGGTGGGGGGCCGGACGAGACCATTTCTGCGACTCTGCCCAGTCCCCGTCACGCTTCCTGCCATCAGAGTTGTCCTAAACCACAAAGCGTCCTCATGCCCCTGCCCTACCTACGGGCCCACTGTCCTCAGACTCAGGTACCGAGTCCTTAAGCTTTCAGGGGCTGCTGCTGCACCCTGACCACCACCCCCACCCCCTGGCTTCACCTCCCTCAGCCCCTCCCCGATGCTCCACGTTGCACCCAGGTTGCCCCTGAGCAATCCGCACACACCTGGCTCTCTCTTGCCCCACCTGCTCCCCATCCCTAACAGATGTGTTGGGTCTTCTGGCATCGGCTTCCCTGTCATCTCCTTCAAGTCTTTGTGTACCTCAGCCCCAGGTCTCAGGTCATCCTGCACCCCCCCCACCCCCCTGAGGCAGGGGATATGCCCGTCTGGCCCAGCATCACGTCCAGCGCCTGGCGCTGTGCCTGGTCCCTAGAAGATACCATTGTATGGTTGGCGGGTGAATGAAAGAACAAATAAGCAAATAAACAGAAACACATGCTAAACTTTGGGACAAAGGCAGCAGGTCCAAGTCCTGAAATTCTGTTTGCCGAGATGAAGAGGCTGATGAGTGCCCCACAGTCTAGAGGAGAGAGGCAGTGGGGAGGGTGCGGAAGGACCAGCAGGAGCACCATGAGGGCACTCGAGTCTGGGGGGCTTCAGAGCCCCCCACAGTGATGCACCTGCTCCGGGCCCAGTCCTGGCGGTCCTGTCCCACCACTCCCTGCAGGAGGCTGGGGGCCTGACAGCGGGGCTCAGTGGTCAGAAGTGGCCAGGGCTGCCCACCCGCCCCTCGGTGAACCCCCTGCCACGGGGTCCTCCGGAGGCTCTCCAGGACGGCCCCCAGTGAGCACCGAGGGCCCAGAGGCCCATCCTTTCGTTCACCTCTTTGTCCACTCCTCTCTTCCAACTCGTGTTTGCTGAGCCCTCCTTCTGGGATTGCAGCAGTGAGCCAGACAGACCCAGCCTCTGCTCTCCCGGAGCGCACGGTCTACCCCGCATGTGGCGGTAACAACGCGAATCCAGTCCTGACACGAGGCCTGGGCATTGCCCTGCCACAGGTGCCCCTGACCGTCCAGATCTCCCGGGCCCATGTCCTCACCGAAGAGGCCCCTCCACTCCCCTCTTCAGACCTCCCGGTGCCACATCTGAGGCAGGGTTCTGGTGGAGCAGCCCCAGGCCCGGCCCCCTGCACACGGCTGGCAGGTACCCCAGAGCCTCCAAAAACCTGGGCCTCTGGAGCTCATGGCCCTACCCTTGGCACAACGGTGCCCTTGGTGCACCGGGCAGAGGGGTATCTGTGCTTGGCAGCTCTCCCGGAGGAAGCCACGTCTCCACCCCTCTCTCACTGTTTCTGGGTCTTTTTTTTTTTTTTTTTTTTATGATAGTCACAGAGAGAGAGAGAGAGAGAGAGAGGGGCAGAGACACAGGCAGAGGGAGAAGCAGGCTCCATGCACCGGGAGCCCGATGTGGGACTCGATCCCGGGTCGCCAGGATCGCACCCTGGGCCAAAGGCAGGCGCCAAACCGCTGCGCCACCCAGGGATCCCCTGTTTCTGGGTCTTAAGTGCGTGTCACTCACCTGGCATGGCAGCAGTACCTCCCGGCTTTCCAGGGACAGCCCCCTTACATGCCACGCCATGCATTCTGTTTACAGCTACACTAGTCTGTTTTAACCATCGTGATTTCTCACCACAGGAGTGCACACAGATCAGTTAAGGACCCAGGTCCTCTGCAGGTCCCTGTGTCGCGATACTTGCTAAGAGAAGCTTCCACCCCAAACCCCTGCTTCAGTTTCCCTGGCTCACCCTTCAGGGAAAAGAAGACTTCCCTGGACTCAGGGATTTCCAGGGATGCTGAGGTGCCCGGCTCCCTCTCCACAGACTAACGAATGATGTCACACACACACACACACACACACACACACACACACACACTTTGAGCTCAGTAGGACTCCTCCCCACCTGTTTTGGGGCCCCTAAGCCCATCCTAGCTCCCCACATTCCCCTCACATTGGAGAGTCCAGCCCCCCTGCCCATCGCCCATCGCCCACCCCCCACAGGCCCTGCCCATCCCCTTGCTGAGCCGTCCTCTCACCTTTGGTGCCATAGAGATTGTTGAAGTTCTTCTGGTTGGTCTCCTTGGAGAGGCGGCTGGGGGACCCTGGCTGGTATGATGTCCTGGCCCCACCTGTGAAGCAGATGCAGCTGAACCATCATTGCAAAAAGGTGAGTCTGGTTCAAGGTAGGCCCGTGGCTTCTGACCTGAGGGGGTTATTTGGGACTCCTTGTCCCCATCCAGCCCCCACTGCCTGTCCCAGGACCTGGGTTCCATCACTAAGACAGCTCTTCTGGGTCTAGCATAGGCAGCCACTTAATTTGCCCTCCCAATCAGGACGCTTAACAGTGAAAGGAAGACTGTTGGTAAGTACACAAGAGCCTCAGGTACAAACCTGGAGCCTCCTGCATAGACTGGTATGGTCACCCTCCCTGGGGGCTCTGAGGATCACCAAGGCTGGAAAAGCCAACACTTCTCTCCTGAGCCACTCCTTGCATGATGGAGACCCCAGAGGCTGGGAGATGGGGTGCCCGTGATGAAGGAGGATCATGGCAGCTGTGGGGGGCACAGGTGTTGGGCCCTTGGCCAAGTGAGGGCTCACCAGTGATGATGAGCCGGTGCCCACGAACATCTCCCAGGTCCTTCCCCCTCCAGGGATAAGACCTTACATTACACAGAAGCCTCCAAATTTGGGTTCTCAGAACAATCTTGAGAGGCTGGCAGAGTGGGATCCATACTCCCACTTTACATGCTTCCCACATGTGTCAGCGTCCTTCCATCAGCTCCTCCCTTCCCACCTAACCAGCGACCCCATTCCCAGCTCTGGCCCACCACCCGGCCAAGCACCAGCTAGTTCTTCTGTAAGCCTCTGCCCTCTGGCTGCTCACACCTGGGTGCCCTCTGTCCATCACAGCCAAGCCTCTTCACAGAGCACACGGCCCCTCTTCCAGGGGCCCGGACACCAGCCTCCAAGGAGAAATCTCACTTCCCAGGCCTACTGCCCCAGAGTTCCCAGACTCACCTCTGGCCCTTGGGTGGCCTTGTCTCCCCATCCCCTTGCTGACTCTCCCTGGCCCTTCCCTCGCCTCTACCCTGAGCCTGGGAGCTCCCAGAGGGCAGATTTCCTCCTTCCTCCTGTCCTCAGTACAAGGGCAGGGACACCGGATGAACCTGTTTCTTCCACCTACAAATGTCACCGTCTGACTCAGTGACAAGCTGAAAGGCTTCCTAGCATGTGAGCCAAATTTCTCTCTTCTCAGGTGGGAGTACTGAGAGGGCAGTGACCTACCCAATGTCCCCAGGTCCTGGATTGAGGGCAACATCTTGGCAGGTCTGTGTCCCTGCCTCTACCCCCAGCTGCTCTGCTCCCCTCCCCATGACCCGCAGTGGAACCCACACCCCCCTCAGCCTCCTACGGAGCAGGGGGCAGCCAAGCAGGGGCCAGCTGGGGAATCAGTGCCCATCAGGGTCCTCGGAATGACTGGCCAAGGTAAGGGACACTGGGGAGGCTGGTCAGTGCCGCTTACTGGCTCCCCCGCTCCCAGGACTAGGCCCCCCAGACAGCACCCCGGGGAGGAAAGGGGCAAGGCTGGCAGGCCTGGCCCACACCAGGAATGTGGGGCAGGGGGGACTTGGGTGCTCAGGTGCCTCGCCAGGTCTCTGCCAGGGCCCAGGTGTTGTTTTCAAATTGGGTGGAGAGACCAGGTTCCTCCCACTGAGCTCATCTCTCTAAATCCCCAACGCCCTTCCCACGGTGTGTGTGCGCGTCTGAGGTGTGTGAATCAGTGCCCAGGCCCCGGAGGCTCCCCTCCCCAGCACCTCATGCCTTCCCCACGTCTCCACGGCTCCTTCCTCACCTTTCCCCACACCCCCCACTCTTCTCAAGACCACCTTGACACACGTGCACACAAATACACATGCCCTTTATTTGAGGGCTGACACACCTGGCACACCCACCCTTATGTAACGGGCATTGTTGTGGTTTGTTGCTGGTGCAAAAGAATGCAACAGGCTTCCCCAGGGCGAAGACAGGCAGGCTCTGGTCTATACCTCCACCCAGACTGGCACAGGCTGGGACCGTCCAGCGCCCCGAGAAGGAGGGCTCAGGGCCAGGCTGCGTGCAGGGAGGGACAGGCGAGGAAAGGTAGGCCAGCCACCCGTCTCCCTGCCCTTGAGGAGCAGAATGGCTCTGGGGGACCAGCCCCCCCCACAGCACTACCAAGACTCGAGCAGAAGCAGAACCCAGCTCAGGCCTGGCACACGGTTGCTGGTGAAAACAGCAGCCGGGAGACCCTCTGGAAGGAAAGGGAAAGAAGTGTTTGGCCTGGAGGCAGGGGCCGGAGCTCCAGGGAGGGGAGCCGTGGGGGGCAGGGTGCCAGTAATGTATCTCTGACCCGGATGCTTCTGAGGACGAAAGAGGACACCGCTCGTGGTTCCTCCGGGACAGCGGGTATGGGCCAGCACTTCCCCAGGCAAACCTAGCGATGGCCACTCTGCCACAGGGGGACCCAGCTGGGTCTCCAGAGCACCCTTAGGGGCAGGGTGCCCTCCCTTACCCTTGGGCGTGAGGTACATGGAGTATCTCTTCATGGTATCAGGTGCGCTCCACTCGCTCGCGTAGCTGTTAGTATAGTTGTTCATGTAGCGATGGTCAGCCCCTGGGAAGGACAGAGGTCACTCATCAGAGGGGCAGGTGGGGAGGAGAAGCTGGCCCCTGGGGATGCCCAGCTGATGGGCTCTGCTGGGTCGGCCCCTGGCACCCTGGCCCAGGCACAGGCAAGGTTCTCCAACCTCGGAGCAGGCCACGGCCTGCCCAGCATGCCCTCTGCTCCTGAGCTGCGAGGAGGTGAGAGAGGGGCTGCAGTGAGCCACCTACTTCCTCGACGGGCCCTTGGGAGTAACACGCTAGGCACAGCACTTGGCACTTCACAAGGTGCTGTGTACAGCGCCCACCCTTGGGCTGGTATGGAGATCCTCATGTGACAGACAAGGAAACTGAGGCTCAGGAGTTAAGCAAAGTCACTTGCCCAGTGTCACACGGCCAATAAGAGCAGAGTTGGGGGCAGCATGAGCCCTCATCCCTACTTCATCACTTTGTCCCAGCCACGTTCGGCAGCCCAAGGGGATGGGTTGGGGTCCTCGCATCGGCCTCCAGGGCCAGGGATCCAGCCGGCTGAGCAGAGGCATGCAGAGGGGAGTGAGCTGAGTTGGGGGGGGGGGGTGCTGACTCTTCCCTGCCCCACCCCGCCCTCAAGTATACTCCCAAACCCAAACATATCTGTGGTGCCTCGCTGGCCTTCCCCCAGCTGCCCTCTACCCCACTCCTTCCTCTTACTGCTTCTCCACCTCCTACTTTCCCTCTGTCCTTCCCTCTCTGTCTCCCCAGGGCAAGAGAGGGAATGAATGGCTCAGGCCCTCATCCTTCATCTCCACCACCCGTACCTAGCAGGGGCCTGACACACAGGAGGCAACCCCGTGTCCTCCCAGGTGTTGGCCCAGCCCTCCTCCCATGCTCCCCATCCCCCCACCCCCAACTCCACAAGCTCAGGAGGACTATGCTCTGGTGCCCAGTCCCCAGGCCTTTGAGGGTAGGACTGAGTCTCTGGTCTGATGGGTAGGCTGGCATCCAGGAGGAGAGGAAGTCTGACTCACTGGCCACCCGTTTCCCCCACCACCACCACCCCCTCATATGCACATACCACCCTATAGTCAGACACACTCCCAACAACAATACAGCAGCAACCAACAAACTAACAAACCCACGTGGAGGCCCAGGGCTCCAGGCACAGGTGCAGGGCTGCTGACATCAGCACCGATCCTGCTCCCGGCAGCACCTTCCTGTACAGGGCACAGGGCACAGGCCCACACCTGCTCAGAGGCTGTGGCCAACCAGTCATGACCTAGAAATGGCATATGGATGGGCAGCAGGCAGAGGTCCCCACAAGGCTCATGGGCCACCCTGGCCCAGTCACAGCCATCCTCATTTGTCTGGCCAGACCTCAGCAGAGGCCCTCCCCCTCCCCAGGCTTGTACCCCAGGGACCATGATCATCACACACCCCAACTGCTCTGCATGGCCACCAGCCATGGGAAGACACAGGAGACCGAGTAGCTGAGTGTAAATCCTAACTACGTCCCCAGCTCAGCTGCATGCCCTTTGAAAAGCTACTTCTCAGACCCTCGGACCCTCAGATCCTTGGCCTTCTCGTCTGTGAAATGCGCTGCATTCTGCAGGGAAAGTAAGCCCTTGTAAGCAAAGAGCTCACAGGAAGCCAGCAGGCAGGGAGTCCTCAGGCACTGCCAGCCACCACCATTAATGTCATCACCATTGTCATCAGAAGGAGGATTTCAGGATCCAAATGCCTCTTGAAGCCAAGTGGTTGTCTTGCTGCAGTGACTCATGGATCCCTCAGGTGTAACTGAATGTCCCCCACATTTCACAGGAACTCTGTGTGATGTCACCATCACCAGATATATAGATGCACCCCTCAACTCCAGCACACCTGCACACTATTACCCCCTCCTCATCCCCAAGAAATCACATGCTCCATCTGGAGACAAAAGACAGAGACCACTTCCTTGGGGTGTTTGGGCCAGAAGTGTCCTTAAAGCCCTGTGTTGGGCCTGGGCCACAGGATGGGGCCTTGGGGGAAAGTGCTCTAGCTTCAGATCCTGAAGGGATTGGGTTGGGCTGGTGAGAAAAGACTTAATGGAGTAGTTTCTCAGATGAGGAGGCTTTCTGTGAGGTGATTCAATTGGCCTCCATGGGGGACAGCATGACTCACAGAGAAGCTGACTTCAGGGGAGCTGGTGAATCACTGAGACATATGTGCCCCATTGTCCCCAGCCCAGCCCACTGGGCCAGTTCCAGCCTCCCAGCTCAACACCACTCAAGGCAGCCACGGTGACAGGCAAATCTCCCTCCAAGCGTGATGCGGTTCTAGGTCATGTCTCCAGGAGTCTGCAAAGTCACCAGGTTAGCATCTGGCCCTGACAAGTAGCATCATCCACACAGCTGCTGGACTGGGCCCCATCATCAGATGTAGATCTGAATGAAATTAATCCCCGAGTTTGATGGATGACCTGTAGAGAGGAGGCATTTGTGCAGCCGGGGCCCAGATGCCCACTGTCCTTGAGGGCCCTTGGAACACCGCATAACCTTGGCAGCCGGTTCAATGGAGGCTACAATCCCTGAGTCCCAGTCCCAACACCTTGGGCAGGACAAGTAGTTTGGAACAATGAGGGGCCAACTGGCTGGATGCTGACCCAGGCAGCAGGGATCGGCCTGGGAGGAAAGTGCCCAGGGCCCTGGGGCAGGCCCTGGGCAGGGCAGACCTACCGTTCTCCATGTGGTTCCTCTCGATGAAGTTACGACTCAGATCCGCCTTGCACATCTTCTCAACATGGCGCATGCACACATTGAGCAGGTCATCCTTGAAGTTGCCAAGGGACTGTCCCAGGCCCTCCCCCTCCAGCAGAACATGGTAGGTGGGCAGGGGTGGGGGGAGGGAGTAATTGCTCATCAATGCACCAAATTCCTACCAAGGAAGGAAAGAAGCCATTAACTCTATAGGTCTTTAGTAGCTGGGGGGGACCCTTCTCTGCAGGGAGTTCTCAGTCCAGCTGGAAGGCTCAACGCTGGGAGCCAGACAGGCTGGGTTCTAGACACAACTCTGCTACTAACTAGCCCCCCTTGGGTTTGACTAAACTCCACTAGACACTAACAACCTTGAGGGCGCTAGTCATCAGATATGGGACTGCATGGTCCCCCCCGCCGCCACACACACACAACTGGACACATCATCCTACCTCGCAGGGGTTGATGAGAGTGATACAAGCTGCGATGTCTTTGGGAGTAAAAACACTAGGAGCTTTTCTAGAACGCTCTGGGTCAGTCATGGTGCTACCTTCACCTTTTCATACCACGCTCGAAGCCTGCCTCTGCACTTTGTGCTTCTCTCTTCCCTTCCCCCTCACTGGAAAGTCCCTCTTCTTTCTCAAACCTTTATGAGCCTTCAAGACCCAGTTCAAATTCCACCTCCTCTACAAAGCTGTGTTAGATTACTCCCACGTGCTTGCCCTTCCCAGAGCTTCCATAGGCACTTATCTCCTGAACCACATGCTTTATCATTTAATTACATACTCTTCTGTATTGCTCTCTAATTGTGCATGTCTTATCTTCCCAGCTGAATTGCAGCTCCTTGGGGGCAAAAACCATGTCTTCTACTTCTCTATTCTCTGCAGCACCCAGCAGAGTCCTGGGCATGTAGTGGTACCCAAAACTCTCCAGCAGTTGGAAGGATGAGTGGATGAATAGACAGATAAAGTCAAGGATATCACATGGGCAGCACTTCTACAACACACCCCATACCCTGAGCACACCTCACTAGTCAATCCCAGAACTCTTTCCTTCTGAGCCTGGAGCACTGTTAGTACATATCAACTGAAGTTGGTACAAGGTGATATTTGCTGCCATCTTTAGAGTAGGCAGGGAAATGGCTTGGATGGAAAAGTTAAATGGACAGATGGAATGGAGGAAGGAAGGAAGGAGGGATGGATGAGGAATGGTAGACAAATGGATGATGGACAGATGGATGCTGGATAAAGGTCTGGGAAAGTGGACCTAAGGATTGAAGGATCGAATGGTAGAAGAGTTGCTTTGTACCTGCAGAAACAGCACCGAGTCACTGATGCTCTGCATCTGCTCTCTGGTCTGCTTGTCCTCGTGCAGCACCTTGGCCCTCTCATCCAGAGCATCCACAATCACCTTCACTTGGTCCACAGCATCCCGCTCCCGCTGTTCCAAGGCAGCCCTCACCTCTTCCTTTTGCTTCTCCAGGTCCCGCACCAGGTCCTGGAAGTTTTGCTCTAGGATAGCCTTCTCACTGGTGGTGAAGCTCTGGGTCCAGAGTGAGAGGAGAGAGGAAGGAGGGTTTCAGGAATTTTAAAAACCTCCCTAGCCAAGTGTATTGTTAGGTCCCCACCCCACAGTCAGAACCAGGGCATTTCTACTGCCCCCACCCAGCAAGCCTGTTTGGCTAAGAATCTCATTCAAGGGATGCCATCTATTGACAGAGATGGCCAGGTTTGTTTACAGCCAACTCTTATCTGTGACTCCTCCCCTGGGTGGGTTGACTTGAGCCATCATTCCAATCTTGGGTGACTCCATGGACCCAGAAATTCTCCTATGAGTCAGGTTGCACTTAATGAAACCTCAACTAGAACCAAACATCATTCAGAAAGTGAATTTGACAAGCTGTTTATGCAGCCAGGGTCAAGAGTCAGTGATTTCAGATTATGGTTTCTAATTGCTCAAACCATAGCAGTCATGCATCTAACCATACTGGCACAAGTTAAAGGTCAACGTCATGCATTTGGTGGCTGGGTGGTCTGGTGGGTGGAGCAGACAGCAGAGGATACTGGAGGACACAGTGGAGGACAGGTTGATCTAGGGTCTTGATTTGCTGGGATGATGTCAAACGAGCATGAGGTAATGGATAAGATCCCAACTGAATGCCTGGCCTAGACTTAGAAGGGAAATTGGTGGGGATGCCAGAAGGGTGGGTAAACCCAGAAGAAATAAGTGTGGGGTGTTAATGGGGGCCTGAGGCCTGGAGCCAACGTCTCTCCTCCTGCCAGTCAGGACAGGCAGGTTGAGCATAGAGCAAGGCCAAGGTCTGGGGGTGGCTCACCTTGATGCGGTCCTTCTCCTTCTGCCACTTCTCAGCCTCATCTTCAATCTCAATGATCTTGAGCTGCAGCTGTTCCTTTTGCAGTGACAGCTCTGTCTGCAGGGAAGGAGCCAGAGTTGGAGAAGTCCGGGGAAGGAGGTTGAAGAGCACCAGAGAATCAGGGTGTGGGCCCAGCCAGGGAGCCAAGTTGGGCAGGGCTCCCCACTCAGCCCTTCAGCCCATATTCTGCAAACAGTCGCCGGGACCTCAGAAATGCCAGGCATCACACCTGTCACCAGGGATCTGGCAATAAGTCAAACACTATGTTGCTGTGAACTCGGGCCTCGGGGGCTAGACATCCCAGCCACGCCTTTAGAAGGACCAAACCTCTACCAGGTCCCTCTACCCAAAGTGAGCAGTAGGGATGGTTCATTTATGCCCCCCCCTTCTTTCAATGGATTTGAGGGCCCTAGAGAGAGGAAAGGAATCTCCTGCTTCCTTCAAGCTTAGAGAAAGGGGACACAGCCCAGCTTGGCCCAGCCCAGCCCAGGGAGTGTCCTGGGGCCGTAAGAGTATGCAGCGTTTCTATGCCATGACGTGGGGCCTGTGTTGCAAGCAGGAGCCCGGGCTGCAACCAGCAGGGACTCCGTCTGGACAGGTATAGCTATGAACCTGTTTATGGGAAAGGCAGTGCAGTCTGCAGTTTGGGCAAGATAGGGGCTTCTATTCAGGGTCTCTGGAGGAGGCTTGGCCAGTGAGGCAGTGAAGGGAGGAGGAGGGAAGATCAGCAGAGATTCCAGGCATCTCCAATCAGAGGAGGACACAGGCTGCTGGGGTCTGGGGTGAGGTTGAGAAGAGGACCCATGAGGGGTGCCTTGGGATGTGAGCTCTAATGGATATGGAAAGTATGTTCCTTCCATTTGGGGAAATTCTTTCTCTGGAAAGCAGCTACAACAGAGACAAAAGGGGGGCATGAAGCTAAGGCCAAGCCCATTCAGCCGAGTCAAGAGGCACCTCTTTGTTCTAGCTGGGGCCCCTGCCAGTGCTCTCAAAGTACCCTCCAGCTTGGAAGGACTGGTGGGTGATCTCCACCCACAGGCAGAAAGACTAAGGCATCCAAGAATGCATTGGGGTGCTCATGGTCTCCCCACTACCCTGGGTTTTGAGCGGAGATCCGTGCCTTTCTCCAGCTATCTCTGAGGAACCCACAAGAAAAGTCAAGATGAGGAAGCCACAAACCGCTAGGAATGTGAGCTCTGTTGGCAAGGAGTCCTGAGAGGGATACAGACTTTGGCACGTGTTGCCTCTCTGGAGGGCTCCACCAGGCCAGCAGGGTGCTCACTGAGTTCCCTCCACAGACACCTGGGGAAGTGGATTGGTGGTGGGGAGAGCTTCCCTGGCTTTCTTGGAAAGGGTGCCCAGAGCTCAGGGAGCTAGTAGAGGAGATGGGAAGGCCCAGTCAAGAGCTGTGGAGGTCCCAGACGGAGAGCCCCCGATCCCACCTTGCACCCCCTCTCTGCCCACACATACTCCTGGGCTCTCCAGGCAAAGAGACTCCACATTCTCAGGAAGCATCTGCCCCACCAGTAATGGGTTGCAAACCCCACAACATGGAAAATGCCATTCGCAGAGATGGAAAATGATTGTCAGGAGGAAAGGAGCGAAAGGAGATGAGGATAGGATTCAACCTTATTTCTAGAAAAAAGCTGGGGAGAAGCCAGGTGCCAATAGACACAGTGCTGGGAGAGTGGGGAGTAGAGGGATGAGACCCCACTGTGGATGCGCAGACTCACCCTTCACACACCCCGAGAATGCAGAGCCCAAGAGCCCAGAACATAGCAGGTGGCAGATCCAGTGGCCTGGAAGATTCTGAGCCATAAGGAAGAAACAAAGGGCTGGGTGATGGGTCTGTGCCAGGCACCTGGCCCACCCCAGGAGAGCTCCTGAGCCTGGCTCCAGGTCAATGGGACAGCTGGAAGCCATCCTCACTGCGGCTGACACCTCCTGACCTGGCGGAAGCGGGGCGGGGGCGGGGGAGGGTGGCACTGGTCCCTGGGTTTCTTGCCCCTACCTTGGCACCCACAGAACCAGGCCTGATGGTGGACAGGAAAGCTGAGAATGAAAGTGCGTTCACTCTCACCTGTACCTGTGTGGGGCCTGTACCCAGGAGAAAGGACAGTGTGGGGGATCCAGGAGAGAATCCGTCCAGAACTTGGGACTAGGAGTCCAAACATTTGAACCCAGTTACCACCACTTCCAAGCAGGTGGCATTTGCACGTGACTTAAGTTCTCCATGCCTCAGTGGGTCTATCTTTCATGGACATAGTAAGAGGATCGCCCCCCGGGGATCATGAGATGACCTGGGAACAGGGAAATGAAGGCCTTAGAAAGAGTCCAGGGGGGATGCCTTGGTGGCTCAGCAGTTTAGCACCACCTTCCGCCCAGGGCGTGATCCTGGAGACCTGGGATCGAGTCCCACGTTGGGCTCCCTGCATGGGGCCTGCTTCTCCCTCTGCCTGTGTCTCTGCCTCTCTCTCTCTCTCTCTCTCTCTCTCTCTCTCTCTGTCACTCATAAATAAAGAAAATATTTAAGAAAGAAAAAGAAAGAAAAAAGAAAGAAAGAAGAAAGAAAAAGAAAGAAAGAAAGAAAGAAAGAAAGAAAGAAAGAAAGAAAGAAAGAAAGAAAGAAAGAAAGAAAGAAAAAGAAAAAGAAAGAGAAAGAAAGAGTCCAGGCCAGCCTCATATTGTGTGGGGCACCTTCCATGGACTAGGAGCCCTGCCGGATGCTCTCACTCACACCAGGCCTGGAAGAGGGGCCGCCGTGTGGCGAGCAGGCCAGCAGGGTACAGGTGAGCGAGGGGGTGGGCACAGGTGTTCGGTGGTGCCACTGCATTGGGTCCGGGGATAGTGTGTACACTGTCGGGACACAGGGGGAAGCGTGCACACAGGTGCTTGCATCGTGGAGAACTGAAGCCTGGAGGCCATAGAGGGAGAGAACGGGACGAGGCTAGGCCAACCTTGCCAGTGGGAGGAGGTATGAGCGGAGCAGATGAAGGCCCGAGGAGTCCCGTGGAGTGAGCAGAGGTGCTGGGGGTCCCTGCCAGGAGCCGTGGGAGCACGAGGCTGGGTGGGGGCCTACGGGTGAGAAGTCTCACCAGACAAGCATGGATTCACTGGCCAAGAGGGAGGAGGAAGCAGGGAGTGAGTACGAAGGAAGGGTGTTAGAACCGGGAAGAGCCCAGACCGAGGGCGAGGGAGTCAGACCCTGGGGGCCATCCTGCAGAAGGGAAGCGGGGAGGCGGGCAGCAGGGCTGGCTGAGGCATAGCGAGGGGAGCCAGAGGTGTCCCCCGGTGACCCGAGAGGGCAGGAGGGGGAGGCTCCTGATCTGGAAACATGCCAGGGCAGGGTCAAAAGTAGAGACGCACTGTCTGCAGCAGTGGGCGGACGACTCAGGGCAGGGGAGAGACTCATCTTATTTTCTTTGGGGCGCAGGGGATGTTGGACACAGGCTGGGAGGGGGCCTCGCAAGACCTGACTTGCAGGACATAGCAGGATGGGGGAAGGGGCCCGGGACTGGGAGCTCTGCACTGCCACCTCTGGGATGAGGGCTCCCCGCTTTGGAGGAGGGTTTGGAGTGTGCAACCCCTCCCTGGGGATGTATCCAGCATCTATGTGGCTCTGGGCAATTTTTCCCCTGCTAATAGAGCCGCACAAAGCTGGAAAAGGCAGGACAGGGATGCCTGGGTGGCTCAGCGGTTGAGCGTCTGCCTTTGGCTCAGGGTGTGATCCCGGAGTCCTGGGATCAAGTCCCACATTGGGCTCCCCATAGGGAGCCTGCTTCTCCCTCTGCATGTGTCTCTGCCTCTGTGTCTCTCATGAATAAATAAATAATTTTTTTTAAAAAAAGGCAGGATGTAGGAAAGAATATAACACAGGAAGGCTCCCAAATACTGGGTGCCCCCCGCAACATGAGGAGAAGGAAGGACACAAATTGTGTTGTTGAGTATTACTATGTGCCAGGCGTTTTCTTCTTGAATCTGCAAAGGTTGTTACCCCATTTTACAGATGCAGAAGCTAAGGCCTAAAAAGATGATGAACTTTGCTGAGTTCTCACAGCTAGAAAGCCCTTCCGGGCTCAGATCTCATTATGTGTCCTCTTAATCTCTAGGCTCTGCTCCGAATCTTCCGGGACAATGTCCCTTCACTCCTGCTAATTTAGGCCTGCCCAGGCTCCCCCGCTCACCGATGGAACAGTCTGGTCATCCTGCCTCTTCCCTCATCACCCCCTTTTTCTCCTGGCACCCTCATCGCCCCCGGAGGCCCCAGCTCTCTCTCCCTCCCCCTCCTCTCTTGGAATCTGACTAAAGCCCCTGATATTTGATGTGGCCCCAGCTCCCCACCCCTCCATCCCTGCCTCCACCTCCCTCCTCACTTCCTCTTACTCCTGGTTCATTCCCTCCACCCTGCCCAGGCCTGTCCCTAAATGCCTCCTTTGTTCCCTGCTCCCACACTCGTCAGGTTGCCTCTCGCGCTGCTGCCTGGGATGGGCCCTGGGCAGGCCACCCTGCCGCAAATCCCTCTGGCCTTGGGGAAATCAGAGGTTTCCCTGAGAGCAAAGTGATGGCACAGGCCCTGGTGGCGCCCCTGATCCGACAGGCCTGGGCCTTGGGGTACAGACACACCTGAGCACTCACCTGGACATATGTACCTGCGCTGCCCCCCGGGGACAGGGGAGATGAGGCTGTGATCCTCCTCAGGCTTGGTTTAACTACATGGGCCGTTGGCTCTGATATTTGCCAAATGAGCCAGTTAATTGCCAAATTTGTACTCTCAGACAAATGGTAATTATCTGGATAAGAATCTGAAATGCTGGATAGATTTCCCCCATTTCCACCCAGATGTCAAATAGCCCAGTACTCGTCCGCTTGACTGGGGCTTATGGTCCCGTCTGCTTCCTCAGGTGTCAGGACAGGGACAGGGCAAGAGGATGCTAGACAGAGTCACACCCAGGTTGTCTCCAGACCAGCGGTGGGCCCTTGAGAAGGTCACCCCACCTTTCCCCAGGCCTCAGTTTCCTTCTGGTGAGGTGGGACAAGATGCCCGATTCCCAACCTGGCTACACATTGGAATCCCAGAGGGAGACTTAAAAAATACAGATCCCAGGCCCCCAACCCCCTGAACGAGCACCTCCCGGGGCAAAGAAAGGCCCAAGAAGCTGTGTCTTGATTCTCCAGGTGATTCCATTCTGAGGACGGCCCCCAGGAGAGCCTGCCATCCTATGAAAACCAAGTGTAAACTGGTGGAGGTGGAGAGGAAGGAGCCACCAGAAGAGTCTGAGTCCCAGCTCTGCCACCCTGTGCTGTGACTCTGGGGACGTGTCCTGACATCTTTGGGCCTATGTCTTCATCTATAAAATAGGTGCAGTAGCTCACGCCCTGTGGGGCTGCTGTCAGGAGTAGGGTAAACACCTGGCACATAGGTGCGCTCCATAAAAACCGGAATGTCTCCCAGCCTGTCACTTTCTTGCCCTGTCTCCTGTCTCTAAAGAGTTTACAAGATAAACTGCTTCCCCTCAGAGGTCGCCTGTCTCTTCTCTTGCCCACCCTGTCCCGGAGCACCCCCCCACAGCCCCCACCATTGACAGGATCCCCCAGGAGAGTCGCCTCTGCCTGGCCTGTACCCCAATCGCAGGCACCACTGTCTGCCCCAAGTGCCCACACCAGCACAGCTCCCAGAGCCCACGACCGACCGGTGATCGCCACGCCCGGTGACCTGGTGGCTCAGCCTCCGTGGAAGAACTGGGAGAAGCAAAGCCACAGGGCAGCGGAGAGAGGGGAACCGAGCCTGCTGGGGGCAGGGGAGTTGCTGAGGGCTTGGTCCACATGGGGATGAGCTCATGCTCCCAGAGCCAGCCTCGGGCTGAGCGCCCCTCCACACAGGGAAGGGCGGCTGGAGGAGGAGGGGCCAGGCAGGCCACCCCCCCCCCCACCCCGGAGCACACAGTCATTGGCCAGGAGGAGTCCTCCATCCTGACCCAATGCAGCAGGAGGGACTTGGGATAGACAGGAGGGGCCGTGAGACACAGAAAAGGTGCATATGAACATCGTGATCTCATCAGCCTAATCCAGCCTGGGAAACGTCCAGAGGCAGGGGCGTGGATTGGAGTACACCTGTGGGACCCCTTCTAACATGTGGAGTGGACCTGGAACATTCTGACCTTGGGTCCACCAGAGGAAGGATCGTCGTGCTTTCACGTCAAGTGGCCTTCTCTCCAACGCCACCTCTGCTCAGAGGCTACAGGTAGAGTCGAAATCCAGGAGATGAGCACCCACGGCCTTGGCTGTCATCTGCAGCCTCATGCAACCATTCGAGATAGGTCAAAGATGACCTCACCTGGGCCTTCACCAGCTGGCCTGCAGAACAGGTTCTGGACAGGGCTCCTTGCAAAAAAGGGTGTGTGGGCTGATGTTTGGGTCTGCAGGGGATGCCTCCAAAGGATGCCAGGATTGACACGCTTATTCATTTCAGTCAATCAACCCACTAACCCTGCTGTGTGCCAATGTCCCCCACGTCTGACCTACTAGCAAAGCCAAGCCTACACAAACAGTCGTGCTCCAGCCCAGGCTCCTGGCCACTCCATGCCTCTCCCTGCCTACCCTCTGCCGCTGGTGCACACTTGTGCACACACATACACACACACACACACACGCTGTCTGAAGCCCCCATTATTAACGTCACTCCCGTGGACCATTTTCCCCGGAAAGCACAGGTATCCTGAATCCCACCTCTTCGATGCCCTTCCCCTCAGTTGCTCTCAAATATTGGAAAAGAGTGGCTCCTGGGTGGCTCAGTGGTTGAGCATCTGCCTTTGGCTCAGGGTGTGATCCCGGGGTCCTGGGATCAAGTCCCTCATCAGGGACTTCGGGGTCCCCTCGGGGAGCCTGCTTCTCCTTCTGCCTGTGTCTCTGCCTCTCTGTGTTTCTCATGAATAAGTAAATAAAATCTTAAAAAATATATATTGGAAGAGAATTAGGAGACTTCTTCCCCCCTCTCTATGAGCTTGGAGAGGTCCCTTCCTCTCCCTGGGCCTGTGTGCGTCCCTGTCTGCAAGGTGAAGGAAGAGACAGATGAGATTGCTAGGACTCCAGCCAGCTCGGCATTCCACCCTCTACGATTTGATGTTGATCTACAGCTGCTTCTGTGTAACTGGGCGGATGCTCTCCGGGCTTGTTTGTGCGTCTGAGCTCTGCCTCTTGACCTACATCATGAGCCTTCAAGGGCGAGAGCTCTGTCTCTGAGTCCTATGCAGCCCCCCAAGCACCAGAAGGTGAACTCGAAGTTCCCAGTGCCTCCACAGAGGGTTGCCTGAGACCTTCCCATCCTCCAGGGACACCTGGGCTTTCCTCAGGTGATACTCTGGTTTCAGATGCAATTTGCAGGCAAACTCTAAGAAACAGATATATGGGTGACTCAGCGGTTGAGCATCTATCTGCCTTTGGCTCAGGTAGTGATCCCGGGGCCCTGGGATTGAGTCCCACATCGGGCTCCCTGCAGGGAGCCTGCTTCTCCCTCTGCCTGTGTCTCTGCCTCTGTCTCTGTCTCTCATGAATAAATAAATAAAATCTTAAAAAAAAAATACAGATATGCAAGAGTGTATATTGCTTGTGGTAGAAGTGAGCACCTGAAGCCACTGCCTTCTTGGCACCAATTTGCCCCCTCCTCATCCCTGACATTTCCAAGAATCCAGGGACTCCATGGCGGAGTTTGAAGACCACCAATCTAGTCCCACACCATAGGGAACCAGGACCGAGAGAACGGAAGGGCCTTGTCCGTGGTCCGACAGCTACCTAGAGGTAAAAACCAATGCTGGAACTCGGTTGGGTGGGAGACCCAGAACACCAGCCTGAGGCTCTGCACTGTTTTGGTTGCACCCAGTGAAGATGATTGCCCCTTGGTTCTGTTTTGGTTTCCCCAGTAAGCTCCGGAAGGATGGGTTCCACGGCCCTGCCCTGTCACTGTGTCCCAGCCTAAGGCTAGAAGCCGGGCTGGGGTTGGGGGTCATCCAGGAAGTGGGAACACCTTCCTGGGCTAAACAAGACTCCCAAAAAGGATCTTTGGGTCTTATCCCACTTGTAACCCATCTCCTTCTGCCCAGAGTGTGGGCGAGGGGCACCATAAGAGAGTAATCAGCCAACTCTCCATCAGGAAGACTGGGCGCAGAGGGGTCCTGGGCTGCCCTATTCAGATGGGTTGAGAAGCTGTTGAGGAAGGCCAAGTGTCCCACACTGAGCACCAGGAGGTTCGCCCCGGCAGAGGGGTGGGGGTGCCCATGACTGCCAGCTGCGTGGCTGTCGTGGGACATTGGGCCCAGCATCTGTGCAGCAAGGGGCAGCAACCACAGCTGAGCCTTTGGCCCAGAACACCTTCTCCGTGTGCAACACTTTCACAAGTCTCCACACGCCTCTGCTCCTCCCCACGGAGGTACAAGGCAGGATCACACAGGCAGCACTCATGCAAACACACTTGCATATCGCGCGTACAAATGTATGCGCCAAACACCCACATGTATATGAAGCACATACACGTATATGGACAGCCCACCCACCCACAGACAGCAACCCTCCCCAAGTGTGTCCACATACAGGCACAGATGTACACACATGTGACCACACACAGCCCAATGAAAGAAAGGGACGAAGGAGGCCATTGGGGAAGTCAAGGGACTGGCCAGGGGATCAAGTAAGCAACAAGCAGCCACTGTACTGCAAATGCAGACTGTAAAGCCAGGAAAAAAAAAAAAAAGAGCATTTAAGTGGCCCCCAAATTCCCTCCTCCTCATGCATGATCCCTGCCCCAGCAGGCAGTCCGGCTCAGGTGGTAAGAATTCAGTCTCCCTAGAATTAAAAAGAAGAAGGAGGAGGAGGAGGAGAAACCCTCCAGCCAGACACAGAGCTCAGCACTGAGCCCAGATGGATTCTCGGCTCAGACCTGAATATTTCCTAGGACCCTGGTCAAGCGCCCAGGCATCTCCAGGCCTCCGTTTGCTCATCTAGGCAATGCCCCTGTGTCCTGAGGCCTTAGAGGATTAGGGAACCGCCTCTGACCAGCCCCCCCTCCCCACTCCAGCCTGCGGGTGCAGAGGGGCGAGAAGTGTCTTCTGAAAGAGCCCAGGACAGTGGAGACGCGAGGCCCGCCCCCTCGGGAGCCCCCAGTGGAGAAGATGCCCCCTCGAATTACCTCCTTCTCGGCCTTGGCCTCTTCCACCGTCACCGTGCTGTGATTCTTGTGCTCCTGGAACATGCAGAGGTAGCAGATGCAGGTCTGGTCCGTCTGGCAGAAGAGCTCCATGGTCTTGCCGTGCAGGGGGCACTTGCGGGCCTCGAAGTCTCGGATGGGCTCGAGCAGCTGGTGGTCGCGGAAGGCGGCGCCCTCCAGGTGGGGCTTGAGGTGCAGCTCGCAGAAGGAGGCCTGGCACACCAGGCAGGACTTGACGGCCTTCTGCTTGGTGCCGATGCACGAGTCACACAGCACCTCCTCGGAGCCCGACTTGGGGCGCAGGAGGAGGCCGCCGTCGGCCCGGGGGTAGCTGTTCCTCCGGGCCTCCCCGGGCTCCACTATGGACCCGGCGGCCTTTCGGGGCTCCGAGAAGATGGACTTGCGCAGCTCCCCCTTCTCGGCGAAGGAGACGGGCGGCTTCCTGGCGGCCCCCAGCTGGAGCCCGGCGTACGGGGACCTCTTGCCGTCCCCCGAGTCCATGCTGAAGTAGCTGGAGGCCTTGTCGTCCACGGACTCGACAAACTGGATGATGGGGCGCCGCCACTCGTTCCCCGAGAACAGGGAGCTCTTGCCCTCCCCTGGCTTCGGGGCGCCGCCCGGGCTCTTGCCCTCGGCCGCCTCCCCGCAGTGCCCGTTGCTGGTCTTGGCATCTTGGCCTTCGGCCTTGGCCCCGTTCTCCAGGGGCCCGTTGGGGCCCGGCGGGCTGCGCGCATCCCTGGCTTCCGGGCTGGCCCCGTTGCTTCTGGAGGCATCTGCGGCTTCCATGGCCCGTCACTCGGCTGGCGCGCTGGGGACTTGCTGGGGCTGCAGGAGGGTGACCTCTCGGGCTGGCGTCTCCGCGGGGAGTGGGTCAGGTCGCCAGAGCCCGGAGACACACCTATAGGGAACAGGGAGGAGGAGGAGGAGGAGGAGGAGGCCGAGGAGGAGGAGGCGGAGGAGGGGGTGGAGGAGGGGGTGGAGGAGGAGGAGAGGAGGGGAGGGCAGGCCCAAGCCTGACACAACGGGCCGGCCGGGGAGGGCAGGCGGCTCCCAGAGCCAGCAGCGCGGCTAATTATACGGGAGGGCCACGCCCTACGCATTCATACCCAACCTGATTTCTAAAGGACCTGGGTTTTTTTTTTTTCCCCTCTCCTGGTTTAATTATTTTCCACAGCTCAGCAACCAGTCGGCCTGCTTCCTCCTGGCGCACTTTCCTCTCCTGAGGAAGTAGGGGAGCCTCTGTCCTCATGGGTGGGCAGGCTTCGCTGAGCCAAAGGGCCCCTGGGGCAAAAGGTGAGGTGTCTGCAGAGGCCCACGGGACAGAAGGCTATTAATTGGGTCACACAAGCCGAATAGCCTTATAATTTGCAGGCCCGGATTTCAGAGGAGAGATTTCCAACCCTGGGACAAGTGGGGTTCCCTTACAGAGAAAGGTGGGTTCGGTTTGATTTCGGTTGCAGGACGTGCAGTGAAATCGCTACTGATTACTGAACCCCACTTGCCGACTTCCAGGCATTGTCCTACACACGTCACCTACAGGGGGCTCATTTCATCCCCACCACAACCTGTTCGGTTATCCTATTTAACAAATGAGAAAACCGAAGCTCTAACAAGCTGCCTCACTGGCTTCAGTCAAGTAGTAGATTCTGAGATTTGAACCCGAGACCTCTGAGCTGCCAAAGTTCCTTCTTAGGCTTGGATATCACAGAGCCACCCGAATATCTCCGTGGAAGATGCCTTCTAGAAGTCGTGCCTGTCCCAGCAGTCCTAGCGAGATGGCATGTGGCCCTTGGGCCTTTTTTTTTTTAATTGGAGCTTCTTTTTCATATTTTTTTAATAGTTATTTTTTCACCAAGTTTTTTATTTTAATTAAAATTAAATTAAAAGTTAACATACAGTTATATTAGTTTCAGGTGTAGAATTTAGGGATTCAGTGCTTCCATACAACCCCTGGTGCTCATCACAAGTGCCCTCCTTACTCCCCATCTCCTATTCCCGCCCACCACCACCACCTCCGGTTGGGAACCAGCAATTCAGTCTCCAGTTAAGAGTCTGTTTCTGGGGCAGCCCCAGTGGCTCAGTGGTTTGGCACCCCCTTCAGCCCAGGGCCTGATCCTGGAGACCCAGGATTGAGTCCCACATCGGGCTCCCTGCATGGAGCCTGCTTCTCCCTCTGCCTGTGTCTCTGCCTCTCTCTCTGTGTCTCTCATGAATAAATAAAAATCTTTAAAAAAAAAATAAGAGTCTGTTTCTTGGTTTGTTTCTCTCTTCCTTTTTTTTTTTTTTTTTTTTTTTTCTGTTTTTTCTTTCACTGGTCTGTTTTGTTTTTTAAATTCCACCTAGGAGTGAAATCATATGGTATTAGTCGGCCCTTGCGTTATTGCCGTCAGAGCAGGTTGGAACCTGTTTGGACGGAAAGGACAGAGCAACAGTAATGAAGGGAATGCAGGCAACGGCAGGCAGGGTGGCTGAGGCCCCAGGGCCCAAACACTTCACTCTCCTCTGTCTCCACAGCAGTTTTGCCGTGTGACTCAGAAGATATCCACCTGCCCTCTCTGGGCCAGGCCACAGGCAATACCCTCCAAAAAGAAACCAGGGAAGTGTGGAACTCGGGTAATCTCAGAAGCCAGCTGTTTGACTATGACAATTACATAAATACAGACCTTGGGAGGAAAAGGGGAAACACTGCTCCTGCCACTTTCTCTCTCTCTGACTGCCTGCAGGAACGCCAGGACTTCCCAGCTTTTGCCAAGACATGCCACCTCGTCACCTCTGGCTGCAACCCACTGCCATAGGCCTGGGAAGCCAATATACTCATCAAGGAAAGGGCTTTACTCCTCCCCGGCTGGGCTAGATGGGGCGCAGCAGCAGATGAGTGTGACTGAGATGGCAGGTTCTGGGCTGTGTGTGGAGGGGAGTGGGTTTCCCTTCCTCCCTTCCAATCCAGGTCAAGTTCTGGGAGCCCTGCCCCTTCCGCTTACTAGGCTGAACTAGCTAATCCTTTGCAATAACAGCCCCTGGGAACAAGAGCAGAGGCAAGCTTTTCACAAAGCAGCCAGAGTTTTAAGGAGAGGTGTGGGGTGATGCTGGGGGTGGAGAGAGCTGGCTTCATGATGGGGTTTCCTCTCTGTTCCCAGGCCCCACCAAGGGCCCTCTTGGTTATACTCACTGATAAGTTGGTCAGGAGCTCATGGGGCCTTCTCAAGTGGAAAACCTTTTCTCAAAAAGTCAGGCCCAGGGATCTCTGGGTGACTCAACGGTTTGGTGCCTGCCTTCGGCCCAGGGCATGATCCTGGAGTCCCGGGATCTTGTCCCACATCGGGCTTCCTGCATGGAGCCTGCTTCTCCCTCTTCTTGTGTCTGCCTCTCTCTCTCTCTCTCTCATGAATAAATAAAATCTTAAAAAAAAAAAGTTAGGCCCAATTCCTCTGGGCTCTTGCTTGAAGCATGGAGAAGTAGAGAAAGAGAGATACTGGTCTGTTAGATGGGGACATGTCCCACCTTCTTCCCCTGATAGTGACTCTCCCATCCTATGAGAACAGGCTGTAAAGAGAAAGAGCAGGGAGGGCAAGAAAGAACAAAAGAGGAACGCCAAAGTGTTCTGGGTATGGATCCACATCAATGTTGTCTAAGTCTGAGGTGATGCACTATTAGAAAGACTAGTGGGTCTCTACTATTCCTTAGAATTCATACACCTGTCTTCCAGAAGTCCTGGCAAAGATTTTGGGAACAGGCCAACACAAAGTATATGCTCAAGAAACATTTGTGGATGGATGGGGGGATGGATGGGTGGGTGGGTGGGTCATTGGAAGATGGATGGATGATGGATATACAGGGGGTGGATGGGTGGGTAGGTGGATAATTGATAGACGGGGGTGGATGGATGGGTGGGCGGGTCATTGGATGGGTGGATGGATGATAGATGGATGGGGGTGAATGGATGGATGGGTGGGTGGATGATGGATGAATGGGAGGGTGGGTCATTGGCTGGCTGGCTAGATGGATGGACGGATGGATAGATGGGAGGGATGAGCAGACAGTTGGCAAATTGGATGCCATAATTGAAAAGAAAGGGGAAGGGATCCCTGGGTGGTGCAGTGGTTTAGCGCCTGCCTTTGGCCCAGGGCGCGATCCTGGAGACCCGGGATCGAATCCCACGTCGGGCTCCCGGTGCATGGAGCCTGCTTCTCCCTCTGCCTTTGTCTCTGCCTCTCTCTCTCTCTCTCTCTCTCTGTGACTATCATAAATAAATAAAAAATTTTTAAAAATTTTTTTAAATTAAAAAAAAAAAGAAAGGGGAAGAAGGGAGATAGGGAAGAGAAAGGAAGGAAGTAGGTAGATAAGTATACTGACAAATTTTAGCCCTGGGTTAAAAATCACTGGTTGGTAGCATTTGCCAATTTCTCCCATCCTAGCCAATTCTGAGCTACCAACATGAGGAGTTCTGGTAACTCCAGTGTGAGCCAGCTCTAGCACACCATGGAGGATTGGTGGGTGATTGAGGTAAATCCTCTGCAGGAAGGAAGACAGACAGATGCCCAAGAATGCTGCTCTCAATTGTCCTGAAGGAGGAAGATATGTTCAAGGAATTTCAAGGCAATGGCAGCCAAAGCTAATTTATCTGTTCCACGAGGCTTTTCCTCTGGTGAAGGTCCTCAATGATGGCTCTCTCCTCTGACATCCTGCAACATCCCTATCTGTCCTGCTGGAGGCATTGAGCTCAGGCCACACAATGCCACCAGTGATTCACTCATTCACACAGATTTCTCTAGCATCCTTCCACGTGCCAGGCACTAAACAGGGACTGATCACACAGACACCAATGAGTCCCAGACCTCGCTGTTGGGAAACTTACAGTCCGTCCAGTGAGAAAACAGACTAGTGAGTCAGTCATTTGAGTTTGGTGTGAACAGAGAATGAAAGACATCTGTGCAAGTGGCTCCGGCTGCCCAGAGGAGAGAAGCCTAGGATATGCTGAGAGAGGCTGGTCCCTCTAAGCAGGCCGAGCAGGGCTCACTTCCGGTGCCCAGGGTCACCTGCCAGGCTGGTCGGAGGCAGTACTTGACTTGACTCAGCAGATACTTATTTGGCTCAATTCTCAGTCAGTGCTGGTGGACTGGCTTTTCGGTCCTCTTGAGCAGGGGCCCGGATGTTCCCTGCAAATGCCTGGTAGATGGTACAGTCTTCTGGGGGGGGAGTCCCCAGAGTCCAGGGGCTGAAAAGACCTCAGGGAAAGAAGCCAAAGAAACAATGGTCCTTCCCAGGCTGCCTGCAGCTCTCACACAGTACCCCAAGCCCATCAGCCCATGGGGCTGAACCAGAGAGACAAGGATTTCTACCCACTGGAGTATTCGGGTCTGGGGTAAGTGCTGAGGATCATCCATGGAAAGTGATCACCCCCAGACCCCAGACCCCACCAACGGGCCTAAGTACACTCAACCTTACTTGCCCGGGCCTCACCCCTCTGCAACACCAAACCCGAAAAACAGATTTCCTGATAACCTGCAGAGCCTACATGTCACATGCAGACTGACCAAAAGCCCCCCAAAGGCCACCATATCCACCACTGCGACTTGGGAGTGGGGGCTGACAGCAGAAGAACCTCTTCGTTTTATAAAGGCTTTGAAAGAAAAGGATGCCATGAGCCCTCTCACTCATTCACTCATCTCTCATCTTAACCTGTTCACCCCCAGCCCCTCGTAAAGCCCTCCTGCTCCAACACATCTCCCTATACCAGGTGCGGATAGAACTGGGCTGCAGCCCCTACCCTACCCCGTGCAGGTTTAGGAGGTAAGAGCTGTCAGGTGTGGCCTCCGGAGAAGTAGCCTTATGGAGCTGGGGTGAAGTCTGCCTTTTCAGACGGGGCAGGTCCAGCCAGCCCCCACGGAGTCCCTTTGTCCCACGCCCACCTACCAGCCAACCCCAAGCTTTTTCCCAGGCTTCTTTCATGAGGCATCTCAAAGCTGTTCCCTTCCTAGAAGCCTCCCCTGATTCAGCAGGTGGAGCGGCCTCATCCACCCACAGCTGTGGCCTGGTAACACCTGACTCCATCACCAATCACCTGCAGATGAAAGAAGAAACCCCTTACAAGGGGAAAACTTTTCTGGCTTCCTGGGGATCCCAGGGTTGGGCGGGAGCCACTGCCTCTGAGCAAGACTGTATCTAGAAACGTCCTCTGAAGGACTTGCAAGATTTCACCACCCCTTCAGCCATCCACAGCAAGTTTTGGGACTGTTCGCTGCCAGAAGTTCTTCTCTAACTTAAATATTCTATAAGTAATGGAGGTAGAGATGAGGAACAGACCCTCCAGCCCAGTGACGGACAAGATAAGGGGCAACTGTATCCATGAGGGGATGGCTTTGGGCCAGTCTGATGCTTCTATGGTTCTTTCGAACTCCTTTGGGAGCAACTCTAGTTATAGACAGCAGCAAGAAGGCTGTGCTGGTTCAAAACTTTAGGCAGTAAGAAAATTTTTGGAAGCCTAATTTTCTCATTTCTGTTATCCTAAGTGTGGAGTTTACTGAAATTGGAGTGTAGACTGTATATTAAGAATTCTCTAGGGGCAGCCTGGGTGGCTCATCGTTTGAGCGCTGCCTTCAGCCCAGGGCATGATCCTGGAGACCCAGGATCAAGTCCCACATCAGGCTCCCTGCATGGAGCCTGCTTCTCCCTCTGCCTGTCTCTCTCTCTCTCTCTCTTTCTCTCTCTCTCTGTCTCTCTCATGAATAAATAAATAAAATCTTAAAAAAAAAAAAGAATTCTCTAGATTGAGAGGTACTATTCCTGCTTTCAAATTCTCTTCTTAGAAGAACGTTAAAGGCAGGACTGATCTCTACATGCCTAGACTGTTCCAGGCCTCTACCTGGTGGAGGAGACGGGGCCCTGGAAGGGGAGGGAACAGACCCTTGTAGCACGTCTTCATGAGCCATGGTCCCAGCCTGGGGTGCAAAAGAAATGAGACCCTGTGTTCACCATCAAGAGCCGTTGGCCTACTGAGTCCTCAGGATTCAAGCAATGATCTTACCCCTCCTCCTACTCCAAGGGCCCCTCCTTTGCTCCTTCCAGGACTTTTGCCCCCTGAGAAGACCCTGGGTCTTAACTGTAGCTCTCAAGTAAGCAGAAGCAAGGAGGGGCCTCGCCAGGGGCAAGTGGTCAGGCCTGGGTCTAGAGACCTTCAAAATGGGGAGATCCACAGAACGATCCACCATCCCCAAGTCCCCTGGCTTGGCACCTACCTACCCAGCACTTGCCCTGGACTCTGGGGATACGGCCCATTGGATCAAGCTGACTTCTCCCCATGGCTCCCCATCAACACCCATAAAGGAGGGCGTGATCATTAGCTTTATGTGTCAACTTGGTAAAGCTATAATACCCAGTTATTTAATCAAACACTAATCCAGGTGTCGCTGTGAAGGGATTTTATAGACATGGTTAATATCTACAGTCAGTTGACTTTAAATGAGGATTATCCTCTATAATGTGGTTGGGTCTCATTGAATCAGTTGACAGGCCTTAAGAGTCAAAACTGAGAGTTTCCTGGAGAAGAAGAAATCTTGCCTCAGAACTCTACCAGCAGCTCCGGCCTGAGTCTCCAACCTGCCAGCCTGCCCTCTGGATTTTGGACTTAGCAGCTCCCACAATTACAGGAGCCAATTCCTTGAAATGAATCTCTTGATATAAATATGTACATCCTGTAGGTTCTGTTTCTCTTTGAAATCCTGGCCGATTCCTGCCGCAGCCCAGCTCTGGTCTCCTGGGGGCTTTGACAGGCTTCTCATGAAGGGGGGGACGTGGGAAGGGCTCCCTCAGGGCCGTGGGTGTCGGCTCTCTGTGGGTGCAGCCCGGTCAGGGTGAGAGTAGCATGCATGCGGGGGGGCGGGGGGGAAGCTGGGTGGAGAAGCCCTGGGACTCTCTTGGTGTGTGAATTTGGGCAAGTTACTTAATCTCTTGGAGTCAGTTTCCTGGCCTACAAAATGAGGCTAATCACAGCTCCTTGGCAGGACTGTTGGGAGATTAAGGAGGTAACAGTTGTGAAAATGCCCAGACGGTGCACAGCTCACGAGAACTGCCGGACAAGGTTCTGTTTAAGGAAACACGAGCAGGGCTTTCCTCTGCTGGGGGAGGACTGGGGGCAGGAGGATTTGTCTGGGGGGCCCTGTGCTTCCTCCCCAGGCACCCCTTCCATCCCCGCCCCCAGGCTGGGTGGGATAAGGCCATTAACCCTCTGCGCCTGGCTCTCTTCCATGCATTACCCAGGTACCTTCCAGCTCTGAAATTCTATGATTATAGGGTAGCATCCCACAGAGAAGGGCAGTGCAAATAATTAAAGACTTGGAAAACACGACCGGAGAGGAAAGGGTGAAGGATACTGGGATTACTTAGCCTGGAGACGGGTGGCTTAATAACACCCTTCTCAACCAGGGAGGGTTATTTGGATGTAGGCGCTGGCTGGCCAGCTTCTCTCCCCTTCACCAGAGGGCAAACAAGAGGGAACTGGCTCCCAGCTCAGCTAGAGGGACTGGACTCAAGACAGCGAGGTGTCTGTCTCACCTGAGCTAACATCGACTCCTTTAGAGGCTTGGGAGGTGCGGGGAGGGTGATTTACAGACCTGCCTTGTGGTTGGCCACAGACGGGGTGACCTCTGGGTTTCCTCCCTGCTGTTCCATTTCTGGAAACTAATTTGTCCAGAATTGTGCAAGCTAGAAGGAAAAGAAAAACCTGAGAGCAGATGCACCAGGTAGGTGTGGGGAGGCCGGCCCAGAGGATCGGAGGGGGTCACTCAGCTCGAGTCCCAGGGAGCAGGGGAGGTCACCGAAAGAAGTCTGTGCCCCGGGCTGCTCCCAAGACCTCAGAACGCACCTGCCTTCCCCACCCCTTCCACGCATATTAAATGTGAACCTGCCCATTCTGGCAGTGCTAACTTCAGAGAGACATTAAGGAAAATAAAATGCACTCGTCATCCTAAGGTTGCAGGTGGGCGCTCTCGCTCCCAAGGAACATGCAGACACGTCCAGTTTCCTCCCGGAACCCTGAGCTTTTCTCCACCCAGTGACATTAGTAGCTACCATTTCTAACTGAGGGCCAGACACATTACGTGGATTATCCCTAATTTCACACACACACTCTCCCTGGTGCATGGTACATGGTTCAGGTGAGGAAACAGAAGCCAAGGCTCACGCAGCCGAGCTGGGACTCCGTCCTGTGCCATCCCTCCACACCACACCAAACTTCACTACTGGCCAGTGAGCTAGCGTTGTCCCCATCTTGCCAAGGGGGAGATGAAGACTGAGAACTATTCGTGAAGACGTTCCTGCTGCCAAACCTGAACATTTACCTCCCAAAAAACTGAGAATGATGGGGGGGCACCCCACCCCCGAGTCTGCAGGTCTCTCATCCCCAAAGACAGAGGCAATAAATCCCTGTGAAAACCCTCCGTGGATGGCAGACAAAGGTCACTCATCTGTCCATCAGGGAGAGTGGACAGAGTAATATTAATAAATAGCATTACTATCATTATTTATTAAACATTGACCATGTAGCAGGCACTATGCTCAACCCTAGACGTGGATCACCTCACTCCGCGCTCCCATAACCTTACGTGGACTACTTTCATTTTCCCCATGTTACAGAGGCGGGTACTGAGACACAGAGAGGTTAAGTCACTCGCCCAAGTTCACAAGGTTAATAAATAACAGAACCAGGTTTTGAACTCTGCAGAATCTGGGGGCAGAGCTCTCCTTCGAACCCTTTAAATTAAACTTAATTTTTTGCTGCTGATTTTAGAGTCGCACAGCTACCTCTGCAGTGTCCCAAACTTCTTTCCATGTCTTCTATGGTTTTCCAGTCCCTACCCCACCCCACGGCTGCCCCTGACGTCACCCTGGCCCAGGGATGGGGGAGCCCCCTCCCCAGGAGGAGACTGTGAGGTCAGAATCTGCCCTCCCGGCCCTGGCAAGGCCTGGCTTCCTGTGGATGGCCTCACCTGCTGGCATGACTGAACCCAGCATTGGAACCAGAGCCAGAACCCAAACCAGAGCCAGACCCCCCCAACCCAAAGCACGATCAGACCCAGAGCTAGAGCCACCACCAGAACTAGACCCAGACCCAGACCCAGAGCCACAACCAGGATCAGAACTAGAACTGGAGCCAGACACAGAGCTACAACCAGAGCCAGAGCCAGAGCACTCCCTGAAAGGCAAAGGGGGCACAGGAGGCCTCCCCACCCCATAGAGGCAGAGGCATGAGTCACATGGAAGAAGATGAGGCCAGCTCCCCTGGAGTCACTGCCCAGCCTGAGGGCTCTTTGGAGGAAGGACTGGTAAGGGGAGGATGGGAAATAAACTGAGGAACACCCAGGCGCAGCCCAGCTCCATCCTACACCAGTCCTGCTATTCCAGTCCTGTTCCAGGGGAGACCAGCCCACCTTAGAGTCCTCCTGAAGGGGGCAGAAAGCACCAGTGCCCAGGGGAAGGGGTGCACAGGCAGGCCAGGTATGTCCTCATTTCTTGGCCAGGCCCACCCTTCACACTCAAAGTCTAACCAGACGGAACTCTCTGCAGTTTCCAGAAGGCCCTGCCACTGAAGATTCACCCCAGGGCTGTTTCACCTGCTGTTGCTTTGCCACTCCACCCACTCCGGGCCATCTCTATGGGGTGCCTAACTCAGGGCCCAGTATGCAGTGGGTGCTCCGTCAATTCCTGTTGAGTTCGTGGATGGTGAGAACAGAATAAAAGAGAGAGCAGCCTGTGGGCATCTTGTGTCCTGCCCTAAAGCCCGAAGTTTCCAGAGCAATGCCAGGCACTCAGCTGGTTTGCGGCAAGAGCAGTGGGGCAACAGTGCTGACAGCAGCCATAAGGCAGTTACCCTGATGGAAGACGGGGTAGGGCAGGGTGGCTCCAGGAAGGAGGTGGAACTGGGGTGCAGGGCTGGGAAACTGGCTCGAATTCCCCTCAAATCTGACAGCTTTCAGGGAGGCCAGCTGAGGAGGCATGCCAGGGCAAAGGCAGCCTGTCCGTCCTGTTACAGAGTGCTGGCACTCAGAGGGCCTGCAGCAAGAGCAGCCTGCCGCCTCCCAGGGGAGGCGTGAGGTGACAGAGCCAGAGCCATGAGAAAGGCAAGGGGCAGCACCTTCTGTAACCTCCCCGAGGCAGGCCACTTGCCGCAGTGCCAACAGCATCAAGACAGCGCCCTGACCCAGAGCCCTGACCCAGACCACTGCCCCTGGAGCCCTGGAGCAGCACTTGGGAGCTACGGTGACACTGGGCCATGGGGCAGGGAGGGGAGGTAGCCAGGCAGGTAACAAAGGGAAAGGATGGAGAGAGCAGCTGGAATGAAGATCTCCGAACAGAACAAGAACGCAGCAGAGATGGGAGAAGGGGAGATGGAGGCCCATCCCCTGGAGAAAGCTCCCGTCAAAATGCACTTCCCAGCCTACAAAACCCTTTCCCCAGCATTGTCTCACATAAACGCACAACAGCTCTGCAAGGTACAATTATCCTTCCCTTTCCTTTTATTTCACTTTTTATTATGGAAAACTTCAAAAATACACAATGTAAACATAATAGTATAATTTAGATCCCTACGTACCCATCACCCCACTTCAACAATGATCAAGCTGTGCCATTCTCCGTATTTCCGCTACATTCTCACCCACTCGGTTTTTATTATTGACACTGCTATTTTTTCGAAAAATTTGCATACATTAAAATGTACAAATATTAGCTGTGAAATGTTGATAAATCTTTTATCCAAGTAACCCACATCCCTGTCATAATATGGTACCTTACCAACTCCCAGGAAAATTGTCTCATGTTCCTTCCCAGTCAATCCCACTACCCGCCTCCACGGCAAACTAATCTCTTTTTTTTAATCGTTCTTACTTAGGACCTTCATTAACAGGTGTTTGCGGTTTGTTGACTTTTTGAAAAATCAAATTGTGACTTTTATTACAAATTTTTTAAAAATGAGGTTCTTAAAAAAAAAAACTCAACTCGACCAGATATAAAATGATTTAAAAACTTTTAAAGAGGGGGATCCCTGGGTGGCTCAGCGGTTTAGCACATGACTTTGGCCCAGGGCGTGACCCTGGAGTCCTGGGATCGAGTCCAGCATCAGGCTTCCTGCATGGAGTCCGCTTCTCCCTCTGCCTGTGTCTCTGCCTCTCTCTCTGTCTCTGTGTCTCTCATGAATAAATAAATAAAATCTTTTTAAAAAATAAATTAAAAAATTTAAAGATATATTAAAACCAGGTTTTAAGCACACACACACTTGTTATTACTAAAAAGAGACATCTTTAGATCAAAATAATACAATCCCCAGGCTGCATAGATATCACAGATAGTTCTAGTTATCTGGTCAACAGGGAAAAAAACACACAACTTGAGGTCTTCAGCTCCAGTCTTGTTCATTTCTTACTGCTGGAAATTAGTATGCTTTTCCTCTTGTTTGACTACCCTGATGATGGTAGCCACCAAGGCCAGCATTGACTCAGCCCGCCCGGCTCAGCCTCAGGGGGGATCAGGCAAGCAGATGAATTCTTAAGACTGGAATTACTCATTCAAAGAGTAGGTGTATGTTGAACTTTATAAAAAACTGTCAAACCTTTTCCCAGAGTGGTTGCACTCTTCTGCATTCCCACCAGCAATGTGCATGCGTTCTAACTGCACTACAGCCTTGTCAACATTTGGTTGCTGTCAGGCTTTTAAAATTTAGCCATTCTATGGGGTGCCTGGCTGACTCAGTCAGAGGAGCATGCAACTCTAGATCTCGGTGTCATGAGTTGAGCCTCACGTTGGGTATAGACATTACTTAAATAAATAAAACCTAAAATGAAATTAAATTAAATTAAATTTAGCCATGCTAGTGGGTATGTAGCGGTTGTAATGTGCATCACTCTGATGATTAAGGATGTCAAGCACTGTTCATGTGCTTACTGGCATTCACACATCTTTTATGAAGTATCTGTTCAAGTCTATTGCCTATTTTTAATGGATTTGCTTGACGTTTTATTATTGAATTATAGGAGTTCTTTATATATTCTGGGAACAAGCCTTTTATCAGATACAAGTTTTCTATTTTCTCCATATCTGTGTCCTGCCTATTAATTTTCCTCATGGTGTCCTTTTATCAGATTTATTAAGGCGTAATTCACATCTGATTCACTAATTTTAAGGGAACAATTTGATGAGTTTTCAACAAAAGTGTGAAGGTTTGGAACTACAGAAGCAGCATGATCTAGAACTCCATAAAGTCCCCTTGTGCTCCTTTGTAGTGAATCCCACACCCCTAGCCCCTGTAAATCACCAATCTACTTTCTGACACTATAGTTCTAACTTTTCTAGAATTTCGTATAAATGAAATCTTGCAGTATATAATCATATATGTCTGGCTTCTTACACTCCACATAATGTTTTCGAGATTCATCCATGTTATTGCCTGTATAAGAAATTCCTTTTTATTGATGAATAGTATCCCATTGGATGGATAATCCACAATTTATCTATTTGCCACTTGATGGACATTTAGATATTTGCATTTGCAGCTAATATAGATGTAACTGCTATGAATATTTGCATATCTTCATGTGTTTATTTTTATTTCCCCTGGATAAATTCCTAGGAGAGGGGTTGTTGGGTCATATAATAAGAATATGTTTAATTTTAGGGGCACCTGGGTGGCTCAGTCAGTGAAACATCCAACTCTTGATCTCAGCTCAGGTCTTGATCTCAGGGTCATGAGAGAGAAGAATATGTTTAACTTTATAAGTAACTATCAAACTGGTTTCCAAAGTGGGTATGCTATTTTGCATTCCCATGAACTAATATGATTTCCAGTTGCTCCTCATCCTGCCAGCACACTGTAGAATCAGTCTTTTTAAATCTTAGCTATGCTAGTGGTTGTGTAGTAGTATCTCAGTGTAATTTTCATATATATCTATCCAGTGATTAGGGATGTCGAGCTTCTTTTCATGTGCTGATTTGCCATTTGTTTACATCTATGGGTGAAATGTTTCTCTACATCTTCTGCCCAGTTTTTAATCAGGTTGTTTGTCTTATATTAAGCAGGGAGGATTTTTTTTTAATATTCTAGAGCCAAGTCCTTTATTAGATACATGTCTTGCAAATATTTCTTACCTCATTGCCACTTGCCTTACCATTTTTTTGAACTGTGTCTTTTAAAAAGCAAAAGGTTTTCATTTTGATGAAACCAATCTATTGATTTTTTTTTCTTGTAAAGGTTGTACTTTCTGTGTCCTATCTAAAAAGTCTTGGCTAAAAAAAATAATAAAAAAATAAAAATAAAAATAAAAAGTCTTGGCTAACCTGAGGTCACAAAGATTTCAGGTCTTTGACCCACCATTTCCAGTTAATTATTGTTATGGTATAAGACAAGTTCCTTTCTTTCTTTCTTTCTTTCTTTCTTTCTTTCTTTCTTTCTTTCTTTCTTCCTTCCTTCCTTCCTTCCTTTCTTGACATACAGCTATTCCAGCATCAGTATTTGTTGAAAAGACTGTCATTTCTCTCACTGAATTACCTTGACAGATTGGTGAGAAATCAATTAACCATCTATGTGTCAGGCTGTTTCTGGACTCTATTCTGTTCCATTATTTTTTTTTTAAGTTCTTTTCTTTTTTTTTTTTTTAAACATTTTTTTTTAAATTTATTTATGATAGTCATACAGAGAGAGAGAGAGAGGCAGAGACACAGGCAGAGGGAGAAGCAGGCTTCATGCACCGGGAGCCCGACGTGGGATTCGATCCCAGGCCTCCAGGATCGCGCCCTGGGCCAAAGGCAGGCGTCAAACCGCTGCGCCACCCAGGGATCCCATGTTCCATTATTTTGATCTAAAAGTCTACTCTAGGGATCCCTGGGTGGCGCAGTGGTTTAGCGCCTGCCTTTGGCCCAGGGCGTGATCCTGGAGACCCGGGATCGAATCCCACATCAGGCTCCCGGTGCATGGAGCCTGCTTCTCCCTCTGCCTGTGTCTCTGTCTCTCTGTCTCTCTCTCTCTCTCTCTGTGGCTATCATAAATAAAAAAAAAAAAAAAAAAAAGTCTACTCTATACCATACTACACTATCTTAATTACTGTAATTTCACTCTAAGTCTTGAAACCAGGTCGTAATTCCTCCAAACTTGTTCTTTGTTTTTCATATTTTTTCTAGTTATTATAGTCCTTTGCATTTCCATATGAATGTTAAAATCAGCTTGTCATTTTCTCAAAACACCTGCTGGGAGTTTGGCTGGGAGTACAATAAATCTGTAGATCGATTTGGGAGAATGGAAATCTCACCAATATCAAGTCTTCTGTCCACACATATGGCACAGCCTTCTATTTAGATCTTTAATTTCTGCCAGCAGTATTTTATTGTTTTCAGTATGCTGTATGAATTTTGCTAATTTGTCCCTAAGTATTCATGTTTTTATGCTGTTGTAAATGTTGTTTTCGATTTAAATTTTCCAGTTGTTAATTTCTAATATAGAGAAATACAATTAATTTTTCTAAATTGAACTTGGATACTGCAACCTTTCTAACCTCACTTATCAGTTCTAGTACCCTAGCTTTTTATGGGCCCTTTAAGATTTTCTAAACAAAAAAAATCATGTTGACTGTAAATAAAGACAATTTTGGATCTTCCCTTCAAAACAACATACCCTTTATCTCTTTTTCTTAAATGGCCGCATTTTCTAGGATTTCTAGTACACTGCAGAATGGAAAAGTTAAAATGGCAGGGGGTGGAGGGATGGGTGAAAGTGGTCAAAAGGTACAAACTTCCAGTTATAGTATGAATAAGTCCTGGGAATGTAATGCACAGCATGGTGACCATAGTTAATAATACTGCATTGTATATTTGAAAATTGCTAAGAGAGTAGATCTTAAAAGCTCTTCTTATCACGGGGAAGAAAATGTAACTATATAAGTTGATGGATGTCAACTACACTTATTGTGGTAATCATTTTGCAATATTTATATTTATCAAATAATTATTTTGAATGCTGTAATACAATGTTATATGTTGATTGTACCTCAATAAAATGGGGTTGGGGGATAGTTATAACAGATATCCTTGCCTTGTTCCTGATCTGAGAAGGAAAACATTTAATCTCTCACCAAGTATGATGTTACCTGTAGGTTTTTGTAAACACCATTTATTTCAGATTGTGTACATTTCCTTCTCTTCCTAGTTTGCTAATGTGCTTTAATGTCATTTCTCTTATTTTTATTCTACTTGGGTTCATTGGGGGGTTTTGATCTGTGGTCTTATGCTTCTTATCAAATCTGGAAGCATTTTAGTCATGAATTTTTGACATTTTTTTCCCTGCCCCTTTATGAGACTCTAATTACATGCATATTAGACTGTTTGCCATTGTTCCATAGATCACTGAAGCTCTGTTCATATTTTCCCAGTATTCCCAGTATATCACTGGGCTTCATTTTGAATAATTAATATTGCTGGGTCTTCAAGTTCACCGATCCTTTTTTTCTGCAGTGTCTAACCTGCTAGTAATCCCTTCCAATTTTTTTTTTTTAATTTTTTTATTTATTCATGAGAGACACAGGCAGAGGGAGAAGCAGGCACCATGCAGGGATCCCAAAGCAGGACTCGATCCCGGGTCTCCAGGATCATGCCCTGGACTGAAGGCGGCACCAAACCGCTGAGCCACCTGGGCTGCCCCAATGTATTTTTTATTTCAGATATTACATTTTCATCTCTGGGAGTTCCATTTAGGTCTTTTTATATATCCATTTCTCTCACATTAGGTTCATGTCTTCCTCCACCTTCTTGAACCTGTGCAGCATCTTCATAATACCTCTTTTAACATTCTTGTTTGCTAATTTTATTGTATATGTTCTTCTATTGGTTGATTTATCTCCTGATTATGGGTTGTATTTTCCTAATTCATTTTACACTTAGAAATTTTTATTAAAAGCTGGGCATTGTAAATTTTATGTGTTGGGTGGTGTTTTTTGTTGCATGCATGCTTTTAAGTAGTGTTGTACTTTATCCTGGTGCACAGTTAAGTGACTTGTAATCAGATGGAGCCTTTTAAGCCTTGTGTTTCATTAAAGTGGACTCCAGCAGCCTTTAGACCAGAGTTAATTAAGCCCCACTCCTAAGGTAATACCCTTCTGAGCATTCGACCTAATGTCCCATAATAAAGTCTCTCTCCACTCTGGCTACAGGGAGCACAAGTTCCAAGTTCTCTAGACTCTAGAAATTGTTCTGCTCACTCCTTTTTGGTCCTCTCCCTAGCTTTGGGCCATTTCCTTTCCCATATTATAGGTCAGTAGCCAGTCAAAGACTGAAGGGACCCCCTCTGCAGATCTCCAGAGTTCTCTTTTTCTGGTAGCTTCCTCCTCTTTGGCACCCTGTCTGCAAGTCCACCATCTTGGGTCCTCTGAACACCAATCACTTTTCCTCAATTCAATGAGGCTACCAGGCATTCTTTTGGCCTCTCTGTCTCTCTCTGTCCCTGTTTTGTGACCTGGAAACTGCTGCCAGGAAATAAACAGAGGTGTTCATAAGCCTCACTTCAATTTATTCCCCTTCTCTCAAGGATCACGGCCCTGTGCTGACCTATTGTCTAATACTGAAAAAAACTTTTATTATATATTTTGTCCAGTTCTCTAGTTGTTTAAGGTGTCAGGGTAGATCTGGTCCCTGTTATTCCATCATGCTGGAAGCAGAAGTGTTTATTGAGAAATACAGTTTTAGTTGTTGTGTGTGTGTGCTTTTAATGAAGGCTAATTTATTATTTTTTCTTTTATAGTTATTGACTTTCAGGTCCAGTTCAAGACTTCTTTGCCTACCTTTGGATTTCAAAAACATTCTCTCCTATGCTCATTTTTAAAAAAACTTTATAGTTCTAATTGATCCAACAGACTCTATGATCCAACAGACCCTAATTTTTTTTACATATGGTATAAGGTTCAGCAGTCAAGGCTTATTTTTTTTTCTAGATAAAGATGTCCAGTTGTTTCAACACCACTTGTTGAAAGGTTTTCTTTTCTCTATAGAATTGCTTTGAAACCTCCATCTAAAATCAATTAACTGTGTAAGTACAAGTCTATTTCTAGAATCTCTATTGTGTTCCATTGATCTATTTGTCTATCCTTATGCCAATACAACATGGCTTTGATTGCTGCAGCTTTATAGTAAATTTTACAGTGATCTACTATAAATTCTTGAGCTTTGTTTTTCTTTTTCAGGATTATTTTGGTTCTTTTGAACTTCCATATAAATTTCAGAAAAAGCCTATAAAATGCTACCAATAAAGCCTTCTAGGGTTATGATGGGAATTACATGAAATTATAGATTGATTAATTTGGCAAAAATTACATCTTATCAATGTTGAGTATTAATAAATATAATATATCTCTTCATTTATTTAGGTCTTCTTTTTTAAGATTTATTTATTTATTTGAGAGAGAGTGCATGTGCTGACGTGGAGCTCGATCTCAAGACCCATGAGATCATGACCTGAGTTGAAACCAAGAGTCAGATGCTTACACACCTGAGCCACCCAGGCACCCATAGGTCTCCTTTAATCTCACTCAGCAGTATTTTGTAATTCTCAGAGCACATCTTTTTCATTAAAGACTTTTCTAGGGATCCCTGGGTGGCGCAGCGGTTTGGCGCCTGCCTTTGGCCCAGGGCGCGATCCTGGAGACCCGGGATCGAATCCCACGTCGGGCTCCCAGTGCATGGAGCCTGCTTCTCCCTCTGCCTGTGTCTCTGCCTCTCTCTCTCTCTCTGTGACTATCATAAATAAATAAAAATAAAAAAAAAAAAAAAAAAAAAAAAAAAAAAAAAAAAAAAAAAATAAAGACTTTTCTATTTTGTTATTTATAATAAGTGGAATTTTTCATTTTCCATTTTTGTGCTGCCAATATGCAGAATTACAATGTACATGTTTATATTGACCTTGTATCCTACAATTTTACTAAATTCACTTATTAGTTCTAGGAAGGTTTTTATCCATATAAAATTTTATGTCATCTGTGAAAACATACTGTTTTACTTCTTCCTTTCCAATATTTATATTTTTTATTTCTTTTTCTTGCCTTTTTGCAGTGACCATTATCTCTGTCACCGTATTGAGTAGAACTAGTAAAAGTAGACATCCTGATCTTATTGGGAATGTGTTCAGTCTTTTGCCAGTAAGGATATTAGCTGTAGGTCTCATATCAGATTGAAAAATCTCTTATTTTCCTAGTTTACTGAGAGTTTTTCTCATGAACAGGTAGGATTTTTGTCAAATGCTTTTTGTGCACTTATTGAAATAATCATATGAATTATTTGAATTATTACACCTCTGTAAATGAGGTGCATTATAATAATTGATTTACAAAGTGGATAAACCTCATATAGTCAGATATATTTTATATATTGTTGGATTCAACTTCTGAATATTTTGCTAACACATTTTATATGTATTTATATACATTGTTGGATTCAATTTGTAAGTATTTTGTTAAAGGCTTTTTTATATATGGGTTTTTTTCTTTCTAATTTTTATTTAAATTCTATTTAGTTAACGTATAGTGCAATATTGGTTTCAGGAGTAGAATTTAGTGATTCATCACTTACATACAACACCCAGTGCTCATTATATCAAGTGCCCTCTTTGATGCCCATCACCCATTTCGTCCATCCTCCACCCACCTCCCTCCATCATGTCTCAGTTTGTTCTGTCTTTAAGATTCTCTTATGGTGGGATCCCTAGGTAGCTCAGTGGTTTAGCGCCTGCCTTCAGCCCAGGGCATAATTCTGGAGTCCTGGGATTGAGTACCACATCGGGCTCCCTGCATGGAGCCTGCTTCTCCCTCTGCCTGTGTCTCTGTGTGTGTGTCTCTCATGAATAAATAACATCTTTGAAAAAAATTATCTTATGGTTTTTTTCTCTCTCTCTTTTCTTTTTTAATCCCCTCCCATATGTTCATCTGTTTTATTTCTTAAATTACACATAAAAGTGAAATCATATGGTATTTGTCTTTCTCTGACTGACTTATTTCACTGAGCGTAATACCCTCTAGTTCCATCCATGACATTGCAAACAAGATTTCATTTTTTTGATGGCTGAGTAACATTGTGTATATATACCACATCTTCTTTATCCCTCTTTATCCATTCATCAGTCTATGGACATTTGGGCTTTCTCCATAGTTTGGCTATTGTTGATAATGCTGCTATAAACATTGGGGTGCATGTACCCCTTCAAATCAGTGTTTTTATATCCTTTGGGTAAACACCCAGCAGTGCAAATACTGGATTGTAAGGTAGCTCTATTTTTAACTTCTTGAGGAAACTGCATACTGTTTTCCAGAGTGGTTGCACCAGCTTGCATTCCCACCAACAGTGTAGGAGGGTTCCCCTTTCTCCACATCCTCACCAACACCTGTTGTTTCTTGGGTTGTTGACTTTAGCCATGCGAGGTGATATCTCATTGTGGTCTTGATTTGTATTTCCCAGATGATGAGTGACGTTGAGCATCCTTTTATGTGTCTGTTAGCCATCTGGATGTTTTCTTCAGAAAAGGGTCTATTCATGTCTTTGGTCCATTTCTTAAGTGGATTATTTGTTTTTTGGGTGTTGAGTTTGATATGGATTTTTTTAAGATTTTATTTATTTATTTGATAGAGAGAGAGAGAGAGAGAGAGAGAGAGAGGGAGCAGGGGTAGAGGCAGAGGAAGAGGGAGAAAAAGGCTCCCTGCTGATCAGGAAGCCTGACACAGGCCTGGATCCCAGGAATGACCTGAGCCGAAGGCAGATCCTTAGCCAATTGAGCCACCCAGGAGCCCCTGATAAGCTCTTTATAGATACTATAAGGTATCTATTTTGGATACTACCCTTTATGATATATGTCATTTGCAAATATATTCTTCCATTCCATAGGCTACCTTTTAGTTTTGTTTGTTTTCTTCACTGTAGAGAAGCTTTTTATCTTGATGAAGTCCCAATAATTTTTGCTTTTGTTTCCCTTGCCTCTGGCAATGTGCCTAGTAAGAAGTTGCTATGGCCGAGGTCAAAGAGGGTTACTCCCTGTATTCTCCTCTAGGATTTTGATGGTTTCCTATCTCCCTTTCAGCCAGTTTAAGTCTATTTTTATGTATGGTGTAAGAAAGTGGTCCAGTTTCATTCTTTTCCATGTTGCTGTCCAGTTTTCCCAACACTATTTGTTGTTCCCAATACCACTTTTTTCCATTGGATAATCTTTCCTGCTTTATTGAATATTAGTTGACCATAGAGTTTTCTCTATGGTTTTCTGGGTTTTTCTATTCTGTTCCATTGATCTATATGTCTGTTTTTATACTAGTACCATACTGTCTTGACGATCATAGCCTTGTAATAGAGCTTGAAGTCTTGATAGGTGATGTCACCAGCTTTGTTTTTCTTTTTCAGGATTGCTTTGGCTATTTAGGGTCTTTTGTAATTCCATACAAATTTTAGGATTTTTGTTCCAGCTCTGTGAACAATACTGGTAATATTTTGATAGAGATCGCTGTTATATATGTTTATGAGAGCCAGTAGCCTATAATTTTCTTGTCTTTGTCAAATTTTGGTCTCAAGGTTACATTGGACCCTGAAAGACTTGAGATATGTTCCTGCTCACCATATTTTCTGAAAGACTCTGTGTAGTATTGGTATTATCTCTTCCTAACATGGTTGATAAACAGTGAAGCTGTCTGGGCCGTGGTATTTCCTTTGTGGAGAAGTTGGGGTTTTTTTTGCTGTTGTTGCTGTTTTTTTGTTTTTGTTTTTGTTTTTTGTGGAGAAGTTTTATATAACAAATTAAATGTACTGAATATGTATAGGACTATTATTTTCTGTTTTATTGTATGTGTGTTTTGATAGGTTCAGGTTCAACACTGCAGTAATCAAGAAGTAATGGAGTAGCAGGAGGGCCAAAAAAGAAGAGATAGAATGTTTCCATGAGATCCAGTAATTCCTGGAGGAGATCTCTCATATATCTCCTGGGGAAGGACAGAGACATTTCAGGCACTAGGGAAGCATGTTCTATTGAAGGATGGGGGGATTTACTGGGCCTCACTAAGGACTTCCTGGTGACACTTTACAACAATGGATGAACCATCATCTGTTCTGAATACAAGCTAAATCCTAAGAACTTAATCAACATCCCAGAGAAGCACCATGGTTGGAAGATCCAAATATTTTACATGCTTTACATTCATGACAGTAACAGCTGACTTTCTCAGTACAGCTATATGCATGCACACATATGTGTGTGTCCCCTCAACATTTGAGTCTGCCAAATATGGTGTTAGGATGCCTTACAACCTGTGAGAATCTTCTGTCCTGCATGGGTATTATGCTTTCTTTTATTTTTTATTTTTTTTTATATTATGCTTTCTATTTCAGCCTCCTGTATGTTTGTTTATCATGAATTGGTTTCCTGGAGATAGATTGTCTCCGGGTATAATGACAGAACCAAGCTTCAGGTTGTGAAAGCAACGGACAGACTACACATTTCAGTGATAGCCCTCCGCTCCCCCCCCCCCCACACACACACATACACACAGTAGGTACTGCTCCCTTTTGAAGGCCTGACACGGGGTGTAGCCAAGCACACTGTAGTTTGAGATGGGTACCAGAAGTAAGGAAGGGCTGGACCAAGGGCTGAGTCCCGCAAACATATGTCACCCTGGGTACTGCATCTGTGTGACCCTGTCCCCATCACCACCCTGGGCTTCTCGGGAGCCTCCTGCTGCACTCCCCACAGTGACTCTGACCCACTCCAATTCATCCTCCCTGCAGCAGCCAGAGGGAACTTTCTGAAACATAAATTTGATCTTGCCATCACCGCCTCCTTCCTTCACAAGCCTGCCCAACCGAAATCCCTTCATGGTTTCCTATTTCTCTCAGGGTAAAGGCCCAAGTCCTTAAGATGGTCCAAAGCTTGCAAAGCCTGGCGGGGGGCCATTGCATCCTCAGGGCATAGCACACAGCAGGTGCTTATTGGATGAATGGCGTCCTTGGGTGACCGGTGCTCCGAGAGCCATCCTTATGCCTCCTCAATTTGTGATGCAGATTAAATGAGTAACTCCAGGGAAAGCGCTCCCTAGAGCGGTAGAGCACCTCAAAGTAGTGTGTGGACTCATCAATGAAGCGGAACGTGGGAAGGAAGGGCAGCCAATGGGCCGGGCTCGCGGGCGCCCCCGTGTGGCGAGGTCTGGCAGGTGCGGCGGCGGGGAGGGTGGAGGAGGGAGTGGGGAGGTGGGGGGGAAGCCCGTGGCCCCCAGGCTCTGGGAGGTGGGGTAGGCGGGGATGGGGTAGGTGGGGGGTGGGAGGTGGGGTAAGCGGGGGGGATGGGGTAGGTGGGGGTGGGGGAGGTGGGGGGTGGGAGGTGGGGGAGGTGGGGAGGTGGGGGAGGTGGGGGAGGTGGGGGAGGTGGGGAGGTGGGGGAGGTGGGGAGGTGGGAGGGTGGGAAGCCCACAGCCCCCAGGTTCCCGGAGGTGGGGTAAGTGGGGGATGGGGTAGGTGGGGGTGGGGTAGGTGGGGGGTGGGAGGTGGAGGAGGTGGGGGAGGTGGGAGGTGGAGAAGGTGGGGTAGGTGGGGGATGGGGTAGGTGGGGGTGGGGTAGGTGGGGGTGGGAGGTGGGGGAGGTGGAGGGTGGGAAGCCCTCGGCAACCGGGCTCTCAGCTCGGGCTCCGGGCCTGCCCCGGCTCGCTGGCCTTTGATGGCTCCCCGCGCCCCCGCAAGGCCTGCTTCACGGCCCAGGCTGGAACGGGCCTTGTGGGTGCCTCGGGCTCCGGGCGGGCGACTGGGGGAGCCGAGCTGGGTGTCCGGTGCGCATCTGGGGGCGGCGGGCCTGAGCCCCAGAGGTTCTGCCGGGCTCGGGAGGTGTGATGGGCGAGGAGGCTGGGCGCTGTCCGAAATCCACGGTCAGCCAGGTCGGGGAAGGATGAAGCGGTGCTCCCCCGGAGCGGCATCCAGCCACCATCTGCGGTGGTGTGCGTGGTGCCGGACTCTGTACCCAGCCCCATTCTAGAAGTCTCCTGGTTTCTGTCTCTGGGTCTGCTTCCCTGCGCTGGGTCCCCTCCCCTCTTTGGAGGCAGGCCTCGCGCACTACTCATTGGTTTCCCATCCCTAACCAACCACCCCCGGCACAAAGCAGGATTGATAAGGCATGCTGTATAAGCAGATATATAATGCCCACAAGTACCCTCTGTGGGGTGGAGGGAGGCGGTGGGTGTGGGGAGGTGTCTATTATTTTCATTTTCCTGATGAGGAATCTGGGGCCCAGAGAGGCCACCTGCCCAGGGTCATGCAGCTAGAAGGGAACAGGTGCAGGGGAGCTGGATTCACAAAATGTGCTTCTCATGGGAGCTCCGCTTGAGCTTCATGGGCTCTAACTGGTCAGCTCCAGGGCAGAGAGCCCACCCTGACCGACAGGCCCACCCCTGCAGAGCCCCGAAGCCCTGCAGTGTAGGAATGGCAGCCAGGAAGCAGTCACTTGCTGCTGAAGCAGCATCTCGTGTTCTGAGCTCCTGGAAGGGTGAGCAGTGACCTCAGCCTCACAACCTAAGATGCCCAGCTTGCCCCTGATCAATGCCCTCAGCAACCCCATGGTTTGGGCACAGGGGCAGCGCAGACAAGAACCTGGGGAGGCCCACTGGCTACACAGGTCAAAACCAAGGACGACTGGAACTTGGCCTCGACATTTCAGAGCCAAGGACTAAACAAAGCCTGGACTAACCCGCAGTCCACAGGGCCCGTCAGTTCAGCGGTGTCAGGCTCTGGACAATGGGACCAGCCTCTGAGTGGTCATCTGGGCACCCCAGGAGACAGTCTGTTCCTTTCCCTTCTATCACTGACTGTGGCCTAGGCAGGGATGGTTTCTGTGCCCCCATGGATCCATCTTCCACCCAGGAAGTCTCTCCTGGTATCCAACTACCAGGCCCCTTGCTGGCATTAGCTCACTCATCATGTTTTTTTTTTTTTTCCCCTTTTTAAATATTTTATTTATTCATGAGAGACACAGAGAGGCAGAGACACAGGCAGAGGGAGAAGCAGGCTCCCCGCGGGGAAACCGATATGGGACTCGATCCCAGGACCCCGGGATCATGACCCGAGCCGAAGACAGACGCTCAACCACTGAGCCACCAGGCACCCCTCACTCATCGTGTTCTGCCCCGAGAGGTGATGAAGGCTGGCTCTCCACTCTCCTCCCTGCCCCAGCCCAGGGAAGGTGGTGGCAAAGCTGAGGGGAGGAAGTATTCTTGAAGGTCAGACGTGAGGTCCTGCTGACCCTTTCTTGAGGTTCAGGAGCCTGACAACCAGACACCAGACAGATGCCCTACAGCTCAGCCTGACCAGCTCCAGGAGTGACCTGTTAGGCCGAGCAGTCTGGCATGTGGTGGCCACGTCCTGGAATCCCTTAGCCATCACAGGCCTGCGGGAACATGCCTGCACTCGGCCTGGCCCTGCTGCTGTCAGGCTGTGGAGGGGCCCTGCAGTGGGGAGCCAGGGGAGACCTGGGGGCCCGGCCTCCTGGTCCTCACATATTCCCAGGCAAGGTCCTACCCTGGTTCTTGGGGACAGGATCCCAGCCCAACCAGGCCGCACCCACCCCCAGGGACCTGAGTCAAAGCAGGACCCAACCACCGGCTGCCTAATCTGCCCAGCTGGCTCCAGAGGAGGAAGAGGCAGCCCTACCATCCTTTTAGGGGGCAAAGAGAAGACAAAGGGTGGGAGCAGAAATGCAGCTCAGCCCCCAGAGTGGCTCCCGGATGCACAAGGCTCCACTCACCCCCATCTCACAAACAATCCCCTAGCGATCCTCCTAGGGGAACCATGAACAGTGGGGAAGAAAAGTGGGTGAGAAAGGAGTGCCATCGGGAGCCTGTCACAGCAGTCCCGGTAGGAAGTCTGGGCCTCGAGGAAGGCCAGAGCAGCAGGGCCCAAGTCGGGAGCCCCTGGAAGAAGCACACCATGCACCCCAGCCCTGGCCTGGACAGAGGGCAGCCTGTGGAGCACCCAAGCTCAGGGATGGAGAGGGGAGGCCCGCAGCCCCATTTCGAACTGCCCCTTGCTAGTCCTGTCTTGCCCAGTTGGATTCACCAAGCCTATGATCTCCTCTTTAAAATGGAAGGGAGACACCCCTCAGGTGCTCCGGGGCGCCTGGTCCTGGGGGAGTGGAGGGGAAGTGGCAGAGAAGGGTAGCAGGAGGCCAGCAACATAGCTCTCCCCACCTCTGGTTCTGCCTCAGTGGCCTGAGCTGGACTGCGGGGAACTGGGTGTGGCCCATGGGCCCTCTCGCCGCCACCCCCCCCCCCCACCATGCGCTCTAGCTCCCACCGGCTTCATCTCAGGAATCAACATAGAACAAACACTCACTCAACAGTCCCAAGTCCGCTGCTTTTTGTGGGGGAAGGTGCCAGAAACCCGTGTCGAAGCCCTGAGACTGCAGGCACAACGGGCGTCCTCCAAGGCCAACCCTGATTTGGCTCTTAGGTGTGCAGACGTTAGGATGAGCACTTCCCCCCAACCCTGCGGCCACCCTCTGAACTATCCCATTTCACGGGCGAGAAAACCGAGGATCCCAGGTCGCGCCACCGGTGGAGGGTCAGAGCCTAGAAAGGGGACAGTCCCAACAGTCCCACAGTGAAGGAGACACTGGAGTTCCCACCTCCCACGGCCACTGCGCCCAGCAGGTGAGCTCTCCCGGGGAAAGTACCTGCCGGCACAGGTGTGCGCTCCAGCAAAGCTCGTTCCTGTCGGGCCCCACCACCTTTGCAAAGGAACGAGACTGTGGTTCCCCGTTCTGACCACAGGGTGTCTCCACGCCCCTGCTCAACCAGCCACCCCAGGGCCCTTGGTGGGGTCCGGTCTAGATCAGATCCTGCCAGCTACTAGTTAGCATATTTCCCCATTTGGTCTGCAGGGGAGCCGGCCTGGGCTGTTGCAAGCACAATGTCTGTCACCCCCCAGGCCGCCACCTTACTGGGCTGAGCTGAGGGGCCTGGAGCAGAAGGTGTTGCTTTCCGTGTGGGGCTGCTAATGGTCACCCACCATCCCGTGGACCCTTGGGTGGTGGATGACCAACTCAGGGACCTGCACCCCCTCTGTGTCTTGCCGGCAACTTGAGAATCATGGTGCAAGGAGCTTTTAGGAAATTCTGCATCTTCCCCCATCCCCATCACCCCATCCCGACTGTGAGCCTTGACCAGCCTGGAGCCTGGAGAGAGGCTCATGCCACCTGCTGGGGGGCGACCCCTCCCCGGTCTGACCCAGTAACTGGTGACCTGCTTTTCTCATCTCCCCCAACCCAGGTTCTCAGGAACTTCTCCCTGGGAGGGTAATTAGGAGAACCATAATTATCTCCTTTTGTTTTGTTGTTTCTTTTTGAAAGATTTTATTTATTTATTCATGAGAGAGAGAGAGAGGGGCAGAGACACAGGCAGAGGGAGAAGCAGGCCTCATGCAGGGAGCCTGATGTGGGACTCGATCCCAGAACCCCAGGATCATGACCTGAGCCGAAGGCAGACGCTTAAACGCTGAGCCACCCAGGCGTCCCTAATTATCTCCTTTTGGAAGATTAAATGAGGTTAAGTAGGTGAAAAATATTATGTAAGCTTTTTATTACAATTTAAATGTTGGTTGCCAAAAATAGGGAAACTGAGGCCCCACAAGCCACACAGCACGCCAGTGGTGGCCGCAGGGGAGATGCCCTGGCTCCTTGATCCCAACCTACCAATTCTCCCAAGAAATCAGATGTGGCTTTGGAATAGTTCCCCCTGTGTGACCGTAGTGGGGGGTTTGAAAGGGCAGCAGAACAGAGATCCAGGGAGAAAGGGGTTAAGGGGGCCTGAAGCTGGCTGGCTGAAGGCTATTAACAGACCAGTAGGAGAGGAAGAGGCCAGAGAGGAGGTCTGGCTTTGATTAGGTCCCAAGGCCATCTGGAGAGTCAGACTCTGGAGATTGGTTGGCCTTATAGGGGGCAGGTGGCATGAATTATAGGGGCTTTAATGGGGAAAGGGGGCTCTCCCCATAGTGCCTCTGAAAGGGGTCGGGGTGGGGCCTTTTCCCTAGCAGCCAGAGCCCATGCATCAGCTCCTACCCCTGCTGTGCTTTCCTGCCCACCATGCAGCACCCACCCCCTGAGGAGTCTGGGAGGACATGCCCTCACTCAGAGGAGAAAGGGACCCTCTGCTCTCTCTACAGAAGCCACATCAGCGCATGGTACCAGCCAGGAGCCACGGAGTGGTGGGTCAGCTGCCATGTGGCCCAGCGAAATACAAGCAGCCAGTTGTCCCCCAGCTAACTCCAGAACTTAGAAACCCAGCCATATCCTTGGTGGTGAGTAGCTCGGAGACCATCCCGTCCAAACGCTTCCACAGAGGCCCAAGGCCACACAACTAGCCATTCAGTGCCAGACTTGAACCTCAGACCCCCAACTCTCGAACCTGGCCCTCTTCATGACCGCACGGCAGCACCCCGCCTCTCTGGGTCTCAGTCTTCCCACCTAACCAACAATACCTGTTTGGCCTCCCTCACCGCTGAAATGAAATGAAATGTTGGCTGTAAAAGGCTTTGATAAGTTAGATCCATCGCACAGATGATCTCAGCACGATTGCGGTTTGGTGAAAGAGCCTGGAAGCCCATGGAGCTCCCTGGGGGCAGGCCAGCTAGCGGCTCTGCTCAGGGGAAGCAAGTAGTGCTCAGCCCAAGCAAACATCGTTATGAGGATGGGCCATTCTGGAAAACAAAAAACAAAACAGCCCTCTCTTCCCGCATCCCAAAACCAGAGATGACCTCTCGCCACCTTTGGAGGAGTTATCCTAGTGTCCCAGATGGGGAAGGGGAAGGGATGCGGGGGTTGACAACCAGTTCTCCCCCGACTTTGGATATAATCTTGGCCAGCCAGAAAACAGCTGAGCAATGTCTAGCACCCGCCCCCCTGGTACATTTCTCTGACATGACAGTTCCTCATCTCCCCCTCTACCCCTCGCTTAGATTTCCACACATGTGTGTAGGGAAGCCCGTCCACTACAGCTTTGTTCGCAGTGACTAACAGCTGTCATTAGAGGATGGGGTAAGCATGATATGGAACCTCCATACTATATAATAACACCAGGCAAAGACTGAAGTAGATGTATATAGGTATATAAATGAATATACAAATAAATATAGGATTTCTAAGATACACTGTTAAGAATAAGTCAGGGGGATCAGTAGAACATGTAGTTTTTGATCCTGTAGTCCTGATTTCAAGCCCCGTATTGGATAAAGCTTCCTTTAAAAAAAGGTCGAAGAATGGGGCACCTGGGGCTCAGTGGGTTAGTGTCTGCCCCCAGCTCAGGTCACGATCCTGGGATCGAGTCCCGAGTCCTCGGGCTCCCTGTTCAGTGGAGACTCTGCTTCTCTCTCTGTTCTCCCCCCCTGCTCATGATCATTCTCTCTCACAAATAAAATCTGTTTTTTTAAAAAAGTCAAAGAACAAGTCCTATGTGGGACAATATGTATAATATGTTATTTACCACCAAAAAAAGGAGATGCATATAGAGCACAGAAAATTTCTGAGTGATACACAAAAAGCTGTTAATAGAGTTGCTTCCCTTTTGGGAGACAGGTGGTCTGTAGTAACAGAGGACTTACTTTTCAGTAGAGTCCTATTTTAGCACTTGTATATGTGCTACTTTTTCAGTTAAATGAAGGGGGGAAGGGCAGTCTAGAAAAATAACTGGGCTCAGACACATCTCTTGACTCCATCTCCCTTCCAACTTCCAAAGTTTTACCCCTGCTTCTGTCCCACCTGGCCCCAATCCACGCCAGCCCAGAAGGATATTTCCACCAAAGCCACAGCCCCCCAGACAGCCACCCTTCATTCTGTGAGGACCGAGCAAGGCCTCCCTTTCATGCCCAGCTGCAAGAGGCATATAAGGACCTCAGATGCTTGGAAGAGGGAAATTGCCCCAGGTGGGCGCCGTGGGAGCAAGCCAAGGGGCTTGGTTTCCTATTAAGTGCTGGAAGGAGTGGCAGTTAAACACCAAGCTTCAAAGAGTCTAGGATTTTCAAAAATCGCTTTTGGGGAATATGCAGCTTTTATTGGAGGTGTCAGACATTAATGAGAGTTCTGGATCTTTCCCAGCCTGAAGAGCACTCTCCCTCTCTTCCCCACCCCCACTCCTTCCAGCAAGCAGCTAGCCCCCCTTTGATGAATGGAGAGAGCCTGAAGGTTCCAGGGCTATTCCTGTCCCACTCCTCAGTCCACCTCTCTCCACCTCCTTCCCTTCTAGAAGTAGGTGTGGAAGCTGAGAGGATCCAAGGGGAGGGGAGTGGGAACCCAAGGGAAGGGCCGGGGGGGAAGGTTCAGACAAAGGCAAAAAGACCAGCCTTGCTTCCCTGCTCCTTTGGAAAAGATTTCATGGCCAATGATGAGGAATTCTGAGGCCTACCCTTTGCCAGTTGGATGAAACCCTCAACACACAATTGCTCCCTCTGGGAAATAATCACGCTCTTAGGTATTTTGAGATCCTTAAACAGAAGGAATTGTGGGAGCTCCATTTTGTCTGAATATGTAGAATTACAACTGAGCGTACTTGACCACAGTGTAAATGCCACCTCACTCCCAGTCTTGGAATCTACCTAGTACGTTTGAAAAGTCAGCAGGATGTCCAAAATAGAGGAGAGTCTGCCAATAGACCCTGAACAGAGGACACCACAAAAGCATTTGTAGGATGAATATATGCAGAAGTGGATGCGTGTCTTACTTTTATCTTTACTTAAAACATGAAAACGTGACATTAGCTATTAGAGCTTATACATTAGATGATGTTAGATATGTAGGTTAGACATGAGAATTCAGTCCTGTTAGGCACTGGAACCTCTGAAAAGACTATCCCATGAGTTCTTAAAGGAAAAGATCCTTGTCTTATCTTTCAATAAAGGATGGATGGAAGGGTATATAGTCTCATGATCCCTGAAAATATAAAGTAATCTATATGAATCAGTAAGACAACTTTATATCAAGTTAGTCTGAGAAGCACCTGGGTGGCTCAGTTGGTTAAGTGTCTGCCTTCGGCTCAAGTCATGATCTCAGGGTCATGGAATCGAGCTCTACATCTGGCTCCCTGCTCAGCAGAGAGCCTGCTTCTTCCTCTCCCCACTCTCTCTCACTATCTCTCTCTCTCTCTCTCAAATAAAATCTTTTTATTTTTTAATCTTTTAAAAATATTTTATTTATTCATGAGAGACACACACACAGAAAGAGAGGCAGAGACACAGGCAGATGGAGAAGCAGGCTCCATGCAGGGAGCCCGATGTGGGACTCTATCCCAAGACTCCAGGATCATGCCCTGAGCTGAAGGCAGATGCTCTACCACTGAGCCACACAGGGATCCCTAAATAAAATCTTTTTTAAAAAATTTAGTCTACATAAGGCAGGAGGGGGGACAAGATGACCTACTGGGTCTGTTTCCAACTCAACTATCTACAGCTAGAAAGAGTATTTAGGAATATTTGTACCTAGACTCAGAGCACATGATGTTACTCACGTTTCCCAGAAGTTATTCCTTGCCAGCCTAGGAACAGCCATCAGGGAATCCAGTCTCTCCCTGCGAATGGGTAGGGTGGAGTGGTCATCTCCTACACTACTGGCTCCTGGATCCCTCTTCTGCCAGTAACCATGGTAACCCTACTTGGTAACCCACCAAGAGCTGGGTGCCCCTCTAGTCTCATCTCAGCAAAATCCCCTGCGAGAAGGTAGGGAAAGAGTTCTGTCCTTTTCTCAGTGACTTCTTCCCAGAGAGCATCTCAGGTCAAACAGAGAACTAAAATGGAGATATGCAGAGTTTATTTGTTCGTTTCACCCAAGGATCAAGTCGATCTTAACAGCAGCCAACCAACAGCCAACCCTGGAGGAAAGTTCGCTTATTAATTTCCAAGTACGGACAAAGAAAGGAGGCCCAACGGTCACTGGACCTGAGACACACTCTGTCCCCTTCCTCTCCAGATCTCCCTATGTCTCTCTTCTCTTCTCAATTTCCCATCCTTTCCCTAAAGTCCTTCCCTTCAAAGCCCAGTGTCCCTACTCCTTCCCTCCCCACAGACAGCCCTCGTCTTTATGGCCTCGAATTTAGCCAGATGCTCATGGAGACTCTCTTCTTGGCAGTGCTTGCTAGTGCTCTCCCACGGGAGAGCTGTGGCCAATGTCCTCATCAGCCAAGAAGCAAGCATGTCTCCAGTCAGTGTGAGCAATTGTCCTTTTTCCAGAGCCAACACAGTCTGGTCTCAGAGGAGGAAGGGCTATTTTTCCTCTTAGCTTGTCTTTGACCCTGCCCTTGTAAAACAATAATCCTAGCACTAATTTACCTAAGAAAGCATCACTCATTCCTGAGCTTGGCTTATGGTAGAAGCGTTACCACATCAGTTGCTAAGTGTTCTCAGCATCAAGAATGACTAATTAGATTCATTCTAATTTCTAATATCCCCTTGATGAAAGAAAGGGAGGCCACCTAGTTCATCCTGCCATAATAAGAATTATCATCTAGAATGGTCCATCCAGCTAGATCCTGTCTCTGACCAGGATATAGAGAGTAGACTGTTCCCATAATATCACCAGTGGGATACTAGCAGGGGAATGTATCCAAGCATCCCTTATTCCCCCGGTGGACATTTCAGAATGACTTGACCCTTTACAGTTTGCCAAGCGTGTTAATGTGCATTATCTCTTCTAATCCAACTCCTGGGAGGATGATAGTATTGTGACCCCTATTGCAGAGTTAAGGAAAAAGCAACTGAAGTTCGGGACTTGCCCAAGGTCATGTAATTGGTAGAAGACCAAGTCAAGCTATGAACACAGGTCTCTCAACCCTCTGCTTTCTCCACTTTACCTGTTTTGAAAATGTTATATTTCTACCTAGACCATCACAATTGGCGCAGAGATTGCTACTGTGCATGGGAAGAGTTACAAAAGCATTTCCTTCCTCCTGAGACAGGGCTGGATGCTGGATGTCCTGAAGCCATAGGGAAGCAAATGCCAGCATTTCTGATCTTCTAATGCCCAGAAGGAAAACAGGCCATGAACAAAGAGAGCCCATTACACCATCTAAAGGGGAGAGAGGAGGAAGGGGAAGAGAAGGAAGGAAGGAAGGAAGGAAGGAAGGAGAGAGGAGGGAGGAAAGGATCCTCTAAGAGAGGAGAACTTCTCTAAGAGAAGGAGAAACAATCCTCTAAGGATTTTGGGAAATCACATACACTCCAATACACAAAGCATGCGCGTGCACACACACACACCCTGCACATCTGTATGAGCGGGTGTTGGAATGAGCACAGGCTTCAGAGCCAGGTGGACCTGGTCAGTTTCCCAGCTCTAACATTACTGGCTGTGGGTCTGTAAGTACATCACCAGATCCTTCTAAGTCTCTGATTTTTTTTCGTCTGCAAAATGCGGGAAGTTATGCCCACCCAAAGGCCGCAAAAAGCTCAAGAAAAATGTTGAGCCAGAGGCTGGAGGGGAGGGGGAGTAGGGGAATCTGAGCAGAGGGAGACAGGGAGGCCCTAGTGGGAAAATGAGAACCTCAGATAAGTCATATTGGAGAAACCGTTCTCTAGAATTCACAAACCCCAAAAGAAAGTTCAAATTCTTTTCTCCTTACGATTTTGATACCAAGCCCAGCCCCCCTCCCCCTTGAGAAGCCTTCCCTTCCATCCCCACCCTAATGTGTCCTCCAGGCTTGGCAAGAGGACTCTCCCAGCTGCCTCTCTGCAGCCACGCTTCCTTCTGCCCTCGCCCCCAGCTCCCAGGACCAAAGCCAGCTCTCCCCGGACAGGCAAGCCTGACATAGACCTGAGCCTCCTGACCCTACCCACCCCCCCTGCAGACACAGCAGCCCAGAGGCAGAAAGCTCACACACAGGGGCCCAATGGCGGGACCTGGAAGGGTCAACCTGGAATGAAGATTTGAAAAGATCCAGGGTAGGGGAAGGGCCAGGCCGACCTAGGCGAAGGCCAAGGGCAAAGCTGAAAGACATACACTGAGGTTACTGAGCCAGACAAGCTTGGCTGAGGCCAGAGCCATGCTCAAGGTGAAGGTGGGTGGGAGTCCTGAGGTGGGGAGGACCCCGGGGGCCAGAGAAGGAGGCACAGCATTGATGAGAGGGTCGGTCTGCAGCCTCAGGCGTCCCTGAACATCCACCCAGTGGACTGAGTCAGCAACCCAAGCTGGAGGCGTGGAGAGGCCAATTGGGCTGGAACAGGCCTCTTCACAAGCAAGTGCAGGCAGAGGGCTGGGCAGGACAGAAACCAAGGCAGCTCCATCAGGGAGGCCCCGTGAGAAGCTCGGGCTGTAGCGGGCCTAGGGCCTAGCCTCCTTGCACTGTCCCAGCGAGCGAGGCCAGGGCGGCTTTGATCCTGGCGTCGAGGCCCAGCATCCGGGGGCGGGCAGCTTCTGTCCAGGCAGCCAGCCCCTCTCCTCTTCACCAGCCTCATTAAAATGGACCCTCCCTCCCCTCCCCTTCCTTGTGCAACATCCTAGACTCCTCTGCCCCCGGCTTCCCCACGACACCCCACCCTCACGCTCACTCTCCTATTCCAGCCGGCTGAGATCAACTGCTGAGCCTGAGTCAGCAAGCAGGCAGGCTGCCTCCCCCAAGCCTAGAAGGGTGAGAATGGACACCCTTTGAAGGCTTCTCCTTGGCAGCCTGGCTCTACTCCTGGCTGTGTGACCTGGAGCTTCCCACATCACCTCTCTGGGCTTCATGCCTGCGGGGAAATGAGGAAGGTTCTTGCCAATCCCTATCCTCTGCAATTCTTGCAATATTCATGGAGCTGGGATCTCCTGGGTTCTAGATGCTGAGCCAAGGAGCCTGCGAGGCAATTGAAGTTCAGAGAGGTTAAACCAATTACTCAGGATTGCACAGCTGACTCCAGACTCTGATCTGTTTGTCTGGGGCTGGATTCACAAGAGCCTCACTAAGCATTGGTTGATTTGCTTCAGTGAACGTTCTAACAGTGACAGGAGAAACTCCGCGGGGCCTGCTGGTAAAACAGCTTAGGGTCCCCAAGGCTTGTGGCTTTGGTAATATTTCCCCAGGATGGAAGATCTCCCCCCAAAATAGCTGAGCCTGTTTCCAGAATCCTAATGCTGCTGTGCACCCACCTCAGACCCTCTCTCTCCCTCTCTCCCCCACTTGCAAAAACACAGCTGTGCCGATGATCACCAAGAACAACAAAGATGGGCAGGGGTGCCCACTGCACTGGCTGCTGGGAGATCCAGCCTTGCAAAAGGCCTCTGGGTCCTCATGCAAGACTTTGATTCCCTCTTTGTGAAGGGACAGGCAAGGGGGAAATCAGACTGGCTTTTGCTTCCCTCTGTAACACCCTGCCTCCTGGAGCCTGGGGCAGAAGCCTAGGCCTCGGAGGTCCTGGGTTTGCTGGGTACCCAGTCAAGGCCTCATTCAGGGGAAAGTTGCCTCCACCAGGCTTGGGCCCCTGCTTTCTCCTGTTAATTGAGATAATGACCCAACTCCCAGGGCTGCTTGAGCTTGAAAGGGGCTTTGAGATGCTGGGATGAAAGGCAGTACAAAGCCAGTGCAAGCTGTCGGGGGAGTGGGAGGCCTGGCTCTGGGCCTCCTCCAGCCCCTGTGCTGAGTCACTTCCTCCCTCCTGCTTGCGTTTTGCCTCAGTAATCCAGAGACACTGAACTCTCCTTTCAGGACAGTTAGGGGGTGGAGTGGGGAGGTCTTCCCCCAGAGAGTGTATGTAGGACGCAGGACACAGGCCAGGCACGAAGCCCATTTCACCACAACGGGAGCCCCCACCCAGGAGGTGTGCTGGTCCGGATGCTGGTGAGGAAGCTGCTGCGCATTATAGCGTTATGACTCTCTCTCTCCCCTCCCGTGGTCGGGAGGGTGAGGTGGCTCAGGGATGGGCATCCTTTTGTTACACTTAAACTGAGGAACAAAGGGGTGAAGAGGCTTCCCAAGGTTTCCCAGCACATCTGAGGAGAGAGCAGATCTGAAGCCTTCTGACCCCTGTGTCCTGGCCCCAGAGGCAGCCAGACCCCAAGTTACTCATTCTTTTAAATATGGGACTTTCCTATGAGCTTCCTGGCCCCGTGCTCTGTGTTACCAGCAATTACGCAGGCTTTGCCTTCAAGAAATTTCTTCTCCTGGGGACACCTGGCTGGCTCAGCGGTTGAGCATCTGCCTTCGGCTCAGGACATGATCCTGGGGTCTGAGATCGAGTTCTGCATCAGGCTCCTTGCAGGGAGCTGCTTCTCCCTCTGCCTGTGTCTCTGCCTCTCTCTGTCTCTCGTGAATAAATTCAACAAAATCTTAAAAAAAATTTTTTTTTCTGGTCAACAAGGATCTCTTTGGTACATGGAAGGATCACTAGATACTCCAGGGTAAAGAAAAACACCTGAGGCTTGAGCAAGGGAGTGAGGTCTTCCCGAAGATCAGGGTAGAGAGGTGAGCATTGCCAGGGGCAGGATTCTGGTGTTGGCCTCTGCCCATGGCCTAGAACCGCAAAGTCCTCCAGGAAAGGCTCCTCCTGCAGGCCTTCAGTTGGCCTCTGTGAGACTGAGCTCCAGGCCAGGAGGCTTGAGTCCCCTTCATCTGGGGGACCTCAACTCACACCCCCCTCCTGAGAGCCTGGGTATCCAAGTCAGCATTCCCACAGGGAGATGACAGCCAGCCCCCCGCTCTGGGCCAATCCTGTACGACAGACAGACAAACAAGATATGCTTCCCGTCCTTGAAGAAGAAACGGGAGCGGGCCCCAGACCAGGAGAGGGAGGAACAGACATGGGCTGGCAGGGAAGGAGGTGCAGGCATGGTGCTTTGGGGGCCCAGGAGGAGGACTGCGTGAAAGCCCAGAGGGCTATTCAGTGGCACTTCAGAACCGAGGGTTCCCCTTTTATGTTTTGACATCACCCCCAGTACAAGGCCTCTGGTGGCATTCCCTAAACCGGCAGGCCTGGCCTAGCTCAGATGGAGCTCTGGGTGGTTCTCCCCCTGTGAACTTTCTCATCCCCAGACACCCAAAAAGTAGGGGTGACGATACCACCGGCAGCCGGTGGGTCGTGGGTTTAGAGACACCGAGTGTTAGAGCAGCCGCAGCTCAGAGCTGGTGCCTCCAGAGGACTGGTTAATCCAGGTCTGGTCCACACCTTGCTTGTTGGGAAGCAGGGGGAGGGGCCTGTGTGCTTGGGTAGGAACTCTCTAGGCAGGCCGGCAAGGGTGGTCAAAGCCCAGAACCACAGGCTGAGGGAGGTTGTGTAAGGACTTTATGGGAGGGCTTTCCAGGTGGCTGGGGCTCGGGCCTGAGGCGGGGAGCTGCCTGCAGTGACCCCTCAGGTGTTCCAGGACTCGGGCAGGTCTGGAGGCCGCAGGACCCAGAAGGAGTGAATGTGAGGGAGGAAGCCGCAAGGGGTGTGTTTTTCCTATTTTTCTGGGGCTTGGGGCTCAGGGCTCCCTCCTCCTGGCACTGGTCCTTCCTGGGGCCCCAGCTCCAGCTTGTTAGTTTTAACTGGAACAATTTCCTTTGAACTCAGCTTGAATTAGCATCACCATGGCGATGGATCCGAGTGTTCAGGAGTCGACCTGGTCTTCACCCCTCAAGCAATTAGCTCCAAGGAGCAAAGCTGAAGGAGGAGGAGGAGGAAGAGAGAAGATGAAAGGGGGGAGACACCAGGAGGGAGGGGAAAGGTAACGGAGTAGGGGAGCGGGGAGACTGGAGGGGTGAAAGATGAGGAGGGGGCGGGCAGGATGCTGGCGGGAGGAGGAAGGAGCCCAGGAGGGGTAGGAGGGGGTCTCTGTGCGGCTGCTCCTCCAAAGCCCTTCCCAGGGCTGCACCTGCCTGTGGGGAAGAGGGGAAGCAGCATCCCCTCCTTCCTCGCGGAGCCTGGGAGGCAAGGTGCGCTGTCCCCACGTCCTGGGAGAAGAGCCAGCCCCTGGAGCAGTCACCCCCAGGCCGTGAGCCCCTTCCTCCTGCAGGGACCAGGCTGGTCAGAGTCAGATCAGGGCCTGGGAAGCTGAGAACCGAGGAGGGGTCGCCGATCCCACACTTACTTGCCCCGTGACCTCTGTAAATGGCAACGGGAGAGGGGGTTCAGGGGGAGGACTTCCCTGGCGCCCACTCTGCAGTGGTCTCTGTGAGGTCATTGCCGGCCTGCTCGTCAGCTCCCTCACTGGTTTGGGAGCTTCGGGATGCCATAGTCCTTGGAGAATTCCCAGACACCAGCACCATGCCTGACACACAGTAGGCAGGCACTAAGGATTTTTGCAAATAAATTGACAATTTATGTCAATATGGATGAACTATTGGTTTGTTTGCTTTTTTTTTAAATGGATGGTAAAAGCAAAGAAAAGGGGATAGCAAACCAGAATCCTCCAGAATTTGATGGAGTTGAGATTCTCTCTTTTGTCCCACCTCCTCCAGGAAGCCCTCAGGGACTTGCCACTCCTCTGCCACCTCCCCAGGCCCCTGCAATCATCCTCCTGGCTCATCCATCTCCCCAGCTAGGTTGGGCTCCACCAGGCCAGGGACTATACCTCATTTGCCAGCTCCTTGCGTGCTCCAAGTACCAAGTCTGCGCTCTAGAAATGCCTGTGAATGCAGGGACCTCAGTATTTGTGGAACGCCTGGACCACAGCTCAGCTGTGGCCTGTGCAGGGCCAGGTGCCAGGCTATCCGAGGCCAGTAAAGGCGATCCCTGGGTAAAACAAATGTGTAAACGGGACTGACAGTGCAGCAAGCCAAGTGAAAACCAGGGCCCCTTGGGGGTGATGGTGATGGTGATGGGGGCAAGTGTTCTGAAGACACTAGTTCCTGTCTGCTCTCCAGAGAACAGAGGGAGGGGGGTGTTTTTTAGGCTCTTGGGGACACAGAGCATTTGAAGAAAGCAAAAAATGTCTCCTCTCAAAAGGAGTCAGATGGGGGCGAATGGGTGGCTCAGTCAGTTGAGCATCTGACTCGGGTTTGGCTCAGGTCATGATCTCGGGGTTTTGAGATGGAGCCCCGTGTTGGGCTCAGCACGGAGTTTGCTTGAGGTTCGCTCTCCCTCCCTGTGCCTCCTACTTGTGCTCTCTCTCAAATAAATAAATCTTAAAAAAAAAAAAAAAAGGAAGTCAGGGGCACCTGGGTGGCTCAGTCGGTTGAGCATCTGCCTTCAGCTCTGGTCATGATCTCAGGGTCCTGGGATCGAGCCCCGCAAGGGGTCCCCTGCTCAGCAGGAAGACTGCTTCCCCCTCTTGCTCTGCCTGCTTGTGCATGCTCTTTCTCTCTAAAATAAAATTTTACCGAAGGGGGTGGGTGGGTTGCCCAAATGGGAAATGTGCTCTGTCAAAGGCTGCGAGGGACCTTCTGAACTGACCCTGAAGGAAGGACCCAGGTGTGGCTCTACAGCCGGCACATGTGCCTTGCGGCCTCTAGGTGTGCTCGTGTATCATGTGTATCATGCCTTGGGGCTCTCTTCCCTGGGTTGTACCCTGTCATGCCCCCCTCCCCCGCAGCGTCGGGAGCTCAGTGGCTCAGCCATCCAGGGCTTCTGAGCTCTGAGCGGGCTGCCTCTCTGCCAGGAATCAGCTAACAGCCTGATTCTCAAGGTCTCTGGCTCTCCGCCTGGAAGGTGGGGATCCTGACAGCCTGGGGCTCCCATCGGTCCCCTTTGCTAGTCATGAGGACTGGTCGAGGCAGGGCTTTGCGAAGCACCCAGCACAGGCCCAGCGTGCTGGAGAGCTCAGTGGCCTGGTGGCCCTGTGAGTCTGGTTTCCCACACGTAAAATGGAAGTAAAATCCTTTCCTGGCACCTTCATTTCATCCACCCCCTGCCTCCCCCAAAGGAGCACCTCTCTCTCCAGGGGACCTCCCTCCATCACCATCAGTGGTCCCATCTGTCCCAGGAGCTGCCCAGCCCTCCCTCTGTCCACGGTTCTGCTCCCACCCTGCCACCCCTCCTCTCTTCTCCCAAGTCCCGCCTCGGGCCTCTCTGCCTCTCCCTCCCTCCCCTCTCCTCCTCTGCTGCTCATTATAAAAAAGAAATCTTTCTAAATACGCCAAAAATGCACTCTTCCCCCGCGGACCCCAGTCTAGCACAAAGGGCTGGTTCTTTCTGGCTGCTCCATGCGGCCTCCTTCTTGCCCACTGCCTTTGAATCGTGGCCCCGTTCACATGACTGGAAGGGCTCACTGGGGATTTTCCCATGTGGCCGGTGGGGAGGAGGCTGGGAGGGCCCCCCGCCGCCCCCCCCCAGAGTTGGTGGAAGGGGTGGAGATGGCAGGCTAGTATCTTCCTGGAGTTTGGTTTATCCTGGCAGGGGCCACTGGAGGGAGGGAGGGAGGGAGGACAAACTGCTTACTTGATATCACGAATACCTTCTGGAAACCTGAAGGATTTCACTGGATTTGCAGGAAGGATTCAAGGTAGAAATCAGGAGGATCATGCTGGACCAGGCTGCCACCGTGTGGAATATCAGGTCTCAAGGACAGTCGTGCAGAGGTGGCCTGTCCTCTGGGGCAGGTTGGCCTAGAGGCAGAGGAGGGGCTCCCCGATGGGAAGGGGGGTGGGTTGGGGGGGTGAGCACTGGGGTTCTGCAGGGAGTGCTGTGCTTTCTCTGCTCTGGGCTCCTCCCCACCCCACACCCCCACCCAGTGCCCAGAGGGTGAGCAGCTCCTCCCCTCCCAAGCCAGGATGACCTTGCTCAGGAAATAAAGACAACTCAAGGAAATGGGCAGAGGAGGGGGCATCCAGGGCCTGCTCACAGGGGCTCCGAGACAGGCCCCCAACTGGCTAGGTGGGGCTGTAGACCGCTCTGCCCCTGGCTGTGGCTGGAGAGGCCTTGGCCTCAGCCTTCCCTGCCCTCCTGTCCCCTGTGGATTTCTGAATTTCCCACTGTCCTTCCTGCATTCTCCCTCAGCAACCTCCTCCCCTCCCCTCCCCACCCCACCCCTCAGCAGCTGGCCGCTGGAAGTCAGTCGTGTTCCTGAGTTAATCACAAACTCCTGTACTTTGCCCTTGACTCAAGGCCATCGTTAGTTTGTCCCAGGGCAATAGGGACAGCTTGCTGTGCTCTGGCTTCAATGGTGTTGGGAGAGCAAAAGGCTGGGAGAAGGAGAAGGGAACTAGTGTTTAGCAAGGCCTCCTGCTGTTGTGCACTAGTCTGGGTGCTCAGCAGATGGTGACCTCACGAGGGTCCTACTGGTGGGGAAGAGCAGTTAAATGCAAACTCCAGTTTGCACTTGAGAAACTGAGGGGCAGGGGGGCGCCTGGGTGGCTCAGTTGGTTAAGCTTCTGACTCTTGGTTTTGGCTCAGGCCATGATGTCAGGAGCCTGGGATGGAGCCCCTCCTTGGGCTCTGGGCTCAGCAGGGAGTCTGCTGGAGATTTTCCCTCTGCCTTTATAGCTCCTCCTGCTTGAGTGTGCACATGTGTGCTCTCTTTTTTTTCTCTCTCTCTCTTAAATAAACAAATGAATAAAATTAAAAAAAAAAAAAAAAAAAAAAAACTAAGGTGCAGAAGCCTTACTTGCCCCGGAGCTCACAAATCTGAAATGAAGAATGTAGACTACCTGGAGGCTTCCAGTGGCGTTCTGAGAGGGTTTCCAACCATGGTTAGGTTAGAAAACCCTGTGATTTTCTGTGAATATGGACAGGAAGCTGTGGGAGCAGGGAGACAGGAGTGGGGTCTGTGTACAGCCTGCACTTGCAGGCAGAGGGAGGGCCCCAAGGGGGATTGGGAAGGCCCACGAGGTTAGACATTTCTTTGGACCTGGAGGACACCAACACTGCCCTGCGTACTGACAGGGGTGTTGAAGAGCACTCCAGGCCCGGGACACCCCACACCAGAAGCCCTGGAGCACCATGGTCCGGCTTGAGAAGATCAGGAGTTTGGGACACTGTACTGGGGAGGCCAAGTTCATGGGTCTTGTTCCCTGCCCACCCCCCAGCAAGGTGGGGCCTTAAAATGGGTGTCCAGCAAAGCAAGGGGTCCTGGGGGAGCACAGCTCTGTCTTTGCTCTCTCCATACCTGCTCCCCTGGCCACCCCCAGACTGGGCATCCTGCCACCGCACCAAGCCCATCCCTCCTTCCCTCCTAGGCCCAAGTAAAAGTCCGTTCTTTTTGCTTCTTTCCACTTTCTCTTTCCCACTCACCCTCTCCCCCTTCCTCCGCCTGCTCCCCTCCCCCACCCCATCTGCCCTAAAGAGCAAATTCCTATCCTGACTGGGGAAGCTTTGCTGGAATCTGGAGGCCTGGTTTGGCTAAGGGAGAAGAGGCAGCAACTGCAGATCCAAGAGCAGGCCTGAAGGAATGAAAGGAGCAGAAGGAGGGGTCAGGGATGAGGACAGATGCGGTCCTGGGGGGGGAGGCGGGGGATGGGGAAGGCTGGTGAGAGGAGTGGCCCCAGAACCCACGAGACTTCTGGAGACATATAGGGTGCAGACACAAAAGAGGCATGTCAGGATAGGGGAGCCCCGGGTCCCCCGTCCTGCCCTGCGGAGGGGGCCCATGGTGGTTGGGGGCGCTAGGAAGGCACTTAGGTCCCAGCTCAGCCCACCAGGGTGTCTGGTGTAGGCTGCACTGGGAAGCAAAAGCAGAGAAGAGGAGCTGGAGTCCCAGGAGCTGGAGGAGTCAGCAGAAAAGGCAGCGCCCCAGGGTGTCACCAGGAATGCTGGCCACTCTAACTCAGAGGGCTCACTCAGGCCGGCCACCCTCCTACATCCTCCTAGCTCTCCTCCAGGCCTCCAGAATAATCTGAAGTCCCAGCAGCAGGGCTGGTTGGTCCCTTCCACCACCAGCCCAGGTTAACCCTTGCACAGCTGGGCAGCTTCCTCCGGTTTCAGCCCCCTCTGGCACGTCCAGCGGTGACTCCTAGCCTCCCAGCACACAGTGGCCTTCCTCTGCCTGCCCAGCCAGCTCCTGGAACACTGACCCCTTCCCTGGCCCCAGTCTGCTCCTCACGGGCCCTATCTCGGGTACTCCCAAGAGCCCAGCAGTCCTGCCTCCCCAGAGGCCTGAGCACTGGGACCTGGGAGGGTAGGTAGCCTGTTCCTGGCCCAGTTGGCCCTAGACTGGGGAAATTCTCTCAAGGCTGAGAAGGTGCAAAGCATCAGAGCAGAAGGGCCTTGGCAGCCCCCCAGCACCACCCCGCCGCGTCCTTTGTAAGGAGACAACCGAGGCCCTGGGCACCCAGGGCCTGAGGACATCTCAGGCTGACCCACTGAGGAGGAGATCCTAGGTGCCCAGAGCCAAAGAGAAGGTGAGGGCAGCCTCTATCAAGGAAGGAGCAGAGGACAGGGAAGGACAGGGGCATTCCCAGGCTCCCGAAAGTACCTGGCTCTTCCAGGGGAGGGCGGGCCTATCCTGTTACCCAACGGGGCAGATGTTGCCTGAAGCTGAGGCCGCCCAGGGTGGGTTTCCGTAGGAGGCTGAAGGTGAATCACACCTTCTGTGTGCGTTGCCTGTCCACGTGTGGGGACGCTGAATCAGCGTCGTTGGCAGATAGAGGCGTTGCACGTGTGTGACAGGTCCCAGGGTGCCAGCCCTGTGTGTGTAAGTGGGTCCCCATACCCCAAGGAGCTATGCTCGAGATTATTCCCGGAATGTGCTGGCACACCTGTGTGCTCGTGCATCCTGGGCCTCGTATGTCACTGGGAAGTCGGGTCCCCGAGTGTGGGTGCGTGCAGACCGGGATCAGCAAAGGGCTCTCTATCTGAACAAGAACTCACTGCTGCGTGACAGTCGTGCAGAGATAGGGAAGCCCCAGTGTGCTCTGAATTCCAGAAAACTCCAGTTCCTGAGTTTCCAGCTGCCCCAGCTAAACTGTGCACAGATGTGTGCTGCTCTGCTGAAGCCATAAACAGACCTCCCAGGATTTTTCCAGAGGAAACAGAAATATTTTGGTGTCTGCTCTGGGCAGTAGGATAGGGATTGGGGACGGTGCTGAAGAGAGGGCTTCAAAACGAAGGGATCATAAAGGAAAGCTGAAGCGGCAAGGGTGTCACCCAAAAGGCCCACAGAGAGGGGAGGCTCTGGTGGCTGCTAATCCTTTATAAAGCCCCAACTACCACCCAGGAGAGTAAAGTCCCAGCTGCAAGGGACCCCAAGATCCCAGACCACTGGTGCCCCACCTCTCCAGGGCCCTCTCTCTGTAAGGGTGCAGAGGACCTCTCGGGGCCCTGGGCAAGTGTCCCACTGCCTTCTGGAAGATCACAGGAGCATACCTCCATACCCTCCACAGCACACGCGGCACATACGCACGCGCACCAGCCATGCGCTATCACCCCCACGCACCCAACCACACACGCATCCTATGCCAATATTTCAGACACAGTCACAGATACCACACAGACTCCCGCTGCGCACAGACTCAACAATAGGATCCAGCAAAGTGCACCCCCACCTCCCCCATGCAGCGATCCCACACACGCAGCCCCTACTCTTCATCAAAATACAGAGACAGGAAAAATTTCCCCCACTCCCATGCGTAGTTCCAGACCTTTCCAAGCCAAGGAATAGGCATGATACTCTTAGGCTCCTTGTCAAAGCAAACTATTTAAAAGTTTAAAAGAATTTGACTTGTTCCTGTTGGAGAATTACTTGGATTGGTTTAAATCCTCCACCCCAACCCCAACCCTGGGATGAAATTTCTCATTTAACGATGCCCTCCCCCCTTTCCAGGGGACCAAAGTGGCTCTCTTCTCAGCCTATGACCTGGGGCTGGGCCCTGTGTGCTCTGGGCTCTGATGAGGTAGGAGAGATCCTTTTGCATTTTCCCAGCAGTTACTCTGCCCCTGGCATGTGCTGGGCAAGTGAAAGGCATAGAGCTGGAGATGATTTCTCTACCCTAGGGGAGCTTAGAGCTCAGCTGCCCGAGGGGACTCAGACTGTCTGAAAGCCACTGTGTGCACTGCCAGATGGCAGATAAAGTCTGGAGGTGAATGTGGGCGGGCCTTCTGGGAGGTACTTACCTGTGCAGGTCCTGGGGGTGGGGTGAAGAATTCAGCATCATTCCCACCACCCCACATCACTCTTTTCGCTGAACTCACAGCGCTTACCTGAATTTACCTGACTTCTTTGAATATCTGCTTTTATCTGGCTCCACCCCGTCATGTAAGATAAGTGAAAGGAAGTCCACTGCATTTAGAACAGGGTCTGGAGCCAGCTGGAGCTCTTTATTTATTTTTTTAAAATTTCCTTTTCCTTTTTTTTTTTTTTTAAGATTTTTCTTATTTATTCGTGAGAGACACACACAGAGAGAGAGGCAGAGACCCAGGCAGAGGGAGAAGCAGGCTCCATGCAGGGAGCCCGATGCAGGACTCGATCTCTGGTCTCCAGGATCATGCCCTAAGCTGAAGGTGGCGCTAAACCGCTGAGCCACCCGGGCTGCACTGGAGCTCTTTAAATAGTGGAAGGAATGGGACACCTGGGTGGCTCAGTGGTGGAGCGTCTGCCTTAGGCTCAGATTGTGATCCCAGAGTCCCAGGATGGAGTCCCACGTCGGGCTCCCCGCAGTGAGCCTGCTTCTCCCTCTGCCTGTGTCTCTGCCTCTCTCTCTGTGTCTCTCATGATTAAATAAATAAATAAATAAATAAATAAATAAATAGATAGATAGATAAATAAATAAATAATGGAAGGAAGGTAGAAAGGGAGGAAGAGAATCAACCTGGCAGGTCCAGGAAGATGGGGCCAAGCTTTGAGGGCCAAGGTGAGGAATGAGGCGCCCGAGCACAACCCTAGTGGAGAACCAGTGGGTTTGCAAGCAGGACACTGATGAGAACAGACCCACAGGCCCCTGGGCCAGCTATTGAAAGTGCAAAATTCCTTTGACTGTGCAGCATCTGGGTTTTAGAGGCAGCTCACTGGTAGGTAAGCTATATAGTAACAGGATCCCAGTATATGACCTTAGCACTAGTTTATACACAGACCTATTATGGCATTATGGCTGATGGTGTAGGGGTGGGCCAGACAGACCAGATCGTCAATAAACAAGACAAGCTCAGATCATCTTCTCTCTCTTGGCTCCTGAGACCAGGCAACAAGAACCAATCTTAGAGGAGGGCAGGTTATAAGGCAAAAGTCTTATCTTGGAGAAAACACATTTATACGGAGCAGCCACTTGGGTGCCTTTATCTAGAGCACACGAGGAGTAGGGGTGCACGTGCCCAAAAAGGAAGTGTGTTAATCACTCACCCTGTCCTGGGAAGTTCTGAGTGGAGACTAAGCCAGTGCCCAGGGCTCACTGCTGCTAGGGAATAGCTCCCTCAAGTTCAGGGCCGAAGGGTAGGTGGGAGCTGAAAGAGAAGCCCTTGTGAGCTAGCTACCTGCCCGCTTTCCCGCTTTCCCGAGGTAGGATGTTAGGGGATGGTTTTCTTTTGTAAAATTTGTCCTGTTGGAGGGAGGGTTTTTTTAAAAAGATTTTATTTATTTATTCATGAGAGACACAGAGAGAGAGAGAGAGGAACAGAGACACAGACAGAGGGAGAAGCATCCTCCATGCAGGGAGCCCTATGTGGGACTTGATCCAGGGACTCCAGGATCATGCCCTGGGCTGAAGGCTGAAGACGGCGCTAAACCACTGAGCCCCCCGGGGATCCCTGGAGGGAGGTTTTACGTCAGCCAACACCACCTAGGGAGGCCTGGAGGTGCGGGTGGGCACTCCCCGGCATCCAGCACATTAGCCTACTGTGTGGTGTGTGCCGAGCTCCCTGATACCACCCCTCGCACCCCAGCTGGAGCCCTCTGAAGACTCCCAGTCCTAGAGCAGGGAGCTCCAGGACCCACAGAGAGGCTGCAGGGGGAGGCAGAGGCCTGGCCGTGGGCCGGAGGCGGGATCCTGCCTTCTGGTCTTACCTCCCAGGACACCTACCAGAGCAGAGCATCTGGTATCTGCTGCAGCCAGGTGGAGTCGGGTGCCCTGGGGCTCCAGGATGGAGGGGTAGAGCAGCAGAAGGGACTCCATCGGAGAGACGGAGTGGTGGGGGGGCACAAGCTGTGGACTCTGAGAACCGAACACCAGCCCCGCCTCTGCCGCTGGCCAGCTCTGCTTCCTTGGGCAGGTCACTCTCACTTTCTGCACCCCAGTGTCCGCATCTGTGAAATGGAGCCAACCATCACCGGACTGCCTGCTTCAGAGGGAAGCCACGGGGATCAGATAAGGCAGGAGACAGGAGCTTGTGCAGCACACCTGGGGAAGGTGCCATTCCCTCCTTTCCTGGAGGCAGGGAAGTGGCAGCGGCAGGGAATAGAAACCCACCCACCCCTACTCTTGTTTCCCCGACTGCTGGGCCTGAGTTCCAGCCCCATCGCTCCAGCTAGGAGCTAGGTAGCCAGGAACCAGACATCTCTGCTCTCCGGGCCTTAGGGGTCTCATCTTTAACCTGGGAGATGGGAAGTGGCCGATGCTGAGTGATTGCTAAGCTCTGCACTTGCTCCCCAGTGGCTCCATCCCCAGACTCCAGGATCTGAATTATCTCCTCTGCCCCATTTGAACCCTCAGCTGAAAGGAGGCTGGGGAAGGGGGGGACCGGGCTCCCCATGAACCCTCCGCCTGGCTGGCAGCTGAGAATGGCTGTAGATGGGCACACAGCATGGGACTCACCAAGTGCCAGGAAGAGCAAAGGACCCAAATTGAGCCTACAACCGCTCCTTATACAGAAGGGCGGGGGGGGGGTGCTGGGGGTGCCACAGGGGAGGCTCATGTACCCCCCTGGCTCCTCATCCTTTCTTCTGCAGCGCCTTCCATGTCATTCATGCACCTGCTTCGGCAGCAACCCTTTGTAGAGCCGCTGCTATGTGCCAGGCACCATTCCGGGGGTTGGGAATCCAGAAGTGTGTTCACAGCCTTGTGGGGGGTGTGGGGGGACGAGAGAGGTGGTAAACAGATGGCTCCACCCGGCGTGAGCAGCGCTGGGAGAGCGGCCTGCACCCAGGAGGCAGACCTGCGCCCAGCCAAGGAGGACAGCTCTCTCCTTCAACACACCAGTCAGCTTGCAGAGATGATAGGAAATACAGAAATTGCTCAGTGCCCCACAGCTTAGGGGGTGGTAAAGAAAAAAAAAAAAACGCCCAAGAGAAAGGTTACCGGGTGGGATAATTAATGTTTTGCTAAGGAGGAAAAATATTAGTGTGTGTTGCTCAGCATGCAAACACCTCAACTAACAAACCACTCAGAGAAAACAAGTAAAACCACAGGATTTTTCTCACAAAGACTTTTTTTTTTTTTTTTTAAAGAAAAGAAAAAGACAGCAGTCACAGATGTACCTCCTTTGTGGCTGAAAGAACATTCCCCACCTGGTGAGGAAAGCAGGGCCCAGCCCTGGAAAGAGACTTGCTGCTGTTCTCTCCTGGGGGAAGACCTATCGCAGGCAAACCCCACTCCCCAGCCCCTGACCCGGGCCTGCCATTTCATTTCAAGGTACTCAGTCTCAGTTCCGGAGGTGAGGGGTGCTTTGCTGGGTACGTGAGGGAACAGAGATTTCTAACTCCCGAGGGTATATACAGCAGGTGCTACTTTCAGACACTTGCTCCTTAATCTTGATGGGGAAGGTTGCATTGCCTACAGCTCAGGTTCACAGTCGAAGGACCTGATGAATAGGAAAAGACACAGAGTTATGTTTGTTTCTACTAATGTGAACTGGTAAGTATGTATTCAGAATCTTCAGGGGGATAAGGCGGCTCAGATGAGCCTCTTTCCAAACTGATGCCACAGCTTGACAGAGGATGGCAATTCATGCTAAGAAAACCCACCAGAACCAGGGTCTTGTCTGCTGCTCTTCCCCTTATGCCATTTCAGGCCATCACCCCTCAAGGGGACGGCTCTCCAACTGGACCCAGGCCTCAAGAGACAAAAGTTCAGGAAGGGGCCAGAATGTTCAGGGCGCTGGGGCCTAAGGGAAAATCTGTAAGACAGGAGAGGGGGTCATCACTGCAGGTAGCAAAGTGACCTTGAACTCCCCCTTCCCTCCCTGACTGCAATCAGATCTGGCCCCAGGGTCCAGGCAGGGGGCAAGTCCTCAGCTCTGTGAGGGCCAGAGATGCTCAGGCTCCCCTTCCCCTCACTGGGACAGGGTTGTCTGGCTCTTGCCAACCAGCTGGAGCATGGGTGACCTTCGTGTGCCCTGGGGAGATGCAGAGCCAGCAGTCCCCACCACACAGGGCCCTAGGGAGGAGATTCGGGGTTTGCTGCTGTGGCTGCCGCTGGCCCAGGCTGGAGGTGTTTGCGGCTCTGGCTCCAGGATCCGTGGCCAGCCTGAGGTCTCCTTCCACCCGAGCTGCCTGCTGCCCCCTTGGCCGCCAGAGACCAACACATATGGCCACTGTTCCCCGCCCCCTTGCGTCCCCCACCTGCACCTGACTCATGAGCGCCCCTCCCATGGGTGCTCACATCCCTGCCTGAACGTGGTCTTAAACCCCACAGGTCAGGGTCAAGGGTCTTCCCCACTTCCCATACAGTGGGAAGAGGGCATCCTCAAAGTCACCGTGGATCTGAGTGAGAGTCCCAGCTTTGCCAGATACGACTTGGTCTGGACTTCTTTAACCTTTCCTCAATGATTAAAAACCAAAAATGTTTATTTCATAGATTTATTAAATGAAGCAATGTAGAAAGAAAGAAAGAAGAAAGAAAGAAAGAAAGAAAGAAAGAAAGAAAGAAAGAAAGAAAGAACATCCCGCTGATGTTAGCTCCCTTCTTCTGCCTGAAGTTCCCAGGAAATGCATCTCAGAAATACTGGGGTGCTGCTGGGATGACCGCCCCCCACCCCGTGTGGGGACAGAAGGAAGTGGGACTGGGCCAAGCCCACCAGCGGGGCCTTCTGGAGCTGAGTGGCCTGCAGAGATGTCCCACCCGTGGCAAGGGGCCCAGCCTCATACTCCACGTCAACCTGTCTTTAGATGGAAACTATCCCCCCCCGCCCCCCACCCCAGTTCGGGAGGAGTCCTAACGTTCGGCCACACAGCTCCCTCCAGCTGAGGTGGTTCTGCAGGCCCAGAGCTGTGAGCCTCCCAACCAGGGCCTCCAGCCTGGAGGGGGGCTCTGGGCCCTGCACCCCAGCACCCACGACTACAGACTACAGCCTCCCGCCTCTCTCTTCCTACCCCGAGCATAACATCAGTTTCCAAGAGGGAGTTAAATTCCCTTGTAGGAGAGAAGCCGAATGGGAATGAGCAGCCGGCCATTCCTGCTGGGGCCCAATTCTTACTTAGGTGTGCTGCTTTGGGCAAGTTCTTTCATTTCTTTTTACTCCCATTTTTCTCATTTTTACTTTTTCAAAGGTTTATTTATTGATCTCAGGGTCCTGGGATCGATCCCCACATCAGGCTCCCTGCTCAGCTGGGAGCCTGCTTCTCCCTCTCCTTCTGCTTGTGCTGTCACTATCTCTGTCTCTGTCTCTCTCTCTCAAATAAATAAATCTTTAAAAAAAAAAAAACAAAGATTGATTGATTTGAAGGAAGGAGGGACAGAGGCAGAGGGAGGGAGGGAATCACCAGCAGACTCCCTACTGAGTGCAGAGCCTGACACAGGGCTCTATCCCAGACCCCAAGACCACTGGGTACATGAGGGACCTGAGCCGAAATCAAGGGTCAGATGCTCAACTGACTGAGCCACCCAGGTGCCTCGTACCCTCATATTTGTCATTTTTAAAAAAAGATTTTATTTATTTATTCATGAGAGACATACAGAGAGAGGCAGACACATAGGCAGAGGGAGAAGCAGGCTCCTCTTGGGACTCCATCCCAGGACCCCAGGATCACAGCCTGAGCCGAAGGTAGACACTCAACCACTGAGGTGCCCCATATTTGTCATTTTTAAATTGGATCTAATAACCTCTCTGCCTTCCTCTTGGGGTTGTGGGAAGCACAAAATACTGTAATGCAAATGGTGGAGTGCTGTAAAAGCTGCAGCACTAGGGTCACATTGTGAGCACACACACCATAAATTCAAAGTCAGCCCCTATTCCAGTAATTCTTTCCTGTGCCCCCACGAGTTCACCCCTTCCTGTTGCAGGCCATGTGTCATTTCGTGGGGGTGAGGAAAATGGATCACCATAGCCACGGCACCCCCAGAGGGCCTGGACGCCACTAATTGCAGGATGGGAAGTGGGGTTGGTGTGCAGGCAGCAGGTCCTGAGCCCCTGGACACTGTCCCTGGAGGGGGGTTTGGCCTCGGGCCTGGCTTTCTCAAGAGATTGAAGAACAGTACAGGGGTGCCCAGAAAGGAGATGGCAGGTGCGGGGCATTAGGGTGCTTCTCGTGAGCCAGGCTTTGCATGTGGGTGAGTCAGGTCCTGCTGGTGAAGCCGGCGGCCCTCCTGGCCCTCCCTCACCTCACCCCTGCTCCTGACCCTCAGGAAGTCTGGGCGGCCACATTCACCCACCATCAGCCTCCCTCCCTGGCAGTGAGATGTGCCCCAGAAGCACCTTTAAATCAGCAGGGCCGCCTGTACCCGCTCTGCGTCCAGCTGGCCCCCTGCAGACGTGAATCATCCTTCCTTCCCCAAGCCCAGCGTCATTTCTGGGTTTCAGGAGCCTGACTGTCCCGCCTTTCCTTTCAACTTATCATCATGCTAAACGGCTCTTCTAGACCATTCCACCCAATTTAATTCCTGCTTTTTTCTCTCTCCCCCCCACCCTCCCTTATCACTAACCTTTTTTTTGGTGGGAAGGAGTGAGCGAGGCCCTCAGGAAGTTGAATTTGCAACCCCAGTGCGCTCTGCGGCCGGGGAGCTCTCAGAAGGCTCAGAACACATGTTCCACTGGAGGACCCAGGCCAGCTCCGTGAGCACCTGTGGATGCTGGCCTCTGAGGCTCCCAGGTGACTCGGAAGCATGTGCAGTGGCATCTTGGAGTTGGCCTCACCTTCCCATTCACCTGAGCAGCAGTAACAGGAAAGGGAGCCTGAATTCTGGCAAGACCCCTCTCGCCAGCAGCGTCGGCATCACCTGAGAACTGATTAGAAATGCCCTTCTTGGACCCCACCTCGGACCTGCTGAAACAGAACTCTGGCAAGAGCCCCCTCACCCCCTCTGTCATTTCACAGGCCCTCCAGGTCATTCTGATGCCCGTGAAAGAGGAACATGCAGGAATTCCCCAGCCCACTCTTTCTCCTTCACTCAACCTTCAGGCAAGCCTGGTGGCTTTGACCCTTCCTCAGAATGGAGCACCCCCCACCCCACCCCCACCCCACTCCCCTGTCTATAAAGCAAAGAGGTTGAATGTGACCTCCCAGCAGAGTGTCCCGTTGTGGGTGGGGAGGAGGGAGTCCAGAAGGATTCCAGAGGAAGGTTCTGGAATGACGCCCATTATTCATAGAGACCCTGTAGGGCTTGAGCCCTACAGACCCCAGGGCTAAGGCGTGATGCTACTGTATGCAGTACCATCCAAGCCAGAGTCAACCTCTTAACAACTACTTCATATCCCAGGGAAAAAAAACCCAAAGTCTTGGGAGAAAAACAACAACAATACAAAATTAGTAACTTGCCCAAGGGGTCTCAGCAAATTACTGGCTGAACCAGACTCAGGCAGCAGGGAATGGATGTGAAAGAAATACCAGCCTCTGGGGTTACAGGGATTTGTGGATTCTTTTAGTCATTCGACAAACAGCACCTTCAGACAGCCACACACTGCCACAGGTTTACCTACACCAAGCCCCTGTGGTATGATGACTGTTTCCATTTTTCTGCCGAAAAGCATAGACTTCCAAAGGTACCCTCGCCCACCCCCCCAAGACCTACAACAAGTCTCTGGGTCAGGATTTGAAGCCGGGTCAGGATTTGAAGCCCGGTGGCCAGCTCTAAGCCCAGTGTTTGGCCACCAGCTTATCTTTCCCATGAAATAATTCTTTTTTTTTTTTAACCCATGAAATAATTCTAACAGCTAATGCCAGCTGCTCCTCTTACCATCGAGAAAGCCCGTGAACAGTGATCTGTCCCCAACAGTGCCTCCCCCCCCCACCCCTGCAGGGACATAAGCCAGCTCTGCTGCCAGCACCAGGCTCAGCCCGAGAATGTGCAGAAAGGGCTGAGGAGAAAAAACCAGAGGGAGGGCTTTGGCTGTGCCCTTGGCTAGATTTGAGCCTGCCTCAAGACCTCCACCTCACTCCCTGAACCTGGAGCCCCTCCCCACCCCCATTTCAGTGGAGGCCGTGGGCAGGGCCCCACCATTAGTTGCAGACACCACGTCTCCTCTGTTTATGGGGTTTTCTCTTTGCTTCTGTGGTTCTCCCTGGATGAATGCCCCCTTCCCCTGATTTACAGCATCTTCCTGCGGTGGGGTTGATGTCACTTTAATGAGAGTTACAGCTGCCTTCAACAGTGAGTGCCACATTCTAATTTACTGTCTGGTCTCCAGGAGCCCAGCAGGACTTCTCTGGTGGGGAGGGGTGGCCTCGCTCCCTGGCCTAGGGAGTGGGGTGGAGGCCCCCTCCCCGGCCCCCCAGGGACTTGGCGTCTCCCCCTTGTGCCTGCAGACTGCCAGCCCCAGCTCTGAACCAGGGCTTCTGGCCCCTTGGCAAAGCTTGAGCAACAGGGAATGGTCAGAATCCGGACCACAGGGAGGGATAGGGGCCTTGTGCAGGCTTTACCCCAACACCAGAGGTTTGGGAAAAGAGATGTCTCAGCTCTCCGACCCCTTCCTCCCCTCCCCACCGTGAGAACGAAAGTTCTGAACTGGAGAAGGGTGGGGGTGCACAGAAGAAGGTGGAGGCCTTCACAGAAAGCCTGTTGTTCCCTAGTTGAATCCAGATGTGGACGGCAGGGTGGGGGGAGGAGGTGGGAGGGTGTGCTGGAGGCCGCCTGGGGGAGGAGGGGTGAGGAGGAGGGGAAACGGGGAGCAGGAGTGCCCCTGAGATGCCCTGGAATTATTTCTGGATTTCAGTGCCTCTCCCTGGGGTCTCTGAGCGTCACTCCAAACTGGCCTGCATAGTCCCTAATGAATAAATATGGGGCAATGTTGCCAGAGGCTCAAACACCTACAGAAAAACTGCGGGGCCGGCACTCACCAGGTAGCTCTCCCTGTGCAGCCAAGACCTCCCGCTCCGTGGACTTTCCCCTCTGCTCACACCTCTGCCCCCTGCCCGGCTGTGGAGGTGAATACCCGGCCCTGACCAGGAGGCAGGGGTGTGGAGTGGGAGCCCAGGGCACTGAATGCGGCACTTCATTTAGTTCTCGCCACGACCTGATGATATAGGAATTATTACACCCATTTCTGATGAAGAACCGGGGCTCTAAGTCTCAGCGGTTGCTCACTTACCCAAAGTCCCACGGCTAGAAAGTGGTAGAGGCACAGCTCAAACTTGGGGCTGCCTCTACTGTCCCTGCTGTACTACCCAACCCGGGGCTGCAGCATTTGCCCACAGAGGTGGGCCAACACCATCAACTATCCAGAGACACCCCCCCCCCCCAGTTTCTAGAAATCTGGTGTCAGTTCCAAGTTACCCCAGAGTCATGCTGGAGACAGGCTCCTAGGGCAAGACCCTGGCCCTGTATGTATGATGCCCCAGCTGCTTAACCCACCCTCACACTCTTCCGGGAGGCAGGAGGCATCTCCCCAGCAGGGAGACCAACTCTGCCCTAGGGGGCACAGGGTGTTGATTGTCCTATAGGTTCTTGACCCTGAAGAGGGGAAGGACCTGTCCCTGCCCTACCCCACCCGCCCTGTGGCGGCACCCTTTGCAGGAATAGGAAGTGCATGATCACATCCAAAGTCACAGCTAGGAGAGGGATCTAAAGGCCATAGCAGTATGGACATCTCCCTCTGCCAGCCCGTCTGTGGAACCCAACAGAGAGTGAACGTCTGTCTGGCTGTGGGCAAGAGGCAGTGGCTAGGGTGGGAACCCAGAGGGCTGTGAGTGTGGAAGCCCTGGAATGCAAGAGCAGGGGCTCAGACTTCAGAGTCAGATGGCTCCGGGTTGAGCCCCCTTGTGACCTTGGACTAGCTATTTGACCTTGGACAGAACACTGTATCTCACTGTGCTCCTCTGTAAAATTGGGGATGTCTTAGTACCTATCTCCTGGAGTACAAGTGGGTATTAAGTGGGATGCCATATGTAAAGCCTCTGGGCCAGTGCCTGACATGTGGAGTGCTCAAGAAATGTTAGCTGTTAGGGCCGCCTGGGAGGCTCAGTGGTTGGGCATCTGCCTTTGGCTCAGGGTGTGATCCTGGAGTCCCAGGATCCAGTGCCATGTTGGGTTCCCTGCTTCTCTTTCTGCCTGTGTCTCTGCCTCTCTGTATGTGTCTCTCATTAATAAATACATAAAATCTTTAAAAAAATTATATTGTTCTAGATCCCATTTCCCATGCCACTGCCAAAGCCAGTCCCAGTCTCCTTATGCTTGCTTGGGAGGAAAGATCCTTTTGGATTGAAACCATTCAGTTTCTCCAGGACTCCCCAAACCTCTCATTCCAGGGACCCAAGGGACCATGGAGGCATTAATTAGCAAAGCCTCAGGACAGGCCCGGGCGGCGAGGGAGCCTTGTTGACGTTAATTGGTACTATCAGATCTTTGCCCAGCGAGGACGGAGCAGTGCAGGCTGAGACAGGGTCTCTGCCGTTGGGGTTCACAATCTGCCCGAGACTGCACCCCTGGTGCCCAGGCTGTGGTGGGCGGATAGGGCGGGCAGCTCTTCCCTCCCTCTCCCTCACAGGGCTGGCAGGGGAAGGAGGGCAAGGGGAACAAAGGAAGAGGGAAGGTTGGGACCATGTTTTCAGGCCAACCAACACTCTTTGAGTGCAGGCACAGTGCCGGGACCTCAGGCGTACCAATGGCAAGGGCTAGGAAAGATGCCAGGATCTAGCAATGGCTCTCAACTTGTTTAATGAGCCCAGGAAGCCTGTTTAAAATGCACAGTCCCAGGCAATGCCCTCGGTGGCCCAGGTGCAGGGGTCTATATTTTTAACCCAAAGGATTCTAATGAGGCTGGTCTATAGGAACACACTTTAGACATCAGAACACTGATGTTCAGTATTAGTGCAAAGCCAAGCACATTGTAGGTAATGGTAAATGCTGACTGATGGAATGAATGAATGAATGAATGAATGAGCCAAATAGAAAGACTATGAATGGTTCTGTTGGGTCTAAGCCAAAGGTCTGCCCTCCCCTACGAATTCCCTCCCTCAGGGAAGAGGTGGATTCTTCATCTCTGGTTCACTCCCTTTTGTGGTTGGGACCAGACTTTTCCCACTCAAGTTGCAAGTTGCTAAGTTCAAAGAAAGGTTCTAGAACACACTATCCCATCTCAAATCTATCCGGAGACATAGGAATCCCCGAGGATTCTAATACCAGAGAAGTATGAACACACAGGTTTGCTTCCAATTTCCAGAGCTCCCGACCCTGAAGTTACCCAAGGTAAGGATCCCTGCTGGGATGTCCTTTGATCTGTGAGTCATTGTTGACAGCAGGGACAAAGGGGAGGGGAGGACCAGGTGGAGGGTCTGGGCCAAAGCTGGGAGTGGCCAGGGCTCTTGCCCAGGAAGCCAGGGTTTGGCTTGGGTTTCTTGGCTCCCTAGTCCTTCTCCAGGGGAGCTCAGGTGTCACTTGGGCAGCAGGTTCGAGTTGGGGGTCTGAGGGACAGGAAGCTGCAGAGGTGACCCCAGAGGGTTACAAAGTGACACTCCACACTCACTCCGGGACCAGAGGACAAGGAAGGCAGCAAAGGAAGGGGAGAGTAAAAAGCTCTACTGGACTCCATTTGGGGTAGGCACTGGGCTCCTGGCACACCACCTTACATGCTGGCGCTGCTACAGATGCTGTTGTAAAAATTAATATCTCTATTTTATACAGGAGGGAGCATACTACATGCGGGCAGGCCCGGCATTGGCCCAGTTGCACACAGCCAGTAGATGGTAGGGCCGAGATTTCAGGTTCAGACCCCACAAACACCAAAGCCGGGATTACACTCACACACCTCCAATCTAGGGGACTGGGACAGGCTCAAACTGCAAACCCACTGGCTGCCAGGGGGGACAGTTTTGGTTCTCTGTCCTCCTCTGTTGCCACCACAAATCCTTCTGCATGTCTACTTCTGTTATTTGCAGGAAGTGATAGAGAAGTTCCTCATGGGCTGTGAGAGCCAGATCCTTCCCCTCTGCCCTCACCCTGATGGCCCGGCCCCTCTCACCTCAACCTCACCCAGGGTCTTGGGTTTAAAAGCTGCTCTGGTCTTCTCTGACTCTTCAAGACCATGGGAGCCAGCCACAAGGACAGAGAGGGGCTTTCAGGCCTCCCAGCTTCTAGGAGGCAGAAAATAGTTAAAACAAACAAACAAACACCTAAGAACTGTGTAGCTGATACAGACCCAGAGACATTTAGAAGGGACAGGAGGCAGAGCCCAAAGCCCAAGACCTTGGAGTTAGACTTGGGCTGTAGGTCTGGCCCTACTCCTTTCTGGCATGACCTTGGGCAAGTGTCTTCACTTCTCTGAGTTTCAATTTCCTCCCATATTAAATGAGTAATAATAACTGCCTCCCAGAGGTATTAGAAGAATTAAGTAAGCAGATGAACCCAGAGACCCCAGGCTCCCAGCAAGCAACCCGTGCACAGTCACGCAGGCAGCTTTTCATTGCTTCATTTTTAATCAGTAGGGTATTGGGCTGGGGGGAGGGAAGTACTTTGAAATTCCAAATAGGAAACAAATATAATAAGGAATAATTTTTATAAGCTGGGGTTGAGTGGACTCTCTTCTCATTTGTAAAATGGAAATCATAGTAGTACCTACCTCAGAGGGTTGCTTGGGATTTCATGAGAATTCACAAAAAGCCCAGGACATTGTCCAGCAGAATATTAGCATATGGAAATGATTCATGATTCCTGTTACGCATCACACTCTCCTGATTTGCACAGGGACACCCTATACAGGCAAGAAAAACTGTCCACCCTTCTGAGAACAAAGTGGAAAGCTTAAATTCAAGGAGATTTGTATTGTGCATTGGATAGAACTTTCTATCCAAGTTGCAGCCTGTGTGTAATTAAGTCCCCTCTGGACATTCTAGGGTCTTTTCCCTTCACAGACATGAAAAGAGAAATGGAACACTCTGTCTCAGGGGCTGCTAGATAGGACCCTGGCTAGAGGCCGGACTTCAAGTTTATGTCCAGTGAGCCAACCTTTACAAAATGCATTGTTGTTATTCATATTATATCGATGCGTATATGAATCATATTCTGATCTACTTCTAAATCTATTCTGCAAGATAATATAGTATAAAAATAATAACAAATGACTAGAGTGAGCTATCAACTATTTAGACCATGGCATGTTCTAGAACTATTAGAAATAGCATGTGAACCAAGTCAATATATGAATATCCTCGTATGAAGTAATGCTGAGAAAAACAGAATAGGAAATAGCATAAAGTGTTAACTTCATAAAAGCCGCAAAAGCTCAAAAGAGCATTTAGAATGAATATCAATCAGGTTTTATTTTCTCTCTAGCCTAAGGCCATTATATGCATTTAAAAATATATATGGCATGGGATGATAGGTGAGTTTAAGGTAGTGGAAATACTCTGTTTAATACTGTAATGGTGGATACATGTTATTATACATTTGTCAAAACCCATGGAATGTATGACACAAAGCATAAGCCATAACGTGAACTATAGACTGATGATAATGATGTGTCAGGACAGGGTCATGATTGTCGCAAAAGCCTCTTTACTTTGTATTTGCTTTTAAAGTTGTATTTGTTCACCTACCAGTGTTTATGAAATCCTATTTCTTGGGATGCTTTTTCTATAATAAAATATCCTCATTTTTTTTCTGGTGGGGGACATTGATAATGCAGGAAGCTGTGTGTATGCTGGGGCAAGGGATAGATGATATTGGGGGGTGCTCTATTTTCTTTTGCTTTTTTATTTTTTTTAATTTTTTAAATTTTTATTTATTTATGATAGTCATCACACACACACACAGAGAGAGAGAGGCAGAGACATAGGCAGAGGGAGAAGCAGGCTCCATGCACCGGGAGCCCGACGTGGGATTCGATCCCAGATCTCCAGGATCACGCCCTGGGCCAAAGGCAGGTGCCAAACCGCTGCGCCACCCAAGGATCCCTCTTTTGCTTTTTTAAAGTGGGCTCCATCCCCCACATAGAGCCCAACTTGAGTCCTGAACTCATGACCCTGTGATCAAGACCTAAGCTGATGAGGTGGCTGGGTGGCTCAGTCAAAGTGTCCAACTCTTGATCTCGGCTGAGGTCCCGATCTCAAGGTTGTGAGTTCAAGTCTCATATTGGGCTCTACACAGGGTATGTGGAGTTACTTTCAAAGAAGAAGAAGGGATCCCTGGGTTGCGCAGTGGTTTGGCGCCTGCCTTTGGCCCAGGGCGTGATCCTGGAGACCCGGGATCGAATCCCACATCGGGCTCCCGGTGCATGGAGCCTGCTTCTCCCTCTGCCTGTGTCTCTGCCTCTCTCTCTCTGTGACTATCATAAATAAATAAAAATTTAAAAAAAATAAAAATAAAAGAAGAAGAAAGAAGAAGAAGAAGAAGAAGAAGAAAGAGGAGGAGGAGAAGAAAGAAAAGAAAAGAAGAAAAGAAGAAGACCCGAGCTGATATCAAGAGTCAGACCCTTAACCAACTGAGCCAGCCAGGTGCCCCAAAAGAGTGCTCAATTTTCTACTCAATTTTGCTACCTAAAATCACTTGAAAAAAACGGAATCTATTAAAACAATCTAAAGCTCTGTTGGGATATGAATTGCTAATGCACTAAACGTACATATTATCATACTGTTTTCCCATCAATAAGCATGCTATCTTTCCATTTGTTCAGAAATGTAAAAATAAATCTTAGAAACAAGAAGTCATGACAGTGATGGTGGTTCTGAGTTTCTGGTTTTGAAGAAAGGGTGTCCCCTTTTCCATCAGATAATGAAGAGATATGATCCCCACCTTTGACCCCTACTGGGACCTGCCCCCCACCCCCACCCCGGGTAACCCTAGGCCCTTCCTAGGCCATCCTGTCACAGCCCTGATGATACCATCGGCCAGATGGGAGCCGGAGTACACGAAGATGCTACCCAGCAGCAATAGTGACAGGCAAAGCTGATAACTCTGGTCTGAAATGGCCTTTGTCCAGGCCCAGCCTTCTCACACCCAGCTTCCTGATGAGCCAGCAAGACTTCTCATCCCAAGCCATAATGTGTTCATGCACTTTGTAAGAGCAGTAAGGAGCTAGGCTAAAAATCCAACCAATTTTTTTTAAGTAGTTAATTTTCCTTAGGGTTTTCCGTAAAAGAAAGAATATTTAGCCATGAAAAATATAATAAATGCAAGGCACACAACCCTGCCCAGCCCCCTCTTCTTGCTGCAAGCATACTCAGATCTCTGCTGGCGCTGAGGGTGTGGTTCCACAGAGTAGAGGCAAGGCCCCCTCTTCTCTAAGGTCTCGGAGTGCATGCCCTGGTGATGGAATCATCGGGGCGTGAGGAGATGGGATGCCCTCAGGGACACACATGTGTCTGCTATGATCTATACTATACTCTGTGCTTCTTGTGGTTTTCCACGGGTGGGGAGTACTGCTGGCATGTACAAATGGCCTAAGGTCTTCTGTTTTGATGAGGAGGCCCAGCCTATTACCTGGAGGGCCCTATTTCTCCATAGACCACACACCAATAAGATTCTTGAGGGCAGGGACCTGTGCCTCAGATCCTCTTCCCCACGGCAGAGTACCAGATATACAGGCTATAGAAGACCTCATTTTTGAGCATCCTCTGTGTACAAGGCTCAAGAGCTCGAGGTGGTCACAAAGATGGCCCAGATCCAGTCCACCCTGTCTCCAGCAATGAAATAGAAACCCCATGTGGGTCACAGAAGGAGGCCAAGCCCAGCTTCAGAATGCTAGACTTCTTTTTTTTTTTAAGATTTTATTTATGTATTCATGATAGACAGAGAGAGAGAGGCAGAGACACAGGCAGAGGGGAAGCAGGCTCCATGCAGGGAGCCCGATATGGGAGTCGATCCTGGGATTCCAGGATCACTCCCTGGGCAGAAGGCAGGCACTTAAACCGCTGAGCCACCCAGGCTGCCCAGAATGCTAGACTTCTAATCTAAGCAGTGCCACTAATAGCTGGCCTCAGTTCTTTTGTATCTTTGGTTCAAACACAAATGCTGTGAAATCATTACAACAAAGGACAGAGGGTGCAGAGCTACCAAAAAAATAATCTGAGGGCTCCTCCCTCAGTTTCCCAATCTCAGTTCACATTGCCACCCAACCACTCCAGCCAAATCCAGGAAGTTGTCCTCGATCCTTTTTCTCCCTCACCTCCGAATACAAAGAAATATCGAACTCTATTTCCAAATTCTACTTCCAAATCACAGCTGAAGTCTGACACATCTTCTTTCCATTCCTGCTGCCACCACTGTTGTGCAAGCCACCGTTATCACTCATCTGGACAACTACAATCCCCTTCCAAACTCTCTTTTTAAAATGCACATCTGATCATGTCACTGTCTTACAGAATACAGTGACTGCCCACTGCTCTTAGGAAAACAAAGCCCACATCCTGGCACTGCCTGCATCACCTGGCCTCTGCCAAACTCTCCTGTATTACTCGGAGCTGTTCTCCATCCTCATTACTCCTGGTACTTGGCGAAGTTTCCAGGGAACCCATCACACTCAGGTCCCATACACAAGCTGTTCCCTCTGCCTGGAACCTCATCCCTGCTGACCCATCCTGATTCACTCTTTAAGTCAGTCTAGACATCACTGCCTTCCCAGGCCTCCTGGTCTAGGCTCAGATCCCCTCTAATTCTCCATAGTACCAGCTACAACAATTGTAACTTAAATATTTGTTTTCACACATGTTGTTAAAGCCCATTCCCCTTGCAGCTGTCGGCTCCATCCCAGGATAAGGAATTGCTGCATCTGCCTTATCCCACTGCTGTAACCATAGCATCTAGCACAGTAGTCCTGACTCTACATGAATGGATGGACAACTGGATGGATGGATGGATGGATGGATGGATGGATGGATGGATGGACGAATGGATAGATGAATACATGGATGGATGGATGGATGGATGGATGGATGGATGGATGGATGGATGGACGAATGGATGGATGGACGAATGGATAGATGAATAGATGGATGGATGGATGGATGGATGGATGGATGGATGGATGGATGGATGGATGGACAAACGGATGGATGGATGGATGGATGGACGAATGGATGGATGAATGGATGGATGGATGGATGGATGGATGGATGAAGGGATAGATGGATAGATGGATGGATGGACCAGTGAGCATCCAGGTAAAGGAGGAAAGGCCTCCTGGAAGAACTAGCATGGAGAAGAAGACAGTTATATTCAGGAGATCTAGAGTTGTGGGCCTGGAATTGGTGTAAGATGCACCTTCTCTTGCAGCTCTGATCATTCAAGCTTCCTTTTCCTTTCCTGAAAGTCACTGATTCAGCCTAACTCCCTTTAAACTTCTCCTCTGCCAGGTTTTCTGCCTGGAGAGAATGGCTGCTCACCCAGGCCTCTTTCCTTACCATTCTCTACCCTGGCCCGCTGCCTCTCCGGTCCACTTTCCCACCACACCCTTAGATTTATGTAACTGAGTAATTGCGTGATGCTGTAAAGCTAATTTGCACTTCTGCTTGGGCAGTGAAGTGACACGCTTTGCGGCCTTGAGAGGCAAGGTAGAGCAAGCACCCCGCCACATTCCCAGTTCCTCTTCAGACTCAACTCGCAGGTGGCCAGCCCTATCTGCAGCAGCCCAGTAACTGAGAACCCAAGGCAAATGCCAGCCACAGACAGAAACGGAAAGGCAAATCTTTCTACTGTTGCAAAGACAAGCTCCTTATTACATTCTTCTCCTCTCTGGATACAGTGATTGGTTTAGTTTCCCTTTCAAACTTCTACAGGACCCTGTCAGCACCTGTTTTCTCCATCACAGATTGGGAGACGACATGGCATTTCTCTTCCCACCAAATTGAGGCGCTCTAAGACCAAAAAGCAAAGGGGAAACGCCTCCCGATGTCTGGCAGCCCACCTCCCAGGTTGAGAGGTCCCGAGTGATATAAAACCGGAAGACCTTAAAAAAAGAGAATACAGAGAAAAGGTGTTCTTGAATGTATATGTGTATATGTGTGTCTGGAGGGTGAGCCAAGGGAGGAGAGGGTCATGTGCAGGCCACACAGGGATTTAATATTTGATACCATGTGAGAGAAAAAACAGTTTTAAGTAATAACAGCCACCATTTATTGGGCCGTCACTTTGTGCCAAACATATTGCAAAGTGTTTTGTATACAATCTTCCGTTTAATTTTCAAAACAACCCAGTGGGGTAAGTGTCTATATGCCCATTTTACAGATGGAGGAACAGGCTCACTGAATCACACAGCTCGGGAGTGGCCAAGCTCCAGGATTGAGATCCCGAAGCCCTTGCTTTGAACCACACTACTCGCAACTGCTCTCGTAGGGCTGCAGATCAGAAAGGAAAGGAAATTGGTTTATGGTGGGGCAGAGGGCTTGAGATTAGACATAAAGAATGTTCCGACAATGAGGGCTGTTTGGTCGTAGTCAGGGTAATTAGGCTTGTTAGAGCTCTTCCTCTGAGGGCCTTTACATTTACAAAGAATGGATGCTTCTATGCCTGGCTGGTTTAAGGGACTGCACTCTGTGTTCCCAGCACGGGGGCCAGTCTGTTTGAGCGAACTGACAGCCTGGCTGGGGTACAAGACTACCACACATGAAACCGTTAGATTATAGGACAAGATAGCACAGAATGTGTGCCTGAAGGGGGCTGGTGGAAAGCATGGGCTCCTGGCAGGCACATACTGTTGTGGTTACAAGCAAGGGCTCTGTGGTCAGTCAGACCTGTGTTTGAGTCCCTGCTGGCTTCCCTCCTCGTGTGACCTTGGGTACATTACTTAACCTCTGTAAGCCTCTGTTTCCTAGTCAGTAAAAAAGAAGTTAAGAATAGAACCTATTTTGGACAGTTGCCATGAGAATTAACTAAGATGATACATGCAAAGTGCTTGGCACAGCACTTGGACATCGTAAGGATACAATCAATGGGAGGTGCTATAATAATTGTTATTGTGGGAGTCCAGAGGCCAGAGGGAGAACCACAGAGCAGAGCTGTCAGCAGCTGAGAAAGCCTTTTCTGGGAAACTCCAGTTTTGTTCTGGATCTTGAAGAGTTGTTTGGGTAAAATCCAAAGGGCTGGAGATGGGGGGGGCGGGGGGTTCACAGGGTGGAGTGAAACTTCAGATTCTTTATCTTAAAAGAAAAATCTAATTTGGTCCATGGTTCAACTACAGGAGGAAGCTCATTAGGGCAAAGGGGTGATAGGGGAGATGAGGTCTTCCGTCTTTGTTTCCAAACCCAGAATTTGAATAGAGGTAAGGACAGCCCCAGAGACCGGAAAAAAAAAAAAAAAGCCAGACACGCAAGTGCTTTTCTGCTTACTTCTGGGCTGTCATGGGGTGGGGGTGGGGAACATGGCTTGGGGCAGAGCTGGTGATGGATGGGGGGCAGGCCCAGAAACAGGGGAAGTTAGGAAATGTGGGTGATGCTCTAATGACTGTGGGGATTGACTCATATGAGAAGACCCGACTCAAAGGCTACGAGGCGATGAGTAGCCTAACAGGCAGGAGGCCAGTTTTGAGACCCTGGGCATCTCTCTCTTCTTCAGTTTTGCCAGCCCAAGGTGGGAGGGCCTAGGAGAGCAGTCTCTGTGCTAATCCATTATTCTCTGACAGCCGGCCTTATCTCCCCGATGTGAAGATAAACTCCATAGGGACCAGGCTAGTTCCCCAGGAAGGATGTTGTTTGTTTTAGATCCCCTGTGCTCAACCCTCTGTCAAGTACCAACTGTCAGATCCCTTTTATCAAGCCTCACCTGAGCCTTTGTTAAAAATGCAAATTCTCCGTTCTTTTCCCCAGGGAGCCTGTGTGGCTAGATTTAGGGACCCAGGTGTTTGGTTTTTTTCACAAGGGCCCCAAAGTTTCTTTTGAGAAGGCAAATTTGGAAGACACTGAGTTAGATGATCTCTTGAATCCTTCTGAGTCACTCTTCCTGTAAATGTAGGCAGCAGAGTGCAGTAGGAAGAGCCCTGGGTGGGCAGCAAGGACACAGGTTCACAGGGTCGGGGGCTGGGACTGCTGCTCTGACGGTACCTGGCTGTCTGCGTACCTGCTGTTATCTTTGCTGCTAATAAGAACATTGTGCTGGGGTGAACTGCAAAGGGAAGGAGGCCGCAGAGCAGAGGAGTGTCCCCCTCGAGGCGAGATCTCAGAAGGGACAGGGGACCTAGAAGCAACAGAAGTGACATGGACATCACAGAACAATAGGTTCTGAGGACCTCCCTGGGGCTTTCTCTTCCATGGAATTGGCAGGACATCTTAGGTCTCAGCAACTCCCACTATACACAGGGGAATGCTTAGGCCCAAAGAATTTTAAAAATGTTCCCAAAGCCCACAGCTAATCAGAGGAAGTAGGAATCCAGATCCCCCTGCCCTCCCGCCAGGTCATTGTTGGGGTGCCTGGCAGGGCAGTCAGTCCTATTTCCTCCGGACTAGTGGGAGACAGCCCAGTGGGTCAGGAGCCAGTGTCCCGAATTTGCTGGAATTGCCCCGGATTTGCTCAGCCTTTTACTGGGAGGGCGAGTAGGGGGTCTCGGGAGGCGGACAGGCCGCAGGGCAGGCGCCGAATGAGGCGAGCGAGGGGGACTGCCCTGAAGAGAAAGGCTGCCGCGGGGCTCGCAGAACGTGGGCGAGACAGAGGTGGCCGAGTCGGCAAGCTGTGTCGCCGGAGGGACCTCAAAGCAGGGCAAGGACCGCAGCTCATCTCTCCAGGCCTCGGGCCGTCAGACGGCTAACGGCGAGGCGAGGTCTGATCCTGATCCTGCAGCAAACTTTTTGGAAATCCGCTGTGTCAGAGAAGCGTAAAGAGCACACAAAACCCCTAGAACACCAAGCGGGATCATTTCGTCCACGTGGCACAAGAAGCAGCCAGAGCGGAGGGGAGGGGAGGGGAGGGGAGGGGAGGGGAGGGGAGGGAGGGGAGGGGAGGGGAGGCGAGGCGAGGCGAGGCGAGGCGAGGGGAGGACAGGGGAAGGGGGGAGTCGCCCGTCCCGCCCCTGCGGGGAGGAAGGGATTTGCCGGGACGGCCCAGCTCCTGGCACAGCCAGGTCGCCCGGGGCGCGGCGGGCGGGGAGGGGACGGAGAGGGCCGTCCTCCCACGGAGCTGCTGCGCGGCCGTGCCGGGTCCCCGGTCCCCCGCGCCCGCCCCGGGGCCGCCGCCGCCGAGCACGGGGCGCCGCCGCGAGCCCTTTAAGGGCCGGGAGGCGCGCGGTCTCTTTAAGGCAGGTCCCGGTGGTTTCTGTTTTCCGAAGGAAGTGACGGGGGGTGGGATTGAATGAAAAGTGCCAAACGGCGGCTCGCGGCGGGCGCGGGGCCCCGGGAGCGCCGCGAGCACCTGGGAGCCGCCGGGGGGCGCGCGGCCGAGCGGAGCCCACGCGCGCCCGAGCCCCCCCGCCGCGCCGCCGCCCCGCGCCCCGGGCCCGCCCGCCACTTGGCGCCGACTTGGGCCGCGCCGGTCCCCGCGCGCTCGCGGCGGGCCGGGCCCCCGGGGATGCTCGCGCCGCCGCGGCTGCTGCTGCTGCTGCTCGCGCCGCTGCTGGTGGGCGCGGGGCCGGGCGCGCCGGCCGAGCTGCGGGTCCGCGTGCGGCTGCCCGACGGCCAGGTCACCGACGAGAGCCTGCAGGCCGACAGCGACGCCGACAGCATCGGCCTCGAGCTGCGCAAGCCCGACGGCACCCTGGTCTCCTTCACCGCCGACTTCAAGAAGGTGAGGCAGCCTGGCTCGCCCGCCGGGGCCTGGGAGCCCGCGCGCCCCGGGGTCCCCGAGGCCGCACCGCGGAGGCCCGCAGCGGGAAGGCGCGCCAGGACAGGCACGCGACTGAGCCAGGGTCACCTCGTCGTCGGCTCCTGCCCGCACCTCTGGACAGGCTCCCCAGCCCCAGCCCCTGCCCCGCCCTGCGCTCTGCCCCAGGAATGCACCCCCTGCACGCACACACACACACACACACACACACACACACACACCCGCCGCCCGCTGCAGCCCCTCCAGCCTTTCACCCCCGCCCTTCCCGATCCCTGACCCGCCTCTTGCCCACTTGCCCCGCAGCTCTCCCAGGGCCCTCCAGCTGCTGACTCTCCTGCAGAACCGTGGACTCCCTTCTAGGGGTCATTGCCCTTTGCTCTAGAGGAGAAAGTCCTGGGCTGGCCATCCCGGGCCCCCCGGGTCAGGCCCCTCTCCTTCTCGGAGCCTCCTTTTCCACCTCTGTTCAAGTCAGTGAGGTGGCTCCTGGCCTCTCAGCCCTGACATCTCAGAGACTGTAAACCAGGTCTCCCTTTCACTTTCCTAGGCTGGAGACTGTGGGGGGAAGCAAGGTGGGGGTGGGAGGGGGTGTAGGAGCTGATTGTCCCTTGTCCCTCCTGAGCCTAGCAGAAGCTACCTCTTCTCTTTGGTCTGGAAGGCTGGAAAGCTTGCAGAAGGGGAGCGGGGGGACCTGAGCAGAGGCCCCGCGTGAAGTCCCCGCACTCTGGGAGAGCTGCCACTCCTTACCCTGCCTGGCAGGACAGCTGGCCAAACTCCATGTTTTGGCCCAGACTGCAGGAAGGGGGCAGAAACCAGCCTCTATTCAGTGTGTGTGTAAGAAACCAGAAGGAACCTTGAGGGACTAGAAGGTGGGCCTGGCCCCCAAGGTCTTTGGGGTTGGGGCGGGGAGGGGGGTACGGTGATGAGGGGGGAAGCGGAGGAGCTGGGGGATTATTAGCAAATGAGCCTGGAAGGACAGCGAGTGACTAACAGTGACCCAGCAGCAAGATTTCTGGAAGGAAAGAGGGTGGGTGAGGTGTAGGTACTCGAGGGGAATCTCCTGATACACACACACACACACACACACACACACACACCAGCCCCTTGTCTGCTAAAAACAGGCCCTGTCTCTGGGGGCCTGGAGAGGTGGGGACAGTTAGATAACTGGACAGCTGGAGAAGCTCAGGGCTGTAGAGCCTTGCCCAAGCCACCCCCTCCCTCCTGCCTCTTAGAGAGTGTGAGCTTAAGAGGACAGGGTGCGGAATCTGGGGAGTCAGCTAGGGACCCAGAAAAGCTGCCATGGCACAGGCCAGAAAGCTGGGGTGGTGGTGGTGGGGAGTCCAGTGGACAGTGGGGATAAGGCTTGACTGCTGATCTACCCCCAGACTACCGAGTTATCACCCACTTGGGACACAGGTGTTCCAGGGAGTGTGGAGTGTGGGGTGGTCACAGGTGGGAAGACTTCACGGCCCTTCCTTACTCGGCAGGCCCAAGCTAGGTTCTTGCACTCGGGCAGGGAGACAGGTGAGTTTGTGTGTGGAGAGAGCGAAGCTGACAGCGCCTGAACACCTCCAGCCTCCCCACACCTGAATTCCATATGTGTTCTTTTCCTGGGAAATCCCAATAGTGGCTGGATCCCTCAGGAGGCAGTGGTCTAATCCTTGCCTCTAACCTTCCATCGAAGCCCTTTGTCCTTGACACTGAGCCTCTGGCCGGCCAGGAGTCTCCTACTTTCCTGTCCGCTGCCCGTTGTCCTATGGAGCTGGAACCCTGGAGAAGGGCTTCCCCATACCCGGGACCTCAGCAGCAGAGCCTGTGGCTAGGACACAACGCGTCCGGCTGGGCTTCTATAGCCCCTGGCGGCAGCATGAACTATTTTATGGCTCTACCCATGCAGACAAGGAGACGAGAGAGCCCAGGTGGCAGTGGGGTGATAGACCGGGGCTATAGTTAGGGGGCTGGCGGCCCAGGTAGAGAACTCCTTTGGAGCCTCATTTTAATCCCTGCAGTGTGTTTAAACCTCCACCCAGGTTTCCAAAGTCTGCTTTTCAGGTTAGCCTCTGACCCAGAAGCTAGCATTTCACACCCGCCCTGGCATCTCCAATTGCACCAGCAAGGGCAGGAGTCGGGGGTGGAAGGTGCAGAAAGGGAAGCCACCCTCGGGTCTCTCCAGCTCTGGTTGCTCAGCTAGCCTGGGGCGGAGCAGAATAGCCTTCACCCCTGCCCCAGGCCATCGTCTGCATTGGCCAGAGCAGCTTTTGTACGCAGATCCTTCTGGGGTGGCTCACCTCTCCTGTGGCCCGCTTAGTTTCCAAGGCCTCGTGCCCCATGGTCTTTGGCAGATTTGCACAAGGTTCTATCTGGAAGTAATGATTTTTCCTGTGGGAAAAAATCTTGGGCATTGTGTTTCTTTTGTGTACCAAACACATTTGGGGTGCCTTGGGAAAAATCCCTAGTCCACTTAGGAATGGTGACGGTTGCCCTTTCCTCGCCTTTGGGAGACAGTCCAGGCTGAAATGAGACAGACCTGGTTTAACCTGGGCAAGGTACTTGATCCTTGCAGGCCTTCATTTCTTCTTCTGTAAAATGGGTGGTGATGATGGCACCAATCCCATGGCTATCAAGAAAACTAAACAGGTAATACGTCTGAAATACCCAGTGTGTGTTGGCTGCTGTGCTAAGTGCTTAAGAAATAGAAGGCCGCTAGCTTTCATAATCCTTGCCCACATCACATTTCAGCGTGGGTCCTCACGCTTGGACTCAGAGATGTTGAAGGACGGACCCAGAGTCATCCTTCGGGAGTCAGCACTGAGCCTAGAGGTACCTTGAGCCCCTCATCATAACCTCCTCCTTGAAGCACCATCTATTAGAGCTCTCCAGAGAAACAGAAACAATAGGACATAGAGCAAGATATATAGAAGGAAGTTTGTTGCAAAAAGATTGGCTCACATGATTTTGGAGGCTCCGAAGTCCTACGATCTGCCTGCCATTTGCGAGCCAGCGGCCCAGGAAAGCTGGCAGTGTGTTTCCAGTCTGAGTCCAAAGGCCTGAGAGCCAGGTGTACCAGCATCTGAGGACCGAAGGTGGAGGTCCCAGCTCAGACAGAGAAGGAACATTTGCCCTTCCTCTGCTTTTTGTTCTATTCACACCCTCACCAGACTGGACGTTGCCACTCACACTGGTGAGGGCCATCTTCTTTGCTCATTCTGCGAATTGAAATGTTCATCTCTTCTGGAAACATCCTCACGGATACACCCAGCAATAATGTTTTACCAGCTATCTGGACATCCCTTCACCCGGTCAGATTGACACATAAAATTAACTGTCGCACTCCATAGCTGCTGGCCAGCCCCTCTGAACGCAGAGCTGTCATTCTAGTCCTGCCAGGATATGCAGGGCTGCAGAGAGTGCCCCTGTGCTGGAGGCCTCCCAGCCCTCAGTCTGGCCCACCCTATGTCCACCTCCAGCACCCCCACCTCTCTGTTTGCCTCCTCCAAGAGGCAGCATTCTAGCACTGTCTGGCTCTCCCCACACTGCCACGCTGGACCTAGCAACCTAGGCATTGAGGCAGGGAGAGAGTGTTCAGTGTCTCGCTGTCGGACACATAGCCTGGAGCCCACGCAAGGATTATAAATGCCACAGGTAGCTTGGAGCTATCAAATGGCCGTCGTGTCACACCCTGCCCAAAGGCCTCTGACCATCAGATAGATGGAGCTGGGACTTTAAAAGAAGTGCCTTGGCTCAGTGGCTCCCAAACTTGGATGCCCATTAGAATCACTTGGGTAGCTTTGGAAACTCCCGATGCCTAAGCTGCACTCTAGAGCATTGAAATCCAATCTCTGTGTGCTATGATATTTTTAAAGAGGGCCCAGGGATTCCAAGGGGCAACAAGTTTGGGAACCACTGGCCTGGCTGCTCCAGGGGAAGGGCAAGGAGGGGACTGGGAGGTGGGCCCAGGTTAGGCTGTTAAAAGAATGTAGAGCCCACACTCACCTCTTTGCAACCTGTCACTCTGCCCACAATAACCCTAAGGTGTGTGAAGCAGTGGATAGGCGCGTTGGGTCTAATTCCACATGCCCTCAGTACACAAACTGTAATTCATAACACACACCCAAGAGGCAATACCCTCCTTTATAATCCAAATCCCGTGTGTGTAATTATACCCTTATGTGCACACTCACTGGGCATATCTAATACTGGGCTCGCCACCACCCCCAGGTTCTAACCTGGCTCTTTGTTGGTCAGCTCCCATGCTCTCCCTTCCCCCAAGCTGGTGTCTCCATCCAAGTCCAAGTTCTCTTTCCCCTTTGGCCCTAGTCTGAAGGTCCAAAAGCTGGGGGAGGGGATGAGTCATGTTCCAGCGGTGTGGTTTGGTGCTGACCGGATGGCTAGGGTGCAGCTGATAGATAGGAGAAAGTCATGCGCAACTGTTTCGGGGTGGTGGGTCCAATGGGAGGGAGGGAGGGAGGAACCACACACTCCAGAAGTGTGGCAGGAGGGATCCTTGGGCTTGGAGCCAATATAAGGGGAGCCATATGGTGGCGTGGGTCAGCCCAAGGTCATTCTGAAGGACCCAGGAGGAGTGGAAATGTGAGCCTTCTGGGCCCTGGCCTGAGCCCCGGTGGGTGAGTGGGAGTCAGAGGAGGGAACAGTCCAGAGAGCGCCAGAGTCCCTGCCTTGGGGGCTCATGGTTGGGCTGGGGGAGCAGCGTGGGAAGCTGCATGCTGTCAGAGGCGGTCTGGAAGATGTGGAATGTGTAAATGACCGCGCTGGGGCCAGAGGCTGTTTATTATAACAGGATGTCACATCACACAGAGGTCAGACAGGAGAAGCTTTTAGATACCCGTCTCCCCCTACCCGGTCTATGTGAGGTCTCTGAAATGTAGCAGTTTGGAACACAAGCGTGTGACGGATGGGTTGTTTTCCTGAGGAACAGAGGGCAGCAGAGATGCTTTCAGGAGACGCCCAGACATTTCTGGAGTCTGGAGCATTTTCTCATAGGAGTTTGTGAGAAGTCACCAGATGGAATGACCTGGCTTGTGTCCGTGGGGCCCTTGGATCTAAAAGCAGTCCCTCTGCCACATTTGAGGAATTCCGCCGTGGATCAGGGATTGGCAGCCCTGCTGGAAGGTTCAGACATGCTCCCTGGAGCTTGGCAAGCATCCCCCCACTCCCACCCCCCCCGAACACCATTGTCCATTGGCGAATCCTCACGAGAGATCCTGGATCAGGCTGTGAAGACTGCCACCTGGACCAAGGGCGGAGTGGCCTGCTAGAAATAAGATGGGGAGAGGCAGAGCGGGGCTCTTCCCTACTGGGCTGCCAAGCTACAGAGAAGTCGTGGTGGTAGCGGTTGTAGAAAAACACAGGACAGATTCCTGTTCGCAGGAAGACAGGGTGCAGCCTCGTGATGATAAGTGCACGTCCCTGGATCCCACACCCTGAGTGGTCACTCAAGTCACACGCCGTCGGTTGCTTTCATGCACTGTCGCATCTGATCCTCACTACTACATCACCGGGCACCCGTTGCCCCCATTTTGCAGACGTGCATACTGAGGCTTAGAGCTATGAAGTGACTTTGACAAGATGAAGTAGCTGATGATCCAGGATTAGGGCCCAGGGATCCTTCTATTATATTGTGATTGATTGTATGTGTTGTAACATAAGTAGGCTCCTTCCAGAAGGCTGGAGAAACCTGAATTGAGGTGGCAGGGGGAGGGGAGGCAGAGGTTGACAGAAAACCTTAGTGCAGAGGAATAAACCCTCCTCTGTAGAGACTTGGGCTGGATCCCTTCCCCTCCAGGCCCATGACCCTCAGTGGATAGGAGGATTGACCCCTTGGCTGCTTAGTGCCTGAGACTGTTCCTCGGGGCACGTCGGGGTGCAGGGACTGTGTGTGAGAGATCTCACAGAGACTCCTGAGCACCCACCGTGTACATTTGTCTGCCCTGTACCAGGCGTGCGACCTGACAAGCCACTCACCCTCTCAGACACAGCTCCCAGGCTGGCGAGGAGGGAATTGCTGTCACAAGCAGAGGCCAGTGTAGACCCTGGGGAGTGGAGTAGCAGTGCCAGCAGGTCCCCCCACCCCAGCCCCCCTTCCTCGCTGGGAAGCGGTAGGGGCCAGAGCATCATTAGGAGCTCCCACCCCCGAAGTTGGCAAGTGTTTAAGCGGCTGCCACTGCGCATTCCGCTGAAGGGCAGGGAGCGAGGGAGGCGGTGGGGCTGGGAATCTGGGTGAGAGAGAAGCACGGAGCCCCATCTTAGGAGCCCTGAGTCAGCGGGACAGTGGGGCGCAGTTGATCCACACAAAGCCTCACATTGTTCCCTGGGGCAGTTGGAACAGTGGTGACCTTTGGGATTCGGCTGATAGAGAACTGGGGGCTCAGGGGGGCTGGGGGAGGGCAGGGGGGCCACTGCTCATGCCCCTTAACAAGAAGCTTTTGTCGAGGACTCGCCCCAAGGGCGTACAGGCGGCCGGCCCGTATTGGGGTCAGCCGAAGTCCCGGGGTGCCGGCCTGGGAATGGGCTTGGCCTGGCTCTGGGTTGGCTCCCCTGACCCCTGTTCCTGCTCCGGGACACTGTTCCTGCAGAGTGGCCACCGTGCACGGGGTTAGGGAGGTGCTGGTCCCTGGCTGCCTCTCCTCACCTCCCCGGCCCCATGAAACCGGCTCCTTGTCCAGCCACGAAGCAGCTCCAGCCAGGAGCAGAGGGGTAAATATTTAGATTGGCTCAGCCCGGCCTCGGAACCCTGCGCTGTGCTGCGAGGGGAAGGAGACAGATGACGGGGCACAGTCCCCGGACGGTGCGGCTGTCCCAGAGCAAGCAGCCTGGGGGACTTGGTGCCTCGCAGGACCCCAGAGAGAAGGCCCCCGGCCTGGGGTGCAGGAGAGTAGGGGAGTGCAGTGAGGGACGGGGCGGCCCCCACCCAGGCCCCTTGGTCCCCGGCTCCCCATGGCTGGGCGCTGCCCCCCTCCCCAGGCGGGCTCTCTGGAGAAGGGGGCCGAGGGTGACCGCAGCATGAGGACCTTGTTCCGCGTGGCCGAGGGGGTGTGTGAGAGCCCTGGCAGTGACTCACAGAGAGGGGCGACGTGGAGGCTCCGGGGGGGACACTGAGGGAGGCAGCGTGCTCATGTGAGCATCCCTGGGGGCCGGGGAGAGACAGGAGCAGCTGTGTGCGAAAGAGACCGTTTGAGAAGCAGCAAGTGTGCGTGGAAGATTACAGACGTGGCCCAAGCATGGGGGGAAGCAGGTGGGCCTCCGTGTGTTTCCGCTCAGATTCCACTGGGCTGCCACGTAAAACCCCAACAGCGGCTGCAGCAAAAGAGAAGCTTGTTGAGGCTGGAAGTGGGCAGTGGGGGGCAGCGTGGCAGGTCCACGGCATCCCCGCTGAGCTCCCATGGGCTCTGTCTGCAGGGCTGCTTCCCCTGGGGCCTCTCCCCAGGAAGGCTGCCATTCCAGGGCGCAGGGCTGGGCCCCTGCTCTTCCCAGAGCAGCTCCTTGGGTGTCCACCCGGAGCCCCAGCAGGGCCCGGCCAGCGTAGCCTTCTCTCCGTGAGATGCGGCAGATCCCGGGAGTATAGCAGGGTGAGGAGTGGACACAGAGAGGGACAGTATCTGGACGGGGGCTGGCAGGGGGCTCGGAGGAACCTAACCATCACTGGATGGTGAGTCAGGAGACCCCCGGGCTTCTGGTCCTGGCTCTGCAGCCGCATGACTTGTGAAGGGCATGTCCCCAGCTGGAACCTCACTGGATCATGAACTAAATGATCCCCTAGACCTTCTGAAAGCCGAAATAGCAGCTGTAGGACTACCAGTCTCCTGGTTGGAGGTGAGGGAGTCGATAGAGGCCCCTGGGCATGCGTGCATTCACTCAGCTAATAAATGTTGAGCTTATTGTTGAGCTCCATGCCAGACCCTGAGGTCACTGCATCACTAAGGTCTAGTCTCTGCCCTAGAGCCAGGGGTAGATCTTACTGGGGGCCTGGATGACTTGTTACTTGGGCAGAAGATGCCACATGAGGATGGGGTCCTCGCTCAAGGCATTTAAATCACGTGCACACTGAACCGGTGCAAGGCAAGTTTCAGATCCAGCTCAGAACTTCCAGTGATCTGCTAGATGAGCTCAGGCTCCTCGGCTGGACTCTCAGACCCGCTGCCCTGCCCTCTTACCAGCCTCTTCCTTGGACCACTCTGCCCTCCCACACCCCACCCTGAGAAAACCACGCTCTTGTCTGTGCAGTCCTTCCTTCGTTTCCTCATTACCAGGCACTCACTGAGCACCTGCTGTGCTCAAGGGGGTGGGGAGGCACTGCAAATGAGCTACTTTCCCAGCCTCAAGGAGCTGAGTCTGGAAGCTAAGGCGAGAGAGAGAGAGAGAGAGAGAGATGCAAACACAATGGGATTTGTGCTGTAGAGGTTAGGAGTTGGGGCCGCCTGAGTCTACAAGTCATCCAGGCCCCCAGTAAGATCTACCCCTGGCTCTAGGGCAGTGAGGGCAGCATTGGGAAGACAGGCCAGAGGAGGGGATGCATGGGCACTGAGTCCTGAGAGATGGTAGGCAGATGGGGACAGGGCATTCCAGGAGAGGAATCAGCTCACGGAAAGGCACAAAGCCTCACTGCGCCTATTCTGGAAACTGTGAGCTCCTCAGCTCAATGCTCAGGGAATACAGGACAAGCTGTCAGCGGAGGTGGATGGGAGCCTCTGGAGGGTACACCTGATGGCGAGGGCAAAAGGAGCTTTTGAATGGCATTAGGCAGATCAGTGACAATATGGAGGGCTAGATTGGGTGGGGGTGTGATGAGAGCCTCACGTTTCCCTGTCTTCTGGAAATTCCTGTCTCTCTCCTAGAGAGCATTCCTCTTCCTTTGATCATCAAGGACCACTGAAATGTCCCACACTCTGGAGAAGTCTCCCCTCCTTCCTGGCCTCCAGTCCCACCCTTAAGGGGACAGCAAATGCCCCTTCATCTACCCTTTGCCCCATAGCCTTTACCACACACTTCAACCCTAGGCCTTCTGTGGGGCACTGGCTCTGGTTGTTGGAGGTCAGCCTCTCCATGAACCCCTTGAAGACAGGGGCCAGGGCCTTGGTCTCAGCCATTTCCCCCACCCAGCCTGGTGCCTGTGAAGCCTTTCCCACCAATTTGTTGACTCCCTGCAAGCCAGGCCCCAGAGGAGTCCCCTGGCCTCACTGGGCCTTAGGTACATCTTTAGGAGAACAATCTTTGCTCTTGCTTCTGCAGGTCTAGAATAGGTCACAGCTGGAGCGAGGCCAGAGATTGCAACAATAATAGACAAAGAGTTCAGCCCACTATGTTCTGAGACCTTTCGCTCATTTTTTCCTCATGATAATCCCTGGAGGTGTAGGTATTGTTAGTTTAACTCATTTAACAGATGTGGAAATTAAGGTGCAGGGAGGTGAATTCCCCTGAGGTGACATGGCTAGTATCAGCAAAGCCGGGATTTGAATGGAGGTAGCACGGGCTCCAGAGCTGTTGCTCGGAACTACCGTGCTGTCCTACAACTTGTCTACTCCTGCTCTTTACTTAAAACCACAAAGGACTTCAGCCGGGGCTCACGATCTCCGTGGCGCAGGTGCCACACCCTGTACGTGGCCCAGGTGCCAGCCCTGGTACCGTAATCCTCTGTGTCTTCCTGGTGGCCTGCTCCTGATAGGCTGGAGGTTCCCGGGAGCTCATGCAAGAAGGAGCCTTATAGAAACTTCCATCCTGGGAGTCCTAGCCTGAGTCCTGGACATGCAGAACCTGCCTCCAGCACTTTGACATCTTCTCCAGCTGTGCCATCTGCGGCATTAGGCCACATCCGGCTGAATCATCCCAGAGCACTTGGGCGAGGAGGGAGCTTGGGAGCTGAGCTTCCATTTGGCCTGGGCCTCACATCTGGCCAGATGTTTGCTGAAGTGGGACGACCTCTCCCCCTGCCCTTTCCTCTGTGCTGGAGGGAGGGGGCCCCTGGAACCTTCCCAGTGAGTCTCAGGTGTGGAGGGTAGAAGGGAAGAGGGATACTGGTCAGGATGATGGAGCCAAGTAGATCCAGAAGCTAGGGGTGCCCACTCCCTCCCAGGGATCAGTGAGTAGAATACGGTTTCTCTGGAGAAATAGGATCTATAGAGGTTCTGGGCAGGCAGGCAGGAGGGTTAGAAGGGTGGCCTGCCTTGTGTTGCCCCTCCTGTCCGTGTCAGACGCTCGTTCTTACTAGTCACGCAGAACCGTGAGCGGGAACTGCCACACTGCTAGGGCAGGTCTACGCAAGACTTCAGGCATGGCTGGAAAACAGAACTGAGTTCTATTCCTTGCTCTGCCACTTGGCAGCAGTTTGGCCAAGGGCAGACCACCCTGCCTCTCTGGTCCTCGGTTTCTGGAGCGAGGCATCAAGTACATTTGGGAGGCAGTGATGCTTCCTGGTTGACACAGCCCTGGCTTTGGAGTCAGACTGCCCCGGGTTAAAATTCCAGCCACATTTCCTCCTAGTCCCATGACCTTGAGCAAGTAACCCATTCCAAACTAAGTAATAATCATCCTCCCCACCTCCTGTTGTTGTAAAGATTTTAAATAGGACAATACATCCTTTTTGACTCATAATAACAATGACTTGTCCCTTCCAGTTACAAACTTCAATGAATCTCTGCCCCTCCACGAGGAAACCTTCTATCTCAACGAGAGATCCTCATTCCCTCTCTTTGCCCCCAGATTCCCATTTTGGTATCATTCTGCTGTTGTTGCCAATGTTTTGTTTAATATAATAGAGTCAGGAGGAAAATTCAGAACAGGTATTTTGGGGTTTTTTTTGACTCCACTCTGGTCCAAGAGTTCAAATGCTATCTCTTAATGACGGGCAGGTGATATTCCTGAGCAAAAACACCACTCTGCAGCCATCAGACCACAGGTATGGGACGTGGCTGTGGCTTTGGAAAAGGTGCTGTGAATATTCCAGCTAAGGTTCTTTCAGAGTCCTTGCTGAAGACACCCGGGAGGTGGATGTTGGACTCTGCCTTGGGGTCCAGCCAGGGACACCAGGCTGACTCAAGCCCTAGGAGGGGAAGTCTGGTATCGGGTCTCACCTGGCAGGAAGTGAGCCCCAAGTAGAAAATACGCTAGTGGACCAGCCTCCAGGCAGTCTCCCCTTGGCCGACCCAAGGGAATGGAAAATCAGGTGGCCCAGGCTGGCAGGGCAAGGAGATTCCAGCCTCGTGGCCCAAGAACGGATTTCCTGTTGAGAGGAAGCTAGGGTTAAGCTGAGCTCTGATTCACCTTCCCCGTGAGTCTGGCATCAACAAAAACCTCTCCCGGGCCATCCTCACCAGCTGGGCCTCGGTCTCCCTTTCTGCACTATTGATGGAAAAATCTTCCCATATATGCCCACACCTCCTTGTCCTAGAGATCATCTGTAGTAAAAGGAAGCAGGAGAAGCTTCCCTGTAGAGGCAAGGGACCTCACAAGTGGGTGGGAATTTATGGGGTGGCAACACTCACTGGCTCCGATCACCTCCAGGGAGGAGATGGGCCACAGCTCTAGCACCTACTGAGCACTGACTCGGGGTGGGCATTTTTTCTGGGCCCTCCACACTCGCTCAGTTTTCACCACAACCCAACCCGCTAAATGCCTTAGGGTCCCCATCTTACAAGTGAGACTTCCAGAAGCTGGAAGATAGGCCTGGGAACTGGCTAATGCGTGGCGGAGATGGGGCACACCTTCCCCTCGCTGCCCATACAGGGGCCCAAGTGGGGACCCTCAGGCCCTGTTTCAGAGCACTTGTACTCTCGGTGCTCTTAGTGGGTGAAGCCAGGGCACATACTTTGAGAGATGAATAGCTATGCAGGGCTGTATATGCTCGGTGCCAACCCCCACTAGGGTTCTAGACGGAGATGCTCATTATGGTCCAGCTTCCTCCCTGGCAGGAGGGGTGCAGGGGGACGGTGGTCTTGACAGATTTAGACCACTTCTGACCAGGCCCTGCTAATAACTTCTCCCTGGGAGCAGTTGGCCAAGGCACAGAGTTGGTTGAGAGCAAGGGGGTACCTTGGGTACAGGTGGGTCAGGGCACAGGGTGCCAGCAGCCAGATTGGGAGGGGGACCCCATCCTGCCTTGCAGGTGCCCCCTCTCCCTTTGCCCTCTGCTGACTTCCATTCATGCAATGAATGAGTAATGGGAAGGAGCCATTGGCCTGCTAGCAATGCCATTAGTAATCCCATGGGGAAAGGGGAAGTGGAGATGGGAAGGGAAGAGAAGGGTGAGCCGTCCCAGCTTCCTTGGGCCAGAATGGCAACAACTGTGGCCAGCTTGTGCCGTGTCTGCCCTTAACCCCATCCTGTGCCCATGCCAGGAGTCCGGATGATGGGAAGCCCTGGGGCATTTTGGAAAGCACCAATTTCTGGGCTTTCCCCCAAACCTACCAAGTAAGAATATCTGTGAGAGAAACTCTGGAATCTATACTAGTAAAAAGTTCAGCCCCTCCCCTATTATGCCCTGGTTTAGGTAGTTATCGAGGTGGTGACCTCCCCCAACCTGGGTGACACAGGGGTGCCACCGCGGGGCAGCATCAGCTATGAATGAACCAGGCACCAAAAAAGGGTGCTGTTTCTTTTAAGGTGAAGTTCTGTGCTTTTAAATACAGCTCTGTTTTGAAAAGCTTTTTAGTGGTTCACTATGTGAATTTTCCAGGAGGCTTTGGAACATCTGGGGTGTGTTCTTTCAAGTTACAGGTTTAAATGGAAAAGATAAAAAAGTCCTAGATCAGCAGGAGGGAAATGTCCATTGCAGGGCAGGGCCCAGGCAGGTGTCCTGTGCAAGGCCTGATATGAGCCCCGGGTGGGCTGGGAGCGAGCTGTACCCACCCCAGCCCATCCCTGTCCTCCTGCCCCTTCCCATCAGGATGTGAAGATTTTCCGAGCCCTGATCCTGGGGGAGCTGGAGAAGGGGCAGAGTCAGTTCCAGGCACTCTGCTTTGTCACCCGGCTGCACCACAATGAGATCATCCCCAGTGAGGCCATGGCTAAGCTTCGACAGGTGAGTGCCTGCCTCGGGCCTGCCCTGGCCCAGCTCCTGCCCTGGAGCCCCCATTCCCTGCAGCCATCGTGACCCCAAGCCTGGACCCCACCCCCCATCCTCAGTCTCCCACCCAGCACCTGAGCCACCCTGGTCCTCATCCCTGCTACCTACCCCACTCTCACCCTACAGTCCCAATCCCCTTGATTTTGCCCCAGGCCAAACCTAACTCTCTAATCCCAGATCGCTAATCTGCACAGTCCCCTAATCTCAGCTCCTCCCCCTGTATGGTGGAGGCTGGGGGCTTCAGATCTGCCTTCAGCCACCACTCCTTATCCAGGTGACATTGCACGAGCAACTTCGCCTGCAAAGCTTCTGTTTTCTTACTGGGAAATGAGTTCCACTGAGAATTAAATGAGCTGATGCGTGTAGTGTGCAGACGCTTCAGCCTGTTGGCCCGTGCCCCATCCCTTCCTGGACCTTGGGCCTCTCCCCAGCCTCATCTGAATTCCCTAACCTCTCCAGTAGGGTCTGCTCTAGGCCCTTCCCCTTCTGGCTGCCCACCAACGCCACCCCCGGCCACTACCAGTATTATGTATCAGCCCCAGGTGTCAACCAGTGGCCAGTTGGAAAGGCCTGGCTGTGCCCTGAGCATTTGTTTCTCCATCAGCTAGAGGGGACGCTAGGCGCCCTTGACTGCCAGCCTGCCCCAAGGCTCTGAAGGCAACCAGCCTCAGTTTGAAACTCAGCCATCAGGCAAGGAATGGGCAGGGAGCCTTCTGAGGCCAGGTGGGAATGGCTCTTCTCCACACAGAAGAATCCACGGGCAGTGCGGCAGGCCGAGGAGGTGCGGGGCCTGGAGCACCTGCACATGGACGTCGCCGTCAACTTCAGCCAGGGGGGCCTGCTGAGCCCCCACCTCCGCAATGTGTGCGCCGAGGCCGCAGATACCATCTACACCCGCCAGGAGGACGTCCGGTTCTGGCTGGAGCAAGGTCAGCCGGGTGCTGCCCACTGTGGCATCACATCACCTGTGATAGAGTAATGAGGTGTGGGAGTTCAGAGGAGGGTCCCCTAAACCTTCCTGGAAGAAGGGGTGCCTGTGTGGCTTTTCAGTGAGAGGAGTCAGCCAGGTGAAAGCGACCCCTTCCAGGTAGGAACACACACAACTGTGACGTGCTAGGCCCCGTGGAGGGAGATACCTGGTCAGCGCCTGTCTCGTTCCTTCCCTTAGTGACAACACAGATCATGGGAGGGAGGCCCAGGTAGCAGGATCCAGGTGGCACCCAAAGACCCATTCCTACCTGCCCACCTGTGCTGCCCCCCACCCCCGCCTGAGAAGTCAGCTCCTCTCCTTCCTTCCATGCCCTCCCCAGTGGCAACATCTCTCCCCCAAGATCCTTGAGGGCCACCCCCCTCATCTTTGTGAGCTCCCTGCCTTTCTGCCGAGGTGGCTTTACTGCCGGCACACCTCCTGACACCCTTCCCAGGACTGCCCTCAGGTCCTCCATGCAGAGGGCACAAGGAGATGTCACAGTGCCAAGTCCGGGTTCCTGGTCTTTCTGCCCAGCCCACTGAGCACTAGAGAAGTGCCTGCCCCTCCCAGGGCCCCACCGGATTTCGAAGTGCCCAACAGAGCTGTGGTCCTGCCCTCTGTACACAGCCCTCCCCGGTCGGCTGCACCCCCCAGAGGCCGGTCCTACCCGTGGCCACAGAGCCGAGCCAGGGGCCAGGTTCCTGCCATGTCCCTCAAGCAACCCTGTGTGTGCGCTGGCCATGCTGACCGCCTGGCATGTCTGTGTCAGCCCTCCTCAGATACCCCTTCCTCGAAGAAGCTCTCCTTGATTTTTTTAAAAAAGATTTTATTTATTCATGAAAGACACACAGAATGAGAGAGAGGCAGAGACACAGGCAGAGGGAGCAGCAGGCTCCATGCAGGAAGCCCGACGTGGGACTCGATCCCGGGTCTCCAGGATCAGGCCCTGGGCTGAAGGCGGCGCTAAACCTCTGAGCCACCCCGGCTGCCCTCTCCTTGATCTTCTACTCATTCTAGCCTCGTCTCTATTCCATCGCATTCTAGTGTAACAATGTTTTTAAACATCGGGCTGAGTGCGGCCGAGTGGAGACTGAAGTCAGACAGCCCTGAGTTCCGTTCTCACCCCACTCCTAACTCTGTGACCTCAGTGAGATCATTAAACCTCTCCAGGCCGGGTGCCTCATCTAATAGAACAGGAATGATAATACTTAGCTCCTTGGGTCGACGGGATACCCCAAGAGGCCATGTGGGGGCAGGGGGCTCCCTCTTTTCCCTCTGCTGACCCTTGCCTGTCTCCCCAGGTGTGGACAGCTCCGTGTTTGAGCCTCTGCCCGAGGCCTCCGAGCAGATGCTGCTGCCGCGCTGCGGGCAGGTGGCAGACGGCGGAAGGCCCTGCGTGTGCCGCTACGGCCTGAGCCTGGCCTGGTACCCCTGCATGCTCAAGTACTGCCACAGCCGCGACCGACCCACCCCCTACAAGTGCGGCATCCGTAGCTGCCAGAAGAACTACAGTTTTGACTTCTACGTGCCCCAGCGGCAGCTGTGCCTCTGGGATGAGGACCCCTAGCTGGGCTGGGCGAAGGGGGTGGTCTCTGAGGTAGCTGCTCTGGGCCCACCGCTCTTCCCCCAGCCACTGGTGGGGGGCAGCCCCCCAACTGAGGCCTTACTTCCCTTCTCCCTTGACCCCGGAGCCTCTGGCCCCATCGTGCAAGACTGTGAAAAGGGGTGTGGCAGGGCAAGGGTTAACTCATGAAGGCAGCCCCCACTCCCACCCTGTGCCTCCCTTGGGGACAGGGAGGGGGGTTCTCCAGACTCGCCCCGCCTCCCCTTAATCTCCCCCGAAGTGTTCTCTCTCAAGCAACCAAAATGTGATGGCCCGTGATTCTATTTAACTCTGAAGGTTTAGATGCTAAAAGGTTTAGTCGGTGTCGGTGCCTGTGACACCGCCCTCCCCACACACACACCCCCACTCGCCCATCTGGAAGGAGCTGGCCCCTCTGCACCATCAAATGCCCAACAATGAGGGGATCCCTGCCCCGGAGAGGGGGCTGTCGGGGATCACTGCCAGGGCCCCTGCACCAGATCACAATGCATTCCTGTCCTCCCGGCCCCCAAGGGCGGGACAGGTGAGGACCTCCCAGCCCCCACACAAACCACACGTGCCTTTCCCCAGACCCAGACTCTGCGGGGAGACCAGGCGCCCGCGTTTCCCCCCAATCAACGGAAATATTTTTGTAAAGGTTCTGGGGGCAGCGAGGAAGCATAGAGTATGAGGAAAACTTGAATTCCAGATTTTTAATGCAAAGTATTTATCATTTGTACCAGAAATAAAATTTTAAATTTTTATTTGACTGACAGCTCGCGACTCAGAGTTCTGAGCGAACTCTTGGCCAATGCTGCCACCTGGTGTCAGGAGAAGTGTCCCGTTTACCGGCGACCGGGCTTGGGACCCCTCCTGAAGCACCTGCGGGGTGCTCACCCGTTGTGCGGCAGGCCGCGTGGGGACTGGGGGTGCATATTAGGGAAGGATAAGTTAAAACTACTGCGCTTAAGAGGAGACGTGCACAGATGAGCAAGCCGGACAGTAGTAGCGGAAGATAGGTGAAGGCAAGAAATAAGAAACTCCAGAACCAGACCTCCAGGGTTCAAATCCTCGCCTTGCTGCTGCGGCTTTGCTGTGCAGTCTTGGGCTGCGTTCCTTTACCTCTCTGTGTCTCGGCTCTCTTAGCCCTGAAATGGCCTTACGTAGCTTCATACGTATGAAGCACCCAGCACATAGTGAGCGCTCGCTGCAGTCGCCGTTATTAGTATCTTAGCGTTAGCAAAAAGGGCAGACACCTCCTCAGCCATAGACCTGAGACGGCTTACGCTAGACCTCCTGAAGGCCCCTTCGCATCAAAAGTACCTTCTGGTATAAAGAGGCTGTAAGAGGAGGTGCCAAGATGGGTGCTGGAGGGCTTCCAGGGAAGGAGGGGTGTGGAGGCCGAATTTCTCGGGAGAGGTCTCCTGGGCCAGGTGGGGCACCAGTTGAAGCTGAGGGATGGTCTGCATAGGGCAAAGGGGAGGAGACAGGGGTGCTCCGGGGGGGTGGGAAAGCCCCAGGGGTCCCCCCTACTCCGTAGGAAGGAGGAGACAGGAGAGGCAGCTCCTTCCTCATCAGCCTAAGAAAGGGCAACAGGTTTCAGGACAGCACCCCCCCCCCGCCCCGCCCCCAACTTTGCTCCTCAGAACAGGCTGCTGCTCCTCCTTGAAGCTCTACAGGCCAGAGGGATGTGATGGGAGCCAGGCTTGCTTGGAATGGGTGGGGAGACATCCTTTACAGGGACGATATGCCTCTTTGCAAGGACCAGCTTCAGCTGTGCTGGGGAGCCAGGGAGGGAGGTGTTCCTCCCCGGCCCTTTCCTGCTTCCCCTGCCGTGGAATCCCAGGCCTCAGTCCTGCTCTGGGTTGGGGCACGAGTGGGGGAGATTACTTGGAGAAGGCACCTCCCACCCCATATATGTGCCTTATTTGCTGGGGGTGGGGTTCCCGGGTCATATACCTTTTCTACTCACTTTCAAATAGCCAAAAATAAGGCTGTTTTTAAAAAAATGAAGACTGCTTCTCTAATCTTCCTTACGAATGACTAGCAACCCCAAGCCTGCCTGTCCCCTGCAGTGAGGGGGCTTCTGGACCCTGTCACTACAGACTACCCTGCCTGGGGTCCCTCCTTACTCGGTCTTAGGGCATGGGCAGGAGAATTAAGATTCCCTGAGACTTCGGGTCAACACTACGGTCAGGCAAAGCCCATACTTCCCCTCATTCCAAGCAACCCTCCGTACCTCCCCACTCCCTCTGTCAGGTGCCACCACTACAGTCACTCCTCTGGTGAGGGTCAGAATCACGTGGGAGCTCAGCTCACGGATGTCCAGGGTCAGCTGTTTGAGAAACCTCCAGATAAGGCTTTACTTTCCTCGAGTCCTTTGTGCACCTGTGCAAACCCTCGGGGTGGGGGGTCGGGTAACGCGCCTACAATGAATGCTCATTTCCTCTGGCGCTTTAGAGTTTACAAAGTGCCTTCGTATCAATTAGCTCTCTGCTCATTGTAGCAATCCTGTGACATTTTATGGATGTGGCTCACCAATAAAATGATGTGACTTACCCGAGGTCAGACAGCTAGTTAGAGCACAGTTGGGATCCGACCTTCACCCTTCTAACTCCTTGCATACCTACTAACCCGGTGGGTTTATCAGAGTGGCCTTCTGGAACCTCAGCGCACCTCACCTACGGGGTGGGGAGTGGGGCCGCAGTGCGAGGTATGAAGCACCCACGGGGGGGCCAGTCCTGCGGTAGCAATCACTGAATATATGGGGTGGGCCCACAGGTGCCCTGCCACTAGAGTTGGCAGGAACAGGCTCCTGGCTGGTCCCTTTTGCCAAGGTAAGGAGGGCTCTGGGTGGGAGGCCAGGACCCTAGGCCTCATTAGAGCCTCTTCAAGGCAGAGGAGCTGCAAATGGTACCAGGTACCCCCTGGCAGGATCACCCCAACCTGAGCTGGGCCTTGCTGTACGTTCTGTGGGTTTTCTTCAGGCTCTTCTCCCTTCAATCTTAGTCAATGAACGTCTTGTCTTCAAGGAAGTTAGATGTGGTAGGTAGAGCCAACGAGGAGTCTAGTAAAAAGTAGAGCAAGGACACTCCCAAGAAGCAAAGCTGTGAGGAATGTGGGTACCAGCCTCGTCTGAGCTGTGTGCAATCTGGGGTGGGTCACCCCCCTCCCCAGTTCCCCATCTGCTAAGAGGCGCTCACCTCAAAGCACTTCCTGACTACAATCAGTGTGGAATTGCTGGCTGGCATTTCGACCTCCGATTGTGAGGCATTTGGCTTCTGGGGGACAACTGAGCTTCCGTGACTTGCTCTTCCAAGCCATGCTGTAGAGAAATGGCAAAAATGGAGCGCCACAAAGCCCAGTATTTGGTGGAGACTGAACAGACTGCCCTCCAGACGGGGCTGTACCAATTTACACCCTCACCACCAAGTATAGGAGAGGCCTGTTTCCCCACATTCCTGCTGCATCGGTTGGGGTTCTCTAGAGAAAGAGAACCAATAGGATACAGAGAAAGAGATTTATAGCAAGGTGTTATAGGATTGTGGGGTCTAGCGAGTCCTAAATGCTGGCCGCGGGCAGGTTGGGCAAAAGTTGATGTTGCCATCTTGAGTCTGAAATCTGCAGGGCAGGTCAACTGTCTGGAAATTCAGGCAGGATTTCTGTTACAGTCCTGAAGCAGAATTCCTTCTTGGGGAAACCTCACTTTTTACTCTTAAGGCCTTCAACTGATTGGATGAGGCCCACCCACACTACGGAGGGTAATAATCTCTCCAAAGCCAACTGATGTTAATCACATCCACAAAGATACCTTCACAGGAACATCTGGACTCACATTAGACCAAACAACCAGGCACCATGGCCTAGCCAAACTGACGTGTAAAATTAACCATCACACCTGCGATCGCTTGATCTTAACCTACGATGTTGGCCATTTTGACCTTGAGAAACATTAAATAAAACATTCTGAGGTTTCCTCCCAGATATCGACTATTGACTATAGCCAGGTAACAGCTGGTCATTCTTGTCTGCCCCGCCACCCCCACGCCATTCATCCCCTTCCCTCCCCTGCCCTGCTCTGTGCCTCAGGACACCCACCCGTGAATCGGCCTCACCTGGGCTCCTTTAGCCCTGGCTTAGCCAGTGAGAAGCACAAGAGACCAGAGGGCAGGACGAGAGGGAATTCCAGGCATATGTCCCTGCTCCTTGCTGCTTCTGGACCACACCTCTGCACTGGCTTCCTTCCTCCAAGCTCCAGACCTCCTTGGGCTCCTAGGCAACCATTTCCTCCTCCTGCCTCTTCAGCCCCAGCCCCAGTGTCCCAGCTCCCTGGTTCCCTTAACCCTGCTGGCACCTCTGTGAGTAAGCAGGACCTTCATTAAAGGCACTCCGCGTTGTTGCATTGATTCCCCCGCCCCATCCCTGCAGAGACCCTGAGCTAACAACAGCAGTCCCGGCTGGGGACCCAGAAGAATGGACGGTGGGCAGGGAGAAAGCCCAAGGGTGGTGGCAAACACAGGCTCACAGGGCAGGGCCTCGGGACATACCTTCTCCTTGGAGAAGAGCCCGGCCTCAAGGGGCTTCAGGTGGAGCGAGGGAGGGAAGGCGAGTCACAAGCTACCTTAGCTCCCAGCCCCAGTGGAGGTGGTGTCCGCCTCGGCCCTGTCTCCAGCTGTGTGTCGTGGACAGCGAATGTCCTGACTCTCCAGCAGGGAGAGGCGGGATGAGGTGACACTGCACTCACGGCTCCCTCGTCGCCTACATCACGGGCAGTGGGCACAGACCGCCACATCTCTCCTGGGCCTGCATGCCCAAGTCTTTCCTGACCCCTTCCTGCCGGAACCTTCCTGTGGGAGGTGCCCCCCTGTCTCCTGACCCCGGGGCCCTGAATCCCACCCCTTTCCTCTTCTCCCTGGAGAAACTATCCCCTCTCTCTCCCATTTCTCTTTCCTGCCTGGTTCCCATCAGGGTATTTAAATCTTTCCCACCTCAAAAACAAAATAACTAGCCTCTCGTACCCAGGGCCCTCTCCACCTCGCCCTATTTCTCCCTGTTTCTTCCATCAAGCTTCTTGCCAGAGTCCTCCTCCTCCTTGGCAATTCCCAACCTCACTGTCGCGATCAAGGCTATGTTGCAATCAGTGGCAAGGCGCGTGTTCCTGACACCGGTGAACCACTCCCACCTCAGTTGGGCCTCCTTGTACACACATCCTCACTCTCACTCGTGTTTTCCCGCTCCCTTGTTCAGTGACGCAGCCAGCCTCTCCTGCCGGGGGGACTCCGGGGCTCCATGCACCTGCTATTCTGGTTAACTTCCTTTGCGGGTACTGCTGACACCCATTCCCACTTCCCACTTCCTTCCTCTCTGCTGGGGGTCCCAGCTTAGATGTCTGTTCCTCTGAGAAGCTTTTCCTGGTGCCCACCCCCAGATTCGGGTAGGTCATGCCCCATAGCAGGCCCCCTTAGCATCCTCCATTTTTCTGTTAGAGGATGTGCCCCAGTAGGCCTTGCCCTACCTGTTTCCCTGCTCCGCAAGCATCATCAGACTGTGCACTTCCTGAGGACAGGGACAGTGTCTGGTCTCCAGTATGTTTCTAGCCCCTAGCTTAACACACAGCACCAGTGGGTACTCAGTACATGCTCTGAATGGGCGAACGGGCAAATGGCCACTGACCTGTGTGTCGGGGTGTAGGATTGCATGTAGCTCAGAAGCCCCAGAGAGCACTATGGGAAGTAGGACATTTAAAAAATATATTTTATTTATTTATTCATGAAAGACACACAGAGAGAGGCAGCAACATAGGTAGAGGGAGAGGCAGGCTCCCTCCAGGAATCCTGATGTAGCACCTGATCCCAGGACTCCGGGATCACATCCTGAGCCGAAGGCGCTCAACCACTGAGCCACCCAGGTGCTCAGGGAGGCATGACATTTTAACCAGCAGAGCTGTCCAGTGACAGGACGGCCACCGGACAAGGCCTGGGACTCCTGTCCTTGCATTGATTGGGCTAAGGCTGGCAAACTGAGGTTCCACGGGGATCACGGACCAAAGACCCAACAGCACTCTGAAACCAAGATTCAGCATCTTCAACTGGCCTGGAACTGGGGCCCTCACCTGTGTGTAGGTCCCCGGCCATGGATGGGCACGTGTTGCAAGTAAGGAGGATGCTCAAGCGGAGGTCACACGCCCCCATCACCGCAAGAGGGCGCGCTGGCCTTAGACTTGCCCTGAGCGAGCGGGCGGACCTGGCAGCTCACCTCGTCTCAGGTAGACCTGGAGAGTCTGGAAAAGGACAGAGGCAGGGTTCTGCGGAAGGTGTGATCAGAGTGGCCAGCCCCGGGCCCAATGCAGTCCCCAAGATCAACAAAGCTCACTGGAAGTCAGTTGTTATGCTGTTTTAAAATCAAATCCGTATCATTACTATTTTTCAGAATCTTCAAGTGCCAAGTGGGCAGTACATTTATTTGTGTGTACTCCTCCCTCTAGAGGTGAGCGAAGGCTGGGTACCAGGTGGAGCGGGCGGGTGTTGGGACTGGGGACTCGGCACTGGGATTATCAGGAGCAGGGAAGAGCTCAGGGTCCTGACTCCCTTGTCCTCCCTTGTCCTGGTTCCCAGAGCACCTCTCACTTTGTCACCCAACACTAACCCCCTCCGCCCCCATTCTGCAATACTCCTCCTGGCAGCGGTGCCATCAGATTACCTCTGAGGTGTGATTTTAAGAGGCCTGTAAGTTCTTCTTGGCCTCTGCTTTTCCTTCCATCTGCTCTTTTGGGAAGCCTGAGCTGGGATCCATTCCATTCCCTGTGGTTGCCCCAAGGCAGGGAGCTGACCCCCACCCGTACCCCCACGCTCTGGGCCCTACAGCCCATCTGGCAGACAGAAGGAGCTAGAAGGGACTTGTTGTTTGGTGGCCTTCCAGGACGCCTCGCTCCCCACCCTTCTCCCAGCCCTGACAACTCAATCCAGCTGACATGACAGGAAATGTGAATGAGCAACAGGGCACACGGCCAAAAAGGCCACTTCTCTGCTGAGGCGGAGAGCAGGGCCAGGGGGGGTGGGGGGCTGGGAGGCCCCCACCTCCGTCCCCCAAGTGCCTTCTCTGAACAGTGCAATACCAATCCAGCATCCCCATCCCCCGTGCATCCCCAGTCCAGCAATGTGCCTGAAAGGGGAGGCTAGACTCCTAGAGCCTTCTTCTGTCCTTTGAGGCAAAAGAAGCAGAGTGCATGCTCAAATAGAAATGGGGCCCAGGGTGCTAGTGACTTCCAAGAAGAGCAGCAAAGGGAATCAGATGTCACCCCAGGAAGACCAGGAGGACCTGGGGTAGAGTCCGAGTTGATCAGTTTGGGGAACTGCAGTCTCCTGGAGTGAGGTTTTGGCTACTCTCTGAAAAAGTCCTCCAGCTGTTGAGAAAGGGGAGGGGTAGGGAAGCAGTGTGCTGATTTGCATTCAATTTGCATGTAATTTGCATATACCTCTTTTGATGTCCAAAGGCAATGAAATTTCCTGTCCTTGCTTCTTTTTCCCTTTCTTTCTTCTGTTCCTTTTTAACCTCCAGGCAACCTACTATCTCTCTTCTCTTCCCCACAGCTTCTCCTCTCCCAAGCCAAACAGACACATGGAATATGAGGCCCAGGGTGGGTGGCACCTTCTCCGGGATCTCCCATCTGCCCAGAACTCAAAAAGCTGGTTTCCTGGAGATTCTCTGAGTTCTGGGAAAGAGGCAGGGTTAAAGAGGTCCTATGCACCCCCCACTCAGTTCACCTAATTGAGATGATCATCAAGCAAGTCAGAGAGGGAAGGAATAGAGACATCCAGCTTTGCCCCAGGGCCCCATATTTGCACGCTGCAAACCCACCCAACCTTAGAGGATCCTGGAAGAGCATATGAAGGAGGAGTGGGAAGAAGGGAAAGGTCTCTGTTCTTCTGTGACTTGTCTACTTGCCCTGTGATCTTGGGCAAGTCCCACCCCCTCTGCGGGCCTGGGTTCCTCATAGGAACAATAATCTAGATTCCTTCTGCCTAGAGGGACACGATCACAGAAGAGAAGGGGAGGCACAGGTAGGGACACTGCAGGATTAAAAGCACCAGCTTTGGCGTCAGGCAGACTTGCTCTAAATCCCAACTCTGCCATCTACTAGCTGCATTAACCTCCCTGAACCTCATCTCTAAAAGAAGCCTCAAAATTGTGTCTTCCTTCTAAAGTTGTGCCGAGTAAATGAGAAGGTGCATGCCCAGCCTGTAGCACCTCTCTTGGCAGATAGGAAGCACTCAATATTTATTGAATAAATGAGCACAGGGATGCAGGTGAGGTAACGTCTGTCACCCTCGCCCCACCCCCACCCCCTCACCCTCCCATCCTCCCACCGCCTGTCTGGAATCCAAAGCTGTGCTTCCAACTGTGAACCTCCAAGGCCCCACCTCTGCCTCAGTGGTTCACCATCCCCCAAAGCTCCACTCCCGCCTCAAACCCAGGGCCCCAGAATCCTAGCCTGCTGGAGCTCCAAGGCCCTTGGAAACCATTAGTCATATGCCCTCGGCTTCCTGCCTGCCCCCCACCCCCCACTATCGCTTCTGGAAAACCAAAGCCCAGAGAAGAAAGGTAACTGCACGTGGAAACAAGAAACAGCGGGTCCCAGATGTGGTGGTCAGAGAATCAGACCCTCGGTGTACGCAGCCACACAGATGCTATGCATATTGACATATGGAAATCGCAAGCACACAGGGGTATATAAACTACGTGCAGGCATTTTTCTAGCATGATGGTAGGCGGACTACAGTTGTAGATAAGAAAGGAGCCAGACTCGGAGTGGAGGAGGGAAGGGGAGGGAGGGAAGGAAGAGACAGGTTAGCGGTGTCCTGAAAGGGGTCCCTGGGCCCAGGAGGTCTCCAAGAAGCCTTTACTGATCTCTTCCCCCAGCCAAAGAATCAGGAAGGAAGTCCTTTTCCCTCTTGTTAAGAGTGGGAAGAAGGGAAGATGTGACTGGGGAAGGGTGGTTTGTATGAACCTGAGCATGTAGGTCCTCTTGAGCACTTCCTTTTCCTTCAGGGCCTCTGTGGCACCCACTGAGCCCTCCCTGGAGCCTGTGTGTCCCGGCCCCCCGCAGGGTACTCAGCGCCCTGGGGGCAGCCAATCAGTTAAGACCAGGAGATAGGATAAGAAAAGTCCCCCAGAACCCGCCACAAGGGCTATGAAGCACATTGAAGTGTTATGCTAATTTAATAAAAGATCAGATCACATCCAACTTCAGAAGGGAGGTGGCATTTAAACTGTGCAGAAGGAGTAGCGTGCAGTGCTTCAGAACAGGAGCCCTGATGCTTACTGGCTGTGCAACACCGGCAAGTTGCACTCTCAAAGCCTCATTTTCCCCACCTGTTAAATGGAAACAATAAGAGTCCCATTTACGAGTTGTTATGAGGACGAGACAAGATCAGAGCCTTTAAAGTGTTGGTTAGCACAGCGCCTGGCACCGAGCGAGAGCTCAGTAATTGCTGGATGTTATAACAGGGATCACTGGGGTGGGCGGTGGGTAACATACCAGATGGAAGGAACCCGGTGAACAAGGCAGGGAGGCAGAAAAGCGCAGGACCTGTTCTGTGAGCAGGAAACAGTCCTAGAGACTAAGAAGAAGGGAGAGGTAGGTTGGTAGGGACACCTGTCTGCAGAGGATGGCAAGATCCTGGGCTCCTGTCAGCAACTGGCTTTCTGGGCTTACAGACAGGTGGTCCCTTTGCCCTGGCACCACTCCCTGGGACCTAATGAACGGAAGAGAAGAGTGGAGGGAGCTTAGATGATGAGACTAGGATGGGTTCTACAAAGAGCACTGGAGCGGGAGTCCAGGGACCTGATTGAGCCAGGCTCTATCACTAGGGAATTGTGTGCCTTTGGCGAATCGCTTCCCAGCTCTGTCGATGAGGCAGGTGGCCGTCCCCCCAGTCCCTGACACTGGTAAATAATTTTCACATCATCTTCTCATAGAACCTCAGAGCCACGTGGGACCTGGAGGACAGGCAGGGGGCGAGGTCTTCCCCAGGAAAATGGGGTAATGAGCTGGGCCCCGTCTAACTCCCGGGATGTGGTGAGCGTGTATGGGGGCTAGGTGAATTTTGGCCGGCTGCTAAATTGCACATAGATAGATGCCCGTTATGGCGAGTCCCCCCGGCCCCGTTTTGCAGACGATTCAAATGGGTGCAGGAAGGCGAAGCGCCTTGAAGAGCCTCGTCTCTTGTCTCACAGCTGGAAAGCCGTTGAGAGATGGGATTCCAAGGCCAGAGTCTTTCCGGAACACCCCCACGGCTTTTCTAAACACTCTAGACTCCTTGCAGGGCTTACCCTCTGGGAGTCTGTCCAGACAGCAGCTCGGCCCCGGCCGGATCATCCACCGGGGGTTCCTAACAAGGGCGAGCGGGCCCAGGCGTCTGGGTCGCTGCGGGCGCGGCAGGGGGGGGCCGCGGGCCGGGGCAGGGCGCGCAGGTGTCGCGCAGGGTCGGGGACCCGCCGCAGCCGCAGCCCGCCCCCTCCCCAGGTCCCCAGCTCCGCGCATGCAAATCACGGGTTTGCATGGGCCCGGGGCCAGGCGCGGGGGCCCTGCCAGGGGGCGTGGCCGGCGGCCCCCGCCCCGCGCCGCGCCGCGTGCTCACCTGGGCGTGTGGCAATCCCGGCCGAGCCGAGCGCTGCCCGGGCGGGAGCAGCGGAGCGCGCGACAGCGGCGGCGGCTTCCGCGGCGGCGGCGGGGGCGGAGGAGAGACCCTGGCTTCCCCGGGGGCCCGGCTGGGGCAGACGCGAGGGGCCTGGGGGGGCGCTGCCTTTGGCCCCGCCTGGGGCAGGATGGTCAATCTGGAACCCATGCGCACAGGTGAGCGGCGGGGGGAGCGAGCGCTGACAGGTGTCAGCGGAGGGGCGAGGGGGCGAAGGAGGGACGCACCGTTGGGGGGTCCATCTCTCCACGACCAGGAGATGGCAGTGTGGATAGCGGGTCACCGGGGGCCGGCGTGGGGAGGCGGATGGTGGGGGGGGAGGGTTGGGGAGGCTGGAGAAGAATGGAGGTGGGGACTCCCCGGCGCGGGGTGGGAGGGTTTCTGAAGCCTCCAATCTGGAGCGGGGCAGAGGAGTGGGACCGGGTCTGCGCAGCCCTGGAGTCGGGCTGAAGTTGCTCTGTTCACTGCTTGCAGAAGGGTGGCTCACTCACTCGCTCAGCCAGGGGTGTGGACCTGGGAGTGCATAAGTGAGGAAAATACTTGTATCCACATGTTACGTGTTTTGTGTCTCCGTCCTTTAATGTGAAGTGGAGGCAAAGTGGGCATTTGTAAGGTCGGGTGGGGGGGCTGGCAGTTACAGAGGCACACCCCGGGGCAGGTGCCATGCCACACATGTATGTATGGATTAGGGCTTGTGACAGCGTGTCCCCGTGTAGCAGAGGGGAGTCTACTGTCCTCTTGTGTGTGTGTGTGTGGGGGGGGGAGGTGGAGCAGACCCCATGTGTGAAGGTGTGTCCACCCACAGGCTCTGTGGATACCGGCGGTGCTGGGGAAGCCGTGCTCTGGTGCGGGTCAGGAGCTCTGTGGGACCCCGAAGGAGGAGCCGCAGGGCCATGGCCCTGTGGGATAGGTGCTTCCAATATCTGTGTCTCAGAGGGGGTGGTGAAAAGGGCACTCTCCGTGTTCCACGTGCCATGGATTCAGATACCAAGCCCCCCTTTCCTCAGTGGAAGGAAGCTAGGAGATAGAAATGTTTTCCCAGGAGTCAGTATCCCCTATGTGAATGGTAGGTGGGCGTGATGTGAACTGAGGCCTCTCCATTCATCCTGCTGGTCCTTCCTTCAGCAGAGGGGCTGGGGCTGGGGCTACTAATCCTGAATGGTCATGCTTGGTGTTAGGGTGGGCCTTCTTCTTTTTTTTTTTTTTTTTAAGATTTTATTTATTCATGAGAGACAGAGAGAGAGGCAGAGACACAGGCAGAGGGAGAAGCAGGCTCCCCACAGTGAGCCTGATGTGGGACTTGATCCCAGGACCCCAGGATCATGACCTAAGCCAAAGGTAGACACTCAACCACTGAGCCACCCAGGTGCCCTAGGGTGGGCCTTCTCAGAGGTCCAAGGGTTTGAGTGGAGAACAGACTCAAGGTGTAGAAAGCTAAAACTGATTTGGCCACTTCAAACCAGCAATGTGCCTCTCAGCGAGGGAGGGCAGCACCACGTGACTTTTATTTAGGATCGCAGGGCTGTTGGTGGGAATTCTGTACCTGCTCTCCTTTCTGGAGGAGTAGGGAGGAGGAGTGAGGAGAGGCAGTTTTCCTGACTGACCCCAAGGAGCAGAGCAGTCTAGAGGCTTTGGCTTTTCCTGGGACCCACTCATCCTGAAAACAGACAACAGCAGGTGTGTGGAGAGACCCAGGGTCCACCATTCCCTGACAGGATCCTGGCAGGGTTGAATGAAGTCAGGCTACCACAGAGATGTTGACTCTGTGTGGATCCCCAGGTGCTAGGACGTGCCAGGAAGGGCCAGGTGAGGCCAAAGGAAGCATCCAACTGGGTGTCATCCAATATCTGGAGAAAGTGTTTCCAGGCCCTGTGGCACCACTATGGAGCTGGGCATTCCTGGGGGCAGTTTCCCTGCTCTCCCCACTTCACTTCCCATCAAGAATCCCTAGGCAGGAATGGGAACAAGGCCTCAGAAAGGTGGGCCTCAGTGGGAAGTTCTTTAGTGACAAGATCAGAGACTTCCTAGGGGTTTTCCATCCCATTGTCTACGCAGGCTGCTGCTCTGGGGGAGGTGGGAGGAGGTGGGACAGCTGGGACCCAGCAGGGAAATGCCTAAGGGGCTAAGAGCATCTGGCAGAGAGGAGGGCAGTGAGAGGGCCAAGCCCCCCTTACCCTGGCCTTGGAGGAAGCTCCAGGCTGACACCTCCCTCACCGTCTCGTCTCTCCCTCCGGGAGGCAGGGGTTCCAAACGTGAAAGGGGAGATTGAGCTAAACCCAAGGTAGGGTTCCCATCCGCCTGGGGTAGGTTACCTGACTCACTTGTCTACATTTCCCTCCCCAGCCCAATTCTTCAGTATGCCTGCACCCTCACCACCCTGTGAGCTCTCTCAGGCTCAGCCTCAGTGGTGTCTGGTTCCCCTTTAGTGGCATCTCAAAGGGACCTCTCAGCTTGGGACTTTCTGTGGATCCCTCTCCATTTTAGGGCTCTCCTTGCTGAGTCTTCTCGGGCTTTTCAATATGAGGTCATCGTGTGGGGTCTTTCAGTGTGGGCCTGGCCATGGGTCTGTGAGGGAGGGTCCCTCTCTAGGGTCTCAGTCCAGGATCCTCTTGGTGGAAATTTGGTCTCTTTGGAGTCTTATCCCCAGCCCCCAGCCCACAATAATTCTCCTCTTTCTTCACAAACAGCACTTTCCCCATGAATTTCCAGTCCTGGGCCCTTGGAGGACTCCTCCTCAGTTGATTTACTGGAACAGTTTGAGTGGGGGAAAGAGGGAGCACACTTTGTGTACTCTTGCACTGGGTCCCACACTCAGGTCCACAAGTCCTGTGGCCCCCAAGTCGGCCCATCTTTCTACTCGATGACCCGGGTGCAAGCCATGATTCAGGTTGGCCTGGGGTCTCTGCACTTTGTACCTTATAGAGCATCTCTCTCCAGGAGCATGAACACCTGGGTAGGTATGAGGTCACCAGACACGGGGGCACCCCAGCCAAGGAGGGGGAGGCTCCTGCTCCCAGATCAAAAATAGAGAAAAAAAAAAAAAAAAAAAAGACAGAGGACTAGACCAGAGTCTGACAGACAGCTGGAGAGGGAGGGAAGAAACAGGAAAACACTGGGAATCTGGCCCCAGGGGGACACCTGGTTGCCCCCAGGGCATCTCTTTTTCTGTCTTTTTGCTCACAGTGAGCTGTTGCCTATCAAGGTTGGGATCAAGTCTCACAGATTGATACCAGCTACAGCTCTGGAATACTGTTGGGATTTGGAAGGTCTCGTGGTGAGAGGGAGTGGCTTCCTCTCGAAGAAGTGACAGAAATCTGTCTCAGGAGAGAATTGGAGCCATGACTGGCTCAGACAGAGGACCAGTGGGCCCCTTGGTTTCCTTCTGGTAGAAGTGCCCCCACTGGCCATCATGGGAGGAAGAAGTCTGGAGGGAGCTGCACTCCCTTCAGAGAAATGGAGCTGAGCAGTAGGAGAGAGAAGGGGAGGCTCTCTGCCTCCCCGGTGTAGCCTGGACCTGAGGTTCCAGTACACTGTGGACACAGCCTGCGGCCTGGGGAAGATGCCGCCCCTTGGACTTTGCTCCTCAGGCTCCCACGCACATCCTGGTTCACGGATGTATGAAGAAGGGCTGCTCATGGGTCATGCCAAGGCACAGGAAGGGCTAGGCCAGCAGCCAATGTCTTGCCCCAGCTTCAGAACGTGATGGTACTGGTGCCAGATGAGGGTCGGCGTCTGGGATCTGGGATCTTACACTGAGCAGTGGAGCCTCCCCAGGGAAGGGAGTGATGGCAAGGAGCCCACTCAGTCGCCTGCCTGCCTGCCTGCCTGCCGAGATAAGAACAGCCCCACCCCACACCTCCCTCCCTCAGCCCCGGCAAGTGCTGTCAGACAGGCAAAGGGCTATGGCGTCTTGGGGAGTTTCGGTGTTGGCCCATTTTTAGGCTGAGACCCAAGAGTTCGTCCCACCCATCAGCCTCAGCCTCCTACCCACTAGAACTGGTTCTCAGTATCTTAGCATCCTGTGGGACTGACCAAGAGCTTCTACAGATCATCGCAGCCTGCCCCTCCATCAGGCTCCAATCCCTGTCCGATCCTAAAGCGTTACCATGTCGCTCCCATAATGGGTGTATCAAAGGAGAAGATGTCCTGGCAAAGTGTGGGCCTTTGCCACCTTCAAAAGTCATTTTTAGACATGATTAGAAGGACCTTTTAAGCTAATTCAAAGGCTGAGTGAGAGATGGGTTTTGGCCACGTTTAAAGGCATGCAGGGAAAGGGTGTCGGAAGGGAATCTGGGTTACAGGCATGGAATTGTGGTTTAGCTAAACAGTTACCCTTCTTAAATGTCAGGAATTGGAAATAAGTTGATTTGAGAATCTGGTCATCGTCCCAGCCTTACTGCCTCTTAAACCCGTACCGTCCCCATGAGCTCTTTCCATGTGAAGTCAGAATTTGGAGGATGTCTATCAGATAGTGCTGAGACAGAAAACCAAAGCTTGCTTGCTTGCTTGCTTTTTCTTAAAGATTTTAAAAAATCTTTAGGGATTTTTAAATCTCTCTCTGTGTCAGAGAGGCAGAGACACAGGTAGAGAGAGAAGCAGGTGGGGAGCCTGATGCAGGACTCGATCCCAGGACCCCAGGATCACACCCTGAGCCAAAGGCAGACACTCAAACACTGAGCCACGCGAGTGTCCCCAAAGCTATTTCTTATTATGGGCCAAGGGGACTAACAGAGAAGCCTAAGTTATCTGTTTAGCTCATTCTTTTATTTCAAGCTTACTTTGTGCCAGGAACTGTGCCAGGCAGTTTTCTTTCATATTTTGTTGGCTGCTTAAAGAACTCTGGGAAGTAGCATTATTCCCATTTTTTAGTTGAGAAAACAGGTTCAAATACGTGGCCAAGTTCCCCCCGCTAGTTAGCCATGGCGCTGGGATTAAATCCAGGTCTGTTGGCCACCCAAACCGATGCTCTGGAATTCTGGGTGCTACTGAGGCAGTGTAAAAACCTGAGGGGCCAGTCTCTGACGTTTTCCTCAGCACCGTTGAGGAATCCCTGTGGGGGAAGCATGAGCTGAGCAGATCTGTTCGGCAATGCCCAGCTCCGGGGTAGTAGGAAGCAAGCCCATTTCTTTATTGGAGCAGAAGGTGAGCAGTAGCTGAACCCTTTGCAGATGCGTCCAGGTGACCCACGCTAGCTCTGCATATTCACGCATGACTACTCTACAGTTTCGAACTACAGCAGGAAGGACTTAGGTTAGGTTCAAGAAGAGCCTTCCTAAATGTAGTGCAGTGAGGCAGGTCGTAGGGTGTGGTTGCAAGATCTCCCCTAGAGGTCGGCTGACTGTGCGGGACAGTGCGGATGTCTGGAGGGCGCTGCATGGAGCTCCGAGGATTTACCTGGGAGTCGTCACTTTGGTGGGTCTCCAAAATATTCCTCAAGCCACAGCGGCTCCCCAAAGTGCCTTATTCCATCCTCTGCTTCTGGGGCGTTCTAAGGGCTGGAGAGCCTCTGAACCTCCGCCTCTGTCTTGCTTGGCGGGGCAGTCGCCCCTCCTGCGCTGCAGTGACACCACACCCCCAGGGGCCACGATTCCAATCTCTGCCAGAGCCACCCACGTCATTGTTCTAAGATAAATAAATAAAAATTAAAAAGTAGGTTTCTCCCCGCTTTTCCTGGGGCGGAGGTCCACCCTTTCCCCTCACCCCGATCATCTCCAGACCTCAGGCGTCCAGACTGCCAACTGCCTGATTACCTGATGCAAATTAAGACTGCATGCTTAGCAGGGATTGGCTGGGGAGCCGGGTATGCAAATTGCCTCACCAAGACTTTATCTGGTTTGAAAGAGTTAAAGTGCTGCCCCAGAGAAGAGGGTGGGGGTAGTGGTAGGGGGGGTCAACACGATTTGAATAAAATATTCTTCTGTCTTTAACGGCTTCAGTATTTGGGTGGTTTAATAAGGAGAGGAGCTGAGAGAGGGAGTTAGTTCAAAGTTGCCTCTTTGCTTCTCTCTGCTGATCCTGGAGAAGACTTGGGGGCGGGGGGGGGGGGCCTCTTAGGTGGTGGCAGCTGTCTGTTATGGGTAAATGTTTAATTTATTGAAATGAAGCAGGGCAGAGAGGCCGGACCAGCAGCCCTAGGGGGCTGAGACCAGGCCTGGTGTAGGTATTCTCTGTCTGCGGGGCACTGACCCGCCCACCATCCCTTGCTCCCAGAGCACTTTGAAGGAGTAGGAAAGAAGGTAAGGCTTCCCAGAGGAGAAGGGATCTCCGGAGGGCCACGCTGGAGCTAGGATTTGGTCCCCAGACAGTGAGCTGACGTCTGAGAACCAGACAGAGAACAGGGGCAGGAACTGGTCAAGAAAGGTGAGAAGGGCAAGCCTAGGTTCAGGGGTACTCTCACCTCCCAGGGTAGAGTTATTACAGGGAGGGGAGGTGGGGGGGTGGGGAGACATATTTCTTATGCTACTTGAAAAAAATAAAATCAATCCCCCAAATCCCAGAGGCAATGAGGATTGGAAATGGGAAGCATTCTTCCCCACCCCCTACCTCACCCTGTACCCCTCCCCTTGTTAAATTTTTACCAACTGAACCTGGTGATGGAAGGAAGTGACAATGAATGATGCAAAAGGTGAGAGATCCCACAGTAGCAGCAGAGAAGAGGGGAAAGAAAGGGCCAGGGAAAGGAGGCGCGCCTGGGAGGAGGGGATTTGTGCCCCAAGCTTATGAATATTCTAATGGTTGTATGTTCGGGAATCAGGAATTTGAAAGTCTGATGGTTGTTGTAATTACACATTCATCTTTGCTGTTTAGTTAAAGCCACATATGTCATAGCAAGAAAAATTGTGACCTGTTATTAAAATCAGTTGTGTTTTCCCTGCAGATATCAAGATGAGTGGGGATGTAGCAGATTCCACGGATGCTCGCAGTGCCCTCAGCCAGGTGGAGACAGGTAAGGGTCTTCTCTTCTGGGGAATGAAACAAGAAAAGCACGGGTGGGAGCAAGTTGTTGCAAATGATCATCGAACAATGCGGTGTTTTGTTTTGTTTTGTTTTGTTTTTCTCTATCTCAGTCTTTGAGCCAATCAGACCCCAAAGCTGGGTCTTAGGAAGTGAAGGAATTCCCTTAGGCTATGACCCTGGAGGCTTCGAACTATAGATATCCATCTAGAGGGAGACAAAGTCTCTGGAACTAGGCTTGGAAAGGGCCAGCCAGATCCTTACAAACAAAATGGAAACACAAAAATTAGGGAGGAGGTCCACTTCTTGATGGGCCATGGGCCGTTCCAATACCCGTGGAAGCAGCAGGCTGTGGTCCCAGTTCCTGCTCAGGACAGAAAGCACAATGTGTCTTCAGTAGATGGGGACCAAGGCCTTTTAACCCCAGATTTCTCAACAGGCCTTACTCAAGGAACTAGCCAAAGAGGCCCGTGCGCAAGTGTTCCTCTTCCAAATTACATGCATGTGGGTGGTAAATAGACCAGAAAGAAAGGCTTGGTGCCTGGAAGATGACTTTGCTTTGTGAAGAAGAGAAAGAGGTCAGGAAAGAATTGAGAAGAAAGTTTCATAGCTCTCTGCTTTCAACTCCACAGTACAAGCTTTGCTTTGAAAGCTCCATATAATTAAAAAGAACTTAAAGAAACATGAGTATAAATTGTAACACCACCAAATAACTTTAATAGCCTTCCAACAAGACCTCAATTAGTCTTTCATCTGGATCATTAGAGACATAGAAATTAGAAGTGGAAGAGAATCAATGTCCCCCAGAGCTAAACTCTTTTCCCAAGTCTTCAGGTGCAGTCTAACCCCATTCTTGAAGCTTGGGTCAGGGACAAGATAATTGGGGGTCTTGTTGAGGGCACCTGCAGGATACACTTGCCATAAACTTTCCTGCCCCTCAATTTAATATTGAAACAGTGCCTACTGCACAGGTAGCAATAGACATTAGAGGTGTAGGTTCTATATTTTTCTTTGTGAGTGGGAATAGCTGGGCCAGGAGAATGTGGGCCAGTTGCACTCACTTTTCAATTGATTTAATTGCTGAGTATGTTTTACTGAGGGTCTGTGGAGGGAGGCACTTGTTCTCTCCAGTTGAGAAGAAAATTTCCTCCAACCTGACGAACAGGAGCAAGGCTTTAAAATCAGTTCAGTTGGGAGCACCTGGGTGGCTCAGTCAGATATGCATCCAACCCTTGATTTCAGGTCAAGTCACGATCTCAGGTTTGTGGGATCAAGCCCTGTGTCCGGTTCTGTGCTCAGTGAGGGGTCTGCTTGGAATTCTCTGTCTCCCTCTGCCCCTTCCCCTGTTCACTTGTACTCATTCTCTCTCTCTTTCAAAATAAATAAATAACATCTTTAATGAAATAAAATCAAATCAGTTCAGCTGGATAGGGACAATCTCAGCTCTGACACTCTTCCCTGGGGAAAAAAAAAATCAGACTCCAAAAGCCACTCTCAGGAGAAGCTGTGTTGCCCTCTTCTGATAGCAGGCTAGCTGGAGCCAACTCTGTTGGTATGTGGCCCCAGGTATGTGAGGGCACAGCTAAGAGAGTGTCCGTGTATGAAGAAGACCACACTTAGCAGGCTAGCACTGGTGTTCTGTTACCAAGTCCAGGTAACAGTGTTGGGAGTGGGAAGGAGCTACGTGGAACCCTAAAAGGTGGGCCAGGAGCGAGAGTGTTCAGATCCTGGGTGGGGGTGAGGAAGACGAAAGTGTTGGAGATAATCTGAGCACATTCTGACCTCCCTTCTGGAACCATGGGAGCTGTGTACAGAGGAAGTTGAAGGAGAAAGAATCCAGACACACGCTGGGACTTTGGGAATCTGAGTGCCATACCAGGGTTCTCCTGGGATTATAGCAGCCACTTTGCCTCTTTAGGAGGAAGGAACAGGTGATCTTCAAAGGGTATGGATGTAGAGTCAAACAGACCTGGGAGCTTAGGTGCTCACCAACTGATACGATCTGATAAGTTAGCTTAGCCTGGTCTCTGCTATAGAGGGGGGGCAATTAATGTCTGTCTTAGAGAGCTGGTTGGGAGTTCCCTGAGATGATGTTTAAAGCCTATTCACGGTGCTTGACACATGGCAGCTGTGATCATCATTACGTCTGGTGGCATCATCAAGATCCTATGATTCTGTAGTTTACAGAAAGAGCATCACTGCTAAGCACTTTGGGGTGCCAGGTAGCTGGGATGTCCTTCTCCCTGTCACTCAGGCCAAGTGGGTCAGCCCCGGAGGCTGGTTGTTCTCATTGCACATTCAAGGAAGGATTCTGTGTGGGTCTTCTTCAGCTCCAAGGAGACCACGAAGTCTGTGCTGTCTGCAAGTTCTCCACCCCTAGATTCTTCCCTTCTAGGGACTCAGCGCCGTGGCCGGTAGCATCCATACTTAGGTGATCATCAAATTACTGTATGTTTTTAAGGGCAAGAAAAAAGAGGTAGCTAATTAAAGTAACCAAACTTCCTGGAAAGTCATTGTGACTCATTTTTTTTTACAGAGAAAAGCTTATTATGAGTCACAATGGTTACCAACTTGGTTAAATGGCTTCCTTTGGATTTTTAAAAGGCAGATTCCCCCTTCCAAGCAGTGCATGAATTAGGGGGTGGTTTGTCTCTGAGTTTTAAAGGAACTACAAACAAAGGTGACCTAGAAACCCCCAGCTCCCTGAGAGCACCTTCTGTATTGTGTGAAATCCCCAAAGGGCACAAGGGTTGGGAGTGGGAAAGAGAAGTTATTTCCCCATCCACACAGGCTAGGACTGCAGAGGAGAGCATTCTCAGGTCCAGACACAGACCTCCTAGCTGGCAGAGACCTGGCAGGCAGCTCTTTCATTCTTCACTTTCCTCCTGCTTATAGGGAGCCAAGGCATGGACAAAGATAAACTAACTGCCCATAACCTCAGACTGCCTTTGTGGCAACACAAGAGACCAGAAAATCTCCCAATCCCCTGTCCAGTCCTCTTCCCAGCCCTCCTCCCCACCCCCAGAGGACTGGATCCAAGTTTCTAGATTTCTGAATCATCAGCTTTCCTATCCTTTCTTTTATTTCCCTGGTTGTTATTTTTCCTCTATTCTTGAAGCTGACAGCACCTTTTTTCCTATTCTCAGTTGAGTGGTTCATAAGAGTATACAGGCTTGCCCACATTTCAAAAGCCCCCGGGTCTGTAACTGACCACCCCCAAGCACCCATACTGCTAACCCTATGACTTTTGACCACACTAGTCGCAGAGTAGCCTCAAACACAGGGGTGGACAAATATGCTGGACGTGGCGGAGGCGGAGGGGGGAGAGAAAGTCCAGCCACATTCACAGAGCCTCTTCCCCATACCTGGGCACGTGCACGTGTGCCTCGGAGTTCACGTGCATCATCTCGTTCCATTCTTACCACCCCCATTTTTATCGATGAAGAAATGGTGGCTAAAGAATGAGACATGGGCTTGCCCAGGATTGTACAGCTTTTAACCAGGAATCAAACTCGGGCCTGAGTCCATTAGATTCTTATCTTGGCTCTGCCATTAACTCCCTGCAGATTAGGGGCAAGTCGCTCCCCACTGGGACCTTTCTGTTCCTCCCATAAAGGAAGGATTTGGGCTGGATGATCTCTAGGAGCTGAATCTTGCAAACAGGGTACATGTATTGCTTTTCCAAATTCTCTGTCATCACTTGCCACTTCCTGCATTTGCATAAAGGCTTCCTCAGAGCTGAGCCCTCCCTAGTCCCTTCTTTCCAGTCGCCCTCTCCACACCCTCCTCTTGGACATCTCTAGCCTCTTTGCTCCATTTACCCCCAATCCTCCTCCCTGACCTAGCTGGTAGTCCCATACACAACATCTGCGGAGCATGTTTGTGTCAAACCCTAGGCTCAGAAAGATGAAGAAACAGCCCCTGTCCTCAAGGGGCTTTGCTTCTCTCACAGGAATTCATGGCAGAAGGGATGATGGTGCCAACTCGTGTCTAAAAGAGCACACTCAAACACCTAGTGCATTTGGCCTTTCCAACAATTCTGTGCGGTAGATGTCATCATTCCACTTTGAAGATGAGGGATTTGAGGCTGCTTTTCCCAAAATTCCCATGCCTAGCAAATGACAGAATTAAACATAGGTTTTTCCAGTGACTTTCTACCCAAAGATGGTGGTGGGAAGACTGAGGACCAACACAGGAACCAGGGACAGAAGACACAGGAAACAGGCATCAGGAGGGATGCCAAGATTATAGAGGGTGACATTGGCCAAAGGGACTGGGGGGAAGCCAAGCCCCTGAAAGGTGGGTTGGTATAATCCAAGAGGCAGAAGTCCTGTCTGGAGCTGAAACATGCTTGCTGGGGAAGAGTGGGAACTCTAGTGAACCGAGGAAGGTGAAAATCTAGGGAGAGGATTTTCTCCTTCCCTTCTCTTATCCTGGGCCAGCCTTACCGATGCCCCAGTCTTTCCTTCCACCACCACCCAACCCTTTGACGGGGCACTGGGGTGGGGTTGTGAACCCAGATGGTAGTGGAGCAAATTCCTTGGCACCCTTACCCTGCTCAGAGATGTGGGAAGAAAGAATTCTGTGGGGGGAGCCAGGGGAGGACAGAGAGCTAGAGATGGAGGAGGGACTGAGCTTTGTCAGTTGTCCATTCTTGCCGCCCTTCTCCACCATCAGTTGTCCTGTCTGTGAGGTGGAATGACTTAACATCTGCCCCCCCCTTCCAGAAAGACCGCCAAGGCATCTTAGCTGTTTGGGGATCCTTTTGTACTTTCCCCCGAGAACTTCCAATATGGTTTTGGGAAGGAATGATGTGATCATGCAGAGGAACGCAGAGAGGCTAGTGACTCTCATAAGGTCCCACAGGAACAATGAGTAACTGACCCAAGACTAGGAAGTCCTTCTCAACCAACTCCTTGCTCACCATCTCCACCCTACTGAGTCCTGAGGTTTCCATCCTCCTGAAGCTGAGGATAAAGAAATTATGTCTCATCACAACCAAGAAGTGAGGTTCTAGGCAGAAATAGGCAGAAGCCTTTGAGAGATGTGTATGGCTTTCAGACCAAATATTTATGGAATAAAACTATTCTTTCAATGACAGAGAGGACGGCAGACATCTAGGAAGTACTTGGCAGGCAGGGGGTGAAGAAGAGTCTCCCATTGCTAGCCCTTTTTAAATGAGGTACACGTGCACACACACGCCCACCCTTTTCATGATTAAATGACAGAGTGGGTATGAACGTGCTTCACAAAGTGTGCACCACTGTACAAATACAATCCATCATTAGGTGGATAATTATCAGAAACATTCAGGAGACAAGACAAAGCTCTGTCACTGAGCGATGTGGGACAAGTCTACTTGTGCCCTAGACTTGGGTCTCCTCATTGTGATAGGGGGAAGAGGGTTCTAGAAGAGCGAAAGGAAGGGACTGGACTGGTGGTCTCTAGGATTTGCACCGGGTGACTCTGTCCTGCACCTCCAAGTTACCTGCTCTGCCCCTTACTTCTCCTGAAGAGAGAAAGGAAGCCACAGCCCTTCCAAGTGTTCAGGGGGCACTGATATGAATTCTTGGGGAAGTTGGGATTCTTCTTCTTATTATTTTTTTTAATGTCAGGATTCTTGTCCATGACTCTCTTCCTTTGGAGACATTTCAAAACGATCCCCGGAAAATGAAGGAACCTCCTGGTCTTAGGGATGTTTCCCTTAAGAAAAGCTAACCCCACAATTTCTTTTGGGCACCTATTCTTGTAAGCTACACTCCCCAGTGCCTAGACGTCTTTTCTCATTTCTTGCCTGAGACCCCCATGCTGCAGCCTCAGCCTGTTACCTCTTATTATGGTCTTCTAACCCAGAGTGTTTCCCATTTTTGTGACAGGGAGATTAGAAGGTACTAATGCACTACCCAGGCTTCATCCCATGGCTCTGTGTGCCGGAAACCTCGGGAGAGCTGCCTATGGTGCCAGGAATTGCCTGTCTGCCTCTAGCAATCAGAGCACCCTAGCAAACAAAACAGCTACAGCAACTGCTCTCACCCGTACCAGCCTCACTCACCACTCACAGACTCTTGCTCATCCCTGATTCCCAAACCCAGGCCCCAGGGGCAAACAGGGCAGGATCGTGCTAACTAGATGAGCCATGGGTGACCAGGCCAGTCCTGCCTGGCACTGGCCCTTCTAATTTTTGTAGGTCTCTTGAAGGAAGTGACTCCCCACCACACTTGCCTCCATCTTTGAGGCCCCCCCCCAAGAAGAACATGGACCTCCTTTCTCTTCAGCCTGAAAGGGGACCGAGAGAGGGAGCCCAGTGTGGGGCATCCATGTGCTGTCTTTTACTGTCCGCATGGTCTCATCGGTGGGCATCGCTTAGGGTGCTCCCTCTCAAATAATCTGGGGTGCGGGACCAGTTGTTTCCCTTCCAGTCTGTCACAGACCAGCACGCAGTCCTAACCACGCAGGACTGCAGATCGTACCCACCACACATGCTCCACAGGGCCCAGGCTAGTCTACACCTGCCGTCCACGGGGAGATCCCACTCATCACATGCTTGGGGCACTATGAACATTTCTAAATTCTCTGTGTTTGTATGATCCGGTCTCAGACTTTAGCAAACAGTTCGCAGGGCAGCCCTGACTGTTGGAGCATACTTTGGGGTGCCCTGCCTTAGAGGAGTTCACACCGTGTGTCAGAACACTGCTGTCCTTTGGCAGGCCATGGGCGATGGATACATCTGACCTTGGGTATATCTTATGATCTTCGCATTCCTCCCCTCACACTGTGGGTATCTTGGGTGTGATGCTGGAGAGATCCAGCAGGAGAGGTAGGTCCCGGGCTGTCCTCTGCTGGCAGGGGTACATGCCCCTCCCCACTCCCCCCTCCACACACACAGTGGGGGACTCAGACCACTGCCTGTTCCTGGGCCTCAGCCCTTCATTAAAGGATCCGAGATTTACAGCCCACCCCCACCCTCCCAGGTGTGAGTAAACGCTTTTGCTCTCTTGGGTCTACCCTCTTCCTCAAGAAACAATTAGGGCAAAGAACACCTGGTGTGGAAAAGTGCTGACCAAGTGGAAAAAGAATTTAAAGAGAAATGAGCTACCAAATTAGGTTGCGTTTTAGGGGCTTGAAGAGCAGCCCAAGTCCAGGCAACTGAGATGCGGCCCCACCCTGACCCCTCCCGCCCCCGCCCCCAGCACACAGACAGACCCACTGACGCACTTGCACTCCCAGCATCTCCACCTCCAAGCCCTCCTGTCCATGGGTTGCACCCCCTGGCAGTCTTCCCTTCTGGCAGAGGCTGCTTCTCAAAGGCAGGCGGGGGATCCTTGGGGGGTGTGAACCCACTGGGGGGCGCCTGGGAGGACCAGCAGCATCTCAGGCCAGCATTTGCTAGGGTGTCCCCTGTATTGAAACCACCTCCCCTGGGAAGGGCTTTGCCTGGGATCACCCATCCTTAGGAAGAATGGCTGAGAGGGAGAGGCGGCTTTGGGAGGAGAAGGAGGGGGAGCAGAGCTAAGTGTCCTTAAAAGGGAAATGGCATGAGGTCATCCCAGCTAGGGCCGGTCCACCCTCCCTGGAGTCCAGGGGTCTGGCTGGGCAGGGCAGAGAATGAGCAGAGCCCTCATTTCACTTCTAGGGACCTCAGTCAGTGACATTTCTGTCCCCTCCTGCCGCCTCCGTGAGCTGGTGCTCATTGGGGAGGGGGCACTTCTGGGGTAGCAGGAGGGCCCTGGGAGACCAGGCCTTTGTGCCAAGCCAGGAGCATGGGAAACTGAGCTCCTGGCATCTCCCAAAAAGCACCAGTGCTGTTGACTCAAAAAATAATAGGTGTTAATTTGCATGGCATTTTACATACAGGTTCCATGCTGGGCTTTTCATCTCCTACCTCGTACGGTGGAAGCCCCCTAGATCTCCCCGCTCCGCCACCTCCTTTGGGGGCCTTTCTGTGTCCTCCAGACTCCGGAACTTCCCCACCACCACCACCACCTAGCCCATCCTTGGATTGGCCCAGGCCAGGGAAAACAAAAAAACAAAAAACAAAAGACAGTGGTCAGCCTGGCTTGGGTAGGCTTGGTCCAGATTTGCTGGAGACAAGCCGGCAGGTGGGCTGGCAGGTCTGGACCCCGCAGGGCACCTTGGCTAGGGGTGCCCCACCTGCCTGCTCTGGGCCGCGGTGAGGCCCCCTGGCAGGGGGCTCGCCCACCCCACCCCCCTACCTGCTCGGGCTGGGAGAGGAACAAAAAAATCTAAGTCAGAGAGCCCAGAGAGGTGCCGAAAGGAGAGGAAACCCAGTGGTTGCTATGACGATGGGGTCTTGGCGCCCGATTTGCATAGGGCGATGATTTCCATACTGCAGGGTGAATTTCCATATCCCTGCCTCAAAGCCTGTTGGGGCGGGGAGGGGGGAGAGGGGAGAGGTCATTTGAAATTCAAATGAGGATGATTAAGGTTTTCTTGAGGAGGGAAGCTCGGACAAAAGGGGGTGAAGCCGGCTGGCACATGTCTGCCCCGGGCTCAAAGTTATCAAAGGGAGGCGGCACCCGGTTGACTCCCTCCCTCCCCGCCTCCACAGGCCAGGGAGAGCTGATGGTGGTCAGGCTGGGCTGGGTGCTGGTGGCCTTTGCCTCCCGGGAGAACCAGCTAGGTCCCCCTCCTGCCTCTGGACTCAGTTTACCCCTGCATGGCCTGAGGACGCTGGCGCTCAGAGCCATCCTCGAGTGTGTTCTAGTTCCAGCCTCAGGCCTCCCTCCCTCCCTCCCTCCCTCCCTTCCTTCCTCCTTTCCTCCCTTCGGTGACCACAGATGAGTCGCCTCAGTTTTTCTATCCGTGACATTGGAAACACAATCTCTACTTTCTTGTTTGGCTGAGAAGATGCGAGGGCAGACCAGCCTCTACCACCAGCCTGTCTCTTAGGCAATCACTTCTCATCCTTGGGCCCGAGTTGGCGCGTTGGACGGCAGGTGTGAACTTGACGGTCTCTAAGATCACTGCTAGCTCTAAGATGCCGTGATGTGAGAGCACTCTGATCCTTCGCACACACCGGTTATTGTTTGTAAGATGCTGATGTGAGCCCCTGCACCCCGGCCCCCCGCTCACCGAAGTGCAGCCACGAAGAGTACTGCCTGCGTGTGAACCCCAGCTTCTCAGCTTACCAGTTTTATGACCTTGGGCTAGTTTCTTAATGGTTCCCTGCTCAGTTCCCTGGTCTGTAAAATGAGGGTAATAATTGTACCTATCTCATGAGGTTAAACACGCTTACCTCAGTGCCTGCCATGGAGTAATGCTGTTTGCTAGTATTAGGATCAGAAGCCATCAAGTGTCCATGCAAGCGGGTCAGGGATTCAACAGCCAATCCGGGAAGCCTTGATTAGGAATATGGACTGTGTCCTGAGTAGACCTGCCAGTGAATTCATTCACTTTGGCCAACACGCTCTTGTAGCCGCTGGTCTTTGGGAATGGGAAGCATGCTTCAGGGAAGGGCCCCAGGGGCAGCCCCCAAAGCTAAGTGGTCACCCCAACTGACAGCATGCCTGGCTAGAGGGCTCCTTGTTTTGATCCTGACTCCAGCCTGTCTTTACTTCTCAGGAAACAGAGAAATGGCGGGAAGAAGGGGAAGGAGCTGATAGAGGGACCCCCTCCTCTCAGGACCCAGTGCTAAAGGACAGGCCAGGTTCAGTGAGATGAGTTGATGTTGATAGTTCTGGAAAAATCCAAAGGTCCTTTATTTACTTCCTGCAAGTTTCTACAGCAACTGCATAGGAGGCCTTCTTTGGGGATAGCGTGATGTGGTATGGACAGCTTTACCTGGTGGACGGACGTGGGTTTGGGTTTCTGCTCAGTGATCTGTTAAATCAGGAACCTTGGGCAGACCGATGAACCCCTCTGAGCCTCCTTTCCTCACCTGTGAAATGGGGATAATAGGAGCACCTACTCATAGGGTGGTGGTGAGGATTAAATGCTGCTTGTGTATAAAATGTTTACTACAGAGCTTGGTGCGTAGTAAATGCTCAATAAATGTCAGCTACTAATTATTCCTTATTATTTGAAAACAGTGTTCTGCTGCCAAAATGTTTGAAAATTCTCTGATCTAGTCCTATTCTCCCGTTTTATGGTGGGGGAGAGACTAGGGTCAGAGAAGGGGAATGACTTTCCCAAGGTCATAGTGGGGATGTGAGACGGGAGGTTTTTTGAGGAACACTTTCTCCACCCCAGAGGCAGTAGGGGCACTATCCTCTGTCCTTTGTTTTTGCTTCCTTGGATTAAGCCTCTCCCCTCTCCCCGCCACCCTTGTCTCAGAGATAGCAGCTCCTCCAGCCCCAGGAGGGAGGAGGACTTTATACTCTAAGAGTGAAAGAGGAGAGGGGCGCCTGGGCGGCTCAGAGGTTGAGCGGCTGCCTTTGGCTCAGGCCATGACCCCGGGGTCCTGGGATCGAGTCCCACATCAGGCTCCCCGCAGGGAGCCTGCTTCTCCCTCTGCCTGTGTCTCTGCCTCTTTCTCTGTGTCTCTCATGAATAAATAAATAAAATCTTAAAAAAAAGAAAAAAGAAAAAGAAAAGGGTAAAAGAAGAGAGAACGGTGCCGGGGGGATCTGGGCTCAGCAGTCAGCTGTGTGTCCTATCACAGGCCTCACCCTCTGAGCCTCTAGTCACCTGTAAAACAGGAGTCCTATAATTCTGGCCCTTAGACCTCCCAGGCAGGTGGGGATCGCGGAGGAGCTAGGGACGAAGTGCACAGCAGAGGAAGAAACCAGTGCGTGTCACCGTGACCAATGCGTGTTGGCGAGGCCACTGGCCCTAGAGCCAGAGCTATGAGGTCCAAGCTCCTTCTCCCACCCCGCTCTCCGTCACTGGTGCTGGGACCCAGCCTCAGTTTCCTTGTCTGTAGAACAAGTCGTGAGGAAGCAATGAGATGAGAGTCCATGTGTGGGAGCTTTTGGAAGTGTGAGCTGTTCCACGAGCGTGAGATGGCATCTCCCGTCCAAGCTTTCCTCCTCCTACCCGCGCCCTGCGAGCCGCACGCGGACCCCTGCGTGCCCACAGGAGAGCCAGAGCCCAGCCGCGTGGCCCATCGCTTCTCACCCCACTTCACTCTCCTCCGGGAAAAGGGCGAGGATAGAGCCTCCTGGTCTCCCACTGACCTTAAACCTCTTTGAACCTCTTCCCTCCTGAGGCTGGGCCAAGGGCAGAGCGGTGCTGGTCTGGAGTCCGCCTTTAAAGAACACCCACAGGTGTTGTGCAGAGTCAAGTCTGGGCAGCGGAGCTCTGGGGATTAGCTCCTGCAGTGCCGTTTATTGCCTGTATTAACTTCAGCTCATCATTTGTCCTCTCGGGGACTCAGTTTCCTTACCTATAAATGGCAGGGATAGCATTAGAAGTCTCTGGGTCCTCTTGAGCATGGAAAACTGGTAGAAAAATAGCAGGCGAGGGGCTTCTCTGAGATGTGCCTGTTAGGGCAACCAGAACCCTGGCTTCCCCACAGAGTTCTCCCCTTGGAGTTAGACTTTTCTTGGTTCCCAGGCTCAGGAAACTGAGTTGAGACTTTGGTGGGGACCTGGCTCTTCTGGCAGCAGTCCTTGCCACAGGGGCCTGAGCCCCTGGTCTGTTGTTCTGGAACTTGGCGCATCTGCCCAGGGGCTCCTTCAGCGTAGCCTCAGAGTGCCAAAGCTGCCCACTTTGGGCCCCCAGGAGATGAGGGGTCACTGCAGGGGAGCCCCAGGGAGCCCCATCTCCAGCTCAGGCTGAGAAGCAATAGGGATTATATGGCCTAAACAATTAGAAGACCGTGTGAGGAGCGTTTCATTTATCAAAGAGCAACAGGACAGATGGAGCTGGAAGGATGTGGGCTTCTCTTCCAGCCACGGGGTGCAGGGGAGCCGCTGGTGTCCACCGGGGCTCAGCCCCAGGCTCTTGATCTGTGGGAAGGGACAGTAGAGCAAGGCTTCAGGATTCAATCTCACAAGCATGTACGTGGAGAAAAGGCAACAGGTGGCTCGCACAGGCCGTGCCACAAGGAATCCCTAAGGATGTTTGCTGTGCCGGGCTTCCTTGGGGTAGAGAGGGAGAAGCTTTAAATCATGAGAATTCCCATCTCACAGATGGTCAGAGGTCAAGGGGACCCGAGAGATGACCCTATCCTGGGGTGGCCAGTGGGTTTCTTCAGGACAGCTCATTGTGACCATCCGTGGTGGTCACAAGCAGGGATGTTAGGACAAGGCGGAGGGTGCAGTGATCCATTAGTGACACCACCCTGGGCATGGCTCGCACCCATGGCCACGTCTGTATTTGCTGTCTACACCTACAGAGGTAAGGTGACTTGACTGAGGCCACCTAGCTAGAGGAGCCCTGGGGGTCAGTCTCCCCTAACCCCTAAGCTGGGCTCTTTCTCCTGTCCAGCCCAGGTCCTGTGTCCCATTCTTCAGGGGTATTCAGGGGTCGTCCACGGGGGTCCTCCTGGGCATCCCCTTGCCCCCATGAAGGAGGTGGCAGGAATGCAGACAGAAACTTTTTTGTTTTAATATTTAAGGGAAGTTGAAGGCTGCGGAGATTAAGCCACTTGCCCCAAGTCCAGCGTAAAACAGCCTTTGAAGTAACCCTCGAGCTCAGTTTCCCGTGTGTTCTCTGTACAGAACTCTGACCATTAGGCAACACTGCCAGTTCCTTGGAGGAATCTCAAGTAACAAAAAAGGTAGGCCTGGTGTCTGTGGGGTCCTGGAAAAAAAAAAACAAAAAACCGCTTTGACTGGTTTAAATGGCCATGCCGGGAAGTCTCCTGGTCTGCTCTGGTGGCCGGCTGCCCAGGAGCATTGCCAAGGGCCTGGTGGCCTTAATCACTGCTCTCCTAGGAAGTGCTAGCCAGCTGCCAAGTGGCCATAAAGTGGCCCTGGAAGCCTTACTGGGCTATACTGGGTGTGGAGCTGGTGAGAAGAGAAGCAGTCCGGAGCTGGGAGAGGTTCGGCCCCACTGCCGAGCACTCTGCATTGTTTACTGGGCAGAAGTGAAAAATCCTGCTTGGACGGTTCTCCATTCTTGTGCTTCCACCTCCCTCACCCAGAGAATTGCTCCCCAGGCAAACTCACATCCCAGTGCTGCCAAAGCTATGCAAATCAGCAGGCTCTGCTGCTCCCAGGTGGGAAAGCACAGGGCTGGTAGGGTTCCTCCTGCCTGGCGTCCGCCCGGGGTCCTGATCGCTTAACCCAGCTGGGACTCAGTCTCCTCACCTGTAAAATGGGGTGAGTAATAATGCTTCATCTTCCCGAAGGCAGGGAACTTGCCCTGATGATCTCCTGAGGTCTCTCTCCCAGGCCCATGAGCCAGGGTTTCAAGCTGTTTGCTTCTCCTCCTCCTTTCTTGAAGCCTCAGGGCCTAGAGATTGCCAGGAGGCCACGAGAACCCAAAGAAGCCCAGAGAGACCCCGGCGGGTGGCCCTTCTGGCTTGATGTAGATCTCACCCACTGGCCCCTAAGACCCCCACGTGGAGGTCCAGGGGGGTCCAGGACTTCCTCCTGGAGCCCTCTCTGCCCTCCCCCCTCCCTTCTGTGTCCTTATCTTTGGTTTGTGTGCAGAACAAACAGGACAGAGGGAAGTGGTGAGAAGAGCTCTTTGGTCCTTCGTGTGCCTCACTCTGCCTCGGCCACAGACAGGGACCAGTTTCTGGGAGTGGGGGAGAAAAAGCCGTGGTGCATTTCGATCAGCTGCATCGGGTGGAAAGACTTCAGAGATGGCAGCAATTTTGGGTTCCCTGCAATCCCCCTCTTGATGCCACCAAATTGTCCCTCGATGCAGAAACCTCTTCTGTAACATCCCTGAAACGAGCCGCCCCTGCCTGAATATTCCTAGCAATGGGGAGCTCTGTCGATGTGAAACTATGGAGTTCCACTGCCAAACAAACCCACTTCTCATAAAATTCTTCCTCCTACTGAGATGAGGCCTGCTTTCCAGCAGCTTCGCCAGTGGCCCTGCTCTGCTCCTTGCTGCTGCAGGCTAAGCCTGGTTCACTTCCATGCCAACATTTGGAGAGGAAGGAAAAGTCCACTGATATTTATTTAAGCACTTACTATGCACCAGGCATTGTGCCAAGTGCTTTCCAATGTTCCCTCATTGAATCGTTTTAATTTTTTTTTTTTGAGAAGCCTCAAACGTATGGAAAAGATAGAAAACGGTTAATGAACAGCCACATACCCGTCACCTGGATTTAATAACTGTTAACATCTTGCCATATTTGCTTCATCCATTTGTTTCTGAAATCCTTTTTTTTCCCTCCCCTTTGCAACTTTTCCTCGTAGACATTTTCAAACACACATGACCATAGAGATGAATACAAAGAGCCCCCATATACTCATTCCCTACTCAGCAACCATCAAATTTCTGCCCTTCTGGCTGCTGGAATATTTTATTATACATTGTAGACATTAGAACATTTCCATCCTAAATATTGGCAAGGATGCATCTGCAAAACAGAAGGACATCTTCCTTCTTAACTACAATATCATTATTACACTTAAAACGAATTTCTCATTTAATTCTCGTGGCAATGCCACGCAGAAGGTTTTATATAAGGGCAAGTGTCTCTTCTTTAGGTCAAACATCCTTTCCTCATCTGGTGTGACGACTGGGCCTTTTACCCCCTTGGTCTTCATGCTCCACCGCCCAATTCATCAGGGTCCCTTTTTCAAAATGATGCCCTGTGCTGGGCACGATGCTCTCACTCAGGGAGCTGCCCTGATCTGTGTGTCTGGTAATGCACGGGACTGCCTTGGCTTTTTAAGCAGCTACCCCACACATGTGTAGCACGCTTTGGGCTCATGTTGAGCTTTGGCCAGCTCAAAATCTCCTTTTTTTGTCATTTCTTTTCCACGTGGGATACTCTGACGCCAGCCTCCCCCAGCTTCCCCTCCTCACAAGGAACTGCGATGTGTTTATTTCCAAATAATGTCTGCCAACAAACAGAAAGGAGAATTACGTTTTCATTTTTGTTTTTCTTTTTTGGCAGGGGAGGCATATTTGACCTCCTAGGAGTCTCAGCTTCTCTCAAAATGTAAAATACAGAGTACGGACATTTCAGTGGCCAAGTACCTGACACTATGCACGCTTGAATTTTAGTCACTCTAGGTACCAGCTATGATTATTTCTATTCTAGCCTGAAGTTTGTTATTGGTATTGTTGAAAAAGCTTTTTATGAGGCTTCCTATTGTAGCATGTAGTCTTTTTTTTTTTTCCAGCTTTACTGGGGTGCAAGTGGTAGATAAAATTGTAAGGTATTTATAGTGTCCATCATAGTGGTTTGATATGTGCATATACTGGGAAATGGTCCCTTCCATCTGGTTGATTATTACATCCATCATTTTCCATGTTTAACTTTTTTTTTTTTTTTTTTTCATGTTTAACTTTTTTTGTATGTGAGAGAACCTTTTAGTTTTCCTCTTAGCAAATTTCAATTTAAAAAAATATATATATATAGTGCTATCAACTATACTCACCACGCTCTATATATCCTCAGACTTTGTTCATCTTATAGCTGAAAGTTTGTACCCTTTTACCAACCTTTCCCTTTCCCCTAACCCCTTCAGCTTCTGGCAACCACTCTTCTACTCTCTCATGCTCTGTTTCTCGGAGTTTGACTTTTTATTTCTTTTTTAATTTTTTGAGATTCCACATGTAAGTGATACCATTTTGTATTTTTCTGTCTTATTTCACTTAGCCTACCACAAGTCCCTCTGTGTTGTCACAAATGGCAGGGTTTCCTTTTTTCTTGTGGCTGAATAATATTCTAGTATGTATGTGTGTGTTTAAATAAATAACATCTTCCTTATCTATTGATCCATTGATCACTTTAGGTTGATCTCACACTTTAGGTTGGGTCCATAGCTTGGCTATTATGAATAAAGCTCCAGTGAACCTGAGGTGCAGATATCTCCTTCATAGCTTGTTTTCTTTTCTTTTGGAACTCTACCCAGAAGTAGGACTGGTGGGTCATATGTAGCAGATAGTCTTCTGGTTGGGTATCACTTTGTGCAGTTTGACTACTTTAGTGGACTACTCAACATAAAGTAGAAAAGCCGATTTCTGGGCTAGCGTATTTGTTAAAACAGAATTCCCTAATTGGGGAATCTTTACTTCTTTCTGTTTCATTTTTGTTGAGGTAAAAAAAAAAAACCACATAACATAAAAATCAAAAAACATGGAATTTAAACAAAATTTACCATCTTAATCATTTCTAAGGGTACAGTTCAGCCTCCCCTATCGTTTCCATATACAGTTGATTTAGTTTAACCTAAGTGCAGGGCTTTATATTTATTCCTGTTATGTTTTACCTTGTTGGTTTTGGCTTCTATTAGAACATGCCAAAATATTTTCTAATCCTGATTCTATTCTCTAGTTTTCTATATTAATCTCCCTCTCTGTTTTGAATCGCTTCCAAATTCGAGCAGCATCTAGCCTGTTGATTTACCTAAGCTGTTGATCAAAGTTGAATCCTTGGTTTCTCTGTGTCAGCCACTGGATGCAGTGCCCTTTTTTCTTTTTTTAATATGAGCTCTATGCCCATCGTGGGGCTGGATCTTACAACCCCAAGATCAAGAGTCACATGCTCTACCAACTGAGCCAGCCAGGCGTCCCATGCAGTGCCTTTATTGGAAAAACTGTATGAGTACAGGAGTTGAGAAATCAAGCTTTGGTCTTGATTCAAGTTCTCTGAGGCTGTGTATCCTCTGCAAGGTGCTTCCCCTCTCAGTTTGGACTTCAGTATCTTTCTGACTCTTTCTACTATGTATCTGCCTGCTTTATTTTTTTCTGCAAGCGGCTGCCACCTTTCAGAGAGGGAGCCAGGGCTTGGAAATAAGATATGTTCAAGTTTCTGCAGTTGGTGGCACATGACTTTCTCAGGTCAGAATCAAAGATTTATTTTTGGAGCAGTTTCTTAGTAATTTGGATCAAGCACGTGGTCATTCAGCACCTAGTGTGTATTGGACAACTTAAGTCACTTGATGTACAAAGATGAACAAGATATAACAATGCTGGCTGCTAAGAGCTCACGATTTTATGAGAGAAACAGACACATGAACCACTGGGTCTAAAAAATGTGATATGTGCAATAGAGATAAATAAAAATAATAGGTGTGGCGATGCAGAGAAAATCCCTTATTTTGCTTTGGGTGAATTTCATGGAGGAGGTGACATTTGAGTTTGATCTTAGAGGATGAGTGTGTATTTTCTAGAGAGAGAAGGGCACAGCATGCGCAAAGTCCCTAACATACAACCAGGCTCAACCTGGGTAGAGGGGTGGCCCGGGATGTCTGGAGCCCAGCTCTACAACTGAGTAGTGTCTCCTAGCTCACAAGCATGGTCACCAGCTTTCTCTCATTTGAGCTTTACTATATTCCTGGAAAGTGGGTGGAATGGGAGTTATGACCTTATTTTGCCATTGAAGAGTGTGAGGCTCTGGAGCTACCTGCCTTGGCAAAACTCACACAGCTTGGGAGTGATGAAGCCAAGGCTTGACCCTCTATTCGCTCACTTCCGATCCAGGACTGTTTCCAGTAAGCCCTGCTGCTCCTCCACAGAGCACTGCAAAGGGGTAGAAAATAATGATCGTGGGTCACTGTTTCACATAATGTGATAATTGCATCCCCTGCTTTCTTCACGAAAGAGGAGCACCTTCCTCACTGTGTCAAAGATGAATAAGTTGAGTCCCGGGAATGGCTCACCAGTCCTCTCTCAATCAATAGAGCCTTAGCAGTGGAGTCAGAATCAGAACAGAAAATGCTTTGGGGAGCTGAGCCCTTACTAAGCACCCGGCACTGAGCTATATGGCACTCTCTGCTCTGTCGGAGTGTCATGGGACCAGTCTCCCTGAGAGGTCCTGGCCAACCCAGGTACCTCACTCAGCCTGGGATTCAGGGAAGCTTAGGTACAGATACTGAAGCAGGTGAGAATGAATTTGATGAGAAGGAGAATTGTCCTCATCACACTCCGAGAGCAGCAGGTGAATCCTCATGCTAAGAGGCCTCTTGAGAAGGACCATGAAAAAACTTCTAGGCAAGAGAAGTTAATTTTGTTGGCTGGTGAGTTTTAAAATTAATCTCTGAATTTTGCTTGTTCATCTTTTTCATTGTGTGGATCTCATAAACAACATGATAGTGGCACTTACAGAAATCAAAAGCAGAGATCTTTTTAAAATTGTTCACAAAGCCAATGACCTCCTCCAAGCCAAACTGTTCTGGCCCTCTGCTCTTTCTCTCACTGTATTATTACCTTCTTCTGGAAACATCTCCTCTTACCTCCCAGACACCACACTTGCCTGGTCTTCCTCCTACTCAGGTGCCCCCTCTTCCTCAGTCTCCTTTGCTGTCTCCTCCTCCTCATTCCAGCCTTGACTCTTTTTTCTTCTTCATCTGGACTCAGTTTCTTCATAACGTCACTGAGTCCTATGGCTTAAATGCCACCTATGAGCTGATAACTCCCCAGGTTATACATCTGACCTTACACCTCTCCTGAGTCCAAACTCACTTCCCCATCTCTACTGGGATATCTAATTGGCATCTCAAACTTCACACATTCAAAAATAAAGCTTTCCACATTCTACCATTGGCCTGCCCTCCCCCAAGTCACCCCCATTGGTGGTAATGGCACCACTGATGATCCCTTCGAGAAGGGCCAAAGCCTAGAAGTCATTCTTGATTCCTCTCCTCCCTTGCATAGCACCTCCCATCCATCAGCCAGTCCTGTCAGTTATCCCAAATGCGTTCTAAATCCAGGCCTTTCTTGCCACCACCACTGTTACTGTCCCATCCACTCTGCTGCCCTTTCTCTTCTGGGTCACTGCAATACCTCTCAGTTGGTGGTCTTCCCTCCTGCTCTCTAACCACCTACAAGCTCATCCCTGCAGGTTTAAACCCTGAAGTCAGATCGTGTTCCTCCTCTGCTCAAACCCTCTGTCACTTCCATCGTCCTTGGGTGAACGTTGAAGCTTCACTGTGACCTGTCTGCCAGATTCACGTCATCTTACCCCTGCTTACCCTATTCTTCAGCCATACTAGCCTCATTACTATTCCTCAGCATGCAAGCCTGCTCTTGCCTTATGTCTTGATACTTCTGTCTGGAATGATATTCCTTAGGGGCTTCTGCTGTCTTCTCCAGTATTGTATTCCCAGGGCCTAGAACAGTGCCTGGTACCTAGAGTGTGCTGAGTAAATAAATGTGTGTTGAATGAATGAATTTGCTCTTTTGTCAAGTTTTAAAATTACTCCTTATTGGGCCGACTTGACCATGTCATGGAAGGATTTTTTTTTTTTTTTAAGACAAAGCTCCTCAAAAAATAAAATCTAGAACTATCAGATTATTTAGCAATACTGCTTCTGGGTATCTAGGCAAATAAAATGAAGACACTAACTCAAAAAGGTATCTGCAGCCCTATGTTCAATGCAGTGTTATTTACAATAGCTAAGACATGGAAACAACCTACATATCCACCGGTGGATGAATAAGTAAAGAAAATATGGTGTATGTATATATATATATGTACACACACACACAGACACAAACAACATGGAACATCATTTAGCCCTGAAAGAGAATGAAATCTTGCCATTTATGATAACATGAACAGAACTTGAGGGCATTATGCTAAGTGAAAGAAATCAGACAGAGAAAGACAAATACCAAGGGATCTCAATTAACATGTGAAATCTAAAAAGCAAGTACACAACCACCCCCTGCCAAAACCAGGCACATAGATATAGAGAACAGATTGGTGGTTGCCAGAGGTAGGGGGTGGGGAGAGATGAAATGAATAAAGGGCATCAAACTTCCAGTTATGAAATAAATCTTGGGAAGTAACGAACCACGTGGTGACTATAGTTAATAAAACTGTATTGCATATTTGGAAGTTGCTAAGAGAGGAGGTCTTAAAAATTCTCATCACAAGAAAAAAATTATGTGACTATGTATGATGATGAATATTAGCTAGACTTACTGTGGTGACCAGTTGGCTCACAATGCATACAAAAGTTGAATCGTGGTACACCTGAAACCAATGTTATATGTCGGTTACACCACAATTAGAGAAAAAGATAAAACCAATTTTACCATTAAGTCTATCTCTGTGTACATCACAATTAGAAAAAAAGATAAAAGCAAGTTTACCTTTAAACCTGTCCAGTCTGTGGGTCCCTCCTACCTTTAGCTCCCCTTGCACATTTTATATATATCGTCTTAATTGATCTCAAAATCAGGCTGCTATCCAGAGGTCACTCTGTGTTTCCCATATGCTTTTCTCACGATCCTACCCCTCTTCATCTTCTGCTCTCATCTTGCTGCCCCCGTTGCTAGAGCAGGTGCCCTCCCAACCATACAGGAAAGGGCATGCTTCCCCATCCTCATTTAGAACACAGCAGGGCAAGGGGGCTTAAGTTAAAAGGCCAGAGGATCTCTTAGACCCCATTCCTTCTTCTACCAGGCATTTTTTGAGACACTGAGCTGTTCTAGGAGCCATGGTGGCCATTGAGTAGGGATGTTACGTCCTCGTTTTCAAGGAACCCACAGACTAGTAGGAGAGAGAAAAAAAGGAGTCGCACGATGTGCCATGCGGTAGTAGTAAGGGCTACTGGAGTCCAGAGTGACCAGGACTAACGCTCTGTGAAAGAGTGTGGTGCAAGGAAGTGTGGAAATGGGACAGGGTTGGTGTGTTTGCCCATGAGCTCAGGGTGCCTGGGAGGGAGTGAGGTGGGATCCTGAGGGACAGTCATATGGGGAATTGTATGTTGTGCTAAGAAACTGAGATTTTATTCCAAAGTTATTGAAGATCCAATGAAAAGCAGAAGAATTTTCTGATTGAAAGTTCTGAATTCATTCACTTGTCCATTTATTCTTTCATTCAACCAGTATATTTTGAACTCCTGTTACGTGCTAAGCCCAGTGCTAGGCTCTGAGTATATGGTATTTAGTAAACCATTCATCGTCCTTGCTATTACAGAGCCAGCCAGCTGTGGAGCACAAAGGAAGATTGTTTGGTGGCTCCTGCCATAAAAAGTTATAGGAAAAGGAAACTCATGCTTATCGTAGCTAACATTGGAAGCAAGTCCCCTAACAATAGGTGTATATTTAAGCAAATTATGGTTCACAGAATGGAATATTAGGGAACCATTAAAAATGATGTTTGCAAGCATAGGAGGAGGGGGAAAAAGATTTATGGTGCCCCTTAACAGTATAGGGGAAATATTAATGATGTTCACTGGAAAAAGCAGGGTAATATTTATACAGAGTGGTGAATATCAATGAGGCAAAACAAGCATTAAAAAAAAGACCATAACATATACAAACATGTAAATTACAGCTGCCCTTCAGCAGAGTGATTTTTCTGCTACTTTATACTTTTTTCTGTACCAAATATTTTTCTCTATGAAGCACACATTTATTCATTCCACCCGATGTTTACTATAAAGGAAAGAGGAACAGACAAGAAATGAAAGCCAGAAGGGAAAGGCAAGAACAGACACCTGTCTACCTGAGATGACTTAGGTGTCATCTCCTCAGGAGGCCTGGGGTAGTGAGGGGACTTCCTGCCTCAGGGCAATGCCATTAGGACCCCTGGCTGGTCATCCCTTCCTTAGCCACCAGAGCCTGTGCTCTGTCTGAGGGAGTGGAGCAGGACATGCGCCCTGGGATTGCAAGTTCAAGGCCTGGTGACTCCGTGTGACCTGGGACAAGTCAGTCTTCCTGGCAATCCACATCCCTGGAGGAGATTTTCCAAAGACCTCTCCAGGAAACAGGATAAGTGGGAGGATCCTGGCCACAGGGGAAGCGTGTTCTTTCTCGACATAGAGACAAGCTCCTCCCAACATCACCATTTCCCTCTAACCTTCAGGCTCTTCCAATCCTGCTAGCAACTCATATTTTTGTTTTTATCTCTTTCAGGAAATGATCGAAATGGCCTAGATTTCAACAGGCAGGTAAGTACTTTCAGAAGAAAACCTTTATTCTATAAATGGTGGGGTGGGGTGGAGTGGGCAGCCACTTAGATGACATCAGATGCAGGAGATATAAAGAAGATTAGGTCAAATTTGAGGGTGTTTATTCATAGACTCAATAGCTTTCAGGCTTGAGCCTGAGGGGCCTCTAAAGGGCCTTTGTGTCCACCCCCTTCCCCCAGTCCACAACCCAATGTCGGGTCTCCACTGTCCCCTCAAATGGAGCACTTATTTCGGATTAAGTGCTTGCCTGGTGTGGTGCAGAACCTAAGACCACAGATCTCCTCCCAGCATGGTCTCTAGTCTGAGTTGCCTCTTGGGTGAGTTCGTCTGCGTGGACCAACTGTACGGAGAAGAATTTATGGAGGTACCAAAGATGGAGGACTTGGGCCCCTCAGGGAACTACTGATCGAAAGGAAAAGATACGGGACAAAAAAGGAGGAATGGGACAAAGTATATAGCCTGGCCCAAAGGGACAATGTAGACACAAGCTTGGCGCCTTTGAAGAAAACTAAGTCGTGTAGGATTCCAGTTATTCTAGGGAGTGGGGTTGGACAGGGTGTAGGATGGATGGATGTGGCATGTAAAGAGAAGGATGGAGCAGAGGGCGAGGGCTTTCCCCGCTGAGATCAGGGGCTGGAGAGAAGACTGGGGAGAGGGCTAGGACAGGGCATGATGTCAAAGCAGATGTGGGAGGGGACGTTGCAGGGAAGAAAGGGAAGGTGGTCTGAGTTTCTTATCAGAAAAATTAATTTATTCCATAAATTTGGTGGCAGTGGGGGGGGGGCATGTATACTGTGCCAGGTGTGGAACTACAAAGAAAATTAAGACATGGTCTCTGCCCTGGAGGAGCTTAGAGTCTCGTGTGGGGAGTGGGAGAGAGAGGAGAGGGAGAGGGAGGAGAGAGAGACTCCTAAGGGAATAATTATAATACACTTGCATCCCTGCTTTACTAGAGGTGTGTAGAAAGCGTGGCGTGGAACAGAAATGGAAAGAGTCCATTGTTCCTGGGAACTCAGGGCAGGCTTCATGGAGGAGGTGCTATTTGAATCTAGCTCTAAAGGGTGAGTAGGACTGTGTCAGGCCGACAAGAGTGGGATTGAAGGGCTGAAAATCCCAGTGGGAGGGGGTGCATTGGATAATCACAGGTTCCTTCTCGCTCTGATCTTCCAGTCGAAGTTTAGGTGGCGGTCTGCGGTGGGGCTGGAGATCAGACTCCTTTATCTAGACTGTGATTTGCAGTCCCTACTAGCATTTCCTAAAGGGCTAGGTACTTTCTGGGTGTATCCTTCATGGCCAGAGAGAGGAATAATCTGAAGTCCTGAGCCAAAACCTCTTAGGCAGGTGCTTTCTGCATTTTGTTCACTGTGGAAGTTTGCTAACGAGCGGAGGCCAACTGCTCTCTCTGCACTCGAGGCCTGAAGTGCAGAGAGGCTTCAGACTTAGCTCCGAGGGAGGACTTGCCGCCAACATGGTCTATTCAACTCCAGGACAGCCACCAAGGGAGACAGACGTGGAATCAGCTTCTGCTCCAAGGTCTTTGGATATGAGGCCGGTTCTTCCCTCGGGGGTGGCTTTGCCAGGCTTGCTGTAAGGGCGGGAGGATGGAGGAGATCCCCAAGGATTCTGTGATCCTGGAAGAGGTTGGGATGTGGCCCCGTGCCCTGTGCTTCCACCCTGACGAGTCGGGATGGCAGCCTGGGGCCCACCTCTCACAGGCCCTTGGAGAAGACGTGCGAGAAGGAGCCCATTCCGCACCGAGATGTGACCACAGCAGCCCAGTCCGGAGGTGGCCTGCTGGCTTTAACCGCTTGTGTGATCTTTTGGAAGCTTGGGAAGCCCTCGTGCTTGGGACAAGGCTGGGAGCAGCCCCCCTGGCCCTAGGCAGCCTGGAAAGAGGCCTCTGGCCCTTTGAACATCTTTTGGGGTGTGGTTCCTCCACCGGTTGGGAAAAAGTTGGCTGGCTTCTGCCAGGAGTGGGCCTCACTTGAGTTTGCTTTACTTAGATGAGCCCCATGGGGTGGGTTGTTCCCTCCCTCCCATGGAAAGGGTTTTTTTGATTTCTTATTACTGACAAGAACAGACACGAAAGATTTTTCCTTTCAAGAAGGGGGGAATTTTGGAGAAAGAGGCTCAGCCGGGTCACACTCCTGTATGCTCTCACGCCTAAGCTCTCCTGTGCTTAGGAGCATACACTCATGCTCCCTCCTCCCTGTCACTCTGTCCCTCAGGGCCAGAGACACTGACCTCTGCAGGTTCATGCCTACAGGTGGGCACCCAGGATCTCTCAAGCCACTGCGTTGACGATCATACCTCCACCCTTCACAGGGAAAGTAAAGGAATATTCGCTACCTGCCAAGCTCTGTGCGAGGAGCCTTGGGTGCTTTATCTCATTTCATTCTCACTATAAACCAAGTGTTACTATCTGCATTAGACTGGTGAGGAAGGCGCCTCCCCAGAAGTCCCAGCTCTTTTTGACAAAGGATTTGGGAGATTAAATAATTTGCTGAAGCTCACGTGATTGGCCAACTGGCAGAGTCAGGATTTGAACCCACATCTCTTGGACTCCAGAGCCCATTTTTCCCATGATGCCCTGCTGCATTCCCCCCTCTACAGTCTCTCCACTCCCCATTCTCTGCACACACACCATCCTCAGGGAGAGGCCTGGGAGCCAGAGCTTGAGCGTGACCTCACTGTGACTAACTGGGAGGAAATGGGAGGCAGAGGGTGTGGGGAAGGGAAGAAAGGGCGGTTGTGTAGGAGCAGTCTGGTATGGTTCAGAGAAGGGGTTGGCAGACACAGGACAGCAGAGGATGAGCCGCTGCCCTCGGTGAAGCCCCAGTTGGAAAGCTGCAAGCCAACTGGTGCAATCGGGAGTTGCATGAGCAAAGGACACTGGCTCATCAGGAAATTTCACGCCGAACCTGTTAACTTCCTGGTCTCAGGAAAGCAGCCTGAGCCTTTTTGGAGCATAATTGTGGGAAGACCCAGGGACCCAGAAGCAGCACCATCCTGCCATCCCTGGGAAAGATAAGAAAGTGGAGAAGCAATAGGATAAGGCCAGATCCCCAGACGGGGAGGCGGACGTCCTGGTGCCAGTGCGGCTTCTCTACCTCTCACTAGTCACTTCTTTTCTTTCTTTTCTTTTCTTTTCTTTTCTTTTCTTTTCTTTTCTTTTCTTTTCTTTTCTTTTTTTTTTTTTTTTTTTTTTTAAGATTGTACTTATCTTTTCATGAGAGACACAGAGAGGGAGAGACACAGAGACACAGGCAGAGGGAGAAGCAGGATCCCTCCCTGCAGGGAACCCAATGTGGGACTCATCTCAGGGCCCCGGGATCACAACCTGGGCCAAATGCAGACGCTCAACCACTGAGCCACCCAGGTGTCCCATTAGTCATTGCCTTTAGACAAACCTCATCTTCCTGGGCCTCAGTTTTCTCTTGGATAAAATGAAGATGTTTGTACAGGGTGACCTCTCAGCCCCCCCACCCAGTCTGTCTGCTATGTTTCCTCATTTTCCACATGCCCTATTCTGACTGGTTGCTTTGACTCTCCTTTCTTTCTTTCTTTCTTTTTTTTTTTTTCTGAAGAAAAGCAGGGAAGAGCATGTCCATTTCTTCACCCTGAGCCATAGAGAGTAGGGGGGAATTTAAGTCAGGTGAACTCTTTCCCATCTCTATGATTTTGTGTGACCCAGCAAAAAGGATCGTTTGAAATTTAGGGGGCAGAGGCAGAAGGACCTGGCAGGCTGGATGTGGGCCCATCATTCATTCTTTGCATAATTAGTCATTCCTAAGTGCTGGAGAGAGAGGGTGTCATGAGTAAGAAGATAAACTGCAAGGCTGTGTGGTAAAGTCCGTGAGAGACAAGTAGCACCGAGCTCCTGGGTACTTGCCTGGGGTCAGCACCAAAGAGATGGTGTCTGAAGTGTGGGGGTTAAGGAAGAGTAGGGGGTTTGCCGCAAAAGGGCAACAAGAATATTCCAGGCATAGGAGCCAGTGAGTGTGAGGGCTCACTGGAGAAGGGGCCTGGCTTCAAGGGATGTGTGAGAAGATGAGCATGGGGGAGATGCAGCAGGTGAAGCCGGAGCTGTGGGTGGGGCCAGGTCGTGAAGAACTCTGAATGCACAGCAAGGAAATTTCTCCCGTGGGCAGCAGGGAGCCACTAGGCGTTTTCCAGCACGACTAGTTTCATTTAATGGAAGGGCATTAGAGGGACTGTGGGTGAGGAGGAGAGGAAGGATGAAGGAGACGCCTGATGGAATGCTGTTGTGGTGGGAAGAAGTGGGCAAAGCTCAGGAGAGGGATTATAGCAAAGAGGTCAAGTACTCAAACATTCAGATTGCCAGGCTGGAATCGTGGCTATGTGGCCTTGGGAAAATTCTTCACCTTCCATGTTCCTCAGTCTCCTCATCTGGAAAATGGGGAGAATAATGGTACCTACCTCATAAGGTTGTGGCAAAGGTCAAATGAGAGTGTGTGTGTCTGTTTTCGACAAGTGTCTAGAATGTATAAACTGTGTATTTGCTATTTTATGACGGTGACAGTATGCACAGAGAGAGTCAGATTCGAGAGAGAGCTCCGATAGCAGATCCAGAGCATTTTGGCAACAGGTTGGCCATGGATGGCAAAGGAACAGGAAGCGTCCTTCATGATTTCTAGCTTGGGATGCTAAGCAGGAGAGGGACTATAAGCAGAGCTCTATAGGCACCAACACATGGTGAGGAATGGGTTCTGGAGCCCGGGGGACAGATGAGGATGCATATCAGGGAGTCACCATTGAATTGTGTTAAGTGACATGGGAGGGAGGGAGGCCCCCTAGAGATGGTGTGCTGAATGGGATGGGGACCCTGGGAAGACCTGCAGAAGAATCATGTTCGGGGCAGGCTGAGGAGCAGGTGCCTATAGACGAGATGAAGAAGGAATGGTCAAAGGGATGGGGTGGGGGGCAAGGGGGGAGAACCACACCCACAAAGGAGAGCTTTTCATGACAGTGGGGGTAGCCATAGCATTAGGGCCTGCTCGGGTACCCTAGAGCCCAAAGCCTGAAAATGGGTTCTGGTTTGGCAGTGAGACGAGCAGTGATGTCCTCATCGTGGTGTCCGTGGTAAGAGCAGATGCCAGGTTGCTGCAGGTGGGGGACAAGTCGAAATGAAAGCAAGGAGGGAGATGTGGTCACCAGGTGACAAAGGGGTGGGGTGTTAGCCTGAAATGGAGACAGTGTGAAGAGAAGGCTTTGGGGGATGAGGGAGATCTCGGTGGATGTGGGCTTCGGGAGGGATAGGAAATGCCATCAGCATAGGGAATAAAAAAAGGGGAACATGGACAGAGGGCAGACCCACTGGAAGGTGTAGCTAGGAGAGGAGGACATGTCCGAGAGGGTAGCGGGGCTGGGCGCCCCCTCCGTGAGTTCAGGAGCCCAGGGTCAGCTCTCTGCTTCCCTTCCCTGCTCTTTGGACCAACAGCAAGCTTCAGAAGGATGCTGGAAGGTAGGATTGGCTTCGGGGGTGCTTAGAGAGTCCACAGTGACAGGTGCACACCTGGGGAGCCTTAAGCTGTTCTGAATCGCTCGCTCCCCGGGCCACGAACTTCTGCCAGACGGATCAGAGCAATGTTGCCACGTATGTTGGTGAGTGCTATCTTGCCAGAAGATTCCAAAAGTTCTCTGAGGCCAGAAGGATATCGGCAGCAAGTTGGCAGGTGTCCTGGTCCCTAGGAGTTTTGCCATCAAAGCTGAGAATCAGTGATGTGGGGTTTTCTCTCAGCGCTAGGCTTGACAGCTTTCTCATCTCACCTGCACCAAGATCTGACTCTCCCAAGCCAGCTAGCCAAGAGCAGTTACCCCAGCGTGCCCCCATAGAGCGTTTAGCTTTAACTTGGATGGGATTTCCTTCGCTGGTTTCCTGAGCATGAACCGCCATGGTTCTCTTGGCTGCTCCCAATGTGTGTTGGTTTGTAGTGTTTAATTGGCTCACTGGGGCATCTTCTCTATAAATCAACCAAATTCAGCCTAAGGGAAGGTGTCTGAGGGTCCAGAATGATGGAGCACCTTCTCCAGGGAGGCCCGTGAAGGGAGCACAGGCCTGGCCAGACCAGGCTCTCGAGCTGGCAAGTGAGTGTCTGCAGGGATGGCGGAGTGAGCCCTCTCCCCGGGGCATGCAGGGGGCAGCCACAGGAGAGCCAGCATCAGAGCAGCTGAGAAGGCAAGAGCAGGAAATGATTGACCAAGTTCAACCATGTTGTACTGTAGACCTGTACTTGGCTGGGGAGTAAGGAGTCAGAGGGGACTAGAACATGGGCCCTGCCCACAGGAGCTCCCAGCCGGGGGGTGGGGGGGTGGGGGGAATGCAGTAGAGGAAAGGGAGGGTCCCCTGCATTGTAATATTAGTGCCAATTGGGGCTGGTTCCACGAGTCTCAGAAAGCCTGGCAGGCACGCATTGCCAGGCACAGCCAGGGAAGGGAAATGAGCCAGAGGGAGGCTCTGAGATCTCCCTATGAGATCCCCAGGGGTTGGGAGCTAAGGATGGCAAGACTGTCAGTCCCCTGAGATTTGTTTCCCTCTGTGGGCCACCCGGCTTCTGGTTCTACGCTTCCAAGTAGAGACAGGATTATGGGGGGTGGGCAGCCTAAGAGACAGAAGAAGATGAGGAGCTAGCAAACCACATTTTGCCCAACCTAAACTGTTGATACAGAACGTCCCTCCTTTTGTCCCCTCTGAGGTGCCAAAGCAATTGAAAAGCAGATACCGGAGCCTCGCAGAACTGTGCTGGCGACAGGGCTTTGATGCGGGGCCACAGAGGGCTTCAGAATTAAATACAACCACCAGGCACAGGTGGACCTTAAAGTACCCTCCTAGCCAACAGGCAGGTCTGAAAAGAGGGACCAGAAGGGACCAACCCCCACACACCCACTTCCTTCTAAAACTGTGGTTCTCAGCCTTATCAGACCCAGTGTCCCTTGTAACAAGGATTCTGTAAAGCCCCTTTAATCTCCTAGAATGGAATTTGTAGAAAACATAAATAAACATCAACAGGATGCTCTGATTTGAATAAGAATGAAAAAAGGAATTTAAAATAAAATAATATCTATTTCAGCAAGCAAATCCTTGGGCTTCCTCCCCTGGAAGGTTAAAGGAGCCAGTAGGATGCTAATGCCCATGTGACACACACCAATACAGACTGATAATGGTATGTTCTCTTGGCAGCCCAAAAGCCATGCTTTTCTAAAACGTGAACTCTCCATAAAGGTCCAAAAAATAAGAGAAAATCTTTCCTCAATTTACACAAAGAAGCATCCCTGGAAAAAAACCAGAGCCTGTTAAAAGTATGCAAAAGGGCACTTGGTGCTCGTATTAAGAAAAAAATGAATTGGCTTCTAGGCTCTCATGATTATAGGCAGGCTACCTACTGACACAAACATCTGGGGGTAGCTTTTGAAAGTTGTATAAAAGTTCTAGGTCAGGGAACCAAAACCAAAAACAAACAACAAAAAAAAAGAAGTTGTATGAAAGTTGCATGGGACATAATTACGGGCTTGTTTGGGAGACTTCTGCATTGCAGGGTGTCTAGAATGCCTGCCCTCTGCCCAGTAAATGCAAATCATGCCTCTCAATTAAGCAGAAAAACCACCCCACACAATTCGGAAAACAATTTCCAGGTTGGCCTTCATCGCCAGTGAGGACAGCTGGTCTAGACCCACCAGGCAGATAGGTCACTCCCACCAGGAGAGCAAGATTTACCCGGGGCCGTGGTCCTTCCACGTAGAAACACAAGGTAGTGGAAAAAACAGAGGCTCCCCGGCACTGGAAGGAGGCACCCCAGAAAGAGCACACGCAGCCTCTGCCCTCGGAGAACGTGCTTGCTATCCAATGAGGGAGGATGCCTACGTAGATGTGCAGCAGAATTAATTTCTCAGGCAGGAGGGAACAGGTGAGATTGCATGACTCCTTTCTCCAGAGGGATTCCCTACTGCTGGCGGTGAAGATAATATAACAACAATCATATTTACTGGACCCTGCCTGTGTGCAGGCACCGAGTGCAAAATGCAAAATTACGAGCTGCTATTATGATGCCGAGTAGTATCCGTTATTCCAGGCAATACTCTGGCAACCCTGCGAGGCACTTGGGACCCTTCCAGGTCTATGGATAAGGAAACCGAGGCACTGAGTGAGTAAAGAATCTTCCCACAATCACACCGCCATCCAGAGGCGAGTTGAAAGCCAGGTGCGCCAGACCCCACGGCCCTGCTGGTCTGGGAGCAGCAGGCAGCAGGGTAGAGCCGACTGTGCGGTGCCTCCTGTTCCTCATCGGAAGCGGAGAACAGGGAGAGTGTCTCCTTCCTGGGCATGGCGCAAGGGCTAATTACAGCTACGATACATAACTCAGAAGAGTCTGTGACATACGGTAATCGACCAATAAACATTAGCTCCTATTACTTTCTGATGAACGAGAACCCATAATTTTCCCGTCCTCTCCTCTCCCTGTGTGGCTGCCGAGCCGGGCTCGCACCAGTTTAGATGAGCTGCAGATGCTACTAGAATGGTAATCTGTTCTGAGCTCCCTGAGCTCCCAAGCTAAGCCCCCAGCCACCCCAGGCTTGGATGGGAAGCAGTTGACAAGTGTCTTTGCTTTCGAAGAGGTGGGAATTTATCTTCCTTTGCCAGCCAGGCTTGGCTCTTCGGCCCGAAGCTTGGATGTCAGCTGTTTTGTGTTTGTGGCCCTGGGCATCAGCCCCGGGGTTGGACGGACCCAGCTTGTTGAGAGCCGGGCAGTGGGGAGCGGTCGGGGGCGGGAGCCGCTGTGGGTGCTCAGGAGGCGTGGCCCTACTACACCCTGGTTTACCAGATTGCGCCGCCACCACCACCACAAAGCCCCTCTGGGGCACTGTCCCTAGCACTGCCCAAGTGCATGGAAGGACCTAGATGGGGCGTGGAGATGGACTCTTCCTCTGTGTGCCTGTGCGGGATGGAGAGGCAGTGAGGACGCGACGCGAAGTGGCCGGCATCCAAACCCTCTTTCTGATTCTGCAGGGATACAGAGGTGGACCTTCCTCGGAGATTTCAGTGAGTTGCCTTTGGTGGACGCAGACTCCGGTGAAGGGCCAGCTCCTCCCCGCTCTCACGCAGGAGTCTTTTTGGAGCAGCCGTGTTGAAAGGGAAGCTGGATTTGGCCCCAGTCGCAGAAGGAGCTAGTACCATTCACTGAGCTCTCGGCTCAATGAGCACACTGCGCTGAGGCCTTCAGATCTAGTATCTCATCGCAACCTGGCAGCAATCCAGAGCAGTCGCTTTTGTGCTCTTCATTTTACAGATGGGGAAACCGAGTCTCAGAAAGGTCAAGGAGCTTGCTCGGAGGTAGGATTCAAGCCGAGGATGATGGAATGTGCCAGGCACTTTACGTAGAGTTATATCTCATTCACTATTACTTAATTCTTACAACAGCCTGGTGAGGTGAGCGTTATTATTCCCATTAGATAGCTAGGGAAACGATCACTCAGGTTAAGTAAGTTACCCGAGGTGGAGCTCAGATATACAATAGGCCTGTCTGCCTCTCCACCATACCAGGCTGCTGGAGAGAGAGAGAGAGAGAGAGATCCTGCAAGTGAGACGTGACCTCACGTTACCCAGAGCCCCTCATCTGACATCCGTACAGTACTTTTCCACATTTCCAGAGCCTTCTCACTCATACCGGCTGCTGCAGACCTCTCACAGCCACGGCTTGGCAGCTGGGGTGGCAGAGATAGCATCTGCAGGCTCAGGGAAGGTTGCCAGGTGAAGGGTGGGGTGAAGAAGGGTTCCCACCCAGAGGGTTCCCCTGGCCCCACGAGGAGCACCTCCCCGGGCCTGTGCGTGAGAAGGGTGCAGGGAGAGGAGTGTTCGCCTGTGTATAGGCCTGCAGGGCAGGGGGTGGGACCTGGCTTTCTCTCTGCCCCCCGGTCAGAGGGCTGTCAAGGCAGCTCTAGTAACCAGGAGATTACTTCTCCCAGACTTGCAGCTGCAGCTGAAAATACACTTTTTCCATCTCAAACTTCCTTCTCCTGGTCCAGCCCAAGAATGGCTTCAAAGGCCGCTCCCAGGGCTCGGGAGGCGTTCCTGTGTACCTGTTCAGTTCCCTAAAATGGTAAAGTGACTTGCAGTTCAGTGGTAGAGCCGGGCTGTATTCAGCTGACCTTTATTCTGTGTCTCCGTGCTGACGGGCACTCTGTTCAGTGCGGGTCTGCTGTCTCCAGATCCACCTTGTTCTGCAAATCGCAGCTGCCCCCCCACCTGCTCCCACAGCCCCCTGGACCTCTGCTGCTTGGCTTCACCTCACATGTCAAGACCACCCCCCCACCCATGTGGCCACTAAAATGCCCTTGGCTCGCAACCTCCAAGGCTCCTTGGTTCACATCCTGGTTTGCTTTTGTTTCTTGGCGGCTCCTCTCCTGCGCTGGCGTCCAGAATTCGTTGACATGGACTGCCGCAGGGTGTCCCTGGGCTGAGGCTTCCAGATGACTGTGTGCGGGTCAGAGGTCCAGCTCTGGCATCGCACAGACCTGCGTTCGAATTTTGGCTCTACCAACGGGCCGTGTGTCATCTGGTCACTTCACCCTCAGCCTCAGTTTGTGCCTCTATAAAATGGGGGGAGATAATAGCACGAACCTTATAGCATTGTTAGGAGGAGGATTCAATGAGATTTTGAATGTAAAGTATCTGGGCCACAGTAAACTGGATACACATCAGTTATTGGTGCTGTCGCCATCACATTGGTCTGGAGGCCCGGGTTCCAGGTGGCAGTTCTGTTCAGATTCCCACAACTGCTGACCTTCCTCCGAGGATTCTTACCTGAGCCCTGGTACCTGACTTAGCCCGTTATTAGAGTAATAATAAGAAAAAGATGCCAGAGTCGATGTGTGCCAGGTAAACACAGGCAGGTCTCACTATACCTAAGACAATGGTTCCCAAATGTACATAAGTCAAAGTTATGTAAACTATATTTTTCTGCACCAAGAGAGCCTATTTAAGGGGTGTTAGACTGAATTTTCTTTTAACTTAAAGGTTGTATTTATTTGAATGGGGGAAGGGCAGAGGGAGAGAGAGAAAAAAGCAGCCTCCCTGCTGAGATGGGAGCCCCACCTGGGGCTCAATCCCAGGACCCAGAGATCATGACCTGAGCCAAAGTCAGATGTTTAACCGACGCCCCTAGACTGCATCTTTTCAAATAATGAAAAACACCCTTCTACAGCCAGTTGGAACCAAACATCATCTATAGTATTTGCTTAAAGTGTCTTATATGTTAATCTTGCTTTTCCCCCCTCATGACATCTCTCATAGAAAGTGTGTGATCCTAACAAGACAAACTTTTTAAATTTTACCCCATCTCTGTGTCTGGGCTCCTCTGAGGACTCAGAAGTAGGTTTCGCAGACTCCTTGTGTAGCTGGTAAATGAGGCCTGGAAACATTGGGAGACCTGGTCCCTGGGGGTAAACGTCAATTTCTGCAGGGGGCAGTGGTGGGGTGCTTCTGTGCCCCTGGTTCTGGGCTGGGACCCTCAAAGAGAAGAGTGATCAAGTTGCCAGGGCAAGAGCCACCAGGCCAGAACCACTCTGTCTGGAAGGGGAAGCAATGCAGCTGCAAAAGGGCAAGGAGTTCCTCTCTGACATGAACCAGAACAACTTCCTCTCTGAGGACTTGGTACTCCCCCTTACACTCAGCCTGGCAGCACAGAGGGCAGCTTCCTGGCGAGCAGGATACTTCCCAGAGCTTGCTTGGCCTTGCCCAAGGGGCCTGAGAGGGACAGACACTTTTCTGGCATAAGGCAAAGTGAGAACAACAGGACCTGGGGTTTGGACTTTGCTCACGACGTGTCAGCTCTGCAAGGGCCCAGTGTCCTCAGGGAATGTTCAGGCAGGCCTCAGAGGGAACAGGATCTGGAGGGTCCAACCTCACAAGAGGCTGTCAGGTTCCCTCATTCCCAGATCCCAAGGGCTTCTAAGTACTGCCAGGGTGCTCATAAGAATCCAGGAGAATCCTCTTTGAGATGATGGAGGGGTCTTGAAGGTAGGGAGACACAGGACTGTGCAGGCATCTCAGCTCTGTTTTGAGTGACCCTTGGCACTGGCTTTCACCGCCCCCCCCCCACCCCGGCAGCCTCTCATTCATCTTTCCAGACTCAGCTCAAATGTCTCCTTCTCCAGGCCGCCCCCCGCCCCCTGGGACCCTCCCCTCCACCTTCTGTATCTTGACAAGCTTTTACTATGCGTGGATCTGCCTTCCAGACCAGACTGTGAGCGATTTGAGGGAAGGGACCGTATTTTACTTATTACAGTAGAGCAGTGCCTGGCACAGAGTGGACATTCAGCAAGCATTTCTTATTAAATGGATGGAGGGATAGTTGGCATGAACCTGTCTGCCGACTATCCACACATCCCTCTCTCCCGGGTGCCATGAACCCCTATGTCTCTCTGCTTTTCAGGGCCTTCTGTTCTTCGTGATGCTCTGCTCCCTGTCCTTTTTTTCTCAGCAAGTGATCCACAAAAACTCACCCCTTTCCCCAGGGAGGTGAGCTTGTTGGGTTTATGCAAATAGAGTATGTCATGGGCTCCATCCAGTCCAGTCGAGTAAATATTTCCTAACTCCTCCACTTGCTGGCTGGGCCCCAGGAGCCGTTGGCTGAGGCTCAGTGGTTGTTGGGTGCTAGGGCCTCCCGTCTAGGGAGGGTCTGCATAGAGGACTCTGACCAACCCAGTGTGTTTTTATTATTATTTATTTATTTATAGATTTTATTTATTTATTCATGAGAGACACAGAGAGGCAGAGATGTAGGCAGGGGGAGAAGCAGGCTCCATGTGGGGACCCCGATGTGGGATTCGATCCCGGCACTCTGGGATCACTCCCTGAGTCAAAGGCAGATGCTCAACTGCTGAACCACCCAGGCCAACCCAGTGTTTAAAAGGCTTTGAGATTGGGGGAGCCCTGGGTGGCGCAGCGGTTTGGCGCCTGCCTTTGGCCCAGGGCGTGATCCTGGAGACCCGGATCGAATCCCACATCGGGCTCCTGGTGCATGGAGCCTGCTTCTCCCTCTGCCTATGTCTCTGCCTCTCTCTCTCTCTCTCTCTGTGACTATCATAAATAAATTAAAAAAAAAATATATTAAAAGGCTTTGAGATTGGGCCTCCGCGCCAAGCCATGTAGCCTAAGCCAGATCAGGGCCCCTTAACAAACACCCCTGGGGGGGTCATGTGGCTCTCCTGGGACTGCCCTCTCCTGGCCAGTTCATGGAAACAGTGGGGGCAGAGATATCCAATGACACCTGATATTACTGTGACTATTTTTCATCAGCAAATTTGGATTAAATCTCTAACTCTAGAGTCAAAGACTCACAGATCCTCAGGGCTGAAGGATCCCTTAGATCAAAGGTCCCCTGTTCCCAGAAGGGCTCCGCAGACCTCTGCTGTCTGCACAAAGGCTTTTCCCCCCTCCCTTCTACCCTGTATGTCAATACGCTCATTCATAATATAACATCTTACAACTAAGCTTTCACTGTCTGCAGTGACATTTCAAAAGAAGAAAACAGAACAAATTTTTATATAATTTTATTCAATTTTTTCCATTTGAGATTTTGCTTCTTTCTTTGGTGTTAAAACATCAATCGTATGTAATGAAATGATCTCACACCCCAGTCAGATGGCCCTTGTTCCCATGTGTCTGCCAAAAGTCACCCAGGGATTTTGGCCTCAAGACCCAAAATACAGCCTCCTCTAGGGTTGAGCAAATGCCATTGTTAGGCCATTTTTTTTTCTTGTTAGACCCCGATCAACTCCCCATTGTCACCATCTCTGGAGTTGTCACTCTGCTTGCCTCATTTCCAGGACCTGAGTCCTTCCCCTTCACCTGACAGCCGCTCAAGAGTTAAGAAGAACTGTCACCCTGAAATCTTCCCCTTTACATGTAGACATCCAGGTTTCCCCAAATGATTCCACACATCAGGTTTCCGACTGCTTTACTTAAAGCAATTACATAATACATGAATATCTTCTGGAAGACTTTTGATCCCTGCCCCATCTCAGCCCTCTTCCCAGAAGTAACTCCTATTTACTGGTGTGTGGATATATATCTAGATAAATTTTCTCTCTGCACTTGTATGGACATGGGTTCAAATGGACATGTATAAATATTTGTGGGTTTTTAAAGATGCATATATACGTATATACATTTTCATAAATTATACTGTGCGTATTTTTCTGCCACTTTCTTTTTAAACTTAAAAATAGGATTTTTAGGCTCACCTGAGTGGCTCAGTGGTTGAGCATCTGCCTTCAGCTCAGGGCATGATCCTGGGTCTGGGGATCGAGCCCCCCACAGGGCTCCCTGCGAGGAGCTGGCTTCTCCCTCTGCCTGTGTCTCTGCCTTTCTCTCTCTGTGTCTCTCATGAATAAATAAACAAAATCTTTATAAAAATAGGATTTATAGATTGCTTCATGGCAATATATTTGGTTATATGATTTTTTTAATGACCACGTAACATTCTATGGTTCCAGTGTAATTTTACTTTTTTATTATCCTTCTGATGGACATTAGATCATTTCAAGTTTTTTTTGTTTTTGCCTTTTTTTTTTTTATGGTGCTCCGATGACCTCTTTGAACTCCTACGTGCCTTGATGCCTTTATATGCATATATTTTGGTCTACCAATCACCCTCTTTAAGTGTAATCTCCATAGGTGTGCAACGTTTAATTGTCAGATGACATCTGGTTAGGCCAGAGCACAGTGGGATCTCTTGTTCATTTGCTCATCCATTTACTCATTCAACGAATTTTTATTAAGCATGTGCTATATCTGTGTAATGCCCTGATTATAGTCGATCCAAGCCCAGATAAGGCTGTAGTAGGCCTATCTTCATGGAACTTACAGGATCAAACAGGGGAACCTCCCTAGATGTTCTACTTCCGTTAGTACAACCTAGCCTACAGATTGTTTTAAAAGATAATTATATCACACAGTCAACTTACATGCTCCTAAAAGTTATTAATGTCTCTCAAGTATTTTAAAATATTAACTGTTGCCTCAACTTGTAGAGTTAATTTTCATATTCTAAGTCAAGGATTTTTACATTTGCATTTTTATCTTACTACTTTCTTCCTATCTTTCCATATTTTTAAGCTTTTTAAAAAAATCTTGCTATCTTTGGGCATAGTACTAGGTAGACCTATTCCTCATACAGAAATTTATGAAGTATGCATGCTACACCTTCATGCAATTTACTGATAACATTCTTAGCAAGACTGGACCGTGTGCAGAGTCCTATGGCATGCCATCAGAGATGTCCCTCCTAGATGACAGTGGCTTGTGAATTAACCCTATCTCAACCATATGACCCCATCTTGACCTCCAGGAATAATATATATACACATGTATCAAGCATACATACAATACATGTATACATGCAATAATTACAGCATTCACCTGATCATCTTTTTTTTTTAAGATTTTATTTATTTATTCATGAGAGACACAGAGAGAGAGGCAGAGACATAGGTAGAGGGAGAAGCAGGCCCCCTGCAAGGGGCCTGATGTGGGACTCGGTCCTGGACCTCAGGATCACACCCTGAGCAGAAGGCAGGTGCTCAACCGCTGAGCCACCCAGGCATCCCCTGATCCTCATTTCAAGGAACCCTATAAGAAAGGGAAATCAGCCTAGACTAGCATGGCTTTTTGAGTCAGTGTGATATAGTAGAAAGGGTTGACTCTGGATCCAGACCTAGGTTCACATTCTTTCCCTGCCTCTTCCTGGCTGTATGACCTTCGGGAAATATTTGACTTCTCTGAGACCCAGTCTCCTGTATTCTAGGATTGTCGGAAGCATTTGTGCATTAATCCCCTGTGGATCTAATAAGCACTTACTAAGTAGCAGGCATCATGCTCTGCTGGGCAGGCCGTAGCAAGTAAGATAGATCTCCCAGGTATCATAATCTTCATGTTGTTTGATGACAGAAGCAAGGAAAACCTTCCCTGGGATATAATTTACAGACATTTAGCCTGAGTCCTTGAGACCCAGGTAAGAATCAGAGATTATCTCCCTTTTCTAGGTAGGAAAATAGATAGATGGTTGGAGAATCCCTTGACTCAAAGTCACTCAACTTTTTCATAAGAAGTTCAGTAAGTGCTCCCCAGCCTTAGAAAATTTAGCATGCACTGTCAATTGTGGGAGTTTGGCCAACCTTTGCCCCTGGAACCCTAACCCAGGCTAATAAGGGTAACAGCATAGATAGGTACTCCATACAAATTGAACCAGAGGGTGAGCCCGATGTGAAAGAGAGCTGCATGGAGCTACAGTAGTGCCTCACTTATCCAGAGAGCCTGAAGCCCAAGAATAAGAAGGAAGTAAAATCTCAGAGCCTTCAACTTTTATTTTAGAAACAGTTGTAATGAGCTTAATGATCTGGTTTTTCCAGCCCTTAGCAAATGAAAGCTGCAAATTTGAGCTGAAATAGGGGCTGCTAGAAGCAAGCATACCAACAGTAGCAGATAAAAATCTGGTGTGAGAAAGGAGTTTAAAAACCAGAACTGCAAAAAAGAAAAAAAAAAAGTAAAAGAAAAAAAAAGCAATTGGGGGCCATTTAGTGCTCTGGCCAACAGAGGCCAAACACTTTGTACCCCCGAGGGCATGATTGCTTTTAAAAGGAGTTTACAATTATGACTTGAGTCATTCACTAAATTATCTTTCAGGTACTCTTCAAGGGAAAGTAGAGATATATATAATACCTTTAGCAAGGTCCCTATTCAAAATGAAACCAATCAATATCTACCCCAAACTGAAATAAAAGTCTTTGGAGCTGTAAGGGATAGATTTTGAGAATGAAAATTTGCCAATGTGGGAGGGAGAGAAATCCTAGGGATTTGAAAGATGTGTTAGATTTTAAATCAGAGGACTTGAGTTCAGATCCTAGTTCTCCTACTAGCCAGCCATGTACTGGGATAAATCTCTTCTCTTTCGTGAATTTTGTTTTCCTCAACCGTAGAATGGGAGTAACATCTCCTGCCTTTAAAATCTCGTGGGAATATGCTGAAAATCAATCAAAATTATATGTTTGAAAGTGCTTTGTATGCTGTAGAACATCACGGAAAGGTCTAAGGGAGATCTATAAGCCACATCCCAGGGGTTGCCTCCTGGTAGACGGTGACTCAAGATGCAAGAAGACAAGGAGATGAGTTTTTACTTATTGCTGAACACACACATACACCCAGGAACATCCACATCTGTATGTGTGCTCATTGACATCATGTGCCCTGAAACTACTCAAGAGTTTCCTCTCCCCAGGCAAAAAAAGAAACTCTACAACTAACTTTAACACCTCATAAACCAAAAAGTTCTATATGGATACATGACATTTTGAGTGCTTACTATTTTTTTTTAAGATTTTATTTATTTCATGAGAGATACACAGAAAGAGGCAGAGACATAGGCAGAGGGAGAAGCAGGCTCCCTGCAGGGAGCCTGTTGCAGGACTTGATCCCAGGACCCTGGGATCATGACCTGAGCCAAAGGCAGACGCTCAGCCTCTGAGCCCCCCAGGCATCCCGAGTGCTTACTATTTTTATTCATCATTTTTTTCTCATTTAAAATTAATAATTAGCTTTAAAAAAAAATCAAACTTGAAGGAACTGGGTGACCTCGAAAGGGCACATCTTCTGGAACTCTAAAGGCCCTCCACTCCATCATCCAGCATTTGGGTTGTCCGTGGTCTTTGAGATTGTTGTCTAGGTTGGTTCATTCAGCCCTGAAGCCTCAACAGGGAATTCCTGAAATGAACAGCCCTTTGTTACAAAGGATAAGGCTTCAGGGCCAGAAATATCTGTTTTGTCCCCAGATCTGTCCGTTCTGCCTCCTGGGCTCTGTTCTTAACATTTTGGCCATAGGCGCTTCCTCACCAGTTCTTCCTTGAGCTGCTACGCTCAACACCCTTTTCACCAGTTGCCCTGCTTGCACTGTATCCTCTTCCAACCCCTATTCCACACCGCTGTTGGCATAACAGAGCTCGTGGCCTCAACTCTTGTTACACTTCACCCCCAGAGTCCAGTCTGAACTCCTGCAAAGCACGCAGGGTGGCCAGGGGCCCTCTCCCCACCCCACACAGCAGCAGCAGCTGAACCACTTGTTGCTCCCTCCCTCTGCAACTTCCGACAAGCTCTTTCCACTCCCTGGCATGCCCTTCCTCGCCTTCTCCCGGTGAGCCCCCTTCTTCGCCATTCAGGGCTGCTCAGAAGGGCTTTTTTCTGTGAAGCCTTCCTTACTGCATTCCCCCTTCCCTAGCTATGCCCTGCCCTGCCACGGTGGGGGGTGAGCGACAACCCTTCCATGCCACCACTGTGTACCCTTCTGATTGCCGCAGGCCTCGCATGGCAGCTGGTTCCTTCTTGTGAGCTGTCTCCTAATGCACCTGGGAGGCCTTTATTCATCTTCGTGCTTCTAGTTTCCCTGGGTATACAGCGGGTGCATACTAAATGCTTGTTGCACTAAACTGACCTAGGAAGGGGACCTTTATGGGGGCAGAAAGCCTGTGTTTCTAGCATGCCACATAGAAGGCCAGCTTAGCCCACTATTATTAGAGCAGATCCAGCATCAGAGGGCCACAAGGGGTGCCTCACTTTATTTGGGGTGCTGCAGGAGTACAAGAGACAAGGACCTCAGCCTTACTAGAAGACTGTTCTCAAAGATGAAAATTACTAGGGAAAACCATTTCCTTTCATTGATAACCGATGCTCCGACTTTCAGGGCCAGGCTTCCAGGTCGCAGACAGTAATCCAGGAGAGGCCGAGGACAATCCCACTTAGATTTGTGGTAGACTTTACTTTCAATAACTATGGGGGCCCCACGTACATGTAAAAATCCCAGGCTCCCCTGGTGGAAATGTTTACACCAACCATGCACCACATGTGAAAACAGCAGGACGCACGGAGGAGGCAGGGCTCCACAGGCACATTTCTGGGGGGCGGGGAGCCAATGGGGTTGCCTCATAGAGTGGTGTAGACAGAAGGGGCAGGGGTCTGGAAGCAAAAGACCCAAGTAGAAAGTTAAGCTCTGCTCCCCCTAGCTGTGTGGCAGTGGGCACGCTACATAAATTCTCCTAATTGTTTCTACATCTGTAAAAACATCTGATAAGATTATTTCCCTCCTTAACTTATCATGAAGAATGAATGATGATACATTCAAAAGTGCTTTTTCGTCTCTAAAGTGCTAAAAAATAGATTATGTGTTCTCTCTCTGGAGCTGAAGCTCTTGGAACTAATGGGTGGAGTGATTCGCAACTACAAGCTGGTGCGTTGTGTACACCCGTGTGCATGAGCATGCATGCGTGCGTGGGTGTGTGCATGCATGTGCACGTGTGTGTGTCCAGGACAAGCAGGACATCTGCCCTTCCTTTTGTTACTTTCCTTTGGAACCCATAGTAAAATACACACTGGGGTGGGGATTTCATGGTATGGGCTGAACCTTCTCTTTCCAGTCTTCATTTATCTTTCTCGTACTGAGGGAGGGAAACAGCAAATATCAAACCCCTAGAGTGAATTCCTACACATCCAGGAAATACAGAATGCTGGTTCCCGAGCCAAGTATGTTATGTTATCGTATCTGGTAGATGTGTGCTTTATCTGGACATAAACCTTACCCGGTGCAGTAATCGAGAACTTTGAATGGGGCCTTTCTTTTGATAAGAAAACAGTGGGATTAAGGTTACTGCTGAGTTGGGGCACCTGGGTGACTCAGTGGTTGAGCGTCTGCCTTCGGCTCAGGGCGTGATCCCGGGGTCCTGGGATCAAGTCCCACACTGGGCTCCCTGCATGGAGCCTGCTTCTCCCTCTGCCTGTGTCTCTGCCTCTCTCTCTGTGTGTGTCTCTCATGAATAAATAAATAAAATCTTAAAAAAAAAAACTCACTGCTGAGTTATGACAGGAGACAGGGTATGCTCAACCTCTGAGTCACCCAGACGTCCCTCTTTTTTCTTTTTAAGAAAGCATCCCCTGCTCTGGGAAGAACAGCAAAGTCCGTCCATGATAGGCAGCCCAGGTGTATGCCCAAGAACCCAGGGTGATGGCAAACTGCTTTCACTCACTGACGCTTCCCAAGAATAGCCACTGGGCTCAGGAACCGTTCTCTGGGGTTGACTTAGAGACCATGTTCAGCATTTCTTCCCCCACTGCACCTCCTACTTCCTGCAGCTTCACTTATTTGGGGGCAGAACAGCTCTCTGGGCAAATCAACAGTTCCGTGGGCCTCCTCCCTGGAGAGTAGTAGCTCTGGGCTCTTCTCCACCAGGTGGGCTACCGGAGAGCCAGAAGGGTCTGATTCAATGGGATCGGGGTGACAAAAGAGCACTTCCGTCAACCCAAGGGAAGGGAGCAGCAGGAAGGGAGCTTCGCAGGCATCTCGGGAGGGCTCTGAAGGAATGCAGTGTAAAGCTGCTCGAGTCCACCAAGAAATATTTGTGAGAATGCGTCCTCAGCGAGGGCACGGCCCCTTCCCAGAGTTATTAAATTTGAATGCATGGACTTATGTGCCAGAGGGAGAAGAAAACTTTTATGGGTTTAAAATGATGGGGTTTTTCACACATGTGTCAGCACTAGCAATGCTATGTCTTAAGAACTGAAGCCAAAGCATTAAATAACACGACTGATAAGCCTGTTGCATTTCCAGAGTAGGTGCAAGCCAGAAAAACAGGGATGCCTCTTTGAAAAGTTTCTTTCCAGGAGGTGGCAACTCCAAGTGGCCCCGGCTTCCTAGGAAGTACTGGTTTATTCAAGGACTCCCCACCCCCACCCCAGCTCTTCTCTTCCTTTTCTAGAATTTTGGATGGGTTCAGGAAGAAGATCCCAGTGTCCATATGCAAAGGTGCATCTAGGCGGGTCTGACATAAGTGGGACTAGAGACCAGGGAATGGGTGAGGCCCTCTCCCCAGGTACTTCCCAGAGGCATCCTAAGGGGGCGGGAGCCTTGGACTCACAGGGAACAAGCAAGAACCGCAGAAAGAGGAGAGTCTCCCAGGTGAAAACGCAGCCAACATCTCCTGGGGGACTTTCAGCCTGGCTCATTGAGATGAGTTACCTGCCTGTCCCATTCCACCGCTTGAAATATATTTTTAGGATATTTTCATGAGCAACGTGTTCGCTGCCAACCCTTTATAGATCGGTTACAAAACAGAAACTCTTCCTTACTGCTCAGGAGAAGTGTAGAAGGGGGGGGGAGAAAAAAAAATCTTGCCTGTAATTGAAGGCAGGTTGGGAGATGTTCACGCTTTGAAATTCTCCTTCTTGTGAAATGTTTATGAAACACTTTCCACAAACGAGTTATGCAACCAGGACAACAGCTTTGATCGTTTTCATCGCCAGTGATCTGTTCATTAGTGTTGGGCTATTTCCCCCAAAGACAGCCATGTGAAAATGTCATGGGAGGGGCTAAGGATGAGCACCCCAGCACCCCCCATGCCCCATCACGTGACCCCAAAACAGATGGTTCATAAGGAGGTCCACGGGTAGGGCCTGGCCAGAACACCACCTTCTCCACCACCCATGGTCCCTGCTGTCTCCTACCCCCTGGGAAGTTTATAGTGCTGTTTGTAAAAAGAGCACCAGGAGAAAGTTGGAGGATCATTCCCTTAAGGGACCTTTGCCAGTGTCTTGTTATGTAACTTTATACCCATCTCTGGAGCTCTCTGGGCCTCTGAGAGATGGGAAGGTAAATCCACATCCCTACGCCCCCCAGCTGGGAGGCGAAGCCAAGTAGGACTGTGTGAAGGCTCCCGGCTCCTCAGAGGGGGCTCTCTCCTTTCAGAATGAAGCTACTGCTTTTCTCAAGCAGGTGATGTCAGGGAGTTCATTGGGATTAGAAAACATAATCACCCATGATGACTTTTTACCTCCCTGGTCACTGCCCAAGACTCAGGGTAATACCTGTACATAGCGCAGTGGGTGGAGAAAATCCTGAACTAACAAACCTTGTCTGCTACAAGGACAGGATGGTCAATGGCTGCGACAGAGCAGAGCCCTCTGCGGTGGCCCATGTCCCCAGGGATTAGTCCACCCCAGCAGGGCCTGGAGAGAGATTCCATTTGCGTGACAAGAACCACCCCAAAGGGACCCTGGAGACAGTCCTCACCATTCCAGGCAGGCTGTGGGTTTGGTTGGGTTTTCACGAGTACGGGGGAAATTGGATTTTCACCCAATTTGCCTCGGGTTCTCACATTAGAAGTCAATGGGATTCCAACAGAAGCCTCTCTATCTCACCTTCCAGATCCACAGCCAACACCCAGTTGCCTGGAAAGGCTCCAATCTTTTCCATTCGACAGCACTGAAAGGGATTGCTTTTTTTTTTTTTTTTTTTTTTTGATTTGGGAAGGACTTTGTTTCTTGATTTCGTAGTTTCTTAGCCCATGGACTCAGAGAATCGTTGGAGTGTGTGGGGAGGCTGGATGTGCTTCCCTCCCTTCAACTCTCTCGCAGAGATCCCCACCACCCCCATTCCCAAGCAAAGCAGAAGTTTTAGAACTTGTCCCCGAAAAAGAAATCTCCTTTCGTGTCTCTTAATTTGCTTTGTGGTGGACTCTCTTCTTTGGGGGTTACTGCCAGCAGCCCCTATCCAAAGGCTAATGAAGTAGGAAAAATGAAAGAGGAAAATGTTGGTGAAGCAAAAATCAGGAGGATGACACAGGGGGCGATGGTGGTGGTGGTGGTGGGGGCAGGTAGGGGATTGTCAGAACGCCCCAGATGAACACCCAAAGGGATTTTCTGCTATCACATCATATTTAGAACTGGGAGGCCAGCAGTGCCCCTAAAAGAGTTTGGAGGGCAATTGATCCAGGAAACAGATGAAAGGGTGCGTTTTCTTTTATGATGGCGCTCGCTTCTGAAATTAAGTGTTGCAGGAAGACCTGGCACTGATTCTAACAGATAGCACCCAGGTTGGAGGCAAAGCACATGTTTTCAAGCTCTGTCATAGCTGCACCTTCTTATCTCCATTGCGCATAATGAGTCTATAAAGGAGCCCTGCCACTTGCCTCTGAGCTGGAGCCGCGCCAGGCCGCCTGCGGTGGTTCTAGGAGCCTGGCTTTGGCTTCCCTGTTCTCCCTCTGTCCCCCTTCTTCCATCCTGCCTCACCTAGTCCCCCCACTGGAGTGAGGGATGCGCTGGGGCGGGAGGGGGGCCTAGGAGGGAGATGTGGGGAGGGGAGGCTGGCCCCAAAAGGCTTTGCTTAAGTCAAATCTCCTAGAGCAAACCTTAAGGGTGGTGGTGGTGGTGGTGGTGGTGGTGGTGGTTTTAAATAAGTAGTCTTATCATCTATTCCTAGCTTTTTTAAACCTGCTAACAAATGTTTCCCCGGAATCTAGGATGTGAAAACTCTAATTTCTAGGGGAAGAACTAGGACACCAGAGCTTCTTAGACGGAGATGCCAAGCGTGGGTGGGAAGAGCTGAGGGGCACTCCGGGGGGTAGGGATGGGGCTGTCTTGGAAATCACTCCTGGGTGGCCATGCCTTGAGAGTTTTCAGAAAGTCTCAACTCTCTGCCCCCACGATGCGACTTCCTTGTCTCTCTCCCTTCCTCCTCTCTGCCTCCAAGGCTCCAGAATAAGTCTCTTTAGGTGGGAGAGGAAAGGAATGATTTGTGAAGGCTGTCCCTGAAAGAAGCACCCTCTTGACCAATTTTGGTGCAACCACAGCTTGTTGGTGCTGTTTAGGTCCGCTTTACCTCAGAACGTCATGTCAACGTGGACTAGACAAGTGTGCCAAATGCACTAGGGAACTGGAACTTATCATTCCATTTTTGGACCGGAAGAAGGAAAAAGCGTATAGAATCATAACAGATGGAGAAATCAAGTCTCCTACAGGCGAAATGATTGCTGGAGGTTATGTAGTAAATTAGACTTGGGGCTAGGACTTAGAAGCAGGGTCTAGCTCCCTGTTCAAAGTTTTCCTGACTGTACCTCCCTTGAAGATTGCAGAGAGATGGGTTCTCTCTATGCCTTTTATTCAATTAAGTCACCTTAATTCCCACTATGTGCAAGGCACCACATTTAGGACATTCGCTCTTTTCTTGGTCTCTGACGTCACTCACTCGGATCTTCCTAGCTCTCCAGCCAAAGGGAAATCTTTCTTTAGTGATCCGAAGACCACTTCTCTGCAGCAATGAAGTGTAAATGCAGCTGTCCATCTGAATTTTTAACTTGGGGTCAACTAAGGCAGAAGCGATTCTAGGATGTCAGTGACATTCCCAGTGTAGACCAAGAAAATGGTTTGAGCAGGACATCCATGGTCAAGAATTTCCATCAAAAGGGTCTCCCCCCCCCCCCAAAAAAAAAAGGGTCTCCCCAGTGTCTTTTTAAAGGTGTGGTCTAGGGGCAGCCCAGGTGGCTCTGTGGTTTAGCGCCACCTTCAGTCCAGGGCATGATCCTGGAGACCTGGGATCGAGTCCCACATCAGGCTCCCTGCGTGGAGCCTGCTTCTCCCTCTGCCTGTGCCTCTGCCTCTCTCTCTGTGTCTCTCATGAATAAATAAATAAAAATCTTTTAAAAAAATAAAGGTGTGGTCTAGATCCTATGCTCTTTTAAAAAATATTTTATTTATTTATTTATTTATTTATTTATTTATTTATTTATTTATTTATTTATTTATATTTGAGACAAAAAGAGAGCAAGAGAGAGAGCAGGAGCTGAGAGGCAAAGGGAGAGAGAGAAGCAGGGAGCCCAATGTGGGGCTGGATCCCAGGACCCTGGGATCATGACCTGAGCTGGAGGCAGATGCTTAACCAACTGAGCCACCAAGGCACCCCTAGATCCTATGTTCTTTGTCATATTCTATGAATTCAAAGTCATTGGACTCCCCCCTCCCCACCGACTTCCCAAAGAAAAGCTGCCAGAGGGTAGTTAGTTGTTCTCTAGGTGGGAGGAAGGGTGGGCACAAATAGTGCTTCCCGCCCTGCCCTTGGACACCTGGGAAACCCACAGGTGGGTGGTTGGTGCTGTCATCCAAAGGTGGTGGAGAGAGGCTAGAAGGATTTAGAAGCCATCACAGGCCCCTCGGGCTGCAACTGCAGTAGTGACTATGAGGGAGACATGTCCCCACCTGTAGGGAGACAGGCAAACACTGTCACCAAAGCCACTGGGCAAAGAGGGCTGGCTGCAGAGGTAATCCACATGCAGGAGATGGATAATTGTGGAAAACGAGGAGGAGATGGAGGGGAAGCTGGCTCCCAGACTTTGGGATTCTCTGGACCAGGAAAATAAAAATAAAAAGCAGAGCATGGAGAAGATTGATAAAGGGCTGCCAATACGTTGTTTTGTTTTGTTTCACTTTACGAGGTGGGGAGTTTTTACTTATTTTTAAAGATGTGTTAATTTGAGAGAGAGGAGTATAAGCAGGGGAAGGAGCAGAGGGAGAGGGAGAGAAAGAATCTCAAGCAGTTTCTGCACTGAATTTAGAGCCCAGCAGGGGGCTTGATCCCACTACCCATGAGATCCTGACCTGACCCAAACCAAGAGTCAGACCCTCAACTGACTGAGGCAGCCAAGCAGGCTGCGAGGTGAGCAGTTCTTAAAATACTATTTAGAGGATGCCTGGCTGGCTCAGTCAGAGAAGCATGTAACTCTTGACCTCCAGGTTGTGAGTTTGAGCCCCATATTTGGGTGCAGAGATTACTAAAATAATAATAATAATAATAATGATAATAATAATAATAAACAATATAAACCAATAAACAAAAATAAAATAAAATACTTTTTAGGATCAGCATCATTTCGCAAAAGAAATCCTAAATCTCTCCCAAGAAAAAAAGAACATCATCTCAGAATTTGAAAGAAATGTAAAGTCATTAAATAAACTTATTTTTTTCTCATTTTATTGAGAAAAAGGGTGAGCTATAGTCTGTACCAACACAGCCTGCAGAATGGTGTTAGAGGATGATCCATTCTCAGTAAATTCCTCCTACTTATAGATTGTTATTCCTTTTTTTTTTAAGGATTTTATTTATTTATTTACTTACTTACTTATTCATGAGAGACACAGAGAGAGAGAGAGGCAGAGACACAGGCAGAGGGAGAAGCAGGCTCCATGCCCGGAGCCCGACGCAGGATTCGATCCCGGGTCTCCAGGATCGCGCCCTGGGCTGAAGGCGGCACTAAACCACTGAGCCACCCGGGCTGCCCACCATTTTTTTTTTTTTTTTAAGATTTTATTTATTTATTCATGAGAGACACACACAGAGAAAGAGAGAGAGAGAGAGGCAGAGACATAGGCAGAGGGAAAAACAGGCTGATGTGGGACTCGATCCCAGGACCCTGAGCCAAAGGTGAGCCAACCACTGAGCCACCCAGGCACCCCCAGATTCTTACTCCTGAGCACAACTCACCTCTCTTACCTGCTGCCCCGGGCTGAATGGCACAGGCAGGCTGGAGGCCCCGTAGGCACCGAGCTAGCCCTTTACTCTCTGGCCTAGTCCCTCATCCACCTTGACCATCTCTAAGTCTCCACATCTGCCTGCCTGGGGAGCCCAGACCTTATGTTGTCCTCCTACCTCCTCTTACAGATTAAAACTGAGGACCTCAGCGACTCCCTGCAGCAGAGCCTCTCACATCGGCCATGCCACCTGAGTCAAGGACCTGCCATGATGCCTGGAAACCAAATGTCTGGGGTAAATGCCAGCCCATGCCATGGAGCCCGGTAGTCCCAGCGGGCCAGTGAGTTTAATTCAAGCCTTCTGCAAAATGCTTGACCTCTAGACCTGGCTCTCAGGGAATCCAGATAAGTCTGAACACCCCCCCCCCTTTGCCCCCTGCAGGGAATGTGACAAAGGGATGAAGGCCTGGGGTGGAGATTACAGAAGAACCTCATGAAAGGGAAGCTGGGCTCCCTCTATCTCTCTGGGACAAAGGGAGCCAATCTTGCCAAAACAATGGACCTAGCAGCTACGGGGCTGGTGTCTGCCCGCCATCTCTCCATCTCGGGGGAGCCCTGTGATGACAGCCACTGCTACAGATATAGAGCATTTCTGTTTCCAGTGAGCCCACTCTCCTCCCTCAAGCTTTTGCATCAAAGCCAAACTAGAACAGAGTGTGTTGGGGGAAGAAAGAGGCACCCTGAAACAGTAACGACAAATGTCTGAGAGGGCGGTTGTCCATGTGGCGAGCCTTTCTCCTGGTCTGGATTACCTGGGGAAGAAATGCCACCCCCTCTCTAGGAATATTTAAGAGTAGGATGTGCATGCATTCCTTCGCTTCTTCATCCAGCAGGGGATTACCGTCTTGGTGCACAGAGCCCTGGGGGTCAGGATCCCCCAAGCAAGCATAGGGGATTACTATTTCCCCTTTGGGAGCTGGTGGAAGGAACTCAGGGGACGTGGACTTTGTGTCCAATCTAATCGGTTGTATTACAAACTAATAACTTACTCTTTCTTCCAGGAAAAGCTCAGGCTCAGGAAAGGCCAAGATATATGCCTTTTAGCATAGTCAAGTGGCATGAGATTAAAAAAACAAAATTAGACGATTGGGATTCCATGTCGTTTCTAGGGTGAAGCTCTGAGAGATGGGTAATACTCAGCCTGTGGCTCCGACATTTACAGTCGAGTTGGGAGACAAGCCTGACAGACACAAAAGTTAAATAACAATGCAAAGTTTAAGGACACTAGGCTGCAAGGCACTGCTTGGCTGAGTGCGGGAGCTGTAACGATGCCAGCATTAATGGAATAGCTACTACGTGCCAGGCACTTGAGCTACGCAGAGCCATAAGGCAAGGTCACAGCCAACGAACACGCAGACTCTGGAGACCCCAGGGGACAGACAGGCAGGAGACAGATGGAGCCAGCACCTCCGGCGTGTAAATTCTGTGCTGTTTGTGTTTCCCGGTGTGCAGGACATGACCTCCCTCCATCCACTCCAGCAGCTCGTGCTGGTTCCTGGCCACCTCCAGTCTGTATCCCAGTTCCTGCTATCTCAGACCCAATCTGGGCAGCAAGGTAAGAAGGCTGGCTGGCATTTTCCACATTGACCCGTCCAGCAACTGCTTGCTGGATGAGGGAGCCCAAGTGTAGGGCATGGGTGAGTGGCTCACCCCTCTGGCTTTAAGACCAGATTGTCTACTTCAGGGCCCAAGGGAGGGACTGCCCAGCATTGCCTCTCCAGGCAGAGGGTCCTTCTCTGCTTCTCCCTCTCGCCTCCCTGTTTCATGGTCAGTACAGAGATGCAAGGTAGCAGAGAGCTGGGGGCGGGAGGAGGGGTTGTGCAGCAGTATAGGAAGGAGGAGCTCCTTGGGATGTGCAGTACAGGCAAGTCCTGGGAAGTCTTTTAGGATTTAGGATTAGGAGGATTTCACCTCCGGAAAGCCAGCTGTGCCTCTGTCTGGGTAGAGCGGCAGTGCCACCCACAGGCTGTAGAGGGGGTTTTCAGATATTCTTTGGCAGGGAAATTACTACCAGAGACCATCTCCTTGGCCAAGAGCAAACATATTATAATATTCATAGTAATAGCTAGTATTTCTTGAGCATAAATATGGCAGGGGCTCTGCTGAGTGATTTTCCTGGCTTTTTCAAAATAACCTTGTGCGGTAGAAGTTGTATTATGTAGGTCTCTGGTGACATAATGAAGTTCCATAGCAGTTTGTCTGAAAGCTGTGTTCTTGGCCATTGCCTCTCCCTCTCTCATCTCTATCAACTAGGGCCAAAGAGATGGAAAAAGTAGGGGTTTTCTACCAATGTACAAATCCCAGGTAGAGGCTCTGGAAATCCAGAATCCAAACAACTCTGTCTTCCATCCCTAGCACCTGCCAGAGTTACAGTCCCTGTCCCTAGGTCCCATGGCATCTCAGAGCATTTTTATAATGCTGACTAGGAACAGACTTGAACCTTGAAGTATTTTTTTTAGCTAAACAATGTGTATCATACTCCTAGACCAGGAAAGAGAAGGTTAACAGTTAATTCCCTTTCTCTTCAGAAGATAGTGATATCAAAATGGTCCAGATGTAATCATATCATCAATGGGGACAGTGTATGATGTAGGGGGAGAAACAAGCGAGGAAACAAAGACCCCCTCAAAATTTGGAGTCAGAAAACTCATTGGTTAGATTTTGTTTTTAATTTTAAAAATCGCTTACTAGCTGTGTGTCCTTGGGAAAGTTAACCGAACCTCTCTGAATAAAAATAGAGTAAAATGAAATAAAATAGAATAATAGTAAAATCCTACCTCATGAGGTTATGAAGGATTATTTGAGATAATGCATATGAAAAGGCTTTCAAAATGCAAAATCTGTGTTAGATTACTATTAGTATCCAAGCCTCTGACTCCTGGTTCAGAGCTCCTTATAAGAACTTTTTATTTATTTATTTATTTATTTATTTGTTTATTTATTTATTTATTTAATTTAATTTTTTATTTATTTATTTAAAAAATATTTATTTATTCATGACACACACACACACACAGAGGCAGAGACACAGGCAGAGGGAGTAGCAGGCTCCATGCAGGGAGCCTGACGTGGGACTCGATCCTGGGTCTCTAGGATCAGGCCCTGGGGCTGAAGGCGGCGCTAAACCGCTGAGCCACCTGGGCTGCCCTATTTATTTTAATAAGGAAAAAATGAAGCCCTGACTTTTATAGACTGAGAGGCATGAAGGTCAGCATGAGCAGACGCTGTACATCAGTGACCCGGAGCAGCTTAGGCACAAGAGAGAACCGCCCCCAACCAGGGTTCTGGTTTGTGCTGAGTGATTGGGGTGACCTGCCCCATTGTCTGCTGTGGTAGCTTGATGGCTCCATTTCTTGCAGTGAGAGTGAGAGCTCCTGGCTGTGGCCCTTCCTAGAGGGAGGCCACCGTCATGACCTCCATTGACCTGGAGAGGGAAGGAGAAAGTGGTCCTCAGGCAGGACAACGAATGGGCAGAGGCCATACCACCGGGGAGAGTTTCCAGAGGCTTGGCCCCTGGTCTTCCCTTCTCTCTCCACCTTTCCTCCAGAGAATACAATGTCCTTGCTCTGCCAAGAGCCTCTGGCCAATGGAGCTGTCTGGCCCCATGCACTCGGTCTGGCATCCTTGCAGATTTGCCCGGGCCTTCGTAGCCTACTTCCGTAGGCAAAATGGAACTCGTCAGCTCCTCAGCTCCAGCAGCCTTTCTTTCTCTGCTGGATTCCTTCAGCCCCGGTTATCAGATCCCAGAGCAGGCCGCCTCGAGCTCCCCAGCCCATGCACCAATCCAGGCTGGCGGGGCAAGCCGAAGGACTGGTTTGGGGGTTGCTGTTTACCTACTCATCCCCGGTCTCATTCACCTCCACCTGTGTGTGGCAATGGCTGGCCGTGCCTGTGGGGGCCTCGTTCACAGGGCTGGAGGTGGCTGGAGGGACCTGATGAGGGTGCAGGGGGTGGGGACAGTTATCTGGGTTCCAAAGCTGTGGAGCGTGTCTTTCAGATGGCCTGGATTTTATTTGTTTGTTCCTCTGTCCCTCCCCTTCTCGCCCAGGTCTGCAGCCAAATCTTCTCCCCTTTCCACAGCAACAAAGCTCTCTCCTCCTCCCGCAGACAGGGCCTGGCCTGGCGTCCCAGGTAAACAACCACATTCTTCCTGTTTCCTCTGGGAATAACTCAGCTCTCCTCTCCACAGAGGAGCTCACTGGTTTGCCCCCACTCCCTCGATGGTGCACTTACCCCTCTGGGGAGAGGGGCTAGCGAGGGTCCATCCCTGCTCACACATGGGGAAGCCAAGCCACAGCCATGAGAAATGACTGATCCAATGTCCCCAGTGGAGCCAGAATCGGAGCCCAGATATTTCAGCTCCCTGCTCCCCTCCCTGCTCCGTGGTACTGGGCCTCCAATCCCACCCTGATGAGGCCCTGGCTTCACTCATTCCCCATAGGATCGGGAGTCAGCTAACTTTCCAGGGATGCCACGGTGACTGCAAAGCCCAAGGAGGAGGCCAGAGTCCCATAGGCCTGATGTCCCAAGATGGCAAGGCCACGGTCACTCACCTCTGGGGCCCTCTTAACACCTAGTATTCTAGACCGCCTCCTGCAGTGTGCACAGGTGTGGGTCAGGAGGGCTGAGATCTGCGAGAGGGGCAGTTTGTAGAGCTGCCATGTTCCCATCCAGCACCTGTTGGCCAGTTAGGAGGCACCTCTACCTCTGGCCAGATGCAGCCTGGTGCCAGGTGTGCAGCTTGCTACGAGCAACAGGAGCTGTGTGGTGGCTGCGCCTCCTCCCCTATACGCTAACAACCTGCACAGCTGCAGGAGACGGCTTTGCAGGGACAGATGTGCAGAATTGCTGGGAATAACTGCAGGGCCCGGTGTCCCTTCTCTGAGCTTGGATCCCCATGGATCACTAGGGGCCCTGGCACTTGAGGGCTAGAGAGGCTGCTGAAGGGGAGAGGGTGCCATCTAGTGGCTGATAGGAATGGGGACGCCGGAGTCCTGAAGGCTTGCATTTGTTCCGGAAGACTCAGAATCTCATCACCATCGACATAGGTCCGGAAGAGATCTTAAGATCAACTCATACATCTTAAAATATGAGAAGCAAAGAAACTGTTGAGGTTATTAAGATCGTCCTGGGCAGTGGTAATAAGGGACTTGCTTAGGGTGGCGGCAGTAAGAGTAGAGAGGAGGGAGCCAACCGGGTGATGTTTAGAGAAGTTGAAGGAATGCAAAATCCAATTTGGTTGGTATCTGATTGCATGTGAAAGGAAGGGAGAAGAAGGTCCAGCAAAGAACTTGGTATTTGTTAAAGAACAGATGAATCAAGGAAAAGGAAGTTTCAGGAGGGCTGAGGCCCTACCCTGCAAAATGGGATCAAATCCATAAGGCTTCCGAACCATTCTGTTCTAGAAGATCCTTCACCAGGGAAATGGGTCCTTCGCTTCTCTCTGGTCCTTTGACCTTCCTCATCCAGAAGATGCTCCTCTGAGTGGTAAATCTGCATATCATGGAGGAGAAAAGGAGGAAAGTTAACCCCAGTCTAGGAAAAGAGTAAACTGGGAAGGGGAGAGAAGAGGGTGGACATAGGCCAAGTTGTCCACGTGGGCAGTGAGTGGCCCCTGGACTGAACACAACGCCTGGCCCCCTCAGTCTGGGTCCTGAAACCTGTGAAGTGATGGATGTCTTCAGGAGCTGGATTCACTCCTGACCCCAAAAGGGCACAACATGGACTCTAGGTTTTAGGGTCCATTTTTCTATGGAAATAAACTGAAGGAAGACTATCTCTCAACAATCATAAGTGAGATCAGGCTATATTTAATTGGCACTAGATTACCTCTGACTTAAAACCAAGAAACACCACCAAAACACTGTCATGAAAGAAAACGATGGGTTAGAGAGTAAAATAGCGGTCACAAGAGTTTAAAATTCTATGAAAATTCTATTAATATAACGAGTCTCAGGTGTCTCTGTCATCCTCGGTTAATGCCTGTTGAACACCTTAGTTACTTTGCTTTGTGGAAAAGAACAGGCAAGGCAAACAACCTTTTCCCTGTCCCGCTCTAAGATTTGTTGTGGGGATCTTTGTAAACAACCGCTCTAGCTGGCTCCTTTTACGGGGAAAACTGAAAGAAGGAAGTTACCTGCTCAGAGTCAAACAATGAGTCATAGACTAAAACCCAGAAAGGCCACCTCCCCGTCCCACACTCCTCCTGTTTCTACCAAGCTATTCTAGCTATTTGGTGTCCCTTCGTAGAAACCCCAGTTTCTCACTGCCACACCACTGAAAAAAAGTAGGAATTAAGTGTACCCAGGGATCTGTCATCCCCTAAGTGAGCCTGTCAGTACACAATACCAGAAAATGCCATTTGATCCGTTGACTGTTTGTGGATCTGTTTGGCATTTGTTCCCTCTTAGGCAATTGGGCGCCCCGGGCTGCCAGGATCTTCTTTAGAACCTCATCTGGAAGCGTCCCCGCATATCCCAGTGCCCAAGCATCTACCCAACTCTGGAGGGGCTGACGAGCCCAGTGATTTGGAAGAGCTGGAGAAGTTTGCCAAGACTTTCAAGCAGAGGCGCATTAAGCTGGGCTTCACACAGGTTTGGTTTGCAGGGATCTAGTAGGAATTGGGTTGAGTGAGTGGACACTGGACTTCCCGAGTGCACATTTCAGGAGCAGCCTGAGGTTCCAAGTGTTTGGGGCAAGCCCATCATGTCTCTGTGTTCCTAGAGAATAGGGCACAGCTATCATTGCTAAGGAAACTGAGGACACTGCTGGAGGTCAGGGGAGGAATAAGAGCCAGGCAAGGGGTTAGGCACATGGGCATGGCCTAGTCGGAGTCTGGGGAGGGAAATGAACCAAATTCTCCCTCTTAGAGGGAAAGAAACCTGGAGAGGAGCCAAGGTGATGGGTAGGTGCTTGAAGGTTCTCCGAGTGAGTGATCCTAGGATGGTGGGACAAAGACGAGAAGGAGCCTGTCTCTCCAGCTCCTTCTTCCCTCTTGATCCCCATGTGCAGGGAGATGTGGGGCTGGCGATGGGAAAGCTGTACGGCAACGACTTCAGCCAGACCACCATCTCACGATTCGAGGCCCTCAATCTGAGCTTCAAGAACATGTGCAAGCTCAAGCCACTGCTGGAGAAGTGGTTGCATGATGCAGGTAGGCATCAAGGACACAAGGATGGATGGCGCCCTAGAGGATTCTGCAGGGAAGGGGCCAGTGACTTGTCTGTGTTGAAGCTAGAGGAGTGAATATGTAAGACCCCTCCTCCTCCTGAGTCTGGAACCATTTGAGAAATAAGACACAGGAGACAGGCAAGTGGAGATGGAAATGTCCGCTTCATTACTGAGAAGACCCTTTGGAGGACATGGCATTAGGTCTGTGGTCATCAAGACTTGGCCCCATTCTCCACCAGAGACCCACGCAGTCTGGACCTTAGGACAGCTTCCCAGAGTGAACACACCTGTCTTGTGCTCTGGACCATGTGTGGGTTAGGAAGATAGGGAAGTGGGCCCTCTAGGGTCTCATGGGGGAGAGGGGGAGCCCTTTATCTGGCTAATCTTGAGTAGGTCTTCAGAGGTCAGAGAGTTACTATGAGCTAGACTAGCAGGAAAGCTGGCAGCAGGAGTGGGGTTCACAGGATTCAGTCCACAGGGTCGCCTGGGAGGTGTTCCAGGAAGTCAAGGGTGCAAGCCAAGGGCGAAGCGTTTGGAATACTAGATGGAAGCATTTGAAGTCAGAGAGCAGCGTGGGACAGGGTTTCACCACGGCACTATTGATATCTTGGGCCAGAGAATTCTTTGTTAGAGGAAGCTGTCCTGTGAATTATAGGGTATTTAGCAGCATCTTTGGTCTCTACCCCCTAGATGCCAGCAGCACCTGCCTCCCATTAAGACATGCAAAAAAAAATGTCTCCCGATCCTGCCAAAGGCCCCCTGGGTGACCAGTGGTGGTGCAAAATCACCCCTGGCTGAGAACCAGTGGTGTTGGCAGAAAGAGAAGGAGCAGGGCCAGGGCCAGGCTGGGCTCTAGTCAGTAGATACAGGACGAGGAGTTACTGTGGAGAGGAGGGGTAGGGTGGGATAGGCAGCCAAGGGGGTTACCCCCTCACAAGTCCCTCTGCATGGACCATGGGGAGGGGGCAAGGAAGCTGCCCCCCATAGGCAGCTTTCCTCGGGGCACTGAAGTGAGAGATGACCAGAGCCCTTCTAGGTCATTTCTGGTGTGCCCCCCTACCCAACCCCTGAATCCTTCCTGAAGGGTATCCCTGCCCATCAATCCTACAGCCTCAGCTCCCACACTTAACACTGAAAAGTGACTTCAACACCCACATTCCTCCAAGTGCCATTGCTTTTAGCTCAAAACCCCACTTCCCCCTTTTACTGGGTATTCGCATCCAGACACCCACGAGTGTGCCTCGCAGGACCCCTGCCGGCACCCACTCACACCTACGCAGGCCGCCCGTGGCCGAGTGTCTCTGAACCATGACCGCAAACAGTGGAGGCGCTGGCGTGGGAGTTGTGGAGGACCTTTGCCCAGAGCAGTGAGGAGAAGCAGGATTCTTGGCCCGCTCCGGCTCCCCTGCTGGGTGGGGAGGGGAGAGGCCTGGTGCTGAGAGAGCCCCTGCAGAGCTCACCCCGAGGCCCTGTTGGATCTCCAGGCCATGAACACAGAGCCTGAACTGGCTGTGCGTTCTCTTCTCTGAGTTTCCTCTACTTTCCACCTCCCGACAGAAACCTCTCCATCAGACCCCTCGATGAACACCCCCAGCTCTTTCCCCACCCTCAACGAAGTGTTCGGGAGGAAGAGGAAGAAACGGACCAGCATCGAGACCAATATCCGCCTGACTCTGGAGAAGAGATTTCAAGATGTGAGCGGCTCCTCCGGGTGGGGGCGGGTAGGCCGCTGTGCACGGCTGGATGAGCAGACACGCTCAGGCCCCTGAGCTCCATACGTGCCCTGGGAAGGGGTCAGGAAGCAAGTGCACACACCCTCTGCAGGCACCCGTGTATTCCGATGAAAGGGTGCATTCCTCCTCTGTTCCAGGAACTTCTTCCCCCACTGACCCTGACTTTATTTTTTAAAGATCTTATTTATTTATTTATTCATGAGAGATACACAGAGAGAGGCAGAGACATAGGCAGAGGGAGAAGCAGGCTTCCTGCAGGGGAGCCCGATGCAGGACTCGATCCCAGGACCCCAGGATCATGCTCCAAACCAGAAGGCAGCCACTCAACCACTGAGTCACCCAGGTGCCCCAACCCTGACTTTTTTGAGAGCCCATTGTCTCCTTCACTGGGAGATTTAAAGAATGGGGTATAGGGTCCCAGAAGAGCATGTCCAGCTGAGGTGAAGGGATCAAAGCCAGAGCACTGTATGTGAATTTTCTTTTTTCATTTGTTTTTTATTGAAGTATAGTTGACATATTATATTAGTTTTGGGTGTATGACAGAGACTCAACAGTTTTACATATTACAAAATGCTTATCATGATAAGTATAGTTGCCATCTGAAATTCTTCACTTTCTATGCATTGATTTATTATTTTTTGGTTTTTATTTTTTAAAGATTTTATTTATTTATTCATGAGAGACCCAGAATGAGAGAGAGAGGCAGAGACACAGGCAGAGGGAGAAGCAGGCTCCATGCAGGGAGCCTGATGTGGGACTTGATCCGGGGACTCCAGGATCACACCCTGGGCTGAAGGCAGGCGCTAAACCACTGAGCCACCCAGGGATCCAATTTATTATTTTTTAAACTATAAATCTAGGAAATGCTCATCGTAAACAATGAAGAAAACATGGAAGTAGAAAGAAAAAAATCTACCACCAAATGGCTTTCCTTCTATTTCTTTCTTCCCCACACATTTAAATGCTTGTGATCATATTATACATACATTTGTTTGAACTTGTAGCAGAAGCTACAAGTTTCCTGAGCCAGTATGTGGAAGCTGATAATACCCAGCTATGTGCCCCGTAGTTGCTGGGGAAGAGAAGAGGGAAAAGCAGGCGTGTCTAAACAGCTTCTCATCAGGATCCCTTAGGTACCAGCCTCCAGAGCCTCCATCCACACCACATGGGTCCCCAGAGGATGTGTCCTTGGCCTCATTTAACATTATGGGCTCGAGGCCTCCAAGACTGCTGCCCACTCTGGCCAATCCGCCAGTGCATCTGGCTCAAGGATTTGATGGCCACTTCCTGCTGGCAGGATGACAAGAGCTGGCTTTTCCTGCTGATTAGATTTCTTGGAGCAGCATGAGTGAGGGAGGAGGATGCAGGAAGGAGGGAAGGGGGCTGAGACCAAAGATTGGGTGGAGGGAGGGGTTGGAACAGAAGAGCGCTGAATATGTATATGTATATATTATCTTCACATTCTTGACGGATCCACACGCTTTAGCTTTTCCTATGTGAGGTAGGACAGGAAGTAATAACAAAAGAAGAGGATATCAGGCCACAAGGAAACATGGGTTTCGGGATTTTGCCTGCCCCTCTGAACTCAGTGGTGGACTCCTGTCTCTAGAACTTCCTCTGAAGGAAGATGTGAGAGAAGAGAACTATGTTTATGGATCCTTTCTTCTGGGGCAGGCCTCGTGCTGGGCAGTTTACATACATTTTCTCGTTGTATCCTCACAACAATCCTGAATGGTAGACATTATTTTTCTCCCTTCATAGATGATAAGACTGAGGCTCAGAGAGGTTAAGAAAGTCTTCTAAGGAGACACAGTAAATGATGAAGCCAGTATGCCATCTTAGGTCTGATTCTAAAGCCTTTCATCCATCTCTTGTTCTATCTTGTTCCCTTGGAACATCTAGCCCCTACCCCTGATTCTCGACCCCATTCCCTCTTTCCTCCTGACCACACTCTATCCCTTTGGTCTCTGTAGAACCCCAAACCCAGCTCAGAGGAGATCTCCATGATTGCAGAGCAGCTGTCCATGGAGAAGGAGGTGGTAAGAGTCTGGTTCTGCAACCGACGTCAGAAGGAGAAGCGAATCAACTGCCCTGTGACCACACCCATCAAATCACCCATTTACAACTCCCGCCTGGTGAGTGGCCTGGAACCAAGCTGCCACCAAGCACTGGGGGGAAGGTCAGGAATGGTGCCTGGAAGTCATCCTGGGGAAGATGGCAGTCAGGAGTTGTGAGGGGCATGCCATAAATAAATAAGCAAATAGATGGCATATATAAAATCTACATAACATAAAGGAGAACAAAGAAGGGTAAGGGGATTGAAAGTGACTGTGGGGGGGGGGATGCTTTTTTAAGAGAGAGGTCACAGAGGACATTCCTGGTGAGGTGACATTAAGTGGAGCCCAGAATGTTGAAAAGGAAAGAACTATCTAGAATAAAGAGTGTTCCAGGCAGAGGAACCAGCACGTCTGAGGTATAGGAGGAAGTCAGTGTAGCTGGGGCAGAGTGAAGAAGGAGGAGGGACTAGGAGGTGCCGTCAGAAGAGTAGCACAGAGCAGACTGCCCTAGGTCATGGAGGTCACTGAAAGGACCCTGGCTTTGAGTTTGTATGAAAGAAGCCGCTGGAGGGCTGTGAGCAGAGAAGCCTGAGCTGGCTGAGGTGGGCTGCCACGTGGAGAATGGTCTACGTGGAAGCACACACCAGTGAGGAGAACTCCAACAATGAGGCTGAGCATAGAGATAGATTAGGCTAGGATGCTAGCCATGATGGTGACAAGAAGTGGTTGGATTCTGAATACACTTCAACTGTGGAGCCAACAAGATATGCTGACAACTCAGATACGGAGTATGAGAAATGAGGCCAAAGAGACTTCAAGGATTTTGGCCCAAGCAACCAGTTAGAGGTGTTGACACTTTATAGGATGATGAAGAATGGTGGAGGTACAGGTATGAGGGAGAAAACTAAAAATTTGGAGCTGATCTGATTAAGTTGGACATGCATCTAAGCATCCAAGAAGAGGTACCAAGTAGACAGTTATATCTATGATTCTGGAGGTCAGGGGAGAGGTCAGGGCTGGGAATAATCTGTAGTTTAGGCAGACTTGGGAGTTTGGGGAGTAGGACATGTCTTCTTTATTCAGGGAGAGATGGTGCCTGGAGGGTGGGGGTGGGAAGGTTCTTCTCCATCCCAGGGGATGGTAGGGTTGGAAGGCTAAGGGAATTGAAGACAATGGCGCTGTCCTCAAATCTTTCAGCACTCAAGAATGGGTGAAATTCAGCCTTGTCCGGGATGGAACATAGCTGACACATAAAACAATACCATTGTTCATTCTTTCACCAACATTCCTTGACTATCTACCATATATTGATCTTTGTGCAGAGTGCTAGGGATACACAAATAAATAACATCTGTCCCCAGTCTCAGAGGACCTCACCGCCAATTCAGAGCAGAGGAGACAGACAAACAAATAATAAACAACATGATAATTTCTATCGGAGAATTTAGGAGTTGCAGCTAACAAAGCTGGCAAGGTGGTGGTTAGAGAAGGCTTCCCCAAGGAGATAATTAATACCTGAGCTGAGTCCGAAAGGACAAAGAGTGAAGAGGCAAATAAGTGTGGGGTGGAGTTCTCATGGGGGAAAGTATGGGAACAGTAGCATGAAGCAGGGACGATGTATGACATGTTCCCGGAACCGTAGGTGGTTCCCTGCAGAGGGATGTTGAAAGATGAGGCTAGACAGACCAGCAAGGGCCAGACTGAGGCGACTCTGTGCAATGCTGAGGAACTTGAAGGCTTGGGGGAGTCACTGAAGGATTTTTGAGCAGGGCATTGGCACAATCAGATTTGCCTTTTAGAATGATGTTCAGATTGTGGTGTAAAGGGTGGTTTGAAAGACACAAGACCAGTGGCAGGGAAACCACCTAGGATGTGTCTGCAGTTATCTGGAAGAGAAGAAATGAGGGCTGAAGCAAACCTAAGAGATAAGAAATTCAAGAGACAATTAGAAGGTAGAATTATTAGGTCTTGGTTAATGAATCAGAAATCAAGTGGGGGCAGGGAGAATGATGACGGCAAGAGAATATTCTGCACTGACTCTCAGCATTCAGGTTGGGTTGATGGGGCAGGTGGTAGTGCCATTGATGGAACAAGCAAACAGAGGGAGGAGCTGATTTGGGAGTAGGAAAAAGTGACGATTTCCAGTCTTTACATCATTATAATGTACAGTGAAGCCTCTGGGACACCCAAGTGGGAATGTCCTTGGGCACCTGGAGTTATGGGGTCAGAAGAGAAGGCCAGGATAGAGACACAGATCAGGGAGTCATACGCATAAGGTGGTGGTTGAAATCCTCGGATTGGAGGGTGAGGGAGGAGCTCAACTATGGAGTTTTCACAAAGGAGCCAAGAGAAAAACCTAGATCTTAACCCTAGAGAACATCAGCATTTGAGGGACAGGTAAGGGAAGAGGATCAAGGGAGGAAACTAAGAAGGAGAAGCCAGAAGAGTCAAGACAAGGGCAGGAGGTCAGTGAAGATGTGAGGAGTTCTGTAGGAGTGCTATGGGAAAGTAGAGGAGTGCAGATCAATGACACTCCAATCAGAATGGAGTCCAGGAGGGCTGACCCCCCGATTGGTTTGTAGAACAAATTAAAGTTAGCAAGAACAGCAAACCAGGCAGGAGGAACCATCTGTGAGGAGGCACCGAATTATAAAACAACATGCTACATTTTGGGAATCGCAAGCACTTCCATCTGGCTGGAGCTAAGGCCTGGTGACTACGAGAGGTTGATGAGGGCCGATCACAATGGGCCACAGATACTAAATTACCCTGCAAACTCTGAGGAACCCAAAAATTTTAAGTTGGAGGCAACAGGATATTCATTCACTATTCCTTTCTTAAATATTTATCAAGTACCCACCAAATGTTTGGCACAGGACGCTTGGGATCCCTGCTTCCAGTCCAGCAGGGAAAAGTCCAGTCAGTCCCAGACATTGAACAAATACTCTCTGGGATGAAATCTCCAGAGGAGAAGCAGGAGGATTTAGAGGACCTAACCTAGTGCAGGTGTCAGGAGCTTCTCTGAGGAATGATGCTCAAACTGACAGAAGAAGAATGAGTAGACAGTAATGGGGGTGAGGGTGCCCGGGGAGGGGAGAGTGTAGGAAGAACATTCTAGGCAGAGGAAAGAGTCTATACGAAGGCCCTGAGGCTAGGACAGGGTGAAAGGAGGAAGCACAGCAGGCTATGATGGGCTGGAACCGGGGGAGTGTGAATGAGGAAGCTGGAGTGTTGGGCGGGGGTGAGGTGGGGTGAGGTTATGTCGGGTGTGTTAAGGAAATGGAGCCATGTCAGAAGAGCATTGGAATCTTCAAACACAGGCTTTTGGGAAGTAGGTTCTCTTTTTGGTTCAATCCCAACCCAGGACACCTACAGTGAGAAAAGCAGTGGGAAGCATGGAGGAGCTGGGAAGGAGCCTGATTCATTCTCATCATTCATGCAACACATATTGACTGAACTTTGCACCTGCAAGTTTCCAGGTGCTGCAGTAGACACCGTAGATCTCCATGGGCATCATCCTGCCCTTGGGAAGCCGACAGCCTACTAGGGGAGAAAGATGTTAAATAAGTAATGACATTCATATTTGTGATATTATGAAAGAAGCAGAGAAAGAAAATGTTCTGACCCTGTCTTCTCCTCAGGTCTCATTGGGATGGGCTCCTTGGGACCAGGACATAGTTTCTTCTGCTCTGATATGAAATGATCTCTAAGATATACAGTCAAGCCAAAAAATAAAATAAAAAAGAAAGAAAGAAAGAAAGAAAGAAAGAAAGAAAGAAAGAAAGAAAGAAAGAAAGAAAGAAAGAAAGAAAGAAAAAAGCGAAATGGCACAAACCAGGGTGGGCAAAATGCTACCATTTATATAAACAATTAAAAAGGGGAACCATATATGCCAAGATGTATATATATACATATATATACCTGCTTGCATATGCATGGCCTGCCTCCAGAAGGAAACAGAGGAAGCTGGTCGCAGTGACTAAATACATTATTTATTTTAAAACAACAACAAATTTCTTGGGTGTGCCAGTTGGGAGGGGAGGAGGAGGAGGAGAGAGATGGGTGATAACATCTCTTACCACGCGGCCCCACACCTGTCTCCACCCTCCGTGGGCCCCCTGCCTACTGAGGAGGTTCATTGTAAAAGCACAGGTAGGTGAAGAGAGCCGAACCGCAGCTGATTAATTGGGAAATGAATACGTGCTGCATCCTGTTGGGACGGGTGGATCCAAACTGGGGAGGGGAGGAGTATCAAATCCCAGCTCCCCGAGCAAAGCTTCCTTCCAACATCCTTTGAAAACATTGATGGGAGCTTCCCCGGTCTGGCATGTGAGAGAACAAAGGGGAGGCAAAGTGTGCCGACTCCAGCTCAGATGGAGAGGTGAACAGTGTCCAGCGACACTTGACGGCTGCCTTCAGGGAGGATGGGAACTAACATTTAACAACCCTGGCACTCTTTGGCAGGCATTGAGTTGGAAGCTTTATGGACATTATCTTATTAAATCTTAATTAAAAGGAAATACAAGGGAGGCATTACCTCTGTATCATGGATGAGAAAACCAGATCTCAGTGGGGTTAGGTCACTTTGCTCAAAGTCACATGGTGGAGCCAGGTTCTCTCCCCCAGATCCGTTGGGCCCCCAAAGTCCATTCTTTCTATTACATCTTGTTCTAAGTTGTGCTAGGGTAGTAATCTTAAGGGGGGGGGGGGGAGAATCCTAAAATGTTTAAATCCTCGTCTCTTCCCAAGCTCAGAGTTGACGATGCTGTGAGGTCTCCAGGGCCAAATGAAAAGCTTTGGAGTGCAAAGTTCAGCCCCTCCAGTGTTTTCTGGGGAGTTGAGGGTCCTCTCATATATCAGGCTGGGAAGCCGGGAACAGGGCTGTCAGGGCTAGGCTCTGCTGCCCTGAGCAAAAGGATCTTTATAAAAATACATACATACATACATACATACATACATACATACATACATAAATACAAAAAAAAAAAAAAAGAAAGAAAGGGTTACTGACAGGGGCAGCTTTGCCTTGGCAGTGCCAAAGAAGCCAGGGGACACAGGGAGGGCAGAGCCTGGTGGCAGCAGTGGGCAGCCATCATCAGAGCAGGGCAGAGCTGGAGCTGATGCCGCACATGGTCCAGAGGCCTTCCTGCAGAAGCAAGGGATGGAATGTAGGTTCGGGACTAGGCAATCATCAAGGACGCTGAGGCCTGAGGCCTGCACTCTGGGCCCGGCACCCCAGAGAAGCACTCAGGATCATGGATAAGGGAGCAGACACAGACACTGACAAGCTTCCATTGCCTTTCAGGTCTCTCCCTCTGGGTCTCTGGGCCCCCTCTCTGTCCCTCCTGTCCACAGCACCATGCCTGGAACAGGTAAGCCTTATCGTGGGGTTTCTGAATAACACCAGAATTCTATAAATACCGGGACGGTAGAGGCACAAGCTGACTGCTTAGGTCAGCATTCCTTAAATGTCTCTGAAAGGCGATTAAAATCTGTGCTAGAAGAAGAAGGGTTCCACCATCAAGTAAGTTTGGGAAATGCTGAAGAAGCAGCGTTTAGGGCAAGTGTTTGCTTTCTGTTTTGGTTGCCACCCTTCTCAGCCCTGGAGTGCATTTTATATCCCTGCAGGAGTGAAGGAGCTGGATGGAAGGCAGGGGGTTTCCAAACCAATTTCCTACAGAACTCTTATTTTTCAAAAAGCACTGATAGCCTTTCAAAGAACCCAAAGGGTGACCGTATGTCTGGATGTGCCCAGGATAGTCCGAGGGTCTGCCTGTTGTCCTGACATAATTATCGATGGCACTGCTTCCCACTCTCCAAAGTATCTTGGCTTGCTTGGATGCTAAGATAGACCTGTCACCTTATTCACAGAATACTGTTTGGGAAACCCAAAAACAAGAATCCAAATCTGCCATATTGCAGAAGACAAAATGTGTTTCAGGGAAGCAGTACAGGCTAGGATTACTTAGTGAATGGCCAGGGACCGAGGCTTGGGTCTCCTCTCTCATGGCTGTGCTCTTTCTAGAAGACTGTGGGTCTTTTCTGTGGAGATGGGAACATGGAAGAGGCTGGCAATCTTTATTATGCTCTCAGATTCTCTTTCCCTCCCCTGTTCACTTTTCTCTCTCTGCCTCTCCTCCTTTCTTGTTCTTTTGCCTCTCCTGTCTCTTGGTCTGGGGCTACATATGCCCTGCCCAGGGTGTGTCCTGGAGTAGGAGGATTTTGGCATCTGTCCTTTTGCATTTGGCAAGTCCTGGACCTGCAGAACCAGCCATGCTGCTCTCCAGGGCCTGCGCTGAGAAGAACATTTATGATGAGAGCCCCTCTGGGGCCGGGTGTTGATGCTAACATGGCAGGAGGTGGGCAGGTGGGTGGGAGGTAGGGAGGGGGTGGGAGTCCTCTGGGGGGACATGTCTGAGGGCCATGTCAGGAGGTCCCAGGACCCAGCAGCATTATTTTCCCCTTGTTTTTGCCTCTCTTCGTCCTCAGTAACGTCATCCTGTTCCCCTGGGAACAACAGCAGGCCTTCGTCTCCTGGCTCAGGACTCCACGCCAACAGCCCCACTGCATCTCAAAATAACTCCAAAGCGGCAGTGAGCTCCTCCAGTTTTAACTCTTCAGGGTAAGGTGGAGGAGAGAATGCCCCAACATTACAGCAGGGTCAGGGGACATGCAAGAAGTTGGGTCCATACCTCTGGAAAGAAAGCTCATCTCAGGGCTGGAAAGGGAAGCGGGGTGGCAGGGGGTGGGGATGGGGTGCAGAGTGGACAGCCAGGCTGGACCACATCCCTAGGGAGCGGGCTTTAAAGAGAAGCTTCGGCCAGTGAGCAGTCCTGGCAAGGAGCTGATGTCAACAAAGCCAAAATTTCCATCCTCACTAGGAGGGTGGAAATTTCCAAACACTCCTGTTAGAAAGGGCCAGGTCCTTCAGTGGGCTTAGGAGTGCTCCACTTCATGCCAGGAACAGGGTGCTCTCGGGGTGCTCTGATGTGAGCCAGAGCTGCCGGTGCGGCTGACGGAATGAGAGAGGGAAGTATTGCCCGATCCCTATCTCCAGCTCTTACCTGCGATGCAATGAGGGAAGCGGCCTCTGGGGCCTGAGTCTGCTCTATAGAGTATTCTTGAGCAGAGGCTTTGAGAAAGTCTTCCCTGATTCAGAACAAAGCAGAGATTTGAAAGTTAGGCAGTTCCCTTGTGGGAAATGAGTCCACTTGTCCAAACCCAGGCTATTGAGCAAGACAGCCAGCTCTTATGGCCAAATGTTGTACTGGATCTCCTCAACCACTGTAGCCATAAAGGGAGGAAAAAATATAATGTACATTTAAAAAAGATTTTATTTATTATTTGAGAGAGAGGGAGAGAGCATGAGCAGAGTGAGGGACACAGGAGGAAGAAGACCCCCAGCTGAGCAAGAAGACCGATGCGAGGCTCTGTCCACCCAGATCAGTCAGTTTAGCGTCTGCCTTCAGCTCAGGTCATGATCCCGGGGTCCTGGGATCGAGCCCCACATTGGTCTTCCTGTTCAGTGGGTAGTCTGCCCCTCATCCTGCTCATGTTCTCCACCCCCTCAATAAATAAATAAAATCTTTAAAAAAATGTTTTGAGATAGAATTTATATACCATAAAATTTACCATCTAAAGTATAGGATGCAGTGGATTTTAGTGTATTCACAATTTTTACGTAACCATCACCATAATCACCATAATCTAATTCCAGAACGTTTACATCACCCCAGAAAGAAAACCCCATACCTGTTGGCAGTTTGTTACTCATTCACCTCTTCCATCATACCATTAGCAGCTTCGGGATTGACTTGCTTTTTCTTCCTTCCAGATCTTGGTACCGATGGAATCATCCCACCTACCTCCACTAAGACCAAAAAGTTTCTTCGAATTCACCTGGCCCCGTATGCCCCCCTGGAAGGAAGGGAATCACGCCTTCGCCCTCTGTATGGACAGATTACTGTCAGGAGAGTGGAAGAGAATCCCCACTATCAACCCAAACTCTTGCTTCTTCAGGAGTGAGGGCATCCAGAGATCCAAACTGTGATTGAACCATGCTTTGGCTCCAAGAGCTCTTGAAACACATGCCCTTCCCACCCCCCCACCCCCAGGTGTTGACCATGTTCGCCTTCTTTCCCTGTTTTGTCTTCCAATCCTCCAGTTCTAAATACTTCAGACGGCTTCACTGTGGCAGTAGTCTTTCAGAGAAGGACACCTTGCCATTATTTTCCAACTCATCTGCGGGCTTCTGGGGACAGTGGTTTGCCTGGTGCACCAAGCCACCAGGAGAGAGATCACAGTTCTGACTTCGAACTCGGCCACCATCTCTGAACCGGTTTCTAAAATCTGCGAAAGGATTGAAATCTGATGACCACAGCCTGGATGCTCTCTCTGTTCTGCAGACTTTTCTGATCGAATCCTCATTTCACCCCGTGTTCTCTGTAGCCCCGCCCCCCTTTTCTAGAACCAAATCCAGTCACGATTGCCTCCTTTTTACAGAAGGCTGAGCCACCCTCAGTCCCCTGGGCGCATCTCTCTGCCCACAGGTGCTCTTCTGTCTGCTACACCTGCCCCAGAGTTCAGGAGTGCTTATTCCTTCTCTCCTTCCTTGTCTTTCTCTGGTCCTCTCTCCCTTCCCCTGGTCGCAGGAGGAAGGACCCAAAAACAAACCTATAACAATTATGTTGGCAAAATACCTGTATATAGCCCCTTTTTCTTTTTGCAGTTATGTTCTCTCCTAATGTGGAATTGTCCAGCAAAATGTTTAACTCAGGTGTGAATTTTGAAGATATCTCTGTAATATTTTATCTTTTTAGAAAAAAGAAAAAGGAAAAAAAATGCCAAAGTGTGAAATACTGTGCTAGCTTCCACAAGAGAGTTCCCGCATAGGCTGGGAATCTTGGTTGACTTCTCGGGAACCTTCTCTCTAGTCTCCTTCTTTGTGGGCCAGTGTGTAGAGATGTAACATGAAGCCATTCCAGAAATGGTAACTTTTTTTTTTTTTTTAAAAAGATTGTATATCCAAGAAAATGTTGAGATTCAAAGGAATCTCTCTGTTCCTAAATAAATTTGTATAGTTATGATATAAATGAGTCCACTATTGATAAGAAGAGGTTTAGATTATTGTTCTGTGTCTTTTGTTGAGGGAGGGAATCTGAGTGCATATAGTAAAATGGGATGGGGGGGAGGCACCTGGCTGGTTCAGCCAGTGGAGTGTGACACTCTCGATCTCAGGGCTGTGAGTTCGAGCCTCACATTGGGCGCAGAGATTACTTTAAAAAAGCGGGATGGGGAAAATATTTCAAATCAGTGCATTAAGTCTGTTAGTCCCCAGACTGATGCTAAAGATGACATACACACACGGGGCTTTGAAGAGTTCAGAGTTCTTAATCTTTTTGATAGAACTCCCTTGAGGGCAGAGTAGCAGGTGACTGATTGTAAGTGGGAGGATTTTGTAAGTGGGAGGATGGTAAATGTTTAAGGCCAAGTCATTCAGACTTTAGAGGCAGAGGCTGAAAAACTCCTATTCCAGGTATCCTGAAGGTCAATTATTCAGTATTCACAATGGGAAGCAATAGATATATAATAGATATGTAGACAAGAAGCAAAGCACAATCCGATAATCCAATATATTTGGGTTCGGAATGCACTGGGACTTTTGCTGAGGGGTTTGAGGGACAAGGAAGCTCTCCTGGTGGTTTTCCTGAGGTTAATAAAAATTTAAATAGCTACCATTCCTAGGGTAAACACTGACCTGTGGGAAAGGGAGTTCCTTCAAAACTGTAATGGCTCATGGGGGAAAACTGAAATTGGGATGAAACATTAGTTGTGAACAACATCCACGTGAGAAATCTGTATGTAAATAATTAAGACTTAACTATTCCTGATGTTTAAATGGGACTTATATTCAGACTCAAACTTCATGTCATGAAGCTGGAGAAGAAAGCCTATTGGTAGTGGTCACTGTCTCCAGAAAAGATTCAGTTGGAAGGGGCGAGGGATACAGCAAAGAGACAGCAAGAGGAACCTTCGGGACTCATTTAAGTATATAAAGGGACAACTCTGCCAACCATGAGCCCATGTGTACTTACCTGTGCATGCACTGTCCACAATGCTGGTTTTCTTTTTCTTTTTCTTTTTTTTTTTTTGTCCCTTTGGCATCCCTGGATGGGCACGAACCACATACTGGTTTTCATTCATTTCATCTTTTTAAAAATACTTATTTTTTTAGAGCAGTTTAAGATTTATAACAAAATTGAGAAGAAGGTACAGAGATTTCCCATACACCCCTGTCCCCTCACATGCATAGCCTCTCCCATCATCAACATCACTCACCAGAAAGTGTGATTTTTTTTTTTTAAACCAAGGATGAACCTACATTGACACACAATAATCACACAAAATTCACAGTTCATCTTAGAGCTCACTCTTGGTGGTATACATGCTACAGGTTTGTACCAAAATATAATGACATACACCCATCATTATAAGGTACAGGGTATTTTCACTGCCCTAATCCTCTCTGCTCCACCTGTTCATCTCTCTCCCCTCCCATACCCTGTAACCACAGATCTTTTTACCATCTCTAATAGCTTTGCGTTTTCCAGAATGTCCTATAGTTGGGATCATAGTACGTAGCCTTTCCGGATCGGCTTCTTTCTTCTTTCACCTAGTAATGTGCATTTAAAATTCCTCCATGCCTTCATGGCTTGATAGCTCGTCTCATTTTAGCACTCAATAAATAATATTCTATTATCTGGATACACCACAGTTTATCCATTCCTCTACCGAAAGACATCTTGGTTGCTTCCAAGTTCTGGCAATTATGACAAAAGCTGCTATGAACATCTGTGTGTGGGATTTTGATGTGGACAGAAGTTTACAATTCCTTTGAATAAATACCAAGGAGCGTAATTGCTCAATAATATGGTAAGAGTAGATTTAGTTTTACAAGAAACCTCCAAACTGTCTCCCAACAGAATGTGGCTGTACCATTTTGCATTCCCACCAAACAATGTATGAGAGTTCCCATTGCTCCACATCTTTGCCAGCATCTGGTCTTGCCAAGTGTTCTAGATCTTGGTCATTCTAATAGGTGTGTAGTAATAGTACAGTTGTTTTCATTTGCATTTTCCTGATGACATAGGATGTGAAGCATCTATTCATGTGCTTATTTGCCATCTGTATGTCTTCTTTGGTGAGGTGTCTGTTCAGGTCTTTGGCCCATTTTTAAATCAGGTTATTTTTTTTCTTATTGTTGCATGTTAATATCAAGAGATATCCCTGTCTGCAGAGCAGAGGTTTTTAATTTTAATGAAGTCCATCTTACCCATTATTTCTGTCATGGGTTGTATCTTTGTTGTTGTATCTAAAAAGGCATGACCAAAAAAATAAAATAAAAGGCATGACCATACCTAGGGTCATCTAGTTTTCTCCATCATGGTGTTATCTTCCTGAAGTTTTATAGTTTCCCATTTTACACTTAGGTCTCTGATCCATTTTTTTTCTCTGATCCATTTTAAGTTCATTTTTGTGAAGGATGTAAGGTCTGTGTCTAGATGCATTTGTTTGCATGTGGATGCTCGGTTGTTTCGGCACCATACGTTGAAGACACCATCTTTTTCTCCTTTGTATTGCCTTAGCTCCTTTGTCAAAGATCAGTTGCCTCTATTTATGAGGGTCTATTTCTGGGTCTATATCTGACTGTAGTTTTACGGCATGAAAGAAATGCAGAATTACAGCCTCACTGCTCAGCATTCAATAGCTTCCATCATCCATTGTCTTGGGACAACTATTTAATAGAGTCAAACCCGAAAGTGGGCACTGATTCACCTTTCACATCTGCATGATTCTATAAATTCCAGTGAAGTTTTAACCAAAGCTTGGTTAGCTTCTTCAGCAGCTAATTAGGCATAAGAGATCCTCCAGGCAAAAACTAGTCATTGACCAGGCAGAAAAAAAGAGAAGAATTTCTCCTGCTATTTTTCAAATTCTCATACTTAAATTTTTAGTTGACTCAAGACTGGTGGGCCCGGCTGTGGACCCACAACACTAAGGACTTTTGGTGTGACTCAGAGAATGAGCTTAGTTCCAGGACTCAAATTAGGAATCCTGTTCCAAACCCCAGGTTTCAGGCTCTGCTCCTCTCTCTGTTCACTCTGCATGTACCTGTTATAACTTATGTACTGCATTTGCTGATTCTTCTGCTTCTCCTTCTAGATTGTGGGGAGCTCCTTATAGTTGCAGTTCTTTTTCTCTGTATCCCCATGATTAACATTGTGCCTAGTACTGGGACACCTGGGTGGCTCAGTCGGTCAAGTGTCTGACTTCCACTCAGGTCATAACAGGGTCCTGGGTTGGAGCCCAGAGGCAAGCTCCCTGCTCAGCAGGGAGTCTGCTTATCCCTCTCCCTCTACCCCTCCCCAACTTGTGCTCTCTCTCTCTCATAAATAAATAAAATCTTAAAAAAACACTGTGCCTAGTATATAATAGGTAAATAAGAGTTTTGAAAATTAAGTTCTTTTTTTTAAAACCTCTGAACAACTTCTAGTGCCCTTCACTGAGGTTAGGAGGTGTGAATACTGAATAATACAGTACACATCTGTAGGGGATTCTAGTCAAGTGCAGGCAGCTTATCCTGGTGGTTGAGAGCATGACCTCTAGAGCCATATTGCCCAGGTTCATACTCAAATCTGCCTCCTACTAATCATGTCACCTTAAGCAAGTTCCTTGACTGATCTGTGTCTTGGCTTCTCACCTGTAAAATGGAGATAATGATAGCAACCGTCTCATAGACCTGTGAGAATTCAATGAGTTGAGAATATATGTAAAGCGCTTGGAACAATGCCTGGCACATTAATAAGCATTGTCTATTATCATTGTGATTATGATCACAATTATTGTCCTTATAATTCTAATAAATTGTTGGGGAGCTTCCTTTCCTCTGCTCTCCCTTACAGCCCAGAACTTCTTGGAGTGATGCCACTGTTGACAAATACCTGTCTGGTAGAAGAAGGGTTATGGCCAAAGACCTATAAATCATTAAATTTAATCCCAGGTAATGAAGCCTGAACGTGGAATATCGATCATCCTAGGATGTAAAGGCCCAATAAAGACCCCATTGGAAGAGCTAGTACTTTTCCTTATCCCTTCAATCTTTAGACCCTTGAAGCCTTTTAGTACTCTGTTCTTGCCTGGAAAATAGTGGCCGCAAGAAGGTAATTCTAAATTCAGATACTAGAAGAAGAAGAAGAAAAAAAAAAAAAAACCACTGCAACAATTATAAGCACTTGGGAAAAGCTGAAATTTGCACCTATCCATTTAGTGAAATGGATCCTTCCCCGTTCTCTTTCTTCAGGCTCTCATTACCTCTTATCTGGTCTGTTCCAATCCACTTGAAGCAGGTTGTCTTCTCTAGTTCATCTTATAACTTCAGTTGAGCGCATAGCAGGGATTCTCAACTTTGGTTACACATTAGAATCACCCGGGGAGCTTTATTTTTATTTCTCCAAAGATTTATTTATTTATTCATGAGAGAAACAGAGAGAGGTGGAGACATAGGCAGAGGGAGAAGCAAGCTCCCTGTGGGGAGCCCAATGTGGGACTGGATGCCAGGACCCCGGGATCATGCCCTGAGCCAAAGGCAGGTGCTCAACCACTGAGCCACTCAGGCACCACACCTGGGGAGCTTTAAAAAAAGACAGATAACCACACAGATTCTGACTTACTTTGGACTGTGGCCTGGGCCCTGTGATTTTTAAAAGCGCCTCAAATAATTTTATTGTGCCATCAAGGTTGAGACCAATGCCTAAATGTGCGTACAAAATCACTGTGAACCTTGTTGACATGCAGTGCTGATTCAGTAGGTCTGGAGTTAGGGTCTGAGATTCTTTCTTTTTTTCTTTCTTTCTTTCTTTCTTTCTTTCTTTCTTTCTTTCTTTCTTCTTTCTTCTTTCTTTCCTTTTTAAAGATTTTATTTATTTATTCATGAGAGACACGTAGAAAGAAGCAGAGACACAGGCAGAGGGAGAAGCAGGCTCCCTGTGGGGAGCCTGATGTGGGAGTGGATCCTGGACCCTGGGATCCCACCCTGAGCAGAAGGCAGGCGGCTGGCAACAGAATCATTTAAAGTCCACTAACACCAGTGATTCTTAAATGTGATTGCTATCTGAACGACCTGTGGGTATGTTTTATTTATTTATTATTATTTATTTATTTATTTATTATTTTTTATTTTTGGGTATGTTTTAAAAGATACATATTCTAGGCCCCATATTAAGCCTATTAAATCATACTTTTCAAGGTACAGCCTACAGTGGTATTTGGGAAACACTTCCTACGTGGTGTAGAAGGTCAACAAGGCTTAGGAATCCCGATATACTTCTAATACATTTTCCAGGCCCATTTCCCATTGATCCAACCAGAAAACATCTATTGCACCTGCCTACCAGGTATTAGAAAAACAAAGATGAAAACAGTTTGATCCATGGGGCCCCTGGGAAGCTCAGTGGTTGAGCATCTGCCTTTGGCTCAGGTCATGATCCTGGGGTTCTGGGATCGAGTCCCGCATCAGGCTCCCTGCATAGAGCCTGCTTCTCCCTCTGCCTATGTCTCCACCTCTCTCTGTGTCTCTCCTGAATAAATAAATTCTTTAAAAAAAAGAGTTTGATCCTTACTCATGAGAGATTGACACGAATAATGCCAAAACTAGATTATTATTCCTATATTATTAATACTTGCCAGCCGTGGTGTGAATGCTCACATCTCTACTTAACAACTTCTCTTTTCAAGACTGTGGGGGCCCTTGGCATCCAAATAAACCAATCCAGATGCCCTCTTTGCCGCATTTAAGCCTCCATATCTGTTTGGTCATCTCTTCCAACTTATTTTCTTTGGTATTAAAATAGATCTCAAAGAGGAGAAAGGATTTACCCCAAGTGTCACCATCACCCAAGGATCAACTTTTTTTTTTTTTTTAAAGATTTTATTTACTTATTCATGACAGAGAGAGAGAGAGAGAGAGAGAGAAAGAGGCAGAGACATAGGTAGAGGAGAAGCAGGCTCCATGCAGGGAGCCTGATGTGGGACTCGATCCTGGGACTCCAGGATCACACCCTGGGCTGAAGGCAGGCACTAAACCGCTGAGCTACCCAGGGATCTCCAGGCCCAACACTTATATGATGTCTTCCTTGGGTTCGCCACCGTTCCAAGCGCTTTGCACAGGTCAAGCGTGTCAAAGTCTCACACTAGCCTTCTAAGAGATAGCTCTTATTACCATCCCCATTTTCTGTTTGAGAAAACGGAGACGCAGAAAAGCTAAGTAACTTGCCCCAAGACACACAGTCGAGCGCCCAAGCCGGGTTTATTTTGACGCCTTATATCCATCCTACCGCCAGGTTGGTGACAAGGCCGTAAGGAAGAGGAATTCACTTGGAATTCCCAGGCCTAAGCACTTTGCTGGCAAGTTAGTGATCTGTGCGCTTGTTGCACGAGTGAGACTCAGAGCGTGCGGGGGGCGACTCGGTCTCGGCATCTCCCCGGCGGCGCCCAGTAGGGATGCAGGCGCTCGGTCACCGGATGGGCTGTCCCATTGTTGGGGGGGGAGGGGGATTAGTCAAAGGAGCAAACAAGCAGGCCGACAGGGGCAGCGGCGGGCGGGCCTCACGTGACCACGGGGTGACCCGGCGCGCTCCGGCCCCCCGCGGCCCCCCAGCCCCGAGCGCGGGAGGGGGACCCTCCGGCTCCCTCCAGGGACGTCCCTCGGGCCCAGCTCGGGTTCTGCGCTCCGTCCTCCCGGCCGCAAGGTGCCCCCAGACCCCCGGCTCCTCTTCCGCCGCCGCCGGAGCCTCGTCCTCCATCCCTCCTCCATCCCTCCTAGCGCCATCCATCCCTCCTCCATCCCTCCGGGTCCCCGCCGCTTCCTGCTCCCGGGATCGGCGCTCTCGGCTCCGGGGCCCAGGCGCCCGAGGCTGCCCGGCGCTCGGCCAGGTAACACCGCCCCACCCCCGGGCCTGGGCGCCGAGGAGCGGGCTGCGGGCTGCGGGCTGCGGGTGGGCGTCGCGGGGATGCCCTCCGGCCGGGGGCGCGGGCTGCGCGCGGAGCAGGTGCACGGCCGCGGTCCGGGGCGGTCCGGGGCCCCCGCCCCCCGCCCCGCGCTCCTCCTCCCGAGTCCGGCCCTGCGACCCGAGCGGCCGGGACCGATCCGCCGCCTCCATACCCTTCCGTCCTTTCACCCGAGAGCAAAAAAAAAAAAAAAAAAACCAACCCGAAATCCAGAGAGATGGAGTGACTTTCCCAAGGTCACAGACTCGTATCTGCCCCCTACAAACGTCTATTCTTTTATTTAAGTGTTTGTAAATAGACTACTGTTTCCTCTGTTCTGTTAGGGAATTAGGATTCAGGGAAGAGGACTCTAAAAATACTAATCAGCAGATCCAAATGAGCTGATCCGCATTACTGGCCGGTGACCCTGGCATTTAGAAGGAAATAAGCGAGGACGGTTCTTTTCACTCTGGGTACTTTGTATTTCTGGCCCTTGCTCTGAAAACTGGCCTAGATGTTTTACAAAATTTATCTCAGAACTCCTTGTCAGAACTGGGCCGGATTAGAGTTTTCAATCCTCTTTTCTTCTCTTTTTCCTTTTTTTTTTTTTTTTTAAACGGAGGCTCAAGAGGTGAAAGTGATTTGCCCACACTCTTAGGCCTAGTTAGAGGCACAGACAAATTTGGAACTCAGGACTCTGGTGGACACCTACTGTTTTCTTGAATAGAATCCTGATTTCAGATGAACTCTGTACAGAACTTGACCTTCATAAAGCTCTCTCTGGATAGCATTCTCGGGAGTGGTTTGTGTATTGAAGTGTGTTGGTCCACGGATACTATTTCACTTGTCAGAATAGGGTTAAGCAATAAGGGTAGCCATGCAGAAAATTCCTGCTGAGATGAGACAGATATCTAAAATGTTTTTGACTTTTTTGTTTGTACTTTCAATAGAAGAGCTAACGAGTATTCATAATAACATCCTGGTTATTTTAAGATCTTAGTTCTGTATGGCTAAATTGACTGTTACATCATTCTTGGCTTGATATATTTGTCATCAGTAAAAATTTCAAAGTGTAGCTTTCTGACTTTGTTTTATGTTTTTTTTTTTTTAAATATTTTATTTACTTATTCATAAGAGACACACAGGGAGAGAGAGACAGAGAGACAGAGACACAGGCAGAGGGAGAAACAGGCTCCATGCAGGGAGCCCGACATGGGACTTAATCCCAGGTCTCCAGGATCAGGCCCTTGGGCCCAAGGTGGCACTAAACTGCTGAGCCACCCACGCTGCCCTGTTTTATGTTTAACTGAAGAACCACCTTAAGGATATTTGTATATCTCATCAAAAATTTCCCACTTATACTTCTAAATCCTTCTGCTTCCTCCTGGGTCAGTCTTTGAGTTGGATTTCAAAACTGAACAGAACTAGGATTTTTTTTTCTCTTTCTGAAATTCCTAGACTTGGTTTAGTTCGCTATTCTGGTTTACCTCAAGTTTCGATTTTAATAGATAAACCCATGACCCAAATCCAACTTCAGTTGAGTTTAGTATCAGCTTCAAACCACATGAAACTGCTGTGCGTCATATGACCTCTAGCAGAAACCACAGGTGGCGGTACTGTTTTTTTCACGAGAGCTTCTTGTTGGGATTTTTGAAGCCTGAACACATTATCTAATACATGTATTATATTACTCATGTTCATCATCCAAGGTCAGTGATCACTGGCGGGCTGTTATTGACATTTACTCATCATAACAACACGTTATATCAGGCAGCCTACCAACTCAGAATATAGTTCCTGGTTTTCAGTTTACAGCTCTTACCAGTTATCTCTAAGGAACATGGAACCAGAACCACAGCCACCCTTTAATAGAAGATCTTGGCTGTGTAGGTAATGAGAAGTGTTTCAGTGTAGGCAATGTTTTTGGACTATTCTAGAGTAGAAATGAAGATTATATGCAAATTGACTCAATGCTGTTTTCTTAGGGTACATACTTTGTTTTTCTGGTTTTGGTCTTTTCACATAGGATGGCATTAGCTCTGTGTCCGCAGGTGCTGTGCAGCTTGGGGGGCTGGCTCTCACTCTACATTTCTTTCTGCCGCCTGAATAAGCACCGAAGCTATGAGTGGAGCTGCCGGCTGGTAACATTCACCCATGGAATCCTCTCCATAGGCCTCTCAGCTTATATTGGCTTCATTGATGGCCCTTGGCCTTTTACCCACCCAGGTAGGTAGGAGACATTAGATGATTTTCTCTAAGGGATCTATAATTTGGGGGGTAGTCTTGGAAGGATGGGACACTTTCACAGAATTTGTACAATATTGAAGAATATTGAAGAATAATTACGAATTGCAATTTGTGTCAGGAGTCTTCATTTTTAACTCTGATACTGTATATGTCCCTATTTCTGCTTTTTGTAACTCTCTACTTTTAAAACAAATTTTAAATGCTTGTTACATTGTATGTAATCCACTGAAATATACAAAACATAAAGCCAATATTAACATCTTCCACCACTACCTCCAAACAGAAAGGAATGGACTGTATTACATATGCTTTTTGACAACCTGCAATTTTCACTTGATTGTATATTCAAAGGACATCTATGTATATAGGTTTTTTTGATCCTTAACCGTCATGTAATATTGTGTTGTATGGATATATCATCATTTATTTGACCAATGTCTCATTATTTGAGGCACCTATATTGATAAGCTGCTAGATGTACAAGTATTACCTCCTTAGAATAAAAAAGGTTGTATCCCCTTGAATTAGTTTGCTGGGGCTACCATAACAAAAAGCACAGGCCAGGGAGCATAAACAACAGAAACTTATGTTTTCATAATTCTGCAGGCTAGAAGTCCAAGATCAAGTTGTTGGCTGGTTTGGTTTCTTCTAAGGCTCCACTCTTTTGCTTGCCGGTGGCTTCTTTCCTGCCATGTCCTCACATGGTCTTCCCTTTTAATGTGTCTGTGTCCTGATCTCTTTATTTTATAAGGACAGCAGCCGTATTGGATTAGAGCCCATCCTAACAACCTCATTTTAACTGAATTACCTCTTTAAAGGCCTTTTCTCCAAATATAGTCACATTCTGAGGAATTTTGGGGTTAGGGCTTTGACATAAGAATTTAGGGGGTACAATTAAGGCCAGAAGTCCCCTAGGAGGGACACCTGGGTGGCTCAGTGGTTGAGTGTCTGCCTTTGGCTCAGGGCGTGATCCCGGACTTCCTGGATCAAGTCCCATATGGGGCTCCTTGCATGGAGCCTGCTTCTTCTGTCTCTGCCTCTCTGTGTGCTTCTCTCTCTGCCTCTCTCTGTGTCTCTTATGAATAAATAAACAAAATCTTAAAAAAAAATAGGTTCCCCTAGGATATGATTTTTTTGTTAATTCCTTAGATTTGGGATCCCTGGGTGGTGCAGCAGTTTGGCGCCTGCCTTTGGCCCAGGGCGCCATCCTGGAGACCTGGGATTGAATCCCACGTCGGGCTCCCGGTGCATGGAGCCTGCTTCTCCCTCTGCCTGTGTCTCTGCCTCTCTCTCTCTCTCTCTGTGTGTGACTATCATAAAAAAAAAAAAAAAAAAAGAATTATAAAAAAAAATAATTCCTTAGATTCTTTTTTTTTTTTATTTCCTTAAAATCGTATGTGGAGCTTCTGAGGTTTTCCTAAAACTATCAAACTGATGTGAAAGCAGCTATTAAGCTTTATGTCTTACATGAAGTTTTTAAATAGACTTGAATATGTCATGTCCTTATACTTGATTTTCTTGGGATTGGGAACACACTAATTTCTAGGGTTCTTTCTTTCCAGGGTCCACTTTAAAGAAGGGTGTGGTCACCAGTGTCCCAACAGTCTAACCCATTAAGCTAAGAAAAATTTTTTTTTAAGATTTTATTTATATATTCATGAGAGACACACAGAGAGAAGCAGAGACATAGGCAGAGGGAGAAGCAGGCTCCCTATGGGGAGCCTGATGTGAGACTTGATCCCAGAACCCCGGGATCACGACCTGAACCAAAGGCAGATGCTCAACCACTTAGCCACCCACCCAATCTCTGAGAAACTGGGATTTTAATTGAAAGGACAAAATAGCTCAATGTTATGCTGCTCCATAGAGAGGACACTGAAATTGTGGCTGGCGCTCAGGCCACACATTGAGATCGGATTAATCAAAACAGCATTTCCCAGGCCTGTGACATTACTGGGTTTGATCAAGACCAAGGTTTTAGATTTTACTCTTTCACGAGTGTCATTCAAAGTCACTGGCCTGCCTTTGTTTTTGCTCCCAGTGGCTCAGGAACGCTTGGGAGATGTTGGAGCGCTGTGCAAGGTAGCTCCATTCCCAGTGGCTCAGTTGGCTTCTGTCTTGGTTTATTTCAGGCTCGCCCAATACTCCTCTCCAAGTGCACGTTCTCTGTCTCACCTTGGGCTACTTCATCTTCGACTTGGGCTGGTGCATCTACTTCCAGTCTGAGGGGGCCCTGATGCTGGCTCACCACACACTGAGCATCCTGGGCATCATCATGGCCCTGGTGCTCGGAGAGTCAGGCACAGAGGTCAATGCAGTCCTGTTTGGAAGTGAGATTACCAACCCCTTGCTACAGATGCGCTGGTTTCTCCGTGAAACAGGCCACTACCACAGTTTCACTGGAGACGTGGTGGACTTCCTCTTTGTGGCCTTGTTTACTGGAGTGAGGATTGGAGTAGGAGCTCGCCTCCTTTTCTGTGAAATGGTCTCACCCAAGCCCAAGTGGTTTGTGAAGTTTGGAGGAGTAGCAATGTACGCCGTGTCTTGGTGTTTCATGTTTAGCATCTGGCGCTTTGCGTGGAGGAAAAGCATCAAGAAGTACCATGCCTGGAGGAGCAGGTGCAGTGAGGAGCGGCAGCTGAAGCACAACGGCCATCTCAAGACGCATTAGCCAAGCCTTTCTCCAGGTGATACAAGGGGTTTAGTCGGCCACGGGAACCGGTTGGAGACACGGCTATTAAAGAATCATGCTCACAACCAACTTAGCTTTCAAGAAAGGGCTAAACTCTTCAGTCAGCCTGGTCAGTTTTCTAGTGAAGCCCATACCAGTATTAAAGCACTAACGTCTGCTGTGGCCCAGTTGTAGAAAGTGAGAATACTCGATGGTAGTTGGAGTAAGTCAGCACCGTGAGATGAGCAATTGCTGCATTCTTTTAGCTTCTGGTGTCCCTGGGTCCTTTTGTCTCTGGGATGCCTGATGGCTAGATAGCTCAGGAAGGAATCTGAGAATTCCTTTGAGAATTTCTCCGAGAATTGACTTCTTGAACAAACCCTTATTCCTATTTTCCATGTAGCAATTTAAGTAAAGTCACCCCCTTTACTGTAAAGGGAGGGATTTTGGGGAAGATGCACTTCTGGCATTCTGAGCTTTGGATCAGGGGACTGGATGTGCTTAAAGAAAGGGAAAGAGTTGTGAGAAGGATGGTGGTGAAACTGGCTGTGGTGGTAGGTCACTTCTTGAGCCCCTCTATACCAACTGTTGAGGGTCCTCAAGACACACCCCCAGGTTTGGTGCTTTGCTACGGGGACTCACATGACCCAGAATGTTGTCAAATTCCTGGCTATGATTAGTTACAGTGTACAAAGAGAGCAGCCAAGGGACAAGGTGCCTGGGGAAGAGTCCAAGGGAAACCAGGCCCAAGCTTCCAGAGTCCTCTCCTACTGGGATCACCCAGGATGTGCTTCATTGCTCTAGCAACGATTTGGGGCCATATGTGTGAAATGTCCAATGAGGAAGCTCATTAGATGCTCAGTGCCCAAGTTTTTTACTGGGGGTTGTAGGCAGCCATTGCCTGGCATGTAGCAAAATTCCTGACTCCCAGAAGGAACATACATGTTCAGCATGAACCATTTTGTTTGCACAAACAATTTAAGCATGGTGACCATTATCAGCAATTCGTGGAGGGAGAGCTCCTGAAATCTACATTCCCAGATGCCCGCCCTTGGCCAACCTTGCAAGTTGGCCTTTCCAAGGACAGGAGTTCAGGCCTGCCCTGTTAACTCTTTTCTGTGCAAAAAGCAGAGAGCTAGAGCTTTGGATGAGAGATGAATGAGCTGTAGGCAGATTTACCGAGTCCTGCTGTACGGGTTCTGCTCTACCGGGAAAACTATGCCAATTCTCAGGGCTTTTGTGCATTAATCTCCCAGGCATGAGAGGCTGTGAGTGAATTCCATAGGGATTTACCATGTGGATTCCACTGTGCTTGAGATGGCAGTTCAAGTTTCAACTCTGCTATACATACTGCAAACCAGAACCAAAGACTGAGGTGTGCTGGCCGCAGGGTGATGAGGCTAATTAAAAAAAAAAAAAAAAATCATATACATTCCCTTTAGCCCTCTTTACTACCTTTTCTTTTCTCTGAAAAAGGTGCCACTGTCTATAAAACATTATGACAAGGCCGGTCTCGGAAGGAAACAAAATATTTCTTAGTGCAATAGTCTCGAATCTCACCCAGGAAAAGGGATAATGTAAGCTTAGAACGAGAGGTTAGGAATCAAGACTTTCTGGGTTCCTTTAACTAATTTGGCTACTCACCTGCCAGATCATTTGGGCAGGTCACTGGTGTACCCTTTGTCTCGGTTTAAACTCTGTTGTGAATGAATGAAATACCCCGCTGTGTATTTCACAGCGACACTGTGGCATTTTATTAAGGGGTGTCTGTAATGTAGGATGTCTATGGGGGGTGGGAAATGAACTATTATTTATTTATTTTATTTATTTGCTGTTTATTTGTTTATTTATTTGTTGTTTATTTGTTTATTTGATTATGGATTATGTTATTTAGACCACTGGGGAGCGATCAGCTCAGTGAGCAAATGTGTGGGGCTACTGAAGCCTAAGCCTCGGTCAGTAGGAAGTCTCTATCCATTCTGTGGTCCCTGGTCATACCTAATGAGTGGTCCATGTGCAAAATGGATGTCACTGGCCAGGCATGACGGAGCGTTGGAACCGCATAAAGTCATCGTGGGTCTAAGAAAAGCAGTTTCCAAGGCATGTTAACAGTGGGTCTTTTAAAATGACTGTCAGCTGATTACCGAGTTTTGTTGCACATGGAAATAATCTGACAGTAGCGTCTCCGTTCTCTTTTCTTCTGTGATCAGTATCCCCAGAATGCTGGTGAGCTTCTTTCCAGCAAAACTGTGGTCAACGTTGGATGCTGGGGAATGCTGATTTTAGCAAAAGCCTAGTAAAAAAGAGTGGCTTGGCGCAGGAGCTTAAAAAAAGAAAAAGCTGGCTCTTGAATTTTGGCACAGTGCAACCTGTTCCATACCAGACAAATGAATAGGCTTAATCTGGTACCAATTTTTTTTTTTTTTTTTTTTTTTTTTTACTCCTCAGAAGTGAAGGGATTGCAGATCTTGCTGTTTGAGGGGTACTCTCATTGGGAAATGTATGTAGGTTTCTTTTGGATTTTTGATTAGCCTAAATAATAAGAAAAGAAAAATGTTCATTTTGGCTTTTCCTGATGTTTTACCTAATAACTATGAAGGAACCTCCCTGAGAGAAAAATGGGACATGAAGGTGAGTCAGCAGTTAAGATGGGGAGTTTTAATCTTAGGTAAATGAAGGGCTAATTAACATGTGCTGTGGTCAGACAAAATGAAGTATTTTATTCATTTGCCTTTGGATTACTATGTAATAATTCCTAACGCTGCTCAAGAAAGATTTATATTTCAGTGAGATTTGTACTAAATTTTATAAAAATAAACAATTTTTTATCAACCCAGAGTCTGCCTTTATATCTTTATTGTGGTTTTGCCAAGCAATTAGGAAAAAAAGTCTTTTGGCTTGTAGAAGTGTTGACCCAAATTAATACTTCTCTGTGAAATACCTCTTATCTGCTCTTACCATCAACCATCCCTAATACTGTTTACTTTTTTGGGCAACAATCTACATACAGGAAAAGTTTGCCAAAGAGATAGGAAGAACTAAATTTCTTTAATTTACCACCTATTTGGGCAGCTGCCTTGAAGATTTAAAAAAAATTTTTTTAAAAGATTTTATTTATTCATGAGAGACACAGCGAGAGAGAGAGAGAGAGAGAGAGAGAGAGAGAGAGAGAAAGGCAGAGACATAGGCAGAGGGAGAAGCAGGCTCCCCACAGGGAGCCCGATGTGGAACTCAATCCCAGGACTCCGGGATCATGCCCTGAGCCGAAGGCAGATGCTCAACCACAGAGCCACCCAGGCATCCCGAAGATTGATTGATTGATTGATTATTTTGAGCAGTGTTAGAGGCAGAGGGAGAAGGAGGACCCCAAGCAAATTTCCTGCTGAGCATGGAACCTGACGATGGGGCTCAATCCCACAACCCTGAGATCATGACCTGAGCTGAAACCAAGAATTGGATTCTTAACCAACTGACAGGAACCCCTGGGCATTGCCTTGAAAATGATGTTGAATGGGTTCCATGAAGACAAGGGCCCTACGTTCTCTTCAGAACTGTGGTTAGAATGCCTAGAACAGTGTTAAGACATGCAGTAGGTCCTCAGTAAATGTTGAAAGAGTGGATAAGGATGTGGTTTAGAGTCACCACCCTGCCCCCACCCTCCAGGGGGGGAACCTCAAAGAGCATGTGCCATGAATTGTGTCCCCAGTGTCATTTTTTTTTTTTTTTTTGTAGGTAAGGAAGGAACTAATGACCATGAGGACTGTGTTCTACCTAGACTGGTGTGATTCTTCTCAAGGCATTCCATAGATAGAGCTTTTAGAGCAGTCTAGAGCTACCAACAGCTCTAAAGAGGCTTTCAGGGATGTTTTTACCATTAGAGCTTTGTGGGTGAACATAGAGATTTTCATCATTGAAAAAAATAGTTCTGGAATGAATAACCACTGGCTTAATTAAATCCTTTGCTTACCATCTTCTGAAGCTTTCCCACAGCAAATGCCTTCTTTGCTCACAGCTAGAACTTTGGGTCTGTTTAAGTTTGGAAAGATCTTGAAAGCAGCCTGCCAAGAGGTTTTGTATGCAAGGAAGAGAAGGTGAATTAGGAAACTTTCCCAGTTTGTTTTATTCCTGAAGCTCAAGTAGTGAGACATTCTTGAAGGGAAGAGGAGAATTCATTTTTTTTTTAAACGCATGATTCGATGAGTCATTGGGTCCAAATAATTTCATACCTACCCTGTAAATTATTAGAATTTGGCAAAAACATATTTAGCATGTTTAAGAAAGGTGTAAGTCTGGGGGTGAAGTCCACATTTTGGTTATTTTATATGGATGGAAGGAGCTCTCTTTCCAGTTAATAGGCAAAAAACCCCCACACAATTTAATTAACAGGAGTTCTCAGGGTAGAATTATGCTAGGGTACACCAGCAGGTGGCAATGTATCCTGGTCTGATCATTAGGAAAGTGGCTTGGAACCTTAATCTGCTGCTATTCTTTCCCAAAATAAACATTACAAAATTAGCTGGCTGTGCCTTGAACTTAAAAAAAAAAAAAAAAAATCAAGCAATAAAGAGTCATCTTTGGCCTCTGTTTATCTTTTCCTTTTTTTTTTTTTTCCACCCCGTCCTAACGTCAGCCTTAGATCATGCATCTATTCAGGGATAATGATCTTTTCATGGACTGTTGCGGGTTGACTTTTTAGAAACAGCATTAAGAGGTAACTGATTTCCTCTCCGCATCCCCTCTTTATCAAATTTGCTTTACCACTTGATGGCCACAACGAGGCTGAGGCCCCCCACCCACCCGTACAGGGCTGAACTCATGAAGCCCGAAAACTGGTAAAGGGACAGCCAGAGTGGACGTTGGCAGGCAGAACTGAACTATTCTGTATGTGGTACTTAAATTGTTACACTATGGGATTATGCAATCATAAAACTAGATGGATATCTAAATGTACCCGGTAGGAAAAAGAAAAAAAAAAAAAAAGATAGAGGAGAACCCTTCAGAGACAACTGCAGCCCTTTCTGCTGGATAAATACACTTCATTTGCTGCAGCACCATCTCTGTCCTCCGCAAGCTTGTGAAGTCGCTTTGGAAAAAGCATCATGCTTTCTCCATCTGGCAAATCATACATTTTTTTTTTAAAGATTTTATTTATTTATTTATTTATTTATTTATTTATTTATTTATTTATCTATTTATTTATTGACAGGGAAAGGCAGAGAAACCTAGGCAGAGGGAGAAGCAGGCTCCCCGCCAGGACCCCCAGGATCACGACCTGAGCCACGCAGGTGCCCCAAATCATACGTTTCATTTTTGCCAAGGTAGAAGCAGGCTCAGAGTAATATTATACCAAGAAATCCTGGATCCAATTCCCACCCCCCCCCACCCCCACCCCCCAAGCCCCACACGCCTCCGTCCTCTAACTTCCCCTGGCAGCCAGCGCTTGTGCGCGGCGGCCCCAGACCTGGGACGAGGCCAGCAGGTGCCCCAGGTGAGCATCCGAGGCCAAACCCTCTCCCTGCAGGTCCAGGTGCCCGACAGCGTCCTTCGCTTCCAGCCGTCACCGTTCTTTACGAGCTATCAGAAAGTCACGACAAGTACAGCGCATTAAGGAATAAAGGTTTGCAGGGTAAGGGGGCCGGGTAATGCCCGAGGAGCCTCCCGTCCGGGCCCCTGGGGACCGGGGGCCGGGCGAGCGCTCTCCGGCGGCGTCTCCGGGGGCAGCCAGACTCCGGCGCGCAGCTCCCCGGGGCCCGGGGCCGACGAGCGGCGGGGGGGGGTGGGGGGCCTCCGCGCCCGGCCGGCCCCCGCCTCCCTCCGCCCCGCAGAACTACTTTTCCGGCGGAGGCGTCCGCGCGGCCCTGGCGCGCTCCGCAAGGCGCGGGGGAGACGAGGGCGGCGGGCGGCGGGGCGGCCCCGCGCGCCGCGGAGGGATCCCGGGTGAGGCGGCTTCCCGAAGTCAGAGGGGAGGAGGCCAAAAAAAAAAAAAAAAAAAAAGAGAGTCGGCGGCGGGGGAGGGGAAGAGCTCGCTCGCGCTGGACGCGGCCGGGGCCGGGAAAGACAGAACCGGAACCGGAACCCGCGCGCGCGCCCGCGGCCGTCGTGCGCCCCCCCTCCGCCCCCCCGCGGCCTCCTCCGCCCGCCGCGCGCGCTCCCGCGAGAGCTCCGCGACCCCGCGACCCGGCCCCGCGCGCCGAGTGGCCGCCGCCGCCGCCGCCTCCGCCGCCGCCTCCGCCGCCGCCGCCGCTCTCGAGGCCGGACCGGACGGGAACCTCCCGCCCCTCGCGGGAACGGCCGCCTACCGGCGCGTCGGGGAGGAGCCGCCGCCGCCGCCCGCCGCCCGCCGCCCGCCGCCCGCGCCGACTGCGGAAGAGTCCGGGCCTCCCGGGGATGGGGAGCAGCCCGCGGCGCTGAGACACCGGCTTCCCGTCCCCTCCGGCCGCGGGAGCCCTGCCCCGGAGCCCCAGGCGGCGAGGACGACGGCAGCGGCCCCCGGGCCGGGGGCATGGAGCGGCGCGAGCCCGGCGCAGGGCGGCCCGAGCCGCGGCCGGCGCGGTGGCCACGAGCGGCGGGCAGCCCCAGATAGACGGCCCGCCCGCCGCCCCGACCTGCTCCCTCTCCCCGACCCCTTCCCGCCGGACGTCCTCGATGACTGCATGGAGTCTTGAGCCGGACTGCGGCGTCGCCTGCGGAGTCGGGCCTGGTCCCAGGGCACGGGGGGTGGGGCGGAGGTGTTCCGTACCATGCAAGTTGGATAGAAGGAGGACCTCTCGCCACGGGCCCCAATGAGCGGCACACAGCCCACTATCACCGACAGGTGGGTACGCGGCGCCCGGCCCGCCCGGCCCGGCGAGCCCACGGCCCCCGACCGCCCCCGACCGCCCCCGACCGCCCTGCCCGGCGCCGCTGACAGGCAGAGCAGGGACGCGCGCCCTGGAGCTCCGCAGTTAGTCTGGGGCTGCTGCCAACTTACCCACTCGATCGAGTTTGGAAATGTAGCTGCTGCTGCTTCTTTTTTTTTTTTTTTTTGGAGAGAAACTTTTCTCCAGATTTGTCCGCGGATGGGGTAGGTGCACGCCACGGTCGCGGCGCTCTGTGGGGCGCGCGTGCACTGGGATCCGGCACTTCTCTTGGAACCCAGGGGAAGGTCATTTGGGGTGAAGGTCAGCGCCCGACCTCGGCCGGGGGTATTGGTGCATCACCTATCGGTCTTCCTCCTGCCCCTCCCCCCCCCCGCCGTGGTCCCCCCAGACGCCGTGTTTAGGTTCTAGGAATTGCCGTCTGTGGACTTCGTCCTGAGACGGCTGCAGGATGATTTTTGAGCTGGCTCTTCTTTGAATATTGAGCTGCGTAGTGTTTATTATCTAATCATTTTCCAGAATGTTGAAATTACTAGTAGATCTCAGGCTCCTGATGGAGCTTAAAAAAAAAAAAAACAGGTGGGGGGGGAGGCGAGGGAGAGTCATGGGGTTTGATTTTAATTGTTGCATTTTTCGTATTTCATCTCCCAGAAGCTTTTGCATTCAAGAGATACAAACCCTAAGCGAATTAGGTAGTTAGAAGCATGGCAGGTGGATGTGCTGAGTTCTGTGAGTCCTTTCTGCTGCTTATCTGTGTTGCCTGGTGGTTGGTGAATTGAGCTCAGGCTATGTAGTTTTAAGTGGAGCTTCTTTACTCTTAGGGGTTATTCTTTGGAATATTGGTTTAAACAGTAAATTCCTTTTACTGTATTTTATTTCTCAATTTCATTATGACCTTGTATCCTGGTTCCAAATTTCAGCCAGTCTTTTTTTTGTTTTTTTTTTTTAAGTCCGTATTCAGACTATTACATCATTTAAAAAAAAAAAAAAGATCAAATAACTGAATTAGGGGGGCAAAACAAAGCACTTTGATGAAAAGTGCAACAATAGTGCTCTTGCAGAAAATGTGGAGTTTCCTAATACAGAGTTTCACCCAATGGTCAGACTCATTTGTTGATTTTAAAAGGGCCAAATTCCATTATCATACCATAACAGCTACTCCAGAAACAGAACTTCCTCTTCCTGTTGATGCTTTCCAGTGTCACGTGAATGTTCACCTAAAAGATTCCATTAAATATTTAAACTATATTCGTTGCGTATTTTTTTAAAATTAATTTTAGTTTTCAACTTTTCTGATTGTACCCGTAACAACAAGTAGCAGCAGTGCTTATCTTTAATTTCTTTCGATCATCCCCATCCCTTTTCCTTTCAGGGTGTTTTGCTACTGAGAAATCACGTTGTGTTTTTATTTTCCTGGTTCATTCACTTCTTGGCCTCTGTATGAGCCTTTAGACAAGAAGTCTTATTAGGGACTAATGTAGTATTAGTAGTTTTTACTGTGGTACTAGGGGTGCTTAATTTTGTAGAAACAGAACCAAGGGTCACTAGCTCATTTCACATGAGAACCACTTAATAATAGTGCCCACTTAATAACCTTCCTCTCTGCTTCTCAGAGATTTTTTTCCTTTTTCTATTATCTTGAAATTAAATCTTGGGACTTTTTTTTTTTTAATAAGTTAGATGAGATACAGATATACAATAAATATGTAGTCAGTGGATGTCCTTTGCCAGGCCCCGTGCTAAGCACAAAAGATTAAAAGACGAGTATTCTAAGTATAAGATGAATCTGCAAATTGGTTTGGGTATTTATGTCCTTGAATAAGTTCAGGTGTTGGCTGATGTTACATTTTAAAAAAGAAAAACACCTTTAAAAACCACTTAATTTAGAATGCATTGCCAAGACATTGTGGATACCCGTATCTTAGAAATTTGCTACTAGTTTTTTTTTTTTTTTAACAAGATTATTCTTAGGTGACTATTACATTTTCTTTAAACACATCTTACTCTGTAGATATCAAGCATCCATTTGCTGGCTAGGAGAGTAGTTGTCCCTGATTTAAATATATGTTGGGGTGAAATCCAGAAGCGCGCCAGTTTAGTGTTATTTTTTTTCCCAGGGTACCTTAACAAAGTTATGGGTACAGAGTAGTTCTTAGCTGCTTCTCTGCTATGTCTACCCCATTCTTGTTTCTCACTGTCTAATTCCAGTGTACTGTAGGTGTATTTTGCTGATTCTAGAGCTATTGGCAAATTAACAGTGCCAGTGTAGCTTTTTAAAGATCCTTTCAAGTTTGAAGTACTGTATGTGGTATGGCTTTGTTTGGTAGAGTGTGCAGACCCACCAGGCCAGCTGTGTGAGTTAGAGTTCTTTCATTGTGGTGCTTCTGACTACAGAGTCTGTCTGTCCTCATTTGAAATCAGACTAGCTGGTTTTGGGCGTTGTTCTGTTTTGCAGTTTGTGGCAGGCGACACATGGCTGAACAAGATAAGAAGGGTTTTATTCTTGTGTTAGGGACGTGCTGGGGCTGGGATGGAATTCAGCTATGTTTAGGCTCTGATTGGTCACTGTGGATACTCAGAACTCTGTTATATCCTGTTATTATTTTACAGTTAAATTAACACAGTCATTTTATTCCCTTCTCTTCCTCTTCATCTTCTATTCCTCAGACCCCTCACCCCATTTCCCCCCTTTTTAAAAGGTGTACTTATCAATTTAAAATCCAAACTATGTTTATGGTAACTGCTGTTTTTATACAGTGTATCTGAATAGTGTTGTGGTTTTGTTTTTTTTTTTGTTTTTTTTTTTTGTTTTTTAAATCTAAGCAGCTAATGAATACCATCTAGTGTTTTGCTTTGTAACTTCTGTGAGACGTATAGTTTTCCACTTTTAGAATCAGCACTTGAAAAGTTGTATTAGCATCTGATCGCTATTTTTCAGTTTGCATCAATTGCTATATTCAGTCCTAAAAATACATCCTAATTCTTTGCAGTCCTCTTAGGTGCCTGTCTTCTGTTCCTGAGAGAACAGAAGACAGTTTAGGGGGTCTTATGGCACTTGGAAATTCTTCTGAGAGAGAGAGAGGAGAGTGCTCTTTCAGTGGACTCCCTAAACCGTTTCAGGCTAGATTCTAGAACAGTGAGTTTTCAGGGACGATACAGGTAAGGTTTTGTTATAAGTGTCTTACTTGAAATAAATGGATCTTTGTCTGGTCTAGGACTTAGGGGCTTTGTTGTTCTGATTGACAGATAAACAAAGGTTTTTAATATATTGGCATTTTCTTAGTACTGAGTTCAGGTCTAAGCTTGTTTAATTGAAGCAAACTTTTGGTGAGTATGCAAACTTGTGACTTTACATGTGTATACACAGTAATTGGCGTTTTCATCCAGGATACTTTTTCTGCCATCATTGCCATATAATGCTTTTGATTAGAAAACAAAACTAAACAACTCCTGTATGTGTGCTGTTTTCAAGTTTATCTGAGTCATCTGCAAGGTTAGGTTATTTGTAACGTTTACTTGTAAAGTCGGTCATTTGATAAATACAAAATTGAGATTAGGGACCAGGATCCCAGAGCTAGCTTTGTATTCAGTTTAATGTTCTTTTCTCCCAGTACGGTATAAAATCCTGATTCATATAGACGTGCAATAGTACATTCACTTGTACGCTTTTACATGAGTCAACAGATACAGTACAAAGTAAACTTTTTAAAAAGTGCAGAGCTGTCGTCTTCCTGATTAATGGTACATTTATAAGATGTTCGTATTTGTTTAGTGAGGTGACAAGAGAATCTATTTGAATCACTGTAAAAATATGGTAACCTGGTAATGCTCCCTAACACATTGGTGGTTTCTCGTTAAAATGTAGTAGATAACATTGAGTTAACATACAGGATTTTTTTTAACTAAGTTTGGAGTTTCAGTGAAATTTGAGGCAGACATTGATGAAATCCATAAACGGTGGATTTTACATATTTTTCTGTGGAGCATTTTGATTCCAGAGAAAACAGTCAGAAAATCTTTGAGTAAACATATGTGGTGGCCTCTTCTGAAAGCCATCTCGAAATGGGTATGAATTGCCAATCAAACTGGTGTGGGTCACAGAAAGCAGGATATTTTAATGGTTTTTCGAGAGGTCATCGGAGAGACTTTTATATCGTGGCTGTCTGACAAAATTACTAGAAATGTTTCTTATCATGTAATTGTTTATCTCCTAGAAATTGACCATGTCACATTTTCAGGAACAGGGAGCTGGAGCATAATAACTTCTTTCTGTCTCTGTTAAAACTTGATGATGTTTTAAAGCCTCATTTGAAGACATTCTCTCTTCTTCCCTTTGTCCCTGTCTCCTTCCCTTTGTCCTCAAAATAGTGACATTTGAACTGAAATTTTAAAATGAGCAAAATTATAAATATTTTGTTTCTTTTTGAGTAAAATACTCTCATGTATCTAACAATATCTTATTATAGTGTAATTCTTTAACACTTGCAATATTTTCACTCCACATAGGGCAGATCATCCTTAACATTTAGACAACTTATACTGTTTTAAGTCAAGATTATAAAACTGGAAAGGACGATTTTAACCTAGATCTTCTGACTTTCAAGTCCTCTTTCTACTTTAAATTATTGTCTTACTATGTGTATTATTTTTTCTGTCCTACTTTACTTTTGTAATTTTCCAATCTGGCCAAGTTAGAGTTGGATTTTTCTCTTAGGGGATGCTTTCTAATGCCTTACCGTATTCTAGAGGGTCAAGTTCTCGGCACTTCCTCACGAGACTGAACAGTAATCTGATAGATCTAGTAGTCAGGAAGTTTTTCCTGATCTTTAGCTCAGACTTTTAATTTGTCCTCTTACTTGTATATACTTGCTGTAGCAGGCTAAATAATGCTGTCCTCCCATGTTGTGTTTATACGACTCTAAATGGTTCAGACAGTTACCCAGCACCCTTTCCCTACCCCCACCCTTATTCTTTGCTTTGCAAAGTTGTATGTTCTGTTGATTTGTTGTCTAAAAATCACCCTGTCCCTCCTAATGTTTTATTAGCTTTTCCCTAATTGCTCTCTTAGTGCAGAGGTTTTTTTTTCCCCCTTAGATGTGCTCCTAGGACCAAATATAGTATTCTGTATTTTATCTTTACCCATATTCTAGAGCAGCAAGTTCCCACTTTAAGTTTAATATAATTCAGGGGGTCTTCAGTTTTCTCTAGGCATAGCCCAAAATTAGGGCTAAAGAGATTCTCAAGTTTATTTTAATTCACTTTTATGTTAGTTTTTAGAATGGATATGGGAGATGTTGGGATCAAATAAATTTATACGAACAGCATAGTTACTAAATCAGCTAAGCAATTACTCGCGTTATAAAAGGCTTCTTTACAAAGTGATTCTTTAAAATATGAGTGCCCCTAATGTAACAAGTGTTATCAATTATGTGACAGATGGGTAGCAAACAAAAATAATAAGTGTTAGGAGCCATCCTTGGTTGAAAATCAATCAGAAGTGAAGATAAGACATCTCTGAACTTGTAAGTAAATGAAGAGATGTGATTGTAGCTCTAAATTATCTGTCGCAATGTGGTGATACATCTGGAAGTTGTTATTTTTTAATTTTTTAATTTTTTTTGCAGTGGTTTTTCAGTCTCACCTTAAATTGTATGTCACTTTTTCCATTTCTTTTGTATATTGAGTTTTACCTTTTTTTTCTGTCCCCCCCCCACATATGAGTGAAAAGAACTTGACCTGAAAATACTTAGCATTATTTTTCCAGTGAAATACACTATTGTTAAAATTAACATAACATTTTACTTTTTTGCCACTGTATTTATAAGCACTGTTACTAATGATGAGACCATAAAAGAAGGAAAAAGTGCATATTTAAATTATAAAATGCATAAGAGTATAGAACTCTTGAATATTTTATTGGTAGGATTTTTTCATCGATAGCAACTTAGTTTAAAATTATTTAAATAGATGTCTTTGTTCTTTTGTATTTTGCTAGTGATTTTGTTTCCTCAAACTTTAGAGTTTTGGTGAGATGCCAAAGTTAGGGCATTTTACTTTTTCAACTGAGAATATGTGGAGTACCGAGATAGCCATATACGAAAGATTTTGTGAGACAGCTTCTAACTCCAAGAGAACCTTATGAAGCTAGTGCCTTAGGATAATTTTTAGCTTTTTGATTCTGTGCAGGTACCACATGATGGTCTGAAGGTCAGAGGCTTTGCCTGAATTGCACAAGCATACATTATTGACTTTCAGGAAAAGAAGAAATACACTATGTTTACCTTATTGAATTAGCATGCACCAATGCAGCTGACAGTTTAGATTCATACCAAAACAGGATCTTTTACTAATTCAAAAGCTGAATCTTGGTTTTTGAGATCATAGTCACATGATAGGCCTGGGTAGCTTCCCAGTGTTGAAAGACAAGCCAATCTAATGGCCAATGAAAAATTAGATTTCCTGTCTTGGGACTATGAGTAACAATTCATGAAAAAATTCACACAAAAAAATTTAAGAAAACCTGGTTTACTCAATGCTTAGCAATTAGCCACTTGTTACACTGCTTTTTCTTTAATATTGTAAAGCCTGTTGTATGTAGTCATTTAAAGCTATTGCTCAGAGACTACAATTTTGGTCAAATATTACATTTAAATGCTGATGTTAGGTTCACACCCTCAAGATATCAAAGAGAATTTTGTAGGTAGTCTTTGGTTTTAGAAAATGTAGATTTGGGCAGCTCTGGTGGCTCAGCGGTTTAGTGCCGCCTTCAGCCCAGGGCGTGATCCTGGAGACCCAGTATCAAGTCCCACATTGGGCTCCCTGCATGGAGCCTGCTTCTCCCTCTGCTTGTGTCTCTGCCTCTCTCTCTCTCTCTCTCTCTCTCTCTCTCTCTCTGTCTCTCATGAATAAATACATAAAAAAATCTTTAAAAAAATGTAGATTTTATATAGTTGAAAAACTGGAATTTCATTGTCTTCTGAAGATGTTACATGTGAAATTGAACATGTAATGCAGAAGTTGGCTGGTCTTGTCTAGACAGAATAACAAGTCCCTCAAAATACAGATTGTTCCCAGCCTACAGTGTTTGACTTCAAGATAATGCAGAAGTGATATGCATTCCGTAGAAATGGTACTTTGAATTTTGATATTCTTCTAGGCTAGTAGGCAGTACCAGTACTCTCTCTTGATGCTGGTTAGCAGCAGCAAGCCCCACTGCTCTCATCCTTATGATCGTGAGGGTAAACAACCAATATATTTAAAACCATTCTGTACCCATATAATCATCCTATTTTTTACTTTCAGGACAGTATTTAATACATGAGATATCTAACACTTTATTATGAAAGTGGTTTATAGGGTTGTCTGTTAGATGATTTTGCCCAACCTTAGGCTGAGAGGTGAGTGTTCCGAGCACAGTTCAGGTAGGCTTAGCTAGGCTGTGATGTTCAGTAAGTTATATGTATTATGTGTGTTTTCAACTTATGATATTTTCAACTTACAGTGGATTTTTTGGGATATAACTCCATTATAACTTGAGATCGATGTCTACATTTAAATGTATATGGAAAGTCTCATGAAGGGGCTTAGACATACCTTTCCATAGATTTTAGATGGGTTATCTTCCTGTGTCCCACACACAAACTGGTATGTGGTTTGCCCTGTACAGTCTCTGTGGTTTATTCAGAGGAAGTGGTTCTTGTGGGTGAAGGTCTGATCTTTTCAGAGATTGTTGGTGGCACATGCACCGTCAGCTTATTTCCTGTTTTATTGGCTGTTTGGGCAAGACCTTCTCAGAGCAAGTACTGCTGAAGGGGTATTTAAACATTTTGTAGTGGCAGGATAGATGGTTATAATGTATAATATCTACCTCTCAGGTGATATGAGGGTTAAATTAATGTTTGTGAAATGCTTTGAGATCCTAAGATGAATAGTGCAGACCTATTCCTAATCATGTTTGCAAGTTGCAGCTATATTCAGATACTGCTCAAATTTGTGGAAAAACGTGTTCCTGCAATAAAGAATTGCTGTGTGGACCTTGACTTCTGTAACCATTCAAGTGTTGTTTAATCACTGTAAGAGTTACAGTTAGAATTTTTTCTTTTTCTTTTTTTTTTCTTCTCTTTAGAATTTTACCCTACATGGGTTAACTTAATGGAGTAGATACTTCATTTATGGAACTAATTAATGCTTTTTCACAAAACTTAATGGTTCGAACATACTTCTTCTCTAGTTTTTTTTTTTTTTCTTCTTCTCTAGTTTTAACTGGTATACTGAAATAATAGAATTTAGAGAATTTTTTTTGAGATCAGCGGCTGTACCACCCATATACAAAACCCTTTATTGGCTTTGCTGGAACCTTAAGAACAAACTGATTGAATTGCAAATGTCATACTTCTAATTTTTTTTTTTTTGGACCTTGCATACTGTATCCTTTGCCACTTTAGAAAATTAATAATTTTTTTTGGTCTATCTTTCAAAACATCCTTACAAGTACAGCAGTCTATCATTTTAATATTCTTCGTACCTAGTCCATAGTAGGTATATATATCAGTTTCTGCTAGCTTGTGTTACCGTAACACCAGCTTCAAATTTTAGTGGCTTACAATACTGGTTTATTTCTTGCTTACATTACACCTTGTCATCTGTGGATTGGCTGCAGCATTTTCAGAACCCTGGCTGAAGGAGCAGCCTCTGTCTGGGATATGTCATTTGCATGGCAGAAGGAAAGAGCAGGAAAGCTGATGCAAGCATGCAGTGGCTCTTAAAAGTTTCTCCTCAGTCATGGTGTACATAAATCATGTCATTGGCCAAAGCAAGTCAAATGGTCAGGCTCATTGTCAGTGTGCCAGGGATGAATATTCCTCCCACAGGTGGTGTTGCAAGTCACATAATGATGGGTAAGGATGTATAATTCTCTTAGGGGAAGGGGAGAGTAAAAAATTAGGGATGACATAGTCCACCATGCTTACTAGATGGGTTGTTTTCAATCCGTATAAGTTTTATTTTATTTTTTATTTTTGTTTTTATTATTATTTTTTAATATTTATTTGTTCATGAGAGACACACGGGGGCGGGGGGCAGAGACAGAGGCAGAGGGAGAAGCAGGCTCCACGTAGGGAGCCCGATGTGGGACTCAATCCTGGGTCTCCAGGATCACGCCCTGAGCCAAAGGAGGCACTAAACCGCTGAGCCACCCGAGCTGCCCAGTTTTTTTGTTTGTTTGTTTTGTTTTTTGTGGAATATTTCAAACATACACAGAAGTACAGAGAATAAAAGTATGATGAACCTCCATGTCCCCATAATTAGCTTCAATAATTATCAGTGCGTGGACAGTCTTGGTTCATCTGTTTCCTTGCCCTGCTTCTCCATCAGATTATTTTGAAGCAGTTTCTGGATACTTCACCCATAAATACTTCACCCATAAAAACTTCGTCTAATAGTTTGAGGTAATGGTACTAGGGACTGACAGGTGTCAAGTAGGAGAGGATGTTCATGGAGTGTATCTGCAATTTGACAGCCAGAAACCTGTTTTGATTTCATTTTGAGTATTTCTGGAGGAGGCTTATAGAGAAGAATGTCATCTGTTTTCCCAGAACCTCCTCTTCTCCACTTCAGTGTGTGTGTGTGTGTGTGTGTGTGTGTGTGTGTGTGTGTATAGCAGAAGCAGGTAATTAACCCCTGGAAAAAAAAAAAACATTGCAACAGATTTGATTTGCAGGAGGTTTCATTTCTCACTGAGCCTCTGTTGGAATGATGCCAACTGAAAGGAATCCCAGCCCTTAATGGCTCTAAGTGTTCTGGGAGTTCCCAGTGATGTTATTTACTTTGAAGGAAAAACATCAGAACCGTTTGTAAAAATCTTATATTCACCTATCCTATTTGCTGTGCAGAGAAAGGCTCTATCAATCTTTAAGGAGGTTCCTGAGATGATCCAAAAGTAAGGGAGAGAGTCTGTCCAACTGTGGTTTAGAAGTAATGAAAGCCACTTGCCACTGCTTAGGTTAGTTGTCTAAGGGATATAAAGCCTCCATTTTGACTCAAGACTTTACAGAGGTTATTATCACACAGTATGATACAATAAGTATACTTGTCATTTCTTCATTATGCATCCAGGATCATCAGCTTCACAGGAAATTCTTTGGGGAAAGTGTTATGTAATCAACAGTGGGAAGCAAATTAAACAGAGTCCCTTCATCAGTTTGTAGATTGGCAGGTGACAGTGAGGTGATCAAGGAGGATTTATCCAGACCAATGAATAAATTATATAAAACATGATGAAAGTACTTTATTTTAGTAGAGTCCTACTAGCTAATTTTGTTTTCTTGATGGGCTTCTTTCACTGTGCTTAGAGACACTTAGGTTAAAATTATCTTTCTAGGTATCAAAATGGTTCGTTTTCTTTAATTAAGTTATATTGTTAGTCTCATTTCAGAATCCGTTTAGTAACTGCAGTAGAAAATGCTTGGCTTGTAAAATCATTGGCTTGTAAATACAATTTTTATTTAAATTTGAGTTTTTCTTGGCATTCAACTGATTCTGGCTTTGGTTGCTTGGGACAATGTAGTCTATTTAAAATGTAAATAGTTTTTTCCCATGGAGAATAACTCTTGGACTTGGCCATTGTTCGTTATTTTTCTGTTGCATCACAATAGAAAAACATTCATTTTCAGAGATAATAATTTGTTGGTACCTTTGTCAGAATAATATATTTGTACTTCAGTTGTATTTGTTAGTTGCACAATTTGGGGAAAGGTTTGTGGTTTCTAGTTACTGTATTTACCCAGAAGCTCTACAAGATCAGAATTCTTTGGATGGTGTTTAAAAGTAAGTTGGGTGTGTTGCCTGGATGTGACTAATAAAAAGAAGCTTCTCCCCATGCAATTATTGCTTAGTAGGGTACAAGGTGCATTTTGTTTCCAAAAATAGGAATTAAGTAAAATATTATATGGATAAATATTAGCAATTATATTAATTTTGACTCCACTGGCAGCCTTCTTTTTGAAACTATCTTTGTCAGAAATTAAAAGTAGTTAAAAGAAAAGATTTCAGCTCTTAATTTTATATCTGTGTATCTCTGTGTGTTTAGCTTTTGTAAAAGAAAGCAATAGAAAGGAACTGATCGAAGATGATGTAGAAAAAAAAGCCTCCTGGGCTTAGTGTGTCAGACTTGTTCTGCTGCTTATTATATCTGGGAGACCATAGGCAAACCCTCTGCACAACAGTTTAGTTTTCTCATCTGTATAAATGAGATATCACAGTATCCTTACTGTGATAGTATTCCTTATCCTTTATATTTCAAGTTATAGGTTGTTTTTAGAATTAAGATACATTTGGAAGTGAGGAACAGGCCAAAGAGAGACGGTTATTTCGGTTCAGACTGAAACAATAACCTCTCTGGTTGCTGAATTGGTAAGACTTGTAGGCTTGGCAATCGACTTTTAAATCTGCCTTTGATCACTCAGGATTTGTTCAGTTCCCGTCTTTACAACATTAGGTCATTTACTTATTCATTTATTCAGTAAATAATGAATGCCCACTCTGCATAGGTCATTGCATTGGCAAAGTTACTTTGAGCTTCTGCTACCTGCTGATTTATATTTAACAATTAAGAAATTTACCTGTAAGAGTGATATCCATTGATTCATGCTGATGATTAACATGAGAAGTCACTTTTTTGGGGGTGAAATAGTGGTATGAAACTATCAATGGTGAAATTTATCTTGTTTTCCAAATTAAATTGTTCTGTCCCATCACATACTGTCCAGTTGTTTCCTTTTTATTTTTCAGTTTAATTATATTTTGGTGAGTTACCTAAAGTGAGAAGTGCAGTGTTTTTTAAGTTGAAATTTAAGAAGCTTTAGATGTTCGTTGCCTTTGAATAGAAGAAATCACATTTTTCTGATTAGGTATTGCTTTAGTCACTATTTGAAGGAGAACATCTCTCCTCATTAGCTACCTCTTTGAAGGTACTAGCAACTTTGTACATCCAGTGGTAAATATGTTGATCAGTGAAAGATTCTGGAAGCTACAGTAGTTTGTTTATTTAGCAAGACCGTGCTTAAATCCTGATGAGTTGCTGCACTAATGTTTTATATTTCAGAAAGGTGGGAAGATGACTGTGGGTGAAAAGAAATATTTTAAGGTAGGGGAAATTTAGTCTTATAAAGAAATTTGGGATGTGGTAAAGGATTTTATGTTTATTGAGTACATATTAAGTGCTCTGCACTGTTCCAGGAACTTTCTATGCATTGTCTTTTTTACTCTTTTAGCTGTGTAATTTAAATATTGTCCTCATCTTAAAACAGAGAAAAATGAAATTTTAAGACATGGATTAACTTGCATAAAGTCACATAGTTTTTCAGTAGAGGAGTTGGGATTGTGATTCCAATTGTCATTTTCTTTGGGCCTTTTGGTCTCAGGCTTGCTTATACTAAGTAAGATGGCTCATCTGGATCAGTCAGTTGATCTTTTGAATCAGTTGGATAAAGCCCAGAAAGTGGATTTTTGCCTTCAACACCATTAAAGTGTTGTCTTACATTATAATTTCATACTATATTTTATTCTTTTGTATTTTTAATCACCTATTTACTTACTCCCTTTTCCAGATTTCTGACGTGAGGCATTTTGTCTCATTTCCTCTAAAGAATGGCTACATTGTGTTTTGATTTCTTATTCATTGCTTTTAATATACACACATCTGTAAACATTGGATTCTTTTGAAGCCTAATATACATTGCTTATAAGTCATTTTCCATTGTAACTATTCTGAAGTTCTTTTAAAAAGTTTAAGGTCCATCTAAAACAAGATTTGTGGGTTTTTTCTTTTTCTTTTTTTTTGGTGGTGTGTGTGTGTGTGTGTAGAGTGTGGTAGGCACACAAAGCGGTAAGAAGGGACTCAAAGAATTGTTATATTGAGAGGAAGAAAAGGCAGCAAATGAATGATTTTAATGCTAGGTAATCAGGTCTTTGTGAAGTGTAAGTGATTTAAGCAAATCGGGTTTAAATTTTTCCTAAGTAAGTGGCAATGGGGATAATATTTTCTTTTTAAGGATTTCTTGTTATAGTAGTGATCTTCCCTTTATATTTTATCATTCAGTTTATATTTTCTACCACTTAAAGAAATGTATAAATATCCCTTTTATTCGAAAGCTCTAGATTTATCTTTTAAGCCATAAAGCAGTGACTTTTTGTTCATTTTTTTTGTGACTTTTTTTTGTTGTTACTGAAATTCTATGGCATGAATCATTTTAGTTCAGCCACTTTTTATGCTGTAGCATTGGAAAGAAAATTAAGAGATACTTACGTGTATTTTTTAGCCTAATCTTTTTTAACTATATTGTTGTTTTTGCATTTTCTTAATAACCTCAGAGAATCTAGAACAGAGGTAGGCAGATAGCTGATTCAAAAAAGAAGCTACAAACTAAATTTTTTATTGACTAAGTACTGTTTCTAGGTAGAGAAAGAGTAGGAAATTATAATTTGAGAATTTTACTTGGTTTAAAAGCCACAGAGAGGATGCATGCAAAAAAGCAATGCCCTTTGAAGCATTCTTATGGATGTGGAGACTTTTCTAGCCCTTAGGGAGATCTACAGACATCCGCTATGCTCAGTTCTGGGAAGCTGTTTTTTCCCATGCTTGCAGCCTCCCTGTGGGGTAAAGGTCTGTTAATTTTGCATAAATATTTACCATATCTCATTTTAGCTAGCATTGCTTCCTTACACTGTTGGCAATAAGGAAACCATTGCTTATCCAGCTTGAAAAGTTTACTGTTCTCAATATGACTGGTCTGGAGTATGTTCTGTTATGTTCTGAGGGTTGCTAAAGTTAAAAAATCAGATTGGAAAAAATAACGAGTAGGTAAACAACCAATTCATGGTCTATACATAATCTGGTTATTATAGAAATATTTGCCCATGCTTATTTTTTTTGTATTTAAAAATGAGACGTTTATTATCACATAAGAGTGTGATTCACTTCCATCCTATCACATCTAGTAAGTCAAATTATTGTCATCTTCATATATATGTTTAGATGATTTAGCAGTAGTTTACATTTACTATACGTTTACAACTGTTTTCTCACTTAGTAACAATAACAAACAGCTTTTGTTTATCAAGCATCATTCTCAATGCTTTATAGGCATTATATTTAATACACATAACAATACCACCAGGCAGATGTCATTCCCATTTTACAGATGAGGGGAATTTAGATTCAGTGACATTCATTGACTAGTCCAGTATTTCTCAGCTAGTACATTTTTGGAGTCAGGTTTCTAATCTAGGTCTTTTGACTCTTGGTTCATTGTATTTGCTACTGCACTTAATTATGGGCACCTATCATTTCTGTAAAGTTAGAATCCAAACGCAAATAGTATAAAATTCAAATATAAGAAGTTTCAGCCAAAGAAGGTTATTTAGTTTCTTTTAATATAATTTACAGCAGCAGTTTCTAAATTGTGTTCCAGAGAACATCAGGATCCTTTAATAGAAGTATAATTTAAAATTTTGCCAAACTGTCTTATTATCCCTACATTGTTTCAGGCTCCCAAGGCAAAAGGTGGAATGTAAAATGGAATCAATGTGTCATCACCAAACTTTTATTACTTTAAAAATGTCTAATCCATTTTACTAGTCAAAAGCAGTCCGGTATTTGCAATTCATATTATTTATCCTGGGAGTATTATCTTTATGAATATATCTTAGGTCTTGTCATTGCTTAGACGGATTCTGCTTTCAAAAAAATTTTTGTGTTTTTCTATCTCTTACCTTCTCTTCATTCTCCCTCATATCCTTTTGCATGTAGTCTTTGCCTTCATTGTCATCACCAGCCTTCTCATCTTTCCTATCTGATGCCATCTAGAACCTCTGCTCTTCCTCAACCTTTTATTTATTTTCTAGGTGAGCTCTTTTGCCATTCCCTGCACTTTTCTGACCACATAGTAGATACCCAATAGGCTTCCTGGATTACCTATCATTTTTTCTCTAGAGTGGCCTAACAAAAGTTATTTCAAACATGTTATCTCTATTTTGACCTTTCTCACTCTTTTTTTACCTACGTAGGGGAGGTAGTAGCCCAACCATTAATCTCTCTATCCAAAATTTATTGATTGAGTAAAAGTTATATAATATGTACTATAATATTTTATACATACTATTTTACTGAATTTCTTTTTTTTAAATATTTTATTTATTTATTCATGAGAGACACAGAGAGAGAGAGAGAGCCAGAGACACAGGCAGAGGGAGAAGCAGGCTCCCTGCAGGGAGCCCGATGTGGGACTCGATCCCTGGTCTCCAGGATCACACCCTGGGTCGAAGGGGGCACTAAACCGCTGAGCCACCAGGGCTGCCCTTTACTGAATTTCATAATGACTCTGTGAAGTAATGGGTTTTGTTATAAAATTCCATTTGACAGTGGAAGAAACAACATTAAAAGGTTTAGGTGACATGCGTAGTGAGTGGTAAAACTGGGATTGTAGTCTGAATTTGTGTATCTTTGCAACCTGTATTCTTAAATACTATGCTATACTATCAGATATCATTAGCATTGAATCAGGTACAGTTTCTGCATTTTAGAAGTTCTGGTCTAATGGAGACAAACGTGTAGGCAGCTAAGTGCACAAGGTACAGTGGGGACTTGAGAAAAACCAGTACTTTCAGGATAAATCAGAAATTGCTTCATAGAGGAGGTGAATACCTCCTTTGAATCTTGAAAAAAAGGGTATAGTTACCAGAGAGGTGAGGGGTAGAAAAGCATTTCAGGTGGAAGAAGTAGCAATGTGAACAAAGGCACAGAGGTGAAATAGGTCATGTTTTCTAGGAATGCATGAGGTGATTAGAGTGGGGAGGTTGATGATGGGCACAGCAGCTGGTAAATTGAAGTGATAAGAGACACCAGATTATTTTTATGTTCTGAGGAGGTCGGGTTTTATCTTCTGGATTGTGGGAAGCCACTGAAGACCTTTAATCAGAAAGGTAATAAGATCAGTGTTATGTCAAAGAATGATCGTTCAAGGGGCAATATGAAGAATGGGTTGGTCTCGAGAAGCAGTTTTAGGGATAGAGAGACCAGAAAGGAGGCATTTTTGGTAATCCAGATGAAAAAATGAAGTCCTAAACTGAAGTTGTAACAATATCCAGAAAAGAGAAGAGACAAATAGAGCTATTGAGAAGATGTTAAGAATACCAGTAGTATGAAAAGGGTAGGTGGTGAAAGTGAGGACCCTTCTGGCTTGGGTGTTTAGGTGTTGGTATCATTTGCCAAGCTGGGGAATATAAAAGGGCGGAGTCAGTTTTATTTTGTTTTGTTATTTTTGTTTGGTTAACTGGTTAGATGAAAGATTGAGAGGAGAATAGATATAGTAAGAGGCAGATTTTGTTTAAGGTACCATAGTAGTTCTCTTGCTGCCTGTAGATGATACTAGATCAATAAATATACTTGCACTGTCCAACATGTGGCCATTTAAATTTAAATTAGTTAAAATCATATAAAATTAAAAATTAATTCTTCAGTCACACTAACCACATTTGAGTGATCAGTAGCTATAGTGTAGTCAGCAGGTACTGTGTTGGACGTTAGACATAGAACATTTTCATCAGGGGCAGCTGGGTGGCTCAGTTGGTTAAACCTCTGGCTCTTGTTTTCCACTCAGGTCATGATCTCATCAGGGTCATGTGTTTGAGCCCCATGTTAGGCTTTAGCTTAGTGCAGAGTCTGCTTGTCCCTCTCCCTCTGCTCTTCCCTCCACTGGCCTCTCTCTCAAATAAATAAAATCTTTAAAAACAAACAAAAGAGCGTAGCCCCGGTGGCTTGGCGGTTTAGCGCCTGCTTTCAGCCCAGGGCCTGATTCTGGAGACCCGTCCCACGTCGGGCTCTCTCCAGGGAGCCTGCTTCTCCCTCTGCCTGTGTCTCTGCCTCTCTCTGTGTCTCTCATGAATGAATAAATAAAATCTTAAAAAAATAAAAATACATAAAAACAAACAAAAGAACATTTTAATCGTTACTAAAAGTTCTGTTGGACTTTGCTGCTAAACATTTATTATCTCATAGTTTGCTGTGATCAAATCTGGGAGCCACTTAGCTGAGTAGTTCTGCTTCAAGGTCTCTAATGAGCTTGTAGTCAAGATGTCTGTTCTTGAAGCAAAGGCTTGAATGGAGCTGATGGATCCACTTCTAAGGTGACTCATTCACATGCTGGGCAAGTGAGTGCTGGTTGTTGACAGGAGGCCTCAGTTCCTCAGAGACCTCTCTATAAGGATGGTTGAGGCAGCTAGCTTTACCCAGAACAAATGATCTTAGAGAACAAGGTGGAAGCCATAATAACTTTTATGAACTGGCCTGGATCAGAAGGCACACGGTCATTTTTGTACTGTCTGCTGGTAACACAGATCACTTCTGTTCACTGTGGGGAAGGACCTATACAGAGCATGCATTCCAGGAGGCAGGATTCATTGGGGGATATTTTAGAAGCTGCCCACCACAGGTACCCTATGGAATATCCAGGTGTTCATGGCTAATCAATGACATATGTGTCACCTATAGAGAAGTGAGGGTTTGGCTGCTGCTGTTGTGTTTGTGATGGTAGTTGAAGTAACTTAAATAGGCAAGTTCAGAAGAATGAGATTATAAGGGAAGGATGGCTAAAATAATATCTTGGGTCACAAGTGTGGGGGAGGACAGAAGTGCTCTCAAAGCCTATTAAGAAATTGTTACAGAGAATCAAGTCAGTGGTTACAGAGGAGTAGGAGGAGAGCACAGTGTATACAAAGGAAACCTCATGAAGGGATGAAAGTTGAAAGTAAAATGTAATGTTGCTAAGTGATACATAGTAGTCAAGTAAAACATTGGAGAGTTCTTCCAAAAATTATCTGTTGAATAACTATGCTGAGAACCAGAGAAAGGTATGTAGTGAATAAGACAACGTTTCTAAGATCTGATAGAGGCATATCTGGGAGATGTTGTGGGTTTGGTTCCAGAATACTGCAGTAAATACCATAATACAGCAAGCCAAATAAATTTTTTGGTTTTCCAGTGCATGTAAAAGTGAAGTTTGTACCATACTGTAGTCTGTTAAGCATAGAGTTGTATTACGTCCAAAAAACAAAAAAATACATACCTTAACTAAAAATACTTAGTACTAAAAAATGCTAACCATCCTCTGAGCTTTCAGCAAGCCGTAATCACTGATCACAGATCACTATAACAAGTGTAATTTTAAAAAGTTTGAAATATTGTGAGACAAGAGATACGAAGTAAACAAATGTTGTCGGAAAATGTCATCCATAGATTTGCTCAATGCAGGGTTACCACAAACCTCCAATTTGTGAAAAATGCAGTATATGTAAAATGCTATAAAATGAGGTATGACTGTAATACAGTCTGAGGAGACGTGGTTAAGGGAAGTTTTCTTGGAGGAAAGTAGTAGGTAAAGAACCTCTTTAAAGGTAAGGATTTGAGTTAGATATTTAGATGTGGGGTGTGTGTGTAGGTGGTGGCAGTGCTGCTGACATGGATAATAGACATTTTAGAAAGTATAGTTTTTTTTATTTATGGGATATTGCTAGAACATGAAATTTGAGATGAAGGAAAGTGGTGAGAAAAGAGACTGGAAGGATAATTAGAGTGGTCTTGAATGCATGTTAAGAAACTTGGCCTTTATCTTGTCGGCTCTTTTTTTCTATATTTAAATTATTTGGATATTACCTTAATAACCTGCAATAGTCTTATAATCACTGAACTATCAGTTAATTTTTAAAGATAGAATATTGTTTTATTTTGCTTATAATTTTAACATGAGTTGTACTGTTTTTTAACATTGGTTTTTAAATTGAAAATCCGTTCCCAAAGGAAACTTTATTTCCTTATTATAAATATAAAATCAATATTCTTGCCACTTACAGAAGGCAACAGTAGAAAATTAGACACTATTAAATTTTTAAAAATTAAAAATGAAATCTGTAACGCATCCTTTGATTTACAGAAATGTCTGCCTGAAAATCAGTTCCTCAGTGAGAAAATAGTTTTTAGTCAGCAATGAAGGGATATTGTTTGGACACTGCCTGGCATATAAGATGAGACTCAAGATCATTAGGACAGGTGCATTGTTAAAATTTTGATGTTAACAAATACCAGCAACCCCAACTCTCACGTATTTGTAGTTGGAAAGGTCAGAAGCTAATTAATGGACAACTTTGATCAGTGGTTCCATACTCATAAATATTAGGTCTTTTGTTCCAAGAAATCATCTAAAGGAATTTTTAGAATCTGTTCTTCTGAATGTGTCAAGTTATTTATTAGATATTGATGATATGGAAAAGGGGTTCCTCATCTGCTTTTTGCTGCCATCCAATTTGGGAAAATTCTTGTGAAAACATATCAAATCTTTCAAGTATCTTTTAAAACACTCAAAATATTTTCAGTAGTTTTTCAGGAGTCCTCAAGTGGTCCTCAGAGAAGAAAAAAAATCACATATCTTGTGGTTCTAGTTTTGCGGTTATCTTGTTCACTTTGTTTTGTACACAGAATACTTAAATTTATCAGGATAGATTTAAGTTGTTCACATGAGCAGATATATTTGTCAAGATGTGCTTATTTGCAGAGCCTGTCTCAGTCATGCATATGATCTCACAAATTGAAGATTTCTTCCAAAATATTTGAAATTCCTCCTCCATCTCAAATGGATGTGTGAAGACTTTTCCACTATTCCTGCCAGACTATACATAGTTCCAATTTTGAAGTTAAGATAGGGAATACTTTCATAAGATTTTTTAATGAATGTTTTCGAGCTGTAATGCTGATAGAAAGCATGAAAATAACAGGATGAGAGATGCTGCAAATGTGCCTGGGGAGAGTATCATTCTTGATGTTGAGATACAGTTTTGGAGTGTCTCAAGGTGGCCGGTTACAGTTAAGGAACTGTTGGAGGAAACATGGTCAAGAAGGGTGGTCATTTAGGAATTCATGAAGTCCTGTAACATCCAGGGTAGCTACACATGATCAAGTCTTGAAAAATGTGGCCAGTATATTTAAAAGAAGAGAGGAGAGAAGCAATCACTGAAATCTCTTGGTCAACCTCAATTTCATGGGCTCACTCCAATTCCTCTGTAGAGCATGACTTTTAACCTGCAGCAAGTTAAATGCGTGTGTGTAGGAGGCCACTTCGTAGTATGTCTGAATACTTCTGCTTCCATTTGAACAGCATCATCCCAACCTGTTGTACTTGTATTGGAATTAGATAGTTGAGTTAAATATATGAAAAATGAGGAAAAATATGAGCATAAAAAAAGAAAGGTATTTCTGTGACAACTGAGTTGTGTGCACTTTGGAAATGCCAGTAGAGACACCATCACTAAAGAAATTGGTGTCCAGGGATCCCTGGGTGGCTCAGCGGTTTAGTGCCTGCCTTCGGCCCAGGATGTGATCCTGGAGTGTCAGGATTGAGTCCCACATCAGGCTCCTTGCATGGAGCCTGCTTCTCCCTCTGCCTGTGTCTCTACCTCTCTCTCTCTCTGTGTCTCATGAATAAATAAATAAAATCTTAAAAAAAGAAAAAGAAATTGCTGTCCATATTAAATGTGAGTGAAAAACAACTATTAGCTATTTGGGAAAAAAGTAGAGTCCAATGAGTATTTTTAGTTTCTTGCTCCACTGTAAGGAAACTGAAACAGGAAATAAATCATAGCTGAGGTATTTTAGTACAGTTTATACAAGAAAGATAATAGGGCACTGCAATCAACACATCCTTATTTAAGGAAGAGGCCTTGGTCCTACATTTAAAAATTGGTAAATGTACACTTATGTATTTTACATTGAAATGAAACATCAGGTATATATGAGTGTTTATTTACTTTTTTAACACTTTTTTGCTTTAACTGTTGTTTTCCATTGAATGACCAATCACTAGTATCAGTGAACTGAGTAAGGCTAAAGGCATGTCATGACTTCAGGGGATTTGAAGATACTGAAACATTGAAATGCCTCATTTTCAAGGCTGCTGTGATGACCATGTAACAGATGTGCTAATTGTTAGTGTTCCTACTTCCAAGAATACTTTATTTGCATTTCACTTTTACTTTTTAAAAATTTAATAATGGTTTATATTTTTTGCCTACTAATGCCTTCTACTTGTGGCCAATAATGCTGGCTTTTTATTTATCATCGTGAAGTAAAGCTTCCTTCTGAAATTAAAGCATTGATACTTAAAGGAAAACATTAAGTAACTAATAGTCCAGGAGTTATGTGACTGGCAGATGAGTAAGGTAGTGTTTAAGTGTGGGAGACAGTAGCCTAGAGGCTAAAGGCAAGTTCTTTGACATGTATTCAAGACCACTCATGATTTGGCCTTTGTCTAACTTTTCCAGTGACCTATCTCTCCACTTTCAGTTACCTCAGACGTCATGTTGGTCAACATAGGGACAACCTTGTCTCAAGAATTGAGCCCTTACTGGATCTGGAAGGGAGTTAGTACAGAGGAGATTTGATAGCTCTAAGGACAATGCTTTTGATGGAGAAATCTTGGAGCTAATTTTTCCAACTTTGCTGACCTTGTCTGTCCGACTCACTTTTGTGTTCTATACCTGGAAGACAAAAGGCAATAAATATTTGAATAGATAAATGAATAAACAGATAAACCCAAAGTAAGAGTTACATTGCTGTACAACATAAGGCATAATCTTGAGTACCAAGCAAAAAATTCAAGAAAGATCTCTGGGGCCATGCCTTGCTGTGTGAAGAACTTTCTCTTTTTTTCTTTTACCCCCTTTTTTTTCTTTCTTAGATTTTATTTATTTATTCATGAGAGAGACACAGGCAGAGACACAGGCAGAGACACCGGCAGAGGGAGAAGCAGGCTCCTTGCAGAGAGCCTGATGCCCAGGTCGGGGGATCGTGCCCTGAGCCAAAGGCAGATGGTCAACCACTGAGATACCCATGCATCCCTTTTCTTTTCTATTCTTTTTTTTTTCTTTTTTTTTTTTCTTTTCTATTCTTAATTGTAATCTAACTAAATATGTCATGCCAGGAAGGATTGTGGTAAAGCAGTGTTTTTATCCTCTACATTTGAGTATGTAAATTGGCTTTAAACTTCATAGAAAACAATTTGACAGTATAGCTCAAAAGCCTAAGAAATATTTAAACGTTTTGAGCCAGTGATGCCAATATGGTATATATCTCAAGACATAAAAGGAAATAAAGATTTAGTTGTCAATTTTTATGCAGAGATGTCAACCCCACCATTATTTGTAGTAGGGGCAAAGAGCAATCAATTTAAGTCTGGTACTCTGAAGAGGTAGACCTAGAAATTATAAGGGCAAGGAGCAGTTAGGACACCAGTGTTACCATATGATATTTGATAGAATATTATATATTCAGCAACTGTAGTCATTTTCAGGTAAACTATAATGGAAAAGTGTCCAAGGTATGTGAAAAGTAGGAGATAAAACTTCAAATATAATGCCAATTATGTTTTAAAAAACAAATATAGTGCTTAAAATTTAATATATAGACTTTCTAGGTCATGCTAATTTTTAAAATGTTTCTGTTTCTGGGTTGTGAGATTATGGGTGATTTTTGTTTTTATATTTATCTGAATTTTTTTAGGCTTTCAATGATTAATATATTACTGCTTTTGTAATTAGAAATGTTTTTAAGTGAAAACTCTAGTTTTTATTTATATTTTTGATTTTTATTTTAGTGAATAACTAAGGTAGTAATCTGAAAGATGATCTTTTTCTTTTTTAAGAAGTTTTTTTTTTTTTTTTTTTTTTTTTTTTAAGTGAACTGTAGGCCCAGTGTGGGTCTTGAATTCGTGATCCCAAGACCAAGAATCACATGGTCTACCAACTGAGCCAGGCGCCCTGAGAGGGAAGTAAATCTTGAGATAGGAATGCAATTGAGAGGCTGTAGTGGGAGACAGAAGTTCCTGCAGTGGGGCAGTGGTGAGAGGGTTGCAGAGGGCTGTAGTGACCATAAGATAGAGGGATAAAGGAAAATGAGGGCTGTAGGAAGCCCCTGTCTCTGGATGTTTAATGTAAATGTAAAGAATTTGAGGTGAAAGTTTGGCTCTTAAAAATGTATTCTTATTTGCAGAACATAAAAATTTCATGTAGTCATTAACAACTTCAGGTTCTTTTTCTTTATACTTCCTTAAATCCCATATGTTGCTGAAGATCCTGTTTCTAACTTGTTAGGGTTAAGAAGAGATATGTGATATGACTATGAAGATAATATGTTTCTGACACGTGTCACCCCGTGGATTGCCTAGTCAGTGGACCTGGTTGTCTTGATAGGTATTAGCCAACTTGCTCGCCAACTTACGTGCAAGCACTCCTGAAGCTATAATCTTAGTGATAAAGGGCATTTCCCAAGTAAGGAAGGATAGATAATGTTTAGGTCAAATTGGAGAAATTACATGTACCTCTGGTAGCACTTCCAACAACAACAACAAAAGAGGCAGGAAAAAAAAATAACCTAACTATTCCTCCATTGCAAGACTCTGGAAAAAAGGGTCAATTAAAAATAGAAAAGAGTATCTTCCTTGATGACTCCAAATTAATTTAAATTTATATATATCTGGGGGCACCAGGGTGGCTTAGTCAGTTGGACATCCAGCTCTTGGTTTTGGCTCAGGTCATGATCTCAGAGTTGTGGGATCAAACTCTACTTCAGGCTCCACACTCAGCCTGGAGTCAGCTTGAGATTCTCTCCCTCTCCCCTTCACCCCACTTGTGCTCTCCTGCTAGAACTCTTTGTCTCTCTCTCAAATAAATAAATAAGTAAGTAAATAAATAAATAAAATCCTTAAATCTAAATGTATCTGCTTTGGAGGAGTACATTCGATTTCTTTTTAAAATCTTTTCATGATGCTCTGGACAATGAAATAATACAATGAGTGGCCTGTTCTTGTCTGTCACCTATGAGGTTCCTTATTTTCCCATAGAAGTATTGGCTGGTCTCTTCCCTTTTCTGTCTGTGAGCAACAGGTAAATTAGTGTGACCACAGTCTGACCCCTAAATCCTGGCTCCAGTTACCTAATCTAAACTCACCTGTATTCCTTTCCTGGAATCCACGTGATAATGTATGTTCCATGGGTGGATAGCAGTAACTAGAAAAGAAAAAATTGTAGCTGGATACTACTATGCTATGGCCAAGGAGAGTTGGTAGTTTTATTTATTTATTTTTTAAATATTTTATTTATTTACTCCTAACAGACAGAGAGAGGAACGGAGAGACAGGCAGAGGGAGAAGCAGGCTCCATGCAGGGAGCCTGACATGGGATTTGATCCCGGGTCTCCAGGATCACACCCCTGGCTGTAAGCGCCGCTAAACCACTGGGCCACTGGAACTGCCCAGGTTGGTAGTTTTAAGAAGCTTCATTGCTGTCCAATAGCCTTACTGCATCTGATTCTTTTGGAGATTACATAAGTAGAGATCAAGACCCCTTGGGAAGGAAAGAGTATATGAGTGACTATAATTCTGCAATTCACATCTTAGAACTGTTGTGATATGTAAATATTTTTTAGACTTACACTTTTGGGGAAAAAATATGTCAAAGGGAGTTTTCCAAGGTTATAAAACAGCACAAAAAGATTGGTTTATTTCTGTTGCTTACATGCTTTTAATCATTTAAAAAAAAGTGTTGATATGTTTTTTCATGATAAACTAAGACCCACAGGTTGCATTGTGGAATAGATAAGGAAACTTAGATGGAATGTAGAATTTAAGATAGTATCTTTTACTTGAGAAAGATTTTGATGAAAGGAAATCAACATTTGTTTATTACCTGGTACATCGTAAGTACTGGGCCATACACTTATCTCATTTAATCCTCACAACATTCCTGTAAAGCAAGTTCTTAGTTTATTTTTTTCTAAAGACTTTATTTATTTATTCATGAAAGACACAGAGAGAGATCGAGGCAGAGACATAGGCAGAGGGAGAAGCAGGCTCCATGCAGGGAGCCCGACCTGGGACTCAATCCTGGGATCCCAGGATCATGCCCTGGGCCGAAGGCAGGCGCTAATAACTGCTGAGCCACCCAGGCATCCCTACAAGTTCTTAGTTTAATCACTTGTGAGGAAACTGAGGTTCAGTGAAGTTCAGTAAACTTCTCAGGGTCACACAAAGCATTGAATAGCTGTGCCAGATATTGACCGCAGCCTGACCAATACCAAAACCCCTGTTTTTTCCTATGTATGTTTCCCTTTTAGAAAAGTTTTAGAATAAATATTGTCTGGCCTCCAGCATTTATAATACAGAAGTGTTATTCTTTAGCTGCTGAAAAAGTAGAATTGGTTTTGTCCTTGGTTTCTAGCTGTCTCCATGATCGCAGTGTGATCTTATGTAGTGACTAATGACTACAGAAGTGTACACAGAAATCTCTTGTTTTTAATTGAAAACTTACAATAAATTTCATAGATAAGAGTCAGCTATTTCAGTACTGGTGCTTGCTGATAAGTCTTAGAGAGTTTTAAGTCAATGAACTGGTGGCATAAGCCCTTCTAAATATTACATTTATCATTTTATAGAGATTAATTGGAGTGATGAAGTTTTAACAACTAGGATTTTGGAGGAACATAAGATTATTTTCTTGGGATCCCTGGGTGGCGCAGCGGTTTGGCGCCTGCCTTTGGCCCAGGGCGCGATCCTGGAGACCTGGGATCGAGTCCCATGTCGGGCTCCCGGTGCATGGAGCCTGCTTCTCCCTCTGCCTGTGTCTCTGCCTCTCTCTCTCTCTGTGTGACTATCATAAATAAATAAAAATTAAAAAAAATATATTTTCTTTCAGTGAGTTCTAAATTTAAAAAAAAAGGGAAAAATATGCTTTCTCAGTGTTATTAAATAGAAGCCCCAATTATAACATCTAATTTTCTTTTCTTCTCATTTTACTTTGTTGTGAAATATTTCAAGCATAAGCCAAAAAAAAAGAAAATAATATAATGAATATTTGTGCATCTACTACCTGGCATCATCATTCTTGGGGGAAGGGGAAGAACTAAAATTACAGATAAAGTGCCACTCCTGTGTACTTTTCCCTAATCCTATTCTCTTCCTCGGCAGAAGTAAACACTATTGTAGATTGGGTGTTTGTTGCCTTCATGCATGTTTATATGCTTTTTCTACACAGTTATTGCATCTTCACACATTATAGAGCTTTGAGGGGCATATTTTTTAACTTTATAAAAATTGAATTCGTGTTGAATGTATCCTGCAACTAGTGTTTTTTTTTTTTTTTTTTTAAAGGTTTTATTTATTTATTCATGAGAGACACAGAGAAAGAGAGAGGCAGAGACACAGGCAGAGGGAGAAGCAGGTTCCTTGCAGGGAGCCCGACGTGGAACTCGATCCCAGGTCTCCAGGATCACACCCAGGCTGCAGGTGGCGCTAAACCGCAGCACCACCAGAGCTGCCCTAACTAGTGTTTTTAATTAATAAAATATGATTATGGTATGAGGTAGAGATCGTTTTATTTTTCCTTCTAGATAACCAGTTGTCTTGCTTCTTCTGTATAGTCTTTTCCCCATTGATTTGCTGTGCTAAATTTGTAATTATATCATGGTTCCATATGTTGTGAGTTTCTTAGCTTTTTGTTCTGTTCCCTTGGTTTGACTGGGTTTGTTTTGTTTTTGCTGTTTTGTTTTTAGTTTCAGAGGTAGAATTTCGTGATTCATCAGTTGCGTGTATAACACCCAGTGCTCATTCCATCAAGTGCCTTCCTTAATGCCCATCACCCAGTTATCTTCCCCACCTCCCCTCCATCAACCCTCAGTTCACTAGTTTGACTATTTCTATACCAAACCAAAGTGTCCAAATTACTTAAGCCTATAAGTAGAGTAAGTCTCCTTACCTGGTTCTTTTTCAAAATTTTCATTGCTATTCTTGGCCTTTTCTTTTCCCATGTAAATTTTGAGATCAACCTGTCAGGTTTCATAAAAAGCCCTACTAGATTTTTTTATTGTAATTGCATTGACTATCTAGCTAAATTTAGGGAAATTGAACATCTTTATGATATCATCTTCCTATACATGAACGTGGTATTTCTTTAGAAACTTCAGGTCTTCTTTTATGTTCTTCAGTAATAATTTGTAATTTCATTCATAGAGGCCTCAGAACATTTTTTGTTAAGTTTAATTCCTAGATCCTTTATGATTTTCACTATTGTTATGAAGGTCAGTTGGTCTCCCTCTTTTCTTTCCTTCCCCACTCTTTTTCTTCTTTCCTCCTTTCTTTCTCCCTTCCTTTTTTTCTTTTCCCCTGGTACCTCTCCATTCCCATCTCATTTCTCTTGTTGTTCTCTCATCATCTAATATTTTAATTTTATGTTGTCTTTGCTGAAAGCCCTATTTAAGGTGGTGTGGTATAGAAGAAAGCCTATGAGAGTCAGAATTGCCAGAAATGAATCCTGGCTTTGTCCCTCAAAGATATGTTAACCATATCTTTATTTTTTTTTTAATTTTTTTTATTTATTTATGATAGTCATACAGAGAGAGAGAGAGAGAGAGAGAGAGAGAGGCAGAGACACAGGCACAGGGAGAAGCAGGCTCCATGCACAGGGAGCCCGACGTGGGATTCGATCCCGGGTCTCCAGGATCGCGCCCTGGGCCAAAGGCAGGCGCCAAACCGCTGCGCCACCCAGGGATCCCCTAACCATATCTTTTTTTGTGTGTTATTTGAGCCTACCTCTCCTAATCTATATAGGGAGTCATACTTTTATAGTGTCTCTCGAATGGGTTCAAATGAGATTAGATCATTTTTCCCAATTAAAATTCCACGAGAAAAAGAGTAATGTCTAGTGGAGGGGGAGTGCATTTTCTAAAATCAGACTATAGATATCTATTAAAATCAGTACTATTAAATTCTGGAATCGAGCCCCGAGTCGGGCTTTTTTGCTCAGCGGGGAGCCTGCTTCTTCCTCTCCTGCTCTGCCTGCTTGTGCTTTCCCTATCTATCTATCTCTGTGTCAAATAAATAAAGTCTTAAAAAAAAAAAAAAGAGTCGAGCATTTAATAACTGAGCTATCTAGGTGCCCCTAAAAATTAGGGATGCCTGGGTGGCTCAGCGGTTGAACATTTATTTGCCTTTGGCTCAGTGTGTGATCTTGGAGTCCCGGATCAAGTCCCACATAGGGCTTCCTGCATGGAGCCTCTGCAGGAGGCTATGTGTGTCTCTGCCTATGTGTGTCTCATGAGTAAATAAAATCTTTAAAAAAATAAAAATTATTTTTAATGCTTATGTTCTATATCACATCCCAAAAAGATGAGAAGTGGTTTATAATAAAGAATACACACACACACACACACACACAAGTCCCTATTAAAGACATTAAAATAAATATAGAAGATCAAGTTAAAAAAAAAGATAAAGTTTTTACAGTGATGGAAATGAAAATATGACTATTATAAAGGTTGATAAAACCATTGTGAGTAAGCCTCTCTGCTTTCAGGATGCTGTGGGTTAAAAACTTTAAAAAAAATTGGAGACATTTAACTATAGAGAACAAACAGGATTGCTGGAGGGGAGGTGTATGGGGGAATGGACTAATTGGGTGATGGGCGCATTAAGGGGAGCATTTGGTATAATGAACATTGGGTGTTATATGCAACTCATGAAACACTAAATTCTACCCCCCAAATAATAATACACTATATGTTAACTAACTTGAATTTAAGTAAAACAAAACAAAACAAAATTTAAATCAGGATGCTTTGGGAAAAAGATAAATATGATTCAGCTGTTGGGGAGTGTGTTTCCTCCTGTCATTTGTCATTAGCTTCATAAAAAATATTATTCACATAGATTTCAAGACAAAAATGGGTTTAGTGTCTCCTGCAACAGTTTTATAACAAGTTATGAGCAACTTTTTAAATGTCTTTTCTAGTGACCACTAGTAAAAACTTGAAGGGATGAGAGTATAGCTCACCAAAACTATCTTTTTCATGGGCTAAGCTACTGCTACTTGGATATTTTATAATCTATAAGGCACAGACTTAGGTTATAATCTAGAAAAGTGGTACTTTAATCAGTTTTATATTACCTTCATACTTTTGAATATTGGAATTTTTAAAAAAGATTTTATTTATTTATTCATGAGAGACACAGAGAGAGAGAGAGAGAGGCAGAGACACTAGCAGAGGGAGAAGCAGGCTCCATGCAGGGAGCCCGTTGTGGGACTCAATCCCAGGACCCTGGGATCACATCCTGAGCCAAAGGCAGATGCTCAACTGCTGAGCCACCCAGGCATCCCTCGAATATTGGAATTTTTGATGGCACCCTGAAAGCCACTAAAGCTTTTTTAAAGAGAACATTAGATAAGTGATAGTAACTACAAAGTAACCACTACTACAGTAAAAAAAAAAAAATGCCTTGTAAATTACAAAAGATTTTAAATTACTTCATTATTCAAGGGTCGCCATTAGCACTACTACCTGGGTTTCAGTAGAACTATTTACTGCTCTGATCTGCTGATAATGTTTTCTTTTGTATTCAGGAAGTAAAGTTCTCATATATCCTAATAGAGATACCATCTTTAACATGGACTTGATACTGTTTAATGCCTCTCAATTATACTTATTTGTGCTTCAGTACACTGTCATATACCAGCTCAATGCACAGTTCTTTTTGGCAGACCTTTGCCCCAATGTGTTACTAACCAGTTTGCTTTGCAGAGTTCAGTCTGCTCTCAAATATAGCTTGAATTTCCTAGGCAAGTGAGCAGTAGAGTATAGGAATCCTTTCTTGGTTTACTCCTTGCATTTGAAAGATTTATTTATGGGAAACTGAAGTTTGTTTCTTAGAGATAAGAGAGATGCTCAATTTTTGTAAGGTTTTCCCCCACAAAATTTTCCCTCTTTTGATAGAGACAGAATTTACAATCAGATATTTGTTAGCTAAAATACTTAAAATTAGACTCTGACTTAGCTTTTGTCTCTTTATCTGTAATGTCTACTATAATATCTACTTCAAGGGATTTTGAAATATATATATATATATATATATTTTTTTTTTTAAGATTTTATTTACTCATGAGAGACACACACAGAGGCAGAGAGGCAGAGACATAGGCAGAGGGAGAAGCAGGATCCATGCAGGGACCCCAATGTGGGACTCCATCCCGGGTCTCCAGGATCATGCCCTGGACTAAAAGCGGTGCTAAACCGCTGAGCCCCCCGGGCTGCCCACAATATATTTTTTAAATTATTGTACGTGGTTGATAATTTTTTGTTTAAGGGGGATCTAGCTGAGATACCTATCTCTAGAATTAAAAACAAATGCAGACACAAATAGAAAAGCTCTTCAGGATGAAACCAGTCTCAAACATTTTTTTCTTTAGAAGTATAAAGTACATTTTTATGTGATTTTATAATGTAAAATTTTAGACATACATTTAAGTTAGAAAAGAGTAATGAACCTTTATATACCTGTTAGCAGCTTCAGTACTAAAATTATAGTTTTGTTTTTTTTAAGATTTATTTATTTATATGAGAGGTGAGGGAGGGGCAGAAGGCAAGGGGGACAGAAACCCAAGTGGACTCCACAGGTGAGCACCCGATGTGGGCTGGATCCCACGACCCTGAGATCATGACCTGAGCCGAAACCAATAGTTAGAGGCCCAACTGACTGTACCACCCAGGTGCCCCTAAAACTAGTTTAATCTTTTCAACCATAGAAGAAGGTATAAAGTGACAGGTTCCCTCTCTTCACCCAGATGTAGCTATCAGATGTAGCAACCATTAAGTTGCTTTACACAAATGAAATTACTCTATATGTACTGTTTTGTAACAATGTTTTCATTTAGCAGTATACTTTTTTTTTTAAGATTTTATTTATTTATTCATGAGACACACACACAGAGAGAGGGGCAGAGACACAGGCAGAGGGAGAAGGCAGGCTCCATCATACGGGACTCAATCCCAGGACTCCAGGATCACTCCCTGGGCCAAAGGCAGGTGCTAAACCGGTGAGCCACTCAGGGATCCCCAGCAGTATACTTTTTTTTTTAAAAAAAAAAGATTTTATTTATTTATTGATACACAGAGAGGCAGAGACACAGGCAGAGGGAGAAGCAGGCTCCATGCAGGGAATCCAACGTGGGACTCGATCCCGGGTATCCAGGATCACACCCTGGGCTGCAGGCGGCGCTAAACCGCTGTGCCACCGGAGCCACACCCCAGCAGTATACTTTTTATACATGTTTTATTTCTCTGTGAGTGCCTGTGCTTTGTGGCTGTACTGTATTTTATTATATAGCTATATAATTAATTTAGTAGAATAATGATGGGTGGTAAGGTGTTAGGTGATTTTTTTCCCTATGTTTTTTTTCCATATTATTTTCAATGAACAACTATTTTTTTTATAATGATGGAAATTAATTTGAGAACAAAATTAAAATATGAAAAATGGATTTTTATGGTTATCCATAGTCAAATTTTTCCCTTTCTTGTGCTTCCTTTAAATTTGACGTGGTGGCTGTCATTAACCACCTTCTCCCACATCCCTCCCGTGTCCTTCTCCTGTGATCATTTCAGAGTGGCACCTTTATTCAGTGTAGGAGAGATGCTTTGACTTTCAGATATGCTTTTTCTCATAAAAATGAATTGCATAGTGAGAACTTTTAAAAAAATGTCCATAACAGTTCTGTAATTTTGACATTGCTGGCATATATTTTCCTTGGTCGAGAAGAAACATTCACTCCTTTCGATTTAATCACCAGTTAAGAGTAGGGAGGTACTTCTGGAGATAAAGTTGAGATTGTTGTGTACAGCTGAATATATACACGAATGTTAGGATACTTGATAAAGACAGCTTTATTGAACTACTGAGCATCTCTCGCTGATTTTTCTGTTCAGCTCCAGAGGTTCACAAAGGTAAGAATACAACTTGGGGCCCCTTTGGTGGCCCCCCAGTTCTTGATTTCTGCTCAGGTCATGATCTCAGGGTTGTGAGGTTCAGCTCTGCATCGGGCGCCATGAGCTCAGCACAGAGTCTGCTTTCTGCCTCTCTCCTTCTCCTCACTCTCTGTCTCAAATAAATAATTAAAATCTTAAAAAAAAAAAAAAAAGAATGCAACATATATGACATGGCAGAAATTACCTTTCAAAATGCAAAATTAACCTTGTGAATTTTGGTATAACAGTTCTCGTGTAGTTGCAAATTTAGGAAAAAAAGTATTGTTTATAACATATTTCTCTTGGGATAGTGAAGATTCATTGTGATGGTTTTAGCAAAGAATATGCTTTTGTGAATAACCAAATACATTGAATCATACCAATTAGTGATTCAAATCACTAATATAACTCTATTAAGTTAAATCTACCATACAAAACACAGATATTGCAGAGACTGAAATTTCAGACATTTTTGGATATCAGTCCTCAGTTAAGGGCAAGTTAATTGCTTTTACCAAACCACATCTTTTTCAAATTTGTAAAAGAAATGAATGAGATTTGTATTTCACTTTAGTTTCCCAGTGAAGCTTTAAGAATGAGAAGGTAAATGTCTTCTTGGTCTGAGAGAGAGGACTTCCTTTAAACTCAAATGAGCATGTTCAAAATGACCCTCTCTGTTTCTCCTCCTCCCCATTCTTAGCCACTGTATTTCTCAGATTTTAAGCAAAATTAGTCTTCTCATCATGGAAACTGTGAACATTCATTAACAACTGGGTTTCACTTTGAAATTTATACAGCAAACACCAAAGAAGGAATTGTTGTTATAATCCATGGGAGTCTTGAGATTGACGTCAAAACACCAGTACAGCTGTATAAGCAGTGGCAAGAGTATTTTTAACATCCCTGTTAGATCATCTTTTGACCTTTCTTTTTATGCTTTCTCTTGTTCCACTAAATAGTTAAAGAGAGAAAAAGAGACAGAGAGAGAAAAGAAAAACTATATAACATAGTTTTCTACCCAGGCTGTACGGATGTTCTTTAAATTACACCTGTACAGTCCTTTTCTTGATTCTCTTCCCCTAGTATCTTTCCTTCTCTTTTCCTATAGTGTTCTAAACTTTGCTGCTGCAGTGGACTTTTTTGAATTGGTAGTGGACGGAGGGCGACTGTTTTTGTAACAGTTTATTTTTCAGAATGGGGTTAGATTTAAAGAAAAATTAAAAAGCTAGTATAGAGAGGAACAGGTACTTCATACTTGCACTCAGAGTCCTCTGTTATTAATATATTACCTTAGAATGATACTTCTGTTAAAATTAATGACTGAGTTTTAATACATCAATATTTATTAAGTCCAGAGTTTATTCTGATTTCCTTAGTTTTTACCTATTGTCCTTCTTCTGTTCCAGGATCCCATGCAGAATACCACATCTCATTTAGCTGTCATGTCTCCCTGGGCTCCTCTCAGCTGTGACAGTTTCTTAGACTTGTTTTTGATGATCTTGACAGTTTTTGAGGAGTACTGGTCAGGTATTTTATAATAGTCTCTACATTGAAATTTGTCTGTTTTCCTCATGATGAGACTGGAGTTATGAGTTGTTGGAAGGAAGATCACAGAGGAATAGTGCCATTTTCATCACATCATATCAAGGTAGTACTGTCGATATAGTTTATGACTATTGATGACCTTGATCTACCTGGCCAAAGTGGTGTTCATCAGGTTCCTTTGCTGTGTGTGGAGTGTTGTAATGTCCTGATAAGAATATCCTAGTTAAGTGAATTGCTTTGGTAATTGCTTGGGCTTTAGATATTGAAGTAAGCCAGCATATTGATATAGTGCTCATCAAAATGTTAAATATTTTTTTAAATAACATGTTCAGAGCTAAGAATTAAAATTTTACAATGCTCAGCATTTCAAGCTTTATTTTTGAAATAAAAGTTTATTTTTCTGTGGAATTCTGAAGATTTTATGTTTAAAGCAACAACTTAGGTTTTATAATTTAGGTAGGGAGTTAGAGAAATTAGTCAACTTATCAGCTATTTATGGACTTAAAGATGCCAGGGTGGCTCAATCAGTTAAACATCCTACTCTTGGTTTTTGGCTCAAGTTATGATCTCAGGGTCCTGAGATCAAGCCCCACAGCAGGCTCCCTGTGGAGTTGGCTTGTCTCTCTCCTTCCCCCTCTGTCCCTCCCCACCACTGGAGGTTGCCCACACACTCTTGTGTACTCAGTCTTTTTAATTTTGGTTTTTTAGTGGGTGTGAATGGCCATCTTATTGTATTTTTTATATGCATTTCCCTTAATCATACTGAGGACTTTTCATGTGCTTTTTGCCATTTGTTTTCTTTTGTGAAGTGTCTGTTCAAATCTTTTAAAAAATTAGCTTTTCTTCTTACTACTGAGATGTAAGTTAGGAATCCTTTATCGGGTATGTGTTTTGAAAATATTTCTCCTAGTTTGTGCCATGTCTTTTTATTTCCTTAACAATGTCTTTAAAAGAATAAAAGTTTTAAATTTTGACTAAGTTCAAATTGTCAACATCTGTAAAACAAAACAAAACAAATCACACACACAAAAAAAACAATAAAGTTTTTACTTTTTGGGTCCTACCTGAAAAATTTTGACCTAACTCTTAAGTCAAGGTTGCAAGAATTTAGTCCTAATTTTTTCTAGAAGTTCTGTAGTTTTTCTCTTATTGTTAGTCCCATGATATATATCAAGTTAACATTTGTATATGGTATGAGGTAAGGATTAAGGTCTATTTGTGTGTGTTTGTTTTGGCATATGCTCCAGGGTTTTTTTTTTTTTTTTTAGATTTTTTAAAATTTATTTTTTCATGAGAGACACAGAGAGGCAGAGACACAGGCAGAGGGAGAAGCAGGATCCACGCAGGGAGCCCGACGTGGGACTTGATCCTGGGTCTCTAGGATCACCCCTGGGCCAAAGGCGGTGCTAAGCCGCTGAACCACCCGGGCTGCCCTCCAGGGATATTTGTAGAAAAGACTATTCCTGTTAAATTACATTGCCACTTTTGTTTAAAAAAAAAAAAAAAAAAATCAATCCTCTACACATGGTTCTATTTATGCTCTCTATATTGTGTTCTTCTGATAAATATACCTATCTTTATGTCATGAGTATCGTAGCTTTATCTTAAATCTTAGAAACAAGATAGTATAAGCCTTCCAATTTTGTTGTTTTCTGAAAAAAGTGTCTTGGCTTTTTTAGAGTCTTTGTATTGAATGGATCTGAATTTGAGAATCTACATGTCAGTTTGTATTTTTTTTTAAATGCTGTGATTTTTGAGGATGATTGTGTCAAATATAGGTTTGGGAGGTTAGGGAGAATCAGTATCTTAACAGTGTGAGTCTTCTAATTCATGAACATAATCTCACTGTATGTATTGAAGTCTTATTTCTCTCAAAAAATTCTGTAGTTTTCGATGTATAGGTCTTGCACGTCTAATTCAGCTCTGTATTTTTCATATGTTTTGATGAAATGGTAATTAAAAGTTGTTAATTTTTGCTAGTATATAGAAATATTATTGCTTTTTGTATATTATCTTATGTATTATTATCTTGCTAAACATTCTCTTTTTTTAAAATATAGATTTCTGGGCACCTGGGTGGCTCAGTGGTTAAGCGTCTGCCTTTGGCTCAGGGCGTGATCCTGGGGTCCGGGATCGAGTCCCACATCGGGCTCCCTGCAAGGAGCCTGCTTCTCCCTCTGCCTGTGTCTCTACCTGTCTCTCTGCCTGTCTCTCTGTGTGTCCATGAATAAATAAAATCTTAAAAAAAATATATATATATATATATTTCTTTGGATCTTTTACAAAGATGATCATGTCATCTGTGGTTAAAGACAATAATATTTTTTTCTTTTCCGTCTCTAAGCCTTTTATATATTTACTTTATTGTCTTATCTCTGGCTAACATGTTAAATAGAAATTGTGAACAAAGACACCTAGACATCCTGCCTTATTCTCAATCGTAGAGGGAAGGTATTTAATTTGTTATCATTAAATGTGATGTTATCTGTGCCTTTTATCAGTTTTGGGAAGTTATCTTCTTAGTTTGTGAGATATTTTATTATTAACAGGTATTGAATTTTGTAAAATGCTTTTTCAGCATCTATTGAAATGACCATATGGTGGTGGTTTTTTTGACTGGTGGTATGGTGAATTACATTGAATGTTTAATGTTGACCCAACCTTGCATTCCTGGGATAAATCCCATTTGGTCATTATGTATTATTCTTTCTATGTATTGATAGATTTGGTTCACTAGTATTTTTTTTTTTAAAGTTTTTATTTATTTATTCATAGACAGAGAGAGAGAGAGAGGCAGAGACACAGGGAGAGGGAGAAGCAGGCTCCATGCAGGGAGCCCGATGTGGGACTTGATCCCGGGTCTCCAGGATCACACCCCAGGCTGCAGGCGGCGCCAAACCGCTGTGCTACCAGGGCTGCCCGGTTCACTAGTATTTTGATGAAGATTTTTACATCTGTATTCATGAGGGATATTGGTTTTCGTTTTCGTTTTCTTTTCTTTTCTTTTCTTTTTTTTAAGATTTTATTTATTCATGTGAGAGAGAGAGAGAGAGAGGCAGAGACACAGGCAGAGGGAGAAGCAGGCTCCATGCAGGGAGCCCAACATGGGACTTGATCCCAGGTCTCCAGGATCATGCCCTGGGCCTAAGGCAGCACTAAACTGCTGAGCCACCCAGGCTGCCCCGGTTTTTGTTTTCTTATAATGTCATTGCCTTGTTTTGATATTGAGTGTAATGTTGGCCTCAGACAATGAATTGGGAAGTGTCATGTGTTTTCAGAAAGAGTAAGTAGGATGTTATTATCTCTTCCTTTAAATGTTTGTGACAATCATCATGAAGTCATCTGAGCCTGGAGTTTTCCTTGTGGGAATGTTTTTAACCAAAAATCTAAGTCACTACCTAAGAGCACCTACTATTCTGACTTTCTAGCATCATATACTAGTTACTCTATAACTTCTTTATTTTGAACTTTTTAAAAAAATTTTTATTTATTTATGATAGCCACACAGAGAGAGAGATAGTGAGAGAGAGAGAGAGAGAGGCAGAGACATAGGCAGAGGGAGAAGCAGGCTCCATGCACCGGGAGCCCGACGTGGGATTCGATCCCCGGTCTCCAGGATCGCATCCCGGGCCAAAGGCAGGCACCAAAACCGCTGCGCCACCCAGGGATCCCCTAACTTCTTTATTTTGGAATAATTTTAGATTTACAGAAAAGATGTAAAGATAGTGTTGGAACTCCATATACCTTACACCTAGTTATCTTCATTGTTAACATCTTGCATTACTATGGTTCATCTGTCAAACTAAGAAACTGACATTGGTATTAACTAAACTAGAGACTTTATTTGTATCTCTTCAGTTTTTGCATTAATGATCTCTATTTGTTCCAGGGTCCAATTCAGAATTCCACATTGCTTCCTGTTTGTGAAAGTTTCTTAGGCTCGCCTTGTTTTTTATGACTGTAACAGATTTGAGGAGTACTGACCAGTGATTTTTTAGAATTTCCCATAGTCTGGTTTTGCTGCTGTTTATTATTATTAGGGTTATGTATTTTTTGGAAGAATACGACAGAGATGAAGTCCTCTTTCATTTTGTGTCAGGGGTATATTATGTCTATATGATCATCCATATGACATCATTGGTGATATTAACTTTGATGACTTGGCTAAGATAGTGTATGCCAGGTTTCTCCCATCTAAAGTGACTCTTTCTCTCTCCCATACTTTTCTTTTTTCTTTTTTTAAAGATTTTATTTATTCATGAAAGACACAGAGAGAGAAAGAGGGGGGCGGGGCAAAGACACAGGCAGAGGGAAAAGCAGGCTCCATGCAGGGAGCCCGACGTGGGACTCGATCCCGGGTCTCCAGGATCATGCCCTGGGCTGAAGGCAGGTGGTAAACCGCTGAGCCACCCAGCCCCCCCCCCCCCCTTCTTTAGAAGCAATATCCAATCCACACTTAGGGGAGCGAGGAGGTATCTACATATATGATTTAGAATTCTTCTGTAAGGAAGATTTTTGTGTCTTCCTGTTTAGTTATTTAATTACTTATATCAGTGTGGACTAGTGTTTATTTTATATTTTGAATTCTACTGCAATACTATGTTTTTATTTTGTTGCTCATATTGTTCCAGCTTTGACCATTGGAAAAGCTTTTAGGTTGGCACTTGCTGCTATCTTTTTCGTTTTTTGAGTACTTCCTTATTTTCTGTTACTCTGAGATGCTCATTTTGCTCTAGTTGTAGCCATTTTCCCAAGGAGCTATGATTCCTTTTATAGGAGAATGGTATTTAGAATCCAAACTATGGGTACTGGGTATGCTCATGGCTGTTGGGGTGCCATTGCTTTTAAGCCCTCTCAAGCAATACAGCTAGGTAATATATGTATATATAGATGATATATGTATATATACCCAGGTATACACACATATCCATAATTGTTTTTATATCCATTTGTAAATATATTACGCAAGAGTTCTTACTGGTATATCTGATTTTAATCCAGTACCATTGGGCTCACTCTAGTCTTCCTTTCTTGTTTTTGTGTGAATTTCACAATGAGAAACCTGGTTCCAACCATATATTATCCATTTACTTATTTGTTCAGCTCCAGTATACATGAGAAGCTATTTCAGAACTGTTAACCTACCTGTGTGCCCATGAGAAACAAACCTTCCGATTAGAGTCCAGGGTTTATTTTTGTTGTTAGCCTTACAATTTCTAGTCAGAACATCACTTTCCAAAGTTAATTAGGTCAGCTCATTTTCTCCCCACCCTTTCAGTGCAGTTATGTCATAATTTTTCATGCAGTTAGATTCATTTATCACAGTTCTACATTCCATCGTGGAGTCTTCCAACATTTTGGTTGATGGATTTTTGTTGTTATTTGGCCAGCATTCATAGAAACTCACTCTTCAGAATGTGTAGTTCTGTGGTTTCTAACTTAAGAGTAGAATCATGTATCCACACCTCTATTATTGCACGGAGAAGATCTGTACTCTAAATGTGTCCCTCTACATCCCCTTAGTAGCAAGTACTCTCCTCTCTGCTAATCGTAACTAGTAATAGCAGTCCCTAGTAACTGCTAATCTGTTTGTCTAATTTGTTTTTAATTTTGCATTTTCCTGGGTGTCCTGTGAATATAATGTTATGAAAATCTTTGGATTTTGCATCTGACTCCTTTGACATAGTAAAATGCATTTAAGATTTATCCATATTGAAAAAAAAAGATTTATCCATATTGTGTGAAATGATATTTCATTCTTTTTATTTTTTTAAAGAATCATTATGTTTATTACCATCTTTATTTCTCTATCCTTTTTTTTTTTTTTTTTTAAGATTTATCTATTCATGAGAGACACAGAGAGAGAAACAGAGACACAGGCAGAGGGGAAGCAGGCTCCATGCAGGGAGCCCAATGGGGGACTCGATCCCGGGACTCCAGGATCATGCCCTGGGCTGAAGGCAGGCGCAAAACCGCTGAGCCACCCAGGCATCCCTATTTCATTCTTTTTAAATGTTGAATAATATTCCATGTATCAGTGAATCATAGTTTATCCATTCCCCCACTGAAGGACATTCTGGTTACTTCCAGTGTTTATTAGCACTGATAAGTTAGTAAACCTGCTATAAACATCACAAATATTTTTCTTTGGACATAAATTTTCACATCATTTGGGCAAAATACCTTAGCATGCAATTTCTGGGTCACATGGTTGTATGGTAACTTGTATCACTGATTCTCTTATTAAATACTTAGAAATCATAAATTCAATGAATTTGTACTTAGTCCAGGGAAAGCATTAAAATCATTAGTCTCTAGTTAATAAACCTAAAGATCTACCCATCTATCTAACCCTTTGGTTCTTCTTCTTTTTTTGTTTATTTTTTACAAACCGCATTCACCAAGGTGTGGTTCCATGGAACTAATTCTTCATAGATCACTGACTGTGACTGAGGTTCTGTGAAGTTGTTTAGAAATTCACAGAACCCTAGGCTATAATTTAAGCGAGTGCAATGATTACTGGGTTTTCACTTAAAATTAGATATATTCAGATGTTTTAGGGAATATGTTTTATCAAACAAAGAATATGTTTGTTATTCATTAGTAATCTACTGATCCCATAAATTACGTGTGTGCAAATTGTCAAATTGGGTTGGAGCTTCAGGAAAGGAAAATAGAGGCTAACGAGTCTTCTTAGGGTGACAGTGCCTTTGTTAGAGAGCAGTATTTGAGGCAAATTACTGTTTTAGCAAAATTACATGGCTTGCAGGGATTAAATTGAATGAGTATGTGTCTCTGTCCCTCCCTCATTGTACTGTAAGTGGCAGGGATGCAAGTTAACAGAGTGCCAGACATCATAATGCCTGGGGCATAGTTAGAGACCAGGGAAGATTTAACAATAATCAAACACAGACAAAGTAGCATGAAGAAATTTCAATCCTCCCAGCCTTGCTTATAAACTTAATTAGGCTTATTGGGGCAGAAAGTATTTTTCCTCCTTTCATTTTTTTATCTTTTCTCCTCCATCCCCACCTCCTGTCCCAGATTATCATTGAAGGGGTCAAACTAGCAACAAAAGGATATATATATATATATATATTTTTTGTAAATCTTAATTTATTTGGTTGATTTTCTTTTGGGGAAAGGGGCAGGAGCAGTAACAACATTTTAAGATATTTGAGGAACTCCATTTTTCATAGAGACACTATGTTTTTCTAAAAATCATACTTTATTCACGAAATTCTAAAGAAAACTAATTTTTGTGTCTCTACAATTAGACCCTTTACAAGTATATTTAATTTTGTGGGAGCTGCTTGGCCTCCTCCCTTAAAAAAACTTGTCAGCTAAATCTTTGCTTTCTTTATCATTTAAGTATTTTTGTGGTGTAACCTGGAGTCGTGTTCATGGATGCTGTTCTGTGCCTTTTTCCTTTGGCAGCACAGTGTTGGGCTTCGGATGATGATGGTAGACGACTGGGGGTGGGAGAAGAGGTGGGGTTTCTTCATATCATCCCTCTTGTGGGCAGTAAAATCATCCAGCAAATGCCTTTCCAAGGATGTCGAGTGTATATATAAAGGAGAAGCCTAAGGTTGCTAAGGGAGTGGTGTTTTGGTGAGGATTTCATTCTTTTGCTCCATGGAAACAAGCCTTTTTGAGCTCTTACTTGTCTGCTGATTTGTCTGGTGATCCAGGTAATCTATAGCAGTCTTTGTTTTCTCAGTGGTGTATGAAATGTAGCAAAATGGTAGAAAAATAGCTTCAGTGAAAGGGATGTACCTATCACAGAGGAGCAAGATAGAAAAGGAAGAGGATATCTTTACATTATTCATTATTCTTAAAATAGCTTTTAAGATTTTTTCATGTTTTAAAAAACCTGATTTGACTTAAAGGAAGAAAATTTCTAGTTTTGATAATCTGTGCTTTAATTGCTTAGCTTGAGAACAAAGGTTTTAACAACCAGCATTGCAAGGATATTTGTATTCAAAAGGATAGGAAGCAGCATCCTTTTTTTTACCTTTTTTAGAACTGAATTGACATAACTTCTCTTGAATCTTAGCTAGGGACTTTGATTTATTATTCTGTAAATTGTGATTTAATTATCTGAAGCTTCAGGATGGTGGTTTTCCTTTGATACCCAAGGGACCTCGGATGGGGTATGGGAGGACAGGGATTAATCCTACGGTGGGGGGAAGGGAATGTTTTTATAGGGTAATCTTCATGATTGTTTTTTCATTTGAAACTAAAATGAAACATACAGTCATTTGAAAAAGGTGATATCCATGGTGCCAAATATTCTTAGCAATTTGAATTATTTTATCCTTTGTTTGGTTTGTGGTATTTTTGCCTTTGTCAGCTAAAATGTTGGTTATAAATATGAAGAAGCTGCCGGATTGCTATGTGATGGCATTGGAATTGCCTTCTGCTTTTTTTTTTTTTTTCCTGCATTCATATCTGTGAATACAAGAGAAGAGGCATGAATGTGAAAAGAAGTGGTATAAAATGCTGCAGGCTTTTTTGTTTCATCCTGAATGTGTTTTTCATGGTGGAAGTTATTTTCTTGTAGACAGAAAGATCCAGGACCATAGTTTACGACACCAAAAAGTGTTTAGCACTACAGATGCCTCTATTTAGAAAAGACAGCCTGAAATTATTTTCAAGCATAACGCTGAAGCTTTCATTTAATTTGATCATCTCCATCATGGTGATATGAGTGATCCTACTGTTTGCCACATTTTGACAGCTGGTTGACTTAGAATATTAACAAATTAACAATTACTTATTGAATGTTTATATTACGGTCTGTGCTTTAGATACATATAGGATTTATAGTGAAGGGTGTAAAAACACTCATGCCTATGATGTACTATTTTTGGTGCTAGGGTATGAGTACTGGTTATATACTCCTGTACTAACATGTTGGTATTTTACATAAGCTGCTGCTACATTTAATCCTCATAACAACCCAGTTACAAAATTACGACTGTCCCTTTTTTTAGATGAGGAAATTTATATTTTGAGAGGTTAAGTAATACAAACAAAACCATGAAGCCCAGGCCAGTCAAATCCCACAACTCTTTCCACTGTTTCCATATAAGCAGATTAAAACATTTTATCACAATTATTTGACATCAGAAAGAGTGATGGCAATGGAGATAACAGGACATAGGGATCCTAATCTCTGCCAAGCCCTGGGTGATTCTGTAAATTATTTAACATCATCTGTCAAGTGTAAGACTGGAATAAGTTACCTTAAACTTCCACTCTAACATTATATGATTGTATTCAGTGTAAGAGATTTTTCATGTGTGCCTTATGGAAACAAGTCTCATTAATGTGTTATAATTTGTACCACATTCTAACAGTATAAATTTATTTATTAAGATCATTATTGCCTGTTGTCTCCCTCTTCCCTTTACTCCAAATATATTGCAAGGACCTAGATTAGTGCTTGGCTACGGAGTATGTAGTAATAAATTAATTTATTGAATAAAGGAATGAATGAATGAATACTAGACCTGTGTAGTACATTGATAAAATATATAAATGACTTTGTACTTTTTAATACCAGCACATTCTGTTGGGGCTAAAATTATTTTATTATTACAATGATCTTTTGAAGAATTAAATAGTGTGAGGATCTTGAAAGATCCTACAAAATAATTTTTATAGAGAACCTACAAAATAATCAAATTTAGGCAAGTAAACTTAAGTTTGCTGAAATTTCTTTTTTTTTTAAAGGAAGAGTTTCTTTCTTTTTTTTTTTTTTTACAGATTATTTATTTATTTATTCATGACAGACAGAGAGAGAGGGAGAGAGAGAGAGCGGCAGAGACACAGGCAGAGGGAGAAGCAGGCTCCATGCAGGGAGCCCAATGTGGGACTGGATCCCGGGTCTCCAGGATCACACCCTGGGCTGAAGGCGGCGCTAAACCGCTGAGCCACCAGGGCTGCCCAAGTTTGCTGAAATTTCTTGATGCAAAATTATTGTTAGTATAGAACTTGATGACCATAGGCTTACTTGATATTATATTTTAAAATAACTTTAAAGTACTAAAAAGCATTATTGGATGATTCCACATAAGCAAACACAGCAAAGTTCCTTTTTGGTTTATCCTTTAATTTATACTCTCAAATGCTATTAGTTTACAATGGGTAGAAAATATTTAGACCATTGAGTCTTTTACTTAAGATATTTCTTGGAGGCCGCCTGGGTGGCTCAGTCAGTTAAATGTCTGCCTTCAGCTCAGGTCATGATCCCAGGGGCCCAGAATGGAGCCCTGCATCAGGCTCCCTGCTAGCAGGAATCTGCTTCTCTCTCTCCCCCCTTCCCTCTCTCCTGGTTGTGCCTGTGCTCATGCACACCTGTGTGTGCGTGCGCTCTCTCTCTCTCTCTCACACTCTTGCAAAAATACATTTTAAAAAGTCAAAACCTTTAAAAAAAAGATATTTCTTGAAGTATGATAATGTTTACTGGTAGTTATGGTTCATTTGAACATTAATTAGGCTTTTGAGATTTTAACAGTTTATTTTTATAATAGTATAATGAACTGTATATGCTTAAAGTACACAGTTTGATAGGTTTTGAGTTTTGCATACCACAGGGAAACTTTCTGCTACAATTAAGACAGTAAACATATTCCTCACCTAAAAAGTTTCTTTGTGCCTTTTACAATTCTTTTTGAATCCTTCCCACCCATCCCCAGCTACCACTGTTACTGTCATTATGGATTAGTTTGCATTTTTTTGAGCTTTTGTATCATTGGAATCTTATGGTATATGTTCTTTTTTGTTTGACTTTTAAAATTCTGCATAATTACTTTGAGATTTGTCCATGTTGTGTATATCAGTAGTTCATACCTTTTTATTGCTGAGTAATTCAACATATGGATAGCTCTAATTTGTTTATCCATTTATGTTGATAGTCATTTGGTTGTTTCAAGTTTTAGACTATTAAGAATAGATTTACTTTGGACATATGTCTTTGTAGGGACATATGTTTTCATTTCACCTAGGATTAGAATGGCTGGATCATGTGGAAGGAGTCTATTTAACTTTTTAAAGAACTGCCAAATTGTTGAAGTGAGTGTATTGTATTAAGTTTTTACCAGCAATATTCCAATTGCTCCATAGCCTCACCAATATTTGGTATTGTCAGTCTTTTAAATTTTATTCACGTTAGTGGGTGTATAATGACGTCATATTGTAGTTTTTATGTGCATTTCATCTAATGACCAGTAATGTTAAGCATCTTTCCATTCGTTTATTACCATTCATGCGTTTTTCTTTCATGAGTTGTCTGTTCAAGTCTTGTTTTTAGTTATGCTTTTTATTATTGAGTTCTAAGAGTTCATTATATATTCTGGATCTGAGTCCATTATTCGATATTTGATTTAGAAATATTTTGTTCCAGTCTTTGATTTGTCTTTTCATTCTTTTAGTATTCCCTTTCTCCTTTTTTTTAAAAATAGCTTTATTGATAATATAGTTCACATTTCAAAGCTTTTAACTTTGAGCTCCAGTCTGTCAGGTTTTCCTTTTATGGATTATGCTTTTGGTATATCTAAGAAGTATTTTCCTAATCAGTATTTTCTCCTGTGTTTGCTTTTTTTTTTTTTAATTAAAGATTTTATTTATTTATTCATGAGAGACATGGAGAGAGAGAGGCAGAGACACAGGCAGAGGGAGAAGCAGGCTTCACACAGGGAGCCTGACATGGGACTCGATCCCAGGACTCCAGGATCACGCCCTGGGCCGAAGGCAGGCACTCAACCACGGAGCCATCCAGGGATCCCCTGTGTTTGCTTTTAGAAGTTTTATAGCTTCAATGTTACTTTTAGTCTGGGATACATTGTGAAGTAATTTTTTTATATAGTGTGAGGTATAAATTGAAGTGTAGTTTTTGTTTTTTTTTTATATGGATATCCAAATATTCCAGCACCATTTTTTGAAAAAAACTGATCTGCTTTTGCACCTTTGTCAAAAATCAGTTGTTCATATATATAGAGGTCTCTATTCTAGTGATCTGCTTGTCTTTCTTGGTGCCAATACCACACTGTGTTGACTATTATTGCTTTCTAATAAGTCCTAAAATCAGATAGAGTTGGTCTTCTAGTTATATTCTTTTTCAAAGTTGTTGGTCTTCCAGGCCCTTTGCATTTCCATATGAACTTCAGAATCAGTTTATTCATTTCTGGAAAAAAGCCTGTTGGGATTTTGATTGGAATTGCATTGAATCTATAGATCAATTTGTGGATGAATGACATTTTAACAGTACTGGGATTTCCAGTCCATAAACATTTACTTCTTCCTTTCCAATATGGGTGCATTGTATTTCTTTTTTTTTTGCCTTACTGCACTAGCTGTAAGAATAGTACAGTGTGGAGTAAAAGTGATGAGGGGGGACATCTTTGTCCTGTTCTTGATCCTAGAGGAAAAGCCTTCTATTCTTCACCATAAGTGTGATATCAGCTGTAGAGTTTTGTAAATGCCAGCAATGAGATTAGGTTTTTTATGAGTATTTATAGCTATAAGAACTAGAAATATGATTGATAGTACTCTTCAAATTAAGCAAAAAAAATTTTAATTTACGAAACACCATATTTACATTTTTAAAGAACAAAGACTTTCAGTATTTTGCAATATGTTAATATTCTTTTTAACAATGAAATCTACCACTGCCAAACTTCTGGCACTGCAAGAGAAGTTACAAGTAAACAATTTCTTAGTATCTTTTCTGCTCTGTAATAGTTGTGACATAAATTTATAAGAACATGATGAGGAAGTAGAAACTATAGGTATATAATATAAACTTTGAAATACAGTTTACCCTTCAAAAACATGGGGGTTTGGGGTGCTAACACTTACTCTGTACTGTTGGAAATCATGTATAATATTTGACTCCCCCAAACTTAACTATTCATGACCTCCTGTTGACTGAAGCCTTATGGGTAACATAGTCTATTAACACCTGTTTTGTATGATTTATGTATTATATACTGTGTTCTTACAAGAAAGTAAGCAAGAGAAAATGTTACTAAGAACATGGTAAGGAAAAAAACATTTACAGAGCTGTATTGTATTTATAAAAAAAAAAAAAAAAAAAAGAATTTTGGGTTCCTGGATGGCTCAGTTGGTTGACTGTCTGACCCTTGATTATGAATCAGGTCATGATCTCAGGGTTGTGAGTCAATCCCCAAGTTGGGGGTCCTGTGCTCAGTGGGGAGTCTGCTTGAGATTCTCTCTCTCCCTCTTCCATCCTGCATGCATGTGCTTGCTCTTTCAAATAAATTAATCTTTTAAAAAATCCACAAGAGAGTAAACTTGTGCAGTTCAAACTCATGTTCAAGGATCAGCTGTAATAAACTTTTTTTGCATTTGCTTATGGATTTTTTTATTTCATAAAAATCAGTAAGGAGTAAAATCACATTATTTATTATAAGAGATTTTTAAAATTTTTATTTATTTATTCATGAGAGACACACAGGCAGAGACACAGGCAGAGGGAGAAGCAGGCTCCATGCAGGGAACCCGACATGGGACTCGATCCCGGGTCTCCAGGATCAGGCCCTGGGCTGAAGGTGGCACTAAACTGCTGAGCCACCCGGGCTGCCCAAATCACATTACTTTAGAAATGTCTTTCAGATTTAGTCTAGTCCTTACATTTTATAGATGACGTTAAACGACTGTCGGGGCAATTGCACCTACTCTCATGAACACTGCTGTCCTCCAAATCTGAATTTCCAGACCAGTCTCTTCTCTGAACTCAAGTCCTTCGTAGACATGTCTATTATAGTGTCCTTTAGGTACCTTGACACACGTAAAACTGCTTCTTACCCAAACTTGCCCTGTATTTCTTTCCATGGTGATTGGCACATTCAACTGTTTTGTCAACCAAATCAAAATCCTGGGAGTTAGTCTTCCACTCCTCCTTTTCTAGGTCTGCTGGAGGTTCAGTGCTTATTTCTGTAATATTATTTTTTGTATTTATTCCTTTCTCTTTATTGCCTTTGATATTGTTGAGATCCTTATCAGTTTAGAAATTTGTAGTATTAGTATTTTCTAATTGGCTTCCCTGGGCCACAATTTCATTCATTTTGTTTCCAGGAGGCTATTTCTAAAATACATACTGGATCATGGTACTGCCTGGCTTAAAATCTGTCAGTGTTCCTGCATTGTCTCTAGCACAGTTCTTTGAAGGAGGTCTCTCTCTCTCTCTCTTTTTCTCATTTTTTTTAAGATTTTATTTATGTATTCATGAGAGACACAGAGAGAGAGAGAGAGAGAGAAAGGCAGAGACACAGACTCCACACAGGGAGCCTGATGTGGGACTCGATTCTGGGACTCCAGGGTCATGCTCTGGGCCGAAGGCAGACGCTCAACCACTGAGCCACCCAGGCATCCCAGGAGATCTCTTTTTTAATGGACTTCTTTTGAGACTATTTCTAGATTTATCCCATAATGTTTAATACCTATAGAAGCTGAAGTTTGGGTTAAGAACCTTTCTGTTCCTCTGTATGGTATACAGACCCCTCTGCAGACATTATTACTCACCCCCAACTGAATCCTCATGCTTTAGCCATACTGAGCTATTTGCATTTTCTCCAAACACATCAACATATGCTTCGTCCCATGCTTAGAATTTCTCTATGTGTCTCTTTCCGTGGTTGAATTATTAATTCATTCAAGAAATATTAATTGAACACTTTGAGGAGTCGTGCCAGGGGCTGAATTTACCATGTACTCGTAGAGCTGCCTAATGATACAAACTAACATTAAATACAAGATAATTGTGAAATGTGAGTCACATTCACAATTGTGAAATTGTGAAGAGTGAGAGAGAGAGAGAACAGAGTAATTGTGGGAACTTGACTTAAATTGGGGGAGAAGTCAGGGAAGGCCTTTCTGAGGTAGCAGCCTTTAAGCAAAGAACTAAAGTATACTCAGGAATTGGATTAGTAAGGAGAGGGGTTCCAAATAGAGCAGCATGCAGAGTATTCCTTTTTGGGGGAAGCACACATGTGAAGCACTGAAAGAAGGCCATTATAGCTGGAACATAGTAAGTGAGCAGGAGAGCAGTAGAAGTTGGAATGAGGTAACAAGGATTATATTTTATATTTGGGTCTTGCATGTCATGTTCGGTGTTTGGATTTTTTTGTTTTTTCTAAATGCAGTGGGAAACTTTTGAAAGAACTTAAGCAGAAGAGGAACACACTAAGATTTGTGTTTTGAAATTGATAGGGAAATGAATTGGAGGATCCATGCAAGAGTAGAAGTGGCAAGACCTGTTAAATTATTATAATAGTCTAGGCTTGGGACTCTAAGCTAAGCAATGGTGAAAGTCAGAAATAAATCTGAGATATCTGTGGAAGGTAAGATCAGTAGAATGCAAAGATGGCTGTTAACTCCAAGAAAAGGGAGACTTACTTATTTTGTGTCTTCAGCCTTTAGAACAATGTGTGGTATATAGTAAGTGCTCAGTAAGTACTGTTGGTTGGATGAAGAGTTGGTTATATTGGATATGGGGAAGGAAAGGAAGGTGTCATTAATGACTTCTAGATTTCTGACTAGATCAAGTAGGTGGATGACGGTCTATTTGTTAAGATGAAGAAGTAAGCTTTGAGAGACAGAGTAAGAATTTAGTTTCGTACTTTTTGAATTTGAGATGCTAGTGGTGTATCTAAATGAATATGCCCAGATAGCAATTCTGTAGAGCCCAGAAGATAGAAGTCCATTTGCCTGAGTCTAATACCCATTATTTCATTAGACAAATATTTACTGAGCACCTGCTCTGTGTGTAGCACTGTCCTGGGATATGGCAGTAAACCAGAGATCATGGAGTTTATATTCTTGCAGGTGGGGGGCTGAATGGGGGTGTAATATATCAGATGATCATTTTTTAAAAGTATTTATTTTTTGAGTACTGTGTGCAGAAGTACCATATAGGATATGGTGAGGATACAAAGTGAAGACAAATTTTCCATTGAGGAAATACTCATGTTTTAGTGAATGGCAGTAGGGGAGGTGGCTTTTGTTTACAAGCATTTAATAGTTTCTCTATGTTAACTGATCCAGTGCTCACCCTCAGTCCTTTTACTGTGGCTTCTACATTCCTGAGTTCTTTATTTTGAGGATATTTTTATTGGGTGGATTTTGTCTTTAAGCAGTTTAATCCCCATCACCTATTTCACCTATCCCCTATCCTGAAGCAGTTTAATCCCCATCACCTATTTCACCTATCCCCTATCCTCTCCCCTCTGGTGACCATCAGTTTGTTCTCTAGAGTTAAGAATCTTTTTCTTGGTTTGTCTCTCTTTTTTTTACCTTTGCTTGTTTGTTTTGTTTCTTATATTCCACATGAGTGAAACCATATGGTATTTGTCTTTCTCTGACTTCTTTCACTCAACGTTATTCTTTACAGTTCCATCTATGTCATTGCAAATGACAAGATTTCATTTTTTATGACTGAATAATATTCTATTTTAAGCAGAGTGTGTGTGTGTGTGTGTGTGTGTGTGTATACACACACTACATCTTTATCCATTTATCAATCAATACACACTTGGGCTCCTTCCATATGGCTATTGTAAATAGTGCTGCTCTAAACATAGGGGTGCATGTATTCCTTTGAAATAGCGTTCTCGTATTCTTTGGGTAAATACTCAGTAGTGCAATTGTTGGATTATTAGGTAGTTCTATTTTTAACTTTTTGAGAAAACTCCAGTTGCTGTACCAGTTTGCATTCCCACCAGCAGTGCCTAAGTGTTCCTTTTTTTTCCACATCCAACAGCCAACACCTGTTGTTTCTTGTGTTGTTGATTCTAGCCATCCTGACAAATGTGAGGTGATATCTCATTGTAGTTTTGATTTACATTTCCCTGATGGTAAGTGATGATGAGCATCTTTCTGTGTGTCTGTTGGCCATCTGAATATCTTCTTTGGAAAAATGTCTGTTCTTGTCTTCTTCCCATTTTTTAATTGGATTATTAGTGTTTTGGGTTTTAAGTTTTATAAGTTCTTTATATATTTTAGATACTGACCCTTTATCAGATATCTCATTTGCAAGTATCTTCTCCCATTCTGTAGGTTGTCTTTTAGTTTTGTTGGTTATTTCCTTTGCTGTACAGAAGCTTTTTTTATTTTGATGTAGTTCCAATAGTTTATTTTTGCTTTTGTTTCTTTTGCCTCAGGAGACACATCTAGAAAAATGTTGCTGTGGCCAGTGTCAGAAAAATTACTGCCTGTGCTCTCTTCTAGGATTTTTATGGTTTCAGTTCTCACAGTTAGGTCTTTAATAATTTTGAATTTATTTTTGTGTATGGTGTACGAAAGTGGTTCAGTGTTTTTTTTTTTTTTTTTTTTTTTGCTTGTAGCTGTCCAGTTTTCCCAGCATCGTTTCTTGAAGAGACTGTTCTTTTCCCATTGGATATTCTTTCCTACTTTGTCAGAGAGTAATTGCCCATAGAGTTGTGGGTTTATTTCTGGGTTTTCTATTCTGTTCTGTTGATCTCGTGTCTATTTTTGTGCCAATACCATACCATTTTGATACTATGGCATTGTAATATAACTTGAAGTCTGGAATTGTGATGCCTCCAGCTTTGCTTTGCTTTTTCAAGGGTACCTTGGCTATTCAGGGTCTTTGTAGTTCCATACAAATTTTAGGATTCTTTGTTCCAGTTCTGTGAAAAATGCTGTTGTCTTATTTAAAAATCTTATATTTTAATAACTCTAGCAGTATATATGTTATATATATATATAGCAGTATATATGTTAGTGTTTATTTTGTGTCTGGTTTTACAGTATGACATGTTCAGATTTCACTTATTTAGTATGTGGGGGGATTTTTTTTTTTTTTGGTGTATTTTTGAATATTTTTAATTATGTAAAACATAGTGATTAAAAACAAGAACTGTAAGGTCTCCTCGGTTCACTTCTCAGCTTCTCTGCTTACTAATTGGCCTTGGGCAAATTTCTTAATCTTTCTGTGCCTTAGTTTCTTCGTCTATAAAACAGGGATAATAATAGTATTTACAGAGGATTAAATAAGTTAATACATGTAATATGGTTACAACAGTTACTGGCATATGTTAATGAACAGTAAATGTTAGCTGTTATTATTAACTATTCCATTTTTCTTACTTAATGTTCATTTTTGTGTTCAAAAGGCCTGTGTGGTTCACAGCAATATTCTTGAAGTTTCAGGGTTCTCTGTGTCATGTTCTGATGGCAGGTGCTTTTTCCTTCATTATTTCCACTTTATCAGCAGCAGTATAATAAACCTAGGAATGTGTTAGCATGTTTTTGTTCTTTAATTTTACTTCCTCCTGCTATTCTGCGTCTCTATAGGGCCCCCTACTCCCTTGTTCTATTCCTAATTGGATATTGACTTCCTAATCAAAGAACAGTTAGGTTTTCATTTCAGATCTATGATCCTTATGTTTTGGGAAATTGGTTTCCTGTTCAGGTCTACTAAGACTTTTTTTTTTATATAGGTAGATCCAGAATTTAATAGATTTGGCAAGAATGTTTTGTGTTAGTGATTTAAGGTTATAATCATGTCCTTCTTTCATAGAAGATGGATTTTTTTTCATTTCTGTTTTTGCTTTTAGTGTTGAGGAAGGCTGGTTGAGTAAAATTGTTTTATTATCTTTCATCTTTACCTGGAATAAATGTGTATTTATTGAAGGAACCAGTGGTTTGTGAGAGTGTTGCCCTAAAGAAACACATTCAGGTGGAAACAGGTTTCCTTAATGATATGTAGCTGGCAAGTTGCCTGTATGGCCCATCGATATTAACTGAATTCTCCACTGAGCTTTGGGATTTGGAAACACAGATTCTATAGGATTGGGAGTTCTTTTGTAACCAGTTTATGTTGGCTTATCTTTGCCTACAACTATATAAAAGGCATGAATACCGTTTTAGCTAAATATTTAATAGTTATACAAGATCTAATTTTCTGATCCTCACTCCTGTGAAAACTTTTTGTTAACTATAAAAAAACTATCAAAGGGGGGAAGATAATGTTTTGTGGTAATGCAGTAGTTCAGAGGTTGAGAGCAGGAACTGTAGACCATGAGGGTTTGAATCAAAGGTCTTCCATCTACTGGTTATGTAACTTGTATAAGTTACTTTCACCTCTTTGAACTTAACATTTTTCTATTATAAAATGAGGCTAAAAGTGGTATTTATCTCTTAGGATTATTGTTAAAATTAAATCAATATATGGAAAGTACTTTATGCAGAGACTGGCATATGTTAAGAACTGTAGCAGGACTAGTCAAGTAAAGTTTAGCCATTATTATCAGACTTTTAATTGTTAATCATTATTCTTATGAATAATGGGGTACATATATTTAGAGCAGTTTATCTAGCATAATTTGTAACTACCCAGTATGACTTGAAGGTATTGAGTGTTTCTCAACTAATTATTCTTTCCCAATGAGTATTTTTCAGGGAGTCTGATCCCAGGAAATATGCAACAGCTTACTGTGTTATTCTTCACCTCTCTAATTTACAGTTATTTCCAACCAGCTCATCTCCTCTTTAAATACAAGTTCAGTAGAATGTTTTTTCCTCATAAGAATTCAGAAATTTTTGTTCTGATGATGAGCTCATTTAAATTTGGGTTTGAGCACTGATAGAAAACTGAGCTGGGTTCCCTTAATGGGGAATCTGGTCATTCATCCTCCTTCACCCTCCCAGAGTAGAATTTTTTTCAGGAACTAAATAGCTTTATCTAGCAGGGTCTTCCTGCCTTTAGCAGTGGAACAGTACAAAGGCCACATTGAGCATAGCTGCTGGGGAAACCCTTTTTCCTTCTCTGGCCTGTAAATGCTGTTCTGTCTCTGTGAAAAGCCCTGACATCAGCTCTTGGAAAAATCCAAATACTTGTGTTAGAACAGGACTGAAACACTTGCCTGGGCAGACACTAAATGGCTGAACTATAGTTCTAAGTTTACCACATGCCTCTCAGTCATGTTATGTTTTTTTTTTTTTTTTTTTTTTTAAGTTACATCTGAGTTTCAGACTCTCATTATGTAGAGAAATTAGGATAGAAATGACAATTTAGCAGCCCCCTCATCCTCATTTTATTCTTCTTAAAAAATAAAATCTAACTTCAAGATAATATGGAATTCACACATAGTGGGGATGGAATATTTCAACATTATAGACTTTGTGCAGTGTTCTTCACATATTAGGTGTTTTATAGTTATTTGATGTTTGGGGAAGAATACACTTATTGTAAATGGACTGAATTGGACTTTCTTGGTGTTCAGATCTATGGCATATGAAGATTTATTCATTTATCACAGTGTTGTTTAAAATCTCAATTAGGTCATACCTTAAAACTCTCGTTTTCATTGTACTTTGAAAGAAATCTAACATTGATGGCTTATATTCTTATATTATTTGGCCCCTGTCTGTATCTGTTAATCTTGTCTCATTACTGCTCTCTTGCTCATTTTCTATGCTCAAGCCGCACTGGACTTTGTATTTCTCAAATACACTAGACTTCTTCTCTGTACTATTCCCTTTGCCTATAATTCTCTGCCCCCAGACCTTCTCATGGCTGGCTTCTTCAGCTCATTTAGGTCTCAGCTCAAATGCCCTGGAAGTCTTCTGTGAATAAACAAAATTAAGCCAATTAGTCACAGTCACATCTCTTTTATTTTTCTCATAGCACTTAACACTATCTTAAATAATTTGGTTCAATTATTCATCTAGTCTGTCTTCTTGTAGAATGTAAGCTTCTTGAGAGCAGATCCTTTATCTGTTCTTGGATGTAAACTTGCGTGACCAGAACAGTGCGTGGCACAGATTGCTGTTTGTGTAATTTAGTGTATGCTTGATGGCCTGTAACAGGAATCTAAGTAGTAAGGACATTATTGGGTCACATAAAAAGAAGTCTACAGGTAGGGTTCATGGATTTTTGATCTAGTGAATACCCATGTCATGGGCCCAGGTTCTTCCCAATTTTCCACCTTTGCCATCAGTGTCAACTTCATCTTAAACTAGTTCTTAAGGATGATGCTAAGTAGCAGTTAGGGCTACTTGTTTCCTCATTCCTGTCCAGTGGGAAAGAGGAAAAGAAGTTTCATTTTGTTTCCTAAGAGTAAGAAAATACTTTCACAGATGCTTTTAGTAAACTTTGTTTCTATTCTCCTTGTCTCTTTCTGAACCAATTACTTACCCAACAGTGGACTTACCATTCAGTGCAGAAAGGCCCATCTCTGTTGCTGCAGATAGAGTCAGCTCCCTTGAGTCATCTGAGCTCTGAGGAAAGTGGTAGTTAACTGAATAAAATTGGCATTAGAAGGAGGATTGTGGTCTGGATTGGGAATCACTTATGTCCTCTGTCATTGTAAATAAAAGTGTTTTGAATGAGTGAATTCATTCAGTAAACATGTATTGAACTAATATATGCTCAGCACTATACCAGTAAATTAGAAAAAAAATCAGATAAAACATGGCCCTCACCTTCAGATAATTTAAGGTCTAGTGAGAGGGACAAGTTAACAGAATATTAAAATTATTTCAAAAATCAGTTGATTACAGTAATTTAATCCAAAAGAAAGCAAAAAAAAAACAAAAACAAAAACAAAAAAAACGGGGAAACAAAGATGAGACAGGAAGCAAATCACAAGGTGATAGGTTTAAACTTATACATATCAATAATCAGTAATCACATTAAAGGTAAATGGTCTAAACAGCTCAGTTAAAGGCAGAGGTTATCAGATTGGATAAAACAGCAAAGCCCACCTATATGCTACAAGAAACACACCTTAAACATAAAGACATTATAGTTTAAAAGGATAGAAGATATGCCCATGCTACTGTTAATCAAAAGAAAGCTAGAGTGATACATCAATATCAGATAAGGTAAACTTCAGAACAAAAATGTTAGGGATAAAAAAATCATTACATAATGGTAAAAGCATCAAGTAAATAGACTAACAGTTCTAAACTTTTATATACCTCATAACAGAGCTTTAAAATTCATGAAAGAAAAACTGATATAATTGCAAGGACAAACAGATAGAGCCACAATTCTTACTGGTGATTTCAGTATCCCTCAGTAATTGAGAGAAGTATAAAATCAGTAAGGGTATAGAATACCTAACACTACTGACCAATTTGATCTAATTTCATTTTTATAATATTGTATCGAACACTTAGTACACACTATAGTACACTTTTTGAGGGGAGGAGCAAGTATACATGGAACATTTACTAAGATAGACCAAGAAGCTTAAGCTGGACTAGCCTTATTTGCAAGTGAAGGATCTGGTGCTGCTTTCAGATGTTTATCCTTTGTGTTTTTAAATTTTTTCTTAAGCTTTAATCTTTGTTATTGGCTTAAAGTCAGCTGGTGTTTCTGGTTCATGGACTTTGGTATGGTGGTGCTTAAGGATGCATTTATATTTTAATGGCCAGCATTTGGTCAGCCCGTGTCTACCATTCACTTCCCCCTTTTCATAAAATAAGTGCTTTAATTGTAAACTATATAAAAATACCTTATATAAATTCCCTTTTGATTATTACAATAAGCTGAGTTGTAACAAATGAAATGTTGATTTTTATAATTAAACCGTGGAAAGTAAAAAAAAAAAAAAGATAAGACTTACGCGCTATAAGTAAGTTTAAATAAATGAGAAGGATCAAGTCAGGGGAGCCTGAGTGGATCAGTCAGTTGAGTGTCCAACTTGATTTTAGCTCAGGTCATGATCTTGCAGTTGTGGGATCAAGCCCTGTGTTGGGCTCCATGTTGAGTGTGGAGTCTGCCTTAGATAAAATAAAAGATGAATCTAGAGTACCTTGCAGTGCCAGAAGCAAGGAAGTGCTCAAAAAACCCCCAAAGGCTGGGGGCATGTCAAAGGGAAACAGATGCCAAACTGAAATGCCTCTGAATGGTTTAAACTGAAATAATTTGAGCAAGAAAATAAGTAACATAGTATTGGATTAGAACTCAAAGTATAACTATATAGTATATATAGTATATATGAGTTCAGTATTGACATAAATGATTGCATAAGTAAGTGAAGGAGAAGATAAAATATAAATATAAATATAGATATAAAATAAAATATTCCTCATGGAAGAATTCCAAATAGCATATGTACATGCTCCCTCATCCAGGAAATGGAGTTTAATCTTTTCAACCCCTAGTCTGGGTTGGATTTAGTAACTTGATTTTAAAGAATAGAGTATGAAAAAATGAAAAAAGGTGATTTTACAGGGAGAAGTCTGGCAAACACTACCTTGACCAAATGATCATGGTTAACATTACTAATGACAAATCATATTGATAATGTACATCCCCTGATATGTAAATGAAAGGGAACTTCACCTCTTTGGTATTCCAGAAATAGAGACCGGCATCTCTATGGATGATTTTTAACAAAAGTGCAAAGACAATTTAGTGGAGAAAGGATGGTCTTCTCACTAAATGATGCTGGAACAATGGGATATTCATATTAAAAAAATAAAGTTTAATTCATACCTCATGCTCTATGCCAAAATTAATGCAAAATGTCTAAAAGTACCTAAAAGTAAAATTGAAAGTCATTAAACTTAGAGGAAATATGGGAGAAAATCTCTGACTTTGGGTTAAGCAAAGACTTCTTAGATATGACATACAGAGCATGTGCAATGACCCTATTTCCAAATGAGGATATATTCACAGATACCAGGGGTTAAGACTTCAACGTACCTTTGTGAGGGACACAATTCAATCCATAACAAATGTAGTAGTTCCCAGTTTAGGAATTGATTTCATGTTTACCACTGGGGAACTGAGAATCTCTATAGGTACTTAATGCAGTTCCTGCAGTGCATAAGTAATGCATCTTTCACATCTATATTTACTTTTTTTTCAAATGTAATGATGGTGTTATGATTAATAAAATACAAATGTTACTTTTTGGTATTCAGTTTGTGGAGAACATGCCTCTGCTTTTATGTGGTTCCCTGCTTTGTTTTCACTTAAAAAAAAAAAAGAGATTTATTTATTTTTAGGGAGAAAGGTGTGAGTGTGAGTGGGGGGGAGGGGCAGAGGGCAAGGTGGAGAGAATCTCCAGCAGACTCCCCACTGAGCATAGAGCTCTGTCCCAAGACCCTGAGATCATGACCTGAGCAGAAAACACAAGTCAGACACTCAACCAACCAAGCCACCCATTGTTTTCACTTAAAAAAAAAAAAAAAAAAAAAAAGATTGATTTATTTTTAAGAGGGGGAAGGGCAGAGGGAGTGAATCTTCAGGCAGCCTTCCTCTGAGCCCAGAGCCCCACGCTGGGCTCAGTCTCACCACCAATAAGGTCATAACCTGAGCCAAAACCAAGAGTCAGATGCTCAACTGCCTGAGCCACCCAGGCTCAGTGTTTTCACTTTTAACAGAGAATCTCTTTCATGTATTTAGTAAGAATTTTGTCAACTTGGACACCAAAGTATAATGTTACTCTGACCCCTTATCTTATAGGATCTATTCCCAGAATGGCTCCTTCAGCTTCTTGCTGCTGTGTCTTTCCATAAGTCCATGGAATTGAGTTAGGGAAACAGGGAGTTCTTTTTTCTGTTTACGTGATACACAAACTCCTCTTCTAGTGCAAACTTCCATTTAGGTTCCTTATTCTAGATAAATTAGTCCTAAGGAAGAAATCAAGAGGGAATGAATAACTTGAATTACAAGGTTATTTGTTATAACAATGTCTGTTTTACTGAAAAAACAAAAAACAAAACAAAACAAAACCTGGCCTAGCCCGAATATTTACTAAAGAGAATGGTTTAAATTAAATAAATATCCATATCTCAAACTACTTTGCAGCTATCAGGATTTATTTAGAGATATCTTTTTCAAATCATTATCTTATTTGGAAGTTCAATATACAAAAATAAATAAAAGCTAAGCAGCTACGGGGGCACCTGGGTGGTGCAGTTAAGTGTACAGCACTTGGTTTTGGCTCAGGCAGGTCATGATCTCAGAGTCATGAGATTAAGCCCCACATTGGCTCTGCACTCAGTGGAGAGTCTGCTTAAGAGTCTCTCTCTCTCTCTCTCTCAAATAAATACATCTATATTAAAAAAAAAAGGCTAAGCAGCTCTTATGTGGGGAGCCTGGATCCCCATCTACCCACTCTTGGTCCTTGAGGGGCATCTTTTAAATCCTTAGGCTTGTGTGCAGCACATTTTAAAACCAGTGCTGTAGTGAGATATTTAATGATGTAAAATTATGTCAGTGTTTTATTAGTTAAAAAGGTTACCAAACAATATATCCTATACACTGTAATTTTGATAAAGATAAATTTTATATACTGTATCTGTATCATATGTAAAAAGAGAAATCTTTATCTTTAGAAAAGATGTAGAAGTATTCATAAAAATGCTGGGTATTGGGGCACCTGGGTGGTTCAGTGGTTGTGCATCTGCCTTTAGCTCAGGCTGTGATCCTGGGGTCCTGGGATCGAGTCCCACATCAGGCTTCCTGCATGGAGCCTGCTTCTCCCTCTGCCTATGTCTCTGCCTCTCTCTCTCTGTCTCTCATGAATAAATACATTTTTTAAAAAAATGCTGGGTATTGAGTCTATGTGTGACTTTTATTTTCTATTTTGTTTTTTACTTAAAAAATGTTTGTATATGTGTTTTGGGGGGGATAAAGATATTTCTTTAAAAAAAATATTTAAGAGAGAAAGCAACAGCTGGGGAGGGGTAGAGGGAGAGGAAGCAGCAGACTCCTCTGCTGAGCGGGGAGCCTGATGTTGGGCTTGATCCCAGGACCCTGGGACATGACCCAAGTTGAAGGCAGATGCTTAACTGACTGAGCCACCCAGGCACCTGGAGAAGATAGTTCTTCATGTTAAAAAGTAGAAAACCATTGCTTTATAGGAAACTTTTGGAAAGATAATGGTCCCATTCCTTAATCTCTTGAGAGAGAGGAATTATCTTGAAAATTTATGAAAATAGTATTAGTAACAGATCTATTTAGAAGTTAACATCAGTAGTCTTATGTGTTAAAAGTGTGTTAGGATAAATCACATTTTTAGCATCTAAGGGAAAAAATAGAACTGAATGTCAGTGAATTAAAAATGAACTGGACATTGTAAAGCAGTGATTCCCAATTCTGGAGTGATTTAAGAGGAATGTGAAGATATTTAAAACACACTTTCCCTCCATCTTCCCAAATTGAGTGCTGAGCCATTGTTACTGATAAGAGTATACCCCTTATTCTAGTTTTGTGTTTTTGGGCCAAGAAAAACTCTTGTAGAAGAAAGTGTGAAATGGCATGCATATAACTAATTCTCTTTTCCCCTCAGAATCAGGGGTCTTTTTCCCTTTGTGCTGGTTTGAAAGTTTGAGGTATTAAGATTTGGTTTAGGGGATCCCTGGGTGGCTCAGTGGTTTGGTGCCTGCCTTTGGCCCAGGGTGCAATCCTGGAGTCCTGGGATTGAGTCCTGTGTCGGGCTCCCGGTGTGGAGCCTGCTTCTCCCTCTGCCTGTGTCTCTGCCTCTCTCTCTGTGTCTGTCATGAATAAATAAATAAAATCTTAAAAAAAAAAAGATTTGGCATAGACTATGTGGTTTCATGATAAACTAAGTGCATAGCTAAGAAGAATTGAAGAACTGTTAATATTTGATGCCAGAACCAAAGCATGTGTGAAAAGAAGCTCTAGTTTAAAACCAAAAGTTGCATTTTAACATTCATTATATACATAGCCAGTAAAAGTAGTTTTAATGAAAAATAATTTCTATGAAGAAAATAAGACGCTTTTATGAATGCAGAATGTGTGTTATATAGAAGATTTAATTGTCATGATACTGGCTCTGATCAGTTTTTTTTATTAGTCTTTGCCGATATTTTATATTCATATAGCCTGTTTTATTATGTATGGAAATATTTCACCAACTAAGGAGTATGACATATAAATTTAATGATATGTAATTAAAATACTCATAATGCATTTCTTATATAATTTAAAAAATTATAAGTGGAAAACATGGAATGTGCATAATCCTTATTCTCTGTGTTCTTCCTGGAAAGTATATGAGGTTTTATTTCTTTAAGAAATAGGCCTGTGTTGCTTTAGTTCAAGGAAATTGTGAACATTTTTAGAGTATATGGGAACCATGTTTATACTTCTCTGATTTGCTGTGTTTCCTTGTGCTGTGATTTTTTTTGGCAAATCTTTGTCTATTCAGCTTTGTGGTATAGATATGATGGTGAATTAGCCTTCTTTGTATTCAAGGAATGAGTGTATACCAAGTACAATACCTGAAGGTAAACAGAGCTCTGTGATTTGAGTATTAGTGTAATTCTGACCATTTTTCCTTCTCTTATTAAGATTCTTGAAATAAGATTCCTCTTATAATTGTGTTGGCACTTGGTAAGAAATGTTAAGGAACATTTAAGATAAATCCATAATAATTTGTTTTCTTGTTGAATTGATATTCCTTGCTATGGAATGCTATTTTTATGGATGCCTTAGATTTTTTTCTTTAATAAAAATTCAAACAAACTGCAAATATATATGTGCTTTAAAGGGATACATTAAGAATTTACCACCTGGGTGGTTCAGTTGGTTGGGCATCTGTCTTCAGCTTGGGTCATGATCTCAGGGTCTTGGGATCCAGCCCTACACCAGGCTCCCTGGTTGGCGAGGAGCCTGCTTCTCCCTATCCCTCTGTCACTCCCCCTTCTTGTGTTCTTTCACTTTCTCAAATAAATAAAATCTTTTTAAAAATTTACATTTTGGGTAGAGCTTTTTTACATCATAGAAGATAGAATAATACTTGAATTTTATATTTTAATTTTATATTGTTATAAAATTCTCAAGTTCAGATTAATGGTGCAGTTTGTCTCAATGACACCCAATAAGAAAGGTAAAAAAAAGCTAACTAAGACTTTCTACTTTTTCAAAAGTACACTTGTATCCTTTGGCAAATCTGGGGAAAGCAGCTTGTCCCAACAAATTTTACAGAGTTCTCACTTCAGTTTACAAGATTTGAACATTCAATCTTAATGCATTTTATATAAAACCTTATTGAGAAGCATACCCATCCAAGATTAAGAGGGCATTTTTTCCCCTCATATTCTTTTTATGTTCACAAATATACTCTTTTTTTTTTTTTAAAGATTTATCTATTTGAGAGAGCATGCACGTGCACACATGAGTGAGGGGTGAGCCAGTGGGAGAAAGGGGGGAGAGAGAATTTTCAAGGAGACTTCTTGCTGAGCATGAGCCCAAGAGAGGACTGGATCTGAGATCATGACTTGAGCTGAAACCAAGAGTTGGTTGCTTAACCTACTGAGCTACCCAGGTGCCCCTATTCTGTTTCTTGAAACATGTTCTCATTGCTATGAATTGCCCTCTTCTGATTGCTTTTACTGCATCACATAGATTATTGAATGTTGTGTTTCTGTTTTCAGTTGTCTATAGGCATTTTTTTATATCTCAGATTTCTCTGATGATCCCATGGTTGTTTAGTAGCATGGTTAGCCTCCACATTTTTGTGGTTTTTCCAGTTTTCTTCTTATAATTGATTTCTAGTTTAATACCATTTTGGTGGGACAAAGTGCTTGATGGATTTCTTTCTTCTTTAATTTATTGAAACTTGCTTTGTGATTTAACATGTGATCTGTCCTGGAGAATATTCCATGTGCACTTGAGAAGAATGTGTATTCTGTTGCTTTTGGATGGAATGTTCCATATATATCTATTAAGAACATCTGGTCTGATGTATTATGTAAAGTCAGTGTTTTCTTACTGATTTTCTGTGTGGATGATTTATCTATTGGTGTTTAGTATTATATTTTTATTGGTTTATTCCTTTAGCTCTATAAATATTTATTTTGGTGTTCCTATGTTGATGCATATATATTTATAAATGTTATATCTTCTTCCTGGATTGACCCCTTTATCATTATGTAATGCCTTTCTTTAACTTATTAAAGTCTTTAAAGTTTATTTTTTCTGTTAGAAGCACAGTTCACATTTGCATGGAATATCTTTTTATTTCCCTTTACTCAGTCTCTATGTTACTTCTGAAATTAGTGTACTGTAAGCAGCATATATGTAAGTCTTCTTTTTTTTAATCCATTCAACCACTCTGTACTTTTTGGCTTGGGAATTTAGTCCATTTACATTTAAAGTAATTATTAATAGGTATGTATTATTGTCACTTTATTTTTTATTTTTTGAGATTTTATTTAATTATTTATGAGAGACACAGAGACAAGCAGAGACATATGGAGATGGAGAAGCAGGCTCCCTTTAGGGAGCCTGATGTGGGACTCAATCCCAGGACCCCAAAATCACCTGATCGGAAAGCAGACAATTGACCAGTGAGCCACCCAGGCGTCCCTTATTGTCATTTTAGTAATTATTTTCTGGCTGTTTTTGTAGTTCTTGTTTCTTTTTCTCCTTTCTCTTCCCTTGTGGCTTAATAACTTTCTTTAGTGTTATGTACATATTTCTCTTCATTTTCTTTTGCATACATACTATAAATTTCTGCTTTGTAGTTATTATGAGGTTCACAAATAACATCCCATGTATATGACAGTCTGTTTTAAGTTGATGACAACTTAAATTTGAATACATTCTAAAATTACATTTTTATACTGCCCATGTTTTGTTTCTGATGTCACATTTCACAGCTTTTTATGTTATGTATCCCCTGATGAATTATTGTAGTTATAGATATTTTTACTACTTTTGTCTTTTGACATTCATACTAGCTTTATAAGTGATTAATCCACTACTTTAACTACATATATTACCTTTTTCAGTAAGGTTTTTACTTTCATATTTTCCCGGCATTAATTAGTGCTATTGCTTTTTACCTTAAAAAAATCCTTTTAACTTTTTTTTTGTAAGGACAGTTTAGTGGTGATGTACTTTCAGCTTTTGCTTATCTGAAAAATTCTTTATCTTCTATTTTTTTAAGATTTTATTTATTTATTCAGGAGAGACAGAGAGAAAGAGAGAGGCAGAGACACAGGCAGAGGGAGAAGTAGGCTCCATGCAGGGATGCCGACGTGGGACTCGATCCCAGGACTCTAAAATCAGGTCGTGGGCTGAAAGTGGTGCTAAACCACTGAGCCACCTGGGCTGCCCTATCCTCCTCTATTTTGAATACTAACCTGGGCAGGTAGAATTAACATCCCCCCCCCCCCCCCCCAGTAGTGTATTCCTGGTTGGAAGTTTTTTCCTTTCGGTACCTTGAATATGTCTTGCCACTCTCTTCTCCCTGCAAATTTTCTGCTGAAAAGTCTGCTAATGGCCTTATGGGATTTCCCTTGTACCTAACAAATTTTTTTCTCTTGCTGCTTTTCAGATTCTCTCTTTAACTTCTGACATTTTAATTGTAATATTTCTTGGTGTAGATTTCTTTGGGTTTGTTTTATGTAGAATTCTCTGTGCTTCCTGGACCTGGATGTCTCTTTCCTTCCCCAAGTTAATGAAGTTTTCAGCCATTATTTCTTCAAATAAGTCTTCTGCCACTTTCTCTTTCTGTTTTCCTTCTGGGACCCCCATAATGAGGATGTTATTCCACTTGATATTATTCCATATGTCCTTTAACGTATCTTCATTTTCTAAAGTTTCTTTCTTTTTCTGTTTCTGTTTATTTTTTTAATTTTTTTTTTTCCTGCTCTGGTTGGGTGAGCCTGTTGCTTTGTCTTGTAGCTCACTAGTAGTTCTGCTTCATCTGGTGTGCTGCCAAACTCCTCTAGTGTATTTTTTTAGTCTAGTTATTGTATTCTTCTGTTCTGTGATTCTTTTTGGTACTTTCTTGTGTTTTATCTTTGTTGATGTTCTCACTTGTGTTCATCTGTTCCTCTACCAAGTTTGGTGACTGTCACTTTGAACTCTTTAGCAGGTAGATTACTTACCTCTTTCATTAAGGACTTTTTCTCAAGTTTCGTCTTGTACTTTTGTTTACAACTTATTCTTGTCCTCTCATTTTGCTTGAGTCTCTGTGTTTGTTTCCGTGTAATAGGCAAAACAGCTACCTCTCCAAGTCTTGAAGGAATAGCCTTCTGTAGGAGGTGACCCATGGGGCCCAGAATTACAGTATCCCTGTTCACCAGAGCCAGGCTCTCAAGGGGGATCTCCTCTGTGTGCTGCGCATGCCTGCTGGCTGTGGTGGGGCTGTGGCTGGGCCACCAGAAGTGGAGACTGGGCACATGATATAATCAGGCTTTTGCCTGATTGTGGCATGGTTAGGCACTGGATTTGTGGATACCAACCTGCACTGGCAGGTTAGAGGGAAATTGTGAAAGTTAGCAAGGTCGTGTTAGCAAGGTAGAATGTGATCACAAAAATAGCACTTTCCAGTGCTTCAGTTGTTGGAGAGAGTTGCAGTAGGTTCCTGCCTCTCTGGCAGTTGTTTTAAGATGAGTAATTAGGTCTCCTTCGCATATGGTCTAAGAACTTTTCAGACTGCTGCTTTTGGATTGGGTCTCAGGACATGTGAGTCAGCCTGCAAGCCCTTTAAGAGTGGGTTCACAGTTCCCTACATATCTGTGGTTCTCCTGGACCAATTCCTGTTTATGTTACATTTTGGGGGATCATCTCTCTGGTGCATGACCCAGGGATTGAGGTGCCTGTTGGGGGGCACAAACCCCTTACTCCTCAGGGAAAAGTTGCATATTTTTTGAGATCTCTTCTGATTGTGGGTCACTGTGCCTGGGGTGGGGTTTTGGCAAGAGCATGTCTCTGCCTCGCCTACCTGTCTCAATGTGGCCCTTTTATCTTTTGCTGTAGAGATAATGTTCATCTAGTTTTCAGAACTTTTTCTTAGGAAACTAGTCCATTTTAGCTGTTGAAGTTTTGTGTCCATAGGAAGAGGTGAGCTTAGGATATTCCTACACTGCCATCTTGAACCAGCTTTCCAAACAGATTCTGAAATAGGGAATTGTGAAATAAGATTTGAGTCCCTATCTGCTAAGAAAAATAAGTCAGGGAAAGACAAGTATCATGAATTCACTCATATATGCAATTTAAGAAACAAAACAGATGAACATAGGAGAAGGGAAGGAAAAATAAGACAAAAACAGAGAGGGAGGCAAACTGTAAGAGACTGTTAACTCTAGTAAACTGAGGGTCGCTGGAAGGGAGGAGGGGTGGAGGATGGGGTAACTGGGTGATGGCGTTAAGTAGGGCACATGATGTAATGAATACTGGGTTGTATGCAACTGATGAATCATTCTATCTCAAACTAATAATATAGCACATGTTAATTAAATTGAATTTAAATAAAAAATTTAAATCCCTATAAAATGAAAATTACATATCATCACTATTTTATCAATTTTGAGATTCTTCTGTAGAGTCTAGGTTGTTTGTTTATATTTCTTTAATGATAATATTTCATGTAAACATGGATTTGATAGTTTGAGTGATATCGAATGGAATGAAAATACTAAGTAGTAGTTTGAGGGTCTCATTAATTTTTCTGGCAGTTCCCTGTACTTGGTTTTTTTGAAGTGAATAATTGGAAGTCTGAAAAGACTCTGTGTAAGTTAATGATGATACTCATGATCTCAAAGGAGAGTAATTTAGCAACCTCACAGGAGACTTTCCCAAAAGTGATGCTGTTCTAGACTGTCAATGAGAGCCTGTAATAAATGAGCTGGGATTTTTTTTGTTTTTTTTTTGTTTGTTTGTTTGTTTTGGAACTGCTTTTCTCAGTTCAGAAACAACGAATATCCAATTTATAATATCTGGCAGAGGCAATTAAAATAATTTAGAATTTACTATTTGGTTTGTCAAGGTACATCCAGGAAAGAAGAGCCACTTACTAAGGGTCCTCATGTGTTTAAGTTCTTTAATAAAAGTGGCAGTGTCCTAAGCTATATTTAAGAAGTTAATTTGAGATCTTCTTACATCACATTCTAGTGAATCATTTTTGGATTTTACACCACAACTGAACTCCCTGGTCCTTGTTTCTGTGGTTTTGTATTGCAAGGTCCGGAGGTTTAAAACTAATAACACCATGAAAATTCTCCATGAGTCATCCTGTCAGCTGTAGCTTCTGTTTGAATCTTTCTGATATAACTAACTAATGTTTATTGCCAGCTCTGCTAAGAACTTTTTATGCTTTAGATTTAAATCCTAATGAGAAGGTACAATGGTCGATAAATTTCAGGCTTTTTTTTTTCTTCTATTTCCATAGTTTTTAGTTCTTTTAGTGACTCTAAGCTAGACCAGTTATAAATTGTAGGTGGTTAAAGGATTTATGACTGGTGTTTTTGGGGGGAGAGGAGTGGTAGTGGTCATTACTACTTTTGGTTCTATGAATCTTACTGTCCAGAGATAGAAAGATTGAATTAACAGTTAGCTGAAGTCAGCAGTATGTTCTAAATCCCTATACTTAAGGGTACTTATGTATTACAGACAAATGCCCTTTTAGCTGTTTTGTTTGTTATTTTGTGAAAAATGATATAATACTAGAGCTAGCTAGTTCATATTCACATTGGAGTAATTTCAAACTTTAGTGTTGTGCTTTAGGCTATTTAAATTATTTTGAGGAAATAGATAAATAAAAAATTTGACTTATATCCAGGACATGGAATGCCTTAATCATTCTTGATACTCTAAAGGAGATACGGAAATAATGGACTTTCTTGCTAAGTGGCAGGTATGGTCGACAGTTTCACAGGCTTAAAAAAAAATCACTGACCCTACTTGCTAGGAAAATTAAAAGTTTGGGTTGTAACCTGATCTTTTCTCTTACCCTGCAGCATCTGGGAAGTTTGTTAACTTGAGTATTGACGTTAATTTTATATGACTTGGCAAGTTAAACCTATAGTTTCATCATTGGCTTTGAATTATGCATTTCTGTGGATTTTACTGAGCTAAAAACCTATGTGAACATTGTTAGTCTTTAAGTTTATTTTTCTTTTCTACTTAATTTGAAGTCTCTAAAATTCAGATTTTATTTTTGTTCTAGCAGCTAATAATAATTAAGTGGTTATGTATGTGCTAAGCAGTGTTTCTGATTTAATGCTTTGCATTTTCTAATTCTCAAAACAAATTTGTAAGTAGGAAGTAGTATTATCACTATTTTACAGATGATTGTTAGGTTAAGCAACATGTACAAGTGTAAGGACACCTTTTAAATCGCAAAACTAGACTATGAACCTTGTTATTTTGGGGCTTTTCCTGAGGAACTCCTATCCCTGAGGCCTTGAGATCACATGCAGTTTTTGTTGACTATAACAGTATTGGGAATGCTATATTTTTTGCATTGACGTTTGTTATCATTTTATGAGGATGGAGCCTTAGACTTAATCTGTGGTCCGTTTTGCAGAGTTCTTTGTCTAGAAACTCTCTGGACTGGCATGAATTCCAGTAAGCCAGTGGCATATTTCATTGATTCCAAAGTGCACGGGCTTTTCACCCTGCCGTTTAACATTGCTAAAATCAGGATGTATCTTACAATGGAATTTTTGAGAATTCTAAATTTAGTAGCTAACATTGTTTGCTAATGAAAACTTGCCTGCTATCCAGTATAGGTAAAATATCCTGAACTGAATTCTCTATGTTTCAATCATCCCATATGAAGAACCATCCTGAACCCAAATTCTTCATCATAACCAAACCCCCAAAAAACCATCTAATACCTTGAAGGAGAGGAGGGTAGATTAAGATTTGAGTGTGTTATCTCTCTTTTTCTTTCAGGACACTTCTCACAGGAGTAATGTCAAGGGCTGTCTCTTTTCTCACACACACACAAAAAAATCTATAACAGGAAAAAATGACTTCTAATAGTCTATATATTATAAGCAAACATATGATAACACAAACTTTGACAGCTGTTTGCAATTTTTTTTAATGTAAAAGAATTTCTGTTTTAACAGTCCTAAAGGGATATCCTGATTGGAAAATCATATACATGTATATATATTATAGAGTTAAATATGTGTATATGTATGGTTAAGCCTGGCTAAAACTGGAAGTTTTACTAAAGGAAGTATTATTTATTGAGTTAGAATTCTTTAATTATAAAATCACAACTCCCTTTACACTGTAATAACATATTGGGAGGAGTATGAAAATTAAAACTTTGGGGGAGCTTCTCTATATTACTACATACGGGGTTAATATTACAGCCCAGAACTTATAAAGAAGAAGGCACCCTGAATCAAGTGAATAAATGTAATTGTGACCCTTTAGGCTCTTGTTTAGGATTTGTGGCATTCAAGTATGTTTAGTATCATAGGTAATCAAAAGTAAGAGCATCTAGTTATCTTACTCCAGTGGCTCACATTTCTGACAACACTTTGCTTTTTAAAACATGGTTCTTCATATTGGTACTTGGACTTTGTCTTACATCTGGAAACATACATACACACATATGTAAGTATGCACAAACATGTTCAATGTTGGCTAGATGTCCAAGCCGTCGATATGATATTTTCAAAAGCCACATACAGTTTAATTAAGCACATCTAATATAATTCAGCATTCAACTACAGCTCTTTCCCGTAAATATCTCACCAGAGGAGGTTGTCACAGTTTTATAATTGGGTACAGAATGGACAGGGACTTGAAAATAGAGGATTTTGTGCACCAGAATTCTTTCGTCAGCCTAGTGTTGGGCTAATTGTGGCATTTAATGATTGTAGAAAAAAGTATTGATTTAAAAATTTTTGTTTGAGAGAAGTTCTTCATCTGTTCTTTAAGAATATAGTAAGTAGATTTTGATAAACAAATTTTACTGCACAGGAGTCCTTGTTCTTCATCTTTTCATTCCATTTTTATCATCCTCTTTCCCCTCCTTTTCCATTCCCTCATAAGAGAAAGCTGCTCAGGAAGCTGGTTTACAATCACTAGTCTGGGAACTTCCGGGATTCTTTACCAGAATCTCCCTGGATGTTGCAGTCCCTGACGCAAGCAGCATTGTTTTGGGGTAGGAGTTTTTATAATGGCTATCAGGAAGAGTGGCTAAGGTTGCTAACTGCAGGTATTATCCTTTGTAGAAATCAGTTGGGAATTCTTTTCTGCCAACTTCTATATTCATTTCTAAATTAAAAAACATATTCCCACCTCCCCACTCCCCTAACAAGTAAGGATGGGCTTCCTATTTCTGACAATTTGATGATCTTTTGTCATCAGTATATTCTCTAGAGCAGTGTACTCTTATCCAGAATCTCTTTTCCTTATTATCCCTAACTTTGTTGGGAGTTAACATGCACTCATTATAGAAGTTTTCAGATTCTTTGTCTTTTTCTTTGGATCACTTTTGGCTTATATAGGAGTTAAAGGAGATTGTAATTAAACTTTTACTTTAGAGATTATTTTTTAACTAAACTGTCTCCAGGCCAAATAAAATAGCATTCAAGTATCATTGTTTTATGTTTGTTTCTTACTGTGTTTACTAATAACTTTAAAACAGTTTTGTTGATACTCTTAATAAACCCCATTTTTATTACCCAGGCTAAATAATACTCACATAAAATGCCATGGGTTGAGGTAATTTCTGAAATGACAGACCTGAAAAGAGGAATAGGAGGAAATTTGAAAACACTTGTAGACTTAGTGTTTATGTGTAACATCAAATTCTTCTCAAGGAGCCTCAGTAATATTTCTTTCAAAAAAGGCAACCAAGAGGAAATACAGTAGTTCTTAATAGCTTATAGAACCGAAGAAAGAAAAGATGTACCCTTTGTTTTCTACTTTTGGAACATAGTCTTTAAAAAAAAAAAAAGATTTTATTTATTCATGAGAGACACAGAGTGAGAGAGGCAGAGACACAGGCAGAGGGAGAAGCAGGCTCCATGCAGGGAACCTGATGTGGGGCTTGATCCCAGGACTCCAGGATCACGCCGTGGGCCCAAGGCAGGTGCTCGCTAAACCACTGAGCCACCCAGGGATCCCCCTGGAACATAGTCTTAATAACTGGTAGTACTGCAATGGTATTTTCTCTAGATTTCTATTATAAATGCTAAACACAAATAAATGAGAATTGTAATTTGAGGGAAGTAGACACAGATCCATAGAGTAATTAGCACCCAGATATCTTGGGGGATGGGGAGTAGTGATGGACAGGAAGAAACTTTCCTTGCTAGGAAAACTTAACGTTTTAATAGTAAGATATTTCTCTTTGCCTTAGTTTTTTAAAATCTGTAAAATGGATATAGGTTTATAGATCTCTTTTAGGATTAGATAGCACGTGTCAACAGTTTAGTACAGTGCTTAGTATCTAGTAAGCTCTCAATAAATTTAACTGTTGCTATTAGTATTTAGATTTTTACAAAGAGAACCTATACTCAGTGACGGTTCATGGTAAATGCACCTGCAATTTAAGATTTATCTAAGGAGATACTTAAAAATAGCATCCAGCTTCTTACTCATACTTACCCTGTTTGTTGAGTCTTGCTTTGGGTAAGTTAGCATAAGATGTAAATCTCTTATTCTGGTTTAGTAGAATGGCTAAATTTAGTAACAATCTTATAAGTGAAATAACTACATCTTTCTTTTTTTTCCCCCTTTGTTTCAGGTTTCCCCTCAAAAAACCTATAAGGTAAGTTGTTCAGTTGCCCTTCGTACGCTTAGGTTAAATCTTAATTAGAAGCATTCCTTCAAAATTATGGCGGATTTTTGTGGCTTTTGAAAATGTGGATTTAAGTAGTTTAAAATATCAAAATGTTTTACAAATTTAAAATATAACAGGTGTTGCATATTTTTTCTGGAAGACAGCTTTGTTTTGATAACATTTTCAATGTTTTTAATATAAGCATTTTAAAAGTTTGTTCAAATTGATAGTTAAGGTCACTCCCTATGAAGAGATTTAATTTTAAAATCTATTGTGACTGTTTCCAGTTGTGAGTAGCTTGAGGAGTGTAAATGGCTTGCCAGTTTTTGATGTGTTTTATCACTTGGGTAACTACAGCTGCCTTTGGTTAATGAACTTTGGCAAACTGAATCAGTCTTAATTACTTTAAGACAGTAAAGGAAAAAATCCAAAATGTTCAAATATGCCTGTGCATGAGCCATATCTCCATATGTATTCATATCCTGGAATTAAATGCCTTTTCCTCAGTACTTGTTCTCACTGCTCTCTCATCCTCGGTGTCATAAATATTATTTAAAATGTAGGTAGTATATCATTCCTAATTATGTTAGTGCTTTTATCAGTTTTAGTGACTGCATTGCATGGTCCAGGATACCAATGCTAACCTTGGCATTTCAGTTAATTAGTAGTGTATGTATCATAGTGAGGGCTTATTTGCTGCCCAACCATTATCTGATCAGTATAATTGGGTAAGCCATACAGAAAATAATAATTCTGGTGTCATCTGGGCCTGCCTGATTTCTGTAGCTAGAGGTCTAGTGAGGCTTGCCTAAGACTTTTTTTTTTTTTTTTAAACTATTCTCATCCATGCTACATTAACACCGTGATTTTGAACCTGACCATAGTATATGTAGGTTCAGGTTGGGGAATGTGTTGAATTACTTTCAGGCACTGTTTTCTTACCTGTTTAATGGAAGTCATAACAACCTGTGAAAGCTACTGAAAGAATTTACTTCTAAGAATAAAATAGATTGTAATACTAAATCCCATTTCTAGGTTCTTTCTAGGAATAAAATAGATGTAATACTAAATACTAGTTTTATTATTTTTAAGCATTTTTTATAACCAAATAACTAGATTCCTTATTATACATAGCATAGACTGAATTTAAAACTTCTTGAAAAATATGAAAAAAAAATAAATCAAAAATAGATTTATGAGGATGTATAAGATTACTTGGATTCTCTTTGTAAGACACACTTGCAGTTTTTAAATTAAGATTTTATTCTCTTGGTTTGCTTACAGTAAATATTTGATTGCTTTGCTTTAATTTAGGCATGGGAGTATTTTGAACCGAGAGTCACCAACAGATAAGAAGCAGAAAGTTGAGCGCAGTGCATCACATGATTTTGATCCCACAGGTAAAACACTGTTTGTTCTTCCAAAGAATATTGAGAATAGTGCAGTTCAGAATAACTCAGCTGAAGCTGTATAACTACCTGAAACACCCAGGAGTTATTGTTTGGTCTACTTGTGATTCTCCTTCCTCTTCAGCAGTATAATATAAATCCTTTGCATTCAGGAGGAATGCAAGCATTTGTAACATTCAACAATTCCACTATGGAAACAATATTGTAGAGCGTCTTTTATTCAAAAATAACGATGATAATAAAAATCGTCATTATATCGTAATTTGGAGATTCTAGTCAGACCAAGGACTTGGCATTAAAATAAACCATTAAGTATGAGCGGTAGCATCTCATAAAATCAAAGCTATAACTACTACAGATTTCTATAGTCATTTAAAAATTCATGTGTGATCATGGTAAATTGGAGTATTAGATAAAATCCACATCAGAGATTCATGATCATCTAATTTTAGAGTCAGCAAATGAATAGGGATCCCTTTTTCTTCAGTCAAAAATATTCTGAGCTTAGAGACTCTTTTAAGTAATGTCGATCTTTCCTGAAATTTTCATGCTAGTAGACTTCTGACTATTTATATTCTTAATTTTATGCAAATAGATTGAACTCCTGTTGTAAAATATGTGTTTTTGCTTTCTCCTTTGTGAAATCATTCAGTATTTAATTTATAAAAAAAATGATAATTTTGCTTCTGCTACTTGAAGCTGATGTGTGTTCTTTGTACACATATAGTGTTACTCAGTTGTATGTTCCTATAACAAAAGGAAGTAAATGCTGAGGTCTTGGATACACAAATGAAATGTATCTTTTTACATATTTTTGTTAAGAAATGCTTTTTTTAATAGAGTATATTTTTTGTATCTAACTCAGATGTTTCATATTTTTAGTATAAATTGTTCTTTTGAAAAACTATTATAAATATTATCCAGGAAGGGAAGACTAAGAAGTGAATAGCTAATAATTTACCTGCATCTTGGGTCATGGGTAAAAATGAAATCCCAATCATTAATTTTAGGCTTTGTTGGTAGGGTATAGCTTCTGGATCTCCATTAAAAGAGAATTCTTTATTTCTCACACCTAATTTTAACATCATGGGGCTCAGAGGCTTTTATTTATATGATTAGTTATAGTCTTGCTAATGGGTTTCTGCCCTGTGTTCATATAATTATTAGAGTCTTGTTAGATTGGCCTCCTCTGTATTACTCTGCTGTGATGTGCCCATGTCCATAGACAGATTTGGTGAAGCAGTGTGCAGTGCTTCAAAATGAGGTTATGACAACTTTTAATGTCACCTCAATGATTGTCAGACGATATATTTTGTAGACTATTCACGTGTTGTTTTGTTTGAACATATTTTTATTGCACTGTCTTTTCTTCGATAAATCTTTAAAGTATGTCATTACTTGTGCTGTTCGTGACTGTTCTAAGTGCTATCACCTGTGATGTTCATACTTTGTGTTTGCACGATTTAACTTGATCATGATTCATTCTTTTTCCCCCCCATGAATTTTTTTTCCCCTTACATTGGTCTCCATATTTTCTATATCTCTCTCCTTTTCTCCCGCTCCTGTGCAGATAGCTCCTCCAAGAAGACAAAGTCTAGTTCAGAGGAGAGTAGATCCGAGATATATGGTAAGCTAATGTAGCCAATTCAGCCTTGCACCTTTGGAGCTTGCTTCATGCTGTTTTTTGTTTTGTTTTTTTGTTTTTTGTTTTTTGTTTTTTTAATAACTGCAGCCTTCCTTGTGTCTGCTCTGCATGGCATGGCAGGGAAAGGGAGCCTGGGGTTTTACTGTGGCTGCAGCTGGGGAACTGAAGGTTGCTAGAAACTAACATCGTAGAGTAAGAGTAGGCCACATGACCCATCTTCTCTTTCATCTTGCCTATGATGGGAAAGTGATGATGTCTCATATGTTTGAGTTGGGCTCCTTCACATAACATAGGTGGGCTTTGAATTCTTGTCATCTTCTTCTCGTGTCCCATTTGCCAAGTTTGGGTCATGTAGGATTTTATGGCGACCGGTCTTTCCCTCTAAGTGTAGCACTGGTGTGACTTAGAGGTGTTAGCGTTTCATTGGAATTTTTATTGGATTTTTTTCTTTGTTTCTCTTTATTGGCCTTACCGCCTGGAAATGCTGTTTGTATATGATTTATATACAATAGCAGAAATATCTTAGTATTTTATTTCTGTGGCTTCCAGAGTTTGTTTTTGCCTTTCAGAAGTTTCCCTGAAGCTTATTCTGAATGGGAAGATGTTAAAATGATACCTCTTCAGAATAATTTTCACAAAGAGCAGGTTTAATCTGAACAGTTAACTTTGGCAACAGATGATTGAAACACTAATATTTCTAGACTGTGTTCTGTCTCCCAAAGATAATATAAACCATGTTTGTGACGTTCATACATATTTTTCTCTTTCCTTTGCACAGTTTCACCTGCCCTCTTCCCTTGTTTTGGCATCCAATTAGTGCTTTGAGAAAAGCGAATAGGAGAAGCACTGCTTGGAACCATGACTTCTAAAATCATCTCTGAGAGACTAATAAGTTATTTCATTTTAAAAAGATTCCAAATTTGGCCTCAAAGGAAAATCAGGTCTTCTCTAAAAGAGCCAAAATTCTACCAAATGGAAGTTTCCCCAGATGTAGCTATTTCCTAGCCTGACATACATGAAAGGAAAAAAATACATGAAAGCACCCCTCCCCCTACTTGAAGACATTTTATAATTTATATCTCCTGACACTTGAGCCCATAGTATCACATATTTTTTTAATATTATGAGACCTTGGTGTTTGGTTTTAAACCAGCAAATGCTTCTGTGTTAAATAAATATAGTTCTCTGCTTTGGTTTTTGTGGCCAGTGCCTTTTTCTGTGTAGTCAAACCTTTTACAGTAGCTCAAGACGAAATGTGTACCATGCTGTATGGCATGGCAAGTTTGTGTTTTCTTCCTTCCAAAGTACTTGGCTCCTCGTAAGTAAGAAATAGCTTCTGGATTTCTCAAGACTCTGTCTTTCTGTTCTATATAAAGAGCTTCCTATGGTTTATTCTCTCCTTAGGAATGTGAACACTATCTTTATGGCTCCCTTCTTTTCCAGTAGCCTTTGCAATGTTATATTTCACCTCCCCCACCATTTTCCTAGATATGTGGTATGTATGCAAAAGCTTGCTGTTTGCTTTGGATGCCAGGATGTTTGCTTTGGATGATAGGATGATAGGTATGTATGCAAAAGCTTGCTGTTTGATTTGGATGTTAATATTTCGGTGATAGGAATATTAACACTAGTTCAGACATGCCATTCACTTGTTAGTAATAGAAACATTTTAAGTGGTAAATGGGGAAATAAGGTGTGGTTTCTTCGTATGTTTGTTTCTTGTAAACCCTCGAAATACCTTTTTTGGAAGCTCATGAGTCCTTAAAAAGCACTTATAAAAGGGATGACTTGATCAGAACAGAGTTAGCATGCACACTGAAATCTCTTTGACATTACAAATATTTTATCACCTGTGTGAATAGATTTCCTCAGACTAGTTAACAGAGAAGAAAAACAATCTCTAGGGAGTAAAAAAAAAAAAAAAAGCTTAGAAATAATGGATTATGATTGAATAGAGTCATAGTGCTGACATTGCTTTAGTGTAGGATCTCTTAACAAGCCCGTTTCTGACTTGAGATTTTACATCATCTTGGGGTCAAATTCACTAGCTCAATATTTAGATAAATGCTAGTTCTTCACTTACAAATGATTTATTTTGAATCTTCCTAGCTGTTTTTAGAGCTGTTTTATGAGATACATTTACTTTGCTCATTTTAAAAGAAAACCAAGTGTCTGTTTTGTGTTGTTCTTCTGTTAAGTTTCTGCCCAGTGCAGTAGATCAGTATTTATTCCATTTCTCTTTATTTTTCCCTCTATACCTTTTGGAATCTGTTGATCACCTGCAGATCATGTTTCTGATCTACAATTTTAATTATACTTAATTTTCTATTTTTTTCATGAAAATCATAATGGAGAAATTTTGTGGACTTTTGTGGAATAGGAGAGAGTTAGCGAGGGAATTTGGAGTTTGACTGCAGCCTTTTCCTGCCTTCTGTCTTAGATTCATGAAGAGATTCTAGCTGATAGTATTATGTACAAAAAAGCTATGTCTTTTTGAAACTGTTTTAATCTGCTGGGGTTCTTATAACAAAATACCAGAGACTTGGCTTAAATAACAGAATGTATTTTCTCTCACTTTTAGAGGGTAGAAAGATGAGATCAGGGTGCCAGGTTCTGGTGAGAGCTCTTTCCTGGCTTGCAGACAGCTACCTTTTTGCTTTGTGCTCACATCGTCCTTCTTTGGTGCAAGTACATGTAGAGAGAGAAGTCTTTCTGGTGTCTCTTCTTATAAAAGGACACTAACCGCATCATGAGGGCCCCATTCTTTTTTTCAATTTTTTAAAAAACATTTTAGATATTTATTCTTGAGGGACACAGAGAGAGAGGCAGAGACACAGGCAGAGGGAGAAGCAGGCCCCCTACAGGGAGCCCGATGTGGGACTCCATCCCAGGACTCCAGGATTATGCCCTGAGCCAAAGGCAGATGCTCAACCACTGAGCCACCTGGGTGTCCCAAGGGGGAGGCCCCACTCTTATGACCTCATCTAATTCTAATTACCTCCCTAAAGCCCTGCCTCCAAATACCATTACGTTAATATTAGGGGTTAAGGTTCAGTGTGTAAATTTGGAAGGGGGCGTAAATAGCAGTCCATGGCAGAAGCAAACTGCTAATACTTGCACATTCCTGGTTTTCTGGAATATATTCCTTCAGAATATATTTTTTAAAAAATCTTACCTTTTTTCAATTCAGTTTTCTCAGATGTATAAAGGTGAAAGTCATCAAGCTCTTTCTGCTTTCTTCAGCCTGGCAGAGAGCATTCTGCAGCATGAACCTTCTAAGTCCTCATAGATCCCTCGCCTCTTAACCTCTTGAAGTCTGACTTCTGAACACATGCTATCTGGAAGGTGAATCAAAAGATCCTGCTTGAAATCTGTTAACTTTTTCTCAGTTCTCACCTTCCTCTGAACAGATTGGCAATGCTGATGCCCTTTTTTGGCTCCTGTAATATTACATCAATCTGGTTCTTTTCTCTCTGCAACTGTTTTGTCTTTTCTGTACTTGGCTGCTTTTCCCCTTTTATAGATGGAGGCATGGCCTGCGTTTCTGTCCTTGATCTCTTCTGCTGTTTCCAGTCTTATATTTTTAACTGTTTACTGAATACTTCCACCCTAACCATCTTTCAAATTCAGAATGACCAGTGTGAAATTCATCATTTTTCCCTGTGGCTAGAAATCCATCTTTCTCATGATTCCCACCATTCTTTTCATGGCACTGCCTTTCTGCCATTCCCCTTGTCTTGGTTTCTTAAAGTTTTCTCTGACTACTGCCTTTCCCTGTCCTCAGCGGTTTGCCAGGCACCATTGATTCTACCACTTTCTTTCACTTTAATTTCACAGTGATTCCCTTCCCTTTCTCCATTAGATATATTTTATTAAAGTAAGGATTTGGTCATTCACTTATGAGGCAAGTACAAATGGTTAATTAAGTTGTGCTATAATTTGTTTCTGGTTTATCATTCTCTCTTAATCCACTCCTATTACTTCTACTACCATTTACCTAAAGGCACCAGCCGCTCCTCCACATTTTCCCTTTCCAAATATGGCTTGGGGGTTCTTTCTTTGCTCATGCCATTCCCATTGTCTTGAATGGCTTACCCCCTATAACTCCCCATCCTACAAGGCCCAGTTCAAATACTGCCTCCAACACAGGACTTTCCTAGGTTTGCCCCCTTCTCTGTTGTCTGACCTCTGACATCCTGCTTTGTATCTAGTTATTTGTGTTTCTACCCATCTTTGCATCTCCCACAATGCCTGACACAGCAGAGGCTCTCGTTAAATGAATTTTGAATGAATGATTATTGATATTAGAGTGAAGCATTTTAGTAAGGAGAACTAATAGAATACAATGTTGACTCATCTTGATTGGATTTTTCTTCTCTTCAGAAAGATTTTAAGGTATAAGAAAATGTAACTTAGAAAAGAGACTTGCTGCTGGTAATAGTCTAAAAGGATGAAATCAGCCCACTTGGAAGTTAAAGCTTCCTCTTGCTTGGCAGCATTGTACATTTAGAATCCAGAAGCTTCTTAATCAAAGGATTATCTGAGGTCTTACTCATAAAACATGTATGTCTGGCAGCAGTTTAAAAATGAGCTGTTTTTATGAGGTTGCACATGGTCTTTTTCCACACCCTTCCCTGAAGCTAATTCTTGAGAGGTGAGACTTTGAGAAGTTTGGTCATGTAATAAAATCAAAGGTGAAGAATGACTAGTGTGCTTTCACTAGAATGAATGTAGTAGGGAAGGTTCAGTATGCTGCCCTGTGTATTTAACCTTCCATTTTCAGGAATTTGCTTTTTGGTACTGTCGCTGTTGTTTTGTTTTGTTTGTTTGTTTTTTCCCAGGAATGTATCATAGTGAATTCTGAGAGTATTTTCTCCTCTTTTTCAAAGTACCTTTTTATGACTTCTTCTCCCCACTCCAAAGCTTTACAAAGGCTTAATTTCTTTCACTTTCAAAATACCATCCTTGGTAATTATCTTTTGAATAAAAAACAGTCATTTTATGTTGGTTTCAAATACCACACTGTCATAACAAGGAAAAGAAATGTCCTTTGTTAGAAAGAGAATATAAAATTTAGGAAAGGATAGTATTTATATAAACTTTTATAGAACATTTTTACTTCACCAATGATATGAAGCATGATATCTATTATTAGCTTCCAGGTGAAATAGCATAATCCTTAAAAGACAGGAAATAAAGAAAAAATGTATTTTTAACTAGAGGAGTTTTTTTAGGGTAGAAGAATCAGATTGTTTTAGTTAGAAATTAGGCAGGGCAGTAGGTTAGTGTCCTGAAAGTATTTCTCTACTTTGCATGGTTTTCAGGACAATGATTTTACTTTTTCCTAAGAAGTAATTGAGTATGATTAAAATTTCCTGTATATAAAATAAACTCAAATTTTACTTAGTAAATATTCATTCAGTACCTCTTGTGTGTCAGGCACTATGACAAGGGATAGAGAGACAAAGATGATAGGATCTGCACCTGCTTTCTAGAAGTTCACAGTCTAACACAAAAGAATTTTAATAGATTTTGGTAATTACATGAGATATGCAGTTACCAATACTCCATATGCCCTTACAAAGTAGACAGTTGTGAAAAAAAAAAAAAAAAAAAACTCCTATGGCACTAAGAACAATGAGAATGGAGAAATATTACCATGACCAAGTTTTAGGAGAGGTTGTTCCTTATCATTATCTCATTTGTTGGATACTCTGCCTGTCTTCACACATAGTGCTTGGATACAGCTCACATTAAAGTGATTTGTGACCTTATAAAAACTCATATTCAGAGGTAAACACATTGTATGGTAATTCTAACAGACAATAAGTGATCTAGCAAAGCCAACAAACAAATCGTAGACTATACATGTGTGTAAAAACCAGGAAAAGTGAAAATGATGGAAAGTGTTGGCTGCATGGTTGGTTTTAATTAATAAAATGTGAAAATGGCTATTTTTGGAGTTAGGTAGGGCTTTACTTTTCACTTTATCTTCTTTCATAAAACATATAAAGCCTGTTATCTGTCCTATACTCTGATTTTTCATTAGATATTGCCATTGTCATAGACATTCCCTGTGTCTCTGTGGTCCTTTCCTGCCAAGATTTTAAATTCTTCAAGGGCAAAGATGTTTAGTAGTTTTGTATTCCTCACAAACTGCAGTGTTAAATAACTGGTAGACAGTTGTTCAGTGCAGATTTGCTAAAACAAAAAAGTAGTTTTTTGTTTGTCAAAAAGAACATTTCAGCGATGTGTTAATTTAGTCTTGTTGGTGTATCCATGATTTCAATGTGAAGTATTGGTGATTCCAGTGTTAAGGGTGTGAAAGGTGGAATTTATCCTCTGTGATGGGTTAAAACACCTTGTGGTCTATAACAAGTAGAACATTTCTCTCAAGGAAAAAAAAAACATTTTATTTTATTTTGAATGGGAAGGAACATAATAGATCTAAGCATTTGAAAGACTGGATTTCTGAATTTTGAATGGCATGACAGCTTAGTTTTTACTTAATTATAACTGCAATTCCAAGTTGATGCACATGGCATAGATTCCTACTACAAAATAGTATCATTAATTTGAAATATGTAGATTCTGAATTGGCTGTATATGTAAGGCATGTTTTCCTTTTGTATTGTTCTAGTGATTCTTATATGTTAAAGTACATCAGATTCTCAGATTAGCAGATAGAATAATAATAAATGGACACTATAGTGGGGTTGAGACGAGAAACACGAATAGTATATACACATAGCACTTTCTCTGTTTCCTCCTTTTCTTTGGCCTCATCTCCTTTTGATGTAGAGTTAAGAGGGAAAGTTATCAGGCTGGGCAATTTTGAATTATGGAAAACAGGTTTGCAGTATTTTGAGGTAATCCTACTACATTTACTCAATTTTTAGCAGTTTATTAGGTCCTAGGGCATATTTGCTAAAATTGACTTCTGTGATATTTTTCTCATAATGACCTCCCTCTCTGAGCTTCCATCCGTCTCTAGACTCTTGGCTTTTTCCCATTTTTATTAATTTACAAGCAATTTTAAAAATTTTCCTTTGGTGTCTAAACATTTGCCAGTTCCTGAAATTGTAAATGAGGACAGAGCCCCTACATTCTTGAAGCATATCATCTAGTGAGTGGATAAAAACAATAGGTATCAATTGTGAGTGATAATGAGTGAAAATATCAGTGAGGGTGACAAAACATGAGAGACACCTAACTCTGGGAAATGAACAAGGGGTAGTGGAAGGGGAAGTGGGCGGGGGGGGGGTTGGGGTGAGTGAGTGATGGGCACTGAGGGGGGCACTTGGCAGGATGAGCACTGGGTGTTACATTATATGTTGGCAAATTGAACTCCAATAAATTTTTTTTTTTAAATTGTGAATGATAATGATAGTAGGGGAGTAAATAGAGGGCACTGCCGGGCTGGGGGGACCTAACCTGGTCTGGGTATTTAGGAAAAGCTTATAAGAGAAGGTGATTTCTTTCTTCATACCTTCTTGCTGTCTCCTATATTCTAAAGTTGCCTTCTTAGAAGAAGCCCTGCTCCATAATATTTCCCTTCTCTGTTCCTTCCCCATCCAAAACTAATTTGCTTGTTTGTTAAAACAAAACAAAAAACAAAACAAAACAAAAAAAATTTAGACAAAGACGTAAATGAGGATTCATCTTTTTACTTTGCAGTAACAATAGGAGTTTAACATAAAAGTTTTTTTTTTTTTTCTCAAAGATTTTATTTATTCATGAGAGACACACAGAGAGAGGCAGAGACAAAGGCAGAGGGAGAAGCAGGCTCCTCGAGGGGGAGCCGATGTAGGACTCAATCCCAGGACCCTGGGATCATGACCTGAGCCAGAGGCAGATGCTCAACAACTGAGCCACTCAGGCATCCCTAACATAAAAGTGTTTTTAATTGATTTTTTAATTGATGGCGTGGTTAGATGAGTAATATATTTCTGAGCAGGTAAATCCAAAGGCAGTGTACCCCTAATCATAATAAAATACTTAACACTTATGAATCTTTATTTGTATTTATCAGGGATTAAGCTAAATACTTAATATATATTATATTCAAGTGAAATACACAAATGTACAGCATGCATAAGTGAGGGGAGTGCAAAGGAAGAGAGAGAAAGAGAATCTTGAGCAGACTCCCCACAGAATGTGGGCCTGACATGGGGCTTGATCTCACAACCCCAAGATCATGACTGGAGCCAAAATCAAGAGTCAGACACTCAACTCACTGAGCCACCCAGGTGCTCCAAAACATAGCAAACTCTTACTGCCCACTCTGCCTCCCTCATTTTTTACAAGCATCTTCTTATTTACAGGGATCAGAAAAATAGTCTATTTAAGAAGCCTAGTGGCTTAACACAGCAAACCCCGACATTAGAAACCTCTAATTCACTGATTTTCATTCAGCATAGGAAGTGGGATGGGAGAAGGATATAGTATGGGAAATACATATATTATGTTACAAGTATCTTGATTTTTATGTTGAAGTCACAGTATCTTATTTTGAAACTTTAAATAATTGTAAAGGAGATCATCAAATGTTTGTTTCTAAAACTGAATGTGGATTTTAAAAGATTTTGGTAAAACATTGTCCTTATTCTATTCTGAGTCTCTAATTCTGGGTCTCTAATTCTTATATTTATTGTATTATGTACCAGGAATTTATGAAGAATGCTTCCTCCTTGATTTTATGTATTATATCTATTCTAATTATAGTTTTCCCCAATTACTTGAAGGATGCAAGTCAAAGACTGAATTCTGTGAGGTTTAGATTGTCTTTCCTCTGCCCTCATTACAATGTACTATTTTGTGGGTGTGGTCAATTTGCTAATTCAAATACTGTTTGGTGTTTAGTAGTCTCTAGAATTGAAGGTTACTAATTGATGTGATGTGTTGATGTGGAAGGTCAACTTTCTTAGGTACAACTTACATAAAATAAGCTGTCCTTTTAAGGGTGCAGTTGGATGAGTTTTGACAGAGGAATGCACTCATGTAACCGTTACCTTAATTAAGATAAAGAACATTTCCATCACCCCAGAAAGTTCCTTTATGTCTCTTTGTGGTCATCCTCACCCTTCCTCCCCTTGTCCCTAGGCAACCACTAATCTGCTTTTTGTTACTATCCTTTAGTTTTGCCTGTTCTCCACTGGAATCATATAGTATGTACTCTGTTTTGTATCTGCTTTCTTTTGCTTATTAGCATGATGTTTTTGTGATTCATCCATGTTTGTTGCATGTGTTAGTTATTCCTTTTTTTCCCTTGCTAAGTAATATTTTATTATAATGGATGTATGACAGTTTATCTGTTCATCCGTTGATAGATCTTAGAGTTGTTTCTAGTTTTTGGCTCTGAGGAACAAAACTACCATAAGTATTTGTGTACCAACCGTTATGCGGACATGCGTTTTCATTTCTCTTGGGAGTGAAATTGCTGGGTCATGTGTAAATGTATACTTACATTTATAAGAAATTTCTAAACTGTTTTCCAAAGTGTTTGTATGGTTTTACACTCTTACCAGCAATGCGTGAGAGTTCCAGTTGTTCCACATCCTTGTCCAGCATTTGGTACTATCAGTCTTTTTATTTTTAGCCATTCAAGTTAGTGTATCTCATTGTGGCTTTAGTTTTCATTTTCCTGATGACTGCAGTTGTTGAGCATCCTTGCATGTGCTTTTTGGCCATTTGGGTATCTTTATTTGTTCTGTGTTTATTCAGATCTTTTGTTCTTTTTTTTTTTTAATTTATTTTTAAATAATCTTTATGCCCACATAGAGCTCAAACTCACAACCCCAGGATCAAGAGTGGCACACTCTACTCACTAAGCCAGCCGGGTGCCCTGAAATCTTTTGTTCTTTTTAAAATGTGTCCCCCGTTATTGAACTGTAGAGTTGTTGTTTTTTAAATATAATCTGATACAACTCCTTTATCAGATATTTGTATTATGAATATTTTCTTCCACTCTGTACCTTGCCTTTTCGTTTTCTTATCAGTTTCTTTAAAGGAGAGTGTATTTAAAATTTTGAGTACAATTTCCTAGTTTTTTTCTTTTATGGCTGGTGCATTTTCCATCCTAAAAGATCTCTGCTTACCTAAGATCTTGACTTTTTTTCCTATATTTTCTTATGAAGAAAAGTTGTAGCCTTTGTGTTTAGGTCCATGATTTTTCTTAAGTTAATTTTTTGTGTAGGCTTATGAATAAGGTTCATAGTTCGTGTTTTCTGTACTGTGATGCACTTATTCCAGGCTTTCATTTGTAGTAGGCTCACATACCTGTGACATTTCATTAACAGCAAGAAATACATGTATTCATTAATATGCAATCTTTAACATATCCTTCATTTTATACATCAGACTTATTTAAAAGCATTTACATAAAAAATGCTGTTTGTGTAAAAATCTTTATTTTGAAGAAATTTTTATTTTCTAATCATCACTATACTTGCATTATTTATCATGTTTTATATATTGATTTTTGGTGAAACACTTAGATCCTGCAAAGCTAAAGTATTAAATCTCTGGCTAACACAGAGTTCAGGATCTTCAGATCTTGATCTGTGATCAGACAGCCCTGGGTACAAATCAGGGTTCTGTGATGGGACATTCCTGTTCCTTTGGTTGTGGTCCTCTTTCTTTTACCTTGCCTTGACTACTTTTGTTTGCCGTTTGGTAGAAGGAAAACAAACTCTCCTGTAGAAATCAGGTAAGTACGTGAAAGGAGTGAAAGAATTGGTTGAGTTCAAAGGTTCTTTCTTGATCTTCTCTATTTTTTTCTCCTCTTTATTTTTTCTATGAGCCAATGCCTTTCTTGTCTTTGAACTTGTTCTTTCTCCCTTTTGGGAGAAGAACTGCCCATGCTCTGCAAGTACCTCCTTTCTTTATATAGTCTTTTTCTGAGAGTGAGATTGGATTTCTCTGGGGTTTACATGGGATGCTTTGAGCCTAATGTCCCCAGATGTTAGATTTTCTTGGGTTTAAACACCAGTGAGAGCACTCAAAACAGAGGGCAGTGGGGAGGATTTCATGTTACAAATAAATAGCAAGGATGCAAACAGGCCTTCCTTCTGTCTCCTAATACTTCATCTGTTCTACTTTGCCATAGCTGTTTTTAAATCTTGGAGCAGTTCTACTCTACCTGTCCAGCGAGAAACCAATATATATGACGCTTTGTGATATTCTTGCATTTGTTTTGTTTATGGGGTTAGTTCTCTGGTTTGTGATACTGGTTTCACATGCCATCTTGTGTTTCTCCAGATAGAATATAGTTCTTTACAGTTCGTTACTAATATGTCATTATGTCTTTTTCTCTCTCCCATTTTCTCTTCTCTCTTTACCCTGTGGTTCTTGTGCAGGTCTGGTTCAGCGTTGTGTGATCATCCAGAAGGATGACAATGGATTTGGGCTGACGGTCAGTGGAGACAATCCAGTCTTCGTACAGTCTGTCAAAGAAGGCAAGGCATTTTTAAAAAAAGTCTTGTCACTTGGGAGCAGAGTTAAGAATAGAAAAACTTAATGTCTATTGCCTAGAATAAAATAATCACATACATTATACAGGTCATAATGGTCCATTGTGTTAGATTGTCTTTAGTGTCATTTATAGACATGAATTCTCCCCAATTGATTTTCTTTGTACTTACTAGAAAGAAAACAGCCTTAGTTTTAGAAACTATATGACTCCTTGTTTGTGTTGCTTTTTGATGTATAAAGCAACTTTATACATCAAAAAGCAATACAAAGTTTATAGAATTTTATAGAAGTTTATAGAATTTTATTTCTTCCTGGCACCAGAGATATTTTTAGACCAGATTAAAGAAATGGTTATATGCACCAAAACACCTACTTTTCCCAAAATGACAGTAATAGTATATTCTATTACATATATTGAATACATTCTTTATGCTGTAATTTGAGGTAGGTATTTTTTATCCCCATTTACAGGGGATATTGAGGCTTAGAGTGAAAAAAAAAAACAACACATAAAACCAATCCATGGTCACACAACTAGTGAGTGGCAGAGGCACATGTTTTTTAACCATTTGGCTATACTGCCTCTCCTTCAAGAAAATTATCGGCACATGCAAATGATTTACATTTTAAGTAATTAATTTCTCTTACAGATGGAGCAGCCATGCGGGCTGGGGTACAGACAGGTGATCGAATCATCAAGGTAAGGAAAAGACTATTACGGAATTTATGATAGATTTTAAAACAGCATATATTAACTGTATTTGATTTTTTTCACTTGGAGTTTTATAAAAAGCAGTGCATTATATATATTTGTTGACTATAAAAAACACTTCATTTATTTTAAAATTAGTATTACTCTTTACTGAAGGGCATAATAAAAGGCATGAATAAATGGAGTCATGTGTATTCTTAGATAGGAAAGTAACTCATTGTGATAAAGACCATTTCTTTCCAAACTACTCTGTTAGCAAGAAAGTCTCATCAGAATATATTAATATGACTGGGGAGATGTGTTATTATTTGTCAAACTCATGAGTCTTCCAAATGAATTTTACAGAGGTTTAAGAATAGCTTAAGAAAAAAAATATTATATATATGGGTATGTGTGAGATGAGATGGTAGGGATTAATTCAAAGCAAGTTGCTCTAGTCTAGGTATAGGCCTGTCCGTCCAGAAACAGGGAGGAGTGGAACGATCAGTCATTACTCTTGAGATGTTGAATAATTTGAATACTTAAAATCAAATTATTATATAGGAAAAGGCACCATGAGTATTTACAAACAACTATCTAGAAATAAGTATTTGAAGTTTCAAATACCTACTACAGAGTAGAATGCCTTACTTGTAAAGAGAGAGCACTTTTAAATTCCTAAGAGAATAATAAATAAATAAATAAATAAATAAATAGCCTAATCAAAACAAGGTGAAGAATTTTATCAGGCTCCCCAAAATAATTGAAATAAATAATATATTAAGGAGGATAGGTCTCATCTCATTAATAACAAAGAAGTAGAAATTAAAATGATAGCTTAAGGGGTACCTGGGTGGATCAGTTGGTTAACATCCAGTTCTTGGTTCTGGCTCGGTCATGATCTCTAGGTTGTGAGATTGAGCCCTGCATTGGGCTCTGAACTGGGCCATTGAGCCTGCTTAAGATTCTCTCTTTCCCTCTACTTCTCACCCCCTTTTCTCTCTCCCTCTCTAAAGCATAAAATAAAATAAATAAAATGATAGGTGAAAATATATTTGGTTGTCAGAAATTTTAAAGATTATTGATAATATAACTTTGGCATGGCTTGGGCATGGTAAAATGGCTAGTCTCATAAACTTGTGAGTATAAATTGGGTAAACTCTATTTGGATGTCAATTTGTGAATGTATCAAAAATGATATACTATTTATTTTATTTTATTTTATTTTATTTTATTTTATTATTTAATTTATTTTATTTTATTTTTTTAAAGTGAGAAGGAGAGCAGGGCAGGGGCAGGGGCAGGGATAGAAGGAGAGGGAATATATTGAGCAGGCTCCACACCCAGCAGGGAGCCTGATGTGAGGCTAGATCGCATTACCTGGAGATTATCACCTGAACTGAACCCAAGAGTCACATGCTTAATTGACTCTGCCACCCAGGTGCCCCCCAAATTACATACTTTTAGAGAAATATATAGCTTTTGACCAGCAAGTTTGCTTTTAGGACTTACCTAAGGAAATAAGTGTATAAATGTGAACTGACATATGTATAGGGAAATTCATTTCAGCTTTGTCATATTGAAAATTTGTGCGGGCACCTGGGTGGCACAGTTGGTTAAGTGTCTGACTCTTGGTTACAGCACAGGTCGTCCTCTCAGGGTAATGGGATGGAGCCCAACTGGGCTCTGCACTCAGCATGAAGTCTGCTTAAAAAGATTCTCTCTCCCTCTCCCTCTGCCCCTATTCCCTGCACTCACTCACTCTCTCTCTCTCAAATAAGTCTTAAAAAAAATTGTAAACAGTTCAAATGTGCATAAATGGAGGGCTAGAAAAAGAAATTACATTTCGTTCACAGATGTTAAAAAGAATGGATTAGGTCTATGTGTATCTATATTGAAAGAAAACCATATACAACAAAAAAGTATTTATGTGCAGAAAAAAAGGCAATTATAATATATGTGTGTATATATATGTGTCTATGCCTGTGTCTGTGTATCTGGTGTGTGTATCCTAGAACATTGTCTCAGAGATTAAACTTCATGATTAACAGCTATCATCTCTGGTAGGCATGACTAGTATCTTTTTACTGCTATTTTAGACACTGATATATTTGAACTTGTAAAGATTAGCATTACCCATGTCAAGGAAAATAGCGTTGGTTCCATGTTTAAGAGTTTTTCTTCATTTGGGTTAGTGGAAGTTTTGGATAACATTTCTTGCAGTTAGCCTATCTGAAAATTAGTTTTCTTTGTAAAGATTAGGTCATGGTTGGAAAACTTAAAGTAGAGTGAGTATTGTTAGGGAAATAATGCTTATTTTTTTATCTTTTAAAAAAATCAGTATGATTTTGAATCATGATTGAAAATTCATGATTGATTTTTGAATTTGTAGTTAAAAGCAAAATGGTCTTTTTTGTTTGCAAGAACCCTTCACTGTGAAGGACTTATAAAACCTGTTGTATAATATGTTTTGTTATTTTTCATGATAAGTTATAATATCCTTTAAATCAAGGCATTGTTTTATATTCAAGTTCATTTTGTTGCCAAGTTTGCTGAGTACACCTTATAGAATAGTGATAAAAGTGAATATTGAATCAAATATATACATATTTTAATATAGTTCTGTGTACTATATTCTAATCGGTTGTATTATGTACAATAATTTCTAAGGTCAATATAGCCATTCTCAATGGAATGTGTCTGACATTTTTTTATTTTCTTACAGGTGAATGGAACTCTGGTGACTCATTCAAACCATTTGGAAGTGGTGAAGCTAATCAAATGTAGGTGAATTTTATTCTCAGTTTTAATTAGTTTCTGAATCCTTTAAAGGAAGGATCAAAAAACATTTATGTAATAAGCCAGATAGTAAAATATTTTAGGGTTTGTGGGCCTTACCATCTTCTATTTTCTCATGATTGCACAAAAAGCCATTTGCAAATGAACAGTTGTGGCTGTATCTCAATAAAACTTTGTCAGGGATCCCTGGGTGGCTCAGCGGTTTAGCGCCTGCCTTCTTCCCAAGGCATGATCCTATAGTCCCAGGATCGAGACCCACATCGGGCTCCCTGCATTGAGCCTGTTTCTCCCTCTGCCTGTGTCTCTGCCACGGTCTCTCTATGTCTCTCATGAATAAATAAATGGAATCTTTTTTTTAAAAAAAAAAATTATTTTGTTAAAACAATCTGTGGGCTGGATATAGCCTCTTGGCTAGAGTTTGCTTTAACTCTGCATTAAAGGAAAGTCTGAAGTGAAAATCCCTAATTTACTAATAACTATATTTTATCTGCTTCATATATGTGGTAGATGATAATATCTTGTCATTCTTGGTAACATGGAAGGCATATATTTGAACGACATGCATGAGTCATCTGAGGGGGAAGAGATAGAGAATTCACATGGAATGGCCCAGATGAACTGAAATGGAACTTTAAAAATCATCCAGCATAGTCATGTTTCCTCAAATAAGTAAATCATAAAATAAAATCCAGGGTAATGATCTCTTGGAAATCTCCAGGGTTAAGGCTTTGGAATCATCTGCATCATCAGACTATTCCATAGTAGACTACAAGTAAGATAGTTGTTTATGGCCAAGCAGAAACACTACTACTTTATTTAATCCTGTTTTTGTTTCATAGGGTGGACATCTTGAGAATTAATTTAATAAACTGAGTTCCTTCTTAGCTGTCTTACCACTGTTAACTAAGCAACCCCTGAATCCTGTTTACCTTTTTATCAGACAGCTAGGCTCTAAAAGGTCCCTAGGATCATAGTTCTTAACTTTAGTACTTTTTAAAAAGGAATGAGATGATCACAATTAGATCCCCATCCTCGAATCAGTTTATTTATGTAATGAGATTGTGATTTGTACATTTTTATGTGCTACATAACTATGATGGTTTATGATAATAAATAAATATAAACCTGATCACTATTGAGGAGTATAAAAAGTCAGATTATTTCTTTAACTTTTTAGATTATATATTTTACTCATTCTAGTGTAAATTTTACTTAATAAAAAGGAAATCATAGCCCTATAGCAGGTAAGATGACTTATCCAATACTGAAAGCCTGGCTAAAAACTTAAAGGTAAACATAAATCACTGTGAGCATCCACAACAGATCTAAATTTGCAATGCCTTGCACTGTGTACTCTCTTTATACTGGAGGTCCCTCACATCCTACCCTGTAATGCATCTTCTGGACATGATAAAAGGGATTTCAGATGAAAGCAGTTTAAACATAGCTGAAGAGGGAAGGGAAGAAATAGGAAACCAGTGGAGGTGAACACATGGATAAGTAAATAAGCTATTACTAATGGAGGGCATTCTGACAGAAATACAAGTGAAAAACCTTACAAAGTATATATCCCTAAATTCTCCCAAATCATAGCATTTGTGACCACTAAATGTACCAAAAAAAAAAAAAAAAAAGGCTTTTAGAACCTCAAACACTGACACAATTGATGGTGAGTTCTGCAGGCAGTTAAATAGGGAGACAAGTATGAAATGCATTTAAATTCTCTGTTGAAAAGTCTAAGAGGAAGATATTGTCACTTTAAGGTCTGTTATCTAGAAAAGTCATTTATTTGGAAAGTCTCCTCTCGATGCTAGATAAATCATGAATGTCTGTTCTGGAGTCTTTCTGGTTAAGGTTGGTTTTGCCCTCTGTCCTTTATGCCTAGTGAAGTTCTGTCTTCACATTTAAAGTAGAAAAACTCAAATTTATTGCGTGTTCTTTCCTGTTTTCGTGGGATATTTTTTGTCCTACTCATTTTTTTTTAAAGATTTTATTTATTTATTTATGAGAGAGAGAGAGAGAGAGAGGCAGAGATACAGGCAGAGGGAGAAGCAGGCTCCATGCAGGGAGCCTGATGTGGGACTCGATCCTGGGACTCCAGGATCACGCCCTGGGCTGAAGGCAGGCGCTAAACCGCTTAGCCACCCAGGGATCCCCTGTCCTACTCATTTTTTAAAGTTAATTTAAAATTGCATCATGATATTCCCGAAAATTAGTTGAACCCTGCCTAGTTAGTATCATCTCAAAATATGATGGTTTCCTGAATTTAAGAAATTAATTGAACATAGTCATTAGTAGATGGTTGCTAATAACTCACCCTTCCAGAAATTAAGAACAATTCTTGGGATTATAAATTTTATTTGCCTTTGTGTCATATCTGATCGTATGAATAGTAATTTGCTATCTGAAAATGGCATCGTTCATTTAGATTTTTAGAGGACTCATAAAAAAGAAATGACAAGTTGGATTCTTTTTCTGTGGAGCAGTGATTAGTAGGTAATCAAACTTGCTCACATTACTGGATCTTACAGAACTGTCAAAGGTGAAGTAGCAAAATACCACAGACAAGTCTTTGACTTTGTTATTTTTCCTGTTCTCCCTCCCCAAGCTGGTTCCTATGTAGCTCTCACTGTTCAGGGACGCCCACCTGGGTCGCCCCAGATTCCACTCGCTGATTCTGAAGTAGAGCCATCAGTCATTGGACATATGTCTCCCATCATGACATCCCCTCATTCACCTGGAGCATCTGGGAACATGGAGAGAATTACTAGTCCTGTGCTCATGGGGGTAAGAGGGGGGAAAGCTTCTTTTAAATGCTCAGTGTGTAATGATGACTTTGCTTTATATTAAGAGTTTTAAAGCATTGATCTGATAAATTTAAGTTCAAGATACTGGAAAATAGCTTCCTTATATAAAAATTATGTATTAATTTGAAATTATTACAGAGTATTAGGATAGCAGATTGAATTAAGAAAGATTTAACACCTGTCATATATAGAACAAGGTGTCATTCACAAAAATATAATTAAGATACCCTATGTTCAAGGACCTTAGTTGTCTTCGGATATAAACTTTAAGAGGACAGAGTTTTGTTTGTTTGTTTATTGCATATTATATTACATATAATATATTCATATTAAGTCCTGTGACAATTCAAAGGAGGGAGGAAGCATATCAGTTGTAATAAGGAAGGACTTTATGGAAAGCTACTATTTGAATTGAGCCTTGAAAAACAGGTAACATTTAAGTAGTGGCCATGGGGAGGGAAGTAAACCAGGTAAAAGAAATAGAATAAACAGAGATAAAGAGCCAGGAAAGCACCAAGTATGTGGGGGAAGTTCCAAGATTCTTGTTTGGCTGGTGCCTGTTAAGGATTTAAGTAGTGGGAGATGAGGCTTGAAAAAAGTAAGACTATTTATTTTGAAAAATCACAACTACCAGGCTTATTTACATGTACCCGAAGAGGCAGTACGAATCCATTAAAATTGGGGAGTGGAGGTGGGCAAGAGAGTGACGTGATTGTAGCAGGATTTGAGGAAGGATAATTAGATAAAATCTTATAGGGTTGTGAAACAAAGATAGATGGTGAAGAGGAGTTAGGGAGCTGTCTTAACATTTTAGGCAGGAGGTACTGAGAAGTGTCATGCATGGGGATTGACAATACGGATCCAAAGGATGGATGGAAAGTGTAACATAATGATATTATACTTAAGGCAACTTCATTTCTCCAGCTAATATCAAAATGTAATGTCTTGAACCTAGTTTAATTTTGACTTTGAGCGTCAGGTCTCCCAGCCTGTCTTTATAACCGCTGCTTATTTTAGCTTCACGTCACTATATGGGTTCTTGTTTGTTTGTTTGTTGTTGTTGGTTTGTGTTTTTTTTTATCTTTTTTCTAGGAGGAAAACAATGTGGTTCATAACCAGAAAGTAGAAATTCTGAGAAAGATGTTACAGAAAGAACAGGAACGGCTACAGGTACTAAAGTTAGAAATGGGGCTTTTTACAGGCTAATGAAACTGAGTGGGCGTAGTTGAGTTGATATTTGTCATGATCACAGTCAAGTAGTACTGTAATCAATGCCATCACTATTTTATTAAGAATGGACTTTTTCTATATTTTCTTGCCACAAGTAATTAATTCTCAAAATATTTTTATAACTTTTCAGTTATTGCAGGAAGATTACAACCGAACACCTGCCCAAAGATTGCTAAAAGAGATCCAAGAGGCCAAGAAACACATTCCTCAGCTGCAAGAGCAGTTATCCAAAGCCACAGGCTCTGCTCAGGTAGCATCACTATTAAAAGTGCTACCCAACTTTTTGCAGGAGATTTTTCTTCTGGGAATGTGTTAGAGAATGTTGCAATTGCCTTTTTTAAAAGTTTTTTTTTTTCTAGCATAGGCCAAGAGGATGTCCTGTGTAGCATGTTACAGAAATGATGTAACTACAAGAAATGTGGGCTTCCGATTCTTTGCTTGCTCATGATATCATGTTCCTTTGTTCCATAATTTAAAAAGAACTGAGTGCTTTTGCTTTGATGTGACAAACTACTAAAATGTATTTATATACGTTTGCATTTTTGAGGCTCATTCTGCCATTTTGAAAGAGAACGACATGTTTTTAAGTAGGAACGTAAGATTTTGTAAAGTGACAGGCATTATCCTAAATACAGAGACAAACATGTTCTTGCTAATCTTTACAGCAACCCTCTGAGATTAGATACTACTATTGTTTGCCCTCATTTTACGTGTACCTTTAGAGAAACTCAGATTAAATAATTTGCCTGAAGTCATATAGCTCAAAAGCAATGGAACTGGAATTTAGACCCAGTCTGATGAGTTACAAAGCACTTTCATGTTCTTAGCAACTATATTTTTACTGAAGTTTTAAACTAGATATAAACAGAATTTATTACACAGGTGTAAGTTATGGAGATGATGGTCTTACTAGAAACAGTAGCTCAGCCAGATTTGTAATCTCTAATATTCATGTTTGAGATAGGAAAAGGTCCTTATATCTCATCTTAAAGTAAAATGGACCATATTCCTGTACCATTTAAAATGAGTAAAAGCTGTTGATTCATTATGCTTTCTGAGTCTGTGAGTGAAAGCCACAGTTTCATAGAACTCAAAGGATTCTTTGAGATCATGTAGCCTCATTGGCTCATCTTAAAGTCAAAACATCCTTCAGTTGAGAAAATTAGAGCCTAAACTGGTTAAATGACATAGCCAAGGTCACATCACTGTAAGGTCTCCTGACTTCCTGGTTTGATGTACTTGTGGCTACATGGTATTTAGTTTTTTTCATTACTCTCAGTCCCATTAGCTCTATGAGATTTTGATTATTATGCCTCAGTAATGTTGACAGTTTTATGTTGTTATAATTACTGAATAAAGACAACATTTTTATTCTGTTCAAACAATAAAAACGTGGTTCCTGATCTAAAAGCCTGTATTCTATTATAGCATTGTGTTCCAGAATTGGCTACTTATTGAAATTCAAAAGTGTTGGAAGGCAGTTAACGAGAAGTTATAGTGTAATAATCTTTACTATAATGGGCAGGAAATATGAATCATCTAATTTAACCAACTCTTTTACCTTTCTGCCCTATTCAGAAGTTTGAACTTTTATTCTCCTTGCTAAAACATCATTTTCCCTGTCTTTGAAATCATGCCATATTAGAACCACAGAATTGGTAGTTATTTATACTTTAAGTTTTTAGAGGTTTAAGCCTCCTTGATCACATCAAACTGGCCAGATTTTTGGTAAATCTCCAATTAGGTGACAGTGTGAGTCTGTTTATGCAGTCAGTAATGAATGTTTCTTTTATTGTGTTGGTGTGTGTGTGTGTGTATTTAATCTGTTTTAGGATGGAGCTGTAGTTACCTCCTCCAAGCCTGTAGGTGAGCCGCTGACAGCCAGTGAGGTAGAAGCAGATCCTGGTGAGGGAATAGGCAGACTTGACTACTGCACTGGAGATGCTTCTCGGCCCGGCAGTGACAGCGCTGACGTAAGTGTTCTGCATCATGGTTTTCTTCTCTACAGCTCCTTTCCATATTTGATTTTAAGTTACATGAATTAGAGGTGTTCTCTTATTACTTACCTTTATCACCACCTTTAATATAGCAATGAGCAGAAATTCTGCAGAAATGAGCAGAAATTCTGCACTCTGTTGTCTATGTTCAGAGTTCACTTTTCCCCTTAGATACACATTGCCAAATGTTTCTTTTGAGGAGGTGGAATTTCCCAGCAGGCATCTTGTTTGTGGGTTGAGAAGTTAATAATGCTTTTTTTTTTTTTTTTTTAACTGAACCAAGAGGCCAACTGTTGATATCTTTAAGAGCATGTTAATATTCCATTTGTGGTCAGAGTGACTCAGTCTTGAATCACGGGGCACTTTGCCATTACAAAGAGGAAAAGCCTTAGTCCTATTAGATAGACTTGAGTTAATAGTCCTTGTTTAGTAACACTTTCTTGATTAACCCCCAAACTGCCAGATGAAGATGGATCTTTGTTAAGATGAATACGATGTACCACCATGGTCGTAGGAGTACTGACCAGTTGAATTCACTGTTGCTTACTCAGCATTCCTTTTTTTTTTTTTTTAAAGATTTTATTTATTTATTCATAGACACAGAGAGAAAGAGACAGAGACACAGGCAGAGGGAGAAGCAGGTTCCATGCAGGGAGCCTGATGTGGGACTCGATCCTGGAACCCCAGGATCACACCCCAGGCTGCAGGCGGCGCCAAACCGCTGCACCACAGGGGCTGCCCTTACTCAGCATTCCTTTGTAGGTAGTATGCAGTGATAGGAATAATGACTTAAGAATAGACCACCCTCTTTATTTTATTTTAATTTTTTAAAAGATTTTATTTATTCATGAGAGACACAGAGAGAAGCAGAGACATAAGCAGAGGGAGAAGCAGGCTCCCTGCAGGGAGCCCAGTGTGGGACTCGATCCCAGGACCCCAGGATCACGACCTGAGCCAAAGGCAGACACTCAACCATTGAGCCATGCAGGCACCCCAGTCACCCTCTTTAAAAGTGATAAGGAAAATAGTCTAAACCAGTGTTTTGAAAACTGTGGATCATGGAATCAATTTAGTGGGTTGGGGCTAGCATTAAAAAAAAAAGAATAGGGGATCACTGGGTGGCTCAGTGGTTTGGCCCCTGCCTTTGGCCCAGGGTGTGATCCTGGAGTCCCGGGATCGAGTCCCACATCAGGCTCCTGCATGGAGCCTGCTTCTCCCTCTGCCTGTGTCTGCCTCTCTCTCTCTCTCTCTCTCTCTCTCTCTAATGAATGAGTAAATAAAATATTTAAAAAACAAAAGAATAGAATAGAAAATAATGCTTTGTAAGATACAGATAAACTAAGTGTTACTTCTTGTGACTTTTATTATATATAAACGTACAATGCACATGTGTGTGTTCACATGCTGGTTAACAATGTAAAGTTTCTTATTGAAGGTAGTGGAAAAAAAAATTTGAAAGCCACTGGTTAAAGCCATCATTCAGGCTTTAACCTGAATGATGAGGCTTAGGCCCAATGACTCAGAACTTCATTCAAGGAAAATTTGAGGATTTTTTTTGGGGGGGAGTGGTGAGGGGTAAGGGGGAAGATAGTGCTAGCAGTCTTATGATTGGATGGGTGAAACTGACTCAAAAAAACACTTACTGGGCATACATACCATATGCTATAATGAGTGTTTTACATTCCTTATTTTAGTTAATTCTACTGTTATCATAATTTTACAAAAGAAAAAACTGGCCAAAGGGAGTTAACTAATTTGCTAATAACTTACACAGATAATCTGTAATCTGCCTACGTCTAGCTCTAAAGTACTAGTACTCTAAATATAAACGAAAGTACTGAGGAGTAGAAATGCATAACATTTGGGGAGAGCAGTGAAAACTTTACTGATGTATTAGGGTTATGGACGGAATGGCTAGAGTTTATCTTAGAAATAAAGGCTTGACTTCAGGTTCTAAAAGGCTTCATGTTGTTCTCGCAGAACTGTTTTTAAGGATTTTTCTTGCATTCTCCTTTTAGATTTAGTGCTGTTTCTCCTGTCTGTTTTCATCTCTACCACTAGATATTTTCTTGAGAGGACAGGGACATCTTTGACTTTATGTCACCAAAGCTTGGCAGATCCTACAATTAGGAATTTGCAACAAATGGCACAAAAGAAAAATTTGAATATTATCTTGTATTTAGAGGAACATTGCAATAAAATGTGTGGCTTAGAAATATAACTTTAAAAAAAAGAAATATAACTTTATGGAACACAGAATGAATTGACAAGTGTAGAAATAGGCATCCCAGTGACTTGAGACTGAGATATGATTTGTATTTAGTAAGTATTTGAATGAACAACAGAATGAATGAGAGTTTGGGCTTTATCTTGCATGTAGAAGTGAGAAGCATAGTCAGAAACATGTCAGAGTAGAAACGAATTCGAATAAAGAGACAGAAGACTGCTTAGCTTACTAGGATCTTTCCAAATGTATATTGAATGGCTAATAAATATTGGCTCCCTACTTTGTGCCAGTAGTTGGGCCTAATGCTGTACAGATACTCTTCTAAACTCTCCTAATAGTATTAAAGAAGTATCACCATTTTTTAGATGAGGACATTGAAACCGGGTAAATAATAAACCGGATGTTGTGGAAATCCAGGTGAGAGATGATAGAATGCAGGCGAGGATATTCACTGAACACATAAGAAATTCGTTTAATTCTTATAAGCATCTGTGTGGGGCAGCCCTGGTGGCTCAGCGGTTTGGTGCCGCCTTCAGTACAGGGCCTGATGCTGGAGACCGGGATCAAGTCCCACATCGGGCTCCCTGCATGGAGCCTGCTTCTCCCTCTGCCTGTGTCTCTGCCTCTGTGTGTGTGTGTCTCTCTCATGAATAAATAAATAAAATCTTAAAAACAACAACAAAAAAAGCAAGCGTCTGTGTGAAGCCTTACACACAGACGCTGTGCTGCTTTTTCCTTACAGATTCCCACCGTTGTTCCATGTGGACTCTATTAAGACTGTAGGAGCCAGTCTTCTATCTTTTGTATCAGTGGTTTTAAATTTTTCTCCATTTTCTACTTGTCTAAAATAATCTTCTTGTGATGTTTGTGATATCATTCTTATTGTAAAGCTCCCTGCTCATGCTAACCTCAGAAAAGGCTTTGAATACCCAACACCCAGTTCTCACAATAGAAGCAAGTTCATTCACAAATCATCTAAAATTTAGAGCATCTGCCTCTCAGATTTTTGTGAATTTGTGGCTGGTGTTTTTTAAGAACTTGTTTTGAAAGAATTTTAAACCTATTCAAAAATAGAGACTAGCATAACATTCCTTTCTATGTACCTGATCAGCCTCAGAAGTCATCAACAAGTGTTCATTTTCTGGTCTGTGTACCCCATTCTTCACACCCTCCAAATACTGGAGTATTTTCAAGTAAATCCAAGACATTATTTCATTAATCTGTGTTTTTAAGAGAAAATAAGACTTTTTCAAGAAATACAGCCATAATAACATTATCATCAAATCACATTTCTTAATATGCAATTTAATTATTCTAATTGTCTCATAATGATCTTTCTGCATTTGGTTTATGTGAGTCAGGATCTAGTCAAGGTCTTTAAGCCTTTGGTTTCTAAGTCTCTTAATTCGTTACCTTTTTTTGTCTGTGTGACAGAAACTGGGTCATATGCCCAGTAAAACAAACTCACATTTTAATTGTATTTTCATGGTGGTGTTTAATGTGTTCATCCCTCTATGTTTCCTGAGAGCCATTAGTGAGATCTAGAGTCTTGATCAGATTAAGAGCTGTTGTTTGGCAAGAACAATGCATGGGTGGACCTGTGTACATCCTGTTACATCATATCAGGAGGTGAATGTCTGGTTGTCTTTCTGTGACTGTAGGTTTGTTGAAGGTGTTCAGATGATGTCAGCATGGTTCCTTCATAATCAACTTTTCCATTAAGCTTTTATGTAATGTTCTTACCAGTCATTGATGATCAAATGCCTGCATCCATTATTTAATTAGTGGTTTCAAAAGGATGCTATTATAATTTTGTCATTCCTTCTGTGTTTACTAGATGGAATTATTTGACAAAGAAGAATTTTCTCTTAATAGCTTTTAGATTACCCTAAAATGTAGCTTATACAGGAAATGAAGTTTACTAGCTTACTGCAAACAGATACATAGAGTTGGTACCCTAACAAAATCTAAAGGTCACCAATGGGGGGGGGGTGTGTGTTCACATGCATATGTGTAATATTTTGAATTCATAGACTTTAACATATTTGCTTGTTGTGTTTGAGTCCATTGTAATCATTACTTTTTGTTGTTGCTGAAACTGTCCCTCTTTGGGGCGGTGGGAGCTCCCTTGAGTTGTCCTCTCTGTTCTTTTAACATGACTTCCTAGTAATTTTGATAGCTTTCTTGCTTTTTGGTGTGACAAGATTATTCTAGCTTTATCTTTTATATTTCTTGTCCTAGACCTAGAGTCCTCCATTTCCCCAAGATGGGGCTTATGTTTGAAGCTACTATTGTCTTTATCTTGTGCTAGCTTGGTATATGTATAAATAGAATGCATCTTCCCAATTGATGTTCACACAAAAATCTCTTGTACCTCGTTTTCAGCTGTTCTGAAGAATGCCTCCTCAAAGGAATATTTTGGGGTGTTCCTCATCCTCCAGAATTGAAGTTCTGCACATCATATTGTTTCTGTTTTACATTAGGTCATCCTAGACATACCATGTAAATTTTATATATAAGAATCTACCCATCACTTTCACATGATACAGAAACATAGAAGCTTAATTTTATTCATATAAATAGGCCAAAATGTTTTTAACTTGCACAGAAAGAAGAGTTGGAGGCAGAGGGGGTTAGAAGAAGTCATAAAGACAGAGTTTAACTTTGACATATTGAGTTTGAGGTACGTAAATACATCTAGTTGGGATTACTTGGTAGAAATTAGCTGTCAGGCCTGGAGATACAGTACAGCTGTTCTCTTAATGCGATATTATTTATCAACATAAAACTTAGATCAGTTGAGAAAATAAGTGTCTTGCCAAAGTCAGGAAAACAAATAGTGGAGCTAAGTATTCTATGAAAGGTATATCGTGGTTTCAGACACAAATGTGAAGTTCAGAACCTTATTTTTCCTTATCCCTTTCTGATGAGCCTATTGAAATGAACTGAATGTCTTTTTTTAGAGTCCCAAGAGTGCCCTGAAAGAGAGGATTTGTCTAGAGGAAAACCCAGAGAAAAGTGAAGTGATTCAGGACACTGTGAGTATGAAATCCATGAAATGGTAGTGCTTTCTTTAGCTTTCCTTCTACTTCAGTGACAGACACACCTGATATTTGTGGATTGTGTGTGTGCAGGTAGAGAGAGAAAAAACTTAAACTTATTAATAAATATTCGATAAATGGAGAGCTACTCCCATGATAGTTAGTTGGTATTATTAGGTGGTTTAATGTTATTTTACTTATTGTAGTAAAATGTACTTAACATTTACTATTTTAATAATTTTTAAGTAAACAGTTCATTGTCATCAAGTTGTATGTATCACTGTGTACAGCCATCACCATATCTGTCTCTAGAACATTTTCCTCTTCCCCAACTCAACCTCAGTACCCATTCAACGCTGACTCCTCATTATCCTCAGCACTGGGCAACTACCATTTTACTCTGAATTTGACTACTTTAGAAACCTCTATGAGAAGCATCATATGTGTTGTCCTTCTGTGACTGGCTTATTTCACTTAGCATAAGTCTTCCAAGTTCATTTATATCGTAGCATGTGTCAGAATTTCCTTTTTAAGGCTGAATAATAGTCCATTGTATGTATAGACCATGTTTTGCTTATCTACTCATCACTCAGTGAACATTTGGGTTGTCTCCACCTTTTGGCTATTATGAATAATGCTACTATGACATGGGCCTACAAATATCTATTCAAGTTCTTTCTTTTAGTTCATTTGGCTGTTTTTTTCAGAAGTAGAGTTGCTGGATTTTGCATATTCTTAAGTAAATGCTTTTACTTTAGCATTCTCATTTTGTTTTTTAATCAGATTTATAAAAAGTTTTATAGTATAAGATTTAACAGAATATTGTGACTCATCAGTTATTAGCAACATAAGGACTATTGGAAAATCAGAGACACTGAAACAGCTAGAGTCTAACAACCACTCAAAACAAGTTTCTCATTTTACTTTTTTTTTAAACTTTAAAAAAAATTCCTAACGCCTTGAGGTTCAAAAAACAAGTAGTAAAAAAGGCAGAATCACGTTTAGAAGATGCAGATACAGAGTTCTGCACCACACCTGAGGAGGGAAGACCACAGCTACATAGAGCTTAAACTGTTTATATCTTGTGGATACATGTGCAGAGCTTCAGCTGTAACTCCTATACAGATAACCCCTGAATCAGGATAGCTTCACATCCTGCATGTCTGATTGCTCTCAGGTTGAGCCAAGATCTTCCCAAATTTGTGTTTATCTTCATACTGTATGGCCTTTGATTTTAGTATTTGTGGTCTTCAAACATCCATAATTTGTACATTACATATACATGCCTTTACACTACCTTTTTCATGCTAAATCCAACTTTGCAAGTGAGCTGACAAATGGAGGAGCCATTGCATGGGAGGGAGATCTGCCAACCTACAATTTATGTTTGCAATTTTGGTTCTTTGTTTCTATACAAAATGATTTTAATTTTGTGTGATTACTTGAAAATTTTGTTGCATTATGCCAGCGATTTTCAACCAGGAGTGATTTTGTCCCTCAGGGAACATTTGGCAGTGTATGGAAACATTTTTGATCGTCATGACTGGGAGGCTGCCGCTGGCATGTAGTGGGTGGGTGGACGCCCAGGATGCTGCTCAACATCGTACAATGCATAGGACAGCCCCCACAACAAAGAATTATCCGGCCCCAAATGTCAGCAGTACCAGGGTTGAAAAACCCTGCATTATGCACTTACGAAAATGAATTGAAAATGAAAAAACAGGGTTAAGGGACAGCTTTCAGTTATGCGATGTTAATAGAAGTCTTTGTATTAACCTCTCTCCTCACTTGTCTTATCATTTCTGCTCTCATTTTTCCTTTGTTCTGTTGTCTTCATTTACTTTTCTTACTCTAGCTCTTTAGAATTGTAATTGTTTACATAAGCCAACTATCTGTCTATGACAAGGTTTATATGAAATGAATGGAGTACACACAGAGTGATTAGAATCAGATATCCAAGAGTATAGTGAGCAAAAGGTGTTAATTATTTCCAGAGGAAATTTTTTTTCTTCCCGAGAAACAGTTGATACTGTTGTGCTTTTCTTTGCTAAAGCAGTTGATTGCTTTGAAAATTTGAGAACCACTTCTTTGAAAATCACTAAAAGAAAATAAAACGGAATCTTTTAGTGAACAATTTCTTTCTTTCTTTTTTTTTTTGGAAAGCTTTTATTTATTTATTCATGAGAGACACATAGAGAAGCAGAGATATAGGCAGAGGGAGAAGCAGGCTCCCTGTGGGGAGCCTGATGCGGGACTTGATTCCAGGACCTGGGATCACAACCTGATTCCAGGACCCCAGGATCACGACCTGAGCCAAAGGCAGACGCTCAACACTGAGCCACCCAGGCATCCCTAGTGAACCATTTATTTTTGATGATTTGGCTTCATTCTGTGAATTTGACCAAGAGCTAATTTCTATTCCTTTTCTCTGCATGTTACCAGGATACCCAGTCTCTCTTTGGGAGCCCCTCTCCCCGTATAGCAGCTCATATTATTGGAGCAGAGGATGATGATTTCGGTACTGAACATGAACAGGTAGGTGATGACATTTTTTTCTAAAACACGGATTATTAATTTTTCAACGTGTTCAATTTTGTTGCAAAAAAATAAATGCTTTTTGGAGACTGGGATTATATTTGTAAAGATTTAAAGCTGTGTCCTAGAACTGAGATTGTTTAATTGCTTGGATTGTTTAGCTTTGACCAGAAGAAATGGCTTTGCCTTTAAAGCTGATAAGTGATTGATTTACACTTAAGTACTTCAATTTGGGAGATGGAAATATAATTGTAAATATATATTTTTTTATTTAAAATTCCAGTTGTTTATTGATGGTGTATAGAAATGTGAGTGGCATGATTCTTGTCCTTGTATCCCATGGTCTTACTAATAAACTCATTTACCACTTCTAGGAGCTTTTTAAAATAACTTTTTGGGATTTTTGACATAGACAACCAAATTTATTTCCTTGTTTACTTGTTTTCAATCTGTTTATCTTTTATTTCTTTTTTTTAAAGATTTTATTTATTTATTCATGAGAGGTGCTGAGAGAGAGGCAGAGACATAGGCAGAGGGAGACACAGACACAGACTCCCCGCAGGAAGCCCAATATGGAACTTGATCCCCGACCAGGGATCACGCCCTGAGCTGAAGGCAGATACTCAACTGCTGAGCCACTCAGGCGTCCCTGTTTATCTTTTATTTCTTGTTTGTACCTTTATTGCACTGGTTAGGTCTTCCACCATGAGGTTGAATTGGAGTGCTAAGACAGGACATTCTTGCCTTATTCCTAACCTTGAGGAGAAAAATATTTAGGTCTTTCATCATTAAGTGAGATGTTAGCTATAGGTATTTTGTAGTTACTTTTTATTAGGTTATCGAAGTTTACTTCTATTTCTGGTTGCTGAGATTTTTCATCATGAATGGATATTGAACTTTGTTGAATAATTGAGATGATTGTGGGTTTTGTTTTTTTTTTTTTAATTTAGTCTCTAAATAGAGTAAATTACATTGATATTAGCATGTTGGCCAGCTTTGCATTCCTGGGATAAACTACAATTGGCCATAATGTATTTTCTTTTGTATATATTTCCAGATTCAGTTTGCTATTATTTTGTTGAAGATTTTTACATTGGTTTTTATGGGGGATATTGGTTTGTCATTTTCTTTTTTTATGATGTCTTTGGTATTTGAGTAATGCTGTGGCCCCCTTTTTAAATTTTATTTACTTACTCATTCAGAGAGAGAGAGCATGTAAGTGGGGAGAGGGGCAGAGAGAGAGAGAGAGAAAGAGAGAGAGAGAATCCCAAGCGGGCTCCCCCACTGAGGTGAAATCAAGAGTCAGACCCTTAACCAGCTGAGCTACTCAGGTACCCTTCATGCCGGCCTCTGAAAATAACTCGAGAAGCATTCCCTCCTCTTGTATTTTCTGAAAGAGATCATGCAGAATTGGTGTTATTTGTTTAGATTAACTTTCTTCTCTATTTGGATGTGAGAAGTTAAATGGAAATTGTGATTCGAGGTTTCCTTAAGTTTAACTCCTAGTTTTCTGTGTTCAGTGTAGTTCGGGAATATCTTCTCAGAGTCATCTTGCTTAAAACTATACCTCTCCATTTTCATACCACTATTTTTGCAATTAGCTCAAAAGGAAAGGAAGACGTCTATTTCATTATTAGGCAGAGAGCCTCCCCTTACATTTTTAGAAGTGTTTTTAATGCTGTTTTTTGCATCCTGATTTATAGACACCTGAGCTCCTCGATCATCATCTTCTAAATTTACATTCTCCTAAGATGGGCTTTCTTTCAACCTGTTTCCAAGAGGTTATTAATTTTCAGGGGAAGAAATCCCATAAGCTCATGTACTAATAAATTTCAGTGAAATTTTTGAAATCTTGAGTTGTTTTAGGGTAGGTCAAAGTGAAGTGTAGGTAGCTGTGTTTAACTGTGCTTACCTTACATTGTGCACCTGGGTGTGGAGTTATTGATGTATCCATACTTCACTTTCCTAGATCAATGGGCAGTGCAGCTGTTTCCAGAGCATTGAACTGCTGAAATCTCGCCCTGCTCACCTGGCTGTTTTCTTACACCATGTAGTCTCACAGTTTGACCCCGCCACACTGGTAATGTATTTGTTCATTTAGCCAGTTCAAAGTTCTTACACTGATTCTTATACCGTAAAACCTCTCACTTCTGCAAGATGAGTTTCTAAACATATCAGGATAGATAAGATAATTAAAATACAGTTGATTTTTTTTTTTTAAACTTGGTTGTGTAGAAATGAGGACTTTGCTTATGGTGGCTTACTTGTTGGAAATTTTCCTGCCCAGTGAACATCTAATAGATGATGTTTTTCATGATTTCTCCCTTTTACTCTCTTATCCATTTCTCCCTCTACTACAGCTTTGTTATCTGTATTCAGACCTGTATAAGCAGACCAATTCCAAGGAGACTCGTCGCGTCTTCCTTGAGTTTCATCAGTTCTTCCTGGATCGATCTGCAGTAAGTTACCAAGTTAACGTTATATAATCTTTGCTATAGTACATTGAGTTACTGGTCTCCTACTTCCAGTCTTCCCCTGCTTTTGGACTTTATTGTTGTGGACTTTCTGACATCTGTGTTGTATGTAATCAGTTACTGATTACTCTTGACTGTTACTTTTATTATTTCTGAATTAGTTGTAGGCTATGAATTCTCACAGTAGGTGTTAGGGAGTACATATGTATATTTGGGTTTATACATGTGCATAATTAGGACAAGAGAGTGCAAAGAGAACACAAATGATATACATACATATGTATGAGGATCCAGAGGATAATACTTGCATAATGAACTCGGGTTGGCCTCTTTGAAGTTTGGAGCCACAAGGGTAACTAAAAAGTGGTAGAAAAGATCTTACAGAAATGATAATAGTGTTTTATTTTACCAGTAGGAATCTTTGTAAGGTTTTTAAACTAATGAGTTTTATAATTCTTAGCTTTGCAATAGGGTAACAGCCTTTAATGCTTCCTGCGTAATCATGCTCCACTCCCTGGGCCTTCCACAGTTGTACTCCTCTTTGATGACTGTTCCCCACCCTTCCTCTCCCGAAACCTCACTTCCTCTCCTGCCCTTTCTCAGCTGAGGCTCTTGCAGTTTCTGTGGGAAATCTGAAGTATTTGCAGAGAACTTCTACCGAATATTTCCCCCACCTTCATCATTCTGTACGCTCTTGCCTTTCCCCTGATGCTGTGGATAGCTAGCTTGCCTTCTTTTCTCCAAGGCCTACTCTTGCCCTCTTCACCTGGGTTGGTGTATTTCCTTCTACCTGCTCAACATGATCCAAGCAACTGTCATCTCTCCAGCACCATCAGTTCTTTGTTTCCTGCTGAATCATTCACATTAGCATGCAAACATTGTGAGTTTACCTATCTTAAAAGAGACTTACACTGAAACAGACCACTTCTCCCTCCAGCTCCTGCCCCATTTTCCTTATATTTTTTTATTTTCTTATATTCCTTTATATTACCTACATGCCTACACATTGTGAAATACAGTTACCTTCTCAGTGAGGCCTTCCCTGAGCACCCTACTTGAAATTTTATGTCTTCACTGTCTGTCCCCTTTCCTGTGTTATTTTTGTCTGTAGAACTGAGATTATATGTGAAGCTTTCATTTTTTTTTTTTTTTTTTTTTTTAGATTTTTAAAATTTATTCATGAGAGACACAGAGAGAGAGGCAGAGACCTAGGCACGGGGAGAAGCAGGCTCTCTGCAGGGAGCACGATATGGGACTCGATTCTGGGACCCCAGGATCACGACCTGGGCAGAAGGCAGGCACTAAACCGCTGAGCCACCCAGGCATCCCTAAAGCTTCCATTAAGGCAGATATTTTTGTTCTGTTTATTGCTGTTTCTACAACACTAAATAGATCCTGGCACAGACTGATCACTCAGGTATTTATTGAGTGAATTAATTAGGGTTCTCATTATGCTGATATTATGAATACTGCCAGTGTAAAATATTATACATTATATTTATTAAGAAAATTTACTTCCATGAAGAAATGACAGTATGTTGAAGTATATTTGAATTTTATATTTCCTTTTTTAAAGATTGAAGTACAATTGACATTGTTTTATTAGTTTCAAGTGTATAGTATAGTAATTCAACAATTCCATACATCACTCAGTGTTAATAACAAGTGCACTCCTTGTATCTCCTATTTGATCCAAATCCCACCCCACTCCCTCTGGTAACTCTCAGTTTGTTCTCTATAATTAAGAATCTGTTTCTTGGTTTGTCTCTGTCTTTTTTCCCTTTGCTCATTTGTTTTATGAATGAAATCATGGTATTTGTCTTTCTCTAACATTCTCTGACCTATTTCACTTAGCATTATACTCTCTGGCTCCATACAAGTCATTGCAAATGGCAAGATTTCATTCTTCTTTATGGCTAAATAATTTTCATTGTCTAACTATGCGCCATCTTCTTTATTCATCGATCAGAGTGTACTTGAGCTGCTTCCATATCTTGGCTATTGTAAATAATGTTGCTATAAACATAGAAGGGCATATATCCCCTTGAATTAGTGTTTTTGTATTCTTTGGGTAAATACCCAGTAGTGCAACTGCTGAATAGTAAGATAGCTCTATTTTTAACTTTTGAGGAACCTCCATTCTGTTTTCCAGACTGGTGGTATCAGTTTGCATTCCACAGTGCAAGAGGGACTTTTTCTCCTTTTTCTCTACATCCTTGCCAATGCCTGTTGTTTCTTGCGTTGTTGATTTTAGCCGTTCTGACAGATGTGAGGTGGTGTCTCACTGTGGTTTTGGTTTGCATTTCCTTGATGTAGGTTAGGATGAGCATCTTTTCATGTGTTTGTTGGCCATCTGTAGATCTTTGGAGAAATGTCTGTTCATGTCTTTTGCCCATTTTCAAATTAGATTATTTGTTTTTTGGGTGTTGAGTTTTGTAAGTTCTTTATATATTTTGGATACTAATCCTCCATTGGGTATGTCATTTGCAGATATCCTCTCCCATTCCATAATTGCCTTTTAGTTTTGTCATTTCCACCACTGTGCAGAAGCTTTTTATTTTGATATGGCCTTAGTAGTTTATTTTTGTTTTTGTTTCCCTTGCCTCAGGAGATGTATCTAGAAAAAAGTTGCTACAGCCAATGTCAAGAGGTTACTGCCTGTGTTCTCACAGTATTTATATGACTTCAGGTCTCACATTTAGATCTTTAAAATGGTTTGAATTTATTTTTGTGTATGGTGTAAGAAAGTGGTCCAGTTTCATTCTTTTGCATGTAGCTGTCCAGTTTTCCCAACACTATTTATTGGAGAAATTTTCCTTTTCCCATTGGATATTCTTTCTTGCTTTGTTAAAGATTAGTTGACTGTATAGTTGTAGATTTATTTCTGGGTTTTCTGTTCTGTTCCATTGATCTATGTGTCTGTTTTGTGTCAGTACCATATTGTACTGATCACTACAGGTTTATAATAGAACTTGAAGTCCAGAATTGTGATGCCACCAGTTTTGCTTTTCTTTTTCAAGGTTACTTTGGCTATTCAAGATCTTTGTGGTTCCTTAAAAATTTTAGAATTGTTTGTTCTAGTTCTGTAAAAAATGCTGTTGCTGTTTTGATAGGGATTGTGTTGATGTGTACTTTGCTTTGGGTAATATAGACATTTTAATAATATTTGTTCTTCTAATCTTTGAGAATGAAATTCTATTTCTTTGTGTCATCTTCAGTTTCCTTTATCAGAGTACACGTCTTTCACCTCTTTGGTTAGGTTTATTCCTAGATATCTTAATATTTGTAGTGCAGTTACAAATGGGATTGTTTTCTTAATTTCTCTTTCAGTTGCTTCATTATTAGTGTATAGAAATGTAATACATCTCTGTATGTTGATTTTGTATCTTGCAACTTTACTGAATTCGTTTGTCAGTTCCAGCCGGCTTTTGGTGGAATCTTTTAGGTTTTCTCTATATGGTTCATGTCATCTGTAAATAGTAAAAGTTTTACCTCTTCCTTAACAATCTGGGTGCCTCTTCTTTTTGTTGTCTGCTTTCTGTGGCTAGGACTTCAGAACTTAGTTGAATAGAAGTCGTGAGAGTGGACATCCTTGTCTTGTTCCTGACCTTAGGGGGAAAACTCTGTTTTTTCCCATTGAGTTTGATGTTAGCTGTGGGTTTTTCAAATATGGGCTTTATTATGTTGATATATGTTCCCTCTAGATCTGCCTTGTCAAGAGTTTTTATCAGGAATGGATGTTGTACTTTGTGACTTACTTATTTTATGATTGCAAGTTTGTGCCTCTTAATCACCACCACTCATTTCACCCATTCTCCACCCCATTTACCCTCTGGCAGCCATCAGTCCACTCTGTATTTATGAATCCATTTCTATTTTTTTTGTGTGTTTGCTCATAGGTTTTAGTTTTTTATATTTCCCATATAAGTGAAATCATATGGTATTTATCTTCTCTCTCTGAACCATTTTCCTTAGCACAATTCCCACTTGGTCCATCCATGTTGTCATGGGTGGCTAGTTGTCATTCTTTTTTTATGGCCAAGTAATATTCCATTATGTATATTTACCACATCTTCTTTATTCATTCATCTGTTGATGGACACTTAGGCTGCTTCCATATCTTGGCTATTGTAAATAATGCTGCAATGAACAGAGAGGTGCATATATCTTTTTGATTTACTTCATTTATTTCAGGTAAATCTCGAAATTAATTTCACATTTCTTAATAGCTTCAAACTAAGTCAAATCTTTATTTTGCTGCTCATGATCTGTATTAAATTTATCAACATTAGAGTATAAGAACCCTGCTAAATTTATTTGCTAATGATTCTTTAATACCACTGGTGATATTAATTTCATATAAATACAGAAATGAGCATGTAAATCTTTTTTTGCATTTGTGCTGGCAGGACTTCTAGGACAGTTGATTTGAGCTACTGTGTGGCAACTTCAGTTAAAGAGAAAGCTTTGAAATCTATTTCATTGTTCTGATGAATATTGGAGATCTCATAATTTTCACCAATGACTTTTTAATATAAAGCTTTAGATCTTAAAGGAATTGTTTAAATTCTGGAAGTAGATGACTTAAGTAAGTATATAATACAAAGTAAGCATGAAGAGGTTAAGATAGTTTCTCTAAATGGAAAATTTCCCAGATGGTGAGACGGAAAACACAGTTATATGATAATGGGACAAGAAACTGCAGTTATTATGGGGAAAATCCTAGCTAAGAAGAAGTTAATTATGACACAGTTATCTTCGTTGGCTCAATAGTAAAAACTACAGATAGTTATTGGAGGTCTAATACTCCAAAGCCTCAACATTGACATCCAATACCTTCTCACTGAGGCGTGAATGTCATGAGGGTCCTTTAACTTTACATAGGAAATTACCAGCAATATATGATCTATGGTCTCAAATACAGCAAAAAAAAAAAAAATCGTGGTTGTATATGACAAAGTTTTCCATATAATATACACACTGTTTAGATTTTAGCTATATTGATTTCAAATGATGTATAACTGAGTATATTAACCAAACTACAGATATTTCCCCGATAGTGTGATCCTTGGGGAAAGGGCTTATTTTCAAGTTTAAACAGTGAGACTATCCACAGCTGTGACATTTGGATGGGGTAGGTGAGCTTATCCCTGAATGTGATTATAAAAATAGCTATCCAAGTTGCATCTCTTCACTTTATATGAATTCTTATATATATATCTCTAAGAGTGCTTAGTGTTGTGTGACTTTCTGTTTGCATTTTTGTTTTAGCACCTGAAAGTTTCTGTGCCTGATGAAATATCAGTAGATCTAGGTAAGTCTGGAGCATCCGTATCCTGGAGAATCCGTAGCTCAGCTCAGCTCAGCTCTAAAGGTGTTATCTATCACATGACGGCTAGTAGGGCATCTCAATCACAATGGAAAGAGAGTCTGTAATACATTTAAAATATAGTATATGAAATCTGCGATGTGAAGTAGAATACGTAAATGCATTGAAGACCTTCTCTTGCTCTACTTTGAGTTCTCACCAAATAGCATTGATATATTGCCAGTTACAACACACAGAACATACCCTTAAGACTTATATATTTACTTGAGAGAAAGTGAGAGACCAAGCATGAACAGAGGGAGGGACAGAGGGAGAAGAAGCAGACTCCCTGTTGAGCAGAGAGCCCGATGTGAGACTCAATCCCAGGACCCCAGGATCATGACCTGAGCTGAAGGCAGACACTTAACTGAGCCACCCAGGCACTCCCAGAACGTACCTTTAAAATCACATAACTCTTTGCCTTTCCGTGATGCAGAAAAAAGGAGACCTGAGCTTATACCTGAGGATCTACACCGCCACTATATCCAAACAATGCAGGAAAGAGTCCACCCAGAAGTTCAGAGGCACTTGGAGGATTTTCGGTAAGCTTGCTGGGTGATAGAAGCTGATGTGGTTATTCTGAATTAATCTTCTTTTTAGGTAGCAAAAGTTTACACGTTAAGTCCTTGGCTCAGAGTACGGTCTTTATCACTGTGATTAAAACATAATGAGCAAAAAAAAAAAAAAAAATGTGCACCTGGAGTCAGAGTTGGTGTGTACTGAGTCTGTAGTCCCCATTCCATACGCTTCCAGGACTCACTGAACCCACTGTTCTTCTAGGCTAAGTGTGCTCCGTCAGGATGTGTCCTGTTGAGCGATCACCTCTAGAATTCTTTTCCTCCGGTGTCCTAGGTGACAGGGGCCCCAAAATAGAAAACTGACATTTTACCTGTTGCTAGAAACTCTTAGCTATGGAAAGTCTGATGAAGGATTTCCAGAGGGAGATAGTGCTTCTCTGGGCTATCTCAGGAAGTTGTCCTGTTCCCTTTAGGCAGAAGCGTAGCATGGGACTGACCTTGGCTGAAAGCGAGCTGACTAAACTCGACGCAGAGCGAGACAAGGACCGGGTAACTTTGGAGAAGGAACGGGCATGTGCAGAACAGATTGTTGCCAAAATCGAAGAAGTGTTGTAAGTAACAGAAGTATATGTAGACATACCCTCTCTCTGGAGATGCTCATTATGCTTCATGCACACCTTGAACAAATTTAGAAGGGGTGGCAGATTGCATATGTGGAGCTATGTATTTGGGTTTTAATGGTTTAATTTTTCAGTTTTGCTGATGTTTTAGCAAAGCTCTTGTGTTTCTTTTTCTGGGTATTGGTAAAATGAGTGACTATAAAATTTCTAACTGATGAAAAACAGGTTGAGCACTTTCAGTGGTCTCAGTTCATCGGCTTTGAAATGATCTCATGCCAGAAAATATTGACGATTGATGACATGAGTGAGGAAAGCATATGGTCCCTTGAGGGGTTTGCATTTTTTTTGGTATTTTATGCCAGGTGACAAAGATTGAGGGTGGCCCAAAGCATCTAGCTCTGCTCTGTTGTTTCAGGTGTTGTCTGAGTGAGTAGCATCTCTTTCATTATATGACAGTATTTAATTTTGAAATATTTTTATTTTTAGGATGACTGCTCAGCCTGTGGAAGAAGATAAGAGGTAATATAACTGGGTTTTTTTTTCCCCTAGAATTTGATGAAAAAAAGAAACTTTTTTCCTGTCAGTCCTAAATAGGATTTCTCTCTTTTAACTTCAAAATTCAGACTGTCTCCCTCTGGTGGCCTCAATTTTACTTGACTAATATCCTCGCATCTTGAGTAGAATCTTTTTCTATTTGCAACAAATAGATTCTTCCTTAGTTTTTCCTTGATGAATGATTTCTAAGGATTCCAGCATTGGGGTTTTTGAAGCCATTTGATATCTTTATTCTACCTACCCTCCCTTCTCAGAATTCTTTTTTTAAGATTTTATTTATTTGTTTATGAGAGACACAGAGAGAGAGGCAGAGACATAGGGAGAAGGAGAAGCAGGCTCCTCATAGGGAGCCCAGTGTGGGACTCAGTCCCAGAACTCCAGGATCATACCCTGAGCCAGAGGCAGATGCTCAACCGCTGAGCCATCCAGGAGTCCCCCTTCGTAGAATTCTTATTTTATTTAATTTTTCTCCTCCAGTTCAACAATGCAGTATGTTATCCTAATGTACATGAAGCATTTGGGGGTAAAAGTGAAAGAACCTCGAAATTTGGAGCACAAGCGGGGTCGGATTGGATTCCTTCCAAAAATCAAGGTAAAACTGGGTAATAATGTGTTTGGGTCTCCATGCTTCTTTACACAGGTTGCAGTGGTGTCCTTCTTGGTACTTACCGTTCCAGCAGGTTGGTACTAGGCATGCTAATAGGTGTATGATATGGCCCCTCCTCTCAGGAAGCTCAGAAATCTAGCGAGAAATCCAAGCATGTAAAGCAAGGATGAGACAGTGAGGAGTGCAGATAGCAGTTTATATAGAGAGTGCCATCCCAACAGCCTTGTCTTTCCTTTTATGACCCCTGTCATGGTTGTAATTATGTATGTTTCTCTTTAGTTTTTGTTAGACTCTGAAGCTCTGTGAGGGCAAGGGCCTCCCTCATTGTATCCCCAGCTTTTAGCACTTTGCCCTCACACATTAAGAGCTTATTAAGTACTCGTTCAGTAGTTGGATGAACTGCTTGGAACAAGGTCCCAGTAAATGTGTCCTAAAATTACCTTTGTTTTCCAAAAATGCCAGCTTTAAAGGGGTTGAAAAGACACCTTGCATTTGATGTGTGCACAGTACCACATGCCGCCCTCTATCAAGTGCTCTGTGTGTGTGTCCTTCACTCCCATTTAACCAATTCTCTCAGCTGACCATTAGAATTGCCTTTCTGTGTTTGAAAGCCACAAAAGAAGTCTACTCTGTTATCTATCTCCTAACCTCTCTGATTGTACCTCAACTCTAGCAGAGTATGAAGAAAGATCGAGAAGGCGAAGAAAAAGGAAAGCGCAGAGGATTCCCCAGCATCCTGGGACCCCCAAGGAGACCAAGCCGTCACGACAACAGTGCAAGTATGTTAAGTCGGAAAAGCAGCCTTCTCACCAGCTCCCACCATCTTCCCTCAGAGGCTCACTTAGCTAGAATGAATTGCTGGACAAAGGTGTTCCTGAAATGATTCCATTGAGCTTCCATTGTGCCTTTATTTCAAGGTTACTTCTGAACCAACTACCCCCATGTGGCTCTATAATTATCTTAAACATCTTCTTTAATGGCATTATCCCAGCAGTTGTCCATAACGTAATTTACTTACCTGTTCTGATTTTTGTTTGCATCCAACATCTGTTAAATTAAAAAAACTAAATGTGCCTGGATTTCTCCACCATTCTTTGTTTAATCTTTTCATACACATATTACTCACCATACTTCTGCAGTTTCTCCACCTCTCCATTGTGCTTTATTTCCTGACCTCCCTCCACCCTTGGGCCCAATAGAGAGAGAGATCAGGCCACTGATCTGGGGGAAAAATAGGGAGGATGGAAGCTCAGCCAGGGAAATCAGGTTATGTACTGGTCTTCAACTGGGCAGCTCTACATTTGAAATCATTGGCCAGGCTGGAGTAGGGGTGGGATTGTGGTACAGTGCGAAATTCTCAGACACCAGTGGTGCCCCTTGCTCAAGAAACACTGAGAAGATGAAGGAAATTCAAAGAGAAGAGGTTGAAGAGAATGGAGTATTTCACAGATGCTGACCATGAGTTCCAAGGGATGTAGAAGAGGAATTGAGGAATAAGAGAAGGAAGAATTTGAAGATTAGGTTTATCCAGAGCTGTGTGAGGGAGTGCAGTGCTTCTGGGCGATGATGACAACTGAGGACATGAGTGTGTTTTGACTTCTTATAGTTACTGACCTGAGCAGGAGTGGTGAGCTGGCTGCCAGCAGTTTCTGTAGTCTCTGAGGCACAATGTAAGAATGAAGCTGCGAGTATCGGGGAGGGGTGGGGGGCCATGAGCTCCCAGGAATAACAGGCTTCATTCTCACTCTCACAAGTAAGCATAGTTCTGTGTGCCTCTGTCTTCCTCTCTCAGTATTCCTGCCATTGCTCTCCTGTCCTTTTCTCCCTCCCGTCATTCCCCCTCATCTTCCATCTTCTTCTTCCTTCTCTCCAGCCCTCCTCCACCTGCCTTCATCTCTTTCTCTCCCTCCTCTCTCTCTTCCTCCCTCTTCCCTTTCTTTTCTTTTCATCCTTCCTTTCACTCTCTTTTCTTCCTTCTGCCATTTTTTCCTATCTATCTATTCCTCACTCTGTAACAATTCATAGATATTTTTCTAGGGTCCACCATGTTCCAGACATCTTTTTTTAAATCCTTTGCATCATCTTTTTTTTTTTAAGCCTTTTTGCAACATAAATTGTTAACCATTGCTTTCTGTTCAGTTGGCAGAGCCATGGAACTACAGAAGCAGCGCCACCCGAAGCACTTATCCACACCTTCTTCTGTGAGTCCTGAGCCTCAGGACCCTGCCAAGTTGCGCCAGAGTGCATTAGCAGGCGAAGGAACAGAGGTCGGATACCTGCCAGCCAATCCCATGTCCTCTGTGGCTGCTGGGGCCACTCTTTCCCAGGAAGGAGGGAAGGAGAATGATACAGGTAAGCCGGTGCTATAGTTCGATTTAGTAACTAAGTATTGAGATTTTCAGTCCCACTAAGTAAGAAATAGAGTGGCATATTGTTTTAACCAAGACTGAATCCAATTTCATTTTAACATTTTAATGTTCTACAAGTGATAAATCCATGCTGAATGCTCATTTTGAGTTCTTGTCAATTCAGAAATACTGACTGAGCTGTCAGACATTTGCTTTGTATCAGATGTTAGCACACAATAATTATACATAGATTCTTGCCCTGTGCCACTTAGTCTCATAAATAAAAATAGTCACATAAATAAAAATTCAAATTGTGCCAGATCTAGTAATGAAAGGGTAAAAGGCGTGTTGAGGGGACTTAGTAGCTAGGGGCAGATGTGGGAGGAGTCTAAAAAAGACTTTTTTTAAAAATCTGAGTTACTGGAGATTTTTTTTTTTTTAATACTAAAGGGAAGCTAGTTGAGAGGAAGAGGTTGAAGATGCAGGAAATAACTGTCTATAACTAGTAGGACAAGGTTTTGAGAAGGAGAGCAGAGATGAGAGCCAGAGTGTGTGTGAGGGCAAGATTATTAGCTGAGCAAGAAGGCCAAGAGGCCTTAAAGAGTAGAGAAAGATGTGAAGTAATTGTAGATCATTGGGGAAGAAAGCTTGTGACCATATTTCTTCATGCTTGTTATAATGGGTTTCTTAAGCAAGTAAGATAAGAGAATTGGTGCTGTATTTGGAGAAGGGAATGCCTATCTGTATTAGTGATTTTGGAAGCAGTTCAATTTCTGGTATGACAAGGTCAAGGATAAAGCTGTGGGACTTGTCACTGGAGTGGCAGAGGGGAAATTACTAGAGATGAAGAAAGTAAGGAGCCAAGAAGCCAAGAGTTGGAATACCTTAACATCCCTGGGGTTTGAGGTCACCCCTTGTGATAGCAGCAAAGAGATGAAAACGGCACCAGCAGCCGAAGGTTCAGTACTACTAGATGATTGTCATAAAGAGGGAGAGCCTCAGTGCAGAAAGGGATTTCTCTAAGAAGGCAAGATAGTGGTCTAAAAGTAGTGTTGAGGAACAAGGGTATCTATTTGTCTCATCTCCACACTGAAGTATGTATTATATAATGGAAACATCTGTCTCCATTTGAGAGGGCTGTAGCAGAACGGGGTGGGGGGCAAGGAAGCATGGATTTGAGACAAAGCAGGAGGGGTGACATGCATAGAAAAATCTGGAGGTTTGCCTTATATGGAATTCTGAAGACGTTGAGTTGAGTAGATGTACGAATTCATGGCTCCCAGCTCACATTGAAATAAAAACATGGCAGATAGGTAACCAGTAACAACTAAATAAAAAACATGAAGAGAAGGGAAGTAGAGGAAGGGAAGATATTAACAAGTAAGATATTTTACCAAATTTGGGGGAGATTAAAAGTGGACAAGAGTGATTTGAGGGATAAAACATCATAGAGGAAGCTGGAGTCTATAATGTATTCAAGGAGGCCCAGGTGGGAGCCAGGCTGCCTGTTGGAAACTTTGGAGAGATGTTGGGCTCAGAGTTGGCATGTCTTATGGAGTGCATGAGTAAGAAGTAAAGCTGAAAATAATGAATTAATTGGAGGTCTATAATCAAAACAATGATGTCAGCAGTTTCTGGTCCTTGCATTGTAAAATATGAGCCGCATGTTGTATACACCAGAAGAAAATGAGTGTGTTCTCTTAGAAAAGTTGAATTATGTAGGGCAAGGTAAGTCCTCTGTAATATTAGTGCTGTGGAGTTCTAACATTGGGAGCCTAAAACCTGAGTGTAAACATGCCAGGGTCTCACTCTGCCCAGGGAGCTCCCAGCTACAATGGGCTTACATCCGTATGGCTGTAAAGGAAAGCCACAGCAGCTACCCAGCCCTGCATTCTCAAATATGAATAGTATTACTCATTCTTGGTAAAATTTCCTTGTTAGAACCAAGTCCTAAGATAATACATAATGCCAACTATATCAATGACATAAAAAAGAGAATACAAAATAAACATAAAAACTGTCCCTGCAATTTACACGTTTAATGCAATCCCTATCAAAATACTATGGACTTTCTTCAGAGAGTTGGAACAAATTATTTTAAGATTTGTGTGGAATCAGTTTTTTTTTTTTTTTTAAATCATTTATTCATTCATGAGAGACACAGGGAGAGAGAGAGACAGAGACATAGGCAGAGGAAGAAGCAGGCTCCATGCAGGGAGCCCCATGTGGGACTTGATCCCGGGTCCCCAGGATCACGCCCTGGGCTGACGGCAGCACTAAACTGCTGAGCCACCCGGGCTGCCCAAGATTTGTGTGGAATCAGAAAAGACCCCAAATAGCCAGGGGAATTTTAAAAAAGAAAACCATAGCTGGGGGCATCACAATGCCAGATTTCAGGTTGTACTACAAAGCGGTGGTCATCAAGACAGTGTGGTACTGGCACAAAAACAGACACATAGATCAATGGAACAGATTAGAGAATCCAGAAGTGGACCCTCAGCTTTATGGTCAACTAATATTCGACAAAGGAGCAAAGATTATCCACTGGAAAAAAGACACTCTTCAATAAATGGTGCTGGGAAAATTGGACATCCACATGCAGAAGAATGAAACTAGACCACTCTCTTGTGCCATACCATACACAAAGACAAACTCAAAATGGATGAAAGATCTAAATGTGAGACAAGATTCCATCAAAATCCTAGAGGAGAACGCAGGCAACCCCCTTTTTGAACTTGGCCACAGTAACTTCTTGCAAGATACATCCACGAAGGCAAGAGAAACAAAAGCAAAAATGAACTATTGGGACTTCATCAAGATAAGAAGCTTTTGCACAGCAAAAGATACAGTCAACAAAACTAAAAGACAACCTACAGAATGGGAGAAGATATTTGCAAATGACGTATCAGATAAAGGGCTAGTTTCCAAGATGTATAAAGAACTTCTTAAACTCAACAGCAAAGAAACAAACAATCCAATCATGAAATGGGCAAAAGACATGAACAGAAATCTCACAGAGAAAGACATAGACATGGCCAACAAGCACATGAGAAAATGCTCTGCATCACTTGTCATCAGGGAAATACAAATCAAAACCACAGTGAGATACCACCTCACACCAGTGAGAATGGGGAAAATTAACAAGGCAGGAAACCACAAATGTTGGAGAGGATGTGGAGAAAGGGGAACCCTCTTGCACTGTTGGTGGGAATGTGAACTGACGCAGCCACTCTGGAAAACTGTGTAGAGGTTCCTCAAAGAGTTAAAAATAGATCTGCCCTACGACCCAGCAATTGCACTGCTGGGGATTTACCCCAAAGATACAGATGCAATGAAATGCCGGGACACCTGCACACCAATGTTTATAGCAGCAATGTCCACAATAGCCAAACTGTGGAAGGAGCCTCGGTGTCCATCGAAAGATGAATGGATAAAGAAGATGTAGTCTATGTATACAATGGAATATTACTCAGCCATTAGAAACGACAAATACCCACCATTTGCTTCATTGTAGATGGAACTGGAGGCTATTATGCTGAATGAAATAAGTCAATCGGAGAAGGACAAACATTATATGGTCTCATTCATTTGGGGAATATAAAAATAGTGAAAGGGAATAAAGGGGAAAGGAGTAAAAAATGAGTGGGAAATATCAGGGAGGAGACAGAACATGAAAGACTCCTAACTCTGGGAAACAAACTAGGGGTAGTGGAAGGGGAGGTGGGCGGGGGGTGGAGATGACTGGGTGACGGGCACTGGGGGGGGGGGCACTTAATGGGATGAGCACTGGGTGTTATTCTATATCTTGGCAAATTGAACATCAATAAAAAATAAATTTATAAAAAAAATTTTAAAAAAACTGCCCCTGGCCGAAAACAATAATTTAGGTAAAAGACAAAAACTTAAAAAAATACCTCTAAGTTAGTATGCTTGGGGAAATTTTAAAAGTTATTACACTTATAAAACAAGAATAATAATGCTGGGCAGCCCGGGTGGCTCAGTGATTTAGCACCTCCTTTCGCCCAGGGCATGATCCTTGAGACCGGGATTGAGTCCCACGTTGGGCTCCCTGCATGGAGCCTGCTTCTCCCTCTGCCTGTGTCTCTGCCACTCTCTCTCTCTCTCTCTCTCTGTGTCTCTCATTAGTGAATAAATAAAATGTTTAAAAATAATAATATAACTATTACATAGAATACAATAACTACTGTGATAAACTACCTTAAAACTTCATAGCTTCACACAAAACATATTTATTATGTCACATTTTTGGTGAGGAACTTGAGAGCAGCTTAGCTGGGCAATTCTATTTCCTGTAGTGGCAGTCAAGATGTCAATCAGCCATCTGAAAGTTTAGCTGGGGCCAGACACATGCATCTGCACTCACACTGGTAGCTGGTGGCCTTGGGCCTATGCTCCTTGCTGGAGGCCTTGGCTCCTCACCACATGGGCTTCTCCACAGAACAGCATGAGTGTTCATGACATGGTAGCTAACTTTCCCCTAAGTGATCCAAAAGAGAGCACAAGAAAGGAGCCCCCCTATCTTTAATGACTTAGTCTCTGTGGTCACACATTGTCATTTCAGCAAGTTAAAGCCAGCCCCTAAATCGAGCTCACACTCAAGCAGGAAGGAGTTAGGCTCCACCCCCAGAAGGGAGGGAGGAGTAGCAAAGAATTTGTGCACATATTTTCAAACCACCACAGCTGCCAAGAGTTTAAAAAAAAAAAAAGTCCCTAAAAATAAAGTCAAGGAAATATTTCAGAATGTATATCAGAAATGTTGAGAGATAGAAATCAGAGAGACAGGAATTACGTAGAGAGCCACTTGAGAGGTCCAACGTCTCTCTCTTCTTTGACGAAACATCAGCAGGAGAAATAAGAGGCGAGGCAATTGGAGAAATGATAGAAGAGACCATCTCAAAGGGAAAAAGACTTGTCTTCAGACAGAGTTCGCTGGGAACCACCTATGATGAATTAATATCAGTAAGAAAAGTAACAACAAGAACCATACCTAGAATGTCTCTAAAAATTTCTGTACACCAGAGATCAAGTCCCAAAAGCTTTGAGGGGAAGGAAAATGAGGATTATGCTGCATCACATTTCTCATGATCACACCAGGGGCTAGATTACATGGGAATCAGGCCTTGCAACTTACTATAAAAAAATTATTGAACTTAGAATTCTATGTCCATCCAAATTACCCATCAGACGTGAAGAAGGGTATAAAGACATTTTCAGATATGCTAGGATTCAAAGCTTAACTGAAGTGTGTCCTTTCCTGAACATGATTTGAAGATACATACTTCAGCAAAATGAGAGAAAAATGAAAGAAGGCAGTGTTACGGGGTCTGGGAAATACTGGAAACATCCCAGGGAAGTGGTGAAGGGCAAGCAAGTCTCAGATGATGGTTAGGTCATAGGCAAAGGGAGCCACTGCCCCAGATTGGAACATAAGGAGTAGGGGATAAGAAAAAGGGAGGTTTTAAGCAGTTGGTAGTATGATGTAACAAATGAAGAAATCTGAGATGTGAATAAAATGACAGTGTTTTGACAGCAATCAAAGTAATTTAGAAATACTAAGAAAAACAAAGTTGTTCAAGAAAGTTAAGTCATGGAGCACCTGGGTGGCTCAGTGGTTGAGCAGTCTCCTTTCACCTCAGAGTGTGATCCTGTGGTCCTGGGATGGAGTCCCACACTGGGCTCCCTGCAGGGAGTCTGCTTCTCCCTCTGCCTGTGTCTCTGTCTCTGTCTCATGAATAAATAAATGAAATCTTATAAAAAAAAATACAATGAAAGGGAAGAATATGGATACTAAATACCTACTTTGATAGACAAGAGTGTTAAGGTACTAACTCCTTGATGAAACAAAAATGTAGATACAATTCTATCATTTAAACTTAAGTAATAACCAATAATAACCCCATAATAATAATAATAATAATATTAAACATTGGGAAGAAATGAGGGGGAAGTGAAGATGGGAAGTATAAGTGAGTAAAATCCTCAGAAGAGGGAGAAACAGATATTACATAAAGAGGGGCAGGAGAGAAGGAGAGAATCTCAAACCAACTCCATGCACAGTGCTGAACTCCACATGGGGCTCGGTCTCACTCACGACTCTGAGATCATGACCTGAGCTGAAACGAAGTTGGGGGCTTAACTGACTGAGCCGCCCAAGCACCCCATTATGTTGATTTTTTTAAAGTTGCTTAAACATGATATTCCTAGGAACAGTTTTTAGTGCATTTAAAATTTTATGTATTAAAATTTTGGTTCTAGATGACATGCAACTGTTTGAATAGGAATGTGGCTATGGATAGATTGAAGTTCTCTTCCAGGACGAATTTTTTTTGGAATCATTATCTTCATTAGCACCATCTGAGTTTTTGAATTTTGTCTTTCCAGGATCAAAGCAAGTTGGAGAAACACCAGCATCTGGAGACTGCATAGATAATACCCCTCGGACTCCCAATACCATCTTTGATTTCCCACCTCCTCCCTTAGACCAAGTGCAGGAGGAGGAATGGGAAGTGGAAAGGTGATTCAGTGGTATCTTTGGAGGGTGGGGATGTTAGGAGAACCCTCAGCTATTTCATTGTATATTATTCCTACACTTAGTAGCATTTCCCCCACATGTGCTTTTTGGGAAAGTCCTAGAACTTATTGGTAGTAAATATTAGGTACTGAAATGTTTTATTTTATTTTATTTTTTTAAAGGATTATGTATTTATTCATGAGAGAGACACAGAGAGAGGCAGAGACATAGGCAAAAGGAGAAGCAGGCTTCCTGCAGGGAGCCCAATACAGGACTTGATCCCAGGACCCTGGGATCAGGCCCTGAGCTGAAGGCAGATTCTCAATCACTGTGCCACTCAGGTGTCTCTACTGAAGTGTTTTAAATTTATTTTGTATCAAATCATTTGACTATCTAGAAGAATTATTTATCCGTCACTGTAGTTTAACCCAGTTTTTAGTATTGCTGGCATAAATTTCTTTTTTCTCCTTTTCATTGAAGTGTAGTTGACATACAGCATTGCCTTCACTTTGGGTATAGGACATAGTGATAACAAATGTATACCTTATGTTGTGCTAGCCAAAGGTGTAGCTGCTGCCTGTCATCATAGAACACCACTGACTGTATTCGCTATGCTGTACCTTTTGAAATTAGTGTTTTTGTTTTCTCTGGGTAAATACCCAGTAATGAACTTAGTAGACTGTACGGTATTTCTATTTTTAATTTTTTGGGGAACCTCCTTACTGTTTTCCACAGTGGCTGCACCATTTTACATTTCCACCAACAGTGCACAAGGGTTCCTTTTTCTCCACATCCTCGCCAACACTTGTTATTTCTTGTCTTTTTGATACTAGCCATTCTGACAAGATGATATCTCCTTGTGGTTTTGATTTGCATTTTCCTGATGATGAGTGATGTTGAACATCTTTTCTTATCTTGTTGGCCATTTGTATGTTTGGAAAATGTTCAGGCATAAATTTCTTGATTACTGTTTTGTTTTCTTGTTGACCCTTTGTTCCCCATTGTTTTAGGGTGACTGAGCATGGGACACCAAAACCCTTTCGAAAGTAAGTAATCCTAAAGTAGCTTTCAATAGAGGCATATTTTAAGAAATAATATCTTTTTTTCTCTGACATCGTAGTTTTAAAGGAAAGGAAAACCTGTATACAAATCTGTTAGTATAAAAGAAAATTCTTAATAAACACACATCATTCAAAAGATATTTATAGAGGTATATATAACATAGATAAGTCATTTTGTAGGAGAGGGTGATGTTTCAGGCCCTGTGCTAAGCAGTACTTCAGAAATATGACTTATTTACTGTAATAGAAAAACTTGTTCTATTTCCCATTGTCCATCTGATGTCCCCAAATAGAATTCATTGTTGTTTTTTGGTTTTTGGTTTTTTTCATTCAGGTTTGACAGCATAGCTTTTGGAGAAAGTCAAAGTGAGGATGAACAGTTTGAAAATGACTTAGAGACAGATCCACCCAACTGGCAACAGCTCGTTAGTCGAGAAGTGTTACTGGGCCTAAAGCCTTCTGAGATCAAAAGACAGGAAGTAATTAATGGTGAGTTTAATTAGACTTTGTTGTTGTTCACATACAGTGAGTTTTATTAGACTAAAACAAGCCCCCAAGCTTTGGAGTTGGCTTCAAAATTTCTGCTAGCCTTTTGTTCTATACAGAGGGGAGTTAAACTAGATAGATGATCCTTGAGCTTTCCAACTCAAAACATGCAAATGATTCTGTGTTCTTAATGGTAATTTAAAAGGAAAAGGTGTTTAGCTTTCAAGATGTTTAAGATTCATAGGATTATAGATCTTGAAGTTGAACAGTCATTAAGGCAGCCTGGTCTCATCGTTAAGTTATTTTTATGCATAGTATAAATGGGGAAGCTCAGGCCCAGGGTGGTTGAATGAATCAAGATCATATAGCTAGCTGATAAATGATAGGGACAAAACTGGGAGTCAGGTGTCCCTTTACCCTAGTGCAGTGTTCTTTATTTTGCCCTAATATATATATGTGACAAAGATGTGGGTGACATGGATGCTGTGCCCTCCACTATCCTTAGGATGCGATTTCAATAAATACCTTTCCTGTGTCTGATAACTTTGAGACATAGTGAAATAACAAGTCTAGCCTCAGAAATGAGGGTTTATAGGCAAATCAGATAACCAAAAGTACTATTATTTTGAAGAAATAATAGGCTAAATGGTGTTTGGGCTTACTGCTTTCTGATGTTATTAGCTATGATTGGTGAATAGTGTTGTGAAAAGACAAAAGGATTTTGGAGTACATTGTTAACTTTAAAGATTTTATTTATTTGTGAGAGAGCAAGAGAGAGAGAGAGAGACAGACAGCACAAACAGGAGAAGGGGCAGAAGGAAGGGGACAAGCAGACTCCCTCCCAAGCAGGGAGCCCAATGTGGGGCTTGATCCCAGGACCCCAAGATCATGACCTGTCAAAGGCAGACACTTAACCAACTGAGCTCTCCAGGAGCCCCATTGTTAACTTTAATATACAGAATAGTTTTGGGGTTTTTTTGTTTGTTTGTTTAAAAGATTGTATTTGAGAGAGAGAGCACAAACAGAGGGCATGGATAGAGGGAGAAGCAGATTCCCCACTGAGCAGGAAGCCCAATGCGGTTCTCCATCCCAGAACCCCGGGATCGTGACCTGAGCTAAAGGCAGACGCTTAACCCACTGAGCCACCCCAGGGCCCCCAGAATAGTTTTGAATGATATTTTTCATTTGCCAGCACTCAGCTCTTAGAGCCGGTATGTAGGAGGGTCTCATGCAATCTAGAAAGTGACATGAGAGATACTACATCCTTTTAAAACTATAAATAATTATTATAGAGCTCATTTGCTGCTTAATTCCAGCTAGAGCCTGTGTTTGGTCTCACGGAATTATTCAGAACGAGGTAACATTTCATGTTTCCTTTTTTCTCTGCTTAGAATTGTTCTACACTGAAAGAGCTCATGTCCGAACACTAAAGGTTCTTGATCAAGTATTCTATCAGCGAGTGTCCAGGGAAGGAATTCTGTCCCCTTCAGAACTACGGAAGATTTTTTCAAACTTGGAAGATATTCTTCAACTTCACAGTAAGAAAAATCTTTGTCCCTAACATTTTTAATAGATGAAAGATTGTGAGTATATAAAAGCATCATAACAGTAAACTTTTCTAAGTGCATCCATGTTGTATGTGAGCATATAACATAAAGAAGTGATCAGATCATTGAACATCCCCCTCCCCAGACGCTCATCCACACCATTAGCCTTTTGTATATGAAGTGCTACCACAGGACTTAGGATCTAAAGTTAATGTCAAAGATGAAAAATATAAATACCCTTGGAAATTTCTTATCAATTGTAGTGTATATGTTTTTAAATATATATATGCCATATAATTTGTGTGGTGTGTGTATATATACTTATATATAATACTCAGCATCTAATATCACGATGGGGTAATTTTTAGGAATTATCTTATTGTTGCTTGAAATGCTTGAGTAAATCTATAAAAATTCTACCTTGCTGGCTTTCCTTGGTTATAGTCTCCTGAGACTTTTGTAGACACAGTTCCTTTCTCTGTAAGTCACTGCTTCTCTGTGATCCTTAATTCTCAAGCTTTCTTTCATCAAGGATGCCATCGCCAACTGCCAACACCTGCCTACCAAATTGATGCCTTTTTATGTCTTTGTGGGTGATCTTAGGTTTCAACAGCATGCATCGACAGGTTCAGGTTGATTATAACAACTGCCTGTGAACAAAAACATTTTGAGAGGAACAGGGGGCAGAATCACCTGTTCTATTGAAATTTCTTTATGAGCATGGTTATGATGGCGTCTTGAAGTTAAATGCATATTTGATGTACATATACAGTGTGTAATGTGCTAGTTTCCACATTGTTTCAATGCTCTGGCACCTGTTTTTCGGATAGAGCTCAACAATATCTGTATGCAGAAGAATTGCTTTCAGATTTATATTTAAGGAGACCAGAGGCAGCCATACTACTGTGAAAATCCTTTTTTAAAAATTTAGGTTCCTTTAAAAAATTTAGGTTCTAAAAATCCTTTTTTAAAAAATTTAGGTTCTAAATTTTCAGTACAACCAGTAATGCGAACTAAAATGCAGGTATACTTAATTATTTTCTGTTTTTCCCCCCTTAGTTGGATTGAATGAGCAAATGAAGGCTGTTCGAAAGAGGAATGAGACCTCAGTTATTGATCAGATTGGGGAAGATTTGCTGACCTGGGTAAGGAAATTGGCTATTTCACTTTAATATTTTTATAGACACTTAAAGATCAGACTCAAGGTGGAGTAATCTTTCCAAATATGCAAACTCATACATCTTGCAAAGTTACCATAAAGACGAAAGGGGTCCAAGTATGTATTCTCTTGGTTAGTATCTTTTTATTCTTGGTAATATTTTTTTTAAGATTTTATTTATTTATTTATTCACAAGAGACACACAGAGAGAGAGGCAGAGACACAGGCAGAGGTAGAAGCAGGCTTCATGCAAGGAGCCTGACGGACTTGATCCTAGGTCTCCAGGATCCCGCCCTGGGCTGAAGGCAGCGCTAAACCGCTGAGCCACTGGGGCTGCCCTTGGTAATATTTTTTTTAATATTTGTGCTCATTCAAACTAAGTGCTCTCTTTTCATCAAAATAAAGATATTCTCTGTGTTTTAATGAACAGAGAGCAAAATGAATCTTGATAAAAATAATTTAACTAATGTAGAATTTTCAGTCTTCCATTGTCCAAATCACAGAATTATGCTGTAAAACATTACAGTTGTAAATCCAGAACTACCATCACAAAGGTAGAAAAGTGAAAATTACTTAATCTCATTTACAGTATAAGGAAAGAGTTCAGAGACCATCAGAGCTGTTAGACACATTCTGTTTTTCTGTCCGACTCTTTGTATGTCCCCCACAGTATGTACACTGTTCCAGGTGCTGGGGATACACGCTGGGGATACAGTGGCAATCACAGCGAGCACGGCTCCTGCCTGGGTGGAGCTGATAACCAGTGAGAAAACAGTCATTAGTCCTTTCAAGTACGATAAGAATTATAAAAAAGGGAGAGTATGGGTTGTTATGGGAAGATACAGCAGGGAGACCCAAAGTAGGACATACAGAAAATTTTTCTAGGGGAAAGTAGGTATGATCCAAACTTTTAAAGAAAATGTTGTAGTTAAGGCTATGAGTAATAGTGAAACAGATGACACAGTTCTCAAAATGCTAAATGTCCAGGTTGAACAGAAACTGTGTAGATATGCCCACAGAAATTTATAGATTGCTTGGGGAAATGCCACAAGGTTTTGGTAACTTTATAATGCTAACTTTTTAGAAGATCAAATACTAGAAAGTTGACTAAGACAATGTTCATCTTACTCCCTTCGTTGATGTTGAGATCATAGCTGAGAATCTAATCCCATAGGAGATCTTCTCTTAGCCACTTGACTCATAGAAAAGATCAGGAAATCACTGTCCAGTCTCATCTTGTATTTACTCAGCTTTTCAAAGCATCTTCTCAGGCTCATTCTGGCATTATTCTTGTTAAGGAGATTTCACTTCCTTGAAAAACCCAAGTTACTCTACAGCTACTCTGTGATAGTGTAGCTCATTTTGTAGATCTCAGGGTAGCAGGAAAGGTTTTAACTGAGTTCTCTTAGCTTGGCAGCACACTACTCGAAACAAATTTTTATTTTAAAAGAGTTATCCATTTATTTTAGAAAGAGAGCATGAGTGGGGGAGAGGGACATAGAGAGAGAGCCTTGAGCAGACTCTACGCTGAGCAGGGAGCCCAATGTGGGACTCAGTCCCAGGACTCTGAGACCGTGACCTGAGCTATAACCAAGAGTCAGATGCTCAGCTGATTGAGCCATCTACGAGCCCCTGAAACAAAAAATTTGTGGTATAATATAGTAAAGTATCAACTAAAATCTCAAAGATTTTCTTTATGGAGCAGTTAGTAATTTTTGTGAGCTATCAGATTCTAAAAAAATCAGATTTTAACTTCAGTCTTTAAGCCTTTTGTGTCTCCTGTTCCCCCAGTGTCAGCCTTTCTAAGTTGTGGTAGGCTGTGAGCAGGAAAACATTGTGATAGGCTATGATCAGAAAAGGCCTGCATGTGTCAGTCTGACCTTTTTTAATGGAGAAACATTGATAATCCACAGAGATATGTAAGTCTCCATTCACTTGAGAGCACTTAGTGGAATACTGAAAGGATTGGTGGTTGTCTCTCATTTTGCCTGGCCTTAAGATAAGCTCAGTATGCCATTCTCTGCTGTGTTCTTTGCATTCTTGGCACAGTTCAGTGGACCAGGGGAGGACAAGCTGAAGCACGCCGCTGCTACCTTTTGCAGTAACCAACCTTTTGCCCTGGAAATGATCAAGTCTCGTCAGAAAAAGGATTCTCGATTCCAGACCTTTGTGCAAGTGAGTTGAGTGAGTCATGTGAGAAAAAAAAAAAGAATAATGTGATTTTTTTATGGAATATAGAATAAACTAGGAAAATTCTAAGACTAAGATATTTATAAGGATTATGTTAACACTTTTTAAAGCCATATGTTCCTTCTTAAATTCTTGGAGTATATAAAGGTGAGAGTGGAATGGTAAATAATAAATAATTAATTATAGTAAATAATAAAAGATTAAAATACCTGACACACACAAAAAAATAAAATACCTGACATAGGAGTCCACATTGCCATGGTGATATTGTCAGAAAATATCCCATGTACACTGTTACAATACTATGGTCATAACATGAGAATGGGCCCACAGAAGAGTGTGACACCAGTCATGCTTATTGAGGTGTATATATTGGTGTAACTCAAGGGTCAGTAAACTGTGGCCCACAGGTCCTATCCAGCCTCTTGCCTGTTTTTGTGGAGTTTTATTATGGTATAGTAAATTTTTACTGCAGTAGAACAAATTACCGCAAATGTAGCAACTGAATACAAATATATTAGGTCACAGTTTTTGTGGTTTGGGAGTACAGATATTATTTAGCTGGGTCCTCCCTTCATGCTTGCACCGGGCTGAAGGAAGGGGTTAGCTGGAGCTGCAGTTCTCATCTGAGACTTGCAGTCCTCTTCTCAGTTCCCTTATTGTTCACAGAATTCATTTCCCTGTAAATGTATAACCAAGATTCCAGCCTTCTTGTCATTGTTGGCTAGAAACTGCTCTCGGCTCCTGGAGAATGCCCAGATCTTTGCCACGTGGCCCCTACAGGCAATTTATAAGATAGTTATTTCCTTTCTTGCAGGTCAGAAGGATTGTATCTCTCTGACAGCTTTTTTTTTTTTTTTTTTAAGGTCTATTCTGATTAAGTCAGACTCACCTTGGAAAAGCTTTCCTTTTTCTTAACACGAAGTTAACTTATAGTAACCTAATCATATCAGTGATACCCCATCATGTTCACAGGTTCTGTCCACGGTCCAGGGGAGATTATACAGGCTGCGTACACCAGAGAGTGGGAATCTAGCAGACTCTCAGAACTCTTTACTACACACAGTCATGTTTGTTCATTTACATACTGTCTGTGGTTGCTTTTGCACTAAAACAGCAAAATAGAGTAGTTATGACAAGGACTGTATGGCATGAAAAGCCTAAAGTATTTATTATCTGGCGCTTTACTGAAGAGTTTGCAGACCCCCATTTGAGATGAGCTGGTGTGTGTATGTATATCCAGACTGATGATCCGTTGTACCTACTTGGAATGGCAAATAGCAAATCAGCTGACTAACTTTTGGTAGGAATGCCAATCATAGGAAAATGAATATGTAAAGATAAAACTGTTTTATCACAAGCAAGCAGTTCTTAGAGTTGATTGTGGATATTCTCAATTTTTGCTTAAACAGATAAGAAAGAAACCACTGGCTTAGTGATAAAGGCTCCCCTTCCCCATTATGTGAGTAGAAGTATAGTGTGGCCATAGTATACCTCACCATGCTTTACGTCTTGATTTAATAACCAGAACTGTGATGTTGTAGACTTATGATGGGTATGTGGCACATATTAGGAAACTATAGTCCTAATAAGAATCACAAATTCCCTTATTTAATTTTAATTTTAGGATGCTGAGAGTAATCCTCTGTGTCGTCGTCTGCAGCTGAAGGATATCATTCCTACCCAGATGCAGAGGCTTACCAAGTACCCTCTTCTGTTGGATAATATTGCCAAATACACAGGTACAGCGTTCTCAGTGAAATTAAAAAGCTTGGGAACAAAACAAGAAAACTCCATGTCCTGCTAAATAATCTCTCACGGCATCCTGATGCCCATGGGTTCAATTTCCAGAGTATGGCAGCATTTTCTAACAAGATTCAGTCCAGTCTTCTCTAGGCTATTTGATTTAATGTACTCCCTTAGTAGCTTTTAACACAGCATTTGGCAAAGTATGGATCATGGGCCAAATTTGGGTCATCACATAGGTTTGTAAAAAAGTTTTGTTAGAACATAGACGTGCTCATTGGTTGACAAATTGTCTCTGACTGCTTTTGCACTACAACAAGCAGAATTAAGTAGTTGTGACAGAGACCATTTAGTCCCTGAAGTGCACAGTATTTGTCATCTGGCTCTTTATAGATAGAATACACTTTGTGCAGTCCTTCCTATATAGTATATGTCATATTTGCTTTGAAGATGTCTTATCCTGGGTGAAGAGATGCTTTGCTTTGTGTCTATACATGTACTTTATTAAGCCCGATCAATATGTTGTAACTCCAGTTCTGTTTTAAACCGGGAAGTGAATCCAAGTTTCTCAGTTGGGCTTTAGGCTCTTATACTCAGTTCTAATTAATAATAATTTTATGCAATCAAACTACTGTTAATAGTTAATAATATTATTAATAATAATAATTTAATAATTAATAATTATTATGCAATCAAATAATTTTATGCAATCAAACTACTGTTTCATATGCCTGAGAATTTGAAAATACTCATAAATGTTAATTTTTATACTTTAACATATCTGTTCAATATAGGTGGACTGTTCAGAAGACTGTAATTTTAAATATTCTGATTTTGACTTTACATTGTAGACCTCAATGTAATCTCAATGTATTTTCGTGAATTTCATCTTTTAATCATACACATGCTGTAATCTATTTTCTTTCTTTAAATGTAATCTTAAATTCAAAAAAAGACTTATTCTGGAGTTATTTTGAATTGTGTTATCATTAAAAAATTACTTACTGCTTAACAGGTCCACGGTACATACCACATTGGGTACGCACTTGGGAGATCCTAGGGGGAGAAGGGGTCCCATTCATACAGCTTACAACATGAGTGAGACCCAATCCCTAGAGTGCGTAACTTAGAGGAGCTGATACTCGAAGGAAGGCATAGCTCCTGAACCTGGGATTCCATACAGTGGCTTCTTTTTAAAGATGAGTGTTTATCTTTTAATGTACTATCATCAGAGGTCTCATCTGTGGAAAAATGATCTGAATTGAGACTTTGCCACAGATCTTAGCCTGGCATAAAAATATTTAGGGTCTTAGTACATTCTTGTAGCTGTTGACATATAATGGTATCTCATTTATACATACATATACTTATGTTCTTCTCTGTTTTCCTTTATTTTACGTTCTGGATTTTTTGCCCCATGCTTAGAATGGCCAATGGAAAGGGAGAAGGTGAAGAAAGCCGCAGATCACTGTCGTCAGATCTTAAATTACGTAAATCAGGCTGTCAAGGAGGCAGAAAACAAACAGGTAAGATGGGGAAGAGCAAGAAGATACAGGACAATGTAGTGAGAGTATTAAACTAGTGTGTTAACTGGAGTCTCTGAAATAGTAATTGAAATTACCATTACATGATTGACAGGTGGGGCATTTGGTAGCTGTTTATGCACTAGGTGGGCCCAGACTAATTTGTAGTAGAACATCAGGCTAGTGTTTGACCTTTTTGAGCATCAGAAGCTATGTGTTTGCTCTCTGATTCATCTCTCCATTCAACAAATATTTCTAGAGCATCTGTATACTGAGTGTAGGATGTAGAGTGCTTAAGTAAATGAGTAAACTAAGTGCCCACACTGAGCTTATTTTCTAGCAGGATAGAAAGGTATTGAGCAGATGTTAGTATAAGTATTTTATGTGAGTTGTTGATAGCTGCTATGAAGGAGAATTTTGGGATGCTAGGAGTGTGTCACTAGTGGGAGCATGTAGGGCAAGCCTTATTGAGGGCGTTGAGTGGTGGCCATTGGAGAAAGCTTCCTTCAAGAATTGACATTTAAGCCAAGCTTGGAAAAATGAAATAAACCAAAAGAAGGTAGAAGGGTGCAATCTTACAAGTAGAGGGAACAGCATGTACAAAAGTCCTGGGGTAAGAAGGAAGCATGGCCTGTTTGAGGAACTGAAAAATTAGGTTAGTGTGGATCATGCCAAAAAAAGCAAAGTCAAAGTGGTATGAAATAAGGAAAAATATAGATCAGGGCCAAGTCATATAGGGCCCTACTGTAGACAGTGTTAAAGATTGTGATTTTTGAGAGCAGTAGGAATTCATTATAGACATTTAAGAAGAAGAATGACGTGTTCAGGTTTTTCACCTTGTAAGTACCACTCATACCAGTCTGTGGAGAATCAGTTGAAGGAGGCAGAGAGGAGATGAAAGAGCTCAGTATAGTCTGTTGCAGCAGTTCAGGACAGATGCAAGAATTGTAAAAGTATTTAGAAGGTAAAACTGATAGGATGTGGTGACTGTGATTTAGAGAAGGATTTGAAAAGAGGTGTGATGGTAGGAATAAATCACAGGCCTCTGGCTTGCGTATTTGGGTGGACAGGATGAGGGAAGAAGCCCCAGGTTTGTGGGAAAATGGAGAGAGTTCAGTTTGGAACGTCAAGTGAAGATATACAGTATGCAGTTGGCTCTATGGATCTACTTCTAAGAGGACTGTACCAAAGATAAAAATAATCAGATTGTGAGCATAAATAGAACTTAATTTAATCCATGGACCAGGATATAGTTTCTTAGGAACTGAGTATGACAATAGCTCTGTTGATGAGGCTGTAGGAAAACAGGAACTTCCAAATGTGTTGTTTGGAGTGTAAAATGATAAAATCCCAGAGGGCAGTTTGGCAATATGAACTTAAATTTAAAATGCACATATTCATACATCTACCCTTTGGCCCAGCAATTTTATTCCTGGTAATCTACCCAGGAGGAATGAAGATCTGTGCCCACAGACTTGTATAAGAATGTTTCTAGCATAAACCGAATGAGGTATAGTCACAAACTAGGAGAATAAATTCCAGCAATAAAAAGGAATGAATTGCTGATACATACAACGTGGATGAATCCCACAAACATGATGCTGAGTGAAAAAGAGCAGACAAGAGTACATATATATAATTTTATTTATATGTACTTCTAGAACAGACTAATCTATGGTGGAAAAAAAGGTCAGAAAAGTGGTTGTCACTGGGGATATGGGGAGAGATATTAACTAGGTGTAGGTCTAAGAAGTGAGAGGAAACGTTCTGTGGTGAAGGTAATATTTTGTATCTTGACAGGAGTTTGATGGCACAGGTGCATGCATGTGTAAAAACTTGTGGAAAGGTACACTTAAAATATATGCATTTCACTGCATGTAAATTTTACTTTGAAAAATAACTAAATATAGAACTCTTGTTAATGATATCCACACTAAAATGTTTAAAAGTAAAGTGTGCTTACAACTGTTAAATTATTTTGAATTGTATTCAAAATATGTGGTGGATTGATGGATAGCTAGAGGAATGAACAGATGTGATAAAACAAATACAGTAAATATCAACAGGAATGTAAATGATAGATCTATTGAGTGCTGACTATACACATTCAGACTTTTCTATGTACTTGGACATTCTTATAATCTTAGGGGAAAATGCACATATGCTTTGATCTCTAACAATTGTTTCTTTAGAAATTTATCTTACAGGGCAGCCCCAGTGGCTCAGCGGTTTAGCGCCGCCTTCAGTCCAGGGCCTGATCCTGGAGACCTGGGATCGAGTCCCACATCGGGCTCCTGGTGCATGGAGCCTGCTTCTCCCTCTGCCTGTGTCTCTGCCTCTCTCTCTCTCTCTCTGTATGTGTCTCTCATGAATAAATAAAGTCTTTAAAAAAAATTTATCTTACAGATATATATACACACACATCTATAAAAATACATGTTTTAAGGACATTATATCACTGTATTTGTTATGGGAGAAGATTGGAAGTAACTTATATATCCATCAGTAAAGTGTAGTTAGATTAACTGTAGTTCATTCACAGAGCTGAATACCATAGAGCCATTCAAAAAGTGAGTTTTCTAAAAAAATAAATAAATTAAAAGAGTTTTCTCTATATGTGCTAATGTGGAGCAGTCTTGAAGGTACATTGATGAGTGATACTAACAGATGTGTACATGATTATGCTACCATTTGAGTAGTATATATATTAACATATTATACTGCCATGTCTTTTTAAAAGGATGCATATACACACACCATGTACAGAAATAAGCATACTTATATATGCATATATTCTATTTGTTTAGAATTTTTCTCATAGGCTGCCTAAGAAATGGGTGTTAGGGATTGCTTTTTTAGAGAACATTAGGAGAGGATCCCTGGATGGCTCAGTGGTTTAGTGCTTTCCTTCGGCCCAGGGCGTGGTCCTGGAGTCCCAGGATCGAGTCCCACATCAGGCTCCCTGCATGGAGCCTGCTTCTCTCTCTGCCTGTGTCTCTGCCTCTCTTTCTGTGTGTCTCTCATGAATAAATAAATAAAATCTTTAAAAAAAAAGAGAGAGAGAATATTGGGAGTGGGAGGCAAGAGGACAGGATTGGAGGGAGACTTCATTGTGTGCCTTATATTTTCACATTTTGTACCATGTACATGCTTACGTATTCGAAAAATAGCCATAAGCTAGTTAAAGGTCAGTGAGTTTGAAAAGCAGATTGAGCAAGAACAGCCAAAAATTCCTAGACAACTAGGAATATGTGATATCTCCAAAGCCAGGGAAAAGGGATGTTTTAAGAAAGAGTAAGCTGTGAGGCACCTGGGGTGGCATAGTTGGTTGAGTGATCCACTCTTGGTTTCTGCTCAGGTCGTGATCTCAAGGTCCTAGGATTGAGCCTCTTGTCAGGCTCATGCTCAGTGCAGAGTCTGCTTGAGCTTCTCTCTCCCTTTCTCTTTGCTCCTCCCACCTTACATGCTCGCTCGCGCGCTCTCTCTCTCTCTCTCTCTCTCTCTCTCTCTCTCTCTTTCTTAAAGAAGGAAGACCTGTCAGTGATGTCTGGTGTTGAAGAGAGCTCTGTAAAATGCGAGTGAAAAACATCCATTTGGCTTAGGAACAGGGAGGTTATTAATATCCAAAGCAGTGACCTTGGTTCCATCTTGTCTTAATTTTCAGCGACTAGAAGACTACCAGCGTCGCCTGGATACCTCCAATCTGAAGTTGTCAGAGTACCCAAATGTGGAAGAGCTCAGGGTGAGAGATAGTCTAATCATAATTTAAAAAAATAAAACACAGTTTACTAAAGACCTGGCAGGTTATTAACATCTCAGAGGGGATAATCCATCACCTGAAGTTCTTGTATCTTAGATTGTCTATATTTATGATTCTTTTCTTCCTTTTCAACATCTGATCTGTGTGAAGATGACTTAGCCTTTTACTAGAGGAATATTTTATGTAAAACTAACTTTTTGTAACAGGAGTTTGCTGGACACTTAATGAGCATCAATCATTTAATTTTATTGTGTTCTTATAGTTTGAATGAGAGTAGGGGTGTTCACTCTGGGAACTTAACAGATTATTGAGTAAAACAAGATAATTTTTTCATGAAACTCTTCAAAAGCATGAGTGTTGAAATCATTATGGGAATGATAGTAAAAAATTTTGTAATTGCCATTTCTATTACATGAGGCTTTTGTATTAAGGAACTGCTTAGGATTTTCTTTCTTGTGCTCTTTCAGTAGGGGGTTGCTTTTGCAAATTGTATTTGGTGGCTGGTAGACTAGACTTGTATCACAGAGAGCAGCTTATCAAAAAGCACGCTTAATACGCTTAGCCTTCACTTCCAGAGGATGAGATTTTTCTAGAGCTACCTATACTAAGGGCTGATTTTCTTACTAAATTATTAATATTTAGTAGGAGTGCCTGGGTGGCTCAGTCGGTTAAGTGTCCGACTCTCGATTTTCAGCTCAGGCCATGATCTCAGGGTCCCACATTGGGCTCCATGCTCAGCAGGGAGTATGCTTGGAATTCTCTCTCTCCCTCTACCCTTCCCTCCCTTAAATGAATGAATGAATGAATGAATGAATGAATGAATGAATGAACGAACGAATGAATGAACGAACGAACGAATGAATCTTTTGATAAAATAAATTATTAATATTTAGAGCAAGATCAAGTACTACTTGGACTTTTTCATGAGTACTGTTCCTTAGAACTTTGTTTGGAACTAGAGCCTGGCACTCACAGGCCTCTTACAGATAGATAAACTATGCATCATCCTCATCTAGCTATTCATAGAATAATTAGATGGGCTGCAAATCCAGTGGCTGAATGCTTGCAACTTCATTTTCATAAGCAATTATCATATATTTATTGTGAGACTTGGAAGGCAGTCCTCTGAATGTTTTTCAAGATACCTCTAATTTTTTAGGAAATTGTATGCAGCTTACTGTAACTTGATCTTTATTCCATGTTCAGCAGTTCGCAAATACCAATAATGATAGTGAAGGTAAATGGTATCTTTTATATAAAGAATTTATTGAAAAGAGACTCTATGGCATATCGTCTCAGAGCTTGGAAATAATTTGTGTGTAATTCTCTTTATTTTGGCAGAATTTGGATTTAACGAAAAGGAAGATGATTCATGAAGGGCCATTGGTCTGGAAGGTGAATCGAGATAAAACTATTGGTAGGTATCGTGTCTGTCAGTTTTACGGAGAGTGGAGAAATTAAAGTTCCTTTGGGCCAAAGAGAAGAAACAACCGTTCACAGATTTTGGCAACAGCAGTGAGCAGTGCTGCCCTGTGTTATATTTGCAGATCTGCTTATGGTATTTCTTTATAGGTGAAGTACATTAAATGTTCACTGAGGGGGAAAAGCAGAAAAATTTGTCATGATTCAGTCATGTCTCCATCATTCTTGTATTCTAATGAGCTCTCTAATAAGCTTTCTTTAAACCACTCCATTTCAAACTATCTATGCTGAGGAATCATGGTGGCTTTTTTTTAATTTCTTGTCAGTCACCGACTGACGCTTTGGTGCGATACAATATAAAAATGAATTATTAAAAAATGGAACTAAAAAAGACAATAGCAAGTCAATTTTTTAAATGTATTAGCTTTAACAGAAATAAATTTTCTCTGTCAAATTGTTACAAAGTTTATAAAACACATCTCAGTTTCTACACTAATCACCTTCTCTACATTTTGGTTTCCAGATCTATACACATTGCTGCTGGAAGACATTCTTGTATTGTTACAAAAGCAGGATGATAGACTGGTGTTAAGATGTCATAGTAAGATTCTGGCATCCACGGCTGACAGCAAACACACATTTAGCCCTGTCATTAAGTTGAATACAGTGTTGGTTCGACAAGTGGCAACAGGCAAGTATGTCCACAGAGTGACAGTAGCTTTCAGGTTCATCATAAAGTTGCATGAGATCCTTGGTATTGTTTAAACAGCCCAGCTGGTAGAGAGTTTCTGTTTCATTCTTAAACAAATGAAATGAAATTTGGTTACTACTTAAAGAGTTTCTACCCCCAAATTCTTTGGGGTGCCTAGATTCTCTGAGCAATTTTCTGCTCTTGAAAATTTCCTGCATACCGCTTTAATCTTTAGTCCATGTTCACATCATTGACAGACTACCACGGAAGATGGTGAATTGAGGGATAATCCCAATGAAAAGAGTTACATGAGAGTGGTATGCTTTTTGATTTGTGGTAAAAGAGCAAACAAAAACAGAGAGGTGGGTGTAGTTTGGGTTTTTTGAAATCAGTTTAAGTTAGCAAATTATACATTAACCGTAGTAACAGTGGGATCCCTTTTCAAACTTGTCAGTTCCATAGTGGCAAGATAAGCTGACGACCTCTTTTCTTCATCATTTACTAAATTTCATTAATTAACAATTTAGCAACAGGGCAATTCAAAATAAATGCAAAAATGTCATCGTGTTGAGTAATTCAGATGTATGTACACCTCCTTGTTTCTATGTGGAACCCGGGCTAGTTTTTAGGATCTTTGTTTTATTGGAGTATAACATAGACAATGTAACATATGATAAATTACACAAATTTTAACTTTATAGCTTGATGAATTTTTACAAAGTGAGCACATTAACCTTTACCCAGATTAAGATGCAGAATAAACCAGGACCCGAGAAGTATCCTTCACGGCTTCTGTAGGTCATATCCATGTTGTGAGAGTAATTTTTGTCTTGTTTCTTCCAGATAACAAAGCTTTATTTGTCATCTCCATGTCAGACAATGGAGCCCAGATTTATGAACTGGTGGCACAGACTGTTTCTGAAAAGACTGTGTATGTATTAGATACAGCTACCTTGCTCTAATAGTTTTTGTTATAGATATATAGAATATAACATTCTATAAACTTGGTTTTTGTAATACTTCGGGAACCAAAAACTATATTGAAAAAACCACTTCCTCTATATTTTTTAAGAGATACTGTCTAAGAACGTGGTCCTCTCAAGATTGATGTCCCTTGTTTTAGCGCTATGCTATTGAAAGTATCTTTTCTAAAGAACAATTCTCAGAAGCATCAAGCAAAGGTTTTTAATGCGTGCTGTATCCATAACATTGTTTGCTTAGGTTTTTCTTGAAGGTCCAGTGTTTTTTATCATCTCTACCTAATGTTGCCAAAATAAAGACACTCTCTGGTGGAAATAGAGTTTTTTTGTTGGATTGGCTTGGTTTGGTTTCTGGTTTGTTTTTGTTATTATTTCTTTCTGAGTGTATATTTAAAGGGCATTTTTTTTTCCTTTCCCTTTTGGATTTTGGATCCTTTTCACACTTCCTGCAGCTGGCAAGACCTAATCTGTCGGATGGCTGCATCAGTGAAGGAACAGTCCGCAAAGCCAATCCCATTGCCACAGTCACCACCTTGCGAGTGAGTGTGCATTTGCGTTGTAGTAGGACTGACTCTGTGTTTTGATCAGGAAAGGAACGGATGATCCTTACCTTTCACTGCAGTGATGTTTGGGCATCTCTTGAAGCTGAAAGATTGTTTTCTTTCTTGTACAGAGGAGACAACGATGAAGAAGCAGCTCCAAAGTTAAAAGTGGAACATCATAGCATTTCAGTCCCTGGTTTGCAGAGTCCAGGTAAACTGATCCATTAGGTTTACCTGGAAGAATGTAGTCTATACATTACTTATTAAAATGCAAAGAAACTTTAAGTCTTTTGGTTTATGCAGTTCTCACATCAGCTATTTAACAAACCGCTTACGAGCCTCCTGTGTGCCATTGTAACACTGCTCTAAGTGCCGTGTATTTTACTTAACAGCCGATGATCTCTGTACTCACGTGGTTATTTTTTTTCTAAGTATTTCCTGAATGCTTCATGTTAAAAGTTCAAAGTTTTGTTTAAGATCTATTCTACTTTTTCTGTTCCATTGAACAGACAGAGATTTGGGATTAGAGTCTCCCTTAATATCATCAAAACCTCAGTCTCATTCACTGGGTACCTCTGGGAAATCCGAGGTAGATGATCTGTTTGTGGCCGAGAGGCAGTTTGCTAAGGAGCAGCATACAGATGGGACTCTGCAGGAAGCTGGAGGAAGTTATCAGATCACAATCCCAGATCCACACTTGCCTGCCTCCGAAGAACGGTGGGCACTGGATGCACTAAGGAATTGTAAGTTTTATTCATAAGTTAACACAGATACTTAAGAAGTAGTGGGTTGTGTAATGTACTGTGCAGCCATTTAGGAAGAAACCAGAGAAGTGAAAACGCTGACTTTTCCCATAAAGAATTTTACCATCTAGTTGGGAAGATGATAGAAAACCTCCCACCTTTTTAAGTAATCAGTACATCTATGCCAGAATTGATTTGGTGGCAGTGACCAGAGAGGCAGGTGTCAGGACACAAGAAGGAGGTGATTATCGCCTTGAAGAGTAGGTAAGATTCAGATAGGTGTGCAGAAAATATGCAGGTAAGAATAATGGTCGGACCAGAACACAGAGGCCCGAGGTCCTGAGGGTGCTCACATAACCAGAAGAGGCATGGGAGAGGAAGGGTAGAAAACAGGATGCGGAGGCCAGCCATTGTGAACCTTGACAACTACATTGAGTGCTCTGGATTTTAAGGATGGCACAGCACCTGGGGCACCTAGGGGGGCTCAGTCAGTCAAGCATCCAACTCTTGATTTTGGCTCAGGTCGTCATCTCAGGGTCATGAGATCGAGCCCCACATCGGGCCTACACTGGACATAGAACCTGCTTAAGATTCTCTCTCTTTCTCTCTCTCTCTCTCTCTTCCCCCCCCCCCCACTCTGACCCATCCTCTCCCTCCTCCTCCCCTTCTTCTCTTTCCCTCCATGACACACACACCCGCATACTCACAAGATGGGTGGCCCTTGCCCTTGGCTACCCCCTCCCCTTCCCTCTCCAGCTGGCTGAAAATCACAAATGGGAGCCTGTCCCATCTCACAGGTGTACTGGCAGTGGGGAAAGGCTGAGAAGGGTTTCTCTAGCTGCAGAGAACCATTTGAAGTTTTTAAGCTAGGGTGTGACCAGTAAGAACAGATGGCTCTGGCTGAGAGGGTAGAAGGGTTGGAGTGAGAGGAGGCCAGGAAATCATGGCTAGGGTGAAGCCGCTGTAGTAGCCTGGGCTTGAGGCTAAAACGGTTTGGACTAGAACAGTATCAGAGGAATAAAAATAAAGTGGGGACAAATTGAACACCAATAAAAAATAAAGTTATTATTATAAATAAATAAATAAAGTGGGGAGTCAAGAAATACTTCAAACGATTGGCTTGGTTGGTATCAGGGCTAAGAAAAGGGCAGTATTTAGATAATTTCAGTGTTCTTGTCAGAAATCAGAGTCAGGAAGGACCACCACTGGTCACTGCTGCACTCTTCCCCCGCCTTTTTCTTTGTTTGCCAGAGACTATGGGATCAATTTAAAAAGTGGCAGGCTATTTAAGAGGAAGTAACAAGCAGGAAGTTGGAATCTTAAGACTAGAGCTTTGGCAAGAGGTAGGGAAAGGATGGATTTGAGTGTCAGAGCCGTAGGAACGCATAGCATCTCTCAGGGAGTATTGGTAGAACCAAAGAACAGAGGGCTAATGTCCAGACCTGTGTGGAGACTGTTTGTCAAAAGAAACAGGAGATAGAAATTAAGCCAGAGTTAAAAGTACAGAATCGGTCACGTTCTCTAAGATCTAATTTATTGTCAATTCTCCTGAATGAGCAGTCAGAATGATTTCTCAGAGTTTGACACTGTCGCAGTGACTCTGTCATTGGCTAAGTGGCCTCACAGCATACACTTGCCCATTTAAAATTAAGTCGCTTCTCTTTTTAACAGCCCAAGGAAGTTTCTCATCTGTGAGGTCATTTTTAAAAACTAAAAAACATTTTCTTCTTCAGAAGTATGCATGCTTTCAAGTCATTGAAAGTAAATTTTGTTTTCATTTGACAGATAGAGAGACAGTATAAGCAGGGGGAGTGACAGGCAGAGGGAGAGGGAGAAGCAGGCTCCCTGCTTAGCAGGGGACTCGATCTCAGGACCTGAGATCATGACCTGAGCTGAAGGCAGACGTTTAGCCACGGAGCCACCCAGGAGCCCCTGAAAGTCGATCTTACTACAGGGCAGCTTTATTTTCTTCACCACTTAAGGATTCCATGGATTATTATAAATGATAAAATAAATGTTCTGTGTGTCTAATAAGTTGGAAAAAATAACGCCTGTGTTATATACTGTCTGCTTCTGGAAAAAGCAAACTTTTTCAGGGCTTCTTTTCTAGCATAACACAGCTTTTTAACATCCTTTTAAGAAGTTCCTTAAGGGTATCATTCAGGTTACGTGGAGGAAAAAAAAAAAAAGAGAGGTAGGCCTGGTATTGGTTATTTAGGAGTGCCTCCTCATTCAGAGGGCTTACATCTTTCCAAGTCTCGTTTAATATTAAATCTGCTCTCGATAGCGCTTTATTTCAGTTTTCAATGCAAAACCAAGAAATGATTGTACGAAATTAATATTTCGACTTTATGTTACTAAAAGGTACTTACTTTTAGAAATAATGGTTAATTCCTCAAACTAATTTAGTCCTGGCAGTCTGCGGGTGCTGTTGTGAATGTGATTTTTTCCTCTCCCTTCCTAAATCTTCCAGTGGGCTTGCTGAAGCAGTTGCTCGTCCAACAGCTGGGTTTGACCGAGAAGAGTGCTCAGGAAGACTGGCCACATTTCCCGAGATACAGGACGGCGTCTTCAGGGGTGCAGACAGACAGTGGAACCCAGAACTCTGAAAACAGTAAGGCCTATCCTCCTGGTGAAGGACAGATGCCCTTTAGAACTGGAACTGGTGACATTTCAACTTGTTACAGTCCACGGACTTCCACTGAATCTTCTGCTCCACGGGATTCAGTGGTCCTGGCATTCCAAGAGAGCCAGGCAAGTAACATTTTAGTAATGGACCACATGATTATGACCCCAGAGATGCCTCCTGCAGAGCCAGAAGGGAGTCTTGATGAGAGTGGAGAGCACTTTTTTGATGCCCGTGAAGCACATAGTGATGATAATCCATCAGAAGGTGATGGAGCAGTTAAGAAGGAAGAGGATGTTAATTTGCGCATCTCAGGCAAGTTTCTTTCACAGTCAAACTTTGATTTTGATTGTTATTAGCTAAGTGATGTGCTGAGATGGATGTTGTTTGGGTACCCACACGTCATCCTCTGTGTGTATGTGTATGTGTAGGGTTTATTCTTTGACGCAGTAAATAATTACTGAATCTGCTCAGTGCCAGACCCCATCCTGAGTGCTGGGAAATACGGCATCGAGTAAAACACAGAAAAAAATCCATTGTCCTTGTGAAGCTTAAGTACTGGTGAGGAAACAGTCATGGTAAATAAGTAAACAGATGTCAGAGGAATTAGGAGGGCACATAAGTCAGACCCAGGGGCAGACAGGGTGATCAGGGAAGAGGGCCTCAGTGAGGTAGCATGAGAGCAAGAGCCACCTGGGGAGTGAGGGAAGAAGCTGTGTGGTGTGCGGGAGCAGGGGAGTCCAGCAGAGAACCAGGGCACCCAGGCTGCCAGCAGGTGCTTGGTAGTGACGGCATGCAGGGGTGAGGGGGGAAGATGGTGGGAGGTGAGGCATGAGAGCTCTGTGGCCGGGGAAGTGGTGGCAGGATCATACGGGGACTTGGTAGTTTCCAGCTTGTAACTTTTAAGATGCTCACTAATGTGAAATTATTCGGAAATATGAAAGTTTGCTAAGTTTAGCTTTTACCTGAAGTGAGAAGACTCTGCTGTACTTAAAACTGAACCTGGGAAGTGGGGAATTGATGGCTTTCCTCCATCTTTAATGGCTTTTAAGGTTGTCAGCATATCACCTCATCTCTCTTTTTTGATGTGAGGATGGCAGCGTGAAGCTCATCAAGCTGTTGTGTCTGTCAACAGGAAACTATTTGATTCTTGATGGCTATGAAGCGGTGCAGGAGAGCTCCACGGACGAGGAGGTTGCTTCCTCGCTTCCCCCGCCGCCCACGGCAGGCATCCCCGCCATGGACTGTGCCCGCCCACAGCAGCACTCTCCCCAGCATGCCCATTCCGATGGGGCGGCTTCACCATTCACCCCAGAATTCCTGGTCCAGCAGCGCTGGGGAGCTATGGAGGATTCCTGTTTTGAGATCCAGAGCCCCCCCTCTTGTGCAGACTCACAAAGCCAGATCATGGAGTACATTCGTAAGATCGAGGCTGACCTAGAACACCTAAAGGTACCTCAGACCTCAGCGTCCTCGTGGCTTGGGTAAAGAAACAGAGAGGAGGGAGGTAGAGGATAGTCAAAATGTTGATGCCGGTGAGCTTGTTCAGGTTCTAGATTTGCTGTTCTCCTTGACCATTACCCATAAGTAGTCTTGGATAGAAAGCTGAGAACAGTATGGTTCAACTGGTTGCAGATCACAAGAACAGAAACACCGTAGGGCTGTAGACTGCCTGCTTGTGTGGGTTTCTCCGTGTAAGAACCCAAGTATATTTGGGATGATTGGCTGGCCTCTGTGAGAAAACGTGAACAGCAAGCCAGTGGCATGGGCAGGGCTCGTGTCTCCTCTAGAAAATGCTTTCACTTATGAATTATCTATGAATTGTTAGGGCGATACAGGTAGTTTCCCAGACACTCTAACACACAGAAATTGGCTCCAGGGGCCCCTGTGATCTGGAGACCGGCGCACGAAAGGATTTTTGTGAATTGGAGTTGAAGTTGTCACTGTACAGGCCACTATTTCAAAGCTGACTTATGTGGTGATTTCTGAGAAAAGGACTTAAAGTTTGTCATCGGTAGACACAGCTGCCAGCACCTAAACATTTTTTTCATGACTTGGTTTAGTTAGAGGCTTAGGGACAACATTAAAAGTGTTCTTAGAAGCCTTTGAGCTGAAGAATGGTCTCCCTTAGTTTTTCATTTAGCTTTATGTGATAGGTTTTCCCTTCTTCATGTGATTATAAGGAGTGTCATCCAAGGGCAGACGAGGTATCTAGAAGGCCATCGTGGGCCAGCTGGCTCTAATGCAGCTCCTGTCCCCCGTGGGGCCGTCTTCAGGGTGCCTCCGGGGGTGGGGGAATCATCTTTAACCTGAAGAAGTTATAGGTTACTCAAGGGAGAGACAGGTAAAAGGAATGCGGTTCACTTTTCTTCCTCACTAACAAAATCTTTAACAACATTCATGTTGAAATCTAGAAGCATGTACTGGCAATATGAAAAGGTTTCTTCCCTGTTTTCATAAAGGAAAATTATGATGTTCAAATGAGAACCCCGTGGGTTTTATCTTACAGAAGGTGGAAGAGAGTTACAGCATTCTTTGCCAAAGGCTGGCTGGATCAGCCCTCACAGACAAGCACTCAGGTATGTGAAAATCGTGGATTCCAGACTCTAGAATCATTCTGCCAACAGTATGTCCAACAGAATGATTTATTATTCTTTAAAGTGGAAACCTTCTGAGATTCCATTTCTTTCCTGTCTTTAAAAAACCACTTGTTTCCAAACATCATATATCAAGCAGAGGCTGTTGTTTGCTGACTCTGCTCTTCCTTTTCTAAGAGAAGCTGTGGTTGTCAGTTCTTGTGCCGTCCTCCCCGGCCCCCTGGCTCCCCACTCCTCCCCTCTACCCACCCCTCTCCTCTACCCACCCCAGGCTTTACTTCACCTTTGCAAAAGCAGAAAACAGGGCAGGGGTAAGCCTGATAAATCCTAGATCCCTGAGACCCTGCCAGTGCTGCCGAGGGAGGCTCTGGGCCCGCCAGGCCTTGCTGGACGTGGGTATCTGTCCTAATAGCGAGAGCGCCATCTCCCCGTGATCGCAAATGGATCTGTGCTCAGTGCAGCAATTTGTACTCTGTTGTTGGCTCACATGGTTTTGAATGAGTGAATGAGGCCTTTCTTTTTTTTTTTTTTTTTTCAAGATTTTATTTATTTACTCACGAGAGACACAGAGAGAGGCAGAGACATAGGCAGAGGGAGAGGCAAGCTTCCTACAGGGAGCCCAATGTGGAACTCGATCCCAGGACCCCGGGATCACGACCTGAGCCAAAGGCAGACGCTCAACCACTGAGCCACCCAGGCGCCCCTTGAATGAGGCCTTTCTAATCCAGAAAGACACACACAACAAGCCCCACAGGTGCCTAGGTATTCTCTATTAGTCTGTTCTTAATTTGATCTCTGCCTATCATTATTCTTCCCAGATAAGAGTTAGAACCACGTGTCCTGGAGGTGACTGAAGGTTGTTGGACTCTGAGCACCGGCCTTGTATCACCCATCCTGGCTGCAGCGTGGACGCAGAGAGAGTGTGTGACGGAGGGTCTGCCTGTGAACCCCCCACCCCAGGGGTCGCCGCGTGCCTGGGCGCCCAGAGCGGGACTAGTTCTTCCAAGTCCGGCAGCTGCACTAGCCTGTCAGTGAGGGAGCCTTGACTCTCTCGCTCTGCGCTCCTCACCATCGGAAATTCATTTTGATTCAGAACAAAAACCAAATGTATAGAGCTTTGGGTGTAGGATATGAAATTTTACTTAGACTTAAGAAGAAGAGAAAAATCAGATGTATTTATTTGACTTCATTCCGTATTTGAAAGCACATTTTAATTTTTATTTTGCCATGTTTTGTTTTAATTGAGTAGTGAGAGTTTTAGCCCTTTGTATTTAGGACACCCAAGGGTCAGTTGCCCCTGAAGCCAAGAGTTCCGGATGAGGTATTGGGAGGCTGGGTAGAGAGGTGGAGAGAGGGTAAGCCGGGGGAGGGAGGAGCATCCAGCCTTCACTGAAGTCTGTCCCGTGGCCCCTGCTGTCCAGTAGGCGTCTTCGTTGAGGAGCACCTCCTTGAAGGCACAGCATGCCCGTGGTTCCTGTGCACAGAGGACTCGAGCTGTGTGCTGCCCAGGTGGGCAGAGTTAGGTGGGCTTCCTCCCACCTGAGGCAAGCACCTCTTCTCTGTAGCTGGGCTCCACCTGCAATTAACAGAAATCCTCAATGTACTAAATAGCAGGCACTTGAAAATGGGTGTGTTTTCTTCTTTTGTCTTTTTTTCTATTGAGGGGAGGGACTTGGGAGGGGGAGGAAAGCAAATTTTATTTTCTTGGCTATAAATTTGTTATTCTTGGTATTGTTTCATTTTTATGATGATACATTAGACTTCGGCACTTGTGGAAAATTATCCCTGCAGATTGAGCAGGAAGGAAGAAAACAAACAAAGATGCTTCAACTGGTGGCAGGGGTGGGGGCTGCTGAGGAGGGGTGGGTTGGGAGCGGGGGCAAGAGTCTAGGAAGGTTATCTAACGGAATCACTACTGAGTTGAACCATGGCTCTCATTAGCCACGGGTACTGCTGAATAGAAGGCCAGTAAAATTTTAGTACCTGGAGGTTTAACTCGAATATTAATTTTGCACTGATGGTGCCAAAGGGCTCTTTGAGTTAAAAGGAGAGCCACGCGTGGAGCGGAGAGAGAGGTGGTGGAGAAGGCAGGGCTGCTCAAACCAGCTCCAGAAGCACTTCCTCTGACTTCGCTGCCGGAGCTTTCTCCACACTGGTGCGTGACCTTACAAATTGCAGACCAGAACATACACTGGAAACTGTGGGCAAGGGGTTGCTGGCTGGCTGCTCTAGAGTGACTTGTAGAATGGGCAGCACCCTGCAGGGGACAGATGTTTCAGAATCGTAACTGGAGAACTCCGTCAGTTACGTTGGCTTTCTGTGGTTTTCCTTGTGCATCGGGTATACACGTCTTGGAGTATTTTTGCCAACTAAAACGAAATCATTGGTCAAATCTTCCAGTTCTGTTAATACGCAACGCGTGTTCCTCCACTGCTCACACCTTTCAGTAGTGCCCTCTGAACCCTGGGGGTAATCGGGATGTGACTTTCCTCTTCCCCGGCACTCTCATCGCAAGTAATGATGATTCCCTACTCCTCCTGTAAACACCACTACGACTTGACAAGCTCATCTCTGTCCACATTCCTATTTCCTGCCTTTTCAAGTCTGACCTGTGTTTTTAAGTAGACCAACTTGGACCATTCGTTGGACCTCATCTATAAATTAGACTGATATTTTGAGTTGCAGGCCCAGCATGAACGAAATCAGAATTGGGTGTAAACATTTTAGAAGCAGAAGCAGAAGCTAGTAAGACAAGCTTGGGACTTGACTTTCTGTATCTCGTAAGAGAAGCAGGTAGAAACCGAATGGTTAGGTGGGGCTGGAAAGGGGGTAGTCACTCCCAACTCACAGGGTGATACGCCTGTGGCCCCCTGACACCAGCGTCATCATCCGCGGGCATTTAATCAGGAGCAAGGTAAACAATAGAACTTTCACCCTAAGTTCAAACAGCACAGGGTAAGTTCATGTAATTCTTCGGCCCTTGTTTAAGGAACGTTTAGGTTTCTCTTCCAGCTCCGCCAGTATCTTGTCCTTAACAACGATCTGCTTGTCTTCTCCTACAGTTTTCACCTCTCCTTGGAACCGGGCTAACTGGAAAAATGCTTTGACCATAGCTCTAGTACCTCCAAATAAATTTATATCTGGATTTTTAAATGAAGCCCCAAAGCAAAGTCTTAGGTCTGAAAAGATTCTAGTTTTTGAGTGTTCTTTTTGTCCTACCAGCCTAACTTCTCCCCTCCTCCTTCCCAGCCCCGCCTTTTCTTTCCGGCCTTTAGAATCACATGCACTCTGCTCTGATACCATATCTGCCTTTCAGGATGATGGAATTAGATAGTCGCCCTGGGTTTTGAGTGACAGTGATCCCCATCAAAGCTGTTTTCTCATAGTTAACTGGAGGAGAAGCTGGATCCAAGGGTGGTGAACAAAGCAACCTCCCCAGAGCAGGAGAGCTGGGTTTTAGCCACTGAAGTGACCTGCTGTGACCCTGTGCTCTCTTCTGGGGGCCTAATGGCTCCTTTGCTATTAAGTGGCAAATTACGTTTGGAGTGTCTCCTTCCTTTTCAGAGAACAGAGTTAATCAAGGCAAATCAGCAAGCCCCCAAAGTGCTATAATTTAAAATCATGATTACAGCCCTAGAAGCCATATATTTTGCATACTTTAAAATCAGCTGACTTGGACTGCTTGAGTTCTCTCGGCTTTTAGGACCTAAACTGAAACCATTTACTATATTGTACCATAAGAAGGTGCATTTCATTACCTTTATGGCTTCCCATTCCCCAAAACAACTTCTGACTACTGTTAGGATGTGTCTCTTTATTTTAATTTTTTTGTAAAGATTTTCTTTTGAAGTAATCTCGATACCCAACGAGGAGCTCAAACTCATAACCTCAAGATCAGGAGTCACATGCTTTACAGACTGAGCCAGCCAGGTGCCCCAAGATAAAAGTTTTTTTTGGAGGAGAGAGGGGAAATCTAATGTGAAAAGTTTTTTTCCCCCCTTCTTTTTAGAAGCTAAAGAAAATAATTATGCTTCCATTGAGTTGTCTTTTACTTACTTTTTTCTTTTTTTCTTTTCTTTTCTTTTTTTTTTTTTTTTGGTGATGCTGGTAAATTTGGTGTATTACCTGGAGCTTCTATATTTCAAACTGGAAACTGTCTTCTCTGAAGGTGGTATATGATGTTATTTTGAGCTACTAGAACTTTGGTCAATCTTTCCTTCCCTGTGTGTCACAGAGAGCATCACTGAGAAGTGTGTACAGAGGACCTCAAGATAGAAAATTGGCAGGACCTTCTAGTCCTCTTTCTGCTGGCTAGTTTTTTCGCCTCTACTGTTAAAGTCTTTGTTTGATAAACCATGTTTTCTTCTGACAGGTCCACGCCTTTTCAGTGATCTGCAAAATTGTTCTTTCTTCAAGAAAGGAGTTTCTTTTGCCTCGTTCCTTACACCTTCCCCACTGGTACTGATGGTTTTGATAATAAATTGGTAGAAAAAAAAAATGTACCTCGTAGAAGGAAGCCCTGTCTGCCATTTCCGGGTGCCAATGGCTAAGCAGATGTCCTGCAAAAGTGATAACTGTAATGTGCACACTATTGGTTATTTTTAATAAGCCTCTTCCTACTAGAACATTTTATTTTCCTTGTTCACCATACAATCATGTACTCTTTAACAGAAATTACTTTTAAAAAAATCTGGAACTATCTTTAAAAAAAAAACTTTATTAATAATCATGTATTTTTACTGATCACATTTTGAAATGCCTAAAAGACTTTATTGTTCTAATTATCCAGATGTACCTTTGTAAAATAGCTCTTTTATGAATTAGCTGATAAGACTATGTTTCTGGAACAAAATATTGGTCATCTAAAAACTTTCTGTTTTCTGGGGTCTGGGAAAATAGAAAATGAAAGTTCAAATATTAAATATGCTTAAAATAACTAAGGATGTGACTTTTTATTTATATTCTTCTTGCTCTGTCTTATACAAGTTACATTAGAAAAGCTTAGGCACTAGCACTTGGGTAGCTCAGCAGTTGAGCATCTGCCTTCGGCTCAGGTCGGGATCCCGGGGTCCTGGGATCGAGTCCTGCATCCGGTTCCCTACGGGGACCCTGCTTCTCCCCCTGCCTGTGTCTCTGCCTCTCTCTCTGTGTGTCTCATGAATAAATAAAATCTTTGAAACGAAAGAAAAGCTTAGGCACCAAGGAGGCCTTGATTAATCTTCCTGGCAGTGACCGTCCAACATCTTCCTGCTTATGAGAACATCTTTACTGGGGAGCTGGCCACTAATGTGTGAGCTTCTGTGAAGACACCAGCAGTTGGCAATGTTGCAGCACCTGGGCCAGCTTCATTGAGACCTAATGCACATGTTATACAGTTCATTCCTTTAAAGAGTACAATTCAATGACTTGATATACTTTTTTAAATTGTAAAACATATGCACATAAGATTTGTCATTTTAACCATTTTTAAAGTATATAAGTCAGTGGAATTAATGGTTCACTTGAAAATAACTTCGGCTTAATGCTACCCTAAATGAAAATAGGATGTCTTTATTACCATTCTCATCCCCAACGCTGGATTTCCTAAGATAGCAACATTTCTTTTTTTTCTTTTCTTTTTTTTTTAATCCCATTTCCATCCTGAAAGCTTGCAGATTTGGGGACTTGTTGGTATGTTAGTTTTGACATAGACGTATCATTTGACTAATTCTTAGGATGACATTTAAATGTTCAGTCATTCGGGGGCACATTTGGCCAGTAGATCTGATAAGTACAGCGAAAAATGCTTTATATTTTGCAGGATTTTTTAGTTAAGCCCTTTAAAAATTGAGACTTTAAATATACTTTGTGGCCATTAAACTGTTAGTGCTTGCAAGTGTGTTTATGAACGTAGGTTGTGGGGGAGATGAATACCTGTTCCATTCCCACTTGGTCCTGGATGCCTATCTTCTAAGAGGAACAGCAAAAATTAAGCACTGTCTCTGCCTGTGAGCAGTTACTTATATTGTTTCCATCCCTCTCCCAAGCCACGGGACTGGCTCACCAAAGGTTTAGTACCAACTGGAAAGATCAGAGGATCTATCCCGATGAATAATTGCTTTTCAGTTGATGTCTTCCTGACGAATGTCCTCAAACATTACAGATAAATAGCTAGATCTAGGTGTTTCCCATTTTTTCCTATAATGGCAAGTGTCACCCATACTGCTAACTGCAAGCACTTGCTTGATTTTAGCCACCAGGAAGCATGTTTGTTTTGCCACCTATTGCTAGTGAGACACCAGCATTCCCTGAGCATCAGCCAAGGCCTCGGTGTGAAACCATTTAGGGTAGATAGAGAGCTCTCTTTCTATTCCAGTCTTTCCCCCTTACTTGGTGAGGGTGCTTTTGGGCCTACCTTTAATTTAAGGCTTCCTTTACAGCATTTTATTCTAGGGTATCCCTTTCTTTGTATACATGTAATTTTTTTTTTTTTTGGAGAAGTATCTGCACAGATCAATTTTTTTCTGCTCTCATTATTTTAAATAAGGGCAGCCAAGCTCAATCGTTTTGATCTCAAGATCACTTCATACTCCTAAAAGTTATTGTAGGCCTCCTGGAGGATCTCGTATTCATGTGGAATGTGTCTACTGACCTTGACCTCGTTAGGGAAATGAGAAAATTCCTTATGAGAAAGGAGAAAACCAATAAAAAACATTAATTCATTTAAAAATAATTGTAAACCCATTTTTCACAAAATGATTCATGAGAAGAGTGTTACAGTTTTTCAGATGTCTTTAATGTCTGTCATAGTAAAAGACAACTGGATTCTCGTATCTACTTTTGCATGCAATCTGGTGTGCTATGTTGCTTCGATTGAAGTATATGAAGAAAATCCAGCCTTACACAGACACATATTTTAAAAAGGGAAAAGTATTTTAATAGCCTTTTCAGATGGTTGTGGATATTTTGATACTACACTGAAACTTGACGAGTGGTAGTTTCTTAAAAGAGCAGCAATGTGGAATCTGAAGCCACATCAATGAAATTTTTATACTTTGTGACACTAAAATACATCAGTCCATTTTAAACTTCAAGTGTGTGAAAAATGGCATCTTTTACCCATGCATGGTTTTATAATACCCCGTATCAGTAATTTGGAAAATAACTGGTTTCCTGAACTACACAGACCTTCACTTGTTGACACATTTCTTTACATAAAATCAAAAGCTCACGTTCATTGGTATTGATAACTGATCTCATTGGAGAAGTCTCACGGTGGTGGACACAAATTTCCAAATTAGTAGTCTGATGAAAATAGTTATGATTGGATCCCTGAAAATCTTGGCAACACCAGGGGTTTGCAGACCATACTTTGGGAAGTGTTGGGGTGGTGAAAAGAGCCTGAAGGGTCAGGTTCAGTTCTAGCTCTTCTGTTCACTTGCTGTGTGACCCCGAGCAGGTCAACCCCTGGGTCCCATTTCCTCAGCTCCAGATCAGGGTCAGTAATACTTAATGGAGTTATTGTGGGGCATGAATAAGAAATTTCCAAGCATGTGATCGGTGTCTCTCTAGAAAGCTGGTGGTGGCAGTATTTTATTCTAGGAGCTGAATACTTAAAGTGGGAAAGGTGAAAAGATGATGAATGCATTTAGGATATGGAAATCTCTCTCTTACAAAGGCAGCCCTATTTCAGGTTTTATCATGGTTTTGTGTGTCCAAATGCTAGGCTTACGTGTATGTGTGTGAGAGAGGAGGGAGAGAATGTATGTTCATTTTTTAAAAATTGGTTGCTAGCCTATATAATAATATACTTGTTTAACCTAGTTCTTTTAAATGTAAAGGAAGAAAGAAATGGTGATTTAGTAAGAACTTTGGTTTTAAGATTTTATTTATTTGAGAGAGAGCGTGAGCAGAGGAAGGAGCAGAGGGAGAGGGAGAAGCAGACTCCCCACTAAGCAGGGAACCCAACGTGGGACTCGATCCCAGGACCCCAAGATCATGACCTGAGCTGAAGGTGACACTCAATCCACTGAGCCACCCAGGTGCCCCCAGAACCTTGGTTTTAAGAAACCTATATATTGAACTTGTGCTGCTTTGGTGCTACTGTTATAAGGGGGTGGAGTGTGGTCGCAGGAGACGTCCCAGAAATTACGCAGTCCTGTGTAACTAATGGTTTTTTTCATCTTGCTGAAAGCCTCCTTCCATACGCAGTGTGCTGATGCTATTTGGGTTTATCTTCCCATTAAAGCTAGACCTTGGTAGTTTGGAAACATCTTTAATTTCCTTAAAATATATGAGCTGCTTACATTTTTAATTAATGGGAGACTGAGTTATAGTGTGATTATTTAATGAAACTTTGCGTTTTATCTTCCTAAAAATGCATATATTACCATAGCTACTGCGGTAAAGAGCATAAGCGATTTTCATATTCATGTATGGATATGAACTTCTTATGCTTTAGGACCTTTTCTGGAGAACGCAAACCCTGTAGCCCAGACAGCATGGCCTGAAGGGTGATGTGGGGCAGGGTTTCTGGGGCTTTCCCTGTCTTCCCCTCCTATCTGTACGTCAGACCAAGGAAGCATGACCAGACCAAACTAAAGTCCTTTCTACTCTCTGCTCTCATTTAGCTCATTGTCTAACCCGGAACAAGTCATTTGCCAGGTTTCTCATCTTCTCCTGAGGAAGTTAGGTGCCAGTTCTCTCTTGGGTCCCTCCAGTCCTGACAGGGTCCAAGGTCGATGACCCAAGAGCACAGAGGTGCAGCTTAGAGGGGGCTCGCTGGGCCAGGTGACCCCAGCCTTTCCTGGCCTCGTGTGTTCCTCCAAATAAGAGCATAATTTTAATGTCACTCGCTGAAGTCTGTCCCTGGAAATCTCCCTTTGCCCTCTTCTTCTTTGGCATCTCTTCTTTTGATAGATTCCTCTAGTTGAGCATGACCTACAGTCTTCTGAGGCATTATTTATATTTTCTCTGTTGTCCTCATCTCCATGCCAGTTTACAAGAATCTTGAGGGCTTTTGGGGAAGCGGATGTGACATTCCTGGTTCAGAGAAGACTTTCTGAGCATTGGCTGAGAGAGACTGACAGGTCTTTTTTTTTTTTTTTTTTTCTTTTTTTAATATAGAACACTTCTCAGATTTGTGTGTCATCCTAGCGCAGGGGCCGTGCTAATCTTCTCTGGATCATTCCAATTTTAGTATATGTGCTCAAAGCGAGCCTGAGACTGACAGAGCTTACCTCCATTCCCTCTCGTGTCCTGATTGATGGCCTCTTCTGAAAGGCTTCTGAAATTTGGCAAATTCACAAAAGTTGAGTGCCCGGAACCTGAGGTAGCTGGATTGATTATTTAGCCAGCAAGTGCAGCAGCAGCAAAACGGGCCCAGCCAGCAAGAATGAGTCCCAGAGAACTTGGAGGCTTTCATGCAATCAAATATTTATAAACAGCTCCAGTGGAAGGAAAAGAGGCACAAAACTCTCCCTATGCCTTGCCACCTATTGAAAGTAAAAGCTTCAAATTTGGGGCGCCTGGGTGGCTCAGTCGGTTAAGTGTCTGCCTTTGGCTCAGGTCATGATTTCAGGGCGCTGGGGTCGAGCCCCGTGTGGGCTTCCTTGCTCGGGGGGGGGGGAGTCTGCTTCTCCCTCTCCTGCTCCCCCTGCTTGTGCTCTCTCTCTCTCTCTATCAAATAAATAAATAAAATCTTTTTTAAAAAGGCCTCAAAATTTCTTGACCTTTTTCTTTTTCCTTTTAGAAAGTGGCCTCTTTGCCACATTCTAATTTGATGGGGGCAGCCAGTGATATTTGGCTGCAGTACCTACGGAGCCTAATGTTTGCCTCCTGTGGGGTATCTGTACTCTAATAGGAGTGTGGGGGAAGGTTCTGGAGCTGTAAATGTGAGTTTTGATTGATTACCTGACATGCTCAACTTCTTCCTGTCTCTTCAGGGAAGCGCCGCATCGCAATTAAGCCTGGGCACAGGTAGGCAGATTAAGATAACCCGGAATCTTTCTATCTTGGGTCGGAGTACCTGGACAGCCACGACTGATAGGGTTTCCTGACTAATCGGTCAAGTTTATTTCTAGCTTTGTTTCAGAAAAGAAAGGATTGGAGGAACAAGGTGTTTGAAGATGTTTGGAGGGAAAAAATAAAATGTTGGCCTTCGGGGAAAGAGGCAAAAGTTCAGGATCGTTTATCGTTTTTGTTACTAGGGAAGGCCTGTAATGCTTTTTTCTTTCAAAATGTATTCTTTTTTAAGATTTTATTTATTTATTCATGAGAGACACACAGAGAGAAGCAGAGACACAGGCAGAGGGAGCAGCAGGTTCCATGCAGGGAGCCCAACGTGGGACTCGATCCCGGGTCTCCAGGATCACGCCCTGTGCCGAAGGCAGATGCTCAACCACTGAGCCCCCCAGCACTCAAAATGTCTTTCTGGTGTGCTCCTTGCTCTATCCCCAGCGTGGCCGGGTCGTTTTGGGCAAACACCAGCATGAGCGTGGGTTCCTGCTCCTCCCGTCACTTGTCAGCCCAAGAACCGTAATGGCTCTGTGGGGACTCCCACGGGGAGATCCAACTCTACTTAGTTTCTGAGCTGTTCATGATTTCTTTGGCCAACTTGATTTCCCTCTCCTACCCATCATGGCCCTTCACCCGAGTGAGGCTTAGCCTCCTCCCTGCCCCCCGCACCTTGCCCCCAGGTAGTCCTGCCTCAGCCTTTGCCTTCAGGCCAGCCCAGAACGTACCTGTCCATCCATGTCTTGCTCGTGTTTCCAAGCTCCCTCTTTTCATTCTCTGCAACTGCCAGCTACTGTTCTCTTTCCCTGACTCCTTCCGCAGTTGGGGCTTCCCCCTGTATCCCACCAAATCCCCACATTTCCATTTAGCAGTCCGAGTATTGGGTGCCCGCTCTGCAGAGCAGTGTGCAGCATCTCGGGGAGGACGAAAGCAGGGGCCACAGTTCATTGTGTACAAGCTACACGTCAGGTGTTGTCCCCTTATGTACCTTACGTCTCATCTTCACAAGCACCCCAAGAGGTAAGTAGTTTTTCTCCTTTTTTTTTTATTCACAAATGAGGTGATGGAAGCTTGGGGTGATTCTCGTGTCCCTGATGGAATAGGTAGGCTTCAAGAGAGGGCCTGGCTTCCACCAAAGCCTTGTCTTTCTCACCCTGCTGTGGAAATAGTTTCTTCCCTTAAAGATGTTTGCAATCAAATAGCGAAGGCAAGGGTATGACTATCACTTATCTGCCTTTCTTCCTTTACTAAATTGCAAGCTATTTACGCTGGACCAAGGGTTAGAAATTTGCATTTCATTTCAGCCGTTTGATCCCGGGACAGGTTTGGACACAGCTGCACATAAAAAGGATAAATCCAGCAACTGAATCACACTGAGTAGAAAGGGGACAGTTAGCAAATGGGGAAGCTGGTGAAAACCTACACTGACAGCCAAGAGGCTTGAAATCGGTCATGACAATGGGAGGAAATGGTATAGTCGAGGTAGGGTCTACACAGGTTGGCATGTGAGTTACTATGCAGAAGAAGGAGGGGTTAAAAAAAAGAAGAAGAAGAAGACTGTTGCATGGACCTGAGAGATTGGTGTTGCCATTAGCAGAAGTGGGGAAGCGTGAAGGAGGGAGGCTGTCAGGGGAAATTAGTTCCATTTGGCATGTGCAGTTGAGGCAGCCGTCTATCAACAGCCACGTCATCCAAGAAGCTGCAAGTGTGGTGCTGGAGGCCAACTGGAGTCCCACCTGTTGGTGTCCCAGCCGGATGCAGAACGGGAACCCTGCGTCCATAAACCTCAGAGTGGAAAGTGCTTCCGAGTCCATCCGCTGATGAACGGGTCAGCAAAATGACACATCCACCCAATGGAATGTTATCTGGCCCTTGCACGCTACATCATGATGGTCCTCGGAAACTTCACACCAAGGGAAGAAGCCAGTTACAAAATACCCACAGATTGTATGATTCATTTACATGAAACGTCTAAAATAGGTGATTCCATAGAAACAGAGAGCAGATTTCTGGTTGCCAGAGGCTGGGAGATGGGAGAGTCCAAATGGGTTTGGAGGGATCAAAATGTTCTGGAATTCGAAGATGGTGACAGTTACACAACCTCACAAATACACAAAGAAACATTGGATGGTACGCTTAAGGAAGGTGAATCCTATGGTATGCGAATTATGTCTTTTCTTTTTTTAATGGAAGAAAAAAAAGGACCTCAGAGATCGCCCACTTTGTTCCCATCCTGAGTGATTCAATGCTTTCATCCATCCCCTACCTACACTCCTTAAACATGCTTCAACAGCTCCCGTCACAGGGAACTCACCATCCCGCACACCTCGTAGGGTTGTGTTGATGAAAATGAAGGAATAAATGGAAAGTTTTGTCGTACCTAGCATATAGTCAACACTTGATAAATGATCTTTTTTTTTTCTTACTTCTCTCCTGCCCTTTACAACACTAGAAACCCAGTAAGAGCTCAAATACTACATGTGTTTGGTCCTCCAATAGCCTAAAAAGCCCGAAGCACCAAGCTGAAGAAATGATCTTGTTGGAATAATCTGTGCGAACGTAAGGTTGGTTAGGGATTTTGTTTTTTAAGAGTCTTGATGGGGTCTACGGATGCTTTTCCTGCCAATGAGCTCAGTTTGCTAGCAAGTTTGTTTTTCCCCTTCATGAGGTGTGCACCCAGCGTGGCCAGAGATCTGAGGTGCTGTTGGTTGGAGACAACTGGGTGACTACCCAGCAACATGCCAGGGGAGCTTTGATCCCAGGGTCCTGGGATCAGGTCCTGCATTGAGCTCCCCACAGGGAGCCTGCTTCTCCCTCTGCCTGTGTCTCTGCCTCTCTCTCTCTGTGTCTCTCATGAATAAACAAATAAAATCTAAAAAAAAAAAAATTGAGAGCAGTCTTTATTTAACATAAAAATAAACATATTTAACATAAGGCAGGTGACCCAAACCTTCCTAGTAACCCTCTGCATTTTGGTAAATAGAAGACAGAACCAAAGCTACTTTATACAGTGAGCGAAAGTAATGAGTCACTTCCCCAGATTCTTATCCTAATCTCAGATTTTATCCCTGTTTTGGCTGAGGTCAGGCGAATACTATGAAATGGTATGGCACCAAAATCCTAGGCAGGAGACGCTTTATTTAGGGTCAATCATCTACAACACTTGGTCACCTTTTACAAGCCGTTTGATATAATCTGTTGGTCTGACGCAGCCCTGGCCATGGCTGAAGACGTCTGGGTGATCTCCTGGATTGCTTCCTAAACCACTGCAATAAACCCAACAGGAGAAGGCCTCAATGGCTTTGCCCCAAGGGGGCGTCCCTCCCACCTCTCATTCCCTCGGCTTCCAACCCCCCCCCCACCGCCCCCTAACCCACCCCCGATGCTAGGCAGCTAGGCCCACAGGACACCAGCGTTACTCTCAGAGGAACAAAACAACCGAAATGTCCCCACCTGCTTTTTTAACTGGTCGGGTGGTTTCCAGATGTCAGTGTGAAGCATTTTTCCAGTGGCTCAGCGGTTTAGCGCTGCATTCAGTCCAGGGCGTGGTCCTGGAGACCCAGGATCAAGTCCCAAGTCAGGCTCCTGCATGGAGTCTCCTTTTCCCTCTGCCTGTGTCTCTGACTCTCTGTGTGTGTCTTTCATGAATAAATAAATAAAATCTTTTTTAAAAAAAAAAACAGTATTTTTCCTAATCAACATTGTAACCTTCTGGATATTTGTTCAGCTACGTTGAATATACTCTATTAAGTGGAACTCTACAGACGGGAAAGCAGGTCTGAACCTCGCTTCTCTGGAGACATCATGATATTTCTTATTATTTGATGGTGTTAGTGTTTTGCTAGGATATTAGCAAGCAGTTTGCCTGCTGGAGGGTTGTCATTGCCTCTTCCTTCAGTCGCCAGTTTTTTTTTTATTATAAATTTATTTTTTATTGGTGTTCTATTTGCCAACATGTAGAATAGCACCCAGTGCTCATCCCCTCAAGTGCCCACTTCAGTGCCCATCACCCAGTCACCCCCACCTCCAGCCCACGTCCCCTTCCACCACCCCTAGTTCGGTTCCCAGAGTTAGGAGTCTCTCAAGTTCTGTCTCCCTTTCTGATATTTCCCACTCATTTTTTCTCCTTTCCCCTTTATTCCCTTTCACTATTTTTTATATTCCCCCGATGAATGAGACCATATAATGTTTGTCCTTCTCCGACTGACTTATTTCACTCAGCATAATACCCTCCAGTTCCATGCACGTCGAAGCAAATGGTGGGTATTTTTCGTTTCTAATGGCTGAGGAATATTCCATTGTATACATAAACCACATCTTCTTTATCCATTCATCTTTCCAAACAAACAGTTTTGAATGAACTTGGAAAACCAAGCTTAGTTTCTTGACTCCTCCTCTGGCCTTGCATCTCTTTCTCTGCTCCTTGCCACTGTGGATAATTTGCTGTTCCCATCTGTCCATTTCCTCTGACCCTTGCCACTGATAATATGATTAAAACCTCCACTCTGTTGCTTTTCATTTACTTCAAATCATTTCTGATTATGTGTGCTGTATTTTCTTTATTTAGACCCAAGGTATAATTAGGGAAGAGAACTGGACAAAAGAATCTTTTTTTTTTTTTTTCCTGTCTCTCACCATGGTGTTGGATGGAAAATGCTGCCCAGCATGTCGGGTAAGATCCTAGCTGCTCCGTGTCTTTTGTAGCAGTCGGGGGGAAAGGTGCCTAGCTACGCCAATCCAGATGTGCGATGGTAGCTTGTTTATCTTACTTTGTGTTAATGAGATTCTTCAGCTATTGTTACTTTGAAGTACGGCTTCTATTTTATCTAGCATTTATTAAATGTCAGCCATGTGCTCTGTTGCACACAAGGGATACTATGGTTCTTTTTCTTATTTTTTAAAGATTTTATTTATTCATTCATGAGAGACACAGAGAGAGAGAGAGAGAGACAGGCAGAGGGAGAAGCAGGCTCCCAATGTGGGACTTGATCCCAGGACCCCGGGATCACACCCTGGGCAGAAGGCAGATGCCCAACCGCTGAGCCACCCAGGAGCCCCCAGAATAGGATGGTTCTGTCTGGATTAAGAATGTAAAATGCTTGTGAGTTTAGTTTCAATGCTGGTGATTAAAAATATGTACCTAGTGGACAGTGTATGTCATCGTCGGGTATGTTTTCCAAATATTTTCTATGAAATAAATAAACATTAGACCCTGCCCCTGGGAAAGACATATCTAAGACAAGGCACAAGGAAAGAGGAATAAAACTCACTTTAAAAGTAAGATTGATTTAAAAAAAAAAAAGTAAGATTGATTTAAAAGCAAGATTTAATTTTTGCTTTTGTTTCAAGTGATAGGTTGGATTTTTTTTTTTTTTTAGCTCTTTTGGTTTTGGGTCTTACCAATGTTTTCCATTCTACAAAGAACGTTTTGATCTTTTCATCTGGCCCAAGGCGAAATTGGTGGCTTGGCTCCGTTACAAGGGAAAAGCCTGGAACGGGAAGAAGCAGGAGTTTGGACGGCAGCGTGCTTCACCAAGAAGTGGCATAGCTTTGTTCAATTAAATGCTTTGTTCCTCAGGTTCTTTACCTGCTACAGCAGGGGGCGCCTGGCTGGCTCAGCCCCCAAGAGCGCATGCTTCTTGATCTCAAGGTGGTGAGTTCAAGCCCCACATGGGGCATGGAGGCTTTTTAACACAAAAGTTTAAATAAATAAAAATAAGTGTATAGGTATTACGTGAGGATGGCGGAGTGGTTAAGCTAGAACGGTAGTGGAAGGGGACTTTGCTGGTTTAAAATCAGAAAATACAACTTAGGGATCCCTGGGTGGCGCAGCGGTTTGGCGCCTGCCTTTGGCCCAGGGCACCATCCTGGAGACCCGGGATCGAATCCCACATCAGGCTCCCGGTGCATGGAGCCTGCTTCTCCCTCTGCCTGTGTCTCTGCCTCTCTCTCTCTCTGTGACTATCATAAATAAATAAAAATTAAAAAAAAAAAAAAAAAAAGAAAATACAACTTGAAGGCTCATCATTTACTACTAAATGGGTTATGTCCCCGTCTTTGAAATGGGGCTAACCCCACACGTCACAGGGCCCTGATGATGAACCCATAAGTATGATGGTGGCTTCGAGTGCGTTATAAGCTGTGAAGTGTCGTGCAAATATCAGTTGTTAGAGTGGTAGGGAGATGGATCAGCTACCTGCATGATGACAGAATTGAAAGGTTTTTATCTTGAGAATGCTTTCCACATAAGAGATGTATTTTGTTTTGTAGCGAGGAGGGAGCAGGGGCAGCAGTGTTGAGCTGAGGACTGATGTTAAGCGGGCTGACGCCTACAGAAGGGCCTCTCCAAGCCCCTCAGGAGTGAGGGAGCTTCGGGAGGGCAGGGCCCCATCTCCCCACACCTGCCTGCACCACCCCCCCACGACAGGGCCTGGCACCTAGCAGCCAGTGAGCAAACTGCTCACCAAACCCCACTGAACCTTGAAGACACCCCAGCAGGAACTCTGTTATCTGACAACATAACAATGGCATCCCATTCACTTTTTTATCCAACTAGTCCATAAAGCAGATCCTTATATGAACATGAAAAACTAAAAATTAAAAAAAAAAAATAAAAATCTTGTCTCTAGGGGTTGGGAGAGAGAAGACCTATATCCTGTTCTGGTTATTGTCTAAATATTTATGCAGAAGTATTTTTTCTTGGGTCTGCTTTGCCTCTTTCTTTTTTTTTTTTCAATTTAGTTTCTATTTCTCTTTCCCCGCCAAATTTTTAAGTCAACCATATCACCTCTACAGTCTGCCTAATTAGCATTTGAAAAGCAGTGCACTCCATCAGACTGGGGGGGGGGTGCAGAGAAGGATAACCTGGAGTCGATTTGTATTCCAAAGAACAGGGTATTATTGTGCGTGCTGAGCTTCACCCAAGTGCTTAATGCTTGAAAATGCATGAAGAAAACCATCCTTCCTCTAGCAGGTGGTACAGTCTGACTCCGAGGCATAAAAGCAGTAGATATATTGAGATACTTTTTCATTTTTCTCCACTGACTGTTTTCCTTTCTGAATGTGTACGCATGTGTGCATGTTATAAGAAGTCATTTAAAAAACAAGCACGATGTTCGTCTATTCAAATTGGTCTTGTTTGAGAACTATCGTCCTGTCTTGTAAATAGATTTCCTTTTTTTAACAAGGCCATTAATGCTATTTACCTAGTAACACTTGAGTGTATCAATAATATTAATTTTGTCAATAGAGCATTTAAGTGATTATTGCATTTTCTAATATTAAGTATCTTCACTGCACTTAAAGAAAAGTGCCCATGCATCTAAAGAGAAAAGCCCAATCCATGAGGCACATGTTTACTTGCAACAATAGGAGTTTCTCCAAAGATTGAAAAAAAATTTTTTTTTTTTTGCCTCGGGCCAAGGAGACAGACTGAGAATCCACGAATTTAGAGATGGAAGGTACCTCATTCAACCTCCTAAACCAATGCTGGAATCCCTTCTCTGGCAATCCTGGCAGATGGCCATCCATCTGCTTGTATACTTCCAATGCTGGGGAGCTCATTATCTCCCGAGGCAACTCATAAATTCTTTCTTATTTGAACTAAAATCGGCCTATAACTTCTATCCATTGGTCCTGGTTGTGGAGCAAATGGGAACGATCTTCAGTATTTGAAGACAACGACCACATCTTCCTTTAGTCTTTTTAAAATTAAGATAACTAGATGGCTCTAAATTAAGGCTTTCGCCTGGAATCTGGAAGAGTAACGACGTAAACAACTGAGTGTTAAACCGTGCAGTACCCAACACAGAACTTCCTCTACAAAGGAGCTCGCGGGTAAGCGTCTCTTCCATATCCACACTTGGCCGCGGCCCACTGCGCAGTACAGTTCGTGAACGTAACTCATCCCTCATTTAGCGGAGAGTAGTAAGAAATCTGCCCTGAGTGAATAGAAATCCCACCATCTTATTCTTTTTTACTATTCTGAATTCCTTCAGAGGGCACGAGCTCCTAAAAATTGCTATGAGATAAAATGTAAAGGTTTTCCTTTAGAAGGGAAAATTAAACGCACCAGAACATAAATTTTTGAAAGCAGGAACTATGTCCAGATCTTCTTTCTGTACCCCTTAGTGCCTAATATCATTCCTGGCAGATGGAAGCTGCTGCTGATTTACTGTTTTGTTGAGCTGAAAAAGGGAACTGGCCAACATTATGTTGAAATATACGTGTCTCTGGGAATGCGCACACACATCTGTCTGTCCACCTACCTGGCTGTGTGTCTGTAAAGAGAGACATATATACACATGCATATGCACACACATTTTTTTTCTACTTTTTACTCTCCTGGGATTGTTTCCTAATGATTCACAGGACGACCTAATGCCACAGTGCAGACAAAACTGTTCTCTGGATGAACTGCCAACCCCACACACCTGGGGTGATCTGGAAGGTGGCATCTTATTTACATATTTTGGCATCTTATGTATTTTTAAAAGATTTTAATTTATTTATTTGAGAGAGAGAGAGAGAGAGAGAGAGACTGGGGCAGGGGGCAGAGGGAGAGAGGGAATCCTAAGCTGATTCCCCAACTGAGCGAGCGCAGAGCCCGATGCGGGGCTGGACCCTGGGCTCTGAGATCAGGACCCAGGCTGTAACCAAGGGTCGGACACCCAGCCGGTGAGCCACCCCGGCGCCCTCGGCATCCTATTTTTGTATCCTGAGATTGTCGCATCAAGAAGGCAGATCCTCTCCTGTGTGCCCCTCATTGCTAAAGCGATCGTACCTTGCTCCCAGGTAGCTCCCCATTCCTCGTCTGTCCTAGTTCTCGCTCCCGCTCCCCTGTACAGCTTTCTCCGTTGCTCTTGTTCTTGGAGATCAAGAAGGACAACAGGGAAATGGTGAGAAAAAGTACTTTAGTCTTTGTCTAGCACAGACTTCAGTGGGCTTGTCCCCATCTCATAGTGGTCTCTGCCCAGCATCCTTCTCGAAGCATGCTTCTCACCCTCCCTGAGCCAGAAGCCCCGACTTGTTTTTGTTTTTTAAGATTTTATTTTTTTATTCATGAGATACACAGAGAGAGGCAGAGACACAGGCAGAGGGAGAAGCAGTCCGATGCGGGACTCGATCCCTGGACCCTGGGATCCTAACCTGAGCCGAAGGCAAATGCTCAACCGCTGAGCCACCCAGGGGCCCCCAGAAGCCCTGAGTTTTAACCCAGCTTTGCTGCTTCCTTACTGATTTCTGTCTGGAACATGGGCTCTCGAAACCTGCCTCGCCTGTGAGAGCCCATGAGGAGAGGCGGATGTGGAAGTAGAAAGCCCACCACAGGTACGATGCTGGCTTAGAAGCAAGCATAGCACCCCTGCTCTCTGGGCACCAGCTGCCAGGCTTGACCGTGCAGGCGGGCCCCACGCCCCACTTCCTAGCAGGTGCGGCCGCAGGGGCCGGCCTGCAGCTGCAGCCCAGGTCTGTGGGAGATCCGGGCAGAGAATTACAGGTGCACACCCAAGCCCATATGTGCCGAAGACCCTCGGTCCAAGCGCTGGACTTTCCATAAGCCACAGGTCCCTGGTGCTTGCCGCCACCCCCACACAGTCTGCCGGCCTAGACTATGCCCCCGCGACTGTGTTAACTGTATGTGAGGTATCCTACAGAAAAGACCTGATCTCCGAATGGATCAGACTGTGAGAAGACAATGTATGGCCTCTACGATATTTTTCATTTGCCTGAACCCCAAGAGGCCAAGCCCTGGATTTGTCTTGTTTTCTACTTTGTCTCCAGGGCCCGGCGCATAATAGGCACCAAAGATTTCTGGAAGAAGAACGCATTGCCATGGCAGCTTATCTCCTCTACAGGGTAGTAAATGGAAATTGAGATATGGGGTGGGAATGAATTAGGTTCTTATGCTGGGAGGAGAGCTCGAATACAGAAGGGGAGGCAGGTTGTATTCCGATCAAGGAGGATCCAAGTTTCCCCTGTAATTTCAGTGTGAGCGGGATTCTGTACGCCTAGACTAATAAGATGGAGGTAAGAGAGGCTGGGGCAGGAGAGCTGCCTCAGAACATGGTCCTCAAGTGGAGGGGCTGCTTTTTCACAGTAGACATAGTCTTTGCAGTCAGCTAGGCTGAGCAATGTGCTGCCACGGGGCCTGGGGGCTGCGTGCATCTCAGCCCCCAGGTGTGCATGTTTGCTCTTCACCGACACTTGGCTACAATGTCCATGAAGCAAAACTGCTGTTTAGAGCATCCTTTAAGGCAGGAGTCAAAATCAAAGTGAAATCCAAGACCCATTCTCTTTCTAGTATCAATTGTTTTTTTCTTTTTAAAGATTTCGTTTATTCATGGGAGACACAGGCAGAGGGAGAAGCAGGTCCCCTGCGAGGAGCCCGATGTGGGACTCGATCCCAGGACCCCGGGATCACAGCCAGAGCCAAAGGCAGATGCTCAACCGCTGAGCCACCCAGGTGCCCCTCATATCAATTCTGCTTCTAAGCTGGTTCTGTTAGACATTATTCTTTAGGAATGAACCATTTATATCCCAAACAGGTGACCAAAGGACAGAGAATTATTTCATCTCATCTGGAGTTTGAGTGTAGTACACTAGCAGGGTTGCCGCATGTCACACCAAGAGGCGATAAGGATCCTCGGTCAGGCCCTTGCTGTCTCCAACCTCAAGGCGCTCCACCAGAACCCTACCTTCAGCTTAGGTTTGTAAAGACTTCAGGTTTAGTGGAGGCCAGTAGTTTCACACTGCCTGTCAGGAAAACCCATCTGGCTCCCCCAAATCAGTGGTGGAAGTAAATTTGATTTGCCAGAACTGCAGACCTCACTAACCCCCACTTCATGTCGGCTCATTCATCCAACACATTTACTGAGCACCTGCTATCTTGGGAATTCTGCTGCTAATATAGATTTTTTTTTTAAAAAATCCACACTCTCATTATGAACTTGTGGTTAACCTTCAAAGGGATCTTCAGAAAAGAGATGGTAGGCAAATTTAAGAACAACTATTCTGCTCTGTGGATCTACCTGAGAAAAATACAAAAAAGGGAGAAGCTAAAAATAAATCCAAGGGAACAAGTCCATAGTCTTTAAGTGAATGCAGACATGGATCGAGTGAGTAACCATAAGTGCAAGAGAATTCTAGAGCGGGGAGTAATTAATTCTGTCGGGAGGGGACCCGATAGCAGGGCAGGAGCAACTTCTTGTAGGAGGAAATTCCTAAACTGAGGTTTTTTGTACCTGTGTGTGTGTGTGTGTGTGAGGCTTCTTGACCGAAATCGATGTGTTAGAGCACAGAAGCATAAAATAGGAGGACCAGGGAACTAACTGTGGGCAGTTTGGCACTGATGGAGCCTGAGATGGGCAGTGGTGGGAGATGGGTGTGGCCAGAGGAGTGAGCAGGGATCTTAGGTGCTATGCTGAGGAGTGTTGGGCTCAGTTGTACTTTATAGGCCATACGGGGTCATGAAAAGGGGTTTAACCTGGGGTGCGAAGGAGTAATGCTCATTTTAGATCCATCACTGGGCAGCCATCTGTGGGGTGTTAGGGGCCAGTCTAAAGTCATCAGTTAGAGACTGCTGGCATGGTTTCTAAGAGACACAGGGATGGCATGTCCCACGAAGTCAAGCGTGGATAAGTCACCCAGTCACATCCGTTGGCCCTACTGATGCAGTGGGTTCATTATGCACTTGTGATAAACCTTCACAGGGACTTTTGGAAAAGACAAGGCAGGTAAATTTAAGATCAAGTATTCTTTGCGGAACTACCTGAGGCAAATACAAAGAAGGAAGAAGCTGTACATCAATCCAGAAGAACAGACTCCTTCCTGTGGGCTCCAGCCACCGAAGAACTCAGGTCCACCAGGGCTTCACCAGGCTGCCCAGGCACGCTGAACCCTGGCTGGGCCGGATGCCTCAGTTAAGGGATGCTTCAGTTGAGAAGGTCCAGGGGCAGGAGTCCCATTTCCCAACCTCTCTGGAATCCCCCAAATGGCCCGGACTGACATCCCCACCCCATCCCCACTCCCAGCTGAGCTCGGGAACTTAGCTTGTCATCTGGAACGAAATTCTGATTGACAAGTGGCATTGATGTTCTGGAGAAAAGAAAGAGGAGAGCAAGCAGTGAGTACTCAAAACAACTCATCAGCTGGTGGCAGAAAGAAGAGACAGGTTGTCCCTTGGCAACCACCAGGGTGGGGCTGACAGCGGGCTTCCCTGGCACTGCCGCCTGCCTCCTAGAGGACCCCTTGCTTCTAGGGGCAGAGGCCTGATGGGGAAAGAGAATGATCCTCGCAGCAAGGGGGAGAAACCGAGGTCCTCATTAGGTCACAGCCAAGTCTACCTTGGACCCATCAGCAATCTCTCTGACCTTGTCAAAAGCTCCTTCCCGCCTCCTTGGTTAATAGGATGAGCTCACCAGGCAAAAGAATAAGATGAAGCATTTCACTTAGTGTTTTTCCTCCAAAACCCTTAAGCTACCATGGTCTTGCTGATCTTGCAGCCTTCCCGTAACAGAGGCCCTGGATCCACACTTGGCATTTCACAGTTTGAAGTAACTTTAGAGATTACTTAGTTTGCTTTTCTGGTGTGTACAGATGTGGAAACAGAAGCCAAGGGTCCTGAAATCTCTTGCCCGCGATCCCCGGGGTGCCCCTCCAGGGAACCTCCTGCTTGGCCCAATGCAGTCCTTCTGCCCCTTTCGCCAATGAGGCCCAGGCTGAGGGACTAGAGCTGGAATTAGGAGGTAGTTCTGTGCAGCCTCTTCACCGCCGGTGTGGCTGGTGTGCAGGCTTCCTCCTCTGTGCAATGGGGGCAGCGTCACCTTGCAAGGTTGATGCCAAGGTGATTGCAAACAACGGTGTCTAAGAGCTGTGTTCAGGGCACACAGTCGGTGCTAAATGGTGTCTTCCCTAAGGAGCGAGCACCCAGCCGGCGAGGGGAGGTGGGGCATGGCAGGATGGGAGCCACATTCCGGCCTGCAGCCCGGGGGGCAGGGAAGCGGCCAGGGCAGGGCGGCCAACCCTGCGTGGGGGGCGCAGTGCCAGCCAGGACGCTACCCCTTGAGGCCAAGACCCTGCGGGCGTGGCTGGGAGCGAGCCGTTCCCCCCCCACCCCGGGGTCTGGGTCTGATGGGGCTGCGGGTGCGCGGGCGCGGCGGGGAGGACCGGCGGGCAGCCCCCTGGCGTGGGGGGTTGGAACTAGTGTCTGCGGGCCAGGCCGTCCTGTCCTCGGGCCTCCTGCCGCCGCCTCCCCCTGGGCGCAGCTGCGGGGCGGGGCGCCCGGCGCCGACTGTGTGGGAAGGCTTGGTTGCCCTCCTGGCCCCGCCGCTCGCTACCTGGCTCGGGCTCAGGCGGGGCCCTGGGCCGCACCGGGCGCCCCTCCCGGCCTCGGGGCCTCTGGACGCACCGCACCGCGCCCTGGAAGCCTCGACGGGCTCCCCGGCCCACCTCCCCCCACCCCTCCCCACCCCCGGCCCCCCGCGGGGTCCCGCCGGCTCTCCCGCTCGGTCCTCGCGCCGCAGCCCGGCCCGCTCCTGCCCCGCGCGGTGCCCGCGGCCCCACCAGGGGGCGCCCTTCGCCCGCCGAAGCCGGCCGCGCCGCACCTCCGGGGCCCGGGCCCCTCGCGCGGGGCGTGCGGGTGCGGGTGCGGGAGCGGGAGCGGGAGCGGGAGCGGGTGCGCGCCGGGAGCCCCCCAGCCCCCGCCTCCAGGGCGCAGCGCCCGCCCTCGTCCCGCGGCCCCCGGCCCCCCCTACCGCGGAGGCGGCAAGTTTGCCCCCGGCCGCCCGCCCCGCCGCCCCACTCCCCCGGCTCCCCCGGCTCCTCCGGCGCTCGGCTGCGGAGCACGTCGGCGGGGCCCGAGCGGGTGCCCGGGGCGCGCGGGCCGCCCTGCCCCGAGGGGCGCCCCCCCCCGCCGGCGTGCGCGGGCCGCTGCAGTCCCCGCGCTGACCGCCGGGCGGCGCCCCGGCCGCGCTCCTCCCGCCGCCCGCTCCCCGCTCCCCGCTCCCCGCTCCCCGCTCCCCGCGCTCGCGGCCGGACACACACCGCCTTCGGCTGCCGGCGGAGCGCGCTGGGGCCGCCGCGGCTGCTGCGGAAGCGGGGAGACCGGAGAGCGACGGCCCGGCCGCCCGGCCCGGCCCCCGGAGCGCGGAGCCGCCCAGGTAAGGGGCCCGCCGCGCGCCCCAGCCCGCCCCCGACTCCCGCGCCCCGGGCCGCCGCCCGCCCCCGCCCCCGCCCCCGGCCCCGGCCCCCGCGCTTGGCCCCCGCGCTGCGCCCGCGGCTCCCCGGGCCCGCCGCCCGCCGCAGCCCTCCCCGGTCCCCGGTGCTGCCGCCGGTGCTGCCGCCGGTGCTGCGGGTCCTGCGGGTCCTGCGGGTCCTCCGGGTCCTCCGGGTCCGCCGCCCCCGCCCCGCCCCGGGGCACCCGCGTCCTACCCGAGGGGACCCTCTTCCCCCGACGAACGCGGCTCCCACCCGCCTCACCCTAGTTCACCCGAGTGGGAAGCGACGGAGAAACTCCGGGACCCGCATTCGGGCGCGCGGGGGGGGCGGGGGGGGCGGGGGGGCGGGGCGGGGGGCCGGGCCGGGGTCGCGGTCGGGGTCGGGGCGCCCGGAGCACCTGTGCCCGCCTCCCCGCCGGGCTCCCTCGAGCCGAAGAAAGTGAGCGAGGAGCAGCGGGCGCGGGCGCGGGGCCGGGCGGGGCGAGTGGGCGGGGGGGGGCCTGGCAGCCGCGGGGCACTGCGGCCTCAGCCTCTCCCCGCCGGACCTGGGGCTCGCGGCTCCCGGCGTCGCCACTTGACGCTGCCATCTTCCTCCCGGCGCTGTTGTCTGGCGGTGCCACGAGGTGCCACCTCCCTGCCTCCCTCCAGCGGCTCTCCTGGGCATGTCTCCCAGGGGCCTGGGGTGCCTGGCGGGAGGGGGGCGCTCCGGGCCCGGCCCGGCCCCTCGGGACCACGCCGAGCGCCCCAGGACCGGCCCGGCCGCGGGCACACGGGCCACCCTCACTTCGGCTCCCCGCGGGGCACCGGGGTGACAGGGACGCTTCCGGGAGCACCTGCAAGCAGCGTGGTGTCCCCGGGATGGAGGCCGCCGGGCGGGCAGTGGGCGGCGGGAGCAGCCTGGTGGCTCTTCGCTCCGCCCTCCCTCCGCCCTCCCCCCTCCGCCCTGTCTGCGCTCGGGGGACCCGCCCTGAGGGCCCGGGGAGGTCCGCCGTGCCGCGCGCCTCCCCCCCCCCGCCCCCGGGAAGGAAGCCCCAGGAACTCCGCGGGGCCTCGTGGGGCCGGCGGGGTTTGCTGAAGCTGCAGCCCGTGCCTCATCATTAATCAGGTTTATTATTTTCCTCACTGGCCGGATGTGTTCCTCAAGGTCGCGACCCTTTGGAGAGTTAATCTAATATGCACACATTACAGTGTCTGGGTTTGTTTAATTTTCCGTATTTTGTTCATTTCTTGCGGAGCCAGCTTCCCGCGGGGAGCTGTGGCCGGGCTCGCCCACCGGGCTCCTGCCACCTGGCTGGCCCCGTCCCCTGGGCCTCCTCCGCCCGCCACCTGGGACCCGAGGGAGGCCGATGGGGAAGGGCCAGGGGCTGCCACCGCCACGGGGGGGACACACTGGCCTGTCTTGCTCCCGCCCCCCCCTTCCCCCCAGGCGTCCTGATCGTCGCTGACATTTCGGGCAGCACCAAAAGTTCTTTCCAGAGCCTGGGTCTGCGCCTGGGTCTGGCTGCCCTCCCCGAGGATGGGAGGACGCAGAGGGAACTTGGGCAGAGAGGGAGGGAAGCGGGACCCCCAGGGGTGACGCGGGGCTCCTGGAGAGGGGGTCCGAGCCACATCCAGACGGAAGGAAGGAAGAAGGGCCGAGGAGCCGTCCTGGGCCGGAGCCGCTGCTGGAGAGGGAGGGAGCGGCGGGAGTAGGGGCGAGTAGGGGCGGGCGGGGCGCGCCGGAGCGGCGGGAGCGTGTGGGGAGGAAGCCTCTCCTGTTACTTGTGCGAGTACGAATCCCTTATGCGTGTGACGAGCGCGCAGCTTTCCAAATGCTTTTTAGGAGAATTACTTCATCTGATCTCCACCAGGGCCCTACGAGCGTTTCGTCTGCACCATCACCCCGTAAGGAGGCGTCACTGACCCCCAGACCCCCGGGCGCCGAGAGCTCAGTGTCCAAGGCTCGGCAGCCGCGCGGGAGGCCTCTGGACTCCGGGCCCAGTGCTCCGGTGCTGCTACCTGTTGCTTGTTAAGGTCCCTGCCGTCCGGCCCTCGCTCTCCCCGGCCCATGCTTCGGTTCATCTTCCCGTTCTCTGGGTCGGCTCCACGCTTTCCCCTCCCCGGGCTGGGGCGGGGGGGGGGGGGGGGGGGGGGGGGCGCTGGCTGGTGGTCCCCACACGCGTCCCACGTCTTAGATCAGGCTAATTCTTGGCTCCGCATTCACAGTCCCTAGACTGGCCGCTCCAGCTCCGTGGATGTCTCCCAACCCTCTGCATGTCCCTCCAGCCCTCTGGATGTCCCCCCAGGCCCCTGGATGCCCCCCAGCCCCCTGCATGTTCCCCCAACCCCCTGGATGCCCCCCCAGCCCCCTGCATGTCCCCCCACCCCCTGCATGTCCCCCCAGCCCCCTGCATGTCCCCCCAGCCCCCTGGATGCCCCCCAGCCCTCTGCATGTCCCCCCAGCCCTCTGCATGTCCCCCCAGTCCTCTGGATGTCCCCCCAGCCCCCTGGATGCCCCTCAGCCCCCTCTGCATGTCCCACCAGCCCCCTGCATTTTCCCCCCAGCCCCCTGGATGTCCCCCAGCCCCCTGCATGTCCCCCCAGCCCCGTGGATGCCCCCCCAGCCCCCTGGATGCCCCCCACCCCCTGCATGTCCCCCCAGCCCCCTGGATGCCCCCCAGCCCTCTGCATGTCCCCCCAGCCCTCTGCATGTCCCCCCAGCCCCCTGCATGTCCCTCCAGCCCCCTGGATGCCCCCCCCCAGCCCCCTGCATGTCCCCCCAGCACTCTGGATGTCCCACCAGCCTCGTGGATGTCCTCCTAGCCCCCTGGATGTCCCACCAGCCCCTGTGGATGTCCCGCGATCCCTGCCCCAGACAGGTGGTTCCTCTTGACTGTCCCTCGCAGGGAGTTCCAGGTTCTCCCAGGCACTGTCCGGATACCACAGAGACCTTGGTTCCGCCTTCTTCCTCTGTCTCCCTCATCCCACTCCTCGGCGCCTTATCTCTTCAGACCTCAGTTCTTTTGGGCGCTTCTGTTGCCTGGCCCGAGCTTTCCTTGCACACTGCCACTGTCCCATGTGGGGCTTTAGCAGCTCAGGGCCTGGGGGTGGTGGTGGGGGTGGTGGTATCGCAGCCTCCTCCCCGCGGGCTCAGTTTCCAGGCACCTGCTGCCCCACTTGCTTCCCTACAGAAGATGGCTTTGGTAATGTGTGACCAGGTCTCCCGAGCCTCCGTGGCGCCCCTGGCTCCTGGACACGGTCCCGGGTGGTAGCTTGGACTTGATGGCCTTCTGCTTGCACGGCCCCGCCTTCTGCCTCGGGACCCATCCTTGACCCGCTCTCACTCTGGGCACCTGACGCACTGGGCCCTCATCCTTCCCCTTCCTCCTCTTTTCTGCCCACTTACACTTTGCCAGCCTTCAAGGGGCAGCCCGGGAAGCCCTCCCCGCGCCCCAGCCCGTCACCCTCTGCAGGACCTGGTGGCAGCTTCAGCCACCAAGTCTCAGGCAGGTCTGGCTTCCTATCCTGGTGTCACTCTCTGAGTGACTTTGAACAAATTGCGTAACCTCTCTGGGCCTCACCTGTCTCACCCATAAAATGGGGACAGTCTCACCTGCCTGAAAGGCTTGCTATCAGCATGACCATATGTGGGGGGGGGTTGTGGTTTGTGGGTCCCCGCAGGGCACCTGCAGGTAGGGTCCTCTCACGCCACCATCTCCTACCTGCTGTTGCTGTTTCTTTGTCCCTGTTTGTCTCCCCACCCAGAAGGCAGGTCCCTTGAGGAGAAAGACCTTTCCCTGGTGCCTGAATTTTCAGTCCTTGGCTCCTCACCGAGCGTGCACTGTCTTTCGACACCCATACGTTGGCCCCTGCTTACAGTAGGGATGTAAAGAATCGTTGTTGCTTGCTGATGACATTTGGTTACATAAAATAGGGTCTGCCTTACATTTAACAAATCCAACACGAAAAAGCAGTTTATGCCACGGTACCAGCCCAGGTAAACCGTGGGAAGGAAGGAGGGAATCTAACGCTGTATTGACTGTGCGCTCTGCTCATTTCAGAGTCACCCCACCTCTGTTTTTACAGACGAGGAAAGGGGGCCAGAGGGGGTTCCTCTGAGCCGTGCCATAGTCCAGGGAGCACTCCAGAACCCCACTTCCTTCCCCTATACGTGGGCCCAGAAAGGGCAGTGGGAGGCGCCTTAAGAAAATATTTGAGACAGGTTTTCTTTGAACAACTCCCCACTTCAGCAGGGATGGGGTAGGTGTGAGCACGTCAGAGAGGCAGGGCCAGCGAGGCAGGTTTAGGGTTTGGGTGGGGAGCCCGGGGGGACAGGCCGCATGGGAGCAGGAAGGGTGTGTGGATGTGCTCTGGCCACGTGGGCCCTGGCGGTCAGGTGGGGCTGGAGCTCAGTGAGGAGGAGGAAGGGCCTTCCCGCAAGGAGGGCTGCCCAGACGGAGTCGGGGACAGAGACAGCTTGAAGGCTGGGTGACCGGGGTCTTGTCTGCCTGGTGGCGAGTGGGCCCTGGGGTGGGGAGGTAAGGGTGGGCGGGAGGGGGGGTTAGGGCGGAACTAACAAGTTCAAGGGGACCTCGAAGCCAAGGAGGGGAGGTCCAGGTTGATGCATCAGGGTCTGGGGGGGTGGGGAGGATCCTGGGCGATGGGCAAGTGCCCGGCGAGGCCTTGAGGGCTGGGGGTGCGGGCAGAAGGATGGGGGGTGCGTTTGAGTGGCATTTCCAAGGAACAGCAGAATGTGCGGACAGATTGGGAACAGCAGAGGAGGGAGCAGGAAGTGTCGCAGAGAACTTTGAGATTTGGAGCCCCGGAGGCTCGCAGGATGGTGGTGCCACTTCAGAAATAGGGAAGCCAGAAGGGGAAGTGGGCCTCGGGGAGGGCTGAGGGCTGTGTTCGAAGACCTGCTGTGAGGCGCCGCCGGGAGCATTTGGGGATGGAGCCCGGGAGCCTGCGGACCAGCTGAGAGTCTTGTGCGACCAGCAGTGGCTGTCGCGCTGAAGCTGCTCCCGGGCCTGTGGCCTTCAGGGGTCCCGAGCCCAGCTGTCCTTCCGGGGGACCCCAGTGCCACGCACGGAGTGGGTGCTAAGTAAATATTTGTCTCACTGAAGTGGCCCCAAGTGATGTTCAATAAATGTTTGTTACAGAGAGAGATTCCTAGTGGATCCTGGCAGGTGAGGAGGGGACCGGGAGCCTGCGTGGACCCCGGCTTCCAGGAACCGGGTGTCCCGGGGCTCCCCCTGCCCTCCCCACCTGTCAGAATCCGGGCTACTTCTGGCTGCCTCAGTTTACTCTTGGTAATCTCCATAGTCTCAGGCCTGTAAGTCCCTCGACCTCAGGGACAGAATCGTGGGCAGGCTCCCTGGCAGGGGGTACAAGCCGGGGGCGCCATGCCCAGAATGGGGGTGTCCCAGCGGCGGGAGGAAACACATGTTTCGAATTGAAGTTTGAGGGCCGGAGTTAAAGAGGATTTAATAGAATGAGAAATCAATAGCCCAGAGGAGGTTAAGATGTGTAAGTGAGAGGCTGGCTACAAGGCGCACTTAATAAAAAAGATTTTCCGAAGCCGTGGAGGATGGCTGCACATGGGGGGACAGTGGGGTGCTTTTGCTGCCCTGCAGCCTGGAGGCTCCTCCGGAGGGAGACTGGGGGTTTCAGGAGTCTCTGTCTTTCCGGGTGGCCGGAGTGCGACATCCCTGTCCCCCCGGCCGGAGGCTGTGTGATGTAGTCGCCAGCCCCCTGGCTCAGATCGCACGGGGTTCAAATCCCGGCCCTTCCAGCTGTTGGGCAGGGACCTACGGGGCCTAATAGTGACCAAAGTAAATCTCAGCAGGTGCATGGGGCGCCCAGTGAATGATCACATTTGCTGCTGTGACAAGTACCATTGCGTTTCCACCCTTGCAGTCTCTCCTGGTGCAGTTGAGCCGCTACAGAGTCACGTCCCTGGCGGGCCGGTGAGAGGAGGGAACTGGGTGCGACCCTCTGGGCCTTGGTCCCAGTTACAGGGTGGGCCGTGGCCGAGCTGCGGCATCAGGCTGGCCTCCAGGATCCCCCCCGTGTCCCTCTTGGTGGGCTCAGTGGCCGTCCACACAGGATCCAGAGGGGCAGCAAGGCAGGGCAGACGTCAGGAGACCATTTGGTCCCATCTCGGCATCCAAACCGGATCCGATCGGCACTAAGCAGGAAAACCATCTTAATTCTTTAAGGCGCTTAGACTGGGAGCTCCTCGGGATCAGGAAGGCAGCCGGTGGTTTTGTGTCTGGCAGGAGGCTCACGTCCCGGGCCTCAGTCAGTATTTGTTAGGGAGAAAGACTAGTTGACGGCAACAATACTGATGGCAATAATAATAGCTAATATTTTCCCAATGCCTGTTGGGTGCTGAGCATGATGCAAACGGCTTTCCATATAGTATCTTAGTTCCTCCCCTTACTAACCTTAAGCTTTCAGATACTATTTAGGGTGCTGTGGTTGTTTTAGGCACTACTTAGGGTACTGTTATACCCATTTCACAGGCGTGGAGGCTGAGATTTGGGGTAGCTAATGCATTAGCCCAGAGTCTCGTAGCTGGTAAGAAGCAGAGTTGGGATTTGCACCCAGGTGGTCTGATTTAAAAGAAAATTTTTTTTCTTTTTATTAAATGAACTCTGTCCCCATCGTGGGGCTCAAACTCACGACCCTGAGCTCAAGAGTCACATGCCCTGCCACCTGAGCCAGCCAGATGCCCCTCAGGCTGTCTGATTTCAAACTAGGTGTTAGAGATTTCTGTGTGTCTGTGTGGGTGCATGCACATGTGTGCACACGTGTGTGTGTATGTGAAATATCCACTGATTGTCCCCTGACTTCCTAGCTCCCCCTCGGGCTCCCTCGCCCTCCTAGTCCTCGTCTCATAGGCAAGGAGGCCAGGCATGGAGGGGGCATGGATCTTCCCTACACTCTGGTGCCTTGGCCTGATTTCTTTGACCTCCCGGAGTGAGAGGTCCCTGGCAATGTTGGAGAAGCAGTCAAAGACCACCCTCATCAGAGCTCCTGTGTGGGCCCTGAGTCATGTGCCAGTCTTTGCCAGCACAGAGGCCATCGGTGGGCCTGGGGTGAAAGCCAGAACAAGGCAGCATCGTGAGCCACGGATGGGACTCTCCCATGACATGAAAAGTTTGAGGATTGGTGGAGCTCAGATGACACGTGGCCCCTCGAGGTCACAGCATCCCCCCCTCATCAGAGGGGGATCTCGCTGGGGTCTTGGACTCTCAGAAGCATGACGGGGTATCACTGGAAGAAATCTGTTAGAGCGCTCCTGTCACAGTTGTGTTTATTGATCTTTCCAGCATCCTCCCTGGCCTGATTCAGCTCATAAGGTCACACAGAACGTCCCCAGTAAGGTGGGTGACAGGGGAGGAATTTGGGCATCTCATTCCAGAGGCAGCAGAGACTCTTTCAGGGCAGAGAAGACTAGACTGGGCGTCGGGGGGTCCAGAAGGCCCCTCTGGAGTCCTTTCCTGGGGGTGGTTTCCAGCTGTTCGCTGCTCCTGACCTTCCACCTGACAGTCAGCCCTTCTGCCGAAGCTGCTAATGCCACTTCCTGGTGGGTATCACGTATCTTCTCAGCGGTTCTGCGCCTGCCCCCAGGATCTCTGTCAGAGGTGGAGTGGGCAGCTAGGAATTATCACCCCAGACTCTCGGGATTTCAGCGACTAGCTGGGAACCAGTGTTACTCGGTGGGGAGGTTGGATCAGGATCCAGGACTCCTGCCCCCCGCCCGGGGCTCCGTCCACACACCTGGTGCCTTCTGAAGGTCACCCCCGGCCCGTGCAGACAGTGGAGGCAGTGGTCCTTGGGCACACCTGCTCTTCCCAAGGCTGAGAATAGTACGCAGAGTAAAACAGTATTTGTCCAGAAATGATAATGCCAGTTTCATTGCTGGGAAAACAGAAACCCAGGGAGGGAAATGAAACATAGAGTCTTGTTCCTGGAAGGGACCTGAGCGCGTTCGTTCAGCAGCCTACCTGACGCGCTCTCATCTGCAGACACAATCTCCGCGGGCTGGTTATCCAGCCCCGGCTGCCGCCTCTCTCCACCCCCCCCCCCCCCCCCCGTCTTCTGAAAGCTGACATTATTGAGCACTGATTATGTTCTAGATACTTTATACCTATTAAGTTGATCTACCGACAACCAACCCTGTGAGTGAACTGAGGCCCAGAGAGGTCGCGTAGCTTGCTCAAGGTGACACGCTAGTAAGTGGTCGAGCCAGGACATGGATTTGGCCCTCGGGGCCATGCTCTTGACCACTCATGAGGCAGCTGCAAACCAGGGAGCATGTGAGAACACCCAGCATGCTGTCTGGCATCCAGAAGGTGCCCAGGAAATGCTAGGGATTTTCTTCAAAAAATACCAGAAGGTTTTCCCTTAAACTGAGCCAAATCTACTCTTCATGGGGCCACGTTCTGCACCCCTCCTTGGAACCCCACGAGGCGCTTCCACCTTCCTTCCTGTTCCAGTCCTCGGGCTGTGAGCAGAAGCAAAGCCAGGATTCAGGCTCTTCCTAACTGGGTTTCTGTCCAAGACTCTTTTCCCCAAATCGAATCCTCTGGCTGGGAAGATGATGGGGGAGCCCAGAGAAATGTCCAAGGCTGGGACTCATGGGCGGGTAGTGGCCTGATCCTTGGCCACAGGGCTATGCGGACGGTGGCCACACATCCATTCCCAGGGCACGTTTCCTGAGGGCCTCTGGGGTGCCAGGCATGGCCACAGAGTGGCACTGGGTGGGTGCAGCCCAGGCCCGGCCCCTTACACGATACGCGTGCAGATATTGAGTCTGTCAGATGCCCTGGGCCTCGGGTCCTGGGGGCAGGGGGCTGAGGACCGAGGTGACCACCTTGGTCCTTGGAGCTCCTGCCAGGCTAGGGGATGCTGCAGACACTCCCCCCTCCCCCCAAGAGGACCAGAAAGTTCAGATGACCCAAATCTCGTAGTACAGAGTGGGCAATTAGATGGAGAAAGCGCACCAGTGCATTTGAGCTAAAATAGCACCATCCCCTTCTCCTTTGAAAAGTGAGAGTCCTGCCAGAGTCCAAAGTAAATAGGCTGGAACATGAGGCCTGCCAGGTGGGGTGCAGATTAGAAGTAACAAGGCCACTGGGCCATGCAGGTAGCGGGGAGTCAGCGGAGAAAGTGCATTTCCAGCAGCGCGAGGCTGACCAGGCAGGCGGCTGGGCTGGCACCTCTCTGGTCCCCTCTGCTCCTCCTTGGGGAGGGGGTAGCCGGGGACGCTTGGCCTGGCACCTGAGGAGCTGCGACGGAGCCGACCTTTGTGCCGTGTTCCTGGCGCTCTTGTGTCTCGCTGTGTCCCTTGCCCCGTGTCATCGCGGGACCCCATGGCAGCCCTGCCCCGTGAGGGGTATTAGTTCCATCTGATGCAGGAAGGAGGGGGTGCTCCAGGGGCCCGGGGTACAGGAACCACAGCATGGCCCTTTCTCCGTGTCCCTGGCTTCTGCACCGTGGCCTGTGCTGCTCTAAGGAGCCAGTAGATGTCTCTGTTCAGCTCCGGCCCCCAGCGGGGGAACTTGAGCGGCTCACCTGGCTCACCTCTGGGAGGGTCCACCACACTGGTGCCCCTGGGAGGTCAGCAGAGGTCATGTGTCCCCCCCCCCACCCCCCCCCGCATGAGACACGGCTCCCTGGTGCAGGGACTCTGTCTGCTCCTCAGCATCAGAGCCCCAGCAACTAGGACGGCCCAGCATGTAGTAGGTGCTCAATAAATATCTGGGGAACAGATGGCTGCTTTCATGAGCTCCTTGTCTGCAGAGGCCACAGATCGGGGAGCTCTAGGCTAATGACGAGCATTGGCTCTGGAAAGCTCGATGGGCCGCTTTAACTCACAGACATGTGTGGCTGAAGAGTCAGCTGTGTGGATCTCAAAAGACATTTTCTCCCAGGATCGTGGTGTTCATGTGACCTGTACAAACAGCAACCCTGGGTCTCCCTGGACCTTGGTCCCAGGCACTGCATGCCATCCTCAAACCCAGCTGAGCCTGGCCTGAGGGTCAGGGAGGGGGGCTGGACAGGGGTGTCTGAGTGAGAGCAGCAGTGGTACACACAGGTGGGGAGCTCTGACTTCGAGATCGGAGGGGGTGCTCTTGCTCCTGAGGGTCAGGAGGGGGCTCTGGGAACAAGGGCCTGAGCTCCTCCAGACACCCCGTGTGACCTGGGACCGTGTGCACCCACCCTGGAATTCATTTACTGGCAAGTGGCATTTGCTGCATGGGAGGGTGGGGGTGCTGGCGCAGAGCCCAGGAAGAGGCTGCCCTTGTGTGGGGACCAGGAAAAGGGGCCCAGGATCTAGGGGATGAGAGGAGGCATTTCTGGGGCACGATCAGGAGCTACATGTGGAAGCAGAGCCTCGGTGGCTCTGGCTACCTGCTGCTGGCCATGGTCAGCGTGTCTGCTGCGTTTCCCCGAGCCCCTCTCTGCTGATTGGTGGTAGTACCTACAGAGGGCTCTGGGGCCGAGTGAGGGCTCCTGGGACGGGGCCTGGTTCGACTTGTGTCTGCCGCGGGCACGGGGCCTGATGAACTTGTCAGAAGAGATTTAGGCCAAGCATCTCATTTTACAGATAAGGAGATTACTCAGAGAGTGGAGGTAGCTGGCCCAGGGTCACATGGCTTGAAGAATCAAGGTTCAGGATTACAGGTTGGGGTTCCCCTGACCCCTGGTTTGTTCTTGTCTCGTGCCTCTCGGACTCCCACGGAGCCTCTTATCAAACCGAGGGAGCCAGTGCCCTGCCCCACTGCTCCCCCTCCCACTGGGGCCTCCCCAGCTTCTAGCCAGCCCCATCCATCCTGGGCAGGGTGTGGAATGCAGGCCCTGCTCTCCGGGAGCTGTGACCTCAGAGGCATGCGGAGAAGACACAAGCAGAGGCGTCCCACAAACCCCCACACACACCTGCCAGGTCCACCCCAGGTTGGCTGGGCTGTAAGACTCAGTGTCCAGGTTGACACGGGCAGAGCAGGACAGGCTGGTGCCTCTCCCCTGAGCAGTCCACAGAAGCTTCCTGGAAGAGGGGGCTTCCTGGCAACACGAGTCCCTGGCTCTTTACTTACCGTGCAGCCTTGGACATGGGAGTTCGCGTACCTGCAGCCTCCGCTCTGAGAGAAAACGGGGATGGAAAGAGCCTCTTCTCACAGGGCTTGGGGAGGAGCAGGTTGGTAACATCTGTAAAAGCGCATCTTAAATCATCAGGTGCTTTCGGTAGATGCCGTGTGACTTTATATAAGATTCAAGAACAGGCAAGGTCATCTTTGGGAATGGAAGTCAGGCTAGGAGTTACCCTCGGAAGGGGAGGAGGGGCCCTCCAGAGTGCTGGCAATGCTGTGTCTCCACCTGGGAGCAGATTATGTGGGAAATGCACTGTGCTCTCCGCGTACGTGCACTTTCCACTACCTGCGGGATACTTCCCTTTTGAAAGTTTTTCAAGTGGTTCTAATGGCTCGAGTCCGGTCACTTGATAGAATGTCGAAGAGGAGGCCTGGAATGGCCTTCATACCTTTTCTCAGGTAGTCCTTACAACAAACCCCTTTTACAAGGCTCAGGGAAGGGACACACACTGCCCAGCGTCACACAGCCATCCTGTGGCGGAGGTGGGCACGGGCCAGGTGTCTGAAGGCCGCCAGTGCTGCCCTAACCACCCCCCCAACTCCGCTAACTGGGGGTGAACCTCCCGCCTGCACTGCCTTTGCCACGCTGACCTGCCAGGCTCCTGCCGGGCCCTGCCGCTCGCAGGGGGATGTGCAGTGGGGCCGCAGTGCTGCTCCCAATCTGGAGATGCCTCCAGAATGGAATTAAGTGGGAAGCAGGAGCCAGAAGGAGGGCGTCTGGGGAACAGTGAGTCTGCTCTGCTCGGCGAGGGTCCCCCAGGGGGCTGCATGGAGGCCCCAAGGGGGCAGATGGTGCTGTGCTGCCCTGAAACCCTCCAGGGCAGACCCCTGCCAGGTGAGAGAGGGAGAACCAGTCCGAGGCCGGAGGGAGCTGCTCTGCATAATGCGAGTTCCCCCACTGTTTCGCCAGGCCAGGTGGGGGATTTGCGTCTTCAGGGAGGCCTCCCTGCTGGTCCCGAGGAGCCAGGGCATGGCGTCTTGGCGTCCTCCCCTGGGCTGGGCCTGGGGGTGAGATGGGAAGTCAGGTGCTTCTGTTGCCTGGATTATTTGGCTAAGCGAGGCAGCGCCCCTCAAACTAAGCCACCTGACGTGCGGCCTTGTCTGGTGGGAGAGAGGTGGCATTGTGCTCGCGTTTATATGCAACTGGCAAAACAGATAAAGCCTTACTGTGGTCCAAGGTTTCCAATCAGATGGAGAAAAAGAGGGCCTGGTGGCTTCATTCGGGGTGTGGGAGAGCAGACAGCTTCTTTACGGGGCAGGGGGAGAGCCCGCTCACCTCCTCCTGGAGGCCTGCCCTGATTCATCCCTTTGGCCCCCTCCCGTTACATCCCGGTCCTTGGGAAGACACAGTGAGGAGAGTGAGTACCTCGGCAAGTTCTGGGTGTTTACGCTTGATTTTGTCTTAGGTGTCTGTCCAGGGCATTGGGAGGCTGGCTGCAGGCAGGGAGCACCAGGCCCTTCCCCTGGGGTGCCCTCCTTTTAGCAGCTGCCCATCTAGCGCAGCTAGCTGACTCTGGCTCCCCGGGGAGCTTTGGCTCTGTGCCTCAGGATGTTTGCGTGTGCTGTTTACCCTGCTTGGAACCCCTTCCTCCACCCCGCCTCCTTCTCTTGCTTCACTCCTGCATCTGGATTCCTCATCCAGGCAGCCCCCTGCTGCTGCCTCCTGTAGCCCGAATGAGGCTCGTCTTGTGTGCTCTCAGCCTCCAACACGCCTTCCCTTTGGAGCACAACCCCACACGGCCTCCGAACTGCCTGTTCAAGGCTTGGGCTCCCCAGCTGGGTCCTGAGCTCTGGGGAGCCAGGGAGCCAGGGATCGGATTGGGCTGCCACGGCCACTTCTGTGCCACAGGCTCCAGCACAGAGCCCGGCACGCGGGAGGATCTCGCTGAATGATTGTGGGAAGGGGTGAGGCCGTTGAGCACCAAAGTGAGGAGCAGAGTTCCAGAGCTGCTGCTCCGGGAGCCCAGTTGCTCTGCCCGCTTGTGTCGGAAGGGTGGTCCCCGTCCGTGCCCAGCTGAGTCTGAGCCCCAAGACAGCTGCTAGAGGCAGGCGTCGAAAGCCCAGCCTGGGCACCGGCGACCACGTTTTTTCTGCTCCGTGCCGAGATCCTGGCAGCTGCGCACAGATGCGGGGTAATTGTGTTCCCCAGAAATGCCTGGATGTCAGGTGTCTAAGACCCCTGAGGGAGTGGGGAGGGGGCCGGGAAAGGTGCTGCCTTCATTTATCCTTCCATGGAACCAGGGGAGGGTAATTCAGGTTATCTTACAGTTCTTGGTAGAGAGAAGCCTTCCTGCCTCATGCACCCCACAGCCACCATCCTCACTGTGGGCACGTTTGCTTTTTGGTGCTTTCATATCCAGCTTGTCCATTGAAGACTCCCAGCACCCCTGGGTGGGGTGGAGTGAGTGTTACTGACCGATTTTACAGATGAGGAAACAAGTTCAGAGTGGTTACGCGGACATGCTTGCATCCTGGCTCTTGCCTGGTAGGCAGCAGAGCTGGGATCCGGTTCTTCTGGAATTCTCTGCCCTAGCTGCCCTTCCTTCTAGGCAGCCCAGTGCCCTGCCTAAGGAATCAGGGAGCCCCAAGTGCGAGTCCTCAGAGAGCCCCCGTTCTCACTTGGCCGCCTGGGAGTCAGTGACCTTGGAAGGGCCTGTGTCCCGACCACAAAGTGCAGGTGGGAGGGGGAAATCTGGCTTTGACAAATGGCCCTGTGGTCCCAGGACATGCAGGGCTAATTCAAGTGCAAACAGTGTATTAGTATTTATTACTCATGCTCCACTGCTAATAAAATTTGAGTTTTAAAAATAATGGTGAGCAAATGAATTGGTCGATGGCCTGTGGGAAGAGGATGCGGGGAAGGATATTTCATGGAGAGGAGTGACGGGGGGACTCAGCTCCTGCAGGCTCCTGGCTGGGTGGGGGGCGGGAAGGACTGTTGCTGGGGGCAGCCCTCCACTGCCTGTCCAGTCCGGGAAGTCATTCATCTGCCTGTTAACGTTTGTCGGAGAGCATTTGTCATGGTGGCGGCGTCTCCAGGCGGGGTGCCTACATCCCAAATATCCATTTCAATCCTCTGGGCTTAAAATCCGTGAGTGGGAAAGTCACCTGCCGCAAGGTCCTGTGCCTGTGATCCCGCGGGTGCCTCCACCTCTGACCCCTGCGCTGGGAGGGCTGGCTGAGGTCTTCCAGGCAGGGCAGAGATCTAAGGAGTGTCTCAGACAGACGGAGGGACGTACCGTAGGCCCCATGATGTCTGAGAGTGTGGGAAGAGGGAGAGAGGGCCCTGGGGTGCTTAGCCCTCTGGGGTGAGGACAGGTCTGATCGTTAGATCCCTCTCCTCTGCAGCAGCAGCACCCCCAGCCCTGTGATTCACTGGTCCCACTTGTGTCTCAGGAGCATCGTGGGCTGGAAGCAAAATATAATTTAAGAAAGACAAGATCTGGGTGGCTCAGTGGTTGAGCATCGGCCTTAGGCTCAGGGTGTGACCCCGGGGTCCCGGGATCGAGTCCCACATTGGGCTCCCTGCATGGAGCCTGCTTCTCCCTCTGCCTGTGTCTCTGCCTCTCTCTCTCTCTCTCTCTCGTAAATAAAATCTTTAATTAATTAATTAATTAATTATGATAGTCACACACACACAGAGAGAGAGAGAGGGACAGAGACACAGGTAGAGGGAGAAGCAGGCTCCATGCACCGGGAGCCCGATGTGGGATTCGATCCCGGGTTTCCAGGATCGTGCCCTGGGCCAAAGGCAGGTGCCAAACCACTGGGCCACCCAGGGATCCCTAAATAAAATCTTTAAATAAAAAAAAAAGAAAGAAAAGACAAGACCCGCTACTGTGCGACTTGGAGCAAATCATTTAACCTGTTTGTGACTTAGTTTCCTGATCTATAAAGTAGGAATGATGGGACCTGCCTGGGCCATCGTGGGATCAAGAGGGAAAACAGGGCTGTGTCAGCAGCAGGGACCCGGCGGGCCTTCCGGGGTCTGAAGGCCGCGCTCACACTCTCCTCAGGAAATCACTTTGCTGAAGGCTGGGCTGCTGCAGGGCTTAGAGCATGTGAGGGGACTTGGGATTTGTGTGTGTAGGTAGTGCTTGCGACAGCTTAGTCCGTATCTGAAGGGGAATAGCATTTTCTCCCCCCGCCAACCCCCATCCCCTGCCCCTAACTGCCCCAGCACCCACTCATGCGCCCACCTCATGCCCCACCTCATGCACCTGCTCTGTAGTCCTGCCCCACTTGGTGCTTAGGCACCCAGCGTCACCGGCGTGCCGGACTGGGCGCTCTGCCCACATGCTGTCCAACTCACCCCCCCTCGAGGTGGGCACCAGTGTGATCCCATTTTACTGGAGCAGGAAACTGAGGCCCGGGGCAGGGAGGGGCCTACCCAAGGTCACAGTTAGAATTGACCTCTGCCTGGCTCCTTCAGCACCCTCCTCCCTCCAGGTTCTGGTCCAAGGATGTCATGCTGAGGGCTGCGTCCGTGACCTTGGGGTGTCCCTGTGGAGTGAGTGTCTTCCCTTTCTCTCCCCGGTGCCCCCCAATGGAGACCTGAGTCCTGCCCTGTCTCTGGATGCCCTGGAGGTGAAGCTGGACTTCGGCGCACCTGGCAGGTGTTTTGCCTTCCGCGTGCCGTGGGTTGCGAGGAGCAGGACTTCCGAAGGCCCAGCCAGGGTCTGTGGCCACTCAGGTGCCCGCCTGGTTCTGATTCTTGGAGTCTCTGGTTGTTCCTCTCCAGTTCCAGACGTGACCCGGCCACCTGCTCTGAGCATCCTCGCCCCGGCCCGGCCCCAGCTCTGTGCAGCTGCTCAGGGCCACCCTTTACCCCCAGGATCTTTCCGGTCTGGCTGCCCCACCCTGTGGGGTCTGCCCTGGGGTGGGCACAGTTGCCCTGTGGGGTGAGCAGGGAACGTCCCACCTGCTGGGAAGCATTGCATCAAGATCTTGCCGGAGGGGGAAAGGGTATTGTTTAGACATTTTGTGTAAATTAGTAATATTGTAACTGCTAATTGAATGTCCATCGATTGCCTGTCAGAGGTTTGATTTAATGTGTCCTTCCCTTCTGAGTCTCAGTCGACTGCTTCGATGGTCCGCTTGCTTGCCTGCCTCGTTTCTCTCGCTCTAATGTGGGCTCCTCCCCTGCACCCCCGAACCTTGGTTTCATTTCGCTGGCTTCATAATGAGCATCTTTTGTTTTCTGGCACCAGCTTCGGCCTCCCTGTAGCCACTTGTCCCTCCCAAGTGGATTCACATGACTCATTCCTCAACTGGAGTTCTCTCAAGTATCTGGAGACCCAGGTGACCAGGCATCCACTTTGTACCAGGCCCTGTGTTCAGCTCTCAGGGAACAGATTCCTGACTTCAGCATTTTTGGAGTGAAGACGGGGAGGCGGGTGGATAACAGCGCGGCGTGATGTGCTGAGGGGTGGCCACGGCAGAGAGCCGGGGGGACACAGAGAGCATGTCGAAATCAGATGTGGGCAGCAGGGAGGCCTTCCTGGAGGAGGAGCAATACCTGCAATACGGCTTGAGCTGACTTCAGAGGACAGGTGAGAGTTAGTCTGGCAAAGAAAAGGTCAGAGGCATCTTAGGCAGAGGGAACAGTGTGCGATGGCTGGACCAGAGCCCGAGGGAGAGGAGGCCAGGAATAAGGCAAGGGGCTAATCACCACGCACTAAGCCTGGGCGGTGGCTAGAGACTTTCCTTGGATTATCTAGTTTGTACCTGCAGAAATCCTACACGCAGATGCCAGTAGCATCCTAAATATTTGTTTTTTTAAAGATCTTATTTATTAAAAAAAAAAGATCTTATTTATTTATTGGATAGAGAGAGAGAGTGCACCAGAGAGTACAAGCTGGGGGAACGGCAGAAAGAGAGGGAGAAGCAGATGCCCTGCTGAGCAGGGAGCTTGATGGGTCCTGGGGTCACAACCTGGGCTGAAGGTGGACACTTAGCCGACTGAGCCACCCGGGCGTCCCACTAGTAACATCTTTAATCTCTGAGGAGACAGATCCTGGATCCCACATGTCCTTGGTAGGGGCCCAGAGATAGGAACACAGGCCTCCGATTCAGGGGTGCTGCTTCCTTCAGCTGCTTCATGGCTGTTGTCTGGCCCCAGGATGTTGTGCCAGAGGGTTGGTGACCTCGGGGGGATCCCGGTAGAGCCAGATTATGGAGCGTCTTAAATGAACTGAAAAGTTGAAACCGTATCCTGAAAGCTGCAGAGAGCCACGGAGATGCTTTAAACAGAACAGTAGCTTGGTGAAGTTTATTTCTAGAAGTAATCGCCCTCTAGAAGTTATTTCCAGAAGTAAGGGATGGAGGATGGATGGTCGTGACCCAGGCCGCGGGCACAGAGAGCAGTAACCGGGCCTGGCGGTGACCCTGGGCAGAGGCTGGGTGCTGGCGAAGGCGGGGAGGCGCGGGGAGCACAGAGGAGACGGGACACCTCGGGGTCGACTGTGTGTGGGTGAGGGCAGGTGGGTGAAAGGCAGGTGTTGAGAGGATTCTCAGATTCTTTGTTTTTTTAACCAGAGGTTACAAAGCTTTATTTTTGTAAAATACATGAGTAAATCTCAACCAGATAAAGTCTTGTCAAAAGCCAAAGTATTACCTGTTACAGCTTCCAAATTGATGGGAAATATCTTTGGGGATCACAGAGAGGCCTCACACTCACCTTCCCTAAGACGAGAAGGAACGTGGGTAGCCGCCGCGTGCTGGGTCTGCCCCCGACGAGGAGGCTCACCTGGGGCATGGGCCTAACGCTGACACCTGGAAGCTGAGCCACCGCCGACTCCCTGGCGTTATTTAATAGCACTGTTTCCCCCACGTGGAAAAGATGCATGGGAAAACCACACAGGGTGAAAAAGAAAGCCTTCCGGTACTTCATCCTCCGAGCCCTCTCACTGCAACCGCAAGGCTCATTAGCTGCAGAAGTTCCTCCGAGCAGTTACCCCATCCAGGACGGAGTGGCTGCTTCTCCCCAGTTCTACTGAGACATAATTGACATACGTCGCGGTGCAAGTTTAAGCTGCCCGGCTCCAGCGTGATGCTTTGGCTTCCGTGCCCCGTGGAATGATTTACGAATTTAGTTAGCATCTGATGGATAGAATATAATCAAAAGAAAAAGATGCACAGATACAAAAAAGGCAAAAGCAGGGACACCTGGGTGGCTCAGTGGTTGAGCATCTGCCTTTGGCTCAGGTCTTGATCCCCGGGTCCTGGGATTGAGTCCCACATCAGGCTCCCTGCTTCTCCCTCTGTGTCTCTCCCTCTCTGTCTCTCATGAATAAATAAATAAAATCTTTAAAAAAAGGTTAAAGAAAAAAAAATCTCCTTGTGATGAGAACTCTCAGTGGCTTCCTCGTGTCTCCTCTAGCCATGGTAACTACGGTCATCACGTCGTACACGACGCTCCAGGACATATTCACCCCGTAACTGGAAGTTTGTACCTGTCGACCACCTTCTAAGATCCCTCTCCCTCCTCCCCATCTCTGGTAACCACAAGCTGATCTCTTTTTCTGTGAATTTGGATTTTGGGTTTGGGTTTATCTTTATTTTTTTTTAGATTCCGCACAGAAGTCAGATCGTATAGTACCTGTCTTTCTCTGACTTATTTCATTTAGCATAACGCTTTCAAGCTCTGTCCGTGTTGTTGCAGATGGCAGGATTTCCTTGTTTTTTTTTTTTTTTTTTTTGTAGCTAAATAATATTCTGTTGTGTATATACCACATCTTTTTTTTTTTTTTAAGATTTTATTTATTTACTCATGAGAGACAGAGAGAGAGGCAGAGACACAGGCAGAGGGAGAAGCAGGCTCCTCGCAGGGAGCCCGATATGGGACTTGATCCTAGGACCCTGGGATCATGACCTGAGCCGAAGGCAGATGCTCAACCACTGAGCCACCCAGGTGTCCCTGCACCACATCTTCTTTATTCACTCATCTGTCGGTGGACACTTTGACTGTTTCCATGTCTTGGCTGTTGTAAGTAATGCCCGATGAACATGGGGGTGCAGCTAGGTCTTCGGTATAATGTTCTCGTTTTCGTCGGATAAATATCCAGAGGTGGGATTATGGGATAATATGATAGTTCTCTTTTTGATTTTTCTGAGGACACTCCATAGTGCTTTCCACAGTGGCTGCACCAGCTTGCACGCCCACCAGCAGTGCACGAGGGGTCCCTTTGCTCCACATCCTCGCCAACACTGGTTATTCTCAGATTCTTCCTTTGGGGCAGCTGGGAGTCATTGACCAGGGCGGGGCATATGGGGCAGGACTGCGTGGTCTAGTGGATGGTCTAGTAGATGATGATGGACTCAGCTTTGTTTTAGACTAGATTTGAAGTGATTTGAAGTGACCGTGGTGATGTCCACATGGTGATGTCTGGTGAGCAGCTGAATACGCCCACCCAGAACCCAGGAGACAGGCTGGGGCTGGGGTACAGATTTGGGAACTGGAGCGAGAGGGGCCACAGGGGTTTGAATGAACTCCTCTTGAAAGACATTTAATGTGAGAAGAGAGGGGGGCCAGTGACAAGCTCTGGGGACTGTCCGCTTGGAGAGCTTGAGTCAACAAAAGGCCAGAAGTAGACAGAGGTAGAAGGACTGCTGGGAGAGAAAGGTGTCTCAGAAGCTGGGTGGATGTGAGGGAGGGACCCCTGGGGAATGCTGTTGAAAGGTACAGTAAGTAGGGCAAGAGCAAACAGTGCTTAGGGATTTGGGAACCCAGGGGTCCTTGGTGACCTTCCAGGTAGAAGACTGGGCTGGGAGGTTCCAGGAGGGGAACAGTGTTGGACAGGACAGCAAAGGACTTGTGACAGGTGGCCTCCACAGCCTGGCTGGGAGGACAGGAGAGACCAGGAAAAGCCTGGGGCAGGGGCAGAGGTTCCAGGGAGGGCTTCTCCAGCCTGAGAGGCCTGACCACGCTGGTTACTGACGGAGAAAGATCAGCGGAGGTAGAGAGATGAGGGTGACCAGCCATTGTGCTGCCCGGGACTCAGGGGCTTCCTGGACTCGGACTAAACCTGGGATGGTCCCGGGCAAATTGAGACAGTTGGTCATTCTAGAAGAGTTTGCTTCCCTGGTGAGCTGGTCAGTGTTTGACAAAGGGCTCTTGTGGGGGGAAACCCCGACACATGCTGTTTACTGAATGCCATGGTGTGAACACTCCTGCCACGGTGGAACACTCTTGCCAAGGTGTGAACACGCCTGCCACGGTGTGAACACTCTTGCCAAGGTGTGAACACTCTTGCCACAGTCCATTTTAAGCTACCCGTGCACCGTCACTGAAGGCAGAGTTGGGAAGTCTTGTGAGCTGGTCTGTGCCAGCTCCATCCAGCACACACGTCAGAAAAGAGCCAGAGTGAAGGGTCTGGAGGGCTGCGGGCAGGAGGGGCTTCCCCTCAATGGGGACCAGAGGGAGGAGAGAGGGCTCTGGGTCACACTTAATGCAGCAGTTGGCCATGGATTTCAGACCCGTCAGGCAGGTGAGACCCTGCTTGGAAGAGGGGGAGTGGGCCAGGGGCCAGGGCCAGGAGAATGAAGAGGTGAGCCTGGGAGGGAGTCTGAGCCACTGAGGCAGATGTGCTCAGGGGCACAGGGGAAAGTCCTAGAGTCGGTGCTGGTTTGGGGAAAGAAGAAACAGTGACCAGGAGCTGGGCAGCCCCAGGGGCCAGGCTCCGCATGAGCCGGAGGCCACAGGTGGGCAGCCAAAGGCACATTTGGAAAAGCATGTCTGTGCTGTCACTTGGCTGCTAAGAGGGACAACGAGGGGACCCTCTTACCACGTGGGCAAGGTTGGGGTGTGGTACGGCCACACTGGGCTGACCTGGGGAGGCAGGAGAGGCATGTGGGGGAGCCCAGGAGGGAAGCACCTGGTCAGGCATGGCCACGGGTCTTGGAACCTCAGCCGCACCCACTGTTCTGGCTTCGGAGCTGAATGCTGAGTCCAGGGGCCAGCCTGCATCCCAGGACTGTCTCGGGCCCTCGTCTAGGACAGGGCTCGGCATTGAGAGTCCCTCTCTGTTCCCTGTCAGGCACTTTGTCTCTGCTCTTGGACATGTTTTGGGGCTGACCCAGGCCACAGGATGCGTGGCTGGTGTAACTCAGGTGCGATTGCTGTGGACAGGTGTCCGCTCTAGCTGTGCCCTCAGATGTTCTTTCTCATCGGCATCTACCCCCTCAGGTGAGCGGGATGGTCTTGGCTCCCTGTCAGCACTGCTAGAGGTGGAAGGGAGGCTGCTGAGGGGCCCTGCATTTTCCCTGAAGTTCTGTCCAAGTTCAGTGGCTCGCTCAAGGATCACCTGCTGGTTGGCCCTCAGGTTGGCATCTTCTAGTGGCAGCAGAGAACAAGTTTTAGAGTAGGATCCAATGGCAAAACATCCCTGTCACTCCCCTCTGCTCTCCCTCCCTCCTGACTCCTCCCCACAGTACTCGATGCCTGCTAATATGCTATTTATTTTACCTATTTTACTTATCATATATCTCCCCTCACTAGAATGTAAGCTCCATGAGGGGGGAATGGCTGTGTTTGTTCACTGTCCTATCCCCCGGATCAAGAATAGTGCCTGGTATACAGTAGGTATTAAATAAATATTTTTTGAATGAATTAATGAGTAACAGCCTCCAATAACTTGCAAAGTTCATTCTTGCTATTTTAAAACTTTTTTTAAGATTTTATTTATTTATTCATGAGAGACACAGAAAGAGGCAGAGACACAGGCAGAGGGAGAAGCAGGCTCCTCGGGGGAGCCCAATGCAGGACTCGATCCCAGGACCACGCCCTGAGCCAAAGGCAGATGCTCAACCACTGAGCCACCCAGGTGTCCCTTAAATTTTTTATTTATTTTTTATTTTTTTTTCCCTTAAATTTTTTAAAAAAAGGTTTTATTTGTTTATTTGAAGGAGAGAGAGAGAGAGAGTGAGCTAGGGGGAGGGGCAGGGGGAGAGGGAGAAGCAGGCTCCCCTCTGAGCAGGGAGCCCAATGTGGGGCTCAACTCCAGGACCCTGGGATCCATCATGACCTGAGCCAAAGACAGACACTTAACTGACTGAGCCACCCGGGCACCCCCAGTCTTGCTATCTTTGTCAGCTCTTACAGTAATCTTTGCTCCAGAATCTTCCACTATAAAGCCTGATGGAGATGGTCTTGCTATAGTGTAGTACAAACAGCTTGCTGTAGGACCGGGAAGGAGGGAAAAGACCATTCCACCTGGGGTGAGACTAGGACAGGATTCACAGAGAAGACGGCATTGAACTAGGCTTTGAAGGATGAATAGGAGTTTTCTGAATGGGCAAGAGGAGATAGGATATTCCAGGCAGAGCCAGTAGCATGAGGCCAAGTGGTGTAAAAAGACACGGAATGTTCACAGAATAATAAGGCGTATGTGGGTGTAAAGAATGTGATGCATGCTGTGGGCTGGAGGAAATGCAGTGGAAGGCTTGGGATGGGGTCTCGCTGATGCAGGGAAACATACCAAACAAGAGGCGACAGTGGTTGGGAGCCCAGACTCTCGCGGGTCCCCAGCCCAGCTCTCCCGCTCACAGCTGCATGCTTGTTTGCTGTAAAGTGGGGATAATCACAGTGCTCACCTCTCGGGCCATAGTGGGGATTAAACGAATAAAATATATGGAGCACTTAGTACCTGAGCAAAGTGATATAAAATATTAACTATGATTATTACAGCAGGAACTCAATGCATGCTGAATTTTTTATATACACATCCATGCACATATGCTCACATTTGCATCGCCCCTCCTGTTCATCCCTTGCTCATACATAATGAGTGGTCCTTAGCATACGAGGATGACGCTATAACCTGCCTTCAAATCAGCGGGCATGGTTTTAATTTTTCGGTGGTAGGCATGAGCGTACGTGAATACGGTGTTAGTGAGCTCGGCTGGCTCGTCCTGCCCACAGGGCTGCATTTCTGCCTTGGTGGGCCAAAGCCAGGGCTAAGTCTGAGACCAGGACAAACAAAGGTGACCGTAAAGTCATTCTTAGGAGAGCCGTGAAAGATTGTAAATGGGATTCTGGAAGCATCGTGCTGAGAAATTGTGGAGAGGGCGAGGGGTGCCGGAAGTCTGCAGATGGGCAGATGTTTTCACAAAGAAGGGAAAGGTAGATTTAAAAATATTATAAAGCAATAAGTGTTATGCCATTTTCCTCCAACGTTTTGAAAGAGTTTATGAAGCAGATGGTTTTGGAGCTCTGGGCAAATAAAGAGGTGCTCACCAGAGTTGGCAGCAGTTTGTGGAGAACAAGCCAGGTCAAACCTATCTCCCTTTCTTTTTCTTTTCTTTTCTTTTTTTTTAAGTTTTTTTTTTTTTAAGGTTTTATATATTTATTTGACACACAGAGAGAGGGAGAGCACAAGCAGGGAGAGCGACAGGGAGAGGGAGAAGCAGACTCCCCGCTGAGCAGGGAGCCTGATGCGGGACTTGATCCCAGGACCCTGAGATCATGACCCGAGCCGAAGGCAGCCGCTTAACAGACTGAGCCACCCAGGCGTCCCTCCCTTTTTCTTTTTTTTCCCCAAAAGCTTATAGTGTTTAAATATCTTAGACATGGGTGTCTTCATTTCAGGGAGCCTTAAACCATGTCTTGATGGTGTCTTTAGAGATAAGATGGAAAGCTATGAAAAAAAAGGGGGGGAAGGAAGAGCAGTAAACTGCCATGTGGTAGAGACAGGTGGATTCATAGCTGGCTGAAGAGTCAGACGCAGGGCATTGATGAAAGACCAGGGTGGACCTAGAGAAAACTCACTCTCATCTGTTTATTCATTCAGTTGCTCATGTATTTGTGTGATGAATGCTAACTGAGTCCTTCCTGTAGGTCTCTGGTGCCAAGGGTGTCATCCTTGGGCCCGTCCTGGTGACATATTTGTCGATGTCTTGGAGGGGGAGAGAGACTATCAAATTCACACATGGCAGCAGGCTGGCCAGGAAAGGAGCTGCCCCCACTGGCTGACATGATCAGCATGGAGAATGATCGATAGGCAGGACGATGGGCCCAAACCAAAGAAGATGGAATTAGCCACGAGCAAATGAGAACTCCTGCATATAGATTTTTTAACAAAATCAATTGCATGAACACAGGATGGGGAGGCCTGGCTTGGCGTTGTCCAGGGCGGAGGACTTGGCCATGGGGCTGACCGCAAGCACCACGTGGTCAGCCGAGGGGCATGTGCCCCACCCTGCACCTCATGAGAGCATCCTCTGGGGTGTGCTGTGCCCAGACCGGAGAGTCTCCCTCTGAGACACGTTGGTAAAAGCCACAGTGCGCCCAGGAGCAGGCCGGCAAAATGGCAAGGGGCTGCAGGAAGGTGGGAGAGAAGATGCAGAGTGGCCGCTTCGGACATTTGAAGCTTTGCGGTGTGGCTGAGGGAAAGAGCCTAACTCTTTTGTGTCACTCTCCCTTACTCTTGGTCCCACCAGTGAACTTACAGGCCCCCCCACCTCCCTATTTTCCCCACCCTTCCATCAGCCTCTCCCGACCTGGCTAATGGATTCTTTAGAAGTGGGGGGAATGGAAAGCAGGCGGAAATATGGGTTGTGGGCAGTGGGGTGAAGCACCTAGCTGGAGAAGTGCAAATGCTGTAGGGCCCTAGCCGTCTAGCAAGCTTCAGGATAGGCACTGTCCTTGATAGGGATGTGGCAGTGCTGTTTACTGGGCATGAAGACAAGGCCGACGAGTGTGTACAAATGAGGTCTCTGGGATCTCACCAGAGCAGCTTCTGTACTGTCTGGGGGAATCCTACTGGAAGCAGAAGCAAAGGCCTCCTGGAAGTTCTTTCCAAGCCCCGGGGGCAGAATTAATCATTCCTTCTTCTCTGGTTTCCAGACTCTTTGTACACCACGTCTCAGGTATGTATATGTATATATGCACATTATTCGTGTGCACACATACACATAGTGGATGGGCATTTGGGAGCTACCCCCCCACCACGCCGAGGAGCTGCCTTCCTCTAGTTACAGCTTCCACCTTGGCCCCCTGCCATGCACAAAGTAGGCGCTCAATAATGGATGAGTGAATCTGTTGTAGAATAAATATACGTTCTTCTGTGTACAGGTTGGAATGCAGACTCACTTGTTCTACAAACAGCTCGGACAAACAAGCCTTTGAGTGGATTTTTCTTAGTGAGGGGATGGACCCAGGGTAGGGAGGGCAGGGAAACACATTTACGTGTCACACGGCAAGGAAAACCACAGAGCAAGTTTGTGATGTATGGCCAAGGCCAATGTTGAAATAAAAACCTTGTCTTAATTATTTAGCTTTCATAAACAGGCAAGCGTGTTGTCGTGTCACCGCCACAGACTTTCATATAGCACACAGCTGTAATGAGGGCAGAAGCCTTTCTGTAGAGATAGGAAGAAGCCAGCATCCGACGCCACCCGCAGTCTCTGACGCCCCGCGCATCCCTCCGATGCGCACCTGTCTCCAGGGTGGGCCTGCTTTCCCGGACAGGTTTGGCACCAGGTCAGTGGGGAGAGGGCATGTTTTTGGAGTTGTCCCTCCCTGGGAAGAAAGAATGGAGCCCAGCAGTTGGTCACAGGCAGGTGTTTGTAAGGGAATTAGACAGTGTCCAGGTGGCACCCCCACCCCCCACCCCAGTCCACCCCGGGCAGAAGTCTGATTCCCCACCACGAGGTCCACCTCATAAAAGGCTCACTCCCCAAGGGCAGGCACATTCAGCCATTCCAAATCCTTGGGACTTAACATTCCAAGCATATTTTCCCTTTCTTTCTCCATGAGTTAGAATCAATTTTCACATTAGTAATGAAATTGTGTGTATTGCATTAGCCATTATCATTGGCTTCCTTGCTGCCTTGGGCTGGCCGGGCAGACTGCCTCAGGCCCCTTCTCGTCCTGAAGTATGGAGATAGGCCAGGTGCTGGAGTTTGCTGCTTGTCTGAGACCTTTGAACTGGCAGCCTACCTGGTCAATCACCTAGCTCATCCCAGAGACGCAGGAAGCCAAGAGGGGAATAAAGGGTGGTTTTTCTTCCATTGGCGAGTCAGTGCAGTTCATTAAGTGAAGTCTACAGGACAACAATGCTGAGTCCAGGCCAGGACTCAGGGCTCTGAGTGCATCCCAGGATGGGTGAGGGGTCCTCCTGTGAGTGTCAGAGGGAAGGCCAGTGTCCTCACTGGGCCAGCGGCCAGGTTAGCGGTTCCTCTCTCCTTGGTCTCTGGGCTGGGGAATTCTGAGTAAATGAAAGAAAGCAAAAAGCAGCCCTGATTACCTGTCCCCCAAACTCCGTGGGGATCTCCAAGGCCAACACCACTTCCAGATGAGGTGAGGGGAGCTCATCTTAGGCTCTGGCTGGGGGAGGGCTCCTAAGGTAGCAGGTTAGCACCTGGGGCTCTCTGCCTAAGGGAGGGTGCCCTCAGAGGGACCATCTCCCTGTGGGGGGAGAATGTAGCCCCCTTGCTGGGCTTGGGGTGGCTTTTGGGGGCCTCTGGGATAGTCCTGGGCCTTGTGTCCCTGTGGTCTTGAAGAGGTTCTGGGTAAGAGGTCTGGCACTTCCCAAGGAGCACCCCTGCGGATGAGCTGTGAGCATCTTAAACTATCAGTGGTAATGGTCCCTTTCCTTTGTATCCACTTAATAATGGGTCACCAAAGAAGGCAGTTTGGCAAACAGTCTCCTTTCCTTTTTTACACCACCACACAGGAAAGAGTACTGTTCACCCCTCTTTGCAGATGGACTCCAAGTCCAGTGCTCTGCCTGGGAGGCACAGCTGCCCCTGGTGGCCATCTGCTGTAAGGGAAGCTGGCCAGAGACCTAACTAGAAGGATTTTAGTTCCCACAAATCTTATTTGATCTGGAGCTTAATTCGAGCTGCCATCAGCAAAGTTATTATCATTACCAGCGTATTTAAAGTGGTTAAATATTTAAAGCCATGTCGGCTTCTCCCAGCTGGACAGGGTCGCCAAACGCATAAGCCAGACGCCTCCCAGGGGAGCCAGATGGTGGGTCTCTGCAGATGGAGTGTGTGCTGGGCTGGTTCCGGGGAGCGCTTGAAGGGTGCAGGGGTGCAGCCAGGTCGAGGGACCCGCCAAGCTCTAACCTACTTGGCTTTTGGGGTCCTTCCAAGGTTGCCCCCAAAGGCCGTTTACAAGCAGTTGAGTTTCTGTGCGGCTCTGACTTTGTCACAGGTGGAGGGAGTGTTTGGCAGCAGCACAGGGTCGGGTGGACGCGGATGCGAGTGGACAGGGGCCTGGGCTGGCCCGGCCCGGGCTCGTTGTGTCCCGGGGTCAGTGGTGGTGACTGTGGGTTTGTCAGAGGCTCTTCTGGGCCTCTGGGGGGAGATCGCCGAGGTCCCACAGGCCTGGGCAACGTGCCGAGAAAGAGCGGGGCAGCCTTACCGTGACAAGGCTGGATGGTGTTTTTAGAGGGAAAAACCCAGACCACCGAGTGCAGGCTCTGAGCATAGGATGTGGCCAAGTGACTGGGCTTCTTCCTGAAGACACTCAGCTGGGGTTTATTTTTTTATTTTTTAAAGATTTTATTTATTTATTCATGAGAGAGAGGGAGGGAGAGAGAGAGAGAGAGAGAGAGAGAGGGAGAAGCAGGCTCCATGCAGGGAGCCTGATGTGGGACTTGATCCCGGGTCTCCAGCATCAGGCCCTGGGCTGAGGGTGGTGCTAAATCGCTGGGCCATCCGGGTTGCCCGTCGCCCTCAGCTGGGGTTTATAACGTAAGGTTTGTAACTACGTAGGGGTCACTGAGAGGGTTCAGAGTGGGGTACAAGGTCGATAACACTCATCAGGTTCTCCAGGAGGGTTGTAGCCTCAACAATACCAAGAACCACTTGTCTGCTGTGTCACGCCCTCCGCAACCTGCCCTGCCCATGGTGCTGGCGTATTTTATCCACCCCCACCCCTAGGCCTGGGGCCTAGGCACAGGATTTAGGTATAATTTCTTGAACGTTCCATGCTAGTTCAGGCTCCAAGGCCTTTGCTGGAGCTGCTCTCTCTTTGCCTCCTTCCCGACCTACCGAACTCCTACTCTCTCTAAGACACAGCTCAAGCCTTTGCTGGACCGTTCCCTCTGGGCAGAGCCCACTACCCCCTCCTTTGAGCCACCAGGAAGCCTTAGCTGGTTTTCCTGGAGCACTGGTCACTCAGGGTGTTGACATTATTTATTACTGTGTCTGGTTCCCCAAAAGAGGAGGCACTTTGGGAGGGCAGGAGCAGTCCTGTTCAATTCCAAATAAACCTTTTATTTTTTTTTAAGATTTTATTTATTTATTCATGAGAGACACACAGAGAGAGGCAGAGACACAGGCAGAGGGAGAAGCTGGCTCCCTGCGGATGTGGGACTCGATCCCAGGTCTCCAGGATCACACCCTGGGCTGAAGGCTGCGCTAAACCGCTGAGCCACCAGGGCTGCCCAAAGATTTTATTTATTCATGAGAGACACACAGAGAGGCAGAGACACAGGCAGAGGGAGAAGCAGGAAGCCTGATGTGGGACTTGATCCCTTCCATGCAGGAAGCCTGATGTGGGACTTGATCCGGGACCCCAGGATCACGCCCTGGGCTAAAGGCAGACCCTCAATCACTGAGCCACCCAGGTGCCCCTGAATAAGCTTTTTGAGTAGACTTTCAATACAGGGTGGTAAATGGAACTAAGTCCCTTCAACCATGAGGGTCACAAGGGGTAGGTGACAGGAAAAATGCCCTTTGCTTTAAACTTGGAAATTGGAACAGTTGTAGGCCTGCTGTTATTTGGAAGTGGTGTCCCTCCTCCTCCTCCCTCAGTGCTCCTTCCTCAGGGTTAGAGCAGGCTGTTTGAGTCACCAGGGCAACAAGGATGGGGGATATCCTGTGGGCCATCAGAACTCTGGTCCTAGAGTTAGGGGAGCGAGGTCAGGGCTGCACTGGGGGGTTGGGGGCAATCACCTGCCATGTCATCAGGAAAACCACTTTTGGTAATGTCACCAAGGGAGTGGAAAAAGGAGAGCGGGGAGGACTCGGATGGGGAGGAGGACCCAAGGCTTGTTAGTTCCTAGGATGGTGTCAAACATGGTGTCTGGCATGTCCCATGTGATCGCCACTGCAACTCTATGTGGTGGTGGTGGCGGTTCCCATGTTCTCTTGCTTGTGTGTGGGGAAACTGAGGCAGAGCGCTTGCACAGTTCCCCAGGGCACATGGCCAGTGAGCAGCAGAGTCAGAAGTCGGCTGCTGTGGTCCAGTGGTGAGGCCAGGGCATCGCCGTCTCCACGGTTGTGTTGGGGGAGGCATCTCAGAGCTGGGGGAGGTCTCCCCCGGGCTCTAATCCCTCAGCCTGGGCTGTGAGGAAACCACCGGGGTTGTTGCTAAGAGCACTGAGAGCACCTTTATGTGTTACAGAGGCATCCCAGATGCCGAGCCCGGCTCACTCAAGACCAGCTTATCTCCAGTCTTTGGAATGTTCTTTTGGCTGAAACTATATTAAGTTAATTTAATTGCAGGTTATTTTCCTAAGATACTTTTTTTTTCTAATTATAAAATGATATATGCTCATTGAAGACAGTTTAAAAATACAAGGAGGCAAATGTAAGGGGGTGGGGAGTCATCCATCATCCTACCGTGGAGTAGAACGCACCATTCGAAGGTCTCTAATACACTATTACTATTAACCCTTCTTTATGTGCAAGGAAAGCAGATTCTGAGAGGTTAAGTAACTCGGCAAAGGTCACACAGCCAGGAAGTGAGGACATTATGTTACACGCAGTCAGCTCCAGGGTCCCCGCTCTTGAATTCCCTCTTTTTTTTTTTTTTTTTTGAATTCGCTCTTTCTTATGTGAAATAGCAACAGCAATGAATCTTGAAAGGGAGGAGCTGAAGCTGTTTACTGGGTTTTAACTACTCAGGACTGTAGAAATCTTGGTTATAATTGCCCGGTAGGGACCACCAGTTTCAGGAATCTTTAGATAACAACACCTAGAGGTTCTCTAACTCAGGCTTTATGAAGACAGAGCAAGAGTTATTGAGAACCACTGAGCTGCACTTCATAATGAGCAGTTCACTCGGTTGATGCTGTGTGATGAGCGTGGGATGGAACAGGATCCTTCCCTCCTCAGCGAGGGGCGTGGCTCGGGGGCGACTGCTTCTCATGTCACCTGTGGGCCTCCCGCTGTGCTCAGGTGTCCCACAGTGTGGCCTGGGTACCCTCGGGCTCTCCCCAAGGTGCAGCCAGGGACCCAGAGGCCTCGATCTTCGTGGGTTCGTCCGGGGGTTGGCCCTGACACCGCAGTTCCCTGTTTCCCACCGAGTCCTCCCCAGGAACCAGCGTGGGGAGGAGACAGGCAGGAGCCCTCACTGAAAACCTCCCCTGATGGCTTTGGCTTAGCCATTTCAGTTTAATGGATTCATCCCCAGTTTGCTCCTGGATTACTTAGGGTTGCACCTTGAAAGAATGATGTGCTAAAACTAGATCTGGTTCTGAGAAATGATCAGGGGTGTGTTCTAAGGAGGCCAGGGTGTGGAGACAGGGTGAGCTGTGTGAGCCCAGACCAGACAATTGGGAATGAATGATTCCTTCTGGAACGGCAAAGGACTCCCTGGGGGACTGCACCTGCCCACTAAGGACTCCCTGGGGGACTGCACCTGCCCACTTCCTGCCGGGCTGTGGCTGTATGGCCTCTGTACCTGTCGTCCCAATAGCACCATTCCTTCTCCCCAGGGATCCACTCAGAAGAGCGGGGGGCTGCAGCCTGGACAGCAGTCCAGCACCCCGAGGGGGCTGGGCACAGCCTGTCCCCGTGGGAGTCAGGCCGGGGTCTCTGGCATGCACACGTTAGGTGCATGGGGAGGCCTGGGGCCTTGAATGCTTTAATGTGTCAGTACCCATCCTGAGTCGCAGATACCGCCCCCCACCGCAATATAACCTTCTAGAATCCCCTCCCCACCATGGGGCTTCTAGGACCAAGGATGGAATTTGCGGCGAGCTTCAGGCCTCCATGGACAGGATATATTTTGGAAATGCAAGAAGTTGATTCAGACTCTTGCTTGAAGAACCAGATACAACTTTGATCTCTAATCTCGGGTTCTGAAGCCAAGCACGGCTTCCACATGGCGAGGGGCTTTCGTATCACCTGACCATCCAGGTTGAAGCTCCAGCGTGCAGAGCCCCGGGAGCCTCCCTGCCACCCTGCCTTCTGGACTCTGGCAGCTTTCCCTCTGCATTGCTGGCGTCTGGTGCGCCTCAGGCCCTTGCGTGGCCATCCGGTCTACTGAGCACCCTCCTCTCTCTGCCCACCTCCACTCCTCCTCCTCCTCTCTCTTCTTTTCCTCCTCCCTCTTCTCCTCCACAGTTGGTATAGTGGTCCCCCCTACAGAGCCTCACCTGAAAGCCTTCCCTAGAAACACTCATCTCCTCTTGCCCCCACGGCACCCTAGGGGCACCTCCACTGTGGCCTTTAGCCTCTGTGCTAGTTTGTTTTGACATCTCTCTTTCCAGCTAGACTGGGGGCTCCCGGAGGTCAGTGACCTCGCGCCCCGCATCTCCGGCATCTCTGCGGGTCTAGCTCCCAGCACACAGTGACCTCAGCAGGTGGCTGCACGGCTGGAGGAACAGACAGGTGAATGTGGTGAAGTGGAGCGGGGCTCACTCAGAATCGGGTCACAGCGGCCTGAGGTCTCCCACACACTCTCAAGGCAGTAACGAGAGAACTGGGGGTTGGAGCTGGTGAGACCAAACTGGGAAGACTTCCTGTTTCCAGCCATTCAGATGGTTTCTGTCCTAACAAAAACATGCAGGTTTTCTACTTGGAAAATCAGAAAATCTGTCTTAGGAAGAGACCAGAAATTACATGAGCTCATCATTATTTTTTAATTAAAAGACAGCAACTGCCAGTATTTGGTAAATTCCAGGCTCCTCCCTGTGGGTCCACTAATGCGCCGAATTTATTTTTTATAAGAATCTGTTACTGAACCTGCTCGATGGAAAGAGCCTTGTTAGAGCTTTAAGAAACTTCTCATTAGCGGGATAAATGTGCTGGGTGCAAGGGGAGTGTGCAGCACGCTGCTGCTGGGCGCCTGCCAGGGTGAGCAGGCTGCTTGGCCTGATGTCAGGGGGACTCCTGAGCGTTCCTGTGGGAGCACACACGGGGGGCTGCTGTGCGCGGGGGGAGACGCCGGGGAGGCGTGTGGGCATCCAGCTGAGAGTCTTCCCCTGAGCCCTCACCCATTACCTGGTGCCGGTAGGCAAGGCAGCCTGCTGGTAACACGAGCCTGCCAGACCCCGAGGCCTGCCCTCCCCCCTGCCCTGCCAGCACCCAGGAGCGCCCTGAGGAGTCAAGATGGGCATGGGGCCATGTTACAGGTGCTGGCTATGGTAGGGGTGTAGAGAACCAGGGCATGGATGCCTGGGTCATGGGCCTTCAGTTCTGGGGTCGGCGAGGGTGCTCGGAGGATATTGAAGCAGAACCTTGATTCTTAGGTAGAATTGCACAGGGTGGGGCCACAGGACACGAAAGCCAGGGAGGGATTCCAAGCAGAGGGAACATCTGAGCCGAGGCACAGCGGCGTGGAAATAGGAGAGGTGGTCAGAGAAGGGCCCTCACTGGGCTGGACATCAGGCTCGCGGGAGGCAGAGAGAAGCAGCTAGAGGCGGCTAGGTTCCTGATTGCCTCTCTGGAGGTTTAGATATTTTCTTCTAGGCACTGGGGTCTGAGGGAAATGACACGAACCTGTTGGTGTTTTGGGAAGAGCACTCTGGTGGCAGCATGGAGGATCCACAGGTGGGGAGAGGAGGGTCTCTGGAGCAAACACCCTAGAGCAGAGACACATACCTGGGCCACTTAACTCCAGCCCCTAGACCCCTTATGTTGTCAGCAAACTTCTCTGGGGCCGGATGTTTTGTATGGAAGCACAACTCCAAAGTAACATTCTAGGCCAGTGAAGTGTTAGAAAAGGATCGTGTATAGAGAAGTGTCAAGTGTTAGAGAAGCATCGTATGTTAGAGAAACATTGTGTGTTAGAGAAGCATCGCGTGTTAGAGCCAGAAGAGGCCCTGAGGTCCCTCTCCAACCCCTTCGTTTTACAGACAGGACACAGGAGCCCTGAGAGGCTGAGCTTCATCAAAGTCACTTGGCAGAGGTGGCAGGATTTGCAGGGAAGAAAGGGTGCTCTTGCCCAGGAGGGGCCCGGGAGCCTGCACCACACAGTGCTGCTCAGATGGGTGCACAGTCCGAGGTAGGCCCAGGCACCGGACATGGTCCAGTACGTGGTCTGGTACGTGGCCAGAGGAGTCAAGTGCCTCCTTCCTACTTCATCATCGCAGGCAGCCGTGGGACCCGGGGGCTCCGAAGGCTGCTCTGTTTCCTGGCCAGTTCTCGCAGAAGACACATGCCCCCATGGGGTCCCTTTAGATGGCAATTGTGGACAGACAGAGTGTAGCAAAGAGAGAATGATCCTTTCATGGGGAGCTGCAGGAACACCTGTTGAAAGGGCTCTTTCCTTTAAAAGGACGCAGAGAAGGAGAGAAGGGGAGGCACAGCCAGCATCCTGGCCCTGAGCTTGGAAAGGGGACATGCCCCCGACATGCGGCTCAGCTCACACCAGGAGCCTGGGACCAGAAAGAGCTGAGGCTGAGGAGGGGTGGCATGGGGCAGCGGGTGGAACTGGGATACAGAGCAGGAGCCAGAGAGGCCTCTGGGAAGTGAGCCCCTCAGGGCTCCCCCCGGCTGCCCAGGCTGCTGCTCCTGGGACCACTGTGCTATTTGGAAGAGGCACCCCCGGACATGGAGGTATGAAGAGCTGAGCTCCGCAACAGCTCGGGCCATTTCGCTATCAGTGCATTAGCTCTTATCATTTAAGCCAGTTTGAGTTGGTTTTCTTTTTTTTTTTTTTTTTTTTTTAGATTTTATTTATTTGAGCTAGAGAGACAGTGTGCACGAGTTGGAGGGAGGCAGAGGGAGAAGCAGATTCCCTGCTGAGTAGGGAGCCTGATGCGGGGCTCCATCCCAGGCCCGTGAGATCATGACCTGAGCTGAAGGCAGATGCTCCACCGTCTGGGCCCCCCAGGCGCCCTGAGTTGGGTTTTCTGTCACTTGCATGGATTTGGTTCTCAGTGCAATGAGAGCTGCTAAAGGATTTTGAGCTGAGGGGTGACGGGATCTGCTTTATATTTTAAGAACATCACTCTGGCAGCCGTGGGGAGAAGGGACTGTGGATGGGGCAAGAGTAGGAGCCAGAGACCACTCAGGAGGTGAGAGAAGAGGCTTAAACATGAGGATTGGTCATACCAGAAATGGGCAGACGCCAGGAGTCGAGGTGCGAGCCGGCACAGAGTCTGCTGGACTGCTGTCGATGGTCTGGAAGGATCGGGGGCCCTGGGAGTTGGACGGGGCTGCTGCGTAACCCTGGACAGCTGCAGGGTTTGAGGAGGGCATGTCTTGGATGCAAGGGGCTGGGGGTTCTCTTTTGAGCAAGTTACATTTAAGATGCATTGAAGATTTAAGATACATTTAAGATTACACAAGTGAGTATAGAGATAGAGAGTCAGTAGTTGGATATGGGTCTCTTGCCCAGGCTAGAGGTGGGGGTTGGGGAGACACCAGTGATTAAGAGGAAAGACAGTAATGTGGGGAGAGAACAGAAATATTGAGGAGCAGAAGAGGGGTGAGGACAGAGCCCTGGGGTAGGAGAGCCAGGACGAGGTGGAGAGATGGGCATGGACATGAGAAGTCTAGGGCACCAGACCCGAGCCACTGCGGAGTGGACAGGAGGAGGGGGCCGGGGAAGTGAGCACGGGAAGGGCTTCGAGGGGCCCTGTGAGCAGGTGCAGGGACCTGAGCAGTGGCTGGTGGGGGAGAACCAAGGCTCCAGGGATCACATTTTATGTTTAAAGACCAGAGATGGCTGAGCACGTGTGTACAGTGATGGGAATGACATGGGCTATGGGGACCAAACTGATAATAGGGGAGAGGGGGTGGCTTCCAGAATGAAGGCCTTGAGAGAGTGAGTGGTTGGGAAACAAATGGTCTGATGGGAGTAAAGTCAGACGGATGACAGAGAAGGTGTCAGCAGACGGAGGCAAGCTGTAGGTGAGCTGGTGGGAAGTTTAGGGGGTTCCTGTTTACTAGTTCCCCCTGTGGACTTTGGGGCAAAGGCATGAGCTACAAGTGAGATGCCAGCCTGAGGGAGTTGGGGTCAGTTTACCAGGGATCTGTGGGGTGGGGGTAGGGATCACAGGGCAGTGATGAGTGCCTGTTGGAAGCCTATGGTTATAAACTAAAGTGCAAGTCGTCAGCTGGCTGCGTGGGTCTGTCTGGAAACACTCAGGTGCTGAGGTGCAGACGTGGAGAAGAGGCATAGCTGGGTGCGCGTGGACTGGGGATTTCGCCAGGTGAGAAGAGGTAAGGAGGAAGGTGCGAGGGATCAGGAGTGATTTGCAGGGGACAGATTTTTTTTAAGCTTTAATTTTTCTTTATTTGAAAGAAAGAGAGAACACGAGGGGGGAAGGTCAGCGGTAAAGGAAGCAGGCCTCCCCCCCCAAGAAGAGAGCTCGATTTGGGGCTCGATCCCTACTCTCCAGGATCATGACCCGAGCCGGAGGCAGATGCCCAACCAACTGAGCCACCCAGGTGCCTTGCAAGGGGCAGATTCGAGTGAGCTGTAATTAGGCGTATCCCAAAAACTGTCTAGATGGAAGGGATGCAGAAAATGCTGGTTTGGGGTCATGAGCTAACGGGCCGTGGTGAGGGTTTAGACACAGATTGCCATGGGCGAGTGTGCAGTGAGGAAGAGGACCAGTGACCAAAGCTGGAAAATCAGCACTTAAGGGGTGATTGGGGAGCCTTCTGGGGAGACGGAGGGAGGGCAAACCAGGCGAGGTGGTGCCAGGCAGACCAGGAGGGAGGAGGAGAAGCTGGGCCCGGCTGTGTGGCCTGCTTCCAGGCAGTCCCGGAGGCTGGAACTGTTCATCTGGAGGCCACCCCGACCAGGGACCAGGCGAGGTTTTCAGGGGCGACGCCGCAGGGGCTGGCCAGAGTGAGGACGGGAAGGGGGGAGGCGGGGAAACAGTGAGTAGGGTCAGAGGATCGACGGCGTTAGAAAAGGAGAGAACTGGACCCCGGTCTGGAGAAATGAGAAATCGGTTAATTTTCCAAGAAGCTGTAGGAAAAAGAAGTTAAAATTTGAACTCGGGGGTTATATTTGGAACCAGAAAACAGCACTTGGCTTCCTCGGGGCCCGGAGCTGTGAGTGAGTGAACCCTCTGGGCCTTGGAAGGGCGGGGGGAGTTAAAAGGGGTCAGAGAATAGGCCGGGAGTGAGGACTGGCGCTGCCGAAGCTGAACCAGCCGAGTAGCTGCTCATCGCCCACCCGTGTGTCTCCTGTGCCCCCAGATTTCTCACCACCCCCCACCCCCCCCACCCTGTACTGAAGTAGATTGTGTGCTCTGAACCTACCTCGAAGAGTAGGGGAGGGGTGGAAGCTGGGGTGGGGGGGGGTTCCAGGCCCCAAGGTCAAGGTCAGGCTAAAAACCCAAGAATACACTTTGGAGGGAGGTGCTGACGAGCAGGGCTGGATGTGGGGACACTTACATGAAAGGGAATGTTGTAGGTTCCCCCCTGGCACTCCCCCCCATACCTGCCCCATGCTGTTGGCACCCACAAGGCTCCATGAATGCAAGACAGCTGGATGAATGTCTGCTGTTAAAAAACTCGGGTGAGGCCTGGCTGGGGCCAGCAAAAATATCCGTGGATTCCATGGGTGTGAGCTCAGGATCTCACTGGCAGGGACAGTGTGTGCTCTGCAACAGCCCCGGAGGCTTGGCAGGGGCAATTCATTATTCTTTGCCATGAAAGCCTTTGCACGCCTCCCAGTGTGTTCTGCGCTCTCTTTTTGTGTCAGGGTGGCGGTCAGGTCTCCGCCTGGGAAGACCTTATCTCTCAGCCTTGTGACCTCTGCGAGGGCGGCTGCCTCCCCGAAGTTTTTTGTTTCTCACAGTTTCTCCAAGCTGGTGTGCGGCATCGAATCAAGGGGGAGCTCGAGTCAAGGGGGAGCTCGGGGTCCCTCTTCCTTTCCCTGCTCCTGGGAGGGGCTTGGTTGGAGAGACCCCCCCCCCCCACTTCCTGTGCATCTTTTCGTCTCTTGCCAGATGAGGGATGTGCTCAGCTTGAGGGTGTGGTTAGGGCAGCACTGGAGGTGGGGTGGGGAGACGGCAGCCACACTGCAAGGCCAGCATCGTGGAAGGGTGGGCCACTCTTCCAAGCCCACCGGGTCGGGGGTTGCTCCTGCTGGAAGGTTCTCTGCAGCTCCAGACCACACGCTGATGCACCCTTGGCCCACAAAGCACAGGTGTCTCCGTGTTACCTACCTGTCCTTGCCATGACTTCATGCTTGGCTCCTGCAAACGGAGACCTGAAGCCCTGGAAAGCACGACGTTTCGGTGTTTTCCGCAGGCTGGGGTTTTGAGTGGAGGGCCCAGCTCATGGCTTCCTGTTTATTCATTTTTTCTGGGAGCTCTCAGTACCAAGTGGTGAACCAGAAGCCCCAGTGGGGCGGCGGGGCCAGATGAGAAGTGGAGAAGCATCTCTGGAGCTGACACAGCACTCACAGGTCCGCCTTTTGTTTCTCCAAGTCTGATCTGCACCGAGGTTGCTAAGGAAGCTTTCGACTGGGTCTGCTGTGTGCTCGGTGAGCCTCGCCAGCACTCACGGACTATCTCATCTTCCCTCAGCAGAACTCACAGTGGGGCGGAGGCTCCTGCCAGATGCACACAGTGGGCATCCTTCTCTCTCCCAGTCCACCGGCCTTTCCCGACCTACCCACCTCTAGGCAGTTTATTTGGCAGGTAGCATTGGGAAGCATCCAGTGTCTTGACGGGAAGGGGGGGAGGAGGTGGGGCAGAGAGGTTTGCCCTCCACCTACTGTTCTTTCGCCTCCCAGGAGAGCTGTGAGTGGCACAAGGGATGCAAGTTCCTTTTATGTCTGTCCCCAGCCACTCTGTCATCTCTAGAGGCCTTGGGGCTTATTCCCTCCGTCACCGTTACTGATGCCCCTGCCCACTGAGAATCATGGCCAGGCTGAGGCCGTTAGTCTCAGGGGCAACAGAAATTGCTTTGCCTTGGATTTGACGATTTGGGCAATGACAGCGTTTATACAGGCACTGCCTATTTATGTACAGGTTGTATTTCTAGTGGTTTATTTACAAATTGGCTGTTGGCTACTTGAAACCGGCTCTTACACATTTTCGGGTGGGGGTTTAGGTTTCTAAGCCAGCCCGCCGACGCAGACGGGTGTTTAACTTGGATCAAAGCCAGGGATCAGATAGTCGGAAGGGAAGGGGCAGGTTACAGGTCAAGGTTTACACCGAGGAGAGGACAGGCAGGGGTGGGGGTTAGCCCGGGTGAGGAAGGTTCCTGCACAGAATGCAGTCAGGCTGGGGCATTCATTCATTCGTGAGTCCTTTCTTCACCTCATACCCCTATTCAGTTCCCGTTTGCTCCATCCTCAGAACGTACCCCACATCCAGCCCCTTCCACTAGCTTCCACCACCCTAGTCCCATTGCTGCCCACCTCTACATCCCTGCCTCTCCCCTCCACCCCTCCCCACCGCCCAGAGTGAAGCTTTTATTTTAATTCAGTTTTAGATTTCATTTATTTGCCCACAAGAGACACACAGAGAGAGGCAGAGACACAGGCAGAGGGAGAAGCAGGCTTCATGCAGGGAGCCCGACGTGGGACTTGATTCCAGGACCCCGGGATCACGACTTGAGCCAAAGGCAGACGCTCAACCACCGAGCCACCCAGGCGCCCCCAGAGTGAAGCTTTTAAAATGCAAGTCAGCTCGAGTCACTTTGCCAGGATAACCCGGAGGCAGCACCTGCCCCTCTAACCCTTCAACCCCATGGATTCCACTTACCTCCTGCCAACTCCTCAGAGAGGCAGGGGTGTGTGTGTCAAGGTTTCCTGCTTTCTTTTGGATCTGCCTGGTTTCCTTTTGTCCCCAGGCTCCTGCTTACCTCCCCAACATCCTGGGTGACGTCCGTCTTGGGAATGGGCTCACCGCCTGCCCTCGTCTCCCCTGCTGTGTACACACGCAAGAGGACGGGAGGACACTTTTTTTTTTTTTTAACCGTGCTCCACAAGCTCATAACTGCAGTAATTCATCTCTTCTGCGCTCCTTCCTTAATTGTGAGTGGCGGTCACGTTCCCGCCCCTGTGTCAGCTTAGCTCGACTCGGCGCACCAGGCCTCGGATTCCTCCTCATTAGTCACTCTCTCCCCCCAGCATCTCGCCAGCCTTCCCTCCTGGGCCTCCAGCCTCCCCTTCCTGGGGTGAACTGACATCCCACCTTGAGCTGACCCATCCGGGTGCCTCCTGCCCACAAGAGGCACCCACCTCTAGCCACGTTGGCCTGATAGGTTTAAGTCACCCTGACTCTCATGCAGGCGGCTGCTTCTTGGAGCTGCCCAGTGGCAGCATCCGAGGATGCCTGTTTCCTCCTGTGGCTTCACCAGTGAATTTCTGGGCCCCAGGTGATGGCTGCAGAGAATCTTGGATGGCAGGAGCCCCCCAGGGTCATTTTGCTCCTCTCTGGCCCTCTGCCATTGGCCGGCACCTTCTCATCAAGGAAGAACCGTCTTCCCTGGCCAGGGCCTGTCGTGTTCAGCGTGCTCCTCTTCCATCCACCTGCAGGCTTCTTGTCCCAGGCTCCTGTCCTTGCACTGGGGGAAAGACAGCAGTACGTCCGCCCTGCTGCTGGAGTCGCCTGGCTCTGGTGCTGCACGCCCGCCTGCCCTCCCAGCCTCTTCTCTCGACCACTTGTTTACAGTTTCCCAGCCTCTCCGCCGTCTGGGTGACGGGAGCACCCAGCCAAGACAATCTGAATTAATTCTGCAAGTAAAATTTCATCAGACGACCTATCAAGCGCTTCACTAAATCAAGACATATTACATCTCGTGTGTGCCCTGAGCCCATTTATCACGAAAGTCAGCCCCTGAAATGTCAGACAAGCTTAGGCCAGAAGGAAGAACATTTTCATGTGAAGTGAGAGGGGTCTCCCTTTTCTCTAGATGTGTGACCTGAGAGCCTTTGCTCTGCTCTTTTTGCTGAGAAGGCTCTGCTGATGCTTGAGAGTCAGGGTCAGAACCCCTGCTTTGATGCTTCCTCGCTGTGCCACTCTGAACAAGTTGCTTAACCTCTCTGAGCTGCAGTTTTCTTGGGTGTGAAAGGGAAATAATGTCTACCTTCGAGGGCTGTTAGGATGTTAAATGAGATGAGCCTCCATGAAGTGTCTGTATGATAGCAAGTGCTCTACGAATGTCAGCTCCTTTCACCCATACCAAGGAAGTTCAAAACCCCATGGATGTTTTTGGTTCAGTCATGCTGGCTTGGCAGTATCTGCACACCACGTGAATGATAGAAAATTAATAAGTGAGTAGGTGCTATACACATGACAGGTAAAAATATGTCGTTGGTAGAGGGGCGGGAGATGGCTTCAGGGGACATTTTCTGTTGACACAGAAAGAAAGCAAGCAGAAGCTGTCACCTTCCAGACATGGTACGGGTTCTGTACGTTGGTGCCTCTTTTGCGTCTTATATTTTTTCTAGCTTGGGCTCATCACCTGCAAGTTGTTGGTTTTGCAAAGACCTCTGAGAGCCTCGATAGGGCCTCACTACGGTGATACTGATGGACCCTCACCTTTTTGCTTTGTTGTTCGGCTTTCTTTCTGTTACCTTTCCAGGCAGCGGTTGACCAGAGCCGTTTTAGCAGCAGGCAAAGAGAGGCAGAGACACGTCCTCTCTTACCTGCCGACAACTTAGGTTGGGACTCCTTCTAGAGAAGTCTGGGAGTGGTGACCCCTGTGGGATGACAGAGAGCCCCTTCATGACAATTCTGTAAGCCTGGCCTCCTGGGAGATGGGAAAGTTAGGTCCTGGGCTCCCCAGGATTGGTGGTGGAGGGGATCCCCTGCTCCCTCTCTTTTCCCAGCAATGCACGCATGAGGCATGTGGGCACCAGCACCCCTGTGAAGGTCGGTCATCTTTTGCTGGGTGCTTCCCGGTGCTGGGCCCTCAGCAGAGAGGGCCAGCCAGCTAGAACCTTTCTGTCCACTGGGAGCTTCCAGTTCTGACTGGCTGTGGTGCCAAAGTACAGAATGAGTTACGGGATGTAACTCACCTCTTTAAGAACCAACATTAAAAAATATATATATTGTGGCCACTTTAAATATTTCCATCCCAATGGACATAAGTATCCATTATATACTATATAATGCATATATAATATATGCATTATATTTAATATATGCATTATATATACTATGCGTATATAATATGCATCTCTCTTAAACGGTCTACACAGAGCACGATTTGATGATTGTTTTCATTACTCTGGGTCATTGTTACTACTGGGTCATGAGCTACTACCTGGATATTCTGTGTCCCATACCGAGTGGCCCCAGATTGCTGGCTTCTTGGCTTGTTTATCCATCTGAGGATTTTCACCTCTCTCCTGCTTACTCAGTTGCTTCTTGTTGCTTTTGCCAGCCTGCCTGCCTCTCTTCTGCTTTGCATTTAGAGTAAATAAACTCCATCAGCATCAGGCATGGAATGGAGTCTGGAAGTGTCTCTCTAGCTTATTTTGAGGTTTTTTTTTTTAAGAGAGAACTTGCGACAGAGGGAGTTGTGGGGGGTCAGAGGGAGGGACAATGGGAAAGAGACATTCTCAGGCAGGTTCCATGTCCAGCCCAGAGCCTGACACAGGGCACAGTCTCATGACCCTGAGATCATGACCTGAGCTGAAACCAACAGTGGGATGCTTAACTATCTGAGCCACCCAGACATCCCTGTTGTTTCTTCTTTTATCTCAGTAGGGTTGTGTCCCCTGGGTAGGTGGTGTTATACTACCTTGTACTGATGCTCCATTTGTTTGCCTATATGCCCTGTTTTGAATTTGTTTAATTTATTGAGATATAATTGACACACCACATATTAGTTTCAGGTGTACGACATAATGATTTGATATTTGTACAGGTTGTACAATGATCAATTACGACCAGTGTTCCAGATAGATTTTTTCAGATCGTGGTAGACAAGGGACCTCGCCTCACATTTGTTAAGCTCCCACAGCAAGGCAGGGACCTCACACATATATACACACTGAATTTATCAATGAATCGACTTAATGAGATAGGGAATGAAACTGAATGTATCATAGTTGTACCGCTAGAAAGCAAGAGAGTATTTCTATCAGGTATACCAAAGAGACAGTATGATAGTGGGTAAGACAGTAAAATTGGGGCTGTCATTTCTGCCTTTCCCTTTACTGGTTGGGTGATTTTAGATTGCTGTGCCTCAGTTTCCTTGTCTCAGAAACGGGATAATTACAGTGACTACCTCCTAGAGTTGTAAATTAAATGATAAGATGGCAGTTACAATTGCTTAGCACATACCTGGCAAATAATGAGCACTGAGATGTTAATAACGATGATAAAAGAGCCTCAGTGTTTGATTTGGTGGAAGAGTGGCGGAGATGGTAGGAGCTTCATGGGAGGGGCGGGCGGGGGACGGGTTTCTAGGGGCCATTCCTTTCTGCCCAGGATTTCCTCCTCCTCTTCCTTCCCCTCTTCCCCGCCTCTGGGAAGATCTTTATTTGGTCTCAGCGCTAGATAGATATTAATGCAGAAATGTTAAGGCTGGAGATTTCCACAGCCTTTGAATAATAGGCATTTGGAAAATTAAATATTTCTGTCAAGTCTGCCATAAATCTTGGCTGTTTAGGAAGGTGAGAAATTAAAATGCAAAACAGCCAGGGAGGGAGGGAGTTGTCCAGCCCCCTGTGTGTGGTCTCAGGGGAGGGTGGGCGGAGCACAGGGCTCCCAGCTGCAGCGGCTTTGGAGCAGGAGCAGGAGCAGGAAGGGGAGCAGGCCTGGGGGGGCGGGGTAGAGGCAGTCAGGAGAGGGTTGCTTGCTGCAGGTCCTCAGCCTGGCAGACTTTGAAGTTCAGATGGTTTTGATGGAGGCTTCCCGCTTTGTGTTCTAGATCTGCATCCAGCCTGCTCCTGCTGGGGGCTTCAAGCCTTCTTCTCTTCTTTCCCTCCTACTTTGGCCTTCCTGCCCACCCACCAGCTCACCACCTAGGCCCCCTGCCCTCCTCCTGCCTCAGAGGAAGCAGGTGGCGCTGCTGACAGGGCACCCTTCCATTAGTTCCTTATGCTGCTGAGAGCCACACAGGAAGGGGGCAGCTCGTTCTGGGCATCCCCTGCCCCAGCAAAGGCAAATGCTGTGCATGGGTCTTGTGTAAAGAAAGGGTCTCCTGGACCACATCTCCTGGACCACACAGGGGGGCAGCCATGTATTCCCCAGGGGTCAGGAAACAGCAAAGACAAGGAGATATGGGTGAGGCCCCTTTACATAGGACACTCTGTCTTCCAGAAGAACACGGCCATCCCTACAGCTCCTTCTTCCCTCCCTAAGCCCCAGGATGGCCCAGAGACTCTCAGCCTCCTGTGTATGTATTTCTTTCCTGTCTTCTTACCCATTCACGTATCAGGACTTGACTCTTGTCTACTATACTACATACATGCGGTGTTAGGAGTGTGAATGAGTCACCAGTTTTGGGGACCCATATGAAAAGGGCTACCAGCAAAGCAAAGGCTATCTAGGAGAGAACGGCCAGGTGTGGTGACTCAGAGCCACATCATGTTCTTCCCTTCATGCATTCACTTACTCAGAAAGCATGGATAAGCGGTTAGGACATTCCTGATATGCTAGATGCCTGGGAAATATAAGTAATAGCTAGAACAGACTATCCTACCTTGTGGGCATTGTGCTACAGCCTTTAAACACATTAATTCATTTAGCCCCAAGAATCTTAAGACAATATTATGTTTTAATAAGGAAGCTCTGATTCAGAGCAATGAAGTGGCCTTCCCAGATGGAAGAGATGAGAATCAAACCCATATCTGACTTGAAATCACTTTTGATCACTTACTAATAAGGCCTTGTTGAAAATTCGGCAGGGAGTCGGGCCTTGCTCCTAAGCAGCTCAGTCTGGGAGGCGAGCAGGTGAGTATGTTTAAGGGGGTAAACTCAGTCTTGGAAGGGAATAGGGAAGGCTTCCTGGTGGAGGTGATGCCCAAGCTGAGTCCAGAAGGATGCATAAGAGCCAGCCCAGGGAAGAAACAGAGGTAGGGTGTTATGAAGCTGAGGGAAGAGCTTCAACAAATACCCAGAACTGAGTGAGAATTTGTGTCTTGGTAACAGGAAGCAGGCAGGAACGAGGGAGAGAGAAGAAGCCGGAGAAGTGGCAGAGATCAGACACAAAGGGCCTTGTATGTCAGGCCAAAGACACCAGGAGGATTTAAACAAAAGGGAACAGGTGGAGATCCTCCGGTGGTGGTAGGGTGGCTGGGTAATAGGAGGTGGAAAAAATGAGGCTATGGCCGATTTTGTGAGAAATGTAGGCTTAAACTGAGATCTGCAAGGGTACAAACTTGAGAAACTCTAGAAGATAGAATCAGCGGGACTTAGTGGTGATTAGACATGGGGGGTGTCATGGATGAAGAAGGGAGGAGCCAGGTCTGAGAGACCAGGCTGGGCAGCATGTCCCCAGACACGTGTGGCCCACCTGCTTGGTGGCAGTGGGGATCATCATCGTGGCCCTGGGCCCCATTCTGGCCCTGTGTGGAGGAAGTGGATGCATTCTGACCACGGGCTCTGGGATGCATGTGATTATTGAGATGTCACTTATGCAGGCGGGGGTCCAGCTGGCCCAGCTCCCACCTCTCTGTCCCCTCCAGGCAAACCCCGTCTTTGTCTCTTACGAAGGAAGTAGACTCTTTCTGTACTGGACATATGGACAGTGTCATGATTGGCCTCCTTTCTTGTATGGCCTAGGGGTTGCTTGGCCAGCAGGCACTGTGCTTGGACCTAGCTTCTTCTAGGTTACTAGCATATGGCCATCGGCAAGGCAGCTGTTGGGAAGCCCCTAGTCTTGGAGCCAAATTCCAAGCTCCCTGACACCCTGGCTTCTCTGGGCTTTAGAGAACACCTTCTGGGGGGCTGGGAGAACTGGTGCCCAAGGAGAAGCTTGTGAAAAAGGAGATAAGACAATCCCTGTATTTCTGGGTTCTTGGGAAGAAAGCACGGTGGGTGGCAACTGTAACTTTCTGGAGACAAATGTGAATGTTTAAAAACTTGAGGAGGGCAGCCCCAGTGGCGCAGCGGTTTAGCGCCGCCTGCAGCCCAGGGCGTGATCCTGGAGATCCAGGATCAAGTCCCACATTGGGCTCTCTGCATGGAGCTTGCTTCTCCCTCTGCCTGTGTGTGTCTGCGCCTCTCTCTGTGTCTTTATGAATAAATAAATAAAGATATTTTAAAAATAAATAAAAACTTGAGGACCCCAAACGCAGTTCAGTCTTAGGCCAAAAGCTAGGCCAGCGGCTGGGAGGGAGCAACAGCAGCTATCCTGTGGGTAAAGGTGGGCTGGGTGGGTTTTGTTCCCCATCCAGTTGGCTCCCTCTCTCAGCTTAGCAGACCTAAGCACTTTTGGAACTTTCTCCTTTGGTCCTCCATCTAAGGAAATTAGATGTGGCACTGCCGGTTATCCGGCTCTGAATTCCTCTCCAACCTTTCCTGGAGCTTCAGAGAAGCCCACCTCCAGTTCAGAGAATTTATGAATCTGCCTGCCTGTTGTGCCGGGTCTGGCACCTGCCACACCTGGGACGGGGGACGCTTCCTGGGCCTACCTTGAGCCACCAGTCTGGTTTGACTCCTGACTGATGCCCGAGGGCCTGGCACATGATCTGTCCATCCCGGAGTCGGTGTGCCAGGTGTGTCTCATGAATTCAGTTCAAGCTGCGGGGGGAGCCTTGGAGAGGCTTGGCGGCGGGGGAGGGGGTGGCCACTGCGGGGGGAGCTGGGGTGGGGACGGCGGCGTCGGGGAGGGCCCGATGGGAGGCCGCTGCAGGGCCCGGGGCTGCGAGCCTGGAGCCCCCCGCGGCCCCCTCCCCCCGCGTGCGCGCCAGGCCCGCGTTACTCTGGCAACTCGCCCCGCTCAGCCGGCACCAGGCAGCTGAATCCAGCCCCTTGTTACGGCGGAAAATGCTCTCATTGAGGCGCCCGAGCGGAGCTTCTGCCTTTTATTGCAACCGGCGCCACCGGCTTCCATTTGTAAACTTATTAGTGTGCGCGCGCGGCGAGCGGCCGGGAGCGGGGCGCGGGGCGCCGGCAGCCGGGAGCGGGGAGCCCGGAGCCGGGAGCCGGGAGCGGGCGGGGCGCGGGCGGCGGAGGGGGCGGCGGAGGGGGCGGCGGCCGCCGCATGCTAATCAGGGCCCGGGGCGCCGAGGGGCGCGGGGGGCCCCGCCCCGGCCTTGCCCTCCGCCCTGCGGGCTCCGACTCCCCGGCGTCGCGCCCGGAGCGGGGTCCCAGGGCGCACGGTTGGGAAGGGCCTTAGGAGCCGGAGAGGAGACGGGTGGCTCGGGTGGGGGTGGGGGTGGGGAGGGCACGGGGAGGGGCGGCTCCCTGCGCCGCCCTGGGGGTGCCTGGTCCCCGGGCCCGGGGCTCCCTGCAGCGCAGCCCGGGGGCGCCGCCTGCGCCCCCCAGTGGTCGTGCCCGCGCCTCCTTGCTCCGCGGGGGCCGCGGGCAGGTGCGGCGCGGCGCGGCGCGGAGGTGGCGTCCCCGGAGGCCCCCCGAGGGCGCCGACCCGCGGAGCGTGGGCCTCCCGGAAGCCGGCTGCTCGGGCCCCATCTCAGGACCTCGCACAAGGGCAGCTCTTTGTTTCTCTCCGCCCCCCAGTTCCTTCTCTCCCGCCTCCTCCCCCTTTCCGGTGATGGGCTCGGTGCGGGGGCAGGGCGCGGGGGCGGGGCGGGGCGGGGCGGGGGGGCTCCCTCCCAGGCCTGCCCGATCTGATCTGCTGGGGACCCCTCCCCGGGGAGCTGGCACCTGCCCCCGGCCGAGGCGGTGATGCTGGGGCGGGCGTGGGAGGACGGACAGACTGCGGAGCCCGCGTCATGCGCCCCTGGGGGGCTCCGGGAGCGCGGCGCTGCTCTCCCGCTGGCGGGCGGGGGGGCCGGCCTCCGAGGTGGAGGTGGCCGAGCCTGCCTCGTCACCACCAGCCGCTGACCTCATTAGGGCTCGGCTCCTGGAGGAGCGGGCGGTTGAAGGACCGGGAGAACCCGAGCTAAGTGGCTGCGAAGATGTGGACAGCCTCTCCGGAAAGTCGCTTTCCAATGAGCTGCTGCGTCCCCTCCTCCTTTAATTAGCAGGAGGGAGCCGGACAAGTTGTTACAACTGCAGGGAAAACGATAAAAGATGGCTTTGTATGAGTGTGGCAAATTTTATTAAACCGAGAGAAAGGGTAACTGAAACATGACAGCCGTGTGTGTAGTGCCTCCTGAATTTGTAATAACCCAATCTTGTTCTGAATCATCCCTGCGTTGGCAAACGGAATATAAAGCATTTAACAGATCCAATATTGTAGGAGGTACAACAGAGACCAGCCAGCCGAGTGGGGAGGGACAGGTAGGGGGGAAGAGGGCCTCCAACCCCGGGGCAGCCTCGGCTGGTTAATGAGACCCGAGCAGAAATACAGGGCCTGGCTCGGGGCTTTGTCTCATTAATTACTCGGGCCCCCGGCTCTTCCTTACATCTCAATGTTTCCACTTAGAATTCAGAGGTAATATCAGGCCACAAGAGAAAACTTAACTAATAGCATATTAGTTGGTAGGGAATGGACAAAGCCATCTTTTCCTAGAGGAAGTAAAAAGTGACGACAGGAAATCAGAGGCGAGGAGCTGAGCCGCGTGGCTGCTCTGGCTTGGGGGATGAGTTTGACTCACTCCAGAACAGGGGTGACGTGCGCTCCCGAGCTGTAGCTGTGGGGTGCCAGCGGCTGTCATCTTGGTGATAGCCCTGTGCGTGAGGCCCAGACAGGTCAAGTCCTACCCCCAGGGTTTAGTGAATGGCAAGCTTGGTCTTGCACTTCGGTCCTTTAGACTCCAGAGCCTATGCTTTGCCTGTTACCCTGGGTCTCCGATTGCAGTTGACAAATGAAAAGGAGGAAAGAAATATTCTTCATTTGTAGAGGCCCTTGAATGAGGAATTGTAGCTCTCAAACTCCAGGGGACTTCAAGATCTTCTGATCTACCTAAGATATTATTTACTCATCTTTTCAGAGGAAGTGACTGGGTTCCAGAGATGTTAAGCCACCTGTCCAGGGTCACCCAGCCAGGAGATGACTGAGAGAGGAGACCGGACTGCACATTCCTTTCTACTACCGAGTAAGGCCTCAGATGCCCCATAAATCCACGCTTCATTAGAATAGGGTCTATTTAAGATGATCGCAAGTTAAATCTGTGGATAGAGCCTGACTTCTTACTCCTGCCATTTTCTGTTCTGTCCTCAGTGGAGACAGAGATGTATACCACCGTCTTTCCTGTCGCTCTTCCTAAATCTGAAGGCTGGCATTTAAATCCGACCTCTCCCCTCGCTGAAATTCTTCCTGCCAAAGACTGAGCTAGACCCTCTCAGGGGTTTCACTTCCCACTCAGGAGTGATTAACGTGTCCCTTTTCCCAGCACGGAGAGGAAATGAGCAAAGCACTTCTGTTGAAAAAGAGAGAGAGAGAGAGAGAGGAGACCAAAAAAAAAAAAAAAAAAAATATGTAACACAACCCCAGGTTCCAGTTTGGGTTTGCAAAGTGGAAAACAAAACAGAACCATTTCCCAGGTACTTTTATGTTATTGCCTCTATAATGTGCCCAAAAATATTTTCCAAGTGATTCATCTACAATCCAATAAGAACAACGGCTGTTGCTATTCGTATGAAAGGAGCCGGAGAGCATTAGTGAGCAATTTTATTTTATGGAGGGGAAGTGGCACAGGTGTTTGGAGCCATTTGCCTGAGGCATCAAGGACTGTGCCCGGGGCGTCTGTAGCTCCAGGCAGGGCAGCTGGCACTGCTGCAGGTTGGATAATACACCAACCAGACAGTACCCAATGGTTAACCTGGGACAGGACTACCCGTGGTGGAGGCTTTTAAACTTCAGTGCACTGGTCTCCTGCCACTCAAAGATCTCTTTGTAGTCTGCCGATTTTCAAAAAGTATCATTAACAGTAATAATTCACATTTGTAAGAGACTTTGTGGTTTACACTGCTGCCTTTTACCGTCGTCTGGTGCAATCTTGATAAGCACCCTGAGATTGAAACAGATACGGTCATCCCCATTTTACAGATGAGAAGACTGAGGTTTTGGAAAGTTTACTACTTTGTCCAGAATAAGAGGCTCCCTTCCCCCCCATCCCTGCCCTGCGCCCTCAGCCGTTTCCATGTGTCGGTGTCCCCCCTTGGGGATTCTTATGTTGAATTCTGATTTGGAGCCGGAGCTGTGGGCTTCCCTAACGGGTGGTGCCACGCAGTGTCAGTCACTGAGACAAGACGAAGATCCTTAGCTAGGAAACGGGAGTGGTCAGGAGGACCTCAGGGCGGCAGGGGAGAAACTCTGGGCCCTGCGCTGGTGACTACAGACTTGGAGGAAGCTGGGCACGGGGAATGGTGCTGTCTCCGTGCGGCGGGCCGTGGCTAGGAATGGTGAACAGGGAACCTCGGAGAGGATCTAAGTGGATGCACAAAGGCCAGATTGGGTGGATGAGTGTCCCTCTTGTTCCTTTCCCTTTCATATTTCCAGACCGTTAGAAAAGTCTTAATTAATCATTCCAGTCTCATCAGAGGTGCTTTTGGGATTAAGGCGAAGGACCTGTGTCTGTAGCAAAGCACTCCTTGGAACGGGTGGTGGCTGTTTCTTACCCACCCTACCTTCTTGGTGTCAGCGATAATGAGTGGGACAAGGTGAATCTTAGGGGACAGGGGTCAGGGGAAGAAGAGCCCGCTGCCTGCCTCACTGGGAAGCCTCCTTCCCCTGCCAACCAGAGAAGGTCGGCGCTTGAGGCTTTTGAAACCTATTGTACACAACATGAATTTACTTAACACTTAACTGCACCCTTGAAAATGATTAAGATGGTACATTTTATTTTGTGTATTTTACCAATAAGAAAAATAACTAGTTGTAACAATTGCTCATGGTTTATAAATCAAAAGGCTCTAACAATAAATGGTATTTCTCTGCCCTACCCTTCCCTAACCCCTCAGGCTCCCCTCTTGGAAGCAATGGCTTTCCACATTTTATCTGTTTCTTCTGACATTTACATATCTCTAGAGTTCTAAATAATATGTATGTATAGTTTAGCTTAATGCATTAATTATATTATCAATTGACTTTCTATTTATGCTAATGAGGATTTAGTTCTCTTACACTGCCATCCCCTCTGATTCTCACCCTCTATATAGAGTATTTAAATTCTAGTTAAATCAATAGTCAGGATTTACATTGTGCCTGTTTGACTATTATTCACAGCTGACTATTATATTATGGTTATGTTTCTTTTTATTTTTTTCTTTTCCTGAAGTTAATAACCACCTTGTTCTGCTTAATTTTTTTTTGCTTTAATTTTCTTTGTACTTACCAATAGCCTCTGAGAATAATCTTCCTGAAGGTCAGTCTCATCAGACAATCGGTCAGTTCTGACACGTGTCTCGGAGACTTTGCTTCTGGACACCGCTGTAATGTCTGGTTGGCTTTGCTCCTAGGCCTGTGGTGCGGCTGTCACCGTAGGACTTCCCTCTGCTCTGGTCCCAGGAATTCCCTTCTCCTTTTTGTAATATACATTCCTCCTTTCTAGGACCTTGCATCCTCTCTTTTTTTGATTTGCTCCATTGTTTTGATGGAGCACATTTACCAGGAGTTTTCTCAGGTTCGGAAGATGTATGCAGCGTCCAGAGGGCTGGTGAGGACAATCCATGGTGTGGTGCTAACACGCTCTGGGCTGCTGCCTTTTGCACCTGGGGCACTGCCATCTCCTATTGCCTGTGTAGGATCTCCTGCTTTCTGTAGCCCCCCTTGGCCATTTTTTCCTATCTTTTCATCCTGCTAAAGGACTTTGATTTTTAGGAAGGCAGGGCCCTCACACATGTCACACTATGAAGGGGCAGCACTGTGACTTGAACCCAGATCTGTGGGCTCAAGTCCAGTGCTCTTCTTCGGTCTGCGCTGTGATCTGACCACCTTCTACCATAGCCAGGACCCATGCTCCCTGGTCTTTGCCACTCGTCAGCCACCTGGCCTCACCTAACATCCCTCCCCTCTTTTCCCATTCCTCCCTTGCCAGCCCCATTGTTGATGTGTGCCTCTCCAGCGCCCTACACCTGTGCCTGGACCCTGTCCAGGGCATGGTCTCCCCATGGGAAGCCCCAGGGTCTGTGGGACGGCCTGGTGTTTTATCCTTTTCTGGGTAGCAGGGTCTGCTTGGTGTTGGAGAATGTGGTTTATAAGGATGGAGGCCATCACTGCCTCCTCCCTTTGTCTGCCACACAGCCCTCCTTGCTCATGCTCCTTTGAACTAGCAGGAGGTCAGAGGAAGGGATCCCCTCTACAACATGCCTGGTCACCTTTGCCTGGAAAAATTCAGATCTGAATCAAGCAAGGGAAGGCGTAGTGCATCGGGGAGAATGTCAGGCTCTTCTCTCCATCCAGTCCCTTGTAACTCAGTAGGTAAGAGCGTGTTGTGACAGCAGTTGGGGCGGGAGAGCTGGTCCTCCTCCCAGGCTGTCTCTGGAAGGACTTGCCTGGCCTGCTGAAGGAGGCTGCAGGCTCCCTGCCCTCCCTCATCCCCTCCTACAGCATTGCCTTCCTTGGGAAGTTTTCCAGGCAGAGTGGAAGCAAGATGGCCAGGGATGCCAGAAGTCATGCATAAGTAAAATCCACAGATAATTCCCAAGCTCTGCTTTAGCCATTAATTTTCATCTTCCCGCAAAACCTTTCTCCAAACTGCCAAAAGGAACAACACTGATTGATTTGTGACTTTCCCCCTTTACGTTTCCTCTGCTCCCTCCCTCTGCTTCTGATTGAGAGATAGAAATTAGCTATGAAATGACCCAAGGAAGCCCATTAGACATTCTGCAAGAAGACAGGAAAACAAGAGGCCTCAGTAATCCATAAATTAGATACTTAGGCCCAAAGCCATTGGATGTGATTCTGCGCTGTTTACTCATTCATTCATTCCTTCACTCCATGCTATATTCTGGATTGAATAAAGGTCTAGGTTCTGGTGTGATGAAATCATGGCATCTCACCTCATGTTTGAGGTAGTTGAAGTGTGTTTGAGGCAGTGTGACCTCTTGCAGATTGTAGTCACCCCAAGGCCCTGAGCCCAGCTGGTTTTGCTCACATGGTATGGGGTCCTCCGGGTACGGCTTGGGCTGCAGGACAGGCAGCTTGCTCAGAGTGAGAGCCCCATAAATGTTTGTTGTTGATGGTGATGCTCGATCAATAAAGCTAATCCTGCCATTGTCATCAGGGGATAAATCAGTACTCGTGTGTGTGAGAATTTCCCCTTGAACGTGTTTCTGAGGATGCTCAATCAGACTCTTTATGGTTTCCAAGAGCTGGGGCATGATAAAAAGGGCCTTGGCAATCTGCTGCTGTGGAGAAGTTGAGCCGAAAACAGGGAGGTCGGGATCCCTGGGTGGCTCAGTGGTTTAGCGCCTGCCTTTGGCCCAGGGCCTGATCCTGGATACCTGGGATCGAGTCCCACGTTGGGCTCCCTGCGTGGAGCCTGCTTCTCCCTCTGCTGTCTCTCTCTCTCTCTCTCTCTCTCTCTCTCTCTCTCTGTATGTCTCTCATTAATAAATAAATAAATAAAATCTTAAAAAAAGAAAACAGGGAGGCAATGAACTAGTCAGAGCCCCACTGCTCACCCAGGCTACCCCACAGCCTCCGAGGACCCTGGGCTTCCACTCAGCAATCTTGAGCTCAAGCTTGTGGGTTTTTTGATGGCAGCTCAATTCTCATCTCTCTGGGTGGGAGGAGGAGGTAGACGTGAGGATGGATCGTTGGCACTGGAACACTTGGGAATCAGAACGGTTGAGTGCAGGTGTGTAAGAGGGCAGGCCAGGAGTGGGCAGGGGAGCAGCTCGGGCTGGACCTGGACTCAGCGGGCCGTGGGCTTGGCTGCCACAGACAGTATGTGTGCGTGAGTGTGAATCAGGAGTCAGGGAGCCACTGGGGTCCAGGATTTGGGGTTCAGGCCCTGCTCCCAGCCCCTTCTGTGTGTGTGGGTGGCCTGGACTGACAGCTCCGCCTGTGCTCGAGCTCTGGCTCTTCAGTTCCTAGAGGCCTGGTTGGAAGGTGGCTGAAGCGCAGCTGATGGTAAGGCCTTGGGACTCCTGCTGACTCCCCTCCACTGGCTCAGGGGTTGGAGGTGTCACAGCCCTGAGAACATCTCTTGTGACACATCCTCTCACCTCTGGGACCAACCCCAGGGCCTCTAGGACAGACTATCCGATGCGAGATTTAGTTCTCTGTTACGTATCTTCTCTCCAGCCTTACTGTGAGCTTCCTGAGAACAAGTCATGAATGTCTTCCCTAGTTTAAACATGCCCTCACATGCACCAGGCATGCGGCAGGGGCTCCGTAAGTGCTGGTGAATAGAGCAGGGGCCACATTGCGTGGTTGTGCCTGAATGGATGGGGGCAGCCCACTAAGCAGGTATCTAAGCTGGAGCCGCTGGGCAGGATGGACCGCTATGGTTTAAGGTCTTCTCCCAGGGAGGGGATGGTGGGGCGGGGGGCGGTGATGATCATGAGCAAACACTGACAGAGCCCGAAAGAATGCCTTACACAGGTTCCCTCATTTAATTCCCCCCTCCTCATTTAATTCTTAGTATAGCCCTAAGAGGCAGGTATTCTTTTTTTTTTTTTTTTTTAAGCTTTTATTTATTTGTGAGAGAGACACAAACTGAGGTAGACACATAGGCAAAGGGAGAAGCAGGGTCCATGCAGGGAGCCTGATGCAGGACTCAATCCCAGGATCACGACCTGAGCCAAAGGCAGATGCTCAACCACTGAGCCCCCCAGGCACCCCGAGGCAGGTATTCTTATTACTCTAAGAATGAGGGAGGAAACGGAGTCATCCTGGCTCACTCCTGTGCATTTTCCACTTCTCTTCCTTTGTAAAGGCTCTACTACCCTCTACCTCCCTGTCACTGCATTTCTCACTCCTCCTGGCTATTCGCTTGTCCCGCTTCCCTAGGATGGGCCGTAAGTTCTGTCTGGGCAGGGACTGGGCCTGTCTTGCACATATTGAACCCCTGGCACCTGGCATACAGTTGGTATGGCGGAGATGCCCCATAAATGTCCTTGAACGAATGAACGAGCAGATCGTGAGAGCATCACTTCCTGTCCCTTGAAGCTCTCCACTGGTCTGCGGGGAGGATGGCTCTTCTTCTGTGTCACCCATAGTGCCTGCTGAGTAGAAGGGTGGTCCAGAACCAGGTACCTCTGTTTAACCCATGTCTGTTGAGCACCTACTGTGCGCCTAGGTCCAAACCGAGTGCCAGGAAAGGGGTCCCTAATATCAAGGTGTTTCCAACATCTTCTACAAAGACATCCCTTAACTTGAATTTCTCCTCAAGCTCTCCTGTGCTTTTGGGGAATTACCCCCACCTTGCCTTCTGTGAGTTCTAGGAAGGGGTGAATGAGCACCATTCTCAGCAGCTTTCTCAGCCTCGGAGGACCCCGTGATAGCCACCACCCCTCATGTAGACCAGCCGAGATGATTCAGTTATGCACATTAATGCTGGGATCCTTTGCTCGCTCCTTTTGAGGACATGAGTACTTTTTGTGAGATCTGAGGCGTCTGAGTTTTCTGCTCAGCCCATGGCAGGCCGAGGGTACTTTCCATGTACTGTCTCCAGCGTCTTCTCCTCTGTCACTGCCCAGACACTGCCTTTGACCTGATGCAATTTTCACACCTTATTCAGTGGCTCCTCATGGAACTCATCCGCATCACTTCCCTCTGAAGCCTGCATCTTCCCACCATCTTCCAGGCTTTCTTTGGAATATCCCACTGGAACATTTTTGCAGGAAATAGAGGGTTTTCTGAATGGGGTGTGCTTGTGAGAGTGTGAATGTATTTGGGGCATGTGCCTCACACACCGCCCCAGGCAGAATTGTATATTCACCTCCTGCTCTTGGCCAGTTCTCTGCCATTTTCCCCCCAGACACCACCAGCCTTTCTGACCTCCTACTTGGCACCACCGGGGATGTGACTCCAGGTAGGCATCCAGCACCCTCCGCCCTCACCTTGTGCTTATGAACTGAATAGCAGAAAGCTCTTGAAGGGGAACCTGAGCAGAGTGGCTCAAACGTGGTCCACATGGCATTTTGCTGCTGCTGGAAGACGCAGCCCCTTGTATTTTTGAGGAGGCGACCATAGGAAAACAGAGTATGAATGGCCATAATTTCCTGGGCTCCTCAGCAAATTTGTATTTCATTCTGATTATTGAATGTGTTGCCTAATTGTAGCTATAAAAAGGAATAGTCCATCTTCCCCATGAAAGCCTGGTGCTGGCTAATTGTTGTTTAATTAGTTGATTCCAGTGGTCGAGGGGTGAGTTTGGAATTACAATTACAACTCCTATTATTTCAGGGAGATTGCTGAATTAATTAGTGGGACAATAGGATTCCTCATTGTTGACATCTTAAGAATCCACAATATAACTTTCAAATGGGTTGCAATAATGGAATTTGGTAAGAGATTTATCTTGTCTGCTGGCCAAAGCTGGACTTCAGGAGGACTGGGGCCTCCCTGACTGCCCCCCTTCCCAGGGGACGGATGGGAGTATGGAGAGGCAGGTGCTCTTGGTGAGAGTTTTGACTGGCCAGACGTGGTGGAGGAAGCAGGGAGGGATCACACACCTTTGGTTGGCTTTCTCATGACCTGAGCGGGTGGAGGCCAAAGGTAATGTAAGATGAGAGAGAAGAGGAAGGAAAGGGTCCAGCCAAGAACGTGTAGGGTTTAATTCAAGGTCAGTGAAGAGGAACTTTGCTTATAGCTCTGATGATCATGGATAGCCACGTTGGCCAGGGGCAAGAGGCAGTGCTTCTGGAAGGCAGGCCCAAGTGGTGACAAGGCCAAGGTCATGCAAGGAGCTCTTGGAGCTGGATGGGTCCTCGTGAGCCCGTGTTCCCTAAGCCTCTCTGTGACCACCAGCCTGTGCTGGGCCAGGGACAAGGTTGGTGGTTGTTTGGTTCCAGGTGACCTTCAGCTTCCTGCCTGAGATCTTACCTTAGCTCCCTCTGGGCATGCCCAGGTTAGGATGGGAGCTGGGCAGACTCTGCTCCCTCTCCTTCCTTGTTATTTCCCCCCTCTCCCCAGGAGTCACCAGCAGCATCTTCCACTCTGGATATAAAAGAGAAATATTGCACTGTAGCTTCAGCAAGAGAGGTGATAATGAGGATATAGGAGAAACTGTTTATCCAGGTAGTTAATGTATGAATCATCCTGAAGGTCACGTGGTATCTCTTTCGAAGAGACATTCCTACCCCAGCCTCAGCCGCACACATGGAGCAGTGGGGCAGGGTACAGTTCTGTCCCGGATTCTGGATCTTGTGGAATTGGAGCCTGGAGACCTTAAGCAAAAGCCTGGGATGGAGGTGGGGGTGGTGGTGAGTGGGCTGTGGCCTCAGAGGAGAGCAGGAGGGGGTGAGGTCCTGTGGAAAGCGCTGAATGGGATGTTGGAGATCTCCTGGTTTAGAAGGACCTTCTTCCTTCAGGTTCTGAAGACAGTCTCCCAGTGAAAGCTGGATGGGAGCTCGTTCCTGACCCCGTGTCCTGGGTGTGCATCTTCTCCTCCCCCCCTCCCCCCCAGCATCCCACTCTGCACTTCCAGGGCTAGGCGTCCTCCAAGGGGACAGAGGGCCTGGAGTTTCTTGGAAGGCAGACCATTAAGATTTAATGGGACATTTCCTGCCAGACCAGGGGATTGTAAAATGCAACTAATTAAGATAGCTGGGGGATCTAGTCATTTCGCCTGTCGGCTAGCAAAGGCCAGACGTGAAATTATGCCAGTCCCTGCTCTCCTCTCTGCAGCCCTCCCCAGCCTCACCGCTGGGCTGCAGCTGGGCTGCCCCGGAGCAGCTGCTGGACGGCGCCCCTCCCCTCCGGCGGCCAGGTGTGCAGCGCAGCCCACACGGGGTAGGTAGCGGCGCCGAGGGCTTAATGAGGAACGCGATGCCGAGCAGGGTCCAGGCAGCCACGAGTCCCTGTGTGTGCACAGACTCCATGGCTCTGGCCCTGGGGACCAAAGCCGCAGCCCCGGCATCCTTTTGATCCCCTTGATCCCCTGCAGCGGGTTTTCCAGAGCCTTGATCTGTCAGGATCCTGTCCTTTTGGCAGAGTGAGCTGAGCAGCTGAAGGAAGTGGCTTGGAGAAGGAGTTGCGGTGTGCGAGTGAGTGCATGTGTGTGCATGTGTGTGCATGCGCGTGCGAGAGACAAAGAATCAGAGACAGGCAGACAAAGGGAGAGGCGGCAGACGGGGAGAAGGAGAGAAATGAGGCCGGGAGCAGGGAAGTAGAAGAGCAGTGGTTGCCTTCCCCAGGGCAGGGACATTTGGTCAAAGCTGGTCTCGTCTGTGAGTCTACACCCACAGGAGCCTAGAAATGAGGACACGGAGGGACAGAGGTGGGCACAGCCCATATTCCTCTGGGGCTCCCTGGTCCGCGCCTCCACTCTCGGGCTGACAGTGCGCTGGATTAAAGACGCCCAGGAAGCCAGAGAGAGGCGGGAGTTTAGAGCTGCCCGTAGGCATGTGATGGAAAGCTCTAGATGTGGACTCCAGAAGGCTCTGCCTCTTACAGTGGGTGTGACCTCTCTGAGGTCACATAAAAGTGAGGGTGCTATTGCCAGCCTCACAGGGTTGTCTTGGGTGTTCATGAGGCACCACAGCCAGGACTTCTGGGACGTACCAGGTACCCAGTGAGCTGACGTCAGCCACCTTCCCTTCCTCCTGTAAAAGAGGTGCCTGATGCAGTGTCAGATACATGCTTGGCTTTTACTACTAACCTGGTATAAGCAGCCTCTGGAACCTGAGAACCATTTGGGAGCTGCGCAGCAGGACATGGGGCTGGGCCCAACGTGCCAGCAGGTCCCTAGGGGCCTGCCATGTATTCCTTTCTTGCGTGGCTCAACTTTGCCCATCTCCACAGGTACTCAGAATGAAAGGTGGGGACGGTTGCTAATGCCACGAGCTCCCCAGTGGTTGGATTTGAGCCCTGGCTCTGCCACTCAATGGCCATTGCAAGCTCCAGGTTACTATTCCACCCAGAGTGGGGGTGAGGGCGGGACATCCCGCGGGCAGTGCTGTGCCTGCCCTGTGTCTGGGTTACCTCCCACCCCGAGGTGAGTGCCGGGAAGGCTCGGAGGCAGACTCCTTCCTGAGGATAACAGTAGGCCCAAGCAGCATTTGTGATGTACCTACCGTGTGCCGGGCCCTGCCCTGGCACGGAGGATTCCGAAGAGGCTAAGGTTGGCATGATGACACTCTAGTGGAGTAAGGATGACCAGGGGTGAGTGAGGATGATCAGGATGTGATACGTGTCATGATGAAATGAAAACCCTGGGACGGATGAAGTGTGGGGGTGCAGGGTGAGGTGGGGGGCTTTTTAAGGGGACCCGATGGGGCACCTTTCTGAGGAGGTGACAGTTTAATGCTTGGACCCGGAAGGTCAGAAGGAGCCCTCCACACAGAGGTCAGGGCAGAGCCTTCCTGGTGAAGGGAATGAGGCTGGAGCAAAATCCCCCACGTGGGGCATGCTTGGTGTCCTCGAGAGATAGAAAGTGGCCTGAGTGGCTGGCTCGTGGCACATGAAGGGGAGGGTGTGTGGGGAGGCCAGAGCTCCAGGCGCGGCCTTGCAGGCTGGGCAGGAATTCGGATTTTACTCTCAAATGAGATGAGAAGACAGCGGAGTTTTAAGCAGGGAGTGACATAATCTGATTTATATTTTAAAAAAGTAGTTCTGACTACTCTTTAAGAATACGTTTTAGGGGAGGAAAAATGAAAAACTGACGTAGCAGGCTGGCTGCGAGCTGACGGTGGCTTGCACACAGGGCAGCCCCGGCAGCGGCAGATAGATGTCCCTTGGGCAGGATCCAGATATGTGTGCTCTCCTTGTGTTATTGAGGTACACTTGGCATACGTTAAAACTCACCGTGTGGTGCGAAGCTCTGTGAATTTTGATGCGTGCGCACACTGTGTGACCACCGCCACACAAGATACGGGACGTTCCCGTCACCCCACAAATTCCCCTATGCCCATTGTCAGCCTCTCCCCCACCGCCCACCCCTGCCAACCGCTGATCTGGTTCTGTCCCTCTGGGTTTCTCTTTTCTTTTTTTTTTTTTCTGTAGAATCAGCAGTAATGTGCCTCTTTTATTATGATTTTAATTTTTAAAAAAAAATTTTTTTTTTATTTATTTATGATAATCACACAGAGAGAGAGAGAGAGAGACATAGGCAGAGGGAGAAGCAGGCTCCATGCTCCGGGAGCCCGACGTGGGATTCAATCCCGGGTCTCCAGGATCGCGCCCTGGGCCAAAGGCAGGCGCCAAACCGCTGCGCCACCCAGGGATCCCTTATTATGATTTTAATAGTTCGTCTTCCCTCTTTCTCTTAGTCCATCTAGCTAAAGGTTTGTCAAACTCGTTAATCTTTCCAATGGGTTTCTCTTTTCTAAAGAAAAGTCACGTAAATGGAATCCTATAGTTTGTGGCTTTTGGAACCTTAGTACCATGTGTCCCTTTCACTTAGCGCAGCCCATCTGAGAGCCAGCCATGCTGCCACAGAAATGCGGAGCTCACTCCTTATTGCTGGGTAGTATTCCAGTCTTTGAAAATACCAATTTATTCATTCACCACTTGAAGGACGTTTGGGCTGTTTTCCATGTTTGGCAATTTCAAGTAAAGCTGCTGTAAGCCATCGAGTACAGGTTTTTATGTGAACTAAGTTTTCATGTCACCAGGGTCATGTCACCAAAGAGTGGAATTGCTGGGTCATCAGGTCAATGTATGTTTCACTTCGTTAGCCCTGTTTTTCTGCGGTACAATTTTGCATCCCCACTAGCAAGGTATGAGAGCTCTAGTGGCCTCGAGTGCTCGCCAACACTTGGTATTGCCCTTTTTTAAAAAAAAATTAAAATTCTGTCCTCCATTCTAATAGATACATAGTGAGTGATATCTCATTGTGGTTTTAATTTTCATGTCTCCAAGGACTAATGGTATCAGTATCTTTTCATCTGCCTTTTTGCCTTTCCTCTATCTCCTTGGGTGAAGTATCTGTTTAAGTTTTTTGTACATTTTTGCATTGTTTGTTAGTTTTCTTATTATTGAGTTTTGAGAGTTCTTTATATATTTTGGATGTAAGTTCTTTATCAGATATGTGATTTGCACATATTCTCTCCCCTCTCTGGCTTGTCCTTTCATGCTCACTCACTCTGGCTTGCTCTCTCTTAAATCACAAGACCAAGGATATTCATGAAAATAGAACAAAGACTAAAGCAAACATAATTCTTTTATCACAGACCACTCCTCTGTTGGCATTCAGAGAATGGTTTCAGAAGACAGCCTCTATGAGAATCTTATCTTGATGGTCCAGATTTTGTAGTTTCTATTTTTTTTAATTACAGTAAAATACACATAACACAAATTTAGTATCATAGCCATTTTTAAGTGTACAGTACCATAGCACTAAATACATGTACATTATTGTGTAACCAGTCTCTAGAGCTCTTTTTATCTTTCAGAACTGAAATCTTACACCCATTAAGCAACAGCTCTCCATTCCCAGCTCCCCCAGGCCCTGGCAACGACCATTCTTTCTGCCTCTCTGAATTTGGCTGCTCATTAAGTGGAATCCTACAGTATTTATCCTTTTGTGACTAGCTTATTTCACTTAAGATAGAGTCCTCAAGGTTCATCTGTGTTATCACATGGGACAGATTTTCTTCCTTTTTAAGGCTGAATGATATTCCAGTGTATGTATATGCCACATTTTTTTATCCATTCATATGTCAATGGACATATGTTTTGCTTACATTTTTTTAAGAGTTTTACTTATTTATTTGAGAAAGAGAGTGCATGCAGGCACAAGAGAGAAGGGGGCAGAGCAGGGGGAGAGGGAGAGGGAAAGAATCTCAAGGAGAGTTCCCGCTGAGTGTGGAATCCTGACGTGGGGCTCCATCTCAAGACCCTGAGATCATGACCTGAGCCAAAACCAAGAGTTGGATGCTTAACTTGACTGAGCCACCCAGACGCTCCTTGCTTATACTTTTTGATTATTGTGAATGATGCTGCTATAAAATTGGCTGTAAGCATATCTCTTTGAGACTTTGCTTTCAACTCTTTCGTATTCTTTTCATTCTTTTGACAGTGCCATTGAAGAGCAGAAGTTCTTAATTTGATAAAGTCTAATTTGTCAGTTTTTTCTTTTATGGATTGTGCTTTGGTATTGTATCTGAGTACTCACTGCCTGATTCAAGGTCATAAATATTTCCTCCTATGTTTTCTTCTAGAAATTTTGTAATTTTAGATTTTACATTTTGGGCCACGATCCATTTTGAGCTTATTTATTTATTTATTTATTTATTTATTTTTAATGGTGAGGGGTATGGTTTAAGGATTTTTTTCTGTTTGTCTTTTTTTTTTTTTGGTGTTTTTTGTTTTGTTTTGCAAATGGATATCCAATCATTTCAGGATCATTTGTTGAAAAGACTATTCTTCCTCCACTGAATTACTTTTATATTGGATATGTTTTTGAGATAGGATTCATAGGACTTATGTTTGGATGTGGAACAGGAGGGAAAAAGAGGAATTAAGGTTCACTGAGTTTTGGCTCAAGCATCTGGTTGGATTATGGTGCCATTTTCTAAGATGAGGGAAGATAGAGGAGAACAGTTTGGGAGTTGGGAGTTTGGAGTTATGTTTTGGAAAAGCCCATGAGGCATAAGAGCATTTGGCAAGGAGACAGCTGACAAAGGAGTCTGGAGTTCAGGAGAAGTAAAGGCTGGAGATACACATTTTGCAAGTCATTGGTGCATTGAAACAGGTAAGCCAACACTTAGAGTGCCATGTGCTGAGTGCAGCAATAGAGCTTTGTGCAAGGGGTGGCAGGGTTCTGGGGCAAGGAGTAAGGGAGGGGGAGCACAGAAGGGCCTCAGAGGAGGTCAAGTGAGTGGGTCTTAATGAATAAGTAGGAATTTGCCAAGAGAGGACCTGGGGAATGGCATTTCAGGGGATGGATCCAAATGTGCACAGGTGTAGAAGTGTGAAGTGTAGGGTCTTCAGGAAACTGCAGAGTTTGGAGCAGCCAGAGAGAAGATGCCTGGGTGGGAGGATGGGGAGGGGGTTGAGTCTAGAAGAAGACAAGGCCAACTCAGGAAGAGCTCTTATTTAGAGAAAAGGGTTTAAACTTTCATGCGTAGACATTGGGCGAAGCAATGATAGACTTTCTGTGCGGTCGTGACCATTCCTCTGCCCTCACATGTTTGTTTACGTAAATAACCAGGGCCATGGTGAGGAGTGGAGGCCATGAGACAGGAAAGGAGAAGGACAGGGAGGAGGAGTTGTTGGCTATGAGAAGGTTTTGTCTACACTTGGCAGTGGTTGGAGGAATGGGAAGTTGGAGGTGACAGTGAGGACATTTAGGATGAGTGCACTTCTCTTTTAGTGCCCCCTCTTTGTGCTCTGCCAGCCAGGCTGCCCTTCTCTGACCCAGAGAATGTGTTTGTCCCTAGGGATCCCTGATTGGATCAAACCCCACAATTTAGATGAATCTAAATCTCTGTGCTTTGAACTTCCCCAAACCTGATGTGCAGTTGAAATCAAGACACTTGTTCATTCCCCCTCTGCCCCGGCACCGCAGCGAGGGGGGACCAGACACAGGCCTTCAGTGGTCGGGTGTTGGGTCCGATCCTTCATCTGTCGCCCTAATCAGACCCTGTCTGTCCTGACAGGAATACAGATGTGATGCTTCTTTTTCACTCTGTCTGAAATTGCTTTGTAATAACAGTAGGAGTTAGAGAGGCATTTTTATTGATTAAACAATCGAGGCGATTTGTCTTTACAAAACTGAAAATATAGAGGTGTCTCTTTCTCCCTCTGTATACATTACGCATGCTTATTTATTAGAGGCAACAGTCTCTGCTTATAATCAAGCTGATGTTTATGATGGGGCTGCTTTACAATGCCAGGCTGAGATGATATAATGGGAGCTGGAGTGAAAAGAAGCCTAATGTAATGACACTGACAATCAGGGGTGAGAGGCCCCCGGGGAAGGCAGCACCGGCAGGGATGAGTGGTTGGAGGGAACCATGGAGCCATTTTGATACAGAAAAAGGATTCTTACAATGTCACATGGGGAGAACAACATGGCTCTGGATCGGATGGCTCAAGGTTTGAATCCTAGCTCTGCCATTTAGTGCCTGTGTCACCTGAGAGAAGTTGCTTTGCCTCTGACACCCAAAATAGAGATAATGATGTCTAATAGGATGGCCTATGTGAATTGCTTCACATAGTATTAGACATATGGAGTTATTATCTTGATCTTTCCAAAATGGGGTTTGAGGCAGGGATGGGTGTGTCAGGGTGCTTGGTCTACTGAGCTAGTTAGGAGCTGCTCAGGATCAAAGTTCAGGTGCAGCTCATTCATCTTTGATCCTGCTTGCAAGGCTGGCCTGCTGGCTAAGACAGGCAGAGCCACCTAATGTGTGGTCTAGCCTGCTGGATTACCTGGCCAGGTACTGGTCAGCTGTGGCACTGGGTGAGTCTTCAGGGGGAGGGAACAGGCTGCCAAGGTTGGTGAGCTGCCTTTCCAATTGAGTGGTTGGAGCGTGGTCTTGTTGGTCAAGGATGCTGCTGTTGGAGCAACCAGCTGCATTATTCAGAGATCTTACTAATTCCAAACTGATATGGCGTAATTGTTCCAGCTCTGCAGGACTCTGTATTAAAGCCTCTGGCAGTCACTTGGCTGCTGGGTTTGCTAAATCGTTTTCACGAATTCAGTTTATCACCTTTTGATTGTGAGCTTCAGCACCCAGACCATGGGCATTTAGACTCAGAGGGGCAGGCAGCTGGAGGTGAGTAAGACGCATGTCTGGAACCCACCTCTGCTTGTGTGTGGCTGGCCTTGGCCTGCTCTTGGGGATAGCCAGAAGCCAGGTGAAATAGCTTAGATTGGGTTCTCTGTATGCTTCTGGTCCTCAGGGTTCTCAGTGCCTGAATTTGGGGTCCGATGGGGCATACATTTCTTGGAGTATGATATTCTTGGTGTTGGAATGTTAGAGTGAGGTGAACACCCTGCCAGCCAGTTCTCTTTCTTACTGCCTGGCAACTGATCAGTAATTGCATACCTGGTACCTACTGTGTATAAGCGGCGGCAAGCATAATACAAGGTCTTTACTGGCTAATCTTGAGTAGGTTTTCAGAAGCCAGGGAGTTACTGTGAATTAACTAGACTAGTGAGGAAGGAAGGCCTTACAGCAGGAGTGGGGTTTGCAGGATCCAGTCTGCAGGGTGGCCTGGGAGGTGTGCCAGAAGGTCAGGGTGTAAGCCAAGGGCAAAGTGTTTAGAATAATGAATGGAAGAGTTGCCAGGGAATAGTGCAGGGCAGTGTTCTCAACATTTTGGGTCAGACGATTCTTTGTTATGGGGGCTACTCTGGCATTGTAGGATACTAAGCAGCATCTCTGGTCTCTATTAGATGCCAGTCATATCCAAGGCCTCCAGTCCCCAGATTGTGACAACCAAATATGTCTCCAGACTTGCCAGACATCTGTGTGCAAAGTAGAACCATCCTCATCCCCCCCACCCCTGCCTATGTTGAGAACCACTTGTGTAGGGAATAGTCGGAGATAAGAGTGAAAGGTTGGCTGGGCCAAGTCTGGAAGGACCTTGTGTTTCATGTTAAGGTTGGGACTGCAACTCAACAACAAAAAAAATCAACCTGTTTGAAAAATGGGCAAAAGACTCGAATAGGCATTTCGCCAAAGATAAATAAAGGGCTAATAAGCATATCAAAGGATGTTTGATATCACTAATCATCAGAAGTGCAAATCGAAACCACAGTAAGGGACCCCTGGGTGGCTCAGCAGTTGGGCTTTGACTCGGGGTGCCTTTGGCTCGGGGTGTGATCCCAGGGTCCCAGGATGGAGTCCTGCATGGGACTTCCTGCATGGAGTCTGCTTCTCCCTCTGCCTGTCTCTGCCTCTCCCTCCATGTCTCTCATGAATAAATAGATAAAATCTAAAACAAAAAAACAAAAAAAACAAAACACACTGAGATATCACTTCACACTCATTGGGATGGCTACTATGAAAAAAAATAGAAATAATAAGTATTGACAAGGATATAGAGTTGTGTGGTGCACTCTTGAGCCATTGTGGAAACACAATATGGCAACTCCTCAGAAAATTAAGAGTAGAATTACTATATGATTTGGAAATCCCACTTCCGGGTATACATCCAAAAATAATTGAAAGCAGGATCTGAACAGGTATCTGCACACCTGTGTGCATAGCAGCACAATTCACAATAGCCAGGAGGTAGAAGGATGGATGGATGGATAAACAAAATGTAGCATATACTAGAATAGAATATTAGTCAGCCTTTAGAAAGGAAGAAGATTCCGTCACATGCTACAACATGAGTGAGCCTTGAAGACATTATGCTAAGTGAAATAAACCAGTCATAAAAGGATAAATGTGGTCTGATTCCACCCATATGAGGTATATAGTTAAGTTCGTAGTTATATAAAGTAGAATGGTGGTTACTCAGGGCTGGGGAGAAGGGGGCAAAAGGGAGTTGTTTGGTGGGTTATAGAGTTTCAGTTCTGCAAGAAGAAAAAGTTCTGGAGATCTGTTTCACAACAATGTAAATGTACCCAATGCTACTGAACTGTGTGCCCCAAATGGGTAAGATGGTAAGTTTTATGATAATGTATTTTTTACCCCAATTAAAAAACAAAACTGAAGGAAGTTAGGACTTTATTCTGGAAATAACAGGGAGATATGGGTAGATGATTCAGAGAGGTCTTGCTATGCAACCATCACTGCTATTCATCTCTAGAATTTTTCACCTTTCCAACCTGAAACTCTGTAGCCATTAGATACTAACTCTCTGTTCCTCTCTCCCCCAACCCCTGGAGTCACCATTCTGTTCTGTCTCTATAAATTTGACATAGAAGCTACCTCAAAGAAGTGAAATCATACGATATTTGCCCTTTTGTATCTGGCTTATTTTATTTAGTATAATGCCTTCAAGTTCTTCCCTTTTAAAAGCCGAATAATATTCCATTGTGTGTATATACTGCGTTTTGTTTACCCATTTATCCACTGATGGGCATTTGGTCACCAAGAGCTTTTGCTCAATTTGGCACTACCTTCTCTGCCAAGGGTCACTAGAGACGGACACAGTCGGGGGCCCAGCTGGCTGGTAATAGAAATGCAACAAGCAGCCCAAGCGGGAGGCAAAACTTGTTAAACAGCTTGTATTTGGGCCTCGGAATGACCCCTGTCTGGTTATGCTACTTCATTGGTTCTCATCATGTGGAAGGCTGGCGAAAACACAGATTGCTGGGTCCCACCCCGAGTTTCTGATTCAGTAGAGAGTCAGAAAAATTTGCATTTTTATCAAGTTCCCAGGTAATGGTTACACTGCTGGTCTGGGAGAGCCACTGTACTCTGTCATTTTAACTCATGGCCCAGGCCAAACCAAACAGTTTGCAGGCTGTAGGCATGCAGTGCCTGGCCTCTTCCTAGCAGAGCTCAAAAATCCTACCTTTGGCCATCTTCTAAATAGTGAAGACCTGTCTAGGGAGGCCTTGAAAGATTGGAGACACTGCTTTGGGCCCAAGATAAAGTCTCAGGAACGCCTATTGGCTCAGTCACTGGAAATTTCTCAGTGCTGGCTATCCGTGTCTCATTCTCTTGAGCCTTTTGAATTAGATGCAGCTGCTGGAAGATAGAGCTCAGAATGTTTGAAAAATGCACAAAGGCATTGAGCCTTTGACCCTTTAGCTTTGGGAGCAGTTCCTGTTTGCACTCCCTGCCTGCAGGGGGATCTCAGAAAACAAAACATGACCCTTCCCAAAGAGGACCCCCTTGGGCCTCTTACTACCCCCCCGCCTGCCTTGCCCCTCTGTCCACAATAACAGCTGTCCTCAGCAGGGCAGAGCACATTTGTCTCTTGTAATATATATTTAAAAGGTATTGATAGCCCAAAGGGCCGGAGGGACCCATACTCAGCCCTGCCTGGGCGGCTGGCATTTTCACATGTAAAGGCTACTTCTCCTTCACTCTTGAAGGGTGGAGAAGGAAGGGGCCTCAAAGGTCCGTCTACCTAAGCCCCTGAGGCCAGAATCTGAGACCCTGGTCTTTCTTAGTGATGCGTCTTGCCAACTCAAGTTACATACCTATACCAAGGCCAAGGAGGCCTCAGTGCTCTTTTCATCCAGGAAGGATTATTTCCCATCGGCTTTTTCTTCTTTCTCTTTAGTGTTTCAACTCTACCCCGGCACCTGCCCCTCACCCTGCCTCTGCTTCCTTTCAGCTGGCCGGCCCTTACCCATAGGCCCTAGAACCCCAGTTCTCGAGTTCACCCTGCCTCTGTAGAACATTTCCTCACAGCCTCAAGACTTTATCTTTCTCAGGGAAATAGAATGAAATAGTTTTGCAGGCTCTGCTGTCCTCCTGGAAAGGGGCGTTTGGCTGTATGGGTCAGCCTGGTGCCTGGGGTCTCTGGTCCCAGGTGAACTTTTAGTACTGATTCCCTGCACCGGCATGTCCAGCTGCCACCTGCTGGGCGGTTCTCTCTCTCTCTCTCTCTCTCTCTGCTGTTTTTCTAGGCTGTGCACAAGGCTTGAAATATAAGCGGCACTCAGTTCACTTGTAGAGTGATACTGGATGCATAAATACGCTTTGTTCCTTCCCTTGAGTTGGATTTGGGTCTCTTCTCGGGAACTCCAAGTCTGGCCATACAGTGACTCATGCATGCCTCAGTGACCCATGTCAGTGGGATCTTAGGCCCTTCATGCCACAGGGTCCCTTTCTCCGGGCTCCGTCTAACCCTCTTTTGGGGAGTGCTCACCAATGCCAGGCACCTGCTGGGTGATTTACGTACATTGTTGATTCTTTCAGCAGTCCCTGAGGTGGGTACTGCTATCTTTATTTTATAGGTGGGTTAAATGAAGATATTGGGAGATTAAGGAGCTTCTAAGGGCCTTGCCTCAATTAGTCCTCCCTTTCCTGGCTCTGTCCCCTGACCCTGATCTGAGGCTTGAGACAGTCACAGATCATGATGGTTACTGCCAAGAGATGGTGCGTTTGGGTTTAAATCACACGAGGTCTGGCTTTTTATTGTGCTTCCTTCTTGTCTGGAGGGGTAAACTGAGGCAAGTCACCCTGCCCCCCCCCCCCCTTGGAGGATCCAGCCATATCTGGGGCCTGGGCTCTCTCACCCCTCTTCCTGGGCCTACAGCTGGGCTCTAGCAGGCGGGCCTGGGCATGACCGTGCCCCTTGCTGGCAGGGGAGCTAATGTATCCTGAGGGCCATCCTCCAGCTGCCTTCCCTACACACGGCTGTGCAACTCCTTGTCACCTCCCACTCTTCTTGATGTCTCTCATTGTAGCCAGAGCACTGATCCCATCAGGGTTTCAGGCTAAGAATGTGTTGGAAGGGTGAACCCCAGATAATCAAGGGGTACCCCTGCTCCCTTCTGCTCCTCCCACCCTCCCCTCCACAGCCACCGAAGTTCTCTTGGTCAGGACAATAGCAGCTCCCCCCGGTGTTTGTCCCATGTGGTCCTGCTGTTCACCTCTGGATTGATGCTCACAGACACACATGTTTGGTGCCAGCAAAGTGCTGATACTTCCATTTTGCTGAGTTCTACGTTCTGTTCTGGCCCCCCCTCGGAGCTCCCCTTCCTCATCTGTATTTGCCAGCACAGGAGCTCCCTGTTCCCATCAGATGAGTCAGGGGAGAGATCTTGGAAGAGTAATTAATTTGAGCAGATGTGTGTCAATGTCCCAGGAAATAAAAGATCTCGGTACAAGCCACCTGTGCTTGCTCTGACCACCAGAGCTCCAGGAATGCAGGTAGGCCTCTCTTTAGGAAAACCCTCTAGATCAAGGCCGTTTGCATTAAAAAAAAAAAAAAAAATCACTTTATAGAAGGATTTGCTGCTAGATTCTTTAAAATTAGAGCTCTTTTAGTTTATGTAAATGGTTTACAGGTCATTAAGTACTTGACAGAGGGACTTTAGGGACAGGGAAACTTTATGTTCAAGCTTGAGAACGGGTGCCAATTACACATCCTTCAGAAATGAAGATGAAGCATCTCAGAAATTATATGTAAGCCCTGGGGGAAATGCTGTCTGGCTCGCCAAAACATGGCCCCATACACCCTTCCAGAGATGGTTGCCAGGAATTCCTACAGAAATGCACCTGTTGCTCTTTAACAATGAACCCTGCACCACTTCCCCGATTGATCCCCTGCTCAGAGCTATGTTCCGGGAGCTGTGGGGGGAGATGGCCCAGCTGAAAATCAGAATTTAGTTCACGGCCTTTTAGGATTTTCTATCCAATGCTGTTTCTCTAGTAGACTCCCTTTCTGTTCCCCAAGGCTTCCTTTCTTCTCTTCTATCACTTCCCACCTCCCTGCTCACCCCCATACCCCTGGGCTGAGCTCAGCACCTCATCCTGGAGCTAGAGGAGGACATGGAAGGCCTGGGATGGGCGCCCTCATCACTCCACCCCGATCTGCAAGCCTGTGTGCGGTGGTGTTCAGACATCCTTGCTGGAGCTCCGAGGGCTGGTCCCCCCATGGGACAGCTGGAACCCACCTTGTCACCTTGTTGCCCACCTCCCCCCAGGATCGGCCCAGGATGCACTGGCATGTTCTCTCATTGGTCATCACTGAAAAGTCTGCCACTGCCTCTTCTGCTGTCTGCTCCAGCTCTGCTCCTTTTTCTGGCCCAGCAACTGAGAAGAGTTGTGGGTGCACTTGGCCCCCCACTCCTTCACCTCCCAGTCATTCTCCTGCCCCCTTCAGTCTGGCCTCTGTCCATGCCACCCCACTGCTCATAGAAGCCACTGGTAGCTTTCACATGGCTCAGTCCCATGGACACTGCTCATCTTGACTTGTCAACAGCATTCAACACCCTCTTCTGCTTGGAGACACTTTCTCCAGGCTCTGGACATGGCACTCTTCTGGCTCCCTTTCCACCCCTTCTGCTTATTCCTCCCTTATTCTTGTCTAAATATTGAATGTCCCAAGAGTTGGCCTCTGGCTTTCTTCTCTCTTCTCATTTCTATGCTCTCTGTTCTTGCTAGGTGAGCTCACCAATTACCAGGCTTTAAATACCATCTATATAGTGATGACTTCCAGATTTCTCTCGATCTCTCATCTTGCAATTCTATGTACTTGAATTTTCCATCTGAATGTCCTGCAGGTATTGCAAACATATGTGTATGTATGTGTATATATATATATATGTGTGTGTACGTATATGTGTGTGTGTATACATATAAAACACCAACAGTGCAAACTCTTGGTTTCTTTTCCCAAATCTGTGTCTCCCTAAATCTTTGCCATCTTGGTAAATGGCATCTACCAATTTGCAAGGCCAGAAACCTGGGAGTCATTCCTGATTTCTCCTGTCTCACCTCACATCTCAAGTCCTGCCAGTGTACCTCCTTCATATGTCTCAGATCTGTACTTGTCTCTCCATCTGTCCTGCCACCCATGAGTGTAGGCCGCCATCATCTCTTTCCTGACATAGGACAGTAGCCTTCTGATTGGTCTCTCTACTTCCACTTTTGCTTTCTGGTCTTCACATAGCTCAGCATTTTTATTTTATTTTATTTATTTTATTTTATTTTATTTTATTATTTTATTTATTTTAAAAAGATTTTATTTATTTATTCATGAGAGACACACAAAGAGAGAGAGGGGAGGGCAGAGACAGGCAGAGGGAGTAGCAGGCTCCATGCAGGAAGTCTGATGTGGGACTCGATCCCGGGACACCGGGATCACACACTGAGCCAAAAGCAGATGCTCAACCGCTGAGCCACCCAGACATCCCATAGCTCAGCATTTTTAAAAACATAAGATGTTTCTTTTTTTTTTGAAGACCTCAAGTGTAACCTTGGGCAAGTTTATTAACCTTTTCTAATCTAAACACTCACACAGCTATAAAATGGTTATCCTAATGCCAGGTTCACAGCACAGTATAAGGGGCTAGCTAGCTCTCAAGCTCAATGGTTGTAGAAAGAGGGCATTGGGGGCTCTTCTGAAGCCAACCTTGAAACCCCTCACCAGGATTTGAGATCAGTCTTATCAATCTGGATTTCAGAAATAAATGCCTGCAATATCCTTGAATGGTCAGATTTCAGGGATGTCAAACAGGGAAGAATTAGGAGACTAACAAAGTCACTGCCCCTCCTCCTGAGCAATGAAGAGCTCTTCTTTATCCCAAGCAAAAGCTTTGGCGTCAGTGTCTCTTTTGGGGGGCTCCATCTGCCTGCGTAGGCTTGGAATTCCTCTGAAAGAGGAAGAACCACTTTCACTGAGGTAAGAGTCCAGAGCCCGAGATTGTGGTTGGTGGGGCAACTCTTTACGGCACTTGCGCCTGGGCTAGCGCAGCATCCTGGACTTCTCGCGGGCGTAGCCCACCCAACGTTGTCGGTTTGTTGGTGAAGGGGTGCCACTGGCCCTGGACGCTAGGACTGTCAGTGTGGAAGGGCTTGCGGACGCGGATCACATCCAGGCCCGACTGGTTCGCCAGCTTCTGCACCAGCGTCGCAGTCTCTTCGACTGACTTGCAGTGGATGCTCTCCTTGGCACTGCCCCATTAAGGTATTCGGCCACTACTCTGGGCACACAGCGCGGCCTCGACTTCACGTATATTACGACCCCCGGTTCCGTCGCGCGGAGTCGGCCACCTCCCGTTCCACGAACTCCCTGGCACCGCGGGACGAGGGCGCATCGCGGCTGAGGTTAAAGCTGAGACGCTGCAACTGCTGCACGTACCGGCCCAGCCTGTTGTAGAGGACACTGGCCAGGAAGCGGCTCGGGGTCCCGCGCGCCGTCAGAGCCACCAAAAACGTAAGATGTTTCATGTTACTCCTCGGCTTAGAACCCTTCAGTGGTCGTAAAGGTAATGAATAACTCCTTGCTGTGCCTTTTAAGGCTCTGTATGATCTGGCCCATCCATGAAATTATCCAGCTGGCACACTCTTCTCGTTTGGTGGTCCTCCCAACAACCCTTCCTCCCATCTTCCATTGTAGCAGAAGCCTGATTCTGTTCAGACTGGGGGGAATTTTTTGTGAGAGTCATATTTTCAGGGAAGATGAGTCTTCTCCCCTCCACCTCCACTCCAGGAGGTGATCATGGTGGATCTGAGCTATAATCATGGTAATGCCATGACTCCATTGCCAGTGCTTGGTTTCAGGGGGAGCGTGTGATTGTCCTGTGCCTTGGGACTTAATGAAAAGTCTACTGGCCACATGTAGGAGAGATGTACCGCCCTCATGAGAGAGTTGTGCATGGGGGTGATGCCTCCATGGCACCCTTCTGCTTTACTGATGTTGGGTGAGGATGTGGTCTGGGACACCGTGAGGGGAGACACTGCAAATGCTGAGGGTGGCAGTGGAGGGGAGGCAGGTCCTCAGACACATGGCTGAATCCACCCTGTGATCGACCATCTCCCTTGAGTGGGATAATAGATGTCTTTAGGGTCCTGGTCACTTTTAGGAAGACTTTCCAAATTCTTTTCTGTCTGCCTGTCTGTCTGTCTGTCGTCAAAACACAACGTGTCAGCACTTTCCAAATTCTTAAAAAAAAAAAAAAAAAAAGGAAGACTTTCCATTGCTTTAATCAACCCTATCCTAACTGATATTCTTCTTCCTCAGGCTGTGTTTCACTGTCATAGCCCTGTCAGCCCTTGGACAGGCCACGCTCTTTCCTGCCCCCAGGAGATTTGCACATACTGTCCCCTCTGTGTGGAGCCTCTCCACTTGCTTTTCCCATGGCCAGTGCTTGTCCATCCTTGGGTCTCACATCGCTCTCACATCAAGGTTTCCCTACACCTGTTATTTTTGTCTATGCTCTGATTAGTTTTGTTCGTAGCCCCTACCACATTTTTAAAGTATTTCTTGTGTTTACTCTTTTTCTTCTCCGTAGGGGCAGCGACTGTATGTCTTGTACAGCACTGTGGCCCAGCCAGCTTACACAGTACATCATGGAGAGAAGGTCCTATGTGCTCATTGATTGCACGACTGGAGGAATGGCCTGATCTATCCTAATTTCCCCACCTTTATCCTTTGCTCCTTGGTGACATCTCATGCTTTATACTCTAGCCCTACTGACCTATGATAAGATAGTTTGTAGAACGTTCTGTAGTCTCTCTCACCTCCAGACCTCCACATATGCCTGGAACAGCTCTTCCTTCTCTCAGATACTCCCACTCTCCCGGAGGTCTTGGCGGAGATGCCACCTCTTCCCAGGGATTCCCTCCCCAGATCATGTGCTTCAGGATGCTGTTACCGATCCACCAAAGCACTTACCAGACCGTAGGTCCCTAATTGCCCTCCTCTTCAAGACTCTGAGCTCCTTGAGGGGGTGCCTCATCACTTCCTGATGACTGTATCCCTAACACCCAGTTCATAGTCAGTACTCAACACTTGGTTGTTGAATCAATTCCTTTGACTAATATTTCCGAGTGCCCCTGTGTGTCAAACATTGTGCCAAGTGTTCAGGATACAATAATAAATCGAATAAGAAATTGTCTTTATTCTCACATTCTAGAAAAGGACACCAGCTTATTATCCATTAAATATAATACAATGTGGTGAGTGTGGGAAAAGGGGCACAGATGAGCAAGTTCTGCCTGGGGAGTAGGATGTGGGGTGCTGGGAAAGCTTCCGAGATGAAGTAGGAGAACAGCTAGAGTGGGAATCGAGCCCACAGAGTTACTTCCAAAGAGGAAGGATGACTATCTGTGTTAATGTGCATTGGCATCGGTAGTATGTAGTGAAGAAGGGGCCAGGCTAGGGAGGTAATTTGGGGGCGGGGTCTGAAAAGGGGCTTCAGCTGCTAGGCTTGTGTTTGATCCAGGTCTCCCCTCACCTGGTGCTTCTTTATATATAAATACTGGGCTGGGGGATGGTGGTGGGGGTGGTGGGGCTTCGGGATCCTGGCTTAGTCGGTGGCTACTCTCACAGAGCTGGGAACACACCAACCCCATGCCAGTCCAGCCTGAGGTGACTTTGTTCCTGGGGTCCCTAGTGGCCAGAAGCATCTCGACTCACCTTGGAGGGTTGTTGACCCCTTTCCTTCTGGGTTCCAATCTGGTTCTGCTCCTTACCCTCTGGGTGACTGGGACTGAGGCCCTTCCCACTGTCATGAGGGGATGATGCTTCCCAAGTGGGGGGTCTTCAGAGGACTCGGGGATCGTGAAGCAGGCACAGCAGGGCGGGAGCTTGGTGATTGCCACCTCCCTCCTTCCTCATCCCCTCCTCGCCTGGCTTGACCCAACAGGTGCTGCCTCAGCCCAGCTCCTGCCACCACCCCCCCAGCCCCCCAGCTGAGCCCCTTGGCCGACAGCAGCATCCCTGTGTAACATCGAGGCAGTTTCCTTAGCTGCTGCTTTTGAAACAACAAAAATAAACTTGCGTCTCCGTCTTCCTTGGCTGCTTCTGAGGAGCGCCTTGCCAACCTGTTTACATTAAGGGATCTGCGGGGGTCCTCCTGGTTGTGGGCTGTGTGTGTTTTGCCTCTTTGGTGCGGCTCCCACTTTGTCTAATTTCCTGATACGGTGCAGCATGCTAATTTTTTCTCCTAAGATGTGAGAGGAAGAGGGCAATTGGGGCTCCGGAGGAGTCCCTGCTCAGCGGCCTCTGTGCCATCCCCCCAGTGTCATGCTCCAGCCCAATTAGAAACCTGCTTGGCTTTTAGGAGCCACAGTGCCTGCCGACGAAGATTCCTATTCCAGGGCCTAATTACCGCTTGATGGAATGAATAAAGACATTGTGTTTCCTGCATTTTACTTACAGAGTTGCTGATGCAGTGAATGTTGGATGAAACGTCTCTTTCCTCCGAGAGATTAAAAAACCAAGTGCCTCAGCGACTGATCCAAGTGGCTGTTTTGGCGACAGACTCCCTCCTGCCCCTGCCTGGCTCGGCAGTTTGAGCTGATCCAGGGTCAGGGAGCGTGCATCCCAAGAGGGACCTGTATTTTCTCCTCTTCTTCATCAGGGTGGAAGACCCCTTGACCACCTGGTCTGCTGAATCCAACAGAGAGGAGGATTCATGGAGCACTTGCTGTGTGTCTGGGGTTTTCCTTCTCATTCTGTCCTTGCGAGGGATTGCCACCGGTCCCACTGTGCAGATGAGAAGCTAGCTCAGAGAGTTGCTCAGGATCCTGCCCAAGGTCACACACAACTAGCAGATGGCAAAATGGTGGCTGGAATTCAGCCTTGTTGTGCTGAGTTCGTGGTCTTTCTCACTGGCTACCCTGGATACTTGCCTGGCCTGCCTGGTCCTGCCTGCCCTAACCCCCGGGGAGCCAGCCAGCTCTTGCCCTGGGGAGTGGATAGCAGAGTAGAGTGGTTAACTTCCACAGTATAACTAACCTCCCCAAAACTTAGTGGCTTAAAGCAACCAACTTTATGGTTTTTCACAGCTCTGTGTTAGGACGGTTGTTCTTTCGGTTTGGACTAAGGCAAGGTCTGGGATGGCCTTACTCAGTCTCAGCTGGGGCAAGGGCCATATGGTCTCTCGCTTCCCCAGGAGGCTACCCCGGACCCCTTCGTCCATATATTTTATATGCAGGTGTAGATGTAGAAAGAGGAAGGATGGGCATCTGTACCTATGTCTATCTTTACTCATTCGTGTGGCAGTGAAATGTTCCTAGCAGTGGAAGAGGGAAGCCCTAATAATAACCCTGTTTTTCTATGTTAACTAATGTCTGGCTGGCCAAAGGAGGTCATAGGTATGTGTTCAGATTCGAGAGGTGGAGAAGAGACTCCTCCTCCTACCTGGAAGGGCTGGGGAGCCCTATTACAAAGGGTGTGCATCCTGAGATGGGAAAACTGTGATCATTTTGCCATCTATCATAAAGGGTAATGTTCTTCAGAAGGTGGTTTCACGATTCCTAGTCCTGTAAGCTAAAGGCGTGGAGTGGTGGTGATGGGGGACCTCACTGATCCTCTGTCCCTGGACAGGGTGTCACCAAGGCTGTTCCAGACAGATGTTTCTTTTCTTTTCTTTTTTAACATGCAGAGAACGAGAAAACAAAACCTCCCTGTGGTAATTTATCCCCATTCTCATAACTGGCTATTATCATTCATTATTTTTTATTTCTCTGGACCAGATGCTTCAGATGCCTGGGAGTACATGTTTGGACTTGGTGGCCGGGCCCTTCCCTCCTCCATGGCTTGTTGCTACAGGGATGGTGGAGGGGACAGCCCTGTACTGCGTGCCTCATGCTTTCTCTAGGGCTCGTGGTGGGCTCTGGTTTCTCCATCTGAATTGTACATATGTCATCTCCCTCACCCTCCACTCCCAGTACCTGGGACTTGCAGACCAGGGAGTGTTAGGCTCATTGAAGGAGGGAGAGGTTCAGGAGCCTCAGTGCAGTGATGGAGTCTCTGTGTATATTGCCAGCTCCATCTCAGATTCTGTATTCCCGGCCCCCCATCTGCCCTTCTGTGCTTCCAAGGCCATGGTGATCTGTTTTCTGAGTAGAAACAGCTTTCATCAGAGATTTGTGGGAGCCAGTTCCAAGGCAACCTGCCTTGGGTACTTTTGGGGTGTGGGCCTCATTTCAAGGTTGCTCTGGGACTCTCCTTCCAGCCAGGAGAGAACAGGGCAGTAGGCAGTATGGGCACCTTGGGCCTTTCCCCAGCTCTAGGTTCTTGGGTCAGTCTGGACTCTGGGGACAAGTCAAGGCCCCAAGACCTTGTGACCCAAAGGCAAAATGCTTTGGGGTTGCTTTAAACTGCTTTTTTTTTTTTTTTTTTTTGATATTATCCTTTCCTGCGTGGGCTTTGAGCACCTAGCACCGGGACCTGGCCTAGGAGGAATGCTCCAGAGGGGGAACTCACCCATTGACCCCTGTCAAAGGCTGATGCCCTCTGGTGGGAAGACTCCAGGGAGGATGGTTCTGGATGGTTCTGGCAGCTTTGATTCTGTTGGAAATGCAATGGGTTGCTCAGGTTGCTACGAGGGAAGGAGGAAAAGAGGGAGGTGAGCCCCTCAGTGTGGGGGCCCTGAGGCTACATCACTGAAGCCTTCGTGCTCTGCCCTCAGAGGAACTCCGGAGGCGCTCCCCTCCCCTCTGGCTTTCAGCACCCGTGAGGCGTGAGGTGAGATACTTCTTCACTGGCAGCCTTTATGGGTCCCATTAGAGCAAAAGAGTAAAAGGTTTTATGAGGGTGTTTTTTTCCCCTTTGTCTTAAAAAAAAAAAAAAAGGTAAAGCATTTTCCTGCAAATTACACAAATGGCAAATCAGCTTTGTTTGCCCGAATGGCAGCCTTCCAGAAGCAGTGCCTCAGGCTAACCCAGGGAAGCTGGAGTTTCCACTCTCAGGGTCTCCCTGGAAGGCCTGCCTGGTTCTTATCAGGTCCTTCTATTGACAGCTGAGGAGGGGTGTCCGTCTTCATTTTGCTCCTCCAGTCGGGGCTGCAGGAGATCCCTTTCGGGGAATGTTCCATATTACATATGGAAAGTGAGATTGGTGCAGGGGGCAAATCAGTAGCTCTTCTTCACATCCTCAAAGAGGCTCGCGACCCTAGGGCCGAGAGCTCCTGAGCTTCTCTGATTTTGGACCAGAAGAACCTCAGGCCCAGACAGGGCAAGTGACTTGATTTTGAATCACACAGAACATCAGTGGCTTCTTGTTTAAAGATCAAATCCCCATGTTTGAGGGGAGGGAGGCCTCGGTGAGGAGGGGAGGCTTTTTCTCATTTGCTGGCGATTTGCAAAGCAGCTTGTTTCTTAATTGATTGTGTGTGTGGTGGTGGTTTTTTGTTGTTGTTGTTGCTGGTGTTGGAATCACTCCCAGAAGTAAAGGGGCTGAGATGAACAAAATAAATAAGGAATAAACAGGCCCGTGGCATGGGGGAAGTGGAAAGGAAACCGCCCGCTGCGAGTCTGGGGTAGAAGGGACTCAGCTGAATGGGGTACAGCTGGGGCTGGGCCGGATGCGTTCTTCATCCCGGAGTTAATGAGATGGGCTAAAGGAGCCGCATAGATGATGAAAACCTGGAGCAAGGTTCTGTATTCTGTTTTCTGCCAAAGCAGGGCCGAGGGGGTTGGTGTTTGCTTTAAATGAGGAGCCCCAGGCTTGGCGGGGCCCCCGACTTCCGTAGGCCCCTGCAGGCCCCGAGGACTGAGATGGAACTCTAGCTTTCTGGGCCATTGATCGTCGCCTTTGATTTTGCCAGGGTCCCCAGCACCCAGCTAGTCACCCGCCAGGTACCTCGGGGCTGGCTTCCATCCGCTCTCATCCTTCTCTTTCATCCGACGGCTCCTTAAACTTCCAGCTTGCACCACTTACAGTATTGATCCTGGAGCTCCTGGGGGCCAGCTCCACGCGGAGGGGCCCCTCCTTCTGGTTACCTTTGACAAGCCATGGATCCCCCACTTCTGGCCTCTTATAATGACAACAACGGTGAAAAATATCATTTTGTAATTCTCGGCTCATCAGAGGTTTTGCTTCCCGGGGCCAGTTTAGTGGATAAAATAGAACTTTGTAGGAATTGATTCACACCCCCTGGCTCCTCGTGGCCTGGCAGCCCTGTCCAGGGGCTGGAAATGGGTGGGTGGCCGTTTGGGGACCTGCCCAAAGAGGAAGGAAGACACGGGCTCGGCTTCTTACAGAACGTTCCCAAAGGCTGGTGTCATCACCACCCTCGGGGGCAGGCATTGACAGCCCATCGTGAAGATGAGATTATTTTCTTTACATAGATCGGCCCAGAGAAGTGAAGGAGCAGGTCCAGTCTTGACAAAAGGAGGCTGGACTACAGAATGGGCTGCACCCAAGCTCGTTGCCCCGGTGGAAGGCCCGACGGCGTGTGAGGGTCCCCTCCGCTCCTGTGTTTTCATTAGTATCTCGTTAATGCTGGAGATACGTCCACCGTGTTCAGCGTTCAGTGCTAGCTCTGATAGCAGAGGCTGAAGGTGGAAGAGAAGAAAGAAGAAGGTGAGGAATGAATTTTGATGGGGAATCTCCAGAGCAGAGATCACAACTGGCTGAGGGGCCTGGGTCCTGTGGGCCGACAGGCTTTGTCCAGAAATGCCATTGCTTTGAAACGCCTTTGAACGCCTTTGAGCAGGGCGGGCACTCTCCAGGGAGGTCACAGGCCCGCCTTTCCCTCCCGCCACCTGCCGGCCCGGGTCACACTTACTGTATTGGCTTGGCTGGCTCAGGAGAGCGATTCTGCACATCTCGCCCCAATTCTGCATTCAGCAGCATCAGGTTGGTAGTTTGAAATTGGCCATTTTGGGTATTCTCACACCATAGAAATCGGCAAACACTACAAATCAGAGCTTTTTATTTACCTTAGTTAGTTGTTTTTCATTTGAGAGCTGGTTATACCTGCACACCAATTCGTACGGGCATTTGCTTTCCACACTTGCTCTAAAAATCTCTCCAATTTGTTCTAGGCATGTTCACCCAAGTTCATTTATTTAATTCAGTCTCATTTACTTGTCTCAAACGCTCTGCATGAGGGATGTCATTGACCCTATCTTGAAGACAAAGAAATGCATGCAGGCTAGGGCCTGAGTTGGGATTCAGACGTCCTTTGCCTCAAGGTCTGTGCTCCTTGATAGCTTAGCATCTTGGTTCTCATCTGGGGGCAGTTTTGTGCCCCCCCCCCCCCGGGACATTTCACAGTGTTGGGAGACATTTTTGGTTATGGGTGGAGTTGGCACTGCTGGCATCAAGTGAGCAGAAGCCAGGATGCTGCTACAAATGTACAGTGCACAGGACTGCCTCCTCAAGAATTATCCAGTCCCAGATGTCAGTGGTGCCAAGGTTGGGACCCCTGGCATAGCTGGTGGTGCCCCCATGAGTTTTTCCCTTCCTTCTCGGTCTCAGGAAGAGATGAACTAAATCAAGGGAACTTTTTTTTTTTTTTTCCAAAGATTTTATTTATTTGACAGCACAAGCAGGGGGAGCTGCAGGCAGAAGGAGATGGAGAGGGAGAGGGAGAAGCAGGCTCTCTACTGAGCAAGGAGCCTCATGTGGGGCTCGATCCCAGGACCCTGGGATCATGACCTGAGCCAAAGGCAGACACTCAACTGACTGAGCCACCCAGGCTCCCATAAAGGGATCTTTCATCTCGGCTGGGAAGGGGGAGCATCCTTTGGGAAGAGCTGATTATCCAGCTGACGCAGATTTCAGAATGATGCTGGCTCAGCCCTGACTGGTTTATGCCCAGACCTAGGAGTCAGAATAAGGTCAGAGAGACTCACAGTCATCATTGAGCAGAGGGAGCTGTGCCCTGAATGAAGACATGGGAGGATTTCACAGAAAAAAGAAGTCAGGGCAAGGTGATAATAAGCAGAAAGAGTTCCTGTCCCAAGAAGGGCTCCCAAGGAGATTCCATTAGCCCTAATGTCTGAGCTGGATAAAATGTAGTCAAAATTCAGAAGAGAGGTTTAGAGGGCCACATTGGTGGTACCCAAATCTGCCTCATTGTCAGAATAGGCCAGGGGAAAAAAAAATGTATGTGGCCACCTAGGACTTAATTGAAAATGCCAGGAGTGGGGCCCAGAACTCTTGAGTTTTTAAAATATCTGAAGTCAAGCACCAGGGTGGCTCAGTCAGTTAAGTTAAGCATCTGTCTGCCTTTGGCTCAGGTCATGATCCCAGAGTCCCAGGATTGAGGCTCCCTGCTTAGAGGGGAGTCTGCTGCTCCCTCTCCCTCTACTTGTGCTCACTTGCTCTCTCTCAAATAAATAAATAGAATCTTTAAAAAATATTTTCCAGGGCAGCCTGGGTGGCTCAGCGGTTTAGCGCTGCTTTCAGCTCAGGTTGTGATCCTGGAGACCTGGGATGGAGTCCCGCGTCAGGCTCCCTGCATGGAGCCTGCTTCTCCCTCTTCCTGTGTCTCTCCCCCCTCCTCTTTCTTCTCTGTGTATTCTCATGAATAAATAAATAAAATCTTAAAAAAAATATTTTCCAAAGTGACAGTGATGACCCCTGGCATAGATGGGTATGAGGGCTGTTAAACATCAAAATGAGGATCTGGGTTTTTGAGGGAGGCTAGGAATCCGTAGTCATTCATGCACCAGATATTTGAAAACTTGCTCCATGCCAGGCCCGGCTCTGGGCTCACAGCGGGAGGATGCTCAGTCCTTCTGTCCTTTAGGAGTGCACAGAATAGTGTTAGGCATAGGCAACAAAGTCCCTCTGAGTCTCATTTTTCTCACCAGTTAGGATGGAACAAATACTACTTAGAGCACAGGGTGTTTGTGAAGTTTATGTCAAAGAGCAGTGTGAAAGCCATCAGCAAGTTCCTAGGTGAGTGTCTGAGCCACAGTGGTTCTCCAGAGCTGCCTGCAGTCTGTGGTTCTCGGTACAAGAACTTCCTTTCTTTCAGTTCAAATTCCATGTAGATGGAGGGTCTACTTTGTGTCTGGGATGTTCCAGGCTCTGAAGGATATTGAAGTGAGGGAGACCTGGTCTTGATCACCAGAGAGCTTTGAGTGTGGTAGGGAGGCAGGCGTGTAAAGCCCCCAGCCATCACACGGTGCACAGAGCGACACATGCTCTACTTTCTGTGGGTCTGGGATGAGAGGTTACAAGGGCCAGGGGAAGCTGCCTAGAGAGAATTCCCAAGGAAGTTGCTGGATTTTGGAGGATGAATAAAGTTCTTTAGACAAGGAGGTGCAGAAGGCTTGTAGATAGCCAGCACAGAATGTGCAGGGCGAGGTGGGGGCTGGCTTCAAACAAGTGTGTCCAGGGGTCTCTTGAGTCTCACCTTCCAGAGTCTCTAGGCCCTTCAATCTTGCCCTCATTTCCTCTCTTTCTTCCTTCTTTTCCTCCTGGGGAATGGCACATATCAGGTGCAGACACTTGAAAAAGTTCATCTGCTCTGTGCTTGATTTATCGTTCAAACCTTCGGTAACCGATTTCCAGTCTCATAAAATATTAAATACATCCATATATTGAATATCACATTTTGATATGTTTTCACGCCTCATTTGCCACTGAAGTCAAGGACAGACTCACATTTTTCATGGCATGGGGCCCAGATTTGTCCTCGTACAGTGTTTTATTATATCCCCTTTCCCACCTCTCCCCCGAAGATCCGTATTCCTCGGTGTCTCACTTAAGCAGCCAAACTGCCAGCCCACTTGGCATGGACCTTCACGGGCCCAGGGCAGAAAGGCCACATTTATCATCTCCAGGAAAGGTTATTTACATAGCACTGTAAACATTTGACGAAGGGCAAGGTCTCTGCCAGACATCTCCAGATCCTACATCAAGTGGCCAAGCCAGTGGCAGATCCTAAGGGGAATGAGGCTGTAGGTTCATTCTTTTTACCCATTCCAGGTCTTATGCTTGCAACTACCATTGACTGAGCACCTATGAAGTGTCAGGTACTGAGCTAAGCTGTGTGCATTTTAAGATGATAAACTGTGGGGCTCCTGGGTAGCTCAGTGGTTGAGCATCTGCCTTTGTCTCAGGTTGTGATCCTGGGGTCCTGGGGTTGAGTCCTACCTCTGCCTCTGCCTATGTCTCTACCTCTCTCTCTGTGTCTCTCATGAATAAATAAATAAAATCTTAAAAAACCAAAAGATAAACTGTTGCCTCACCTTCAAAGAGAAAGGTGTATTTGCCATTCAGGCCATTCACAAGAGTGCCACAGGTATCCAAGAGAAGCATGTCATGGGGACCGTGAGCGTGGAGAGGAAGGCCTGGAGTTCTCTCGTGGGAAGCATGGGGAGGTGATGCTCAGTGGGAAAGACTTCATAAAAGGAGTGATCCATGAGCATGGAGTTGGACTCAGTAAGTGTGCAGAAGGTACCAGGGAGGACAAAGCCAAGCCAGGGAGGGGTGGACCAGCCTGTGCCTCAGCTGGGAGCTCTTCATGGCTGGGTTGTGGGGTTCAGGGAAGAGCTGATGAAGCTTGAATGTAGACAGAGGTGACGATCATGAAGAGTCTCTGAAGCCATGAGAATAAAGGAAATGGGCTGTATCCTAGAGACAGTGGTCTCCACTCAGGTATTTCAGGCAAGAGAATGCCATGATCAGATGTGTAATTGAAGATGGTTCAGGACAGGCCAGTCAGGAGGCTGGGTCTATAGTCTAGGTGGGAAATGATGAAGATGGAATCAGGTGCAGGAGCAGGGTAGGTCTTTGAGACATGTAGGAAATGAGCTTGACATTGGTGACTGAGCTAGGATTGGGTGGGCAGATAGGTTGAGTTCCCCCAAGAGTGGACCCTGAGACCAGGATTTAGGTTGTAAGAGGTTTGTTTGAGAGAGGTGATGAAGGCAAAGCGAGATAGGGAAGGGAGCCAATGCAGGGAATATTAAAGAGCAGGGTACTGCTGCAGACACACGGGTTCAATCCCATTGGGGTCTCAGAGAGACAGCGGGGAAATGCAACTCTAATGTATCCTCCTAGATGGGCCAGGAAGCTGGGTTCCTCATCATCCAGTTCCTCTATGGCATTGGCTGAGAGTCATGTCTGTGTTGAACTCCCCAGTACTGTGGTCTGCAGGAGGAAGCCTTCAGACAGGAAGTCCAGGTACTTGTAGTACGAGGCTAGCACTTGCCAGGGGATGCAGGCAGGGCACTGCCAACATCTATGTGGTGGGTAAGCGGGAGGGGCGAGTCAACAATGATTCCTGGGACAACTGGTTGGCTGGTGATACCATTCAGAAAGAGAATTTGGGAGGAGTAGTCTTTTGGGGGCAGAAAGGGGGATGACTAGTTCAGTTTGGATACGTTGAGTTTGGGGTGTCACAGGGAAGCATCTAATTGATGCCAGCAGCTATGATAATGGGATCTGGAATCCAGGAGCGGGATGTGGGCTCGAGACCCAGATTTGGGCTTCGTTTAGGTAGAGATGCAGCCAAAGCCATGGACTCAGATGAAGTCACAGTCACATAAGGGGTAAGAGGAAAGGTGACTAAGAGCCAGGGAACGCAAGAATTTATGGAGCAATCTAAGGGAGAAAGCCGGAAAGCCACTTGAGGCGTAACCAGAGACGTAGAAGGACAAACAGAAGCCAATGAGACTGCAGGAACCCAGGGAGGCAGTTTCCAGGAAGGAGGTGGTTGGAGGTGACAGGAGCTGCTGAGAGAAGGTGCAGTAAGGTGGGATGGGAGGCACCCATCTGGCAGTGAGGGGCTCACGAGGCCTCTCTGGGGAGCACTTTCAATGGGGCAGCGGGAGCAGGAGCTAAGAGCAGAGGCCGCTGTGTGAGGTTCACGAGCAAGGCAGTGGTAAGGTCAACGTGGCATTTTAGATTATTCTGGTGTGCGAGACTGGAGAGAGGGGAGGCGGCTTCGTGTGTCCTGGGTCCTGCCCTGGAATGTGGCAGTGGGCTGAGACCAGAGGAGACCGATGGGCGGCGGCTTGCAAGGAAGATTCCACGGGGCTCCAAGTCGCCAAGCTGAGCAGGGCCTGTTTGCGGTGGCCTCCAGGGCCGCCCCACTGCTCCCACTCCTCAGGGAGCCCACCCTGCGAGGAGCCCGCCCGCTCTGCTGGAGCAGGGGGTGTCTGTGTTCCCGGGCTCACTGCCATTGTCATCAGCACACAGAGTGGCCGCCCTCCCCCTCCCGAGAGGGTGACCTTGGCCGTGCTCCTGACCCCTCTGAGGCTCAGTGTGGAGCGATGCCCACCTCGCCCACCTCCTAAGTTGTGAGGCTGATCTCAAAGCACTGCGTGGGGTGTGCTGACCTGCGTGGGGTTTTAACCACGGTCACAATGACCGTCGGGGCCCGTGTCTTTGGATGGCCCAGGACGGCGTCCACCGAAGCTGATCCTGCCGCCTCCTGCCCCTGCTTCTCTGCTCGCTGGGCTCCGAGCCCCCACTTGTACCCTCCTGCAGGCGCCAGCGTGCTGACCTTGGATGCTTCCAACCTCAAGGTGGACGGGCCTGGCTGGCTGGCAGCCTGTAGACAAAAAAGTGACCTGCCAGCAGGAGCCCTTTTGTCTCTTCCCTCTTCAATTCCGGGCTGGTCTGCAACCCACTGGCAGGGAGATTATGGAATCTGATTTGCTGAAGGACAATAGCGGATTGATTTTGTAGCCACCAGTGCCTGTAACAAATTCCGAGGGAAGTTTGGACAGCACCATTGTGGGGTAATGACATTTTAATTGTGTGCCATATTTAGCCTGGCTACATTTTGGAGGCCTGGGTCAAAGACCCAACCCCAGCTCCTCTCTCCCTCTTAAGCCCGGTCTGTCCCAGATCACCCCCTTGCCCAGCCATCGCCTGCCCTGGGGATTTGGTGCTGAGCAGTTGGAGGTGACATTGGAGCCAGCTCTGGGTTAGCTGGCTCAGATGTCCTCCCTCCTTCACTCATCCTTTGTCTGTCCTTCTCTGCTTTTTCTTTTTTTTGCCCTTTTTATACTTTACAGACCTGCCTCCTGCCACCTTGCCCTCCTCTCGCCTTGTCCTCTTCCACACTCCGGTTTTTCTACTCCTTCTTTCCTCTTTCCTCTAACCTGCTGTGTGATCTGGGCATGTCACTCACCCTCTCTGAGCCACAGTCCTCTCATTTATGGTTACACCAGGTGGTTAGACTCTGTGGATTCAGTTCCTCCATGTGTCCCTCTCTCCCTACCCCATGCCTTCTCCTCCCTCTTTGGATTTCTTCCTTTCATTTCCTGGCTTTAGCTGCCCTTTTTTTTTTTTTTTTTTAATGACCAGCCTGCGTTTGGGCCAGACAGCTGCCCTGATGGCCTTGGGAGCAGGACCTCCCCTCTCCAGTGCTGATGGGGAGGCCCAGGCTGCCTTTTATGACCTCTGAGCCGTCCACAGGAGATGGATTTAGGAGGCAGCTGACTGCTCCCCTCCCCCAGAACAGCCAAGTAATTGAAGAAAACATGAATGTTAATGATGCATTTAGCATTTGGAAGTTAGAGGGGTGATTAATATGTTGTAAGTTGTATATTAACACCTTCACGGTGGCATAATGAAGACAAAATATACACTTGGAGATGAGATTGTTTATTCTTGTGTGTAGCACTCCTGGATCCCAGCCCCTTAAGCCTGAGAAAACACGCTGTTGCTGTGTGTGTGTGCGGGAGGGAGTGGGTGGAGGGACAGCTTTCTGGCAGGATGGGTCCTGCTAGTGAGCTGTTCCTCCCACCTGTCTCTCACCTGGCCCAGGAGCTGAAGTGGAGGGCAGAAGCTTGGCAGGCAGGGACCTGGGGTCAGCGGGGACCAGATGGTGGAGAACACCGTCCTTCCGAGCAGCCTGCCCAGAAGACAGTGTGGCATGTTCTTCGTGGCTCATGGAGTGGACTCTAGGTCTTTGAGGGAGCAAACGGACGGGGTGCTATCTTCAGACAGCACCACTTTGGAGAGGGTGGCGTGAGGGATGCTGAGGGAGCTAGGAACCCCTGAGGCCTCTTGAGCTTCAGGGACTTTGGGGATTTGCCTCCCCCCGCCCAGCCCCATCCTCTGAGGAGGTCTCCTCCCCTGGATGGGGAATCCTTGCTGAGTCACAGGTTGGCCCACATGAGACACGATGATGGGACACTCGTTGATCTTTGTTGATGCCTCTGTCAGGCCTCTCAGATAAGAGCCAGTGTTGGAGAGTGTCAGAGCAGAAGTCTTGAAAGGGCTTCTCGTCCCTATTTCATAGTCGACCCCTGGAAGTGATGCATAGCTTGAGGCAGAGCCGGGAGAGGGCTGACCCCCCTTGGTTGCCCCTCCGGGATGCTAGACCACAGTGCACTGCGTGAACCTGTGGACCTCTCAGTGGTCCTGGAGGCCAGGGAGGAATTCATTCCTGACCTTCCCCGCCACTCGCCCCACCCAAGTTCCAAAGTGTGGGACAGAAGATGGAACAGGGATGGATTTGAAGCTCAGCATGACCGCTTGCTGGCTATAGGGCCGTGAGAAAGTCATTTCATGTCTCTCCCATTTATCCAATGGGCTAATGATATTTAAGATGTAGTGCGGTTGTAAGGATCGCTTGTATCCCAAGCAGACACACTCAAACGTGATTAGAATTGATGTGTCCGTGTGTACGTGTGCAAGGGTGTGAGTGAAATACCAAGTACAGTTTCTGCCATGAAGGAGAGGCCCTCCCGAACTGATGGTACTGATGGTGCGTCATAATTCTTGGTACCGTCGTCATCGTCATTTACTTTCGTGGCTGTAGCCTGAACACCCACCTGCTACCTGTGCATCGGGATGCAGCTGAGTCATGGCCACTGGGCCCGTCACCTTGCCACCCACCACCTGAGTCTGGATTTTTCACTCTCGTGTGTGGTTCAAACATTTATCCATCTGTATTGTCACTGGGGTGTGCTTGTCTTCTCCCCACCTGACTCTAAACTCCGTGAGGGCACAGCCTGGGCCCCGTTCTCTCTGGCATCCTCAGTTATCATCCTTTGGCAAACGTTCAATGAATGAATGAGTGATCTAAGTCCAGGTCTGGTGAGCACAGTGTGGAATGAAGCCAGCAGGCACAAACATACCAGTTTCTCTTTTTCCAAGATTAATCATATGTTCTTTCATGCTATGCAGGGAGTGTGCTTTTGGGGTTACAGAGTCCCCTCATAGTGATGGGGAACCTGAGACTCAGCTTACCTCTCTCTGCATGGCTAGTCATGATTTCAATCTTGCTGCTTCCCTACTAATTCCCTCTTTTCTGAACTACTCCCAGGGTACTTGGCTCATTCTTCTCCTGACGTACTTATCATTTTACTTGTCCTCTACTCACTTGCTTACAAAGCCTATTTCCTCCAGGCTCTTTGAGGATATACCCCATCTCTATTCCTACTGGATACCTTTCACCACTTTGAACCATCGGGGTGTCTCTCTGTAGTAGACTCTACTATGAGTATCATCTAAATGGTATTTCACTGAATGAATGAATGAATCTTAGTGTATTTCTGGTACAGGAGCCCATCCACCTGTTACCTCATGGTTTTTTTTTTTTCATGTTTTTGTTATGCTAATTTTCTTACTCATCCAGGGTTCTAAGCTCTCAGAAAACAAGGATCTTTTGAGACATTTCTGTGTCTTCACAGTACTAAGCAAATAATGTCTAATGGGTAATTAGTTACTCATTGATTTCTTCAAATTCTCTATCCCATTAAGACTTTTGAAGGGAAAAAAAATCTTATTAGCCTTGTTAAGGAGTAACAGCATTTGAAAGAATTGACTGAGCCTGAGTCCCATTGATGAAACATATGGCATGTGGGAATCAAAATGACGGGTGAAAATCCTAAGAGGTTTTTTTTGATCATTTCCTGATAGGCACTGATTACATTAATGAAAGCAAAACATCTCAGTTAAAGGGAATTATTAGACTTGACAATAGAAGCTGTAAATGTATCCCTCATTAACGACTTGGTTAATTGAGCTGTGTAGCGGTGGAGGGTGACTGGGGTCGAAGCTTTCGCTGTGACATCTGTGAAAGAAAGAGGGCATCTCTGCTCTTCTGTGGGCCAGGCGGAGACCACACCCCATGGATCTGAGCTGCCCCTCTGCGTGGAGTCCTGAGCTAGGGGCTCTTGTGGGCATGGGGAAAGAGACCTGACCATTGACAACTCAGAGTCTGGGGGGAGCGGAGGGGCTGTGATCACACCATGTGAACCAGAGTGTCTGTGCCAGGAAAACTGTTCAAAACCGTCACGCACCTAGGAAGTAGAGCTCTGTGTGTGAGTGGCAGGGATGCTGGGGTAAACGCATTTGAGGCCAGAAGGACTGGTCTCTGCTAGGTCATGTTGAAGTGTGAGAATCACGGGAGTGATAACTGCTCTCTGTATGGAGTCGTGGTTAAGAGCGTGGGCTCTGGAGGCTGGAGAGACCTAAGTGTGCAGCCAAGCCCAGCCGCTTCCTAGCTGCCTGGCCTCAGCTTCGTCACCTACTGCCTCTTGTTTCTTCCTCTCTTGTGCGAGGTGTCGTAGTAACTACAGGCACACCTTGTTTTACTGTGCTTCACTTTATTGCACGTTGCAGATACTGAAATTTTATTTATCTTTATTTATTTATTTTTAAAATATTTTATTTATTTATTCGTGAAAGACATGCAGAGAGAGGCAAAGACATAGGCAGAGGGAAAAGCAGGCTCCCCTAGGGGAGCTCGATGTAGGACTGGATACTAGGACTCCAGGATCATGCCCTGAGCCGCAGGCAGATGCTCAACCGCTGAGCCACCCAGTATCCCTATTTTTATTTTTGTTTTTTTGCAAATTGAAGGTTTGTGACAACCCTGCATGGAGCAAGTCTAGTGGTGCTGTTTTTCCAACAGCATTTGCTCACTTTGTGTCTCTATGTCTCATTTTGGTAATTCTCCAGAATATTACACATTTTTTATTACTACTCCATTTATTTATGTGATCAGTGATTACAGCTCCCTGAAAGCTCAGATTACTTTATTGCTAAAACAGTGTTAACCATATTTTTTTAAAATTTAGGTATGTACATTGTCTTTTAGATGTAATGCTATTGTGTCCTTTAACAGACCACAGTATAGTGTAAACATGACTTTTATAGGGACTGGGAAACCAAAGAGTTCACTTGGCTTGTTTTATTGCAATATTCGCTGTACTGTGGTGGTCTGGAACCAAACCTGCAGTATCTCAGGAATGCCTATATTTCTCTGCATTTTGTAGAAGGAGATGCGGTTCCCCACCTGAGACTAGAACCCGGGTCTCATTAACTCATGTCTTACACTTTCCATACACGACAGCCAAGGGAAAGGGGACTATGTCTGTTTAATTAGCTAGTGTTGGTAAGAGCTTTGGAGATACAAAGCCCTCTGTAAGAGCTAATCCTCTTAATCTTTGTAGGGCTAATGTGTGAATGGAATATACAAGGCAAATAGCACCGGAGAAAGGGACCAGGAGTGCAGGGAAGCCCAGAGAGAGAGAGAGAGAGAGAATATGCACATGTGCATTTGCATGCACACACGTTTGTATGTGTGTCTGTGTGTGTGTGTGTGTGTGTGTGTGTACGTATTGTTTATGCTCACCTTGAGGGTGCAGGAGAAATGATGGATGTAGAATAATGTATCAGATGGGATTGGGGGGAGATGCCTTTCAGATCTTTCCTTCGCAGAGATTCTGTGATTCTATCCTTGATTTGGAGGTGACCTTAGGTTTGGGGACAAGAAGCTCCTAAGTCCTGAATGCTCATCTATGTAGCCCAAGCAAATGATCTCAGAGCCTGGTCCGGAGTGGGCTCTCTGCATGCCTCCCCACTTACCATCTCGCGATGTCTGGAGAATTTAAGAATTGGCTGATGAATCCTTTTGGCAATGTTGCCAGCCCTGCTGTAGCCTGAAATTGGGGAAATCCATGAACGCTCTGTTCTGCTTTGACTCGGTGGTGGACAGCCTTTTCTTCCAGGGTTCAGTTTTGGTCTTAAGTTACTGGTGGGTTCACCCTCTCTTCTGTTTCATCCTCCTCTCCTTAAGAAGCCTCTGCCCACATCCTTGCTAGCTTCCTTCTTCCTTCTTTCCTCCTTCCCTCTGCTAGGTGATGAGAATAGACCGTCATCACTATAGGGCCTGGCCCACACCCTGTGTTGGACTTGCTTCCCCAGAAGCAGACTTGGCACAAAGATGTAAGTGTGGATATTTACTTGCAAGGTGATACCAGGAAAATACTCATTTGCTTGAGAAACAAGCTAGTAAAGAGAAAGAAGACAATAAGGTAGGTTATAGGTTATCACCGTGGGCAACCAGCGCCCAGTCCACTGGGTCTATTAGTGAGAGAGCAGAGCAATGGGCAGGGTATCCTGTTGGCCACTGACTGCACATTGTAGCACTTGGCCCCGCCTGTGTCCATGGGTTGTGTGGGCTCCAGAGACCAGAAAGTTCTCAGGTGAGCTGCAGGTGCCTGCAGCTGGAAGCCCTTGGGTTGCTGAATGTGAGGTGCGGTGGGTAGGGCCCGACGGCTTCTCTTGGCCATTCCAAACCTAGCTGCAGACCAGACCTGCGCTTGGTCCATGGGGTGAGGGTAGCTCCTGTGGCCATAACCCACTCACTCGTAGATGCCAGCTGTCCTCTAGATTTAGGAGTGTTTCTACAATGTTTGTTCCCTACGAAGAGCCTGGCAGTGATCTGACTTATTAAAACTGCAAACAAGTAATCATTTGTCGACTGTGTGCCCAACACCGTGCTAAGTATTTTCCTGCATAACTCATCTTGGTACTCATGGTATTCCATGAAACAGGTCTTGTGATGCTTATTTTCCATTTGAGATGACTGAGGTGCAGCGGTTGGCTGATTTGCCCCAGTTCACGCAGCTTGGAAGAGGCAGACCTGGGACTCTGACCAGGCCCTTCGTCCTGCCCCGCACAGCTCCCTCACCTCATCTCTGGCTCTGGGAGCTGGTGTATGCCAGCAGGCATGCCCATGTGCTGAACGGGTTGAGTGGGCCACTTCTGTGAGCCTCCTTGTGCAGATACCCGAATGAGATAGAATTCGTCTAAAAGTCTATTACTCCCTGCATTATGGATCGATGGGTACCTGCACCCAGAGGGATGGCAGCTGCCTTTAAACTGGGCTCCCAGGAATGGCCCAGCCTCTGGCTTTGATGAATTTATCTCTGCCTGGCAGGGCCTGGCAGCTGCCCGGGCTCAGCTCTCTCCTCCATTCAAGGAGGCCCAGCCTTGCCAGCTTCTGCTTGTCACTCCCTTTGTCCCAGGGAGCCCATGGGGACCTCTCAGTAACACATTCTACCTGTTGGGTCTGGCTGGCACTCTCTGCCCCCAGGGCCTGCTACAGTGACTTTGCCATCAGGCTTCGTGATTATAACTTATGGACAGGGGACCCCAGGGTCCTCTTTAATAGGGTGCTCAGTTTTCGTCTGAATCATACAGCTGAGGAGCCCTGGAGTAGGAGATCTTGATTTAAATCCCACTAATTGCTTATGTGTCCTTGTACTCCTCTGGTCCTCTTTTCTTCAGGTGATAAGTAATGGAATCTGGTATCCCTTCTAGTGCTCAGATCCCAGGAGTCGTGGAGACCTAGAATGTGATGGGTACACAGAGGGAGGTGGGTTAATAGCTGATTTCAGGCACGGGTCTCCCTTGGGTCACAGCTGTCTGCCAGCTGACAGTTCAAGCACCTAGGAGCCTTTGAACAGTCCCAGAGACCTTGGATCCTGCCTGTCCTAGGAGCTTTAAAAAACTGCTGGCCATCGATCTTTATGGGGATAAGGGGCAGAGGGAAAATGGGGAGATCTGCGCATACATAGTGTGCTCGTGCAGAAGTGCTGTGGACGCAGCCAGATTTGAGCCCCTGGAATCTGGGCCAGCCCCAGGAGCAGAAGGGCTGGTGGAATGGACCAGGATATGATGGATTGTACCCGCTGGGCTTCTGGGTCAGTAGTCCCTTCACTGAGGGATCCCCAGGTACAGCTTAACCAGAGCTCAGTCGTAAAGACAGTGCTGGAGAACAGAGCTTTCATAAGGGGGGTCCTGAGCAAAAGCCCATTAGATTGTTCTTTCAAATTGGCTCTGACAGACATGGCCCTCAAGGAGCCATTATGAGCTCTCTGTCTCATCAGATGGAAGCTGGCTACTTTGTTCCAGAAGATTTGACCCTAAGCTGTTCAGCCAGGGTGGATGGAATTGGAGGTTGGCGCCCGTGCTGCCTCAGCCTGAGGACACTGGGCTCAGCTAGCATGCCTGAGTGTCTTCATCAGCCCCCCAGCTTGCCCCTGTAGTCTCTGCTGTCCCCAAAAAGAAAGCATCATCAACTGAGTGCCTGTTAGGGGCCTGGTGCTGGGTTAGGCTCTGGGGGATTCCAAGGTAGATCAGACAAGGACTCTTTCCTCAAGCAGCTTAGCTCCTATGGGCAGAGACAGGACATGTGCATATGTTCCCGGCACCCCTGGAAGATGTATACAGAAGAGGAGAGAGTGCCATGGACTGGGATATCCGTGGGTATTCCCCAGGATTTACCAGGGTGAGGGAGAGACAGTGGGGTGAGATTCCTCTCTAGGGCAACTGTGTAAGCAAAGGCCTGATGGCAGGATCAGGTCCCTGCCCAGCTTGGATGAGCTGGGGAATGGGGTGGGGAATGAGGCTAGGTCCTGCCCACCTGGGAACAGTGGGCAGCTCTGGCCTGTGTGCAGGAAGGGAGGCAGATCCTTGGGTGGGCAGGAGGAGGACTGGAGATGGATAAGCATGAGCCACTGATCCCCTCCCAAGGGTGCTCAGAGAACCCAAGACCAGCAGGTAAAGCCAAGTGGATACTTTGAGGAAGCAGACAGATTACAGACATATAGGGTTGGGCTGCTTGGATTTTACCAGATACCCCTCTGCATCAGGCAGTGAACCAGTGAGCTTCTCTTGCTCTGAACAAGCCTGTGATACACTGTGATTACCTGTATTAGTGATCCCAGTACCCTCTCCGCATCAAGCTGTTTTTATCAGGCTCTGGGGTTCATGAAGACTCCTCTTGGCCTCTGCAAGATTGCTCAGGGGGCAGTCCAGGGGTGGTAGCAGACAGGTGTGGCTGGAGCAGAAGGTTCATGTAGGACAGAGACTTTCATGGACCACCTTCTCTGAACCCCGAATGTTGATAAAATGGTATGTATAGGTAGTGATACGTGTTTTTCCAGAAGAGAGGCTGAAACTTTCAATCAGATTTTCAAAATGGCCTTTCCCCCCTAACCAGCTAAGGCCTAGAACCACAATAAGCTGTGGTTCTGTGAAAGCAGTACTCTGTCTACCTTGTTCTCTACTGTATTCCCAGACCTAGCTCAGCACCTGACACCCCCAAGGTGCACGCTGTAGTGTGTTTGGGCTGCCAAAACAAAATACCATAGACCGGGTGGCTTATAAACAACAGGCATTTATTCCTCCCAGTTCTGGAGGCTGGCAGTCCAAGGTCAAGGCGGCAGCAAGTTCAGCATAGCCATCTTTTCACTACTATCTCACATGGTGGAAGGGGTGAGGGAGCTCTCTGGAGCCTCAGTTATGGCTCTAATCCCATTCACAAGGGCTCCACTCTCATGACCTCATCACCCCTCGAACTTCTCCCCCTTCCTAATACCATGTCATTGAGGGTTGAGGTTCCAACATATGAGTTTTAGGGGGATGCATTTAGTTTATAGCAGTGCTTAATAATTGTTGGATGACTAGATGATTCAAAGGAATAATGGTTCATTTGGGAGGGGAAAGCATTTAATGCAGACGTTCCCAGCCCTGTGGAAAACTTCTTGTTCAATTTGTTCAATTAGTGTCTATTTAGCTCTTGCTAAGTATTATAGTATAATTATTGCCACAGCAGCCACCACCGCTAGGTCTCCCCTTCTACCAACCCCCATTTACTAGGCATGTGCCAAGCATTGTGCTAAACCCTTTACAAGCACGATCTCCTTAATCCTTGCAACAGCCCAGTGAAATAGACCTCATTACCCCTCTTTTACAAACGAGGCCCGGACAAGTTAAATCACTTGCCTAAGATCATACAACCAGTAAGTGGAAAAGCTCGAATTCCAAACCCAAGTCTGCCCAACCCCAAAACCTGTATCCTCGGCCATTATTTCAGGGCCAGGTGGTTCAGTGCTGAGAAAGAGGACTCCTTTAGCCTTGTCCCCATTGCCGCAGATTGGGGTGAAGTCTCTTTGGCTGATTGATGCCAGGGAGCAGTCTACACAGCCTGCCTGGCCCAAAGTCCCTGGCAGCTAGGAAAGGAACACAATCCCTTGGAGTCCCGGCTGAGGTCAGGAATGCTGCAGGGGCTACATGGTGTGTCTGGGGAGGATGGGCAGATGATCTGAGAATCCTCTCCCCAGTCAGGCCTTTCCCACACTCCATCCTGTTGTCTCCAGTTAGCTGGCTGCTTGGACGCCTGCAGGCACTCCTGCTAGACAGGATCAGGGAATCAGGCACTTGGAGCTGTCAGGGAGAAATATTGGAATCATTTGAACAGGTAATCATAGGATATTGTGAGTTTGTTCAGTGCAAGGAAAGCTCATTGGCACAGAAGCCCTCTCCCAGATAATCAATGGGCTTTGCATCTACAGGATTTCCTGTGGGTTGGACACAAAGGAGGCTTATCTAGGGCCCCGGTTGTGGGACAAAGGCTTGGGCTGCAAAGAGGCCCATAGGAGTGGTGGCCATGGTGTCCTAAGGGCAAATGAGAGGTTATGAGGAGTTGGAGTTGGTGTGCCTTTGCCTTGGCCTGGTGTTCAGAGACTAAGATCCAATCCCATTTGGGTCAGTCTCAGTTTCCCCCTTGCTGAAATGAAGGGACTTGCTGGCATGATTGTAGTCCGTTCCCTTTACAGTTCAGCCTTCCCTAGAGGCTTCACAGCTGGAGCAGCAAAGAGCCTATGTGATAATTAACATGGCATGGGGTATGCTTGTGCCTGTCTCCCCATCTGTCTGGTATTATTATTATTAACCATGACAACAAATACGCGACTACTAACATTCCTTGAGGATGCAGTACGTGGTGGGCTCTGTGGGAGGTGCATGATTTCATGTAATCTTCACAGGAACCTTATTCTGTAGCGCAGGATGAGAGGTTTGGAGAGGGTCAAGTGACTTGCCTGAGGCCTGTCGGGAGCAGAAGTGAGTTGCTTGTCTGCACTTTGACTCCAAAGCTCAGGATCTCAGCCACTGGGCCAGTTTTTCAATCTTTCTGAACACGATCCACAGCAAGAAATACGTTTCGGAGCCCAACCCCGATGACCCACAGATAGATAGATGTGGTATCAAACTGAGCTACGGTGTCTGTGTGCTCTGACAGTTCTGTCTTCATCGCTCTTGGCTTTCTCTTTTTTTGGGTATCATTATTGCACTAGTTTCTTGTGGCTGCCGTAACAAATGACCACAATCTGCATGGCTTAAAACAGCACAAGTTTGTTCTGTCACAGTTCTAGAGCCTGGGTGTCCAAAACCAAGGTGTTGTCAGAACTGGGCTCCTTCCAAAGGCTCTCGGGGAGAATCTGTTCCATGCCTCTCCCAGCTTCTGGGGGCTTCAGGCCATCACTGGCTTTCGGCGATCTCTCTCCAATCCTGCCTGCAAGGCCACATCCTCCCCTGCGTGTCTGTATCATATGGATACGGGTGATTACATTCAGGGCCCACCTGAATCCCAGGGGAAGCTTTCCCTTCAAGATCTTTAACTGAATCAAACCATTTGCCATATAAGGTAGTATCCCAGGTTCCAAGGATTAGGACGTGAGCCTAGGTTTTGGGGGACCACCTTTTATCCCACTACAGTTATGGATTTGTGAATGATTCAGTATATTTCCATCAGTTATCCTCACTCTTCTTCCTGACGCTCAAATTGTCCCATCCTCAGCCAGGGGGATCTTTCTGGTCAACCCCTGGCTCATTAGCTAGGACCCCGAACTCATATAACACTGTGTGTTCATTATACTGGGATTTTAAAAAGATCAATTAAAAATTTACAAAATTAAAAAAAAAAAATTGGATTCCACCTGGATAGTCTGGAAGCAATTCCTTGCTATCCGGCACAGGCTGTCCCAGGCTTCCCTGGGTTTTCCTTGCCTCTGACCTGGCATTTGTCCTGGTTGCCCTGTTTGCCCTGATTGATTGCTGTAGTGAGCAGTATTTCTTTGTGACACAATTCATTCTATTTCATTAAAAAAATATACGGATTGCAATCTATTTACATGGTTTCAGGGACCCACAGCTTGAAAATCACTGTACCAGGCCAGTCTGCCTTTCCTGGCCCTTCCCGAAGATTTTAGGAGCTTCTACCCCATTTGACTGTGAAATACCCCAAAGGCAGGGCCAGATCTGCATTCACTGGCTCACCCTTGGCCCTGGGATGGTGGTGTGTGGCTGGTTCTGGCAACAGGCCTTTCCCTTCCTTTCTGGGCTTCAGCTCGTCCTGCCCCTCCCCCTGGACCCCTTCCCCTCCCCTTCTCTCCGCCCTCTCCCCTCCTCCCGTATCCCCCTTCCCCCACTCCCCCCCCCCCCCCCCGCCCCCTCCTCCTCACTCTACCCCTCTACATCACTATGGGGCCTCTGCTTTGCCATTCTAAGAGGCTAATGTGAAAATTGCTCACAGATGGCACAAACAATATGGAACAGAGCCTCTCTTTTCATTAGAGCAACACAAGATAGTGTTTTTAAATGATTAAATTGTTATCGCAATAATTATGGCCAAATACAAACATCTCTTGTGCTGCTCCAGCTTTCCATCAAGGGCTCCTGAGGCCCCCCCCATGGGGATTTCTCGGGGAGCAACACCTCCAGAGAACCCAAGGATGGGCAGCCCAGGCCTTTGAGTGGCCTTCAGTGTGGGGCCCCATGGACAGAAATCCGGGCTGCCTAGGTGTCTCCAGCCCCTCACCTGTAATCAGGTGCTCAGGCAGGCCCCAGGCCAGGCTCTAGCAAACTTTAGTCTTTGGTGGCTCCTCCCTCGGCTGTCTCCTCCTTGCCCCACACCCAGGCTCTGAGCTGGAAATAGCCCATGACAGCTCCCAGAGGGCTGAGCCTGTCCATCCCTCTGTGCTGACTGCCTGGCTTCCAGAATTCCTGGTTCTCTCAGCACCCTCTCTGGAGTCAGTGGGCACGGAGGGAGGAAAATAAATTGGGTGAATGCCTTAATCAGGACAGACACTTGGTGTCTTTCTTGCCCTCTCCAGATTATTTGCATTTTTGGAGTACGTTTTGGGGATCGCTGGCATTTTAGCCCTCCCTCTTTACCCGTTAATGCCTGAGTTAGGGGGGGACCTTCGGGTCTTCCTTCTAGAACTGGAAGCCAGCTCCACCTCCCCTCCTGTCCTCTATCCTTCACCCCACCTGCTGCCCCCAACACAAAGCTCAGAAAGTAATGCCAGATACAGGCAGCTTTATGCATCTGGTGATCTGAGTGGGGAGGCCATAGGGTGGCCATTAGGTAAGGTGAAATGCACCCATGTTAAGAGTAGAGACTAGGGCGCCTGGATGGCTCAGTGGTTGAGTGTCTGTCTGCCTTTGGCTCAGGTCATCCTGAGCCACATCCTAGGTTCCTGTGATCAAGTCCCACATTGGGCTCCCTGCAGGGAGCCTGCTTCTCCCTCTGCCTCTGTCCCTGCATCTCTCTGTGTTTCTCATGAATGAATGAATAAATAAATATTTAAAAAGAGAGAGAGAGAGAGAGTAGAGACTAGCAATCAGGAGCCTTCTTTTAAAACAAATATTTGAAAATAGATTTTAATTTCACAGTGTGGTCTGTTGGGAAAGAGATCTAGAGGGAGGGCACTAAAAAAGGGAAGGGTCTAAGAGCAGGTAGGAGGGAAAGAGGAGCCAGGGGAGGCCGAGAGAGAAGTGGGTAAATTATTAACAGACTGCTTCATTTTAGGTTAGGAATTCAGTGTTGTGGGACACCTAGGTGGCTCAGCGGTTGAGTGTCTGCCTTTGGCCCAGGGCGTGATCCTGGGGTCCTGGGATCAAGTCCCACATCGGGCTCCCTGCATGGAGTCTGCATCTCCCTCTGCCTGTGTCTCTGCCTCTCTCTCTCTTTCTGTCTCTCATGAATAAGGAATCTTCAAAAAAAAAAAAAGGAATTCAGTATGGCTACCTCTTGTCAGTAACATTAGAAATGCTGATGGGTCAGCCCTTCAGGTGCTCTTTCTCTTTAGATCTTTCTGTCCCCACTTTTTATAGGTACAGCTCCATCTGTCCAGGAGAGGAGACATTTTGGTCTGGGTTTCAGTGGACACAGGTCTGACCTGGCTTGGATATTCCTCTCGTCTTCAATTCCAAGCTGAATGCCAGAGATACGGTATCAGAGGCATGTTTGGTGGGAGGCAGGTGCACGGACAGGTGATTCAGCACTTCCAGGTGGAATTGTCATGTTGGGGGACCGATTAGTCAGCAGAGGGAGATAGCAGGGGGGGACCCCTGGGGGTGTGAGGAGGTATCTGTGGTGGCCACCTCTGTCCCACCCCAGGCTCTGATGGACAGATGCTGCTCCATCCCTCTCCCATTCAGATTCTATGTCTGATGAAGGGCCCTAACACAATATTTGAAGAAATATGAAAAGCCAAGTTCATCTGCCAGGACAGAATTACATTAAGGAGGGTGAAATTAAAGGCTTTTCATGGAAAGAGATCTCTAGGATAATTTGATGGAAGACTTTAATTATTTCAGAGTGCCCCTCCCCCAAAAAAGATGCTTTAAAAAGGAATTCATCTGGGGAGAATCACATAAAAATATTATGTATGAGTGTCTCTTTGAGTTGGTACAGCTGCTATTGATCTAGAGCCTGTTGGCAGTCCACAAAAGGGAGCTTCGATTCACTGCCCACTCCCCTATGTGCTGGTGACAGATGAGGCAAGACTGCCACCAGCGAAACAGACCAGCTCATGGAAAGTGGGTTTAAGTTACTCTGATTAGACACCAGGAAGGACTTTGAAGCCATTTTACCTGCTTTGATTGACTTGGCTCAGGTGCTTTTGGGGAAGGAAGCTAATGAGTTTCCCCTGGAAAGACAAAGTGCCAGAGGGTGTGCTGTCTCGGGGCCACACGGGGTAGGGGTTCTAGGACCCCGTATCCTGTGGCCTGAGCATCTTTCCACTGCCAGACCCGTACTCCTTCCAGGTGCACTCACATCTCAGGCTCATCTCGAGCAGACTTTTCCCAGGGAGTGCCGAGCCCCTAAAGATTCCCAGAGTTCACTCAGTTCATCCCTCGGTCCGAACCCCCATTTGGATCAAATCTCAAGAGCGACAAAGCTGCTGTCCTTCCATTGCTCTGTACCTACACAGTCTAGAAACCCTCTGCCCTTTTGGCCCCCTTCCTCCTTGTTTAGGGCTTTTCCAGAAGGATGGTGGAACAGAGAATGTTTGCTTTATAGTCGGCTCTGAAGTGGCACCTGCTGATGTGGTTGGCGGAGAGCTGACCCCAGCAGTGAGCGACACCGATGGTCAGCACACCAGTTCCTTGATGTGCTCACCCGACTCCTGGTGGCTAGGAGACCCTAGCACCCCTGACACCACTCACTGCCTCTCTTCTGCCCCGGGCTCTGGGCTCCCCGCTCAGTGGCGCCTGGGAGCAGCCCCATCCATGCTGATCTTGTCTTGGGAGCCCCTGGGCCGGGACTAGGGGTGCGTCTGGGCTTGTGTGGTTCATTGGCCATTCGCATCATAGTCCAATTATTTTCTGATGAATCCCCAAGGACAGAACGTAGTAGGTGTTTCACTAATCTTGGTTGATGAATGAACGTTACGGAGCTTGAGTTCATCCAGTTCTTTGTTCAGGAGAGATTATAACACTTGCCATTCACTCACAAAACTGACATGAGGTGGGAACCTTCATTGTCTCAATCTTCCCCAGAGGAGAAGGCGCACAGTCGGTGCAGGGAGAGAACCAGACTGAGTCCTGAAGCTGAGTTCCGTCCCCAGCTCTGCGGGCACTGGCTCTGGAGCCCCAGGCTCTGTGCCTCTCTGCCCTGGGGCAGGCGGGCTCTGCTACCTTCCTCCAACTTTAGAGAATCCTCTTCTGTCTCCTGCTGCCTCCTCTGCCCTGTGCCTCCCAGAGCACCAGGCTGGGCGGTGGGATGAGGCCTGCAGGACCAGCTGTGCCAAGCCTCCACCCTATCGTCCTCACCTCCTGCCTGGAGGTGTATAACCGAGGCCATGTTAGTCTTCCCGTGCTCTGCCGTATACAGCCTGGGGCTGCCTGGTAGCTCCTGAAGACCCAAGTCACCTCCTGGGGAGAAAGGTCACCTGTCCTGGGGCAGGTGCTCCTGCTGCAGCAAAGCTGTCACTATTGTCCTGTCGGCCACTGGGCCATAGGCAGCACAAGCTTGTGGCCTGTGGGCACCTGGTGGAGCCGTGTGTGAGGACCTGCTGAGCCAGACAAGCAGAGAGGGGCCCTTAAGAGTGCCCCCGCCCCCATCAGGCTGCACCCTCCGCAGTTCCCGCATGAAATCATTCTTCAGGTCATAACATATACCCTGAAGGAGAAGTGTCAAGGGACACTCCGAAGAAAACCCTCGGGTCATGTCAGGGTGCTGCCTACAATTGCTGTGCCACTTAATTCCCCTGGTCCTCAGTCTCCTTGTCTGCCAAATGGACCTAGAGTAAGAGATGGTAAGAGGCAAAGCCTGTGAAGGTGCTTTGAAAAGTGTAGGAGGGGGTGAGGAGAGGACAGGAGAGGACAGGACAGGAGAGGAGGCAGCCTGTGTGGCAGGGGTGCTAAGGAAGGCAGGGGGTGGGGTGAGGGCTCCATGGAGGGGTTCTATAGAGATGGCTCAGATGTGGGGAGAAACTCAGAGGCTTGGCAAGCTGGTAGGTGGAGGGAGGGTGAGTGGGCTCTGTCTTTATCCCCTAGCCCTTCATCTGACATTTCTGGCCCAGGCTGCTGGTGGATTTGAGTGCTGCATTCTTCCCGGCTTGGAGGAGTTATTAATCTTGCCCTAGAAATATATCTTCAGTCCATGGTATCAGGAGACCCTAGCACCCCTGACACCACTCACTGCCTCTCAGCTGCCCGTTCCCTTGGCAGAAATGAAGACTCTGACTCTTGAAAACCTGTTTATTTGGTATTTGCTGGGCCTCCCTGACTGCCATGTGCCCCTTTGGGTAAGAGCATCCCTTGGGAGGGTCATAGGCTCCCCGAAGCCAGGAACTGGGCTCCTAGCATCCCTCTGAGCACATATAGCCTGTGCAGAGAGGGGCTTGTGGGGGCGAGAGTCCATGATGCCACAGAGATTGCCAGCTGCATCCCTGCACTGGTCCATGTCACTGCCGCATAGAGGGGGATGGGGAAGAGGAGCTCCTTGGGGTCCTGCGGAAGTCTGCTCTGTGGGACCCTCATGCACCTGAGGGTAAGAGCCATCTGGTCAGCTGTTGGGGTGGAAGGCTTCTCCAGAAAGGGTGAGAAGCCCCACGCTCAGTTTTCATTTTTGTTTTCTGTACCATGAAAAATAAATGTGAAGTAAAGAAGGTTTCAGGAAAAAATCCATCCCTCCTCCCTCCCTCCCTTCCTTAAATATTTATTGAGCAAGCTGTGTATGCCTTACGTTACGCTAGGACACCGAGCGTGAAGAACATGTCTCCTGCCCTCCTTGGAACTCACAGTCAGCAAGATGAAATAACCACCCAACAGGACAGTCAAGGCGGGCGTGCAGGCCCTGAGAGGGGCGCCGTAGCCCTCCCGGCCTGGGTGAGCTTGGGGAAGCCTCGTGGGGTCAAGGAGGACACACGGAGATGGCGGCCCAGAGTTGGGCCGTGGGTGACAGCAGGGATCTGGAGAAATGGGAAAGGCCGGATGCACAAGGGCAGAACAGAACCGGTTCAGGGTAGTGGTTGATGATCTGAACTGGTATCCTGTCTATACCACGGAATATCCACGTGGTCTCGGACCAGCCACCTTCCTATGTGAGCTTCAGTTTCTTCATTTGAAAAATGAGGGCAATAACAGTATCTGTCTCATAGGGTTGTTTGAGGATTGAGTGAAATAGCGTACTGAGCGCGTAGGGCCAAGGGGCTCCGGAGTGGGCGCGCCTTAGGAAGTGGTGGCCATTGTCATCCCTAGGACTGCTGGGGCTCCTCTCTCCTCTCTCCCTCCCAGCCTCCCCGAAGCCCTCTCCTGGGCCACAGGGACACCTGGTTCCATACTCAGTCCCCTCTCCCCAAGCAGAAGAGGCCAGAGCACCTCAAGCCCGTGTGAATTCAACCCAGCTTCTCTCCTCTGCTCCAATTTGTCCTCCCGGCAGAAAGTAGGTTCCCCTGCCAGGCCGTTGCTGTTTGTATTGACAGCTTCCAGCCACCTTTTCCTCCCTGACGTTCCTCCCATGCTGGGCGGCTGCGGAGCTGGCCTTTTGCGAGGAGGAGGGGGGATGCTTGGCCCTCAGAGGCCGTGTCTGCCCACCCCCCTCCGGAGCCTGACATTTCGTCTGCACCAGGCCAGAGGCCTCTGTGCTAATTGGGCCCGTCCTGGCTGTGCTGGTGTTAATCCAGTATCTGCCTGCAGGAGTCACTTTGGACTGGTGGAGCTCGGGTGCAGAGTGCCCAGCCGGGGCATGAAAGGCACCTGGCAACTGTGCTGGTGGCAGGGCCACCTTGGGGTCCAGGGCAGCACAGCCTCCCATCTGGGCGTCTAGGAGCACCCTGAGCTCATTCTGCCAGGAAAGGGGCTGCAGAGCCCTTCCTCCCCCAGGCCTCCTCGGCCCTGCCTCTCGCCCGTCAGCCTCTGGGGTTGCAGAAGGCCCTTCAGCCCCGCGGATGCTGAGCCCCTTGGGAGTGGGCAAGTGAGGCCTCCCGTGGCCTGCTCTTCAGCTCAAACCAAAGGCTGCCTGGCCACTTTGTGATGATCTTCCCAGAGTGTTTCTGAAACAAATTGAGATGTGCCTGAGGAAGAGTGAATCAGAATCTCCTTGGGTTGCACATGCCCCTGGCAGCCCACTGGGAAGAGGAGGCTCTCCAGACTCTGGAGCAGGATTGCCACGGTTCTGAGCTAGCAGCCATCTCCGCCCTTCCCTGCGCTGCCGGGAAACGTGACATCCGAAGAGAAGCCAGCTCCTGACTCCTCTTCCCGGGGCGCTGGGCTGTGTTCTGGGTGGCCGGGACCCTGTCTCGGGAGCTTCAGGTAAGGGAGGAACTCCCAGGAGTGGGCTTCTCTTACGGTCCATGGGTCCATATCATGTTGAGCAAAAATGGACTAATGATTTAAATGGTTTTGCCTACTTTAAAATTATTCCAGGCTCTTTTGTGTAACACGAGTGGATGCTGGTGAAGGGCAGTATAAGGATACTGGGCAGGACACCGACCAGGGTTCTGGAGTCTTGGCTGTGGGATCTTGGGCAGGGCCCCGTCTCTTGCTTGACCTGTTTCTTCACCTGTAAGATGAGAACGTGGCCTGGGTGCCCTCTGAGTTCTTGGAGAAGCCCTTTGGCCAAGGAGGTGAGAACGTGGCAGGGGCCGCAGCGTTGGAGGATCCGGGTCCAGGTCCCAGCTTTGTCCTTTACCAGCTGGCTGGCCCGTCTCTGCCTCAGTTCTCTTGTTTGCAGAATGGGCATCATCCCAGCACCAGCCGCTCTGGGCTTTTGTGAGGTTTGGTACAGCTGCCCAGAGAGCCTGGCTCATGGCGCTCAGCTCAGAGAGGGCACCTCAGACATGTCATCCGTCACGTCTGTGCTCACCGCCGGCGTCATCGTTGTCACCATGCCTTCCAGTTCTGACAGTGCCGGCTGTGAGGCTGGTTGGGAGTTCCAGAACACTTTTCAAACTTTAATCTGCTCATGAATCACTTGGAGACCTTGTCAGAAGGCAGATTCTGACTCAGTAGGACTCTGAAAGGGAGCCCGAGGAGGTGCATTTCTCACAAGCTCCCTGGTGATGCCGCTGCCACTGTCACGCTCAGAGTGGGCAGGCTGCAGGTGCACAGCGCGGGCATCGATGCACAGTGTGGGGCGGTGTGTTATCTGGGGCCAGGCCTCTGACGGGGAGGGGAGCCGAGTGGGGTCCAGGAAGAGCTGTGGCCAGCCTGGTAAGCTCAGCAACCCCGTCATCAGAGGAGGGCGGAGGCCTCGGGGGTGGGGTGGGCATGAGGTCGGGAGAGGTCTTCCCCTCTGAGAGAGAGTTTGGAGAGGATTCTTTCCGTGAACTCTTAATTTTCTCATAATTTAGAGCTGATTGTTATGATTGCCTCATGAGTCTTGGGCTTGTCTCTCAAATTCTGCTGAAAGCTCTGTGAGAACAAGGGTCTGTCTCCTGTTCCTCTTCACCCCGGAGCTCCCAGAATCCAGCTGGGCTTGTAAGAGGCACGCGGGCCACGTCTGCCTGGAGCCCCAGCCTTGGAGCTTGGTGGGCAGGTGGGGGGAGGATGTGGGCTTTGGACTTGGGTGGCCCGGGCCGTGGTCCAGCTCAGCCATGTACTGTCCCGCAGTGGGCGGGGGCACGTGCCCTTTCCCCCCGCAGGCTTCCCCATCTGGAAAGATAGGGAGGACAGAAGCCACTCGGAGATTTAGCAGGATTCGGCGAGACAAAGCATGGAAAGGACCCAGCTCTTAGTGGGGCTTCAGTACCAGCTGCTCCCTTTCTGTCCTCCCCATCCCCATTATGTGTCTCTCTCTTTTTTTTTAAAGATTTTATTTATATATTTGAGAAAGAGAGAGAGAGCAGGGGGAGGGGCAGAGGGAGAAGCAGACTCCCCCCTGAACAGGGAGCCCCATGCTGAGCTCGAGCCCAGGACGCTGAGATCACGATCTGAGCTGAAATCAGACGCTTAACCGACTGAGACCCCCAGGTGCCCCCATCCCCATGCTGTGTCTTCACCCGCACTCCCTCAAGCTGCAGCATGCCTTCTTGGAATCCTGGAGCCACTTCAAGCTCCGTGCTCATCGCCCAGGGCTTCACCGTGCCAGCCGGCCCTACCTCCAGGTTAGCTCTAGGCCCTGAAAACTGACAGTCTAAAGCTTGTCCGTCTTTTCCGGAGTGTCCCTCCCCCTTTTATCTGTCCCCCTGGTCATCTTACGGAGAACTTTAGCTTTCAGGGGTGGTGTTCAAATCGAGCTGCCGAGTGGGTCCTGGGGGGTGGGGCGGAGAAGCACCCCCTGAACTCTGTTGGGGCTTCCCAGTGCCCTGTAGCCCTCTGCACTACCCCTGGCAGCCCACTGTGGCCTGTGTGTGTTCATGATGAACAGGCCTTTCTCCTGTGTGCCCGGGCACCTTCATCCTGTGTGCGGAGAAACAGGAGCTCTAACGCCCCACTTACCCTTCGGGCATTGCTGCCGAGGGACACCTGGGTTGGGGGCATTGCTGCTCATGCCTCATTAATTGCTCGTGTCTGTAACCCTCTTAGAGCTCACAGGTGCTCTCCTTCTTCCTCACGTAGAACCCTGAGGCAGGCCCAGTATTTTACAGATGAGGAGACCTAGAAGTTACCTGGCTCACGCAGGGACACCGTGTGATGGTGGCACCTCTGTCACACGGCTCTAAGTTCATTGCCTTTTGCCGTAAGAGCTGCCCACGGGGCCGCCCGAGCAATGGCGAGGATTAGTGTCAAATGGGGTATCGTCTGCGTGGTGACAATGATTTCCGAGTCTTCTCGGGCCTGAGCCTTCACTTAGGATGACACGCTGTCAGCAGGGTAATTATCATTATCGGCATATTTCAAGTGCTTAAATATTTGAAGCCATGTCCGGCTTGCACGGCTCCCTGAATCAGAGAGGCAGCTGCTCTGGGGCCGGTGTCCGGAATCTCAGCCCTTCATAGACAGCACATTACCCCGTGTCTGAAGTCAGGCTGCTGCACCTGCCTTTGGTGGTATTCAGTTTGGGACCCGAGAGCCTGCTAACTGTTTTTATCTAAGAAAGATAAATTCTAAGCATTGAAACTGTCCTGTTCTAGCTTTTCCAAGTAAAGAGGAATATGAAAATGATGTTTCCTAGGTGAGAGGGCAAGGGCTGTGTTGGGGTGCGCGGTGGGGCAGGGCTGGGAGAGGGTACTTGAACTTCTCTCCCCTCTGCTCAGGGCTTTCTGGTGTTCGCTGGGGGCAGCCAAGCAGAGACAGAAGGAAAGCATGGCTAGGTTTGGAGATGTTTTTGAGAGAGGTGTCCCACTTGTAGAGTATCTACCATGAGATGTGCAAAAAGGCCACCTTGAACCTCTTAGCTTATGTTGAGTAGCTGTGAGCAGGTGAGGGTTGGGGAGAGCTGGCGTCGCAGTGAGCAGGGTAGGCTCTGGAGGTGGCCAAATGTGGGTTCAGATCCCATTGTTTCCATGTGAAGGCTGTGTAATGTCAGAGCAGCAGCTGCACCTCCCTGGACCCTGTCTCCAACATGGGGCTCTTGAGACCTGCCTTTCAGTTTGTATGGGGATTGAGAGCGATAATGTACATAAAGTGCGTGGAGTGGTACCTGACGTGTTGTAAGGTCCCCTAATAAATGGCAAGGGGTAGACTCTGGGGCCCTGCATTCAATGGCATTCCCTCTTTGTCTCTCTAAGGTGTTTTGTGCCTTTGTCCTGGAACACAACAGCTAATATGCACAACACCCATCTGTGTGCCAGGACCATGCCTGAGGTGCCACCACCCATAAAGGTGGAGGTGGAAGCAGAGGGAGCCCAGAGAGGCCTCCACCTGCCACACAGAGTCTCCTCCTCCCTCCAGGGTCCTGCCCTGGTTAGCCTTCTGCACAGCCTGTGTGCAGGACCCTGCCCGGGCTGTTCTGGAAAGAGGCTTCCCAGGTGCGAGGCTCCGGGCCTGCCAGCCTGCCTTCCCCAGAAGCACTTCAGAGAGTCTTTGTTCCCCTGGGGACCTATTCAGGGCAGAGTCTGTCAGACGAGGAACCTGTTGCTATGTCTGGAAAACCCACTGATCTGGAGACAGCAGGTTTGGGAGCAGAGTCGGGAGACTGTGAGAGCTTCATCTCCAGAGTTCTCATGAGGCCCTGGCAGGCAGGGGGGGTGACTCCCCGCTGCCAGGGACTTACCTCTCTCTCTCCTCTCTGCTGGTCTCCTTGCCCAGCCCATGGAGCCAGCCAGCGTGTGACCTCCTGAATACTGGAGCAGGTGGCCAGACTGAGTGGCCTTTCATCTCTTGCTGTGTGGGGAAGAGAGAGGCCAGCGTCCCCGCCGTCCCAGTCCACCCCCTACCTGTGCTCACTTGTGATCAGCTTTGACAGCAAAGCCTGGGAGGAAATAGACCAGTGGGACTCAGGGACGTTGAGCAGCCCAAGGGGTTCGTTTCCTGGTCTCTTATCCCATTTCAGGACTGAGAAGATGGAAGGGCAGCAGGTGCCAGCCAGGTGGGGCCAGCAGTCCCTGTGGGAGCCCTACGTCCTGGCCCCCACAATGCCTCTGGTTCCTCCTCTGCCTGCCATGAATTTTTGTCAGAGATCACAAACCTAGCAATTCCCCCCTGCTCAGAAGCAGGGAAATATTTGGATAATTCTTAGAAGCATGATAGAGCTGCCCAAAGTACACTAAATCAGCTATGCAAATTAAGAGATATAGGTCAAAATCCTGTTTGTTCTTTGGCAGTGTAAAATTGCAGATTCCCCTGGCAAGCCTTGCACGGACACACCCATGACATCTGCCAGCACCCCTCTGCCTGGAGCATTTGTACATTGCTGTCGCCTACTCTCCTTACCTGGGGGCTGACCCCAGGGCCCCCTGCAAAAGGTGCCTCCCCCCACCGTGGCTCATTCTCCAGGAAGAAGAAGCTCTGCATGTCCCATGGCCTTTGGGTTAAGCAGTGGCATTGGGTGCGTTGAAGGGGGTGCTAGGGACGTGCCCACCACCCCATACCACTTATGTCTCCTTGCTCCTGCCTGGCAGTAGTTACTAGTTGGGAGTTCAGGCAAATCTGCTTTATTAAAAAGGAAATCCCCCAGGGAGGGGTAATACTGTTGAACTGCTTTTAGTCATGGACAATTTAGCGTGAATTAATTAATCCGATGCTTTCCGGGGTGACTGTAGAGTGAAAGGTGTGTTATAGATTGGAAGGGGCTTAGGGTCACTTGGGTGATAGCAGAGAGATGAGGAACGGAGCCCAGGGCTTTGAAGACAAGCAAGATCTCTGTTTTGCCAGCTTCCCTCTTCTTTGTCTTAGCCTTTTTTTTAAATGTACACTTTTTCGGGATCCCTGGGTGGCGCAGCGGTTTGGCGCCTGCCTTTGGCCCAGGGCACGATCCTGGAGACTCAGGATCGAATCCCACGTCGGGCTCCCGGTGCATGGAGCCTGCTTCTCCCTCTGCCTATGTCTCTGCCTCTCTCTCCCTCTCTCTGTGTGACTATCATAAATAAATAAAAATTTATAAATAAATAAATAAATAAATAAATAAATAAATAAATAAATAAATGTACACTTTTTCATGGAAGTCCATCAAATATATCAACAAATGAATAAATCATAAATGTAAGGCGTTGAATTTTTACAGTGAACACACCCTTATATCCAACACCTGGGTTGAGAAACAGCATGGTTGACCCACTGAGACCCCCAGCTAGTCTCTGTGACCCCACGATCTCCGCTGCCCTGACAGCCAGTACCGTAGATAAGTTTGTCCCTTTCTGAAGCACATGAACGTGGAATCATACAGTATGCGTCTTTCTTTCTGTCTGGCTTTCTTTTGTACATCGTTCCCTCTGTGGGTGGGACTCATCCATGTTGTGGTGGTTGGTTTCATTGCTGTGCTGCATTGTGTGAATATACTGCAGTTTATCGATTCCGTGGTTGGTGGATGTTGGGATGTCTAGTTTTTGACTGTCATGAATAGTGAGGCCTCAGATATTCTTGGGCATAGCTTTCTTATTTCTCTCTTTTTAAAAAAGATTTTATTTATTTATTCATGAGACACACACACAGAGAGGCAGAGACACAGGCAGAGGGAGAAGCAGGCTCCCCACGGTGAGCCTGATGAGGGACTCGATCCTGGGACCCCGGGATCACGCCCTGACCTGAAGGCAGACGCTCAACCTGAGCCACCCAGGTGCCCCTTATTTTTCTTTTACACCTCAGGTTGGATAGTGTTCTCCTGGGAACCCTTCTCTGACCTCAATCTGCAGGTGACCCTCTGTGTGCCCCTGTGCATGGCACGCTGCAGTACACCGTGAGGGCAGGAGCATTGAACAGTGATATTTTTGGCTCCTAGGCCAGGGCGTGGCACTGAGTAGATGCTCAGAAGTGTTAGTTGAACTGAATGAGCGAACAGATTTTATGTATATCACAGTTTTGCCCGGGGCTTGTCTTTCTACCAGCTGGTCTAAGAAAAGTAGCTTCGGAAAGCTGTATGGGGAGGTCATGGGGCCCAACCAGGATTCCTCCCTAGAGACTGTTGCTGTCTGGGTCCTGAGTGCCCCTGAGAATGGGACAGGTCCAGAACCGTGGCCAGAGGTGCCTGGTTGGGCAGGAACAGCCTTTCCTGGAAGTTTCACAGAGACCTAGAGACTAAGCTGCTGCAAGGTGAGCTTCTGATCCGACTGTGTGTCTGAGGGCCCTGATGCCCTGGACTGCTCTGGACGGAGGCCTGTGGTAGCCAGCTGGGAGGGAGGAGTCATGAAGAACAGAAGAGAATAAAAAGACGCAGGAGGAAGGAGAAGAGGACGGGGGGCAAGAAGGAGTACAGGCACATGAGCAAATATTTTTCCTTTCCTTTCTAGAAGCAAGGCATGGATGGGGACAGCCACGCGGGCCCCTGTGATCTCTGGGGAAGCGAGTGACCTCGTGTTTGGGCTGTATTGTTTTCACTAGCAAGTGACAAAGTAGAAGCAGGAACACGAGCCCGGTAGAAATACAATGTCAGGGTGCCCTCGTGGGATGGGCTTTGTCTCGCCCCCCCCCCCTTGGTGCTTGGCAAACCCCTTCCACAGGCAGAGTGAGTCGCTTCTCAGGCTCTCTGGCTGAGCGGTGTTGATTGAGCAGGTTATTCTTTATTCATACACCTTTTGCTGAGCTGCATAGCAAATGTGCTGTAAATTTTAGTGCTTTAGAGAGAGAGAGCCTGATACATAAAACAGGACTCCCTCCCCTAATATCACGGAGGCTGGTCAAATTCCACATACATCAGAGCTATTTGGGGTGCCTTTGCTGGGTTTCCGAAGGAGACATCACTTCTTAAAGAAGATCCACACACAGAATAATTATTTCTCGGAGTGATCTGAGGCTAAAGCTGGTTTCATCTACTCATTTGGCTCAGCCCAGTATTTTCCCTAGTGAGGAGCACGCCAGAGTGCTTGAAGCCCACACTGCAGAAGGCTCCTTCTCCCTCCTGGGCCCCTTTGCCTGCAGAACCACACCTCCCTGACTCCCAATTATCTCGTTCCCGGCGATGGCATCTAAATCCCTATGTTCTGCGAGTATTTTTATTAATTCAACAAATATGTCGTGCTTACTGTCTGCCAGGCCCTCTCCTAAGCTCTTTCACAAATGTTAATTCACTTAACCTCCGCAGCTCTGTGAAAAGGCACGTATTTTTAACCCCATCTTCCTACGAAGGGAAACCAGGCACAGAGAAGTTAAGTAACCTGCCCAAGATCACACAGGTAGGCGCTGGCGGAGTTGGAATCTGTCCCCAGGGTCTGAGTTCTTCATGACCACGCTCTGCCGTCATCCTGTCTTCTAAAGTGGCGTGCAAAGCAGGGGCCTGCCTTTTTTCAGGAATGAGAAATAACTTTCTGTGCCTTTCTTTTTTTTTTAATATTTTATTTATTTATTCATGAGAGACACAGACAGAGAGAGAGAGGCAGAGACACAGGCAGAGGGAGAAGCAGGCTCCATGCAGGGAGCCTGATGTGGGACTCGATCCCGGGTCTCCAGGATCGCGCCCTGCCAAAGGCAGGCGCTAAACTGCTGAGCCACCCAGGGATCCCCTCTGTGCCTTTCTTAACATTCTCCCTCTCCAAGTTGGGCCCCTGACCTCAGAAGAGCAGAGGGTCAGCTGCTGGGAAGTCGCAGGCCATGAGGTACACCTGCCCTGAAGCTCAGCTGAATAGGGAGCTTTCCACTGGTGGAAAAGGTGAACTTGGAGCCTAGGCCCAAACAGTCTGAGCTCTCGGCATCTTGAAACCTCAAGAGGTCCCTTTCTCCTGATTGTTCCTTTCTCTGCTGTCCAGAGAGAACAGAGAACCAGGAGTGATTCTCCATTCCTGCCCCCACCTGGCCGCCCCAGGCTCTTCCCCTGGTAGCACCAACGCGCACACGGTTGCTCCTTCTCGAAGCCTGGAAGTCATCTTATTTCCCGTTTCTTCAGGAGCTTCAGGAGTGGAATCACTGTCAGCTACCTCTTGAAAAGGTCTCAAAGGCAAGCATTAGTTTGCCTGCATTAGTTCATGTCATCCTTATCTCTCGCCAGGACTTCGACACCATCCAGCTGATCGTCCCAGACTCCAGACTGAACCCTCTAAAACTGTGCAGGTTGCAATCAGAGTGATCTTTCTAGAGGGAATTCTGATTATGTCATGCGTTTACTTCTAACCATTCAATGACTCATGTTACCCTTAGGATAACATTCCAGTTTCTTAGCGTGGCTGCCAAAGCCTTCGATGACAGGGTCCTGCCTCCCTCTGGGCATCGTTTCTCACCGCTTACAGATCCCTCAAGATCCCTGTTTCCTCTCCCCTTCAGGCCATGGACGTGCTGTGACTCTTCCCGCCGCTCCCCTTCCCTCTGGTCGACTCCAAGCTTAAACCTCCTTGCTTCAAAAAAAAAAAACAACAACAACGACAAAAAAACAAAACCTCCTTGCTTCTGAGGCGTCCTCCTGATGTCCCGACTGTGGCCTGGGGACCCCTTCCCAGTGTTCCCATGGCAACCGAGCCACACTTCCTCCGTGATAACACTGTGCACCTTGTGTGTGAATGTGACGCTGCCTGTGTGTTTATCTGCTCTGCATAGTGTCTGTGTCCCCAACACCTAGTAGAGTGCTGGTTTTTGGGAGACAGTAAAACAAAACACAAAAGCTCAAAACATGTTAACGCGCGAGTGCTACATGAAAAGGCATTGACCAAGCAGTCAGGAGACTTGGGTTTTAGAACCTGCTCTGCCACCAATGCTGGACCTCGGTCAAGTCACTTTCCCTCTCCGATCCTCATTTTTGTGTCTGTGAGGTGAGGAGCCTGTGCTAGGTGGTATTTGCAAGGTTCCTTGCTGCCCTGAGATTCTGGGATCTGTCTTCACCAAGGGTTTGGTTTTCCTCGACTGTTTTGACATTCCAGGCTGTGAGGACCCGCCGTCACCCTGCCCCTTTGCCATGTCCCTGTCCCTTCAGGATGTGCCAATAAGCAGAGCCTGGCTTCCTGGCTTCTTCTGGGCTCTGACATGGCCTTGGGTTCTCCTTGTATCCAGGACAAGAATGCCTGGAAATTCTCTGATGCCCTTCTTCTCACTTCATCTTGTTTGCTGTCAGAACGTTGTAAATAGGAAGCTTCTAGTGCTGCCTTTGTGTCTGGATCATCACGGTAATCAATAGGAAGTCCTCCAGTTTCCATGCTCCTAAGGCTGCCCTTCCTCTAGCAGAAGTGGGAGACTCCCAGTGGCCGCAGCCCCCACCCCAGAATACACACAGCCTCATCAGCACTCTGAATCTTCAATGTTAATAGCCACTTAGCGTTCACAGCTTTCTCACATTTGTTTAGCACATTTACTGAGCGCCTGCTGTATGGCAGGCGTCGCTCCAGGTGCACTGCACACATAAAGTACAAAGGAGACAAAATTCTTTCTCTGGGGAGCTTTACACTGTAGAAAACGTGTGCCAGGGCATCCCATACAAATAACAAAAATAAATAAGTCAACAAATTTTATAATAAGCTGGGGGTGGTTAGTGTTAAGGGAAGAAAGGAAAAGTAGAACAGGGAGGATGAAGCCCTCCTGAGACAGGGATTTGAGTCAAGGCCCAGAAGAAGGTGAAGGCACTTGCCAGTCTTCTGGGGGAAGAATGTTCTAGGCAAAGGTGGGATGCACACAGAGGTCCCCAGGTGGAACCGCAAGGACTCAGCATTGCCCCTCAGAGCGCACTGCCGGGTGCATAGTAGGCCCGCCACCAGTATTGTGGGAGGTCAGAGCACAGGCTGCTGGGCCTGCAGCCAGACAGGCTACAATTAATCAGAACTGTGCCACGTACTAAATCTTCTCTGGTCCCGTGGGAGAAGCTGGGGGGTCTGAGTCAGACGTACCGTTTGCATCCTGGCCTGTCACTTATTAGCTTTGTGATCCTTGGCGAATTACTTACCCTTGCTGAATTTCTGTTTCTTCATCTTTTCAGGAGGGTTCCAAGTAGGGCCTCAGAGGGTTATTGTGAGACTGGATGGCGTGAGCATATGGAAGTGGCTAACTTAACCTGTGCACGTGTGGTGCAGAATGGGTGCCTGGTAATGTTAGTCCTGGGGACATCCTTCTTCTAGTCTCTGGGTCAGACATTTATTTTCTCTAAGTCCCAGATTCCTCTTCTAGAAACAGTACAGTCATTCCCATGCCGCCTTGTGCTTAGACTCTAACAACCCCCAGGTCCCACAGTGTGGCTAATAGTAATTTCAGCGTAGATGACAAGTTATCAGGGGCAGGGGCTCTGTGTTTACGTGTGCATGCAGAAGCGTATGCACGTATGTGTATATACATACGTGATTGTGTGTGGGTATGTGTACAGTTCTGCAGGACACAGGTGAGTAAATACTTCAAGGGCAAGGATGACACTGTCATTTTGCATAAGAGCTCATGCTTCCACAGACTAGGTGCTCAGTACATCCTTGTTGAATGAAAGAAATAGTGCTGATGAAAATGCTCTTTGCTGGATTCAATGTGTGGACCAAAATCAGTAGAGCTGTTTGCTTCTAAGTAGCAGGAATGTGGTGCCATTGTGAATTATATTTGGAATATATTCTGGAGGCTTAACTATGCTCCAGGCACTGTACTAAACACTTTATATGCATTTCTCATTTAAAACTGCCAACAGCCCTCTGAGGTTGGTTTTATAGATGAGGCAGCCCAGGCTGAGGGGTCAGTGTCTTGACCCCAGCTAGTAAATGAGGGAGCTGGGATTGGAAGCCAGCCTTCCAGAGCTGATGCCCCTGCCTGCTATTCTCATGGCTTCCTGAAATGTCACTGTCCCTTTTCATGGTCTGATTTCTTGGGAGGAGGAAGAGGAAGGCTGCTGTAAAGGCACTTCTCTGGTCCTCGGCAAGGCTTTCCGGTAGAGGGGGAAAAGAGGAAGGGCTCAACTTTTCTTGCCGGGAAGAGACAGTGAAGGTGGTCAGAGACAAGGTTTGCTTTCTGCTGTGTATTGCCCGGAACTTGAGCACAGGGGGACACACAGCAGGCAGGAAACACATTAAATGTGGGGAGGACCGACTTCCCAACGCTTTCCTTCTCCACACAGACCCAAGGAGAAGCCAGCAGGCAAGGGGACCAGAAGCCAGCAAGGCTCCAGATGGGGAGTGCTCCAGAAGCGCAGAAGAAAGGTCTTCCAGCAGACCACAGCTGGCTGTCCGGCCCAGTGCCCTCCACAGATCTGAGAGCAGCTTCAGATCTCAAAAGTTTGTCCTTTTTCTTTGGCTTCAGAGCATGTGGGAACTTGGTGGGAACATGAGAGCCTTGGGCTGTGTGCTTCTCTTTTAGATGCCTAGAGCCTACATACATGCACCTGGTGAATGTCTGTATGAGGGGTGCGTGTGTGTGTGTCTCCATCCTTTAAGACCTGCGTAATGGTCCTTTTCTACCGAGCCTCCTGGGCCGAGTGTATGGATGAAGAGATGAACCGTCTCCATGCCACCATGGTCTGTCGCAGCTTCGGGAGCCCATTGTCTACCCCGATCACTTGTGTATGTGTGTGTCAGGGGGTCGTGTGTCAGGGAGGGTGCCTTCCCTGGGGTGGAGCCCTTGGCCATGCTGGACATCCGTGGTGTCCAAGCTCACATAAGTAAGGTATCAGGCAGCGTGAAGCTGCTCTCAGATCTGTGGAGGGCGCTGGGCCGGACAGCCAGCTGTGGTCTGCTGGAAGACCTTTCTTCTGCGCTTCTGGAGCGTTCCCCATCTGGTGCCTTGTTGGCTTCCGGTCCCCTTGACTGCTGGCTTCTCCTTGGGTCTGTGTGGAGAAGGAAAGTGTTGGGAAGTCGGTCCTCCCCACATTTAATGTGTTTCCTGCCTGCTGTGTCCCCCTGTGCTCAAGTTCCGGGCAATTACCCTCCTGCCGGGTTTTGTTGCTGAGCACAGCAGGTGGGCCTTGTTTGTAATTCACTTGCACCATTAACGCTGGGTTAGCACCATAAGGGCGACTGATCCATTCGGTGCCCCCAGCCCCAGATGCCACTTGATAGCAGGATGTGAGATTGGCTTGGGGGTCGAGGCATTGCAGAGCTCCGCGTAATGTGCTTTCTCCAGTTGAAGGCAATGAGAAGCTTGATCTATTGGCAGTCAGAGAGCGCACACCATCATCCACACTAATGGGAAGTCTGTACCCAAATACCAATCCCCCCACCACCACCACCTCCGGTGATTTGGCTCTGGACGATAATAGCAGTAGTCACAATAACACAATAACAGTTCTCAGTAAGCTCAGTACCAGGGCAAGCATTGTGCGCTTTCTGTTTGCAGCCGCGCTCTTAAGATCGTGGTGAACCTTTGAAGGCAACCTTAGGAAGGTCTAACATTTTCTCCATTTTGTGGGTAGGAAAACAGGTTTAGGGAGGTGACCCAGTTGCCCAAGGCCACTGCTAGTAAGAAGTAGAGCCTGGACTCAGGGAACTGTCTGAAGGGGACACAGAGCTTGTGCTGCTAACCACTGCCTTATCCTGCCTTCCTCCGGGAGGGATTATGTGAAGTTTTGTGAATGAAGATGGGGCAGGGGAGAGAGATCTCCCAAACTGCCATCCTAATTATTTTTTTTTTTCCGCTAGCACTGATGTTAATATGAGTCACTGAATAGGAGAATGATGAATAAGATTAAAACATCCTCTATAGGTTCACTTTTATTAATTAATCATACATGTATTGAGCTCTAACTAGGTGGAAAACATTGTCCTTGGTGTTTTATAGAAAACAATGATAAATCATTCATCTGTTCGATCAGTCTGAGAGTTGGGGTGTCAGACATACATTCTAGGACCAAAGACAGGGAATAAAATGTTGGAGGGATGAGGGTTGCAGTGGAGGAGGTAAGAATGAAGAAACCACAGAGACCGATTTAGAAGAAAATCTTCCAGGGCACCTCAGTAGCTCAGCATCTGCCTTTGGCTCAGAGCATGATCCTGGGATCGAGTCCGACATCGGGCTCCCTGCAGAAAGCCTGCTTTTCCCTCTGCCTCTGTCTCTGCCTTTCTCTGTGTCTCTCATGAATAAATAAATACTTTTTTTTTTGTAAAAAAGGAAGAAAATCTTCCTGACTTTCTGATTACATGTTATGAAAATATTTTTGGACATTTAACGTCCTCTTTCATTTTTGGACGACCCTGTGAAGTAGATGGGGCCTGTAGCGCTGTCTCCCGGTTCATGGTTTTATGGGGAATGAAGGGGCGGGGGGAGGGGGGGGGAGCGCAGGACCCGCCCACACCACGGTCCTGCAGGGAACAGTGGTGAAGCCAGCTTTGAACACAGGCCTTCTGACTCCAAGACCAGACTCTTCCACAGAGTCACTCCCATCTGGGCCCCATCCAGGCTCTGCCGAATGATGTCCCGTGTCCTGCTGGAGCTGGTTCCAGAGCTGCCTGGGGCTCTGCTTTCTTTGGAGACCCATGAAGTCTATGCTCTGGCCCAAAGCTTGGCAGCCCAGAACCTTTCTTTTCCAGTCTGTGGGCAAACGTAGCACCCGTAGCACCCTGTTCAGCAGTACAGGGACTGTTCCCTTCAGGAATAGCTTCCTTCACTTTCTTGGCCCTTCCCGAGTGGCTAAGTGCCCACTCATGGGCCTCTCTGGCCTCCAGGCCATCTGGCACACCTTGATCACATTGATTCCCTTAAAGTACAGCTCCAGTATTCACCCGCCCCCCTTGCCCAGAAACTTTCAGGGGCTCTTTATTGCCCAGACGATAAAGTCCGAGCTCCTTGACCTTGGCATTCAAGGCCTGCTCGAATCTGACCCCAGCACTTATCTCTCTCTGGGAAGTGTGCCTCTGCCAAGCTGGTTGGTCACTGCCCTTTGGCCACCTCTTGCTTTTCCTGGCACCCTGCTGGAAGGTCTCCTTTCCTAAGCAGCGTGTGTCCACACTGTCCAAGAATCCTGCACACCTGTCCAGGCCCAGGGATGCTTTCTGCCTCTGTCTTCCCAGCCCTCCTTTCTCATTTGGTGACACGAAGTCTGCCCTGCCTTGTGAGAGCTGCTTTCTGACTGTCCCACGTCATGTGTTCACAAGCGTGCTGCTTGTGATGTCATGCTTTTCCAGGAAGCTCCTTGACGGCAGACAGCACACGGGAGAGAGCTGGGCTCCCAGGGTTATGTCATGTGCTCCTTTCATCCCGGCCCCTGGGCAGGGGATGCTGAGTGTGGGGACAGCTCCCCTGCTTAGCTAAGGAGGTCACGGTTCCCCCCACCCCCCCGGGGTTGCCCTGAGACTATACATGTCCCTGGACTTCCAGTCCACAGACTTGCCTGACCTCTGGATTCCATGACCTCTCCAGGCTGTGGCAGAGGGAAAGTAATGGGACTTCGGCAGGCTGATTGAGAGCTGGGCTGTCCTCTGTGGCCTCTGACAAATGCAGAAGCCCGGGGCAGCTGCTGGAGAGTGTGTCCTCTGTGTCCCTAAACCCCTCACAGACTGGCTGAACATAGCCCCCACCTTACCCCAGTGTTTCTCCTTCAGAGGGAGGGCTCTCCTCTGGCCTGGGGCCTGGGATCCAGCCAAGAACCAGAGCCCAGGTGTGTGTATGGGGGGAGGAGTTTGCTCAGAGGTGAGCACTGACACTGCAGGTAGGCTGGGGGGTGGCTGTTGGGCTTGGGCTGTGGCTGGGAGGGGAGTGTGATTTCGGACCAGGCTCCAGGGTCAGCTCAGAACAGCCAGTGCCGAGTGGCCCATAAAGCCTGCAAGGGACCTGGACGGGCCCAGCAGTCAGTCGCTGAGCACGTGAACCTGAGGTGATTAGCTTCACTATACAGAGGAGGGGGACCCAGGCTCAGTAACATGCCCACGTCTTGGAGCCAATCATTGAGAAAGTTGGGATTCTTTATTGTTTTCTAAATTATTAATTAGATTTCTTAATTGAAAAAGCAATCCAATCTCTTAAAATGCACACAGTAGAGAACACTTTAGGATGGAAAGCAACTCTCCTTCCTACCCTGACTGCCGTTCCAGAGCCCTCTCCAGGGGGCAGCTGGCCAGCAGCCAGTGACTGTTCCCTGCCCCTCACAGAGCCTGGTGCCAGGCCTTCCCTAAGTAGACAGTAGTAGTGCTAACAGAGCAGGGTGGCGGGAAGGGGTGGATGGTCCCTCTGTGTGCTCTTTGGCAAGTCCCAGAGACTCCTTAGCTTGGATGACACCCATAGAATAAGTCCAACTGCTTTGCATTTTGAAGAGGACACCACCTGCTTTGTTATGCACCTTTATTTTACCATATCTAACTTTCTTGTCCTCCTCACCCCCCACTCCTCCTCCACCCCTGGAAGTGCCAGCCAAGGGGCTGGTCCTGGGCTTCCCCAAGGAACGCTACACCTATGGAGGGCTGCTTTGTTCCCTGTTCTGGCCAGGACTCCGAAAAAGAGGACAGGACCTTGCTCTCTGGTGTCAGAGACCCCAGATGCAGCAAGGTTTCCACTTGGGCATGATAGAGCTGTGTCAAGGGATGACTCCATATCTGTGACCCAGCAGCTCTCATTTCAGGACTTGCTTCTCTTCTTCTTCTTTTTAAGGATTCCATTTATTTATTTGACACAGAGAGAGAGAAAGCCTGGGAGCACAAGCAGGGGGAACAGCAGAGGGAGAGGGAGAAGCAGGGAGCCGGATGTGGGGCTCCATCCCAGGACTCTGGGATGGTGACCTGAGCTCAAGGCAGCCGCTCAACCAACTGAGGCACCCAGACAGCCTAGGGCTTGCTTGCTTCTTTATCACTAACATTCAGAGCCCTTTCCTCCAGCTTTGACCTCAGTGGAGCTGGAGATAGTGTACCATCACCCACGAGTCTGTAATAACCCGTCTCTGGCTTCAGAGAGTTAAATTCTGATGTACCTCCCCTCCCCCGTCACACGGCTCCCACCCAGCTCTCTTCAGATCTCCTTCTGGAAGGCTGCAGTGCATACAGCCTCACTCCAGGGCATGGCCAACCCTCTCCAGGATAGCCCCTGTCCTCCCCACACCCAGATAGATCCCGAGCAGGGAAGGGAGAGCTGTGTCTATCCGGAGGCAATTAACACGCTGTCCCTAAAAAGCGGTTTCTCTCTGTGTCTGTCCCCTGCTCACTCTCTATTCCTCTGTGGACACTCCTGCAAGGCCTCTCTGCTCTAAATGTGTTACCAACAGCTCCAGCACTGGGCAATTTTATTTCAAAGCCTCGGCTCATGTGGTCTCTGCTAGGCGTCCTCTCCCCCTGGGCCAAGCCTGGTGGCCTCAGATAAATGCCAGGGACGTTTTTCACCATCCTGAGCCAGCCTTGGCCTTCACATCCTACCCTGGGATCCTCTTCCCGCCTTCCCCAGCTCACTGAGACTGGTGATTAACTCCCCATCTTCTCACCTCTAACCACTTCCTTTGCATTGAAAGGGGATCGAGATGCAGTGGTCCCTTGCCTTGTCTGCGAAGGCCGCTGGGTCCAGTCCAAGGTTCACGGAGGCAGTTGGCTTTAGATGCAGAGCTGTATCCAGGAGCTGGGGGTGCCTAATGGGGGAGACTGGACATAAATACAGCAGATCAAGAAGATGTTTCGGCTTCCCACCCTCGTGGATGCCTCGCCATTTCTGAAACGCGCTGCGCTGGCTGCCACCTGAGGCCTCTGGGTCTCCTCCGTGTTGTTCCTCTGTCTGGGATCTTCTTCTCCCTGTTCACTGTGTCCCCTTTGAGAGACCTGGCCAACTCAGGTCAAACCTTTGTCCTCAGGGAAGCCTTCCCTTCCCACCACATGAGGTCCCCCTGCCATGCGCTCTGTAGCATCCTGCACTTTTCCTTCGTTGTCTGTAACTATGGCATCTGGTTACCTGGATGTGGGATTAATATCCCTCCCCTGACTGTACGCTCCAGGGCCTGGACAGGGCCTGCTAGTAGGCACTCAGTAAAAATATTTGTTGAATGAATAAAGTATAAATCTTGTAGTGCTATTGAGTATGTTCATATGCTTTGGCCAGCCTAGAGGAAAGGAACAATATACACCATTGTGCTTAGAAAGCACTTCACTCATCTGCAAAGAAATGCTCCACTCATTTTCTCATTTGGTTTTCTTAGCAACCCTGCAAGGGAGATGGTAGGAGTATAATTTCCCCATTTTACAGAAGAGAGGTTAAGAGATGAGTCCAAGATCAGCTCTCCACCTCCAATCCCTGATTTTTTTTTTTTTTCTCCTCTGCTAGGCTGGATCTGAGTAAGGAAGGAAGACTGATTTCAGGGAAAACTTCTGGGATGGGCTTGACTTGGAGCAGCATTCTGGGGATGAGAGGGCTGTGCATTAATATTGGCTGGAGGCATGGGAGGCAGTCTTGTTGGGCGAAGATGCAGATGTGGTTTGGGATACATGCGTATGGGGCTGGAGGGAGCCCTGAACAAGGGTGGAGAGAGGAAAGAAAGGAAGTTCACATTGATCCTATTACAGCCAAAACCTATTGCAGCAGCTTTTCAAGGGAGGTGCCATTGTTGCCCATGGTTTACATTCGTGGAAATGGAGCTCTTAAGTAACCAGTTTAAGGACACATAGTGGCATCTGGGATTAGAAACCAAGTATGTCTGCTCAGGCCCCTGGTGAGGGGCCACTCTTTTGAAGTGGATTGAGGGCTTCAGTCTGAAATCTACATGGGGAGGTGGCTTGGAGGGGAGAAGAGACTGGTTATTCCTTACGTTTTGCTCATTAGTGTCTGAGGATGGGGGACAGCTACCCCTAGACACATGCCCGCGGTGCTAGCCGATGCCTGGGGATGCTGTGCCGCCTGAATACCCTTCCCTAATATCAGGCCTGGGCTGGGGCCAGCCACTGCTCTTCAGTTTATCCTGACGAGTCAGACCAGGTCCAACTCCCAAGCCAACGCAAGTGTTGGCTAACCTGCCACATTGTAACTCATCACTAACGCCTGGGCGCATCTCCTGATGGTAAATCCTAACAATTGAGGACACCTGGGCTGATCATTTTGCCAAGGGACATACTCAGACTCATTTCTCTTTGCTTGCTTCCTCCGATGTGAAAAATGTGCAAATGGGCCCTAGATCTGCTTGGATTTAACTCCTCTCTTTCAACATCATGATAATCATTATAATCACAGCCCAACATTTCTTCAAGTGCCAATTGTGTGCCAGGTTCTGGGATGCAGAGAGAAGGGATGTATAGAGAAGAGTGAGGAAGAACAGGTCTTGGAGCTGGTGGCCTGGCACTCCCATTGGCCAGCCAGGTGACCTTAGGAGGCATCATTCAACCTGTGCACCTTTAGTTTCCACATCTACAGGTGGAGAAGGTGAGAGAATCTGCCTCACAGGGCTCTTCTGAGGAGCGCTGTGGCTGAAATAGTCCTTTTTATGTAGTAAGTATATATTCAGTAAATGTAAGCATGAAGTATAATTTCTAGAACTGTGGAATTACACCACTTAAAAGATTATCTGGGCCAATTCCCTCATTTTTACAGAATAAGAAACTGAGGCTCAGAGGAGTATCTCCCAGAGCCAGTGAATACCCAGGTCCCTGCCTCCCGGGACAGGCCTGGGTCCTGGCATCACACTACTTTCCAGAGAGAGAATACTTACCTGTCCTGCCCAGCAGCATCAGGTTCCAGAGTTTGATTCTCCCTCAAGGGGACCACAGAGCCGGGGGTGGCCCTACTCCCTTGCCCTGGCCACCCTGCCACCCAGCGTACTTTGTCCAAGCTGCTGGCTGCGCTGGAAGTGTCATCCAGTTGGGGGGTTCAGAACAGCAGAGAAGCCCACATCCATTTGTCTTGAGGAGCCCGGAGCGTCATGAGGAGTAATCAGGATCTTGTTGCTCACAGACGAGAGAAAACCTGTAATTAATCTGGCTGCCCCTCTGATTTCCTCTGTCATCTCTGCCACCAAACACCGTCTGGCAGCTGTCGGCCTCCTCTCAGACCCACCCTGGAAAATCACGATTAATGGTGTAACAGCCCAGTGAGGACGAGAGAGAGACTGGCAGAGGGACTGCTGACAAATCAGGAGAGGAGAGGCCACTTAGCACAGCTGGGCCAGGGGTCCAGGCAGCATGCTCAGGGCCTGAACACAGTGGGCTGGCGGCGGGCTGTGCTGTCTCTGTGTTGCACCGGTGCCAGTTGGGGATCTACACTTACTGAGCTTCTGAGTGATACGGGCACTATAGCAAAGTGTGTCAGGAAGATATGTGCACGAAAGAGATGTTCCCCTGCTTCCCGGGAGCCTATGGCCTGGTCGTGGAGAGAGGATGGAATTTAAGCACAGGGTTAAACGGCCACTCGCTCATGCAAGGCTTGAGCAAGGGGTGTTTGCGGTCCCAGGGAGCCGGGCGCTGTTCCTGGTGCTGAACACCCAGCAGTGAGTAAGGGGACGAAGAGCCTGCCCTCAGGGCGCAAGAAATCCAAGTAGAAGCACGGAAGTGAGCCAGAGATGTCTGGACACATTTGTCTGGATCCTCTGGCTTGGGGAAGCTGACCTGTCCTGAGATTCTGAAAAAAAAAAAAAAAAAAAAAAAGAAAAAGAAACAGAAAAAGAAAATTAGGTTATCCTTCTGGAACAAGTGGGGACAAGTGGTTTTTGGTGTTTGGATGAGGAAATGCCCCTGGGCAGGTAAGCAGTAGGGCCAAGGTGGGGACGTGGCACATCCTCTCAGTGCTCACGGGGGCGGTGTGTAGTCACACTGCCCTGCATCACGGACTGGAGCAGGGCTGGAGCTTCCCAGGACAGCCTGTGCCGCAGAGAAGTGGGGTCTGGGTTGTAGGTTCCTTGTGGGCAAGGGCTCCAAATGTCAGTCACGGTCTGCTTCATGCTGCCAGAGCCTTTTCCCACGTATGTTATCTGACTGGATTCTTTCATTATTTCCACAGATATTTTTTGAGTGCCTACTATGTGCCAGCCTGTGCTAGGCATTGGAGACACAGGTGGAAAATTGCAGCGTGTTACCCGCTCTCCTGGTGCTCATCACCCTGTGAGGTAGGCATTGCTACTCCCGTGTTACTGACGAAGAGGTGGGCTTTGAAGGAGGTAGGCCGCCTGAGAGTGTTCCCTCAGCGAGGTCCGGAGCCACACCCAGCCTGGCTTCCATCCCGGGGTGGCCACAGCAGCAGAGCTGTCCCCATGCTGTCTGGAGCAGTGTCCTCAATGACCCAGGAAAGGGCTGCATTTTGACTGTTAGCCTTCCAAGTTCCCCGAAGTCCAGGAGTGAGGCCCAGCTCTGGTTAGGTGGAGACAGAGACCCTCAGAGATCCTGCTCTGAACTTAAATTCTGCTAGAAAAGAGCAGTACATGCTTGCTTCCCCCTCCGTGCTGTGATCCCTCCTTGCCCAGATCCACACCATGATGTCCACTTGGATTGTTTGTTGTAACCACAGCAGATACACAAAATGTACAAGTCAAATGGGAATTTATTTCATACTTGTGTACACTTAGTCTTTTTTAAAATGACCCCTTTATATTTTTAACTAAATTACCGCCAACACGGGGCTCAAACCCATGACCCCAAGACCAAAAGTCATGTACTTTACTGACTGAGCCAGCCAGAGCACCCCGGCCCATGCCTTTTTTTTTTTCTTAAAGATTTTATTTATTTGAAAAAGAGAGAGTAGGAGCAGGGGGGAGGGGCAAAGGGAGAGGGAGAAGCAGATTCCCTGCTGAGCAGGGAGCCCCACCTCCATCCCAGGACCTGAGATCATGACCTGAGTCGAAGGCAGATGCTTAACGGACCAAGCCACCCAGGTGCCATCAATCCATTTTTAATGCCATCTGTTCATTTATTCATTTGTCCAGTATTAATAGAGAACCTACTATGTGCCAAATAGCATGCTAGATGCTTGTCACAGTCCCTCCTATCACTTTTGATGGTTCTGTGGGAAGACAGCATCCTTGTAGCAGGTTGTGTGCCTTAAGGACGAATATTTCAGGTATGGTGGCAACATATGGGGAAGGGATCACAGAGCCTCAGAGGAGAGATAATGCATTGATCCTGTAGAAAACTGGTTCCAGGCCATCAGGGGTTGAGACCACATCCCACCTGGAAGTTCATACAGAAGTGGCATATTGGGGGAAGTCAGGGCTTAAGCTCTGGTGGAGTGTCAGGTGCAGTGGGCTGGATGGTCTGGACAGGTGAGTAGGAGCCAAGTCATGAAGGGTTTGCCTGTTGGAGTGAGGAGCGCCCTTGATCCCTGAGGCAGCAGAGAGCTAGGTGAGACTGGGCCTAGGTGTGTCATTATCATGTTTGCGTTTTAGCAAGAATCCCTGCTACCCGGCTGCTATGGCCAGGGTCCAGGTCATGGCTGATAGACATCTGGACAAGGGTGGGATGGAGGTGGGAGTTCATGGTGATGCAGAGACAGTCATGGTGTTTAGGAGGCAGAGCTGTTGGGATGTGGTGACTGATCAGAGTAGGGTGTGGGGAAGGAACAATCTGGGGCGACTTCAGCTTTCAGGGTTGGGTGATGAGTAGGGTGTGGTGCTGCCTTCCAAGAAGAAGGGTGTAGGAGAAGGAGCAGGTGGGTGCGGTGGAGAGGTTGTCTTTTGCCTAGAACGAGGTGGGTCTGAAGTGCTCTGCAACATCCAGAGAATGGTGGAGACGGCTGTATTGTGCAAGAACACTGGGCATGGGCCGCTCATTTAGAAGCCACACCATGCGGGCGGGCGGTGAGGAGCCACAGCAGGAGGGAAAACTCCCCAAGGAGGGACAGGGTTAGTGGGAAGGGGGCCTTGGTGCTGTATCTCCCGGATAATTTCTTTTCCCTCCCTAAATTATTTAAATAGTTTTAGTTGATAAAAGCTGCCCTTTTTGATTCTAAGACCAGATTCATCTAAACATTAAAATGAAAACAAGACCTCAGATTTCTTTGTGCTTTCTTATGATAAAGAATCTGAAAGCTTCATCTTCCTGCTCCTCTGTGTAAACAGTGAAGCTATACAAGGAAAGCCTGTGGAATCAGAGACTGGGCTGTCCCTGGCTTCGCCTCGTGACAGCTGTGTGACCTTGAGGTAGGCACTTGACCTTTCACAGGCTCAGCTTCCTCAGCTGTAATAGAGCTTGTCTCGTGGATTAAATAAGAAGGAGACCGTGGAAAGAATTTTGCAAACCAGCGGGGCTTACAATCATGTAACACCATGGTTCTCTGTATTCCTGTAAGGTTTGGAAGGGGATTATTGCTCATCTTTATGCCCTGGGTTATACGGTCGAGGCCCCAGAGCAGCCCAGGACCTCCATCACCGTAGTGCTTGCACGCTATCTCCAGGGTCAACTAGGCTTTAGGGCCATGAACGACAAGAGTCAGGCCTGCACGAACTGAGTGTAGTTGTGTCATCAAATAGAATTTACACAGGCTAATCTGACACCTATTTAGCAGTCTGAATAATAATTACCGTGCGGCGTGCTGATCGGGCATAAATGGAAGGCATTTGACATAAATGATTATAGTTAGTATTGCTTTTATATAGCCTAACCAGATTTTTACAGTTCTTTCCTCTTTGACAGCGGATTTATTTATCCATTCAACAAATATTTCTTGAGGCTGTAGAATATGCCAGGTCCTGTTCTGGGCCCCATGGAGACAGACGAACAAGATTTCTGCCCCCTTGCCCCACCTCCTTTGTTTGAGCTTGCATTCCAGTGGGGAGATAATCACTGAACAATCGACTTTATCCATAATGAGTAAGAATGTCAAGCTTCTCTTGAGACTGTGTTTGCTGTCATCTATCCTTGCACCAACACCTACGAAGGAAAGGACAGAGATTCTGGGCCTGATCGGCCAACAGCACAGTTGCCTTTGTGCTAGTCCTTTACCTTTTGTTAACTCTGACTCCTGATTCCGGGTAATTGCTTGAGGCCTTCTGCTCATCGAACAAGTATGTACTGTGCATCTGTTGTGTATAAGTACGGCAGCACACTGGCAACTGTCCTTGGCCTTGAGGAGTCCACACTGATTCCCCATGTGGACACCCAAAGGCAGCAGAAGTGGGAGGAAAGTGCTGTTAGAGTCACTGTGACCTGCTGTCGTGGCATATAGAGAGGCTCCAGACTTTGGCAAATGGCAGGGGTCGGTGAGGGGGGCAACAGGCCGATGGAACCAGACCAGGTGTGCTCAGGAAGCTGCCAGGTGCTGGGTGTGGCTGGAAAATCAATCAAGGGTGTGGTGCTGGGGAGCATCATTAAATGAAGACCTACTAAAGTATGCAACACACACACAGGAAAGTGAATATAAGAAACAGGACATCGTCAGCACCCTCCAGAAGACCCCACATGTTTCTTTCTAGTCAGTGCCTGCCCCCAAGAATAAACCACCTGCTGGGCTACTAACAATTTTTTGTACTTTTTTATAGAAAGAATCGTAGTAAATGGGTTCTTCTGTGCCTGGTTTCTTTGCTCACATTATGTTTATGAGGTTCATCCAGACAGTTACATGTAGTTGTTAAGTATTTTTATTTCCATGTAACTTTGTTGTGTGACACATAGTATTTCTCCATTCTGCTGCTGAACATCTGGGTAGTTTCCAGTTTGGGGAAATGCAAAGTGCTGCTATGAATATTCTGATACATCTAATGCATCTGAGCACATACTTGTACATTCTGTTGGAAGTACACTTATTGTGGGGTTACTGGGTCCCTAGGATCTATGTAAAGCTCTGGGTTTTGAGGCCAAAGAGACCAATTTTCAAAAACAGTTATATCAATTCATGCTTACGTTGACACTGTACGAGAGTTCAGTTGCTCCATGTCCTTGTCAACACTTGATATTGTCTTTTTAAAAAAGTCATTCTGGGAAGCCCTGATGGCTCAGCGATTTAGTGCTGCCTTCAACCCAGGACGTGATCCTGGAGACCTGGGATCGAGTCCCACGTCGGGCTCCCTGCATGGAGCCTGCTTCTTCCTCTGCCTGTGTCTCTGCTCCCCCCCCCCATGTCTCTCATGAATAAATAAATAAATCTTTTTTAAAAAAGTCATTCTGGTCGGTGTATAGTAGTATCTTTTTTTAAAAAAAATATTTTATTCATTTTAGAGAGAGAGGCAGAGACATAGGCAGAGGGAGAAGCAGGTCCCATGCAAGGAGCCCGATGTGGGACTCAATCCCAGGATCCCAGGATCACGCCCTGAGCCAAAGGCAGATGCTCAACTGCTGAGCCACTCAGGTGCCCCTGGTCAGTGGTATCTCATTGTGGTTTCAAATTGCATTTCCTGGTGCCCAGGGAAGTTGAGACTCTTTTCACATGTTTATAGGCTTTTGGACATAGTTCCTAGCAGAGTGTCTGTTCTAGTCTCTTGCCCATTTTTCTTTGGATTCTCTGTCCAGGGGGTGGGAGGAGGAAACATTTTAACACTACTTTCCTAACCAGGGGTGACTCAGGATTAGCATATCCAGGTGTTTACCAGCCCCACGTGACCCACTGATGGGGTGCAGACTCTGTTCCTAGGGTGTCAGAGGTCTCAGGGAGGGGACAGCTCCCATACTGCTGGGGGGAGGCAGTCCCCTCCAAGGCTCTGGTTTGTCATCAGAGGTCGATTGGCCTCAGGAGGAAGGGGGTTTGGTGGACAGAAGATGGGGAGGGGTTAGTTTCCAGCAGGTGGCAGGGGCAGATGTGGAAATCAGCTGATGCCCTGGTATGTGTGGTTCTGTCCTCAGTATTTGCTAAGAATAGACCTCTCTCATCTGGGCCAGGGAGGGACTGACGGTGTCCAGCCCATCCTTTAGGCCAGGGCTGAGCACAGCTGCTTTCCTCATGTTATCTTGGGCCGCAGCTCAGCTCCACCACCTGAGTGTTGTCATGCTCATTTTACCTGTGAGGGAACGGAGTTGAGTGGTGGAGGGAAGTCCTCCTGAAGTCCACCTCGCTAGCATGTGGAGGAGCAGAACTTGAACCCAGCTCCTTCCCCACGTCACTCCCCAGTGAGGGGGTACATGTGGCGTGTCCCTGGGCAGTGGCACCACCTTGCCACCTCTTCCTCTTCTGCTCACTCATGGCTCTTGTTTCTTAAGAGCAGATAAAGGTTTTCATCCCCGATTAGAGATCTAAAAACAGTGGAGCCCCTTCCATCATTCGGCCACAGTTACTCCCATGTGCCCCCAATTTGATTTGAGGGGTGGGAGTTAGAACCTGAGCCTTCTGTGGGCCTGGCCTAGGGAGGAAGAGCGGAGGCCCCGAGCTGGCCAGCAGTGCTCCCGCAGGCACTACTAGCAGCTCTGCAGGGGACCGTGGGCCCCTCCCCACGGAGGCTCCGGCCTGGTAGCTCTGGTCACAGGGCCTGGTGGGTGGCTACCTCTTGGGGGCAGAGGACTCACGCGCTCCCACCGCTCTCTCACAGAGTTATGTCATGCCCAGACCAGCAGAGGGCTCCATGAGGATTTATAGAAGATGCCCCGCGTCTCGGCGCCTTTGGTGCTGCTTCCCGCGTGGCTCGTGATGGTCGCCTGCAGCCCGCACTCCTTGAGGATCGGTAAGTGCTGCTCGTATGGCACCCTGGGGGCAGCCCAGAGCTGGCTCCTGTCCCCTTCTTACCCCAGGTGTCCACGGGGGACATCTGGTCCTGCCCTGTGCCCTCCCTGGGTACAGCTGGGCTCGCAGTGGTGGTAGGGGCTGGCGGGGCTGGGGGTGAAGGTGCACTGCCCCCTTGTGAGAATAAAGATGCTGCGTCCCTGTTACAGTCTGTGACTTACTCAGCCGGGCACACTAAGGTGCAGCTGTCAGGTGAAGGAGGAGGATGGGAATGGCCGTGGGGGTTCTAAATCCAGGGCTGGAAATTAGGGCAGAGATCACCTCTCCTCTCCTCCGATCAATCCAAGAAGGCTTCCTGGAGAGTGTGCCTCAGATAGTCAGGGAGTGCGCTCGGGGCCCCTGGCCGGCTGCTTGGCAGGGCCCTCGACTTGGTGTGTCTCCCGGACTGCTGCTTCAAGGCCACGTGGATGACACATGCTCTCTCCCCGGCCTTGCTGCTGTGGGGGTGCCCACTCTAGGCGTGGGCAGGCAGTGCGGCTACCTACCCTGTCAGCAGCAGCCTGGTTCCTGGAGCAAGGCCTTGCTCCCCAGGGAATCCGGGAGTGCCTGGGACGTCCAGTGCCTCTTCTTCCCCAGGACCCTGCAGGGCTCGTTAATGGCAGGCTGAGGCACTGCTAACCTGGGTTGTAGGGACACGGCCCCAGCTGCAGGGAGAAATATGGGCCATCAGATGACAGCCTAACACTGATGTGGGGTATCAGGGACTGGGGGATTGCATGTATATGGGGGTGGGGGTCAGTGAAGACAGATGGGGGGGGGGGCGTGCAAAGCATTGAGAAGCCTAGGCAGGTGGGCCTTTGGTCCTAAGAGGGCTGGTTGAACAGTAGGACCCCTGGGGCATGGCTAAGCAACAGCCCTAGAAGGACTCAAACCTAGGCAGGTTTTACAGACAGGTACCCATCTGGTGCCCCTCTTCCTAGACTGGGGTGGGGAGCCAGGTGTGGGGGGGAGTGAGTACTGCCAAAGGCAAGATCCTAAATCTAAATTTGAATCTGAAAGCGTTAGAGCTGATTGGGAAGGAAGGTATCTCGATGCCAAGTCCCAGGGAATTGGCTTAAAGCTGTAGAATTCCTCCGGTTGCAATCAGGCTGGGTCCTGAGTCCCGGAGGCCGGCCTGCTGGTGGTGGTCAGGAGGCCGAGGGTGGGCAGAGGCAAGTCGGAGGCGGAGACCCTGGCTAGGCCATGCACCGCGGCCCAGAGGCCGAGCTGCGGGTCTCTGGGCTGCCTGTGTGAACTTGCGGGCACACCTCTCCATGCATATGCAGCAGCGGCTGATTGGAATCAGAAATGCAGACAGGTGACTTCGTTCTTCCCCTCACCCTGCCCTCGGCTCACCGCTCCGCATGCTTAGAGAAAAGGAATTAAAAACAAAATCTTCCCTCCCTCTTCCCCATTCACTGCTGCCGAAAACTTCAAAACCTAATTTAATTCTGCTTAGCAGCAATGCAAAACGGTTCGTATCCTTAAGATGCTTAATTTATAAGATGCCTACAGTTATTCAGCGTTTGCTGCAAGGTTTTCTCCCCCTCTAAATGAGTGGATAAAGCGGTAACCCATCAATTTCCATTTGTCGCTAATGGGAAGCGGAAAGGGATTGAGCCAGAAACAGCAGCGCCTCATGGCCTTGGCTCTCCTGACACTTGTTCCCCGGGAGGGAAGCAGAAACTGGAGCTGACAGTTCCCTCTCTTGGCTGCTACGCTGACAATAGAAGGCTTCAAAGGGACCCCCTCCTGCCCCCGGACCCACTCCTGGAGCATTGCTTGTCCGGTTCTGTCAAGATGCTGTTGGTCCTCTGTTTTGGTTCACGCCGGGCCACTTGCAGCCGAGTTCCAGCCAGGCGCCCTGCTGGCTGGCAAGGTCAAACCGGGCCTGATCTCCCGCCGAGGCCAGGAAGCAGAGTTAAGCCAACAAAGGGAAAGAAAAGAAAAGGAAAACCAAGCCCGGCAATGCCAGAACCCATTTTCCTGTCTCCTTGGTTATCCTGGGAGCCAGGAGCTTTCTCAAGTCTCCCAAACCTAATGGACGGAAAGGTGCTAATTACTGTGGACTCCAGAGGGGATCTGGAGTGGAGTAGGGATGGGAAGAGAAGTAGGTCAAGAAAACAAGTAGCTGAGCTTGGCAGCAGGCAGCCTTGAGTGCGAAGGGCCAGGCCAGCGCTGGTGCTGCTGGCGTCTCCAGCGTCCTCCAGGGGCGCACGGGGAGGGAGGGGAGGGATGCTGCTCCTCCTCCTTCCCAGGGCTCACTTCTCCCTGCGTTTGGTGCTTTCTGGGGTTCCTTCCAAACCCCTCAGCCTCAGGATGCATAGCTGTAAGAGCGAGGCTGCAGGAAGGGATGGGGAATCTCAGAGATGAATTGTCCCGCCTGCTTCGTCCTCAGCTGCTTGTCTGCTCGTGACAATATGGATGTTTGTAAAGGGGCGGCCAAACCCATTACCCTGCCTGGGGACCGCTGTTTTTCATTCAAGTGAGGCACGGGGTGGGAGATACAGCCAAATTGTCTGTGACAGTGCCCAGTGTTTACCCCCTGAATGAGATTTTGGGTAAGAGAAAGGGATTTTATTTATGACTATGAGGCTGCCCACATAAATTCCCCAAACTCTCTCACATATGTCAGCCCCCTTCAGTCATTTATCTTCTGGAAATGTCTTTTGATTTTGCTTCTGTCCCTTGGGGTTCTCTGAGTGATGACTATGGGATCCACAGTTAATAAATGCTCCGAGAAGACCCCACCGCATCTCTCCCCCTGCCCTTTATTACTCTGAGGGATCAGCATCCTATCTCAGAGCCCTAAAGGATTCTGAGGTTCCCATTCCCCACGCAGCTTATTTCACACATGAGGAAGGAGGCCCCAAGGGGACATCGCGAGTAGGTGGCCGGGCTGGTGGCAGCCCACGCTAGAGCCCTGTCTCCTTGACTCCTCTTGCACTGCTTGCTTCGCCGCCCACCAGCGGGCTCCCCTGGCCACTGGGGAAGCAGATTCGCCATCAGCAGGGTTGTCGCTGGTGCTTTTTTTTCCCCCAGCCTGTTCCTGACATTAGCAAATGTTACCCTTGCCCTGAACACGTGAAGCCTCAATAAGTATTTGTCAGCTTTCTAGACTGTCTCCTGTTACGCTTTCCTTGGCCCCAGTCACAGCCACACTGAACCACTGTTACCCAAAATACCAGGAAGGTTTAGTCTGGGCTTTACGCATCCCCCTCCTGTGCCTGGAGCTGTTCTTCCCAGCCTGGAAAACTGCTACCACTACTCTTCCTCTTCCCATCTCCTCTTCCTCCTTGGAAAGCTACTACCACTGCTACCCCTTCCTCTCCTCCTCCATCACGGTTCTCCCAGGCTTAGATAGCTCTTCCTCCGCCAAGTCCTTTCTCAGGATTTCCTGTCCTTCCTGGGGGAGAAATCCTCTCTTTCCTGCCCCTTTGCCCATTCCCTGGTACTTCACGCCTATTCCGGCACCTACTGGGGTGTGCTCTAGTTATTTTTCCCACCAGACTCTGAACTCCAGGGGTGATTGACCACCTGACATACTTCGTGTATGCAAACGTATCGCTCAGACTCAGTGGACGGGATGTGTGGAGGATCCATGGCCCCTTGCAAGACCTGGTTCCCCAAGAACATGTTTGGTATCCTTGTTTTAAAGTACTGTCTTCTGGTCTTGCATATGCTTAAGGAGGTAGGCTTACTGGAAGAATGGGAAGAGGAAGGAGAAAAAGGAGGAGAAAATGTGCTTCTGTCTATTTTCTTTCTTTATTATTATCTTTTAGATTTATATGTTTATTTATTCATGAGAGAGACAGCGAGAGAGGGAGAGACACAGGCAAAGGGCAAAGCAGGACTTGAGTTCCTTGAGGGGAACCCAATGCAGGACTCGATCCCAAGACCCCGGGATCATGTCCTGAGCCAGAGGCAGATGCTCAACCGCTGAGCCACCCAGGTGTCCCCTGTCTTTCTTATTTAGAACAGGTAACAAGAATGGGCTGAGGATCCCGATGGGGTTCTACTGCAGATTTTGGCTAAGAGGATAAATACGGTGATTCAGTTATCCATTCCTCAGTTCACCCAGCAGGTGTCTGTTGAGTGCTCTGTGCCAAACACTGAGGGTATGGGGGCACAGTAGTAATCACCAGAGTACCTCCCACTCGGAAAGGCCTTCCTCTCTGCTAGGCGCTGTGCTGGGTATCTCACGTCTATCAGGCAATCCTCACATCAGAATTAATGACCTGATGTTAAAGATGAAGGGGTGAAGGCTCGGGGAGTTTAAATAACTCCTCCAAGGTCACGGAGATACTGAAATTTGAACCTGTTTCCAAAGCCATCTCTTTCTACTCTACTCCAGTGCAGCTGGTACACCCTGGAGACCTTAGGGATTTCCCATTATCAGAGCCGTCACATTAACTATACCGTGTTCCACCGGGTAAAGGAATTGACGGATGGAGTCTTTGCCTTGGTAGTCTCTAGCTTTTCATTGGTTCCTTTACCTGTAAACAATTTCCCAAGGCCACAGAGAAAATCCACCTGATAGATGTGGAAACTGAGGCCTGGGGACCTGAGAGGCTTGCTCATGGTGGCACAGAAGTCCCGATGAGCGTGGGTGGCACCAGACGCATCCGCAGGTTATGGGAGCGATTGCCTCTCTTTTTGTTTAAAGTTTCCCTGGGTGGTAAAGCAGCAAGAGCCTGGATTTATTTGACACACTGCCTTACTAGGACACCCAGGCACTTTACAACGACCATTTTTTACTTGTTTGGTTCCCCCAATGAGCTCTAAGTCCTGTAGGGAGAACGTTAAACATAGAACATTACAATGTTAGAATGATGCAGATTATAAGAGAACTGGGGGAGGTAAGGAGGGAGCGTAGAAACACTGTTGTTGTTTTTTTCATCCTGTTCTGTGTATTAAATCTATCTGACACACCAAGATCCAGATCTACCAGCTGAATTCTGTGCCTTGCCAAATATTCACCATGGGTTTTCTTTCTTTCTTTCTTTTTTTTTTTGAGGAGTGGGCTCCCCTTAATGATGTTACCACATGACGTGATTTATGGAATTTTGATGGCCACGTAACTTTTCATCGTTCTTCCAAATTGAGTCACCCGGATAGGCAATCAATTGGTCTTTTACATTAGTGACAAATAGAAATTGATGACTTTCCCCTTCATCTGTCATCTAGAGCAGGAATATGGAAAGACTTCTGGGGCACAGATCTCTCCCCTGCTGAACACCTTTGGGGGTCTGTGTCTTTCTTATGATTCCTAGGATTCCTGGGTCTCCACGACACCTGCCCCAGAGCACTGCCTACCAGCTGTTTGCTAGACGCATGATCTGAGGATAACTTTTGGGTCTTGAGCTTGACCCGTCCGTTTTCAGATTTCTCTCTCCCACATATTGGTTGGTACTCAGAAACACCAAGCAGTGTTGTTTAACGATAAGTGTACAATGTATGTAATTCGGAGAGTAAATATTTTACCAAAAAATGAAGAAGCCTGTGTGTATGTGTGTGTGTGTACGTGTCTACATGCAGATGTGCCTGCCCGAGGCTGTCTCTCCCTGCTTCCCACCTCACCCCTGCTGCCATATCTGTAGTGGGGAGGAGGGAGCCTTAGCTGTGTTTAGAAGGCATCCAGGCCAGGGTGCTTTGTGGGGTCGCTCCGCCCACGATGTCATCATTTGCCTTTACCTGCAGCTTGTCTTCTTCTAAGAGCACCACACAGGATGCTTTCAGGAAGTTTAAATTCTCTCTCAACCTTTCCAGAACCTTTTTGTGAAGTGCAGCTTCAGGCCATAGTCTCTTCTGCGAAGTGAGGATTGATTTCGGTCCAGGTGGGCTTCAGGTTACTGATAAGAAAGACCAGGGTCCCCGTAAGGTGAAGTAAGTCAGCAAAGGGCCCCTCTGGCTGTGCCACAGCTCCTGACCCGCAGCTGCCTGGAGACATTCTGTGCCATGGTTTGCAGCGTGTAACATGCTCTTGTTCTTCCACACATGTTTGTTCAATTTCCCTAACAACCTGCAAGGCAGGTAGGAGTAAGGATATCTTCTGGAAGAGGGTCCTGAGGTTCACAGAGTTTGTGACTTGCCCTGGCTCATCCACAGGGTGGGGGTGGCGGTGGCCTCAAAGGGAGGAGAGAAGAGGAGAGGACACGTCCCAGGTGGCGGCAGAGGGGTTCTGGTGGGCAGAGTTGGAGCATAGCCAAGGTGACAGAGTCCCGAATAGCCTCTTGGTGTACATTCTTGATGGGTGGGACTGGAAGCCACCAGAGGTTGGTGTACCAACACCCAAGGCCTCACAAAATCCGGCTGAGCTAAAGCGAATAGGCAAGTAACAGTAGCAAACATTGTGTTTCCTTAAACATATCGTGGATGATCTCTGGGAGGAAATTGGGAAAGGTCCCAGGAGCAGGTGTATCAGAGCAAAAGGATGGGGTTATTGTTCCCCCACTAAAAGTTCTAGATAACAGCTGATTTTCAGATTAATTTGGGTGTGCAACTGCCTGTGTTCACGTGTGCTAGAGTGGCCTGGTCTCCCCTGGGCTCTCATTTTGGCCCTCCCCACGTGTGGGGGTCTGACGGCAGCTGCTACTCTGTTGGATGAAGCCCCGCCTGGCAGAGATGCACGTGGCCTGAGAGGACAGCCATAACGGCATCCCGTCAGACTTCCAAAAAACCTGTCTCCAGTCCTGTGAGATGGTTTACAGAAGTCTTGAAACGGGGAGTGACTCATTAGCAAGATCTATTTTTCTTTCCCCCGTGGTGGTTTGGGGTATGTGTGGGGAAGGTGGAAATCATGGAGAGAAATTTGGATTTGATGTAAAAAAAAAAAAAAAAAAAAAACTTATGAGACAGATGGGATGAGCCATTCTGGGGACTGAGGCACCCACAGCTGGAGGTGGCCACAGATTAGGTTGGACAGGGATTCCAGCCTCAAAGGTGGGGGGTTGGACCTGTTACCACTGAGGCCACTTTGAACCTGGGATTCTGTGAGAGGAGACTTTGGCCTTTGGTCTGTTCTTATACTCACAGAGGGAGACATTCCATTATCCTGTGTCCTCATTAACAACCGTTAATAAGGTTTTAGAATGGAGGCAGCCATCTGCTTAACTTAAGCCCTGACCCCATTTGGCCCCAGTTGCTTGGGCGAGCCAGATAAGACATGAAGCCGTACTGATTCTTTTTACTTGTCAGTGTAGACCTGTCTGTGTGTTTCTTTTCTCCCTGTAGCCACTGATAGGGGAGTTAGGGGAGCACGGGTGATGGTGGGAGCTGCTGCTGGACCTCACCCGAGTGCCTGAGTGTTTGTGTGAGTGAGCTTGAGTGGGTGGGATACACCTGCGTGCACCATGAGAGCCCACACGTCCCACACCCAGCCTTGCGGCTTGGCTCCATATCTCCTTGACGGGGCCTGACCCTCGGCTGCTGGGGAGCACTGGACAGTGAGCACCCCTGTGTCTCCTTGCGTGTTTCTTCCCATCGAGCTGAGTCATGGGGCCCAGCTATCATGGTGATGGGCTTGGTGAGGCCCGTTAAAGCCCACACTGATGAAGAGGGTTGTGGAGAAGGAAGAGAGCCCAGACCAGTGGAGGCTCAGCATGTACCTCTGTTGGCACGCCCAGGCAGATGTACCACCATGCTGGACTCAGGAGGCATTTCAGCCCTGATTGGGGCTTTCTAGAGTTGAGATTCTATTAGCAGAACCCTTCTCAGACAAGAGGTTCACCATTCTGAAACTCTCTACTGCAGGGGCAGACATTAGCCACATCCTCTCAGATCCCCTCATTCTGTCTTGTGTTCCTCCCGGGGATGAGTGGCCATCTGTGGCGGCCCGGGAGAGGTTCCCTCAGGGGTCTCTTCCTCTCGGCCCCTTCCACCCAGACTTTCCCAGGTGTCTTCCATGGCTGATTCCAAGCTGATCGGCGTCTAGAGGGAAAGAATAAAAACCCATTTGTTCTGGGTAGCACTGGGCTTGGCCCTGGAAGTCTCCAGCATCGTGTAGGGGTTGATGTCAGAGCATGGGCTCTAGCCAGATGGCCCGGGTTTGAATCTGAGCTCCACTCTTTATTAGTCGTATGATCTCAGGCAAGAACTTGATTTCTCCGTGCTTTAATTTCTTTATCCATAACGTGGGGTAACAGCAGTCCCCACCTCAGGCTTTCATGGGAGTTCAATACGTCACCACAGAGAGAGCCCTTAGATCCGCAGCAGGCAATGATAGCTGTGATTTTGAGGAGCACTTATGGGTCAACCCTGTCTCTGTCCCCTCCCCGGGGCCCCCTTCTGCCTTCCTCCACCAAATGCTCTCTTTCCTCTTTTTTTCTAAACCCTGCTTTAAATTCATCTCTGTCTGGGAGCTGAGACTCCGCACCTGATCGGGAAAGCTCTTGCTTCCAGAATCCTCAGAGTGCAAGTCGTGTGCATGTTTGTGCGTGCATTGCGCCGCGTTCATTGATGCATGCCCACCTGTTCCTTATTTGAATTCCATCTACCCTATAAGCCTAAGAGCTTCCTGAGAGATGGAACTCTGTCTTCTCTACCCTCGGCGTGGGCTTTTTTTCACATTGGGGTGATGGTCCCAGGTCCTGGCTAAGGGATCTGAAAGGTCTCCCGTCTTAAAAACGTCCCCAGCCCCACATCCCTCTTCGGCAAACCCCCTGTTTCTCTCCTTCCCTTTACACACAAACTCTGCTCAAAGCTGTCTCCATTCCCTGTCCTCTCTCGTCCTATCAGTAGGACTCCCTCCTGTCAGAACGTTGCCCCAGCTGTGATGCCTGCTGGGCTGCATCCGGGTCGTAGGTCCTCAGGCCTCAACTTACCAGCAGCATTGACATAGCCTCGCACTCCCTCTCCCTTGAAACATTTCTCTCTCTGGGCGTCTGGTTATGTTCCATTTTGCTTCTTGCCCTGCCCCACTGGCTGCTCCCTCCCAGCCTCCTCTGCTGCTTCCTCCTCCTCTCCCTGACCTCTGGATACGGAGGCGCCCCAGGGTTCTATCCTTATACACCTCTCTCCACACCCACTCCTTAGTGATGTCATTCGGTCTCAGGGCTTTACGTGCTTATGGCTCATCTCCTCTCATCTCCAGCTCCAACCTCTCCCATAACGCCAGGCTTCTGCGCCTACTCACCATCCCCACGTGGATGTCTGAGAGTGACTCCAGTGTTTCATATCCAAAATCCAGGTGTGGCTGTCTCCCTCCGTGCCTGCTGCTCCTACTGTCTCCCCCAGTTCATAAATGGGAATCCCATTCCATCTATTTGGACTCAGATGCCAGCCTTTGGAGTCACACTTGATCCTGTCTTTCTCTGACATCCCACAGACTCTCCACCTGAAAATCCTATTTGCTGTACCTCCCAGCCATACCCAGAGCCCAGCCACTTCTTACCACTTCACAGTTTCTTTCCTGTCCAAGGCAGTATTATCTTGCACCTGGTTTCTCTGCTCCCGCTCACTCAATCACTTTTGTTCCTCAAAGTGGCAGCAAGAATGATTATTTCAAAATGTGAGTTGAATCATGTCAGTTCACCTCCCCAGTGCCCTCTTGTCTCAGAGTAAAAGAAAACACCCCTACGGTGTCCCACAAGACCCTCCATGGTCTGCCCCACTGTTGTGTCACCTTTCCATCCCCTCCCTTACCGCTCTGCCTCGTGCTCGCTCCACACCAACCCTGACCCCACCAGTTTCCTGGCTTTTCCTCAGACATGCCAAGTACGCTGTCACCACAGGGCTTTTGCACTTGCTGTGCTCTCTGCCTAGCACACTCCTCACCTAGATACCTGCATGGTCCACTCTGTCACCTCCTGCAGGCCATGCCCCTGCCCCACAACCCTCCTGCAGGCCATCCCCTCCCCAACCCCTTGCTTGCTTGATTTTTTTCTAGAGCTCTAACCACCCCCTGACAAACTGATCCTAGTTGTTTCTCTCTGAGTCCTCTCCCATCAGGAAAAGCCCTTGGTTTTGTACTCTGCTGTTTCCCTGGCACATCAGACAGTGCTTGGTGTATTATAGAAAGTACTCACTGAATATCTACTGGGCAGATGAATGATGCAGCCCCAAAGGAGGTCCCAGTGGAGCTTCAGATTTGCAAGCCATTAGAAGCCAGAGACTGTGATGATCTCCCTTGGCACAGAAGCGGGTCTGAACAAGTGCTCCTTGCTAGGGAGGGTGCAGCAGGCCCTGCTGGCTCCCTGTCCCTATGTTCTCTGGTCCCTGCAGCAAACACCAGGTTCTGGGGCCAATCTTGATCCTATTCTGAGGAAGTCCACGCCAGCAGTTAATGACTCAGCATCACAATGAACCTTGCTGCTGGTCTTCGTCCCCTTACATCCAAACAGCAGGCTGTTGACTTGTGATCATCCCCCACCTGGCTGCCACTGCAATGCCCAAGGTTCTGTGTTGTCAGCAAGTCTGAGCCTCCGTCTGTTATTCTGACTGCGCCCAAGCTTCCCTGTGCCTCTGTGGTCAGGCCTTGCTTGTCTCCATCTTCCGAGAGCCTGGAGGCCTGAATCTGGATCCACGCTCCCAGCTGCGGCCCTGCCACCTGCTTCCAGCTTTTTCCTGGGGCTGCCAGTGTTGGCCAGGGTACCTGCCTGTTGTCTGCCAGCAGATGCTCCCGGTGCTCTACTCCGCCTGTCTGTTTGTACTTCGATTCATAAAATCTTGATGGTGGCAGGGACCCTGGTACAACCCATTCCACTTTGAATAATGCCGACTATTGGTTTTTCTTTCTCTGAAGCCCAGGTCTGTCTATCTGTGCTTTCCAGCTACTGTCCTAGGCCTAGCTGTCCCTGAAGAGTGTGCAGAGCAGGTCTCTGCTCTTCCCAGTGATGGCATCTCTGAAATCCAAGATGCCATCATTTCACAGCTCCTGGTGTCTCCTTTCTTCCAGAGATTCATCATCAGCGCCTTTGTTCCTTTCTTCTCAGCATCCTGAGAACCCTCCTCCAAATGGGTTTTCTCTTTTCTTCTTCCCAGTTAGTATGTGGCCCCCAAATCAGAGGCAAGCCCTCCCCCTTAACTGCTTCCAACTGAACACAAGCACCTGCTCCAGCCTGGTGGGGTCTGGTCTGTGGGTTCAAAGCCCCTGTTGGACCCATTCCTACCAAGCCCTGGCTGACCACTCTTTAAGTTAAGGAAAGCCCATCTAGGTCCCACCTATGCCTGTGAAATCTTCCCTTCCCCCCTTTGGCTCTTCCCATGATGGGCTTTGCTCTCGGCACCCAGAGCCGATGGCACTCTTTGAGTGCCTTGCAGCAGGATGCCCCAGTGTCACCTGCTGTAGGTGACACTGGGGCATCTTTAACCTGTGTTAAAGAGCCCGGCGCTGGAGATTTATTACGTTGTGACCCCTGTGGCTTCTCCCAAGAAGTGCTTTTTCCCCATCCTTTCTAGTGCATGGTCTTTCAAGCAGGGAGTGACACAGGCAGGGGAGGGAATGCCACTTTGCTGGCAACACTCATAAATTCCCCCCAGTGGCAGGGATCTAACAACATGAGACTTTGAGCTTTCAGCTCACAGATGAAAGAACAGGGATTTTCCCCAAGATGACAGAAAAGGGAAGCATACAGCCCCGGGGGCCTCAGCAGGAAGCTCTGCTAAGGAGTTGTTCCAGAGCAGCATCAGCCACCCCTTCGTATGGGAGTAGACTTGCACTGGGTGGCCCCAGAGCTCTGGGCAGCCACCCAGAAGTCTCGGGTCAACAGACTGGGCAAGAGGGTGAGCTCTCCGAAGGCCATCGGTAAGGAATTCTCCTGGCACTTTCTGAACCTAAAAGGACCTTTACCTGGAAACAGTGGTTGAATATGAATCTCCCCTTCAGAGCCAGTTTGGAAAGCCAGAAGCGTCAGAGGAATTAAGGTTGTTAAGTGGACATAAGTGGTATTGGTGGAGATGAGAGGAGGTATTTGGGGATCCCTTCTATGGGAGCTCTCCTTATACTTAATTAGCTTCTTCCTTATCTGCCAGGAGAGGAATATTGGCTCCTGGGCAGGCTTGAACAGGGCAGGTAGGGCCACAGTCTCTGGGAGGGCTGCTGCTGTTGGCTTGTGGTTCCAGCCTGGGTTGGGGACCTCCCTTTTGGGTCACCAGCTGGTGCCTCTCTTAGTGGGAAGCCAGGAGGGTGGTCACCTGGGGGAGCTTGGAGTTCACATTCGAGTCTTCCTATCTTGGGCACTAGGGAACAAGTCGGCCTTGGATTAAAAATTCATGGGTATGAATCTCCCTTCCTGGCCATATTCCTTTAGGCAAATTACTCAACCTTTCTTGCACTCAATTTCCCATCTGTACACTGGAGATAACAGTGTACCATAGGAGGTTATTGTATTAATTGAGAGATGTGTAAAGTTCTGTACACAGTGTGTGCATCTAGTAATATTTAATAAACAGCTCATTTCCTTTTGTTTCTTTAAAAAGTAGTAATATTATACTATAAAAATAGCAGCAATTTGCTCAACATTGTGGCAAGCATGATTTTGGATGTTGTCTTAGGGTAGTGGGATTGGGGATGGGCTTTATTGACAAATAAAGTTGGAATTGAATTATAGTTTCAGCATGTGACCTTGGACAAACTACTTGGCATCTGTTTTCTCCTATAAAAGGGGAGTAATACTACTTACCCTGGATGATTGTTGAGGTTTATGTATGATAACATATGCAAAATGGCTAGCATGGTGCCAGATAATTAATAGGTCAATAAATAATAGTTATCAGTTCTATTAATTATTATTACCATAGTTAATAATCATAATTATTACTACTCAAGTTTTCCGTTGCTGCCATAACAAATTACTATGTATTTAGTGGCTCCACCAAGAAACATTCATTATCTTATGGTCTGTAATTCTGATGTCCAACATAGCTCTTGCTGGACTATGATGTCGGTAGAGCTGTATCCTTTTTGGAGGCTCTAGGGGAAAATCTGCTTCCTGCTCATTTGAGTTTTTGGCAGAATTCAGTACTTTGCAGTTATAAAATCAAGGTTTCCGTTTTATTGCTGGCTGTCAGCTAAGGCTGTTCTCAGCTTCTGGAGTCTGCTATATCCCTTGGCTCGTGGCCCCCTTCCTCCATCCTCAGAGCTGAGGGTCAAGTCATTTTCACATGGGAGCTCAGTCAGGCAAGGCTCTCTGATTTTAAGAACTCATGAGATTATACTGAGCCTACTGGGATCAACCAGGATAATCTCCCCCCACCTCAGGGTCTGTAACCTTAATCACATCTGCAGAGTCCCCTTTGCCATGGAAGGTAGTGCATTCCCAAGTTCCAGGGAGTAGGAGGTGGACGTCTTTGGGGGCCAAGAAAGGCTCTCTGATTTTTAAGAACTCATGAGATTACATTGAGCCTACTGGGATCATCCAGGATAATCTCCCCCATCTCAGGGGTTGTAACCTTAATCACATCTGCAGAGTCCCTTTTGCCATGGAAGGGTAACACATTCCCAGTTCCGGGGAGTAGGAGGTAGATGTCTTTGGGAGGGGCCATTATCCTGCTCCTCTGTTTGGATGGCCCCCAAGATGAGAGGCTGAGCCCCCTTGAAAGCCTTCTCGTGAGCAGTGCCTGGTGCAGGGGGATGTGCCTGCCCTTGGAAACTGTCCCCAGTGCAATCCTTGGCCCGAGCTGCCTGACTGCTGTTACAGTCAACCATTTTGCATGAGAACTGGGCAGCCTGGAGCACCAAAGCCACTGCGTTTCCTTGATGGGTAGAGGGAACTGGATAGGACAGCCATATGACTGTGACTGAGATTGTACCACATGGGGAGAGCGAGCCGGGAAGAGACGGTGTAACAGGAAGCCCTTCATCATGTTGATTTAAGGTGTCAGGGTTCTAAAGGAGTAACCTACCAGCTGAGTGTTACCTGGGGCCGTGTCACATGGGCTTTGCGGGGCCTGCCTTGGAGTGATGTGTTTATTTTCTGCCACAGGGCCCAGAGAGAATAACGTCCCCCCAGAGTCTCAGCAGACTGTCTCTTACTCTGCCTGTCATCCTTCCAGAAGGGGACAGATCTCTAGTTGCTTTGAGGAGCAACACGATGTAGGAAGGTACTGCTCTGAGCAGGGAATTAGGAGACCTGGAAGCTGGTGCAACCTGTCCCTCCATCTCCTAGTCCTTACTGAATGCTGACGGTGCCCTGCAGTGGGCTAGCCTCTGTGGGACATACAGGAAGCTGGAGGGACAGGTTTTGAGCTTCCCTATAGTTCCTTTATGTCTGGGAGTTGTGCCTTTCCATATTTAGAACATTAACAAAACATTTTCTGTCCTGTATGTCCAGCGGGGATGGTGGTGATCCAGGGACCAGGGGCATGTTGGCATTTTGGGCTTCTTTTGCCTTTCTTGATGTATCCCCTGCTTCCATCTAGAGTGGGCTTAATGGAATTGTGGTGGACCGGCCTTTTAAAGGGCCTTATCACAGGGGATGGAATGGCATTCATGTTTACTGAGCACCCAAAGTGTGCCTATCACTTCCTATAGCTTATGTGCTTTATGTCTTGCAACAGTCTCCAGAGGTGGGGTTGATAATGTCTGGTAGTTAGGGATGGAAACTGAGGCATGGAGAGACTAGGGTCACTCATGCAGGACCTGGAAGACTCTGGATTTGAACCCAGAATTTTCTGGCTGTGACCCTGTACTCTGTCCTCCACACCAGGCACCTCCCGTTTGTTTGTTTGTTTGTTTTTAAATATTTTATTTATTTGTTCATGAGAGAGACAGAGAGAGGCAGAGACATAGGCTGAGGGAAAAGCAGGCTCCCTCTGGGGATCCTGTTGTGAAACTTCATCCCAGGACCCCAGGATCACACCCTGAGCTGAAGGCAGACACTCAACTGCTGAGCCACCCAGGTGTCCCCAGGCACTTCCCTTTTCTTGCCCCCTGCCATGGAACCCCAGGGAGAGGCATGGGAGGAAGGCACAAATGAGGTCTGTCCTCCCAAGACCCCTGGGACACTTCAGTTTCCTTAAGCAGAAGGCAGAGGCTGCCCTCGAACCCTCCTCGTTGTCCTACCCTTGCAGGCTTCCTTTTCAGACATTTGGGAGAGAGAAATTAAGTTGAAATGGAACCATAGGAGTAGCGCAGAAGGCACCTTTAGGCTAAAAATAAGAGCAGAGGCTGCACCGCTCAGAGGGGACGAGTCTGCATGCTGCCTTTATTTATAGCCACTTATTTATTAGATTCCAAATGATGTTTAACCAGGAATCATATGGCAGTGATCTTTGATTACTTATGCGGCTAATGGCTGAACATATATTATTATTGCTATTTATTCAGCCCTGTTAAATGTACCGGGTGCTGCTTTTCCTGGAAGGCACCAAGGAAAGGGGCCCAGGGAGTCCTTGCTGTGTAATCACAGGGCCCTAGGGGTAGGAGTAGAGAAGGTGGCGTGACAGGTGGCCCTAAAGACCAGATGGGGGGTCCCACCAGGAGTTTTTTTTTATGATTTTTTATTTATTTATTCATGAGAGAGAGAGGTGCAGAGACACAGGCAGAGGGAGAAGCAGAAGCAGGCCTCACGCAGGGAGCCCGACATGGGACTTGATCCTGGGTCTGCAGGATCAGGCCCTGGACCGAAGGCAGGCGCCAAACCACTGAGCCACCCAGGGATCCCCCCACCAGGAGTTTTTATAAAATGGGGCAACCCTTTGAGGTAAAGGGCGTGGGGAGGGGAGTGAGAAGGAACATGCTGAAAGGGAAAGAAGAGTTTAGGGTGAGATTTGGGCCTTTGAGGGCCAGAAACATCTAGCCTTACAATAATAGCAACGATTATTGAGTATGTATTACATGCCAGGGACTGTGCTGTTCAAAATTATTTAATCCTATCATCATGTCCGTTTTACAGATGAGATAGCTGAGGCTCAGAGATGTTAAACGACTTAGCCAAGGTCACACAGCTGGCATGAGGCTGGAGCCCCATCCACCTCTGGAGACTATATGCTCCTTATTCCATCTGCCCAACTTCAAAAGCAGGGCCCTTCTCCTCTTTTGACTAAGCTTAACTTTTTTGAGTAAACAGCTCAGGAAGATAATGGTAAACTTCTGGTCCCTGGAGACCGGAATTTATGGCTCCCCTGTGCTCTCCCATGGTGCTTTACAAGCCACTCAGGGTGAGCTGTCAGCTGTCCCCGGGCGGGCACAGGCTGCCTACCTAACACATCCTACCTGGGAGGCCCCTTGGGGAGAGGCAGGGAATGCAACATTCAGGATGCTGAGTGGAAGTTAACTCAGACCCCGCCCCCCCCCCCCCCCCCCACCAATCTATGGGCTCTGACAGCCAGGATGGTGGCACGTGGCAGGTGGCAGGGTCTTGGGTGGTTCAGGCCCTGATGCACCAGGATCCAAAGCCAAGGCATCCCCACTCAGACGTCTGAGGAGAGCAAGACCTGCCTCACGGGGAGAGCGTGGCTCACTGAACTTCTCCACACTCACTGCCACCACTGCCAGCCCCTGCCATCCTCCCTGTCACCTCTCACTTCCTGACTCTTTCCTAGTTTTATCTTTCTAGAAGAAAGTGCCAACTTATTCCCAGGGTCTGTGAAGCCTTTATAGTCAGGCTGCAGTCTTGCTAGATGGCATTGTTCCCTAGCACTCCCTCCTCCCCATACCCTGCCCCATAACCACTCACTAGCATGCCTCCCACCCACAAGACACATAGGGGTTTCCAGAACATTCTTGCCTCTCAGGTGTTAGGGCCTTTGCTCCCCCTGCCTGGAATCCTCACCCTCTCACCTTTCCGGAGCAGTGGGATTTTATTCATATTCAAGGCTTTGCTGACCTATGAGCTCCTCCCATGACCCCGCCCTTCTATCTCAAGGATTTTTGCCTCTCTCGTGCTCCCATTCCACAGTGTGTGGGACTCACAAGACATAGTGATGGGAGTTGTAGGCACTGGTTTCTCTTTTTACCTGCACTCTGCTGGCCTTGCTCATAGCAGGTGGTAAACAAACATCGGTGGAATGAATGAGGAGATGAATGACTCATTCTCAATTCGTGGCTGCTGTGGGGGAGATATTTGTTCCACATGAGACCATATACCCACTGGCTTTGAAAATGGGGACATTGGGGCAGGAAATGGGGACTACATGAGCTAAGTTATGCATCTCGAAATAGAACAGCAAAGAGCCTGGAACATTCTGGTTGGGGGGGAGGAGGGAGGCTGTTAACTGGCTGTCTCAGAGTTTGGAAGGGAGGAAAGAGACCTGGGGGGGTGGAGGGGGCGTGGGGGGGAGAGGGGGATTTCAGGAGAGTGCCCTCTCTGTGCCTCATCCTCCCTGTCATCACAACATGCAGTCTCCAGCCTTCCAGTCATAATGGAATACGCTGTGGGGGGCATTTGACCCTTATTGATGGTATATGCTTGGCCCAGTATCGCAGAGGCCCCCTGCCCTGCCTGGCTCTGATGCCCGAGGCCGCCCGGGAGGTGCCACCCTGCACTGGGGTGCGCTGACCTCAGGCCTTGTCACCCTCCACCCTCCTCTCTCAGTGCCCTTCCCTTCATCCCTGCAGACACAGCCAGCAGCTGCCTGGGGCTTGGCCAGATGCCAGGGGGCTCCAAGAGCGGATTCTCACAGGGTCAGGTCAGGTTGGAGGAGGAGTAGAGAGGCACTCTCTAGGGGACAAAGCCAGGCTGGGGAGGCAGGAATGGAGAGGCCCAGGGCTTGGGAGGGGAGCCCCGGATGAGAATGGGTCCCAGGCTGTGGCACCTGCCGCCTTGCAGGGTCACGGGCACCTCTCTCTCTGGGCCTCAGGTGTCACAAGCTGTGGGCCCCCAGGGGGCCTGCAGCCCAGGATTCTGTGCTTCCCTTCTCTGCCTCTCTGGAGGCTGCAACAGATGCATATTAACCTCCCCATCCTCCTCCTCCTCTGCTTTCTCTCCCCTCCCTCTCTTACTTCTGCCCCTCCAAGTATTTACTGTCCACCTGGGTCTAGATTATCCCCTGATTAAGTGCCATTTAGCTGTTGGCTGCCTGTTCGCTCAGTTTTATAGACACATTCAGCATGGCACAGAGGCCAAGGCCTGATTTTGGAGAGGGAGGGTAATGAGAACAGAGCACAGCGGCGGCCCACTTAGATTGGATTTTAATAAAGTTTCCAGCTAACCTAAATCATCCTCGTCACAGGCTGCCTAGAGACCGCGGCAGGCGACTGTCAGCCCAGTGCTGCCTCCCCAGGCTGGGGCAGGCAGGAGGGTGCAGAACTGGGGTCTGGGGGGGGTGGTCTGGGGGAGCTGCCTGGAGGCGGGGGAGGGGGGCCCTGTTGGAGAGGAAGTGCCCATCCCCAGCAGGAAGACCCTCCTCAGGGGACAAGGGTGAGGCCTTGGTAAAGTGGTAAAGGCTCTTGGAGGGGAAGCCTATCGCCTTCTCCTGGAGCAGCTGTTAATTAGTTGCAGATGATGAGATAATTCATAAAAATTAGCAGTGATTTCCTTCATTGTGTTAATATCACCGGGCAATAAAACTGCTGTTAAGGATGACTTTTCTCTGCATCGAGGAGCAGGATGTCAAGGAAAAAAAACAGCCCTCCACAGGGGTGGAGGGAAAAAAAGGAAAACAGGACCTCGGAGAGAATGACGGGGGAGCGATTTCCAAGCTTTGGCTGGAATCATCGGAAAGAAGTCAAATTGAAATGCAAATCCTGGTGTCTCTCGGAGCACTGGCTGGGAAGAAATGCATTTGGTGGTGTCACCTTGGCGTTGATGGGCAGACAGCCGGGGCTGCAGGGAGGGCTTCCCTGGCTGCTCGGTGGAAAGAGAAAGATGGCAACAACCAGAGGCTGTGGCTTCAGCTTCTGCCCTCAAGCGGGCCCTTCCAGTTGGCCTGGAAATTTCCAGGAAAATTCTCCAGAGAGGGGACACCCTTGCTGTAGAGGCCTAGGAAGCATGATCTAGCCTCCATCCCATCCCTCTGCATCCTCTCCCCGAGCTCTGGCCACTCTGACCTGGTGTCCTTATCTTCAGTGTGACCAGAGCTTCCTGTCTTAGGGGCTGCACACATGCTCTGGTCTTTGTCTAGAATGTTCTCTGCCTTGCTGCATTTTTTTTTTTTTTTTAAATCTGGCCAACTCCTATTCATCCCTTCAGTAAAATATCATTTCTGCAGATAAACCTTTGGACTGTATTTCTAGTTCCTGGCATAGTTCCCACATTGTATATAGGGACTGATAGTGGCTAAAGAGTATTTCCCTGCTTAACCCCTTCCCTGGTTGCCTGTTACCTCTAGGATAAGGTCCCAACTCAGTTGCGTAGAGTAACAATTTTACAGTAGAATGAATTTGCTAGGGCAGCCGTAACAAAGTACCGCAGGCTGGGTGGCTTATAAGGGAAAAGTCTTGTCTCATGGTGCTGGAGGCTGCAAGTCCAAGATCCAGGTGTTGGCAGGTTTGGTTTCTCCTGAGCCCTCTGTCCTTGGATTGCAGATGGTCACCTTCTCACTGTTTCTTCACGTGGTCTTTCTTCTGTGCATGTGCTTTCCTGGTGTGTCTCTGGGTGTCCCAGTATCCTCTTCTTATAAGGGCACCGTTCAAGTTGGATGAGGACCCACCCTAATACCTCGTTTTAATTTAATGACCTCTTTAAAGGTGCTCTCTCCAAATACAGTCACACTCTGATGTATAGGGGGTTAGGGTTTCCATTTATGAATTTTAGAGGAATACAGGCCAGTTCATTACAGTACCCCATGTTATCTGACCCCTGCTTACCCCACCAGTCACAGTGCCATCTACCCACCTAGCTCTGCGCTGTGCTTGATGTGCCCTGAAAGTGCCATGCTTTTCTACCTGCCACTGCACCCAGAAGGCTTTTGTCTGAAATGTCCAAAATGCAATTTGTTTATTTGTTTGTTTGTTTATTTTTTCAAAATGCAGTTTAAATGTTGTGTTCCCCTTGCAGAGCTCCCTGATACATTTTCCCTTCCTCCAAGAGCTTATATCCTTCTTTTGTGTCATTATGCCTTATAAATACGTTTAGTGTAGGGGCACCTAGGTGGCTTGTCAGTTAAGTGTCTGAATTCAGCTCAGATTATGCTCTCAGGGTCCTGGGATGGAGCCCCTTGTCAGCCTCCCTGCTCACAGTGGGGAGTCTGCTTCTCCTTCTTCCTGTCCCTCTTCACTGATTGTGCAGTCTCTCGCTCTCTCTCAAATAAATAGAATCTTTAAGGGGAAAAATAAATACCTTTAGTGTAGCAGGTTTGTTTATGAGTATTTCCTGAACTTATCATGCTCCACAGAGTGGGTACCCCACCAGTTGTTGAATGAACAAATGAACGAGCAAATTGAAAGATCAAAACATAAAATAATAATCAAAATCAACAAATAATCCAGGCCAGAGATGATGTTGGCTTAGATTAGGGGGCTGACAGTGGAGATACTGAGAAGTAAACAGTTCTTTCTGAAGCTGAATTGACCAGTATTGGTAGTAGATTGATGTGGAAGATGAAGGAAAGGTCAAGGAGGACCAGGTTTCTGGCTTGAGCAGCTAGGAGGTCAGAAGTATCATTTTTAAGAAGGGAAACAATGGAAGGGGAGCAGCCCTGGTTGAGGTGGAGGGTATGTAAGGGGAGATCTAGGATTCCATCTGGGAAATGTTAAATTCTACTGACCTTAAAGTGGAGATGTCAGGGAGTCAAATGGAAATAATGTGATATTCAGAAGGGAAGTTGGATGGAGATATAAATAGGGGTGTTATTAGCAGTCTTCTAGGGAGGAAACAATGTGGAGGGCCTACATCTGAGCAACCTGAAATGTTTGCTTAGAAAAGAAGGATGATCAAGACTCCTGGGCCATTTTGCAAAATAGACATAGTCTAGTGAATCCATAATAAACTGCAAAGTTAAAGTATACATGAAGAGCGCTTGGGTGGCTCGGTTGGTTAAGCATCTGACTCTTTTTTTTTTTTTTTTTTTTTTTTTTTTAGCATCTGACTCTTGATCTCAGATCTTGATTTCAGGGTTGTGAGTTCAAGCCCCACATTGGGCTCCACACTGGGCATGGAGCCTACATTAAAACAAAACAAACATTAACTAAAATATGTATGAATCTCAGCCAGCCAAAATATTTTAACTGGCAAGAAAGAGTAGAAGTTGTGAATTTATTGGCTAATGATGCTAAGTTAGCCACAGGAAAGTCAACAATTGTCTTGAACAACCAGCATGTCTTCTGGTGACCAGCGGACACTGTGTTATGCATCCTGCCATGGGTGAAGTAAGTGAAAGCCCTGGAGTGTCTATTTGCCAGGCTAGAAGAAGTGTTCCCTAGTGATGTGTTAGATGATTCTCAAGGGAGAAGTCACAAATGCAGATGTGCAAGTAAGTAAAGAATTTTTTCAGACCATTAACATTTTCTGGTAAGCATTCTTTGTTCCTGAGAAGAATGAGTGAAATATGCGATATGCATTTGATCTCATTGATGGCCGATTGATCCAGTCACTGGTTCATTCCCAATATTATGAGCAAACTGCCAGTCAAGGTTAAGAAGATAAAGGATCGTAGTTGATCCCTGGCCGCTGAGAGCTTGTGGAGACAATATTAATACGTGTGAAAAATTGAAGGACCATGCACGACAATCTAATAACTAGAGTAAGGCAAAACATATCTTAAGTGTCCAGTGACTAGTACAGACAGTATATGGTATAAGAGCCTAGCAGAGGGAGCACTCGCCCTCGCTGTACTGAAGTACTCAAGGGATGCTTTTCTGTGCTGACCTGATCCACTTGTGTATCTTGGAAGAGTGAATAAAGGGTGTTCTCTAAGGCCTATAGGAAGTCCAGAGCGGATGGAATCTGCAGTTCTGTGGAAGATGACTTTTAGATCTGCTGCCATCTGTTGGTGAGTGTGGAAAGGAGCCAGGAACGTGGTCCTCAGGTGGTAACAGACAAAAGCTGCTAAGAAGGGCCAGGTGTTGTTACCTACCTGTCTGGGACAAGTAAGCCTTGGTTTGGACCATTGTATTAAAAATATGGTTCTCAGATCAGCGGCATTGACATTGCGTGGGAATATGGAGACTCTCAAGCCCTGCTCCGGACCTACAAAACCAGTATCTACAAGTTTAGCCAAATCCCCAGGTGATTCTCACAATCATTCCAGTTTGAGAGACACTGATCTAGTCATGGCGATAGAGGAATCTTTTGGAGGTGCCTGGGTGGCTCGATCAGTTAAATGTCTGACTCTCTATCTAAGTTCAGGTCTTGATCTCAGAGTCATGAGTTCAAGCCCAGTGTGGAGCCTACTTAAAAAAAAAAAAAAAAAAAAAAAAAAAAAGATCTTTTGGGCTACTTCCTAGACCCTCCTCCTAGCAATTCTGATTGGTGAGACTGGGATAAGACTGCGAAATTCATATTTTTAATAAATATCCTCAGATGATTCCTGCCATCAGGAACGTTTTAAAAGCTCTGCCTCAGATGTGGCCACATCTTGGGTTAGGCTGGCTTTCTCACCATGCGTACACCTCGCCGTAGGCTTTCTTCTCTTCACGAAATCCTTCTGTTGAATCTTCGCCGCCAAAAAAATGGTACTTTCTTGGTCGTCAACTTATCCTTTTTTACCTCTTTCTGACTGGGGTGGTCTTGACTACCTTTTCCTTTTTGATCTCAATTACCATTCAGATCTCTGTTGATCCTGGTTTCCATGAGACCAGGATCTTCCTTCTCCTGACTCCCTCTCACTTTTTTTTTTTTTTTTACTCCTAACTCTTTCTTCATCTCTTTTTTTCTGGTTACTCTTTTGTTCTTGAGCCCTTTATGCTTCCCTCACCCTTTCTGGGCTGTCTTGTCCACTCTGTGGCTGTAAATACCATCTCTGTGGAAATAAGTTCCAGGGCATCTGCAGTCCTATCCCTCTGCAGCTCCAGCTGTGTGCAGGAGGTCCCACATGTGTGGTAGTGCCACTTAGGCCGTGGATCAGTAATGCCACCCTTAGGCAGCAAATGTATGGGCTTTAGAGCCAAACACACTTGGATCTGAATCCTGCTTTCCATGTGCCAGCTGAGGGATCTCAGGTAAATTAATTTACTTTTGAATCTCAGTTTACCTCTAAAGAGTGAGATTAATAATACATGCTTCAGAGGATTATTTCCAAGTCCAGTTGGGTAATGTATATAAAATGATACCACATAGTAGGTGCTTAATAAATACTCGTTTCTTTTTAAAAAAAATTTATTCATGATTGGTAGATCTGTCGAACTGAACTCAATTCCTTGTACTGATCTGTGTTTTCTTAGCTCTGTGTCTTTGCTTCGAACTCTTCCTTCTCCTTGGATTATTTCCAATTTTGTTGTCTTTCAAGGCCAAAATCTGTTGTAACTTGGCCAAGACTGTGATCAACTCGATCCCAAGTCAGCTTTCACACAACCTATGCTTCTTTAACTATCACTCTGATGGTACATAAGTCACTTTATACCTTGCATTGTAACTATTTGGGTACATGACATCTTCCCTATGAGACTAAAAGCTCCAGTCAGTCTAGCTTATGACCTTACAATAGTTTTATTCTCTAAAAGGCCTAGTGCAGTGCCTGTCCATGCCAGAGAGTTCAAATGTCCTATCGGTAGGGGATGTGCTGCATTGCCTTTACTTGTGAAAGGAAATCATTATTCTCCCTTACATATACTAGTGGAGTGTGGAGAATCAAAATAACAGACTGTCCCAACATTACTGCTGTTGGATTTGGAAGGCATTGAGGTATTTGTGCTTCAAATTTACCTTGCTGATTATGTTTCGTCTGGCATACATTAATGTGGGTTTGAATTTCACGAGCGTGCGCCATCTGGAAAACTGAAGGGGATGATCCAGAAGCATGCTGAGCAGTGGGAGAAGCTAGGTTAGGATTTTTGATTGTCTGGGGATAACCCGCAGAGTGAATACTCAACCCCAACATAACTGAGCATTGACCGTTTCATTTATTATTCCTCTCTTAGCTTTCTCTGGTCAGAACCCTTTATGACAATATCAGCATCAGTCAAGGGCACACTAATTACCTATCAGAGCCATAAAATACTTCTGGTGATGGAGCAGAAACATTTGGTTTCGAATTGATGTCAGACTGTGACAATAATGGTACCTTACATTTGTATAATGAGTGGTAACTTATAAAGAGCTTTCACTTATGTTATTTAATTGTCTTCTTGATGCCATGAGGTAGGTAGAGTAGGTCTATCCTATTTGACAGATGGGGAAACCAAGGCTCAGAGGAGGTAAGTGACATCCCAGGCTCTCTTAGCTAGATATAGGCAGAGCCAGGGAACAGAGCCTGGGTCTTTTCACTCTTGGGTCCCAGTGCTTTCCCCCACTTTACCATGTTCCTTAATAAACCTCTAGGTCTTGGCAACATTTATTATTATTCACTTGTAAAATTTCCAGGCGATTCTTTTAATAGTTTATAATTTTCTAGTGAAATTCTCTATTTTCATCTGTTTTCTACATTTTCTTACCACTTTTGAGCAAATTTATCACAAAGTCCTTTTAACTCTGATATCTGAATCACCCATGGGTCTGTTTCTATTGTCTGTTGTTTCCCCCCCTCTCTTGGATTTTGGTCATATGATTCTATGTTTGGGCATGCCTAATAATTTTTTTTTTTTAATTGAATGCTAGATGTAGGCTGTAGACACTGTGACCTTCAAGAGAGTGTTTTACTTTTTGCTAGGCAGAGTACAACCAAGATATTAATCCAATTAAAACCGAACTGAGTCCAAGCTGGGTTGTGTTTTGATAAGGTTTAATCTACTTCTGAGTCACCCCTTTCCGAGGAAATAGCCAGCATTAATTGAGAGCTTGGTGTGTTCACTGATTCCCTTCTCTGCTGGGTCCTGATTCTAGTCTGGTCTCCTCGGTGGGGCCTTGAGACTGCAGGAAAATCTGTTTTATAGAGGCTTTCTGCTTAAGCTTTTTGTTTGTTTGCTTGCTTGCTTGTTGGCCTTCTGCTCTGTTCAGTGGTAGAGCTCTATAAATGACCTCAGGGGATAACCAGCCATGCATTTGAGGCCCCTTACATTCCTAATTTTCTCTTTGTAGTCCTAAGTCTGCCAGAAGCTCTCTTGGCTTTTTTGTCCTCTAGCAGCAGCCCTACATTGGTGCAAAGCCTGGACTCCCAGCCTCTCATCCTCTGCCCAGAAATGGCAAAGCCCTCCAGGTTAGAAGCAACTACAGAACATCAGCTCATTCCCCTCCCTTTCCACTCTCTGTCATTATATCCTCTCTGATCCTTGTTGCTCCAGAAGATCTAAGATGCCTTGAAACAGATGATTATTGTTTTTTATTTAGCATTTCTACTTGTTCTCAGTGGAAGTATTGATCTGCCACAAACTAGCCCATCCTACTCGGAAGTAGAAATCAGGTGTTTATTATGAATGTATAAAAGCCACAGGATTACAAGAGCAGTTCTTAGCTGGGGGTCTTGGTAGGTGGCCCAGCCAACTAGGGGTGAACCTTCCTTGAGGCATTCTCTAGAGTCTCTGGGCTGCCCAGCCACGAAGAAGGCAGGGAAATGGATGGGTTGTAAGCACGTGCCCAGGAGGAAGGCATTCATTAGGCTGAGGAATGAGTGTTCGGCAAGCTCAGGAGGCCTCACTACTCCATCAGGTTTCTAATGATTTTGTCAGAGTGTTAATCCCCCGGGTGAGCAGCAGCATTTTGATATCAGCAAACAGATTGTGTTTCAGCCCAGATAACCCAATATGGAGTCCGAACTGAGTCCTGCATGAGAGCAGAAAACAATTCATCATATTTTAATGGGGTGGAGAGAGGCTAGGCAGGATAATTTACACTGGAAATAGGGCGTGGGGGCTCACAGTGAGGGTGGGATGGTGGAGAGGCACTGGACATGGGACTGGTCCCTACGTGTGCCCCAGTGGAGTGTGCTTGTGTGTGTCGGTGTGAAAGAAGGAAACTGTATGCACAGAGAGCACTTCAGGGACCTTCCCTTCTTCATGGAGCCCTTTCTGAGCACCCAGTCTGGACCCGGTCCTGGGAATACAGAGATAAAGAAGACCAAAGTCCAGCCCTTAAGGACCTCACAGTCTGATGGCAGAGGTCAACATGTAACCAGATGACGAATAACAGTGGTACAGGTGCTGGGTGGAAGAACGTGCCTGTGGCATTGGGAGCACAGAGCAGGGACAGGGCTTGGGTGGGCCAGGAAATGCTCCACTTGACCTCTGAAGTGAGGTGGATGGATGGGATGCAGGACATTCCAGGCAGGAGGAACAGGCTGAGGAAATGGGCTGCTCCAGGATTGCTATAATATGCCCATGATTTGGCAGAAACAGGATTCCCATGGTCTCTGCCACTGCCCTAGTTGGGTCCTTCTGACCTCTTGCCTAGGAGAACCTTCTATCTGCTTCCAGTCTCTCACTTCTTGAATCCGATGTGCACGTCAAACCCATGTTCTCTTCTGAACACGCAGGACCTAGTCACTGTTGTTCACAGCTCCAGGACTTCCTAGGGTTTCTCTCATTCTTAAGGTAAAGTAAATAATCCTTGGTGTGTGTTAAGCCCTTCCACCTTCTGACCCTAATGTATTTTCCTTTTACCATCCTCCTCTGCACCCTCCCTGGCCCTACGCTGGGGCCCTGTTCCCTGCTCTAGTTTTACTGGGCCACTCACTCTTCCATAGACAACCAGCGTTCTCCTGCCCCCATGGCTTTGTTCATGGCATCCCTTAAACCTGATGAAATATATTCTTTACTCAAGACCCAGATCATATGTCACCTCCTCTCTGAAAACTTCCCTGAACCTCCCCATCAGAATGATTCATTTCTCCTCTGAGTTACCTGATAGTTTGCTCCTCTGTTAAAAGCCATCCCATTCTGTCTCTCTTTTCGCTTTTTGTGTTCCACTGGTAGCAGCCCGACCTGTGCCAGGGCAATCTCCTTGAAGGCAGGGAAAATGCCTTTTTCATCTTGTAGCCTCACAATGCCTGTGTGTTCCTGGTCCTCGATAAATATTTATTGATTGAATGAATAAATGAGTATTGAATGGGCTTTCCATGTGTTTTGCTCCAGGTGTCTCTTATTGTAATTAAAGGTTTGGTTTTTTTTTTTTTTTTCAGTCAATTTCAGGCAAAAAGCAAGATAAATTTTATGTGAGCTTTGAGAAGAACTGTAAAAGTGATTTATGGCTGGGTGCAAGGATCTGTGCAAACAGGTTGGGGAGATGCTCAGCGGCAGCATCAGCCGGGGCTCCTCGCATCACTCCAGACCCCCCGGTGCAGAGTCACAGCCGCTCTCAGCAGCCATGGCCAAGGCCCGGGGCCCTCATGCTGAATGCACCCCCCACCCTCCTGGCGTGTGAGAGGCTTTCATGTGTGGTGTTGAAGTGCTGGATAAAAACGCTCGCTCTGAGAGTGTGTGAAGGTGCTGATGAGTAGCATCCCCATACAATACTGTGCAGCCCCGTGTTTGGCAATGGTCCTTTTGTGTGGGGCTTGTGGTCTTAGGCACATTTGCACTGAGGGGGATACCTCCTGCCTAGCACATTCTGTCACTGTGACCCTGGCAAAGCCCACGCGGGGCTCACACTTGTGACCTTGGCCTCCTGGCCTCCCGCTCTCACCAGCCGGGCCAACTGCCACAGCAGGAGCTGGCTGCACCTGTCTCTATTTCAAGAGCGAAGTTGAGGCTGGGTAGCCGGAGCCAGGGCCCTGCCTGTCGTGGATCGGATGCCTGGAAACAGCCGTTCAGCGTGGAGAGTGAGAACACCTTCTGAGCAGCCAAGATGGGTCCCGAAGGGGCCGTTTCTCCCAAACAGGGACAACAGCCCTGGGACCTGTGGCTTTTGCTTTCTGATGACTTGGCACCAACAGCCAGGTGCCATCTTATCCCCCTACTGCCCCCACCTGCTGTTGTTCCCAAGGTCCAGATTTAACTTTCTCTTATTTTAGTTTCAGGCCATTTCTTCTTTTAATGGTGTCCCAAGCTGCCTGAAATAATTCTTGCCCTTCTTTTATGTGGCTCTGTCTCGCATATTTATGGGAAGTTATCATGTCCTCATAGGCCCTGGTTCTCTGGGTTCCACATATTATGTGCCTTTAACCTCCCTTTATAGGTCAAGCCTTCTAATTCCCTTAATCATTTTTATTACCTTCCTTTGTATTCAGACTCTCTCCTTAGCTTCTTTTAAAAACAAGGATGCCCAAACTTCAGAATGCATTCTAAGAATGACCCGAATCCAGGGGCAGTCAGGGACCTTGTTGTGGAGGCTTTTTTGCTCCTTTTTCCTGATGATGCTCTTGTGTATCTCTCGTCATACTTTGGCCTCACCATTCTCCAGTCATCTACCCTAAACTTGACCTTCCCAGGCAATGGGCTTATTCTCACAATGGCCCAATTCCCTGACTTGGGAATGAGGGATGAGGTGATGGGGATGAGGCAACTTTAAGAGTGCAGAAATTGAGATTGGGAAGAGGCACGAGCCAGCAGGTGCTGAGCGCCTGTGATGTCCAGGGCACGGTGTGAGACATGCCACATACAGCATCTCCATGATTGACACACGACCAGGTGAGATAGACATTCTGCCTCCTTTTGACAGTTAAGGAAACTGAGGCTCACTGTTATAAAATAACTTACTGTAGGGCGTATAGCTAATAAATGGCACATGTGGGATTTGAAGTCAGGCTCTGTAAGATGACCCCAAACAGCCTTTCTTTCCACTTGACGCAGCCTCCTCCAGGAAGGTAGGAGAGAGGGTTTTGCAAAGGGAGCATTTTAACTCAGAGGAGCACGAAGGCAAGGACTCTGTTTCCTTTGTCTTCGTTGAACCCAGATTCTGGGAGACCAGTGCCTTTCTTTGGGCATGGTCTGATAGGAAAAAAAAAAAATCCAGATGACAAATGCCTTTGTTTTAGACCAAAGGCCTCTTCCAGTATCCTGGACTCATGTTATTTCTGGCCTCCTGTGCAGTGGGATGAGTGTTCCTCCAGCTGCCCTGCCACTGGCCTCAGGGGCATATTGGGGTTACTCTTGTACTCCCGACACCCCTACAGCTGAGCTGGATGGAGAGCATTCTTTATCCTTGAGTTTGAGAATTTTCCCCATAGGTTGATGCTGTACCCAAACTTCTCCTGCTCCCTACCGGGGCTGCCAAGAGTGTGCCCTCCTGTGACCTGTGCATTGGATTGGCCTGAGCATGGCCCCTGTGTGGGTGGCCTCCCATCCCATCCTCTATGAGACCAGCCAGGCAGCAGAGGGATGGCATGATCGCCCAGCAAAGCCCCCTAGCCAAGTTTCAGTAGCCCCGGGTATAATGGCTACCTTCTCTGTTGCTTGGTGGAAGGTGAGGAAGGGTCTACCACCATGCTGGTGCCCCCCAAGCCCTGCCTTACCTTGTCCTGAGAGTAAATACACAAGAGCAGTGCCCCATCAGGAAATGTCAAGGGAAAGGCTTGGCTCTTCCAGGGTGGAGACACCCCTCCCTCCAGAGCATACTCAGCTCTGGGGAAGATTTCTGAGGGGGTCTTGGTTCTCAGAAATAACCACATGGGAGCACATTTACTCACTTGAAACCCAACTATGGTCCTTATGCTGATCTTTGAGCTGGGCGTTGGGGAGATAGATGAGTAAGATGCAGGACTTGTTTCCAAGGAGTGAGCAGTCTTGTGGGAGAGATGACACATAATCAGATCATGACAACCCAGCATGGCAACTGCAGGGATGGATATTTGCACCTTGAACCAGAGGTCAGGCGCCCAGCAGCCTAGAACAGGAATGGGCAGAGCTAGGACTCGTTTCTAAGGGACATGTCCCCTGAGCTGGGTTTAAAAGAAGACTGAAAAGTGGGTCAGGTGAAGGAGGAGGATGTGCCACAGAAAACTAAAAGGTAGGACAGTCAGGGAGGTGAGGCTAGAGAAGAACCCAGGACCAAGTCATGGAGACCTGGTGTGTCAGAGAACTTTGGGAGTAACAGGGAACTCTTGAAGAGGGATTTTAGGTGAGAGGGTAGAGGACAGCAATCTACATGTTAGATAAGTCATCTCAGTAGTAAGATGGAAGGAATATTTGAGGGTGATACCATTTTAAAGAGAGAGACCAGTCAAGAGAAGGTTACAATAGTCCATCCATCCACCCATCCATCTGTCCATTCATCCTTTTGTGTAGGTATTTACCGAGCACCCGCTACATGTCTGGTACTTGGAGAGTGTCAGGGATACCGAGAAAGGTAAGAAGAGGTGGAGTCCTGCCCTCCAAAGCTGATAGAGGAGAGGTGAGGAAGCCTGGACCTGTCTTATAGAGCAGATAGAAGAAGGAAGATGAAGTAAGGAGTCATTTGGGAGGTCCGTTTAGTAGGATTTGGTCATTGATTGGATGGGGCGGTGGAGAACAAGGAGGAGGTAAGGATGTCTCACATTTTCTACTCCGGATGACTGCAGTGGCTGAGTCAGGAGGAGGTCTTCTGTTAAATCCTCAGCACCCCGATTAAGTATATAACCTCAGGAAAAGCAGTGTGCCTGTCACGCAGACTCAGCTGTGAGACAAGTTCAGTAGCACCATTTTCTCTTTGACCTCCGCTGCCTTTTATTTGCTCCTGTAAAAATGCTGGAGCCGCCGCTGGGTGCCTGGGTGGCTGGATGGTCCGTCCGCTGAGGCTGGCGTCCAGCAGGGGTGGATGGTGAGTGGTAGATGTGGGGGACTGCAGGTGCCCACAGACATCTAAGTAGAGACATCCAGCAGCGCTGGATAGCCAGCTGTGAAACGTGAAGGTCTGGATCCGAAGTACAGCTTTGGCATCAGCAGCAGAGGAAGCCATGAGAGCATGGCTGGTGGAGGGGAGGGTGGTATCAGAAGAGGAACACTGGACTAAATGTCAAGATACCTTGGCTTGAGACTCAGATTTGCCATTCATTCACAGTGTGACCTAAGCCCTTCTTGCTTGGAGAGCCTCGGAGCCCTCATCCGTAAAATGATCAGACCAGATCAGCCAGATGAGTTTTCCAAACTGGTATTTAGTGGTTAAATCTTCTGCTCAAATAAAATGACACACAGAATCCCCGTAGGTAAAAAGGCGGTCGAAACAGTTCATCAGGAGCTTGGGGTTTGAGCTCCCTTAGCTTCCAACACCCAGTCTGGGGAGCACACTTTGAGAACTGGAAATTAGTGAGATTTTTGAGCTCCCTTCTATCCAGCACCGGCCTCCTGAAGCCTGATTCATAGGTCACTTGGGTGTGGTTGTGTAGACACTTGAGTCTCCTGGAGGTCGCAGTAGGGCTAGCAGGAGGCTTGAGGGGATGAGTGGGGAAGAGGCAGCCTGGAACCCATTCCTGCTCCAACAAACTCAGGATAATTTTTATCTTTCTGTGGCCTCATTAAAATCCAAGCCCTTTAATTTGTTTCCCTCAAAAAAAAAAAAAAAAAAAAAAGGATCGAGAAGCAAAGAAGAGCAGCACAGACCATAAAACACTGCAGCCTTCTCCTAATGTTTCCCAGTTCCCTCCTGCAGTTTGAGTTCTTCCTACTTTATCATCCTCAGGCTTGATCACAGGAACTTGATTATTTCCTTTTCCCCTCCAGAGCGTTTAGGAAGGTTAAAAAAAAAAAAAAAAAAAAAAAGATCCTGAGCCTCATCTGAAGCCACTTGTGAACACCACCCCTCCTCCTTTCAGAAGCCTGTGCTATTTATGGTCCATAGTCTCACTGGAGGAGACCCAGGGACCCCTGGCTAAGAGCCCTCGCCCCAGCACCCCCTCCAGGCCTAGAAATGGGGGAGGTCCCTCCCATAAGCTGGGCTGCGCCTGCAGACAGAGGTGGGTGACCTGTGTTCCTAGCTGTGAGCTTGCCAGCTGTTGCACGACCCCAGAGGAGCTATAAATAAGCCGGTGGCCTTCAGCTCTGGTGGCACTGGGCTTTACTTGGAATCATGCTGCCCAACCCCCTTCTAGCCTGTCATGGCATCCGTCTGCTCTTCCAGAGAGGCCTTGGCTCTCCCTCCGGCCAGGGTGGCTGCCGTGACCTGCCATGAAGGGCCTTGTGTGGCTCGCCTAGGGATCATTTCCAAGACACATATTTCACCCAGGCCCCCATGAGAACGACTCACTCTGTTCTCCCTGCGAAGTGAGAGAGCGGTTTCTCCGGCCACATCAAGACGTCAGCTTTTAGTGCCAGGGTGCTCGAGGCCATGCTTGTCAGAAATTTCATTTATGCAGAAGAGGAAGAGAGGTCAGCCTGCGGGATCTGGCCTGCCCACTGCGTCCTGGGCCTGGAAGGCAGCCACGGATGGGGAGGTGGAGATGGGCAGAGCCATCCTTGCCTCGTTAGCACGACCAAAGGCCTGTTTTGAGCTGAAGCTGCTGCAGGCCGACACCCTTTGTGATGGGGGTACGATGCGGTGTCATTAGCAGGGCAGCCTGGCTGGGTGTTGATGGGTCCTGCAGAGGCCCGGCGGGTTGGCAGATGGAGTCACCGCGCTCACCACTGCTCGTGGACCTGGCTGTGTGCAGCCCCCGGCAGGAGCATTCTGACATGAAAGCCCCAGAAGGGGCCTGGGGGGACCTCACACCGCTCATGCACAGCCCTGCTCTGTGGATTGGAAAAACCCGAGGCTCTCATGTGCTTCCACCTGGGGGCCTGGAGGCTCTCTCCCCCCTCGGCGCTCTTCCTGAAGCCCTTGTATCAGCAGCGGGCCTCCAGCTCTCCCTCACCAGCAGAGGGATGTGGGCTACCTGCTTCTGCAAGATGGGAACACCTCTGTGACTTGTCCTACAAATGACAATACAGCTAACAAGATCTAATTGGCTATTAAAGGAGAAGGAAACCCTATAGATGCTGCAGGCTAATTAACCCTGGTAGTGCAGAGCAAGAGGATGACTCTCTGTAGGGGCGCTGTGTGAGCATGTCTGTGCTAAAGTGGGTCTGCCCCAGTAGCACCCGGGGAGATATATGCCCCGAATAGCAGGCCTCAAGCCACCCACGTGGTGTCCTGAAGTCCTGCTGAGTGGGCAGGGAGGGGCAGCCCCATCCCAAGTCAGAGCCCAGAGCATCAGACCAGAATGGAGCCACAGAATCAGGTCCTGTGTACTCATTCTACAGATAAGGAAACTGAGGCCCACAGAGGAGGTAGGTAGGACTTACCCAAGGCTGCAAAGCTAGCTGGTTGACAATGGAGCTGTGATTGAACTTGGGATTTGGGAAGGCCAGTGTTCCCTGCCACATGTCTGGGACAGTGTGTGAGGGTCCCCCTCTGTCTTGAGGTGTTCAGGGTCTAATGAGGGAGGCAGTCTCTACAGATAATTATAACCTGGTGTGCATAGCCTTGGAGTTACAGTCTGAGCTGAGTAGCAAACGCTCCACTATGTTGCAGGAAAGCTTCCTAGGGGAGGTGAAGTCTGGGCTCAGTTTTGAGCAAGATGGTTCTAAAGAGAAATGTCAGAGGAGGGCATGTGGCAGAGGAGCCCGGGAAGCTCAAATTCACATTAGGAGCCTAATGTGAGAGAGCTGAGGTCGGAGAGGGGCTGTGATGCCCTCTGTCCAGCGTGGAGTCGAGATGTTATCCTGGGTGCAGTGGGGAGTCCGTGTAGGTGGTGGCTTCTTCATATTTCTCTTTGGAAGGAAACTGGAGGCAGCCAGATGGACTTGGGCTGGCGGTAGGGCAGGGGCAGGGAGAGCTGGGATGAAGCCAGTGCTGCAGGCCAGGTGAGCGGTGTTGAGGGTTTGGCAAGGCAGTGGCAGTGGGGATGGATGTGCAGGCCAGGAAGGAGCCCCAGGGTGACTCCAAGACCTTGGCACTTTCAGCAGTGACAGTGATCCTGCTCTGCTCTCTGCACCGTCCTTGCCAACGGACTCCCCAGCTTCTAGGCTGTCACACCTGAGCAGAGGCCTTTAGAGGTCTTCTGGTCCAGCTCCTTCGTGTTTCAGAAGAGAAGCAGACCCCGGGAGTAGATCAGGCGTGGTGGGACTTCTCCCCACCTGCAAGCCTGGTGTCCAGCCCTTGCCCAGTGTGTTTGTGTGTTGCCTTCTGATAAAGAAGCTGCCTTATGCCTCTGCCCATCCTCAGTCACCTTCCTCCCCCAATTTTCCCCTTGGTCCCTCTGACTGTGTAGCCCTCCAGCCCCACCCAGGGCCAGCTCCGCCTTGCAGTTCAACTTAGATTCAGCGGCCAGTTCTATTCCAGTTCTATTCGTAAAGCAGGGACGGTTGGAGACCTTGGTTGGTCATGTGAGTGAAGGGGAACAGCAAAGCACAGCCCAAGACACCAGCCAACTCCAAACCCTAAAGGCCCGACAGCACACTGAGTTCTAACTTGTCTCACTAAGTGTGACCTTTGAGACACCGTGTGTTCCTTTAGCACACGCCAGCTGCCAGAGGGAAGGGTAGCTCCAGGGTTCCACAGGAGCTAGGAGTGAGTCGCAGAGCACATTAGGGCGAATTTACCTTATGCAGATTGGCTCTTGTGCACACTCCCAAGGGCCGGGGGTAGGGGGGTACCTGGGGCTGTTGGGTTGGGGCCCACCCCTCTGGGAAGGGCTGGAAACCATGAGTGGGGGCCCAGAGTGGTCTGGACAGCGGGTCTCACCCGCTGCACCTGTCCTGTCCTCCCTCCTCTTGCTACAGGCAACCCTGTCTGCTTTCCAGGCCCCAGGGGTAGGGGCGGAGTGGTTTGGCTGGAGCCAAAATGCCACTCACCTTTCTGGCTCTGTATGGTGCGGTGTTTCCCAGTTCGGTGCAATCCATTTCATAACAGATATTTTGAAACGTCCACTGTACTGTCCCTAAAATGAAATTCAGAGATACTATCACCTTTCTGCACACATGATTTAAAAACACATCATGTCCTAAATATAACCTAAAGGATAAATTAAAAGGAACTAACAGAATGTATCTCAATACATAAATGCTTAGGCATTACTACACCTATAGGGCAGAAATGTGCCCAAGTTTTCAGGAAGCCTCATGGGGCTCCTGTTAAGAACCACTAGCTTTGGAGGTAGAGGGACTTCTATTCAAATTCTGTCCCGGCCGCTGATAGCTGTGTGACCTTGGGCAAGTGCACCTCTTTGAGCCCCGGCTCCTCATCTGTGAATTGCACAGAACTGTGGCTGCACCCTGGGTGGATGAGGTCTTAACAAGATGCTGTATTTTAAAGCTCTTTACATGGCGCTGACTTCTCCCCTGTTTCTTTTGCTCCTGATACCCATCTCCTGGCAATAGGCATAATATCCTTACCCTCACCTTTGTTCTATACTTCACCTTTGGAAGCAATTTTGCTTTGTCATGCCAAGGTCGCCCGCTGCTTCCCACTCCCCATCCCTCTGCGGCTTGCAGCCAGCTCAGCAACCCAGTACCTGCTTCTTACCTGCCCTCCAGCCCTCCATCCCCTCCCCAGCCTCTGTTTGGCTCCACAATCTGGGGGCGGAGGGAATACACATCTCAGGAGCCCGTTTAACCCACCCTGAGTACATACATTTTCCTATAGTGTCAATGCATTGTTGTAATCAGGGGAAGTGGGTTCTTGGCTTTCATCTGTCCCCAGGGAGCTGTTGCCCCAGGTAAGAGTTTTTAATAAATACTCCATCGCCTTCCCTGCCTTGCATAATGGGGAGAAACCCTATCTGGCTCAGGGAAGTCTTCCTCACTGGCAGTTCCAAGCTCATACTGCATCTCATGCTTTATAGCTCCCATTGACACCAGATGCCAGTAGAACCAGTTGTTGCAGTTTGCACAGCTGCCTGTGACCCTCTGGCCCCCGGTGGCAAAGCGCTGTCCAGCTGCTCTGATCCTCTCTTGGTGGCTCCTCTTCCTACCCCCCCTCCTCCAAAGCCTGAGGCAAACTGAGGAAAGATTAGCCTGGCTCCTCCAGGGCTCCTGCCCTTTAGTTTTGGGACTTATGACCACTGGTGATCACTGCAGGCTCCACAGCCCCATGAAGGAGAAAGTCTATAACCAGGGCCTCTTGGTTCACTTATTCACTGAACAAATGTTTATTTAGTGTGTACTATGGACCAGGTACTTTTTAGGCACTGGGCATGAAGTGGCGATTTAATTATCCCTGCTTCATAAGGAATATAAACAATAAATTGTGTGCATCACATGTGTGTGCGCACACGTGTGTGTGCATGTGTGTTTGTATCTAGTCTGTTGGGGATGAGTATTAAGGAGGAAAATAAAGCAGGGAAGGAGATAGGGTCCGAGGGAAGGGGTGTGAATGTTTAGGGTGGCCTGGGAAAGCTTGAGAAAGTGACATTTGAATAAAGACTTAAGGGAAGTGACAGAAGGAGCCAAGTGGATGTGAGGGGAAGATCACATGGGGGGGGAGCAGCAAGTGCGGAGACTCAGAGGCAGGAGTGGGCCTGGCCTGTTCAAGGGCACAGCCCTGGGGCTGACGTGGCTGGTTCACTGTGAACAGTGGGGGCACAGCAGGAGGTAAGGCCAGAGATGTGGGCGTGAGGGTCAAACCATATGGATTCTTTAAGAGTAAAATGGGAACAGTCAGAAGGTTTTAGGCCAAAGCAAGGCCATGATCCGACTTAGATTTTAAAGGGAGCACTGTGTTGCTGCATTGAAAACAAACCAGAGGGGGCCAGGGAGGAAGCAGGAAGCCCGCTGAGGCAGTGCTTGCAGTTCTTTAGGTGAGAGGTGGGGGCGGCTTGCACAGGCAGTAAGATGCCGTGGAATTCTGGACGGATTTGGAAGGTAAATCAGAATTTCTCGATGGTTTAAATATGCGATGTGAGAGGAGGAAAGGGGATACGTGTGACTCCAGGCCTTTTGGCTTGGCTCTGGAAGGATGGAGTTGGCATTCACTGGGACAGGGAAGGGGCCTGGGCTGGTGTGCGGAGAAGGAGCTGCCTGAGTTCAGCCTTGGGCCGAGTCTGAGATGCCAGCTAGGGGACTGTGCGCTGGCAGTTGGAATGTGCATCTGGAGTTCAAGCGACTGGAGTCTGCCTGAGATATGGGTTTAAAAGTTATTAGCCTACAGATGGTATTTAATGCTGTGAGAATGGGTTTGTGTGGCTAGAGAAGGGGACCAAGGACAAAGCTCTTCAACATTAAGAGATTAAAGAAAGAAAGAAAAAAGAGGTTAAAGAGTTGGAGAGGTGCAAGCAGGGCATAGTGGGAGAACCAGGTGAGCATGGTCTTCTGGAAGCCAAGGGAAGAATGCTCCTAAGAGATCCAGTAGCATGTAGACAGAGGCGGGCGGGATCACTCCTGTGGGGATTTTTGTTTCATTTTGCTTTTTATTATTCTTAAATTATTTTTAAAGATTTATTTATTTCAAAGAGAGTGTGTGCAGGGGAGGGGGGGCAGACTCTGCACTAAGCATGGAGCCCAACTCAGGGCTCGATCTCACGACCTTGAGATCATGACCTGTGCCAAAACCAAGAGTTGGCCACTCAACCGCCAACTATCCGCCTGAGCTATCCAGGCGCCTCTCATTTTGCTTTTTATTGTTCCACGTTGTTTTTACTCCATGATCACAGCTTGGGGAAGAGTAGTGGAGCCAAGGGTGGGGGTGTTCTGAAGGGCGCAATCCTGCAGGGAACAGTTGAGGGGTTGAGGGAGGAAGAAATATTGTATCAGAAGGGAAAGAGGAAGACACTAACACACCTGCAAGTTTGCCATCTCATTTTATTTCCACAGCAAGTTTTAGGGAGGTATTTGTAGTGTTATTCCCATTTTAAGTGTTATTCTTCATTTTAAGATGAAGAGAATGAGGTGCAAGGAGGAAACATAGCTGCATTTAGGTCTTGGACCTTGTTTTTTAGAAGCAGGGATAGGGAGGGACAGAGAGAGAGGAAGAGAGGGAATCTTAAGCAGGACCCTAACATGGGGCTTGATCTCAGGATCCTGAGGTCATGACCTGAGCTGAAACCAAGAGTTGGACGCTTAGCCAACTGAGCCACCCAGGTGCCCCAGGTCTTGGACTTTTTAGTCAGTGTTGGCGGATGGAACATTCAGTGGTGATGATGGAAGTGTTCTGTGTATGCTTGGCCCAATATTGGATCTATGGGCTACATGTGGCCATTGAGCACTTGACATGTGTCTAGTACAACTGAGCTGTCTTCTTAATTGTGTTTAAGTTAATTTAGATTTAAATTTAAAAAGCAACCAGTGGCTAGAGGCCATGTTAATGGACAGTGCCATTCTAAGCGGTGGAAACTGGATTTAAACTCAAGGCTTCTGACCCCAGGCCTGGGATCTTCTCAATCTGCCCTCTGCTTCCAAAGAAGGTGGTGCAATGTTCCAAAGAGGTAGTCAGGCCTGAGCTGGGTGAGATGTTTTGAAGAGAGCAGAGGGGGAGAAGGAGATAGTATATGTAAGCTAAGGGCTCACCTAGAGTTCTTGTGTGCGTTGGTCAGTTTCTAGGTTCTCCAAGGGGTCCTGAAGCCTTTAGCTCTGTGAGCTGGGCAGACCAGAGGGAAGACTGTACCTACTACTTACGATTATTTGTAAATCCTGTCATCCATCCATTTCCTCTCTTTCTTGAAGCTTTCCCTGTTTCTTGTATCCCTAAGCAATTCCTTTGAAATATTGTTATTTAAACCTTTTTAGGGGCACTTAGGATGTACCTGGTGTTATTGTCACTGTCTCATTAACGTCCGTGTCCCACTTTCTGAATCACTAATAAACTCCTGCGGGCAGATGAATTATGCTGTGTCCTATTTCCTGTTCATGGTGGATACTGGATGGTGTGGTGTAAAGAGTGCTAGTCTCCATCATCATTGTGTCCTTAGAGCCTAGAGTGATGCTTAGAATATTGGGAGAACTCTATATATGTCAATTTAATAATTTAATGCTTAACCTTAAATTCATATAGTCTGAGTTCAGATTTCTGGGTTTCCATCCACCAGCTTTGTGACCCAGAGAAAAATACTAAGCTCTTTGAAACTCAGTCTCCTCTATCAAATGTGTTAACAGACTTTCTTGTGTTCCCATAATGGCTGAATGAGGTAATGACTATAAAGTTTTTTTGTATAGTGCTTGGCATCTATCAAGTACTCATTAAGTGATAGTATTTTATTATTTCTGTTACGGTGATGTGTCTTTGGTATATTTTTCACTAGATTGTGAACTTCTGCAATGTAGGGACTGTATTTTACTCACCATTGTCCTCTATAGCACTTACACAATGCTCTAAATATATTAGGATCTCTGGAAGAGCTGTAAGATTTATTGCATGCTGGACACTTCTGGCCCCAACTCAGGAGATGTGGCTGAATGAGACATGACCCATAGCCAACAGGGAGCATTTAGGTGAGCCCAAGCTTAGAGCCAACCTCAGAGCTTGTATCTCAGCTTGGAAACCTTATAATTTACAGACAGTCTCAATGCTTCTCCTCCCTAAGGGGCCATTGAATTTCCTTAGATTGCTGGACTCTCCTGGATAGTTCACCTACTAGAATGTAAGCTCCATGAGGACATTTTAGTCTGTTCTGTTCAGTGTTGTATCTAGAGTAATACCTACTACATAAATGTGGTAGATGCTCAATAAATGTTGAATGAAGGAATGTCCACAGATAGGCATGAGAAGCAGTATTTTATATAAGGATCTGCAAACTTTTTTTGGGGGGGTGGGGTAAAGGACCAAATAATAGATATTTTAGAGTTACAGGCTTTATCATCTCTGTTGTGATTTAATGAACTCTTCCATGATAGCACCAAAGCAGCCATAGACAAATGAGCAAGTCTATGTTCCAATAAAACTTAATTTACAAAAACAGGTGGCATGTGGTATTCCAGTTGTCCCAGCACCATTTGCTGAAGAGGTTGTTCTTTCACCATTTTGAATGTCCTAGCACTCTTGTTGAAAATCAGTTGGCCATAGATGTTTGAATTTATTCTAGATTTTTAATTCTATTTCATTGGTTTATGTGTCTATCTTTATTCCAGTACCGTAATGTTTTGATTACTGTAGCTTTGTAGGTATTTTTTGAAATCGGGAAATCTGAGTCCTCCAATTTTTTTGTTTTCCAATATTGTTTTGGCTATATGGGTCCTCTGCAATTCTCTAGAAACTAGAAGATCAGCTTTTCCATTTTTGTAAAGTGCCATTGGAATTTTGATAGGGATGCATTGAATTTGTAGAACACTTTGGGGAATACTGCTACCTTAATAGTATTAAGTCTTCCAATCCATGAACATGGAATATCTTTCCATTTAATTAGATTTTCTTTCATTTCAGCAAATTTTTAGTCCTCAGTATACAAGTCTTTCATCTTCTTCATTTAATTTATTATTAGCTATTTTATGCTTCTTAATATTAACATGAATGGAAATGATGTCTTAATTTCTTTTTTGAATTATTTGCTGGTATCTGAAACACAACTAATTTTTTAATATTGATCTTGTGCCCTGCAATTCTGCTGAATTTATTAGCTTTAGTAGTATCTTGGTGGATTCTTCAGGATTTTCTATACATAGAAAAATGTCAAAAAGAAAAAAGAAAAAAATGTCATCTGCTAAGAATGAAGTTAGGCCCCTTCTTCACTCTATATACAGAATCGAACTCAAAATGAATCAAAACTCTAAGTATAAGAGCTAAAACTATAAAACAATGAAAAGAAAACAGAGGAGTATATCTTCATGACCTTAGACGTGGCAGTGGATTCTTAGATTTTACACAATAAGCATAAGCAACAAAAGGAAAAAATAATAGAATTTCATCAAAATCAGAAGCATCTAGAAATCAACATTATCAACAGTTAAAAAGGCAATGTATAAAATGGGGGGAAAATATTTGCAAATCATGTGTTTGGTAAGAGCTTAGTATCTTAAAACATATAAAGAACTCAACAACAAAAAGACAACCTAATTGAAAAGTGGACAGTAGATTTGAATTGTCATTTTTTTCAAAGAAGATCTACAAATATCTATTGTCTGTGCTTGAAAAGATATTAAGCTTTAAGGAAATGCAAACCAAAACCACAATAAAGTATCACCTCACATCCGGTAGAATGGTTATATAAAAGAATAAATAAACATTTTTAAAAACCCCAGAAAATAACAAACATTGGTAGGGATGTGGAGAAATGTGAGCCTTTGTACACTGCGGTGGGAATATAAAATGGTGTAGCTACTGTGGAAACCAGTTTGGCAGTTCCTCAAAAAGTTAGCTATAGAATCACTGTATGGTCCACCAAATCCACTCATAGGTACGTGCCCAAGAAAATGAAAACACATATCCACCAAAAACTTGCATATGAATATTTATAGCATCATTAAAAGGTGGAAACAACCCAAATGTCCATCAATAGATGAATCAATAAGCAAATAGTGGTCTATCCATACAATGAAATATTAGTGAGCCATAAAAAGGAATGGAGTCCTGAAGCATTCTATGACATGGATGAATGTGGAAGTCAATCACAAAAAGACAAATATTTTATCATTCCTTTATGTGAGATATCCCAAATAGGCAAATCTATAGCGATAGAGTGCAGATTAGTGGTTGCTAGGGGATGGGGGGGGTAGGTAGGACATGGATGATTACTGAAAGGGTATAGAGTATTTTCCACAGTGTTGAAAAAGTCTTGAACCTAGAGAGAAATGGTTGCACAACACTCTAAATGCATCCACCAAATGCCACTTAAATGTACATTTTAAAATATGTGTATGAGGGCACCTGGGTGGTTCAGTGGTCGAGCATCTGCTTTTGGCTCAGGGTGTGATCCCGGGGTCCTGGGATCGAGTCCCGCATCGGGCTCCCCTGCATGGAGCCTGCTTCTCCCTCTGCCTGGGTCTCTGCCTTTCTGTGTATGTCTCTCATGAATGAATAAATAAAGTCTTTAACAATAAATAAAATATGTGTATGAAATCATATTAACTGAATGAATTTCACCTCAGTTAAAAAACAAGCCAAGCAGGTTGCACGTTTTGGCCCATGGGCCATAATTAACTGACCCTTATTCTACAGTTCTGTTTTCCAAACTGCAGGCCAAGACCCATTAGTAGTTGGGAAGTCAATTTAGTGGGTGACAACCAGCAATTTTAAAAAACTAAAAAAGAATGTACTAGAACACACTGGGGGCATCGCAGACTGTAAAAAGTTATTGTTTCATGAACTGTTCTTTCTGTTTTATACATATATTTAGGTATGTGGGTCTTGGTTAATGATGTGATATTTTTCCCTATGGGTCATGGTTAATAAAACTTCAGAGCCGCGTTTTACATAGTTCTGTGGCCTCTTTTTGGGGTCAAGTCCATTGCCAAAGTCTAAGGCCAAAGTGCATTTTCTGCTGGTCCTCCCTGGAGGCCTGGTGTCTCAGGCTACTGTTTGACTTCTTCCTTTGGCCACCTCAAGTCCTCCAGCATTGGATCCTCAACACCAGGCAGCTGCTTCCCATGTCCAGCCTGGTCTGAGCAGTGGGCTGTTCCGTGCTCATGGTCCATGTCTGGGTCCATTTGGTACCCACTCAGGAGAGACACAGAAACCTCTTCCTGCCTGTGTGCAGGAATCTGATGATCCACCTTAAAATCTATGCATCTCCCAGGAGGGTTTGAGGGACCTAGGTCTCACCCTGGTATCTGCCTTTAACCCTCCTACCATGTTTTTACCCCCAACCCTACCTACCTTTCTAGGCACTCTGTGTAGATTTCTTGTCAACATTCAGACCCAATTTTTTTCTGGTCTCCTGGCTGATTCAGTCCCAGTATTTTGTTCATAGCTCTCATTTCCTGCTTCCCCACCTTCATCATGACCCTGTCAGCTGCTGGGGCTCTGAGGGGGAGTGGGTGTGGATGCACACATGGGCATGTCCTCATGTGTCTGTATGTGACCTCTGCTCAGCCCTGTCCTGGGTCACCCCCCTTCTGCAGGACACAGGAGCGTGGGTGCCATGGAGAAGCCACGCAGGGAATGGGGTGGAGGCTGGACTGTAAAGGCTGATAGGCAGTGTGTGTGGTCTTCTGAAGTTTTAGGAGCACAGGGGACCCCTTCAGGACTGGGGTTGATTTCTGGCCCAGGAAATACTCGACCTGCTGGGATCTTTATTACTTTACACAAACAGGAACAGGTAGTCTGTTCCGTGTAGTGTCAGAGCAATGTGGGAGGTTAAGAGAAGAGGGATTATGACCAAAGCCCTGGGGAACCATGGCTGGATTGGTGGCAACTAGTCCCAACAACTCTGTGGCTGCCTTCCCCGGAGGCCCTCCTGATTTCTCTTTGGTGGCCTTGTCTCTCCCAAGCACCATTCTTGTTTGTTCTGGTCACCGTGTTAACATACCAGATGATGGCAGCTACACCACATCTCCATGGACTGACATCGTGTCAGGCACCATGAAAGGAATACATAGCCATGGATCCTCTCTGACTCAGGGCTCCTGTTACGACCAAGCTGGGCATTTTTGTCTTTATCAATGCTGAACCCCTAGGCTTGGGTGAACTTGCCAGCATAGGGCTTCTTGGGAGAATGCTGCAGCATGATGCTCATTCACAGAGATCCGGAGACAAGGGGATCGAGAAAGTCAGGAAACAGGAACTCTAGAGAGCTGTGAAGGGGGTTAAGTACATGAGTTAGAACCATAGGCCCTGGGAGCTCTGAAGCTGGCAGCTCTTAATGTATCGGTTCACTGGCTAAGACCCACTCAGTTGGCCACCAGCCTGCCAGGCACATCCCTTCTGCTCAGAGTGAACCATCAAGGGGAAGCCTGAAGAAGGACCTGTCTGTGTAGGCTGAATCAACTCAACCATCCCCTACAGATCCCACACATTTGTGTCTCTACCTTTATAACCTCAGAAACCCCTCTTGGTGACAGACTGGCAAGGGTTAAGCGGAGTGACTCAGAGTCTGGGTAACCATAATGACTTAACACAACCATGGTCGTTTATTTAGCTCACAAATCTCCAGTGAGGAAGGCTCAATGTGGGTGGATTGAGAAGGCTCACCTCTGACCCATGTAGTATTGACTGGGGTGACCGATTGTAGGGTGTGCATGTGTGTGCACGTGTGTTTGGAACTAGACAGTCTGCTTCAAGATGGCTCACTTCCATGACTGGCAGGTTGTGCTGGCTGGAGACTCAGCCAGGAGTCTGAGGGAACAGAACTGAGGGCCAGGAACCTCTCTCTTCCCCTCCACATGGACCTCTCCATGTGGGCTCCTCCGCAGGCTACTTGAATGTCCTCACAGCCCAGTGGCTGCGTTCCAAGACTGCACAACCCAAAAGAACTATGCAGAAGCGTTTTGCCTTTTATGGTTGACCTAGAATCATAAAGCATCACTTGCACTGTAACCCCACGCCCACATGGACTCTAGAGGAGGGCCACAGACCCCACCAATGGGATGTGTGCCAGGGTCACATCCTAAGATGAGCATATGGGTTGGAAGATGTTGTGACCATTTCTGGAAAATACCATGTCCATATGGACCTCAGAGAAGGAAGAGTCATTTAGATGTTATCACATACTTGGAACCCTTAGGGACTTAATGACTTAGTAATGAGTATAAAGGCTAGGTGCCCGAAGAAGTGGGTGTTGGCCACAAAGAACCTTTGTTTCTGCACAGAGCTTTTGATCTGCTTCTTTGTTCTATGTGGAAGACCCTTTGTGAGAAAAACACTAAATAGGATTTGTGTGTGTGGAGTCTCCCCACCCTCTCCCACCTCTATCTCAGCTCAACAGAAAACCCTGATGAAAAATCCTGATCAGGGAGGAAGGAGAAATATCTTTCTACTGAGCAGCCAGGCAGAGGCGGGGATGAGCACAGGGCTCGAAGGTGTAGCCTCAACAGCTGGCAGATTGGCCAGCTTGGGTTTCTTTCTTTCTTGTTTTTTTTTCCCCCCCTTTTGAATCTCTGGGCCCTGGAACAGAGCCACATCCAGGGAGATGCCCTCAGCCTGGTGCTCCTTGTGGGAATATGAACAGGCTCCAGAAGACAGAGGCAGCCGCTTGTTCCAGAAATGAAGCTGCTCCTCTAAAGGTTAATTGCCCTCAACTGTGTTGGGCCAGAAAACAGTTGCTGGGCCCCGCTGTCCTTGTGATGCGCTCCTCTCAGCTCACAGAGTCAAAGGCTTTGGTTTGTGGCCCTCAGGTACGGTATTCTGTGGCCTGTTGGCAGCCCAGGTCTGATGTCCACAGATGCTCCTCTTCCGTCTCCCACCTCCTTCCCTCTCTCACCAGGTGAGAAGCTTTTCTCTGTGTTCTTAGGACTCCAGCAGGTCAGCTGTCTCCTTCTAATGGCCTAGAGCCTGAGGATATTTATAAAACCCAAGAGCTTGGGGGCAGACCTGTGAACAGGAGACCTAGTAATAGCCCTCAGAAGGACCACCAGCTGGGGAATTCAGACTTTCTGAGCTGTATTTTTCAGTTGGGGAGGGGGGCAAAGATCACCCATTTAGAATGTTCCCTGGAGTACTTATTTAAAATGCAGATTTTCAGACCTACCGAATTTAGAATCTCCAATTCTGGCATTTGCATTTTGTTTTTTAAAAAATATTTATTTATTTATTTTAGAAAGAATGCTTGTATGAAAAAGCATGAGGCAGAGGGGCAGAGGGAGAAGGAGAGAAAGTCTCAAGCAGACTCCACGCTGAGCACAGAGCCTCATGCACGGCTAGACCTCAAGACCCTTAGATCAGGACCTGAGCTAAAAACAAAAGTCAGAGATGCTCAACTGACTGAGCCACCGAGGCACCCCTAGCATTTGCATTTTAACAAGCACTCCAGGAATTCATAGGAATTCTAAAGTTTGAGAGTTGCAGTCCCTACTCCCAACCTAGATTGCCAAAGGCGGCAGTTCCCCATACCTCTGTTGAGTACCCACTCTTTGCTTTGAGCTGTGTTAAGTGCTGCAGATGTGAGGATAAATAAGACGTGGGACCTGCCAGGGAAGGAATACTCCAGAAATAGTTTCAGAAGTTCTCAGACTAAGTGTTGTCATCTGAAAATGAGGATTCACTTCCCTGACCCCTTTCATCACCTTCCACCAGGTTTTGGAATTATTTCCTAAGGGATACTCTACAAATGCTAACTAGCTTATAGAAAATAAAAGGTCAGTTTGATAGGAGTCCTGGGGAATTGATGCCATCTGGTTTTGCAATGTGGGATTTTAATAATAACCGTACTTTACTTTTATATGGCACCTTTGACTATCCCTGCAAATAGACAAATCTAGAAGTGTTTGTTTCATCCACAGAATGCTTTGGACAGCTGTTCACACGTTTCCCAAAGCTCCTTCTTTTCTGAGGCTCTTTTAGGTCTTCTGATTATACCAAAGAGAGTCTTCAGTTTTCCATTACCAGAAAAAAACAAAAACAAAAACAAAAAACAGAGTGGTGTAGAAAAATGAGTCCTGGACAGAGAATGAGACAACCAGGGTTCAAGTCCTCTCTCAGCCACTTATGACCCATGAGACGTAGAGTGTGCCTTTCTGTCTGCATTTTCCCACTTGCCACATTGATACCCCCAGACTCCCTCACAGGGACCAGACGTGTAAGGCAGATGAGGGTGTTTTGAACACTGGGCAGCAGCCACATGCATGCAAAGCATTCTGATTAGGAGCAAGAACTCTATGCCTTGATTTCAGAGTCACCTCAGGTCACAGCTGTGAATAGTGGTCATCAAGAGGCAAGGCCGAAACAAAATGAAATGACTGACCCCACGTCCAATCTTAAATCCTGAATCCACAAGTACAGGAGTCCTGTTTTCCAATTAACCCTTACAGCAGCGTTGAGACATAGGGAAGACAGATGTTATCTGTACAACGAGAAGATTGGACTAGATATTTTCTGGGGCGTCTTCCAGTTCTAAAATGAAATAATTCTATCATTTGTCAGATGAGAAAATGGAGTTGAACTGAGCTGAAGCAGGGGGAGGTTAGGAGCTCTGGCTAAGAAGTGTAGCTCATTGATGACAAAAGTCAAGATGGCACCTCTGGCCCTCCACCCATGCTCTCCCAGTGGGCTGCCCCTTCTCACCTTGACCCCTCGACTGATGGAGCAAACGTTGGTTCTGAGTCTGACCTTCCGTTGGGGTGAACTGGTCCCTGATTCCAGCTGTGCGAGGCACCAGTTGTGTGGGCCCCTTGCTCCTGAGCACCTGGACTCATGGTAGAGTATTTCTTGATAGATTGGAATGACTGGGCCATTTCTGTGCGCTGAGGGGCCAGGAGTACCTGGCCTTTCTCTGAGGAGGAAAGGTCACCCCTAGACTCTGTCTCTCCGGTGGGTCTGACCTGTGAAGACGGAGGCTTGCACTTCCCACCCCCAGCTCCTGTCTCTCTCAGCTGCTTTGCCATCTTTGGAGAGTAGAATGCACTGTTGCCACTTTGCTGTTTTAAATGTTAATGATTTGTATTATTTTAAAATCTGTTTGTGCGCCCAGAGGCCTCTTTGCCAGAGGCCGGGTGAGTAAGGAAGCAGGTAAATAAATAAGCAGGGAGCCTTCGGCAGACTCCAGGGCTGGGGTTCCCAGGAGGGCAGCGCAGAACCCGAGCATCCAGCCTCCCTGCCGTCCCCGGGATGCCCGCAGCGGGTGGGCAGGACACCCTGGCTGCTGTAGGGCTCAGGGTGGGCCCTGCCGAGCTGCGACAGGCAGGGAGGTCCACGTCCCTCTCTCTGATGAGCGCCGCGCCAGAGCCTGTTATGTCCGGGAAGCGTGCCTTCCTCGAGAGACATTAAATATTAATAGCAACAGCAGCAAGTAGAGGCAGAGGGTAAACAAAAATGAGCTATAAAATGTTCATTTTAAGGACAACTGCGCTCACTCCTGAGAGGAGAAGCAGTGTTTTAGGAACAGGGCAAAGGAAGGCATCTAACTCCTTGGGTCTTAACTTTCTCCGTGAGCTGACCCAGTTGAGGTGGGTGGTCTGCATTTTATCTGTTGTCTCCAGATGGAGACCTTCTGGTGCCCCTCACCTGTCTCGACCACAAGCCAAGGTGTGCAGGGAGAAAGCATATTCCTGCTGGCGTGACGCAGGCCTCTGGCTTGGGGGTGCTGCGGATCTATCTGCCAAGTCACACCCTGGAATGGGGCATATTTTCATTTAAGGGGCATCTCCCAGGATGACCCAAGTTCAGGAAGGTAGGCCCGCCTTTCTAGAATCCCAGGGCTGAAAGAGGACTGTCTTTTCCAGTCCCTGGCAAACCATATCAAACAGATCAATCCTTACTGTATTCCAGGGAAGAATTTCCCCACATGTCTCCTGCAGGTGTATTCAGTGGTAAAGCACAGCTAGCTAGTCCACTTCAAAGCTGCAGAAGTCCTGTTGGGTTGGAGGGGAGAGGGTCTTCCTCCCCAGAGCTTAAGGCCAGGGCAGAAATGCCTCAAAGCTGATACGCAGGAGACAGGAGGTGGATTCTGAAGGGATGAGAAACCTGGAAGCCCTAGCAACTGATCCTACCCGTGCATACTGTGGTCTGAATCGCTTCATTTAGAATCAGTTCATTCCTACATTCATGCATTCAGAAATCCTCATTTTGCACCTGCAGTGTGCCAAGCACTGGGCCAGGTGCTCCAGACTCGGTAATGAGCAAACCTGACCAGGTCTCTGCCTTCTTCGGCCTTGAGCAGCAGGGAACTAAGATAAGCAACTGGTCACTGTCAAGGGGCTAAGTGCTTCGTGCTCAGGGAGTACTTCGTGCTCTAAAGGGGAAAGTACTTTGTGCTAAGGGAACTGGGATGCTGGGGCACTTGACCCGCTTTTGGGGGTCCTAGAAGCCTCCTCAGAAGAGCTGATGGAGAAGCTGAGTCCCAATGTCCAGCATAGTTTGGGAGTTGTCTGGAGAGGGGACAGAAATGACAGAAAATGAGTCCTGAGAGGCAGGACTTAGGAGAGAAGGAGCTTGGCCTGCTGGTCTCCAGAAGCACCTGCGCCCAAGCGCTCTGTAACCATTCCCTGCTCCGTCAGGAGATGCTCCGCACAGTTCTGTGCCCTGCAGAGGCGATAGCAGCAGAGGCCACTGGCTCTTCTGTGTTTGTTCTCCTCCTGAATTCATCCTCTGCTTAAATGCTGCCAGAGATGGGTTGCTTGCTGCTTCTTGACGCAGAGGCCCTGCCTGTTGGTCAGTTTTTTCTGATATCAAGTCCAAATCTGAGCCTTGTCACTTCCCCTCTGCGAGGCCTGGTTTGGCCCTCATGGCCCTAAGAGAAGTAGGCTCCTAATTCTTCCCAATGGTCCTTTGCATGCTTGAAGTCAGCCACTGTGCCCCTTCTAGATGGGGATGGGTGCTTCCTGCACTTCCTGAGCCCTTCAGCCACTTGATTTCTATTTCTGTCACTAGCCCAGACTCTTTCCTCATCTAGCTTGTCATTGTCCTGAAAGTGGTGACCACACTGATCACCTTGTTGGGCATTATTAGTCTGGCTATAGCAGAGATCAGGGAGGCAGTCTCCTCCTTGTCTTGGATGTCATGCTATTATTAACACAGCCCAGACTGCACTTTAAAAGAAAAAAAGCAGTCAGTCCTCATCAAGCTTGTGGTTTGTTTTTTTAAAAGACTTTTTACTTACTGTTTATTTGACACAGAGAAAGAGAGCAAGGGAGCGAGAGAGAGTGAGAGGGCACAAGCAGGGGAAGCAGCAGAGGGAGAGGGAGAAGCAGACTCCCCGCTGAGCAGGGAGCCTGATGCAGGACTCGATCCCGGGACCCCAGCATCATGCCTGAGTCGATGGCAGATGCTCAAGCACTGAGCCACCCAGGTGTCCCTCAGGCTTGAGGTTTTATAACAAATGAACAAGCAAAGCCCACATCTTTTTCTTTTTGTAAACCTATTCAAGCCAGGTGTCCTGTTTATGGGCCTACAACTGATTTCTAGAATCCAAATGTAAAACCACATTTTCCACCCAAGATTTTATTTTTGGGGGGGCCCACAGTGTTCTCCACTGGTCATTTTTAAAAAATATTTAATTTATTTATTCATGAGCAACAGAGAGAGAGAGAGAGGCAGAGAGGCAGAGGGAGATGCAGAGACACAGGCAGAGGGAGAAGCAGGCTCCATGCGGGGAGCCTGACATGGGACTTGATCCAGGGACTCCAGAATCACACCCTGGGCTGAAGGCGGTGCTAAACCGCTGAGCCACCCGGGCTGCCCTCCACTGGACATTTTGAGTTTGGATTCCGTCACCTGACAGGCTGAGTGCAGGCCTTCCCAGTTTTGTGGCCTCTGCAGGTTTGATGGGCCGGCAGGTGCGGGGTGTCCCCCTCCCCAGCACCTGCTTCGAGGCCCCAGCTGGTACACCCCGTTAGGGAGCCGGAGGAAGGCCGAGTGGGCCCCCCTTGCATCGCAGACACTGGGCTACTCAGTCATTGTCAGGTCGTAATTGGCAAATGCAAAGGCAGCAGCATGTTTTGTGCTCCAAGCCCTTTCCCGGGCTAGGTTTAATTGCGGTGGGATTTATGACCGTAGCTCGTAGGAGGTAATAGATGTGGCTGTGTCTCCTTCATCCTCGCCGGCTACAGAGGATTTCTAAGGGAGGAGGGAAGACGAGCGGGACTGGAACTGGGACCCTGCACCCTGGAGAGGTGGCTACAAGTGACTTGATGAGTGGCGGCCGCCAGGGTCGTCCTAAGAGATGTGCCACATGAATATTCATGGCTCCCTTTGCCTCCGTGGTGCATGTCTAGGCTTATCTCTTCTCGGCAGCCTTGGAAGACTGGGGAAGGAGGGCTGAGTCTCCATTTTACAGAGCGGGAGATTGAGTCGAGAACGGATTTGCAGCGACTCCAGGTCCCCCTGTGAGGCAGGGACAAGATGGGGGCCGGGATCTGGGTGTCAGGCTCTGATCTTGCCCCAGAGGGTGCCGCCCCCCCACTGTTATGCCCAGGATCCCCTCTGCTCCTCACTCATCCCTCTTCCACCTTTCTGCGAGCGATCATGGGTGTGATGGGCTGAGAACTTGCTGCGTGCGTGCAAGACACCGCGCTGCACCCCACACGGGATGCACAGAGTGCGATGCGCTCTCCTGACTTTTAAACGGCAGGGATGATGTTTAATAACGGCAGGCATTCACCCAGCCTGGGGGCTCGTCTTGACTTCAGATCCATGCACGACCTGAGGCTTTTGGAGAAGGGAAAATGCTAGTGCGTGAGTCTATTGCAACCTAGAGTAAAGACAGGGAATTTCAGAAAGAAAAGACTGACCCCTCCCTTCCCTTCTTACTCCCTGCCTTCCTTCTTTCTCTCCTGTCCTCCCTCCCTCCCTCCCTCCCTCCCTCCATTCTTTTTTTCTCCCAGATCTATTTTCTATCAGCAACTATTTATTGAGCATCTATTGTATACATGCCATGGACACAGTGGTGAGCCAGCAGATGCAGTTTCTAGCCTCTCAGGACTTAGAATCTAGTGGCGGCTACGGAAGACCGAGCCCTTATTGCAAAGTGTCAAATACATCCTGATAGACCAAGTATGGGGTACTGAAGGGTCACCTAGTAAGGCCCTCCTGGACAAAATCATAGCCTGAACTGAGAACTGAAATTTAAATAAAAGGGGAGGAGTTAGCACAGGTGCAGAGTGTGTGGAAGGGTGGTGTAGTCAGAGGGAAAAGCGTGTTCATAGGCTCAGGTGAGAGAGAACATGATATTCTCATGGGATGGAGTGGGGAGGAGAAGACGGGAAGAGGTGGGCCTGCAGGGGTAGGATAGGGGCCAGATCATAAAGGGCCTTAGCAATCCTGTTGAGGAGGGTTGGACTTTAGCCTAGTACAGGGGTAAAGCTACTGAAGAGTTCTAAGCAGGGAAGAACATGATCAGATTTCTATTTAGAGAGGCTCCTCCAGCTGTAGCGAGGAGAATGAATTGGAGGTGTTCAGTTAAAGTCCTGCTGATTTTGAAGTGCCTCTGGGCTTCCCCGTGGAGCTGTGTGTCCTCTGGGTAACTTCGTATGTATGTGGGTCTGGAGCTCAGGAGACAGGAGCGGCTGGCAATAGGCATGCACCACGTCTGTGCTAGCACAGGGGCCCTCATGCTGGTCCCGGCCGGACCCCAGTCAGCTCCAAGCCGTAATGGAGGCGATGGGTATGGATGCTCCCACTGGACATAGCACAGGGCCTAGGACAGAATCCAGAGGAGCCCCAGCCTATGAGGGCAAGCAGATAAATCCAGGAAAAAGAAGCCTGTTTTGGAGGCATCGTAGAATCCAATGAAAGCTGTGAGTCCTTTTGCAAAACAAATAGACGAAGAGATCCGAGGCTCTTGTACCTCCCAGAGGCTGGTTGGTGAAGTCCGATGAAGAACCCCTGGCCCAGGGCACCTCCCTAGAGGGAGCACAGGTCCCTGCTCCTTCGCCCCCCTCCACCTTTCCCTAATTGTCTGCTTCCTGCTCTCCCTCACCTTCTCTCCCTTCACGTTTCCTTTTCTAGACATTCGTTTTCCCCACCGATGACTTCCCAGTCAGGTATGGAGAATGACATTTGGAAAGGGCTCTAAGATTCTCGAATCCCGCTGGCCCCAAGCCACGCTCCCACAGCATTCGTTCGCACCAGGCCGTGCGGGTGACTCGCTGGCTGTCTGGCTGGCGCGGGGCTGGTGGACTCGGGGCACAGATCCCACTTTGCAGATAGCACTGGAGAAACTGAAGCAGAAAATATGACACGGCCTCCTCCGGGTTCCGAATTCAATTAAATTCAAATGAGTTCAGCATGCTCTCCTGAGCTCTTGCTCCGGGTGGAGTGCCATGGATTCCAGGTGGGGGAAATAATCCGAGCAAAGGCACTGGGGCAGCGCCACCCTGAGCAGAGGAGGGGCTTCAGGGTCGCTTAAGAACTGGGTGTGTGGGAAGTCGCCGTGAGGGGAGTGAGGCCAGAGGGTAGGCTGGCGCCTGATGCTGGCGGCCTGAAGTACAAGGAGGGTGCAGAGTGCAGACTGTTCTGTAGAGAGTGGAGTGCTGGCAGTGGTCTCTGAGATGGGAATGACCATGTCAGAGCCAAGGCAGGGGAACCCGGAGCCCGATTTGCAGAAGCTCAAACCTGGGTTTGTAGCTACCGGACTCATGAATTTACCCAACGTGAATTGAGTGCCTGCTATTTGTAGGCTCAGATTTCAAACCAAAGCATGCAAAGAGAAGATGCAGCCCGGGCCTTCAAAGAGTTGGCAGCCTGGCTGAGGAAACAGAAACACTGTGACAAATAGATGAGGAGCAAGCTCAGGCCCCCTGGCACGTCCCCTCCCCAGCCATCACCCACCTTGTGTGGGGTCCCTTCTTTTTTTCCATATTTTATTTAAATTTAACTTGCCACCATATAGAACAACACTCAGTGTTATAGGGTCCCTTCTAAGAGGAAAAGAGAATCTTCTCTCCTGGGGACTACCTGGAGAGAAAGCCTCCCTGAGCAGAGACCTAATGATGGATTCAGAGGGAGAGGGGTGGTCTCTGCTGGATGACAGTTCCCTGAACTGCACTTAGTGGCTCAGGGCCCTGGTACCAAAGCCTGTTTGCCCGACCCTGAACTGGGATTTAGCTTGAAGGGTCAGTGAGGGTCTTGGCAGGGATGAGGATCCAAATCCTCTAAGTATTAGCTGTGGTCCTCAAGTGGAGAGGAATGCAGAGGAAGTAGCCCCCTGACGCTCAGACTGGCAGTTTCGGGTCCAGCCAGGAGATGGCCACCCAATGACCTTTCAGGGGAGGCCACATGCCCCTTGCTTAATGCAGACCTGGTCACCTTAATGCAAGCTGGGGGGTGGGATTGCCTGGCTAGAGTAACACAGATGGGACCTGGGCTGGGAAGCAGGGAGGGACTGCACACACTCAGGGGGTGGGCAGCACTGCAGGAGCAGATGCTTCCAGAAAGGTGACCACTCTGGGGTCCTGGTGGAAGTGTTTGCATTGTCACCAGGGTGGGGACTCCACTGCCCCTTTGGGTTTCTCAAAAAGAAAGAGTCTGCCCACAGGTGCTGCGAGCCTGCTAAGGACCCAGGAATGATAAGGCAGTGGAGAGAGACGGGGCCCACTTCTCTCTGCCACCCCCACCCCGACCTCCTCGCCTCTTGAGAAGGACCATGTAGAGCCAGGCAATGTGACTGTTGGAACCAAAAAAAAAAAAAAAAAGGAAAAAACAAACAAACAAACAAACCTGGTTTTCAGAGTTTGATTTGTGACTGTGGCTGTATCAGCTGACCTCCATCCTTACTTCCTTGTAAGGAGGGAAATAAGAAGCACCCTGCTCCATGTCTCACCAAGGTGATACGAGGAGGCTGCACCAGGTGGTAAAAGAGCTTATGGGTGGGGAGCACCCTCCTTGTGTGCGTGCGGAGGGGCTTCTCAGCCAGAAACCAGGCCCCGTGTGGCCCCGCAGCTGGATGGGCATGCTCAGGGCTGAGCTCCACACTGTGCTGGGGCAGAAAATCACCAAGGCACAGCACCCAGAGCCTCGCTCGTTGCCCGCTCTGCCCCCTGAACTGAGACAGACGCCTGCTGCAAGAGGGCTTGAGGAAATTGCAAACTGAATTAAGTCAGGGCGGCTTTTCCCCTTTAAGTGTCTGTCTAGACACACACCTGGTTCCGGGAGTGGAAGGTCATAAGTCATTTGCTTCCCACTCTGGGTGCTAAGAAGCCTGTCGTCTCCCTTCTATTGTGATGCCTTCCTTCCTCCATCTCCTCACCAAGAACAAAGACAGGGCTTAGCGCTGGAGCCAGTCCTGAGACTGTCACTGCAGTTCCCAAGGAAGTGCACACCCACCCCCATAAATGCACCTGTAAGACAGTCTCTCCTCTGTCTTTACCCGGGCATTCCAGAAACAGCAGGAAAACCTCCATCTCCATAGACTGAGGAGTGATGTGGCCAACGTGTCTAAGTGGCTAAAGCATCCATATTCAGGAGTGGATGCTGGCCAGTTTCCATTTTTCCCTGAGGACGGAGCGAGAAGAAATAGACGTAGACAGCCACAAGCCAGATTTAGGCCGAGGTGAAGAAAGAGCTCACTGCCGTTGAATAGAGTGATTTGCTCGGCTCCTTGCTCCTGCTTCTCCTCGGTATTCTAAGCTGGGGACACTTAACCTCCAGCTGTAAGTATAGCCTTGTCTCAGCATGGGATTAATCCTGTCCCCGAGATGGAAGAGAGGAGGGAGAGAGTCCAGCATGTATTGAGCACCATCTGTATGCTGGGGATTTCATGTTGCGTGCAGTCCTAGCTCCGGCAGACAGATGGACATCCAGGGCTGGAGCCTGTCACGTTGGGAGGGTCAGCCAAGCTGCCCTTGCCTCTCTCTGAGCTTAGGGTCTGACAGCACCCTGCTTTGATTTGGTACTGCCTTGACTTCGCGTCCTTGCCTGGGCCCTTACCCCAAGGCTGCAGGAACCTCCTTACTCTGTTGCTGCCTGCCTCTCAAGCTGGCTGCCTGGACCTTTCCCTGCTTCCCGGTCATTCTGGCTGGCTTCCAGGCCATGATAACTCTGATCCGAATCATTTCATGAGTGGCTGAGCCTCATCTTAACAGGAGTTACTAAAACCCTCCAATCCTTTCTAGAATAAGGTGGTGCTTAAAGAAGAAAAACAATGGGCTGTTAGCGTATAGAAAGAATATAACAACTTCTATGGACACACATGAAGCAGTATTTCCTATATTCTGGCCTAAGTAGGGGAAGGGGTGGTGGTCGAACAGCAGGCCCCCTCCCAGGAACAACCTAGTAGAAGGTGAAGATTCTAGATGCAGATCTGGCTTCAGATCCCAACCTGGACACTCAGCCGTCTGTGTGACCTTGGGCCAATTACCTGACCTGTTGGATCTGGAGTGCTGTCTCTTCGTAAAGTCAAATTGATAATAATCTCTACCTCGTAGTCATGAAGTTGAGCTAAAACATGAAATCAGTCTCCAGGAGGCCTGGTGTCTTCATGCATATTACTACTTCTACCACTTGCCCTTCCCATTTTCCTTCAGGCCTCAAGGGTCCAGAGTTGTTTGTGGATCCCTCTTCTCAGACTAAAAAGGATTTTGTTTCAGAATCAGATTTAGCTGGAATGAGACAGTAGTTAGAGAAGCTTCTCCCCCACCTCATATTTTTTTTTAAAGATTTTATTCATTTATTCATGAGAGACACACAAAGAGAGGCAGAGACACAGGCAGAGGGAGAAGCAGGCTCCATGCAGGGAGCCCGATGTGGGACTCCATCCCAGGTCTCTAGGATCACGCCCTGGACCGAAGGCGGGTGCTAAACCACTGAGCCACCCAGGGATCCTAGGAAACAAGTTTTACATAAAGCAAAGTATACCTAAATGGAGGAGCAGCACAGTGCTGCCCCATCTCTAGAAGGTGGAGCACATTTGTGTGTGTGTGTGTGTGTGTGTGTGTGTGTGTGTGTGTGTGTGTGTGTAGAGAAGGGGGAGGTTGAGAAATGAGGGTTCCTATTGGCATGACCATTAAAATTACTTCTGCCGGTTACAGTCATAGCACATTAAGGTCTGCCAAGGCAGGATTGGTCATGAAATCAATCAACACTGCATTTTGTGTTTGACTCTGGTTTATTGTAGCCTGTTTTCTCCAGACATCCTCTGATGCATCTTTGGCCATGAGCAAACCAATACAGATTTGCCCACTACAGTCCAGGTCTCAAGGCTGAATCTTCCACAGTTCTACAGTTATGGGGGAGAAGGAGCTATCTAGAACGGTGCAGGAGCCCCATCCCAGGCATGGACAGTGTAGGAGGCAGGATGTGAGTGTTTGTGTACTCTGCCTTGGTCAGGTTCTGCTCAGGACTGGGAAGACAGCTCTCAGGTGGGAGATGTTGGTGCACAGTCATGGGTAGTTGGAGGAGAGGAGGAGGAGATTGCAAGAGGAAGAGGCGCTAACACTAGGATGAGCAATTGGGACTTGGTATTTATTTTGGGAGGGCAGAGGCTGGGGAGGGGAAGGGAGGGGCAGAGACTAAAGAATTTAGTTATGATTTAAGGATGTAATGTGGTGGGTACAGTACAGGTTGGAGGGGAGATACTAGACAAAGGAAATGGGAGAAGGGGTAACTGCTGTGTTTCATAGCGCGATGGGAAGGACAGAGGAGCAGGGGGAGGCGGTGGAAGAGGAAAGAAGGGAGAAGAATGAGGGACAGAAGAGAGATGAAGAATTGAGGTTGAATGAGTTGTACAAACTGGATGAGTGCGTTTCTGGTAATAGTTAGTGAGCACCAGGCATCGTGCTGTAAGTTGAAGGGAGGACATGGCTCGAGCACTCCTGGGTTGACTTCCTAATGGAGGGTCTGCAGCTACAGAAACGGGCAATGACAGTAGCTATGGGAGGGGGGGCACTGACCAGTGCCTCAGGGCTTGGGGAGGTGGTCGTGGAAGACCTCTTAGAACAGGTGACCTCTAAGCTGTGAGCTGGTCAACCAAGCCAGATACTAGAATAAAGGCAAGAGAAAGAATAGACACAGATGGGGCTGCCTGGTTGGCAATAAGGCATCATGGGTGATGTTCAAGAGAGCAGTTTGGGGAACATGAAAGCTATGACGAAGGCAGTGTTTTAAAATACAGTGTGTTAATAGAAAATTTGAGGAATGGTCAGGCCAACAGATCGGGAGATGACTGCCATTGAAAAGATGGTTTGTTGCTTGCAGTTCCCCAGGAGGGTGGTTGGGTGTGCCAGGCCATGGGGTGGGGGGCACACAGGGAAACCCCAGGAATGGACAGTAAGCAGAGGAATGAGGGTAACACATGAGCAAGAACCTTTATTGTGGTTTTTCTGGGTAGAGATGGGTGAGGCCAGGTGAGCAGGCTTAGGATTGGCTCATTTGAGTAATTTCAGTGGGTTGTGGAGCATCAGGGCTGGCCCTCATTGCCCAGTTGCTGGCCCTGGGATAACTAGGGCAGGTGGACGCTGGAGTGGAAGTGCTCAACGGGAGAAGCGATTGGGGAGGTGGGCTCAGGATTGGTTTGTAGTTGAAAAATGCCTCCACGAGAGAATTGTTCACTGTCTTTAGGAATTGGCTGACCCTGAGAAGGTCAGTCCATCTGGCCTGTAACGCCCTGGATGCCAAAGCCTGGATACAGAGAATGAAGGATGTGGTTAATCCAGGCAGTTGAAGGCATGATCCAAAAAAATAAAAAAAATAAAGGCATGATCCATAGATAATGTTTAATGACACTATGTGTCAGGTACTCTTTTCAGGAATTTATATGTTTCAGCTCGGTTCTCATCGCATCTTTAGGAATGAAGTCCTGGTTTCCAGATGAGGAAACTGAATTCAGAGAGGCTTAGGAGCTTGAGCTAAGTCACGCAGCTAGTGAATGGCTGTTGTCCTACCCAGCCAGCACCGGGCTTTCAGGCAAGCTCCATCACTATGCTGTACCACCACTCAAGTCGGTGACGGGCAAGTCGCAGCAAAGAGCAAGTGACATTCAACCTGTGGTGACCATTTTAATTACAGCAGAGAATGTCCTGCCTTTCTATGTGACATTTTTCTTTTCAAAACTCTCTACTTGAGCCTACTGCTTCCACCGTGGTAGAGGTAATGGCATTTTGCAGCGGGATTAACTGAGGATCAGAAAGATTTTGAGGCTTTTCCAGAGAGACATCTTGATTCAGTCGGGGAGCTAGACTCCCAGCTTCGCTCTCCTGAAAGGAACTGGTGCTTCCCTCCCCAGACAGCACAATCAGGCTTCCCCCAAAACTTCGCTCTTCCTTCATTTGCATGCACACAAAGTGTCTCCAGGCTTCAAGGAATCTTTTGAAAGGGCAAAGACAGTCTGTGCTGAAACCTTTGGAGCATTGAGTGAACCCAAATGAGATTTACTTGGTAATTATGTTTTCCTTAAGGAAGAGTAAAGGAGGCGGTAACTAACAGGGCCTTATTCAGGGACACCAGCCATTGCTCATCAGTAAATGGTGCTTCATGAGCAGAACCATAAACAAAAGATTTTGAAGGGTTCAGATTCCAAAGACTAACATGAGCTGAAGAGGGAGAAAGAAAGTACTGAGGATTGGAGAATCTGTTTCAATTTCTGATCACCCGCCTTCCCACCAGGCCTCCCTTAGCCTGGTGTGGCTAGGGCTCCAGAGTCTGTAACCAGCCTCACTTAGTATTAGCTCTTCTTGGAAGTATGCTAGGAGGTTCACTTGGAGGCTGGGGCTCAATATCCGGTGTACCCAGTGTACCCAGAGTGCCGGGAAGGCACTCTGGAGGTTTGTGGTGTCAAGTGTCTTCCTTTACCCCCTAAACATGATTAGAGAGGTAGCCTGTGGGAAAGATTGAGCCTTAGGTGTACTGTAAATGGGGCAGCCGAGTAAGAAAGGGAAAGAAGGAAAAAAGTAGCCCCTGGGAATCCCTGGGCTGTTGGTCATTAGAAAAAAGAGCTTATCAAGGTCAGGATAGTTTTTTTGTTGTTGGTTTTTTGTTTGTTTGTTTTGTTTTTGTTTTGTTTTGTTTTTTTTGTCAGGATAGTTTTGCAACAAGAATGGCCTTGACTTCTGATTTTGTCATAAAGTCACCTCGCCCAGGCAAGTGACACCTTCTGGACTTCCCACCTGCAGTGCGTGCCTCCCTCCACTGCCCAGTATCTGTGATTTCCACTCGCTGCTCTGCTGGGCTTTGTTCCCATCCTCAGTCCTTTGTGCTGACCCTCAGCAGGAGGGGACAGCAGATGGGTCTTCCCTAGTGCATTGCCTGTGAGAAGTCTCCTAGTTATTAGCACAGAGAAGGTATGGGTAATGATCAGGACTTTGAAGCCTATCATTAACCAGCCGTATGGCTTAGGACAAATTGATGAATCAAAGAAGGTCAGGATTGACAGTTAAGAAATTGAGGTTCAGAGGAGAAATGTACTTGCCGTGGGTCACACAAATATACCTTCAAGCGGTCGATTTCAGGCTTTGGAACCAGATCATCAACATAAGTGCTGGTTTTCCCACATAAAATCCCATAGAGTTTCACATGTGCTATCCTGCTTATTTCCAGAACTGGGTCAGTGAGTCTTGCCCAACCTCCCTCACAGTGGGCAGGACATGTGGAAGTGCTTTGAAGCTAGGAAGCTCTATACCAGCGGTTCTCAGTGGGGAGTGGTACCAATTTTTTTGAACACTTAAAAAATTTGAGATACAATTACATACAGTAAAATTCACTTCTTACAGCATACAGTTCTGTGCATTTTTGACAAACACTAGCATGTAATCTCCACTGTAATTAAGACCTAGAACAGACCTAGAATCACCCCCTGGAAATTCCCTTGTGTGGTTTTGTCAGTCCTTCTCCCTGCCTCCAGCTCCTGGCAGCCACTGATCTGTTTTCTGGTCCTTCAATGTTGCCTTTTCCAAAAGATCATAGGAGTGGAATCACGCAGTGCTATAGACTGGGAGGGGGTTAGGTCCCGAGGCTGGAGTCCTCACGAATGGGATTAGTGCCCTTATGAAAGAGGCCCCAGAGAGCTCCCTCTCTCTCCTTCCACCATGTTAGAGAAGAAGACTGTGTATGAACCAGGAAGTAAGCCCTCACCGGAAACTGAATCTGCTGATGCCTTGATCTTGGACTTCTCCACCTCCAGAACCATGAGAAACAAATTTCTGTTGTTTATAAGCCACTTAGTCTATGGAATTCTAAGACATACAGTATGACAGCCTTTCAGCCTGGCCATTTTTCACTTAGCATAATGCGTTTGAGAGTCATTCGTGTTGTTGTCTGCAATGTAAGTGTATTCCTTCTTTATTGCCAAGTAGTATTCCTTTGTGTGGATGGGCCACAGTGTGTCTATCTGTTCACCAGTTGAACATTTGGGTTGTTGCCAGTTTTTGGCAACTGTGAGCAAGGCTGCTGTTTTACAGTAATATGAACCAAGGAGGTGTTTTTGTTAGTGTGTTGGGTCACTTTTAGTTTTATATTCATTGAGGAGGGAGCACTCCTGGAACTTGATGGGCCAGTGCTCCTCAAGATTCAGGAAAGTCCAACACAAGGAAGACGTGTCCTGCTTCCAGCAAGACACTGAGGTGTTTAAGTGATCAACTTACTGTCCTGCTTCCAGCAAGACATTGGGCATGTGTTTGTCAACTTACTGACTTCTAAATACCTGAGCCTAGAAACTAACTACATTTTATTTATAAATATGGAATATTTTTTGGAAAAACTGAGTATGTATTAACTCTTCCATTAATGTAATGACTAATGTAACTTTGTTTTGTTCTGAACTTTACCAAAAGTTGTTTAGCACTTTGGAAAATCATATCACTCTTCATCAGTCTGGCCAACACAGCATGTGACCTTTGAGTTACTACTAATACAATATTCTCATATTATTCTGTATTTACAGTGTGATCACAGTGATTCTCCATAAGGTGCAAACATCTCATTACTTCATTGTGTCTTTTGGTTTAGCCATACTCAAGTATTCACATAATAAAATACTTATTTTATTATAAATTACTTTTAAAGTCATTTCTTTGTATTATAATTAGAGAACCATGAGGTGTATGTAGTTATATATCGATTTTATTTCAGAACAGAAAATGTGTGTTATAAAATATTGGTTATGGTAGGGACACTTGGGTAGTTCAGTGGTTGAGCATCTGCCTTCAGCTCAGGGCGTAATCCTGGGTCCTGGAATCGAGTCTTCTATTGGGCTCCCCACAGGGAGCCTGCTTCTCGCTCTGCCTGTGTCTCTGCCTCTTTCTCTGTGTCTCTCATGAATAAATATATAAAATTAAAAAAATATTGGTTACAGTAGAAAGGGAGTATTAATTCTAATAGACTTTATGACCACTATTTTTTACATAAGTTAGGTGGTCCAGACATTGTAGCTAGAAGCCTAGACACGGCTCTGTCCTGAGTGAAAGGTTTAGATTGGCAGCTGGCAATTTTAGGAAAAGATTCATGTTCCAGAGTTTACTGTGGCATAGGACTTGGTTCCCTTGGCCATATCCAGAAATATTTGGAAAAAAATTCACTGATAAATGTTGATTGAGCACCTACTAGTATTACTCCCCACAAGGAGAATTCTTGTGGTGGTGGTGGGAGGAAGGTATGCATACTGACAATATTTATATATACAAATCAATGAAAAAGATAAATGCAGACACTATAAGAGCTAGAATAAGAGAAAATAGTTAACAGTTTTGCCTAGGCTAAAAAGTAAGTCTTAGTTCAGACCTACATGGTGAGAAATAGGCAGTATTGCAAAGGTGTAGGGAAGAGCATTCTAACCACAGGGAACAGCATATATAGAGACCCTGAGATGAGAAAGACATGGGGATGTTTTGGGAACAAAAAAAGAAGGCCAGGTGTCTGGAACATAGAGAATATAGAGAAAGTGGAGGGAGATGAGGTCAAAGGAAACACTGTGCTTCAAATTACACAGGGTCTAATAGGCCATGGTTAGGTGTTAGAATTAGGTTGTTTGTAGTGGGAAGTCTTTGGGTTGTGTTAAACATAGATATGATGTCATCTGAGTTATGCTTTAGAAAGACCATCCTATCCTCTAAAGGGATAGTGGGGTAGAGAGACCAGGAAGCTCATGCAGAAGTCCAAAAGAGGAGGCTGAGACCAGGTGATAGCATGGAGGTGGGAACTAGTAATTGGCTAGTAATTGAATGTATTCTGGAGGGAGAATGACCAGGGCCTAAGGATATGATTAATTTTGGGGTGTGAGGGTAAGGGACTTATGTCCTAGGTTTTAGCCTGAGCAACTGGAAGAGAAATTGTGCCATTTATTGAGATGCTTAGAGATGGTAGACTTGAGGGGAGAAATTGGCTTCTTTTGGCCAAGTTAAATTTGAGACACCTAGTAGACATCCATGTGGACATATCAATTCATAATCAGGGTGTATAAGGTCAGGTGAGAAATGCAGTCTGGAGATAAAATTTGAAAGTTAGCAGGAGAGATTTTGGTAAGCTAATGGAGCAGAGTTTTAGGATTGCATCATCCCAAATCCCCACATAAATCAGAGAGAACAATGGAATAGCAAAACCGAAATGCTGTAGGTAACACTGACAATAAAACTAGGTGATAGGGTATCCCAGTGAACTCCAAGTTATAACAAACTGGGGAGGGCCCATTAACAAATACAAGATTTGTCTGTTATTCATGTCCATACATGATAAGCAGGGAGAATGGAGTCGAGAGATTGACCTGAGATCAGGAGAACCTTCAAGTAGCAACAGGTATCTGGTGGAGATCATGTTGGGACACTTTGAGAGGAGTGGCTGAAATTAGGGGACTACCCTGGTTCTGCTCCCTGCAGTAGCAGGTGAGTGCAGGGAGCCTACCAGGTGGACTGAAGGGGTCAAATCTTCACTATTCTCAAACCTGACCTGCCAGGGCTTCCTGCAAGGGTCCCCACTGGAGAGAAACTACAGGGGTTGTAATCAAAACCCAACAGGGTTGAGATTATTAAAATGAGGTCCAGGTAAGAGATGGAGAAGGGAACAGGGCCAGGAAATCTCAGAAAGCAAGCCACTGTATTTTTGATATTATATAAATAGTAGAAGAGGAAGCTTTGTGGAATTAGAAAGGGCACCTACCTCTTTCTAAAAGTTCAGGAAAACTCAGGGCACCAGGCTGGCTCATTTGTTTAAGCATCTGACTCTTGATTTCAGCTCAGGTCATGATCTCAGGGTCCTGAGACTGAGCTCCAGGTCAGACTCTGCTCAGTGGGGAGTCTGCTTGGGATTCTTCTCCCTCTCCCTTTCTCTCTGCTCTGCCTCCCCACTCATACTCTTTCTCTCTCAAAAAACAAAACAAAATAAAAAACAACCCAAAGTTCAGGAAAACTCATTTCACACAAAAATGAAATGATTATATCCAAACCCCCAAAAAACTATAAGATTGAATGAGGAGAGTAACATCCCCGCAGGCAGTGAAAGCAGGTGTGTCCAAGCAGGAAGACATGCTCCAAAACAAGAAAAAAAAGAAAAGAGAGAAACCACCCTATATCATGCTGTTTTCCCAATGAGCTAAAAGGCACTTAACAATGATACAAGAAATGAAGCATAACACAAATGGGGATTAGAAAAACTTAGCAACTTAGTGATAGAATTTAAGAAAGGATTAGAGATCAAAGAAAAAAAACCCCATCACTATACAAATAAAGAGTAATAACAAGGAACAAGAGAGCAAATAAACATTGTCAATAGTGCCTTACAAGAAATAGAAGGCATAAAAGAAGGAAAAATTTTAAACCAAAAAGAAATTAAGTAAGTGATAAGCACGGTTTGAGAGGAAGTGACAAATACTGAAGACAAAGAAGATTCAATACACGGATAATAGGTATCCCTGAAGGAAAAAAGCAAAAACAAAAAGATTAAAGCAAGATCAGGAAGCATATCCTGAAAATTATAATGCAGAAAAATCTGAAGTTAAAAAACTATATTTAAAGCGACACGTTGAAAGAGCACACTACACTTGAGAATACTGACCCAGAAGAAGCAAGATATATTCTAGTAAAATTACTGAGCCTTAAAGAAAAAGAAAAAAAGAATCCTTTGGTCATCTAAGCAGAAGAGCGAGTGGCTGGTAAGAGGAAGAAAATGATACAGTCATCAGACTTTTCTGCAGCCCCATGTTATGACAGGAGAAAATGGAGTGACATTTTCAAGGTACTCCAGAAAGAGAAAGTGAATATGTGAGGCAAGGATTTTATACTCAGTGAAATTGACCTTCAAGTATTAAGAGCACATGCTACGGTCAAAATAGTGTGTACGAACTCAGATTTGTCCCCATGAGTCCTTCCTCAGGAACCTGCTAGAGAATGAGTTCAGACAACCAAATGACCAAAGATATGTTGACATGAGCCCAGGAGTGAGCATTAAACATGTAGTTACTTCTAGCACCAGGACTACGTGAGGACTGAAAGGGTCGTATTGTATGATGCAAAGTCAACATGATCTGACAGTAAGGCATAGTATATTAAGAAAGGCAGAAATATGGGGATCCCTGGGTGGCTTAGCGGTTTAGCGCCTGCCTTCGGCCCAGGGCGCAGTCCTGGAGTCCCGGGATCGAGTCCCGCATCGGACTCCCGGTATGGAGCCTGCTTCTCCCTCTGCCTGTGTCTCTGCCTCTCTCTCTCTGTTTATCATGAATAAATTTTTTAAAAAAATCTTAAAAAAAAAAGGCAGAAATAGAGATGGCATTGGCATTTGTAAAGAACATTCTAAACCTTTTTAATAATCATAACTGCCCATCGTGGTGTTCCTGTTGCTACTGTTTTTCTAAGACTGTTGTATGTATGGTGTGGGATAAAGCAAGTGCATAATTATGAGTTCTAATTCCATCATTCCTGTGACCTTGAGAGCTAGGATTCTCAGTGCAAAAAGAATGGAAATACAGGTGTAGTAGAGCAGGGGCAAAGTAAAAACTCTATAAACCTGAATTGATTTTTTTATCTTATAAATTTTGTTTTATATACATTATATGTCATAGTTCTATATAATATTTCTATCTCTAGCTACTTGTCTATCTTATTTTGTCCCCTGGCTCTGTCCACTGAAAAAGGCATAGAAACTGTGGCCAGGAGACGCAACCAGATTGTGGTCTTGCTGTACCTTTTCCCACTGAAAGACTAGGACTTCTTGGAGAAATGGCTGATCTCAGTTCTGGGCAGGAAATGTACAAAATAAGCCTGGAACAGGTCAGGTCAAAGGCCAACTTTAAAGGGGCTCCTGCTGACCAAAGATGACAATATGAGCTTTAAGAAAGATAATAATTGCAATGAAGTGAAACCCATGTTTAAGCATGGGCTCAATATGCATGTATTCAAGAGTTCATGATGACTTTTTTTAAAGTTTATTATTTTTTTTAGTAATTTCTACACCCAGTGTGAGGCTCGAACCCGCAACCGTGAGATCAAGAATCACATGCCCTCCTCCTCCTCCTCCTCTTCTTTTTTTTTAAAGATTTATTTATTTATTTATTTATTTATTCATTCATTCATTCATTCATTCATTCATGATAGATGTAGAGAGAGAAAGAGAGAGGCAGAGACACAGGAGGACAGAGAAGCAGGCTCCATGCCAGGAGCCCGATGCGAGACTCGATCCCAGGACTCCAGGATCGCTCCCTGGGCCAAAGGCAGGCGCTACACCGCTGAGCCACCAAGGGATCCCCCTCCTCCTCTTCTTTTTAAAAAGGCTTATTTGTTTGAGAGAGAGCATGAGCGCAAGTGGGGGGAGAAGCAGAGGGAAAGAATCTCAAGCAGACTCGCTCCTGAGCATGGAACCCCATGCAGAGCTTCATCTCACCACCCCAGGGTCATGACCTGAGCAGAAATCAAGTCGCACATTTAACCAACTATGCCACCCAGGTGCCGCCTCATAGTGACATTTTAAAACTTAGCTAATTAATTGGTCATCATCTGAGGATGACAGGGAACTAACTTATTATCTTAAAAACCAGATGAATAAAAGGAAATGCACATGTATCCTATTCTTCCTGTGTGAACTGTGCCCCTGGGTAACCAAATAATAGATGAAAGGTTAGCCTCTGAATAAAATTGTCCAGGTTGATCTATGAAAACTAAAATTGAATTAATGAATCTAGGTCTAGATTTTAGACATTGAGCAGCAATAGTTGCTAACGCAGAACAAAGAATAAAAGGCAGATACTACGTGCCTCACGATGAGAGAGCACGGCACTGCTTAGTCTCGGCTAAAGGTTTGGACTTGAGCTTGATTAGGCCTCTGGATCCAGCTGCCAGTTCATGAGAACACAGACAGAGTTGCATGCAGGACTGTATGAGGAGCACACAGGCCAAGGATTCTCGGCTGTGGGAATCCCCACAGGGCAAGCAAATGGATAAATTGTAAAGAAAAAGAGATGAAGGAGAAATGTGTAAAATAAGATAATTAAAAGAGTTTCAAAAAATGGGCAAGAAATCCACTTGGATGATAAAATCATAAAAGAAAAAAAAAACAAACAAGAAATGACTATAAAGGTCAGGAAAGTGGATACAGGTGGAGGGGAGGGTGGAGCTCTGGTTGGGTCTGGGACCAGCAGGCCTTCTGGGTGGCCAACAAGGTTCTATATTGTAACCTGTGAAGTTATTATGAGGAAGTTCACCTTAGCGTAACTCACTGAATTATTTACTTGTTTTGTGTGGTTTTCCATATTAATCTTTTATAATAAATGGGAAGAACAATATTTTTAAGTCATGAATCTGTAAGTGGATGTTAAAGCCATGAGAATGGTGAGGTCACCTGAGAGAGAGAGAGTGAGTGTAGACAGGGACCACAATCTAGAACTGAATCTTGGGAGCACCGCAACATTTGGAAGTCTGGGATGAAGGAGAGATTGAGAGCGGGAGCAGTCATTGAGGTGGAAAGTAAAACCACAGCTAGGAAAAAAACAGGTGATTGAACTATCAGGGAAGAATCGGGAAGAAGGTATTTCACTGGTGAATGCTTCAGCGCCATGCAGGTGATTGGTGACTTTAGCCAGCATCATCTTGGAGTGGAGGAGATGAAGCCCAATGGGGTGAGTTGAGATGAGAATGGATGTGAGTTGGAGACTATAAAGACCACAATTTTGAGGGCACATTGCATGATATATAAGGGGGACAGAGGGATGGGTCTGCAAAGCCCTTGAACTACCTTAGTGCCAGGCAGGAAGGGCATATCCTACCCAGCTCCATGACATGGCCATTCTGCTCAGATGTGCCACATGGCATGTTCTTCTGCCAAAGTCTGTCGCCCTCCACCCCATACCCTGCCCTGTCCTACTCCCTACTCCGGCCAGTATGGGACGCTGAGATCTGCAGCGAGGGGGCCAGCTGGCATTTTCCATGTTGGGCCAGCAGGGCCTGAAGGGCAGGAGGTACCACGCTTGTGAGTAACAACAGCCAACTGTTGAGAGGATGCTGCTCAGATCAGTGAGCCATCAGCCAGGATTTCTGATCTCTGTCACCACCTGCTTTGGCAAAGCGGAGAGAGCCAGTTCTCCCGTGTCTTGTTCATGCCTTCCTTCCAAAGCTCAGCGGCGGCCCTGTCTCATCTCGATGAGACAGGAGGGTCTGGCGCCTGATGACAAGGCAGGCGTGGGGGTGGGGGGTGCTTCTGGAGACACAGCCGGTGGGGAGCCAGCTCTGACTTGTTCAAATAGAGAAGCAGAGTAGCCCTTTGTTCGTGGAAAGATCAGAGCCAAAAAGTTGGAGCAGAGAAACTTAAACAGCAGGTCTGGATGCCTTCCTTCAGAGCAGCCTGGCATTTTAAAAGGAGCATTGTAGCCCTTGATCCACACCTGTACCCCAAGCTTCCACTGCCCAGTTTGGTTACTGAGGCTGCAAATCTGCCCACCCTGGAGCCACGTACCTTGCGGTGGGTATAGTGATGGAGAGCCAGACTTGGGGTTCCTCATTCGTATGGAGATGGCACCAGTGCCCACCTCCTAGAATTACCGTAAGAGTGAAATGAGTTGCTCTCCTGAAAGGGGACAGACCTCGCCACACAGTGGGGCTAGTATAGCTGATCTGGCCCTTGGAGCTTTCCATAGGTTCTATCTGGAGTCTGTGAGTCTGGGCCTGGGCCTCCGCCGAGGATTGCTCTACCTACCAGAGCTTGCACAGGGCTACACATCTGCTCATTCGGCGTGCTCACTGCCCGGGGAGCTGGGAGGCGCAAGGGAGCCCAAAGATGATTTTGTAAATGTGAAAACTGAAGGCCATAGGGGAGAAATCCTTCTCTATTGCTTCTAGAGTTTTCTTTCCCATTCTGGTTTTCTCTGAGACAAAATGTTTAACTATCTCATATATATACTTTGCAGCCAGAATTGCTCCATATTTATATATATGCTTTGTGGATAAATATCTTTTCTATCCTCAAGTGGCAATGCTCAACATTGGTTATACATAAAAAGTTGTCATCTAGTATTGGTGGTGAATTTACATGGAACCGGCCCAATCCACGCCTGCCTAATTTCCAAAGGACAGGCCTAGGTTAAAGGTGACTTTTGTGGCTATAAACAGAATCACACTAACAGGATCATACACCCACCAAAGCCATTGCCCGTGTCATAGGACTGTGCTCCAGCCAGCAGGCGTCACATGTGCTGCACCCTTGTCCACCAGGACAGCCCATCTGGTGGCCAGAGTCTGTACTTGGTAAATGCAGATGGCTGGTTTGCATGACATTGAACAGCTTGGAATCTGGACTACATGGACACTTGGCTGAGCTTGCGCAGATCCAACCAGATGTCTGGCATCATATAGGTCTGGCTTGCTCTCTACTCCCCTTTCTGAGCCCGCTCTCAGCCTCCGGGAATTTTAATAAATGCCTGAGCCTGGCGGGACTCTAGAATCTACAATCTGTTATACCTGCACATAGCAGTGGGTTGTAGTTAGGCCACTGGGACAGTCATCTGCTGCCCACGCAGCTGCTTTTGATTTGAAGATCAAGGGGATTGAGGACAATCACAGCTGGTGTCTCAGTGGCAGTAGCTCTCAGCCCCTGGCCCCCCCACCTTCACACAAAGAGCAGAACCTCTGGCTAGAGTAAATGTAAGGATTAGGGCATCCCCTCAGGAACCTGCCGACCCTTCATCATCCGCAGCTGCCCCATGGCCCTGTCTCACCTGGGGCTCTGAGCTTCATGACCTGCCATGCACCCCACCCATGGAGAGCCCCAGCAGGCAGAGGGCAGGGGGACTGCCAGGGAAGCAATCCAGCATTGCCTGGTGACCTGGGTAGCTTTGTCTACCTGAGATCCTGGCTTCCCCAGGTTGGTCCAGAAGAGATGGTCCCTGCCTCTTTGACTCGCGGGGAATGGGAACACTGTGACTATCCCCCTCCTGCCCATCGGTCCCCTTCCCCTGGCCAGGTGCTTTGCAAAAGTCTCTGATTATGGGCCATCTCCTGTGTCTCTTCCAGAGCTTCTGTGTGCCCTCACCTTGTCATGGAGACGGTGTCTTCCTTTGGTTCTATGCGAACCCAAGGGCTGAGACTGCATTGAGGTGCCTGACCCTACCCACCCCATATTTCTGGGACTTCCAGCTGGGCCAGGGACCTAACCATTGGAGGGTGGCGGGGCCTCAGAGAGGCGTGGGTTGTGTGTGAGGTATGCACTCAGGCACATTCTCTGGGGCAGATCTTTGGTAAGTGCTCCAGAGCCCCCACTGCCATGCTCTCCTCCTCCCTGGCATAATTGCTAGCATGGAGCATTTAGCAGATGCCAGGTGTCATTCTGAGCCCCTGCATGCATTTACTGTTCACCGCATCCCCCACTGTACAGTTGAGAAATTGAGAGATGGGAGAGGTCAAGAAACTGGCTCCAGGTGTCACAGCTAAAAGGCATCAGAATAAGCAGTGTACTCTTAACCATTGTGTAATCCTGCCTTTCCTCAAAGAACAAGTGTGCAGACTTCGCTTCTCTGGCGGCTTTCTGTTCCTGGGAATGAATGCCACAGATGGGACCCTGACCTTCCAGGTCAGATGTAAGATGCCTCTGTTCTCCTGGGCGTCAATTCGTAGGCACGTGTCCACAGAAACACCCATCAGCAGTCATGGCCTTGCTCTTCATTCGTTCTTCATTCATTCTTTTATTCAAACAATCAGAACCTGTTGAGCCCCACTGAGCACTGTGGTGGATGCTGGGGCTTGAGAAAGAAGTAAGATGTGGTCCCTGCCCCGGGGGAGTTTCAGGCTAAGAGGACAGACCTAGAGACAGACAGTGACCTGAAGCAGGTGCAGCAGTAGAGGTGTAGAGGAACATGCCTGACCCGGGAACCTGGAGAGGGGGCTGTCATCCAGGAAGGGAGGAACATTGCATATAATGGGATCTTGGAGTTAGTATAAGGCTGGCCTGGGTTCTGGTCCTAGCCCTGCCAATTACTAGCTGGGAAGTCATTGCAGAGTGTCTAAGGATAGAGCATTAGGTTTAGCGTGGATGAAGTCTCATAATTTTTTTTTTTTTTTTTTTTTTTTTTTACCAACTAGCTTTGTGACCTTAAAGACATTAGTGAATCTCCTTGAGCCTCAATTGTCCCACTTATAAAATGGGAGCAATCTTATCTGCCTTGACTACCTTTCAAGATTATGGTGAAAAGAGACAATTTGCTTCAGATGAAAGAGCTTCAGTGTGTGAACTGGCCTTTTCACCATAACAACTGGCCTGGCATTGTGTGGAGGGAAGCTGGGATCTCGGGTTGTGGCAGGAAACTTGGTCTTTTTTGGGTGCTCTGCAGAAGGACTCCAGTGACAGCAGCCACTGGGGTACGATTTTTCCAGCACCTTGGTTTCTCCCATGCAGTGGCTGTAAAGCACTTCACAGTGACAGAGTCTTTGTAAGCCCTTCGTAATAACGACAACCTACATGATATCCAGTGGGGAGAGGGGCTGGAGGGAGCGTTAAGGAAGCTGTTGGCTGTCTTTTCAAGCCAGGCTCCGTCAGACTCTGCACAGACTTGGGAATGTTCAAGAAGCTGTGAGGCTCAAGCCCCTTCCTTTCCCCTGGGCCTCAACATGGGGCACAGCAGGACCCAGGGTACCAGGATCCCTGGCTCCTGTCCATCAGTTTGGCTTTTTGTTGTTTATGCATTTTACTGTGGGGTTTTAATTAGTACTAAAGAGGCAGGACAAAAAAAACTGCTGAAAGGCCCATTCTCTGGCTGGTAGAGGGAGTAGGACTGCAAACAATGACAATGATAATGATCATGTCAGCCACCATTTACTCTGTGCCAGGTCTCGGGCAAAGCAGGTGGCAGTGTCATACCAGCTACTGGCTGGCCAACCAGGGGATGGGGTGTTCTTTTTCTGGGGAAAAGGAGATGAAGAGGATGCAGGAACAGAGATCAGTGCAGGGAGTGGGGCGGTGCAGTGTAGAAAGAATGATATTTGGGAAAAAGACTCACGAGGAGATGTATATAGAAGGTAGTGCTGGAAAAAGCAACAGTTCTAAAGTGGAATATTAATGGAATCCATTTTCTTGCTGTTTCCTGCAGGAACACTTTGGAAGTGCAAGGGAAAAAATCACTTTGCAGTAATAACTGTTATTTATATAAGAGAACAGCATTAGATAGATCAAAATGTGAGGTTTCAAGGTAATAACTGGACCCTCACAATCATCATTATCCATTTAAAAGGCAATTTCTGGGCTAGCAAATTGATAGAAAAAAAATGGCCTGATCCTACCATGGTGGTAAATAAATTTACGTTTCAGTTTTATGATTTGATTTCATTCTGAATTGGTTGGGACTTGGGGGCTGAGAGAGTTGGGTAAGGGTGTAAATAGGAATGACCTTGCCCAGAGCATCTTTACTGATGTCTAAATAGGACTGTTGGGGAAAAGCCCTGAGCTTCTGTCCACATCGCAGCCAGAGGGCCAACGGTGGAGGCAGGTGGATTTCCTGCCAGAGCCTACTGGGCATCTTCTGGAAGGTTTACTCTCACCCCCTGCGGTTTTCCTCCTCCCACCTGCCAGCTTAACAACCATGAAGGAACATTCCTTTGGATTTTTTTCTATTCATACTAAATCCATACGCTTTTCTCCTTTCCAAAACAAATGGGGAATCATCCTATTCATATTGTATTGTGATTGGCCTTTTTCACTATATTGTGAAGAGCTTTCTATGTCAATTTATATAAATGCACCTACTTCCTTTTAAAAGCTGCCTATTCTTCCTTTATGTGAATATTCTCTTGTTTAAGTAATTGGTTCCCCTTTTGATGGACATGTGGGTTATTTCCACCCCTGTACATGAGTCTTTGTGCATTTGCAGGAGATTTTCTGGAGAGTAATTCTTTGAAGTGAAAGATTTGGGTCAGAGGGTATGAACGTTGCACATCAGAATCAACTAAACCATTATTGACCTTGAAAAATGAGGTCTGACAACCTCTGTCCTATAGGTCAAATGGCAGACAGGTGAGCAGAATTGTGAAAGATCTTTCTGGAAATTGGTGTTTTTGCTTATTTAGGGGCCAGGATAAAGATTGAGAAAGGAGATGGAGCTGGGTTTGGGATATAGAATGTCAAGCCTCATCCCCAGTGATGTCAGTGGTGTGACCTGGGAGGGATTTGGGGGTCACAATAACTCCCTTTGCTACTTCAGCTAGTGACAAGAACACCTACTGTTGAGCACTAAGCATGAATGACACACTCAAGACTCGCCCTCCAATACCAAAACAGAGATTCCAGTGGTGCTGTTAAGGAGCCCAGGACTTGGGTGTGGTTTTTAATATCTTCCTGGGTGAGATGGATACCATCACAGAGTTAACTATTATAATTCTTGTAATATTGCTTTGTAAAGTAGAAAGTGCTGCTGAAATGTCAGTGTCAATTGATAATGGATCTGAGGTTGATTAAAGCTGACTAGTGCTCCCCCTTACGTCCCCAGCCCCCACCACAGTGTCCTAGGACCCCAGGTACAAGTGTGTTTCTTCCTCTTTGCTCTTTGACCTTGGGAAAATTACTAAACCTTTCTAAGCCAGACTTTTCTCTCCTGAAAACTTGAAGTTAGCACAGTTATTTAATGAGGCTCAAACTTCTGGTGATCGGTAGCATCTTTTGCCGGAGGACACCCACCCAGCTAGCTTGCACCCAAGCAAGGAGGCTCTGCTGGTTTTTAGATAGAGTGTGGGTTAGGTAGGTAAGTAGGTAGGACAGGTATGTAGGTAGATACATAGGTCATGGGAGCAAGATGAGGAAAGCTACCTGCTTTCTCCTCCAAACCCCTCTTCTGTCCTGGCTAAGAGGGGAGGGCTCTGTGTCCTCAGAGACCAAGGACTCAGAACACGGAGCCCTGGCATAGAAAACATCTTAGGAGCCAAGGAATTGTCCCAGAGAGCAGATGGGCAGCAGCTTGCACGCACCCAAACGGTAGAATAAAGCTACCATTTGTATTCAGCCACAGTGTGGAGAAATCAAGAAATATTCAAGAATTGCAAGCATCAGATGAAAAGGTCTCTCTGTCATCATCGGGAATCCTAGATGCCTCAGAAGAGAGGCCATAGAGCTCAGGCTTTCTCACCTTCTCTTAACATATCACTCAACAGAAGTTCAAACACAGACAACTCTTGAATTAATGCAGACGCTGTGTATGAAGGCAGGTGTGGGAAGAGCGGGGACAGCTCAACAGAGTGGTTAAGACCATGGAGTTGGGATTCTTGCTCCACCACTGGTAAGCTGTGTGACCTTATGTAAATCACTTAACCTCTCTGAGCCACAGTTTCCACATTTCTAAAACAGGGATCACAATACCTTCCTAGCACGTTTGCTGTGAGAATGAAATGAGGTAAAATGCCTGGAACATAGCACTCTCTCGTTCTCAGCTCTCAGTCTGGGCAGCTCTGTGAGAGAGAGCACCCCTAAAGTAACGGCGGTGTATGCTATTGCCCAACTCCTAACAACCAATTAAGGTCCACAAACAGGACTTTCCCAGTATCAGCAGACACTGCCTTGATGTGCTAACAACCCCTAATGAGTACCGTGATCATCAGTTACATAAACAAGCAATTAGTGGGCGAGCAGAAGGCTCTTTCTCAGCATTTCCTATTAATCTGCTGGTCGTTAGCTCACATTAGCTGGAAGCTGATTAACAACACGCCCTAACAGGCGCTGGACAACCTCAATTCTCAGCCAGACCTGGGCCTCACCAGCCTGTCTCAACGTGCTGCAGTCCCCTCCCTTCTGAGGGTTTGTGACAAACCGAGTCGACATTAGGGATAGTGAAGATGTCTGGAAGGAAGCCAGGGAGTGATGGAAAAAGTCCCAAACCCCCCCATAAACGGATTACTCTAGATGTAAAGTCAGGAGTGTTAAGGTGGTTTGAGGCTCATGAGAAACTTAGACAAATAGCTAAGGCTTTAGAAATTGCTTTAGAGGTATTCGGAACACTGGGGGGGGGGGGGCGGGGGAGGAGTGTGAGGGGTTAGGGGAGGTATCCAGGCTTCCAGAACGCCTGGCTCCATACGCCGTTTCTCATACTTCTGCTTAATGACTTATTGTGAGCACAGTCCAGTGTAACTGTTAATATTTTTAGTATTGTGGTTCATATGGCAGACATTATTGTCAGATAACTTAATCGGAGTTTTATCATGGTCTCTGGAAATGGGCACAAGGCCTGGCACAAAGTCTTTGAGTGCAGAGATACATACACAGACACACACACACACCCCAGTTCTGAAGGCTCACCCTGTCCAAATATGCTTTTCAAATAAGACCCAGGGTGAGGGCCATGTGGGTTTGAATCCTTAACATGAGGTGCGAACTTGACTGTTTGCAACCCAAGCCCATGATCCGGTAACTGAATGGTTTAATTAAGCTTATCACGGCTACCCCGAGCCAGGCGCCTCTGTGGATTAATGTAGTTAATTCAGTATCCTCTCTAAGAAGCACCATCCAGGACTGTGATTCTACTCTAAGAACCAGCCTTCAGCCTCTCCATTCACCACCAAACCCTGGTTGGGGTGCTTATGGTTGTCTCCCAAAGCGGTCTCTGGGAAGCCTGCAAACAGGTGAACCTCCCTCCCTCTGTGGCCCTCCTCAGGTGAGGGGCTGTTGGGTCCACTGGACACCTTCCCAGGCTCCCCCTTCCTCCTTCCATCATCTCCTTCCACCCCTGCTGAGCACTTCTAATTTGCTTGGAATAATTGATTCTGTCTTCTTCTTGCACCTCATTTTCTGCTCGCTTTTATTTATCACTTTTAAACCTCTCCTTGATAGAAGCAGGCCCTGGCGTCTACGGGGAGAAGAGAGAGTGAGGGTATGTGTCACAGGCTGCTGTGTGGCAGACAGACGGGAACAGTGCTCGTCTAGCGCTGGAATCCACCATTTCCACTTCCCTGATTCCCCATGCACTGGTGCCCTCATGACTGTGACCTCAGTGTCTAGACCTGGCACGTAAGAGAGTAATAAATAGCTGGACAAGATGATGAATAAGCAAATGAATAAATGAACGAATAAATGAAAGAAAGAAATGTGCTTTGTCTTTTCCTCGCTCTAGCCTTCGTATCAGGCTCTCACCTGACGACCAGTGCCCTCCCTTGCACCTCACCCCTACTCAGCATTCACAGTAGGACTCTAAACCTACTTCTTCTGTGTAGCCCTCCCTGATTGCCAGTGGAAGTCATCTGGTTCCAAACTCTGGTTTTATAAAAGAGGGAACTGACACTCCCAAGAGTCACCATTCCAAGATTGTCCCGCAGCAGACCTAGGGCAAGAGTTCTGATCTCGAGACTCCTTTGGAGCTCCCCACTTCTCTCTCCTGGCACTTTATTATTTGTTTTCTATTTTTACTGGTTGTTGTTTCTCCTCCTGCAATTATTTAAGTTGTTTCTGGGGGCCTGGTATCGGGTTATGTTGTTGGAGACCCTTCGTGAGATCGATGACAGTGCTCACTACCCAGTATTGAGCCTCCCATTAATATCTGCCAGGACTTATGATGATGATATTAGTACCTTGCATCTGAGAATTTTGGTGGCGGATAGATATCCTGTAGCATTTTGCATGCAGAAGATAAGGGTTCTATTGAAACCACTGGACAAGGAGTCACCCAAGGTCCTTTGGGAGCCACATGCGCTGGGCATACCTCTTACTAAGCAACCCTATCTTTCTCAAAAAAATGGTAATGCCCTTTAACCAATTTCTGAGCAGGAAAATGGTAACGCCCTTTAACCAAATTCTAATCATTCACGCAGCATCCGTATGCGTGTTGGGAGTGGGGCATGGGGGAGGGGGTGTTGAGGCCAAAGGAGCTTGAGGCCCTCTTGAATCCAGTGGCCCTATGTGTGCTACCGACCACACCCATTACCTGGATTGGAAACTTCGTGGGTTCCTCTTTTTAACTCCCTGGATTTGGCTCAGTGGCTCTTCTCAAGCGTTCCCCACCCCCCGAAGATTTTATTTATTTATTCATGAGAGACACACAGAGAGAGGCAGAGACACAGGCAGAGGGAGGAGCAGGCTCCCCGCAAGGAGCCCGATGTGGGACTTGATCCCAAATCACAGGATCAGGACCTGAGCGGAAGGCAGCCACTCAACTGCTGAGCCACCCAGGCGTCCCTCTTCTCGAGTGTTTGAAGCCACCTGCTTCCCCCTGAGGAGTGGAATCGGCTGAGGCGGGCATATTGAGGCATGCCTGCGAGTTCCACGGGCCTGGGATGTGTAGCAGAGTCACACCTGTGCTTGGCACCTGAGCCTTGTTCGTGCCCCGGGGCAGTCCTGCCAACACTTCCTCCCTCTTCTCCCTGCCCATCAGTCTTCTGCTGATCCCATACAGTGGGGAAGATGCAGAGCTCCCCAGAACGCCACGGAGGAGTGGCCCTCTGGACACTGACAGCTGTGGTACCAGGTGAGAAGGGAGCTCCTCTCACTCTGCAGTGCAGGCGCTGTGGGCATGACTTGAGGAAGGGGGCTGCAGCAGGACCAGAGGGCCCGTCTTTGCCCAGCTCTCACGTGGTGACAAGGAGCCACAGAGAAGCCAACGGTCCTGCGTCTGTCCCAGTGTCCACCCCTACTTGTGGAAGCCATGCTGCTGCGTGGATCAGAGCAACCTGAAGAGCTTCCTGGGCAGATTGAGAGGGTGCAACACAGAGCAGAGAACTCCCCAGAAAGGGTCAGACCCCAAAGGCCTGGGTTTGCTTAGCAGAGACTCAGAGGCTTAGCCAACTGCAGTTAGCACAGTCCCAGATCCCAGAGAGGCAGCAGAAAGATGGGAAGTGCCCACCGCTGCTCTGCAGAAGGGTGATCCCACTGAGGCAGCCTTGGCATGACTCTCTGGGAGGGCTGATGGACTCCTCGGTTGGGGGGGGGGCAAAAAGTTCTAGAAATATTTTAAAATTTACTTTTATTATTTTGTACTGTGTATGCAAGAGCCCTTTGCTTATGTGCTTTCTTGGCAGTACCAAGAAAGGGAGTGGAGGCCAGAGCCTCCGGTAGAGCATCCCAAGGGGTTAGCTCTGGGCAGAACCTCCGAGATCCTCGTGTGACCTCCTTATCTTACAAGTGGAGAAACTGAGGCTGAGAGAGGAAGTGATTTGCTGGAGTTGACACAGCTGCTTTCTGGCAGAGCTGAGACCAGCACCTAAGACTCTTGATGGCCCAGCCCCCCCGCTGATACCACTCTCTGGAAAGAGGAAGAATAATCTACTGCACAAAGATGGAGCCTCTTTGTTTCTCACTTAGTGGCTCGTGGCTGTCATTAAAAACATGTCATTGAATTACAAAAAACAATTGTTGATACATGCTGGCCCTCCCTTAGTCATAAAAAGGATCTTCAGAATTAAAACCACACGCTTGTTCTCACATCTCCTTGTCTAGGACACAAGCTCCTCAAAGCGAGGGCCTCCATGTGCCATTTTATTTAGATGGTATCATAATCATCGACGAGCTCTTCTGTGCTGAGTACCTGTAGGTAAATTATTCGATGTAACTTAACCAGGTCAGGAGGTAGGTGCTGTTATCCTCATCACCAAGGAGGGAATGGAAGTTCAGAGAAATTAACTGATTTGCTCTGAGTCCAGGGGCTGGTTTGTGGCTGGGTTGGGATTTGAACCGGGATCTGTAAGGCTCAAAGAAATACGTGGGCACTCGAGCCTTTTGCAAGGTGAGAGTGAAGCAAGGAGGTGCCCTTGCAGCATGCACCCTGTCACATTTGACCCATGTGCAGAGGAGGCAGGGTGGGAAGTCTCCAGCACGAGAACCTCAGTGGGGAGGGAGTAACGGTGCATTTTCACCTTGGCAAGACCCGCCCCCCACAACCAGGCCAGGCCCCCTGCTGGAGCACAGTTAGCCGGCTCGGCTCTGCGGCTCTGCGAGGCAAGCACCGAACCCATGCCTGGCAGGTGGGAGCAGAGCCCTGCCCGCGGCTGCCAGCAGGAAGCACACGGCAAGGAGGCTGCTGAGCAGAGGGCAGAAGACCAGGCAGGAGGTGCTGCAGTGCTATTACAATTAAAAAAGAAAAGAAAAAGGGAGGGGGGCGAGGGGGAGGGAGAAAGAAAAAAAGCCTTGGTGGTTCTTGGCTCTGAATCCCAATTTGCATCTCATCTGGGAGTCATTTGCATAGGAAGTCCTATCGGTAGCTTTATGAAATAAAATAAATAAAATGAATGAGCTGGTGAAGCTGCCAGGCAGACTCCCAAAGCCTGTGCTCTGAGAGGGAAGTTATTGCTTTGTTGGGTTCTCCTTAGAGTTCCCAGGAGTCCTCCCTGCAAGGCTGTTTGTGGGGGAAGGGTGCAGGGGAGGGGTGGGGGAGGGGCCCGGTGCAGCTTTGAGGAAGCAGGCAGGTCAGGGACACTGGAGGGTGGCTGCCTGGACACAGCCCTGCTGGCTCCTCCTGCCTTCCTGCACGGGCCCTGCCCTCCGGCCCCAGCTCCTCCAGACTTCCGGGCTGGGTGCTGTGCCTGCTGAACATCACTTCTCCTAGTTGGGGGAGCATTGTAATCCTCGGGCAGCTTGTTGAAATGCAGGGTCCCCTGGTCGCATCTGGGAGACTGACGTAGTAGGTCAGGAGTGGGGCCCAGGGATCTGTATGTCCAGCACGCAGCTGGGGGCTGGGAGGTCACCATTTGAGGACCCCTGCTCCAAGGCACTCAGTGTTCCCTGCAGGGTGATGGTGTCCTTGCCCCAGGGCAGCTGCACCACCGCGACCCCAAGCCCTGACCTCACACCGAGGTCCTGACGTCCTGGGACAGACGAGGAAAAGACCCTCAGAAAGGCTAAGATCTGCCCAAGGTCACTCAGCCAGGAAGCAGGAGAGTTTGATTTAAAATCTCCTTCTCGGGATCCCTGGGTGGCACAGCGGTTTAGGGCCTGCCTTTGGCCCAGGGCGCGATCCTGGAGACCCGGAATCGAATCCCATGTCGGGCTCCCGGTGCATGGAGCCTGCTTCTCCCTCTGCCTGTGTCTCTGCCTCTCTCTCTCTCTCTCAGTGTGACTATCATAAATAAATAAAAAAATTAAAGGAAAAAAAATAAAATCTCCTTCTCAAGCCTCAAAATCCTGCTGTGTTTTAGTAGGAGGTCCTTGAAAAAGCAGCAGCAGCCCTCCTGGTGGACTCCTGTGGAGATGGGGGGGTCCTGGTGGGCAAAGCCCCCTCCCACAGTATCTGAGACTCAGCCCGCTGGGGTGGGGCCCATCCAGGGTCTGGGAGCTGTTGCAAAGGCCAGAGGGATCCCACCCAGCAGGGCGGGGAATGGAGAGCTGGGCTCCCCTCTTGAGCCCCACAGCTCTTTTCCTACTCGTGGGCAGTGTAACAAAGCTGGCCTTTGAATGGCTCTTAAAGGGTCATCAGTTTAAATTTGTCTTTTCCTTTTAAAGTTACCCCACTTTTGTAAAGTGACGTCTTCCGGCCCTCCCTATGGCCACAGGGAGCACATCATTTTGTTGATGGGCTGGGACTGGGACACGGTCTCCGGACCCCCATTCAGGGATCTCTTGAGGATGCTTTTCCTTTGTTCTGCTCTCTGGTCCTGAAAGCAGGAGGAAGGGCCACCTGTTGTCACTGTTTGCACAGCCAAGGCACAGAGCCTGGCCTTGAACGGTGACACACAGCTTCTGAGCCCATTTGCCTTCTCTTTATCATGCAGCCAGAGCAGTTCCTGCCTGTTCCTGGGTTGAGGCAGGAGAGCTGCAGGCCTTGGCTGGAAGGTGCCCTTGAGGTGCCACCTCCTGGGTTTACCTCTCCCCCTTCCATCTTGCAGCCTCCAGGGAAGTCATCCTGAGAATGCAGGGTGCTGGGGCGGGGGGGGGGGGGGGGGGGGGGGGGGCTCACTTGTGCTCCGCATGTCACTCATCCTACCACGTCCCTGGCAGAGGAGAGGCTGAGTGAAGGATAGTGATTTCGTGAAGACAAGAAAGCTCTGGAGCTTTGCCTAGCTTTCCCTAGAGCAGAACAGAACTGCTTCGCCTGAGCCCTGCTCTGCATTCAGGCTGTTTGGATGAGCCTGAGGAATCTGAGAGGTCTCCAGGGCTTCTGGCCTGAGGCTGGGGAGCCCAGGTGCATGCTGAACCCTGGGCTAGCAGTTGAACATTCAGCTAACAATGTGTGTGTGGGGGTGTACCCATAAGGGACAGAGGAAGAGGGAGTAAGTTAGGGGAGCTTTGCCCAGGGATGGGAATAGTAGACGGTTTATCAATACTGGAGTCTGGCCATGTGCCCTGTTGTCATTCACCAACCACAGCCTCAGACAAGACATTTAATTTCAATGGCCCTCAGTTTCCTCTTCCAGAAAATAGAGATCATAACCGTCCTCACCAATTGTGGTTAGACAAAAGTAAAATAGGTCAGCGAGTCCCCTCTAGATGTCAGGAGATCATTACCCTGATGAAACTGAATTTGAACGAGAGTCCACATACCCTGTTTTCATTTGGGGACTAGAATAGTCATCGCTTTCGGTTTAATACAAAGATGTACTGAGCACTTATTACGCATCCAGCCTTGTTTTAGATGCTGGAGGGGATTTGAGAGGGAAGATCCAGCTCAGACCCTTGTTTTCCAAAGTTAGAGTCTTAAGAGTTAGATGTCAGAAAAACGAAGACATCCGAATCCGGATGTCGATTTTGTCTTGTTATTTTAAGCAGCTTTGTTGAGCTGTACAACTCGCCATTTAAAGTAAACATTTCAGTGGTTTTTAGTATGTTCACAGATATATGCCCCATCACCACCATCACTTCTAGAACGTTCTCGTCACCACCATCACTTCTAGAACGTTCTCGTCACCACCATCACTTCTAGAACATTCTCATCACCTCAAAAAAGAAACATTCATTCCTCAACACCCTGATCCCTCCCAGCCCCTGGAAACCACCGATCCACTTTCTGTTTCTGTGGTTTTACCTGTCCTGGATATTTCAGATGAACAGTATCAGACAGGATGTGGCCCTCTGTGTCTGGCTTCTTCGTATAGCATCATGATTTCCAGGCTCATCATGTTGTAGCATATGTGAGGACTTCATTCCTTTTTATGGCTGAATAATATTCCATTGTGTGGATAGACCACATTTTATATATGCATTCTTCAGTTAACAGATACTGGAATTTTTTCTGCTTTTTGGCTATTGTGAGTAACGCTGCTCTGAACGTTAATATATAAGTTTTTGAGTGGACATATGTTTTCATTTCTCTTGGGTATATTTCTAGAAGTGGAATTTCTGGGCTAGAATGGTAATTCTGGGTTTAACATTTTAAACCCAGAGGAATTGCCAAACTGTTTTTTCAAAGGGGCTATACCATTTTATATTCCCGCCAGCCGTGATTTCTCCATATCCTATCTCATGTGGTTTTGATTTGCATTTCCCTAATGCTTAAAAACATAGAACATCTTTTCATGTGCTGATTGGCCATTTGTATATCTTCTTTGGAGAAATATCTGTTCAGATCTTTTGCCCATTTTTAATTGGGTGATTTGTCTTTTTATTAAGTTGTAGGAGTCCTTTATATATTCTGGATACAAGTCCCTTATCATCTATACGATTTGCAAATCTCTTCTCCTTTGGTGTGGATTGTCTCTTCACTGTCTTGATGGTATCCTTTGAAGCAAGATATCTGAATCTGAATTGCAAAAAAAAGTCCACGTTAATTACATTGAAACCTCATTAATTTGGACTCTGGTAATTTAGAATTAGTCAGGGCAGAGGGTTCAAAGTCCATTCATTCAATAAACAGTGATTGAGACTGTCGGTGGTCAAGGCCTGTGCTAAGGCACAAAGGATAGAGGGGTGATTGGGATCGTGCCTGCCTCTGCAGCCCACAGTCTGCAGTGATGCAAACACTCGTGCATTATCCAGCCAGTGGGCTGAGCCCTGATGGCAGAGCCCCGGGGAAGGAAGAGCTAGCACTGCTATTCGAAAAAGGTTTACTAAGCAAATGAGCAGTGAAAACTATTTAGGAAAATAAAGTACTTTTCAAGGCCCCTCAATCCCCATGAAGGCTTTCATTTCTATGCTAACAGAAGATGCAGTGGGCCTTGTCCTATCCTGGGAGGAAGCTTGGCTTGGATGCTTCTGCTGCTCCCTGTGGGGGGAGGTGGGGGGGTGGGGGCACAGGACATTCCATCATCTTTGATCCTCGGGATGACCTGGTGGGTAAACTGTTAGTGTCACTGTTTACAGAGGAGGAAGCAGTTACTTGGGGGAAAGGTTAAGTGACTTGCCCAAGGTGACAGCACTTAATTGTTAAGATGGGGTGGGGATGAGGGATTTTTCCTCCAGCATCATGTTGCTGTGTTCTGTCTACTGGATTCCAGACCCACCGTGACACTAGCAGGATAAACATGGTGCCTTCCCTAACAGAAGTGATGTTTCCTGGCCCAGTGGTAAAGCTTGTCACCTCAGCTACCCAAAACCAAAGTATGGCATCACTCTTGCAGCGTGAGGTTCTGAGGAACGGTAGCGTATTGTTGGCCTCCTCTATGTATCAGGCCTCAGCCTCCTGCAAAAGGTGCTGACCATCTGCCCCAGCCTGCCCTCAGATGCTCCGTGGGTCCCGCTGGCTCCTGGCGCATCTGACTCCGGACCCTCAAGTACTCCATGGTGTTGGGAAGCGGAAGAAACATGCCACCTTCTGTGGCACGGGGATGGGAACAGGGCTGCCTTCTGTGCTCAGGATCCTAAAGAAAACCTCTCTCATTTTTGCTTGTTCTTCCTTGCATGTTCTCTGGGGTTTGACTCAAAGAGTAAGGTGATATCCATGAGTCCTGCTGGACCCCAAATCTTTTTTTCTGACAGTTCTTCAACTCATTTTTTTAAAAAAATTATTTATGTATTCATGAGAGACACAGAGAGAGACAGAGACATAGGCAGAGGGAGAAGCAGGCTCCTTGCAGGGAGCCCGATGGTGGGACTTGATCCCAGGAACACGCCCTGAGCTGAAGGCAGACGCTCAACCACTGAGCCACCCAGGCGCCCCCAGTTCTTCAACCCTTAAATCAAGTTTACCATCACTCTCTTTTCTCTTAGGGCAAATGGCCTCTCTTGTGTCTTCTCAGTCCCAATTGTCCCACACCACAGATCTTCCACATTTTCCATTGGCCTGATGTGAGCACATGACTCAGATGCCAACCCTGAGACCTGTGCACAGTTCTATCATTTCAGAGGCAGGAAGCAAGTTTAGGGGAATGTCTGGGCCCCCCACACCCTGAGGCTGTGAGCCAGGCAAGGCGGCCACTGGCACTTTCTCCGCAGGCTTTATGCAGCCCACATAACTCAGCTCCCTTTCCACCTTTGCCTCTCACTGTACCAGACACCTGCAGCCAGCCAGCCTGTGCTCAGCTCATTTCCTGCCTGAAGAACACAGTTCAGTGGAGCTGATTTTTCTGCTCTTGAAGGAGGTACAGAATTCCACCCTTGAGTGAACCCAGTGTTCTTGCTCATCAGTTCAATGGCCCGTGAGTGTCTCATTGGTGGCACGGTGGCAGCATCAGGTGGGGCTGCCTCCTCTCCCAGCAGGGGAGAGGCTCCCAGAGTGGGCCCAAGAGACTACTGGAGGCACGTCCTTGGCCCTCAGGAGCCACCAGCCCTGCAGAGACACCAACAGATTCCCTGAAAGCAGCCTCTGGGAAGACAGAATGGAGAGGGCCACCAGGCCACACATGATGTGTTTTGTGTACTGGGCCATGATACCTGGCTTGAGGGTTTCTGGAAGGTGGTATGGCCTATTGGAAGGAGACTGGGCCTCTTGCCAAAGCCCAGCTTTAGTTTTCTCTGGCTATGTGTTTGGGTGAGTCCTTTAACTTCTCTGAGCCTCAGGTACCTTAGCTATAAATGTGGATAATAGTGAGACTGCCTGTCTCACGGGGGTTTAGGTGGCAAAACTATATAACATATGGAATATCCAAGGATGGTGCATGACTCAGGGAGGTTTTAGTAACTTACTCTGTCCTTCTCTATCATCTGTCCACTCATAGCTCTAAGAAGGAGGACAGCTCTGGGCTCGGGCAGCAGCAAAACCTGAGTCTCCTAGTCCTCTGTTTCATTTTTGGGGTTCCAAAATAAGACTCGGTCTCCAGAAAGGAGAAGAGCTACATTTAAACACTGGTTTTCGCTCTTAGGCATGGAGCCACCAGTCTTCCTCCCTCTGCAGTGACCAGAAGGTTGTTAACAAGTCTCACTTGTCAGTGGAAGACATATTGGATGGGGGGGGTATGCAGATTCCATGGGGATCCTTCTCTGGGACTTTGGGGACAGGCTTTCTGCACTCCCACCTGTCCTGGATACAGTCAGAAAACACAAAGGGAACCTGTAGCCTCTGGCTTTTCCACCAGAGCTCTTCTTGGCAGTACCTTAATGAAAGACTTTGCAAATTCCTTACAGTTCATGGAATTGACAGTGTGGAGCCCTGGTACCGTGGCCAGCAGTGGGGAACCATGCAGAATAAGTGGCATTCCCTGTGGCCTCCACCTCACCAGAGGAATCCTCTCCAGAACCAATAATCCAAGCTTCAAGATGGTTTTAGCTCCCAGTCCAGGATAAAGGTTGGGCTGAGATGCCAGCCGAGGATTGTGCCTCCACATGACCCCTGCATATCCATTTGCCTGGACATTCCTTACACTCCGTGCAACACAACCTGTGCCCCTTACCCCACCTTGGAGCAGGGGCAGCACATTGTTCAGTGCAACAGGACACAAAGTGGCTGCAATACCTCCCCTTCAGGTCACCCCTACCTTTCACTATCTGCCTTGCCTTTCCCATTCTGAGGACCTGGGGGCCCTGGGCCTACCATCTGCATTTCTGGAGTACTTCAGCAAACTAGCTGCTTTATGCTGGGGACTCTTGAGGACCTCTTAATGCTTTGCCTCTGCTTTTCCCAAAGGCTCTAAGCCAGCATTTCACAAATTTCTAAAGAAGCCAGCACTAAACCTATAGAGTCTAGTACGGTATGACTTGCTTTAGAGTAAACCATACCATTGTCACATAAGTTTGGGAAACTGCATGTTACACTCTGCTCTTAGCAGCTCCGAATCAGGGCCTCGGTGATGCCCAGCACCATCACAAGGTTTCTGAGAAGTCCCGCAGTGAAGACAAATGCTTAGCTTTGTTCTTTGGAATTATTTAAATATCAAACCTGGAACACTTAATATCAGTTGAGTCTCTCTTGAATATATAGGCCATATATGACACAGAATGAAACATTGCAGGAGATAAAGGGAGTAGCTGAAGATAATCACCAGATGTTAATTGGCCTACATAGGCATAAATAAGTGAGGATGTCTTGGGTGTCTTACCTAATAACATCTCATGGGACACTGCTGTTTCACAAAATGTAGCCTGGGTAATGCTGCCTGTATGCAATTTACTTATTTATTTATTTAATTAAAAGTACTTATTTATTTTAGAGGAGAGGGGAGCAGAGGGAAAGGGATAAGCAGACTCTGCACTGAGCATGGAGCCCAACACGGGGCTCCATCCCATGACCCCGAGATCATGACCTGAGCTGAAATCAAGAGTCAGACCACAACCCACTGTGCCATCCAGGTGCCCCTGTTTGTATGTAATTTAGATAGCACCTAATTGCCAGGCGTGGAGAACAAGACAGACATGGTCTGGGCTATAATGTAGCAGGAAGACTAGCAAGGACGCAGGGACAAACAGTAATAAATACATGGCATGTGTTACAAAAGGGTGAGTCCAGGGCACTGTGGATGGGGATGGTATGTAGCACTGGGACACTATCTAGTCTAGGAGGTCACAGATGGCCTTCCTAAGACATTGCTATTTATTGTGAAACTTGAAAGATGAGTAGGCCTGGCTGGACAAGGGATGGGGAGAGAACTATCTGGGCAGAGGGGACAGTATATGCCAATGGCCAGAATTGAGCAATGCTTTTGGTTGCAAGTACGGAAAACCAAACCGGAAGCAGCTTAATGGAAAAGAAAACGAGTAGGCTTCCACAACAAGAAGCAGACAGGTGGGCGGGCGTCATTGTTGGTTGTCTCTGGTGGCTCAGTGAAGGCGGCTGGGACTCAGGTTTTTCCCCATTTCTTACTCTGCTGGCCATGGCATCTGCTTTATCCTGAGATCGGCTCCCCCTCATCCTGTGGGCTCTCAATAGCAAATTTTTTCAAGTCTATCAGGAGAGTGGGAACCAGACAGAGTTCTCTCTCTGCAAGTTTTAATGGGCCAATTTGGAGCAACCTAACCACCCTGAACTGATTAGCGTCACAGGGGAATGCCTGGCTGTGAATGGCTTAGTCTGGATTCTTACAAGAAAAACACGGGTAAGGGACTACTTCAGTTAATTTAGACCAGGAATCACCAAACTTTTCTATAAAGATATGTGTCATGAAATAGTCTTCTTCTTTTGATTTTTTACCAACCATTTTAAAATGTCAAAATTCTTACCTTGCAGGCCACCAAAAAAAAAAAAAAAAAAAAAAAATCACAAAAAATGGGTGGCAGGGGCACCTAGGTGGCTCAGTGGTTGAGCATCTACGTTTGGCTCAGGACGTGATCCTGGGTCCTGGATTGAGTCCCCGCATTGAGTTCCCAGCGGGGAGCCTGCTTCTCCCTCTGCCTGTGTTTCTGCCTCTCTGTGTGTCTCTCATGAGTAAATAAATAAAATCTTAAAAAAAAAAAAAAAAGGGTGGCAGACTGAATCCGACTCATGGGCCACATAGCAGGCTGACCTCTGATTTAGACTACCCAGAGCTCATTCTTAGAAGAAGGTTCAGTCCAAAAACCATATTGCTATTGCACAAGTGTGGGAGGGTTGGAATGGATAGGGAGCCAATCTCACTGTCCTTTGCTGGTACTTTTGGGGGTCTCCAGGAAGTCCAGTGGTTCGACGGTGGAGATTGGGCATTACAACATCTGGACAATGCTTCCTGGTACACAAAGCCTTCGTTAGTAGCTCATGGGCAGCTCTTCCCTTCTTCTTGCCCGGGTGCTGCCACAATGCTTTCCCAGCTTAACTAATACACCATTTAAAGAATTAATTTAGGAAAATTGAGGCTGGACCATCTCCCTGTCATTTCCCAGTGACATCCAAATCCTTGCATGTTGGCAGGGTCTTCATAAACACAGGGCCCCCACTTTTGTTGCTAGACCCTAAGGAGTGGCTGCAATTAGTCAGTAAGTAGTCACTGAAACACTCACCAGGTTTGCAGCCCCCCTGGGTGCAGTAGGGAAAGCAGGAAGAGTTGAATGATTCTCCTTTATAGCGAAGGCGTGGCATGCAAAACAAACACACACAAATCTTTCCAAACTCTGCGGTGCAGAGCCACCCGGGTGACAGTGGCATGATAAAACGACCTCAACTCCCAGCATCTGTTTATGCCACACAGTGAAAGTTAATGAGGGCTGACCCTCAGCAAAACTGAGAAGTCAACCAAAGTGCAGCTTCTGGCTCTAGCCATCCTTTCTGAAGACACGGTCCCTCTGTTAGTGGCAAACTCTTTCTCAGCCTTGTCACCCTATCAGGCTCTGTGTCCTCTCTGACCTTGCTCTGTCCCTTTAAACAAGGACCTGCCACTGACCAGACCAGTCCACCAGAGACTGGTGACGGGGTGTACTTTGTTTTGAATTTCAGTTGTTGTTTTATTTTTTCTCACATTGTGTATACATTTTGGTATTTTATGCTTAATTTTATATTTTATGCAATGAGACTTTTTGTATCTGAAGCAGATAATTTCAGGCCAAAGCAAACGTGGGAGGGGGATTGATTTGGAGCTAGGAGAGAAAGCAGAAATCACAGCAATATTAAATAATGCTTGGGTTGTTCTTCATCATTTATAGAATGCCTGTGCACATGCACACACACAGTGTCACACAAAACCTTGTGAGAAGGGCACCTGGGTGGCTCAGTGGTTGAACATCTTCCTTCGGCTCAGGTCATGATCCCAGGGTCCTGGGATTGAGTCCCTCATCGGGCTCCCCTCAGGGAGCCTGCTTTTCCCTCTGCCTGTGTCTGTGTCTCTCATCAATAAATAAAATATTAAAAAAAGAAATGATTAAAACAATAACAACAAAGAGGAAGATAGGAAGGCTATGATAATGTTGTCACCATTATTATACCCATTTTATAGGTGAAGAAACCAAGGCACACAGAGACTAGAAGTCCCAAGTAGCTCCATAGCTAGTATAATGATGGGACAGAGAGTGGAATCAAGAAGTTCAAACTGTGTCAAAATGAATGCTTTTTCCATTTAGATGCTGCCCCTTTCCTAGTTCCTGGCCATCCTCACTTCTCTCTAGGCCTGTTTATCAGGACAGATGTAAACATAAACCTAATTAGGAACTTTTATAACTAACCGATTCATGTAGGTAATCCCGAGGCTGATTGAAGTTTTGTCCATCTTCCCTCTCTCCCATACTTCCTTCCTTTCTCCTGTTTCAGCTCTTGGGGGTAGGAATAATAAATACTGTGACTATTGTGCTGTCAGTGACTTCTAGTCATTCATTTATTTGATCAGTGTTTGTTGGCAACTACCACATGCTAGGCTCTGTGCTAGATACTAGAGGTGTCAAGACAAGAGTTATATTCCTCAGTCTCTAGTGAACAGATAGTTACCATGCAACATCTAAGGTTTGGGATGGAGGTTTGGGCAGGAAAACAGTGGCTCTTGGAAAGGGCATCCAACTCGGGCTCAGAAGGTTAAGAAAGGAGTTGGCTCAGACTCTGAATTTGGTGAATAGGCCAGTATATGCAATTAATACATACAAAGGAGTGTGTGTGTGTGCATGTTTTACACTGGGGAAATGAGAGTGTGTAGTATTCTAAGGGGAAAAAGGGATGGGAAGGTAGAGTTATGAGAAAGCATGTGAAGAGTGGAAGAGTGAGAGCTAGGATATTGCTGGAAGGACTGGTCCTAGGCAGGTGAAGGGTATCTCTTCCTCTTGGACAGCAAAGAGAATTGGTATAAATACTGATCCATTCATTCACTCATCTAAGTCATATTAGCTCATTAAATATGTATTGAATGATGTGATGTGCCAGCATTACTATGCTAGGTAATGAGGATATGAAGTTGAAAATAATAAATTCAGTACATATTTGCCGAGCATCTATCTGCTGTGTACTGTCCTAATGATAATAGCAATATGTATTAAGTGTTTATTGTGGTGCTTGTTTTCATTTGAAGATTTTAGCATCTATTGTTTCATTTAATCATCATAACAGTATATGCTAATGTTATCACTATTTTTAGATGGTTAAACTGAGACATAGAGATTAGGTAACCTGCCCGATGTTTTATAGCTAGTGAATGGGGCGGAGGTAGGCTTTGAACCCACTCAGCCTATGTTCTGAAGCCCATTCTTGGAAGCACTGAGTGTACTGTCTCAAGAAGCTCACAGGCCCAGTGGGGGTGGACAGATGTGCTGACAAACATTTAAAATACAGCAGATGTCTGTTTCTGACAGTATGGTTGACTAGATAAACTGAAAACTCCTCTCCTAGAAAATACCAAGAAATGCTGGATAAAATATAATAACAAACCTTTGAACACCAGCGGAACGAAAAAGAAAAGTAAGGAAAACCACAAGGGACTAAAAATGAAGAGAAAGCAGAAAAGTGAAGTGGTAAGCATGTCAATTGATGCTGTGGCAGCCTGGAGTGGGGAAGGGGAGGGTATTGCTAGTCTTGGGATTGAAGGAGTTCGGATTTCATTGGCTACAGAGAGGTAGGAGGCAAGACCTTGGAATCGTGTAAGAGAGAGTTAGAATTGAGAATCCCACATAAAGGCGATGCCCTCAGTGAAATGGGACTTATAAAATAGCCCTCTCATAAGCACAGGGTGATAACTTGGGCACTGAGTGAGAAAAAATAGTCTCTCTGAGACTTTATAACCATGGGGTACCCTTAATGGGTTTGAGGTTTGAATTTATATTTCCTGCTGGCCCAAGAATTACCAAGTTGCAACATCAGTATAAAAAGTGGTAACAGGCTGGTAATGCTCCTGAAATTTCTGATAAGCAAAGCAGAGCCCCGCAAATGGACAAATCCTCAACCCAGGCTGCAAAGGATTTCCACAGATAAAGCCCATGAATGAGAGTTAGCAGGTGCAACAGACATCAAGATTAGACACCCAAGAAGTATAACTCAGAAACATTGGACTTAAAAGTATGTTAGACCGGGTGGACTTAACAGACATTTACAGAATAATCCATCCAGCAGCAGAATACACATTCTTCTTAAGGGCACATAGGACATTCTTCAGGATAGATCATATGTTAGGCCACAAAACAAGTCTTCATGAATTTGAGAAGGTTGATATCATGTCAAGCATTTTTTTAAACCATAAGGGTGTGAGACTAGAAATCAATTATAAGAATAAAACTGGAGAGCTCATGAATATCTGGAGGTAAAACAACACATATGGAAATGACCAATGGGTTAAAGAAGAAAATGAAAGAGAAATAAAAAAAATCTTGAGGCAAATGAGAATGGAAATACAACATACTAAACCTGTGGGATGCAGCAAAAGCAGTTCTCAGAGGAAAGTTTATAGTGATAAACTCCCTGCATTGAGAAAAAAGAAAGATCTCAAAGAAACAATATAACTTAGCAGCTTAAGGAACTAGAAAAAGAAGAACAAACAGCTCAAAGTTAGTAGAAAAAAAGGAAATAATAAAACTCAAAGCAGAAATAAATGAAATAGGGGTCCCTGGGTGGCGCAGCGGTTTGGCGCCTGCCTTTGGCCCAGGGTGTGATCCTGGAGACCCGGGATCGAATCCCACGTCGGGCTCCTGGTGCATGGAGCCTGCTTCTCCCTCTGCCTGTGTCTCTGCCTCTCTCTTTCTCTGTGTGACTATCATAAATAAATAAAAATTTAAAAAAAAAGAAATAAATGAAATAGACTAATAAGTTAGTAAAAGATCAGTGAAACTAAGAGCTGTTTCTTTGGAAAGATAAAACAGACAAACCTTTAGCTACCCTTACCAAGAAAAATAGGACTCAAATAAAATTAGATATGAAAGAGACATTATACTTGATACCAACAGAAATTGTTGGTAGTAACCAAAAAGTATACACCAACAAATTGGACAACCTATAAAAAAAGGGATAAATTCCCAGAAACCTACAACTTTCGAAACTGAAACATGAAGTAGAAAATCTGAATAGACCATGTATTAGTAAGGATATTGAATCAGTACTCAAAAACTTCCCGACAAAGTCCAGGACCAGATGGCTTTCCTGGTAAATTCTCCCAAACATTTGAAGAACTAATACCAATCCTTCACAAACTCTTCTAAAAATTAGAAGAGGAAGGAACACTTCCAATGTCATTTTATGAAGCCTTACCTCATTACCTGAGACCAAGTCAGACAAGGACACTACAAGAAAAAAATTTATAAGCCAATATTCCTAATTAACATAGGTGCAGAAATGCTTAATGTATTATTAGCAAACCGAATTCAGTAGTACATTAAAAGGATTATATACATCATGATCAAATGGGATTTATTCCAGGGATGCAGGGATAGTTTGCCATCTGGAAATTAATCAGTATGATATATCACATTAATACAGTGAAAGGTTAAAAATTATTGGATCATTTTAGTAGATGCAGACATCCTTTCATGATTAAAAACTCAACATACTGGGGATAGAGGAAACACACCTTAACATAATAAAAGCCAAATGTGACAAGCCCACAGCTAACCTCATACTCCTGAGTGAAAAGTAGAAAACGTTTCCTCTAAGATTAGGAATAAGACAAGGGTGCTCACTCTTACTACTTTTGTTCAACATGGTACTGGAAGTCCTAGCCAGAGCAATTAGGCAAGAAAAAGAAATAAAGGGCATCCAAATCAGAGGAAGAAATAAAAATTGTCTTTATTTGCAGGTGACAAGATATTATATATAGAAAACCCTAAAAACTTCACCAGAAAACTGATAAAACTGGGATCCCTGGGTGGCGCAGCGGTTTGGCGCCTGCCTTTGGCCCGGGGCGCGATCCTGGAGACCCGGGATCGAGTCCCACGTCGGGCTCCCGGTGCATGGAGCCTGCTTCTCCCTCTGCCTGTGTCTCTGCCTCTCTCTCTCTCTCTCTCTCTCTCTGTGACTATCATAAATAAATAAAAAAAAAAAGAAAACTGATAAAACTATAACCAAATTCAGTAAAGTTGCAGGATACAAAATCAACATACAAAAATTGGTTACATTTCTATCACTAACAGTGAACTATCAAAAGGGGAAATTAAGAAAACAAGTTCATTTCTAATAGTAACATTAAAAATAAAATACTTAGGAATAAATTTAGCAAAGGTGGCAAAAAATCTGTACACTGAACACTATAAGAGATTATTTTTTAAAAAGATTTTCTTTATTCACGAGAGAAACAGAGAGGGGGAGTGAGAGAGAGAGAGAGAGAGAGAGAGGCAGAGAGAGAAGCAGGCTCCATGCAAGGAGACTGACATGTGACTTGATCCCGGGTCTCCAGGATCGTGCCCTTGCCTGAAGGTGGTGCTAAACCACTTAGCCACCAGGGCTGCCCCTATAAGAAATTAAAGACAAGTAAATGGAAAGATATTCTGATCTTATGGGTTGGAAGATTTAATATTGTTGTAATACTTACACCTCCCAAAGCAATTGATAGATTCAGTGCAATCTCTATCAAATTTCCATGGCAATTTTTACAGAAATAGAAGAAACAATCCTAAAATTTGTATGGAAGTACAAAAGATCCCTAATAGCCAAAGTAAAAAGCTGGAGGCATTATACTCTTGATTTCAAACTTTATTCCAAAGTTATAATAATCAAAACAGTGCAGTACTGACTTAAAAACAGCCACATAGATCAATGGAACACAATAGCCCAAAAATAAACTCATGTATATATGGTCAATTAATTTATGAGAAAGGAGCCATGAATACATCATACAGAAAAGATAGTCTCTTTGATAAATGGGGTGAGAAAACTATGGTCACATACAAAAGAATGAAACTGGACTTGTGTTTTACATCATACACAAAATTAACTCAAAATGGATTAAAGACTTAAATTTTAATAATTGAAGCTCTAGGGGTGCCTGGGTGGCTCAGTTGATTAAGTATCTGACTCTTGACTTCAGCTCAGGTCATGATCTGAAGGTCGTGAAATCGAGCCCTAGGTTGGGCTCCATGCTGGTACATGGAACCTGCTTGGGATTCTCTCTCTCCCTTTCCCTCTGCCCCTCCCCAGCCAATATCTCCTTCTTAAAAAAAAAAAAAAAAAAAAAGAATTGAAACTGTGAAACTCTTAGAATAAAACATAGAGAATAAGCTCCTTGACATTGATCTTAGCAGTAATTTTTTGAGTTTGAGACCAAAAGCAAAGGCAACAAAAATAAACAGGTGGTACTACATCAAACTAAAAACCTTTTGCACAGCAAAGGAAACCATCAACAAAATGAAAAGGTACCCTATGGAATAGGAGAAAATATTTTCAAATCATATTCATAAGGGGTTGATATCCAAAATATATAATATAAAGAACTCTTACAACAATACAAAACAAAGCAAGAAACAAAGCAAAACCCAATCTGATTAAAAATGGGCAGAAGAACTGGATGGATGTCTTTCCAAAGAAGTCATACAAAAGGCCAACAGGCAGTCTGAAGACAGAATTTCTACTTCCCTGGGAATCTTAGACTTTTTCTTGGAAGGCTTTCTACTGATGGGATGAGGCCCACCCACATTATGGAAAGTAATCTGCTTTATTCAAAGTCTGTTGATTTAAATGTTAGTCACACCCTAAAAAATGCATTCACAGTGACATCTAGACTGGTATTTGACCAGCTATCTGGATACCATCACCAACCTGACACATATGACAACGATGACAGGTACTATTTGCCAATGCTTAATGTATACACAGAGCACAGGAAAGGGGGATTTCCAGTGTACTGGTTGGACTGGGATGGGGATGATAAGACTGACATGTCATCTGGGGGAAGGCCTTTCCCAAGCACCTGCTGTATTCCAGACCCTGTGGTGGGCACTTGGTATGTGGCTGCTTATTTATACCCCAAGGTAACTCTAATGACAACCCTTGGGTCAGACAAACTAAGTAATTTGCCCAAGGGCAGACACTGAGTGATAGAGCAGAAATTGGAGTTTCAGAGTGATAGATGGTCTCCCCACTGCAGGGTGCACCCTCTTAGGGTATTTGTGAAGTATTTTTCTTATTGTCATTAGGGCCTAGAGATGTAATGCACAGCATAGCATACTGATTGTAGAAAACATTACTATACTATAAACTTCAAAGTTGCTAAGAGACTAGATCTTCATTGTTCTCACCACTAAAAGAAATTCTAAGTGATACTGATGTTAGCGAACACTGCATTCATAATCATGTCGTAATATTAAGTGTATTAAACCAACATGCCATACACCGGAAATTAGTACAATGTTATATGTCAATTATATCTCAATTACAAAAACTGAAAATAAAATATGGTCATTAAAGTCAGGCCGAGCCTCTTTTGCCACCCAGTTGTCACTAGGTAGACAGTAGACCACATGGTACCATGGTAGGCTGGGAGGACTTCCCTGAGAAGGTGTCTTGGTTTGTCTGAGAATCTGGGCATGACAGCTGCCACTGCCTCTTCCTCTTCCCCCACCTCCTCCTCCTCCTCCTTTTTCTTCTTTTTAAAGATTTTCTTTATTTATTTGAGAGAGAGCATGAGCTGGGGGCAGGGACAGAGGGAGAGGAAGAAGCAGACTCCTCTGAGCAGGGAGCCCAATGCAGGGCTCAATCCCAGGACCTAGAGATCATGATGGAGCAGGAAGCAGATGCTGAACCAACTGAGCTACCCAGAGACCCTAAGGGCTTCTTATTAAAAGTGCTAACTAACGAGTGGCGCCTGGGTGGCTCGGTCAGTCACATGGCCAACTCTTGATCTCAGCTCAGGTTATGATCTCAGGCTCATGAGATCGAGCCTTCTGCTGGGTTCCATGCTGAGCACGGAGTCTGCTTTTGATTCTCTTTCTCCTTTCCCTCTGCTCCTCCCCCCACTTGTGCTTTCTCTCTCTTTCTCTGTCTTTAAAATAAATAATTTTTTTCTTTTAAAAAAAGACGGTTAACAACGCTTAATAAACATTCAGAGAAAGGCCAGCCTCCAAGTGTTGTTCTGACAAGTGCTGAGCCTGCCCTGAATCATCTCTTCTGGTACTGCCGTGCAGATGCTGCTGCAGTACCCTCTGACGAGTTCATGAATTAAGCATGTGTGTGGGGTAGCCAGTAAAATGGTCCTGTGCTCATGTCTCTGCTGCATGTTTGGGACCTGTGTGGGCTACAGTGGCACCAGCCAGTGCCGCAGAGCTGGAGAGAGGGCTGCCTGCCTCTGCCTGCATTTTCCCACCCTCTGGGCTTTGCAAAGATGGAGCTGAAGCTCCCCTTCCCCTTTGCAAGACTTGCATTAGGAATCTCTGATAAAGTGGCCTTTACAGAAATGACAGCCCCCATCTCTCCTCCAGTCTCTGTCCCCAAGATGGGGGGAGGGGTTGCCGGATGCTCTCAGAGGGGTATTAGGCCGTATGAGTGACATACCGCTGCGTAACAAATCATCCCAAAACTTAGTAATTGAAAACAGTGTTTATTATCTTGTGCAGTTCCTGGGGGTCCGGAATCCAGGATCCACTCAGCTGAATGGATCTGGCTCAGAGTCTCTCACAAGGCTGCAGTGGAGATGTTGACCATGGCCACTGTCAGCTCTGAGCTCACACATGTGGCTGTTGGCTGGAGGCTTCAGCTCCTGGCCACGTGGGTCTCTTCATAGGGTTGGTCACAGCACAGCAGCTTGTTTTCCCCAGAGCAGGAGGGGCAGTGGGGATGATGGTGATGGGGGTTGTCCCAGTCCCACCCTAAGACGGAACGCAGTGTGAGAAGTGACACCTCACTTCTTCTCCTCACCTCTGTCATTTGCTTTTGGGCAGGTCAGCCCCAGTAAGGTAAGGTGTGAGGGGTGTGAATTCCAGGATGCTGAGATAGTCGGGGCCACCTGGGGGCTGCCTAGCATACCGGCTAGCAGAGACATGTACTGGGAGAACTAGAAACTTCACCAGGAGGTCCATTCTACTGTTCTAAAGACAACGTTACAGATTTCTCAACTAATCCCTTTGAGATAAAGTCCAAGTCCCTTTAAATGGACTAAAAGGTCCCTCACAGCCCATCCCCCTCACCACCAACAGCCCCAGCTTCATTTTCTCCCTTCTGTCCAGTCACCCCAGGTCCCAGCTTGGGACAACTTGGTTTCATGTCTCTGCCTGTGGACCAGAAATTTCCCTTCCCCAATCAGTAACTTTATACTTCACCACCCAGTTCAACTGTCTCCTGCTTTGTGAAACCTTCCTAGGGGACCCCCCCCCGCCCCCCGTGAAAGAGGAGGTCTCTCCCAGCACTGCAGAATCACTGAGTATGTGCCTCTCCTAACCAACTCATTCCACACAGGCAAGTGTTGCCTGAGCACCTGCTGTGTACCAGGCACTCTGCTGGGGCTGGAGACACAGCAGCAAACGCAACAGAGAATTCCCACCCCTCCCTGAGCCCCTGCGTAGATTGACATGGCAGTGGGGACCAACATACCATGGTATGGACATGCAGAATGTGCTGGATATTGCTAAGTGCTATGGACAAATAGAAAGCACAGCAGGTGAGGTAAAGGGTGAGGGGCTGTGAGGACGGGGAGGTCTTTCCTGCTGGGTGCTCAGGGAAGGCTCGCTGCTACTGCAACAGCAGAGATGGGAAGGACGTAAGGATTGACTTGGGAGGATATCTGGGGACAGAGTATTCTGGATCTATCATGTCAGAGCATTTGCTTTCACTTCCATTTGTACACTCAAATGTCATTTCTGTACACTCCTCGAGGGCAGGGACCAGGAACATGAGCTCTGCATCCCCACCGCTCCACACAGGGCGGGTGTGCAGCAGAGGCCTGAGCAGTGGTGAATGTCCTCTTGATAAGTGGGGGCTGAAAAGTGAGACAGTATCAGACAGCGAGTTCCCACAGACTCCAGGAGGACCGATGGGGGAGAAAACCAAGAGGGAGAAATTTGTTTTGAGGATTAAAGGCTTGCTCCGTAGACATCCCTATGTTTTACAGACAGGGGTGAAATGAATGTGAATTTAAATAAAGACTTTAGACTGTCTTTAATGATGCAGTTATTAGACTGCATTTGGCAGTGCGTCCCCTGACATAAAGTTTTAAAATCAGCCTTTTCAAACACTAAATTACCCTTTGGGTCCGCCAGCTCTAATGATAAATAAAGTGCAAGTTGACCTCATTACCATCAGATTCATGGAGTGGGTTAACATTTGGTAGATTAACCAGTTCTGGGTGCCCAGGGATGAAAGCTACAGAATGATAGATTCTGATGGAGAATTGGGGGCTGGAGCCACATTTACAACCAAGTTCATTACACAGGGGTCGATGAGCCTTTGTTTCTAATCAATGGGAACTCAGATCCCTCCACGTTCTTGTAACAGAGTGGCCTGCGGCTGCCTCCAGCTGCTCCGGAGTAGCACACTCTTTGGAGGCAGGGATGAGAGAAAACACTGACTCAGAAGAGGTGGTGTGAGGTGTCTTCGGGAGTCCAGAGAGTGGGTTCCCTGGGGACCCTGGCCAACTGCGCTTTTGGAGGGTTCTGTTCAGTCCTGCATGGGAAGCACCCCTGCTGCTCACCTGTCAGGCTGGGGAGGGGTGAGTGCTGGTTTGGTAGAAGAAGCACACCAGGACCTTCATTGTGTGTTCCTTTGGGAGGGAGGGAAAGGATCCGAGAAGCATGGTTGACTAGATATGGTTCTTCTCTGCTCCCCTGAGAAGTCGCTGAGATGTGTGAGTCCCATGATGCAGAGGAGGGACCAACTTCCCACAGAGGAGATGGTCCATAGGCCTGTGTGAGCCAGGAGGAAGGCAAAGTGGAGGAGAAACCCCCGCAAGCCTTGTTTCTCCTCATCCTGAAAGCCTAGATAGAGTGGGTGGTCAGGACGGGGCAAAATATAACCCATAGGTGGGTCCATCAGGAGGGAAAAAATTTCAAGAAAGTATCCCTTTTCCATGACAAAAACCTTGATGGGGTGGTGGTGAAGGAAGAGAGTTGGGTTGACTGCCAGCCAGAGGCAAGGAGACATGGAATCCTCATGTTGGCCACCAGACATTCTAGAACATGAAGGCTGCTGTGTTTGCTGGGAGCGAGAGCCTGGGCCCAGTCTCTCACAGATCTGGATTCAAAGGCACAGTGAAAGTGGTCAGATGATTTAAAGGGTTTATTTTCTTTGCCATTATCTGTAAAATAATAATAGTAATGCCCATCATACAGGGTATGGTGTATAAAACTAAGAGGAAAAACGTATGCAAACTGCCAGACACATGGAAACATCCAGAAAATAGTGTTTTGTTTTTCTTCTTGCCCTAAATCCTCCTCAAGTCAAATGATTCCTCTTCTCCCTTCCTCCCTCCCCGCCTTCTTTCCTTCCTCCCAACTAGCCAGTTACTATTTATACATCACTTAGCCCATAAAAGGTGATTTACTACACAGAACATTCTAGGAGAAGCATTGTGATAAATTGGGCAGTGTATTGTAGTGGAGCAAGGATCTGATGTTTACTTTTGATCTCTTGACACATTAGCTGCATGTACTTGAGTTGGTTTAATCTTCCTGGGCTTCTGCACCTCCATCTATGAAAAGGGAATGGCAATATTTTGCTGTCTTCTTCTAGATTATTATAGGGTCCAAATGAGATCAGACGTGTGAAAGTGCTTTACAATCTATAAAGCAACTTTTTTGTATTTAAAAACATCATTTTTAGTTGTGGTATACATGTATACAACATAAAACTATCTTAATCATTTTTTAAAGTTTGTTTATTTATTTATTTATTTATTTATTTATTTATTTATTTATTTATTTATTTATGAGAGACACAGAGGGAGAGAGAGGCACAGACACAGGCAGAGGGAGAAGCAGGCTCCCTGCAGGGAGCCTGACATGGGACTCGATCCTGGGACTCCAGGATCACACCCTGGGCTGAAGGCGGCACTAAACCGCTGAGCCACCCGGGCTGCCCCATCTTAATCATTTTTATATGTGCATAGTTCAGGAGTGTCAGGTCCATTCACACTGTTTTTTCCTTTTTTTTAGATTTATCTATTTGAGAGAATGTGGAAGGTGTAGGGGACAGAGGGAGAGACAGAGAGAAAGAATCTTCAGACTCCCCACGAAGTGTGGAACCTGATGCAGGGCTCAATCCCAGGACCCTGAGATCATGACCTGAGCCAAAATCAAGACTTGGATGCTTAACCGATTGAGCCATCCAGATGCCCCCATTCACACTTTTTTGCTACAATTACCCCCACCCAATCTCTGGAACCTTTTTCATCTTGCAAAATTCTGTACCTACTGAACCATAACTCCCCATTCCCTACATCCTCCAGCCCCTGGAAACCACCTTTCCACCTTTCTGTCTTTATGAAGTTGAATGCTCTTAGGTATCTCATATGGGTGGAATTGTACAGTATATATCAAAGAGCTATTTGTACGCCCATGTTTATAATAGCATTATTCACAATAAGCCAAAACATGGAAGCAATTCAAGTGTCCATCAACAGATGGCTGGATAAACAGAATGTGGCATATATATTTATATATAATGGAATATTGTTCACCCTTAAAAAGGAGGGAAATTCTGGCACTTGCTATGATATGGATGAGCCCTAAGCACATTATGCTAAGTGAAAGAAGTCAGGCACTAAAAGACAAATACTGTTCAGTGCAGCTGTACCATTTTATATTCCCACCAACACAAGGGTTCCAGTTTCTTCACATCCTCACCAACACTTGTTATTTTCTGAGGTTTTTTTTTTTTTTTTTTTTTTTTTTTTTTAGTTTTTCTTGATAATAACCATCCTGATTGGTATGAGGTGAGAAAAAGTTCATACAAGCACTTGATTTAATTGTAGCTTACCTCCTTCAAAACAAAACAGAGATTTTTATTTATTTTTATTTTTAAAGATTATTTATTTATTTATTCATGAGAGACACACAGAGGCAGAGACATAGGCAGAGGGAGAAGCAGGCTCCCTGTGGGGAGCCCGATGCGGGACTTGATCAAGGACCCTGGGATCACAACCTGAGCCAAAGGTAGATGCTCAACCATTTCAACCATTGAGCCACCCAGGCATCCCTACTTTTTTTTTTTTTTAGATTTTACTTATTTATTTGAAAGAGAGTGAGAGCCAGAGAGATCACAAAGGGAGAAACAGACTCGCTGCTGAGCAGGGAGACTGACGTGGGCCTTGATCCCAGGACTCTGAGATCATGACCTGAGCCTAAGGCAGGTGCTTAACCAACTGAGCCACTGAGGTGCCCCTAAAGAGGGATTTTTATTTTATTTATTTATTTATTTTTAAGATTTTATTTATTCACTCATGAGAGACAGAGAGAGAGAGAGAGACATGGAGGGAGGAGCAGGCTCCATGCAGGGAGCCTGATGTAGGACTCAATCCTGGGACTCCAGGATCACACCCTGGGCCGAAGGCAAGCACTAAACCACTGAGCCACCTAGGGATTCGAGAGGGATTTTTAAATTTTTAAACAGATTTATTAAGATAAGATCCCTCCTTGGTAGATAGAGGTCATGGTTTAGAAGGGAACTGAGACTCACATGAGTCTGAACAAAATCTGTATGATGCTTGGGCAGTGAGGAATGGTCCGTTTGCCTGGGGTGACCACTGAAGGTATGTGTGAGAGTTCGTTTTGAGCAAGCCCTTGAGAACAACTGGGTTTTCTTTTCTTTTTTTTTTTTTTCTTAGAGAGAGAGAGAGAGAGAGAGGCAGAGACACAGGCAGAGGGAGAAGCAGGCTCCATGCAGGGAGCCCGATGTGGGACTCGATCCCGGATCTCCAGGATCAGGCCCTGGTGGAAGGCGGCGCTAAACCGCTGAGCCACCTGGGCTGCCCACAACTGGGTTTTCAATACAGAGATTGCAGAGGAGGGAAGGAGTCATGAATAGTCTCCAAATGGAAGTAGCATGATCAAAGACATATCTTGGAGAGAGTCGAGTTTGTTCAGAGTGTGGTCCCTGGATTAGCAGTGTCAGCAGCTCCCACTAAGTTGTTAGAAATGAAGATGCTTGGGTGCTTCCCGCACCGATACTGAATCAGAAACTCTGGGAGTGGGACCTGTTGGTCTTTGTTTTCATATCCCTTCAGGGGCTTCGGATGCAAGCTCCAGTTTGTTCAGAGGAGTAGAAGCAGATGACACTGGGCATGGGTTAGAGGCCAGTTTATAAAGTGTAGAGTGGGTCAGGGAGTTCAGGCTGTGCTCACAACCCTCCGGTGACTGCCCATTGTGGCCAGAATAAAATTAAACTTCTCATCATGGCCCACAAGGCAATATGATCCCCTCTGTCTCCCTCTTCACCTCACCTCCTTCCATCCTTCCCATCATTGGCTACACTCCTGCCCCTGAGCACCAGCACCTGCAGTACCCAGAGGTATTTGTGGGGTTGTCACAACTGGGGAAAGTGCTCTGGCATCGAGTCCTCATGGCCACAGGTGCTGGGCTAAACTTATTGCCATCCCCAGGACAGCCCCCTTCATACTGATACTGAGGTCCACATATCAGGAGTGCTGAGCCTGAGAAACTGAGCTCTAAACTAGGCTGGTGCTTGCAGGAATGGAAAGAGAAAAAAAAAAAAAAATATTTCTATTCCTCGGGATAAGATTTTGTCCCCATCTGTGCCTACAGTTGTGACTTTAAATCTTTTTGGCAGCAGCAAAATCGGAAGACCCCAAGCACAGAAAATTCCTCTGGGAGTGTCGCGTTGCCAGGCATTCGTCTGTTTGTCCTCTTTGGCTTAACACCTATCTTGTGCTCTTGCTAATCCTGGTTTGTTTTTTTTTTCCCCCTTCTTCCTCTTTCCTCTTCCTCCCCTTCATCCTTCCTCTGCCCTCTTGCCTTTTTCTTCCTTTCTCCCTCTGCTCCACCCCGCTCTCTTCTCTCTCTCTCTCTCTCTCTCTCTCTCTCTCTCTCTCTCGGTTAACTGCTCATTATGAAGATTTGAAGTTTAGTGGGTTTATGTTCTCAGTTCTTAATTTTTAAAGCAGGTAATTGCATAGTCTATACTAAATTAAATTTACTAGCTTTTTACTCCTGTGGCATATGGCATCTGAATGGGGCTGCTTTTTATCTCATGCGGGTTAGTGCTTTCTTTTCCCTTGTCCCTCTGTGCATTTTGCATATTCTGATGACAGCCACGAAGCAGCTCTTCCAGCCAACAGCACATCTTTGGGAAATTCAATGGGTCAGCGTGGGGTTGCCGAGACCAAGAGCTGGTCTGCCGAGACCTGACATGGAACCTGGGCAGATGCCACCTGCCAGTGTGCGTCCCTCCCCATCGTGGGATGCTCTTCTGGGTTCCAGGTGACAAGGGCCGTTGCTCTTTCTGGAGGGGGCCACCCCGCTCTTCCTCACTGTCCCTCCACAAAGCACTGTGTGCAGGATTCCCCAGGGAGACCCTGAGGTGCCCATGGACACCTGCCGGAACCTAAATTAGTCTCAAGGAGAAAGAGGATGCCTGTGATGGATTTTTGAGGGAGGACAGACCTGAGAGGTGTTTGTCTTGGTGAGGTGCCACAGAAGACATTTGAGATCTCTGCAGACGATGGGGGACATGCTGGCCTCATTGGGGCTGACGGGGAGTGAGACAGACTTCCCACCTGCATTCCAGACGTAGGCTCTGTGGAACTTTGCTTTCCGGCACAGAGAACAGTGACTGTCCTCCCCGGTCAGAAATCATAATTACAATGTGAGTTAGAAGTTTGACACATTTCGTTGATAGGAACTAGCACCTCTCTTCCCACGTTAGGCAAAGGGCAAGAGAAAGAGGATGACGTTATCCGAATATATTTTTTGAATGAATGAGCAGACGAATATTCTGTTCTTCTCCCAATGTGGGGCTCTCTAAACCCCAGTGTCCTCCTGGATAAATATTCCGCTCTGGTCTCCCTCCCAGGGAGATGATGACAATGAATGAGATCTATGGCTTGTTCCTTGATCTCCTGGGAAAAGAGACAGATAACTCCAAGGTGGAAGCAATCAAAGTAATGGCCCTGTAGATTTTTCTGGCCATATTCTTGCAAAGAACTCAAAGCTGTTCTAATCGGTCCTTATCTCTCGCTTGCCCTTTTCTTTGAGTGGAGGGACGTTAGCATCATCCAAATGTGTCAAACTTCTAGCTCCCATTCTAGGTGTCATTTCCGAGTGGAGATGACAAGGTCCCACATCGTAACCTGTGGCAGGCACGGTCCTCCTTTATTCACAACTTTGGGGAAAATGTGGAACTAAGAACCTTTCATTGCTCTGATGGCCTAGGGTCTCTCCCCAGACTCCAGGACAGGCCATGCGGTGATGATGATGATGATGTGTCCAGATGGAGACTTGATGGCTGGGTCAGCAGGCCACCCAGAGCGCTGGTGACTCAGAGGTGGGGCTTTCTGGGGATGGCACCTACCCCTTCCCCGCTGAGCTCACCTTTCAGAGTCTGCCTGGCACACTGCTGGTGCTCTCTGCCTCACTCCCCACTCCTATCACCATCTCCCCAGCTAGTCCCTGAGTGTTTGAGAGCAGGGGCTAGAGTTGCTTTATGTCTCCACATCCTCTGTTCTCAGTTGTGTCTACCCCACTAGTGCCTGGCATCACATAGGTGTTCAGTACATGCTCATCGAATTGAATTCCCCCAGACAGTGAAGCTGACCTGGGCTCACTGTCCTCTGGACATAAAGCAGACCTTCCTGGCACCCTTGGACCTGCTAGACCCATCAGGGCTCCCGGCAACCCCCATCACTCCCTGAGCCTCTGCCTTCATTCTGCTCCAGCCCATAACTCGGCCAGAAGGCTGTCACCAGCAGCCATTAGAAAAGACAAACAGGCAGCTCCAGCACCCACTATTTCTTCCCCCCGCCTGGCTCTGTGCGCAGTGAGCCTTGAGTATGGGTATGGTGGACGCTGCCCTGCCACAGCTGTGCATCTGGTCCAGCCACAGCTGGCCAGGGGAGCAGCCATGGACAAAGCTGGTGGCTCCCTCTGTGACCGTGAGGATGCACTGGGACTGTCCTTCCCCAGAGAGAACCTAGAGGGAGGTAGCACAATCCAGAGAGAGAAGCCAGCCCCAGGTTAACTGGGAATATCAATTGGGTATGCGGAGACCTTACACAGTGGCTGCATTAATAAGGCACTACGTGCAGATGTAATTGCTGGTTACGCCAGGGGCTTTGTTCATAAATTTTTTTCCCAGGGATCATGTCCTTTGGTTAACTGTGGGAGTATGAAGGATTAAGGGATGGAGCTAAAGGTGAACCGTGTTGTGAAAGTCCAACAGTCAGTGCATATTGGGATCAGGTCTTCTAACAAGTCTGGAAGGCATGCGTGGTGCACAGCGTCTGCCTGCATCTGTGCTGAGTCGTGGGGGTGGCGGGGTCGGAGGGGAGCACGGGAAATGGTGAGACGTGGTTTCTGCTTTCAAGGGGTCCCTGGTTCAGAGAGCTGGCTCGTGGCACCAGGAAACAGCACTCCGCCCCCCTTCTCGTGCGTGGGCCCGGCACCCACCCTCCCTGGGGATCACTTCCCCTTGCTGCTCTGTGCTTTCTCCCAGCTCGTACTCCCTCTCCAGACCTCCCTGTGGACCTTCTTCAGCTTGACATGGAGCCCCATTCTGTGGAGAACCCATACCTGTTGGATGGAGTGCTTCCCTTTCACCCATCTCCAGAGGCAACTGCTCGAGAGAGGGAGAGAGAGAGAGAGAGAGAGAGAGAGAGAGAGAGACCAACCACTAGATTTTCTAGATTTCCCTGCTCGCCATCCCGCCTGTCCTGCCTTGTTCCCCATGACAAGTCTGCACTCACCTGGCACCTGCAGTTCTTACATGGGGCTGGGATTCCTGGCTCACCCTCTCCTCTCACCTCTACCCTTGCTCTCTCTGGATCGTCTCTGGGGCCCATGAGTCCATCGTCTCGGGCCATTGCCTTAGGGATACTTAATTTCCACCTCCAGTGGCTTTCCCCTCTCCATGTCACTGTCACACCCACACTCGGGATTGTGACAATGCGGGATCCTGCCCTGCCTCTGAGGCCTGAAATTTCAAAATCCCACGGTCTGCTAACAGCATCCTAGGCTCCCTGCTCTTACCGCCTTGCTCCCTCTGCTAAGCTTCTTGCCACATCCACACATCCTCTCCCAGGTTTTCCGCAGCCTCTTGGTCCCATGGGGTCTGTCTGTTTGGACAACTTTTGCTGGGTTTCACCCCCTTTCCTGGTGATGCCTTCAGCTCCTTTGTCCCCTCATCCTGTCTTCCCACCCAGCCACTCCCACCGTCGATGGTACTGACATCTACCTGCCTTGCATTTGTCTGTGCCCTGAGGCTGCTTGCAAAAACACACCGACTTCTCTTCATTTCATCCGGGCCCAAACAGAAACACGTTTACACGTGGGAGCACCTGTTTTCAGCAGTCGCCTGAAGCCACCTACCCGATCTTTACCACTGTTGCTCAGAAGGTGACAGTCTGGCCTCTCTTCAGAGAAAATAGAAGCCTTGAGCTCAGTTTCTCTCAACTCTCCCTCCTCCCAAATATTTATTTAAAGCTCTATTGATTAGGATTAGACTTGCTCTGTCCAGTATGGTCACCACTCGCCATTGAGCACTTGCAGTATGGCTCATCTGAATTCAGATGTACTGGTTTTTGTTTTGTTTTTTTAAATAAATTTTTAAATTTATTTATGGGGAAGGGGAAGGGCAGAGGGAGAGTCCTAAGCCCCTGCCCGGGGCTTAATCTCATGACCCTGAGATCATGACCTGAGCCGAAATCAAGAGGCAGATGCTTAACCGACTGGGCCATTCAGGCGCCTGTCGGATGTACTGTTAAGTACAGAATACACACTGGATTTTGAAGTTTTAGGATGAAAGCAAGACAAAACATCTCAATGGTTTTATATTGTAGAAATTGTATTATTTGGAAATTTTAGTTAAATAAAACGTATTATTTAATTTCATAATTTTATCTGCATTTTACTTTTTTGAAAAAAGACTTTATTTATTTGAGAGAGAGAGAGAGTACACAAGCCAGGGGAGGGGCAGAGGGAGAGGGAGAAGAGGACTCCCCGTTGAGCAGGGAGCCTGACATGGGGCTCGATCCCAGGACCCTGAGATCCTGACCTGAGCCAAAGGCAGACACTTCACTGAGCCACCCAGGCACCCCTCTTTTTACTTTTTTAATTGTGGCTACTAGAAAACATAAAATGACAAGCATGGCTTGCATTATGTTTCCGGTGGACAGTGCTGAGCTGGAGGCTGAGCTTCAGTAGCAAAGAGAGCTGGACATGCTGTATTTCAAAGATAAAAGCGTACTTCTCTCAATTGTGAGCCCACAGGCCGGCTGTGCCCCAGGACTGGCTGGGAGGGGGGGTAGGAAGCAGTGTTGCCTTCATCAGTGTGTAGTTCCGGAACATTCCTATTGTAACTATTTACAGTCAGCAAAAAAAGGGAAGGAGAGTCCACGGCACAGGGGTGACCTGGATGTTCCACGGTTACTACTCTCAAACTCACCGTCCCACTTTAGCTCCTGGCCTCCCCTGGCTGCAGAGTCACTGGGAAGTGTGGTCTGTAGTTGGGCTGCCACACATTCGGGTAATAGTGTTTTATGATTAAGAGGAGGAAAAGGAGAAAGCCCATGGGGGCTTCTCCCTGCTGTCAGCCCAGGTGAACCTGCACCCTGTGCTCCAGACTCTTGGTCTCCTGGCCTATTTGCAGGACTTGCTTCTTGACATTATCAGCTTCTCCCTCCCCTCTGGTTCCTTCTTGAGCCCTTCTCCTATGAATTTAAAAACCCTTCCTTGGGCAATGTAATTCCCTCCACCTTCTGCCCTAATCAGACTCCTTCCCTCGAAGACAAGCTACTTGACTCATTCACCTTCTTAGCCCCTTCTCCAGCTGCTGGATCTGCGTGCTGCCCCCACCCCTCCCCTGGAGCAGCTCTCACTAGGGTCCCTGGTGACCTCCCAGGTGCCACATCTCATGGAAAATTCTCAGTTCTTGTTTTATTTGACTTTCCTCCAGCCTCACTGCTGTGTCTCAGCCTCTTGCATCAGCTTCTCTTTCTCTGCATTCTCCCCAGATGTTGAGTCCTCAGGGTCTGAACCTTATCCCTCTTCTCTCTTCACTGTCTACCCTGTGCCAGATTCAAATTGTCATAGCCACCCTGGCCCTGTGGTCTCCCAGGTCTGTGTCTCTGGCCTGGATGGGTCTCTGGGGGAACAGTGTGACCCAAACTTTGCAGATACTATCCCAGACTCATCATCTGGGCCCTTCTCCAGAAGCAGAACTGAACAGCCTTCATCTTTTCACCCATGTTCTCGATGCTAGTCAGTGACGTCACCATCCAAACAGTCAAGCCAGAAGCCCTTCACATCTCCTACCCTTCATAGCCGGCTGCCGGGTTCATTGTGCCTCGTGAACCGCGTTCAAATCTGCCCATTCCTTTGCTCCTCACTGTCCTGCCCCTCATTACCTGCCTCATCTCCTTCTCCCAGGCTATTAAAGTCATCCCAAACTCATCTTCCCAGCTCCTATTTTGTTGCCACTCTGGTGTATCTGCAGTGCCATGAGTGATAGCACTAAAATGCAAATATGATGATGTCACTGTATGTCCTGTTGTTCCGGGTCCAGTTCCCTGGCATGAAAACAAGGTCCTTCCCGCTCAGGCTGCTGTCCCCCAGCCTCTCCTACCCGTACTTGGGCCCTTCACACACTCTGAACGAGTCAGTTTTGGGGGCTCTGCACACTGGAATGCACTTCCTTTCTCTGCCTCCCTGGGGAGCTCATGGGCCTACTTCAAGATTGCCTCTTCTGTGAAGCCTGGTGCTGTACCCGGTAGGCAGTAGGCACTGGACACTTGTGTGCATTAGATAAACGCATGAAGCCTTCCCAACAACTTCTCTCCACTACTCGGAAGAGCTCTTCCTGGGAGCTCTTTAATTTTTCTCTACTAAACCATTTACTGTCTCCACCCCTCCCTGGAAATGTCTTTGAGAGCCAAAGACCCATGCCTAGTCTTCTGCTATTTCCCAGCACCATGGGCACCTGGATGGCTTATGGAGGGATCATAATAGGGTTTTATCATATCACATACCATATTGGGTTGTGGCTATTCCATTTTATGGTTGCATCCTCCTCTGGACACTTTGAAAGCAGAGAAACATCTTTTCCTTCTCTGTGTACATAGTGCCTTGGTTAAGATAAATGTTTTAATAGGTATTTGATGAATTAATAAATAAAGGAATGATTCCCATCCACTTGGATGAATGCATTGCCTGTATCCATTACAAAGCACAAGATTAAGTACTAAATGACTGGCACAGACCATGAGTGCTTTGAAGGATTTGGAGAGGGCAGATTCAGTGTGGGCTGGAGTGGTCCAGCGCATGTCCAGGTCAGGGCAGGAATGAACTTGAGAATAATTTAGGTGGGATATGGGTCAAGAAAAGCTGAGTGCTTTCCAGGAAGAAGAGGCCACCTTAAGAAAGAGAGGGCAACGTGATATGCTCTACTAGGTGTTCAGCAGGGATACCTAGATGTAGCTAAGTGGTCAAAGAATTTGGTATAATATAAACCTGGAAGGACATGTGGTACCAGATTGTGGAGGATGTGGGTGCCAGGAAGGTGAATCTGCAACATGGAGAAGCTGGGTTTGCACAGGAGAGCTCAGAGGCAGGAAACAGGTTAGGGATGTTGCAGGAGAGAGGCAGGGATGGTGGCAGTGGGAGCAGAGAGAGAGCAGGGGATGGGGGCACATTGCTCAGTGGTCCTCAACGACTCAGCAGGTGGAGTGGCAGAGGGCTGGGGAGAGCGCAGGACAGCTCTTCCATGGATCCTGTGGGGAAGACGGGCCATTAGTTGAAACTGGAAGGCAAAAAAAGCCCCCCCATTTTATGAAAAGATAATGGGTTACATTTGGGACATGGGGTTTGGAAGGACCTCCAAGGGAACATTTCTCTCTAGCAACCAGAAATAGAAGTCTGGTGCGTGGATGGGGAAGTGGAGCTGGGGATAGGCGTTTTGGAATTATCTACATAGAGCTGATAGTTGAGAATGAATTATTCAAGGAAGATAGTATACAATAAAAAAAAAAAAAAGGTGGACTGAGGACTGAATCCAGAGTGTGAATTTTGGGGAACACTGCCAACTAGAGTTATATCAAAGAGAAGAAGGAACTGGAGCACGAAGGGAGTTGGGGCAAAGGTGATCAGAATGAAAATCAACCTAGTGTTGTATCAGGGATGTTAAAACAAGACAACCCAGGAAAAGCCTCCTGTCACATGTGACTCAGAGCCTCAAAACCCTAAAATAAAAAACACAGAAAGACCTTTGGATTTGTAAGGAAGGAGAACTTTAGTGAATTCAGAGATGGCAGAGGCTCGGGATGGAGAAGATGCAGAGGAATTGGAGGCAGTAGGTATAGGTCACGGAGTTTAAATGTCTCATTTGCTGAGAGAGGAGAAGGTAGGAAGGAGCTAGAATAGTAATATTTTTCTCACCAAAGCATTTTTTTTAATTGAGGTATAATTTGCATGCAATAAACTGCCTATATTTTGAAGTATACAATTTGATAAGTTTTGCCATGTGTATACCCATTATACCATCACCAGTCAAGATAATAAAATTTTTCATCACCCAAGAGAAGTACCTTGGTGCCACTCTAATTCCCTTTTTTGCTCCCTCCTGTGTTAACCCATCCCCAGGCAACTACTCATCAGCTTTCTGTCACTACAGACTGTTTTGTATTTTCTGGACATGTATATACATGGAATCATAAAGTTATAGTCTTTTTGTCTGACTTCTTAAATTACATTTTAAACTTAGTAGTATTTTGTTGTATGGCTATCCCACAGCTTGTTCATTCACTCCTTTATTGATGGTTGTTTCTAGTCTTTGACTATCACAGAGCAAGTTGCTATGAACATTTATGTACAAATTTCTGAGTAGACCTATGTTTTCCTTTCTTTTGGGTAAATGCCTAGGAATAGAATGGCTGTATCCTGTGGTAGGGGGATGTTTAACTTCTTAAGAAGTGACCAAACTGTTCTCCAAGTGGTTATTCCATTTTACGTTCCCACCGATAGTGTCTGAAAGTTCCAGGTCTTTCATATCCTCGCCAGCTTGGTGTGGTGGACCTTTTCAATTTTGGCCATTCTAGTAGGTTTATGGTGAGATCTCCTTATAGTTTTAATTTGTATTTCTCCAGTGACTTATGATGTGGAGCATATTTTCATGTGTTTATTTGCCACCCATGTAACTTCTTTGGTGAAGTGTGTATTCAAATTTATTTTGCATATTTTTAAAGAATTGGATTGCTTGGGGGTGGGGATGGTACCTGGCTGGCTCAGTCAGTGGAGCGTGTGACTCTTGATCTCAGGGTTGTGAGTTCAAGCCCTATTTTGGGTGTAGAAATTACTTTTAAAAACAGTCTTAAAAAGTTGGATTGTTTGATTTCTTATTATCAAGTTTTGAGAGTTCTTTGCATATTCTAGATACAACTCCTTCATCAGGTATAAGCTTTGTGTATAATATTTTCTCCCAGCCTCTGGCTTGTCTTTTTGTTCTATTCATGGTGTCTTTTGAAGAGCAGACAGTTTTAATTTTGATAAAGTCCACTTTATCTATTTTTTATTTTATGGATTTTGTTCTTGGTGTCATGTCTAAGAAATCTTTTCTAAAAGCCGCAAAGATTTTCTTCTAGAAGTTTTATAATGTTAGGTTTTACATTTAGGTCTACGATCTATTTTGTGTTAATGTTTATGTATGGTGCAAGACAGGGTTGGAAGTTCTTTTTTATTTTTAATGTATGGATATCCAACTGTTCCAGTGCAATTTGTTGAAAATATTATTTTTTTAAACTGTGCTTTTGTCAAAATCAGCTGGCCATATACAAATGGGTCAGAATAGTAATTTTGAAGGAAGGAATAGAAGTTGGCATAACATCCCTCAAAAGCCAAGACAAATTTGGCTCAAACATTTACAGAGTGCCTCCTGTTGTCAGGCAGGGTGCCAGGCACTGGGGATAGAAAAGATTGAAGAGCGGAAGTTAAGGATGAAGCTGATCATTGAAATAGAGTATGCGTGGGATTCTATGGCTATACATACTTGGGGCCCTTGATTGACTTCTGCGTTCAGAAGAAGCTTCCAGAAGGAGGGGCGGCCTGGGTCAAGGACTCATTCTGAATGAGGGTGGTCAGTGAGCAAAGATGGGAAGGCAGAAGGAGGAGCATGAGTAAAAGTGCATAGGGTCGCAACAGCATGTATGTGCATGCACGCACACGTGTGTGTGTTTAGGGGGTGCTGTGGTAGTTTGGTATTTCTAGAGTGGAGAGGGATGAGCAGAGAAGCAGAACATAAGGTTTGAGAAAGAGAGAGAGCCAGGTCTTGCCTGCCACACCAAGGAATTCCATTTATTTTGAGACCAAAAGCTAAAAGTAGGACTTTGCGCCTTGAAGTGACTGACAGCTGTGTGTGGGTGTGACTCAGGACTCCCAGGTGGGGGCCAGGTGGTTTAGTGGGAAAACCAGGTGAGAGTCAAGAGGGTGCTGTTGGGTAGGAGGGGATGAAAAGACTGAACTTGGGCGATGGTGTTGAGATAGAGAGAGAGACGGGGACAGATCTGGAAAATAATAAGGGGCAAAGCCAGAGCCATTGGAGGTGAGGGATTGAGGTGAGGCCATGGTGCCTGGGTGGCTGGTGCCATCACTAGCTAAATTCAGGAAGAATGTAAGTGGAAAGAAGGTGAGTTTGCTTTGGGTCTTAAGAAATCTGAGACGCTTATCAGACGTTTACATGGAGATGTCGGCAGGCAGGTGGACAGAGGGGAAGTGTGCCCCTGGAGGGGGCTGTGAGCAAGATCACTTAGGAAACGTCTGGGAGTGAGTCAGAGCCTGGGAGCTCACCAGTGTTAAAGGCTCAGCAGGAGACAGCGGACCTTGATGGATTGGCCAGAGAAGCAGGAGGAAAACCCCAGGGGCTTCGTGGGTCATGGAAGTCACAGAAATTGAGGGTCTCAGGCAAAAGACTCAGGACTCGAACACTCAGGACTCTCAGGTTCAGAAGAAACCACGAGGTGGCTTAACCAAGTGGTCTGGCAGTCTCCAGACCCAGGCTGCCATTGAGTGCTCTGTGCTCTTGGGCAAGTTGCTCACCCTGCCTCTTTCTTGGTTTTTCTCACCTGTAAAATGGGAAAAGTGCATTGTAGGATTGTGTGAGGGCTAAGTGGAACAGCACATATGATGTTCTTGGAACGGCACCTTGCAGAGAACGAACAATAATGCCAGCTAGTGATATAATTAGAGAATCCACTTTGCAACAGTGGTTCTTGTCGGTGACTTTGTGCATACAGTCTTGAGCGGGCTCGTGCGGGTGGCAGGCAGATTACAGTGGTCCAAGGGGATATGAAGTGAAGTGAAGCCAGCAAAATGTTGAGCAATCGCTTGAGAAGTTTGGTTTGAATTGAAGGTAAGATGGAAGGGAGAGCTGGAGGGCTGTACATCGAGATTGAGGTCAGCGGAGGGTCCCCTGAGCACATTCTAGCAAAGGGGAATGAGCTGGTCTGGGGATGAGACAGAAGGTAAAAGGAAAAAAGGGAAGTGTGGTGGTGAGGCAAGGGTGTCAGGAGAGGAGAGCCAGGTGTAGAGGGCCTCATGATCTGAGCCTGTTGGAAAGGAGCACCTGGCAGGCTCATTGGGAAGAACATGTGACTCTTGATCCTGGGGTCATGAGTGCGAGCCCCTTGTTGGATGTAGAGATTACATACATACACTTAAATTAAAAAAAAAAAAAAAAAGAGGCAGAGGCACAGAGAGGAGGCAGTTCCCTGCAAATGGGCTCCAATTAACCTCTCTGTGAATGAAGAGAGGGGGCGAGAGCTGGGCGTTGGTTAGAGGTGAAAATCCAGATGATGGGCTGACTTGGGTCCACCCCCCCGTTCATATGTTAAAGTCAACTCCCGGCACCTCAGAATAAGACTGCATTGGAGATAGTGCCTTTGACAAGGTAATTAAATTAAAATGAAGTTATTAGGGTGGGTCCTAATCCAGTAAGACCGGTGTCCTCCTAAGAAGAGGAGATTAGGGTACAGCCGCGAGCAAAGGGAGGAGAATGTGAGGACGAGGGAGAACCGAGGAGGGAGGCCTCAGAAGAAACCAACCCTGCCCACGCCTTGATCTCTGACTCCTAGCTTCCAGAACTGTGAGAAAATAAATCTGTTGTCTAAGTGCCCTTAGTCTGCCCTACTTTGTGATGGCAGCTCCAGCAACCATACACAGTCTGGAATGTGAGCTAGAGCTGGCCAGGCAAGACCAAGGGCAGATGGCGGTCCAGTGTTGCATCCCAAGTGTGCAGAAAGGGTGTGGGTTTGTGGTGGAGTGGCCTGCACAGTGGTGTGGCTTCCTCCAGCACAAGAGATGACAGGGATTTACAGGGGTCAGGGGTAAACAAAGGGAGGTGAGAGGTCAGAGGTGAGCAGAGGAAGCTGGTGCCAGGTGAACGGTGACTCTGGGGCTGTGGCTGGGAGCAAAGCCGACTGGCTCCCTGGAGACTCCAACCATCTTTTCTTGTTAGGACAGGGCTCTAATGGGGGTGAGCTGAGCAGCTGAAGGGCAGTGTTATAGATACTGCCTATAAAGACTCTCCCGTAAAACCTCTTTATTCCCCCCTTTAAGAGATAAGAGTTATCAAAGTGCTTGGAAATCTTCAGGAGGGAGATTCTGAAAGACCCAAAGGATTAAGGGAAGCTGATTTTCCAACCTGAGGGGTCACTTGCAGGCTGTTGAGGATTTGCAAAGGGAGGGCAAGCCCTGTGCCAGCTTACCCAGGTGAGCAGAGAATAGAACTGCCAGCCCCTGGGTGCCCTAGAGGCACCCCCACATGCCCTGCACCCTGCAGCACTGGTTCAGAGGGACCGCCCTTGGTCTGAGCAATACCTAATGCTTCTGCACCATGTCACATTATTCTTTCACTCAATAACCATTCATTAAGGGCCTACTTGCATGCGTGTCTGGAATTGTGCAGGTACAGAGATGAATCAGCCGTGGCCCTCACCCTCAAGGAACCGGCTGCCTCGAGGAGAAAAGACGGATAAACAGATAGGCATAATAAAAAAGTCAAAAGTGATTAGTGTCTAATGAAAGGTACAGAGAAATTTCTGTGGGAGTTTTAAGGAAGAAGGAATTAATTTGGGATGGGGAACCAGGGCATTTCAAAGGAAGGAGAGATAGATCACTTTGAGCTTTCAGGTTCAAGCTAATTGAGGGAAGTTATAGAAAGATGTAAAGTAAGCACCCTTCCAAGGCAGTGAGTGGTCTCTCAGGAAATCTAAGGAGAACATTGGGCTGGGGCAATTGGGAGGGCTTCTTGGAAGAGATGAGTCTGAGGGGGAAGAAGAAGAGTCCTTATAAGGAAAGAGGGAACAGGGACAGGGTTAGTGTCAGCAGAGGCATGGAGAACTGAAGGTAAAGCCAGCCCTGGTCCTAACATGGGGGTGCTGTCACTGTAGGGGTAGGAGGGGTGCTGCAGCTAAAAGTTTAGGTATGTGGAAGCCAGACCACAGAGGGCCAGGTGCCATCCTAGAGACTCAGATGGGACCAACCCTTGGATAATGGGGAGGCCTGAGGACTTTGAGCAGGTGGGTGATAATCATGGCCATACTCACTGGGTGAGCTAGAAAGGATTAAGGTGGGCAGAGCCAGGCCTGCCGGGCCCAAGGAGGCATCCTGTCCCGAGTAGACATAGACCTGGGCCCAGAACATGGAGAAGACCTCGGGGTGGAGGTGGGCACAGGGTCAAGAAGCTGCCCTTTCCTTGGCATAAGCCTTAGAACTCAGAGCTGGCCAGAGGTAAAGCTGTTGGCTTGTGGGGAGAAAGGCCCAATGTCAATGTGGGTCACCAGCTCCCTGGGCATGAGAGGCATGTTGAGTACATGCGGTGGAAGAGTCACTGTGCAGAGTCCCCACAGCTAGAAGACTCTCCCTGATTGCACGTCTCCATCTGAGCCTTGGCCTTACTGTACCCCGGACCTCCTGGCCTTACCGTGTCTACTAGTTGACATCTCTGCAGAGTAGTCCCCGGGGATGGAGGATGTGCTAGATGATATTGTTCCTCATTAGGCAGTGGCTGGGAGCTCTGAGCATCCTGGCCCAGCCCAAGAGCCAGGCATGGGGGACAGAGCCTGGGGCCAGGAGCATCAGCTGCACACTTAGCCCTGAGCACCCTGCTCTCCATGCACGGGGCCCCTCACTGGGGACCACCAAACAGCAAGCATGCTCTTGGAAAATGCCTGTCGGGCACATGTTCTTCTGGTGTCCTAAGAGAGCCTGAGCTGGCACCTCATCCTTTGTGTCCAGAGACCCAGAATCAGAGTTCCTGTTGTCATCCTAATTATTCTGATCCCAATATGTTTGATGCCAACTAACCACCCAGTTGAGGCTGTTCCCAGACGGGAGTTAATCATTGTCTAAAACCTAAAACCTGATGAAAAGCAATACCCAGAATGGCAGAGAAGTTGGGTGGAGTGCAGAGTCCTTCCTGGGACCCTATGGGAAGGCGAAGAAGAAGGAGATACTCAGGGAACCTCATGTGCCCCTTAACATAAAATCCCCACATCCCCTATTCCCCACCTGGTCATGATCCCTCTGTCTCAGAGTATGTCCGAGGATGCTCTGTGAGTTGATTATATGGTGTTCCATGGCTGGCTGGTGTCCTGTACATCTGGGTTTGTATTGGCACATTATCTTTGTCGGCTTGGGCTGCCATAACAAAATATCACAGACTGGGTGGCATGAGCAACAGACATTTATTTCTCCCAATTCTGGAAGGCTGGAAGTCCATGATCAAGGTGCCAGCAGGGTCAGTTTCTGGTGAGAGCCTGCTTCCTGGATTGCCCTCTTGCTGTGTCCTCACATGGTGGGAGAGAAATAGAGAGCTCTCTCTGGCATCTCTCATAAGGACCCTCATGCTATCAGATCGAGGCCTCACTCTTATGACTTCATGTCACTTTAATTACATCTTAAAGGTCCTATCTCTAAATGGAGTCATATTGGGGGTTAAAGTTACAACATGTGAATTGGGAGGAAGGGGACATATTCAGTCAGTAGCTCACACTGTGAACATGTACTGTTCAAGAAGAAGAGAACACACAGCCCTAGAACAAACTGTTGGGTGTGTGTTGCCTCCTGGTATAGGTGTGATCGTGCCCTTTGTATACTGATGGGACAGAGCTAAGTCTGGTGTCTATACCATGAACAGCCCTGTCAACTCAGGAGCTTGAGTTCCTTCCTAGATTTACAGGGGATGTGGGCATTTTCTAAGAGATTAATTTATTAATTATTTTATTACAAGTGATTTTCTTAAAAAAAAAGGTGATTTTCTAATATTTAAAGGTCATATGGCCTGAAGAGAAAGATGCCCCCCATCTAGAAATCTTGTAGGAGTTGGGAGCATTAGCTAGGGGAATTTCCAGAGGACCAGGGTCCTGCCTGTTAGTATTTCATAGTCGATTTGCCTTGGTGAGACTTTCTTTCTCTTTGGGGACTGGAAAGCTCATGTGACCTACAGCTGTGGATTGCATTGTGCCCTCCCCAAATGCACATGTTGAAATCCTACCCCCCTCCCAGTATGATGGCATTAGGAGGTGGGACCTTGGGCAAAGTCATGAGGGTGGTGGGACCTCCATGATAGGATCAGTGCTCTTATAAGAAGAGTCCAGAGAATGTTGTCCTTTTCTCTCCGCCATATGAGGACCGTGTGAGGAGGCAGGTGTCTGCAAACCAGGAAAGCAGGCCCCTTGAAGAACCCAACAATGCTAGCACCCTGCTTTCAGTGCCCCACCTCCAGAATGGTGAGAAGTGAGTGTTTGCTGTATAAGCCCCCCAGGCTATGGTATTTTGTGGCAGCAGCCTGAGCTAAGACACACCTACTTAGTACACCCCTTTCTTAGCAGCAAATCCAACGAAGACAAGGTTCATTGGAAGGAAGATGAGCCTTGGTTCCAGGTACATGGTCTGCGTGAGGCTGACCTGGAGTCACCTTCTACCTCTCCCACTTACCAACCTTGTGAACGTGAGCAGGTCCCTTGACCTCTGTGACCATTCTCCCATCTCCAAGCAAGGATAACCCAAGAACACGCTAGTTGTTGCAGAGCTTAAGTGAGACTGTGTCCACTAAGCATTTACGCTACTGTGGTCACTGAGTAAGTGTGTGTCTATTCACATAAAGCTTACGTACCAGGGATCCCATTCCTCTTTCCCATGATTTGTGTGTGATGGCCATGCCAATGTCTCTTTTCTATGCTTTAGGGCTAGACTAATGATTTCTATTATATTTTTAACCATGAAATATTTTTTTCCATATCAAGTCTTATGTGGAATCCCAGTACCCAAAACTGATGGGTGTAGAGGTATGCTGGTTGAAGCTGGCACGGGCCTAGGGACCTCCATGCAGCCTTCCTCTCTGCTGCCCTTCTTCCTTTCTCTTCCCAGAGTCTTCCTCCTGGGACAGCACAGTATAATTGTTTAGGTTTCTGCTTCCTGAGTAACATTCCCATTCTGGTCTTGCTTTCCTGAGGTCACCGAGGTAGGTGTTTCGGGTGTCCTCTGGCTCTTCAATTACACGTTTATAGCGCATTGGCCGCTCTTGCAAGTGGTGATCACAACAGGCGTGTGAGGACTTTGCTACCTAATTTACAGAAACCTGCTTTAATGGCTAGCTCTTGGGATGCGCTTCAGTTGCCCAATGTATGGCCCACCCAGTGTCAATGAAATCTAATTTTTATTGTTCAACAGGCTATGCATATAAACACATCCACACATCAGAAAAAAAAAAGGCTTTGTAATATTCTGTGTCCTGGTTTTTGGTTTGGAAAATGGGTCACAGTAGGTATAGGAGCAGTGTACAGAAAAGACAGCATGGGACCTGGGTTTCTTCTGTCCATGCCAGCCGCAGAAATTCAAGGGCCACGTGTCGGTGAAACCTATTTTGCTTGATTCCCCATGTTGCTTTTCTGAGCCTTCAACCTCTGAAAGATAAGGTTGATATTTCTTCATTTCTTCTTTTTTTCCCCCTGTAAGAGCTTTATTATAATATAATTCATACACCATATGATTCACGCATGTAAAGTATGTAAGTCAATGCTTTTTAGTATATTCACAGACTTGTGCATCTATCACCATCATCAATTGTAGAACATTTTCAGCACCCCCAAAAGAAACACCATGTATGCATTAGCAGTCACCCTCCATTCATTGTAGCTTTTCCACCACTGCCACTAGGCAACCACTGATTTACTTTCTGTGTCTGTGGATTTACCTGTCCTGGAAATTTCATATAAATGGAATCATCCCATGTGCAGTATTTTGCATCTGGCTTATTTCACTTAGCACCATATTTTCAGGGTTCATCAGTGTTGTGGCCTTATAAGTACTTCATTCTTTTTTATTGCTGAATACTATTCCATTTATAGATATACCACATTTTGCTCGTTCATTCATCAGTTGATGTGCATTTGGACTTTTTTCACTTTTGAGTTATTTTGAATAATGCTGCTATGATCATGTATGTGCAAGTTTTTGTAGAGATTTCAATCTTGTAACTTTCTCTACGAGGAGAATGAACGATATCCAGAGGTAGATTTGTTGAGTGTTTACTGTGTGTCAGGTACTGTGCTAATCAGCACCTCACACAGACTATTCAGGTCATCTTGACAATGCTCCAAGGGGTGGGGGCTCTTTCCCCATTTTACAAGTGAGGAAACTGAGGTCTTCTAGCCAGTGCAGGGTGGAGCTGGGATTTGAATGCAGGTCTCTATGCTACCAGAACGCTTACCCTTAACGCTGCTTCTGGAGGCATTTGGTACACTATACCACTCCAGCCATTCATATTAAGTCACGCCAATTAAATTTGTGTGATGTGTCACTTACATACATTATCTTACTGAATCCTCACCCCAAGCCCCTGAGGTTGTCTCACTGTTCTTAATGTTCAGTGAGGAAAAGAAGTTCAAAGAAATTGCCTGGCTCACCGGCTGACATGGTTTATCAGTGTCAGAGCCTGGAGAGCTGGCATTCAGCAGTATCTTCCACGGCTTTCTCTCTCATGCCTGGTCTCCCTTAACCCTCTCTTGTCTCAGGGAGAGTTCTGCAAATGCCCAGACTACCATTTTCAAAGGATAGCTACTATGTCCCTTCCTTGGCACACGTGTGCCTGTGTACCCCCAAGCATATCACCACGCCTAAGCCTCAGGACCTCGTATGCATAGACCCCCGATGGCCCTGCCATGACATCAGGGGGTTCCTGGGCCAGATATGCACATGAGAAATCATGGTTGCACCTGCCCACAAACCAAGACCTGTAGCATGGAGAGAACTTGCTTTGGGAATAGTTCCCAGGATGGCAGGGTGGAGGTGGTGGAGGAGGTGGAGGGGAGCTGCCCGGAAGAGGAAGGTGGCAGTCTGGGGGAGAGTGGAGAAAGGAGGGGAACAGGAGAGGGTACCAACTGTCTCCGTGTGGTTGCCTGCCCACAGCTGCTATCTTGGATGACCCCATGGAGTGCAGCAGAGGGGAGCGGCTCTCCATCACCCTGGCCAAGAACCGCATCAACCGCGCTCCTGAGAGGCTGGGCAAGGCCAAGGTCGAAGTGGACATCTTTGAGCTTCTCAGAGACAGCGAGTACGAGACCGCAGAAACCAGTACGTAGAATGGGCAGGGCTGCCCTCTGCTTTCCTTGCTGGCAGGAGGGGCTGATAACATGAGCCGTACCCCTCTCCAGGCCTGTGATTAGATATTCCCAAGAGAGGGAGAGAAACATGCAGTAGGAGGCCCTGTAGGGCTCAGTCTGGAGGAGATCCCTAGGTTTTGTTGCCAACTATGTATGGAGGAGAATTGAGACAGGATACTCAGTCGTTCATTCATTCACCCACTCATTCATTCCTTCATTCCTTCATCTGTGGACTTCTTCATCTCCTGGACATACTGTACACAATATGAATGAAACCTTATGTGTGATTAAGAGAAGAGAGAGAGGGCCAGCCCAGGGGTCACTTAGTCAGTGCACACCTGATTGCCTGTCTTGCTTTTTTTTGTGCCAGGAGCAGTGTTGTGGGACTTGGGATGGAGTTTGACCACTCCGTGGGTGACTTTGGGCAAATCACTTATCCCATTTAACCTCAATTTCTTCATCTGTAGAATGGGAATGCTAGGCTCTACTTTGCAAATTTTATAGGTTGTCAAGAGATTTGAAGGACTTAAAAACATAGCAGAATCCTCTGTGAGTTGCAATGCTTTACACACATACACACTGGGGCACTCGAGTCACATGTGTGGAGCCCCTGCCCTGTGTCAGGCACTGCTTTTAATTTTCCCAGCTTGAGAGTTAATTGTGTTGGTCCCCACTTTATAAGAGAAGCTGAGGCTCAATGGCGATGACCAAATTGCCCATCTCCAGAGCCAGTCACGGGCTGAGCAGGTCCTGAACCCTGCCCTCGTGTGCTCACTCTCAAAGCCATACTCAGTCCACCAAGACCTCCCTGGAATTCTCTGGTGTCCTGCTGGGGTTACCTGGACAACTTTATAGGGTGAGCTTTTCCCGGTCATGGGCCAGTGGCTCAGAGCCAAGCTGGCAGTGAACAACCCTGTGCAGAGGGAAGAAGAGGAGCCCCTTAGCCCAGAGAAGTGATGACATCTCTTACCTAAGACTCTGTTCCATCTCCTCCCTTTGTTACCTGTTTCAACCTTTGGTTATACTCAATGGTAAAAACACAAAAACAAAAGAACTTGCTGAGGCATATATGGGAGACAGCTGGTCTTCTGGGGGTGGATGCAGCAGTGCCCTGATCTGGGCCATTAGTACTGCAAGAGAAGAGACACATCACTCTGGCCCAAGTGCAACAGGCAGGGTGTCCTGTGGCACCCAGAGAGAGCAGGAAGGAAGGAGGGCAGTGGCTCTGTCTCTGTTTCCTTTGAGGCTCTTGTGGTCTTCCCTCTCTGGCTGGCCAAGTTCCCTGGCTCATTTGTCATGCCTGTCCCATATGGCCACATAGGCCCAATTTACTGTCTATTTATTCAGGCAACTTTTATTGAGCATTTACTCTATTTCAGGTGTGACTCAGGATATCATGCATTGGGAACAATGCAGAAAACAAGGTAGACACTGTCCCTGCCATCAGGTGGCCTGTGGTCTCTCTTCAGCATGTACATCAGTAGCAACTTCCCTCAGAATCTCTTGGTCTGAATTTCCAAGGTAGAGGATCTGATGGGTCCGGCATATCTTCTTGGAAATTCAGAGCCGATCTCACCAGTCACAAGTGTTGGCCAGATGGCCTGATGACTACCCTTGGAGAGAGCATCCACGTTTAGGGACCAAGAGTGGGTTCATGCCCTACAAAAGAGGACTGGGAAGACCAGCAGGATCTATGGACATAGATTCCTCCCCAGGGGGGAATGGAGGAAGATCAGGTGCCTGAAACAGTCACTCACTTATTCAGTCGGTCAGGTGATACATATGTGGTGAGTGCCAGTTCTCCTGGGTTCTAGGCCATGGGGATTCAGCAAGGGACCAACTAGAAGTCCCAGCTGGCAAAGGGATGAAGTTCTAGTTCAATGAAAGTAAGATTCCAATTTCCCTGCATCTTCTGAATGAAATCAGAAATCCCGGCAACAACTCCTTGTGAGTCTCCTAGTCCAGTCTGTAGTGGTTCTTTGTCCAGGAGGACAGGTCTCTGACAAAGATCCAGATTCCTAGATAGCGCCCAAGAGCATACGTCCAAAAGCCAGCTCCTCCTTCCTTTCTCTGGTTTGTGACGGTTTCTCTGCAGGACAGAGAGTGGAGATCGTGCATCGTGCATCCTGGATGGGGGTCGTTAGCACATGTAAATGTCCTCTCCCGGTGACCCCGGCAGCCTGGCTTCTTAAAGTCCATACCGCTAAAATATTAAGCCAGATGAATCAGGGGAATAAAGGAAACTGATATTTTTTATTCCACATTACAGAGCTTTGGGGCATCTTTTTCATGCCCGTCTTTTAGGCGCCAAGTATTTTATTAGCTAGTAACCCTTGGTTCAGCTTTTACATCTCAATGTGTTTGAGGCATGATTAGCATTTGTTAGAAACAGGGCTTCTGGATCTTTCTACCCCAAAGGCCTTTCATCCTGAAGCCAGAGCTGCTCCCCCACAATGGATCTGAAACACCACCCAGATAGTTCATAGGAAGGTTCCAGCCCAGCTATTTCCTTCCCAAAGTATGGGAGAGAACGGGTGGTGGGTAAGTGCTGTTGGCTGAAGCCAGGCAGGGACTGAACTTCAGTGGCAGTATTGAGGGAAGGACATAGGAGGGAGACAGGGTCCCTGGATCAAGGAGGGATGATAGTTCTGCGATGCCTACTATGAGGTGTCTTTGTTATAAAGAGCAAGAACGTGGATTTTAGAATCAGGTTGGCCAGGTTTAAGCCCTGGTTGTACTGTTTACTAGCTATATGACTGTGGACAGGATGTCTGGCCCTATTGTACCACAGTTTCCATGTTTGTAAAATAAAAGTGGTGGTGATGTCACCTCCTAGAGTCCTTGAGAGCACAGCATGGGACAGTGGCTGTCAGCGCTTAGCTCCAGGCACATAACTGACATTCAGTGAGTGGCCTCTCACCCCCTCCTCTGAGCAGGCTTCCTTCAACCCTCTTACCATCGTGAACAAGAGGCCTCCGTATGTGGCAGTACCATCTACCTCCCAGCTCCTCCCAAGGGGCCTGTCTTAACGTCAGCACGCCTCGTGGGGCATCCAGCGTAACTGGACATTCCCTTCCTCTTCCAGTTTTCTGGGCTTGATGCATCTGACAGCATTGAGCCTTTGGAAATTATGATGGGCCACCCAAAGCCAGCTGCTGCTCAGTGCCATGGGTTCTGTTTTCCCCAGGCTAGGGGTCCAGAGCTAATTTGTATTATTAGCTTAAAACTATCTGAGGCAGTCTGGGCCCCTGAACACCTGCCACCTCACCCCTGTCCCCCATGGCCAGGAACTCTGCTCCAAGATGATGAAAGAGACCCTAGCAGAGACGTTCTTGGTTGTGGGGAGCAGAGGCCCTGCTCTAAGTTCGGGTGGTAACAACCCAGCAATGTACTCTAGTACCTACTTGCAGCAATAGGTGAGATTCCAGAAGCTCTGTACGAATTGCACTTTCATGAATCATGTTCAGGGTGGGAGTATCAGTCAAGGGGAACAATGACTATTTCAAGAATCAAAGATTGCGAAGTGTAAAGAAACTGAAGATGCTGGCGTCCAGAGATCCACCTCCTCATTTGATGATTCAGAATGAGGCTGGGAGGTGGGAAGTACCAGACGGGGCATAATTCATAACAACCCCGGACACTGGAAAGTTACAAGCACGAAATCACCTCCTGTTGTATTTGGCTCACTTAGATTTTCATATAGTGAGTTTATTTATTTATTTTTAAAGATTGTATGTATTTATTCATGAGACACAGAGAGAGAGGCAGAGACAGGCAGAGGGAGAAGCAGGCTCCATGCAGGGAGCCCATGTAGGACTTGATCCCAGGACCCTGAGATCACGCCCTGAGCCGAAGGCAGATGCTCAACCACCGATCCATCCAGGCATCCCATAGTGGATTTATTTGAAGTACGGTCACCCATAGGGCTTCCTCAAACCCAGGTCCCATTCCCTTCTCCTCCCTGCCCCTTCACTATCACCTCAGGCTTCTTGATGTTTGACTCCCCGGCTCCCTCCTTGCACAGCCCGCGGATCTGAAACAAGCTCCAAGAACAAGACCCATGAGGCCATGTCCTTCCCGCCTGGCCCCTTCCCTCCCCGCTCCTGCATCTCGTCTTCACCTCCACCTCACCCTTTCTTGTGTACGGAGGGTCCCACAGGCCTTGCTCCCGTCTCTTCCATAGATCAGCACGTCTCCTGCGGCTGCCGTGTCGGAGCTTAACGGAGTGGCCACCCCCTTATCAGCCAAACACCCGGAGGCACCATCCCTGCTGCTGCCAGAGCCAGTTTGAAGTTTAATTTACTGCAGAGCTGGAAGCAGGGGCCTCGCTGTCAACCCCTCGCCTCTGCCTTGGTTTGTCTCTGAGAGGCCAAGCGTGCTATCAGCTGTCCACACTGCTTCCCCTGGAAAGCCTGGGGCGCACTGGTTATCCCGCCCCACGTGGCCCCATGTGATGCTCCGGCTGCGTGGATGCTCCTCCTGCACGAGCTCCCGAGATGCCCACGGGCTCCGTGGGCGTGACCCCGGGTGACTCTAGTAAGTGAGGGCAAGCATCCCTCTGTCAGTTCCATAGAACAAATCTGAGTCCGCATAAGGGAGAAGCCGCAAGGAAAAAGTCACAGGATAGCGATGAGTCATTCAACAAACATTCCGTGCTCCCGGCTCTCTGAGCTACCCACATCCTGCGTGCATAATGTGGACTCTGCAACACACTGAGTTGCAGTGCGTAGAAATCATCTGGTCCGTGGTCTTTTCCAGGAGGCAGTTAAAACCCAAGCCTCCAAAAAATGACAGAGAATTCAGTAACTCTGCTGTGTGGCTCAGACATGGGCAGAGGGTGGTCGGAAATAGGTCTGAGGTGTAGACGGTGGTCAGATGAGGCCTCTGGGCTGGACCTTGGAATGTCTGGTGGGTGGAGAGAAGGGAAGCGGGCACCCATGCAGACTGTATATAGCGTGGCAAGGGCTCGGGGCAGGAAGCAGCAGTACTTGGGGACAGTGACAGATGGGCGTGGCTACAGCAGAGCGTTTCTGTGGGGCGTGAGGGCCGGGGTTGGAGAGAGGTGTCGGGTTCTGGAGTTGGGAGGCACCAGGATCCTAATCCTGACTCTACCAGCACCTCGGGCTACTCTTTTGTGCCTCAGATTCCTCATCTGTAAGATGAGAATAATAACAGTTCTTACTTCAAGAGGTGATTTTTTTTGTTTTTTGTTTTGTTTTGTTTTGTTTTTTTAAGATTGTATTTATTTGAGAGAGGGCGGAAGGGGGAAGGAGAAGCAGGCTCCCTGGCAAGCTCCCTGCTTAGCAGGGAGCCCAACATGGGCCCGATACCAGGACACCAGGATCATGTTCTGAGCTGAAGGCAGATGCTTAACCGACTGAGCCACCCTTTAAGAGGTTTTTTGAGGACTTTTTAAAAAAAGATTCTTTTTTTTAATTTATGAGAGAGAGCGAGCAAGCACAAGCAGTGGGGAGGGGTAGAGGGAGGGAGAAGCAGGCTCCCTGCTGAGCAAGGAGCACAACGTGGACTCGATCCTAGGACCCCAAGATCCCAACCTGAGCCAAAGGCAGATGCTTAGCTGACTGAGCCACCCAGGCGCCCTGGATTTTTTGAGGATTAAATGAGATGATGCACTTACAAGACTCAGAGCAGTGCCCTATATAGGGTGAGCTCTTGATAAGTTTTATGCAGTAGTAGTAGTAGTAGTAGTAGTAGTAGTAGTAGTAGAAGAGGCAATCATATAGTAACTCCTCCGTCACAGGGTGATTGTGAGGACTCAGGGAGCTAGCATGGCTGTCAGCCTGGCACCTGGCACCTGGATGCTCCCAGTACACTGCAGTGCTGCTCTCACAGTTTTGGGACCAGACTGAGGGCTTTGAAGAGAATGCCTTTGGTGAGGGGGGCCAATGGCAGTTCTGAATTCTCTGACCAGAGAGAACCCCACCATGGGGTGTGATGGTGCAGAGACCTGGCACTCTCGCCCTCATGCGCTCCCTTCCTCGGCTAGGGGACCAGCAGGGCCCACTTGTTCAGCCCACTGTCCGCTCTTGGGGTGGGGATGGGGGGTGAGAATGGAGCTCCCTCCTGCAGGCTCTGGCATAGGGGAGGAGATAGTTCTTCCAGGTGGATCGAGGCAGTTGTTTGCTTTGCTCCAGGACACTCAGGGCTTAGCTTTGTGCCGGACGTACCACATACCAGATGGAGACCTTACCCTGACCCACTTGAGCTTCGCATCAAGAGTGTCTTGATGAGAAGGACTCCGGGTTCTCCCAGCCGCCTCTGGTCCACCTCAATGTCAGCTCCCGATGGCCAGGCCTGTTGGCCACAGAGGCTCAGGGAGCCGCTGGGAACTCCCTGGAAGTACCATGCTATAGGTGAAGACGACCTGCCCCACCCAGGACTCTGCTCCTGCCCTGGAGGGCCTCTAGTCAGTGGTGCCTACAGTTTACCCCTCAGTACCGTCCGCATCACAGCCAGACCCCTCCTCTCCCCATGAAGACTCAGAGGAGGACTAGGGATCCAGGCTGGAGCTGGCATCTGGAGGGAAAAAATCCCCCCCTCCCCACCTTACAACACCCCCGTATAGTCTTTTATTCCAGCAGCTTCTCTGACCCCTATCTTCCATTGCCTCTGCTGGCTGGGAAACTTTGTTGCCATGGCAATGTCACTCATGTCTCCCCCTCCCTCTCTTTCTTGCTCCCTGGGAGGCAGAGGTAAAGTGCACCTCCCGCCCCTCCCATCCCTCCCACACACTGCTCAGGGCCCTCTACAGATGGCCTGGGCCTGTCGAGTCAGGGTCCCGGAGGTTGCAGAGCTGAGGTGCTTCCTAAGCAGTTTCCATTTGTCTTGAGCAAAGCATCCCTCATAGGGAATGAGAGAGCAATTCTCAGACCCCAGGAAACCCCCAGGCCATGGGGATTGGATCATCTTGGCTCATGTCAAGTCAGGTGAGCAAACATCTGTCGAGCAATGCCTTTTTGCCAGAACTGAATTTGTGTGACCCAGGCCCTTAAGGAGTTCCCAGTCCAGTGTGGGAGATGGGAGATGGGTACTCAGAACAGCAGGCACGGGTGCACAAACCTGCAAGGCTGGATGTTTTTAGAAGCCAGAGCTTTCCAGATATCAGAAAAGTCATGTAGTGCATACACCATATATTAAGTAACATCTCCAGTGGGGCTGGGGGCAGAAGCCCATACTCAAATACACATCCTTATATTCAAATATTCACATACTATGAATAGCCTCACATCTGTCTGTTTAGATCAGATTTGCCACCAAATGAGCTCGATGAAAGCCATCCAGCTTCAGAGCCTTTTGGATTTTTGGAATTGGGAATAAGGGATTTTAGCCTTTTATAAGAATTTATTTTTAGGAGAATCCTCTCTCTGTTGCAGCCCAACATAATGAACCAGCTTGGGGCAGAAGCTGGCCAAGAATTCAGAGAACGGGGAAGCTGATGTCTCTCAGCAGCTCCAGTGCAGATCTGACTCAGAGCCACAGTATGATGTGCAGGGGAGGAGGAGGAGGTGTCTACTTGCCTAAGGGCAAGATCTGAGCTGGGCACTGGAGGATCAGTAGGAGTTTGCCAAGCAGAAGAGCAAGAGAGGGCCTAGGCCATGGTCACCTGGGGGTGCTAATGGTGCTAATGGACTCATTCCCAGAAAAGTGTTTTTATTTTTTTTAAGATTTCTTTTTTTATTAGAGAGAGACAGAGTGTGTGTACGTGAGTGTACCCACGAGCAGGGGGAGGGGCAGAGGGAGGGAATCTCAAGCAGACCCCCTGAGATCATGGCCTGAGCCAAAGCCAAGAGTTGGCCACTGAACCAGCTGAACCACCCAGGTGCCTCACAGAAAGTGTTTTTATTTTTATTTTTTATTTTTTTAATTTATTTATTCATTAGAGAGAGAGAGAGAGGCAGAGACACAGGCAGAGGGAGAAGCAGGCTCTACGCAGGGAGTCCAACGTGGGACTCGATCCCGGGTCTCCAGGATCATGTCCTGGGCCAAAGGCGGCGCTAAACCACTGAGCCACCTGGGCTGCCCAGAAAAGTGTTTTTAAATGAATAAAATAAAATAGGATGACCAAAGAAACCAGCCATATGGAAATGCAGTTAAAATATATTTATAATGACGTATTATGAATGTGCTTCTTTATTAATGTATTAAATAGCCAAGCCTAGCAATAGGTCCAACTGCTAGCCAAAGTTTGAAATCATAATATAAATGCTCTCCTAAGACTGTCTGTAGCACTGTAGTGTCACAGGAAAACATTTGTGATGCTTGTAGGTCACGAAGTCACAGGTACCGTTATTGCCTCTGGTTTATTGCTTGTGTTTAAACTTGAAGGAATGCCAGATTAAATTAGGAGAAAACAATAGTGATGTCACTTTTTTCCCCAAAGTGTTTGTAGACCACTGACTTCTACCCCCAGATCTGAGGCAGCAGGTGAAGAATCTCTGGTCTGGTCAGAGAGAACTACCTGGGAACAGGCTCAAGGAAGAGAATTAGAAGCATGCTCCGGGTGAGCTGGTGTGAGGCAGCCGGCAGCACGATGGGAGGAAGAAGGGCTGGAAAGGTGGTAGCGTCTTGAGATCACACACATTTGGATTTTACTCGCTTCTGAGAAGAATCTTTTCTTACGACATCCTATCTTTTATAATGGCATGTTATAAAAGGAATAGATGCTCATTATAGAAAATAAAGGGAAAAAAAGGCGGTGGGGGGAGCCATTCAGTGTCGAATTGGCCCAAGCAATCCCCATGACCATCCGTTTAAGCTGTGAGCCATGGGAGGGGTGAGCGTGCCGACCCCGGGGCCAGGGATGGAGGGTGTGAATCCTGATTCCAACCTTTACCCTTTTTGTCTTGTTTTCTCATCTGTAAAATGAAGTTGACGGTAATAGTTCCTATCTCATCAGGTTGTTCTGAGAATTTAATAGATCTATTCATATGAAGTGCTCAGAATGGGCCATAATTAGCACTTGGTAAACACGGGCTTTTATAACCTCTTCTATCCTGAGCGCATAACTTTTTTGTATTTGCTTCGATGTGGCCTTCCTGTAGATATACGTATAATTTTATATCCTGCTTCTTTCTCTTAATATTATTTCATAAATATTTTTAATACTGTTATAAACTGTTCATAAGCACTTTAAACACCTAAATAATATTTCATGCGGCTATATGACCCACACTTTAGGTAAAGTAGTCCCTTATAATTGGACCCTTAGCTCATTTCCAATTTTCCACGGAAAATGTTGAGCAGGCTTCACTGTGGTTCAGCAACTATTTACTGAGCACACAACTCGGAGTCAGGCCCTGTGCTCGGTACGGAGGACACAGAGGTAAATAAGACAGGCTCTCTGCCCAGCAGCAGCACATACACCTGTGTTTGGGGATTATAATTTGTCTCATGGTTTGGAGAACAGATTGGAAATGATGAATTCCAGAGACAGAGAAACCCCTTAGGAGGCAGGTGGAGAAAAGGGGCTGATCTAGAACCATCACAATGGGAGTGGAAAGGAGGGGATGGTGGGCTAGCAGGTCAAGGGGTTGGAATCTGGCTGCTAATGGGTATAGTGAGTGGATTCAGTGAGGGAAGCCAAGGAAGAGTCACAGGTGACTTGAGTTGGAGCCTATAGAGTGAAGTGGGGTGAAGTAGAGTGGTTCTCAGAGCTTGGGCTTTGTGCCTGATGGATCTCTGAGTTCAAGCCCAGCTCTGGCATGTCCTACCTGTGATCTTGAACAAGTCATGCAAATTTTCTAGGCCTGTTTCCCCATCTCTAAAGAGGGGCAAATAACACTCTTCTGCCTAGAAGTGTGAAGGTCAAATCAGATTATGAGAAGCATATGGCACACGTGATGCCGTGGGCATAATAAGGCTGTGTGGCATGTCAAGTGCCATTCTAAACACTTTGTGTGCATTAATTCACTTTAATTCTCCTACTACCCTACTGTTAGAATCCCAGTTCTGTAGATGAGGGAGCAGCCCAGAGAGGTTTGATAACTTCCTTGGGGTCTCCCAGCTAGAAATGACAGAGCTGGGACTCAAAGCCAGGCAGCCTTGCATCAGAGGCCATGCTCTTAATGACTATGCGCCTCTCTGCCATGGACATGGTAAGGGGGTGACACCACAGCCAAGTCCCTGTGGCAATGTCCATCAGGTGCTTGAAACTGGACTTTGTAACCCAGGGCATAGGTCAGAGTGCAGGGTCACCTGGGCAGGAACAAGAGTGGAGGTCAAGGCAAGGGTGAGGTTGCCCAGGGAGAAGGAGGCAGGGATCAAACCTGGATTCATCAGGCGGAGGAGGAAGAGGAGTTGGCAAAGGAAGTGAGGAAGACTGGCCAGAGGAGCAGACAAGAATGGGGGCTGGAGGGTGGTAGGGAATTCAAAAGAGCAATGCCATCAATAGCATCAAATGCGGTAAAAATAGAGTAGGATGAGCATCGCTCAGAAGTCGCTGATGACCTTGGGGAGCAGATTCAGGAGAAAGAGATGGGGACCTGGACTGGAGGGGTGGGAGGAGATACATGAGGTGGCTGCAGGGAGGTGAGTGGCTTCGAGAGAGCAGAATGAGCCCCAGGCAGGATGAGGCCAGCATACTTGAATTCCGATGCTGGCTCTGACCTGTGCAAAGTACGTGACTTTGGAGGAGTCACTGAACATCCCCCGGGTGCCATTTCCTTATTGGTAAAATCAGGAAGGGAGGCCCACCCCTGAAGCTGTCGTAGTGTGACGGCCGATGGACTTGGGACATCTAGCAGCAGTGAGAGTGAAGCTGGCTGAGATCTCGTGAGCTCACTTATGTGGACACCGCCTGCACCTGGCAAGTGGTGTCAGGGATGGAGCCTGCTCGTGGCTACTTTGTCACTGGGAATGGTTCTGACACAGTACAGATGAGGTCCTGTCTGGTACCCATGGCCCACGGCCTCTTGGCCAGCTGAGATCCGTGGCAAGGCAGGATCCCTGCCGGAGCCTCAGGCTGGGAGAAGAGCTTGCAGACCTGTGGTTTGTGTGGCAAACTGTAACACTGGGATTGGGACTCTGAGGCTCTCTCCACCACCTGGACCCCATGAGGGCGATCACGTGGCCGTGTGGGCCAGTGGTCAGGACCCTACCCTAGGAGAAAGAACATCTAGGGTGCAGGAGTGGCTTTGCAGCCAATTCAGTGAGGAACCTCATGCTGCTCCCTTAATCTCAGTTTACTGACCTGGGAAATGGTTCATCCTGACCCTTGACGTGAGTACGAAGAAAATGTGTCCAGAGTCAAGCTTTGAGTTTTGCAGGGAAGATTGCCTTGCAGCATGTCAGGGAACCTCCGTGCATATTCCAAGGGGTAGCTCTTGGGCTCTGATACTACTAGAGTGTGTGTCCTGAGAATTATCTCAAGTTCTCTCTGTCACCTCCTTCCTTCTTCTTCCGTGTTTTAAAATCTGAGATTCTCTCCTCTCTTCTGACCACATAGCCCATCCAGCCACTTGTTCATTCAGTGAATATGAACTGACCACCTAGACAACCCGATGCTGGCCACTGAAGAAGTGAGAGGTGGGGGTTTAGAGAGAAGTAGGGCTCAGCTCCTGCCCTTTTGGGGTTGGAAATCTAGTGGGAGCAGAAAGATATCGAAGCAACAAACTGAAATAGGCACATTTACAAGAGTCTTAGTACAGAGGGACACACCAGGGGCCCTGGAGAAGATTAATTCCACATAGAGGAACCGGGGAAGGTGTAAGGAGGAGGCATTTGAGGTGCTCTTTGACAGGAGAGTGAGTGTCCAGAGTAGAGGAAGAAAGGGCCTCTTCTCCACCGGGAAGCCCGACACGCTCCAGGAAGCAGGTGTACCACGCAGGGGTCTAGGTGAACACGAGTGGCGGAGGGTAACTTTGAGACATGAGACCCCCCTCCTTGCCTCTCACTCTCTTTTTCTTCCTCTCATTTCCTTTTTCTTCTTATGTCTCTCTTCCCTTTGGCTTTAGCTCAGTCTGATTTCTCCTCTCTGCCTGCATCATCCCTGCCACCCTTTGTCCCTCTGCTCATCTGCCTTTCTTCCTCCCCTTCCTCTTTATACTTGAGAGGCTAACAGCTTGCACAGCAGGTGACTGTTCCATGAGCTGGGTGCCTAGGCTCCCGACACCCACGCTGCAGGCCTGGCAGGATGGAACCTGCAGGTTTCCACCATGAGCCTCTGTCCTTCAGTGACAGCCAAGACAATTTATACACCCTGTTGGCTGCGGCCGTATGTTGTCATAACCTGGGTCATTTCCTCATTTAATACCGTCCATAAACTCCAATAAAACCATCCCGGAGTCCCATAGTCCAGAAGAGGAGAGGCACTGGGTTTGGAAGGGTCGGGGGAGTGGAGGAAGGAGGCGGAGAGGGGAGCGGAAGGTGAGGATCCAGCCAGTGAAGGTTGGACTTGAGCCCAAAACCCAGGCAGGGCACCCGGCCCACATCTCACCTGATGAGGGCCCTGTTTTCTTCCCTGTTGCTGCAGTGTGTCAGATTCTCCCCAAGGGGGTGGTCGCTGTCCTGGGACCCTCCTCCAGCCCGGCCTCCAGCTCCATCATCAGCAACATCTGTGGGGAGAAGGAGGTGAGTGCTCCATCAGGTTGGGGGACCCTGGCAGTCCCTGGATTCTCAAGGTCTGCAAGAGCCCATGTGGGCCTGGTTGGTTGGTGTTGCCAATAACAACAACAACAACATGAAAACAGTGAAAAGAAGTGGTTCTTTGTTGGGCACGTACTTTTCCTCCATTTGGTTTGGTGGAGGAGACACAGAGGAGAGGTTTTGCAACAGGATTTTCAAACTGAGCTCCTCTGGGTCTCCAAGTCCCTCGGGGGCCCCATGGCGGGTGGGTGGAGGGGGAGGCTGTGGAGGCTGGTCCCCTCTGGGGACACCCAGAGGACAGAAGTCTGAGCTCCCCAGGAGATGCTTCGCGACTATCTGTTCAGATACCGGGACTCTGGCGGAGAATACCCTTGGGGGCGTGGTGGGGGGGAGGCACTGCTACATTTTATTGCTAAAATAAAGTTTGAAACCTCCATTTTATAAATTCGCTAGAAAAAAGTTCTCTTGAGTTTTCTTCCCCATCCACCAGTTCCAGTGCTTATTTCTTCCATCAGTGAATTCTTCGAGCGCAGGTGTCACCCCGACCCGGAGCCGCTCTGGTTTCACTGTGGAGTTCATTTCTTCTGGCTCCAGTTCCATGGGGATAAAGACAGGCGGGGATGAGTTTCTGAGTAATAGCCTGCTCCCTGTTCCATCAGCTCTCTCCCTCCTCCTCCCCTGGAGAAAATAGGCTCAAAAGTTTATTTGGTGGTTAGCTCATTGCTGGAATCCTTCCTCGCTTCTCCTAGAATCTATCTGTCTTCCCTTTCACAAAAATCCCTGGGGAACAGCAGCCAAATAACCCCTTGGCCCCTCTCTGGTCTCAAGGGCCTTCTAGCCCACCAGGTCTTTCGAGAACATATGGAGCTTGGTGGTGGGAGGTGCAAGGTCAGGAGCCGGTGGTCAGTCTTGCACCTGTTCTGGGGCCTGGAGGCTCAGCCTTCCAGAAATGTTAGCTTTGGGAAGATCTGATTCTAGAGATAGGACAAAACCCACCACAGGACAGACGCCCCCTCAGCAAGCCACCCCTGTAAAGGCAGCAGAACAGCAGATAGGCTGCTGCCTACCCCATGCCCTCTGAGGGGGTGCCTGCCCCCCCCCCCCCACCACCACTACTTTTCTTATGATCGGAGGGCTTGGTGAGTCCCCTGAGGCTTGGGGCAGGATATTTATCTTCCCTGGTTCATGAACCACTCTCAGAATTGTTTCCTGCACTTTTAAAGTGTCAGACAGCCCTGCCTCCGTCCCATGGGTGCTCTTGCTCCCAACTGCTGGGCCACTGCCCTATAGGCCAAGCCCCCTGAGCCTTTTGCCCCTGGGCCGGGTCTCTGTTGACAGCTCCCCATCCCAGCCCCCTCAGAGGTCGTGAAAGCTGACCCTGGACTCATCCCAGGCCACGAAAAGGAGCTTCTGCTCCTCCTGCATCCCCTCCACCCCCATCTCCCAGGCCTCGGTCCCAGGAAGTTAGAGCTGATATTTAATTCCAGTGTTTCTTGCCACGCTCCAAGTAGCAGCTCGGATCTGTGGCAGGCTGTTATTCCAACCGGCCCTGGGATCTTTACCAAGGGAGGTTGCCAAGACTTCAGCTCCCCATTTCCTCTTTTCTCCCCTCTCTCCCCACCGTCACACTGCCTCACTGTTCCTCACAGCCATCCCCCAGTCCCCACTCCAGTATGGCCTCCTCATGGGGTTCAGTGGCCGTTTGATCTCAGCTAACATGTAACCCTTAACCCTGTTTGGCATTGCAGGCCAGAGGCAGGGACCCCGGTTTACAACCGTCTTCCCCACCCTGCCACCCTGGGCCCCATGCCTTTGACCAGCCAGCCGGGTCGTGCTGCCCAGGGAACAGCCAGCCCGTTACTCCTCCTTTGTCTGGTCATATCCCTTCCAGAGCAACCTTTCCTCTCCATTCAGATTATGCATTTCTGTTCATATTTTATGAGGCTGAACTGGCTCACACTGATTCACCTCCACTCCAGGGAAAAGAAATGGAGTTCCCACCAAGGAGTTCATTCCTTTAAATGCTGCTAACATCTCTGTAGCCCTGTGGCCAGCTGCTTTCTGCCTCACCTCTCCTCCCCACGCCCCACACCTCCTCAGTGCCTTGCTGGGATGCGATTGCAAACCAATTATGGATTGATCTTTGTCCTAGAGAGAGAATCAGTGAGATTGGCCTGGGCCATCCCTGCCTGGGCCCATCAGAGAGCAGCTGGATGATGGCAGCCTTCAAGATGGCAGGCGGTGCTGGAGACTTCCCACCCGCTCCACCTCCTGGAGGGGCCCTTCCTCCCCCACTGCCCTGCACAGACAGCTTCAGGAGCTTTCTCAGAAGCCCCTAGATTTGGGGATAAAGAGGGAAGGGGAGGAGAGAAGGCATTGCAGGAACCCTTATGACACGTTAGGTCCTGAGCTATTACGGCCTTCATACACAGGCTCTCATTTTATCCTCCCGGAGATCCACGAAGCACCCATTGTTATCTTCATCCCTAGGAAGCATAGACAGGTTAAGCAGTTGGCCCCAAATCACACAGCAGAACCTGGATGCAAACCCAAGTCTATAACCTATAAAACCCCTTTTCTCCTTCATTTTCCTGCTCTGTCTCTAGGGTCTGTGGATTAAAGGGTGTCTCTAAGGGTTTGTTCTGTTGTGGATGAGTTGGCTGGAGCCATGGAGGCTGGATGGCCACACAGGGAGGGCCTGGGTCAGAGATGCTCAAATGCATCAGCCTGACCACCCTGCCCCTGCCTGGCCTGGGCCTCCATCTTGCCCCTTTGTACCCTGTTTTTCCGTTCAAGGTACACCTGCTATTCTTTTCAGATGGATTGTATGGGGTGCACAATAAAAACTAGGAGGAAAGACCTTTTATGACTCCTTAGATCAACCTCACTCTTCTGAGTCTTCTCTCATAACTCACCAGGCTCTCTCCAGCTCCACATTTTTCAGAGTCTGCTGGAAAATATTGGTTGCCCTCTCTCTGTGGTTCAAGGGCTAATCCCAGTTGAATTCAGAAATTTTCTCCCTAGTTTCTGCTAAATCTTTCCCTTCCCTCCCTCCTTCCTACCCTCCTATCTGCCCCTCTCCAACCTCAGAGGAGCTCTGGTCTCTAGCTGACCTCTCCCAGAATCTTAAAAGGACAAGGTGCAGAATCTTACAGGCACCATCGCAACATCATCCCAGACACTGGGCCAGCCCAGGCAAGGACAATTTCTACAGTCATTTCTGAATAACTTACTCCAGGAGCCAACAGACTCACCGCCAGGAAGTTCTTCCTGCTGTCTACTCTCAATCTTACTTGCTTTAACATCATTCCAAACCCATGCTCACTGTAGCTTGGGCCCTTCCGTGGCGCACCGGTCCTGAGTGAGGACAAGGCTTGAGGTTTCCGGGGTCCTTCTTTAACAATAGAGGCGCCAAGTAGCCTTCGGCTCTCCTGGCTCCGGGTACCAGGGATGAGGGTAACAAAATAAAATCAAGGTGGATGGCAGCTTACTACGCTTTAATTTTCCCATTACCTACCCAGTAGCCTACGCCGCCAATAGAGCAGCATCACAGCCTGTTACTATCTCTTCCCAGGAGAAGGGAAGGGAAGGCAGGAGGCAGGGGCAGCGCCTCCCAGAAATGTCAGTAATAGATGCGGAAGGAAGCTGACACTGTCCTGATGAAGCCAGAGCAGGTTTTTATTTACCTGGCTCCACTCGAGAGGCACTCTGGGTGGCTACTCGGCCTGCGGCGCTCCTGCTGTGTGTGTGTGTGTATGTGTGTGTGTGTGTGTGTGTGTGTGTGTGTGTGCAGGAGCCCATCCCAGGAGGTCACATCGGAAGTTTGTTGGGAGCCGGTTTATACACTTGTCGGCTAGGCTGGGCTGACAGGGCTCCTGTCTTAATCCCTGGGGCAGTATTTCTCTCTTTCAGCTGCCTTCTGCTCTGATTTATTAACTACAAATAAAATATAAGGATTATGCCTCTGAGAGCCTTTTGTCTCACTGCCTAGCAGTGGGCAGTTGCTCTGGGAATAAAGACCTATTGTTTTGCCCCCTCAAGGCCCCAGACCCCAGCTTGTCCAAGGTCCAAAGTACATTAACACAGGTCTCTGGCTTATGGGGTTCTCATCGGGGTGTTCCTATTTTAAGCATTATCCAAGACGTCATCTTGTCTTCCTCCTCGGGCGAGGGTGTCCTGAGTCCTGCAAGCTCCATCTCCCCCCTTGGCAAAGATCTCTTACCTAGAATGTTCCACTGTCCAAAGCCTGGCCTCCTTTTTACTCATTCTGGATCCCTCCTGCTGCCCATGTTTTTGCTCCTCCTCCCAGGTCCCTCATTTCAAAGTGGCCCCAGAGGAGTTTATCAAGTTCCAGTTCCAGCGATTCACAACCCTGAACCTCCACCCCAGCAACACGGACATCAGCGTGGCTGTAGCTGGGATCCTGAACTTCTTCAACTGTACCACCGCCTGCCTCATCTGTGCCAAAGCAGAATGTAAGCTCCACCCCCCGTGGCTCTGCCCCACAGGCCAGGGTGGGGCTTGTGGATTTGTGGACTTGGCCCCTGGCTGGGATGCACCCAGAAGGGGAGGGCCCGTCAGATGCCTGGGGGGTGGGGGGTGGGTGATGACCAGCAGGTCAGGCATTCCCATCTGTCCTTAGCTATTTGCCTCTGTGTGTATGTGTTTAAGATTTTATTCATTTATTCACAAGAGACACAGAGAGAGAAGCAGAGACATAGGCAGAGGGAGAAGCAGGCTCCCTGCAAGGAGCTCGATGTGGGATTCGATCCCAGGACCTGGGATCACGACCTGAGCCCAAGGCAGATGCTCAACCACTGAGCCCCCCAGGCACCCCTCTGTGTGTGTGTGTGTGTGTGTGCGTGCGCGCGCGTGTCTGTGTGTGTGTGATAGAGAGGGAGAGACTGAGCAAGAGAGCAGTCCAGGAACACCCTTTGCCAGGCATGGGCGGAGCAGAGAGAACTGGGTTACAGGGAGACTGGCCAACCTCCAAGGCTTTTTGCATCTGCAAACTCAATTCCCACATTTTTAGCCTCATTGTTAAGGAGCTACAAAAAGAGAGAGAGAGAGGGAAAATGTAAAATTGGATGCATTTTGTACTTGATGGCTTGAAGAGCTTCTTCCCCTGGAGAGCGGGTTTTGCTGATGGAACAAGGTCCAAGGGCAATTCCTGATAAAGCATTTTTTTTTTTTTCGCAAATGCAGGTTTTAGAAATACAGTTTCTCTGACTCTCAGACAATTTGTAACATAAATTCAGTGTTTATGAGATTTAGCTAATTCAAGGCAGCACTATCTAGCAAGTCTGCGCATCTGGATGCTCCCGGTGACAGCTGTGCACCCACATGTGGTCAGGCAGGTGCTGGCTGCCCCTGGCCCCTGGAGCCCCGCGCCCAAACCCCCAGGCACCGCTGTCCCTGTGCCCACAGCTTTAGGTGGGCTGTGCTGGCAGACAGATGTCATCTCCACCAGGGCTCCTGCTTATATGGGTTCTCAGCACTGCTGTGCCTGCCTAAGTCCTTTCTCCCCCCTGGCAGCCCTACAGCATCTGTAAATAAAAGCCCCTCCTCATCAAGGGTCAAAACCACCTTCTTTTTTTTTTTTAAGATTTTATTTATTTATTTGAGAGAAAGCACAGGCAGGGGGAGGGGCAAAGGAAAAGAGAGAAGCAGACTCCCCCCCACCCACCCCCATGAGCTGGGAGCCCGATGCAGGGCTCCATCCCAGGACTCTGGGATCATGACCTGAGCTGAAGGCAGATGCTTAACCAACTGAACCACCCAGGTGCCCCAAAATGCCTCCTTTACCAGACATTTGCACCTGACTGCCTCCCTGTGATGAGCATTCATTCATTTATTTGCATTAATACAGATTTAAGATTTACTCAGTGCTCCCCAAGAAACAGAGTAACTGAGCCCCAACCACATGTATTTTTTATACAGTTTATTTAATTATTACAACGAGCCGATGGGTTTAGAGGTGTTGAAATTCCTCAAGTCAAAGTTAAACCCTTAATGCAGCTCCTCAGTCTCATTGGCCACCCGAGGACAGCCAATGCTGACATTGAGCATTTCCATCATCAGAGAGTGTTCTACTGGACAGCACTGCTTTAGATGATAAGTGTTTTGTGGCCAAAATAAAAAATAAAAAGGAGAAATGTTTGGATAAACACTTCATCTTGGTTCCCCTCCATGGAGATTCACAGCACACATTTGCACAGATACTAGTTGTCCTGTGGCCAAAACAACTATTTACTTAATCTCTTCCAAATAGGATTGACCGTAAGTCCCAAAAGGATGCTGATCGAAAAGCCCACAAAATGCTAGTATTTGATAGAACAGAGTTGGGAAACATGGCATTCCAGCAGGTGGTCCTGCCCCGCTTAGCATCCTCGAACCACTGTATGGTGGAACAAAACCAAGGACTCTCCCCCTGGAAATTTCTACCACAAGCCCACTCAGGCAGGACTGAACTGGTGCGCCCCATGCGTACAGCAGGAACGGTAAAGAGACAGAGGACAGGCTGCAAATCTCAGTTGGCAGAGATCCTCCTGCTGCCTTCCTTAGTGCAGGGCCCGATGTCTCACCACCCTGATGGGAAGTTCTTTCTTGTGTCTAGCCACAGGGCCTCTTGCTCATAGGGTGAGCCCTGTTCTCTCCACTTCAGTTCTTCCTGGCAAGGAAGTTGCTCAGCCGTTTGCTGAGCATCTACTGCGTGCTGAGCTCTCTGCCAGATTCTGCTGCTTCCTAGCCCAGGGCCCTTTCCCTTGGAATCATGACATTCTTTGACTTGCCTTGCAGATGGCAAAGCATTTTCACTTACATTTTGCCATTGTATCTCCCTCCTCCCTAGTCATTCTAGAGCCAAGAAAACAGAGTCTTGGAGCTGGTAAGGGGCTTGCTTGCGATCACACAGGTGGTACGTGGCAAACGGAGCCTCTAACTCAGGCCCTTTGACTTGAGATTTCGTCCTCCACGGCCCCTCCTGCCCTCCTGGTCTGTACAAACAACCCCAGAGCCGCAGCTCAGGGCAGCCTCTGCCTGGCACATACGGTGTCCTTTGAAGGGCAGAGATGTGTCTGGAGCAGTGTGTCCCCTTGCCCCCTTGAGCAGGGTGCGGGATGGCTGAGCACAGACACGATCCTGAGGAGGATGAGCCTGCCCAAGGGCCATGGGGGCCAGGCCACACAGCCCAGGCGAGACGCCTCAGCCATGCAGCGCTGCCTCTACTTAACTCACCCACTGAGGCTGCCTAGGGACCCGGGCCCCACCTACCAGGGCCCAGGGAAAGAAGGGGGGCAGAAGAGGAGAAGTTCAAGGGCAAAGAGGATTAAAATCTAATCAAAGAATGAAGAAACCAGGGACTGAAGGGAAATGCAGCTCAGAGCTTGGTTGGAGATCCTCTTCCATCTTCCTTATTAATGCAGGGCCCAGAGACACCGTACATTGAATTAGAAACAGGCATCTAATTCTATTTTCCAACCATCAAAATTAGCCATAACAGAGACCATTCCATAGGGAATCAGACCACTTTTTTTTTTTTTCTCTCTCTCTCTCTTTCCAAAAGTAGAGTTTTAATAAGCAGGTTTTTGGACCAAGCAGAATTGTATTGTGTTTTATGTTATTTTTCTTTAATGGGAAAAGAAATCAGGATATCTGCCAGTGCCTAGTTCTAATGAGGCTGGCGGGTGGGGAGTGGATGCGGTGAGGGTCCATGGTCGTCACCATGGAGCGGAGGGGCCTCGGCCATTTGGGTGCTTCCGAGGAGAGTCAGGCTTCCCCACCTGGTGCACTTGAACTTGCTCTGTGCCCCTTTGGTGAGATCACCCAGCCTTGCCACGAGCTTACCTTCTGAGACTCTCAGCATGCACCCAGAGCCTTCGATTCCTAAGGTCACAGGTATAACACACTGTCTGTTTTCCTGGTATCTTTGTGCAAACTCAACTCCTATTTTTTTTTTTTTTTTATGTTTGCTCTGGTATTTCTTTCCAAGTATGTCAATGTCCTTTCTATGGCTATGTGTCCTTCTGCCACCTGTTTACTACCTGTGTGACCTTGGGAAGGTAACTTAGGTACTCTCCAGCTTCTGGAGGTCCTGTCTATGGAGTGGGGACGATGATACCTCCCTTACAGGATGGCCGAGGGGATTAAATAGGACAAGATATACAAAGAGTATAACACAGTGACCTCGGAAACACGAGCTGCATGTGAGTTTTTCTTTCCTTCCTTCCTTGGATCCCTTTCAAAAAATGTGAGGTCAGGACCTGGAGCAGAGTGACCAGAGCTTAGCTCTGCCCTTCTGCTATCCCTGTGTTTGCTAAACTCTGTCCAGGTTGTTGGAGAGGAGCAGACTCTGAGCCTGGGGAGGAAGCATAGCTGGAGAGAAGTGCAGAATGGTGCAGTAAAAAGAGAACTGTTTTGGAGTCAAACCAAGATGCTCCACCACTCGTGAGCTGTGTGATGTCAAGCAGATCACTGTACCTCTCTGAGCCTTAGTACCTCCCTGAGTAAAGTGAGAATAATAGTGCTTTTCAGGGCACTTGGGTGGAAGGTATCTGGGCCCAGGACATAATAAACATTTACTCACTTTATCCTGCGAGCCTGGTTGTGGCAGCAGGGGGTGGAGAATGGGAGACTAGGGGTGACACTCAGGGTCCCTTGTGAAGATAGTGGGACCCTAGTGGACCTTCCCCACACCAGCCCCAGGAGGCACTCGCTGTGGGAGGCCTCATGCTCCTAGTGATACAAAAGTAACCATTTATTAAGCCCTTGCTATGTGCCTGAGACTTTCTGCTACGGCTTTTGAAATTGTCCCATTTAAACCTCACGATAACCGTCTAAGATGGACCCCATAAACATTGCTATTATATGCATGAGGAAAAGAGAGATTAAGTCTATTTTCAACACACACACGGTTCTTATTACCCCCTCTCCCTGCTTCTCTGAACACTGTGGAAAAGACAGAAGGGGGGGGGACCATTTTTTTCCTATTTCATGGCTGGGTTGACGCCTTGCCACGCCAACTCAAGTAGGAATCAGAGGCGGGAGGTCGGAATCCGGAAACCTGGTTTGGGTCTTGGCCCGTCCTGGGTTTTCTAGCTCTGTGACCTGTCACTGCCCCCTCGCACCCAGGAGCACCTGCGCTCCCAGAGCCCTGTGGGGTTAAATCAAGTGTGAGTGAAGGAGCCGAGGAGACACTGAAGCCTGCTCAGGGCAGTCACTAGCTGAGCCCACGCTGGACACACGCCCCGAAGTTAGGCAGCAGGAGTGCAGAGACCAGGTTCTCACGACGCCCACCTTTGCTGCCAGAGAAGAGGGCAAGCTGCAGGGCCACGCAAGGCACAGCACAGTCCTCCTGTGCGCAGGAAGCCTCACCTCCTTCTCCATCCCCTCTCTGTCTCCTCCTCTGTCTCCTGTGTCCTGGTCTCCCCTGCCTGTTCCCGGGGCCAAGCCCAGCTGTGGAATGAGACAGAACCAAAAAGCAGGTGCCGTGCATCATTCAAACACTTGAACTTGCTCTGTGCCCCTTCCCCACTGGCGACCTCCTGGACTCTCGTTCCCGTCTCCCCATCAGAATGTGCTCCATGGAGAAGGTCTGAAACCCACACACCCTGAGGCATGTGGCCTGGCAAAGGGAAGGGAAACGAAGCCTTACCAAGTGTAGGGCAGTGTGGGCACAGTGGGAACCGTGTTATCTCCCTAAATCCTCCCCACAGTCCCCTGAGGTCAGTGTTACATCCCTGCCTCCTGCAAGATTTAAAACTGCTGTCCCTCCTGGGAGGACTAGCATCTTCCAGAGCCAGCGCCTGCAGCCAAGGGAATCAGCCAGTGGAGAGGGACGGATGCCAGTTGAAATGGGTGTTTATTCTTATTTTTTGATACAAGGGCCCTCTGTGTCCCCTGCAGACCCATCACTTAGGTATTTGTGTCCTTGTCCTATGGCCTTGACCAAACCCGGCTGTGCCTTTCACAGCTTCTCCATCCTCCTCCCACCCTGTCTGGCCTCCTGCCTCCCTCCTGCTTCCCAGAACAGCCGGCCTGCTGAGGCTTTCATCGATCTACCCCGTAGCATCCTGAGCGAAACTAATAGGTTCCCCAGGTCCCTCTCAGCCTTGGACTTGGCAGGCAGACCTGCTGCTGGGCCACAGGCCCCCATAGGAGAGAAAGGCTGGGATGGAGGTGGAGGGGAAGCCAGGAAGAGAGCAGCTTTTAACCCCTCTGGGGGCAGCTGCCTTCCATAAATCCCTTAGTTCCATTAAACAGGTAGAGTTGAGGAGAATGACATTTGGAAAATTCTACACTGCACGCAAAAACTCCTAATGTTCTTAATGTCACTAAACTGCACGTTCCCTTCCAGATTCCTTCCGCTGCCTAACAAAATAAAAGGTTCCCTTTCTGATTCATAGAACTAGAGAATCCCTGGGCTGGAAAAACATCAATGTTCTTCGAGTCCGACTTACCATCCACTGGCTTAATTCACTTGCTGACAGTTGGCAAGAGGGGCTTCGATCTTTCCTTAACTACCTCCAGCGACAGGGAACTCACTACCACTGCGTCTTTAGACTCCTTGAACAGAGCTAAGTGTCTTTTGACCTCCATCCACTCTTTGTTCTGGAGCGTAGTCCTTGAGGCTGCCAAGAGCAAATCTGGTTCATGATGGTCCTTCCCACTCTTCCTCAAGCCAGGCACCCCCTTCCTTCAGCTGCTCCTCAAGTGACATGGGGTCCGTTCCCCACCTGGCACTGCGACTCCCCTGCTCTGCTAGGATGTGGACTCTCACTCTTCCCCCTCTGTGGCCTCAGTCTCTAGTTCAGCCCCCTGGCAAGCGCGGTGCTCCCTGCCTCACACTGGGCATGTGCAGGAGAGTTCCAAGTGGGAATTCCTACCCAAGCCCGTGAAATACTTAGTGTTTGTATATATCCTCTACTATATATATGCATGCGTATATGCTAGCAAGTATTTTACATTGGTTTAAAACCAAGGACTATATTTTGTGGATTGGATAATAAATCCGGTAAGAGAAGGAGCTGGGTGAAGGACAGTTAGGATGTGAGTGGGTGAGGAGGGGGTGAATGGAAATCAGATTGGTGAAGCATCTTCTAGGGAACAGGCACTGTCCTGCTTACTTGACATCCTCTAACTAACCCTGCAAGGTAGCAGTTGTCCTTACTTGACAGGTAAGGACACTGAGGGGCAGAAGGGTGAAGGGAGTCGCCTGCACCAGCCAATCCTAGCAGCACTGGAGCTAGACTCACCTGCCACCCTGTGCTCTGTTTGCTGCTCCAGGTGCGGTCCAGGCTGGGAAAGGAGTGGGTGATGGGAGATCCTGGGTGGGATGCAGACCTCACCCCACCCCCAAAGACCTGCTGCCATCACTGTCCCCATCCTACCTCTCAGCACACACATGATAGTGTGCTGATGGGATGGGGATGCTACTTCCTTGGTTAAAGGGCAGCAGAGCACCCCATGGGGCTGTCGGGTGGGGGCACGCTGGGCATTGATTGGAGCAGGCTCCCCAGTTTATCTGCCATCCGGGGGGCTCTTCCGGACAGTTTTAAAGGGATGAACAGTCCCTAGGCTGCCTTGGCCAGGCATCTCCATGCTGTGCCTAATCCTGCTGTCCTCCAAGCTTCTCTGTCGCATCCCACTGAACTTCACTGCCCCTCGGAAGGATCCCAGGGGATTTGGCCTCCTTCCCAGCCGGGCTCTAGAGACTTTCCCTGCTACATTCCAGGACCCGTGGCGTTGTCCTCGGCCATCCCTCCAGCCGCAGTGCTCCCTCCCACGTAGCATGCCCGGGTGGATCTTTTCTTGAGCCAAAGAGATGGCCAGCACTCTAGGAACACCAGCTCTGTGGCCTCCCGTGACCATCTTAAGTGTCTTTGGGGTCATGTACTCAGACTTTTGTGCGAGTCGGATTTTGCTTTTCACGTCATCTCTGAGGAAGACATCATGAATATTCTCTCCATTTCACATATAGATATAAATGAGGCTGGCCCCGTAGAAAACCAGATGAATCAGACTCTCAAACAAAGTATGGGTATGATTTGAACTTTGTCATAGACTCAGTTGCAAGACCCTGCACTGAGCTCCCAGCTGGCAGGGTCTGAATCTGATCCACCTTCTCTGCTGACATCTTGGCGGCCCCATGCCTGGCACTGAGGGTACACACGGTGTGGGTTGGACAGCCTTGTGCTTTCGTCCCTTTTTGTCTGCCTCAGTGAGCCACCTCTACCCCTGAGCTGTTGCGGGGATGAGTAAATGCAGGAGAAGGAGCACTGAAACCAGACTTTCCCGTTCCCAGCATGCTTCCACACCATGTCCCTGTGCGCTCTCAACTGTCATACCCATTTTACAGATGAAGAACAGAGCCTCAGAGAGGTCAGATGACTTCTCAAGGTGATACAGCTGGTGAGGGCGGACGCTGAGCTTGAATCCCAATCTCATGCAAGTCAGGGTTGGCAGGAAATGCCCCAGCAGCATCAGGACCTCTCCCGATGTGTGGTGAGGGGCTACAGGGGGCGCAAACAGCAGGGAGGTGGAGGGCGAGATTTACAAGTCCCCTACAAGGCCCTGTGGGGGAAGGAAGAGAGACCAGCTGGTTCTGAAGCCTCTGGAGTGACAGCCCCTTGCAGGGCTTTCCCTTGCCCCTTGTAGCCCCCAGCCCCCCAGACTGCCCTCTGGGGACCCATGACCAACTGGAGCATGGGTGTTGGCACCAGCTTCCCAGGTCTGTTTGCATCATGCCAGGCCCTGGGCCCCACCCTGCTACCTTCTCCTTATTAGAAAACACACCCAGCGTGGGCTTTCCTCCCAAGTCCAGAGATGCGTGCCCCAGGCGGTACACCTGCTACCCCTGCTGGCTGTGTCCTGAGAGGCATCTGGTCTCTGGAGATGGGAAAGGGGGAACCCTGGCCCCTGCCACACCCCTGTGTGACTAGGCAAGTCTTGGCATCTCTGTGAATCAAGGGAGGTGGCCAGGGTGGCTGTGCCCTTCAGAACCCTCTCTCTCACCTTTTGATCCTGAGGGTCAGGGAGGTGAGGAAGCTGCGCAGGGAGGAGTCTGGGGTCACTTTCAGGACATCCCTGCAGTCACTGTCCTGTGGTTGGAGCAGAAACTGGAGCATGGGGGCCTCTGGTGAGAAAACCAACCCCTGCCTTGCCGTCCAACGTGTGGAGCCATGTCTGGGAGCTACTCCTCTCGTCTTGCCTCGTGTTCCCCTCTGTGTGTAGGTTTAAGATGCCTTGTAGGATTGTTGTGAGGACTTAGACAAGCCATGTGGAATATTTAGCTCATTATCTGGAACACAATAAGTATTCAATAAATATAACTCTTGTCGTTATTTTTAGGAGCAAATGCCTGTACTTCTCTTTCCACTAGAGCTGAGACCACCATCTTCCCAGGAGAGCCCCCCACACACACACACCCCTGACCCCCCACACACACCTTCTTGCTGGCCTGCCTTCACGAAGCTGAATTAAGATGCTTGTGTCTCAGCGATGTCATTCTGGAAACCCTCCTCCTACCCCCTGCTCCTAGACAGCAGATAGCTGGCGGAAGGAGGGGAGGCCTTGGCTCACAATCCCACATTTTCATTTTGTTCTAGGCCCATATTGTTGCCCGTTGGAGTGGAGTTCAAAGCCTGTCCTCTTATAATCATAATGATACCTTGACTTAATGCAGCCACGGTGCTCTGAGGAGTTCAAAGGGTTTTTGTTAGACCTGTTTCCTGGGCTTGTGATCTTGAGACGACTGCACCCCCCAGCATCTACAGTGAAAACAAAGGCCGGGCTTTGGTACCCCTAGATGGGACATTTCTGGGCCTTTACAATGGACAAGGCCTGGGCCTGAGCCCTTCACATCTTACCTTATTTAATCCTCAACATGGTCCTGTGAGCTGGCTGCTGTTATTCTCATTTCTTACAGGAGAGAACTGCAGCCAAGAGCCCCGACCACATGAGGAGGTCACTTGGTGCATAAGTGGCCAAATTAGGGGGGAAAACTAGGCCTGCTGGTCTCTAAACCTGGGTCTTGGCCGCTGGGTGGTGCTGCTCCTGAGGGCTGGCGTGGGGGTGGGGGTCCTCAATGGACCTCAATCTCTCTTTAAAAGAACATTCCCTAGGGAGCTGGGGGAAAGCCATGGGGGCTGAGGCATATTCTTTGTCCCTGAGATGGGAATACCCACGTCCCCAGAGGTTGAGAACATTGCTCAGTTAAGGGGGCTGCTGCTTCGCACCAGCAGTGGGCCACACCCATGGCCCTGCCTCTGGCCCTGTGTCTCCCAGGACAGCACGTGGACCCTCAGGGGCTTCATCCTCTCTCTCCTCCAGGCCTTTTAAACCTGGAGAAGCTGCTCCGGCAATTCCTTATCTCCAAGGACACGCTCTCGGTCCGGATGCTGGATGACACCCGGGACCCCACCCCACTCCTCAAGGAGATCCGGGACGACAAGACAGCCACCATCATCATCCATGCCAACGCCTCCATGTCCCACACCATCCTCCTGAAGGTGGGAGCCGGGCTGGGGCGGGCGTGGTGGGCACAGAGCATCCTCCTCCTCCTCCTCCTCCCTCCCCCTGAGCTGGTAGGCTGCTCCGTCCTTGCCTTGGGTGTCGCCAAAAAGAAAGGCAAGAAGAGGGTGATGCTGTAAGAGTGTTAACTCCTGGTTGCAGCTGACCCTCCCTGCCTGTGGGTCTGTGGGTTCCCGGGAGGGGCCGAGGCACTTGGTGGCCTTGGGGCAGAGGCTGTGTGCCAAGTGGCATACAAGTATTTCCATATTTTGACAATGCGTGTCGCTGAGCATCTGCCCTCTGTGTGAGCCCCGAACGGTTTACAAAATGCTACCATGTGACTTCCCAGCCTGATCCCCTCAGTGACCCAATGGGGCAGGTACCCCCATCTTCCCTGGACGGGTGAAGAAACCGAGACTCTAGGAGATGAATGGCTTTGCCCAAGGTTGCACCGTGGAGGAGCACAGCTGAGCAGATACCTGTTGTGCCTGACAGCCAATCAGCACTTTCTTCTACCCCCAGAATGCAAGGGGCAGGGTGGCAGTGTCTAAATCAGAGTGGACAGTGATGGAAACTGGAACTCTGTGAGGGAGAGTTCTCTCCCATCTGACAACGAGAGAGACCAGGACAAAAGTCAAGTCCAAGGGAGGGGGTGGGGGGGCAGGGTTGTGGGGGCTCCATGCTCTGGAGAAACAGCTGGAAACAGCTGGGTAGCCTTGGAGTCCCCGGGCACCAGCTCCTGGGCTGGTGGCTGGGCTAGGCATCAACCCCAGAAAGGTGGGCCCCACTTGCAGGCTGCTCCAAGGCTCCCAGCAGCTCCCCCGGCCCCTCCAGGCACAGGGGCCTCCTCTAATGCCACTCTAATTGCACATTTAAACGTAACCTGCCATCTTCCACTGGGGGAGCGAGGCTCCTCGTTAACCTCTGCCAAGCTGTGAGGAGCCCAGCAGACACTCGATGATTGTCTCTTCCTCCTCCTCCCCCTCCCCATCCAAACCTCCCCCTCCCCAGCTAGTTTTTGTCTCCGAGTTAATAAGAGATTTGAATGAGTTCTCTGAGTACCGAGGGCTGTCCCTTCAGTCCGTTGCTATAGTGACTCTCCACAGCTCCAAACCCACGTCTGTCTGGGTGCATACACTCAACACACACACACACACACACACACACACACACACACGCACATACACGCACACTCCAATGGAAATTTTCTCTCTTTTTCTTTTCTCGTGTCTGGGCCTATGATCAGTGAAGTCATCAAAGATGGAAAAGATCCTCTAAGTTTCAGGGCCTCAGAGAGACAGGCTGAGGAGACCTCGGGGAAGATGAAGGGCACGAATAAGATAATTGTCCCCCCAGGGCCCCTTACAGAGGGTAGACAGGATGCACAGTGCCCTCTGCAGTGGCCAGAGCCTGCCTGAACAACCGCCCCCCCCACCGGGCCGATGGAAGCCTTTTGGGGGCAGCCCTTATAATAATAATATAAGACCCTCAGGAATATTTCATGACTCCCAGCATATGTGGTTGGGCTCTTTTTTAAAAAAATGTCTATTGTTAAAATTTTGGAAAGTACAGAAAAGTACATAGAAGAAAATAAAAAATCGTTATAGCTTTTTCTTTTTCTCTTATAAACCTTTAGTTTGGGACATGATGGAAAAATCTTACAGGTGCACATGGAAAAGAAAGACATTCCATCACCCGGAGACAGCCACTGTGAAATTTTGATGTCTATCCTTTCTGCCTTTATAGACACATTTGTTTCTTTTCAAAATTATCATCAGCCTGCACATACTCTTCTGTAACATACTTTTTTTCCCACTTGATTATATGCCCCACATTTTGCTTATGTCATTACATATTTGTCTACAAATACTTTAATGGCTACATCATTTCTTATCATATGGATGTACCATAATTTATTTAACCATCCCTTTATTGTTGGAGATACAGGTTGTTTTCAATCTTTTGCTATAATAAACAATGCGAGATGCACATCTTTTGTACATAAATCTTTATGCACATTCATGAATATTTTCTTAGCATAAATTTCCAGAAGTGAAATTACTCAGTTAAAGATATGCATGCTTTTAAGGATTTTGATATGATTTGCCAGATTGCCTTTTTAAAAGGCCATAACAATTTATACTCCCACCAGCAGCATATAGGTGTCTTATAGTACCCTTGCCAATACTGGGTATTTTCATTAAAAACACTTAAAAAAAATGGCTGTGCTTTTGAAGAAAACGCTCCCTGCAATGATGATTATTAGCAAGTGGTTCTGCTTGGTGGCCAGTAGTAGGCTTTCCTGAAACCACCCATTGGCCTCAGCCCTTGTGACCTTGGCACCAAGCCCATGACTACCCAGTGGGACTTCAGAAACTGGCTCCCTTTGTTCCCATTTGACTCCCTAGTGTCCCCAGCAGGCAGGCTCTGCATGGGGCTTGGACTCAGGCTGCAGGCTCATCCTCGCTAGGGGTTATAGCACAGCCTTGGGGGCACCCCAGAGAGGATGGACTCCATGTGGGAAGCAGTGTGAGCAGAGAGCACACCCGGAGCTTCCAGGAGCCTTGCTGTGCCCCCGTGAGCCTGACCCTGGAGCTTGGCGGCACTCTGCTGTCTCTTGATTTCAGAAGGATTTGCAGAGTAATCCCCTACTTTATTGAGCAGCTGTTCCAGCAACAAACTTTGTGTTTACCCAGAATTCAGGTCTTAAAAACCAAGGATCTCTTGTCTTTTAGCTTTGGGCAGCAGATCTCACAGATGGGTTTTAACCATCTGACGGTGCCTTCTCCCCATCCCCCGGCCCCAGCTCATCCCTGTAACCAGGTCACCGGGGCTCCCTCCTGTCTAGGCAGTGGTGACAGGCGATGGCATTTTTAGATGGACAGTGTTGAGTGTGCAGAGATGAGAGGAGGTCAGCAGCAGGCTGTACCGGCCCCTTGGAGGTGAAGGAGGAAATGTAGTTTTGCTTAGAGGAAAAAGAGAAGCCTCGGGCCCCATGTGACCCCCACATCATCTTGCCCCAGGCCTGGAGCCCTTCTGTACTTCATTTTCCATTGGAATGCTGGCGATAGAAGTACCCCAGGCTACTCTCACAGGAGCCCTGTAAGGGTTCCTGCAAAAACGCTTACAAAGTTATTAGAGTTCCTGGAGACATAAATGCTTTGTAAGAGGGAAATGTAATCACCCCTGGTCTTGTTTTCCCCTCATGCACCCCAACAGGCAGGACGAAAGCGGTTTCCCAGTGGCCCTGGGGCTGCAGGATACATGATGAAAATCTGCCTGTCAGAAGGCATGAGGGCCCTGGGGAGAGCTGGGCTCATTATTTACCTGATCTCCTTGTCGGCCTCTGTAGCACCTGTCACACTCAAAGTCGGGCACACTGACAGGGGAGGTTGGTGAGGGGTGTCTGTGATGGCTTACAAAGATCAGACGAAAAGGAGGCTGTTCTGAAGTCGAGCCTCCCAACTGTGGGACGAGGACACGCGGGTGTGCTGTGATCAAGGGTGAAGCATGTCACAAGCAACTTGTTCCTTACCACTAATGAAAGACCAAAGTTTGCAAATGATTCACTTGTTTCCTACATCACTGCAGACTCAAAGACTCTTAGGAGTCTCACGCACTCGCCTTTGACAGGAGTTGGATTAATTTGGGAATTACCTACAACTGCAGACTCTCCCGTCTCTGCCTCGGCCCCTAAGAGGGTTGTCGGTACTTGCATCGATATCACGGTCCTCTGGGAGAGGATAGTTTGGTTGAAAGGACTGAAATTAGGCTGCTTGGCTTTAATTTCATCTTTTCCCACTTTCGAGACATGTGATCTTGTGCAAGTTACAGAGCCTGTTGGTGTTTCAAGATTCATCAGCTGTTAGATGGGGGGTGGAAGAGGAATGATGGTGCCTCCATCACCAACTTAACCCAAGCGAAAGACTTTCTAGTGCCTGGTCCATACTAAATAATGGGTACATGGTAGCCACTATTATTGCTAATAGTTTGGGAGATAATTATTTTAGTCTTTTTTATTATTTGCTTCATTTCCCTTAAAGTCATTTTGGCTTCCATGATATCTGGTTATATCCATGAGAATGTGTCGTACATGAGAACATCAGCATCTATGAATGTCACTGCAGGGCTGGAGAGCAGGGTGGCGGTGGAGACACCCTTCTCTTCTCCATTCTTCAAGTCAAGGGCAGTGTGAGGACCAAAGGGTAGTGGGCCAGACACATGGCGGACCCTTGGAGCCCTCATGCTCTTTCACTTCCTGTGGCTTTCTGTTTTCTGTCTAATCTCCTTCTCTTCTGTTTGCAGGCAGCTGAACTAGGGATGGTGTCGGCCTATTACACATACATCTTCACTAATCTGGTAAGACATTTTCACAGCTCACCTCCTTGGCATAGAGTATCAATAACTAGGGTCAGTGGAGTGTGACCAAGTGAAGCTCTGGAGATGGGGGATGGGGAAAAACAAAGCAAAGGAACAGAAACCAACCAGAGAGGTGGGGCATTCTAGAAACATGAAAGTCCAGGAGTGACTGGGATTCTCATCTCAACAACTCTTAGCCTTGGGAGGATGGGAATCTGGGGAGTCGAATGCCTCTATCAAATGCCGCCACCTCCTAACAGTGGTTCTGATGGGTGTATCTTCTCTATAGGTCCAGTTACTGGCCTGCAGTCCAGTCACTGCATTGCCAGACCCTTATGGTAACTCAGAAGTAGGACAGCTAGGGCACAAAGTACATGCGTCATACGGTATTAGAACTGGATGCATTTACAGAGGCTGTCTTGGCCAAATCTCCTTATTTTGCTGATAAGAAAATAGATCTGTAGAAATTTGATTGAGTCAGGTTGAAACACTGGCTTTGCCACATGCAACCAACCATGTGCCCTTCAACAAGCACTGAGCCTTGGTTTCCTTATCTGTAAAATGGGGATGAGAGCACATATGCCATAGAGTTGCTGTCATTTTGAAGTGGCATAGTTTAATCTACATGGAAACATTTTGAAGCTATAAAATATTAAGAGATGTGAATGGTTCTTGTGAAGGATACACACTCAGAGACTAGAAAGAACCTCAGAGAACTGGTTTTTCTAAAAAAAAAAATTATAACTTTCACTTGAAATGATTATAGGTTCATAGGAGGAGTTGCAGAGAGAGTACAGAGTGGTACCATGTATCTTTAACCAGTTTCCTCCAGGAGTTGCATCTTACATAATGGCCATATGGTTTCAAAACCAGGACATCAAAACGTCCTATGTAGGTATATGTCAATCCCACTGTAACCAAGACACCATTTCATCGCCACAAAGATCTTCCTCATGCCGCCATTTTATGGTCTCACCACCCTCTTCCCCACCATCTCTAACCCTTAGCAACCACTAATCCGTTCTCCATTTTGACAGTTTTATAATTTCAAGAATGTTATAGAAATGGAGTCATTCAGTATCTGACCTTTCTCACTCAGTATGTACGACGAGCCTGGAGACCATTCGAGTCATTGCCTGAATCACTAGTTTGTTCTTTTTATTGCTGAGTCACATTTCTTGGTGTACACGTATCATAGTTTGCTTAGCCATGCACCTATTGGGAGACATTTTAGTTGCTTCCGGCTTGGGGCTGTTACAAATAGAGCTGTTAGAAACAATCATTCAGAGAAGAGGTTTATTTTATTTTATAAATGCATGAGATGTCAAGATCACTCAACTCAGTGGCCCTTCTGTGCAGATGTACTTCTGAGTACCTCTTATGTAATAGGGACCGGACCAGGCACTAGGGATTAAAATGGGACTAAGAAACGAAGCGAGCCTTGGAAAAACTCGAAGTACTTATTGTAGTGCAAAACGGTAAATTCTATTAGATGTGTGTACAAAATGCTATAGATCCTGGAGCAGGGGCCCTTTGCTCAGTGTGAAGCAGGCAGGAAATGCTTCATCAAAGGAGGGATCTTTGGGATCCGCCCTAAAAGAGGGGTAAGGCTCTTCTTGATAAAGGAAGAGCATTTTGGGTTACGGAACATCATATCCACATACTTGGAGATTTGCAAGGACGTGGCATGTCCAGGAGACAGTCACTTCAGACTTACAGACTGTTCCAGGGATGGGCATGACAGTTAATTACTAACCATTTATCTATTGACATCCATTCTTGAAGGGTACCCATTTAGAGGACTTAAGGGCAGATCTCTATTAATTTTAAGATCCTTGCTAAGTTAGGAAGCAGAATACAGCCTCTACAGATTTGACTCCTAAAATGAGAAAGGTTCCCGAGAAGTTACGACTTTCTTGGTCAACATATGTGATAGGGCGACCTAGGAGATGCTACAGTGTCCCTCCCTGGATTTAGGGACCGGATCTCCTGAAATGGCCTGCGAGGTCGAGGAGATGCTCGCCCAAAGGGACAGCCTCGGGCTCGGGGTGATCCTTATTCGTTTCCAGCCATAGGTTTTTATGAACCGCCCTTTCTTGGGGCCGCTTCTTCAACCCTGAAGCAGCCTGAGGCCATAGAAGACCACACAGATCACATGTGCACAACCTGGTGCATGTCTTCCAAGTGAGCACACCTGTGTAAGCAACACCCAGATCCAAAAATAGAACCCAGCCAGCACCCCAGAAGTCCCTCTCCTGCCTCGCTCCCCATCGCTACCCTGCAAAATGTAGAACAGAAGGAATGTCTTTGTTTGCTTATTCATTTATTTTTTTCTATCCGGCACTGCTGCTGTAAATCAGAGCATTAACATGTAAAAAGGGAGAAAAGGATTAGACTAGTCCCAGAGCGATGCAGGAGCATTTGCTTAAAGTAAGGAGACGTCTGGGGGAGCCTGGGCAAGTTGGCAGAACAGTAAAAGGAGATTAAAGTACAATTGGGCTCCATCTGGGGACCCCGGGATGCAGAAGGGAGGAGGGGGAAGAGGCAGGCCAGAGGCGCCCCACATGAGGCAGCCGCACTCAGCAGAGGAGGACAAAGCTGAGCAGCCAGGGGCACAGCAGTGACTTAGCAGATGGAAGGAGGCCAGTGGTTTTGGAATGTGAGTTCCCCTGGACAGTGCCTAGAACAAGATGGAGTTGCTTGGCCTGGAGATATTTTTCTTTTTTTAAGATTTTATTTATTTGTTCATGAGAGACACACAGAGAGAGGCAGAGAGACAGGCAGAGGGAGAAGCAGGCTCCATGCAGGGAACCTGGTGTGGGACTCGATCCCGGGATCCTGGCATCATACCCTGAGCCCAAGGCAGATGCTCAACCACTGAGTTACCCAGGCGTCCCTGGCTTGGAGATTTTTAAGAAGGCATCAGCCACACTGCGTACCACCACTGCCTCTTCTCAGGACTGATGATGATGAGTGTGACCATTTATCTAATGGAAAAAAGCACAGGCCTGTGAAGCCAAGTGACCCAGGTCAATGCCCCACTCTGTCTTAGATGCTGTGTGGCTTTGGGGAAGTCGCACTGACTCTCTGAGCCCGTTTTCTCATTTGTAAAATAGGGAAAGATAAAACCTTTCAAGGTCGTCGTAAAGGGAGGTAAAAACGCGTTATTGAAAAGTACTACGGGTTTCTAAGCATAGTATTTTTTTTTTTATTTTATAACACTGTGATACTTTCAAAGAGCTTTCTCCTTTTCTGGGGCCACAAAACGGAACAAGAGGAGCTCTGGGAACATGCCTCAGTCAGAGAGTTCTTTGAACCTAGAATTAACAGGACTCACACAGTTTGTAAGTTTGCAAGGAGAAATCAAAACAGTAGCTGTATGAGTGATGATGGCCGAATAATATTTGAGAAAACAGAAGCAAGGCCATTGCAAAAATCAGTCAGTGGGAGAATATTCTGGAAGCCTCTGTGACTTTCTGGAAAGGACAGGCCCTGATTAAAAGGAAGGCAATTACTTTAATATCCGCTCTTCCTGCCCGATTGCTGTTGGAGACTTGGAACAGAGAAGGAGGGGCGTTGTGCAGAGGCAATGAGTCACCCTCTGAGCTTCTCCCATCCTTTTCGCCTCATATACAGGTGCCACCTGGACTTTAATACTTATTTCTTCTCTGAATTCCTCAGGGCTACCTATTGTGGCACCGCTTTCTGAATCCTGCCATGGTGTGCGGTGCTCAGATTAGTTTTTGGAAAGCTAGCACCGTGAGCCAGAAGGGCATGGGCCTCGGTATTAGGCAGACGTGATTTAGAACTCTGGCTTGACTAGCTACGGGCTGTGTGATCCCGTGCGAGTAACTTACCCTCTCTGAGTGTCAGAGACCTCGGCTGTAAGGGAACATTGTTAATACGTGCCTCAGGAGATAGTATCCCCATAGCAACGGGCTCATAATACAAATTTAGTAAAGAGAAGGTATTATTTTACAAAATCCTCTTTATGCTTCCCATGTGCTGAAAAAGACAGGAGGTACTTATTTTTCTGCCCAGCCTTTAGTGGCCTGTAAAAGCAACTCCAATAATGCCATTTTATTTATTTACAGAGAATGCCTAGAACTTGGTAGTTTAGGTGTTATACATGACTGAGCTGGCCAGAGTAGGGTTTGTTTGTGTCTGTTCTCATTCTTCATTTCCACCCGGGCATTAAGAAAGCTGATTGATACTTCTATTGTTGGTTTTTTGAGGACCTGCCGTGCTGTTTTCCAGAGTGACTGCACCCCAGTGACATTCCCACCAGTAGTGCACAAGGTTCCCCTTTCTCTATATCTTCACCAACACTTGTTATTTCTTGTCTTTTTAAAATTATTATTATTTTAGCCATTTTGACAGGTGTAAGGTCATATCTCATTGTGGTTTTGATTTGCATTTCTCTGATGATCAGTGGTGTTGAGCTTTTCATGTGTCTGCCAGCCATCTAAGTACCATACGATCCAGTAATTCCACTTCCAGCTATATTCACCCAAAGAAAATGAAAACACTAATTCAAAAAGATATATACACCCTCTATGTTTATAGCAGCATTATTTACAATAACCAAGATATGGAAGCTACCTAAGTGTCCATTGATAGACGGATAAAGTGTATGTGTCGGGGTGTGTGTGATGGCACATTACTTAGCCATAAAAAAGAATGAGATCCGGTCATTTGTGACAACACAGGTAGACCTAGAAGGTATTATGCTAAGTGAAATAAGTCAGAAACAAATACTATGTGATTCTATTTGTACACGGGACCTGAAAAACAGAACAAATGAACAACAACAAAAATAGAAACTCAAACATAGAGAAGAAGCTGGTGGTCGCCAGAGGGGAGGCCACCGGGGGGATGGGTGAGATGTGTGAAGGGGATTAAGAGGTACAAATCTCCAGTTATGAAAAAAATAAGTTACAGGGATGAAAAGGACAGCATAGGGAATATAGCCAATAATATTATAATAACTTTGTATGGTGACAGATGGCAACTACACTTATCATGGTGAGCATTGCATAATATATATTATTGTCAAATCACTATGCTAAACACCTGAAACTAAAGTAATTTTGTATGTCAATTACATTTCAATTACATTTCAATTTCAAAAAAATTTTTTTTTCATTTTAAAAAGAAGGCTGGTTGATTTAGGGCATCTGTAATAAATAAATCCAAGTGACTGCTATAGATTTGATCAGTTAATTACCCATCATAAGAGTTGGGAGAAAAATATCCATCATGAGTCAAACTTCTAAACCTTCAATTCGGTTGACCCTAGAGACTTACAGTTTTTCTCTCTGTCAGGGAGTGGCCAATAGGTGAGTGAGTATGCCAGCCCTGAACTTTGGAGGTCAGGATAACCGACACAGAAGAGGAGGTGAGCCAAAGCTAGCGGAAACTGGCCAGGAGGACCATGCAGCTAGCTACCAGGCCTGGGAGGTCCAGGGAAGACAGGTCTGGGAGCCTGGGGAAGGTGGAGGGGGGGAGCCAAGGCTCAGTGACAGAGTGATAGTGGGGTGTCAGGCAATGAGAGAGACACTTCAACAAGATTGGAGAGACTGACATCTCCCTCTGTTCAGGGAGATGTCACTAGCAGGAAGTTTGTAGATGGTGAAGGCACACGGTTATAGCAAACAGTGAACAGATGTCCAGTGCTTTTGTTTACACATCTATTTTGAAATGGGATTTAGAGTAGTTTGTACTGGTGTCAGAGGTTCAGTTGGCAAAACAGCTTCTTGCCCTGTTTCTGGTTTTGATGGGTCAGAACTCAGTCCCAGCAGAACAAATCTGATCAACAGAGGAATGGGCCTCTGAAGGTACCTGGCTAAGATGGGAGCCTGGGGCAGAGGATTCGTAACTTTATTGATAATTTTAGTGGTAAACTAAGAGCCACGATGTGCATTTGGTCAGAGATCAGGACAGAAACCAGAAGAAAGGAAGTCCTGACAGGTGGACCAAGGTGAGGGGCAAGAGGCCAGGCCCAAATAGGGGACAAAGCGAGGCAAACAAGAAAATTATTCTGCAGAGTCACCAAAGACACAGATGATACATAAGCTATCTGAGAACCAGTTCCTGCCTTTGTACAGATTCTTCTCTTTCTTTTTTTGGTTTTCGGAGTGTTTTTAGTGTGGTGACACATATGTAACATTCCATTTGCCATTTTAACCGTTTATAAGTTTCCAATTCAGTGGCATTAATTATACTCACAGTGTTATCTGACCATTATCATTATCATTCTTCCTAAAACTTCATCTCCCTAAACAGAAATTCTGTATCCATAGAGCGAGCAGTAACTTCCCCTCCTTCTCCTCCTCCCAACCCTGATAACCTCCTATTGGCTTTTTTTTTCTAAGATTTTATTTATTTATTTATGAGAGACACAGAGAGAAGCAGAGACATAGACAGAGGGAGAAGCAGGCTTCCTGTGGGGAGCCCGATGCGGAACTCGATCCCAGGACCCTGGGGATCACACCTTGAGCCAAAGGCAGACGCTCAACCCCTGAGCCACCCAGGCACCCTCCTATTGGCTTTTATTTCATATAAGTAGAATCAGACAATATTTGTCCTTTTGTATCTGGCTTATTTCACTCAGCATCCCAGTTTCTAGATTCATCCATGTGATAGCATGCTGCAGAGCTTTCTTCTTCTAAGGTGGTAAAATACACATGACATAAAATTTACCATTTTAAGCATACCAGTTAGTAGTAATAAAAGTTGTGCCACCATCACCACCATCCATCTCCAGAACTCTTCAGGTTCCTGAACCAAAACTTCACACCTATTAATCAATGACTCCCCATCCCTTCTTCCTCTCTAGTGCTGGCAACCACCTATTGCCATGAACCTGTCTATTCTACGTACCTCTCATAAGTGGGGTTATACAGGATTTTACAGTATTTGTCCTTTTGTGAATGCCTTATTTCACTTGGCATAAAGGCTTCGAGTTTCATTCATGTGTCAGCATTTTCTTCCTTTTTTTAAAAAACTGAATGACATTCCACTGTGTGTATAGACCACATTCTGTTTGTCCATTCATCCATCAGGGGATACTTGGGTTCCTTCACCTTTTTGGCTATTGTAAGTAATATAATATGAGCACGAGTATCTAAATACCTGTTTGAGTCCCTGCTTTGTCATTTGGGGCATATACGTAAGAATGGAATTGCTGGATCATATGATAATTCTGTGCTTAATTTTCGAGGAACCACCACACTATTTTCCAGAGCAGCTGCACCGTTTTGCATTCCCACCAGCAATGCATGAGGGTTCTGGTTCCTTCATATCCTTACCAATACTTGTTTTTATTTTTTTGTAATCGCTGTCCTAATGGGTGGGAAGTGGTCAGATGTCTTTCTTATTTCTGTTTCGAGTTTGCACTTCGAAAGAAGCAAGACCACATGGCCGAATTTGAGAGTCCTGCTGATTAAGAAGCTTTATAATGAAAGAAAGTAGCCAGTGTGTAAAAACCCGGTCAGACCTGGTGAAAACCCCCAGGTTGGGAGCATCCTAGCTGTGTGTCCCTGAAGCTCTTGGGGACCTCAGTTTCTTCACGTGTAAAATGGGAATAATTACATCCATCTCAAAAATTTTTGGTAAAATTAAAAAGTAGCTGTTGATAGCACCTTGTTTCTGGTAGGTAATGCCAACTGCTATAACAGATAAACCCCAAATCCCTTGGCTTTATGCAATGGAAGGTTATTTCTCATTCAACTCACATCCCAAAAGGCTGTTCTTGGTCAATGAGCGGCCTTCCATAATGTCATGCAGAGGCCTAGGTTTCTTCTGGCCTCTAAATAAGTCCTCTTAGAGGCCAGGAATGGGAGAAAACCATGGAAGATCACACACAGGAGGATGAAAGGGCCCAGGCCTAGGAGCGGCACCCTAGTATTTATCCTCGCGGCTCCATTGGCTATTGCTGTTATGTGCCTGCACCTACTTGGAAGGGCGATTTGCAAAACGTAGTCTACTGTGTACCCGGGTAGAAGAGGAAATGGGTTTGGTGATCAGTTAGCAATACTGCCATGTTATTAAATTATTAATCATTGTCACACATCTCTTTCATGTGTGCTGGAAAAGCAATTAGCATGCTAAGCCCTGGCAAGTCTATTTAGAGGGCAACTGATCCTGTACGTGGAAGTCTGATTAGCACCTTGATATAAGGGTATCAGCTCTGTTCTCACTTCAGGTCTACACCGGAAGTGCATGTCCAGGGGGGCTGCTGGCCTGGCCGTCCTGTCTGACGCTTCCAGGTGTGGCAGGCACGGGCCAGTTACAGGTTCCCCGAGCTTGTTCCATTCTTGAGTGTGGAAGGAGTCTCTGTCCTCCGCTCGGCCTCAGGCTTTGGCAGGGGAACTGCTGTTCTACAAAGCTGATGGAAGTTTGGATAGAGGACATGAGAAATGAAGGGCCTTTGGGCAAAGCCTAGTTGGCCGCTGAGACAGCAGAGATGCCATCTGAAGAGAGGAGGTGAAGGGGGAGGCAGAGTTTGAGCTCATAAATCTGGAGGGATTATCCAGCTACTAATGAACCCAGGGAGATTTGCAATCACTGCCTAATAGAAAAGATAAAATCACCCTAATCTATTGTCAGAGAGTACAGATGGGCCCTGTGCCAGGGGAAGGAGCTGCCGCCTTGGTGAAGAGAAGCATAGAGACTTCAGGTTAAGAATCAAAAGTGGTGAAATGTCAACAAAAGGCGGGGAAGAATTGGGCCCTGGAAGCGGGAGACTGTGTCACCTGGGCTGGCAGGTATTGCCGGTGGCACAGCTGGTTGGAGGCTGCGACCGCCACTTCGTTGTCATGCCCCAGACAGCTCATGAAGCAGTGTCTAATAAGTACCTGATGGGCCACCCTGGTATCACCACCATGCCCGGAGGGCAGGCTGCCATTTGAGGGGTGTATACAGAGGCAGAGTTTTTCCCTGGGGGAATGGAGAAAGAAGGGGCCAGGTGCTGGCTATGCCATGTTGGAAAGCATGAGGAAGGGTTACAGCAGCAGGTGGCCTCATCCTATAGGGGACGGGCAGTGAAGCAGCTGTGGCTTCTAGTTACAGCCCTGCCGTGAAGCAGCTGAGTGACATACAGTTGACCTGGTGAAAACCTTCTACCTTCAAGGCTCTGTCATAAGTGCTTCTCGGTTATTGTCTCATTTAAACCTCAGAACCATTCTAGCAGAAGGCAGTGTTTTATCCCCATTTTACAGATGAGTAAGCTGAGCCCCATAAAGCTCAAAGTAGTGGAGCTGGATTACGACCCCAGGCAGTGAGCCCTTGACCCCTTCACTCTGTCGCATTTGTCTCCACAAGCCATTGCTCCTTGCTGGGCTTCGTTTCATCATCTCTAAAATGACGAAGTTGTGTTAGGTGATCTCTCGGGGCATTTTCAGCCCTGGATTTGTTTTATCCTACATGTTGGGGAGCATTTCACTTCACAGCAGCCTCAGATTGAGAATCTTTCCTGGAGAGGGAGAGAGAACGACCATGAAATTGAAGGCCCAGAACCTGGCCCATGGGAACAGCTTCTGTTCAGCTAACAGCTCATCAGATTCCCAAAGAGTCGCCCGGTCCCAGTGAGTCCTGCAGGATATAACCTTTCTGTGCCCCTGTCTCTGTCTTGTTTGGGCAGAATGAATATATGCAGCCGATTTTTCTCCTCTGGGTTCATTTTATTGTCAAGCAGACCAAGCCTATGTTTATTTTTCTAAAGGTCTATCAGAGAGATTAGCCATAAGTAATTGAAATTGCTAAACTTATTACAGAAGGGGGAGCCAGGGCAGACAGGGAGGAAAGAAACCATTGATGCCAGAAGAAGGGAGCGTGTTCACTGCCTGTCCCTTCTGATCCTTGCTTTGGTGAGCCAGACCTGCTCATCTCTCAGGTTTTATTTAAATGTCACTTCCTGGAGGAGTCTCCCCTGACACCATGCTAGGCTGGGTCCTCTGTGACACTCTCACAGCACCCTGTGCTCTGTGTTTTATAGCATTCATCTCAAGTGCGAATTTCTTCTTCTGTGTCTGACCCCTCTGCCAGACTTTGAACTTCATGAAGGCGAGACCAAGTCTGTCCATCTATCCCTGTACTAGATGCCTACTGGCATGTAGTAGATACTCAATAAATATTTATTGAGTCAACAAAGAGAGCAGCTCATAACAGTGTAGAGTTCTTGGACCAGGAGGGCTGGCCAGGTGAGCTAGCTTACCTCCTTGTATCTGGTAGGAATTCAGCTCATCCCCACAAGCCCATGAGCACGAAAGTCCTGCTCAGCCAGGAGGAGTTGGGCTCAGTGTCCCCTTTGCTGAGATGAGTCAGCACTTTCATAGGCCGTATGGTAACTACTCAGTATGGGGACTATGATGCCCTTCCTCCATTCTGGGCTGGACAGACTGGAAAGCAAGAATGTGTAGCCCTGTCAAGGGTGCATTAGTGCAGGATCCAAGAGACAGGGTGACACGGGGTTCTGATGAGTGGGGGCAGTGTCAAATCCTGAGCTTCAGGGTTGGCATCACAAATGATCATTGAGGTAAGTAGAGGCTTAAGAGTGTAAAGATAATCCAGCTGATTGTGCTGAGTGGCCTGTGTCACCTGGGGCTGCTTTCTCTGCAGGCCGCACCATGCCCAGGCCAGCCTTGGCCAAGGGGCCTCTTTGGGCCAGCTCCTGACTCCTGGAACCAGAACACAATGATCTTTGAAACAAAATGTCTCCTTCAGGTTTTCAAGGTCATCATGAAACTAGTCCTGTCTGCTGTCCTCATGGCTTGGCACACGAGCTTGGGTGGGCCTCAGGACTGTGTTCTCGCAGAGGATGGAAGCACGGTTTAAGACAGACAGCCAGGGCCTCAGATCAGAGATGGTGTGAGTTTGAAGGCAGGCGCTGTGATGCAATGTACACGGGGCACATTTCCTCATCCACTGGAATCTTAGTCTTCCCTTCTGTAAAATGGGATTAACAACTCCTAGAACATCATCTTGTGAGAACATGGAGACTTTCTAATGCTCAGTGGGCTGCTAGTAGAGGTTATTCCCTTCTCTCCTTCCTTTCCCATTTCCTTATTGGGGATTTCTACCCTTAGACCTCAGGTTCCTCATCTCCTGCCTCTCATTTTCCAAAACTCCAAAGCTAGAAACATTTCAAAATTGACCTCTCACCTAGTTAGAACTCCATTTCCCATGGTCCTGGAGCCCCTTCCATATCTTGCAGTCTTTCCTGAAAGCACACACCATGCACATACACACACAGCTAGCCAACAGCTACAATCCATCAGTCAACTTTCTAGAGCCAGAACAATTGATTCTAAAGTGTAATTCATTGTAAAATTATTAAGTCTATCTACATATTTCACCTTTATTGAGCCTTTTAGGAGAACCACTTCGTACAATACAGTACACCTTGGTGAATAAATATGTTTTTAGTGTAACTAGGAAAAGAGTAATGGAGTGAGTGAAAGCTCTCCATATGTTTGTCTGAGCCTCCAACGTACCACCCCCATTAAGTGCAAACCCTAAACAAATCTCTCCTGGTCACACACATGGGTATGCCAGCATCTAAAGGAGAAGCTCTTACTCTAAAATTGTGCTCTCTGGCTGCTAACCCTCCTGTGTCTGTTCTCTGAGCTAGGTCATTGGTAGGGAGGGGGTGTATTCAGAAAGAGAAATGGCGGGGAAAATTAGAAGGAGATTCAAGAGGTATTGACTGAAGAATTATTCTTTGCATTTGCACTTGGGAAAATTGTGGCTGACTGCTGGAAGCCCCTTGGCCCAAGTTATAGGATTATAAAGTGGTTAGCCAGCCGTGATTTAGTGGCTTGCCTTTGCAAAATGCTCAAATCAACTATACTTATTCAGCAAAGATTTATGAAGTGCCTACTGTGTGCGGGGGGAATGCAAGCTGCAGCATGGTGCGGCTTAGAGAGCTCTGTCTGTCAATGCGAGGTATGGAGGGCCAGAGGAGGGAGCATTTAGTGCTTCTTTGGGAGCATGAGAAAGGTTTACAGATGTGTTTCCTTTAATCGTTTATTGAAGGGATGGTTAGAGATGAGAATGGGGGACTGACACGTGGGCAGAGGTAAGGTATGGGTCTGAGCAAGAGCACAGTAGCACTGGGGCTGGAGCAAGGGAGTTGGGGTGTTGGAGAGAGATGGAGCCAGAGCCAGCAAAGCAAGGTTCAGGTCAGATGTAACCCCATCTGTCCCACAGAGTTGCTGGACTTTTTGGGAGTCGCCAATGGCAGGCCCGGGATCTTGAGTTGGCTGTCCCGCTGACCACACGTGTAACTTGAACAAGTCCTTTCTCCCCTGCCAATAAACTAGAAGGTGTCCAAAGACCTCTCAACTCTGAAGTGCTGTTGACTCCACGGACTGGATTAATATATGATAAGTGGCTGAGTGACTTTCTGGGCCAGCCTGTTTCCCATGTGAAGCAGGTGACTTTCCTCTACGTGGCTTTTCAGGGTCCTGGTCTGCCATACTTATCCCTCCAGTGGCCCCTCCAGCACCCCTGGCTTATGAGCTCCCCCTTGCCCAGAAGCAACTGTCCTGTCTCCCGTGCCCAGCCTACGTTCCCTGATGGATGACGGGCCTCCCCAGTCTCCAAATCCAGTTTGTGCCAGTATGGGAATGGATGAGGATAGCATCGCCTTTGGGGACCTTTGAGAGCATCTAACTCAATCTCAGCATTTCACAATTGTGGAGAATGACTGAGGAGGGCTCATGACTCACCTGAGCTCTCAGAAAAAGCTAGGAGTAGAGGGAGGAGGCCCACAGGCCCACACATTCCCCGGGTCAGCATGAACTGAGCACTCACTGTCAGGGAGGTAGCAATGAATAAAGTCCCATCTTTGAGGAGATCAGACTAGAGGGGGAGATAAATTATTGTAAATCAAATAAATTATTATAAATCGACGGATTAAGTAAAGTGATGAGGATATTCATGGGGCATTTGGGGGCCATCAAAGGGGCCCCTGGCCCAGTCTGACAGGTTCAGAGAAGGCTTCCTGGCAGTGGCTACACCCAGAGGGCCTATGGGGATTAGCTAGCTGGAGATAGGGGATGAGCAGGACATTCTCTGAAGGATACACACAGTTTAATGTCTTAACAACATTTGCTCTCTCTCTGTCTCTCTCTCTCTCTCTTTTTTTTTTTTTTGGTATTTTTTTTTATTGGAGTTCAATTTGCCAATATATAGCACAACACTTAGTGCTCATCCCATCAAGCACCCCCCCCCAATGCCCATCACCCAGTCACCCCATCCCCCTGCCCACCCCCCCCACCCATTGATTTCCCAGAGTTAGGAGTCTCTCATGTTCTGTCTCCCTCTCTGATATTTCCCACTCATTTTCTCTCCTTTCCCCTATAATCCCCTTCACTATCTCTTATATTCCCCGAATGAATGAGACCATATAATGTTTGTCCTTCTCCGGTTGACTTACTTCTCTCAGCATAATACCCTCCAGTTCTATCCACATTGAAGCAAATGGTGGGTATTTGTCACAACATTTGCTTTTTTAACTGAGGCCTTAGCCAAGGAAGTGGACAATGGAAAATTGTGATGTTGGTGAGGAAGGCATTTGAGGATGGGGAGAACCTTTCAGAGCCTTCATTATGTCACACACAGGCAGCCAACTTTCCCTCTTCTGTGGAAGGCAGGGGAAGAGGGAAGGTTGAGTCCCATGTGGACCCGAGCTAACACTGTGAGTGGGATGATGGCTTGTCACAAATGCCCGAGACACTCTGGGCTCACTTGGATAGCTGTCGACAGTTGTCCCCCTGCAAGGTAATGGGTGCCACTGACCTGGAGAGAGAATTGAAGCCAGGGCTGCCTGGGGAAAGGTAGGGGGATCTGGCCAGTTCTATCGGCAGGGTGGCCCTGAGGTGCTCATGAAGCAGTGTCTAATAAGTACCTGATGGGCCAACAATTTGGCCTGGATTGGCAGAGTGGCCCATTCTCTGCCCTCCACTATGGGTAGGGCCTTCCAAGCCTGAGCCCTGGGGAAGAAGCAGCTCCTTCCTGGAGAAGGAAAGCTGCTGGTAGCAGTGGTGGCTGTCAGGGGGACAGATGACAGTGGGCACAGGTCTGGACCCAACTCAAGATGCCCTGTAGTATAGATTAACTTCAGCTGGAGCTCCAGGCAACCCTGGCCTGGCAGGGCTCATTTCTAATACCCCATCCACCTGTGTTACTGCCACTCTTCAGGTGGCCACTCCTTTCTCAGAGCTTCTGAAACTTCTCTCTTCTTACTCTAGAGAGTACCCAGTATAGGGCTGTGGGCCAAGAGGCATCTGACTCAAGCCAGTGCCTGTCTGGGCTGGCGGGTGACTCACCAAGTCATGCTGGGCAAGGCTGCTCCCCTTGGCAAGCCCAGAAGACCACAAGAATTATCCCAAGCTGCACTGGAGGCTTCTCCAAGAACTGCCATATTTGAGATACTCCATTTGTGTTTGTTCATCTGCTCTCTACCCAAAGCAAGGGTTGGTCTCAGCTGGGGCTGATTAATCAGTCTATCTGAGGAGGGGAAATGAGGCATTGTTGTCAGTTATCCTGGAAGAACCAGGCACCAGTAGCAGGGATGCAGGATCATTGAAAATGGAAATGACCCAATTAGGCCTTTATCCCAGAGCCTTGGGTTGGAGGGAGGAGCCTGGCACCTGCACTTCGCAGTGGGCCCTGGTTTTTAAAGCTGAGGCAGGAGCTTCCAAATACACTTGAATCCTTACCACGTGGGGCCGGGGATGTGAAAGCAGAACGAGTATTGCCAGGAAAATCAATGGAAACTGAAGAAGCATTCGATAGGGGGTTTAGAGACCCTAGTGGAGGTGAAAAAAAAAAAAAACTGTTTCGCATCGGAGGAGCCAATTATCAGACAACCTCTTTGCTGATGTTTGACAAACAGCATGACAGTGAACGTGGGTCCCCCGGGACTCTCAGAACTAAGGTTGAGATATTTGTGTATCATCCATTTAATAGAAATTGAAACTTGTTCCTTGTGTCTGCCCCAACACACATACCCACACACGCACGCACACTCTCTCATCAACGTCTGTGTGTGTCGCTGACTGGGTGCACCAGACTGTGTATATGAAATAAATCAAATTGAAATAAGAACTAGACTCTGGGGACTACTCTGGTTCAGTATCTTTGGAAACATAATGGTAACGTCCCCTTCTGACTGCCCAGGCCTTCTCTCTAATAGAGCTTTGGGAGAACAGAAGACCTACCTTGCCCTCTGTCACAAATTTGTTAAAGATTCAGAAGTTCCATTAATTCAGTGAGCGATGCCTTGGCCTCCCCCTCTGTCCGGTGATCCAGGAATCCCCCATTATATCCCACCAAGAGTCTGATCATAAAAATCTACCCATTTCTATAGCTGGCATCGTCACAGCAGACACTCTCTGGTTCTGGGTGCCACCGGTGTGCCAGACACCATTCCAAGCTCTTACGTTTGGGATTTTGAGCCCTCAATATATCAGTATCCGATAGGTGTTCTGGTTCTACGAGACCCAGAGAAGTTTGAGAGCCTTGGCTAATGTCATTCATTCAACAAGTGTTGAGCTTGTAGAGCTGAGAATTTGCCCTTGACCTCCCAGCCCACACCTTGTCCTTATCAAATTCATGTTTATGGCTTTTTATGTGCTGTATGAATTTTCTGTTGCCATACAACAAATGACTACAGAGTTAGCAGCCTAAATAATACCAGTTATTAGCTCACAGTTCCACAGGTCAGATGTCCAGCATGGCATGGCTGCCATGCTCCGGCTGAAATCAAGGTGGCAGCTGGCTGTATTCTCATCTGGATATTAGAGGCCTCGTCCAGGCTCATTTCTGTTGGCTGGATTCATGTCCTTGTGGTTATAGTACTGAAATCTCTGTTTTCTTCCCAGCTCTTGGCTGGGGACTACTCTCAGCATTCAGAGGCCACTCTCTGGTCTTCGCCTGAGACCACCTCTGTGACCTCTCCATCTCATCTCACCAACGGAGAAGCTTCCTCTGCACCAGCCCTTCCCACACTTTCAATCTTTGTGACTTCCTCTGCTGTAGCCAGCCAGAGAAAACTGTTTTTATTTTTATTTTTTTTTATTTTTTATTTTTTTGAGAAAACTGTTTTTAAAGAGCTCATGTGCTTAGGTCAGAACCACCTGGATAAGCTGTACCTTCTAGCATAACCTAGTCATGGGAGTAGAACCCATCATAGCCCTAGTCCCCCGGGGAGTGTTGTGTGTATTTGAGAGAGTTAGGGGGTGAGAAGGAGTCTCAGGGGGGGTCACCTTAGAATCTTGCCTATCACATGTGCCAACCTGGTAAGTCAGTTTATTTCTCTTGCCATCTGCTGCCCCCCCCCCCCCCCCATCACCTGCTGAAAGGATGGACAAGGAGAGATCTAGCCAGGGAAACAGGAAGAAGAGACTGGAGAGTCTTGGGGCAGGAAGTAGCACATCCCCTGAGAGATGATACAGCCAGGTTCTCTCTGCTGGCCCATGCCTGCTACAGGGCTCTGGACAGGAAGCACCCCCAGCTCCCGATGGTGGTCTATAAACCTGAGAGAAGACTGAGAGCCAAGGGTACAGGGGGAACTGAGGCCACTTGGCCTGCTGCAGCTTCCACAGAGGCGCCTAGCCCTGAAGAATCTGGGCCCTGCTGAGAAGAGTGTTTGGGATTTAATGAATGTTTGGAAAGCATAGGGAGTCTGAGAATAAAAGACATTATGGCAAATCGCATTATTATTATTATTATTACATTATAAGTGCTATTGTATTATAAGCACCATTAGGAGTAGCAAGTGCTGTTATTATTAAGCAATCCAGCTTCTCTATCCCCAGCATCAGGCTCTACTCCATGTCAAAGGCATCAACAGCTCAATCCATCACCATCTGAGGCTTCCCCCGGCCACATCTTTGTGGTTCTGACACCTCACATTCACAGCCCAGCAGTGAGCATGACACCTGCCCATCCGGCTGAAGCCTCCGGCAACAACCCGCACGGTGGATGCCTCTCCTGTGAGCCAGCAAAGCTGGATTTCTATCTTGCCTAAGAGTTAAGATCCTCCTGAAACCATTCCTGATGCTCTCTCTTGCTTAGAGCCCTTCAGTAGCTCCCCCATTACCCTTAGGATGATGTCCAAAGCAGCTTCCTATGACTTCCCTCTGGGCTTTACCCTGCCCCGTTCCCCACCACCCACAGCTCACCCCAGCCAGACTGAGAGACTTGCCGTCCCCTGAATTTATCACACACCCTCGCTCCTGGGGCTCTGTGCATGTTGTCATTTCTCCGACTGGGAAGCTCCTCCTCCCACCTCTCCATCTGGCTGGCTCCTGCTCATCTTTCAGGCCTCGTCTTGCAGCCAGCTCTCAGCTTAGGAGTATCAACAGAAATTCTGATAAAAGAGACCACCTTTTTCTGCACCCCGAGCACTCATAGTGACCAGCTGTCTGGGACTTGCCTCCTGCTTGCTGCTAAGTATATACATCTTGAAGACAGGGACACGGACACGATTTGTTCTTTTTGTATATCTAATGCCTAACATGATGTGTATCCTACAGGCGATGCTTATGTGTTTGTGGAACAAATAGGTGAAGAGGGCCGAGATCTAAAGATCTCCTGTTGTGTACATTTCCCTCTCCTGTGGGAAGAAATCTGAGAGCCCAGTGGCCTGAGTCCTGGTCCTGCCTTAATTGCATAATATGTCCTGACTGATCTTGGGCATGTCAGAGCCAGCGAGACTCCCTGCCCCTATGGGAGCCCATCGTTTGGTCCTGCTGCAGAGATGCAACGGGCAGAGGCTACCGATTGACAACATCACTCATCTTCCTTAAAACCTCCTTATACCCCTAGTGAGATGGGGGTCGGAGTGCCTTGAGGCTCCACATGCCTGAGGCTAATGAGTTGGGTTCTGGGACGAGATAAGTTTAATACCTGATGTGTATAGGCAGGAGGCCTGATCAATGGATCCTGAGTGCAGGGCACCTCAGAGGTAAGGAATCGATGCCTGATAAAGGAAGCAGCCTGCAGAGAAGCAGTTGCACTTCCCCAGCCTAAGGGGAGAGCACAGTGTCCACTATTTCTCATGTCAGGTTGACCCTCGGAGGTTTCAGCTTCACAGTTAATAACCACTTATTGAGTCCCAGAGGCACAGAACAGTCTTCCAAGTACAAAATGAAGATGGTCACAAGCTGCTGGGGTGGAAGTGGGAGGGTTCTTCCCCGCTGGCCTCTGCCTTCCTCTTCCGGGGACCAAATGACCTGAAGCCTTTGGAAAGGTGGTTCCACTCTGATGGGTGTTTACAGGTGAATTAATTCATTTAGTAAATGTGTATTGAGCATTTGCTAAGCTCAGGCATGGGGCAAATACAGGGAAACAGATCAATGAGCAAGACAAAATATGGTCTGTGTTTGAAGTCCTGTTTGTGGATTCATGTTGGGAAAGAAAAAGCAGAGAAGGGACAGGGTCCCTGGGAGGAACGGATATGCGTGTTTAGGTCACAGGGCTAAATGAATAGGAAGCATGCAGGGAAAAGAATCCAGGAGATCTGGGGGCTGAGAGGTTTAGGACCAAATCTCCCATTAAATGGAATCGCTGACAGGTATGAATTAGCCTCCCAACTGCTACTTTCTTCAAAGACCTATTCCACAGAAAGCAGTTGCCCAGCCTGCAGAGAGCAGAGGCTTTGATGCAGATTAATAGACAGGAACCTGGGTTGGGGGGGGTCACAAGTGGAGGTAGAATGGTACCCAGCAGACTCTGGGCTCCTGGGAGCTCCAGGGCTTTCCTGAGAAAGGTTGAGAGGGCCCTTGGGAGACACGGGTCTGGGGCCTGGCCTCTTCCATGCATTGGGTTCCTGGAAAAAAAATGAATGACTATAGTCCTCAAGAAGCCTTGGGAAGTCAAGAGGTCCTTCTTACCATGGGGTAAGATGAGGGGCAGCCTGACAGGCACTTCCTCCTTAAGCTTATAATAGTGTTGACTTCTTTATTTTTTTAAAGATTTTATTTATTTGAGAGAGAGCAAATGGTGGCGGGAGGAGGTGGGTGAGGAACAGAGGGAGAGGGAGAGAAGGACTCCCAAGCAGACTCTGTGCTTAGTGCAGAGCCTGATACAAGACTCTATCTTCATGACCCTGAGATCATGACATGAGCCAAAATCAAGAGTCAGATGCTCAACTGACTAAGGCACCCAGGTGCCCCAATAACGTTGACTTCTCTCTCTATGTTGTGCACCTGTGTAAATGCTGGTAATGTGAGTGCATTTGTCTCTAGAGCACCCAGTCCTTTTGAACAAACTCTTGCGATAAAAGGCTCTAAGTGACAATAGGTATGGTGGTGGCCCAAATGAAGCAGTGGCCAGTTCTGTCTGGTTTTGGTGATGGAGGAGGTCAAGGTGAAGAGTGAGCAGAGGGGTAGACAGGAATTATAGCATGAAAAGACGTGCATGTCAAACTAAGGAGTTAACTTTTGTCCTGTTTGCAGTAAAGAGCATTGGGAGGTGGAGAGGGATTCATGATCAAATGTGTAGTTTAGACCGATCCCTCCAGCAATAGCACCAAGAAGGAGCTTAGAGAAATGCAGGACTGGGAAAAGGGAAACCAATTAGTTGGTAGTCCAAGAACAAGCTGGTGAAACTCTGAATTGAGGCAGAGGTGATGGGGATGGTGGAAAGGGGAAAGATGCAAGAGGCGTTGATGATGTAAAATGTTCTCTGACAACCATGAATGAATATGCATGGGAAGGAATGAGATGGGGAGCATGAGAGAATAGAAGGAGCAGGACAGGAGTTACAAATTCTGGATTAAATGATGGGTGGGTAAGGGTCACATTCACAAGTAACCGAGGGAGGGGATCAGATTGGGGTGGAAGGGATGCGGAGTTCAAGTTTGGGGATGATATGGTCTCAAGGATATCTTCCATCAATCCAGCTTCATGATAATAGCTTAAGAAATTGGAATCTTTTGGCGTTATCAGTTGCTCCTGGGGTGAAAACCTTAAAAGTTGTCAGTCATTAACAACCTCAGTCAGGGGCACATACATTTGAGTTTATGCTGGGTCTCCTGGTGACCGAGTTCCAGGTATACAGTAGGGAGGCGTAGGGTAATAAGCACTGATCTTGTATGCTGGTACCCGGATCCGAATCCCATGTCTGTCTTTTGGGCAAGACACTTAAGTCCCAGGAACCTTCATTCCTTCTTCCCCCAAATGGGAATATGAATGTCCTGTCCACCCTGAGTGAGCTTATGAGGCCCAGTAGATACCTGATCTTACAGGTATCTACTACCCTTCTGTCTACTTCCACAGAAATACTTAATGTTATTAACTCAGTAGTAGATTGATGTTTAATAAGCGGCCTGTGATTTGGGTGATGCAGGTGCTGCCCACCCCCTCTCAGGAGCGAGAGGCCAGGGCTGGGCACGGAAGTGAAGGGATCAAGGGCAGAGTCTTGGACGCAAGCAGCCAAAAAGCAAGGGTGTTAAGAGTAGGAACCAGTTCCGGAGCGAAGGGTCTGCAAAAAAAAGTCACAACCTGATGGGGCCCAGGTGGCCAAATTCAGGGAGACTTCACAGGTTGTCAGGCATCAGGATGGCACCTTTCAGGGGTTGCCTGTGGGGCTGGCAGGAAGGCAGCTGTTAGCTTCTTAGGCCAACGAGGGCTGAAGGCTTCATGTAGGGGTGGAGAGGCTCACCTTTGTGGCACATCTGGTGGCCTCCTCCCCACGCGGTCTCCTCACTGCCTGTGAACGATGCCTCAAAGTGCAAGTGGAATGCATTCCTTGAGTGATTTTATTGTTACTATGACTAATACTAATAACTCAAGGAGTTCATATCATCCTTTGAGTCTCCAGAGTGCTTTTCCTGTACGTTATCTCTTTTAAGCCTCACATCAACACGGTGAAGTGCTATTTCCCCTACTTTGTACTGAGAAAACTTGTCAAATTAAAAGAGGTAAAAATAAAGAGATTAAAAAATGTAAAAACAAAGACTGCTTTTGGAATGTGGGGTTTCAGTGAGGAAAATCTAGGACAAAATACCAGTAGACAGTAAATGACTTAAAATAACCTCCACATTTATCCCTGCTCTGTCCAGAACAATTATTCTCCTAATCATTTAATTAAACCGGTGAGCCAGCTTTTGGGGTCACTGGCTTCCTCTAGGCAGTAGGGATGCAGCATTGAATGAGACAGCCCAATGAGTGAGACAGCAGGGAAGCATCTGCAGCTCAAATGATGGTGATTGTAGAGGGGTCTTAGGAATGGCCAAGACTCCTGAACAAGGCACACAAGATGGCCAAGGCCATGAAGCCGCATCCCTGCCTACTTCTGTGCCCCTTGGCCACACACATCTTCAGTTATACCACCTTTATTTCCAGACAACCCTCCGCACCTGCTTCACCCTGGTGTATCCCTCTCATATCCCTTCTCTGGGTTCTTCGTGCTGAACAGACATGGTGTAGAGCAAACCTCGGCTCTCCTGTGTTCTCAGGATCATCGTTCAGTTGTTCAGTCTGGGGCCCGTGCCAAGTCCCCGACCCCTTTGCAATTAAAATCCTTCTCCTGCAGAGATTTAGCTGATTGGGTAATCCCTTTACTCAGACCCCCAGTATTCATGTTGTAGCTGTAAATCTTCTCGTGGGTCTTGAAGTTGAGTTGTACCTTCCGAAATCAATTTTAACTCAATTTTGCCAGCTGTTTTACAGCATCTCAGAGTGAATGCATCGTGCCTCTGGCCCTTGGTCACCCCCACTTCGAGGCCACGCAGTGGAGAGGAGGTGCTTTGAGAACATGGAGCACTGGCTCTGAAGTTAGCTGGGCCTGGGTTTGAATCCAGACCCATTTGTTTACAGCTCTCTGCCCTAGGGAGAGCCACTTCAATAGTCTGGGTCTCGGTTCCTTGAGGCACACAAGGGCAACGAGAGCTCCTGTGTCGTAGGGGCTGCTACCAGCTGAATTGAAATCCTGCCTGTGAAGCGACTGAGTTCTTCCAGGCACACAGCTGGTGGTCAATAAAATTGTAGCCATTATTATTATTGTAAGCATCGCTCTGTTATAATTATTTACGGATGGAAGATCTAGAACGTCAAGCCTTCTGTCTTGACACAAATAGCCACACCAAGCAATTAACACCTTATGGTGACTTGTTAAGCAAAACTTTTCTCGTTTGACAAGTAGCGAAGAAAAGCTTCTTAGAGAATGAGGGGGAAGAGGAGGGAAGAGAAGCCCCCAGGCCAGCTAGTTCCCTTTGTCAGGGGAACCAGGCGAAGGAGTGAGAAGGGGGCAGCGTGGAGGATGGACTGTGTTTGGAGAGAACAAGACTCACGTGTCATGAGTGCCTGTTATGCACCAGCCACTTTCCGTGGATCACCCCTGCAAGGTAGATGTTCTTCCCCTGCATTTTACAGGTGACAGGCTGCAATTCAGAGAGGTTACTGACCTGCCCGGGATCACCCGCTCAGCTTGTGGCCAAATCAGGATTGGAACCCAGGATCGTCTTATTTCGGAACCTGTGCTCTTTCTACTACATTCTGATGTGTCACGAGGAGACCACCACATTGCACAGCTCCAGGGACCGCCGCTCACACTGCCATCCATGTCAGTGGTACCTGGGAGTTGGGCGATGGAGTGGCCACGTCTCCTGAGATCAGAGGTGTGGTCTCCGGCAACAGGCTGTTGCAAAGGGAAAATGTAGGCCTGACCTGGTGGGGTTGAAAAAGGAAGGACAGACCTCAGAGACATTCAGGGAACATTCAAGAGATAGACTTGACAAAAGTGGCAGCTGACCAGAAGTAGAATGAAAAGATGAAGGAAAATTTGGAGTTTCTAGCTCAGGTAGCTGAGGGAATAGTTAGTAATGCACTTACTGGGTTAGGAATACAAGGGAGAAGGGGCTGCTGGGCAGATGGAACATCGTAGAACGTCATCTCTGCTACTTCCTGTCTCACCCAGGCCCAGGCCCAGGCCCAAGTCCAAGTGATGTAGAGGTAGGGGATGGATTGTACCCTGGAGCCTATGCGTTAGCTTCCTGCTTTTCTCCTTAAAGTCAAGCGCAGGAACTAAATCTGGATCATTCAGAGCTCTCGTGCTTTCAGCTCTAGTCGACTGACCTTGTACTTCAACTCACAGCCGTCCTTGCTCCTGGCTTGGTGACTGGGGAGCCGTGAGGTCTCTGCAGGCAGCTGGTGAGTGGATGCCTGTTGTTAGACCAGGACACTGGATGTGTCACACCTGCTGAAGAAAGTGAGGGGTGCCGAGCCGAGTCGTACCATTCCTGATGACCTTTCCATGTTGCTCTCAAGCTCGTAGCCATGAGGCTTTCCTTCTGGGCCTGTTCAAAATGCCCCTCACCCAAGGGTTTCCCCTGAATCCACCCATGGCTGTGACATGACCTTCAACTGTAGTTTATTTGGTTCCCTGCAAATCATTACACGCTCAAAAATTCCCCCCCACGCCCCTTCACATACATGCACACATGCATACGCATTTAAAAATGTTCTAACATGAAAGCCAAGTGATAAGGAAACAAGCTGTCAGGAATTTGTTTGTCAAAATACAATAATGCAACCTCCGGAAGATAATCGGGGGTGGCGCAAATTTTACTCCTATTCTTACGTCCTCTGGAGGAGGAAGACTGCAGACTAGTGGTAAGTTTAGGCACACTGAGGACCCCAGGGTCCTCAATCAATGAGAAACATCTTCAATCAACATTCCTCAGCCAACATTTACCATCCAGCTTCTGGGGATCAGACACGCAAGGTGCCACGTGGATAAATTCAAAACCGAGGCAGACATTGTTGTTCTCTGGGAATATGTGGACCTTTGGAGAGAAGGTCTTCCTCTCACCACACATGTGAGAAGGTGATGGCAGTATGGGGGCTGTCACAGACTCGTGCAGACTTGGAGTAACGGAAGATTTGGCCTTGGTCTGCTCTGGTGCGTGGCTTTAGCAGACCGCCACCAGCTCTGTTCTTCACCCTGGCTCCTCTGCTGTCACAGCGATGGAATCCATTCCCTTGGGAGTGGAGACCCTTAGGGTTTCCCTTCCTGAACCATTTATAAGAAGAGAATGAAGCCCTCCCCCCTCCCCCATAAGAACCTGTTCGACCCCATGGCTTCCGGCTCTTTCTTTCATTTCAAGTAAGGTTGCAGCCAGCCAGGCTGTGGGGTTGGAGGAGCAGGAAACCTGAGCGAGCCAGGTGTGCATTGTTTGAGCTCGTGGTGGGCAGCAGGACCAGAAGGCTTTTCATCTCCTCCAGTCCTGAAATTTGTTAAGTTTATGAAATATCGATCTCAGCAAAATGTTTCCACCACTTGATTTTGGGTTTATAATCCATGTTTCCTTGAATGTGTTTAGAATAGCATTTCCCAGGGCTCCTGGGTGGCTCAGTCGGCTAAGCGTCTGACTCTTGATTTTGGTTGAGGTTATGATCTCAGGGTCGTGAAATCCAGCCCCATGTTGGGCTCCATGCAGGGTGTGGAGGCTGCTTGAGATTTTCTCTCTCCACCTGCCTGCTCACAGGCACATAGGCTCTGTCTCTCCCAGAAAAAGAGTAGCAGTTCCCAAAGTGCATTTTGTAGAACACTACTGTGAGACCCTCATGGGTCTTGAGAGAAAGAAATGTTTCTTTTTTAAAAAATTTTTATTTATTCATGAGAGATACAGAGAGAGAGAGGCAGAGACACAGGCAGAGGGAAAAGCAGGCTTCCTGCAGGAGCCCGATGTGGGACTCCATCCCGGGTCTTCAGGATCACGCCCTGGGCCAAAGGCAGATGCTCAACCATTGAGCCACCCAGGCATCCAAGAAGTGTTTCATGTTAATAACATTTGGAAGGTTCTGGGTTGAACAAAATTTAGACAAGCTGTTTTGCTGCAGGACTTCTTAAAACCATTAATAATATTCTACTGCGTGTTATAAATCTTGAAAAGGCAGATATAATATGCAGTGTGTTCTCACCTTAACAGGGAACCTTGTTTCTGTGAAATTTCTATTAACATCCTGGAAAAAGCTAGTGTCCCGAGGAATGCATTTTGGGAAACACTGGCTTAGAAGCTGCCCATTGGGGATCCCTGGGTGGCGCAGCGGTTTGGCGCCTGCCTTTGGCCCAGGGCGTGATCCTGGAGACCCGGGATCGAGTCCCACGTCGGGCTCCCGGTGTATGGAGCCTGCTTCTCCCTCTGCCTGTGTCTCTGCCTCTCTCTCTCTCTCTCTCTCACTGCGTGCCTATCATAAATAAATTTAAAAAAAAAAAAAAAAAAAAGAAGCTGCCCATTGTCTAGAAACTGGCAGTGGTCAGCGGTTTCCCATTATTCATTTAGAAATCAGCCTTCAACAGCAGTAGGAGAGCCAAGTTTAGACATAAAGAGGCACTTCCTAACTGAGAGGGCACTCGGGGAGTAGAGTCTAGAGTGTCCCAGGAAATTATGATAAGAGAACACACCACCGCCTTTCTTGTCCTTTTGCAAGCTCTCCCATGAGTCATTATAAATAGAATGAATTATCAAGGAAGCTCCTGGATCTTTTTATCTTAAGGGGGCCTTTGAAAAAGGATATAATTGAGGGATAAGAAGGTAGGAATTAAAAGCGAGAAGACAGACAGGCTGACTTCTGGAAGGGCTGTTTCTAATTGTCTGTAATTAACTCATTCGTTCTTCCTCTGCTCAGAACACAAGAGTTGAAGGATGCACCTTCCCAACTCACGTTTTCAGAGCAGGTGGGAACTAAGGTAGAGAGGGCTGGAAGGTGCCCAAGATCTCGGGGTCGTATTTCGGTAATTGTCGTAAGTTGAGCGCTTCCATGTGCCAAATATGATGTGAAAGCCTGTCGCATGCATTTTGTGTGTTCCCTGAAACAACCTGTCAGGCTGCCGTCATTATCGTTCCCATTTTACAAAATGAGAATCTGAAGCCCAGAGAGGTTACAGACTTTCCCTGAGGTCATACATCCAGTAGCGTGGAATCTGGACTTGAACACCAAAGCCCTTATTCACTCTATGCTCCTGCTGCTGCTGTGAGGGTGTAGACGTCCAAGACACCAGGGCTCCCTCGAAATGGGCCTCCTTCCATCAGCCTGTTGGGGGGCGGGGTGTGGAGGGGTGACAATGTGCCACATTGACAAGGAAGTCCAGGGAGAGGGGACATCTTCCAGCTGCTGAGGCCCCCAGCTGCCTGACAGCAGCCTGGCTCTGTCCCCCCCTCCACCACCCTCCCTTGCCAAATGCATCTCTTCTTATTAGCCATCTGCCCCTCGTGCTGCCGGTAGCCCACAGCGCATGGGCAGCTGCCCTGTTCGAGAGCCCGGAGATAATATCAGTTTATGAATCGATATGTTCTCTGGCACGTCTGTGTTCCCCTAACGGGAATGTCGCAGGATCCAAAATATATTTAATCCTCAGCCGACTCCCCACCGTCAGGGGTTGGAGGCTCCAAAGGAATCCTTGTAACCTCAGTCTGTAAGCTGCAGTTAATCAGGCTGGACTCTGGGCAGGGGAGCTCGGGCCTGTGGCCTCGGGCCTTGGCAGCACCTGTACGTGCGAGTGAGGATTCGGGGGACGGGCCAGGGCCCTTGAGGAGCCAAGTCTTAAGAAAAAGAATCTGCCTGAGGAAATCAGTGTCTCAGCCCAGCCAGAAAGAAAGCCCAGGGCACCTGCCATCTATCTGGTCGGGCCGAGTGGCTGTCGGCTTCGTCCTGGGGTCTCTAACTACTGTGTGCCCACGGGCTGTGGAGCTCTGTGTGAGGTGCTCGGTACAAACGTGTGATGAATGTGACTTCAGGGTGTGAAGATGACCTGCCCTGCACTGGAAGGCTTTCTTCCAGGAGCAGGATTGGTGACCTGAATAAATGCACACCCCCGTTGCCTGGATTCCTAGCAGAGAGCCTCGGAGGTCTTGGACTCAGAGCTCAGCCCTGTTGGGGAGGGCGATGCTTCTCCCTCTGACACTGGCTAGCCTCGGGGGACTCATGCCTGCAGGTTTTAGCTGGCTGAGAGAACAGCTGTCTTCAGCCAGGGCACGGGAAGAGGGCCGTGGGTCCTAGGTGGAAATCCCTTGAGCTTCTAAATGTCACTGCCCCGCATGGGGTCTCTCTGATGGCCTCATCTAAAGTAGCAGCCTCCCCAATATTGCTCCCATAGACGGCTGAAGTCCTATCTGCCTGTGTGCTTAGTCTGCCTCTTCCATTAACCCCCAGCCTCCTTGAGAGCAGGACATGCCTCTCTCTTGTTTGTGCATTTTGTTTCTAGAATATCTTGTGTGCCTGGGTCTGGCTCATGATAAACACTTAAATATCTGTTAAATAAATGGGAAAATATAATAATAAGTGAAGGCACAATGCTACATGTAGACTGTCAGGCTGAGATTCTTTGAAAGCAGACTTGGCTTTGTCACTCCTCTGCTGACAGTCCCGTCGGATCCCATCACGTACAGGATAAAGTGCGGGCTCCCTAGCCTGCTGGTCAGGCTGCTGTGCTCTGGCCCCTGCTCGCCTCCCCAGCCTTATCTCTCACTATTCCCTCACCCCCAGCATCCCACATGCTCACCCAGTGACTCCCAAATATTGCTACGCATGTGACCTTGGGACCTGCTGAAAACGCAGATGCCCAGGGCCTCAGCTCAGGTGATTCAGATCCAGTTGGTGTCGAGTGAGTCCCAGGAATTATCACCGTTTTTTTTTTTTTTTTTTTTTTTTTTTTTTTTTAAAGAAACGTCAGAGCATTCCATTGGCAGGTACTCCGAAGACCACACTTGAAAGAGCAGGGCCCTGTCCCAGCACACCGCAGACCTCTGACCCAGAGGGCCACACTTTCTCACCTCTGTGCCTTCATATCACAGCCACTGTGATGACTTCTTTGTGGAATCACCTTTGTCCATCCACATTTGCCACCCAGAGGACGCCTCTGCCTCCTTCAAGACTTAGCTCAAGGGTCATACTTTCTGTGGACACAGGCCTGCTTCCCCCCGGCACATTAGCTTTACCCTCTCTCTGTGCCATGCACAGGACACATATCTTTCTCAAGGATCATTCTACTTACTTCTCTTTTCCTCTTCTTCTTCCCCAATACCACAAACTCTCAGAAGAGCAGCTCATGGTTCCCTTTGGACCTTTAGTACCTAGCCGAGTACCACCACCAAGGGTTCGTTTGAATAGGAGAGCCCCAGACGTGCTCCAGCCAAGCGAGCCCACGCCTCCTCCCTTGCTAACCCTGTTCTCTGACTCCTGGGTCTTTCAGGAGTTCTCGCTCCAGAGAATGGACAGCCTGGTGGACGATCGTGTCAACATCCTGGGATTTTCCATTTTCAACCAGTCGCATGCTTTCTTCCAAGAGTTTGCCCAGAGCCTCAACCAGTCCTGGCAGGAGAACTGTGACCATGTGCCCTTCACTGGGCCTGCGGTAAGTACCCACCGGAGCCCTCCCTGGGCCCCTTCGCCTCCGCACACACACACCCTCCTGGAATCCAGCCCTGTCGGGTCCTAGCCAGTGCTGGGAAGTGGTTACGAGAGAGAAAGTTTGGAAACGAGTGAGCTGTAATCAGCAGGCTTGGTGGAGGTCCGCAGGGGGAGCGCTGTGCAGAGCCACGGATCTGTCATTTAGTGAGGTCCGTGCATCTCCTGCGGCCTGACTCCTGATCATGCTGTTGCTGAGAACTGCCCAAGTTTAGGATCAACAGTCCTACTGTTGGAAGGCACTTGTCGCTCCTCCTCTTCCTCATTTTTCAGCATAGGAAACTGAAGCCCAGCCTGAGAATGGGGCTGAGGGTGGGGACCTGGAGATCTTGTTCAAAGGCAAACACCAAGCCTTTTGCAAGGTAAAGCTAGATTCTGAGATTTCCTGACTCCTGATCCTGTGCTCTCTCCATCACTCTGGACCACCGCCTCTAGTAGGAGCTCATGCAGGCAAGCTTCCTTTGTGCCCTCACCCACCTGCTTTTCCTCTTTGTACTTTCTTCCCCTGCTGTGTGTGTGTGTGTGTGTGTGTGTGTGTGTGTGATGGAGGCAAAGTTTTCCCGGGCATACTCTACTAGGTTTAATGTCGTTACTCTGTGCGGTGGGTCACATATGTGTGCTTGTGTCCGTCTGTTAAAAGGCCAATTCTCAGGAGACTGGGACTGCCTGGCTTTCTAGGTCCTTTCCCAGCCACGTTACTTTTAAGCCTCCCAAAGCCCTCTAAGACAGCTCCCGTGATGCTCCCACAACTTTCTGAAGTCTATCAGTATCCTCACTTTGCAGATGCTGAAAGAGAGGCCCAGATGTGTTAAGTAAACAGCCCAGGGTCACACAGCTAGTACGCAGAGGAATTAGCATCAGAACCCAGTTCAAAGTTTTAACTGCTATGCTGTTTCCCTCTCTCTAGGAGCATCGTTCTGTTGACATTGTACATTGTGCCTGGCAAAGTGAGAGTAGTTAGTGGATATTTGTCGAACAAATGAGTGAATCAGGGAGGCAGGTGGAACAGTGAGCTAGAGATAGAAAGAACTGGAAAAGAAGTAGACCTGAGAGGTGGCAGTGAAATTGGGCACCCTCCTGGAGTGGGCCCTTCCCTGGTGGGGGGCTTCTAAAATAGGACCGCAAGACCTATCTTTGGTGCATGTCCAAGGGTAAGGACATTTCTGGACATCTGCACAAATGGACACCTAATTGGTGGTTGGCCAAGGCTGGCTAAAGGCAGGGGCCTGGACAGAGGGACCTTTTAACAAGCTGTGCACCTCCATGATTGCATAGCCTGGTAGAAATCTTAGGAAGGAAGGAGTAACTAAGGGGTCGGAGCTCATGCAGAGCTCAGGGAGCTGTGATCAGGGAGCCAGGAACTGAGTTTCAGAAAAGGTTTAAGGAGCACACCCCAACAAAGTATTTTAGCCCTGGAAGAGGTGAGAATCCATAGGAAGGACTCAGCAGCGGTGAGACCTCTGATGGAAGGGGGTTCTCGCCACCAGTGTTGGGGACAGTGCGGGACATCCTCAGACAGGGCATCATGGTAGGACCAGGTTCATCCCTCCCAGCCGGCTGCAGGCCTGTCCCCCTGGTCTCCCTGCAAGTCCTGCAGCCATGGCTCCTGTACTCTAATGAGGTGCAGGCAGCCTGGAAAAGCTCGCAGCATAATACCAGGAAAGGAGACAAAGCCTGCTGCCTCCAACCCAGACTGTTCCACGTTTGGCATGTGGCCTGGTGAAATAAAAGGTCCCTGTGCCATATTTCCAATCACTCTCTGAGGGACTCAGCCCTTCCAGTAAGTGCTCACATTGACCACAGCAGGCAGATGAGGGCCCGCCCGGTACCTAGTGGGAGGGCTTGCGAGGACCTGCCAGGAAGGCCAGCCGGTCCCTTTCATGGGACTGTGAGGCCGGGCGTGCTCCCATGTGCCTAAGAGAGCGCTGGCCTTCCGAGGCGTAGGAGCTGGATTTGAATACCAGTCTTGCCATGTTCTTGCTCAGTGATCTAAGGTAGTTCTATAACTGTCTGCACCTCTGATTCTTGATCCGGAATTTTGGGCTGGTTCTGCTTGACCACCTAAGGAGATTTTTGTGAAGATAAAATGAAATATAGGTCTGTCTTCTAATCACAGCTCTTCATGGAATAAGCTGCTTTAATTAATTATTTATTTATGTATTTATGATAGTCACACAGAGAGAGAGAGAGGCAGAGACATAGACAGAGGGAGAAGCAGGCTCCACGCACCGGGTCTCCAGGATCGCGCCCTGGGCCAGAGGAAGGCGCCAAACCCCTGTGCCACCCAGGGATCCCCGGAATAAGCTGCTTTAATATGCTATAAGGCAGCCACTGGGATAGGCATTAGGAAGTATATCAGGTAGCTTTCACTGTATAAGTGCTGTGGAACAACCAACCCCCAAATCTCACTAGCACGTGACACGAAGCATTTGTGTAGCTCGTGCATCTGAACATCAGATCAGCTAATCGGGGGGGGGGGGGGGAGGGAGGATCAGCTATGGATTCCTGACCTAGCCGGGGGGGGGTCAGTTCACCTGAGCAGCTCACTCAGGGAATCTGGGCTGGGGCAGCTCTGCTCCCCGTACCTCTCTTCCTTCCCCTGGCCCAACAGGCAGGCCAGCCTGGCATATTCTCCTGGTGGATGCAGGATAGTGACAAAGCAAGGAGCAACACACCAGGCCTCTTAATGCTCATTTCCCAGAATGTGCACACTGCGACTGCCAAATCATAGTGCTGGCCGAGGAAAGGCACAGATAAATTCAAAGTCAGGGAATGAGGACTCGGCTCTTTTAGAGAAGAAAAGTAAGAAGTCACACAGCAAAAGGTGTGAGTACAGGACAGAATGAAGGATTGGGGTACATCCATCCTGTAGTCTGTCATGGTGAATAGGAGCCAAAGCCTCTGCCTTCTGAGGTTCGTGATGTGGGAGGTAAGATCTGCCTCCACCTCTAGGAAAATGGGATGGATGCCCTGTGAAAGCAGAGTGAAGCCCCTTAGCTCTGCCTGGAATAATCAGGGAAGGCTTCCCAGAGGAGGTGGAAGTGAAGACCACACCGCTGTTCACTTAGTGTGCGGGATGCTGTGCAGGGTGTGAAGGCGTCCAGGGTGGAGCCAGGGCCGCATGTCCGGCCACATGGAAGCAGCCCTCCTGACTGCATTTTTGTCCTTCCCAATCCAGTCTCAGAGCTGCCAAAGCTGCAGCATCTTAGGTTCCCCAGGAATGTTGGGGAACATTCAGGGAGTGTGTAGGGGGTCTTCTGGGGGCTTCCTCCGTGTTGGGGGTGGAGAACAAGAGTGCAAGCCTACTTTGGAGGGGCCTAGGAGGAGAGGAAGTTTGAGCCTGAGCCTGAGCCCTGGTCACCAGGAGGGGGATGGTCAGGCCCGGGGGCCAGGCTGTGGTGCTTCCTCGGTCAGCTTCTCTTGGCCAAGCCCCATGGCTTTCTTGCAGGCAAAATAGGGGCGTGCGTTCTTTCTAGCTTAGGAGGCCGGGGTGCTCTTTCCATTTGTTCCATCTGTGCGCAGAGCGAAGACATCCCGTAGGGCCTTCCATGAAATTACCCCAGCTCCACTTCTCCTTCCTCCTCATGCATCCCGGTAGCAGATGAGCGTGGTCACACACCCCTTTTGGGCAAGGGGGGAAACCGAGGCACAGAAGAGTGAGATCAGAGCCCCAGTTGCCACTCAGTGCCAAGAGCCTTGCAGCCCTGCTCTGTGGCCTCGGAGGAGGAAGGGGAGGCTCCCACCTGGAAGAACATGGGAAGAAAGCGCACAGCCTCAAACAGCAACAAACCCTTCTCAGGGCTTCTCACTTAGCAACTGCCTTTTGAAAAGCGGTGCCTCTTCCTGTCTCGTTAGGGGTTGAAATTCCAGTACAAACAGCCCAGCCCTGTCATTTGCTGGGGAGCTGGAAGGTGAGAAATAATCAGTTCCAGGAAAGCCTGGGCCAGTCTGTCTCCCCATCCAGCTTCGTAAAGACTGCGGCCAGCTCCTCCGCAGGGACCTCTTCTCCTCCGACCCCTGCCACCCCTGCCATTCCCCTCTGCCCCTCCTCTATCTCAATTCCAGTCTCTTCCTCTACCTGTCTTCTCCCCTGACTCCTCCCTTTCCCTCTTCCCCTCCCCTCATGACTCCTTCCCTCCCCTTTTCCCTTTCTTTCCCCTTTGTCCCCTTCCCTCCCCCTCCCTCTCCCTTTCCCTCGCCTTCCTTCTGCTTCTCCTTCCCCCTCTACACTCCAGGTGCCTTCTACGCTCTTGACATTTCTCCTGTCCCATTTCTCATCCTCCTAAATTGTGTGTGTGCCACCCCCCCCCCATCCTTCCCTTCCCAGGGGGCTGGAAAGGGGGCTGCTCTGAGGACATGGGGAGGGAGCCACTGAGCTGAGGGGTTAGTAACCTCGAGAGAAAGCTGAGTGCCACCACCCAGGCTGGGGCTGCACCCCTCTACCCTGCTTCCCTCCTGACACCACACGAGCTGCAAGCGGGCAAGCTGTGGATGGAGACACATACCCGCTATTTCACATGCCGCTCCCATTAATCACACTGCAAAGAACAAAAATCGTAGGAAATCATTAAAATTACAGATGGCTAGGTTAAGTAATTAGAATTTAGGCTAAAACAGATGTTTGTAATTAAGTGTTTATTTCATTGAATAAAACCCAGATTGTACGGACTATTCGATGAGATTTTAATGGCTCCTGTCCTGGTCTGATTTGGGGGGGGGGGGCGAGTTTAAGCTACAAAGATTCAGAGACAAATGGGCATCCAAGAGAATGGGAATCCAGTGATCTGGGGTGGGGGCTGGCGGGGGAGATGAGGGTTACAGGTGTGTGTTTGGAAGATATCTTATTTTTCCTTCAGTGGCGGGGGGATAACTCCACTACTAACTCAGACTGATTCATCTTAATTTATACAGAGTCTTTCATTCCCCTAAACAATTTACAAACAGCTCAAAAGAAAAAAAACAATGAAGAACCAAATGAAAATATAAAAACAAGAGAATTGAGAGTCCCTTGCCAAGCGACATTTTGGTGCCAAGAAAGAGGAGAGGATTTTAAACAAGGATTGAGCCGTTTGGGGGTTTTAATATTTAGAAGATGTAGGGACAGGGGAAGCGGAGACGAGAGAGGCGTGCGCACAGATGGGGCACGGAAGCCACAGGAAGACAGAGGCAGGTGCTGAAGGGAAGGGCGATGGGATGGAAGACTAGAAGGAGCGGGGACGGAGGGGACGCTCCAGCCAGACCCAAGAGGCAGACGGAGCGCTGTTTTGGTATCAGAGCCGCTCTTCCCCAACTGCAATCCCCAGTGCTTGCCAGAGCTGAGTTAGTAAATGATAACAGAAGGAGAAAGCAGGTAGGAGAGAACAGCAGGCGGCTTTGGGATGGAGATCTGCAGTGAGATGAACAGTTGACGAGGCAGAGATTACAGGCTCTCCCGCCAGAGGTGAAATTGGCTGAGCCGAGATTGGCATCTGGGGGCCGATAAGGTGGAGGAGCTTGGGGGTGGGCAGCTGGGGCTCAGAGAAGCAGTTGGAGCACCCAAGGGAGAGGCCCAGGCGTGGTGCCAGGAGCCTGCGAGAGAGGGGCAGTCTGGTTATGCAGGGAGGACCCTGAGGAGGCCCAATTAGGGGGGATGGTGTTTGGGGCTTAGGAGGTTTCGGCTACGATGGGCCCAGGCTGAGCCACAGACAGGACCCGTGAAGCCCAGAGCTCCCTGGGGACCATCACCGAAGGCACTGTGCAGATGGAGAGGAGACAGGAACCTTGAGGCTGTCCCTCCCACCTACCCCTGCCCCCCAGGGTCCCTCTCTGGGCTGTAATTATTAGAAGCCTAGAAGAATCTTGAAGGTCCCAGAGTACGAGATGCCAAGGAACACTGCAAACAGGCACACACTGCTCTCCCGGCATCCGGATCATTTGCTAATAAGAGGACATCAGCCAAGAAAACCACATCCCAGACGAGTGGGAACAACAAGTGTGTGGCAGGAAGGAGCCTGGGGCCTGGTGGGAGGGTGTGAGAAATGGCGTGGTGAGCAGCGTCTGCCAGTCTGCGGGGACCGGGGTCTCTCGGGACTGACAGACAGCCTCCTGGGAAGAAAGGCCTCTAGAGGGGGTTAAGTGGGCCTGGGGCAGCCATGCCCTGGAAGGAAGGGGGTCCCTAGGGCCTTCGTACTGATGAGGGCACATTCAGCTTCCAGCAGTGGAAATCTTAAATCAAACTGCCTTCTGCAGAAAAGGGAAACGTGTCACCTCATGCCACAGCAAGTCGAGAAGGAGAGCAGACTCTGGACGGAGGTTTGTTTCCATTCCTCTCTGCTCCCCCTGGTGTCAGCTCTACCCTCAGGCTGGAGCCAGGCTGGCTGCCGCAGGTCCAGGCATCATGTCCTAACAGTGGCAGTGGTGGTGAGAGAAGGAGGAAGAACTGCCTCTCTCAGAGACAGGAAGCTTTTCTCAGAACTGACTCCTCACTCGTGGTCTCCATTCATGTCTCATTGGTCAGAATGGCGCCGCTTGCCCTTTCCCGAATCCCATATTGTTGGGAGGGTGGGATGACTCCTGGACCACTCAGGATCCCTTGAGAGCTGGGGCTGGGTTAGCCAGTCCTGAAGCACATGGCTGCTTGGGGGATGGAGGATACTCGAACCAAATGGGGGTTCTGTTGGGGAGGAAGAAGGGGAGAAGAGGTGCTAGGTAGGTAACTGTTGATCCCCTCACACCACTCCTCTGTCCTGCCCTTATATGTCCCATTGCAATAAAATTTCTCTTGACTGAGAGGCTAGCGTGAGGACAACCAACCAGGCAGACCAAGAGGCAAGGTGGGTGATGGCCAAACCCAGGACAAGAGAGAGGCCTGCCCACTACCCTTCCCCGACCCCAGCCCTGGCCCAAGAGTCTCATGCTCCTGGCTGCTGTTGGGAAGATGACCACGTCTAGAAGATTGCCCAGGTTGTCCCGGGAGGCTGGGCCCAAGAATAAATCTGACAAGAGCAGTGACTCACCGCCAGCTTCTCAAGAGGATGGAAAGACAGTGCTGCAGAGACAGGAGGAAACCAGCCTGGAGCAAGGGTCCTGGGGCTCCTGGTCCTGGCCTGGCTTCTGTCTTGCTCGGTGACTTTGGGCAGGAGGTGAATTCTTCCAACCTCGGTTTCGCCATTGGTAAAATAAGAGAGTTGGACTCCTTGAATTCTAGGATCCTTTGCAGTCTAAAAGGCAAGAGATTTTGAGACTCTCTGAAGGGACAGATGAGCTGGGAGACAAAGGAGAAGGTGGGACAGAAATTAGTTCACCGTATGCTTTAGATAGCCAGACGGAAGGATGGAGGGGCCGGTGGCAGCAGCGCTAACCAGCCCTCGCCTCAGGTCAACGTTCGTCTAAGCTGGAAAGGGAGAGTCTATAGCATTGATCATTTCCATATGTCCTTTTGGCAAGGAAACGTGAGAGGTCCATTAATAAAGGAGCCACATGTGCGCAGGGGAAAATGAATTATGTGCGGAGGACAAGGACAGTTGTAGGCTCGCCGAGAAGCATCGAGCGCCATGCAGGTGAGCCTGGAATCAATGCAGAAGGAGCTGAGCGAGCAGAAGGTGATGGGCGGGAGGGCCTCGGGGAGGCGGCTGGCCAGTGTGGCTGAGCCGCCCTGCAGAGCTTACTCCTAGTCCCCATCGTTTAGTGTCCCCACCTGGGTGCTTTGGGACCAGGGCACAGAAAGGAGGGGTGATGGAGGTGAAAGGAAGAGGGCCCAGCACGGACAGGCCCAGGGCCTTCGGACTTCTGCCTGCGGTGATGTCTCCGAGGAGATCGGGCCATGTCGAGGTCTGTGGTGCTGCCACATGGTAGGAACTGAATAAATGTGGGAGGAAAGAAAAGAAGCAGGTGGAAGGAAGAAAAGGAGGACCCGGAGAGGGATTGGCAGAGGGAAAGAAGGAGGAAGAACCAACACTGGAGCTGGCAGTTTTGCAAGGGAACGCGGATTGGGGCCGGGAAACTCTCTTGGGCTATCTCCCCTGTAACTGCCTTTTAGAAAGAAGATCCAGAACCAGCCCCCCAACCCCACCCCAAGTCGCTGCCACAGGACACCTGGCCCAACAGGTAGCTGGGCTGCAGAGGGAATAAGCACACTTCCCAGCCTGTCTCCTGCCTTGAGCTCCCTGCTCATGCTACTCCAGGTCGCCTTGGAAGCACCTGCTTCCTGAGCTGACACCTGCCTGCAGCCAGGGGGTGTGCAGTTTGCAGAGCACGTTACAGACCTGTTTACAGGGGACCGTTGTTCTCTCCAAGGCTCCACAGCGTGCTCGGGATCACTCAGCACATGAGTGAGGGCTAGGATCCAGACTCTGGGTTTAGTCCTCCCGGTTTCAAGCTCTTTTTCTGACACCTCCTGTCTCAAGATGCTTACACTCTGTCTTGAGAGCTTGAAAAAAAAAGATTCCAACTAGATGACCTCCCCTGCCTTGGAGGGCTCAGTCTTCCAGGGCCTGGCCAGGTAGGAGGAGGCTGTAAGAAGTCATGGGGTGGGGGTGGGGGCATCGTCCGGTGGGACGGTATTGAGTTGCCAATGGTGAATGTCCTACTTCTATGAAGGAACTTGCTTTGTGATGAGGTGGCATGTGGACTTCCAGACCCCAACATCACTGCTCCCACAGGGCCTCCCCGTAGGGCCCCTGTATGGTTTGACCCTATTTTCATTTACATTCAGTAGGTTTTTCTTGTCAGGGGCTTTATGTGTACTGCATAGTGCCACCGCCTCCTTAGATGACACACTCCCTGGAGCAGGCATCTTCTGTTTTCCTGCCCCTACCCAAAGCCACACACGTCCAGTTAACTCATTGGGTAGTGCTCTGCTGAGCCTCGGTGGGCAGATTACACCCCAAATTTAATTCAATTCTAAAAATATGTCTTGGGGGGGCCTACCACATGGCAGGTCCCAGTTAGATACTGTGCAGCATATAGAGATGACGGCCCTGTGTGCTCCTGCTCTAAGAGCTTGCAATTTAATAGGGAGATGAAAATATGAACAAACCACACTGGCTTCTTCCCGGGGCTCTGACTCCCTCCTGCATTTCTAGTTTGTTGCTTCTTCCCCTCCTACTGCCCCCTGCCCCCTGCCAAGCTTGCACCACAGTCTCCACCCCTTTGCATGTGCAGTTCCACCTCTGAAGCGTCTTTCCCCTTCCCCAGCCGCTTCCCCTCCCAGATCCAATGATGTTTCTACCAAAATCCTTCAGTGCTCAGTTCCCATGCTGGGTCCTCCAAGAAACATTTTCTTCTTCTTTTTTTTTTCTCAAGATTTTATTTATTTATTTAACAGAGAGCACAAGCAGGGAGAGCAGCAGAGGGGGAGGGAGAAGCAGGCTCCCCGCTGAGCAGGGAGGCCTGATCCCAGGACTCTGAGATCATGACCTGAGCTGAAGACAGACACTTAATTGACTGAGCCACCCAGGTGCTCCCAGAAACGTTTCCTTGATCACCAAGACAGGATCTTTCTCTTTGGACCCCGCCCCCCCAGACCTTTGCCTGTGCCCTCACTCAGTTTCACATTACCCCTGTTTGGGTCCTTTGTCCCCAAACACCCTCTCCATTCCACTGTAATCTATTGTGGGAATAGGGTCTTGCTCATCTTCAGGCTTTGAACTCACCATGTACTTCGTAAGTACCGGTCGCACTGAGTAGTACAAAGAAGTAGACTGATAGTAGGTATGTCCAGTATCATGGGCTCTTCTAGGAGGAAGTGACCTTTGGTTGAGCGTTGTAGAATGGGCAAATCCAAAGGCAGCTTCCAGGCTCCTTCCTTCTTCCCGAGATACGCAGCCCTGTGTCCTTCTTGGGGATTTCTGAGAGCTTTGGAAGTCGCTACCTACCTGGAGCAACGAGAGCAAAGGATATCCTTGAAATCATTTTGGGCCCAAAGGGACAGCTGGATGGTCCAATCCCAGAGAAGCCTTGGCCACCACTGTCTGCCTTGGGCAAGCACCTAGACCCTTGAGTGAAGCAGAGCTGGCCCAGTGAGAGGCGGTGGGCCATGGGCACCAAAAAAGAACCCTTATTCCTTTCTCTTTTCTCTCGTCCTCCTCCCGTCTTCTCTTCCTCCTTTCCCTTCCCCTCCCCCTTCCCACCCATCCCTCCCACCCTCCCTCGCTCTGGGCCTCCTGCCCACCGTCTGCCCTCTCCCAGCTGTCCTCAGCCTTGCTGTTTGATGCCGTCTATGCTGTGGTGACCGCGGTACAGGAGCTCAACCGGAGCCAGGAGATCGGCGTGAAGCCCCTGTCCTGCGGCTCGGCCCAGATCTGGCAACATGGCACGAGCCTCATGAACTACCTGCGCATGGTGAGGGGTGGCCGGGGCCCTGCAGGGGAGGGACGGGGTGCTCTGTTCAAGGCCCCGCACCCCCAAGCCTCCTCGGTGTATCACTGTCCCAGATAGAACAGCCACCTGCGGTGACCCCATTCAGTGCATGTGGGTCACAGTGTTCCCTGAGCCCTACAGCCCCACCAGGGAGGCATGGCTTAGTGCTGGCTTTCCCAGCCACATCTCCTCTGGGGGGATGGACACGGATCTCTAGCCCACCAAGAAGACACCTGGTGCAGAGTAGCTCGGGTTTTGCATTTCGGGTCAGGTCCTCCTGACTTCCTGCGGACCTGAAGGTGGGTGAGCAGCTGCCCAAAGAGGAAAGAGTCTATCTACAGCCAACAGCCTGGAGGAGGGACACGGGAGGATCTGAGTTCAGGCTTCCACCTTGGCATTGTGTTGGTTCATGCCATGGCTGCGAGGTCACTGGGTGTGGGGCATCCTTCTCCTCCCCTGGCCCCAACCAAGTGTGAATTCATCCCGGAGACATCACACTCGTGGTTATGAGATCCCGTGACTGAGAGACAGGCAGGAGGATGGACCTTGACGGCCTGCTGTCTCTCGGGCATCCTTGAACGGCACTGGTGTGGGGTGCTCGGAGCCAGGTGGGACCTGGGGCCTGTTTGGTGCTGTAAGTCGCTCTCTCTTGGACAGGTAGAATTGGAAGGTCTCACCGGCCACATTGAATTCAACAGCAAAGGCCAGAGGTCCAACTATGCCTTGAAAATCTTACAGTTCACCAGGAATGGTTTTCGGCAGGTAAGTCCGGCTCCGCCACCGTGGTGGCACATCTTTCCTCCTTGTTCCTTTCTGTGTCCCCAGCCCTCTCATCCCATTTCTCCTTGGTGCACAGGGTGGCCCCAGCTCTCAGCTATCCCCAGGAGCGACAGGCTGCGTCCTGTGCACCGCTCCTGGCATGCCCCGGCCTCCCCCGCTTCCTGCTGGTCAGTCCACTAGTGTGGGTCAAGGGACAGCTCCAGTGGAAGACCGAGAGGCAGGCCGTCATGCTCGGTAGGGCCAGGGGGGCAAGAAGGTGTCACATAAGGAGGGAATTCCCAGGCTGTGCCCACTAGTTTGGATTCCGCCCTAACCCTGGAACCAGGGTCAGACTCCAGAGAGTGTGGGGAAGGAACCAACTGGGTCCCTTTGGTGTTGGAGTGGATGGCCAGTTCTCTCCTGCCAGCTCTTTCCTGACCAGCCTGCGCCATGCCGAACACAGCCCTCCTCTCCTGTCAGCTACCTGTCTTCTCCCATCAGCTCAGGATGGCTCCATCCTCTGAAGTGCCTTTCCAACCCCCTATCTTTTCCCCCGTCTCCTCCATGAACTCTCTCTCTCTCACTCCCCCCCCCCCCCATCCTCTGGCATCAGAGGAAACAGGGATTCTGAGCCATGACAGGTGCATCCCAGCAGGTCTCCCAACCTCCCTTTTGCCCAGATAATCAACCCCCTATTCTTAGGCGAGCCCTTCTCCTGCCTTAGAAGAGCCGGAGAAATAGGAAATGTGCTAATTATAGCAGGAAGCAGACACACTGGAGGGCTTCCGCTGTCAGAGTAGCTAAGCAAGGGAATGTGCCTCTCAAGGGGCTGCACAATCACCTTTCCCGGAGGTTATTAAGTTCTTTCTTCTCTTCCTCATCTTTCTCTTCCTCTTCTTCTATCATCATCATCATCATCATCATCATCATCATCATCATCAGAGAGCAGCTTTGTATTTCTTAAGCTCTTACCACCAGCCATTAACCATGTTGGGTGTACCATTTTCCCATCTCACTTTACAGACTGAGTGCTTTCAATTTATCTTTATTTTATTTATTTATTTTTTTTAGATTTTATTTATTTATTCCTTTATTCCATCCATCCTTTATTCATGAGAGACAGAGAGAGAGAGATGCAGAGACACAGGCAGAGGGAGAAGCAGGCTCCACGCAGGGAGCCCGATGTGGGACTCGATCCTGGAACTCCAGGATCAGGCCCTGGGCTGAAGGCAGCGCTAAACCGCTGAGCCACCTGGGCTGTCCCTATCTTTATTTTATTTTTATTTCTGTCATCTGTGCATAGAGACAGTCTTATTTCTTCCTTCCCAATCTGGATACCATTTTTTCCCTTTTCTTGCCTTGTTCAATGGCCAGAATGTCAATGTTCAATATTGATACGTTGTTTCTGATCTTAGGGGGGACACATTCAGCCTTTCGCCTTTAAACATGCTGCTAGCTGTAGGTGTTTTGTAGATGTTCTTTATCAAGCTGAGGGTGTTCCCTTCTCATTCTAACTTCCCAAGAATTTTTTTTACCATGAAGTGGGTGTTGTTGAATTTTGTCAAGTGCTTTGTCTGGGTCAACAGATATAATCATATTATTTTCCTTCTTTAGCTTGATCATATGGCGGATTACATTAATTGATTTTCAAATGTTTAACCAGCCTTACACACCTGGAATAAATCCCACTTGGACATAGTGTATAATTTTTAGACATCATTGGATTAGGTTGGCTAATATTTTGTTGAGGATTTAGCATCCAAGTTCTGAGTGAACTACTGGTCTGCAGTGGGCTTGGAGGGTTTTTTGCTTTGTTTTTTTACTCCCTTTGTCTGGTTTAGGTATCAGGGTAATACTGGCTTCACAAAATGAATTAGGAAATATTCCTTTCTCTTATTTTTTCTGGAAAAAGTTGTATATGACTGCTGTTAATTCTTCTCTAAGTGTTTGGTAAAATATTTCAGGGAAATGATCTGGGCCTGGGGATTTCTTTTTTAGGAACTTTTAAATTACAGATTCAGTTTCTTAAAATAGGACTATCCAGGTTATTTGTTTCATCTTAGTTCAGATTTGCTCATCTTAGTCAACGGTCGGTGATAGGTACTTTTTATTAATCGCTATTTTTTTAAGTGAGGAAATGAATGCTCAGGGAGGCTTTGAACAGTTAGTATTGGCAGCTGGTTTTGAACCTAACACCTCAGACTCTGAAGCTCAAGTTCTTAACTATTATGACCGACAAATCATACATCAAAATCACCTTGGTAAATTTGTTAAAAATGTAGATTTTTAGACTCTACCGTACAAAAGTCCAATGGAGTAGACCTCAGATAAGACCCAGGAACTGATGTGATCACCGAGCACTCAGGGTGACCCCAGTGAAACCCTAGGCTATGCTGACAAGGCCCTGCCACACCCACATCCCGTCACTCTGTCCCCACATCTGAGAGGCTCCACAGGGCCAAGTGGAGCTCCTTTTAGGAGGACTGTGATTATGCTAGGCCTTGAGGCCAGGTCACCCTTCTTGGGAAACAACAAGATAAAGAAGAGAGTCTAGGGTTAGGTAGGTAGCCAGAAACTCTGGGGAAGAATATCACCAGTTGATGAGCGTGTGCTCGGTCTTGAGTATGGGTATGTGTGTCAGGCACTGTGCTGGGTACAGAGGAAACAAACCTGCAAAAGGCACATTCCCTGGTGACATAGCAAAATAATCAGTGCACTTTGGGGTTATTAAGCTCAGATCATGCCCTCTGGCTCATAAATCCCTAAACAAATGAAGTCTTCAGCCTGTAGGGAAATTTCCAGGCTGACTTTTCCATGAGCCCCATTATGCTCATGGGACATAAAGTGCAGAATGTTCATTTGTGGTTTCAGTAAATACCAGTTAAGTGCCTACTATGTTCCAGACATTCTTCTAAGTTTTAAAACTTCCAGGTTTTAAAACATGGGCAAAGTGCTTCTCTGGGGCCTATATTGTAGCATGGGACAAAATATAGACAAATCCATAGCTAATATAGTGTCAGTAGTGGTAAATGTTACAGGGAAAATTAAAAAAAAAAAGGTAAGGAAATGAAGTATGTGGGGATAATAATGATGGGGAAGCAGTAGTTAGGAGAATATAATGCTCATGCCAAGCCTCAGACTTACTCCACAGAAGGCCTAGTCCCAGGTGCTGAAAAACCCCTCATTGGACCTCAGGCCTGCTTTTGGAGTGCTCCCCCGGAAAGAGCCCCCTTCCAGCCCCTTCCATCAAGCAACACCTGCAGTGGCAGAGTTGGCTGGTGGCCCTGACCCCACCCTCTGCTTGAATGACTGCTAATTTTGCTCAAAGTACCTCTTCCCCTTAACTCTTTCTCCAGCAGCCACCACTCAGGCTGGCTTTTCCCCGCTGCCAGGCTGCAGGATTGCCCCGGTCATTAAGAAACAGCATCGCCAGCCTCCAGCCCAGCCCAGCAGGGGACTCTGCTCTGGGGTGTCCTAAATGGCAGCTACTGATCCTTCCCCAGAAGCACACATTGTTGGTATAGGTAGGGCATCACAAACCTACATGTGCACAGGAATGCCCAATGGTGCTTGTTGCAGCTATATTCCCAGGCCCCATAGCTATAAATTCTGAGTCAGCAAAACTGGGTGCCTTCCAGGAATCTGCATATTTTTGACTAGCACCCAGATGGACCCCCCGTGCAGGGGGGACACAAGCTATGCCTTGACAAATAGCGCATAGAATTTCCTCTTGACCTCCCCATAGTTCACCCTCATCCTTTTGAGCCCATGAGACCATCAAAGAGGATGGTGATATTGACCTTCGGCTGCTCTAAGGAACACACATTTTTCTAAGTTTTTATTTTAATACCAGTTGGTTAACATACAATAGTTTCAGGTGTAGTTTCAGGTGTACAATACAGTGATTCAACACTTCCGTACATCACCGAGTGCTCATAATGACGAGGTGCTCCTTAATCCCCGTCACCTGTTTCATTCCTCTCCCCACCCCCTCCCCTTTGGTAACCTTCAGTTTGTTAAGAATCTGTTTCTTGGTTCGCCCCTCTCTATCTCCTTTTTTCCCCCTCTGCTCGTTTGTTTTATTTCTTAAATTCCATATTAAATACGATATGCATTAAATCACATGGTAGTTGTCTTTCTCTGATGGATTTCACTCAGCATCATCTTCTGTAGGTCCATCCTGTTATTGCAAATGGCAAGCATTCATTCTTTTTTTTATTGCTGAGTAATATTCCAGGTGTGTGAATGTGTGTGTGTGTGTGCACGCACGCGTCTACCACATCTTTATTCATTCATTAATGGATGGAAACTAAGGCTGCTTCCATATCTTGGCTATTGTAAATAATGCTGCTATAAACATGAGGGTGCATGTATCCCTTTAAATTAGCATTTTTGTGTTCTCTGGGTAAATACCAGTAGTGTGATAATTGGATCATAGGGTAGTTCTATTTTTAACTTTTTGAGGAAACTCCATACTGTTTTCCTGAATGGCTGCACCAGTTTGCTTTCCCACCAACAGCGCAAGAGGGTTCCTTTTTCTCCAGGGACACACATTCTTGATTGGATTTTTAGAGTGGATTGCAATAATCCTCTTTATTACCCATTTTTCTTCAACAAATCTGGTGACTGTCCTGCTACTTTGCTGTCTCACTCAGGTTCTGTGAATACCAGTGAATACTGTGCAAGTTATATCGTGAGCACAGATGTAGCCTTGCAGCTCTGGTCCCCAGGTCCCATCTCAATCACCAGCCGAATCTTTGCCTCTCGACAGGTGTCCTTCCCCTGATTATTACAGGATGAAGTGGTTTGGGGAGTGATAATTAATTGGACTTCTTTTCCAGGGTGGGAGGAAAGTCAGTATCTCTGCTCTAATATTCTTCCAATGCCATCCAAGGTGGTCTGGCAAGAGAAGGGGGAATGACCAGGAACAGGAAATGACATCTCTTGAGTACCTCTTGTGAATCAGACACCACATGGGCACTTCGTACAGATCACTTCTGATCTGGGGGATGGCCCTGGAAGGTGGATAGTCTCCCACATCACAAATAGGAAAGCTGGGAATCAAGGAGGATAAGGAACTTGACCCAAGTTCACTATTAGCAAGGACTTTGGGCAGAGCTAAAATTTATACTCAGGCTTGTCCAACTCCAGAGCCCATGCTCTTGGGCCTCCCGAGGCTCTTGGCTTCCACTCACTTTCCTGGAATCCCTAAACTCCCAAATCAAAACACTTTACCCAGGTCTGTTGCTTTGCTGCTACCTGTTCCCAGTGACCTGCTGGGCTGAGCTTTCTTTAGTAATGGTGTCTTCTCATTTGGATTTGGTTTTATTCTTTCTCTTCCTGTCTGGGCAAGTGGCTATTAAGAGCTGGTTTTGATTATTTAGAAAGCACCACACAGGGACCCAGTGGGTTGTAATTGGTAAAATGTCTGAACCAAATGCTGTATTCCCTGCTGGTGGCTGATTAAGGGATTATTACCATTATAAAAATAGTCTTTCAGAACTCGGGGTTATTTTTCACCATTAAAAAAATTACTGTTTTGATTCTGTTTGGAGAGGGTTTTCCATCTTGGAATTCTGTGAAGCTTCCCCTGGAGACTTTTATGGGGAAATGTTCTCTAGAGTGTCCTGTACATGACATTTCTGAACCTGGACCATCTCCCAATTGCTTATATATGGGCATAGAAGTCAATGGTGTTGCTTCTGGGTTCCCTAAGTTCTTCCTCCAGTTCCGCCCGTGTGAGCTCTCCCTTCTCCATCCCATCTTCTCCCTTCTTATTTCCCAGAAGATGGCCTGGATTGCATTGGAATAATATAATCTCCCTTCTTCATTTGGGATCAATCAGATCTGAAAGAGAAGGGAAAAAAAAGAAGCACAACATTAGAGGGCCCTTCATTTCCTTCATTTAACTTAGTCTAAATAGATCAGAGATTCTGAGCAGCCCCCAAGTGACTTTGTTAGGGCCGTAACAGGATGAGCACACCTTTTATCTGAAGATTGGAAATGGCTTAACTAGCTCTAATTAAGCCTTTGGGGGAGAAGGAGGCCTGAGGCATGGGGGCTTGACATCCCTAGCTAAAGATGCAGCTCTCACCTTTCCTGTTGGATCACTGTGCATCACAATAAGGGTACCTCAATTTTCTTTGTGTGATGAAGATGGTAACCCCTCAACGTTTGGCATTGTTAAACGCAAGGATTAATGAAATTAGATTTGCAAGGCACTCTCTTCTGCTGGCCTGTGTTTAGGTATAACGCCAGCTCTATTGACATAATGATGATAATAGTTCTCCTCCATGATGCCCCTTGCCGAGTAGCATACATAGATATTTAAAATTTCTCATCTTCTATCAGCCATACATAAAGGCTGCTCTCTCCATCTTGCAGGTAAAGAAACTGAGGCAGAGAGAGGCAAAGTAATGTGTCCACATCCACACAGCTAGTAAGTTCCAGACTTAACTGAGTCCACATCTGGCTATCTTCAAAGCCCATGCTCTTTCTACTCTGTAGCTTGGCCCTAGAATGTATTGGGGGAGACCTCCAAGGCCTCTAGTCTAATCTTCCGTCCCAATGCAAGAGTGTTTTCCATAGTGCCCCTGAGAGAAGCAGCCACCCAGCCTCTCCTTGAGCCTATACTGGGCTGGGAAGTATACTGCTTCCCAAAGGACACATGCCATATGCCCACATCTTCCAGGGAGAGGGTCAAAACCTGCCTCCTAATTCTGCCCTCTGAAGCAGCTGGAATAGCCCACTTTGTCTTTTTTTTTTTTTTTTTTAACAACTCTTCATATATTTGAAAATAGTTTGATTTCTCTTCATTCATTCACTTCTTCCTGAAATTTAGCATAACACTGTTGAGCGCCTGCTCTGTGTCATGGTCCCTTCATGAGCTCACAATCTTTGGGAAAAGGCAAAAATTGCAGTCAGCACTATCGTAGTGACCCTCTGATTGTCTTTCCTTCCGCAAACAGCAGACCATAGCTGTTCTCAACGTGATATGGCCTCCAAATCTCACACCACTGATGCTTTTTAGGTTTCTAGGTCTCTATTAAGACATGAAGCCAAAATTGAGGACCACACTCCAGATGGGGCGAAACAGTATAGAGCTAAGAGCACCATCCTCACAAACACTAAATTTCCATTCCCCGAATTAGTGTGCTTACTGGAATTAGCTTTCGAATCTTTGATTCATTCAGAACTCTGGACCTTGAGATCAATTAACCATTCCACTTGCCGCCACCCTCCCCCCTCCTAAAATGTGCAGGGTTCTTTTCACGTGAACTTTTCATATAAACCATCCCTAAGCCACCCCTCCCTTGGACCACTTATGTACTTAAGTCTGTTCCTATGGAGATGGAGAGATTTGCAGATCTGGCCAAGAGTGGGCGAGTAAAAAGCCTTGAGAACTGATGGCCATGTTTCGTTTTCCAAAGCTGATATAAACTCAGCTTTTCAAGGGGCTGGTTCTCTGGAATGACTTGAGTGTAGCTCTAACGAGGCAGGGGGATGAGCCAGATGGCTATTGTGAGTCACCCTCGCAAACCAAGAACTCAGGGGTCCCCTGTCCTCCAGAAGGTTCAGGGAATCCAGCTCCAACTTCCTGAGTTCCTGCCGGTCCCACCAGTTGCTGGGAGGACAGGCCGCCTGTCTTGAATTTCCTCTCCTGCCATCTTCTCTGAGAAGCGCACACACAAGCATGCCTGCCCCCTTTGCAGGATCATCCGGTGTTTATGATGGCAGAGTCTGCTTTGGCAGCACCCCCCGAGTAGTGCAAAGGCAGCCAGCTACATTTCTTATCATGGCTCTCTGCAGCTGGGAGCACTAGGAAACCTCTTCTGTTGCTTTGATGGCAATTTTAGCAGACCTGCTGGTGGGATCCCCTCGTGTCCCCACCTCCAGACCCTTTTACCCCACTTCAAAAGCAAACAAAGAACAACAGAAAACCCTGGAAAGACCCTGTCAGAGGAGAATCTGTGCTGCCATTGCCTGCAGGTGGCATTGGGGGAACAGTGAGGAGGGGTCCCCCTCCATAGAGAGGCCCTGCCCGGCGTCTGTGCCCTTTTGCCCGGCCCCTTCATCATGAGCCTCTGTGGCAGTGCAGGTCCCATCTGCGCTAACGAGAAGAGCCATTAAGGCTCAGACAGGTTGCCAGTGGGGGAAGCTGCTCTAAGAGTGTCATGATTGCTACTGTCTAATACATTTTCAATTTGAGGAAGGAGTTTACCATAAATATGCAGATCCTTTGAAGCTGCCTTTGCGGAGCCTGGCTCAGAGCGCTGGAGCGGGGGTTTGATTGCTGGAAATCCGCAGCCTCGAGTGCCAGCTCCCTGGCTGGGGGACAGAGCTGACGAGAGGGGGCTGTCTGGGGAGGCTGCTCGGCGGGCCATTCCCCACGAGCCAGCGAGCACTTTGCCTTTGATGAGGAAATTCTGGAGCAGCAGTTCTTGGGGAGAGGATGGGGGGGGCTGCTTTGAAGGTTACTGAGAAGTCACTTATGTCTTCCTTTTAATTAAGGAGCCAGGAGAAGGGGAATTGGCATGAGGTTTGAAATAGTTGGCGTCTTCTAGAATGTCATGAATTCTTCGAGCTGGAGGAGACCCGAAGGGCTGTCGGGTCCAGCTTTCCCACCAAAGAATCAGACCCCTCGGTGGCCCTGTTTGCTCCCAGAGTGAAAGGGCAGCTCCCCAGCGAGGCCGCACATGCTGGGCCCCACTTAACCTTTGCGGGTGCCCTGCTCCCAGGCCGCTCAGCCGCTCTGCCTCTACTGACGGACGTGCTCCCTGACCGTGATCCATGAGTCCAGACCCAGCCCTCCCCCTGCCGAGAGCGGGGCCCAGCACAGGCCTGGAGGAAGGGACGTGCCATTCCAGCCCCAAGGAGCTCATCACATCCAGTAGGGACGCCAGAGCCCTGGGGACCCAGGAGTTTGTCACGAGAGCTCTCTAAAGTTCATATGACAAGCCTCTCCGGTGGCAACTGGAATTTGAAAGTGTGACCTGGACAGCCCCTGCAGTCACCATGCGTGTCCCTCCATTCCCCCAGGGCGGCACCTCTGTAGTTAATTGAGTCCCTCCTCCTGGGAGGGCATCGGGCTGTCCTGGCCACCCCTGGATGGCAGACAGCTGGCTTGGGAAGGGTGTGACCTCCAGGACCCTCTCTCCTCCGGGCTCCCCGGCCCACGTACATCTGGTTCTTTGTCCCAGAGCCCTGGCTCTTCCTGCTTATCAGCTTTGATGGGAAATTCACTGACTGTAGAAGCTGATTCACACATCAGCCGGCAAACAAATTAGAGCTACTTAAGTTTTCAGACGGGGGGCTGCTTTTGGGCAGAGGAGCGGGGTTTCAAAGTGCTGCATTTTAAATATATTTCTTGTAATGTGCCCCATCACGCATCCTGCCGGAGCCCAGCCCCGGGGAAGTTTGCCAGGAGCGAGTGACTCTGCGGCGCCTCTTCAGCCAGCCCATGCCTGGGAGAGCTGGAAGAGGCTGAGCTGCTAATTTGGTCTCACGAAGCAGCCGGCGTCATCAGCTCTAGAGATGGGCACGCCACAGACCAGAGGTGTGGGCAGCGAGGGCAGGCGGGGGGCGGGGGGCCGGGGAGGGGCCCTAGCGCGCTGGTCCTCAGTGGCTCCCCTGGAACATAGGGCTGGTGGTCCTATGATATCTGCGTCACGGACTTTATAAGATTATCGTGAGAACAAAATGAAAGGCTGTTTGTAGGTGTGCGTAGAGGACTCTACTCCACGGTGCAAAGTGGAGTCCCGTCCTCGCTCCTGGAGACGTCTGTGTAATGTCCCTCTGCCTTCGTGTGCAGCGTTCCTGGAGTCTTGCTCGTAACCTGGCTCAGGGCAGAGAGAAGGACAAAGCAGGGCTGAGCCATGTGCTCGCATCGCTCCTGCTGCAAGCCCAGAGCCCTGCAGAAACGCCGCGAAGGCCGGCCCCTGCTTGAGGGACGTAAGCTTCGCCATCCAGCCTCTCTCTGCTTCAGGATGGGCTCCCCTTGGCCCTCCCCTCCTCTCTTCCTCTTCTTCTCTCCTTCCCTCACATCTGCCCTCCCTCTGCTCCTTAATGTGGCGGCATCACCTGTGCCGCCTGGCAGTGGCTCTGGGTGGGATGAAGACAAGAGCCAGAGGTGGTGGCTCCATTTCTGGGACGATCTACAGAACATCCAGGGCTTACCTAACATAGCACCGCTTGGACAAGAGCTGCGGACACCCCCAAGCTAGAAACTCCCCATCTGCCCAGACTAGAGTGAGGCCCAGCCACACACCACCTCCCTGTGGGCCTGCCTCCCCGTAGGCGCAACAATGGGCCATTCTCAGCCCTTCCCTGGGAGCTCAGCATTCTACTGAGTCCTGAAACACAGGGAGCAACCAGCGTCCTTCAAGCCCAGACACTTCATTAGAACCATTAGCTCAATTGGCATCTGCCGCTCAGAGCTCAAAGTTGTGTGTTATTAGTACAACTGCTTTCCCAAGACACTTCTCCACCTGGCGAGTTTAACAAATGAAGCCAAGCGCTCTCCATGCCCCAACTGTGGCGTGTTCATTGGCAGTAATTTCCTCGGAAGATGAAAAATCTCAAGCATGCCTGGGCTCTCTGATAGATTCTCTCTTCGGCAGCTAATTTGAAAGACCTTCTACCTTCTGGAGGCATGAGAAGGACGTGCGGCTGGGTCTTCATATTTACAGGCTCTGCTGTGCACTGGGCCGGTGCCAGTTTGTGCCAGGCCAACCTGGTCATCCCCACCACCGCCCCTAGAGGTTTGGAAGAGGGTCTGTGAGATTACTGACCACACAGGTGAAAAGGAGGGAGTGATAGAGTTAAAGGCAATCATTCAACTCACAAAGTACTTCTGTGCAAAATGAGAAACAAAAAACACGAGAACAAAAGGCAGTCCGGGCACCCTCGCTGCCCTGCGCAGGGCAACTTCACTTCTGAAGGCCTGAGCTGGTGAGAGAGCCTATTAGGTCTCCGAGCGTGTCTTTGGAGGGCGGTATGTTTAATCAGAGCTGCCTGCAGCGCACTGAGCTCCGCTCCTGCCCTGGACAGTATTCATCTGTCACTGGAGTCCCAGAAAATAGCCGCTGTGGGTTTGTTCTCTTTGGAGCAGGGGTGCCGAGGGCCGGGCCAAACGCCACTTCAGATCCTGGAGGTCGGGGATTTGGGATGGAGGTCCGGGCACATCTTGGCAAAAGCCAAACATCTGAACACACGCAGAGGTGCAGCCGACTCCTCATTTTTTTGTGGATTCTGTTTTTGCAAATCCTCCCACCCTCTAAAATCTACCTGAGTGTCCCAGAAACGGTACTCACGGTGCTGCTTAGGAGGTGCACAGAAGAGTGAAAAATGGGAGTCAGCGGATGGGCAGGGTCCCAGCTGACCTGGAAAGGGCAGCATCTGCCTTCGTCCAGCCCTCAGACTGTATACATGTGTCCTTTTTTGCGGTCTACATGGTGTCATGCCTTTCATACCGGTGTGTTTTTGCTTGGTGACTTTGATGTTTAAAATGACCCCGGACCTGAGCACTGATGTGCTGTGTCATGAACCTAAGTGCAAGAGAGCTGTGATGGGCCCTATGGACAAAAATACAGGTGTTCAGAAAACATCATTCAGGCATGAATTGCAGTCTATTGTTCGATATTAATGAATCGACAATATCTTTTATGTGAGGTGTCATGAAGCAGAAACACACACAAAACGAGGTTGTGTGTTGATCGGTTGACGAAAAGGGTGTGTAATAGAAGCTCCTAGAAACCTGATCCTATCCCCTAGGAGCAGCAGCTTGGTATCCTCTAATTCAGTATTTATGGCAAGTTTATTGAACATAATTACTGCAAATAATGAGAAATGACTGTAATGAGATTCAGCGAGGAGAGAAGACCAGGGACCAGTGTGCTTAGGAGTTGCTCACCTTGTCCTGCCATGGCCTGTTCTCTCTGCATTCACTACCCCGTACTCCGACTCTCTTCTTTTCTTATAATGTCCGTGGGCCTCATCTACTCCTTGATGCCCTGGCCTTCCTCCTAGTTCCCCTGATACAGAAGTGGAATCTAGATCCTAAATCTGAGGGCCATAAGGAATAATAAAGGTCCCGTAGAGCAGTGCTCTCATCAGATGTTTGGAGTCTTGCAAATGTATTCGCAAGAAGTAGAGTCTGTGCCTGAAGGCCTCCTGGGTCGAGGAACCCACTACCCATAGGAAGTAGAAAGCTCTCATTGTGAGAAAGGTTTGCTGTCTATTGGGCAAAATTCTTTCTTTTGTCTTTATTTCTGTTTCTTGGGTCTATCGTTCTGGTGGCTGCCTTTCCTTCTTCCTTATATAGTATGATTTCAGTCTCTTTACCTTCCTGGTCAGTCCCCTTGGAATACGCTTGTTACCTTTGTTCTTCATTTAAAGAGCAGCGCTTGAAACAACATGCGGCATCTCAGGTGTGGTCTGAGTAGAAGAGTAGTACCCTCTTCCTTCACATCAAACCAGCCATCCCTTGGCCACTGGTGTCCACCATGGACACTGCCAGTTTATTTTCATGTTAACGAAACACAGTGTCTCAGCTCCAAGACCAGGTTCTACTGGGGGAATGCCAGGCCTCTACCATAGAGAGCTATTTCATGGCAGGACGGAGAGGGCCCTTCCTCACACCCCCTTCTTGGTGGCTACCTTCATGGTGCTTTATTTTCCTGCCTGTGTAGCTGAGCTTCCAGGGCTTCTGTGTTGTCCTGCTTGGGCCTGTCTCTCCCTCACTTTGCCCCCAAGGCACTTGGAAAAATGATATCACATTATAAACACACCCAGCATTTTTAGGAATTCAGTTTAGAGCTGGTGAGGACTAGACGACACCCTTCTTCTATAGGTGAGATAACTGAAGACTAAAACAGAAGTGACTTGCCCAAAGGAATTTCATAAGGTAATTAGGCAGATATTTATCGAGCACCCGTTATACATTATAGGCCAGGCAGTGTCCTGGGACCTGGGGCTACATAGCGGAATTTACTAATTCAATCACCAACTGTTTAAGCAGTGATTCTGTGCTAGGCCTTAGGGATATGATAGGGCGCAAGACAGAGCCTCATCATTCATGAGTGTACTGTCTAGTGGGGAAGACGGGTTTGAAACAAATAATAACTGAAAGAATTATATGAGTACAAGTGTGATGTATGCTGCAAAGGAGAAGTCTAGGGCCCTCTGCGTGAGTCATTGTGATGGGGACTTAACTGAGTCAGAGGGGGTGGGCATCCCCCACGTGGTGGGGGAGTGTGTCCCACCCAAGCAAGGGCCTCCCAGAGCTGGTGGTCTGGTGTGCAACTCTGAGACCAGAGTTGGTGGATGGTCAAGCCAGATTGGGAAGCTGGAATTCCTGAAGCTTTCTTTACTTTTTCCACTTTTCCCCACTGTTCTCTTCTTCAAACTTTATTTAAATATCCTCTTCTGGTGCAGTCAGTTAAGCATCTAACTCTTGGTTTCGGCTCAGGTCGTCATCTCGAGGCTCTGGGATTGAGCCCCACATCGTGCTCCGTGCTCAGTGTGGAGTCTGCTTGAGATTCTCTCTTCCTCACTCCTTCTGACTCTCCTGCTCATGCTTTCTCTAAAATCAATACATAAGTCTTTAAAATAAATAAGCAAATAAGTAAATAAATAAATATTTCCTAAGTACAGAAGTCACAATCAAAGACGGGGAAAAGCAGAGGCTGACTTCAGGGATGTGGACTCTCAGACAAGAACCTGGTGACAAATACCAATGGATGAAGAATTACAATCTGCATGTGTACTAGGCATTTACACATCCATAGCCCAGGAGAATTAATATCTTGGGGGTGGTATACCTGCCTGGATTTGAATTGCACTCACTATGGAACTTTGTGCTAGAAGCTTACCCTTCTTGAGTCTCAGTTTTCAAGTCTGTCAAATGGGGATGATAGTGGTACCTCCCTAGTAGGGGAGGTAGGAAGATTAACTAAGGTGATGAGCATAAAGCATTTAGTCCAGTGTCATGCAGTAAATGTTCAAAAGTGTTAGCTTGTATAATTTTCTTATAGTTAGTCCTCAAGTTCTATGTGATGAGGACTAGGAACTTATTGAGGCCAAAAAATGTATTTATTGAGCATCAACTGTGTTCCAGGAGCTCTGTGAGGGGCTGATTATAGTGAACAGACAAGGTGTCCACATCTCTTGCACCAGCAGACACTTTGATACTTTTGAAGCATGACTTGCACATGGTTGCAATTCCAGACACACACTGACACCTGCCTCTACATAATTGAAACCAAAACTTCTGAAACAGTGGTCACCTGGCCATGTGCAGTCCACCCTGACCTAGTCTGGATTTAGGTTTCAGTTTTAGTGTATAGGTATTCACCTACTAAATTGATTTCAGAACCCACTAATGGGGAGCAGCCACAATTGAACCAAAACATTGCCTTAGACCAACTGGGTTGTGGCTTAATAAGCCCCGGCAGAGACGTTCCTTTGATAGGAGGTCTTCCCAGTTTTTCCAGGACTTGTTTCTGATCTCTTATTTTTGCCATTGTTGTTGTTTGATCCTGAATTTTCACAGCATTCTGCATGTAAGCATATATTTTGTTAGAAGAATATGTTGGCAAAGAGAAAGATCTTCAGCAATGCTCTGTGTTCCCCGGATCACCCCCTCAGGCACTCAACTGAGTCCTTACTCGTGACCAGTCTCCCATGTAAAATAAACTTTTATGATTGGAGATATTAGGTTTAAATTCAATAAATGTTTATCTCCTTCATGCCAGGGGTGTTTACTGTAGGAGCTTACGTTCCATACCTTTTAACTGACCTTCAGTCAAGTACAGCCCTGTACTGTAGAGTCTGAAACTATAACTCAATTTCCATTAATTCCGAAGGTCCCTAGTCATAAGTGCCTCACACCTGACTGTCTTTTTTTTTTTTTTTCTGCCAGTAGGTCAAACTCAGTTCTGTGCACGCAAGAAGATGCTAATATATTATCATATGCGTCCTTCTTAATGAGAATTTCAACTTCAAACCCTGACCCCTGAAGTCAAAAATAATGAATCACTGGTTATGGTATGTTCAACTTTGGATGGTCCCAGAGAACAAGGATCTGGAACTTAAAAAAAAAGAGCTTGCATTTGGATAGGTCTTTAAACTTTTGTCACATCTGTGATTGCCTCAGATCATCCCAGTCAGTAGAGAAGGGAAGGAAGACCACCCTTATATTATAGTAGCAAAATTGACCTCCCAAGGCACACGGCAAGGGCACGATGGAACTTGACATCAGATCTCCTGACTTTTGGTCAACTGCATTTCCACCAGACAGACAATATGGGACTATTGTCTTCCCTTCCCATGGCTCCTTTGGGCTCATCAGAAGCCATCATAACATGATCTCAGTTGATTATTATCAACAGCAGTGCTGTGCTATGGGTAAGTGGGTTCATTTATTTCCATTTTATAGATGAGAAAGATTTAGGGCAGTTAAGCGACTTGCCCAAATCACACAGCAGAAGAGGAAAGACATTGTATCTTCTGGTGAACCCCCCAACCCCGCATCCCCTTGTGTCAGGCCTCTAAGCAACCTCCTTGCACCTTGGCTTGGATCGCTTTTGTGGGGTCTTTTAGGAGACTCTCTTCACATTTGTATTCTCCAAAGAACAAGTTTATAGTAATCATAGAGGTATGTGGGAAGGCCCAAGCCCTAAGATCAAGATAGCCTACACCTGCTCCAACAGTATAATAGCAAGTAGAACATGGATTCAAACCCAAGTTTAACCTAGAAAATATCACAGCAAGTTGCCCGAGATCTCTGAGTCTCAATTTCTTTTATTCTTTCATTAATTTGTTCAATCATTCAATAATAACTTGTATAAAGTGCCTATATTAAGCATTATTACCATTGTCTGAAGTGTCTACATCTCTCAGGTGGGAAAAATAACAGGGTTGTTATGCAGAATCAGGGAAATTTATGTAAGCAAACCAATGGCTGAGTGCCCAGCTTGCAAAGGTGATCAATAAATGTTTGCAAACTCTGGCTTGGAGCAGAAGGGTTTGCCTGGCCTTGGAGTGATGTCAGCTTCTCTAGAAGCTAGATCCCGGCCGCGCCGAGTACAAAGAACAATCATCTAAATGTACATAAAATATTAAATGTTACAGAGTGCACACCCACAGATACAGGCAAGGATGTGAGGAAATCCCTCAGGGCTTTAAAAATAAATCTCTTTTTACCTACTTGGGAGAAAACAAATGGGCAGAATGACAGCCCTGAGTGACTCCACGCAGGACTAAGAGGGGCAGGACTAAGAGGGCGATGAGGGAGGGGCACGAGTGGCTGCTCCGGGCAGGACAGATGTGCTCAGGGGACAGCAGAGGGCTCTTCCTTGGTGGCATAGCGAGAAAGACAAGCGGCGAGCAACAGTCTTGTTGCTGAGTGTGTAATTATAGCCTGAGACAAACGTGCTGAAAGGGTTTGCGGAGAAGTTTGACTTTGGGAGAAAAAGGGAAAGCCTCCTAGAAGCAGTGACTTTTGAAATGTAGCCTGAAAGCATTAGCTGGGATGACCTAGACGAGGGTTTAGAAAGCTTCTGTAAAGATCCAGATGGTAAATAGTCAGACTTTGCAGCTCTATCCTTGTAGATGAATATAGTCCTGGATAGTCCGTAAGTGAACAGGTGTGGCTGTGTTCTAATACAACTTTCTTTCCTGAAATAGACCACCTATGAAGAGCTGAAAGAAGGCTGGGGAGGAGTGTGGGTATGCAGCAAGGAAAGTTCCAGAGGGGGAATGACATGCACGCAGACCCTGGCAAGAAGGGACTTGTTGCGCTTGAGTGTGGAGACGTGACTGGCGCACAGATAAAGCTGGAGAATATAGTGAGATGGGCCTGCGGCGTGTGTAGAGGCCCACCCTACGGGGCCTGGTAGGCCATGTAAAGGATCTCTGTCCTTAAACCCAAATGGGAAGAAGGGAAGGGTTTTAAGCAGGGTCTGGGTGATCATATTTGAGATTTTGTAGAGATGACTGCCGGCTGCTGGGTGGCGAGCGGAACAGAGGGCTGGAGTGTAACCTGGCCCAGGGGAGGCTCGGTGGAAACGAGGACTTGAGTAGAGGTGAGGGAAGGGGAGACTTGGGGAAGCTCAATGACCACAGTGGCCACAGTGCCGGATGCTAACGTGGGACTCCAGACTCCACGTGACATGCCGCCAGCTCTTACAGGAAGCGGCAGGGGAGCCCTGAGGTCCTGGCCCTGAACAAGCGCTCCCTGTGGCCTCTTGCTGAGGGCGTGACCAGCTTGCTTACACTGACCCACGATCACACACAGACTAAATGCAGGTCTCAGAACACACCTTCACTTGGACAGCAGTGGCCTTTCCAAAGGACTCTGGGTCGTCTGTATCGATGCCACAGAATCCATTCACCAGAGCCCCCACATGCCATCTGGCCTTATCTGTGCTCTCCTTACAGCCATTCTTTCGAGCTCGGTCACTTGGTTGCTCGCCCAGGGGTTAAACACAGATATCCTGACTGCGGTACCGAGTGACGGTTCACAAGGAGAAGAGACACTCTGAGAAGTAGATGCATTAACTTATCAAAGCGCAGAAGTGAAGGCAAGTGGGCATCCACATTTCAGTAAGCCAGAGCAGCATTATATCACAGCACAGTGTAATAACTGCCTTCATAACGGTGACACCGTATTAAGGTCAAGACTCTCACTCTGTTTAAGAGGACAGTGGAAAGTGTAAATCTCTTTGGAAGAATTTTTTGGGAACAATGCTTTCAAATAAATAATTAACTCTCCAGATTTTTAGTGCTTAAGGAGCAAGATTATTATTAATTCATATGGTCACACATTAACATAAATCCTGTGTCCTTTAGGAATGTTGGATGAATGATACTTTCTGCGCAAACACATCCCGTATCATTTATGTACAGAGATGTTCATATCTGACTAAGCACTCTGATCACGAGACGTTTCTCCTAGGGGCATCAGGATCGGTTGTGAGAAGAGGTACACATTCATTTTAAATATTATGATCTCAGTGAAGGGGCACGTTGACCTTGTCTTGAATCCTGTTTTTTCCACTTACCAGCTCTGTGACTTGGGTTGATTATGAGCGTATGTGGACTTCACTTTGTATGCATACCCTTCGAGCGTCCGGCACAGAGACTGTGCGGGCAGGTGGGTGCTAATGGCCTGCTGGAGCCAGCTTGCCCCAGCCAGTGAGGGCCACTATACACATCCTCCCCGACTCTGTTCAGTGGCATCACATCAGTAGCCTGCAATCAACCTGGGCGGGTATGTTTACACCATGGACATTGGCAAACACTATAAATCAGAGCCTTTTTTCCTGCAAAGCCAGTTTTTAAACATTTCCTGGCTCATCATCTAATCAACTTACCCAGGGTCACACAGCTCCATCAGCAGAGAAGCCACACTAAACTCGGCTCCTCCCACTCTGGGGCCACAGCATTCACGGTGCAGATGGCACAAAGGTCAAGGGCCAGTAGAGGCTGGAATCCAACTTGCCCAGCTGTGCACCTGCATGGCCACATCAGCCAGGGGGAAGGTGCCTTTTTCTTACCTGCATTAAGGTGCGGTAGAGGCTCTAACAAGTGTCGTCCAAGTCCACGGACATGATGCAAAGGCAGAGCAAGTGGGAGAAACAGAAAGTACAGAGAGAGGGCCATGGAAAGACATCATTTGCACATAATCAGGCGGGCACATGTGGGCATGTGGAAAGAGGCTGACAAAACAGCTGTTCCTGCAGGAGGTTCGGGGGGCAGGTGTCAGCGGGGTGGAGCAAGGGAATCTGGCTGGAGGCAGAGCCACAGATTGTCAGCGATGAGAGCTGCGTCTCCTGCCCACCCCTGGCATGTGTGTGGCATGGAAGGTGCCCAGTGGGTGGGGCAATTAGCCTGTATCCCAGGGCTCCTGGCTCTGTCTCTCGCTTTCCCTCCCACCACCTTTCTGCAATTAGATTGCGCTGGGTGATAGCTGCCAAGCCGCTTTGTTGCATCTGATGAGTTTATTAATTTCTTGGGGGCTAATGGGAGGGTGGGTGGGAGATTCATTTCCTGACTAGAGCTGAGGGGCTGATTAGTCTTTTTGCTGTGTCCCCAGAGGTGGAGGGTGGGGGTGGGGCGCCTGGCTCAGGCCGTCAGTTCTGGCTCTGGGTAAATCATTTCTCTCCCTGGCTTTCGTGGGAGCCTATCTGATGGCTTGAGTTAAGATCAGGGGGGCTGGGGCTGGGGCAGGTGGTTAGTGAAGATTAGGCCCCCTGAGAACAGCAGAGGTGGGAAAGTAGGTAGGGGTGGGGAGAGCTGAGGTCTTATTGGCCCTTTCGGTGTTGAGTTCACATTTTAGGTGACAGGTAGGACTCTAAAGAAGTTCAGTCCTTGTCTCAGACGTGCAGATGCTGACGTCCAGCCTAATTGTTCTTGATGTCCTTCTGTCCAAATCTGGCCCTTCCCATCCTAAGAGGCCACTGGGAGCTAACTCTAGCCATTTTGAAGACAGGGAAAGGAGCCTTCAAGAGAACAGTCATTTCATTTGACTCTGTGGAATCTCAAAACCCAGGAGAGAGCTGCTCTGTCCTGGGTTTTTGCTGGATGGCTGAAGCTCCTCTGCTTCACCAGGCCTGCTTTCATGGAACACATGTTGGCATCCCCACCCAAGAGACAGCAGCGGAGACAGGAAAGTCTCGCTTTGAGGAGTCACACAGCTCTGGGCTCAAGCCCGGGCACCACTACTAGAGAGGTGACCTTAGGCAAGCTGCTAAATCTGTCTGAGCCTTGGTTTCCTCATAAACCAGAACGCTGGCACTCTCTGCAAAGTTGGGGGGAGAGTTCAAAGAGTTGATAGAACACATCGAGCACAGCAGGTGTCCAGCCACTACCGTTCCCCTTTCATTTTGGAAACCTAGCAGCTCCTCCCTCGTCCTCCCCACCCATCTCCCCTGCAGAGAGGGGCAGAGGGGGAGCTCCAGCTGGTCCCTTTGAGAGGCAGGAGGTGCTCCAGAGAGCCAGAGGAGGCTCACTTGCCTTCTGCCCACACTCCATCAGCAGCAGCAATCTGCTGATATGAAATGCTGGCTCCCCTTGCTTCCAAGTACCAGCCCCCAAGCAAGATGCTGGGGTGTGAGCAGAAACCGGCCAGCCCCACGCAGGCTAGTGGGGAAGACAGGCAAACGAAAATGTGCGGTAGGACGTTGGAAGAGCCAGACAGGATGGCCATGAAAGCTTGCTTGGAAAGATACATCTGGGACTAAATCTCAGGCCTCTCAGCCGATGGGTGAGGTGACCCTAGGACAAGGTGGAGGGACTCTTATCTCAGCATCAGTTTAATCTGTCAAATGGGGCCTCCCATGTGGATCTGCTCAAAACTCTGGTTGTAAACTAGAAACGAATGTGCGTAGATCCAGGACCCTTCTGCCCTTGCAGAAGTAGAAAAGGCTGCCCACCCCTCTCCCAAGTGGCATCCTCCTAGAGGCAGTGGAGGGGAGTTTTGGGTCATCTCCCCTTGGGGTGATGAAAGCCTCACCTGTGAGACCATCAGACCTAGCTTGGCATCAAGACCATGATGTCAGAGAGATGGTTACTGCTCCTCAAGACCCCCAGCCCTCTGGCCCTACGGTGTGGGGGTCGGGCCCAAGGGTGAGATATGTCTTCATTGTTGTTTGATTTTCCACAGGAGGAACCCAGAGCCCAGCTCTGGTGAGTACAGAGCCACGTGGCATCCACGGAACTTGTGAGGGTTTTCCAGGGAAGCTGCCGCTGGGTGCACACAGGTGAATGTGTGCATTTCATTGGGTTTCCAGCCAGCTGTCAGCCATATCTCCTGGTTGCCCACCCCCAACACTCAGCAACACAAATGATTTGCCAGGGGTTCCAGCTAGTAGAAATATATTGGTATGACACACACACACACGTATTTATGAAAAGGGTTCCTTTGAGAACACAAACCATCTAAAAACCCAATAATGTTGAGGAGAGGTGTAGGCGACTTTCTAGAATGGAGAACTGAGTCAGTTGTGCATTTGTTCCCCCCTTGAAGTGAAGGCAGTGGGGAAGAGGAAGGAAAATAGTGGCAGGTTAAATACATTGTCGCAATGACCCAGTGACGTTTCTGTTATTATTCTCCTCTTAGGGATGAGGAGACACGCTCAGAGAGGGTCGGGAACTTTTCGGAGGTTACGCCTTTGAGATCAGTGCTCCTGGGCCTGGCTGAATAATCTAGCGTCAGACTGATGCATCCAGGATCTTGATTGGCTCGAGAAGAAGGCAGGGCAAACATTACCAACCCCACTGATAGATGGGGAAACTGAGACTCAGAAATATTTAAGTAACGTGCCTAGGTTCTCACGGCTAGCAAGCGAATCAACCGGGACGAGAACCCAGGTCTTCCCTCTTCCGGTTCCTTCACTCATTGGACCACTCAGCACCATTCACCGAAGGGCCAAGTTCTGATTCTTATTTAGGGAACTGGAATTACTGAAAGCAGGCTGAAGCAAAAGGGTTTGGGGTCTCCTTCTTGCCGCAAGGTGATGTGATTCCACATGTTCCATTCCCTTCTGTGTGAGCGAACGTCCCCAAACTGCATTCCGTTCCTGATTTGTTTCTCTACTTTCCTCTTCTCCTGGGTCTTTGCCCCCATCTTTCCTTCCTTTCTCAGAGGCCCCCTCCCACCTTCCCTGACCCCCTCAACCCTGTGGAACAGTAACCCTACCCTCATCCAGGGAAACTCCATATCTCTGCCTCCTTCTTTGGCTTCCAAGTGACCTGGCTGGAGGCAGGGGACTGGCCTCTCAGCTCCTTCCGACCCTGGAGGACTGCACATGACCTCAGCACCCTCTCCCCAGCCGCCTGTGTTCCCCCATTTCTTCCCAGCCCCTCTCTCATTTGTCTCCTCAGATCGGCCAGTGGCACGTGGCGGACGGCCTCAGCATGGACAGCCGCCTCTACGCCTCCAACATCTCCGACAGCCTCTTCAACACCACCCTGGTTGTCACCACCATCCTGGTAAGCGGGGTGGTCCCGGGCCTCCCAGCTGCAGCTCCCCGGGGTGCTTTCTCCAGCTCCAGGCATTCCCAGGCTTCCCGGGGAACGTGAGATGGGAGCTCTGATGGCAGCATCGAGGCCAATTTATGACAGTGTAATTAAACGCAAGTTGCTGTTTCATATGGAAATGATATTTGATGAGTTCCAGAGCAGCTGGGAAAGAGGGATGGTGCGGAGAGACACCACAGTTTGTGGATGCCTCTTCCAGGGGCACCCTGACAGCCCGGGTGGCTGTGCATGGCCCAGGGAAGGGGGCCTTCTGACATAGGTGGGAGTAGCCTCCCGGGGAGGCTCGGTCCTGTCCATCAGGGTGGCCCCTTTGCTTTCACGACAACCTACCTTCCTTGGTGTCTACTGTGCATAAAACGCGCCCCTGCAAGTAGATAACCAAATTGCAGTGGGTTTTTATGGCCTGTTTCTTCATTTCCAGATGGCCAAAAGAAAGTTCTCAATCTATAGAGCCAGGGACCATCTGCCTTTTTTTTTATTTGATTCCATTCTCTTCGACAATTACCAAGCCCTTCTCCCCACGGGTCAGGCACTGTGCTCATTCCTGGAGACACATGGATGAGCAAGACTTGGTCTCTAGCCTCAAAGAGGTTATAATTTAGTAGACGGCCTGGGTCAAGTGCATTTATGGCCAAGGTCATTGTCTTCTTCCCCTGTGAAGACCTCATGTTTTAAAAGACTTGTCAATTAAACCAACTACATATATTAAATGATAATTAGTTTCTTCCTCGCCCCTCACTCTCCCCTTTTAACAAATCAAAAGCATATTTCCCTGCCTGGCACCGTGTCTTATCAGCAGGAGATAACCAGTGTTGCCTCGCTGATATAATTCCAGCCCAAAGCAGAGACTGGATGTACCAGTTAGTCTGCTCAGCCTTATCATTGCTAAATGCGCGAGGTCTGCAAATGTGTCTGTTTCTTTAGGCTTTTTGAGATAATGAAAGAGCTCAGGGACCTCCATCACTACCTTCAGGAGCTCCTAGGGCACAGGAAGACTAGCTTAGAATTCTTGATCTACTGTGGGCAGTGAAATAAAAGCCAGGAAAGAGGCTCATGCCTCACACTTTGCAGGCTGAAGGAGGGAGAGGTCCCATCCCACCAGAAGGGCCCAGAAAAGAAGGGATGGGCTCCAAGAGCCAGGGAGAGATAGGGAGGGAGAAGTGAACGAAGGGCAGCATCGTTGGGTGTTTAGGAAGTGCTGAAAAAGGCAGGTTCTCCAGGAAATAAGCCTTGGTAGAGAGAGAAGAGGATGAGGCCAGACAAGTAGACCGGGTCCCTAGCACTTAAAGACTTGAATGCCCCTCTGTTGAGTTTTCCCTTCATGCAGTAGGAAACGGAGTCAGCGAATATTTTCATCCATTTATTCAGTGAATATTTGGGGGGCGCTGCTGTATGCTGGGCACTTTTGTAGGTGCCCAGGAATAGACAGTGCTGGAGTGGGGAGTCAGGGTGCTGAGAGCGCCAGCGTCCATGGGGACCCCACTGAGCCAGGGAAATCTGGAGCAGAGACCTGAAGGGAGGAGGAGGGAGCCAAGTGGCCGTCTGGGAGGGAATATTCTGGGCAGAGGGAAGGATGGAAGAGACAGTTCTAGCTCCCAGAATTTTGATCATTCCCCCTCTCAGCTGCAGCGTTAGCTTGTCTGAACCAACGTGGAAATGCCAGAAAGATCGGACGGTGGTGGGGTCACCACTGCCCCTCCCTGAGGTGTCGTAGAGCGAGGCCGAGCTGGGCAGTGGTGAGCAGCGGTCCTGGCTGAGGAGGTCAGCACACAGCATGACAGCTGGGACCTCCCTCTTGTGGCCCTTTCTACCTCGGAAGTATTTCTTGAGTCTGTCCCCAAAGTCTGTACCCTACCTGAAGCCCATTTACTTCTTTCACCTGAGTGTGACCTGACCTCCTTAGAGGCTCTCTTCTCAATGGCTCAGTCTACGCCCCTACTCCCTACCCATTTGTCAGGTCTTCCTAAGGAGGTCGACCACCCAGGGCCCACCGCCCCCGAACTGCCCCTCATAATCAGGCCTGGCGTGCTGTACCTGCTTCCGCTCCGTGTGACTTGGGGTCTGGCAGTACGGGATGGCCCAGCATTTCCTCACCATATCATGCCATTCCCTGCCTCTGTACGTGCTGTTCCCTCAGCCCAGGATGCCCTTCCTCCCACTTCCCGTTTCCAACTGGAAATGTCTGTGCACCCTTCAAAGCTCTGTTCAGATGTCACTTCTTCCAGGAAGTCTTCCCTGACAGGACTCCTGCCTTCTCCCCATCTCTAGCACTTCGCACACACCTGTCGTGGCCTTTCTCCTGTTAGAGGTGGTTGTGTCCACTCTACCTCCCCTTCTAGAATGAGGGCTCCTCAAAGGTTGGGGTTCCTGACACAAAGTAGGAACTCAGTGATTGGAATTTGAATATAAAGTTGTTTCTCCCTACAGGGTAGGGGGATGTCCCTTAAAAGCCAACAAAAGTTTGAGAGGGACAGGGGGACATTGTTGGGTTGTACGCGGTGCTCAGAGCTTTGGCACAGACTCACGGGACGCTGAGATCACAGGGCTGTGTTTCTAGACTGGGAAAGGCAACCTGACTCTGTGTGTGCGTGTGTATGTTGAACACACATATGAAGGGTGGCAGCAGGGCACCTCTGTGTCAGGTGACATTTAATAACACGCTAAGTGCAGTTCAGACACAGAGCTTTTCTCGTGCGTGTGTGTGTGAGACAGCGGCTAAGAGTCAATAATTCGCACCAGGAATGATTATCTTAATTTAGTACCTGGGGACTATTTGTGGGTTGTCCTTGGCAGGTGGTAATCCTGAATGACTTAATCCCCCCCCCTTTTTTAAAGATTTTATTTATTTATCTGTGAGAGACAAGAGAGAGAGGCAGAGACACAGGCAGAGGGAGAAGCAGGCTCCATGCAGGGAGCCCGATGCGGGACTCGATCCTGGGACCCCAGGATCACGCCCTGAGCTGAAGGGAGGCGCTCAACTGCTGAGCCACCCAGGCATCCCATGACTTAACCCCTTAAAACTCAGCACGTATCCCTGTTGTCCCATGTTCCTGTCGGGGGACGCGTGGGACATATCCATGATGTATTTACACAGAATTAGCCGTAGCTCTCATTTCCTGAGCGCTTACCCCGCCGTGTCAGACCCCAACGTAAACTGTTTGCCTGTGTTATCCCTTCTGTTCCCCCAGCCCTCCTGCCAGGACAGGGGCTCCTGCTCTAGGCCAGCATGCCCGGTCCCCACATCTTCCAGAGTGCCGTTGAACCCCAAACTTGCTGACATTTTGACTTTCCCGCCTGTCTCCTCCCTCCAAGATGAGCCTTTGGTGTGTTTACTTTGAACACATCAGTGAATTTTTTTTAAAGATTTTATTTATTCATTAGAGAGAGAGAAGCAGGCTCCTCCTCACTGAGCAGGGAGTCTGATCCCAGGACTCTGGAATCATGACCTGAGCCGAAGGCAGATGCTTAACCGACTGAGCCGCCCCAGCACTCCCCACATCAGTGAATTTTAAGTTAACTTGAGAGTAGAGGGTATCTGGGGAGAAGAATTTCATGATGCTCCTTGGGATAATTAAGGGTATCCTGGGATGCTGCCGATCCAGGGGTGGAACCCCCAGCCAAGCCCCGTCCCTGAGGCCATGTCTGAGTGCTGTTCACTCAGTCCACGAGGGCCTAAAGCCAGAGCCAGCTGGGGCTCCCAAGGAAGGGGAAGACCCTGTGCAGGCCCCACCTACATCCTACCGGGGAGCACATCCTAGAGCGTAACTGAACCACATGCGGCCCTGGCCGTGAGCGCAGGGGGAGTTCTGAGAAGTGTGTTGGCATCAGAGGAGGCACCGGGACCCCAAGGACGGAGGTGAGTTAGGCTAGGTGGCAGAAGAGGCGGAAGAGCACCTGGGCGGAGAGGACCCCTTGATCCCAGGACAGCATGTGTGAAGGCAGGAGCCCGGCCTATCTCACGGACTTGGCGGTGAGCTTGGTCATGAAGCAGAGCCACGTTGCCTCCGACGCAGGGCTCCCTCTCCGAAGCACAGCCTTCTGCCTTCTTCTCTCCCACGTCACACCACAAGTCCCTCCCATCCCCTCCCCTCGTGCCCTTGGTCTGTCTGTCCTCCCCAGCCCAGCCTGAGCTCAGCAAACCAGCGCTTCAGCACTTCCATCTCTTAGCTTCCAGCACGATGCTCAGCCCTCCCAGCTCGTGCCTGTCCCAAGCCCAGTTGTCCTTGCAGTCCCTGCGCCTGGCTACCCGGCTACCAGTCAGCCTCCCGACGTCAGCGGGGCCTTGGCACTCCCTGGGCTCATGTCTTGCTCACTCCTGTCAAAACCTCCTGCTCACCCAGCCTTCGGTCCTGCCCCCAACACACCTCTGGGGCCCGGCACGGATTGCGGGCCCTCCGCCCCCTCCCTCCTCTGCACTGCTGTCCACGTCTCCACTTGCCCTCCAGGCCCGCTTCCCAGCGTCGCTGTCCCCTTGGCCCTGTCTCCCTCCGTTCCTCCCTGGGACCTGGCTGTGCCAGCTAGCACTTCTCTTCCTTGGTAATCTCTCCTTCTCCCTGGATTCCTCCTCTCTGCCTGCCAATATACCCTGGTCCCTCCCCTCCACAGACACCATCACCACCCCCTTACCCAGGCCCTGCTGCCCCATGCCCAGTTTGGGGGATCGTAAATCATGGTGTTGGTGGACACGGGGGAAATCCTCCAGCCCGGTGCCTTGCAGATGGGGAACTGAAGCCAGAGGAGAGGCGTGGCCCGGAGCAGTCAGGTGGAGAGAGGCCATCCGCCCACCCTCCTTTCTCTCCTAACTTCTCAAAATTCTGGTCCTTTCTCTCTCATGTGCCCCACGTTCGCTCCCCATTCCTGCAGAGTCCTGCTGTCGCCATGGCACCTGCCTCAGAAGGGTCGGCGGCAACACCTGGCCCAGGCACCTCTGCACAGCCTGCATCTCCCTCTGTGGGAACATCTGTGCACTTTTTCCCCAGCCTCCCCGCTCCTGGGCTGTCCTGACCACATTTTCCTGACTTTGAGCTTTTCTGGCTGCTTCTGCATTGTCGTCTTCCATGGCTGCTCTTCATTTCCTGCGGCGTAGATCAGTCTTCTGTCTGCGGTGCCTCTTCTGTTTCTCCTCAGTGCTTCTCCTGCGACGGCCTCACGTGTCCTCCGTGCAGAGACCCCCTCCCCAGGCCCTGCCCCTCTTGCCCTCACTCCGCAGTTTAAACATTTGGCCAGGCGTTTCCTCCTAGACAGCCTACCGGCACCCCAAATTCAGCATGGCCAGATCCTCTTCCCTTCCAAACCATCCCTGTGAGCGAGGACGCCCTCCTCGGGTCATCCACCCAGGCCCCTCCCCTGTGCGCCCCGCACCCCACCTGCCGTCAGGCCTGGCCGGCTCTGTCTCTTCCAGCTCCCAGCACTCCATCGTGAGTCAGACTGTGGCTCAGGACCCAGTATCTCACATCAGGAGAGGGTCTGTCCTCACCCCCACATGCTCTGTCTTATTATTTGATATTCTTAATCATCCAGTCTTGCAAACCCTCCCGATGTGCAGGGCTGCCCTACTTGCATGTACGCTGTGCATCCACCTTGTTCCAGGCTCCAGCACCCCTCCGACCCTAATTCATCTATTTGTCCTCTCAACCACCCCTGCACACACTTGTGCTCCAGCTGAATGGAGGATCCATTGTCCCCTGAAGAGGACACGGTCCTCCTCGCTGAGGACTCAATCTTACCTTTCCCCTGCCTGGGATGCTTTCCATTCGTACCTGTTCCATCTGTGTTCCATCACCCTCTGGAGCCCAGTTTGGATTCTCCCTCCCCTGTGGAACCTTCTCTAGATGTTTCACCGGGAAGATCCACCCCTCTTCCCAGGGCTCTCATGGCTGGACGTGCTCTGCCTTGGGCTGCAGAGGGCGGTGCATGTTCTTACCTTGCCCTGCTAAATTGTCGGCAACCTGTTATCTCACGATGCCCTGTGATAGGTCTGTGTGCAGTAGACAAAAGGAGGGGGTATAAGGAAGGGGTAGGTTGAGGGTGAGGTCAGATAATGACCTGAAACAAGGTAGAGGGGCTGCAGCTTGGCCCCCTGTGCCCTGGGGACCCTTGTGTGTTCCTGGTAAGAGAAGTGCCTGGAGGTCGGGAGGGGAGCTAATGGCCACCACCAGAGTAGTCACGCGAGTCACTTCCCTCTGCCATCTCCTCCCCAACCTCTGCCCCGGCACCCCCATCCCTTGCGGCTGGGACACCAGGGCTAAGATGAGAATGACAGCTGCCCAGTTTTGCTGCAGGAAAACCCGTATTTAATGCTGAAGGGGAACCACCAGGAGATGGAAGGCAATGACCGCTACGAGGGCTTCTGCGTGGACATGCTCAAGGAGCTGGCGGAGATTCTCCGGTTCAACTACAAGATCCGCCTGGTCGGGGACGGTGTGTACGGTGTTCCTGAGGCCAACGGTACCTGGACAGGAATGGTCGGGGAGCTGATCGCCAGGGTAAGGAAAGAGCAGGTGACCTGGACTTGGGGGTGGGCTGGGGAGGGAGATGAAAGGCATAAGGTTGTGCTGTGTATATGCTTGGGAACCATCCACGTGTTCAGGCAATCGTGCATTTTTCACGGAGTTGTCCATTCATTGTACAAATCCTTTCTGAGCCGGTGCCGAGCCCGGCACTGGCCATACCCATTGGTGAAGAAGACCACCATGATCCCTGTCCTGTGGCTCTCAAGGCTCAGCACTTGTCATGGGTAATGGAGGTTTGGACCAATAACATGGCTTTGGGGGCTTGGGGCCCATTTCTGGAAGACCCTGGTGCTTTTGTTTGTTCTGATTATTTTACTGCTCGGCAGCACCCCCTGCCAGAGCTTGGACAGACCTAGGAGAGCACAACATGCCACAGCCGTTGACTTTGATGCTGGCGAGGTGCTGCCAAGGGAGAGATGATACAATAACGGGGAAAAAGGGATCAACCGTCTGAGCAGGTGGTCACAGTTATGGTGTTTTGTGACTTCTCGTGTTATTGCCTGCTGGTGTTAATGTGCTTTCACAGACCTAGAGTCAGGGTGCACTTGGACAGGCTATAGATTTTCAAGGTGAACGTGGAGACTTGGCAAAAATGCAGGTGTGCATCACAGAATGTCAGTCTTCTGTTTGGTTAGAGCAAGGGTGTACAAAGTTCTTCCAGCGGGAAATGTCTTCTTGGCTCACACTATTAACACCTGTAAAAATTAATTAAGTCATTACTGATTCACGATCCTTATTTCCATAACGGGGTTTTTGTGGTCAGGTCCTGGTGGTGGACCCTCCGTGCAGAGAGCACAGACCCGGGTTCTTAGTATGACTTTAAACCAAGCCCTCCCCCTCTTTCCAAGTGAGGCCTCCCATGTGCATGATGCTTTACATTTATTATCTCTAATCCTCTTTATACATACATTTTAGCTAGTTGTTATCCTCATTTTACAAACGAGCCATCTGAAGCTCAGAGGGCTTGAATGACTTGTCTGTGAAGCCACACAGTTAGTAGGAGATGGGGCTGGGACTTGAACCCAGATCTGTGTAACGCCAGGGCCCTCGTTCTTCCCACAGACACACACCACCGCAGCTGGACTGCGATGTCGCCACGGAAGGGATCCTTCTGTCCCGGCCCTTTCTTGTCTCTTCCTTTTTAGGCTCCCTCCCTCCACATCCTCCTTTCCTTCAGCCTGGCCTTCTTCCTTTCTTCCTTCTTTTTTTCCCCTGCCCTTTATCTGTCGAGGTAGTATGATTTTGACACTTCATATGTACCAGACTTGGGACCTGAGACAAATTTTTGCCATCATCGTCGTCAAGGATAAAAATGTTAGTTGGACTTTAAATAAGCTGTCCTTGACAATGCATCATGCACCGTTCTATCTAGACAGGAGTCTGGGAAGCTATTGAAGAGCCAGGAGGAGGGGCACTTCGGAGGCTGCCTGGCAGTAGAGACAGCATTTGCAATGACCCGGCGGGGTCCACGGCAAGACTCGTGCAGGGAGCTGGGAGCGCTCCAGTGTGAGTGATTCCAAAGTGAGACCTTGCTCACAGGGAGAGGCTTGCGCTCAGAGGACTGATCAATCGACAGAAGGCCGCAGAAGGCCTAAGGAGCCCTGGAAGCATCTCACAGGGGCAGGGGCCGGGGGTGAAGGTTTCTTCAGAGAGGTGTCTGTTCTCTCTGAGACTCGAGCCCACCCTGCAGACGATGCCCTCGCTTCAGCACAAAAGCTGCTGCTCTTCTGTACAGTCCCAGACCCCCTCCTGAAAGTTTTCTTGTTTGCCTTTCACTGTGGAGGCGTAGCCCAGTGGTTAAACCCCAGAAAGGTAAACTGTCAGCCCTTTCCTTCTCTTACCGATCACCTTGAGCCCGTGTCTCCAGCCCCCTTGGGCTGCCTGGTGACTGGTAGGGTGACTTCAGGGATGTCAGAGTTAGTGTACTGCCAATCCCCTTATCAGCCCCCTAATGAGCTGTGACACGGACTGGCAGGGAGAGGAGAGGAGTCTGGGGCTCAAGGACATGCAGTTACATACCAAATGACTTAGGCAATCAGCCAGGGATCTTAAAATGCACCCCAGGTCGCCTTTCAAGCCCAAAAGCTGCTGCTTTGGTCTCATCAAGACTTGGCTATGTAGTATTAATTAATTAATTACTGAAACCATTATTTCCATAAATCTGTATTGGACACCTTCTGCTATTCCAGATACTGAAGATACTTTGGGGGGACAAAATAAACAGACACTGCCCCCATGAATCTTACCAGCGAGAGACAGATGTTAATGAAGGATCATGTTAATAGATAATTTCCGGGATGCCTGAGTGGCTCAGTGGTTGAGTGTCTGCCTTTGGCTCAGGGCGTAATCCCTGGTCCAGGGACCGAGTCCGCATCGGGCTCCCTGCCAGGAGCCTGCTTCTCCCTCCGCCTATGTCTCTGCCTCTCTCTCTGTGCCTCTCATGGATAAATAAATAAAAATTTTTAAAAAATAGATAATTTCCAACCATAAGTACAAGGGAGGCAAAGTAGCAGGAGCTCTGAGAACACACCTGAGGACAGTGGGATCCAGTCTTGAGGGGCAAGGGGGCAGAGGAGGGAAGGCTTCCCCTGGGAAGTGATGTCAGAGCTGGTGTCTGAGGAATAAGAGCTTTCCAGCCCAAAGGCTGTCTGAATGCCACTGGAACTGAGCCTGGGCAGGAGTGGGTAATGCTGGGACCCCGCCTCCCCTGGGTTCACCGCTTTGATATGTCTGCCAAGATGTTCCCCTAGGTTTACATTAGTCCTAAAGCCTCCTGGATCCATCCCATTTGACCTCCTCCCCAAGTCCCACGGGAACATTTCAGAGGCTGGAACAGAAGAGCCTTGAACATCCCAGCCAGAAGAAATTTCAGAACCCACCACCCCTCAATCTGTCGCTTCTACAGATGAGGAAGTGGAGGCTCAGAGAGGTTAATGATCCCATAGCTGGAGAGCTATGTTGAAGCCCTGGTCTCTTCCTGCTCATGGTCTCAGAGGACACAGATCCTGAGGGTAGACAGACCTAAGCTAAAGGTGCAGTTCATCCCCTTCTAGCTCTCAGTTCTTAGGCAAGTCGTCCTATCCTTTCCAATTCTTCCTCAAGGCTTCAGTGTTCATTTGGAAGATTTTTTTTTTTTTTAAGGATTTAGAATAACACACACACACACACACACACACACACACACACACAGGGTCTGACACCCGGGAAGTGGAAGAGTTGTCTTAAGCCAGGGCTCCCTAGAAAATTGAGCCCAAGGGGGGAAGCTGCCCAGCTGACTCAGGGAACATTGTTCCGAGGCCGCTGGAAGGAGAGGGGATGGGGGCAGCAGGCCAGGGGGACACATACGAGGGAGTGTGTCCCGTGCTGCCCATAGCTCTGCACCAAGCACAGCTGAGTGTTGGCTCCTCAGAGAGACCCAGGAAACTGCTGCCTCACCCAACAGCCCGTGGTGACACGGGGGAGAATTTATGTGCTGAGTCTCATGTCCCGTTGGCTGAGCTTGCCTCCACAGAGCATCACCTTCCGCATGCTTCTGGACTGTGTCCCAGAACCCTGTGGGCACTTTCAAAGAAGTCAGATCCTGAGGTAATAATGAGAGCACCCCTGGTACAAGCCATGGTGGGTGGGTGTGAGCAGCTGACCCCCTCCCTGCCTGTAGCTTTGACTGCGGCTGGATGAGCCAGTGCAACCCCATTTTCGGGAGGTCCGTGTACTCTTGCATCTCAGCAGCCTCAGGAAGTGTCAGGGCTGGAGGCTGGAGGCTGGAAGAACCAGGAATAAGGGGTGAGGTGAGGCAGCAGGAAGGGTCAGGAGGAGTGGACAGTGGGCCAGGCCAGCCAGGAGGGTGGAATGCCATGATGTCAGGGCCCCAGCCACTGAGCACGTGACCGAATGTGTCGTGGATTGTGAGGTTGCAGCTGCCGTCTTTCTTTTTTTTTTTTTTTAAGTAAGCTCTAGGCCCAACATGGGGCTTGAACTCACGACCCTAAGATCAAGAGTCAACACACTCTACCAACTGAGCCAGGCAGGCGCCCCTGAGGGGTGACTATGATGAGGCTCACTAGGTACACCAGTTGTGTCTCAGTGCCCCCTCCTTGTTCAAGGAGAATGCCTGCCCCCGTACAAAGCCTGAAATTAAGCCAGTCAGCTCTTGGCAGCTAAGAGTGAAAACGATTGTTCACAGCATCACACTGGGGTAAGCCTGAGATTTCTGCATGGGGACGTAGCGGCCCTGGGCCAGTGCCTCGTGCCAGGGCTCAGGGCCTGTCCTACAGGCACATGCCGCTTTGGGGGCCACTCAAGAGTGCGCAAAGGGTGAGGCACCCGGGCTGTGTGTGTACAGGGCTGCCCAGCAGCTTCCTCTGGATATCGACATAGCGAGTACAATAAGAACAGCAGCAAGAGAGAAGGCTAGATATAAGGGGGACCGTAGCCCACACACCGGGGCTAGCGGCTACCTGGCTGAGGAATCTCTTCCTTTAGAGAGTTTGAAGCTTACTGGATGTGTGAGTGATACGGAGAGAAACACAGAGGCCTGGGCCGTGTCCAGTGGGTGTCCTAGAGCCTCAGAGTTCATGTCCGTTATCACCTGCTTACCCAAGGCCGTGGGGCTCAGACACATGGCGTATTAGCTGTAGAAGAGCATTCGAGCATGTTTACTGCATCTGTTTGGAAGTCATCAGAATATGTCTCTTGGCACAAATCCCATTACAAGTGGGAGTGTGGTTGGAGTGACAAATGGATTCACATCAACTAGACTGGGTGGGTGGCCTCTTACCCCATGCTCTCTTTGAGCACAAAGATGAGAAGGATGACTATTTGGGGAAGCTCTCGGGTCCGGATTTGTTTTGCCCCAGTCAGAGCCTTCCCAGCCGAGCCCACAGCAGGTCTGCCCACAGTGATGGCGTGTGTTGGTGGAGGTGTACTTGACAGAGAGGAGGGGATGAACTGGAGTGGTGTGAAGTGGGAGGGACCCCAGGAACAGTCTCGGGGCCCTCCTGTATCACTCCAATAAACTTATTTTAAGTTTTCATTGAAATTGTTCAAGGTCTTCAGATATACAGGTGAAGAGATAGGCCCCAGGTCACTCTATGATGGGAGGCAGTTGGCTAAAAGCATGATAAGAAGGATAGTGATGGGGAAGAGCAGGGTATGGAGAGAGGACTGGAGGATGGGTGCCTGATTCTGCTGGTGACCTCTAGGAGAGGTGCCTGCAGGTGGTGATGCTTGACCAGAATCTTCAAGGGTGAAGAGAGTTTGGCTAGGCATGGAGGGATATGGAAAGAGAAGAGCATGCCAGAAGGAAAGCAGCATGAGATCCTAGGCTGAAGGTGCATGGATGGTTTCTGTTTAAGGTTAGAATTCCTAAAATAAATCATGGCAGGAAATGAGACTAGGAAGCAGGCAGTGGTCATTGATGAAGGGCCCATGTGTCCTCCCGCGGTGTAGAGGAAGGACAGCTGGACTGGGCCTGGGGGTGGGGGGGACAAGACAGAGGCAGAAGAACCATAGAAATGGCTCTGCTCTCCCAAGAGATGATGAGAACCAAAAGTAACTTGGGAGTTCAAAGAAGGTACACATTCAAAGTCTCTCTTCAAGGTAGCAGGTTTTCTTATATACAGAAAAATATAATCTTTTTAAAAATACACATTTTAAAAAATATTATTTATAATTCCACCATCCGGTAGTACCCCCAGTTAACATTTCAGTATCATCCCTCCTGATTTCTTAACGAATATATATTTTACACGAGTAACCATGAGGTCATAGTGGATGTACTGTTGAAAACTATTTAATAGATCAGACATCAGGACTCAGGGACCAAATGAGTGTGGAGCATGAGAGAAAGGGAATACAGTAAGAAGACCCCCCAATTTCTGACTTGGACATCCAGGTGGATGGTAGTGCCAATCGTTGAGGTGGAAAATTCAAGAGGAAAATCAGGGGTGGGAGGAAAGGGGAAGATGAGTTTAGCTTTGGAACTGGGAACTTTGAAATGCCTTTCGGACGTCCAGGTAGAGGTGTTCAGCGGAGAGTTGGCTATGGTGGGCTCGGCACACTAAAGCTGTAGATGTAGGAGGTGGCTGCTGAAGCCACGAGCGGGGAGGCATTGCCCAGGAGAAAAACACACGCTCAAGAGGCTCCTCCAGGCCATGGAAAGAGAGTGGATAAAGAAGTCTTGCAGCCCTTGAAAGGAACTACAGAAAGGTATTCCTCAGATGTAGCAATACGGGAGTCACTGGCAAGAGTTTCAGTGCGTGGCGGACTAGAACAGGGGACCGTGGACGGTCAAATGCTGGTGGCATGGTCTTTAAAGAAGCCTGGCTTTTGTCAGAAAGCAGGACAAGGGGTGGTAGCTAGAGGAGCTGTGGAGTGGAGGGGTGAGCTGTTGTTTATGATGAACCCAGTATGGAAAGGGCTGCTCAGGGTTCAGAGTTGAGAATAGTGGGGGGATCTGGGGGGGCTGCTAGGGCAGCCACACGGCCGGAGCAGGACTGGGCTGGGTGACAGCAAGCCCTGGGATGGAACATGGGTGGGGGGTAGAGTATTCTCAGGGGGTTTTGGAGTCCTCACCAAGACTGGAGAACTTCTTCCCAGGGCGGTGGATAACTGGGAAGCAGTGTCGTCAGGGGGGGGTCTCTGTCCGGGGCGCTGTCTCAGTAATGCTTTACATTTGTGCAGTGATTCCATGTCCAAAACCACTTGCACGAGCGCTCAGTCTTTACCTCTCACCACAGCTCTGTGAAGTAGGTATTATTAGGTCCCTTTTATAGATAAGCAACCAGAGGCTTAGAAGTACAAAATGATTCTCCCAGTGTCCCACAGCCAGTGGCGGGGCAAGGGGAGGCTTGGGCATGGAGTCCTTGGCCACGGTGGTTCACGGCCTTGCCCCACTGGAACGGCAGCCTCCTGTCCCTGCAGCTGCAGGGGCGCCTGAGGAGCTTGTCATTTGGGTGTTTGACTTCAGCTCAGGTCATGATCCCAGGGTCCTGGGATGGAGCCCCATGTCAGGCTCCCTGCTCCGCTTCTCCTTCTCCCTCTGCCCCTCCCCTGACTCATGCTTTCTCTCTCTCTCTCTCTCTCTCAAATAAATAAATAAAATCTTTTTTAAAAAGTGAAAGAGCTGGGTAGATGACCTCCATGACCCCTTCTAACCCTGTGAGGATGAGGCATTCTTTTTCTCTCTCTTCTTTAAAGATTTTATTTATTGTTCATGAGAGACACAGAGAGAGAGAGGGAGAGACACAGGCAGAGGGAGAAGCAGGTTCCCTGCAGGGAGCCCGATGCAGGACTCAATCCCAGGACCCCAAGATCATGACCTGAGCCAAAGGCAGATGTTCAGCTACTGAGCCACCCAGGGGCCCTGGGTGAGGCATTCTTATGGTGAGATGGAGAGCGCTGCTGTCCTGGAAGGGGGAGAGCCTGCATTTCACATCCTCAGGACCCAGCTCAAAAGCACATTCAGGAAGAGAAAGAGTCCGCCTCTGGCTTCCGAGTTCAGAACCAACCACCCTGTTGGCATTCAACACCATGTTGGCAGAATGGCACATTTAGGTTCAAAGAGAAAGGGGCTTTGGAAGGCTTAGAATCAAGGCTCATAAGCCTTTGACATCAAATAGCTCTTACCAGTGACATTTTGATGAATTAAGTGTAAATGAAGCTGAAATGCCTCATTCCATTTCCCCTGCTGGGCCTTTGAAAAGGGATTGGGGAGCGAGTTTGCCAGAGACCTGGTGGGATGGGCCGTCCATGGCCTCGACCCACTGGGAAGGTTGTCCAGAGACATTTTGCTGAACTAAAAAAATACCACAGCCAGTTCCCTGGGATAAGTTTTCACCATGAAGCCAGAGACTATTTTAACTGCAAATAGGTCATAGAATCCTATTCTTTAAAAGACAGATACTGATCCAGAGGCTCAAACTGAGTGTTCAGCTCTTCCCCCATGCAACAGCCAAGCTCCGGGAGCATTTTACTCTCTCTTCCCTATTAAGGCTTGGTTTCTGAATTAAATCAGAAAGATATAGGCTTCAGTGATAATTCGTTGACTCATTGATTGACTGACTCATTCATTCATTCATCGAAGTGTCCCCTCTCTGACAAGCACTATTTGGAAGTGATCAATTGCCAGTAAGGAGTCCGGCATCTACCCTAAGAGGCAGACAGGTAAAGCAGGAATTATGGGGCTGCATTAATAGTGATGGTAATAATAATGGCTGACATTTATTGTGTTTCCTACAAGCCAGGCACTGTTCTAAGTGCTTAATTATATGAACTCATTTAGTCCTTCCAACAACCAAATATTGTTGCAGATGAGGAAACTGAGTCCCAAGGCAGATGAGGAATGTTTTCGGGTCAGTGAGGCAGTGAGTGGCAGGGGCAGGTCTGGTAGAAATATGGGCAGGGATGAGCAGGGAAGGGCTCACCAAGGAAAAGACGTAGTGAGGATGGAAGGGGATCATCTTGGTACAAAAGAATATTCTAGATGCAGTGAACGCCAAGATACAGACCGAGCAGTGTAAATAGGTTCTGTGTGGCCAGAGTCAGACATGGGAAGGAACAGAGGAGAGTAGAGCTGTAGGCAGAGGTCAGTTGTGATCGGATTTATGTATTTGGACATTTAAACTGTATCCAGAAGGCTAATGGGGAGCTTTTGAAGAGCAAGGTGGGCTGTTTTATTTGAAGAAGGGAGTGACAAAATTGGCTTTGACTCCCAAAGGTTCCTCTGGCAGGAGAGGGGGGAATGGGTTGGACGTGGGAAGACCAGATGCGGGCCTGCTCGTGAGACAGCTGCCCCGTGATCCAGGTGGATGGGACGGGGCTCCGGTCAAGGCCATGGTGGGGAAGATGCCCAGGAAAAGATGGCAGCGTGTGGGGATTTCAGCCTTAAATTCTAGGATCTGTGAGTGGAGTGAGCTTCCCTTTGTGTCGGGCATTAAGTGTGGGTTCGGGTACTTGTTCTCAGAGGAAGAGGGATGACTGTTTGACTCTGGGAAAGGCCCTTTCTGGAAGAACATCATGAGGGAGGCACGTCAAGTAGCAGTGTTGGCACATGACTCCCAGAGACCTGGGAAGGGAGGAAATCCGTCTTGTCCGGCTCATTATTCACAGATCATTGTCCTTGAGAAGAAAAGGGCCAGAGCCCTGGGCCGCACGGTGGGCCACAGCCGCCTCCGCCCTCCCTCTCAGCAGTCCCTGCCTTTATACCACTCTGTCTCATTTCCAGTTCTCAAAGCTTCTTTTCTGCCACACGCCTCCTTTTACCTACCTGATAAAAAGCCAATAAAGGGGTTTTGAGACTGAGGCCACACTCCCGTTCTTCCGAAATGACTGTATCGATGGCCACCAATGCAGCTGGGCTCTCCTGTCTGCCTTCGTGACTGCTCCCCTCTCTCCATTCAGGGGTGCCCCGCAAGCACCCCACAAGGCTGGGGCTGCAGAGCCACAGCCCGAGATCTGAGCCCCCAGATTCAGCAAAGGGTTCTGCTAAGGCCTCCAGATTTTCTCCTTCTTCTCGCTCCCCTTGGCTTTGTGGAGACTCGGGACAGGGCCAGGGTGGAGGGGCGGTCTCCTCTGCTCCAGACACTTGGTCACATCTCTGCCCCCAGGAGAGGAAGAGAGTAGGGGTGTCAAGGGCCAGATACTATATAGGAGCTCCTCTCACTGCACCACAAGGGACATGTGAGAACGGATGACTGGAACAGAGAGCGATTTTGGCCAAGTCTTCCTGTCCTCTGTGTCTGCTTGCTGGAATAATGGGGAGGAAGGAATAAAAATAGGCTGCTCCAGGAGAATGGCTGTAAGAGAGATGGCCTGAGTGGCCAGCTGGAGAGACGCACTTGGACAACTCTTGTATCCTCAACCCTGTTATCTTGGGGGAGGGGGGTGTTATTTATTATACCTGCTTTCTTTTTACAGACTATGAACCCGCAGCCCCAGAGAGGCCAACTCCTGGAATTGCCGGGATTTGAAACCAGGACCCTTCCCTTTAGGAGCTCTCCAGCTAGAAGGGCAGGCAAACAAGCCGAAATTATTTTAACACAAAGGTGTATGGGATAAGTGCTAAATTAGAAATATAAACTACATCATACTTGGCAGCATAGGAGGCAGAAATCGCTTCTGATTGGGGACTGCTAGGATGGGTTCTTAGTGGAGGAAGACTGGCAGCTCCTTGAGGGCAAGCACAATATCTTATTCATCTTGACATCCTTATGCACCTAACACAGTGCCTAGAACACAGCAAAACTTTAATAAACAGTTCCTTCGAATCCTACGGAACAAGGCGCCATACGATAAGTACCCCTTGCGGAAACTTAGGGAGGTCATCCCTCAGCGGGTTGATGGCAACCCAGCAGCCAACCCAAGGTGTAGAAAACTAGGTGATCAATTGGAGAGTCTGAATCAGCAGAAGGTAATTTATCACCTACTATGTGTAGGTCACAGTGCTAGGGGTTTGGGGTAAAAGGGCAAACTGGATTTGGTTCTTTGAAAGGTTACAGACCAGGTGGTGTGGAGCTTGGGCGGGGGGGGTTACAGACACTTCAAAGAACTGTTTGTTCCAGTGTGACCATGAGAGGTGTGAGTACATTGCTAGGCGAGCCCTGAGCCGGGCAGGACCAAGTAATGGCATTGTACATCACCAGCTTAAAGCCTTATGTCCCCAAAAGCCGTCTTCTAGAGCATGAGAGCCAGAGAAGGTCGGCCCAGATTCAGGAAAAGACTTCGGAGCTCTGTCTCCCGTCCTTAGATCCCTGTGGTCATTCTTTTCCACGACAGGAATTGATAGGGGGATCTCAGGGGGTTTGGAGTTCGGCTGTGTTCAGGGCTACCTCAGCAGCTTCAGCCTGGGAACTCCTCCAAACCCCATGGGCGTCGAGAGGCAGCCTGGGAAATTGTCAGAAGGTTCACTTCTTGGGAATTATTTCCACCTTCCCCACTGAGTGCCAGCTGTTAAGGGGAGTGAGGGGTCTGCAAAAGAAATGGAAATGTATTAATTAAGGCATCTCTAAAAGCCTTCTGAGAGATTAGCTTGCCGTTCAACAGAAGAGACTGGGCAGTAGGGAACTGATTTGGGGCAGGGGTTGGGAAGGAAGCTATAGAAAGTGGTATCTTAATATCCCCTAAGGGTACTCTGGTCCTGATTGCCCACCCCCCATGGCAGGGCAGGGGTGAGATATTATCTGCAAGCTCATCCACGCTCTGGGCTCTAAGAGGCCTTTCAGGAACTCCAGTTCAGCACCTGGGCACTTAACCTCTATCTTGGTCCCCAAAGCACGTTCTTTTTCACCATCCAATTTTAGTAATTCAGCTCCTGATTATTCCTCAAGCCCGAGTCTCTCATGTTGCAAACCCTGGTCCTTGGGTTCCCTTTGTAAGGAGCCTATCTCTGAACCTGAGGCCAGGGCTCTACTAACCCTGCTGATGTATCCCATCCTCAGCCAATATTACCTACCCCTGGATACATGGATTCAACACCAGTTGCGGCTTCAGGTTGGTAAGACACAGTTCTTACTTTCACTGAACTCACGTGCGATATACATAGGACCTCCAAACACAGTTGTACAGGTTGCGTATTGCACGAGGAATGAATGGGACCTGAAGGCGGCGAGCCGTCACGCTGCTCTACTAACACGTACCGTGGTGTGGACCTGTGTCCACCTGTAGACTCTCTTCCTAGAGAGAGGCCTTCAGTTGGCCAAACTATGTGTCCAGTAAGTCTACTGGGAGGATCAATTTTTATAAGTCATACCCTGGCTGCAACTATACTGGGAATGAGGTCCGGTGTATAAACATAATGAGACCATACATGCGATATATGCAAAATTGAATCTTACACAACTTTTGGGGAGGAACAGGGAAACAGTTCGCCTCTAGGAAGCCAGGCAGGACTTTGGAACAGAGCTAATGATAATAATAGCTATTGTTTACTGACCGTCTGCTATCCGCCAGGCGTTTGTCATAATCAGGTCCTCTCCAACAACAATCTTAAAAGATAACTATCATTATTCATATTTTATAATGAAGATGCTGAGGTTAGCCCCAGCTTAGCAGAGAGGCTAATTCAAGGTCACGCAGCTAACAAGGGACTGATCTGGAATTCAAAGCCAAGGCTGCCTCACATCAAAGTCCACAGTCGCTCTAACACACTACGATGCCTGAAAGGGAGGTACCGTCAGGTTGGGCCTTGATGGACAAGTAGGAATTTGACAGGCAAGCACCAGGGGGGGAAGAGTTGCAAGCAGGGAACTACGTGGGCAGACACACAGTCTGAAATAGTTGACAGCTTCAAGAACATGAGTCGTGCGCCGTAGGCTCCTCATGGACTGAAGGGAGTTCGGTAGCGTGGTGCTGGTGATGCTGGGAAGGCATGGCTAGGCCAGGTTGTGAGGAGCACTGCGAGGTGATCGCTGCGAGGCACAGGGGCTCTGTTTCAAAGACAGTGGGGAGCTGCTGGAGTTTTGTAAGCAGAGGAGCGACACAGTTAGATCCTTGGTATAGAAACAGGTTCTAGAGCGGTGGTTCTCAAGCTGTGGTCCTTGAACCAACGGCAGCAGCATCACCCAGGACTTGTTTGAAATCTGAATTCGGGGGCCCCATCCCGACCTGCTGAGTCAGGAACTCTAGGGTGGGACCCAGCAAGTTGCTTCTTTACGAGCTTTTTGAGTGATTGTGATGCACATTCAAACTCAAAAGCCCTGGCCGGTGCCCGTGAATCTCCACTTTGAGAACCATTGGTGTCCATGCGGCTCAGTAGATGGATGAAGGCACTGGAAGTGGAGAGACCAGTGCAGAGACTACTGAATAATTCAAATGAAGACGTGAATGATGGTGGCAGCGCGGAGAGCGAGTTGCGGTAATGGATCAAGCAGGCATTGCAGAAGGAAAACGGATGGGACTTGGTTATTGAATGGGGAAAGCAGAGAAGAGAGGCCGAGGGCAGACTCCAGGCTGACTCCCGCTCTCTGTTTGGATGACAGGTGGCTGGTAAAGTCACGAACTGAGAAATAGTACATGGAAAAAGAGTAGCTTTATGTGGCAGAGATGTACGCGGAGAACATGACATGAGTCCGAGGTGCCAGCAGGACTCCGAGGGCGAGAAGGACAGGACGTGGTGGGCAGAAGGCCAGAGGGAGGGCAGAGCTGGGCCTGCTCCCCTCAGAGAGTCATCAGGATGCCCGCGGTGGAGAAAGGGAAGGACGGTCCATGTTCACCCCAGTCCTCACACCCCTTTTGCGCCCCGTGGGCCACCCATGCAGATCCCTGCTCTGCCAGAGGGGAGCCGTGAGGGGAAGTCACCCAACACTCCTGACCCATGTGTCTTCAGCCTCAACATGGAAATAATAGCGACCACCCCCGGGGTTAGTGTGACAAACCAATGGACGACAGTCTCTGCAGCAGGCCTGGCTTGTGGTAACTCCCAGGGAGTGTGAGCCATCTCCTGTCCCTGGTGTCTGTTACCTGTCACTCCACGGGGGGCCATGCTTGCACATCATCTCTGGGCCTAACGCACAGGTGCTCAGCCCCCCCACCACCCATCCCTGCCCCTCCAACACATGCACACACATGCAAGCATGTCCACCTGTCCCCTTGAGATGTGCTCGCCCTGGGCCTTCCAGAGGTTGTCCGCAGTGGTGGTGGCCTGCTGTGCTGTGCCGAGACCCCTCTTTCCTTGCCTTCCCTGCTTAAAGGGGGCACAAACAGCAGAAATTCCCTCTAGAGGGCGGGCTCTCCAGGCCATCTCTTGGGGGAGGAGGCACCTCTGTTAGGTGACAAGGTGCTGGTAAGTCCACGTGTCCTCTTGGGCTTGAGTTGCAAGTCAGGGTCTGTCCTCGAACCTTAACTTAGTGTCTGGATCTACGTGGGCTACTGTTTGCCCACCTGGTCAGTGAGCATTTCCATTTCCCCCGTGCTCTGCCTTGCATCAGCCACAATTTCACCAACATCCCTGGGTCTGAAGCACTGCTCAGGAGCCACAAGGCCCTGCCTCCTGCGTCACTTGGCTCTCCCTCTCTGTGCTGCATCCCTACTGGCCTGGTGTTGATTCCTTGGTTGCAGCTTCATTCCAGCATATGGCCTGTACACTTGCTCTCTGTCCTATTGCAAGTCTGTCTTTCCCCTCACTTCTAATATGCTGTTTCCCTCTCATTATCTAGGTCTAAGCCAGGTGTCACCTCCTCTGAGAAACATTCTTTCTCTGCCACCCTGAGGGACCATCCTTCCTCCTGCTTACCCTCTACCTCATTGCTTTGCTGTATTACCTTCAAAGAAATTATCATCATCTCAAGTCATCTTGCTTCTTAGCACACTATTTGGTTCTTGAATGTCTCCCTTCACTGGAATGTAAGTTCTCTGAGTTCAGGAGCTACATCTGTCCTATTCATCTGTGTACCAGTAGCATCCAGAACAGACCCAGCATACAAGAGCACTCAGTATTATGGGATGGATGAATAGATGGATGGATGGATGGATGGATGGATGGATGGATGGATGGATGGATGGGTAGATGGATGAGTAGGTGGGTGGATGGGTAGATGGATGGATAGTGGGTGGCTGGATGGACAGATAGATGGGCAGACAGATGGATAGGATGCTGTGAAGGCAAAAGAACTAACCATTATAGCCCTTTACCCCAAGGAAGTTAGAACCTGGACAGAACAGCCCAGTGCCAAGAGCCAGCTCTAGGTTTTCAGATGACCCCTTTGATGAGTAACAGGGAAAGCACACCAGTGGCCTGGTGCATTCAGCAGGTCAGGGCTGTAGGGGTTGATGCCTCCTCTGGGGCTGCCCTTTCACAGCAGCCATGGGGCTGCACAGGCTTCCTATAAATCTCTGCCTCCCCTTCCCGGGCCCTGCCTCCCCCAGCTCCCCGCAGCTGGGCCTCCAGCTCACCCCAATGCACACCCAACCCCACCCCACTTGCCACACCAATATTGTCTTGAGAAGGAAGAACTTAAGCAGCCTCACCCCTCTATCCTCTCCGCATGGGGTGGGGATGCCCAGAGTTAGTTGTCTGGCTCTAAAATTGACCCTGGGTCTTCTAACTTGTACCTCGAGTCACAGCTCTACCTCTGTCCACTCTTTAAGCTTCAGTTGGCCTGACTGTGTATCTGCTCGGCCACCACTGCACACACATTTGTCTTCCCACTGCCTTCGGAGTAAACCTTGTCCCATTGTCCTTGCCGGCTTTGTTTCCTGACTCTGTGTGTTGAGGGGTGACAGCAGCCTGAACACCATGGAACGGGCTCCAGGTTCAGCTGCCTGGACTTCTGAGTCACCTCACCTGAGACTCAGGTGCTGTGCTCAAGCCCTCGTGGCTCCCTGTGCTGACCTCCTGCCTGTCCCTCGGCCAGAAATTGCTCTAAAGATAATAACGGGCCTGTTGGTTGAGCACTTCCTTTGGACCAGTTACATGCATACTAATGATTGCTTTACAAGTACTATCTCATTTAATCTTTAAAGACCCTTACAGGGTAAAGTTTTATTACCCCCATTTTGTGGATTGGCAAACAGCCTCTGAGGCTTACTCATCCAAGGTCTCGTGGCTGTGAAGAGACACGATCAGGCTCCAAGCTCAGATGGGCCCCAAGGGCGTTCTTTTAATTACCGTGCAGAGCTACCCCGAGCACACGCCAGGCTTTGCTTACCTAGCAGTGCCTCCGTCATCAAATCCTGCTGCTGTGGCTCCCTGCCCTGCCCCAGCAGGCAGGCCCTGCTCATCTCTTGTCTTCCTGTGAATAAATCGGCCTGCTTCAAAGAATCCAAATGTGACAGCTCCCTCTTGTCCTCCAGCCATGCCTCACTCACAGAAATGAATTTGCACCAGAAGGTCTTGTGGTATTCAACTTGCTTGTTGCCATGGCTTGGGCTCCCCGTCTCACAGTTCCTGGCCAGGATCGTTCTGTGCTTTGAGGGGCTTGTTCACAGACTATTTTTCTTGCCATCCTCTAGCCTGTCAGGAGCAACTGACATCCCGCCATTTGTCAGCATGAGAACCAGGCCTGTCTTGATCGTGCCAGTGGCAGCATTGGCAGCTATGGAAGCAGCCGAGGGCGACTGTTCTGCTCCACCCTTTCCAGGACCTGTGGAATTATTCCTTATCTTTTGCAGCCCTCAGATATGCTCCCCTGCTCGGTGACAAACTCCTGCTCCAGCTGTGTCGACATTTGCAATGTAGGCAGCGGAACAAAGGCCTCCATCTTTTAAAATGGCAGCATGTGGTCCATTCAGCGAATTTGGGCTGCTCAGAAAGACGCTGTCAACTCTTGCCAAATGGATCCCTTCTCCAAATCCAGGAGACATCTGGAGCAGACCTGCCATGTCCTGGATGATGGTTGAACAGAGGACTGGGGCCCTAGCTGGCAGCCGGAGTGGGGTGAACAGTGGGGCGCAGGCAAGAGCTCTAAACAGAGTAGGTGGGGTCCGATGTGTCAGTTGGTGCGAGTCTGGCCCAAAGTGAAGAGGAGTCAGTTGGAGCAAATCAGGTAGAGGGGTTCAGCCTTCAGAAACCCCCACCAGGCAGGGGGGTGCAGCCCCAGAGCAGAGGCCAGGTCCTGGGGCCTTCAAAGGGAATAGACCGAGGATGGAGGCAGGACACCAGAATCCGCAACTGCGTAACAACGGCAGTGAGCGTTTAGTGAGCAATGAGCATTTATTCTGGCTCAGGCCCCGTACAATAGCTCATTTAACCCTCACAACTCTATGGAATAGGAGCTGTTACCCTTCATACTTGGCTCAGAGAGGCTAAGTGAGCTGCCCAATGCCACATAGCTGTCAAGGGGCAGACTTAACCCAGGGTCCTCGGACAGCTGTCCGTCACAACACACTACAACAGCATCGCAGTTGAATCCGTGACAGATTGGTCCTCCCTCTCCCCTGGGTTTCAAGATCCACCTGGAGTGGGGGCTCCCTGGTGCTGGAAAGTGATTGCAGCTCCCAGCAAGGGAGGCCAGGTTTCTTCCCTGGAGCTTTGCCTGCGGTTCAGTGGACAAAGGGCTGGCCCCTCTGGAAGTTTCATAGCCTGTTCAGCTGTTTGGACCAGACGAGGGATCTAGACTTTTCTGCATCCAGATGCAAATGCAAAACTAATTAAAACATCCAGCTGTTCCTTTCAGCCCTTTTAGAAGTCACCCAAATGCTTGCACAGAGATACACAGTAGACTTGCCTGCTAGACTGGCTTATGTTTCTTGGGTATATCAAGTCCCCAGACTGTGGCACAGTTGATGCAACCTCTGTAGCCCCTGCTGCGTGTATCTTCTGGGCTTTTCTCTCCCAAAGTGTCATCAAGGTGCTCTGTGTCAGGCTTGAGGGTAGCCATTCTCTCTTCTACTTGGGGCAAATCACTTAACTTAAAAAAAAAAAAAGCATCCTAATTAAATATAAATATAGAAAATTACACAAATCTTAACAGTCACCCTGATGAACTGTCTCAAAGGGCTCATAGTTGTGTGATCACTACCCAGGTCAAGAAGTAACACCATTACTAGCACCCCGGAGGCCCCTTGTCCCTGTTCCGCCAACATGCCTCTTTTCTCTACATCCCCCCTTCCAGCCCAAAGATAGCCATTATTTCCAAAGTAATCCAGAGAACTCTGCTGAGCTTCATTCCCCAATTCTCTGAATTGGCTACTGCTGACCTGGCTAAATGTAGTTTGTGAAACTGGGGATGTCACATGAGCCATGGCAACAAGGTGGGACACCTCTCTGAAGTGGACCAAATGCACTCTGTCACCCAAGAAGAGTGACCAGAGGTTCTAGACGACTTTTTTTCACTCTCCTCCTCAAAAAAAAAATCTACAGGAATCCCTGAGAAAGTGCCCTGCTACCCTTTGCAATGGTTTTGACTTGTGCGTGTACTGTAAGAGATGAGAAGGCAGCTGGGTGCTCCCTGAGTCCTGGATCTGATGGGTCAGATCATTGCTCACCCTTCCTGGTGCCATCGGGTAGCTCAGGGGCCAGTCTGAGGCAGGGCTGGGACCTCCCTCCTGGCGGGCAGGATTGTGAGGGATGGGCGAAGCCCTGGAGGGGACTTGTTAGCTTGGAGTAGAGAGAGGGCCGGTGCGGGGGGAGCTTCTGGAAGTTCAGCAGTGCTTCCAACAACTGGTGGCAGTTGGTTTCATCCCACAAAATCCATCCTAATCACAGGCTTGCGAATGACACCGGTTTTCATTACGAGCTGACAGGTAGAAAGTGAAATGAAAGAAAGATAGCACCGTGGGCTAGTGGTATTGTCACATTCCTCCAGCGGCAGAAGCCACTTGCCTGAGCCTGCCTGAACGTGCGCCTGGAACTCCGAGGCCCCGAGTAGATGTAGAACTGGTGTGGTCAGTGCAAGCCCTCTGCTTATAAAGTCAGAGCTGCGAGTTTATCCTCACGTGGGCCAGGGCAGCCGTGCTGGGTGGCAGGGCCCCACACTGTGCCCAGAACTTACCTGGCTTCTTTGGCAGCCAGCAGGATGGGAGACTGGCACAAGTGTGTAAACTTGCCAGTGCAAACTCAGTGCCTCTTGACACCTGGCCTGCTGGGACTTCATGGTCCTGTGGACTGGAGGGATTTGTCCATTTGGAGGGAAAGGGGTATTTGTATTAGAGATGAGCATATCATCCTGAAAATGTAAATAGGATTCTATTTTCTTAATTTGACATGAGATTGTTGGCGGGTCTTCAGAACGTAGGTGTGATGGTGAGGATGACGGTAGTGGTGACGCAGGGTGAGTAAGGAGAGCTCAGGCATCTCAGGGCTTCACGGCACACGTGTAACCCGCCTGGGCCCAGCTCTCAGTACCATTCTCTCTTCACATCCCAACCACATGAACACCGTGACACGTGTATAATATACATCAGTTTTTCCAATTACGGGGTTTCTTTGCATTCTCTCAAACCCTGCACTGATGTTTTTGAAACAATATTGTTTTACATAAAATCAAAGTTGCTCCTTTAACATGAAACCAACAAGTAAAATATTAGCTGATGTTTCTGTAGCATCTCATCTTCTGGGCACTGTTCCAGAGCTTCTCATGTATTCATTCATTTGGTCCTCGCACCATACCTATGAAGTGTGTGTTATTACTGTCCCCATTTTCAAGAAGGGGAGCCTGAGGTACAGAGAGGTTAGGTAACTTACCTAAGATGATGTGGCTGGTGAGTGGCAAGGTCGGCCCTGGAGTGTGTGCTCGTAGTCGAAACACAACTACAATACTGTTCCCCCAGCTCAGAGTGAAGGCAAGAGAATAATAAGTAGGAACTGAGCTCCTACTTTCTTTGATTTGCCTCTTCATTCATCAGATGTGTATCGGGCACCTGCCACATACCAGGCACTGTTCTAGGCTCTGGAGATACAGGTGGATGCAACGAAGCACAGGCTCCTGCCCCCTGGAGCTTGCATTCTAGACAATAAAGAGCTAAGGGAATACCTAAAGAAGACAATTCAGCATCATGATTTTTGCTGTGAAGAGGATAAAACAGGATAATAAGACAGAGAGTGTCAGGGAGAGAGGTCCTTTAGAAGGGCGCACAGGGAAGGCTGCTCTGAGATCTGAACTGTGGGAAGAAGCCAGCCTATAGCCAAGGCCAAGGCCAGGGCGGAGCTCTGTGGCCAGTGGATGGGGCAGGTGTGAAGATGCAGATGAACCTGCGGTGCTGGAGGAGCAGGATGCAGGCCGGCACGGCTGGTGCGTGGCGGGTGGGCAGCAGGGCACGATGCCTGTGGGCCGTGGTCAGAAATTACAGTTGGCCCTTAAATGATATGGGTTTGAACTGCGTGGGTCCACTCATACACAGATATTTTTTCCTATAAATACAGTACAGTATTGTAATACACAACAATGTACTTTCTCTTCCTTAGGATTTTAACAATTTTTCTCCAGCTGACTCTATTGTGAGAATACAGTAGAGAATACACATAACATGCAAAATAGGTGTTAATCGACTATTGATGTTATCCGTAAGGCTTCCGGTCAACAATAGGCTATTAGTAACGTTTTGGGGGAGTCAAATGTTATACCTAGATTTTCGGCTGTGCAGGGGGGTCAGTATCCTTACCGCTGCGTTGTTCTAGGGGCAGCCTGCACTGCTCGTAACCTGGGAAGTCTCCATGGGTTCTTTCCTGGGGTCCATGCACACCCAAGGGTCTGAGGATAGCTTTAAGAGAGTCCATAAACTTAGAAGGGACAAATTTGCACCTATCTTTTCCTAAATTTAAACTGAAATGTGTTATTTCCTTCCGTTGTGCACGTGGGTAACAAATCGTGGTGGTATTTTAACCATCCCTGTGATATCATCACTGGTGGTGTCAACGTACTGTTGCCCTTAGCCCACCTCTAGCTCTTGTAATGTCTCACAGAAATGTAAAAATATTTTGACAACCGTATTTCTGCGTAATATGGTTATGCAGTACAGCACGTGGAATAGACATCTTTAAACATTTCTGAAGAAGGGGTGAATGGACCTCACCGGAGTACGAAAAGGGCATAAAAAAAAGATTAAGAACTCAATACAGAATAGAACAGCATAAGCTGCTTTAGTTTCTCAAAAGCCTCCTCTGGCTATAGTCGGAAGAGGCAGGACCACACCTGAGCTCCATTTACATAAGCTATTATTTTTAATCCTCCCAGCAACCATAAAATGCATTATTTTGCCCATGTTAGTGAGGAGGAGACGGAAGCCCAGACTTGAGGTAATTGGCTCAGCTGGTGAATGGCAGGCCTGGGATTAAACACACATCTGTCTGACCCCGAAGGGCAAGAGGGTCCATGGCCTGTGAATGGGAGACTGTGACAAGAGGTCAAAGGTAAGCCACATTTGCTGGGACCCCCGTGCCCCGCCACTTCACCTGTGGATGAACTGCCAACCCTGTCTTCCTTTAAACCTGGTTCTGTCCTGAAATCTGCCCACATAGGCCTATAATGCAGCCCTGAGCCGAGCCAACTAAATATTTCATGGGGATTTTCATTTAACTCTAAAGAAATTCATCCAGCCCTGAGTAGACTGTCACTTCGAGAAATAGCACCGAGGAGCCCTTGGACCAATGAACGACATTGCCACTTCCCCAGGAATGCTAATGCTCCTCTGGACCTCTGCTCCCCGAGCATTACTGAGGGTGGACTCAGCCCAGTGAGCACTGATAAATCCCACAAATTTGGGTTTATATTGCTTTGTGAAAGCGGGGATCAGGGCCTCCCTCTGAACAGGGAGTAGGCCTTCTTTGGGGCCTGGATCCTGGCTGGGTTGGTGTGTGCGTGCGTGCACACGAGTGTGAGATAGGTAACTAACTGGGAGCTATTCTCTATTCCCTTATCCTTGTTCCCATATCCTGGCCTGAAAGAAGAGAGGGGTGGTGGGACCAGCATTCCGTGTCCCCAGTGGATGAGGACACCAGACCGTCTGCAGGGGCCACGTGAGCCCCGAGAGTGAGTTTATCCTTGGCCCCAGAGCCGGAGAAGCAGGAAGACAGCTGCGGCAGGAGAGCAGATGTGCGCACTTCTCGGGCTTATTATTAGGAAGGCCTAAATGACGACTTTTGCTGAGGCTCCAGCCAGGAGTGGGAGTGAGCCTCCCTGTCTCCTTCAGATCCTGCTGCCGCTGTGCCTGGTGACCTCAGTGAGTCATGGCGAGTTCTCTGGGCATCTCACTAGGCAGGGGTGGAGGTGGGCGGGAGAAAGGCACCCAGCAGGTAAATCGATCAAAAGACAGGAAGTAAGCAGATAATCTAATTTGAAATGGGCTGAGCTGCAGATGTTAATCTGCTCCACTGCGCCGCAGGAAAGCACTGTGGGGCCGGTGAGAGCCTGGAAGCAGCTCCATGGAGCCAGTCCTTCCTCTTCTCTCTGGCCCCTGGGCCCGGTGTGGGCCTGTCCTCACCACCCCTGATCCCTGTGCTTTCCGGGGGAGGATGAACGCCTCTCCCCTGACGGCCTCCCGTAAGCACAGGGCACCTGTGTGCAGTTACAGGGGATGAGGCCTGGGAGGGCGTCAGGGGGAAAAGGAGCCCTTTGGCAGGGATGCCGGGCACTGAGGCTTCCCTAGGCTGGAGGATGCTGATGGCATCTGACCACGTCTGCATCGTGACCTGAATCTGGTCCTGACATTCTGACTTCCTGATAAAATCCTTCCTGTGTACAGGCATGGAAGGAATCCTTCCTGTGTCAGACATCAGCCTTGCTCTGCTGTCAGCGAGAAGGGGCGCGAGGGTAGGCCGTGTTGATGGGATCCCGCACTGTTGGCTGCGCTGGTTGTCCATCAGGGACTCACTGTGTGCCCACTTTGGGAAATGCCTGTGAAAGTGCAGCCATCAAAAGCCAAGACCTGAGGCTACCTGTGGGTCTGAAGCCAGCTTTCCCCATGTCCTAGCTCCGTGTACTTGAGCAAGTTACTCACTTCTCTGGGCCTCAGTATCCTTGTAAAACATGGCCAATGGCTATTTTGAAATGCTGCGCACATTATTTTAAAGATCTCGTCTATACTCTACCGGGGAGCTAGGATGGGCGTGTGAATGTCCACCGCAGTACTAACAGGGAGGGCTAGCGTTTATGGAGTTCTTCTGTGCCAGGTCTAGGCTTTGCGTGGCTTGCTCATTTGATTCCCAGAGAGGCTCCATGAAGGTGGGAACTGTTGTCGTGCCCACTTTTTAGAAGAAGAAACTGAGGCACAGAGAAGGTAAGTCCAGAGCTTACATACGGCTAGTTAAGTACAGAGTTGGAGTATGAGCCCCGGCCCTTGGTTCCAATCCAAGGCCATATGTGGCATATGCCCCTTGAGTGGTATAAGCGGTGTCTTATCACGTTAGTGATTCAGCAGAGGTAGGGCTCATTCTTGGGAAGGTGATAGAGGTTTTTGCAGACGAGGGAAACTGTGAATGGACCTGGAAGACAGGTGGTGCTGCAGGTTGGACCTTCTAGGTGGAGGACACTGCACTGTCGGGTGTGCTTGGGTCAACGGAGTTCGGTGGGAGGTGAGGCTGAAGTCACAGGAGTGCACGAGGGCTAACAAGGGGAGGGAGGATCATGGATAATTCTCCAAGAGGGAGGACAGGTATAGTTGTCATGGTGTAAAAGTTAATTATTTTTAGAAAAATGAGGGTGACCCTTTCTTGCCTCTCTTTAATCTTTTTTTTTTTTTTTTTTTCCACTAGAGCCAATTGAATTTGTTAAGTGTTCAGGACACAGTCTCTGAAGCCAAACTGCCCAGGTTTGAATTCTGGTTCTGCCACTTACCTACTGTGCAACCGTGGGCCAGTTCCTTAACCTCTCTGAGCCTCACTTTCCTGACCTGTAAAATGGGGGTAATAATAGTAACTTTCCTCATTAGGCACCTTGTGAGCACTGAGATAACACGGATCAAGTGCTTAGTCCAGGCCCTGATGCACAGGAAGGGCCATAGGTGTTAGCCAGGTTAGTGTTACAAATCTTGCAGGCCATCCACTGCTTAAAATATTCAGGGCCATCCGATTGCTCTTCATCGTGTTGCCTCTCCCGCCTGCCTCTCCAGCCTCATCTTACAGCATGCTCTGCAGCCCCATGTCCTCCAGCCACTCTGGCTCTCTTCCAGCCCCTGGAATGCTCCAACCTTCCTTCTGCCTCAGGGCCTTGGCACATGCTGTCCCTTCCCCTGGGAGTGCTCACCGCAGACCTTCTCACAGGTAACTCCTGTTCAGACAACTGCATGTCACCTTGGGAAAGCCACCACGGGCCTCCCAGACTCTGTCAACGCCCTCCTCTACCTTCTCATGTGCCTTATATGACCCCTTTATGAAACCTATTTCAGCCATAATTTTACAAACATTTTCTCTGACAGTCGGTGACTGTCCACCCCCTCCACCGGAGCATAAGCCCTCTGCCATCGGAGGCCATGCCTGTGTGTCAGCACCTTGTCCGCTGCCTGGGGCAGGGTGGAGAGTCAGTAATGAGGGGTGCTGAGTTCTGCGCACTGTCCCTGCCCACCCCGAGAGCCCACGCTCAAGGTGGGGTACCCCAGGACACAGCACTTACCAGGGGCTCTGTGAGCTCAGTGGTCCCACGTCATCCTCAGCCAGAGCCTAATGTGCGTTACCCTCCGTGGCGAGCCAGGCTTGGTGGACTCGGAGCTCCTTCCCACCCAGGTGTCTGTGCGTTTATTCCAGCTCCCGTTCTCGCAGCCTTAGGCTGGCCTTGCTTGGAATTCCGCAAGCCTTCTCACTATACGGGGGATCTCCAGAGACAATTACCTGGGAATGAAGGTTTCCAGGAAAGCTCAGTACAGCCTGAGTCTGTGTAGCATTTTCTCATTCCAACTATAGCCTCCCAACGCTTTCCAGAGTTAAGTAACACAATTACAGAGTTAAATAAATGACAGCAACGAGTGCAAGGCACTATGGGGCCTGAGTGGCAGGTGAAATAAAGTGTGTGCAGGTGGGACTTGCAAAGGGGCAGGGAAGCTGCTGGCTTGGAGGAGCAGCTGCCCTCCCCAGGGGGCAGGGGGCTGGGGACATAGGGGTCGGCGGGGGTGGGGGGGTGGGGGGGCTGTAAAAAAAAAGCCAGAGAGAAAAAATCTGGAAGCTGATCACAGCACGGTGGATCCGAGCATTCAAAGGAAGCTGGGGAGGTCATTTAATCTGCTGTCCCCAAGGGAGAATCACGTAACGAGGAAGAGACTGTGGGAAATGACTGGGTTTGGTCTCAAGCTGGGTGTCAGTTTTTTCCTTGAGTTTTCTAAGCGATGGGACAGGATGGAGCCTAAGAGGGTCCTTGTGTGAATCTTCGGAGACAGGCAGTCACGCCGAGGAGGCGCATCGTGTTAGCCCAGCTCTGTGCATGTCCTGGGTCACCTGGGAAGGACCACCAGGGGCCAAGGGTCCAGGGGCCCCTGCCCTACACGGAGGTTAGAATAGGCCTGGCTGCCCTTCCGACATCCCAAGATACTGTCTCCAGAGGCCCCTGTTGAGGTTAGCATCCTAACGGCAAACGTGTACTGGGAACTTACCTTGAACCAGGGCCCGTGCTCGGCACGTACAAGCATCATCTCATTCAGTGCCTCAGCCATTCTAGGAGGTAGGCCCTATTATATCCCCACTTTATAGATGAGCAAACTGAGGCTTAGGGAGCTTAAGGGACTTGCCTAAAGTCTGTGCGTGCTCAAGGTCCAGATTGGTCTGTCCCACCCCGAAGGCTTGAGCCGCAGCCACCCATTTAGCTGCCTCCACAGCCCCTCCCAGGCCTAGCAGAACTCTGCAGCGTGTTGGGTTTAGAGGGCCCTTCCACATCCATCATCTCTCTTGACTCTCACATGACAATGATGGGCAGGCATTGCCCGCACCATTATAGCCCAGTAAAGTGAGCCCCAGAGAGGCCGTGGGCTATGGGCATGTGGTCCTTTGTCCTGTCGCATCCTCTCTTTAGCTTGGCTCTGTGCAAGGGAGGGCTGCTGGGCAGGGGAGGCTGGGCCAGGCCACTGGAGGTGCTGGGGTGCCGCCCAGGGGATGGGAGAGCATTTTGCCCAAAAGGGGGCAGCAGCTCTCCAAAAGAGGAGAAAGACAGAAGGGGGCTTTGTTCCCTTCAGACTGTCCAGGATCCTGTGCTGCCATCAGACGCCATCGGGGGTAGTGGCGTTCTCGGGGAGGCGAGACTCAGGCGGATGCAGACTGGAGCCCTGCTGTGAATTCGCGGCCTTCTTCCCAGCCAGGCCTCAGCTCCCAGGAGAAGAGCGGCAGCCACGCTGAGCCTCCAGGCTTTGATGGCAACGGTGCCAGTTGCATGACCCCTATTAAACTCCATGAGGCAAAGGATAGTATGTTTTGGAAGTCACCTCCAGGCTGGCTCCAGCCTGCCCTCCCCTTGTAAATTCCACAAACATCCAGGAGATAAAAGAGGGGGATCTCTCCGAGGCAGAGCATGCAGCTCTTCAAAGAACACTTTCAATCGAAAATGGGGAGGAGAGAGGTCTTTCTCTCGGAGGGAATGTATTTATATGCCCCTGTAGGTGTGCATGCGCGTGCACACACACACGCACACACACCCAAGACCAGGAACACACCATGATGCATACAGAACTCCCTGCCAGGTCTCTTTGACCAGCCCTCCTTCCCTTCCTCTGGCTCTGGGGCTCCCCGCCTTTTCTGGTTTCCCAGACCTGCTGTCCAGATGGCGTTGGACCTTCCTGACTTCTCTGGATTTCTTTCCCTAAAATAAAATGTCCCTGTCCGTTGCTGCTCTTTGCTGACTGGTCTGAGAGTCTTTCCCTCTTCAACCATTCCAGGGCATTCAGTTTTGCTGACCACCATCATCTTCTTGAGCAAACTAAGGGGCCCTTGGAAGTGAGCGCTACCTCTTCTTGCCAAACAAAATGAAAAGTGTGGGGTTTGGGAGCTGGAAAGGAGAGTGTAGAGGGCATTTGGTTGCACCGCTTTACCCTACAGGGGGGATGACCCTTCAGCCGGGAGAATGGAGACACTTGCCCACGGTCCCCGTGAGTTTGTGGCCTGGCTGCGACAGGAGCCAGGTTTTCTGATGTCCTGTCTACCTGCCCTTTTCTGCCGGAGAGACGCAGAAAGGCAGGGATGAGCCTGCAGTGTGCCCACACTTCCCTCCTTCCCCTACACCAACAGTTGCTAACATTCCTACACTCCCAGCCCCCTTTGGTTGTTTGTTTGGTTTCACGGCATATTATCTCCTCATCTAAGACTGCTTTATAGCATAATGTCTTTTTAACTAAGGTGAAATAAAATGAATGCACGTCTTTTGGAATAACCCGATCCCAAGAGGTTGTCGCTAATACTTCGGGGTGCACTGAAGCCAAGGTAGATAATTACTATTCTATACTGAGTTGATTAAATAGGAAAAAACAACCACCACCAAACCGCCATGGTTTCTTTGAGCTTGCCACTGCTTTTTCCCCTCTCGTCCCACCTTCCCTGCTTCCCCTGCCCCCAACTTACTCTTGAGAGGGGGTCAAAAGAAAGAGGGACCAGCTGGTGGCAATGAGTCAGCAGTGTTCACATGAGGCAGTGGTTGGTTCTGCTTGGCCCAGTTTGGGAAGCGTCTCTCTGTGAGTAGACAGAGATGCTCTGTCTGGACCTGGGGAACACACTCTCCTGGATGTGTGATCATTCTGCACGCACCCAGAAAGGGTCCCCCAGGGCGCTGTCCATTTCTAGCATTCTCTCCATATGGAAGGTTTTACCAGAATATCACTCTTGGCCAACTTTGATAAACCTGTGATTACCAAATTTCAATCCAAAGTCTGCCCTTTATGGAGGAAAGCTGTTGGTGAGGAAAAGAAGCTTGGGGGTAGAGTTGTTGAAGGTGGTTAATTTGGGGGGGATACATGTTTTTCAATAACCAGAGAAAGGACTGGAAGCTGTGTTTACCTTTGCCCATTTTATCAGTTTTGGTTTTTCTCCTCTTTTCTTCAATTCCTTCAGTCCAACCCAGTTGACTCTCGCCTCCTCCCCCCCCCCCCCCCCCCAAGCTTTGCACAGGGCTCGGCTGCCGATGGGCTGGAAATCCACACACATGGGACCGGCACTGCATCTGCTGGGCCTTTGTGCTTGATTGATTTCTGTTGCTTTACACCTGTGCTCTCGAGCGAGCGGAACTCAAGTCAGTGCCACTGTCGCCGAGGGGCTGAGGTTCTGAAAGGCCCAAGCAGCCCTCCAAAGAGCCCCCCGGATGAGAGCATTAACAATCTTCTAATCAAACTTCATTTTTTAATCTCAAGGGTTGATTCACTTGATAGCAGTAATCAGCGCACTCTTGGAGAAATACAGAAAGAGCACAATGAGGCATTCACATTTTTCATTTTTTATTAAAAATCTCTTACATCTGCACCCGAGCTTCTTTTATTTAAACCTGGTCTCACTTTATGAGGCCCTGAGTTCGTTAACCTATCCCGGGTCACGTGGCTGCTCTGGAGGACGGAGCATGGATCTGGAGTAGAGGCTCAGGGTTGAAATACAGAAGAGACTGACCTTTGCCAGTAGATGTATCCATCCTGTACACAGATCGCAAATTCCCTTGTGTGCAAAATGAGGGTCAGCGTGTCTATCTTTATTTTCTTTGCAGCGATTGATAAAGAATCGTGTACGTGTGTGTATGTGCGTGCGCCCATTCAGAGCTGCTAGGGCTGTTTGCAGATTGTCGGACACGTCACTTTTCCTCATTTCTTTCTTCCTCTCTTCCACCAGCTGACTCACCAGAATTAAAAGAAGGAGTTAAGCTGAAATGGGAATGAGTGGAGGCCAGTCTGGGATGCACACCTAGGTTATAAAACATGGCTCTTCACTATTAGCAGGAGTCAGAATCACCGGGGCGGCTTATTACCAATACAGATGCCCGTGTCCTGCCAGCAGAGTCTGATCCAGGGGGCCTAGGATGTGACTCGAGAATTCACATTTTAATCAGCTTCCCAGGTGATTCTGATGCAAGAGGTCAGAGACTAGATATTGAGAATCCCTGTTAGAGAATTGCTGGGCAGGGGGCCTAGCACTGTGTTCACCTCACATCCTTGGTTTAAGGACAAAGTCAAGGACATCTTAGGTTAATGAGTTGGTGAGAGCGGAACTACACGCCAGTTCTGGGATTTTCCCCTTTGTGCCATGTACAGGAGAACAGACCGATAGAAGTGAGTTTGCTTTGACATAGGATGGGTTTTTTTTTTTTAAAGATATTATTTATTTGAGACAGAAAGCATGTGTGTGAGGGAGAGAGAGCACAAGCGGGGAGAGCTGCAGGCAGAGGCAGAGGGAGAAGCAGACTCCCCGCTGAGCAGGGAGCCCAGGACCCTGAGTCAAAGGCAGATGCTCAACCACTGAGCCACCCAGTGCCCCCACAGGATGGGTTTAAATTAGATACAAGGAAGAGCTGTCAAGCAAAGAGAAGTACTGAGGAAGCCTACAGCATCTTCTTCCTAGAAGGCTTTAATTCAGACTCTCAGCAGATGTGGACACCTGAGGTGCAATGTAGAGGCCTAGAAAAAGGACGGAAAGGTCTTCAGAACAATTTCTGGTGACATTTGCATGGAGGGCCAGAGACCCTTCTTGTAGTTCTTTGGCACCTGAATTTTAACCTTGGCAGCAACATAAGCGGCCAGTGGTCCAGGAAGCGCGAGGTCCAGTCCCAGCTCGGACAAGGATAGGCTCTGTGACATTGGGGCCACCTGTTCAATTTCTTGGTTGTGTTAGATTGTGTCTCAGTTCCATGGTTGCATCTTCTTTTCCTTTCCCCGTAACTCCCCCCACAACGGCTCTTCTACAACCTCACAACGCTGTCAAGTTCCGTTGACTGAGCAAATTAAGAAGTTGAATTTAGAAACTACTTAATGCTGAGAATCCAGCAACCTATGTGCCACTCCATGCACACACACCCCCACTCTTGGGGTTTTGAGTCTGTCTCTGAAGACTCCCTAGTGATCCCCTCTGCTTTTTGTGCTTATTGATGTATTTAGAGGGGTCTGACCTTACATGTGCCTGAGTTACAGCTTCATGAGTGATTGTTTGGACCTGAGATGGATCGTGACGACCTAGAGTCACTCCCCACGCAGAGAAGCCAGACCAGAGTGACATCTCCTCAGTAGTGACAACGTCTGGCCACAAGTCCCTCTACCTGCATCTCACCTGGCCACCCCACTGATGGGCTCTCTCTATCCCTTTCAGAAAGCAGACCTGGCCGTGGCAGGCCTCACCATTACTGCTGAGCGGGAGAAGGTGATTGATTTCTCCAAGCCATTCATGACTCTGGGAATTAGCATTCTTTACCGAGTTCATATGGTAAGAGACTTATTTTATAAGCATTTATGTCATTAAAGTTATTTGCATGCAAACACTGAGTTATATGGTAATAATGAATGACTCACGGAAATATTTAGATTTCAAGACTTAAATGCAAATGAGCCAGGCTATTTTTTCCCCCATCAGCTGCACGGACTTGCAAACAAGAAGAATGGAAAAGTCACACTTCTGGGCTTTCCAGTAAAAATTGCTTCTGCCTCACTGAATAGGGATGGTCAAGAGCTCAACCCCTGGTGCGTAGTGTGGTGGTGAGTGGCCCTCTTGGTCACTCTGCTTCCTCCTAGGGACAGGATCCCCAGTCCAGATAGGTCACCCCAGCATTTTCAAGGGCTTCGCTGACTTCTGGATGCACCTCTGTTCACTCCGAGCATTGCATCTAGTGAGAGAACGCAGACTCCTTCCTTTCTGGGTTACCCGTACTCGTGAAGAAATAATGTCACTTATATCTGGCCTGTCTCCTTTTCTGCATCCTTAAAATAAAAAAGAGAGAGAGAGAAAGACTTCTCTGGTTAGGTTGGCTAGAGTGAGTGTCTAAGTGAGTTTGTGAAGGCACACCAATGGGCAGTAGAGGATGGACCTGATGATGCACTGGCTGTTGGGGGGGGAACATCAGGAGGGGAACGCTGGCTGTGCCTCATTCACAAAGTGGATAATAGGTGTGCTGCCAGCACGTAGTTGACTGTGATTTTCCTTACTGAACCAGAAGAGCCTTCTTCTCATCCTTTTACCAAACTGACTCTAAGTGCACAGCTATTATATGGATTTTCCCAATGCTTAGGTCACCCTAGGTGTCCAAGGTCACACTAACATAATGTTTTCCAGGATGTTACCTGGCTCCACAAGGCTGCCTAACAGGGAAGGAATCAAGAACTCATCCCACGGGCCTGCTGAGGAAGTGACCCTCTACTTCTGACCCCTTCCCAGGCCCCAAATCCCAGCCCCAGAGAAAGGGTGTTGTCTGTATTCACAGTCCCAGCCTGGGCTCACGTACCAGGGTGCTAGGGCATCAGGAACTGTGGCCCATTCCTATAAGAGGGAAGGTCTCCTTGTCATGGAGCCTGTTCCAGCAGCTCAGAGGGGCGCTGTCTTGTGCCGGACCTCAGTATCCATCAGGATCACTGCCTAGCTTGGAAAAGGAGGTCACATCATCTAGAAAAGAAGCATGGAAATCCCAAGCTCCCCAGGCTAAAACAGAAAGCAATGTGAAGATTTGGTCATCGTACACGCTGTCATTTTTGTGTCCATCTTGTGAAGTAAGGGGGATAGCGAGTGATTCCCCCACTCCTCTTTATCACCATGATGAAAGCTCCCGTTCATTGAGAGCCTCCTATGTGCCAGACGCTCTTTCAGGCACCTGTGATGATGTGGACTATTCCTAAGGGTTGAATTGGCCCCTCAAAAGACATGATGAAGTTCTAAAGCCCCAGGACCTGTGAATGTGACTGTATTTGGAAATAGGGTCTTTGCAGATATAATCCAGCTGAGGTCATACTGGAGTAGGGTAGGCCCTAAATCCAATAGCTGATGTCTTTATAAAAAGATGGAAATGTAGACACGGGGGAGAAGACCATGGGAATTTGGAGACAGATTGGAATGGTGTAGCTACAAGCCAAGAAGTGCCAAGGCTTGCCAGCAACCACCAGAAGCTAGAAGTGACAGGAGGGATCCTCCCTTAAAACCTTCAGAGGAAGCATGGCCCTGCTGACACCTGGATTTTTAATCCTAGCCTCCAAACTATGAGACAGTATGATCCTGTTGTTTTAAGCCACCCAGTTTGTGGTATTTTGTTATAGCAGCCCCAGGACACTGATGCACTTGTGTTGTTCTTATAAGTAAGTGAAAGAGCAGAGTTCAAAGCCAGGAATGGTGTGACTGGAGCATGTGCTCTCTCTCTGACACCAGGTTGCCCCCCTCATTTGTGTGATCATTGGGTAACTTGTCCTAGAAAGCATTCGTATGCACCTTTTCTCATTTGGTCCTTAGGACTGTTCTTTGAGAAAAGGGAGGGTATTATAATTCTCATCTGACAGGTAAGGAAACTAAAGTCACACTTGGAACCAATACAGGGCTGAGCCTGGAAGCCAGGTATCCTCACTCTTAGGACAAGTGTTCTTGTCATCCTTACGCCCGTCTGTGCTCCTTAGGTGATTTTCTAGCCAGCACTTGAGCCCACCTCACCCCACTCCTGCAACTGAGCCCTGAGGCAGCATCCCAAAGAAATAGGGACATAGAACCTTTTTCCAAACTATGTCGCTATGGCCAGGCTATACAACTAGGTTCTGGCCTTGATTTATTGATTTTTTTTTATTGGAGTTCAATTTGCCAACATATAGCATAACACCTGATTTATTGATTAATGCCAAGGACACTAGAGCCCCACTCATGACCTGATGGACCACGAGGCATCATGTAACTGAGGGCACCTGATCCCAAGTGTTCCTACTCACTGCCTGGGAACATCTACTGCTAGGCTACCCTCACCACCCAGGACACCACTGGCCGGAATATCAACTCGGGCCAGAACCAAACTCCCACTCACCAATCCTCTAGACATCCTTCATTGGATTGCTGGCCAGATGTTACCTACCACCACAAACCTATGACTGTATTAGTTCTTGGGATGTGAAGTTTTATGTATCAGCTTGCCGAAGCTATGGGACCCAGATGTTTGGTCAATTGCCAGCCTAAATAGTCTGTGAAAGTATTCTGTAGATGTGATTAACAGTGATGATCAGTTGACTTCAAGTAAAGGAAGAGATTAATTAATTAATTAATCAAGGAGATTACCCTTGATAATGTGGGTGGGCCTCATCCAATCGGTTGAAGGCCTTAAGTGCAAAAACTGGTTTCCTGGAGCAGAAGAAATTGTGCCTCAAGACTATCACTTAAGAAATCCTGCCTGAGTTTCCAGCTTGCTTTATAGATTTTGGCCTTACTGCTCCCACAATGGCATGAGCCAATCCCTTCAAATAAATCTGTTTGCACACACACACGTATCCTACGAGTTCTGTCTCTCTGGAGAATCCTAACTGATATGATTCCCCTTTCTGGTCAGGATTCCTCCCCTCTTCCAGCCTCCACACTGAGGCACTAGCATGCCACATGGCTGCTCAGATCTGATTTATAACAGGGGGCCAAGCTGAGTAAAAATTGAGTGCTGGCATGAACAGCTTACAGTAAGCAGAACTGACAGTTTATGCATTTATTCAACAAATATTTATTGAGTGCATTCTGTGTGTGAGGCAGTATGCTTAGAAAGTACGAAAAAGTCAGCTGGAGAGAGAACAATCTTGAATCAATGAAACTGGGGGAGACCTGGAGAAAATAGGTTTGAGGTGAACATTGCCCTCTCTGAAATGTCTGTACCGAGTTGACAGAAACAGCTAATGCCAGAGGATGGCCCAGCGGTGTTCACCACAAAAGCCTCGGTCTAAAATTACATAGAGAAGCTATCTCTGATACAGTCGTGTTTCGTTAACAAAATTAAAGTTGAGTCCTGGGTGTTTATTATTTTGTGAATTTTTCTCAAGTTGATAGTTTGATCTGTGAACGAAAGTATGATTAATTTCATTTCGTTTATAATCTAGAATAAACCTAGAATCCGTATCTTAATTCTATATCTGAGGTCACCGGAGTCATGAGTGATTATGATCACAATGTGAGCATCTGGTGATAATGAAGCCTGTGCGCAAAGGTTAAAATAATTAACCCAAAGTATAATTACCTATTTTGAAAATACTGCAAGACCCCCCTGAAATATAGTAAAGGGGAGGTGAGTATGTGCCTGAAGTCTAGAGACCATCAGAAATGATGTGTGAATTTCCAGCAGTCTGGGATTACCTAGGGATTTTCATAACCGTGAGATCACCAGGACCCGATGATGTAGTGTTTTCCTTCTTCTCTGGGGGTATAATCTCTGTTTCCACTCAGGCATCTCTAGGACCAAAATCAGAAGACTGTTTCACTCTTTGGGCTACCTACACCCTGCCACGTAGAAGCTGGCTGAGAATTCTGGCTTTGGCATTCGCTACCGTTGATCCCTCCCACTTTCTAAAACTCTCTCGGTTCCTGGGGTCCAGGTCATTGTTTCTTCCACTCTGATTGTTGCCCCTCCGGCATTTCTGTTGACCCGTCTCTCTCTCTGCCTGCCCTGTGAATGACCCAAACCCATTTCCCTTCTCTCTCTGACAGCTGTCTGCCTGGGTAATCTCACCCGCTGCCAAATCTGTAAATCCAACCCTGGCCACTCCCCCTGAATTCTAGAAGCGTATTTCTAACAGGTGACTAGACATCACCAGGCTATCTCATGGGCGCCTCAAATACAGTGTCACAAACTGTATTCAGCAAAGTCCTTCCTCCTCTCTTCTGCTCCACTCACGTGATGGCATCTCCATCCAGTCACCTGAGCTGCCCTTCACTTCTCTTACCCCACATGTCCAGTTGGTCAGCTCACTTCCTAAATCATTCTCAAGCATGCTCTCCACCCCCACTGGATCTACCTTGGTTCAGGCTCTCCTTATCTCTGCCCTGAACTGCTGCCATTCTGATGGCCTGTATCCTCCTCGAGGTCAGGGTGTTTTTCATCCAGTACTGTATCCCCATTAAAGGGCCACAGCCATTGCTAGCATTCACTAAGAAGCAGTAGAGAGAAAATTCTGGAGCCAGACCTGACACGTACTTGCTGCATGTCCCCCGTGTCTCAGTTTTCTCATCTGTGACAAGAGGTTGTCATGCAAATTTAATGAGGATCCATAAATACATAAGTAACGCACTTACGACAGTGCCTGACCTATGCACAATAAAGCATTAGGTTGTTTTTTTTTAATTTTTTTTTAATTTTTTTATTTATTTATGATAGTCACAGAGAGAGAGAGGCACAGAGACACAGGCAGAGGGAGAAGCAGGTTCCATGCACCGGGAGCCTGATGTGGGATTCGATCCTGGGTCTCCAGGATCGCGCCCTGGGCCAAAGGCAGGCGCCAAACCGCTGCGCCACCCAGGGATCCGAAGCATTAGGTTTTATATTTTGTAAATGTATGCAACTTGCTGAGAATTAAAGTTTTTTAGTTTACTGTCGCCTTTTTTTTTTTTTTACAAATGAAATCACATCAGGCTCCTACTTAAAAATCACTTGCTGCCTATCACTTACAAGACCAAGTCCATCCTTCTTGGCATGGAGAATAAAGCCTATCTTTCCTGTTCCACTTCCAGCTCCTGGCTACAGGCATCTTGACTCCATATTGCTCACTGCTTCAGCATCGTGCTGGCCTCTTCCTGTCTCCTTATTGGTTTGTACCTGTCTTCCTGCCTCTCAACCATGTATTAAATTAATGTATTAAACTCCTCCCTAGCCTTCAATACCCAGCTCAAATGGCACTTGTTATTCAATGTGACTTCCCTGGGTGGAGCTGATTGCTTCTTTCCCCAAGCAGATGCCCTCTGCCCACACCTCCAGTATAGCATGTATATACTGCATTGCACTATTCTTGATCTTTCTCCCTAAGTGGATCCTAGTGGGAGATATATTGAGGAGAAGGTATCCTCCTGTCAGGCTGTAAACTTTTGTGGTACAATTTTTGGCATGGAAATGTGATCATCCTAAATAGGTGGTATTTGCTTCATAATTATGGGAAGAAGAAAGGTGGGGGGGGCAGGATGAGGGAGGTGCCCTGTGGTCCTGTGGACAGTGAGCATCACTTTCCTTCTTGGCTCCTGACTGAGCCCCAGGAGCCTGGCTTCTGTCCCAAGGCCTCATATCCCAGGCAGCAGGATGAGTGACCTAAATAGATTTATTGTTTTCTTTCTGGTCTTGATCCTAGTGATCTTCAGAACAAGAAGAGATGGGGGGGGGGGGCATATGTTTCAGGAAGCCCAGGTACATCTTCTGCTCCAGGCCTGCACGGCTGCCACTAGGACGCATTACTCCCTCCCTACCAATGCCTGCATATCCCACATACAGTGTAGTACCCACCTGAGAAAGCACTGAAATCCCTGGCTGGGGCCAGATGAGCTTCCAGACCACACATAAAGGGTCCAGTCTTTAGAATCTGGGTACTTATTAAGTCTGAGTACCCCTGTTGCTCCAAAGATGGTAATGAAATAACAGGACATCTGAAGTTCAAGACTCTCTTGATTTCCTTGGCACATCAGCTCATTCATTCTTACTGAGAAGTTCTGTTTGTACTGTGGCAGTAGAGCCCCAGGGGCATCTGCACTCAGGGGTTTTATGACACTGAGGCATACCGTGAGCTCTCCGAAATCTGTGTGAATGGAGGAGAGACAAGCACAAGAAAACAAAAACATTCATATTTAACATTAGAGTATATCGTGTAGATTTGCTCTCTTTCTTTCTGCGGCAGCAATTTGCCTAATGATGTTTTGCTCAGATTAATATCGAAGTAAGTTTGTATTCCTCAAGCGCACACTGACTGTTGTAGCAAGACATCAACCAAGTGTGCCAGAAGCCAACCTGAGATTTGACATTTGGCACATATAGCCCCCAAATGGGTAATTACATTTTAAAAATTCAGTGTTGACATATTCAAGGAGGTTGGGTATACGTCCAGGATGTTTGTGTGTTGACTAACATCTGTCTGGCATCTCTTTATTTACAAAGCACTTTCGCATAGAGTCTCTGCTTTAATACAGCAATCCCCCGAGGCAGGTAGTGTGGTTCCCATTTTACACAGAAGAATGCTCAGGCTAGCGGTGGCTAGCGGTGCCATGGAAAGAAGAGAGAGCACGATGATGGAGGTGGCATTGAGCTCAAGTTTCTGGTCCCCAAGTCTATACACTTCCAACAACTCATCTTGGTGGTATAGTTAGTTGTATTTCTCTGTGTCAAGGCCATGACTCAGGGGAACTTTCTAGATCCTTTCTAATCCAAGGATACTATCTCTACTATACTGTCCTAGCTCAAATAGTGTCCCAAGCCAGCCAGCACACCTAAGACTGCCTGGAAAATATGACTTTACTATTTCCCCCCATGTCCTGCTCCACCTTTGATTAACAAATGAGAATGTCTTATAGTCTGTTCTTCTCTTCTTAACTCTTAGCTAGAGTCTTCTGTCAAGAAAAAAAAAAAGCAGACAGTGATTAAAAAGTGAGAGAGACATAAATGCCAGCATTAAATTAATGCCCAGCATTTTCGCGGGATATATTACCCGTTTTTTCAAGAAGGTCTGTTTCATTTCAGAAAGGCTGCCTAGAAAAATGGAGAACAATGCTAAGTAAACCAGTGAATCATTTCTAATATGCTTAATACTCTACTATAAGGAAACAGAAAATGAGCAGAGTTCTACTCCTTAAGGCTAAGTAACGCGATAGCCCATAACGTGGAAATATGGTTTCCTGGATGTGTCGTCATTTTAGTATTAGTCATTTATTGAGCACTCCTATCTCAAGAAGCTCCAGGTGTTTTATCAGCATTACTATAGTAACTCTCACATTCTCCTTCATGTTGTTGGTGGGCTTCCATTCTGGAAGATGGCAATGGCACCCAGAGAAGTTGAGTGGCTTTATCAACTGAGTGCTGGAATCACTCAGCAAGTCAAAGTCCATGCCGGGATTAGAATTTAAATCTCCTCATACTAGATTTCCAACCAGCAGAGTGAAAATAGATATGCTAGCGTGTGAGTTACATAGGCAACTCATGTGGGTGTTTTATGTGAGGAGGAATTAATTGCTTGCTTCTTTTTCCCTCTTGGCTTCAGAGGTTGGAACTATCATCGGAAGAGTCATTGTAGGGGCACGTGGGTGGCTCAGTGGTTGAGCGTCTGCCTTTGGCTCAGGTTGTGGTCCTGGGATCAAGTCCCGCATCAGGCTCCCTGCATGGAGCCTGCTTCTCTCTCTCTCTCTCTCTCTCTCTCTCTCTGTGTGTCTCTCATGAAGAAATAAATAAAATCTTGTTCTTCTTTTTTTTTAAAAGACAGTCTATTGTAGACACACAGAGGAAAGCTACCCGTGGTTTCCTGGGGTGGGACAGGAAGAAATCATCTTCTTCTGCTACTTCTAGAAGGTGAAATGGACAATGTCTTCTTTTATCTCTTCAGCCCTAAAGAGTATTTTATTGACTATCAACCACTGTTGGGAGTTTAAAGAAACCTCTGAACCTTGCCATTTAGTTCTCAAGACTGGCAAGACCTCATGGAGGACAGGAGGAGCCTTTGTCTTTGGCTCTGCAGGAGAGGAGAAGGGTTCCAAGGAAGGTAGAAAGTCGGTGTCATTAGTTTGTGTGGTGTCACCACGAAGGAAACAGTGACTAAGGTGCGCAGCCCATCAATGGACACAGGAGAACCCTCCACACATCTGACCCACTCTGTCAATGAAGTCACAATTGGAAAGGCTGAGGTGGAACTGAGGTTGGAATCACTAGCTCAATCAGTGAAGCATTTATCTGGCTCTTGGTTTCATCATAGGTCATGACCTCAGGGTTGTGGGATCAAGCCCCATGTCAGGCTCTGCACTCAGCACAGAGTCCGCTTGAGATTCTTGCTCTCTCCCTCTTCCTCTCCCTACTGCTCACTTGTGCAGGCATGCACTCTCTCTCCAATAAATAAATAACTTTTTTTAAAACGCCAAGGAACTAGTTAAATTTTGGTGCCATCTGATCATCAGCTCCATCTGCAGAACTTGGCCTGTCCTGGATGTTTGGGGCATAGACTATATATATATAGTCTACCAATTATCTACCTTCAAAGTGGTTGTAGCCACCAGAAGGAACTGTCCCGACTTGCAGTCAACAGGACATGTATAAATCAATATAAATGCCTATAAATACAGCAGTCAAAATAAATGATGACGGGTATAAATAATGCTTTACAGTCCTTGAAGGAGTTGAGATAGAGTAGGTTGGAATTCTGCTGGCATGGGGGAGAAGGCGTGAGATTAATTAGGGAATTTATTGGAGCAAGTTGCAAAGATAAAAAGTAGAAGAAGACGCGGTGCAGCAGCCATCCGAATGAAGGAGAGGTGGCATGTCTATGGCGCAGCTTGACGAATGAGCACCAGAGAAATTGAAGCCATCGCCAATGATTTGAGCAAGGCACTTAACCTCCCCGGGTCTCAGTTCCTCCATCTGTCAATATAGAGAACTGGGTATTGAAATCAAAAGAACATAGTGAAACATTTTGAGTCCTTCAGAAAGAAAGTATCACCATCATATATCCTCTGGGTTAAGGAAAATCTGGTATTTGGAAGAAATGTCTGTGGCATATGACACCTGATTTGCCCCCCAAGCACCAGTAACTCAGACGTCTTTGGGGAAGGAAGCAATCTGAAAAGCATCCGCATAGAAAAAAATAGTAGGAGTTCAGAGCCTGCAAATAACATACTTCTCTTTGACATCATAGAAACAGCCTGGGCTCAGCCCTAGCCAAGGCAGTATAAGCCCAGACCCAAATCTCAAATAACTGCCCACTCCTTGCTCTTTTGGTTGGCGTCAGTCAATCACCAGTAGAATCAGATGTTTCCCTGCCAACATGACTGATAACGTTTCCAGCGGAGCTGTGTTTATGTCTTGATCCTTGTTTGTGTGATGTTCTGTGTTTTATAACTTCAGTCTCCAGGATTTTTTCCCACGACTGTGCATCATTCCTTATCACCCATAACCAAATATGGCAGCTTTAAATAGTGCTGTCATTTTCTTCAATTCACTCGTTGTGATATAATCAGGTATAGATTTCTGACATTGAGCATCTAATGGGGTTTCAGATTCAGAAAGCAACAATGAAAGATTATTTTTTTTCCCCCTGGGTAAGACACGGAGTGAAATAGTCGTGAGTGACAGGGCACTAGGATTCACGTCCATTTGCCCTGAGAAACGGTGGGATGCGGAAGGATGGAGAGAAGAGCTGGAGAGAGCAGGCCGTATGTGGAGGGGGCTCCAGCTGGTTGGTGATTTAGGCTCAGAGTTTCCAGACCACCCTGTTTTGTGAAAGAAGCCAGAAATTTGGATTTTTATATAAAATCTCCCAATCATTTTACGTTAGCAACGAATACAATGCAGGCTAAACAGGCAAGATGTGTGAGGGCTGTCTGTATAAGCCACCAGTGTGTCCCCGTTGATCTCAGGTGGCTCCAGCCAAGGCCAGAGAAGGGCGTGCACTTGCCCAAGAGCACACAACCGTGGACAGAGTGGGTTAGTGAACTCCATCCTGCTCATTCCATTTCACTTTCCTCCAGAAAATGTCTGAGGGCTTGATGCCTAGGCTCCTGCTCCTGGCTCCATCCTTTGGTTCCCATGACTCTGGCCAGGCACCCCCCACCCCTGCACTGGGGGACAGACCATGTTTCCCCACAACATGATGGCACGAGCCCTGAGCTTTGTGTCAGAAGACGTGCATTGGAGCCCCAGCTCTCCTGCTTACTGGCTGTGCGAACTTGGACACATCTCTCGACTGCCCTAGGCTCTCGGTTTCTTCACTAGTAAAATGAAAATAATAATCTGCCTCATGGCACCGTGTTGAGGTTTATGTGAGAAATCTCACTGTGTGTGATCACCCTGCAAAGAAAAAAAACCAAGGCGCCTGGAACGTTAGTTAGCATCCTCGTGAGAAGGACGTGAGTGTCTAAGAGCCGTGCTGCATACTCCACCGCCCGGACACCAGTGGCTCTAAGGTGCCCCTGGGCATCACCACACCGTCCCCAGGGTGGGGTGGGGGTGGGGGCACACAGGGCAGCGCCTAAGGGGCTCTGCTCGCTTGCCCAGCACCAAGCCTCCTTCAACCTAGGAAGTGAGGTGGCCCCAGCTGTCCCTTTGTTTGGGTGCTGCGATCAGGGCTGGCTAGGTGTCAGAGCAGCCCCTCTGCACCTTCAGCCCAGGGCCATTTAAACCAGTCACCCAGACCCCGGGGGGCCAGGCCATCTGGGGCCAGACCCACACCCCCGAACCTACTCTGGCCCTCCCCGGCCTGCCCAGGGGCCATCCTGGCTGAGTGGGTACGGTGAATCTGGTTTTTTGTCTTCATTTCCAGGGACGCAAACCTGGCTATTTCTCCTTCCTGGACCCATTTTCTCCGGGCGTCTGGCTCTTCATGCTTCTAGCCTATCTGGCCGTCAGCTGCGTCCTCTTCCTAGTGGCTCGGTGAGCTCTCCCCTTCCCTGTCCTCACACCGCCACCTCGCGTCCACCTCTGAGAACTGCATGGGAGGGGTGGGGTGGGGCGCTGGAGGGGTGGGTTCAGAAGACCTTGGGGCCCCCCTGGGGGAGGGGGGGGACAGGGACTTGGGACCCACCTGCTCTCTGCCCTACCTGGTCCCCCTCCTGCGCACACGCTCCTTACCATGCACAGGTGCAGACAGACCGGCCTGAATTTACTTCTCTACCCCCTGCCTCTTCCCCATCCCGTTCCCCAACCTCTGGGCCCCTGCTTGTGTGGGGTCCTTGGGAGACAGAGGAGAGGGAGGAGGGTGGCAGGAAGACCACTCTGAGCACTGTGCGTTTGGCTGCCCTGGCATGGGACCTTGCCAGGATCTGCCAGAGTGCTGAGTGACAAGGACCAGAGGCCTCAGCAGCCTGGGCAAGGGAGAAGGTTTCCTCTGAAGGGGGCCTGGCCCAACCCCAGCCCGGATCTGCCAGGGAAAATACAGCTGCCTTGTTGGATGGGAACCATGGAGGGTGGCACAGGACAGGGGGGCGGGATGGAACGAGGCATCTGCAAGTCGTGTTGAGACAACTGGTCCAGATCAGGGCTGGGGAACAATTAAGCCCTCCCTTCCCCCGGGAAACAGAAACTGTCCCTGGGCCTAAAGAAGAACCTCGGGGCTTCCCGTGGCCGCCGCCTCCCATCAGTATGCATGGAAGGGGGTCGTCTCTCTCTGAGGCTGGGCCACCGGGTCACCCGGGCTTCAGGAGAGCCGGCTTACTGTCCAGACACAGAACAAGCCCTCGTGGGTCGGGGTCACACATACAGAATCCCCGCAGCCTGCTCTGTGTTCAGCAGACCGTAGTGGAGGACCAGAAAGGGCTGTGGCTTGGGAGCAGAGGACCGCAGGATGAGCTTCAAGAGAGCTGGCAGGGACTCGGTTCTAGACGTCTCCATAGCAGTCCCCTTTGCCTCGGGGCCACAGTGGTGGGCCCAGATGATTCCCACCTGTCCCACCTCTGCGGAGCGAGGTCTTCCCCATGAGCGTGTCTGCCCAATGGCTCAAGGAGAGCGTGTGCTCTCTCTAGTTAGACCACGGAACCCCAGGGAACCACGAGGTGCCTAGCCCACAGGGCAGCTCCCAGCCGGCCCAGGGAGCATCATACCACCCAGTCTGTGCCTCTTCCAGTGGAGGTCAGAGCCAAGCTCAGGGAAGTCAGCTGAGCCCATGAGATCCAGCCAAACAGAACAAGGCCTTGCTTACAAGCTGGTAGTCTTCAGAGGCTGCTGTGTGTACTGCTCAGGTGCCACCTACCCCCTTGGGCCTGCAGGCATTGCCACTGTCAAGTATCTGTTGTCAGTGACAACAGGCGAGACACGCAGGAGGCTGGCACGCTCTATGACACTTTCCCTCCCCACTTTCCCCGCACTGTCTGCTGCTGCTTTTAGGAAGCTGCCTGCCTGAGCCCTGGCTCCACTGCTCGGTAATTCCCTCTTGCCCTCTTTGATTGAGCCCCGGCGTGTAGCTAGGCACAGCTCTTGAGGGACCTCGAGGGCCCTGGACATGGTCTGAGGGCTTGGTTCCTAGATAGACAGACACACAAGCCTGCTTCACCGTGCCTGCCGCAGCCTGAAGCTTTCCCACTGGCCCTGGGGCCCTAAACAGCCCTTCTTCCCTGCTCTACACACACACACACACACATACACACACACACAGCCCCCCACCCCAAATCCAGCATTAACAAAAGGATTAACCGAGAAAAGGCCACCTATGTATATCTATATGTCTATATATCTATATCTACATTATATCACACACACATACACATATATATATACATATATATATATAATATGTGAATCTAGGATAATTTACCTACCTCAGGTAGCTACTGGTTTTCAAACAGGGTTCCATGGGGTATGAAGGCTCCTGGGAGGTGCCAGAGACTTTGGAGGAGTGGTAAAGAGGCTGGGCAGCCAGAGCTCAGGGGCCTCAACTCATCTTCATCCAGACCAGCTCCACTTTTTATCTCTTGATCTATGGTACTTCTGGGTAAGATTTTGGAGGGGAAAAACTGTTTGGAAACCATTCAGCTAAGGCAGCCGTTCCCAAGCCGGCTGATATCAGAGTCACACAGGGAGCTTGTAAAAATTTGAATTCCCAGATCTGAGCCTCTCTCAGCACCTCTAGGGCCGGGGCCGGGGAATCTGTATCTTTGAAGCTCACTTCCAAGAGCTTGTAGGCTTGGAAACCACCGAGGACAAGCCAGCTCGGTAGGCCACAGAGAGAAGGAGCCCATCTCAGGACACGGGCCAACGATGACACACTGCCGTCATATTCAGGAACGAGAGGCGGCAGTGGAGATGTGGGCGAGCCACTGTAGAACAACAGGTCTGGAACAACAGACTAGGCCGAGGGGAGGGTCGGGAAGACCGGAGATGAGCATAGCAGCGTGTGAGCACCCGGTGCCTGCCCTGCTCGCCACACACCCATACACCTCTCTCTCATCAGAGCTGGGAGGCTTCGCGTGGTGACAGGCCAGGGGCGCTGAACAGAGGAGGGAAGGCGTGTGTCTGGTGGGCAGGAAGAAAGGACATTCTGGACATCAGAGAGGGACAGCAGGAGGGAGGGGTGGGGAGCTTAGAGCAGCCCTTCTCAACCCTTACCTGAGGAGCCTTAAAAAAACACAAACGCCCAGGCCCCTCCTGGACAAATGAAACCAGAACCTCTGGGGGTGGCATCGTGTCGTCAGCATTGCTTTAAGAGCTCCCAGGTGAGTGAAACACAAACAGCATTGAGACCCACAGCCCAAGCGAGTGTCTAGGCCAGTGTTTCTCAGTGTGGACCCTGGGCCGGGGGACCTCAACATCACCAAAGAAGCTCCAGATTCATAGACCTCACACAGACCTTCCTGAATCAGAAGCTTCAGGCACTGAGCCCAGCAGTCTGTGTTTTAACAAACCTCCTTGGGGATTCTGACTGAGGCTAAAAGTTTGAGAACCACTGTTCTAGGCTGAGGATTCTCACACTGGTTCCGTGGAGCCCTCGGATCCCTCCGTGACCACTTTCAGGGCCTGAGGGTGGCAGAAGATGCCGTTTCATGGCCGTCTACCCCTGACACATCCTGGTCAGGGGCCTGTACTTTGCTCTATTTTGTATTTGGAGTTCCATGTCGTGATCCATTTTGGAGAAATAGAGATGTGGGGGAGGCTTGATTAAAAAAGAAAAAAAACAGTTGAAAACCTGCCAAGGTTGTCCAGGCCCCTGATTTTTTGGTTGGGAGCATCCCAGTCCAGCAAAGGGAAACAGCTGAGCCCAGGCCACATGCCAGGTACTGAAATACAGAGGTGAGGCCAGAAAGGAGAGCCCCTCCTACTCTCCCCAGCACTTTCCTTCACGCCCACCTTCCGTGGCACTGGTCTCTGTTCCGTTTCTCCTGCAGGTTGACCCCCTACGAGTGGTACAGCCCCCACCCGTGCGCCCAGGGCCGCTGCAACCTCCTAGTGAATCAGTACTCCCTTGGCAACAGCCTCTGGTTTCCTGTTGGGGGCTTCATGCAGCAGGGTTCCACCATCGCCCCCCGAGCCTTATCTACCCGCTGCGTCAGTGGCGTCTGGTAAGATCTGGGACAGAGAAGGGGCCAAGCCCAGTGGGGTGGGGACACCAAGGGGGTCCTCAGTTAAGCTCTTCTCCAGCTGCAGGTGGACAAGAACCACACCCAGAGCTCTGCCTTTCAAACCAGACCAACAGGGAGCTGAGCTGCATATTTGGCCAGCTCCAGAAGGCTTGGGAGCACTGGCTTGGGCACACTTTGTGCCATCTTAATCCCATTCCCCTTTCCCTCTGCTTCAGAGGTCTGGAGACAGAGGGGAGCCAGGGCCGGAAAGGGGATGCAGAAAACAGCCTTGGAGGCATCCAGCAAAGCACTTATAACCCCCTGACCTGAAAATGACCTGAGGTTGAGTGGCTTGGGCCTGCCAAGGCATATGCAGATTTATGCAAATATAAATGTGCAGCGGGAAGTGCCTGCTGGAAGACTCTAAACCTGGCTGTCACATCTGGCCACGTCTACCAGCTTTCTTGAACTTGTCCCTCGGCGCCTGGCTCTGGGGCCTCCTCGCGGGACCTGTCCACCTCGGCAGGTGTGGGCAAATGCAAACTCTTAGTGGCTCAGAGTCGGACAGGATCTCAGGAGCGATCCCCACCTCGGGCCGTCAGCCAGCCTCGGCCTGAAACTCCCTTCTCCTCTTGGCTCATCCAGGGCGAAAAGAATACGGTCGAGTGATTCAATGTGTGGGAAAGCAATTTGAGAACTTGAAAGTGCTACATAAATATGTGGACTAATCATTGCTGTTAGACCATTATAGGGAGAAATGAAAACACACACACACACACACACACACACACACACACGTACATTTGTATGTATGTATATGGCAGAGACAGGCAAGTTTGCAGAGTTCCAGTTCCCCAACCTCACTTAAAAAAACCCACTGCTGGGTTTGGCTGTCACAGCCTATGGGACTTATGACCTTGCTTCCTTCGCCTCCTTCTCAGCCTGTGTAAGCCAAAGGATAAAGGAAAAGTGGCGTTTCCACCTTTGGGCACCAGCGTTTGGATAGTTACCAGAAGGACACTGGACTGAGGCTAATGGGGAGGTAAAAATGCAGCTGGGACAGTGACCCCAACCCAGCTGGGCTTTTTGTTTTCTCTGATAAATGATAAATACAGTAGAATTTAAAACATCTGGGCAAGGTGATCACCCATCACCAGATAGATGGTGCTCAGAAATCACCAAGTGGATCAATGGGAAGAACTGGGTTTTAATGTTCCCCAGAAAAAGGGACAGTCTTGGTGAGAAAAATCGCAGAGTTCCCTCAAAATCCTGGAAGTCTGGACAGAAGCCCTGCAAGGCAGCAGAAGTCAGCTGTAGACTCTGAGCTCGTTCTACCTGGGGCCTTTCCTTCCAGAGGGCTGTGCTCCCACGCACCACACGGAGGCCCCACTGCCTGTTTCATCCACCTGTCAGCTCCCCAACACCCAGGAATTCCCTCCTCCAGAGAATGCCTGCTTGAGCACCTGGGAGGGACACCTGTCCTGCAGGCTCCCTGCCCTGGCTCACCAGCTGGGCTCTAAATAGCTGTCCTGGGGGCATGGTGGGGCCTTCTTTATGTGTGTGTGTGGGAGGGGGGCCCTTGAGTTGTTAGGGAGCCTCTCTGCCTCTTGGAGTTCTCAATTATCAAATCAAGGCCTCGATTTGATCGGCTCCCTAAAGGAATCAGAGACCGGAAGAGAGGGCCATGCCAGTCCACCTTAGATTCCTCACCCAGAGCAAGTGATGGAGGATGCCACGTTGCTAACGAATGCCAGCCTGACAGCTGATAATGCCCCTTTGACACAGGAGCAAGGCTCCACCGACCCCTCTGGAGAGAGCAGGTGATTTGTTTTTCTCAGCGGAGATGATAGGCTTGCCCCAGCTGCTTTGCTCTCTGACCTGTTCCTTTGTGACTAGTGGTATAAAGCACCGCATGGCCACCCAGGGCGGGACAGATGCCTGAGTGTAGCCATGGGGCTGAGGGAACCTCCCCAGCCAACTCCGAGTTCAGGTCCACACCCAGGGCTCTTGAACGCGCACGGCAGGAGCCTGAGTAGCTCAGCTGCTTCAGAATGCTGGCCTCTGCCTGGGGGTGCCCCCCCCCACCTCCTTGACCTCCCCTGAGAGATGGTCACAAGAACTTCCAGCAGAGGGTATGAGCGGAGGCAGGAGCAGGGAGACCAGGTCTGAAGGATGGAAGGATACGTAGCATTTTCAGGTCACAAATAGGAAAGGTGGCCAGATGCTTTTATTTTATTTTTTAAGATTTTATTTATTTATTCATGAGAGACAGAGAGGGAGAGACACAGAGGGAGAAGCAGGGAGCCTGATACAGGACTCGATCCCAGGACCCCGGGATCAAGACCTGAGCCAAAGGCAGATGCTCAACCACTGAGCACCCCCAGGCGCCCGGCCAGATGCTTTTTATCTTATATTCAGTGTGAGGGTCTGTCTCTATATTTCTCTGTATCTCACATTCATCCGGTCCTTTATAGATTATTAGTCACCAATGACATACTCTCTCATTTGATCTCATAATTCTCCAAAGACAGGCAGAGCAGGCATTTTATCCCCGAGCAGACGAGCTGGAGGAGGTATGTGGCTTTTCCCCTAAGGTCTCACAGGTGGAGTGGAAGAAGGCCAGAACTAAAACCAGGTCACCTCACTGGTGGTCTGGCATCTGGACATACCCATTGAGTTGGTAGATGACCCTGTCACTCCGCATCTGCGAGGCAGCCCAAAGGGGACCTTGGACACAGTGGTGAAGGCGACAATGGGCCTTCCTGCTCTGAAAAATCCCCTGGAAGCTGACGACCTCTGAATCCTATGGCAAATGCTACGCTTTAGTTGACAATGTCTTCATAATGAGTAAAGCCTCATTAATTCAGACTCCACTGATTCAGAATTTGTGATTATCCAGCCTCAATTATGCTTGGATATGTCTTTGAACCCCTATAAACGAATGGATTGGGATGCAGATCCACACTGCTGACCAGATGGTAGAAGGCTTATTTAACCTACTTAAGTGAACAAACTAGTTGTAATGGCTTTAGCATATATATATATACTGCCTGAGTTGCAAAATTATTCTCATTTTAAATGAGTTTGCTCTACCCAATAAAACACTCTTCTATTTTGAAATAGCTTGCCCATTGCAAGAGTAGTTTCTAATTCCAACTTCTCAGAAGTTCAGAGGTGCTTGTCACCAGTTCATCTGAAAGAGTTTCCTGTTGGTAGAACTAACTGGTATTAAAATATGGATTTATCCATGTGTTACTTGGCAAGTTCCTTTGCTTCTCTGAACCCCTGTTTCCTCACTGGCAAAATTGGGAAAAGAATTTTACCGCCCTTAGTTGTAGGGAGTACATGAGATAGTGTGTGTGGCTCATGGCAAGTGCTCAGTACATGGCGATGCTCATCTGATGGTTGGCTCTGTCGTGAGAAGACAGGGGCACAGGGGCAGCCAACCAGCCCTGGCTCTAAACAGAGCCCCCAGAGCTGGCACCCTTAGCTCATTCACTAACGCATTCCTCACAGTCTCTGAGATGGTCTCATGGACATGGACATACCTCTTTTGAACATCAACCCAATAATCACCTCCATTAAGAAATGAGAAAATTAATGGTCTTCTTTCAGGCAACCCTCACAAACTCTGTTCATTTCTGTTGACATCATATGCCCTGCCTCCTTTCTCTTCCCCTACTGAGCTGGAAGATCCTTCCGAAGAGAGCCACCTGGTACCTCCTCTGTCGCTACAGGACTGGGGATGGGGGCTAAGACTCCTGGGGGTGCTCAGGCAATGATGCTTCCCTGGTCTTTTCCTACGTAGGTGGGCATTCACGCTGATTATCATCTCATCCTACACGGCCAACCTGGCAGCCTTCCTGACTGTGCAGCGCATGGATGTGCCCATTGAGTCGGTGGATGACCTGGCTGACCAGACCGCCATTGAGTATGGCACAATTCACGGAGGCTCCAGCATGACCTTCTTCCAAGTAAACCCATCGGGTTGCTCACCAACATGGGGCAATTGGGCAGAATAATGTTGAGATGGTTGTCCTCCGGAGATACAAACATCGATCCTCATCCCATGAACCCTTTCGAACATCTAGTTTGGAGGTTCACTTGGGGCACATTTATCCCTCGCTCTGCAAAATACCCCTGGAATGGGGTCCTGAGAGCACTCTGGGTTAATATCAGCCTGTCCCAAAGTGTTGTCCAAGAACTATGAGGGGCACTTGAGATGATTTTCGGTACAATGTGGCAAAACTATTTTTTTTTAATTTTTATTTATTTATGATAGTCACAGAGAGAGAGAGAGAGAGGCAGAGACACAGGCAGAGGGAGAAGCAGGCTCCATGCACCGGGAGCCTGACGTGGGATTCAATCCCGGGTCTCCAGGATCGCGCCCTGGGCCAAAGGCAGGCGCTAAACCACTGCGCCACCCAGGGATCCCCAAAACTATTTTTTGATGGTCATAGTTTCACATTTGTTCTAAAGGGTATTAGGAAAACATGTATGTAAACGGGGTGAATCTAACCTGCACTTTTATTCATTCCATCAAATAGGATGAGGCTAGTGTGCACATTTAAACTCGGTTATGTGAGTTAAATTTTATAGGTAGCACTTAGACAAAGCAAGATAATAATAATAATAATAATAATAATAATAATAAGTTTCATGATCTCTGAGGAAGCAGATTTACCCTGGAGTTCATAGGTCTCTAACCAACCTACTCCCCAGGACATAAAACAAATTTAAGGTCTGCAATTTTCCATTTTCCATGCAAGTCTCAGTGCCCGTTGACACGCAACCACTGAGGGCATCGTGCAAACACAGGTGTGGATAGACAGCCCCCCAACCCCAGAATTCTCTCGGTTTTGTTTTTATTTGTAAAAATAGAGGCCAGCGCTGGACATGTGATTGATAAGTTGGTTTAGAGTCAACAGTAAATAGCTGGCACTCCTCCTTCAGATGGTGTCTCTTAAGAGTCCGGATGAGCCTGAATTCATTGCTTCCAACTTGAGAGACAGTGAAAGACACAACTGGACTCTCTGTTTTCATTCTGTCAGAACCTGGAGGTTGGTGGTGGAAGACTTCTCTAGGGTGGACGGGGCAAAAGCAATTCTCAAACCAGTAGGCAGAGTTTGCAGTACCCTAGGACCCTGTTCTTTCCTTGCCTTTCTGTGAAAGGCATCAAAGGCACTCCTCCTCCTGCCATGATACAGCAGCTGTTGAAAGATGGAAGGGAAAAGTTTACTGAATATCACAAGGGGATCAAGGAACAAAAGGGCCAGGATTTTTAAGGCCCACTTTGGCTCTTCCCTTTTTAAAACCGCCCTTTCCTTTCTCTTGTTCTAATTCAGCTTCCTCATGTTCTTTTCCCAGAATTCCCGCTATCAGACCTACCAACGCATGTGGAATTACATGTATTCTAAGCAGCCAAGTGTGTTTGTGAAGAGCACAGAGGAGGGAATAGCCAGGGTGTTGAATTCCAACTATGCCTTCCTTCTGGAATCCACCATGAATGAGTACTACCGGCAGCGAAACTGCAACCTCACTCAGATTGGAGGGCTGCTGGACACCAAGGGCTACGGGATCGGCATGCCAGTCGGTATGCAGGAGAGGGACAGCCTCTTTGGGGAGCTCCATCCAGGTGGGGTCAGAGTAGCTGGGACCACTGAATGCAGCACTGAATTTGTCAGATTCTAGAACCAGTTAGCAGTGACTTTAGGTGGGCAGCCGCCAGGTTAAAAAAAAAAAAAAGGCAAACCCACCTACTTTCACTAATCAGTGATTGGTTCTTGATCTTTAATTATTGAAGGGCAATTGATTAGTTTTTAATTGATTACTTACTCAAGAGCACGTTGATCCTCTTGGTAGGTACTTTGGGGCTTTTGTTCTACCCTCTTCTGTTTCCTGCCCCTTGCCCATTTCTCTGCTGATGGACCTCTCCGCTAGCAGTGGGAAGAAGGAGGAAGAGATGGCCAAACTTAGTTCTGCTATCAGTGTTCCTGGTGAAAGGTATAATTATTACAAAAGGTAATTGGCATGATGAGAGGAGGTGGCTTTCAGATCATTTGTGGGTCTCATGGACCCATCTCCTCTAAATCAGCATAAGTCATTGGGAATGAGCAATAGAACTCTCTATTCAGGTGACTGTGTGCCATCCAGGCAGTTATAGTGCAGTAGATGGATGCTTGGCTTCCAGAAGGGTCTCCCAGTTGTGCTTTCCTAAAAGGTAGTCACACTTTGGCCCTCCTCCTGCTAATGGTACCTCCAACCCAAGGTGAGGGGAAGCCCACTGAACTGCTTATTGGATTGGAGCGGGAATCTGTAAATGTTCTCCAGGTGCCTGGGATATGCACTCTTGCCCCCACCCACCGCTGAGAGCCACTCTGTATAGGGCCATCCTCACCCAATGCTGTTTTTCTATGAGGTTGTCCTATACAAGGCACCAGAAGGAGAAGCAGGAATGGAAGCCACCATTGGCCATATGGGGAAATTGATATATAGCATGTACATCTTTGCTGTTATCTTAGGGTCTCCTTCTCTTGATCTTTACCTCATTCAGAGCTCTGTAGGCTTCACAATGCCTGTAGAGTGTGAAAAGTATGGGTTTGGAGTCAGGCAGACCTGGGAATGTGCCTAGTTGTGGGCTGTGGGACCTCAGATCATTTAAGCTCTCTGAATCTCAGTTATCCCATCTGTAAAATTAGGTTTTTAATCCCTACCTCATAGGGTAATTGAGGGGTAAACCTAATAACCAGTCAGGTGCCTTACTACAGTGTCTCACACTTAGGCTGTTTAGAGGGAACATGAGTGACCTCCCCATCTATTCCATACTCCCCTGTGTTATTTGATAAAAGCAAATGACTTCTTATTTTTTCAGGATTTTTATTTATTCATGAGAGACAGAGAGAGAGAGAGAGAGGCAGAGACACAGGCAGAGGGAGAAGCAGGCTCCCCATGGGAACTTGATCCCGGGAGTCTGGGATCATGCCCTGAACCAAAGGCAGATGCTCAATGACTGAGCCGCCCAGGTGTCCCCAGCAGATGACTTCTCAAAGACTGATGGGAAACCGAATCAATGAGCATAGATAATGATACAGTTCATTCTCGAACTCTGAATTCTGACACTAGCAGCTCTGTAAGCCAGAGGTCTCACTTGGGGGACTTGTAAACCCACACAGTCTCTTCTTACGATCATATTTCGTTGCTATTTGTTAATATACAGATTATGGACCTCTTTGAGAAATTTGTTGGCTTACCTTTTATTTCAAGATGGTGGAGTGAGCCACAAGACAAACTCAAGATGCACCTTGATCATGATCCAGCAATTTAAGACATTGACCTGAAATCTCAAATGCTCCAAAAGTTTCCATGGCATGAACCTATAGAGAGTGGAACAAAAGCAGACCAACTCTAGACATTTGTTTTTATCAATAACGAAAGAAAAAGGGAAGGAAATGTATTTCTTCTGTATCAGGCATGGTGCTATTTTCATGTGTCAACCCACCTCAATGTAGATGTGGTCCTTCCCACTCTAGAGGACAGCATTGAGATTTAGAGGTGACAACCTACTTGTTCAGGGTCACACTGAGTCAGTAGAGGAGCCAGGTTTGAGCCTAGACTGCCTGTCTCCAGATTCAATGGTGCACTTACCAGACCATGTTCGCACCGGCTCAGCAAGACAGGATAGGTGGGGAAGTGAGCTGTGTGCCTGCCCGGGTTCTCGGATCAGGCTGGGAAGAGCATTACACAATCCACTGATGAGACAGAATTGACATTGGCTGAGGTTACGTCCATGAAAGATAGCATGTGTGTCCTTTTTAAGTGGCAGTAAGGGCATATCTGGAGAATAAGCCATGTGCTTGGACCCAGGGAAATGAAGAGGAACAGAACGAGGAATGAGATGGAAAATTAGTCAAGTGGTTTAGGAGCAAAGTGGGCAAACATGGCCGCCAACAGAATAATTCTTTCATGGGGCCCCTGGTGTGCTGTTGAGGTTGGGTTGAAATGCCTTGAAAACTGCTTGAAATGCCTGGCTGGGCTTGACAGTTGTCTGTAAACCTGGGCTGTTCATTAGTCTCACCACCTAGCACCATCTGTTCATTCAAGGAGCCATGCACTGCAGATGTGTATTGAGTACCTACTATACATGAGGCACTCTTGATGTTCACTCATGTCGCTTGCATAGACACGTTCTGTGCTGCAGGCTTGCAGGTTTGCATGGCCAGGCGTAGTTAGATTTCAAGTAGGGAAGGTTCCATCTGTGGAGTCATAGGCTGTCAGAGTCCAAAGAGATCTGGGAGCTGCTCTGCTTCCTTGCCTGTCAAAGTCCAGCTTATGGCTGAGAGGCAGGGCATCCCCTTGGAGCTAGTTAGAAATGCACAATCTCAGGCCGTACCCGAGACCCACAGAATCAGAGTCTGCAGGTCAATCAGATCCCCAGGTCATTCCCATACATATTAAAGTCTGAGAGCACAAATCTATTTGTTCCAAGCTTCTGCCTCGGTTCCCTCGCCCTAGCCTTTTCCCCTGAGGCATCTGTCCACATCAGGCCTTCACAGAGCTTGAGCAAGAAAACTGAGCAGCTTAGCTGGTTTCCAGCCTCTTGGCAGCTTTTTCTTTATGATCTCCGGCCTCAGCCCGTGCTGGGGCATTGAGCTTTCCACGGTTTCATTTAAGCCTATTTTTGTGATTAAACCTAAATTCCAGAACCAAAGCTCCTTGACCATATTCCATTAGAAAAATTAAAAAAGAATTGCACTGAACAGAAGCCTTCTGTTTGAGGAGGGGGGAGGAGTGGTGCACACAGGGTGATGGATGGGGACAGGGGGTTGTCGGACACTCGGCAGGCAGGTGGGAAGGTTTGGGTCACTGGTATCTGGATTCTGGGCCCAGATGGAAGAGAGGTGGCTTCCTTCCCACTTTGGGGTGGCTCTTCTCTCACTGGGGGCTGCTCTGGGTTAAGAGCAGTCAGGTCTAATGTAGTAAGAGTTACAAGTGCCTGGGGAGTTAATTTAGATAGAGTAGAAGACAGACAGCTGACTCAGTGAGAGGTTTATGTCACAGATTTCCCACCTTGGCCTCTGGGAGGCAGAGGGGAAGCCTCGCGACCAGCTTCCCGAGTGTCAGTGAGCAGGTCGGTTAACCTCAGTAGGAAGTGGTGGGGAAGTGAGCCTCTACCGGTACCTGAGAAGCTGTCCCTTGACCCACACTGAGTTCTTGGCCCTGGGCTGAACATGCCAGTCATTGTAGAGAGAAGGAAAGTAGAAGGGCTGAGTGCCCTGCATGAAGCCAGAACTCCCTCCTCTCCATGGACGGTCCTCAGAACAAGCCAGGTGGAGAGCCATGCTCCTGCGGGGACCCCGCCACATCTCTCTCTCTCTCCTGATGTCCAGCGGGCATAGTGGCAAGGAGGTGTAGTGGGGAAAGGAGCAGAGTGATGCATACGAGGGCACTCACGCCCTGTGTTCTGGGCTCTCCCGTGACCTCACAGGTTCAGTTTTCCGGGATGAGTTTGACCTGGCCATCCTCCAGCTGCAGGAGAACAACCGCCTAGAAATTCTGAAGCGCAAATGGTGGGAAGGCGGCAAGTGCCCCAAGGAGGAAGATCACAGAGCCAAAGGTAAGGGGGTTCAGGGCTTCCCCCTCCTGCTCTAGAGTACAGCAGCTGGCTCCTGGTGTCGAGTCCCGGTGATGATTGCTCAAACACATGAAGAGCAAGCCTTGGAAGGAACTTAGGGCTGGGTGCGGCTGGGCTGAGAGCTGGTCGTGGCCCAGAGTCTTGGCAGGTTGGAAGCACCCAGTGCCCACCTGCTCACGAGTCCTGGAGATGCCATATTCACCATGGTTCCTGAGTTCAGCAGCCTCTTCCCCGGGCCCATGTCCCCATCACTTCCCAACCACAGACTGCCCCCCCTTCCCATTCTTTCTCCTTGACAGCATCTTCTCCACCAATAGAGTGGTTCTTTTTCTTCTTTCCTTTTCTTTTTTTTTAGAGAACAAGTGAGGATGAGCCTGGGGGGGGGGGGCGGTGGTAGGAGTAGGGCCGAGGGAAAGGGAGAGAGAGAATCCCAAGCAGACTCCATACCCAGTGCAGGGCCTGATGTGGGGCTCGATCCCAGCATGACTGAGCTGCAATCAAGAGTCGGATATTCAACTGACTGAGCAACCAGGGTGCTCCCAGGTTGATTTTTATGATGCAACTAAATCGTAGCATTCCCCTACCTGAACCTTCAAAGCCTTCCCATCTCGTCTTCTGTGGCCTCAAACTCCTACCTAATCTGTTTCTTCCTAAGCCTCTTCCTTTTCTGTTCTGTTCTATTCCCCCAGGCCTCCCAGCCTGCTCCCACCTCGGGGCCTGTACAACTGTTCCCTCCTCCTGGCCTCCCTGAGGAGGCTTCCCCAGAGAAGTCATCCCTCCCCTCACCCATCTCCCCCATCACCTGAGCTCTGCTTTGTTTTCTTGTCAGGCCTCATCACTCCCTGATACTCTGTGTTCTCTTCATTTATTTGTTTACTTTCCATCTCTTCTATCAGAATGTACACTTCATGAGGGCAGAGTTTGTCTTCTTTGCAGGGCTGCCCACAGGACCTGGCACGTGGATATTTTATTGAATGAATGAATGAGTGAATGAATGAAGTTTAAATCACACTGGATAGAAAGTAGTCACTGACGGATATGTGTGGTTGAGGAGTCTTGAGGGTCCCTGAGCACCCAGGATTTTTTTGTAGCAGGTTTGCTCAGGATAGTCCCAGGCTACATCTGTTGTAGATCAGTTTAATGCCTATTAGTTATTTTTAGAACCCCCTTTAAGTCTCATAATGTCCTGGTTTGGACAATAAATCATATGGTCACACTAGTAATCTATTGCAGTCTTGCTAAAATATGTAACAAATTTACCTACACACGCTGTCCCCTAGGAAGGCGGCGGAGGAGAGAAATGAATAATACCATGTACTTCCTTCCCTCTCTGCTCAGCATGAATGATTATCTGTGATGAGACAGTGAATGAGTGACTTTGTGTTTCCAAGTGTCTCTATGTGGATCTCTGTCCTGCAGGGAAAGGTCTCGGGAATATGGACCTATGGGTACTTTAACGGCCCTTTGTAGTTTGGAGGAAGTGCTGCCCCTTCCCTCGCAGGAACCCAGGGGGCCACACAGTCTTGGCTCTCCACTCCCCAAAGATCAAGTGTGGAGGAGACTCACTCTGTTTAGAAAAAAAGAAATGAGGGTATCAGCAACCTTTTGTGCATTTGATAGACTGAAGTAGATGCTGAAGATGTTCAGGACCTGAGCAGGTGGGGAGGGTCAGAGCGGGTATTGCGGGCGATGACACCTTGAGGAAGATGCAGCAGAAATCCGTGCTGGTGGGGGGGGGGGGGGCAGGGACTCTGTGCGGTGTAGGGGGGACGGAGGCTCTGTGCGGTGAAGGGGGGACAGAGGCTCTGTGCGGTGCAGGAGGGACGGAGGCTCTGTGCGGTGTAGGGGGGACGGAGGCTCTGTGTGGTGCAGGGGGCGCGGGGGCTCTCTGCGGTGCAGGGGGGGCGGGGGCTCTGTGTGGTGCAGGGGGGCGGGGGCTCTGTGTCGTGCAGGGAGGACGGGGGCTCTGTGCGGTGCAGGGGGGACGCGGGTTCTGTGCGGTGCAGGGGGTACGGGGACTCTGTGCGGTGCAGGGGGGACGGGGGCTCTCTGTGATGCAGTCGGATGGGGGCTCTGTGCGGTGCAGGGGGGAGGGGGCTCTGTGCGATGCAGTGTGATGGGGGCTCTGTGCGGTGTAGGGGGGTGGGGGCTCTGGTGCTGGGGGGCAGGAGCTCTGTGTGGTGCAGGGGGATGGGGGTTCTGTGCCGTGCAGGGGGAGCAGAGCAAGATTCCCAAGGCAAGAGCTGAGCTGTACAGAGGGTTTGTACTGGGGAAGGTGTCGGTTGCAAAATGCTCCTGCACCACCCCCTCCCCGCAAAAGGACACATGAATTAAAAACAATCTGAATCTGGCCTTGGAATAGTCAAAACAAAATGAGATAATTGATAAGTTAACATCTGCTAATGTTGTTCTGTGATAACAAGGAACTTCAGAGGGATGGGAAAGAAAGCCATCTGACCAAGCAGGTGGAGGGAATGGTAGTGGCTTTTGATCTGGAATAATCTAAAGTAGAAACACAAGTGGATCTGGGCCCCAGAACAGAAGGACCTTGATTCCACCTGACAGATGAGTGAAATGTCCAGGTATCTCTCTTCCTAGAAGCCCTTCATCCCCCTCCACCCCACCCTTCCCCAGTGGGTCGGGTGCCTTCTGTGCCTGTGGACGAGCACCAAACGCACTACCTGGCAGCTCCTGGTCTCCTCTGTTTGGCAGATGGCTCCTCAGCCAGGGACCTCAGCCAGGGGACCAGTCTCATTTGTTTCTAGGTCCCCCGCTTCTCCTACAGAGCCCCGCACATAGCAGAGACCTGGTAAATATCTGTGGGGGGTGTGACTGAAGCTACTGGCTAGTATTTGTCCAAAGCTCCCACTGGCAGTGTTCTCCTGGGTCACATTAGCAAAGTGCCCAGTGAAACTGTGCTTTGGTGACCTGCGTGAGCAACTTCACCCCTGAGCTCTCCACTCCGCCAAGTCATTCCTGCCTCTGAGCAGCTGACCCCACGGAAGTCGATGAGGGTGGCTGGATCACTGCAGAAGGGGCCAGGGGCAAGGGCTCAGATGGTGCAGCCCGCCCCCCCACCCCCACAGACTCCTGCATTGCCCCCCCAGGCCAGTGGCAGGCTGTGTCAGCTATGCCTCTCCCTCCTGTCCTACTTCCCACTAGCTGTGGGCTTCCCCAGCTTTCCCTGGGTTTGTAACTCAGATCCCCGTTTGATCTCCTGGAGCACACTTCCCCTTGAGGCTCACTGCTCAGTTGCTCCTCTGTTTCCAGCTTCCCCTTTCATCCCTGTCCCCTAAACCCAGCCCCAGGGCCTTCCTTTTTTGTGCACGTGTGTCTTTGCTTTGTTTATGTATGCATCCTGCTAATCCTTTAGAGAAACAGTTGGAGGGCAGCAAAATTGGCCAGTGCGAGTGCGGGGATGATACAGGATCTGAGTGCCTTACTGTTGCCTTCTGCGGTCCCTGGTCTAGATCATCTCTCTCCCACTCTAGGTGTCACCTGAAGTCCAGTGGACTTTGTCTCGCCCTTCCCCCCTCTCCCCCCCACCCCCGACCCCAAGAAGGGAGCTCATCAGACTTTTATTCTTCTGCCTGCCTCTTTGTTCTACCATCAGCCACTAGACTGGTTCTCCTACCTCAGGAAGTTTCTATAGGGTTCAGGATCATGGGCATTGGTTTGAATGGACACCACCCCATAAATGACCTTGTTACACACACTAGGAAATGTCTCTGAGCCTCAGTTTCCTTCTCTGGGAAATAGAGATGATAATAATCATGTCACCTCCCAGGGCTATCGTGAAGATCGAAAATCATGTTAAATAAACCCTCTGCAAAAGTGACTAGCACAAAGGAAATGAGAACTAATTTTATCCCCAAACGTAGGCCTAAAGGGACAATCAAGGCACAACGAGAGGTCTGAACAGTGTCCACAGCCGCAGGTATGCCCACTCATCACATGCTCCCCAAGTCTAGATGGCTCTTGTAAAATCAACACTTATGATGTCTGTTTTGCATCTGTTGACATCTGTCCCCCATGGTCTATAAAAAACTCAAACACAGAGACTGTCTTATCTATTTTTATATTTCAGTAACCAGCATTATCATCTGACATCTGTGTTTGTTGAAAGAATGAACAAATGAACAAATGAATGAATGAATGAGTGGAGTAGGCAGTCATCTCAAGGACCTGCAGACTGGTATCGCTTCCTGTCTGCTGTCTCCCAAGCAGGAACCCTGACACCCCGGCTGGTGGCATAGAAAGTGTTCCCGTAGCTCCATTGCATCCAACATACGTTGTAACCCACCTCAGATCAGGCACTGTGCTGGGGGCTCTGAGGGTATGAAAAGGACTAAGACATGGCCCGTCCTCAAGAGGTTTAGAACCTCGAGAGAGGCACAAATCATCACTACAATGGTTGCACTGTAGGAACACTTTACACGAACATAAAGGAAGTGTTTATGAAGCCCAGGGGAGGAAGTGATTAATTCTGAGCAACAGTCAAAGAAGACTTTAGGGACATTTGGCCTGAACCTTGAAGCATCTATCAGGACTCACTGCTTTGGGAATGGTGTAGAGCATAACTGCTCCATTCAGAAATCGGTTTGAATAAGTAGGATGAGGTTGGAGTTCAGAGAACATTGAAAAGTAGGTGGAGGCATTTGGACTGCAAACAACCATGTCCCAAGCTTTTCCATGGAAGGAATTAATAGCAGCAGAGACCAAGCCTACACTCTTGGGGGTCTTGGGGCATAGTCTAAAACAGCCCACCATCCTTGGAATGTCCTTGGTCTTCTGTTTTATCCTAAAAACACATATGAATTTTGCAACTTAACGACATAACATAGGCACGTTCATTTACTGTAAGAATGCTTTCTCCACCTCAACTCTAAGTAAAATTGGTGTCCCAGGAAGATGCTCCATAAACATCCCAGAGCATTGCCTATGCCTTGGCACACCAATAGCACCCTGAACTAGGTTCAAGAGTGTTGGCTACAGACTTCAGAGGTGCTGGGCTAAGATGTGGCATGATGAAAGCAGGTGCTGGCGATGGAATTCTGAACTGTCACTGGCATGCGTGGTCTCCAGGGACAGTCCTTGCCCTTGAAGGAACAAAGAATCAAATTACTGACTTTAAGTTCCAACAGTTCTTACAACTCAGCAGAGACAGTATTCTTAGAAGTCAAGGTTTTTGATTTGCCAGAAGAGTATTTTGCAATACAGAAGGCTAATACCTAAAGGAAACTTGGCATGAAGCTGGCACTAGAAGTTAGAGAGTAGAGAAATAACAGAAGACCCAGGCCACCTGGTCTGCAAACTAGATTAAAAAAAAAAAAAGATATATTTGAATGTGGAGGGTCCCTGAGAAGGAGCTTTGTGCCCTGCTGGGACACAAGACAGTAGCAGATAGAACTCCTACATTAGTCGGGGATTCTAAGAGGTGAAGAGATTTTTGCTTGCTTCTGGAGTTTGGAAAGCCCCAGAAATAGGTGTCATGTGAAGGTGAAGAGGGGGCATGAGATATGGGACTTGGTGACCCAGGGCAGGGAGGGTCCAGAGACAGGCCTACGTGTCCCTAAATCCTACAAGCATTGGAAATCTTAAGTGGAATCCAGCAATGAAGACCTGACACCTAACCCACTTCCATGACACATAATCTCCCTCCTCTCCCCAGACCCAAAATATATCCAGGGGTAAAGCAAGAACAGAGGAAACACTGCATTTAGCTGGATTTAAACCTGGAATGACTGAGAAGTCTCTATATTTTTGGCAATCAGGTGGAAACGGGAGCTTGAGGTAGACATTGGGTAGTTTGTAGAAAAGTTAGAATTTTTGCTGAGTGATTGGCTTCAAAAACCCTGCCCAAGTCTGCAGAGGCTGAGGAGGACTGATCTGACCCCAGAGCTCAGGAGGGATGGAGAGGGGAGGCAGACGGGGAGTTCAGGCTCCCAGGGAAGATGTGAGGTAATAACAGGAGGCTCTACTCTGCACTTGGGGACCAAATGTTCCCTGGCACAGAAAAGAGAATGGAGCAGATGAAAGGGAAAAATAAATAGCGAAGTCATCCTGCCCAGGTCCCAAATGCTTCAGAAGGTGCTAGGGTTCTATCAACTAGCCTGAGTCAACCTGCCTCAGTGCAGCTGTCCCTTGGAAGAGAAGGATGAGCTGTATTAATACGCAGGCACGTCCAAAGGGCCCTCCGTGTTTGGGACTATGCAAATCACCATAAGAGCCAGGGCTTCGGCTCCCATCCCAGCCACAGCAGCTCGTGCCAGTTTAATGCAGTGGCCCCATTGCTGCCATGGCCAAAGCCCAAGCAAACATTACTCAGAGAGGCGAGAAGGCGTCCCAGCCAAGCGAAAGTCCGTGTCACCTCCTCCAAGCCAAGCAAGAAGCACTAGCTTGGAACGAGAGGCACCATTGTTTGGCCTTTCTCTGGCAAATTAGCCATCAGACTTCACGGAATGTGACTTACTGCTCAAGGGAGCCCCTCCTGTGGCAGAAGGACGGGACCTGCGTGACCTGAAAGATCTCTTCCTTTAAGTCTTTAAATGGTTGCCAGGAAGGGAACCACAAGAACCTTTTTTGTGTGTGTGCCTCAAACCGAACAAAGGGCAGTCGTATTAATTTGCTTTCCAAAGCAGCTCCTAGGTGATCTTTCTTTTCGTGGTGTGAGTCCGTGGCTTTCACAGGCACCCAAAGGAAGGAGGAGAATGTGGAACAGGCAGAGAGGGATGGAGGTGAAGGGAACTGTGAGGCAGATCCTTTGGTCGGAGACTTTCTGAAACCGACAGTGGCTGTAGGCACTTTGCTTTCAAGTACAGCTGGTCCCTGACAAAATTCTTCGATTTTGTGATGGTGCGCAAGCAATAAGCGTTGAGTATACAGTGTACTTGGAATTTGGGATTTGGATCTTTTCCCATGCTGGCCATGTGCAGGATGATCCCCTCCTGTGATGCTGGGCAGCCACAGAGCTCCCGGTCACCCCAAGATGACCAGCGTCAACAACCGATAACGCTGACAGCCCTTCTGTACCCATATAGCCATACAGCTGTTCCGGCGTTCACTTGCAACACAGTGTTCGACCAATGACACGACGGTCAGCACTTTGTTACAAACTAGGCTTAGTGTGACACGATTTTCCCCAACCATAGGCTAGTGTCTGTGTCCCGAGCCCGTGTTGGGTGGGCTAGGCTAAGCCATCATGTTCAGTAGTTTAAGTGTATTAAGTGCATTTTCCACTTAGGGTATTTTCCACTGTCAATGAGTTTACTGGGACATAACCCCATCGTAAGTCGAGGAAGATCTGCAGCGTGTACAAGCCAGTGTGCAGTAGCTAACATAACCTTCTCCACTTCGTTATCCTATTAAAATGCGAGAAATTTCAAAGAAAGGGATCCGGTGCTACCCCTACTTCTAATCCAGTATTACGGCTCAGACATCACTGCCAAGTTCCAGAGAAGAACTCTTAACATTGGATGGTGCCACCAATCCTGAGTCATTTTGCTAGGCCTCCCTTGGCTCTAGTAAGAACCACAACATTACCCCTTTGCTCTACCTCCCTGGTTTCTTTCCCTGTGTAGCTTGGTGACCATCTACCTTCATCCATAGCTAAAAGGTGAAATGGTAGAGTGTGTGGAAGGCTTGACTCCAAGCTCTTTCATTTCCTCCTGCCCTTTCTTTTCAGTAACACTTATTTTATTTATTCTCTCACTCAGCCCCTATAAAAAGAAATCTCGTTAGCCTCTCACAAATGCCAGCACCCCAATTCAAGGGGATTGGGTTACTGAAGGCTTTGCAGAACAATTGTCGGACAAAAAGGTAGTCGGTAAATTCCAAGGAAATTAAATACCTTTATCTTGAAGAACACAAGCTCAGGATCGGGCTTCAAAGGAACATAAATACACCACCAGGCTGTGAAAATCAGGGTCCCCTTTCAAGGATGGAAAAGAGGCCAGTGGTATTGACTCACCAAATCCTTAGAGAACAGGAAGTTTGCTGTCTGGCACGGTGGGAATGAAAGTGTGAGACATCTTAGAGAGAGTCGGGGGTGAGCGATGGGTTGGGGGGTGGAATCTGGGGCTGTTTTCTTCTCTCTCTCTCTCTTCTCAGGGGGCCCAGCCTGATTATCCCGGTTCTCTGGTTTCTCTGGAGAGAGCCAAGACTGGAAACCTGAATATGGGACTTTAGATAGTGTCTCAGAGGGATGCTTGCAGAGGAAGCCTCTCCCTAATCAAATCAGATTGATTGCTGAGAGTCGGAGAAACTCCCAGGGGAGGCCAGAAAGCATGATCAGGAACAGAGGCAAATGGTGGCCCAGTGTGTCTTCATCAAAGGAGGTCAGCAATTAGAAAGTCTGCAGCCCAACTTTGTATGGATACTGAGCCACGGTTACGTCAATAACGCATTGATTCAAACATTTGATGCAATATTGTTAAGGAGAGAGGGGAATTTTGTAAGTGGACTCATTGCCCGTACATGGGACCCTTTTTCCCGGTCCCTCTGGGTGGGAGGAGGGGCCCCAGAATCCAGTCCTCAGAGTGCTGGTTTGAGTTCTGTAATCCCATCCCTGTAGCATGAGGAAGCCTTGCTCCAGGGAGGGGCAGTGTGCGATAGGGGTAGGGACGCAGGCTCTGGCTCAGTTCGGATCTGGCACTTCCTGCTGGCTAGGGGGGGACCACGGGCAAGTCACCCAACTCCAGTACCTTGGTTTCCTTGTCGGAGAAATGGAGGTAAACATGGTGCTGATTTCACAGGGATTAAATTAAAATGTTTAGCCTGGTAATCTTGCTCATAGGAAGCAGTCATAAAGGTCAGCTTTATTTTTATAAAGAACATGAGCTGGGCAGTGAGATTTATCTAGATTTCACATCTCAGCTGTGAAAATTTGGGCAACTTCACTTTCCTGAATTCCTGTTTTTTCCACTGTAAAATGCCGACAGTGGGCCTTCTTTACAGTGTTTTTAATGATAATTGAATGAGATAGCAAATGTTTTTAAAAATGAGGCGCTCGAGCTCGTATTTTGATAAATTGCAAAGTGCCTCTCCCGAGCTTGTGTTTTGATAAATTGCAAAATTTATCAGATGCCTCTTCCATCCCTCTTCTATGTCGTGTCTGTTTGCCCGCTCTGCTTTCATCACTGTCTCCAGACTCTGCTAGGTCTAGTCAATGAATGTCACAGGAAGAGTAAATGGCACGCTTACTGTTCCAGGCCTCGGCCGTGCAAACCTGATGAGTCACTTCGTATTTTCTGGGAAGGGCATACAGGTCAGCTCGCACATGGTCTCGTGAAGTTGCTATTTACAATAAATAAGTCTGTGGAGATGCTTTAATGTATTTGCATGAATGTAGGTGAATGTGCCTCTGAAATAGAAAGTGCTCGAACATCATTTTGGTCAAAGACTTCATGTGCTAGGCACGTATGTTCAGTGTGCAACACTGCATAGCTTCAGCACATAGCATAGTGCTCAGCTTAGGGAAGCTTCTCAAGAAAGATGAGTTGACCATCGTCTGAGAATAAATACACTCCCCCTTGATGGGATCGTGATGCCAGTCTCTTTTCTTTCTGTACCTACGTCCATGGCACTCATGACCTCTGCCTCTTTGCCTCCCAGGCTAGACCTACCCACCCTTTCCTTGTTCAAAAGGAGTTGCCCTGCATCTCACTGTGCCATCAGGAGATATGCAAGGGTAGCCATGCCCCCGAATCCAAAAAATGATTACTTTCAGGTCAGAATCGAAAGGCAGAGCAGTTGGGTCAAAATTTACATGTCTTCAGAGGTGCTCCCTTCCAGCTTACCAGTCCCCTCTCTAGGTCTAGAGCCAGGAAAAGTTGTTCGTTTGCATTTATCAACTGTAATTTATCAATTCGTGGATAAGCTATGAGTGACACCAGAATTAGTGTTTCATCAACCCAGAGTTTGCAGGGGGAGTTCGATTGGGTCTCACTGGATTCGGTCTTATTGCTAGGACCCAGCTGAGGCTCAGAGACTCAAGTGTCAAGAGACTCTCGGTACAAAAGCCATCTGTCTCGGTGGCTCCTGTGTGGTCCGGCTGAAGAGAAGGGGACAGTGATTAGCTGGCTCCCCCTTGCAGGGGCCGAGGGGGTCCATGCCCCAGGAGAGGCTGTGTGCCTTGGAAGGCTTTTGACTTTAGGAGCGTGATGACAGTGTTAAGTAGAACCGCTGAGCTCTCCTAGCACTCGCTGCCTTCTCCCACTCCATCTGTTTCTCAACTCTGACTCTGCCAGCAATCTATTCTTGCTTCCACTTTCCAGTAAGTTCCTAAAGGCACCGGTGGTATATACAAACCTCGCTCCTGGGCGGGGAGGCCGCCCAGCCAGGAATCAGCACACTGGAGCCAACAGCCATGATTAACATGCTGGCCCTGAAACACTAGACGCTGGGAAAGCAAGACTGGGGGGTGTTTCAGTGACTCATGCTTTCTCCACGCATCCTGTTAAAACCTCAGCTCCTCTGAGAAGCTTTCCCTGCTCTGATCAGACTTATCCCAGCACCTATCCCCTGTCTGTTTATAACCCTCCCCCATGCCCTTGCACCTGCCGGGGACCTGGGACGGTTGGTCCACACTGTGGATTAGTCATTGTTTGGTTCCACTTTGGCCAAGCACTCCTGTGCAGTCTGGGCCATCTGCCTCTGTGACCAGGCCGCGAGCACCCGACAGAGGCTGTCACGCTTTACTGTTATTTCAAGCAAAATTTAATTACGAACGAATACATTTCACAGTATGGATCCAAAGCTTCTGATAATGTGGGCTTCTACATCTGAGAGGTCTTTATCCTCTTACTTTCTGTTCATTCTTTCCACAAACATTTATTGGGCTCATATTATGGGCCAGACACCATGATTGTGGGGTTAGAGAGTTGAACAAGACCTGGATCATCTGCCTCAAGGAATTCCTGGTCTGGTGGGAAATCCAGATATAGCACATTAAACTAGGGTATTATTTCATGCAATGTTAGAATGATTCCCAGTGTATTATCAGTGAAACACCAAAGCAGGATAGCTAACAGAGCCAGTAAGATCACAGAAGGCAGCCTGGAGGAAGTGATCACTCAGCTAAGTCTTACAGGAAAGGTTCAGGTTAACCCAGTGTGTGTCTGGGGAGTGAGGGTGGGCTCCGGGCAGAGGTGCTAACAGGAGTAAAGGTACAGACGGTAGGAACAACAATGCTGTGTGCTGGGAACTGTGAACAGTTACTAGAGATGTGTTGCAGTTAGATTTTGCTTTTTGGAAAGATCACTCAGGCCAACCCAGTGGAGGGTAGAGTTGAGTTATACAGCTACGAGCAGGGCATCATTTCCAGGGTTACTGAAATAGTCCAAGCAAGAGACGGTGGGAGCCGGAACTTGAACCAGGGAAGAGGTCATAGGGATAGAGAGAGAAAGGTCAAAAATTGAAAAGTATGTAGGAGGTAAAACTGGCAGGACTTGGTACCAGCCAGTGCAGGAAGGAGAGGCAGGAGACCAAATTCAGGGAAATGAGGAGAAAATGTGCCTTAGAGCAAGCAAAGACATTGAGGAGGTTGCAAGAGAGCAATGTCTTTATAAAAAGCCAAGTAGGGAGTATGGTTGGCAATGCCAAGTGCTACAAGAGGTCACTTAAGATGAGGACTGGAAATTTTCCAATAGGTTAGAAACGTAATGTTTGTTGGTGACCTCAGTGTGGGTGGTTTTAACGGCACAAGACAAAATTACACGGAGTGATGAGTGAATAGGAAAAATAAAAGTGAATTCAGATAGAACCATTTTCTTCTTCAGATACCTTGGGCCTAAAAGCTTTTCAAGCATCCAAAATTATGTCTGAGGTCTGAAAAAATGTATTAGCTTCAAAATGCAAAAAAAGAAACTGCAAAATTAAATTAAGACATGTTTAATTAAATATCTCCAAAATGTAACATTGTTTCGACTTCATTAATTTTTAAATTTAATATTCATAAAAACTTCATTACATTTAGAAACAATTTTTTGGTTAGGTTTTTCTCCTTTTGCAAACATTCCCTTGTATGCACAACGATTGCTGAGAAATCACAGCCAATTATAAATTAACTGTTGCTTGCTACTCAGTCACATCACAAGCAAAATTTTAAAAATGCACTTAACATAAGATGTGGGTGCATTTTCTTGTACTTGCTTTTATGTGAGCTGGGGCCTCCAAATGTATGCGTTTTAAGGGCTTTAAAGTGTCTTAAAATAGTTCTGATATAGACAACTGTTTCAAAAAGCTTGGCCAGGGAAGGAAGGAAAGAGAAAGGGAGTTCACTAGACAGAATGGAGAGGGAAGGAGGGCTTCTTATTTTTCTTTAAGAAAGGGAAGCATGTGAGTACGTGTCAGGAGGGTCAGGGTCATGCTGAGAGAGGCAGGAGAAGCCGCTAGAGTCCAGATGCCGGAACTGGCCCCGCAGAGAGGACAAAACAACCCCTCTGCAGAAATAAGAGGGGGAGGTTGAGGCCTTTCAGGGGAATCCTGGTCTTTTTTCCCTGTATCAGGCAGAAATGTCCCAGAGAGATCAGAGAGTCTTATAGTACCTTAGCAGTCACTTGGGGACTCCATTTACCAGGACAGGTGGGCATCCTTGGTCACTTCCCCTTCACCGAGGCCCTCCAGCCAGCCTTCTCTGCAGGGGCCAGCTGGAGAACCTAGTTCATCCATGATGTTCAGATGCACATCCCGATACCCATAAACCTGCTGCTGGAGCAGGCTCCAGAACACCTCAGCCAGGTCCTCTGTGCTGCCCCTTTCTCAAGTGTCCTTTGTGTCTGCCCCATTCACATGGTTCATGATGTTCCCATGGTCAAAAACTTTCTGCCCCAATGATTGCAGGTTAGAGGGGCAGGTGTTCTCATGAAGCCCAAGCACCTCCCTCCTGGAAAGCAGAAATTTTCTCCAAACCATGTATGCCTTCCCTTAGGATTGAGTTTTTAAATATTCTCCTATTTTTGGTTATTTAAAATAGAGGATCCGTATTTGCACAAAAGTCAACCATGTAGACCTGCTGACCAAAGTACAGAGCTCTTTTGATGCATTTGTGATGTGAGCCATGGTAGCAGATGATCAGCATAGGCCAGCACTGCACTGGGCTTGGCTGTTGTAAAAGCAAATCAAAAAAGCAATGGACATCCACTTGAGGCTTTGTGCAAGGGGACCCAAGGCATCCTGAAATGGCTAAGCAGGGCTATTTGTCCAGCTTTCCAAGGCGCAGAAAATAGTGTCCGATTTCTGCTCCTGAACTAAGCTCGTCTCGCAGTGGTGTGTGAGGCTGGCTTTCCCTGACACTGATATAGCCCCATGTCCCCCTATTGATTAAAAAGACACTCAAACGTGCAAGGGTTCTGGAATAGCATAGGGTGTAAGCTATCCTCTTGGCATTTTCCTGGATAAAAGATGTTTTTTTATTTGATTGTGGCCCCTGTTGAATGAGGGTCTCATGGGCTTATGACACTGCCCAAAAGTTTGGGTCTCTCAGATCCCAAATAAAGCATCTAGTTATTTAGCCAAACTCAATGTTTGACACTGTAGAAATGAACAACCATAACACCCGACAAATATTTACCAAGTATATAAGATACGCCAGGTATCATGCTAGGCAGTGACGATACAGTTGGAAACTATGCCTGACTTCAAGGAACACAGTCCTGTATATTGCTTCAAAAAATACTAATCTGCAAACTAATTTTAGGACTGGCTGGAAAAGAATCACCTGTGAAATGTATTTTAAAATGCAGATTCCTGGGCCTCATCTCCAGAGATATGGATTCAAGAGGTCTGGTGTGAGGACCAGGAATCTGTATTTTGAATAAGCCTCCCAGGTGGTTCTGATGGCAACCACTGGTCTGGAGGGATGAAAAAAAAAAGTTTTAAGTGTCTAAAGTATTTTAGTAACCTGTTGACACAGATACATAAGTGGAATTTTTTCTATCCAAAATTGGGTTAAACAACTACTTTATATCCAGCAAACCCAGTCTTATAGATTGACTAAATTTTTTATGAAGCATCTAGAATTTGTAGGTATTTTGGTATCATGTCTCTAAATCAAATGTTCACGGACTCTCTTCTTTTTTTAAAAAAAAAATTTATTTATTTATATTTTTTAGAGAAAGAGAGCAAACAAGGGAGAGGCAGAGGGAGAGGGAGAGAGAATCCCAAGCAGATTCTATGCTGAGAACAGAGCCTGATGCAGGGCTCGATCTCACGACCCTGAGATCATGACCTGAGCTGAAACCAAGAGTCAGAGGCTTAACCAACTGAGCCACCCAGGCACCCCTGACCCTTTTCTTAAAATGCTGCTCACCTCCCACCCCAGAAGGCTATTTGGAGGCTTCTTACCAGTCTCCTCCTTTTGCAACTAGATCCCCCTCTCCTCTTCTACTGCAGCTATGTCACATTTTTTGCAAAAGAATAATTATATCCCATGCAAGGAATGTGTGTGTAAAGCATCTACAAGCCTCAAGTTCTGGTTGTGTAAATGGCTTTCAGCATTTCAGTAGAATGATTGTGTCTGGTAGCCCTCTTACATTATTTTTTATTTGCTCTCACTTTCTTACAGGACTGGGAATGGAGAATATTGGTGGAATCTTTGTGGTTCTTATTTGTGGCTTAATCGTGGCCATTTTTATGGCTATGTTGGAGTTTTTATGGACTCTCCGGCACTCAGAAGCTACTGAGGTAAACCTTCAAAGGGGTACGACCTATAGCGTTGGTAGGTGGGATCACGCACCTACAAATGTCATTTCAGACAAAACCTGTGAGATCCCACAAGAGGGTGGAGCACCCATGGGACAGTGCACTGGAAAGAATCCCAGTCCCAAGGGCAAGAGATCTGGGTTAATAATGCTTCATCACTTACTGATTATGCAGCCACAGAAAGTGCTCTTAACCCCTGAGCTTCAGATTATTTTTCCAAAACAGCCCAGCAAATAAATACGTGATGAATGTTTTACACACAACAAAGTCTTATACAACTATAATTTAGCAATGCCTACATTTAGGCAATGTAGTATGTAAAAAAAAAAAAGAAAAAAAGAGGCCAAAGTACCAGGCTACCAGCGCAGGCAATGACTTTGGTTCTTCCATCTTCAGGATGTTTTTGCCTAACCGGTAAAGATGTTTAGAGATATCCCAATTCATATAAGGCCAAGAAGTCCATCTCCTTTCTCAGGGATCTTGAATAAGCTTAATTCTCCAAACCTGTGGCTCAGAAACTGGGTTAATATAAATTTCACGCAGACCAAAAAGTCTGAATAGAAGGAAGAAGACTGGATCCCGTTCTGTCTCCGATCTGCCTCAGAGAAGGGGCAATGATCCTTACGTGCTGATTGCATCATTCAGTTTTTAAAGTACGTTAGCTCCTGTCTCAACCTCTCAACTCCGGATCTTCGTAAGCCTCTTCCCTTAATTGATGTTGGAGAAACAGCTCATAGCAGGACGTGAGTGCACACGAGCCCCTCCTTCTGTGGAGTCCAGCCTCAGGCCGGGCCTCAGTACAGCACTGCCTTCCGGTCCTTTTATTTTTCTATGTTCAGCTTCTTTCCCATACCGCTAGGACTTCCAAACCCTCACCGGCTCCTCATATCCTTTTGCCCCTTCATGTATAAAGGCTAATTTTACCTCCCACCTCGTCATGAAATCAGGACTGGCTAGCCCCAAATTACACCCCCCTCCCCACCTTAGTACTTGACCCACAGCTAAAGCCACCCCTGCAGGCACAGCAGATGCTTCTGGGTATCCCTCTGCTTCTGCCTTGGTCCCTCTTCCCTTGGCTATTCTGGGGTTTTCCTTTTTTTCTCCCCTTTATTTTTGCTTCCTGCTCTCTCGCCACAATCTAAAGTTATGCTCAAGTAAATCTGCTAATTTCAAATAATAGCAGTCTTGGGGGGCCTGGGTGGCTCAGTCAGTTAAGCATCCAACTCTTGATCTTAGTTCAGGTCTTGATCTCAGGGTCATGAATCCGAGCCCCATGTTGGGCGCCATGCTGGGCATAGAGCCTCCTTAAACAAAATAACAAAAAGCCGTGAAACAATAGCAGTGTTACTATTATTGCTCTTGGGCTGTCCTTCCCCTCCTCCAAACCAATGTGATCTGCTGTCTCCATTTCCTGACCTCCCATCCAGTCCTCAACATAGGGCAGTCTGGCTCCTCCCCACTCCGGCACTAAAAGGTCACTGTTAAGAGGTCTAACCCCTCCCAATGGACAAAACCAAAGAGAACCCATTGGGCCTTCTTGTACCTCAGTGTGCCCTTCTGGAAGTGGACAGTTCCTTCCAAAAGTTCTCTCCTCCCTTGCCTTGCCTGACACCAAGCTTTCTTGGTTCCCCTCCTGCTTCTCCCTCCAGCTCTACTGGCTTTCTCGCTGTGTCCACTCCTAAAATAGTAGTGCCACTTACTCGTTCCAGAAGGCTCAATTCAGGTGTTTCTTTCCCTGCGAAACTTTCCCAGTTCTCCTGCCTTCTTCCGTGGACAAGAGGAGTCGATCATTTGGCCTCTTTTCCAGCACCATTGCATCAAGCACGTACAAACTATGTTGCAATGATTTTTCTGTCAAACACTGCAGTGCCTAAAAGTTGGGACTGTGTCCACCTCTATCTCTGTTTCTCTGCAAAGCGCAGTGCTTGATACATAGTTGACAGCCAATAAACTGTACGTCTGGTCACATGTCATAGATTAGGCAGGTGGTATTGTTTTGGCTGTTAAAGTTATTACTGGAAGCGCAGAGATATTAAGGGACTTGCCCAGAGTCTTTGTTAGTAACAGGTCTAAACAGGCCACATCCCATTAGGTGATACTACTTCTCTGCAGCTGCTTCAACTAGAGGATTTGTGCACATTCGGTTATTCTCAGGAGTTTAAGCAAGGTCTGGATGTGTCTTAAAAACTTCAGTGAGGACTTCCAAGAGCTAACATGAAGAGTAAAGGCTTCATTAGCTGTTTGGCTTATGGTAGAGCAACAGTCGTGTTGACAGAACTGGAAAACTGGAAGAAAGATCACGAAAGCCCAGGTTTCTTCTCCCATCATAGGCTAGGAAAGTGTCCTTCCCAGCACAGAGTAGAGAACTAAACAGAGCGTACATATGCTTTGGAGTAGATGAGGTTTAGGTTCAAATTCTGGACCAGCTATTGATGAGTCGAGTAATTTTTCACAAGGCACACAACTCCTCTGAGCCTCTGTTTCCACGTCTGTGAAATGGGTATGGTCGAGGTAGCAGCCGCACGGGTTCGTGATTCTTTACCCACAATTCTGAAACCGAAAAAGCTTGGAAAGTACCAAGTATTACATACATCTGATGCAAAAATGCCCTTGGCGGCAAAACTTGCACAGGTCTGAGCCTAATGTAATGTTGATGGTCTTTATCTCCCTCAGTCTAAAGGTATGCGCGTTTGGCTACAGAAATGCTAATGTGCTTTTTTTCCAGTTTTATTGATAAGTAATTGGCATCCATTACTGGGTAAGTTTAAGGCATTCAGGATAATGATCTGACTTACATACATTGTGAAATGATCACCACCGTAGATTCAGCTAGCATCTGTCATCTTATACAGGTACCATGAAAAGACAGGAAGGAAAACTAGTTTCCTCCTTGTGTTGAGGACGCTCAGGATTTAACAACTTTTAACATGCTGGAATACAGGGTCTGCCCTAGACCCCACTGGGCTGTGATACACAGTATATTGCATGCGTGTAGTATTACCTCTCTAAAAGCTAAAATATTCTGAAACATAGCTGGACCCAAGGGTTTCATATCAGGAGACTGCAGACTGATGGGGGGGGGGGTGGTTGCTGTTGCTTTTGTCGTTGTAGTGATTATTATCTCTAGCTATAACCGGTTGATCTAAAGAATGAGAGTCTTTGGCTGAGAACAGAATGTTCATGGAGACATGGCTTTTTTCAAGTACTTGAAAGACTGACCTGCAGAAGAGGGGTTATTTATTTAGTGGGCTTCAGGTTACAGATTTAACTGGGATGGATGGATGAAAATTTTGGGGGAGGCCAATTGTGAACTCGGTAGAAGGAAGCACCATGTCATGGCCTCTCTCCCAGTGTGGTGAGGACCTTGTCTTGGGAGGCGTCCAAACCAAGACTGGAAGGCCAGCTGGCAGGGCTGTAGGACACTGTGGGATGGAGGGCGTTCACGTGTTAAGTGGGAGGTGGCATGAGGGGACGGATTGCAAGGTCTTCCCAGTATCTCATACGATTATGTGATCCTGAGACACTGCCCCCCCCCTCCCGACCGTGCACCTGAACAGACGGGCAAGGGATGCGCAAGGGATGTTCAAGGGATGCGCAAGGGATGTGCAAGGGATGCGCAAGGGATGTTCAGGGGATGCACAAGGGATACGTAAGGGATGCGCAAGGGATGCGCAAGGGATGTGTAAGGGATGTGCAGGGGATGCACAAGGGATGCGCAAGGGATGCGCACGGGATGTTCAAGGGATGCGCAAGGGATGCGCAAGGGATGTTCAAGGGATGCGCAAGGGATGCGCAAGGGATGCGCAAGGGATGTTCAAGGGATGCGCAAGGGGCCTGCAGGGGCTGGTTCCCAGGGTCGGGCCGTGACCTCCTCCTGCACCCCCCCCCCCCCAGGTGTCCGTCTGCCAGGAGATGGTGACCGAGCTGCGCAGCATCATCCTGTGTCAGGACAGTGTGCACCCCCGCCGGCGGCGCGCCGGGGTGCCTCCGCCGCGGCCCCCCGTCCCCGAGGAGCGCCGGCCGCGGGGCACCGCGACGCTCAGCAACGGCAAGCTGTGCGGGGCCGGGGAGCCCGACCAGCTGGCGCAGAGACTGGCCCAGGAGGCCGCCCTGGTGGCCCGCGGCTGCACGCACATCCGCGTCTGCCCCGAGTGCCGCCGCTTCCAGGGCCTGCGCGCGCGGCCGTCCCCGGCCCGCAGCGAGGAGAGCCTGGAGTGGGAGAAGACCACCAACAGCAGCGAGCCCGAGTAGCCCGAGCGGCCCGAGGGGCCCGCCGCGCCGGACCGAGGAGGCCGGGCCGAGGCCCTGGGGAGGCGGGGGCGGCCGGGGCTCGGACAGCGGACAGCGGGCGCGGCTCTCCCGAGCCTGGATCCGGCCGACTGGGGGGATCGCGAGCCCGAGCCAGCGCCCGGGTCCGCGGGCGGGGAGCTGGGTCCCCCCGAGCGGCGAGGGCCCGCCCCCCTCCCTCCCGACCGCAAGGACCCGTCCCCTCCCGGGGGCCTCTCCCTGCCGCCAGAATTGCAGAGTCTGGGGTGGGGGTCCCTGCGCAGACCCGCCCAATGAGTCCGTGGGATCATCGGTGGGATGTCCCCCTAGGAAGGGGCCATTGTACCCCGGGTCTAGTTCTTACAGGAAAACACATTAAACTCAACAGGGAAGTTTTTCTTTTCTTGGATTTGTATATTTTTGTTAATGTTCTTTTGTTTTCCCTTCCGCCCCCCTCCCTGCCCTGCCCCCACCGCCGCCCCACTTTTCTGCTTTGTTCTCTTCTCAGTTCTGTTTGTTTTGGGGATGGTGTTTTGGTTTTCGTGTCTTGGAGGGGGAGGCTGGGTTAGGCAATGGAAGTCTAAATAATCCGTTTCTTTTTCCCAAATTTTAGGATGTGGAGCCGCCAGTGCGTCGGATTTCAGGTGCTCACCTCTCTTTCCTGAGTGGGGGTTGGGGGCACCACAGTGTAGGAGGAGGATCTTTGGGAAGAATAAGACGGAAAGTCTCAAAAGTCCATTAAAGTAATTTCTTAAATGCCAAAATCCAATCAACTCATAGTTTACTCAGAGAGACCTTGAAATGCCTGGGATTTCAGAAGTTAATGTCTTTTCTTTCTCTTTCTCCTCTTTTTGACGTTCACTATCACTGGGTTTGATTTTGGTCCTTTGGTGAATGTGATCTCTAAAGAGAGAGGGAGACCAGAATGCATGACATGTCCTGGAGCCTCACTTAATTAAGGAGCAGAGTGGGGTGATACATTTTTCCCATACCCTGGCCCTGCCTTCAGATGGAATGTGCTAGTCACAGGGAAGGAGTGGTAGGGCCACCTTGTTGGTATGGGGCAGACTTTGTCAACAGCATCTCTTTCTAACCAAACCCAGTAGCTGCCTATGAAGCCAGACCCCCCAAGGCTATCATGGATTGGGTAATTTCTTTCTACTAGGTGTTGAGACCTGGGTGCAGGCGTGCACATGAGTGTGTGAGCGTGTGCTGTGTGTGTTTATTAAGTGGAAAGACCTTAAGTAATCGAGAATTTGCCACATTCCTAGGAGACAGGTGGAGACTCACAGCTAATACACAGGCCTGGGAACTGGGGACTCCTGAGCCCTAAACTCAGCATGGGCAGAAATCCCCTTGTGTGACTTTGAGTAAAGCATTTAACTTCTCCTCCATCCACAAAATCAGTTACTGATGCTTTCCAGGCTTTCAGATGGCTGCTCGTTACCACTCCTCTTGTGAGATGTTTGCAGGGTCCAGCGCATCAGCTGATGAGAGGGGTGAGGCTTCCCAGCAACTGCTTGACCTTTGCTTGGCTTCGCCAGTTGGGAGTTTCATGCAGAGAGTTTTCATTTTCTGATGGAAAACAAATTCTATGCAACTTCTGATTGTAAACTTAGAAAATTCAGAGAAAGAGAGAATTAAACAGCCCCTACCACCACCTCCACCTCCACCTCCACCACCACCACCTTGAATCAAATTGTCCTCACATTTCTGTTCTGAATGTACTAAAATAAAACCATCTTTGGAAGATGATGAGCTTAATTCCATTTTTTTTTTTGTGGGTTTTTTTTGTTTGTTTGTTTTTTGCTTTTTTACCATCTGGGTAGTTGAACATCTTCTGTGTGCCAGGCCAGTTAGTTAGGACTGCCATCCTGGGGACCAAATCAGGGGGACCCTGATTTTTCCAGTAAAGGATGCCAGTTTTGTCCTAGGCTGTCCTTCTCCCTCATGATTTGGATTTTTTTTCCTTTTCTTCTTTAACCATCAAATGATGGCAAGCTGTAAGAGGACACGAGCATTTTTTTCAACCTTGCCTCGAGTCTCGTGGATTTGGTGGGAAGGGCACCGAAGGCCGCCTGACCACGGACCCCAATGGTGCCACACTGTTCCAACCCACAGCTCCATTCCCTGCTTCTGACAATGTGGTCCCTACTGTCAGATCACATTTGGGGCGGGGAGGGTTGTTTTTTTAAAAACTCGTTTTTATGAGCAGGATATCTTGATCAATAGCCAACTTTTTTTAATGGATTAGTGGAATAAATGTCCCCATGAATCATTTATAAAGTCTGTTCCTTTCACCGTGTGGAGTAAAGATAAGGCTGACAGTGCTAGACAGTTTCTATTTGCTGCTGGAACTATTGCTACACCTCACTCAAGCTGGTGAGTGAACCTGCAACCAGCTAGTTCTCTTCCTTGGTTTGTCTCCACTTTTTATCTGTTGGTTGTTGGCTTTCTTTTCCATTCTGTATTTTCTATCTGACTCTGTATACTGTATAAAGCAGTTTTTTCTTGTCTGTTTATCTTTCTTCAACTGGAATATTTACAATAAAACAGAAACAAACCCTGAAGTGTTAGTGATGGATGAAAGCTGTTTGGGTTTGGGAAGAATAGTTTGGTGTGTCTTGACATCCAGGTACTCTAAAAGCAATTAAAAAGACATCACTTGGTGTCTTCCCCTCCACCTGCCCTTCTCCCCCCCCCCCCTTTACCACCCCCCCACCTCCAACTCCCCACCCCCTTCAGCTCTTTGTGCAGATCCCAGAAAAGTCTAGGTGGCTTCTTTCAATTTGTAGTCCTGGGAGTCTGAGCCAACACCCGTACCGCACCCCCCTCCACCCCTCAAACGGATACACATGTTAATGAAGTTTGGGATTCTGTAGGGTTTTGTCTTCCTAAATGCACTTTCACAGAATAGCCATCTATTGATACCTAGGGTAACTCTAGTCAGATATCACCCCAGATTCCACTGGGAGCTTGAAGATTACATCAATTAAAATATAATACTTTGCTTTATTTCTTTTAATTGCCTTGCAGGGCCCCAACCGTCACAAGATCTCTACCCCAGAACCCAGGTGGGGTGTAAGTTGAGCATGTAGATGGCCAAAAATCTTTTGGCTTCCTCTAATCCAATGCTCATATGAGAATATTCATCCTGGGAACTTGCCAACCAGCCATCTTATTGGTTAGGTGAGACTGACATATCATGATAACCAATCCACCTGGGGCCACTCTGTGAAAGTTTATTAGTTTTGGATTCCAAGGAGTTGAATTTTCTTTTGGAATCCAAGGGGGACTTCCCCATGGTGTAGGAGTCAAATACATGAGGCCAGAAAGGGCTGGGACATTTCAGACATGGCAGATTGGTGGTTGGAGTGAAGCTTGAGAGAACCATTTGTGCCTCTCCTGCCAATGGGGTGTGCACAGCAAAGTAAAATAGTCTGGAAACGATAAGGGAGATTTAATTCCCTGACTGGTTCACTCTCTTGGGGTAATAACAAAGAAGCCTGTTTGAAAAATTCAGAGAAGGAATCCTTTCATAAAGATTTTTCTTAAGGCTGGAGCTTCCTATGGGGCCCTCTTAAGACAGAAATTAAACCTTTAGTTGCGTTGAGCTATGAGTTAGTTATTCCCGTGACTTTCTGTAAAAGATGACTTTCTCTCCATGGGCAAGTCCTCACCATTACCCAGAGAGTGTCCCAGTGTGTGTCAATCTGGTCATCCAACAGTATGCCTCAAAAATTGGTGATGTCATGCCTTCAAGAAAGTTCTTCTCATAGAGAGAAAAAGTATATTTTTCTTTATTTTATTAAAATGTATGCTTTATGTAAATATGAATATAAGTATTTATACATCCATATATCTAGATATAAAGAGATATATTCATAGATTTTACAGGTTGGCGTGGCTTCCGGAAAAAAAAAAAATGTGGCCAAGTTTTAGAACTGAAGGGGTCAACCAACCTGTTACAGTTTAAGGACAACCAGGCAAGAGAAGTTCTGGCACTCTTGATAGAACATCACTGCTCAAATTTTATTTAATGCCATCCTCCTAAATCTGAAAAAGGAATGAAAAAAAATACTAATATTACCATTCCACAAATGGCACCAGCGTTAAGAAAGAAATCTACGAAGGCAATAAAACAGAAAACAAGCTTTCTGGTTGAAAATGGCAGAGGAATTGAGGCGCTAAAATGGAAGGGGCATAAAGAAATAGAGCCTATAATCTGTCCAGAGATTAGCTGAGAGCCTGCGTGTAAATATTTCCCTGGCTGGGGTGTACTGGAGCGTATCAGGGAATCTGCCTCATGACTGAGGTTGTGTCTGGGGACTTGACCCTAGAAACGGGCTAGACTATGCAGCGTTCATATTAGGGAGGATGGAGGTCAAACACGTAAGTGCATTGATCCTCCTGCCAGAAAGTTGGCTGGAAGATCCTGCCCTCTTTCATACTCCTCGTGCCTAACCTAATGTTCTCTCTTGACCCTGCCAGAGAAACCTCTCATCCTGTTGGCAACTTTTTCAGGTTGGTGAGTGACCTTGAGAGGGTATTTCCTTTTTTTTTTTTAAAGATTTTATTTATTTGTTTGTTTGTTTATTAATGAATGAGAGACACAGAGACATAGGCAGATTAGAAGCAGGCTTCTCCAGGGAGCCCAATGTGGGACTTGATCCCAGGACCCCAGGACCAAGGATCACGACCTGAGCTGAAGGCAGGCGCTCAACCACTGAGCCACCCAAGCGTCCTGACAGGTATTTCTTTAACACACAGCACCGTATTACCTTCTGTGGGAAGGAATGAAGAAGTGGAAGAAATGATCCGTACGCGGCCTGGGCAGGCAAAACTCACCTACGAGGAACAGTGGAAGTAAGGCATGAAATACCCAAGTGCTGGAGTATGTGATTTGGAATATAAACCATGTAGAAATTCAGAGGGGCTAAGGACTCCATCTCGGTAGTTGAGATGGGTTTGGTGGAGGAAGCAGGACTGTGACTTGGGGTTGTTAAGAAAAATCGTTCATGCCTAGGAAAACAATACTTTGCTTCATCTCCCTTGGAGTGCAGTATGGATAATTCACATTGAATTGAGTGCTCTTGTGATGATGGCTTGTCGTTGCTATTGTTTTGCCTTCATCCATAGTGGTCCTTTTTGTGGGATTCCGGCTCTCCTATTATGCCTCTTCTTGTTGGCTGCCAACACTGTGTAGAGATTTTTACCTCTCGTTCCTGGGCTTCTTCACATGATATTTGTGGGATTAGCTGCAGAAACAAACAGCCTAGCCCTACAGAATACAGAAAGGCTAACTGAAATAAGCGAGGAAATGGTCTGAAGTGGATGGTGAGCTCAAATATTTTTTATTTATTATTATTTTTTAAGATTTTATTTATTTATTCATGAGACACACAGAGAGAATGAGAGAGAGAGAGAGAGAAAAGCAGAGACACAGGCAGAGGGAGCAGCAGGCTCCATGCAGGGAGCCCGACGTGGGACTTGATCCTGGTCTCCAGGATCACGCCCTGGGCTGAAGGCAACGCTAAACCGCTGAACCACCCAGGATGCCCTCAAATATTTTTTTTTTTTAATTGGGAGGAAGGAGTGTGAATGCAGAAATGAAGATGTGGAACCAATGTGAAAATTAATACAGGATCAACCCCCACCCACCCCAATTTGTGATGTACAGAAACTGAGAAAAATTTTCCTTTTCAGTCCATTAAACCATCCTGTTATCCGTGGCACATGGAGTCTTCCCGGAAAGTTATTCTACTTGGATTGTTCTGATTAGGTTTGTGGTAGCTTTTTCCATTAAGAATAACAGAATGTAACTTCCATTTCTACATCATCTGTAATCCTGTAGCACTAACTGAGCATAGAAAGGCATTTCAAAGCACCAAAACTTGGTCAAATGTGAAGGTCAAGGAGAGAAGTCACAAGCAGGTAAACAGCATCCAGCAGCATTACTAAGAGACTGCATGCCCACGCGCTCAAACGTGGTGACAAGGACTTGAAGAACTAGCTTAAGGGGGATCAGATGAAAAATAGTTCTGTACAGAGAGATTTTTCTTTGCTTCTTCCCTTTCCCCTTATGTAGACTGAACAGTGTGTGTGTGTGTGTGAGAGAGAGAGAGAGAGAGAGAGAGTTTAGCACAGACCTGCAGGATCTGTCAGTGCTCCTTATGCCCATTTCAAAAGAGAGAAGACACTTTGCATTATCACTTCAGCCTTTCTCCGTGCTGCCAGATAATATTGCTGGGTTTAGTCCTCTGGCTTAGTTCTCACCGAGTGATCTTTGATGTAATTTATTTCTAAGCCAACCGTATATGTAGACGCATGAAGTAAAAGGTGTTTTTTCCCATTCCCAGTTGAGTGTTAAGATGCCTGAGCTGACTTCTTAAAACCTCTTCCCCTCCATGCCCATCAGCTGCAGAGCAAAGTTCCTCCAGTGCTAAGAAGTGACCAGACAAAACGTAAAGCCGATAGTGTTACTGAATACACCCTGTAAGAACAAGAGCAAGGCAGGTCAACTTCCATTTATGCTTCATACTTATCAATGCCCCTGTCCATTTTTGGCAGAAAACAGTGTTCAGAAAGGTCAAGACAATGGAATTGTTAAAATTTGCTTGGTTGGGTTGGCCAATAAAGTAGAGAAGTCAGAAATAACATTTTTATTCAGCTAGCACATCTTTTGTTCCAAATAAAGCAGCAGATTTGCTGAGGCTGCCATTATTTCCAGAGGATTTAAGGTCCTCCCTGATCCAGCTCAGGCTGATCTTTCAAACTTCTCCTGACACCTTTCTTACCTACCTCCTATCCACCCTGCAGTCAGACCATACCACTTCCCGTTCTGTCTTTATCCTGTTTATTCCACGCTTTTCTTCTAGGTCTTCACTTGGGTGGTGCTCACTCCTGGAATGCCCTTCCCAGTCATCTCTGTATTGCCAAAGTCCACCTATTGAAGAGCCAGCTCACATTATCATCTCCCCTGTGAAGTCTTCAATGATCCCCATCCCCAAAGGAGTGAGGAAATAACCTCCCCTTCTCCTGAACATCCCCAAACTTTTTAAATGGCCCTTAGCACTTCCCTCAATGAATTCTATGTACTTGATACGTATGTTGTTCTAATAACCCCCACACCTACCAGAGTAAGTCACTTCAAGTGCAGAGAAAATGCTTTTTTCATCTTTTATTCTTTCAGTGTAGGATTCCTTGTGCAAATTGAGTTCCCATGAAGGAATGCATGAGTGAATGAGGCAAATTCAACCGAGACCAATGTACATAAAAATGCTATGAGCAGGACACGGAGTGGCAAGGATATGCTAATACACCCTTGATCTAAAGCATCATGCGTAGAACAACTTAATAATTTATACCAGGCAAAAATATGATTTCCCTTCTTTTACTGGGCATGAACCTTGTATGGAGAGCAGGTTGGTAACATTCATAGGCTGGTGGGGTGTTGGTTCCAGTCGATAGGTACAAGGGAATATCTTTTTCCAGCTGTCTACACACCTTCTCTATAGGTTAGAAGGATGCAGCCTCCTGACTCCCATGCCAGCTTTGGAAAAATCAATAAGCCTTCTCCCTTCTCTCCTCATTATCCTCAAAAAGTGATTTCCGCTCAAAATAAAATTACCAAAACTTGGTTCATTTCAATAGAAGTCCATCAAGGTCGTACTTGCTTAGAACAAATAGGACCGATCTTCTTTACCAAAATAATCAAAATCAACTTCAGTTTCTTCATACTTGTCAGGAAAACCAAAATATTTCCCCTTGGTGGTTTGCTTATAAATGTAAAACCATCATAACAGTTTGAAGGTCAACAAATTACAACTCCAGCATGCAGACTGATTACCATATGAGAAGTCTAGTCAGTTTTGATGAGTTGAGAAAAAATGCTGTTTTTCTTAACCTATATTTTAAGGTTTAGGTTTTTGAATAATTAAGTAATACACATGCATTATAGAAAATTTGGGAAATTCAAAAAGGAGAAAAAAAAAGGAACACAAATGGCACTACCTAAAGAATATCAGTATTAAAATCTTGTCTTCTAGTGGTTTTTATGTGTTTTTGAATCATTGTGATCTTACTATGTGCTACTGCATTATTATCTTTCTCTCCATATACACTGAGCTTATCCAACAAGAGCATGAACTACTGGAAGGCAGAAATTAGGTACCACACTTCTCTGGGGTCCCTGGAGTAGCAAAAAAATAAGCCTTGCTCAATGCTCTTAGCCATAGTAGGTGCTGGAATAATGAGTGGCTTAATCACTGACTTGTTTATCAGTCAATGAAAGAATAAAAAATCTAAAACAAGGTTCTTGTCCTGGAACGCTTATAATTTGTGTTAAAAGGCAAGTGCACAAAGCATCCTCACCCAGGACAATATAAGACTAAATGTGGAGTGAAGGATGGGATACTTGAAGGATATTTCGAGGTGACAGGTGGTAAGGAAAGTGACCTGGGTGGGACATACCCGAAGAGGGTACCCAAGATGGAATAATCTGAGGTGGTTTTTTTCCCAACTATCCAATAAGCCCCCAATAGAAGTAGGTTGCTGTACCTCCAACCAGTTCCCATTATTCTCTCCAGTGCCAAACAGCCTCTCCATCAACTGTCTCATAGGACTCGCTATATTCTATACAAGCTAAAGAAACCAGAGCTCCTCTCTCTGCAGAGGGGAATTACCCAGCTCATGTTTCCTCCCAGCTCTGGGACAAGGAGGGAATTCTAGGCTATGTAGCCATGCGGTGGATACCTTTCTCTGCTGGTAAACCTGCAAGAAAGGGTTTTTTTTTTTTTTTTTAAACTTTTCATAGTTCTCTTTTAAGTTTGTCTGCTCAGGTGGAAGCGCTGAAACAGTACTCTCTCCTGCCTGGTTATCTGATCATTGTGGTCTCAGGGCCCCCATTATACAAGCTGTGCCGGAGCATTCCAGAGCTGGGTAACTTGCCTTAGCTCCAATGGGCAGCATGTGAGGGACACCGTGGGGACCTCGGGGGCTTCTCAGATGGCCTGAATTCAATGACTAGTTCCCAGCTTAATCAATAGGGGCGTAGCAATCAGGTGGATGTAAGTCGGGCTGGAGCTGAAGGATTTTCAAGTAATCGTATTGGAGGATTGCCGTGGGTATAAAGAAATGTATAATATCAAGCCACATTTGGCATGCTCCAGTGAAGGTTGTGGCAGCTTGTCTGACAGGGTGCCCGCCTCTTTAACAGCTCTTTTAATTCCAGATGAAATGAAAATTCCCTCCTTAGTAGTCATTAAGGCTCCAATTTTATTTCTCATTATTAAACCATGAAGTTGGCCAAAACATTTAAATTAAGCAAAATGAAGAGATTTATGGGCAAATTGGAGCCTAGGTGAAAAATTGAAGCATAATCTCCGAAGATTAAGAAAAACACAATAACCACACTGTTGGAAAAAAAAAAAAAGCAAATCTCAGAGTAAACAGGGGGAAATGTTCTTTCTTATTTTTCCCAAAGAACCAGCTCTTTAAAATTGAGTTTTTAGATGATGATTTCATGCTTGGTAATACCCACATGATTTGAGAAATGTTGGAATAAGACTTAAATGGTATTTTAGTCTCCGTGCAGAAGTGGAGAAGTATGTCAGATTGATAGCCCTAAGCAGCCAACAGCCTCCTGTGGAGAAAGAACACTGTGGAGAGGGCAACATGAATTATTTCAGATCCCCCTTGCCCTAAAGACAGACTCCTGCTAGGTGGCCAGTGTGGGGGTCAGAGATTAAACTTGTTTGATCTTCAGTTTCTCCACTGAGAGTGTCAGGAAGGCGCAGTGGTGCCAGAGGGAGGGATGTTTCCAGCCAGCTGAGTGTCTGTGGTTAGGCGCAGGGCTGAGGCCCCCGCTTATCCTCATCACAGGCCGCCTTCCTCCCTAAAGGAGAATGCTGCTGCAGGGGCAAATCTGAACTGCTAACTGAACAACGGAAGGTTACAGAGCCAGCCACCTCAGCCAGCCACCCACCATTGAAAGCATTTTAATTTAAGGCCAAAGAGTGTCATGGATAATTGTAATCTCATCTGTTGGTCCTAAATCTCTTCCAGCAGTGAGGAGAGGCAGTTATCTTAAGGGCAGTGAGGACAGTGATTGCTCCTTGGGGGCTTTCAGAGAAAAATCCATTTACTTCCAAACCCCACGCTAAGGCTTTCCCTGAAGGTAAGTGGTATGATCTGGAGGTTAGTGTTAATTACTGCTGGATTCCTACTGTCCCCCAGATAGTGCATCTCCCCCATAAATCTCCTGTGGTCCCCTAAGTTGTCAATAAGAGTGTACGACATGGAGCTAATCATCGTAAGTCAATTGTTACCCAATAGCAGAGACAAGGCCTGGGAGAGGTCAACTTTTATGAAGGCATGGAGGCTCACGAGAGGTGCGGGGCCAGCACGAAGGACCCTTGGGGGGCCGGGGGTTGTGGGGAAAGCTGCTCTCAGAGACAGAGGAGTGGGGGTAGGGGAGGAAGGGAATGAATGTCTTCTTCGATGTCTGCTGTGTTCCAGATGTTATAGGAGGTGCTTTCACCTAAGCGATCATATTTCATCCTCACTGTAACTCTCGAAGGCAGGCACTCTTATCCTCTTCGCAGAGCTGAGGAATTGGAGGCTCAGGGAGCAGAAGTAAATTGCCCATGTGCAGAAACCTTTCCCAGCATGGATGTAAACTCGTTTGCCACCTTCAAAGAGCATGCTCTTTCTGCGGCATCATGCCAACTCCCTGGAAATGAAGGAACAGGGGGCTTGTCTCACAAGTGAGTCAGCCAGGATTCACCTGCCTAGAAGCCGATGAGGGAAACTCCCTTTATAACCCACCCAAGATCAGAATGGAGGTAGGATCTCTACATAAGAACAGGAGCCTGAATTGATAACCAGATTTCAGTCCCCTCAAGATTCACCTTTCCCTTGGAGTCTTGTCACCATCACTGTTGCCATCTTTGTCTCCAGGGCCACTTCTGCTCTTCCACAAGTCAGACTCAAGTGTACTTAAGACTCTTTCCTTTATTCCCTGTAGTAGAGCAGCACGAAGGCTAAAGTTATGAAATAAGACTCAATTAAAGGCTCAGAGGTAACGAAGGGAAAATAAACACAGATTAAGAGCAACTAACTAATCAGGCCTGGGGGCTGGAACTTTTCTCCAGAGCCTGGCCCAGCCTCACAGGGCCCATTTTCCTGCCTGCCTCTGCAGGGCAGGGGCCAGCTCCTCCACCCTACCCCAAGCATCCAAGAACATTTTCAGGCATGTCCAAGGAAATTCAGCACACTGCTTAAATTCAGTCTTCACGTTTCTCCATTTTTTTTAAAGATGTACTTATTTTGGAGAGCAAAAGAATACAAGTAGAAGGGGCAGATGGAGAGGGAGAAACTCAAGAAACTCTGATCTGAGTGCAGAGCCCAAGTGGAGCCCCATATTACAACCTGAGCTGAAACCAGAAGTCCTGTGCTTAAGTGGCTGTGCCAATCACAGCATCCCACCCCCACTCTTCCCATTTCTAAGCAACTACTTTCCTCATGCAGATGGGTGTCAGTCTTGACTTATTTATTGCTAGTACCAAATGAATAACCCAGTCTGAAGAGAAAAAGGTCAGTAGCATAGGAAAAGGGGAAGAACTGTTTATAACTTGTTAAAATAAGAACACCGGTGACATTTTATTATTTATTTATTTTTATTTATTTATTTATTTATTTATTTATTTATTTACATTTTTATTTTTTAATACAACCGCTCAAAGACTGGCAGCAACTGGTTTCCTTGACCACCGTCATTGGGACCTCATTGAATAAATTCTTCTCCTGCATTATCTATTTCATTTAGAACAAGCCCTATTTTCACAGAGCTACCAAGTCAGCCATTATCAAATACTTGAAGTATTTCAAAACTAGAGTGGAATATTTCACACCCATTAGGAAGGCAAAAATAAATAAATAAATATCCGATAAAACCAAAGGCTAATGAAGATGTGTGGTCAAAGAAAGTGTCTCCTCCATCTACTGCTACTCAGAGTGTAAACTGGAGCACAATTTGGCAATAGCTAATAAAGGTAAAGATGAGAAACACACAGTGAATCATCAATTCTGTTTCTTAGCATGCACTCTAGAAAAATTCTTGGAAATGTTCACAAGTAGACATGAACAAGAATATACGCTGCAACAGTTTGTAATAGCAAAACAAACAGACCTTTTTTTAGGAAACTGGAAAAAAATCTAAATGTACACCAATAAGTGTACAAACAATTCACAGTTGTGAAAGTGGATAACTAGCTCTCCATATTTCCATATGGATAAGCCTTTACAATATAATATGGAGTGGAACTCCTGCCTCCCAAGTGAACTATACAGTCTCTCAAGTTTAATCACAGACCAGGAAAGATGTTTGCTCAACTATTCTTTCAAAGCAGTATTAATTATATGGACATGGCCACAGCTAGATATTTTGAGAGGTTGAACTATCGGTCTCACGTCAGCAAAGAAGCTTTTCCTTAAGGAAACCACTCGTGGTTTTGAGTGCATCTATAATATGTGGAAGGTTGCTGTACAGTGCTGGCATGGACTGGCTGTGTGCTGAAGATATGAAACAGGTGCAAGCAGGAAAACAAATCCCCAAAGCAACTCCCTATCACAAATGCACAAAAGGGGCAGTAACCTCAGTAAAGGAATTCAGATAAGTGGTTTTTAATGAGAATGTGTTAGTCAACAGAAATCTGGACTAGACTATTCAAGAACTCAGACTGCACTGTTGCTACCAACAGAGCAAAAGAATTGAGAAGTGCTTTCTCCCTCTCTACTAGAGTATTAACTCTACTCAAAAGATCAACAGAGTGATTTCTTTTTTCAAACGATGTTTAGTCCTATGTGCCACTGGGAAGAAAATCATACAAAATAGGGATTGTAAGAAACCAGGGGAGAAAGGAACTCCCTAATTAAATGGTGGAAATATAGAGGTGGCATGGTACGGTGGAAAGTCTGAACTGGAGCCGCAATCTACTCCACTACTTATGAGCTCTGGGCAATTCATTTCATGGTTATATGGGCAAACCTTGCAAATATTGTGCAAACTCCAGACCACCACAATAAAGCACATCAAATGAATGTTTCGGTTTCTCGGTGCATGTAAAAGTTGTATTTACACTTTACTACAGTCTCTCAACTGTGCAATAGCATTATATCTAAAAAAAAAAAAAAAGTACGTACCTTAATTTAAGAATACTTTATTGCTAAAAAGTGCTAACCATCATCTGAGCTTTCAGAGAGTCATCATCTTTTTGCTGGTGAAGGGTCCTGCCTCAGTGTGGATGGCTGCCAACTCCTCGGGGTGGAGGTTACTGAAGGCTGGGGTGGCTGTGGCAAGTTTTTAAAATAAAACAACAATGAGGTTTGCTACATCAGGTGACTCTTCCTTTCATGAATAATTTCTTTGTAGCATGAGACGCTATTTGATAGCATTTTACCCACAGTAGATCGTCTTTCAAAATGAGTCAATCCTCTCAAACCTGCCATTGCTTCATCAACTAAATTAATGTAATATTTTAAATTCTTTGTTGTCATTTCAACAGTCTTCACAGCCTGTTCCCCAAGAATAGATTCCACCTCATGAAACCACTTTCTTTGCTCATCTAGAAGAAGCAACCCCTCATCCGTTCAAGTTTTATCATGAGATGGCAACAATACAGTCCCATCTTCAGGCGTGACTTCTGACTCTAGTTCTCTTGCTGTTTCCACCACATCTGCAGGTACTTCTTCCACTGAAGTCTTGGACGTCTCAAAGTCATACCAGAGGGTTGCAATCAAATTCTTCCAACTCCTGTTAATGTTGGTATTTTGACCTCTTCTCATGAATCCTTCTAGAGGTTTTCAATTAACTTTGCCTCGCTCCACAGAGAATCATTATCTATGGCAGCAATAGCCTTATGAAATGTATTTCTTGAATAATATGACTTGAAAGTCCAAATGACTCCTTGATCCAGGAGCTGCAGAATGGATGCCGTGTTAGCAAGCATGAAAACAACATTAACCTCGTACATTTCTGGCAGAGCTCTTGGTTGACCAGGTGCATGCATGAACAGTAATATTTTGAAAGAAATCTTTTTTTCTGAGCAGTAGGTCTCAACAGTGGGCTTAAAATATTCAGTAAACCATGTTATAAACAGCTGTGCTGTCATCGTGGCTTTGTTGCTCCATTTACAGAGCTTACGGAAGAGTCGATTTAGCATAATTCTTAAGGGCCCCAGGATTTTGAGGGGTAAATGAGTATTGGCTTCAAGTTAAAGTCACCAGCTGCATGACCCCCTAACAAGAGAGTCAAACTGAACTATGAAGCCAGGCACTGATTTCCTTCTAGCTAGCCCTAGATGGCATGCTGAACTATCTGTTTTAGTGTAGCCACCTTCACTGACTACCTTAGCTAGATCTTCTGGATAACTTGCTGCAGCTTCTACATCAGCACCTGCTGCTTCAACTTGCACTTTTAGGTTATGGAGACAGCTTTCCTCAAGCCTCATGGACCCACCTCAGCTAGCTTCACACTTTTCTTCTGCAGCTTCCCCACCTCTCTCAGCCTTCAAAAAATTGAAGAGAGTCTGGGCCTTGCTCTGGATTAGGTTTTAGCTTGAGATTTGATCCTCTATCCAGACCACCATTTCCTCCATATCAGCTATTCGGTTGTTTCACTTATCATTCATGTGTTCACTGGAATAGCACTTTCAATTTTCTTCAGGGACTTTTCCTTTGCACTCACAACTTGGCTAACTGGCTCAAGAGGCCTAGTTTTTCTGCTGAACTCCACTTTCAACATGCCTTCTTCACTAAGTTTAATCACTTCTAGCTTTTTTTTTTAAGATTTTATTTATTTATTCATGAGAGACAGAGGGGGGTGGCAGAGACACAGGCAGAGGGAGAAGCAGGCTCCATGCAGGGAGCCCGATGTGGGACTTGATCCCAGGACTCCAGGATCATGCCCTGGGCGGAAGGCAGGCACTAAACCGCTGAGCCACCCAGGGATCCTTCTAGCTTTTGATTTACAGTAGGAAACGTGTGAATTCTCCTTTCACTTGAACACTTAAGAGCCCATTGTAGGGTCATTAATTGGTCTAATTTCAATATTGTGTCTCAGGGGATAGGGAGGCCTGAGGAGAAGGAGAGAGAGACATGGAGGAACAGCTGGTTGGCGGAGCAGTGAGAACATGCACAATATTTATCAATTAAGTTTGCCATCTTATGTGAGCACCCCAAGACAATTACAATAGTAACATCAAAGATCACTGATCACAGATCATTGTAAAAAAATATAATGAAGACGAAAGCTAAAAATATTGCTAAGAATAATCAAAATGTGACACAGAGATACGAAGTGAGCAGATGCTATTGGACAAAGGCCATGATAGTCTCACTCAAGACAGGGTTGCTACAAACCTTCAATTTGCAAACATCTGCAAAGCACGATGAAGGTCAGTAAGAGGAGGTATGTCTGTATCCTCTGATGTCTTATTTTGTAAAATAGAACCTCTCACAGTGTTACTGGGAGGATTGCAGAGATAATGCATGTAAAAGTGCATGTGTACAGGGCTTAGGAAATAAGAAGAGCCCAATAAATGGTATAGAGTTTGTGACGATAATTATTATCCTTCTTCAGGCTGCTACTACTCACTGCTATCAACTATACCCTTCTTCTAATATTTATGCTGCTAATGGGAAAGGCATAGGAAACTTCCAAAGTGATCATAATTTAAGTCAGTAAAGCATTTACTAGCAAGATGTAACTTCCTGCACTCAGATGATAGCCAATCAGTCCATTTTATTAATATAGTGCTTTCTGGATTCATTTTGACTTTATTGTTTGCACATTATTGATCAGCTGATTATGTAGACTAGACTGGGCCCCTGCAGAATTATTCTCACAGAGTTACCCTTTGGTGAGATGCTTCTAGCTGAGCTGGAGGGGCTTTATGGGGAGCCCAATGAGCCTCACTGACTCTACTGTAAAGACTGTGTTTGGGTATGATGTTCGCTGCATCATATTGTGTCCATTTCACCAGGCCTCTAGGGAAAGGCCGCCACCTGACTTCAGTGCCAAAAACAGCTAAAAAAAAAATCCCTCGAGCAATTGGTTTGATCCTCTGGGTACTGTGAAGAGATGAGGTTCCTTTCCTTTGAACACATATCTGGGAAGCTCAGCGTGAGGTCTACAAACTGTTGTCACTGTGTTCATGTTCTAGACCTCACCTTGGAGTTATCTTTGCTCCTGCTTCCCTTTTCTCTTCTTCTTTCACCCTGATTTTAGCTGGGAAGAGACATATAGGACATACATATATACCATAGAGTGCTCCATACTAATCTACGACAGAAATTATGTAGTGTTGTCATTCTGGGTGGTGTAAGGATAGATTAGTATACAATAGACTCATCTGGTTTAGCTTCTCCCAGAGGCCTTCCTATGCACACATTAAAATGCAGCTCTTTAAAAAGACAGTTAAATTGTTAACTCCCACCTAGGTCCTAAGTGTTTTCCCAGTACATCATTTATAATATGGTGTCGTACCTCAGGAGATGAGGTATTGAAGTGCTGCTTGAGACATGCTGGGAAAACTCTGGAAAATAACTTGCTAAAAGAAAAACAGTTCAGGAAAGCAATTTTATGTTCCATTTTCCTGGTGGGACGCTCTCTGGGATGGGTTGCCATTGTTTATGTGTAAGCAGCAATCTATTCCATGTGCTGAAGGAAAGAGTAGCGCAGTGCCAATCTGAGATGTTAACCAGCAGCACTCAGCAGATAATTTATGGGGCAGAGAGTCAAGGACTCCTGCTTCCACAATCATTGTCATTGTTATGCATGAAGGGCCACCATTACACTTTCTGACTTTTGCTCTCTGGTGTTTCTGCTTGGAAAAACAAACAAACAAAAATATATATATTTGCCATAGGTTCAAAGGCATATCTTAAGACATTCAAATCACATGCCTTATCCCTGACTGAGAAGAGGACACCCAATTCAGCATGATGATCCAAAGTGAGGTAATGGGCCTCCGTTCTGAGCCATGCATACTCCCCTCTTTTAGGAAAGGCACAGAGACACTTCCTTCACCCCAGACTAATTTGCTTCATAACTGTCTGTAATTCTTTTTTTTTTTTTTTTTCCAAATCTTTTTGAGCAAATCCTGGTGAGGTGCTGTGGAAATGGATGTGATGTCATGAGGGAAACATGTGAGGAAAGATCCCTTCTTTTCCCTTCATCTCCCTAAAACACTGGACTGCATGGTTTCTCTTTTAATTGTGGAATTAATGGAGAAAAGGAGAGAGCTTGGTCTTGTGGAGGAGAGGTCCTCAGAGAAGTTCCTCAGGAACATGTAGAAGCAGAATTAACTGCCATAAAACAGGACATAGAAATCTCCATTCTTTTCTGAAAATGCTCAAACAATGGCTTGTGCTTCATTCCCTTCAGAACAGGTTGCCTGGATGGGGGCCACACAGCCTAATGATTGACCTGTAGGCTCTGGAGTCAGGCTTCTGGGTTCAAATCCCAATTCTACCATTTTATATTGTGTGGCTTTCAACAAATTGTTGCAGTTAATTTCACTAAACCTCATTTTTCTCAACTGTACAATAAGGATGGTAATAATAGTACCTGCTTCATAGCATTGCTGTAAGGATTAAATGAGATAGTCTCCATAAATAAATTAGTATAGTACCAGAACATATTAAGCACCAAAATATGTCAGTCATTAGTATTTATAGGACCAAAGTCATTTTAAGGATGCTTGATCCACAAATTTTTATTTATAAGATGTCTTTTTAGTGAAAAATGATTCTTCATGTTCCCACATAATAGGATCATAGTGTTGAGTGATTAAGAATTAGTATTTTTAAAATTACAGATACTGACATACATTTTTTAAGTGGCTATATGTATTTAGGCACTGTTATTTATTCAGGGATTGGTGCACACGGGGATTTGCAGATCCCTCATCAAGTCTGAGTCCAGAGTTAAGGAAACATGGCCTTCCTGCAATCAGTCCGCTGTGTTCTGTGGAATAGTAGGGTGCAGTGACATGTTATAAGGTATTCTATGACAAAAGGCTCTGAGACCAAACATGTTTGGAATATGCTGCATGAAATAAAGTTAAACCATTTTCTCTACTGCAGGACATCTTGGAGTATTTATAATGCAAATATGTGCAGTGACTCTCCAAAAGATAAGATGCTGCTTTTCCCATATATTTTTGACAAAAGGTGTATGTGTGTGTGTGTGTGTGTGTGTGTGTAAGAGCACCTATAGCAACTTCAGAATATGAGCACTTGGAAACTCACTTTCACCAGACCTCTTTTCACTGGCAGAAATGCTCAGTAGCTTCTAAAGTAGCTATCTAAAATTCACCTGCTGCTTTACTACTGACACCAACACTGCTGTTGCCCTCCTTGCTACCTACTTTAGAGTGCCCCTCTTCTTAAGATACTACAGCCCTTTAAAGAGGCTTCCCAAAGGGTTGCTTCACTCTCTGAGTTTATAGACTCTTCCATGAGGAAAGTTGAGGAAAGTTCCCAAGGCCTCAAAGAGTCTCCTGTATGTTCTATGAGTATTCCTTTCTGCACACCACAACGTTGTGACTTAGAATGATCTAGCCACCTTGACTCTTACCTTCCCCAGGCAAATTTCCTTCCTATCCCAGAAGCTGGGGAAATATTTTCCCCACCTCTTTTCAGTGTGCTTTAATTCCAGTGTCTTCTTATCCTGTTGACAATAGGAACACCAACTTCTCATCCCATAAGACTCACAGGAACCTATTGCATGTTTCTCTGGATGGCAAACATAAACCTTTTTCCTATTCATTTGTTCATTAAACGAATATTTATAAAGTGCCTGAGTCAGACATCTGTGGAGTAGTAATAAGTATATTTTGGAGGTAGACAGCGTTTGGTAGAGTCAAGAATGAATTCCATATTACTAGTTTTGGCAGCTGGTGTGGAAAGTGGTACTGTTTACTAAGATGTGAAAGATTAGATTGGGAGAGGAAACAGGGAGGGGTCTGAGATTCCTTTGACCCATGTTAAATTTGAGATGGCTAAGGACTATTGACATGGAAATATTAGAAAGGCATTTGGAAATACAAGCCTGGGGGTTGAGAGATGTCTGGGCTGGTGATTTAGAATTCATCGGTGAAGATGTTCTTTAAATCTCTGGCAATAGACATGATCTAGGGACAAATGAGAAAGGACAAGGAAAGAAGAGGCCCTAGGAACCTTTGGGAACTCTTATTATTTGGAGGTAGGGCAGAGGAGGATAGACTAGTCAAGGAGACTAAGAAGGAGCAGCCAATGTGACAAGAAAATCAGGAACAAGTAATGTCCCAGAGGCTAGACAGAAGGGAGAGCTTGAGTGAACCAAATGCTACTGTGAGTTTAAAATGAAAACAGAAGTATCCATTGGTCACCCTCACAAGAATAGTCAGTGGAGAGTACTGGAAAGAGAATCCACATTGGAGTCAACCCAAGAGGAAATGGTGAGAGAAAAAAAAAGGGACAACGAGTGTAGCAACTATTTCGAAGAAACTTTCCAGGGAGGGGATCCCTGGGTGGCTCAGTGGTTTAGCACCTGCCTTCGGCCCAGGGCATGATCCTGGAGTCCCGGGATCCAGTCCTACATTGGCCTCCCTGCATGGAGCTTGCTTCTTCCTCTGCCTGTGTCTCTGCCTCTCTCTGGGTGTCTCTCATGAATAAATAAAATCTTTAAAAAAATAAAATAAAATAAAACAAACTTTCCTGGGAGGGGAGCAGAAATATAAAGCAGTCAGAGAAGGGGTATAGAATGTGAAGTAAAGAAGATGGGAAATACTAGAGCATGTTTATGAGAATGATCCAATAGAGAGGAAGACATTATCAAATCATGAAAAGAAGGGGAAAACCAGAAGGTAGAAGACTTTGGGTGGATGAAAATAAAGAAATCCAGAACACAAAGGGAGGACCTGGCCTTTGATAGGTGGAGGGATACAGCCTCCATTTGAGCAGCAGAAGAAACAGGGACAAGTGCAAGTCTTTGGGGGGGAGGTGTAGATAGATAAATAAGTTCCTATTGATAGTATTTATTTTTACTAATGGTCTAAAGTGAGGTCATCTCCCTAGCAGGAAGGAAGGCAGGGATATAGTGCATCCAGTCAGCTCAGTTGTGTAATTTTCTCTAGCAACACTCAGCTCCTCTGGTTCTAGCATAGTTAGGTTCACCCTCGGGAACCACACTTGGGAATATTTGCAAGGGGGTGGGTATAGACCATGGAGCCTAAACTCTATAGCACCCACTACCCACTATAGCAGCTGGTACACAGTGGACAATTATGAACTGATGAAGAATGTACATCTCCCCTGACATGGCTCCCATAACTTGTTTATATATCCTCAACAAAGTTGGAAAATTTAAGTCTTGTGAGTGGAAAGAGTATTTGGACAGGGACTCAGATTCTATAAATTCTTGAGTCTTGTCCTGCTATAGTCATCTAACCAATTTTTCACTTTCTTTTCCTTATTATGGTATTTGATGTACATATATATCAAATACACACACACACACATATATACTCATACAAGGGACAAGGACATTCTTTATTTCTTGTGAGGTCTTTGCCTTAAACCTTTCCCTTGAGGAATGTGGTCCCTAAGGGAGGGAGGGGTCACATATATAATAAGTTACTTGTCAAATCTATAATAGAAGAATGTGGAAAGTACTTGGAAGCATAATGGAAGGAGCAATTTAATTTTTTTCTGGTAAATGGGGATGTCTTCACAGAGGAATTGACATATGAGCTCAGACTTAAAAGACAAAGGTTTCATTTAAGGCTTAACTATTCAATAGAAACTCACTTTCAAGAATAGAAAGAACTTATAATAATAGCTAACACTTATTGAGTGTTTACTATGTGTGTGTCAGACACTAAGCACTTTAATATTTTATTTATTTTTTTTAAAGATTTTATTTATTTATTCATGAGAGACAGAGAGAGAGAGAGAGAGAGAGAAGGAGGCAGAGACACAGGCAGAGGGAGAAGCAGGCTCCAGGCAGGGAGTCCAACATGGGACTCGATCCTGGGTCTCCAGGATCCCACCCTGGGCCAAAGGCAGCGCTAAATGGCCGAGCCACCGGGGCTGCCCGCACTTTATATATTTTAGCCATTTAATCTATAAATAGGTTCTATTTTGACTTCTATTTTTCTGATAAAGGTTAGAGAGATTGATCACTCTGCTACTGAGAGGCCCAAATGGCACTCAGACCAGATCTTACTGACACTACAGCCCAAGAAGAGGAAATAGCACCAGCAAAAACATGGGGAAGGTGAAAGTGCATGAGATGCCCTTGTAAGGGAAAGCAGACTGATCAGGGGCAGAGTGGGGAGAGAATAATACAGAAGTAGGGCACAGACAGGAATAGGAAGAACAATGAAAACTAAGCCAGGAAAAATGGGTTATACCCAGATTCTAGTCCTCAATTATGAATGAGTTTTCTGGTTATCTATTTGCTGTACAACCAACTTCCCCAAACTTAATGGCATAAAACAATCATTTTATAAATGAATCATAAACTTGCTGGGTCAGGAATTCAGAAAGAACACAGTGAGATGGCTTGTCTCTGCTCCATAATGCCTGGGGCCTCCACTAAGAATATTCAATGTTGAGGACTGGAAATATATGAAGGCTCGAGGCTCACTTACTCACATGTCTGGTTGTTGATGTTAGCTGTTGGCTGAGACCTTAGCATGGTTTTTGGCGAGGATTGTTGGAATGCCTTCCATGACCTGTCCATGTGGCTACATTGGTTTCCTCACAACGTGGTGGCTGAGTTCTAAGCACAGCTGTTCCAAGAGAACAAAAGCATAGTACATGGCATTTTACTCCACTGATTAAGGCAGTCCAAAGGCCCAACCCAGGTTCAGGGAGAGAGGACACAGTTTCCACCACTCAGTGGAAGAAGTGTCAAAGAATTTGTGACATACTTTAAGATTATCACAGAGTCAGTAAATGAGGTCATTAACTAAAGAGAGATCTTTAATTTTATGAAAAACTAGTCTGCTACCACTGAGGTGATGTTTATTGCTATACAGCTTCTTCACATAAAGTATGGAATAGTACTCATTGTTCTTCCAAAGTCTCTCCCAAACCTTTCTTTTTCTCATTTCCTTTCCCCTTTCTATAGGCTACCTTACTTCCCTCATTTATAACTTTACATGAGAAAAGCCAACTTTAGAAGAATCATATAGGAGTACCTTGAAGATTTTTAGAGAAAAATAGCTACAAAATTCTAACAAAAGCATAATGAAATAACATATAACAGAACTTCATATTGAAGAGGATTATCTTCCCAGTTCCTCAATGGTTGGCTGAATCTTTTGGACTAACATTGTGTATGATATTTTTAATTGTACTCAGTGTTATTTCAAAATTGGTACAATTTTTTAAAATGACATATTCACATTGCTCAGTGGAAACTCCTGAGGTAGGTGAACAGCTAAACCTTCCAAGACAGATGGATACCTATGAGCAATATTTAATCTTAATTACAAGCAGGTTTATATATGACATGTTCCTGGCTTGGAAGCAATGCTTACTGTGACACAACTTCGCTGAGCTAAATGGTTACAGAGAGTGGAGAACAAACAGCTGCATTATTGTGAGCCAGGATTTAAATCATGCCTAAGAACACATTTGATTAGATGCTTCTATGCAGCTTCAATTGTGCCTACAAATGATTCTTTAAAGTGTAACTCAATAATACAATTACTAGTTCAATTACATTCCAACATTCTTTATTAATTTGTTTATTTCACAAATTTAGTTGCCTAACTACCATGACCAAGTCTTGTGCTAGTCAGTGAATGCTATCAACAAACTATAGCTCAAGAAGTATGCCATTTTTAGAGAGATTCTCACTTTCGTGATTACTCTTTACTGAAGAAAATACCTTGGCTTTGCATAAAATTTATCTTTAGAAGCTAAAGGAGTAAGTGCATGAAAAGCAGGGAACAATATCTGGCTCGAGCAAGGACTCAATGCATGTTTAGCTACTATTATTATTAAACCCAAAATGCTCACTAAAATTTTCTCAAGTTCCCATACCCATTCTCACTGTATTTCTTGAATTATGTCAGGGATTAGTAAAAATGGCAAAAAGATGTCATGGTAGGGATCCCTGGGTGGCGCAGCGGTTTGGCGACTGCCTTTGGCCCAGGGCGCGATCCTGGAGACCCGGGATCGAGTCCCACGTCGGGCTCCCGATGCATGGAGCCTGCTTCTCCCTCTGCCTGTGTCTCTGCCTCTCTCTCTCTCACTCTCTCTCTCTCTCTGTGTGACTATCATAAATAAATAAACATTAAAAAAAAAAAGATGTCATGGTAGAAATGAATTGGCAACTTCCACTTCTAGTCTCCCTTTGAAGATAACTAGAACAACTGGACAAAAAAATTTTTTTTAATTCGTAGGCATCAGATAACTAGTAAGGTAAGGAAAGAGGTCAAGAACCAAGGGAAGATAGAACCCAGAGAGGCACTGTGGCTGTTTTCCCCTGCTGGTGTCTGCTAATTCAGGAATAGACAACTGAGAGGCTTATAAACTGAGCAGTGTTTTTCAAAACCTCATGAGATTAGGAATACAAAACTGAAGACAACAATTTGTCCAAGACCTGACAAGGAAGGCCTTAATAATACACCATGTTTTGGTTAGGTCTCCAAAGAACTACTTCTTGGAAGGAAGGATGAACTGGAATAAGACTAGCTCACAAAGATTTTGAAGCCTAGATTCAAATAATGTCTGAAATTGGATTAGAGTGCTCAGAGATTACTGGTGCCCTAGTTTCTTGCCCAAGGCTAATCTAAATTCTTTCTGGAGAAATACAGCCATGTCCTTGGGCCTTAAATTATTGCTATAATGTTTAATATACAATTCATGTCTTGTAATTAAAATTAATCAGGCATATGAAGAGATAAGAAAACATGAAAGAAAGCCAAGAGAAGCAATGTAAGATTTATAAGTCCTTCAAATAATAAGCTATTAGGCACAGACATTAAAATAAATATGATGAAATATTCAAAAAAAGATAAAAGATTGAGAATTTGGGCAGAGAACTTATAAATTATAAAACTCAAAAATTAAAAGAACTCAATGGATGGATTGTATTGCAGATTATAGACACCTGAAAAGAGAATTAATGAACTGGAAAATAGGTTAGAAGAAAATATCTATACCAGGTTGTAGAGAGAGAGAAATAAATGAAAAATTCCGAAGACACAGAAGATAGATCAGGAAAGTATAACATACGTGTAATCAATGTCTCAGATGGAAAGAACAAACTGTCATATAGTTGGTAAAAATTTTTCAAAACTGATGACCTTCCAAAAGAAACAATGGATGGTAGGGGATAATGGAATGATATTTTCAAAGTGCTGATTAAAAATATCTGCCAATCTAAACTGGTGCAGCCACTGTGAAAAACAAAAGGGAGGTTCCTCAAAGAGTTAAAAATAGAACTACCCTAATGACCCAGCAATTACACTACCAAGTATTTATCCAAAGGATATAAACATAGTGATCAGAAGGGGTACATGTACCCCCAATGTTTATAGCCGCAGTATCCACAATAGCCAAAATATGGAAAGAGCCCAGATGCTACTGACAGATGAATGGATAAAGAAGATGTGGTATCTATATAAATGGAATATTACTCAGCCATCAAAAAGAATGAAACCTTGCCATCTGCAATAACTTAATGGAACTAGAGCATATTATGCTAAGCAAAGTAAGTCAGAGAAAGACAAATACCATATGAGTTCACTCATGTGTGGAATTTAAGAAACAAAACATGAACATAGTGGGAAGGAAGAAAAAATCAGATAAAAACAGAGAGGGAGGTAAGCCATAAGAGACTCTTAACTATTGGAAACAAACTGAGGTTGCTGGAGGGGAGGTGGCTGGAGAGATAGAGTAACTGGGTAATGGGCATTAAGGAGGGCATGTGATACAATCAGCACTGGGTGTTACATGCAACTGATGAATCACTAAATTCTCCTTCTGAAACTAATAATATACTATATGTTAACTAAATTGAATTTAAATTTAAAAATTTTTTAAAGAAAATATCTGCCAATATAGAAGTCTAAACTAACAAAAATATATTTTTGGAATACAAAGGTTAAATAAAAACCTTTACTTAAGACAGAAGTGAGAGAATTAACAACCTCTGGTCCATTGCTATAAGAAATACTAAAGGGTGTTTGTCACACAAAAGAAATGGTTCCAGAAATAAGGCTGTAGATACTAGGAGAGAGAAAAAGCAAACATTTTGAGTTATATCAGGAAAACAGAAGACTAGGAAGCTCCAAGATTTTGTTTCCCCACAAACGATAAAAACAAACAAACAAACAAACAAAAACTATCTGAATAAACTTCGTAGGAGCCTTGAAAACAATGAAAGGTTTACAGCAACCAATCATACCTAATCAGGGAAAAAAATATTTAAAACTATAGGAAAGCACTGTGGTGCTTTTGTTCATCCTTGTCTCACCATCTCCCGGATGTAGTAGTGACAGTCTTGGTTCTCCACACCAGCAACCCAATTCTCCATGTTGAACCAAAGGGAGAACAGACCCTACTTGAAAATTATGGTGTACTCAGTTCTGATGTGATTGACTCACTCATTTCTGCCTTATGTACATGTTTGGGCCATAGGTGGGGAAACTGATGGGCCCTGCTAGTAAAAGCTATAAGGGGGCTATAAATCCACAGATCCCCCCCAGGCAAGAGATTCTAGGTGGAGACATACAATATAGTATCAACAACTTGGGGAAGAAAATGTGGTAAAACTCTGGAAAATTAGGACATTCAAAAGCAATCCACATATACAGAGGAATTTAGAAGTCATACACATGCCCAGAAAAAAACCCATTCTCAGAAAAGTCTTGAGAGGACTTTAAGTTTTCACCGTAGGCTGATCCCTAGGCTCAGAGCAAGTACAGCTAATCTGTAAAGGACTGCTCAGCACAGACCCTGTCTTCAAAGACTGGGAAACAAGGTTATTTTCTCTGTCTGTCTGTGTGTGTGTCTCTCTCTCTGTCTCTGTCTCTTTCTCTCTCTCAGTGCATGTGTGTATTTCTGTGTCTGTTTATCTGTTGTTTATTGGTTCCTAGCTTTCAAGGAAATCTCCATCAAAACATTAGCTGAACATGAAAACAGACAAATGAGCTCACATGACAAGGAATAGTTCTTCCAAAAATAGTTTGTAAAAGCCTCAAAACAGGGCAGCCTGGGTGACTCAGTGGTTGAGCATCTGCCTTCGGCCCAGGGCCTGGTCCTGGAGACCCAGGATCGAGTCCCACGTCGGGCTCCCTGCATGGAGCCTGCTTCTCCCTCTGCCTGTGTCTCTGCCTCTCTCTCTGTTTGTCTCTCATGAATTAAAAAAAAAAAAAAAACTGAAAAAAAGCCTCAAAACAAACAAATCTTCAACAAGTCATAGCCTTCAACAATTAAAAAAAGAAAGTGAATCCTAGGTAAGGGTGAGAACCTCATTTATAGAATTACCACATTATAATAATCAAATGTCCAACTTCTAACAACAAATATTTACAAGGAATACAAAGAAACAGAAAAATATAGCTCATTCAAAGGAATAAAGTAAATTGATAAACCATCCCCAAGGAAACCCAGATATCTGACTTACTAAAAAAATAAAAAAATAAAAAAAAAAATAAATGAAAAAGGCTTTAAAACAACTGTATTGGTGGCACCTATGTGGCTCAGTCAGGTAAGTATCCTACTTTTGGTTTCAGCTCAGGTCAAGATCTCAGGGTTGTGAGAATGATCCCTGAGTTGGGCTCCACGCTGGACATGGATATTGCTTGGGATTTTCTCTCTCCCTCTCCTTGTGCCCCTCCCCCAACACAAGTGTTCTCACTCTCTCTAAAACAAAAACAACAACAAAATTGTCTTAAATATGCTCAAAGGCCTAAGGGGAAAAAATGGACAAAGAACTACAGGAAATCAGGATAACAGTATATGAATGAAATGAGAGTATCAACAAAGAGATAGAAAATATAAAAAGGAAGCAAACAGAACAGAAATTCTAGACCTGAAAAGTATAATAACTGAAATGAAAAAAAAATCACTACAGGGGTTCAACAGCTGATATGTAAACAGAAGAAAAAAAACTCAGTAAACTTGAATTTAGGACAGTTGAAATTCTTTAGTATGATGTGCTTATCATGAATGATAGGAGTCCTAGAAAAAGAAGAAAGGAAGGAGCAGAAAGATTTTTCGATGAAAAACCTTGGGACAACACTCCCCTACTATGATAAAAGGTACAAACTTCCAAATCCAGCAATCTCAACAAACTCCAAGTAAGAGAAACACAAAGATGCCCACACTAACATACATTATAATCAAATGTTCAAGGCCAAATACAAATAGACAATCTTGAAAGCAGAGAGAAGTAACACATCACATATAAGGAATCCACAATAAGATTATCAACCAATTTTTCATCAGAAACCTTGAAGGCCAGAAGGCGGTAGGATAATATATATTCAGTGTGCTGAAAGGAAAAAACCTGTCAACCATGAACTCTATATTTGAAAAAGTGTCCTTCAAAAATGAGGGAAGAGGGGTTCCTGGGTGGCTCAGTCAGTTAAGTGTCCGACTCTTGATCTCAGCTCAGGTCCTGGATTTCAGGGTTGTGAGTTCAAGCCCCATGCTGGGCTCTATTCTGGGTGTGGAGCCCACTTTAAAAAAAAGTATTTTAAAAAATGAAGAATTAACACATTCCCAGATTTTAAAAAGCTTAAAGTTCATTACCACCAGACCTGGGTTAAAAGAAATGCCAAGGGGAGTTCCTTGGTAGGAAATGAAAGGATGCTCTACGGTAACTTGAAACCGTATGAGTATATAAATTCATGGGCAAATATGAAAGTTACTATTATTGTTATCTTGGTTTGTAACTTCACTTTTCATTTTCTATAAGATTTAAAAGACAAATGCATGAAGGACACCTAAGTTGGCTTAGTTGGTTGAACATCTGACTCTTGGTGTTGGCTCAAGTCATGATCTCATGAGTTGTAAGATCCAACCCTGCATCAGGCTCGCTTGAAGATTCTCTCCCTCTGCCCTTCCCCCCACTTGTGCTTCCTCTCTCTTTCTCTCAAATAAATAAAAATCTTTTAAAAATAATAAACGACAAATCTGTGAAATAATTATAAACCTTTGTTAATTAGAACATAGTATATTCAGATGTCACAAATGACATCTAAAGATAAAATGAGGGGAAAGCTATAAAGAAATAGTCTGTATGCAAATGAAGTTAAGTGGGTATCAACTTAAAAGAGATTAATTTAGGATATTATATGTAAGCCCCATGGCGACCACAAAGAAAATATCTATAGAATATACACAAAAGGACATGAGGGAATCAAAACATGTCACTACAAAAAAAATCAACTAAACACCAAAGAAGGCAGTAATGGAGGAAATAAGGAACAAAAATTCTATAAGGCCTATAGAAAACAACATAATGGTAAAATTAAGTCCTCCTAATCAGTAAGTTCTCTTTGTAAAAAGATGTATTTAATTATTTTAGAGAGACAGAGAGAGCACAAGCAGAAGGGGCAAAGGGAGAGAAACTCAAGCAGACTCCCTGCTGAGCCCAGAGCCGACAACATGGGGCTTGATCTAAGGATCCTAAGATCATGACCTGAGCTGAAATCCAGAGTTAGATGCTCAACAGACTGAGCTACCCAGGTACCCCCTTATCAGTAAGTACTTTAAATGTAATTGGATTAAATACCCCAAGAAAAAGACATACATTGGCAGAATTATAAAAAAAAATAATCCAATGACAGTCTCTAGAGAGATTCCCTTTATATCTAGACACACTTAGGTTGAAGGTAAAAGGATGAAAAAAGATACTCTGAGCAAGTATCAAGAAGAGATCAGGGGTGGCTCTACTAATATCAGACAAAGTAGACTTGAAGTCAAAAGCTGTTACAAAGAAGAACATTGTATATTGATCAAAGGGTCAATTCATCAAGAAGCTATAACAATTATAAACCTATATGCACAAGACAATGGAGCTCCAAAATACATGAGGCAAATATTGAGAGAACTGAAGGGAGAAATAGACATCTCTTCATTAATACTAGGAGACCTCAGTATCCCAGTTTCAAGACTGGACAAACAGGAGAGCACTAAGGAAAGTGTCTTGATCCATTTGGGCTGCTGTAACAGAATGCCATAGACTGGATGGCTCATAAGCAATAGACATTTATTTCTCACAGTTGTAAAGGCTGAAAGCCCAAGATAAGGTACTGACAGATACCATGTCTGTTGAAAGCCCACTTCCTCACTCATAAATGGCTATCTTCTCACTGTGTCTTACATGGTAGAAAGAGAAAAGGAGTTCTCTGGGGTCTCTTTTGTAAGGGTATGAATACCATTCATAAGGACTCCAACCTCATGACTTCATCACCTCCCAAAGGCTCCACCTCCTAATAGCATCACATTGGGATTAGGACTTCAACATCATAAATCTGAGGGAGACATAAACACTCATTTCCCTGCAGAAACAGAGAACACTGTGAACCAACTGGACCTAACAGATATTAGAGGAATACTCCACCCAACAGTATCAAAATAAACATTTTTCTCAAGTACACGTGAAACATCCTCCAGGATGGATCATCTGTTAGGTTACAAAACAATTTTTAATAAATTTTAGAAGATCGAAATATACAAAGTCTGTCTTCTTGTCATAATGGAATGAAATGAAGCCAATGGCAGGAAGAAAACAGGAAGATTTACAAATATATAGAAATTAAACAATGCACTCAAACAAATCAAATGGGTCAGGAAAGAAATCACAAGAGAAATTAGAAAATATGTTGAGATAAATAAAATAAAAACACAACATGTCAAAAATGGAAAGTAGTGAAAGTGATGCCAAGAGGGAAATGTATAGCTGTAAATACTTCCATTAAAAAAAAAAAAAAAAGATTTCAAACTAACAACCTAACTTTATATCTTAGGGAACTAGAGAAAAAAAAGAACAAACTAAATCTGAATCTATTAAGTGGAAAGAAATGATAAAGATTAGAGCAAAGATAAGTAAAATAGAATATAGAAAAATAATAAAGAAAATCAAGTGAAACCAAGAGTTGTTTCTTGGAATAGATTAACAAACTTGACAAACCTTTTTCGCTAGGTTGACTAAGAAAAAAATGAGTGAAGACTCAAATAACTTACATCAGAAATGAAAGCAGGGACATTTATATTGATTTTACATAAATAAGAATTATAAAAGAGTATGAGAAACTCATGCAATACAATGGATAGCTTGGATGAATGGATAATTCATAGAAACATATAGCCCAGCAAGACTAAAGATTGAAGAAATATAAAATCTGAATAGGCTTCTAACTAGTAAAGGGATGGAATCAGTAATCAAACACCTTTCAACAAAAAAAAGGTCTGGACAAAATAGTCTTTAAGGTACTAAGTGCTACTGGAGATAAGTGGGATATTTCACAGTGAGAAAGTTTAACTTACCAGCAAGAGAATATAATCTGAAATTGGCATTTATCTTATAACATAGTATCAAAAAACACAGATCAAGAATTTTCAGAACTACAAGGGAAAAAAAGCAAATTTATATCCACAGTCATAGTCAGAAATTTTAACATACCTCTGTTGGCATCTAATGAAACAAGCAATGAATCTGCTTGTAACAATTACTACAAAATCAATTGCTAACAAAAAGTCAGTAAGAATATAGGAAGTTTGAACAACCAATTAACAAACCTGATCTAGTTGCTTATATACCACATTGAACTCAAAACTACTGCTGTATACATAATTTCAAGCACTCAGAGAAATTGTCTCATATGTATTGTTTATCATATGCATAGCCATGAAACAAAGCTCAATAATTTCCAAAAGTTTGAAATTATATACATGTGTTCTCTGATCATAGTTTAATTTAGCTAGAAATTTATTTCAAGATCCCTTAAAAATCTCCATACATTTAGAAGCTAAGAAATATACTTCCAAATAACACACAGGTCAAAGAAGAAATCACAAGGGTTATAGACTTCATATTTGTGTCTTACCAAAATTCATGTGTTGAAATCCTAAACCCCCAATAGAGTGGTATTAGATGGAGCTTTGGAAGGTTTGAGAGGTAAAATTTAAATGAGGATAGGGACCAGATGATAGGATTAGTGTACTTATAAGAAGAGGAAGAGACTAGAGCTTGCTCTCTGTCAGTGAGGATACAGGAAAGGAAGCTATCAAAAGCCAGGAAATGGGTCCTCAACAGACACCAATCTGCTAGCGCCTTGATCTCTGACTTCTCAGCCTCCAGAGCCATGAAAAATAAATGCTTGTGGTTTAGGCCACTCAGTGCATGGTATTTTTGTTATAGCAGCTTGAAGAGACTAAAACAAGTAAAATATGAATTAAGTGAAAATAAAAATACAACTTACCAAACCTTGCAGGATGCAGTAAAGCAACGCTTAGTGGAAAATTTATAGCATTGAATGCCTGTATTTGGACAAAGGAGTATGATGTAAAATCAGAAATCTAAGCTTCCACATTAGGAAACTAGAAAAGGAAGTGCAAATCAAATCCAAACTAAGCAAAAGAAAAAAACAACAACAACATTTAAACAGAAATCAATGAAATTGAAAACAGGGAATAGAGAAAACAGGGAATAGAGAAAATCAATAAGATAAAAAGCTGTTTCTTTGAAAAGATCAATAAAACTGATAAGCCCTTAGCCAGGCTATCTAAACAGAAAGGAAAGGGAAAACAAATGACAATGACCAGAAGTAAAAGTTAGGACATCTCTATAGACCCCATGGCCTGAGGAGGAAAATAAAAGAATGCAATGAACAACCTTATGCCCAGAAATGTGGTGACACAGATGAAATAGACCAATTCAGTGAGACGCAATTTGCCAAAACTCAGGTAAGAAGAAATAGACAATCTCAATAGTACTACATCTAAAAAAGGTACTGACTCGATAATCAATAATCTTTCAAAACAGAAAACACCAGGCCAGGATTCACTAGTTAATTCCACCAAACATTTAAGGAGTAAATTATATAAATTCTCTACAATCTCTTCCAGAAGATAGAAGCAGGAGTAGTTCCTAACTCCATGAGGCCATGATTACCCAAATACCAAAACTAAACTATGAGATTATTACATGAGGAGCAAATTACAGGTCAATCTCTCTCATGAACATAGATGTAAAAATCCTCAAAAAAATTTATAAATTGAATCCAACAATGTATAAAAAGAATTACACACCATGACCACTATGGGTTTATCCCAGGTAGGCAGGGCTGGTTCAATACTCCAAAATCAATTAAGACAGCCCACACTGCCAACAGGCCAGAGAAATTAGGAAATATTTAAAACCTCAATGATAATGAAAGTGGTACATATCAGAACTATGACACACAACTAAAGCTGTATTTAGAAGCAAACATGTAGTTCTAAATGTATATTTTTAGAAAAGAAGAAAGCTAGAAAAAGGATAGTAAATTATATCCAATAAGAGCAGAAGGAAGGAAGCAATATGGATAAAAGTAGAAAATAATAAAACAAGAAAAAAATAGAATGGAGAGATTTGACAAAATTGATTGTGGATTCCTTCAGAAGACCAACAAAATTTGAGAGACTAATAAAGGAAAAAGATGGCATAAGTAACCAGTATCTAAAATAAAAAGGAGATGTCACTGTACACCCTGCAGCTCTGATAAAGATAATAGGATGTTATAAACAACTTCATACTAACACATTTGAAAATTTATGTAGGGTGGGCAAATTCCTAGAAAAATACAATTTACTAAAACTAATACAAGAAGAAATAGGAAAACTTGAATAATGCCATGTTTAAGAAATAAAATTGGGACACCTTGGTGGCTCAGTGGTTGAGCATCTCCCTTCGGCTCAGGTAGTGATCCCGGGGTTCTGGGATTGAGTCCTGCATCAGGCTCTTCACGAGGAGCCTGCTTCTCCCTCTACCTATGTCTCTGCTTCTCTCTCTGTATATCTCATGAATAAATAAATAAAATATTTTTTAAAAAATGAAAGAGGGGATCCCTGAGTGGCTCAGCGGTTTAGCGCCTGCCTTTGGCCCAGGGCGCGATCCTGGAGTCCCGGGATTGAGTCCTGCGTCGGGCTCCCTTCATGGAGTCTGCTTCTCCCTCCTCCTGTGTCTCTGCCTCTCTCTCTCTCTCTCTCTCTCTCAATCTCTATCATGAATAAATAAATAAATAAATCTTTAAAAAAAAGAAGAAAGAAAATGAATCTATAATTTAACACTTCCCATATAGAAAACTGTAGGTCAAATGGCTTTGTTGGAGAACAATCAGCTAAGGAGTTAATAATGCCAATATTATATAAAACTTTGCAGAGAATAAAAAAAGAGAGAATGTCTTTCAATTAATCTAGAGACCAATTAAAAAAAAAACAAACGACAAACCAACAACTCAGTAGGAAAAAGGACCTTCATGAAGAGAATATCAATTTGTCAATAAACATATGAAAAGAGACTCAATCCCCTTGTCATTAAGGAAATGCAAATTAATCCAAAATAAGATACTATTAGAGAACCATCAGATGCCTAAAATTAAAAAGGCTCATAGTACCAGGTTGATTTTTTAAAAAGATTCTATGTATGTATGTATGTATGTATGTTATATGTATTTAAAAGGGAGTGTGGGTGCAAGACCAGAAGGGAGGGACTGAGGGAGAGGATAGGAGCAGGCTCCCCACTGAGCAGGGAACCCAGGGAGTCAGGCTCTATCCCAGGACTCCAGGATCATGGCCTGAGAAGAAGGCAGACACAACCCACTGAGCCACCTAGGTGCACTTCCTAGTACCAGGTTTTGATGAAGATGTGGAACAACTGTAACTCTCATAAACTGCCGTCAGGAAGGTAAATTGGCACACCCACTTTGGAATACTGTCAGGTAGTATCATCCAAAGCCGCACCATCCAATGTAGGTGTTCAATACAAAACCAATACAAAGACCAATAATGTTGGTTACTGAATGTTTGAAATGTGGGTAGTCTAAATTGCTATAAATGTAAAACACATATTGAACTTTGAAGATTTAACATGTAGAAGAGAATGTAAAATATCTGATTAATAATTTTCATACTGATGACACGTTGAAATGATAGTATTTTGGATGCACTGGGTTAATAAAATGCATGCTTGGGGCACGTGGGTGGCTCAGCCAGTTAAGCACTGGACTCTTGATTTCAACTCAGGTCATGATCTCAGGGTTATGGGGTTGAGCCCCATCCTGAGCTCTGCACTCAGTGGGGAGTCAGCTTGGGGATGCTCTCCTTTTCTTTCTGCCCCTCCCTGCTGCTCATAGGGATGCCTAGGGGGCTCAGCAGTTGAATGTCTGCCTTTGGCTCAGGTCATGATCCCAGGGTCCTTCAGGGGAGACTGCTTCTCCCTCTGCCTATGCCTCTTTCTTTTTCTTTCTTTTTTTTTTTTTTAAGATTTTATCTATTTATTCATAGAGACACACACACACACAGAGAGAGAGAGAGAGAGAGAGAGAGAGAGAGGCAGAGACACAGGCAGAGGGAGAAGAAGGCTCCACACAGGGAGCCAGACGTGGGACTCGATCCTAGGTCTCCAGGATCACACCCCAGGCTCCAGGCAGCACCAAACCACTGCACCACCAGGGCTGCCCGCCTCTGCCTCTTTCTGTGTGTCTCTCATGAATAAATAAAATCTTAAAATAAAATAAAAAAGTAAATGAATACATCTTTTTAAAAATTCATGCTTAATATCAATTTCACTTTCTTAAAAACTTTTTTGATGTGTCTACTAGAAAATTTTAAATTACATATGGTGACTTGACTTGCACTCTATTTCTAGGACAGTGCTGATCCAAAGCTAAGAGCCATTAATTTTATTCCTGGGTATGCTCCCAACAGAAATATGTATGTTTGTGCAGTAAAAGTTAGGCGCAAGAATTTTATAGCAGCATTATGCACAATAACTAAAAACTGGAAATAACCCAAATGCCCTTCAACAGGGGAATGGATAAATAAATGGTAGTGATTGCAATAAGAAATACTATTTAGCAACAAAAATCAGTAAACTACAGCTATATGCAACAACATGGATGACTCTCATAGTGGTAAGTATTTAAATCATCTAATTTGATTCCACTTATATAAAGTTTAAAAACAGGAAAATAAGCCACAATATTAGAAGTCAGAATATTAGTTTGCGGAGAATAATGACTGTAGTGTTTAGGGAGGAGGCTTTGGGAAACTGGCAATGTTCTGTTGACTTGGTAAGGTGGTATTACAGGAGTTTTTACGTTGTGATAATTCATTAGACTGTCCATTTGTGTACATTTGTATGTGCAGCAATCTGTATGTATGTTAGTGAGGCTTATATCAATTTGTTGCAAATGATTTTAATAAATGCAAGGCCTCCTTGAAAATTAAGCTCCACATGACTGATCCATTTATGTAAATTGCAGAAAAGTAAATTAAGAGTTGTTTTTTAAGACCATACTCTGCCCAGTGAGGAAATCTGGATGCTTTCTAAATCATTCTAGGTATGATTCTCCAGTTTAAAATAAAAATATCTCTGCCCTTTGCTTGGTCAATAAGCTTGGCGTGACAGTCCATTTCCTGACAGATATGTCAATAATGTTGACAAAAATAAAATACCGAATCTCAGAGTTGCAGAATTTAAAGTGACAATGAAGCCTAACATTTTTTTGAGTCGTGATTTGTGTGTGTGTGTGTGTGTGTGTGTGAATCTGATGGAATCTATGGCACTTCCTCTTGAAAATGTATGTATGTATGTATAACATAGGTATGTACATAATATTTTATACATGATTTCAGTTGATTCACTACGGTAGATTGTTCAGTCCAGGTTATTTGGATAAAGTTCCATGGCAGAAAGAGGTCAAATAACATGGCTGGTTAGTGGAAAAAGCAGGACTAATATTGCTGACTCTTAATTTCCAAACCAGTCACTATTCTTTCAAGTGAAGTGGTCGGTTTTTCCTTCTCCTTGATCTCCTTGATCCCATATGTTGTTCTCATATAATTCTCATATATGTGATTGAATTCTCATATAATTCTGTCCTTATCCTATTGCCTACTTGAGAGATGCCTTCAGCTAAGAAGACTCCCCGCCCCTTTTAAAAAGATTTTATTTATTCATGAGAGACACACACAGAGAGGCAGAGACATAGGCAGAGGGAGAAGCAGGCTCCCTGTGGGGAGCCTTGTGTGGGACTCGATCCCAGGACCCCAGGATCGCTACCTGAGCCAAAGGCAGATGCTCAACCACTAAGCCACCCAGGCGCCCCAATGACTCCTCTTTTTAAAATAATATACTATTAATTGTTCCATGTCATTGCTATTTGAGTATTTGCATGATCTTTCCAACTACGCTGTAGGAACCATGCCTTATCCATCTTTGTTTTCCCCAAACCACCTAGCTAAGTGCAAGGAATATATTCATTATAAAACCAACATGTGTTACATTAAAAGACATGCAAATATTTGACTGAAACTTCATGATAGAACTCTATCCTATAATTATAGGGCCATTATGCACTCAGATTCTGGTGTCACACTGACCTAAATGTGAATTCAGCCTCTGCCATTTACTAGCTGTATATTCTGTGTATATTACTTAACCTGACTCTCACTTGGCAAATCTGATGGTACTAAATGGACTTCACATGATCACTGTGAGGATTAAGGAAATAATCTATGTGAAATATCTTGAGCAGTACCTGGTATGTAGACTTTGGCTAACTATGATTGTCATTATGGCATACTCAACCTTGAATTACAGGCTCAGTTGGAGAAACATTGATGTCTATTCTTAGAATCAGACTGGTCAAGCAGTCTAACCAACCCAGGAAATATTCACACGTTGTTCTAACACAGTCTGCTTTTGCTTAACCTATCCCAGTGACACAGAACTCATTAGAATCAACTGAAGCAGCTCTGATTCTTCCAAAGTTCTTCCTTACTATTAAGTTAAACCGTATGAAATTGCTGTTTCTAGGTCAAAACAATTGAATTATAAAGAATTTCTAAAAAAAAAAAATGATGAGACCAGAAATTTGCCTTTTTATTACTGCCTCTCACTTTAGTTCAACATCTCTCTTCTACATGACAATCCTTTAGAGACAATGGAGAATCAATGGGGAACAGGATAGACTTTGCTCCTGCCTTCATTGAGGCTTACACACTTATCAAGGAGACAATAAAATAAGCAATTCTGTAGAATTTTTAGATTCAAGTAGGGGGGGAAGAAGAATGTTTCAAGCAAAAGAATATGAATTCCCATAGAATATATCATACATGAGGTTTTGAGAGTCACTGCCCAAAGAACTCACTTTGATGATAAAAATATTCTGGATCAGCAGTGTCCAATATGATAGTCACATATGGCTACTGAGCACAAGAAATGTGGCTAGTGTCATATAACTCAGGAAATGCAATTTTAATTTAACTAAATTTTAATTAATTTAAATTTAAATAGCCACACATGCCTAGTGGCTACCAGGTTGAACAGAGAGTGATAAAGCAAGAGGATAAAAAGGCAAGAGATGAGACTGGAAAATTCAGCAGGGTTCCAGACCAGGAAAGCCTTGAGGAACATGTCAATCATTGTGGCTTTACCCTGAGGGTAAAGTCTCAGAAGGATTTTAAGTTCCAGAGAATAATATGATCAGACAGGAGTTTTAGAAACATAATTCTGGCCATCTTATGGAGATAGGCAGAAGGGTGGAGACATTGATCTTGTCTTTAGGAGTTTGTTCTATAAGGCGGGAGAGAGGAATAAAAGCAAACTGACTCAAGGAAATCTCAAAAAAAAAAAACAAAGGCACATATAACTAATCATACTCAGTTACAGATGATACTCATATATGTATTTATATACATTGTCCACTAATAATCCACATTTCTTGTCTTTTTCTAGTTGCTCACAGGATATCTAGCCTCCCCAGTATTTCTATGTGTGCGCCCAATGCCACCTGAGCTCACAAGGAGTCTATCAACAAAATATCCATGCAGCATCAACCTTGTTCTCCCTCCTATGCACTTATGTCCCTTTGTTCTTTTCTGGTCCTTGCCACTGAGGGTACTTTGAGGGTACTGCTCTGTTCTCTGCAGAAGGAGGAAAGTCCCCACCTCAGCAACCTAAGCCACACTGCTTGGCTCACCCTCCCCTTGATCCTCAAAGCATTTTCTTTCACCAGCATTTCTGGAGGGGCACCTGGGTGGCTCAGTCCGTTGAGCACCTGATTCTTGATTCTGGCTCAGGACATGATCTCAGGATCTTGGGACCAAGCCCTGCTTTGGGCTCTGTGCTCAGCAGGGGAGTTTGCTGGAGTTTCTTTCCCTTTGCCCCTCCCCCTACTCTCTCTTTTTAAAATAAATAAATCTTTTTTTTTTTTTTTTTTAACACAGCTCTGGGGCTTTTCCAGCTCTCCCTCTAACTTCTCTAAGCTCTTCCGATGTGGTAAGACAAAACACAATGAGAGAAGTCAGTCCCTCCCTAGGAGTGATGGTGATAAGCTGCCATTGGGTCCCCCTTAAAGAACTTTGTCTCTGTCACTCTAGGAACCAATATATACACGTCCATGTGTGTCACAATTCCTCACCAGCTCCCTGACACATACACCTCATGTGCGTAGCACATAGACCTTTCCAATTCCTAGCCCTTCAAGCTGACATATCCATACGAGGCTGAATTCTCTTCGGGGATCAGTCAACAGCATCCCCAGTCCATGAATGTTCCTGCAAAAGAAACGGACAAATAAGTGAGTGCATAAGCAATCACAGCCCGGCAGTCACATACGGCGGCGTATACGGAGCTAGGGCATGCATGGCCTTCAGTTTGCGGCCAGACTAACCTGGATTCACATCGCGGCCTGTTCCCTTCTACCAACTGCGTGGTCTTGGGGGCAGATCACTGGAGCTCCGTGAGCTTCCGATTTCAAGTCTACCAAATGCTCATCACTCTTGCAAGTTGTAAAACTTAGAAAGAGCCGACGCACAGGGCCCAGTACCTAGAAGGTGCTCCTGGAAGGGGGAGGCCGGTGCTACTCGGTCGGTGCCGGGGCGCGGAGAGCTCAGGACGCCCCAGGCCCTGCGGGGAGCGGGGGGGGAGGGGGGGGGCGGATACAGGCCAGAGCGTGAGCGCATCGTCCTGCAAGAGCATCCTGGGGCTCACCTCGCGAGGAAACCGCAGGCAGAGGCGGGGGGTGAGCTGATCGGGGTCGACAGAGGCAGGTGAGCCCGCGGAGGGTCGGGCCAACGCCCCGAGTGGAAGGCAGCTGCCTCTCGGCCGCCCAGGCTCCGCGCCGCTCGCCCCTACCTCACCCTGCTGGGGCGGTTCACCCCTCCTTGGCGCCGAGGGCGCCCCTCCGCGAGGCCGAGGGCAAGGGCAGGTGCCCCGCCCCGTCGCCATGGCAACCCGAGGCCGACGGCGGCGGCCGCGCTCCCCCGGGCCCCCCTCCCCTGCACGCAGCGGACGTGACACGTGCGGCGGGGTCACGTGTTGTTGTGGGGCCGTGAGAGCTGCTTCCGGGTCAAGGCAGGACACTGGGCCCCGGCGGCCGGAGCGGGGGACGCGGTGCAGCGGCGCGGGGCCGGGGCCGGCCGGGAGCAGGCCGGAGGCGGAGCCGGGAGGGGGGAGGAAGGCGCCGCCCGAGGAGCCGCCGCAGCAGCTCCCCCGCCTCCCGGGCTGAGGGGTGAGTGGAGCCCGGGCCCGCCGGCTCCCGGGCGCTCCCCTCCGGAGCCGAGGCGCGGAGGGCCGTTCCTGCCCGGGGCGCGGGGTGGGGGCGGGGCGGGGCGGGGCGGGGGCGCCGCGGGGAAGCCCTCGGGGCGGGGCGGGGCGGGGCGGGGGCGGCCGGGCCGGGCGGGCGGGCGGGCGGCGGGCTGGGCCCCGGGCCGGAGGCTGCTCGCGCTCCCCAGGGCCGTGGGGGATGGGCCGCCCCCGGCTGCTGCCGAACCGGAAACTTCGTCTCGGAACCCCTGCATCCCAAGGGGAAGAAGACGAACCCAAACAAAAGCAGAGGACGTGTCCCCAGGGAGGCTCGGAGGGGAACGGAGCCGGCGGGCACTTCCACGCTCCTGGGGCGCCAGGCCTGCCCCTTCCAGGGGACGGTGACAGGGGGCGGGAGTCTGGGACGGGCTTTTGGGAGAATCGCTTTTTGCCCTGCAAGTTGGGAGACGCTGAGAAGTGAGGGACTTGGAGTAAGATGGGGCCCCGGAGGGGAGGGCAGGGCAGGGCAGGGCAGGGCAGGGCGGGACCCTGGCCTGGGGTCTGGGAGGGGAGCCACCGCAAGGATCTGTGTGTGCAGCTTCATGCCCTGCGGGAGATGGGGACTCCAGGGTCCTAGCCCCCCCCCCCACCCCCGCCCCGGGAAGACGCTCTGGGGGTTTGCTGGAGCCAGAAGGGGCCACACGCCCTCCTCTGGAGGCGGCGACGTGGGGGGGGTGGAGTTAAGGGAAGTTGGTTGAAGAGCCGGACTGTTGGTTGGCGGCCCGTGGAGGAAGCGGGGTCTGCAGCCCGGGGGCTGCTGAGTTACGGGAGCCTGGAGGCACCGCCCCGGGCTGCTGTCTGGGGGGGGGTGTGTGTGTGGGGGGGAGTCAGCCATCCTTCTAGGCACCGACCCAGGCCTAGCTGGGACTCGTCCCCTTTCTCCTTATGCCGCCTGGAGCTCTCAGACTGGTTTCCAGGAGGCCACCTTGAGCAAAGAGATTGTATGTAGGTGCTGAGGACTAAGGAAAACACTCAGCCTTGGGGTCCTGACGCATTTAGAATATGAATTTTAAAATAGAATTTTTTTTTTAGATGTAACAATTACACAGGTATTATTAGGGGGTATTATAGGTATTATATTAGAGACTACATCTCTAAGGTTAAGAGCTTTCAGACTTTTTTTTTTTTTTTTTTTAACCCTGCCCCCGTATTAAGAAATACTTTTTACATTACGGTCTAGTACATAACATATATATGAATGGAAAGTTTCACAGAGCAGCACTATTCACCCTTGTTACATGTGATGCCGTCTGATAATTTGTGCCCTGTTCCATTCCCTCTCACTAAAAACGCTGATTTGAAATCCACCAAATGGTTTGTGGGTCGCAGGTTACACTCTGAAGAGCGCGCAGTCTCCGAGACACGTTTTCTTTGGCTTCGGTTAGTGTGGTCCCGTATGCTTCTAGAGGGCCAGGATGACCACAAGGAGATAGACGGGGTTGGGTGGGGGCGCAGCTGACTCCTCCGCCTGTTTATATGGTTATAATGTAGCATATTTGGCGTTTTCGGGGGCTTGATCCTTGATACCTTAATGTGGCCTGACCATTTTATGAAATTTTTGAAGTGTGTGCTTCAATTCTTGCTTCCTTTGCTGCGTCCCAGAAAATGAGAGGCCTAATTCCATTTAGTTGCTTTACCCCTACAACATGCTTAAGATAATTTTGATGTTATGGTGTCGTAAATATACACTGATGTGCTTGTCTGCTATTTAAAAACTGGTTGTCGATCAGCCTGTTAATGATGTTGAGTGTCAAATTATGTTGCCTGATTTCAGTAGGTAAGTTTATAGGGTATGTATTTAAGACCCTTTTGTTGGTGTTAATTTTTATCGAGGATGCCCTCATGTTATTTGGATCATGGAATTCCAAGTCACAGCCATCAGGAAAGAATTGCCCAAATTAAGCTTCATCATTGGGACCATTCTTGATTGGATGCCTTATGACATTGGGACCATTCTTGATTGGATGCCTTATGAAAGCATTTTTAATCATCTTCAAACTTTGTGTGTTGTAAACTATTTATTTATCGACTATATCTTGGGTGCTGGTGAGAGGGTGTCTATCTTGGCATATATCAGCCGTCCTTTAAAAATTCTTTTTATCAGGTAAATATTTATTTGGGAATCTTTAGCTTTAAAGAATGTTTAAAAGTTTTCTTTCTGTGGTGGTTGCTTGGAACATGAAGGAGGAGTTTCATTAATTTCATTTTTCTGGGAATTATGTGTACCGATCAATAAACAGTTGTGGAGAACTTACCCTGAGTGATTGCGTGTGCTTTTTTATAGTTTTCATTTTTTTTTCTCTTGAACCTCAGACTCTTAGATATGTCTACCTATAGCAGGCTCTTTTCTTCTAATTTCTGCTTCCAAACTGCTGTGGGTTTGGAAATTAGATGCTTACATTTGCTAGAATTTTGTGTAAAATAAGATTGTGCAGCTCTGAATATTATATATGTGTGTGTTTATTATATATACACAAATACTTTTTTTAGTGTATGAACCATGTGACATGTATTTTGGCCAGTCAGAGGCCTATTTACTGACCTCTTAATTGTGGACTGTGTTTTAAGTAAGTGAACTCTATATATTTAGTGTAGTTAGTGTATAAGAAAAAGTTCTAAAAAGTAACAGGAAGCTGATAGTGATACAATTTGGATTTAAGGATTAAGCAATCAGCTGTGATTGTTGCCTTTGCCCTATAGGCACTGAGTCATTAAGAGTTGCCATTCCTTCCTTTTTAATCTTTTTCACTGCCCTCTCCTGACTTTCATTTCTTTGAGATAAGAGTGAGTGCTCACAGACTCACTATTCCCATTGTCTGTTATTCTCATTCTGCTTGATCCTGCATAGCTTCATCAGAGTACTCTGCTAAAGAACAGCACCCTAATTTATCATTTCTCTCCTCAAAAACCATTAGCTTACAGTGCCAGCACTGAATAAAGCCCATACTGTTTAGGTTGGCACTGATGTTTTTCTCGAGCCTCTACTTTTTTTTCTGACACTGTTTTTCCATCCTCACTGCAGATCCTCTGTTCCTGCCAAGCTGTCTGCTTGTTGTACTTGTTTTACAACACCATTGTTCCTGAAAGTCTGGGAAATGTGTTCTTCATGAATTCCTACTCATCATGTTATTACAGATGACCCTTCGTTCTTGAAGTCTTTCCTGCCTGTATTGTCTACACTACTTTTCCTACATTGCTTTGTATTGTTTGTTTTTACCCCTTGTAGATTATATAACTTCATAGAAGACGGGAGACTCAAATATCGGCTAATCTCTAGGACACCTGGCACAGGGTTTATCAGAGTTCATGGACCAAGTGAATCCGAATTGACTGAATTTATGCTGAAAATTGCAGGTCTCTGAAAATTCCACCTTTGACTTAATAAGAATCTTGGAATTTGCCCAGGTGGGTCTTCTATACAGTAAAATTTGAGAATTACTTACCTAGCATGATGCCTTGTATTACAGTAGGTACACACAATTTTTGAGCTGTCCCATTTGTCTGGACTTCTCTATTCTCAGCACTCATAATAATGATAAGAATTTGTTGACTACTTACTGCATGCCAGATACAAGATGCTTTAAAAGCTTCATTTAATCTTCACAATGATTCTAATGACTATGAAATCGCTATTAATAGTTCTATTTTACAAATGAGAAAGCAAGCATAAAGAGGTAAGTTACTTGTTCAAATTCCAGTGCAGATCTGTGACTGAACTCAGGCTTTACTTCAGTAAAGAGCCCATGCTCTTAATCACAGTGCTCCTCTATATCATTCATAGCTGCGTATCTCTATAAACAGATTTAAAATGACACACTTCCAAAACTCAACACTGAGGCTGTATGAAAATTTTACTCCTAATTCAGTAGTGGCCCTTAGGAATGTGATCTATTACCAGCACTGTTAAGGATAATTTAAAGTTCTTCTGAGATTAATGCTTTTCCAATGATTTTCAAAATTTCTCTCTTGATTCAGTAATACTTGTCATTGTTATACTGGATTTTCTTTTCACTGCCAGAAGATATTACATCATGTTTAATCAAAGTAAAATTCACTTTTTCATTCATTCAGCAAATACTGGTTGCCTGTGCCAGATGTTCCTCCATGTGACACTGAACTGGACTGACAAATCCCTGCCTTTTTGGGACTTAGGTTCTGGTTGAGAGGAGCTGAAGCCCTAAATTAACATATAGTGGAAGTGCCAGAAAGAATGAGAGAGGCTGGAGTGATGTGATTGATGGTAGCAGTGGAGCTATTTTTGATGGGTTGGTCAGAGGCAGCTTCATGGAGAAGGTAACATTTGGATTTAAATTCAAGGCTTGGATGCTAAGATGTAGCCAGCGACACCAAGAGCCAGGTAGAAGGCATTCCTGTGAATGCCTTATGAGGGAATCAGCCTGGCAGTTTTGAGAAGTAGAAAGCCATGCTGGCTGAAACCCAGTGGGTGGGAGGAGGTGAGGTCAGAGAGGTAAGCAGAGAACAGACTAGAGGGAGCCCTGAAGACCATGATAGAGATTGAGTTTCATTCTTGGTGTGAAGGGAAGCCTTTGGAGAACCTCGAGGACATGATTCGACTTCTATTTTGAAAAGATCACTTGGCTTCCTTGTGGAAGATGAATTGTGGAGTCACCAGAGACCAGGAGGGAGCTATTGTAGCAGTCCCAGTGAGAGGCTGATGGAAGCCTAATCCAGAGTAAAGTAATGGAGACAGAAAGAATTGGGAAGAATTGGGGTGTTTGAGAGGCACTGATGATAAACCTCGCTGATTAATTACATGGGGGTATGAGAGGAAGAGAGAAAGCAAATACAGCTCCAAAGATGGGAACTGGTGGAGGAAGAGCAGGTTTGAAGAGAGAATTAGGAGTTCTGTTTTTGCCCCTGTGTTCCTTTCCCTGATCATGCATCCCCACCCTCCTAGGCTACCACAACCCTGAATTTTGTGTTTGTTATTCTCTGACTTTTCTTTATAGTTTTTATTACATATATATGTGACCCTAAACAATACTATGATTAATATTCCATTTTTGAATTTTGTGTAAGTGGGATTGTACTATATATATATTCTTGCGATTATTTTATCTTTTCAAGAGTGTCTTTTTAAAAAATACAAGTTTCAAGTATACAACTGTATAATTCATTCATATCTGCATACACTACATAGTGGTCATTACCATAAATCTATATGGCCATCCATCACCAGTTGGTTAACCTCCTTCACCTGTTTCACTCCCCACAGCCACTCTTCCCCTCTGATAACCATCAGTCTGTCCTCCGTATTTGAGTTTATTTTTGTTTTATTGTGTCTGTTCATTTGTTTTTTAGATTCCACATTTGAGTGAAATCATACAGTGTTTATCTGACTTATCTCACTTAGCATAATATCCTTAAGGTCTATCCATGTTGCAGATGGCAAGATGTCATTCTTTTTTATGCTAAGTATTATTCCATTGTATAAATATACCACATCTTTATGCATTTATCTATCGTTGGACACTTAGGTTGTTTCCTTATCTTGGCTATTGTATATAATGCTGCAGTGAGCATAGGGGTGCATGTGTCTTTTCAAATTGGTGTTTTTGTATTCTTTGGGTAAATACCCAAAAGTGGGATAGCTGGATCATATGGTGGTCTATTCTTAATATTTTGAGGAATCTCCATACCGATCTCCATAGTGGCTGCACCAGTTTACAATCCCACCAACTGTATGAGGGTTCCACATCCTTGCCAAAACTTGTTTCTTTTCTTTTGGATAATGGCCATTCTAGCAGGTGTTAAATGATATCTCACTGGGGTTTTGATTTGCATTTCCCTAATGATGATGAGCATTCATGTGCCTATTGGCCATATGTATGTCTTCTTTGGAGAAATATTTAGATCCTCTGCTCATTTTTAAATCAGGTTGTTTGGATTTGTTTGTTAAGTTGTATGAGTTCTTTGTATATTTTGGATATTAATCCCTTATCAGATATGTGGTTTGCAAATATCTTCTTTCACTCATTGGATTGCTTTTTTGTTTTGATGATGGTTTCCTTCACCGTGTATAAGCATATTAGTTTGATGTAGTCCCTTGTTTATTTTTGGTTTTGTTTCCCTTGCCTTTGGAGTCAGATCCACAAAGACATTGCTAAGACTGATATCAAGGAGCTTACAATCTATGTTTTCATTTAGGAATTTTATGGTTCCAGGTCTCACATTATTCAAGCATTTAATCCATTTTGAGGTAATTTTGTGTGTGGTATAAAATAGTGATATAGTTTTATTCTTTTGCACGTGGGTGCTTAGTTTTTCCAACACCCATTTATTGAAGACTGTCCTCCATTGTACACTCCTTTGTTGTAGATTAATTGTCCATTTATATGTGGGTTTATTTCGGGCTCATAGTTCTGTCCCATTGATCTATAGCAGCACACTTTTTTAAAAAAATTGAAGTATAATTAATGTACAGTGTTAGAATACTTTCATATGTACAATATAACGATTCTATAATTGTGTACATTTCTTGGTCCTCCTCAATATTCTCTATACCATACTGTTTTCATTGTTGTAGCTTTGTAGTCTAGTTTGAAATCAGGTAGCATGATACTTCAAGATTTCTTCTTTCTCAAGATTGCTTTGGCTGTTCCAGGATTTTTATAGCTCCATACAAATTTTATTTTATTTTATTTATTTCCATACAAATTTTAGAACAGTGTGTTCTAGTTCTGTGAAGTATGCCATTGGAATTTTGACAAGTATTGCATTGAATCTGTTTTACTTTGGGGAGTGTGGACATTTTAACAATATTAATTCTTCTAGTCCATGAGCATGGAATAGGTTTCCATGTATTTCTGTCTTCAATTTCTTGATTTTAAAAGTAATTCATGTTGATGAGAAGGCCATAGAGAATTATCAATTGTTAATTTCCATTGCTGTGTTATATTTCATTTATGAATATAATATAATATAATTTATCCCATCATCTGTTCTTGGATATAAGGGCCTTTTTGAGCCAGGATTTTCAAAATTTCACACAGTATTGTTGTGGACATACCTGTGGTGTTTCTGGTGCACATATACAAGTTCCCATAGAGTTTACACTGGGAAGTAGAATTGCTGTATCATAGCATATGGGCATCTACAACTTCACTAGATGGTGATAAAGTGTTTTTCCAAGGTGTTTGTACCTCTACTAGCAGTGGAAGAGTTTCTGTTCTTTCACATTTTCTCTGATGCTTTGGTATAATCAGTTTTTAAGTTTGGCTGATATATTAAGTTAGTATTTCACTGAGATTTTCATTTTTGCTTCTAACTATTATTAAACCTGACCATCTTTTACATTTATTTATTAGTCATTTGAATTTTATCTTCTGTTAAATACTGTTGATGTGTTTTGTCATTTTTCCATTGGATGATTTGCTTTTTTAAAAAATTATTTTTAAGAGTTCTCCTTATTAGTTACATGTGTTGGCAGCATCTTTTTCCAGTTTCTGAGTTGTATTTTTTCATATTTAGTGTCTTCTGATGATCAAAAGGTTTTTATTCTACTGGTTGATTTTTCCTTTATGGGTTCTTTTTATGTTTTGTTTATGAAATAGTTCCCTAAACCAAGACCTTAAACCTCTTCCTCTATTAGAAAAAAATAACTATTTTCCTCTCATAGTGATAAAGTTTGACTTGCGTATCTTATTGGGAGTTGAGTTCTTCTGTGTTGTGAGGTGAGGATTCACTTTCTTTTTCCCAGATTGGTGTTCACTTGTCCCAGGACTAGTTACTGAAGTTTAAGTTTTTCCTACTGGTTTCTGCCCTTTCCTGCCTTAATCATATGGGTCTATTTGTGGACTATCTTTTCTAGTCCATTGATCCCCACCCCCACCCCAGTTGTTTTCTTTAACAAAGTACAGTTGATTCTTGATTCTTGTTATTTATGGTACTTATGTAAAGTTGCCATGAACGCTGAATGAGTGAAAATGGCATCATCGCTCCTAGGAGAGATATAGGGTTAGGTCCTGCCAGTTTCTGGTCGTAACATTTTTGTCAACTGATGAATACATGACCTTGTTTTGTACCTGTGTCTGTTTATAGACACTGTATTCAAGATATAGTGTTGATTTATTAACTTTAGATTCAGAGTGGATAGCACTATAGTTCATGCCCCAGTAAATCTTATCTAACACGTATTTTCTCCATAAGGCACACCACAGACTTTTGTGTGTAGGAGCACTACGCAGCCCTAGCGCAGTTCATCTTGGAGCCATTTTCAATAATGAAATCACCAACCAAAAAACCCCACAAAAATGTGAAAAACATGGCACTAAATCATGAAAAGGGTCTTATTTACAGGTGAGCTGAGACAGAATGGCCGAGTGCCGCCCTGTTCTGTCTTAACTGGAAGCGTGCACATTAGGCACCTCAAGTTAGTATCTGCACGTGACTGGGAACATGCTACAAGTATGGATTTTGGGGTTACAAATAAATCTTATTGAGTAGGTGACTTTGCAGATAGTGAATTCTATAATAATGATGCTTTACTCTGAAATTTTGTGAGAGAGGCCATTTTTCAGGAAACCATTACCTTTAGCACTTTTTTCTTTTGCTTACAGATAGCTTTATAACATTTTATTTTAAGAGAATAACAATGCAACGGATCTCTCAGATACTAAGTTTTTATTGACAGCTGCCATTATCTCAAAGGCACTTATTTCTGAGAATGTTTGGTTCTATTTGTAATCACAGTATATTGTTATTTAGTGCACAGATAAATGAATTTAAATAAAGTATTGCAACCCTTAAAATGTTGAAAATAAGTATAAATTATTAAACTCTTATTGTGACTCGTGTGAAGATCATATTTTCTCATAGACACTCTTAGTAACTTAAGGCGTAAGTTATGTAAAAGCAAGTGCCCTTTGGAGGCTTTTAAAATGTCAATTCTATTAATTCCTCATCTGTTAGTGATATTTCTCCACGTGAACATCAGTAAAGGAGTCCAAGAAAGAGATAAATGAAAATTGTATACTTCATAAATAAAACTTCTCAGAAAATGCATTTATTGAGACTTGGCTTAGTTTATCCTTTACTCACTGTTTAAGATTCTTAAGTGAACTGTTGGTGTTAATTTGTAAGTGTGCCAAGGGAGTAATAACCAGAAATTTTGGGCTTGACCTATGTTCATCTTTTTTTTATATACACACAGCATGTATCTTATTCTTCATTCTTTGAAATATTTTTATTGTGGTAAAATATAAAATGCACCATTTTAACTGTTTTTAAGTATATAGTTCAGTGGCATGAAGTACATTTACATTATTGTACCACTATGAGTACCATTTGTCTCCAGAACTTTTCCATGTTCCCAAATTGAAACTCTGTCTCCGTTCATCAGGAACTCCTCGTTCCTCACTCTTCCCCAACCCCTGGCAACCATCATTCCACTTTCTGTCTTTATGAATTTGGCTATGCCAGATACCTCATTTAAGTGTAACCATATGGTATTTGTCCTTTTGTATCTGGTTTCCTTTAACATTGTCTTCAGAGTTCATTCCTGTGTCTTAATTTCCATCCTTTTCAAAGCTGAATAATATTCTAGTGTGTGTATAGACCACATTTTCCTTATCTAATCATGAATCCATGTATAGTGGGGTCATGTCCATCTTTTTGCTGTTGTGAATAATGCTGCTATGGACATTGGTGTACATCTTCTCAAGTCCAAGCTTTCAGTGCTTTTTTTTATATATCCACAGTAGGATTGTTGGATCATATGATAATTATAGGTTTAATTTGTTCAGGAGCTGCCATACTGTTTTCTACAGCAGCTACATCATTTTACATTCTCACCAGAAAGTCACATATATTCAACTTTAGTTTAAACAGTGCCTGTTGTTCTGAAGTATGGCATAAATTATTAGCTTTTGCATATGAAATGTTAAGTGTTATATGGATACTAAAATAAGCAGTATTAAATTTGTTGTGGCTATAGTTTTTGCAGAAGAATTTAACTTGTGATAGGTAGGAAGTATTTCTGACTGCTCCTGATTCATTGCTCTATCATTTCATCTCTTATTTTTGGAATCTCCATGGAGAGGTACACATAATTATGCATTTCAGTGGTAGCTATGAAGCATTTTTGTTCACAAGTACTCTGATCTCAGAGTTTATTAATAAACCAGCTTTTTTATTTGTATAATGCATTTGATATGCACGCTCAGAAGTGATTAGAAAACTCATTGATTAGCACATTTATGGAGTGCCAATTATATGCAAAATTCCAGCCATTGACAGTTACAAATCCTTAGCCTCAAGAGCTATATAGTCTAAGGCCATAAGACATAAACATGTGAAAATCACATCACTGTGCACAAGTTAAATAATAATGGCATGTGGGACAAAAATTATGCCACATGAATGTGTCATTAATTGCCCCCTGAATATTTCAGGCAATAGATCCCTGAGCTCAGCTCAAAGGAAACGGATCATTACCACAGGAGGTATCTGTAAAGGCTTCACCTGTGAACTGTATTCTGAGCGGAGTGTTGAAGAATATAAAATTTAGGTGGAGAAGAGAGGGAAAGAGCTTCCAGTTAAGGAGGACTGATTTTGTAAGTGTCAAACATTTTTAGTGCCTGAATCATTAATTGGCACTAATTGGCATAGTCCTGGGATCCAAAAAATTAGATGAAATCTATTCTTAAAAAATTGTGAGGACCCCAGGTATATATTAATGCTAGCATGCTCCCTGGGTAGTGATGGTAGCAGTAGAAGCAATAGTAAATGGGTATTTATTAAGTTCTTTCTAGGTATTAGGCACTGTGCTGAACCCATATTATCTCCATATTATCTCCATTCATTCTTTAGCAACCCTATGAGCTAGGAGTTAGGGGCAATCTCTTACCCCTCATAATCTCTTACCTCTCATCCATAAAAGGATGAGACGGAGAGAACCGAAGTAATTTGCCCATAGCCACACAGAGTAGTGGAGTTGGTCCTCATTTACCTCCAGGCAGTTCGATTCCAGAATGGCATGTGTTACCCCTGTGGACAATACCGCCATAACACTAAATGTAGAAAGGACTAGTGAATTTTTTTTTTTTTTTTTTTTTTTTAAGACTTGTAAACTTTGCAACTTCTCTGTGTGGCTGATGTTTAACATTCTGGCAATCCCTGGCTAAGAGCCAGAATGGTTTGTAAACAACTCTAAAAGCTTGTATGCAGAGTGAAGAACAACTAGTAGTTAGTTCCTAGTGAGGCCTTGTTTTAACGCGATAGCTTACGTAGGTGTTCAGGAGGAGAGATAATAGGGGTAATCTGTTCTGTAAACAGCTGAGTAATGACCTTAAATTTGTGTATTCACAGCTGACCCACAGCATGCATATATGTTTTTCTTCTAATGAAAATGACTCTGTTCAAGAGACTAATATCCATTGTTTTTTGGTGAGAAGGGGAAGTTGATAATAATTATTGCCCCTCTGGGGACTAGACCAGTGAGTCCTGCTGCTTAGTATTCTGGTTCAGTTATATGGATGTGGTTACAAGAGATATTTTGGGTGTAATGGTTTTCAGTTGTTTTAATAAGTTTTATTTCAGTGATTTGTGCATGATGCCATATACTGTTGACATAACTATTCCTGTTTTTAGTAAAGATAGCATGACTCAACAGACTAGGGGTACAGAAAGTATGACTTAGCATGCTGCTTGGGCCGTGGAAACCCAAGCAAGTCACCTCAGTTTGGTGTCCTGTAAACAGAGATAAGGTGGTCAGAAGGTGGTTATGGAAATTACTATGCTTTAAAAGATTGTGAATCTCAGTGTGGGGACACTTGCCTTCTGGGGAACATCAACTCAAGAATAGATATATCTACCTCCTGAATTTTGAGTGAGTGCAATATTAAAGCCTTGAGATTTGTAAAATTGCATTCTGGCCACATAGAAAGGTAGGGCTGGATGCAGATTTGTTTGTGAAGGAGACAAGAGGGGGAATAAGAGTGGAACTCTCCTTGGAAGATATTGAAAAGGGGTATAGTGAATGTTAAACTTTTTTCATTGTTCTTGTGATTGTTGAAAGTGTATGGCAAGTGCTTTTTTATATATATATATTTCAGAATGCCTGATTTCATAGGATATAGACAACTCACATAAGCCAACGTTTCTGGACAGAAAGAAGCTGTGCAAATCAACAAAGAAGTGCTTAGATATAATTTCACATAAAGAGGTACTGAAGTCCAAATAGCACTATTTTCTTTTTAATGTGTGTATGTATGTATTTTTATTTTTTAAAATGGCATCGTTGTCTTAATTTTTTTCTTCTTAAATGCTTTTTCATCAAAATGTTAAAGTTCGTGGGCTAGTGCATTTAGGTCAGAAATTTCAAGTTCTGTGTTTATGTCTAGTAGACCCTGCACATGAGAGGCAATCATGTTTGCTAATGTGCAGTTGTAGATGGAAAAACAGACTCTTGGGGATCCCTGGGTGGCTCAGTGGTTTAGCACCTGCCTTGGGCCCAGGGCGTGATCCTGGAGTCCCAGCATTGAGTCCCACATTGGGCTTCCTGCATGGAGTCTGCTTCTCCCTCTCTCTCTCTCTCTCTCTCTCTCTCTCTGCCTTTCATAAATAAGTAAATAAAATCTTAAGAAAAAAAAAGAAAACAGACTCTTTGTCCAACATCAGACGGGCCTTGTATGCAATATAGTTCTTTAGTAGATGATACAGACAGCTCTGAAGTCCTACTCACTGGTAACATAGAGTCCCAGTTTTATACATCTTTGGTGTCGCAAATATAATGAAGTAAAGAATTTAGGTTAGATATTTTAATGTCTGTCATGCTTTTAAGGTGAAGTAAAGTGCTGTGCTAAGTGAAGAGAGTAGCAGTGTCCTATTAAAAGCATAGGACCAGGAGTCTGAATTCATGTTTCATTTGGCAGTGTTGCGTTGGATTGTTTGTTGTTGTTGTTGTTTTTAATTTTCTACCAAGAAGAGTTGATGTGCCACATTCTTACGGTGTTACGTAGTTTAGTATACAGCTGAAGACTGAGAAATAGGTAGTTCAGAGTAGGGTGTGAAGTCGTGGTGGTATGGTGTGTTCTGATAATGGATTTATCAGCTACAGTTGAGTTTGGCACTTGGAATGCCCAGAGTAAATTTGTGAATTGCTTAACTATAATAATTCTACAGGCTAATTCTGAAACCTTATAGTTTATTATTCTTATTTTTCATTCCAAAAAGGCATCCACTTAGGTGTATTACATGATGGTCAGGGGAGGTTAAGTGAGATAAAATTGCAGGTATATGTACTTTATGATAAATGAAATTAGAAGTCATGCAGGATAACACTGTCTAGCTTAATTATATTGCCTTGGACAATGTCCCTGAAGTGTTTTTATGGGTGAGATAGCTACCATTCATGACTTTAGCTGCAAAAGCTTGTTAATGGAATACTTGACAAACCTTAAAAATGATTATTATGTAGATATATATTTACTGATACAGAAAGTTTTTCATGAGCTATTTAGCAAAAAAGGGAGGTTACACAACTACCTAAAAGTAATTTAATTTTGTTTAAAAAAATATGTATCTACATAGCATGGGAAATGGCCTAGAAAAAAATATACACTATTAGGTGCATCCTCAGGTTTAACCTACTTGCTAAATCTGTTGACCAAAGCTTCCTGGTATGGCTGTGGCTCAGACTATGATATGATATGCTTCAGATATGAAAAACTTTTGGTAATACTTACTTACATGCCTAGCTTACCTAATAAAAAGGGAAACTACACCTAGAAGAAAACTATATGGGGTTATAGATTTTTTGCTAATTTTCAGTTGGAAATTTTAAAAAATTCAGAATGTTTATTACTTGTATTTTTAAAAACAATTATTTAGAAAGAAGCTTATTAATAGACATTTATCCATTCATTTATTTAATCTTTCCTACAGGGAAAAATAGATAACACACATATACTTTCCCAGTGTAATTATGTCTTATTGGGATACACTTATGGTGAAGATCAGGAAGATTTAGAAAACAGAAAAAACTACCTAAAATGTGTAAGAATGTGGCAGAGTTTGGGTGTAGGAGGGATTTTTCTAAAAAGGAGGCTCCCTGGTGATGATATTAGGAGTTCTGAAAGCAAAAGTTAAATGAGCTTTAAAAAGCAAACAAACTTGGCAAAAATTGAGAATGCTAGTAATCCTAAGAGACTTTTTGAAGCTATTCAACCGAGTTTCCTCTTTCGACTTGTTTTGTCAATCTCTTCCCCCCCACCCACATTCCCAAATTCGGTCTTTACATTTCTCTTTTGTCCTTTTTAAAAAAGAACGAAATATAAAACTCTCTTTCTGAACACTTGGTGTTTGTTCATCATTGTTGTATCTTTTCTTCTTTTAGCACATTTGAGATTCTCACATACTCAGTCTTCATTTATTTCCTTATGTTGTGGTTTCTATTGCCGGTCTAAACACTGAAAGTACTTCCCTTAAGATGAACAAGCGCCTAACTGCCCAGGCCTTTTGGGATTAAAAAGTTTCATCACTTCTGACTGCTTGATATTCTCAGTAAAAATTGGTGACCCCCATCCTTATACTGTATTCACAGTGATCTGTCAAAAATGTTCTTTTATCTCTATAAGAGGAAGTTGAAGCTGAGCAAGGTCAGTCACGAGCTGACCATCATCCACCTTCCAGTGAAACCTCCAGCCTCAGCTGCCCTCCCCGCGTGTATTTTATGTTTTAGCGGTATCACATCATCGCCGTATCTCCTGTCTCCGGGGCCAAGAATGCTCTCCTTCACCCTATTAACCTGGTCTTCATCATCTTTCAAAACGGCTCAAGGTTTACCTTTGGCCTCTTCCATCATACTTCTGAAAGTGAACCACTTCTTCTGTTTGAATTCACTCTTTCTGTGTGGCTTATTTTAGATTGTGTTATTTTCATGTGTTTCCTTCCAGAGCGTGGATGTCCTGAGGCCAGAGTGTGGATTGTACTTTGTCTTTAGTGTGTAGTGCAGCATTTGGCACGGATTCAGTGTCTGGTTCATCTTTTTTTTTTTTTTTTTTAAGGTTCATCTTTGTTGAATGAAACTAAATGAGACGGTAAGCTGTGTGAGGGCACACATTTTATGAATAAATGAATGGCCAAATAGGCTTGATGGGAACCACTTGATAGAGTGCGAAGAAAGAGGTAGCAGAGAAAACTAAACACATCTGTTGTCTCTCCATTTTTATGAAACGAGTGACAAAGACATTCTTAGTGTCAGATTGTCTTGTGAAGGAAGTAGGCAGCCAAGTGGAGAAACTACTGGAATGAAGCCTTATTTGACCAAAGGACTCTGACAGTGACATTATCGAATCTTTGCCACAATGTTTAAGTTCTGTTTTCAAATACTTGGTAGCAAAATATTGGCAGGTAGCTTTTAGAATGTAGTTTTTCTTTCTCTGATGAACAGGTAAGGTGGGTCAGTTGTATGTAAATGAGTCCATGTCAGATGAACAAAAATAATTTTAAACTACCCAGAACTGTTTCCCTCTTCGTTATTTTCATGCTATGAAAACTCTTCCTTGATAGATTTGACTCATCCTAAATTAATGCATATTTTGAAGTATTTCAGTTTACTCCTTAGAACTGTAAATTCGTTCCTGTTTAGTATTGCAGTGATGTGAGTCCTGCCTGGTCAGGTTCCTGCTGCTGGATGCTCCACTCTTTTTGTTAGTCTCCACTGTAAGAGAAGAGGAGGGGCCTGGAGCTCTCAAGGCATCCCAAGGCTTAGGGCTGTGTAATCTCTGCCTCCTGGAGCTCTTGTGCTTCCAAAGTCTCAAGAGTTTTGATACAATTTGGGTAATTTGTATGACATGTTTATAACTTTTATTAAAAGCTTTAACTTGGCTAGCAGAGGAAGTGACCCTGCAGGCCTGAAGAGTATTCTTTCAACCCTTCTGTACATGTCATAGTGGATTTGTGCTTCACTGTTCTTCAGGCCATGGAAACCCTCAGGGAATACAGTGCTCTGGCTATCATCCTAACCCCTCCTCTCTTAATTTAGTTTGTTCAGGCACTCAGGTGAGTTTCATTCTTTCACTTTCTTTCCCATGCTATTTTATTAAACTATTTCTTCCCTTTTGGCCACCATTTTATTTCTCTTTGCTTCCTCACTCCCCAGTTCCTTTTAAAATTAATATTATGTGTTTAACACAGTCCAATTGGAATTTTTTTCATAGACAGTTGATAATGAGGAATTAAAAAGCCATGTGGCAAACTATTAGGTCATTCCCAGATTTATCACTTCGAAATGTTTATATTTCAAAATGGTAATATATGAAAACAAAAGGTGATGTATGTTTGCAGTGAGTTCAGGTAGTTCAAACAGATGAACTTAAAGCAAATCTCCTTCCCACCCTTATTCTTCCTTTTCTCTCTCTGGAGTCATCCATAGGTACTAATTTTTTTAATTTCCATTTTATCCTATGCATGTATAAACAGATCTTTTTTTGGTAAGATTTAAAATATATAGTTTGAGAGTCTGTAAGGTGGTATTTTAGGGTTTAAGTCATGAATGAGGCCGGTAGTATTCACACTTTATGAAGTATGGTACTCTACCATAAGGGTTTTTTTTTTTTTTTTTTTTTTTGTGAAATACTGATCTTGCATACTAGCATAAAGATATATCTTGTATGCCTTCCAGTGTTAATGGTCAGAAATGTTCTGTTTTCAGTTGTGTTCAGTTTCATACTGATTTTGACCTGACCCTTTGGGAACATAAAGTACAATTAGTTTGACAAGTATGTGGAGTTTTAGGTGACTAGAAATTCTGTTTTGATACCAATCTGTTTGGCAAAAAAAAAAAAAAGCAAAAATACCAATCTGTTTGGCAGCTTATCCTCCAATTTGCACTCCATTCTGACTTTCTCCAAGTGCTTTATAAGAGCTCATTCTAGTTAGGATTTGAGACACAAAGCAGCTGAGATTTTCACGGGCACACTCCATGATTTGGGAATGGAACCAAGCAACATCACCCAAGATTCCTGGCTCCTGGCTTTCAGAACCAATACAGAATACTTTTACAAAGGTATCAGAACTCTGCCAACTGTAGAGGTAGTCAGATGTAACTCAATACCTGTTCTTTCCAGAAAGTCATAGATTGTCCCCTTCCCCCAAAAAAACCTTTTAAAAGGCTCTAGTTAAAGATCTTTTTCCATCCTGTATTTCCTCATTTTCCAGTCTGTTTGATTTTCAGCTTTCCTTTCCCACCTACTGTTCTTCCTAAAACTGCCCCAACAGATTTTGTGTAGATTTATGTTACTGATCCATTTTGCAATCTTAATGTTCTAATTCAAAACTCATGTATTAATGCGTATGCTATCAACAGTCCTGGAAAGCTATTTCAGTAGAGTATCCTGGAAAATGACCAGATGACCAGTGAAGGTGCCCGGCGTTGCTTTTAAGTCTTTAGGAAAAAAGAATAACAAAACAAAACAAAACACCTCAGACAGTTTGGAAGAGTTACTAAAGCATGAGGTCATGAGAAATAACTTGCTAAGTTCCCATGATTGCTGGCTTCCTCGCACTTATTTTAGTTTGAGATGTCTCTATTGTTGCCATCCTCAGTTTGCCTGTATTTAAATTGTGTATTAAGATTATTGCCCTTGAAGAATTGGTTTGAGTTTCAGTGGTTCTAAAGCCTCTAGTTTAAAGATGCTATTTAAACTCAGTGAGTATTATTTTGACAGTGACAGGTTAGCACCTTCCCCACACACTTTTTATTCTTTGGAACTACTAATTGTATAGAAGGTAGCAGTGTAATTTCTTTGACATTTGTTAAACATATCTAAAAATCCTGCCGGCATTCTGCTTAGACAGGTCTTTAATGAGAACTATGCTGTCAGCAGTGGCCCAGGTCCTGCTCTGTGTGGTCTGATAAGTTTACATTGTAAAAGAACCTTCCACCTGAAGGTTCCTGGAGTCTTAGAAGAAACACCCAAAGTTCAGTTTTGACACAACCAGTGCTGGAATAGAGGACAGCAGCAGACGTTTATCACTCTGTGTGGATAGAAGGAACAAACTGTCTTGTACTAAAACAGGTTCTGTCTTTAAGCTGACAAATGAGGATCCTGACAAAGGGCAGCCCTGAATTTTCAAGATGACTTGTGATATCCTAATTATGAAATGTGCTTCATAGTCTAGACCTTGGTAAATGAAACTTTTGTCCAGTAGATGGACATGTACTTCATGCATGTTTACTCTATGTTCTAGGCAGTTGTGAATTGATTTCACAAAGTACAGTGGACGTGGTCCTGGTCGTAATTTAGGGAATGAACCAAGTTTAAAGACCACTTTTTATTTTTTAACTATTTATGTATTTATTTGAGGGGGAGAGACTGTTTCCTTGGGTAGTCCACAGATGCCTCAGACTAAATGTATATACAGTGGAGTTCATCATTTTCTTTTGCAAAGCTCAATCTCTTCATATTTTCATTTACTTAATGATATCATCAGTCACTTGGTCACCTGTACTAGAAACCTGAGGGTCAGTCTTGACTCTACTTTCTCTTCAGCCTCTGTAATACCTGAAAAGCATGCTTTCTAAATTGACCCTGAATCAGCCACTGCTTTCTATTTGTACTACCACCATGTCACTTCAGGCACTCATTATCTCTCTCCTGTTTTGTTTTGTATGGTTTTATTTTTTTAACATTTTAGAGCATTGTACTTTAATTTTTCTATTGAAGTGTAGCTAACACACAATGTTATATTAGTTTCAGATGTACAACAGTCTTGCACATCACTCAGTAATCACCATGATAAGTGTGGTCAGTATTTGTCACCATATAACATTATTACAATATTATTGACTATATTCCTTATGTTGTACTTTTTATCACCAGGACTTTTTGAAAACTGAAAGTCTGTATCTCTTAATGCTTTTTATCTATTTTGCCCATTTCCCCACCTATCTCCTGTCTGTTAACCACCAGTGTTTTTCTTTGTATTTAAAAGTCTAGCTTTGTGGCATCTATTGAGCATCTGATTCTTGATTTTGGCTCAAGTCATGATTTGAGGGTTGTGAGATTGAACTCCGCATTGGACTCCATGCTCAGTGGGGAGTCTGTTTGAGATTCTCTCCTTCTCCCTTGGCCCCTCCTCCCC